>NW_028082350.1:12740227-15509223 GCF_014824575.4 Sturnira hondurensis | reverse complement strand
CTTTTATTTAATAAGTAAATTGAATAATGAATTCAATAGTTTCAGTAATTGAACAGGAGTTGTAATGATGGTGGATATGTGTTCCCAAGGGTTTGTGAGTGCTGATTTCATTATGATTCATGTTTTATTTAAATCTGCATTAGAAAAAAATGTTTCCTCTCTCTTTCTCATTCTCAATTTAATGGGTTATACCCACTAAGACACCAGAACGAAGCACTCTGAACGTGGCTTTTTTTGCCCTAGATGAACTTTCAAAATTAAATAGAAAAATAGAAAAGAAATCCATTGAGAGATCTTGTCCTATAAGATAGAAATTATAAGCTAATGTGTCATCAAGACCATTTTAAAATAACAGTATTTCACTGCCGGTGGCTGGCGTAGCCCAGTGGATTGAGCGTGGGCCTGTGAAGCAAAGGGTTGCTGGTTCGATTCCCAGTCAGGGCACATGCCTGGGTTGCAGGCCAGTTCCCAGCAGGGAAAATATGAGAGGCAACCACACACTGATGTTTCTCTCCCATTCTCCTTCCCTTCCCCTCTCTCTAAAAATAAATAAATAAAATATTTTCTAAAATTATAAAAAACAATTTTTTAGATTACTGTGACTGGCCTTATCTACAAAACAATGATAACAAAGATCAAATAATATGGAAAGTACCTATACTAAGTTCCTTGTTTTTTGTGACCAAAGTTTATATTTTATAATTTTTTTGAAAAATTTGCCAAAAAAATTGATATAGTTTATCTTCCTCTGGGGGGAATGAGCAATCACATTCAAAATGACTGAATGACTAGAGCAACAAATCTGCATCAAATTTTGGGCTAAGCTTGAACATTCCTCCATGGAAATGATTCAGATATTCAGAAGGCCGGAGCTATGGGCAACTGGTGATTGGCAGCTTCATCACCACAATGCATCCATTCATGCATCATGTCTCATGCAGAGTTTTTTTGTAAAACATCAAATCACTCAGGTGACTCAGTCCCCTACAGCCCACATTTGTGCTATGGGACTTCTGGCTTTTCCCAAAACTAAAATCACCTTTGAAAGGGAAGAGATTTCCGACCATTGATGAGATTCAGGAAAATAAGACAGGGCAGCTGATGGTGACTGAGAGAACTGTGTGAGGGCCCAAGGTGCCTATTTTGAAGGGGATTGAGGCATCATTGTCCTGTGTACAGTGTTTCTTGTGTCTTGTATTGTCTTCAATAAATGTCTCTTTTTCATAGTACATGGCTGGACACCTGGGCAGACCTCATACACACAGCAATTACTCTCATTAATGTCTGAGTTGTTCTCACCACCATGCCTTATTGATGGTCAGAGACCCAAGGCAATGAGACAGCCATCAATGCTTACATAAGGTCGGTGCAGACCCGACCACATCCCTGGTAAGTAGCCCAACGGAGCTCATGGAATTAATGAGGCTGGTGCTTTCTGTAACAGTCTAAGGGTATCTAAAGACTTCCTTCCAATGGGTAAAAAGGACCAAAACAAACAAACAGAAAAATCCTGATCCTAAAAAAATGCAAGTTTTAGTCCTGGTCAATGTAGCTCAGTGGGTTGGAGTGTCGTCGGATAAACTGAAAGGTTGCTGGTTCAATCCCCGTGGGGAGCATATGGGAGGCAGCCTATTGATGTTTCTTTTCCTTCCTTTCTCTCTAAAAAAAAAAATGAAAAAATATCCTT
This sequence comes from Sturnira hondurensis, assembly GCF_014824575.4. Lineage (NCBI taxonomy): Eukaryota > Metazoa > Chordata > Mammalia > Chiroptera > Phyllostomidae > Sturnira > Sturnira hondurensis. The sequence goes on along the minus strand of NW_028082350.1, from coordinate 15,507,536 downwards.
GGGTGAGGATTTAAAAAATTTTTTCAATGCAAGTTGTATACACCCCGCTATAATTGTCCACATGGCAAGACTGCTGTCTCAGGGTTTCAGTATTTGGGTGGGTCTGGCCGTTGCATTTCCAGTCCATCTAATATTTTCCAAGCTTCATATCTGGACTGTTGTTTGACATACATGAATACTGTTCGGGCCTGATGCCGGTGAGCGATGCAGAGACGTGCACCGTTAAATCAGACTGGATCGGCACGGTGCGGATGCTGTGATGCACGGGAACTCCTGCCCTGAGAATCAATTAATATGAGCTCCGCCTCTCTTAGGGCTCCAGCAGCCTATCGCATCCTCTTTATGGGCAAATATATTTAGGAGAAAATAATGTGCCCCTTCTTGATTTCCACATAAGCTTACTCCTTGTTTAATTAAATATCTCAGAGTAGATTGTCAGCCTTGGCATCTGCACATAAAACGTGGCTAATTATGTAAAGCTTCTTAAGAGATTTGTTTAGAATGTTTCCAGCAAAGAAAGCACAATGCAGCAGAAAGGGCAGCGTTAACATGCAAGCAGGGTCACGGTCATGGCACCGTGCACGGGCGAGGGAGCCACCACCCACAGGTCATGGGTGCCCTTCCCCTGGGAACCTTTACCCATTCTTTCTGGGAAAATATTTAGGAGCCCCTACAAATAGCATGAACAAGGGGCCTGTGTTCAGAGGTCCACAAACTTCCTATCAAATGGATGGAGGGAAGCAGAGACGAACACAGGGAAGGACAGAGAGATGGTCGATGCTGATGCTGTGTTCCAACGAACAGCAATTTGGCATCTTAGAAATCCCATTCTCTGCAATAGAAACATCACCTGGGCTGTGAGTGCAAATGAGGTCAGAGTGGTTGGTAAGCACGCCCAAGGACGGCAAGGTGCTTCCCAGGGCCTCCTGGGGACTCACAGGTCTGCTCTCGTGTTTCACTGAGTGGGCACCACACCTCCACCCCTTAAAGGGTCCAAGGGTCCAAGGGGCACTGTGCTGTGGGTGGGCCATGTGGACCACCACAGAGCCCTCACATTGCGCTCAGGGCCTGCAGAGTCTGGTCACAGTGGTGGCCCCAGCTTTGGGGAGGTGACACTCAGTTTCTTCCCCACACATGGTTGTTTCTGGTGGCCTCGTAGTGCACCCTGGGGGACCAGATAAGAAGTGGGGACAGGTGGGAGAAAGAAAGTTCTTAGCTGTGACAGAGTGGTAGGGTGGTAAGCAATCTCTCCAGGCTCGGCAGAGGCTTCTAGCAGATTCTTTTATTCCTGGGCCCTTCCCTTTTCTGCCAGCTGGATGCCGCTCCTCAACTCTGGCCCTTCCAATCCCCCACGATTCCCACTGCTGAGCAAGCCCCGTCCTGACAGGTCTTCCTGGGAGACGCACCCTCTTCTAGATGACACCAAGGCTTTCCCTTACCCTGGCTCGAGGTTGGCGGCCAGTGTGGGGGCAACTCAACTCGCAAGCCCCCCCAGCCACCACGGATGAGAGTAAACATGACTGAGACATGATGTGATCTGCTTGGGGAGGAGAGGTGGCCATTTTCCCAGAGGAAAAAGGCTGTGAGCAGTGACCGGTTTCTCAGGGGAAAAAGGTGTTGAGCCCCCTCTTCCAGGGGCTTTTTTTGGGTTGTAATACACAGGAATACAGGGCGGCAAGGATCAAACAGTAGATAACATTTCAAAGAAGTCTGAGGGCTTAGGATGAGTCAGAGTCTGTCAGGAACAGCGTTTTAGGTTTCTTGCTTGAATCCTTAACATATGAATGAAAGCACTCTTAGCAGAGCAGATTTCACAGGTTTATCAGGAAGTCTTTGTGATGCTAGATTCTTCCCCAGGACATGCTCTAGCGAGGCAAGGAGCTGCACTCCTCCCCATCAGGTGTTCAGGTTTAAGGGGATTAGAGTCAGGGAGCACTTCTCCCAGAGACATGGGGACTTGGGCTTCTCAAAGCTGGGGGGCGAGAGTCCATTGTTCTTTCTTTGTCGCAGCCCCTCCCCCAGTCCTTCCATGAAGGCCTCCCAAGTGATCGAGTCTGGCTTAGGTTGCCCCCCACTGTGAGGGGTCTTACCCCTCATTGACTTCCGACCAAGTTTTGGGGGCAGGGAGAGGAAACTGAGGCAGCATTCGCTACCAGAGACAAGCTTTGTCTCCTGCAGCTCGCATTCCAGAGGTCGTCCCTCGCCTTAGCCACAAGGGGTAGAGGTACAATTCCTAAAACCAGGCAGCGCAGTCCACAACAGGCCGGGATCTATGCTGTGGACTGCCGCCCCCCCCCCCCCCCCCGGCCACNACTCCCCCCCCCCCCCCCCCCCCCCGGGGCCAGCTGAGGACAGGGTGTCACTCTGGAGGCGCTGCCTCAAGCCTCCACAGCTCTCTCCAGCCTGGGCTGGTACCCTGCCAGGGGCCCTGGCAAGCCCCTCCCACACTCCCTGTGTGTGTTGGGTGGGGATGGGTTTTCTTTTCCCCCAAGAAATCGTCTCCCTCTGCACACAGTCGACTGTTTCGTCTCTCCCCACCCACAGAAGACCCCTTCCATCTTGTCTTAGAGGTTCTGCCACCCTCACCCATTGTCAGAGAGACTGCGCAGGCCCAGGGTCTTGCATTTCGTCTCCTGCTGGCTGTGGCTGCACACCCTCGAGTTCTAAGCGGCTCTGCCACTTACTCAGGGGCCTGCAAACACGCGGAGCCATCAGTGACGCTCCAGGTTCTGAGTAATCCTTCCGCCAAGAACATAAATCTGGCTCAGTGCAAACCATTTTATTTTAAATGCGTTGCTCTCTGCATGTAAGCTTTAGGGTCCCCCCCCTTTTCTTTTCTTTTCTTTCCTTTTCTTTTCTTTTTCTTCTTTCTTTTCTTTAAAGTGTGTAGATGGACTAGGGGAATGGGGGAAGAAAACAGGACAGGACCGGGGCAGAGGGACCAATGCCTCACTCTGGCCATGCTTGTCTTTCTGATTGGGCCGCTGTCACCGTGAGCATTGCTTCCCCTCCCCAACATGGGCAGACCTGTCACTCAGCTGCCCCCCCGACCCCTGGAGGGAACTGAGGAGTGTGAAGTGCAAAAAAGCAAGCCTCAGGGAAGAAGGCTGGTGCTGGCATGGGACAGGAACCGGGGTCACAGGTCACAGAGATCAACGTTTCCAAAGGCTACCAAACTGGGGGCCACACAAGGAAGGAGGAGCCCCCCTCCCCCGCTCCCCGGGCTCTACTTCCAGGCCTTTCTTCTCCACGGTCATCGGACCAAAGAACCCACAGTTTACGTCTCGAAAGTAAGGGCTTACTTACAGGTCAGTTCCAGCAAAATAAGGCCATCGCCTACGAAGAAGACATGAGGTCTAGGAAACAGAGTCCAGCAAAGAGAAGCAAAGTCAGGGATGAGAGTGGCACAGAGCGACGGAGAACGAGAGAAAGAGGGGAAGAGAGAGAGAGAGTGAGCGAGCCTGAGGACAGTGTGGCAAGAACCAGGGCTTCAAGGCCCAGTCCAGGAGTTTGGGACATTTTATCACAGGCGTCTCCATACTATTTGTTTTTTTTCTCTAACTATGTCAATATATTACTTCAAAAAACCATCTTAATATGAAATATGGGTTTATGATTAATATCATCATCGACATTATTGGCAATAATTTTTGTTACTAATTACTTATGTGGACAAATAGGGGCCACAGGCTGAGCCTGACCTGCCCAGGGGGTGCCGAATGGTGGCCCCACGAACTTGGAGATGGGAAGGAACCACACAGGGTGGTCTGAAGGTAAAACTCTCGAACTAAAAGCAGGACATGGTGAGCAGTCGTGTCCTAGGCTGGACTCTTCCCGGACAAAAGTCAGTAGTTACCTAACTGAGCCTGTTTGTCGTCTTTTTGCACCTCTGATAACACACCTTTGGGGTGTCAGATTTCTTTTTCGGAACCCTCAAAGCACAGGCTCCGCAGAGGGGGAGGCCACAAATCCCTTTACTGTGACCGTCTTCATGTTAATCGTTGACTGGTAACCACCCAGTGCCCACCGGTGCGAAAGAAGCCGGTGTCTGTCACTGTGCCTTTCACCCACTCCCAGCGGTTCCCCCACGTTGCTGCCCCCCCACCTCCCTGACCCATCACCTGCGGAGTTCATGGAAACCACCTTCACCTTCGCCTTTGATTGTAACATACAGAGTAAAGAGCTGCACCGCGTCCTCTGCTGCGTGTCCTCAATCCGCTGGGCTTTTGGTTCCTGGCAACTGTCGTCAGTTTGGCTCCGATACACTCACAAAGATCCTTACAGGTTTGGTTGTTTCTTTGGCTGTCATTGCTGCCAACGGTGCAGACGCTGCCCTGAATACGTGGGGACAGAGCTCGAGTTGGGGACCCGGCTCTCGGGGTCTACCCTGCAGGCACGGGTTGGGCGGACCAGACTGGCGGCGCAACGCTCTGCATTGGCTGTTAGGACAGAAACCACCTTACCGAGCAGAAGACAGCCTTTAAAGTGAAAATTAAATCTCTGTTTTAGGCTTTTCATGAGCGTATGTAGCAATGGCATCGTAAGAAAACAAGTATTTGCGACCTGGCGCAGAAAGTTCCGAACCCGCAGCCCGCCCGGGCCCTGACCCAGGCTCCGCCGGCTGGCCGCGCGGCCCGGAAGGGCTACTTCTCCGAGCTTCGGGCCCAGCATTTGCGAAGTGAGAGCCCTTTCATGCACACCTGCGCAGGTGCAGCCTGCCTGCCAGCTGGTGCCGTGACCCCCTGCGAAACCTGGGGTGGGGGCGGGGTGGCAACAGAGAGCGGACCTCCCCGTGCCACCTTCTGAAGGAGAGGGGCAGACAGTAGCGAGAGCACTAGGGCACACTATGTGGCGCTCACCGAGGGCGGGTGACAAGGCGAGCACGGAGCACCGAAGGGCAGGGACGGGAGGAGTGCTAGGGAGGGCGCCGTTTTATCCACGAGAGCCAGGGAAGGCCTCGGGTCCAGGCGCCTGTGAATGGCCTGGAAGGAGGGGTGGACGAGGCGTGTCAGGATCTGGAAGAGAAATGTCCCAGGCGGAGGGGGTACTGCGCACCATCAGCAGGGTGGCGTGGCGCCTTGCGGGGTGCGTTGGAGGCTGGCGTGGAACCAGGGTGCAAGGGAGACAGAGTTGGAGGTGTGATGGGAGGGGGCCACAGGCCAGGTCCCCAGGCCACTCACTGCGAGGGTCTGGGCCCTCACTCTAGGGGGAGTCACAGGGGTCACAGTTACTGTGAGGATGAAGTTGGTACACATTTGTTGTGTGTTTGCTGGGTGCAAAGCACCAAGGCCTTTGTAAGTAGTGGGTATTCTAAACCTTAAAAAGTCTGTTTCATGGAAGCGTAGCCTACAAATCACGTGGTGAGATGTTCAGTGGATCTGAACGAGTGGAAAACGTCAGGTATCGGACGCCATGCAGGCTGTGCGTCCTTGTCTCTTCACTGGCTGACAAGTTCCCGTCGAGATAATTTCACAGTTGCAGCTTCCAGGGAGATATGGACAAGTCATTACTGTTCATGCTCCGAAGTATTCCTTGGGGTCTTGTGCTCTTGCTGCTGTAAAGAGGCATGTTTCTTTATTGAGAAGCAGAATGAAAACGAGCTACATGCAAATTCTGGCTCTGACGCTGTTGCAACATGCAGGTTGCTCCGAGTCTCAATTCTTTCACCTGCGAGTCGGTGAAAACGCTTTACCGAGCTGCTGTGTAACTTAAGGGACACATGCAGTGTCCCCACACTGGTGACCAGCTCCCAGGAAGTACTCAATCAAGCTGTCACTGCTGCGTGACGGTGCCGTGGAAAGACCCGTGGGACCAGGACAGGCGGCCCTAGGCAGGAACCTACGGCAGGAGGGTGCCGCACTCCGAGACCTTAGGAAATGCAGAGGCCTGCGAGGCCCTCCACCTGCACGGTCGCTACGCACACTTGACTTAGTGCCCGGCCCTCCCTCCTCGCTCCACTGTGCCGCACCGACCGCCTTAGGGAACAGTAACCAGCGCTCATGTCCTGTGAGCACCTGACAGGTCAGGTACTTTTTATGTTCATTAAACCCACCGACGCTGTGACCTCGGCAGGTTATTCACTTCCTCGAGGGTACACCCGTAAGCAGTGAAACAGGCACGACAGGTGATAGGGGTCCCCACGGAGCCTCCGCTCTCAGCCACACAGTTCAGACCAGGGCGGCAGGGGCGCAGAAGCTGTTCACAGCTGTGAGCATGCGAGACACGGCTCATTCCCGTATCACTAATCTCCACACAAACAACTGTAAACCCACTTCTCCCCTCTGTACTTTTCTTCACACGCGCTGTTTCCTTGTTACGTTCTAGATATCCACCTATTTCTTCCTTTGACCTGAGAGTTTTAGGAGACATTCCAGGTATGTCTTTGGTTTTCATGTTTAGGTTTGGAATTCTTTGCAGCACGATGGCCACTCTCTGTAAATGACCCAGGACAGCTCGAAAAGGTCTGTTCCACTCCGAGGACACAGAGGTCACACAGGTAGAGTGGGGGGGGGGTCCCCATGTAATCTGGTCCCCTCCATGCTTCTGTCTGCAGCTACCTGCGGGCTCATTATGGTCTCCTCAGCCGCGTCACGTCTTTTTTCCAGTTCACGCACTCTCATTTCTTTGAGAGCAAAAGAAGTGCTCGGTGTCCTCTTTCCCGGGCCATCCTGTGTTCTGCCCCGTCTTTCACCTGCTCTGTTCCTTGGAGGGAAGGGGTGCGGGCAGGTTGTGTGAGGGTTCAGTTCCTCTCTGCACCTTTGCTGTCTTCTGCTTGCAGCAACCCTCCCCAGGCCCTCTGTCCACGACACCCAGGCCCTGCCAGGGGAAGGCCCTGGGAAGCGGCTTCCATAGAGCACACTGGGACCCCCATGCGAACACCCAGCTTCAGCATCGCCTCCTTCGCCGCAGGAGGTCGGGGGACCGAGAGCAGCCCACGTGCGCAGGGGAGCCCAGCGCAGGCCGCGTCCGCACACCCGGGAAGCATTCCTGGCCCTGCAGACATGTCCACACGGGCAGACGTCCAGGCCATCACGAGACGGAGGACACGAAGGCCCCCACCAGCGTGAGCACCGGAGCGACCAAACTTGGGAGACAGAGCGGAGCGGTGGCCACGCGGGCTGCAGGGGCGGGTTCCCGTTGGTCGGGAGGAGAGAGGCCTGGAGTCGGGTCCTGGTGACGGCTGCCGGTCGCGAAGGTGTTTAATCCACACTGAACTGTACTGTTCACCTAAAAAAAGGTTAAGATGGTAAATTTTACCCTGTATGTCTTACCACAGTAAAAATGGGGAGAAAGCGCCCAACTTGATCAGCGGGCTCCGTGAACTGTAACCGGGCAAGGGCAGAGGTCAGAGACCAGAGAACCGCCCCCCAGGCCGGTGTTGGGACCCTGCGCTCAGGGCACCATCGGTTCACCGCGCGGCTCTACTCGGGTGTTCCGGCCAGAGCCACGGGCAGAGGCGAACAGTGCAAACCGCAGATGCGAGGAGCGCGGCTTCCACTGCGCGGCGTCAGTCCCGCCAGGTGTCGCCTGGAGAAGGGGCACCAGGACACACCCTCACGTTAAGTTGCAGCCCATGAAGGGGGGGCGGGTGGAAGGCACAAACCACGAGTGAAAATAACCGGTAAAAAGAAAACCCTAGTCTAGCAATGTCACCAGGGCCAGTCAAAAAGCAAGCGGAATGCAGAAGTCCCGGAGAAAGAGGCCTGAGCAGGGAGGACTGACGTTCGCCACCGGGGACCTCCGACAAGAATCCGGCAGGTGGGCTGCTCTCACCCTGGCCGGACAGGGCCGGACAGGGGAGGCTGGAGAACTCGAGCGACCCCCACGGAGAAGCAGCTGCAGCGCGGACACGCAGAAGAGGGTTAGGTGTGTTCTTAAGAGGCTCGGGAAGAGTCAAAGATGATGGATTAAGTACAAAACCATAAAACTTCCGTCTCCCCAACAGAAAGACACATACACACCCACAACTTGGTACCACAAACACTATGAATGAGCCTTCTTTTCAGATACATATGCAGACACACACCAAAAAAACCCTCTCAATACAGACCAGGAGGCAAAATTACGTAAATGACACTCTTGGCCCACATTCAGTTAAATCAGAAATTAATCACAGAAAGATAATAGAATAAACACCCCCTCACTCCTATTTTTATGGACTTTTAAGTCCTCTGGGGGAAGAAAACTACTAAGCTTCAAGACCAAAACAGATCGTGAGCTATTTAGAAATGAGTAATAAGGTGAACCCCACAGAACAGTCTCTAAAATGTAACCAACCAGCACTTAGGAGAGAAACGCATGTTAGAAACCAAGACTAAAGGTAAATGGACTAAGTGTACAACCCATGGGACTAAAGAATAAAGTTGAAAAGAAAGGATGAAGATTATTGCAGAAATACAGAAAAGCAACAATAAAAACGCTCAGTTGACACCAAAAGCTGTTTCTGATCAGTGATAAGAGGAAAAGGAGGTAACAAAAACGGATCTGAATCGAGAACAGGTGAGTATTTATAGAGGCTGCAGAAGTCTGTGAAATAACAGCCCACGCAAAACTTCAGTGAAAGTTAAAATCTAGACATGATTTCCAAGGAAAGCATGAGTTACAAACTTCATTCAGGAAAAAGTGAAAAACCTGGACTAACTAAACAACAGAGAAGCTAAAATGAATACTGGGTGGGCTGAAAGTCTGTGTTTTCCGTGAAGTGAAAGGCATCATTTTTCATTTCCCCCACTCTGCTGAGATGGATGTTTTGAGCATGCTGGCCATGTCACGGCAGAACACTGACTGTTCTCAATCAGCGTCTCAATTTGATCGCTAACAACTTCAACTGGTCTTCCCGACTGTGGAGCATCGTCCAACGAGAAATCTCTAACATGAAACTTTGCAAATCACTTTTGACACATTCGATATAGGTCACACACCTCATCAATACGCTGCACAAATCTTTTGCGTTTCAGGTGTTTTTACCTGTCCTCAAATAATAAAGCATAATATGCTGAACATGTTTGATAATAAAATGGCTACACAAATGTTCACCAATTTTTATAAGTTTTTTAAAAATGCACACTGATATGAGAGCTATGACAATACAATCTATCAAAATTGTTTTTAAATGAAGTTAAAGACAACTCAGTGCTGCTAGAGCCAATTTAGGTAAAAACGGAAGCAAAACAAAAACAAAAAAGCCAAATTTACTTTTTGGCCAACCCAATAAATGCTTCAGCTCCGAAAAAAGCTTTTGGCCTGCAGAGGCAAAGCTTTGGCCTCTGAGGGCAAAGGAGAAACAGGCAACAGAGTTAGTGGTCCTATCTATCAGCAACCACCAGACACAGTAACTTTAAAGACATGGTCTGCAAGGCTGTGATGAAGACAACTATAAAACTCTACTGAATATAAACGGCAGACATACTCATCGATGGGAAGATTCAGTTTCATAAAGATGATCATTCTCTCTCAAAAACGTTTTTGTAAAACTCTCTGAAATTGCCAGAGGGAGCCTGAAGGCCTCTTCCCAGCACATGGCAACCTGACTGTAAAATTCCCATGGAGGGGTGAAAAGAAAGGCGTGGCCAAGAAAGTTTCGAAGAGTGCGAGTAACTTTACGTAATGAGAATGCACGGTTGTGGGCACACACCATAAACTACCGAATGCAGGGGGGGCTCGAAACATGGTGTTATTAAACACAGGGAAGAACATTACTCTTCAAGTGTTCTCAGTATGTGCAGGTACTGAGTATAGGACGCGGCACTGAAATCGGGGACGAATGAACTATTCAGTAAGCGGCGAGAGTGCTGCAGTGAACGGCCGTGCACTTGAAGAGGGTGAAATCCGACCCCCAACCCACAGCACACAAAACTGGTTTCCAAGGATGCAAGTCTGAAAATAAAAAGCAAACAAAGCTCTTACGTATCGGTGCTGGGAGTATGAAGCAATACAGTTACTGTGGAATGCAAGCAGGCAATGCTACCTAGAAAGTAAACCACCCGTCTTCCCTAGACCTGACACTGCCATTCGGAATAGCCCGTTCACGAGCTGGAGGGAGGTCTGCTTGGGCACTGGGTGGGCACTGGGTGGGCACTGCTGCAGCACAGTCTGATCGCCTGTCTGCAAGGAGGAGGAGGAACTCCGGCACAGAGAGGAGTGATGAACGCTGACACACCCAAACTACAGAATGCTCCATAAAATCAACCAAGGGGAACTAACTACAGGAGTTAACAAAGTCTAAGATGGAATCAATGGCCAAGTGTGCCATTATTTTGTCACTGGGACAGAAAGTGCTGCCAGTTTTAACACGTCACCAACCTAAGCAGCAGCCCGACTTCAGAAGTTACGCTGTGAGCAAACGAGCAGATCTACACGTACCGACAGCACTGTGTCTCAGACACAGCACTGAGTGGAAAGCAGCTTTCAACGTTCTAAATACTATGGGCTTTCCCATAAATTAGTCTTAAGTGTGTTAGCTGTAATAAAATCCATAAAATTTTCTTTTAAAGATGCAAGGCCTATTTGTATAAAGAAAACAGTAAAACTACATAGAAGATCTTTCTATGATCTGTCCCTGTGGACTAAGTACTGTAAAGAAGTTGACATTCTGAGAGAAAAATCACAGTAGTAATCAAAAACAAGACACTATTAAAATTAAAATTTAGGAAAAATTTTCAGACCAAACATAAAAACATGCAGGTATAATAATTACTTTAGATGTTGGTATAGGCATAGAAAAAGAGATCAATGAAATACGATTCCAAAAACATCCAGCTGAATAACATTAATAATGTAAAAGAAGTATAAGTATTAGAAAAAACACAATACTTTCAAAATCTTGCAAGCAAGCATGAAACCCAGAAGGTGTAATGAAACACACGGACAGATGTGAGCTCACAGACAGGGGACCCTTCTGAAGGACAGAGAGACCATCTCACAAAACTGCCCGGAGAGCGCTCCCCACACTGACCAGATGACAATGTGAAACCCAGGCAGCCCAGTGAGCTGGAGTGTCACCCGATAAACCAGGGCTGCAGGTTCAGTCCCGGGTCAGGGCACATAAAAGAACCAACCAAGGTTGCTCTCTCCCCCTCTCTAAAATCAATAAACTCAAAAAAATAAATTAAAAATGCACGAATAAAGGACCCATGGACAAAGACAATGGGGGTAGGAGAACTGAACTTGGGAGGTAGGGGTGAGTAGGGGGGGGAAGAGTAATGGGGGAAAGTGGGGATAACTAACTAAACAATAAAAATTAAAAAAATATGAGATTATGTAAGAATCTTGCAGAAAGATGGTAAATCCACTTTTAGCACATAGCTAGCCAAAACTGCAGTGCCTTTTTGTGAGAAATAAAATTAACAGCGTGGCTTAAGTCCTTAACCCATCCCTTTTAACCCAGAGATAAAAATTATTTTTAAAAAAGGTAAACTGAAGAGAAAAATGGGCAAATACAAACAAACAATTCAGACTAGAAATAGCTGATCAAAATGGAAACATGCAACGATGCTGTTTCATTCAGAACGAAAGAAATGCAAATGAGAACAAAGTGACTTAGGATCCACTGGCCTGACAGTATCTGACGACGACGGTGTTAACTGGTGCACTTCTGGGAAGGCAGCGGGGCAGAATGCAAAATTACGTACCAGCCAGAGCCGCCTGCGTAGGAGACTGCGTCCCACTGTGCACTTTGGCACAGGCCAAGGCAGAACGGTCATTTCCTGCACTGTCCGTGAAAGTGAACACTGGAAATGACTCAGATGCCCATGCACGGAACAGCAATGTATCAAACCACAGCATGCCCATCCGGTGCACGTTACCCAGCTGTTTAACAGGTGACATACACTCGCACATACTGATAGCCATGTAGGAGTATTTAGAGGAAAAAGTGTAGTAAGGTACAGTATGATCCTACTCACCTAAAAAGATATATAGGTATATGTAAGTGAGGAAGTGACCCAGACTAAAAAATCCTGATGTAGTGAACTCAATGATTATTTTCGTATTTTGCTTCGAAGTCTGAGGTTGTTTCCATCTCCTTTTTAATTCATTTTTTGAAGTCTGCCACGTTAAAAATTGTAAGCTTCCTTATCTTGTCCACAGAGCCCTGAGCTGGCCTTGGAATCCAAAGCCCCATATGACGTTCTCCCGAACCACTTTTGCAAGGTCACCTCCCTGCAGCTCAACCGAAGCCGGGGAAGCTCTCTTCAGCCAAGGGAGCCTGTCTGGGGCGCCCCCAACCAGACACCCCCGAAACACCCAAAACATGCTAGCAGCACTTCTGCCTCTCCCAGAATGTCTGCACAGGCCTCTTTCAGGGCCGGAGGGCGCTCCAACCAACAGGGCCACACCAGCTAGGGCTTTCTTTTCTTTTCTTTTACTGATTTTAGAGAAAAGGGGAGGGGAAGGGGTGAGGTGGAGGGAAGAAGAGACAACCATTGATTTGTTGTTCCACTTATTTATGCATCAATCGGCTGGTTCTTGTATGTGCCCTGCCTGGGGATTGAACCTCCAACTCTGAGGTATCAGGATACTCTAGCCAAGGCCTAAGAGTTTTTCAAAACTGATGTAAGATCAATTAACCCACAGATTCAAGAGCACAGTAAACCCCAAGCAAGATAAATAAAGTGGTATGAGCAATAATTAGGTTCATCACAGTCAGACTGCTGAAACAAAGATAAAGAGGGAATCCTAAAAGCAGCAAGAGTCACATTATCTACAACTAGCAAAAAGGTTTGGGGCTCACTTCACAACAAAACATAATAAAAACAAAAGAACAATGAAAAGCCAACTTTAAAGCTGCCCAATAAATAAAACTGCCAATCTAGAATTTTGCAGCCAATGAAAATCTCTTTAAAAATGAAGGAGTGATAAAGACCTTCCTCCCAAGCAGTATCGGAATTAAATGTCCCTGGACCTGCACTGTAACTAATACTAAAAAAAGTTGTTCATGCTAGAATATATTAAGATGGAAGCACAAAACTATATTTTAAAAAAGCACAAAGAGAAAGAACACTATTTAAAGCAATACAGTGGCCCTTGTAACTACAAAGCATGTAACTATAGCACAGAGACTAAAGAGAGGCAACAAGAGCATTAACACAGCACAGACTCATAATCAATCGCTCGGTAGACTAACCACTAAAAAAAAAATACAATCAGGCATTAAAAAAAAAAGCTAACAGAAGAGACAGAACAATAAGACACATTTTAATGAGCCAAAAGAAAGTAGGAAAAGGAGAAAAATGTATGAAAGATAGAAAGATTGGCAAAAAGAAAATAAATGCCCAAGATGGTAGGTAGACTTAAAACCTACAATATCAGAAATTACACCAAAAAAGTGTAAACAATTCGATTAAAGAACAAAAATTTTAAGATTGGATAAAAAACAAGTCCAAAGTATAGTGTTTATAAAACACACACTTTAAATGTAAGATCAAACATTTGCTGAAAGTAAAAGAACAAAGTTCTGTGATGCGAACAATACCTAAACCAAAATTGGTATGACTGTATTATCATCAAAGTAGGCATGACACACTCATACAATAAAATGTCACCAAGTGACATTTTAAAACTACAAAAGTGTCATTTCATGAAAGATACAATCTTAGATTGTAACAAATAATATAGCTTCAAAGCATGTAAAATAGCTTCTCCAACCATTTTCACCCACTACGACTCTTCACAACCTGACACTGTGTGTTCAGTCAGCGTTTTCTTACCACGCCCCACACCACCTGTGGGCAACAGCCAGCCTCCCAAGGGCAGCAGCTCGTTCTGCCTCCGTCCAGCTTCATCCTCCTTCACCAGCCGGCACAGGGCAGGCACTCAGCAAGTATTTGCCGAATTAAGAAAAGTGCCACTAGCAACTTACCTTCTTAGTGGTTACTTTAAAAGTCTGTATTATACATTTATAGCCTTCAGTTATGCAATCCTTTAGATTAAACAGTACTTAGTAATTAAACCTGTCAGCCAAGATTTCACTATGGTTTAATAAAAAACTTTGAAAAAAAAAGTTACTAGGAAATATTATGTTCTCTTCATGACATTAAACATCATCAAAATTTGCTTTGCTCCATTAAGCAAGCATATTTAAGTATATATAGCTTCACATAAATGAAATAATACAATTTATAGTAGCTTTCATGTTTATTCAACTTCAGAGAAAATCCAAAAATGTGTCTGAAAGTAAGTTATTTATCTAAATACCAATTGTTCATTATGGTGACATAATACTATATGGTAAGGGACATATGCCTAAGTTAAACAAATTCTTCAATTGCTGACATTTTTCAAGTGGGCAAAAAGGAAGTCTGAGAAACCGTACTTACAAGTGGCAGTAAGAAGACACAGAGAGTGATGTGACCTTTAATACACGGAGTGGGGTTTACAGCCACACGCGCGCACGCAGTGGAGATCGCTGAGCAGGCTTCCGGCGGCCTCACTGAGGATCGCGGACTTCGCCACGGAACTTGTTACAGCGAGCTGTGAATTTTCTTACGTTTACACAATACATACTTTCAACATGAACGTTGTCACTGAAGAGCTTGCTAAGCACTGTTAGCAATCGGTGTTTTATATATGCTCCATTTTACTTTATAGTATGTGGCTCTCCAAATGTCAGTCCATGAAATGTTACGTTTAAACATAAGATAATCCCCTAAAATGAAGACCCAGGACATCAAAACTTTGATCATTATTGCACCTATTTTCCTACAGAAAAATGGAAAATTTACATCATAATCCTCCCCAGAAAGGGAACAGACACATTAGAAAATCACAGACTCATTGGCATTGAACAGAATTTACAATGAACATTTTTGTGAACTGATGTACAGGATTAATGTACAATAAAATTTGCTTCACTACGATCATGCAAATAAAAATCCTCCACAATCATTTTTTGTTTTATAAAAGGGTCCTAAAGATATATTTCCATAAACATTTCCGGTGCAATTTAGGCAACGACCAAAATACAAAGCTATCCCTCATTATTTGCTGAATAGATTTATAAACATGCCTTTGCACTGGGCCAGCAGGAACAGCATGTTTGGGGAGCTGAGCTGATGCAGCGCACACAAGCCCGGGTCTTGGTCCGACACGAGCTGCGGGCATGCGCAGCGGCCTCCCGCGACCCGACACCACCACTGTTGTAAACGAGTGAACTCGTGGGAGAGTAGGACCCGAGTCAACACGTTTTTCAAAAATAAAAGGCAGTCTCATAAACATGAAGAAATCTCTAAAAAAAATAATCACATCAATTGTGATATACGTTGGAAAATAGTAAAATGTCATTTCCCAAAATAGTTTCTTTATTATATCCCCCATCTATTATAATCAATCTTGGAAATATACCTTCAACATAATGGTGTATTGTGTGAAAATGTTCCATTATTCAATGTGATAAATTTAATAATTTAGAATATGATTTTCTTTTATAATGTTAACTATGAAAAAAAGAACAGCACCCAAAATACTAAAATGAATTTAGCTAAGTAGTAATAATGTATGAGTTTTGGTTCAAAATAACAGTTTATAAAACTGTAAAAGGATACTGCCTTAAGTAATTTGTTTTAGTAATTTTGCAGATTACAATGAAGGGAAAAAAAAAGTTCTTCTCAAATGCAAGAAGACCCCCACTGCTCCCAGTCAGGACAGGGTGGGGTTTCACGTGAAGTCTGTAAAACTGTGACACCCGAGAAGCTCATGCGGTTGGACGCACACTCCCACCCTGTCCCACCCTCCCCCCGCCCCAAACAACTTTTTTGGCTCCAAAATAAAGTACGGTAATAAACTCTTGATGAAAAACTATGGTATGTGGGGCAATCCGTCATATTCTACGGCTAAACAAGAATTTACAGAAAGAGCACATCCCGATTGTGGCATTTTTCATAAACATGCAACTCACTACAAAACGCAAACAACTGCCTCCGAGAACAGCTTTATAATGACACTGCATCAATAAAACTTTTCTTCTTTCTGATTACCTTTACAATTTTATGGAGAACTGGAACTTTTCAAATGCGTACATATCAGATTTTATATTACAGTGTAATAATTTGCATTTTTGAACATCATGTTCAAGAGGAAATATCTATACACAATAACATTCTAGACTATTAAAAACTAATTCAAATTACAGAATTTTATTGATACAGTAGATTAATAAAAACTGAAAAGGGATGATAAAATGGAAAAGAATTCAGTACATTATTTTATAACTCATTCTTTAAAATTAAAATATTTTAAATCTCTCTCTTAAAATTTTCATTGCCACCAAAGGCAGAAAACTCTGGGACCAACACTGAGGTGTCAGACACTCCCACGCGGCAGGACAGTAGCTCTACCTGCTGTGCTCGGGGCCCTCCCCTCGGGGGGCGTCTGGTGGGTGGGATGCAAGTGGGTTGCAGCTCTGGGGACCAGGGGCACCCAGGAGTAAGCACTAGGTGAGATACCCAAGGGACAGGGACCACTAACTCTCCAACAAACGGTGCCATCGAGAAACGGCACCACCGGTTGAACAAAACACTCTTCATAGTAAAACTGCAGAGGCTACGAATACCAACACCGACAGAGGCCCCCTTCGGACCCGGCACACTCTCTTCAAATCCTCAGACCCAATGTACAGTTGGCTCTGTCAGTTTAAAGCCACGGATAAAAGCTATACAAGCACTTTAGAAGTCAGAAACATTAAAAAAAAGAAAATATATTTACAAGTTTCTTCTTTAGTTTATTTCTACACAACCATCAGAAATTACACTTTCATGACACGCCACAGTCAATGTCACCACCACCCGTATGGCTCGAGGGTGGTGCCCACAGCGTACGGGGCCAGCACACTGAGGTCCGACTGTCCCCTCTCCAGCAGTCCGGTGTGTGCATCAAAGGCTTTCCTCAGCCTTGAACTTGACAAAACATGACTTTTTAAAGCGTTCGCATGGAAATGATTAATTACATTTGCTCATCGCCTTTCTCTTTTAGAACTTCGCCGCCGTACCTTAAAAGAAAAATCACATGCTTAATTAAAATGGGTACACATTTACAAGACATAGAAAAATAGTAATTATTTTTAAACCAATTATTATTCTTGCTTGTTCCTGATTTTCTTTGCTTTCTTTCCTCCAAACCTTTCTCCTATTTTAACTTGCTGCCTTGGGATCACTTATTTAGACGTATGTAATATCTGAATGTTCATAACCAGCTTTTCCCAGAATAGCAGGGGAAAATTTCTATTTAATAATTTTCAAAAGAAATGAACAAAATGTCAACAATAAGTAAAACGATTGCAAATATCTTTGTAGTTCTATTTCTGTGGTAAAAGATAACATTTGGTACTCACAAACTTAGGCTTATAGCTGTATTTCTGAGAAAATTGTTATTGGGTTGAGATCCTAATAACTATTAAATATAAGTAAGCTGAAATTCAGATGTATTGCCATTAATTGGCAACAGCTAACAAAAGCATAAAGCTTAAGTCCAAAAACGATCAGTATTAACAACGGGAACATACACAGAACAGGATTTTAGTTTGATTATTTTCCTTTAATGAGGATATTGGAGGCTATGCCACCTTCTTTTTATGTCCTCAAAACACTCTGTGGGAAAGGCGCCCAGCTAGTCTGAGGCCCCAGCGCAGCACGCGCGTCCTCTCCAGGACTTGGCCCCGGAGCACACGCGTCTCCAGGGGGACGGCTGGCTCGGCTCATCTCCGTCTCACTTCAACGCGCAGTTACGGCGCTTCCAGAGAGCGGTCCGTGCGACTCGGAAGCAGTCACTCCCGAAACACTAGAACGGGGTCTCGGGAAGCACCGCATGCTACAAGCACTTTGTAGACGAGTGTCTGTTACCGATTTTATTAATTCCAAAGGCTGATTTCAGTTAAAGATAGTTCTATATGATGTGACTTCCAGTTTCCACTGTGAAACTCAAACAAAATTGACAAAACATAACAGTATATTTAACAGATGCCAGTGTTCTAAAGCAAAGGCACAAAAATGCCTGAAGCGCCAGCACCACACTGGTTCTTGTTCTTCTCTACATCTAGTTTGACCTTGACCTTTACACTTTCACTAGGCTACATCCATCCTCACTTAGGGCCAGGCTTCCCAAGAAGAAGTGTTCTCTGTCATACAAACGGGCAGAGAAAACAATGCTACCAATTGAGGAAGAAGAGCCTGTAAGTACTTGGAATTGCACCAGTGAGTGCTAAGTGCGTGTGACCCAACACTGACCAACCCGGCTCCCACGCCCCACTCCGCCCCACCAGGTGCGACGACCAACACACACATTCACTGGGGAAACCGCCTCCTCTTCCGCTCCTTCGGGCAGAGCGTCCTCGTTGCCGGGGGAGCTGCCCGGAAACACGTCCACCTCCTCACTGGAGTCGTTCTCTTTAGCAGCCGCTTGTTTGGAGCGTCCTACACGGCTGGGGTAACACACGAGTAAAACACAATGAACACTCCGATCCTTCAGTAGCACTGTACCTCATCGAAGGGAGTCATTTAAATATGTCCTGAATCCTCAGATTACCATGTTGATGTTTAATTACCTTATAAAAGAAGAGATACTACTCTCACACCCTGCACCCTGTACCCGTGTTTAATCCCAGAATGTTGTATACAAAGATCAAGCCAGTAACAAAAACAGGTGTGACTGAGACCAACAGCACAGAGGAATTAAACACCTAACCCCAACTCTGCTCCTCCACGGTTCCCTGAGTAAAAGGCATCTGCAGCTCCTGAACAAAGCAGAGAATGCAGTCCTCCTTAATGGTAGACCGCTCTGGGTCTAGCCCAGAGGATTCAGTTCACAAAGAAATCTCAAATCCACTCACTCGGCCCCGCCTCTGTCACTAGGACGCATTCCCAAGTCCTCTTCATCTCTTGGTTCTTCTCTTAACAAAGTCATCTTTTAAAAAAGTACACACAGCTAACGGCTCTCCCCCTGAACGGCTGCCTACTGTGCTCAGAGGGATTCTGCGCATCCCTTCACACGGCCCACCAGGCCCTGCCCTTGGGCCCACCGGGTCGTCTCTTTCCAGTCCCCAATGCCCCACAACTGCAGTCAAGCACCCCCGCCATCCTTCAGCTCTCCGAACCTGCCAAGACGGCTCCTGCTTCATAACCTCCAAAAACATTGATCTCGCCACCTGAAATGTTCCTCTCCTTGCCCTCTATCAGTCTATTACAGAATTCCTGTAACTCTCAAGGAATCAACTTGTCACTTTCCCTAATTTCCCAGCTCTCCCATTACATCCTTACAGTAGCCTACATTTTTCCTGACAGGGGACTGAAGCTGCACCCAGGCATATGGCCTGACTGGGAACTGAACCCGTGAAATTTCAGTTCATAGGACACCACTCCAACCAACTGAGCTGCACCAGCTAGGGCAATCTTTTGTTTTGTTTTTTAATTCCATTTCATTTATTTCTGCTGTGATCTTTATTCCTTCCTCCCTTCTGCTCACTTCAGGTATTGTTCATTGACGCTTCTTCTACTTCCTTTCAGGGAAAGGTCAGTTTGAGGTATTTCTTGGTTTTCGAGGTAGGCCTATAATGCTATTAATTTCCCTTAGGACTACTTTTGCTGCGTCTCATAGATTTTAGGTTGCTGTATTTATTTTCATTTGCTTCAAGGCATCCTCTAAAAATACATTTATTTATTTTCAGAGAGAGGGGAAGGGAGAAAAAGAGAAGAGAAACATTAGTGTATGGTTTCCTCTCGCAGCGCCCCCCAGTGGAGACCTGGCCTGCAACCCTGGTATGTGCCCTGACTGGGAATTGAACCTGAGACCCTTTGGTTTGCAGGTCCATGCTCAATCTATAAGCTACACCAGCCCAGGGCAGCTCAAGGCATCTTTTGATTTCTTCCTTGACCTCCTTGTTAAACCATTCATTGTCCAGTAACATGTTGTTTAGCTTGCATGTTGTGTTTTTTTCTTCTAATTGATTCATAGTCTCATTCCATTGATTCGAAGAAGATGCTTCAGATTATATCAATCTTAAATTCAAAGAGACTTGTTTGGTGGCCTAACCTAGAAAATGTTTCACATGCCCTTAAAAAGAATGTGTGTTCTGCTGTTCGGGGGTCAAATGCTCTGAAGATACCAATTAAATCCACCCTGTGTACTGTGTCACTGAAGGCCACAGTTTCCTTGACGATTTCCTGTCTGGAAGACCCACCAGTCAAGGTCAGGGGGTGTGAAAGTCCCCCCTGTGACTGTCCTGCTGTGCTCTCCCCCCAGGGCCGGCAGGATGCTCTACACTCAGGGGCTCCTGCGCTGGACCAACCTCTTCACTACGCAGTGTCCTCCTCTGCCCCTTACGGGGGCTTTTGTTTTAAAGTCTATTTTGTCTGACATAAGTATTGCTTCCCCAACTTTTTAAAATTTCTATTTGCACGAAATATTTTTCTATCCTTTTACTTAGTCTGTGTGCATCTTTCATTCTGAGGTGGGCCTCTTGTAGACAGCATAGAGATGAGTTCTGTTTTCTAATCCAATCAGCTACCCTATGTCTTTTGATGGGACCATTTGAGCCATTTACATTTAAATTGATTAGTGATAGGTACATATTTACTGCTACTTATTCTTTATAACTACATTCCTGTTTTTCTTCTTTCTTTCTAAAGGAGACCCTTTGAACATTTCTTGTAATACTGATTTGATGGTAATGAACTCCATCAGCTTTTTCTTGTCTGGGAAGCTCACTATTCCTCCTTCAGTTTTAAATGACAGCCCTGCAGGACAGAGCAGTCTCGGTTGAAGGTCCTTGCTTTTCATCACTTTGAGTATTTCGTGACAATCCCTTCTGGCCTGAAATGTTTCTGTTGAGAAATCAGTTGACAGTCTTATGGGAGCCCCCTGGTAGGTAAACTATTTTTCTCTTGCTGCTCTAAAAATTCTTTTTGTCACCGTATTTTTTCCACTAACATTTATCTTCCATACAGTCTTCTGCCTCCAGCCTTCTGTCCTGAACCTTTGGGGTTTTCACTGTTTCCTCGTATGGAACCCTCTGGCTTCCTAGACGTGAGTGTCTTTCCCCGCCACCCATTTAGGGAAGTTTCCAGCCATTGTTTCTTCAAACAGGTTCTCGATCCCTTGCTCTTTCTCTTCTCCTTCTGGTAACCCTGTAATGTGGATGTTTTATACTTCACCTTGTCCCAAAGAGCCCTTAAACTATTATATTTTAGAATTCATTTTACTTTTTGTTACTCTGGGTGTTTGCTGCTCCCTTGTCTTAAAAATCACTGATTCAACCCTCTGCTCCATCCAACCTACTATTTATTCTTTCTGGTGTATTCTTCACTTCAGATACTGTCTTCTTCACATCTGACCAGTTCTTTTTTACTTTTCTACTTACTACCTCTTGGCCCTGTGGAGGGCAGGTTCTGCACCAGTTAGGTTTGTGAGGGAAAAACGCCCTGTCCTGAGGTCAGACAGCTCAGTCTGTCCCAGATTTCCCCTGGCCTTCTGGAAAGCCTGCCCTCGGCAGGGTGGGGTGCCCGTGAGTCCTGAGGGCAGGCTCAGTGCCTCGGGCTGGAGGACAGGTGTGCGGCATCGCCCCTGCCCCCGAGCGCACAACTCGGTCTCCGACACTGGGGTCTCCACACCAGTGGCCCAGACCACTGGCCCCCCTGGAGGGTGTGAGGGGGTGGGGCCAGAGCACTCCCCCAAGCTGATGCCACAGGGAGGGTGTTGCTGGACCCGAGAAAGATGGTGTCTGTGCAGGGGGTGGGAGAAGCGCTCGGCAGAGGGACCCTGGCAGTTGTCCCTGTGGCCCTCTCCCTGGAGCCACATAGCCCCCGTCTCCTCCCACACCCAGTCAGACAGGAGCTGCCTGCTTCTGCTGGAGCCAGGGGTGAGGGGCTGGCCCTGTAAGAGGGTCCCTGGGTCCCTGGGAGAACCCAGTCTCTCTCTAGCAGACAGAATCCCCACTGGTTTTCAGTCAGATCCTAGGTGGTCTCCTCTTCCTGGCTCTGGTGCTTTCAGCCAGGGCACCGGGGTGGGGTTGAGACCCCACTCTCCTTAGGGGGGACCTTTTGCAGCTGAGCTACCCCTCCGGAGTCTCGGTCCTCACACAGGGGCACGATGTCGACCCTTGTGCCTCTGCACCCTCCTACTCCGGCCTCAACACGGCTGCTTCTGTGAAACCTCGGTTGTAAGACTTCTGTTGGGCTAGCCTTCCGCTGGCTCCTCAGGGTGAAGGTTCTGAATTTTAGCTGTGATTACAATCTGGTCCTGGGAGGAGGCAAGTGTACCTTCCACCTCCTCCACCTACGCTGCTGTCATTTTGGATCTCCCCACGCCTTTTCTGTAACTTGATCCCCACCCCCCACGATTAACAGAAGAAAACAGGTATTACACAGAAAATAATGCAGTGGTTCTTAAATCCACTGAAGACAGAAGAAGAAAAATAGGCAAATGTAACATTATTATTTTACCAGCCTTAAAACAAAACTTCATAGTGAAAGGGACAGGAGGCTGCTAACACAGAATGCAGAATTTCTGTGTTGATTTAAAACAAATGTTTGTTTTAGAACATTAATATGAGGACTCATGTAATTTTAGGAGAGAACATGATAGTAATTAAGCCCTTAATTTTATGATGCCCATCTATAAACAAATTAAAGTTACAAGCCTGAAAGATATTTAACATTTCTTAAAAATGTTTTAAACAAGTGACTTTCCCGCTTGAATCCAAATACACTGAAGCTGCCGAGAAAACGTACTGACCTTTCACCTGAAGGGAAAACTAAACGAAAGAAACCACGAACTGCCAGCTAGACACGCAGGCAGCTTCTCCTCTTCTGTGCAACACACAGGAAGAGAGAAAGCTTCTGAGACAACCGTTTCACAAACGTGTGCTGGCAACTCTGAACGTGAAGCCACTGTATAGTTATGTGATGGGACTACGCTGAGAAGAACTGCAGATTTTCTGACTAAGCAGAGACATGCCATCCTATGTCTAGTTAAGTAAGTGAGGCGAAAGTGTAAAACAACTAAAAATTAGAGCATAAATGTTCCTGTCACTTTACAATTTTAGACAGAGATGTTCCTACAATTGCCATATAAACATGGGAACGTGTGACCACCCACCTCTCTGTGTGGGTGCAGATGTATCAATCTGATTAGAAAACAAAAAGTCGACAATCATAAACTGAGATCAGCATCATGTGATAATTTCTATGGATGCAATGTAAGAAAAACAATGCCTATAACTTTCCTACACAGTTAAAAAAAATAAAAGCAAAAAGTATAAAAGCTACTTTTTAAAAAGTTACTGAGAAAAGACATGAAAAATTATACTGTGGAATGATAAGGCAACCTGGTCAATATGCTGTGATTGTTTAAAAATACCTTATCACCTCTTTGGGTACCATAAAGTCTGTATTGGAACTAATTTAAAGATTTGTTTAAAGCCTGTAAAAATGCACAGTTACCAAAGGGTTAACTGTGCTATCGATCACCTAGGGAAGTCTATAAAAATTTTGTCTTACCTAGTCTACTGGGGCTAAGTATATGGCATTTAAATGCAGCCCTATGTATATTTAAAAATTTATGATCTTTTGCAAAAGAATTTGAAATTGGTTTGAACTGTAACATTGTTTACAACTTACACATTTTGGGGGGTTGTGATGGTCTTCCTCGCCCTCTGCGGGACGGACTGTGTGGACCCGACCGCACTAGTTTCAGGAGCCTCTGCTCTGCTCCGGGGGAGACCCGAGTGCACACAGCATCACACTCCCACTCCCAACTGAGAACCGGATACGTGCAGTTAGCGCCGCACGTGCTCACCTCTGCTGCGCCCTCCGTGACGGCCGGTGCTGTTTGCTTTTTGACTTCGGTTCTGCGTTTCCACTTTGTCTTTCCTCTTCTTCCTCTTCTTCTGCTACCGAAGGTCCAGGTTTTTTTTTGCTTCCTTTTTTGGAAGCTTTCACTGTTGGCTCCTCTTTTGCTGTGCCTCCCCCACCAGGAGGTTTTGGTGGTCGGCCTCTTTTACCTTTCTTTGGTGGACTATTCTGCTCATCCTCATTTTCTAACAGATCTTCCTTGAGCCTCTTTTCCTCCGGCCACGGCTGCTCGTCCGACTCAGAGGCCGTGTGGCCTCTCTTCCGCCCGCGCTGGCCGCCTCTGGGTCTCTGCTCCTGTGCCGGCTTGGTGAGGTCGTCCAGGCCTAGTTTCTCCTCTGAGTCGGCAGCAGGTGCTTTTTTCCGGCTTCTGGGTTTGTCCAATTCAGACTAGGAATAAAAGTCACAATGTCAGGTATAAAATCATTAGGAAGCATTATTTTGAAGAATACCACACAAAAAAAGCTGTTACCAACTTTTGTCATAAAATGTAATTGAAGTGCAGGGCTCTTTAATATATCAGAGCCATAACTTTACTTGCCTTTATTATCAGGTTTCCCCCCCCAAATTTTATGTATCCATCTTTAGAGACAGGGAAAAGAGGGAGAGAGATATCACTGTGTGAGAGACACATCAATCTGTTGTTTCCCAAATGACCCGGACTGAGGACCTGGCCTGCAACCTGGGCATGTGCCCTGACTGGGAATCTAATCAATGATCTTTGGGTTCACAGGACAGTCTCAATCCACTGAGCCACGCCAGCCAGGGCTACTATTATTTTTTTAATTAAAAAAATTATCTGGGGTATCAGGGTAATGTATTTATTTTTACTTAAGCTAGAGATCCTCAAATGGAAACTTCTCAAGAGCAGTATTTTATTAAGTTATAAATTTTAGTGAAGAGCTATTCCATACAATGAACATTCTAAATTCAATGCCTGAATAATGGATTATTATATTAAAGTATAAGGGTTCTGTCTGGATACTCGATGTGAATAATTCTACCGCATAGTATATAATAAGACATATCAGCTATCATATTATCATGTTTTAAATATCATAAAAGGACTGTTTTATAAATGAAAGTTGTAAAAATACAAACATAGAACATATCATTTATGAGAAGTTTTAAACACAACTCTGAACCCACTATACTGCTTCTTCAGTAACTAATCGACAACAAAAATAACTTAAAAATCAGTGACTTTCAAATTTGAAATAAAATCCTAGTCTACAGAGAATTTAATTTATACATTTAGTAGCACATAGAAACGGAAAAAATCCTCCAAAGAAACAAACAGTATGTATGTTAACAGAAACATTAATACACATACACACAAATATGGGTATTTGTAACAGTAAGTTAACTTCCAAAAGTTTGTAGCAATTTACACTCTTAAAAATCTGTGAAAACAAAATGACCTTGCAATGGGACTGGTGCCCTCAGAGCCACCAGAGTACCCTGCCTCTCTTCCCGCCACGTGAGGTCCCCGCGGGGAGGGGCCCTGTGCTGACCCGGAGGGATGCGCTCCCCAGGACTGACTTTCCCCAGCCTTCGGAACTGGGACCACACTCGTCCCCTGCGGTGTGAGCTGCCCAGCAGGTGCCGGTACTCTGTTACAGCAGCCTGAGCAGATGAGACATCAGTTCATCTTGTTTTTAAAAATCGAATGTGAGATGAGGTTCTAAACTGTTTTGACTACTCTCACCCCCAAAGAGAAAATTATTCCAAAAATCACTGATTTGTAATGCTTCCTTTATTCTTATTTTTTAAGTATTTTACTTATTTACTTTTAAAGAGAGGGGAAGGGAAGGAGAAAGAGTGGGAGAGAAACATCAATGCCTCTCATGTGTCCCCCACTGGGTACCTAGCCTGCAACTCAGGCATGTGCCCTGACTGGGAATTGAACCAGCAACCCTTTGCTTCACAGGCCTGTGCTCAATCCACCAAGCTACACCAGCCAGGGCATCCTTTATTCTTTATTATATTTTAAAAATTAATGTTTGGAGGCGATTGTAACAGCAGCACAGTATTGTGGGCTGACCTTATTGTTATTTTTTCTTTTCTGTACTCATTTATTCTTCCACATGGACTTAAATCACACTGGAATTTTACCATTATATATTCACTTAGAAAAAGCTGTCATCTTTTAAATTCAGTTTCCCCGAAAGACCACGGTATGTCTTCTCTTTGTCAAAGTCTGTTTCCTCCACACGAGTTTTCACTACTTCTTTTTAAGGTCATGTTTAGATCTGCCTCATTTTGCTGCTGTAGTGGTTACTATGGCGAAGTCAGTCCCCTTTCCCCCAAGTGTATATAAAGTAAAACCACCAGAGTAACGTTGGTTACATACACACACACACACACACGCACACACACAATACATGGCTACCAGGCCACACTCACCGTTTTTAATTACTTCACTCCTTTTTAACAGTATAAAAATGAGTTTTTCTTCTCATTCACTATCATACCTCTGACTCCCATCTCACGTCTTCTTGAACAACCAAACGCGCTAGAACAGTTGTTAGTACTAGTGGTGAGAAGTTGCTCTGTCCTGTTTTTCATGGGAAGGCTTCGAGTGTTTTGCCTTTAGGAGGAATTATTCAGCTAAACCACTGACTACTAATTTAAACAGATACAACTTTTAGCATGTTTAGGATATATCCTTCCGGTATTAGTTTATTAAAAATTTGTATTTGAAAGCTTATGTCTTTGGAATGATCTGAGATTCTCTTAATATTTTTCTTTTGTGTATCAATATCTTGTATTAAGAGATTTTTTTTTACCATTAAATTTTCCTTGCATTCCAGGAAAAATAGACCTATAAATGACAGGTTTTAATTTGTCAGTATTTATTTAGTTTTTTACATAAATAAAAAATTGTTTTTACTGAGAGATGGGAAGCTAAAAGAAATATTAAATTAAAACTAAATTTAATGTGTTACCTCCAATTTTAAGTGCTGGGGTTCATTTGGATGTCCAAAGATCTAAAAGGACGGTTGAATTCCTTTCTGCTATGGAGAAGGTTAGTGGTAAACAGGAAACCTGCTTTTTTTGAGAACACCATAAAACAACGTATTTTGCTAAGGCACTACATTCTCTAATTTCTTTTTCGCTTTGCATTGCATTGTTTTAAGAGCAGAAGGAATACAAAACTGAGGTTGGGAGCAGAAAACGGTGAACAGACGTTACTTATACAACTCTAATTTGAACCTAAGTGTATAGGAGCGTTCCTTCCCAGGGAAGCATCAATATGAAGCCAGAAGTGGGCAGAGGCGGCTGTGCTCTTTCACTGTAACTCATGGGCCTCGCAGTTCTGACCTTTGAGAAAATTTTAGGTGAAATTCAATCAACAGGCTCTGGTACTCTGGGAACGAATGCAATGTTACAGAAAGGGCAGCCAAAGGCCTTCGTTTAAATCTATAGAAAATCCCCAAAGCTGAGAAATTCAAACTGTTCTATGAAAAACAGAGACTGTGTTTTGCATTGCTTCATAAGGTAAAATAGCTATTTTACAGAATTTATAGAATACAAAATACTAAGAATCAAACACCGTTTCCCAAATGTGCAGGGCGGGGCCTGCAGCGGATGTGGGTGGCCCAGTTCCCGCCCCCAAAGAAAGGAGAGGAACCCAAGTGCCCCTGCACGGAAGGCAGCATTAAGCCCGGGCAGCCCATTCTCATAAGTGACAATGAAAGAACTGCCACAAGAGGCGAGAGTTTGGACGAGAAAATACAAATACCTTTTTCAATTCAAGGATCAAACAACTGAACGTAAACTTCCTGGCTATACAATGCTGGGCCCGTGAAAGAAAAGAAGGCAGTAATGCAAGGGCAGGCCAAAGTGGGTTCACAAGGGTTATTCCTGTAGTACTGATTAATTACTGTATCATTTGTCTTCTTTTCCTATAAACTTACTTTTGTCCCCCCCCATGTATCTCGGAGAAGGCAGAAGTATTTTATTAATAACCTTCCACCTTTATTAATTCAGAAGATTCAAACATGTTAACTTTTATAGTAATCATTAGTCAACAATATTAATCTTTATAACAACAATTCATATGGGCTAATGATTTATTCTGATAAACCTTACTAGGTAAGTACTCGCATTTTACAGAAAAAGAAACTGACTCAGAGACCCGACTGGGGTACCACAGAAACGTGTGGAGCAAACCCAGCAAGTCGGAACGGGCCCACTGACTCAGGCCGTCGGGGTGGTGGAAACCCTCAGCTGTGTTCTGTGTCTGCATCCAAGCCACCCAACTTACCTATCATATGGACACTGTTGCTGGGAAGACTCAAAAACTAAACAAGGACTATACAAGAACTGTAGCATTTATCTTTATTAGAAGCTTATGTGGTGGCTAAAGGCTCAAGAAATCACTAAATTGCAGGAGCCTTTAAGGACTCCCATTCGGTTTCCTTTCTCTAAGGCTAAGTCTAAACTTACTGTGTTTAAAAAAAAAGACAAACAAAATAAAAAAACAAGAAGCCTGAGTATGAAACTGGTATGCTAGCGACCAAAGACATAAAGAAAAAGGTCATTTAGTGGGATGACAAAAACACAATGAATTCAATATACTTGAATTACATGGTAGAGGATAATCATAAACTCAAATTTCTAATTAAAACTTTTAAAAGAAAATTATGTCAAATTTGAGAATAATGTTAACTGGTTTCAGTACAAAAATTATTTACAATAAAGTAACAACAACAACAATCACCACAGAATCAAACCGCACGGCTCACCCTTACAAGGTCAGAGTCGTCTCTCTTGTCACTTTTCTTCCCCGGCAAAGGTGAGGACATTGTGTAATCTTCATTTTCACTGTGATCCATTTCAGAACTATCAAGCCTTTTAATACAGATATTTATCATTGTTATTACAATCAAATAACCTTAGAAGCTTTTTCTGTTCTCTAATGTAGCTTTATTTTTTTAAAAAAGGTTCATTCCATTCAAAAAGTATTGGTTTTATTCTATCACACTCAGCACCAAATTAACAAGTGAAGAAGCACATTTAACAAAAAGGGGAAGTAAAAAATCACAAATTTACTTTTTCCCTAATTCTTTTTAAAACCTAAATTCCATAGTGGAGCAGGCACAGAAGGTCAGTTGAAACGTCTCGTTAGAAAGTTGGATTGGCCACGTGAGCCCCTGCCCTGCACCCCGCATCCCTGAGCACACCTGCTCTGCGCACACACAATAGCCTACGACACATCACAAGTCCCCAGCTTCATTACTGCTCCCTCCTCACCAGCAGGTCCACATGGCTGTTCTGCCAGTTTACCCACCAGCGTGCACTCAAGCACGCGGGTCAGTGCCTGGTACAAAGGAGGCACCTACTCCATGCTTTCACACACTTCACATGGTATGAAGGCTCAGTCTTCTGTCCTGGGTGATCTCATCTGCGTTGGGCTTTAAAACCCATGTGAACAGTACTGAACCCTAAACTGCAATCTCAGGCTAAGACGCCTGAGTTATAGACTCGCACGTCCAGCTGCCCAGTCGCTTGAATTTCTAGCAGGCATCTTACCCTTACCACAGCCAAAACTGCCACTTGGGTACCTTTCTTCCTCATCTCCCCAAAATACGCACGCATGTGTGCACTCCCACACACAGCCTGCTCCTCCCTAGTTCCCCTAACTATGCACAACTCACTCACCAGCAGGACCATTTTCATCGGCCATCAAAGTAAATCCCAAATTCCACTATCTACTAACTTCCCCTCTCTCTCTTCCCTAAAATACTATCGGCTGACTCCTGACTGGTTCTTCTACCTCCATTCTAGCTTCTCTGTTCTCTAAATAATCAGGGCAATCTTTAAAGGCACAAATTAGATCACCAAACTCCACAAGAGTATCATCCAGTTGTACTTAAATTCACAAAGTCCAAACCTCATCTGGCTACCTCAAAACTTCATCTCTGACCCATTATTCTCTCATTCCTACTCCCCCACCAAACACACTTGTAGCTCCTTCTCTTAGAAGAGTCCTAGTAAGCAGATGGGATTCTGGTAGAAAAAATGGCGAAATAAGATTAGTCAAAGGGTGAAAGTTAGTTAACCTAAGTACACTGGAAAAGTATTATAGGAAAATTAGGAGTCATTTGTTTTCAGTAACATAACAATAGGAACCGAGGACAAGGTAAAATTTTAATTATCCTGAAAACAAACAAGGGGAGCAGATTAAGATTTTGAAGCAGTGACATAACCTTGACCCAGCAGCATTTAAGAAAGATTATCTAGCAGTGGTAAGGTTTATTCAGCTAGAGGAGTAAGGAAGGAAAAGGCCACAGACCAGGATCAGAGAGAAGGAACTGAACGCTGAGAGCAGCAGGGGGAGCATGCGCCACTGCAGGGAAGAGCCACTGGGGGGCGGGGGGTGGGGTGGGGTGCACCTGGCAACACGCAGCAGGAGGGAGAGCCACAGGCAGTCTAGTTTGGAGGCTTTTAGCTCAGATGACTTGGTGAATTAGATCATCTTTGCTTATAACCAGGCATCCAGGGAGAAAAGCCCAGTGATTTAGAAACTGTTTGCTGGAACTGTTTTGGTCATTTTCAGAATGAGGATATTCACTAGAAAATGTCCAAATAATACGGGTGCCACTTCAGTCACTTAGATATAAGCAACTAATATACATTAACACAGGCATCTAGAACAAATAAGACCCCCAGATATAATCTTTGTTTTATTCTTATTGCACTACTTATCACTTGAACATCCATTGGGAAGAAACTGGTACGATACCTTAGAACATCTCCCTCCTCTACTAACTGGCCGTGACTGATGCAGAAAGAGCATCCGGTCTCGCTCAGTTCCCCAGCAAAACAAAGATAGAGCGGCAGTTTGGCCCTGCACAAGGCGCTCCCGCTAGCAAGTGATGAAATCAGGGAGGTGGGAAATGCTTCCTTTTTTTCTTTCTTCAAACAAAAAGCTTATACGTGTATATGCTGAAAAAAATTTAAACCACACCAAAGAATATAAAATGACCTCCCTCCTACACCAGATTGCGTAAACACTACTAAGATACAATGCGTCCTGCCAAAAACCTTCTGTGCATGTAAAGCAAATGTGAATACAAGTCCTTTTTAAAAATGCAAAAATACTGTAACGCTGCTCTATCCTTTGCCTTTTCACTCAGTAACGTGTTGTGGAAACTCTTCACATTAGCGCCTGCCTCACCATTTTTAGCGACTGTGAACTCTACTGCATGGACATACGACCACTAGACAAATGGATTCCCCTCAAGGCCGGCGCACACAAGGCAGAGGCAGAGGACCCGTGTAAACGAACAAGAAAAGCCACATGAACCCAGAGCGGCCACCCAGACCCAACTGCCTGTCCCCGTGCCCGCTCACTGACACTAGAAGCTGTGCATCACGCTGTTTTAGGTCCCACAGCCTTGCTGCAGAACTTCCATCTGAAGGGCCAGACGGCATTTTTCACGCACTCACCTCCCCTTCACCCTCCCAGGAGAGCTGGGGTTCGAGCTGCTGCTGGCATTGCTGACGGTCTCCATGCGCGACGACTTGCTCTGAGACGGCCGGCCCGCCGCGGAGAGTGGCTTGTTCACAGCCCCCAGGACGTTGGTTGTTTTGGGCTGGAATGAAAAATGTGCATCTCTTTCTATTTGATTAAAGTCAGAAGAAATTTACATTTAAAGAACTATATATGACACCTCTGTCAAAGTATGTGCACACCAATCATGAAAAAATTGTCTATTCTTAAGCAAAATAAGGACTATAAATTGAATCTTACTTGAACAAATAAAAAACCAGAGAGAGAATAAGAGTCACATTCCTTAGTCATGTGGAGGCTTGCACAGGAGTGAGGACAAGTCGCACCCACAGTGGACAATGAAAACGGTCGCTAACCCTTGCTACAAGAGGACACAGAGGGGGTCTCTTCACTTTAAAATTTTTACCTTGATATTAGAGGACAGATATTTAAGTTCCAAGTCTCCAGGGGCTTTATTTTAAGCTACAAAATAAGTCCATGTATCTCAGCCTGCATCTGTGTAGTTAATACAATTATTTCTTTCTAGTAAATGGAAAATAATTACATTTTCTAACTTAAAATACACCAATGTTTAAAGATATACAAAGTTACATAATTACACCACTAATCACACTAAAATAAACCACTACATACGAATTAAAACCATTCTCAAAACATACTTTTCCTGGAGTAAAAAACGATTTCATTTCTGGAGGCAGATAATTTTTGGTGTTACTGAAGTTCTACAAGAAAAGAAAAAGATGTCGTCAGTGAATATCGAAACACTGCATCTGTGAGGCTCAAACGCCAACAAAGAGCAGCTTTTGCTTTAAAGCCCATTAAAATTCCATTTATTAAAATTAAATGACCGGCGGCCACGGAAGATCTCAGTCCCCGATGTGAAACACGACGCTTGCACTACCCTCGCCCCGACTCCAAGGGCGCCAGAACCTGTCTGAGCCCCGCGTGCTTCACCAGCGCTCCCCGAAGGGGCCAGAGAGACTGCGCGGTCGCTCCCCCGCCCTGAGCACTAACAGCAGATGGCCACGCCCAGCTCCTGGGTCAGTTTCTGGACTTGAACTGGCACTTGCTCAGGGAAACAGAAGGCAGTGGTGGTTTCTGTGCTCCATCACCCCAGGAAACACCTCCCCCGCTGCCCACGACCTGGAGTTTTAGGACAGTGGGCACAGGCTCTGCAGCAGCCCCTGAGTCTCGGGCCAGGGCAGTGTTGGTTGCCCACTTGCTGCCCCACAGACCTCAGTCGAGGGGCTGGCACCTCAGACCGGACCTCTGCCTGCCTGCTCCTTCCCACTGCGGATCAGCGGCCACTGCCTCACCGAGCCACGCGCTTTGATGGCCTTTCTGCCTGTGCCCTTAGATCTGCCTGTGCCCTTAGACTGGTGACCAACCGTGACCGCAAACTCTAGACCCAACTGGCGAGTCTCTGACCCTCCTCCATGACCTCTGTGCGGCCCGCGGCCTGGTCTTGAACCCGTTCGAAGACTCACAGAGACACAGACCCTCTGGATCTCCCCACCACCTCACGCTGAGAAGACACTTTGTTCCATTGCACACAGACAGATTCCGCAACAACTACCTTGTCCGGCTGGGTGAAAAAGCGGGCTGGCAACACGGGGTCCTTGGGGGACTCCAAGCTGTACGTGGTACTCTTGGACATGATGATGTTCATGGCGACGTCACAGACAGTGTACAGTTTCTGCCACGGCAGGAAAAAGTGGGTCTGAGCTGACATCCTAAAGTCTGCGCGGCTCCACAACACGTTCAGTGCGCGGTTCCCAATACAACAAGGCACGTTCAAAACACGGACTTGTTCTTGTTAGTTTACTAGAAACTTACTTCTGATTTTATATTAGTAACGATATTTGCAAGTCTAATTACTCTTATCGAAATACTGATTACTTACTACTACTAGAAAAGACTGAAGTCGTCCACAAATGCTACAGAAGCCCCATATCCTACACTCTGATGCTTACACACACACGAAATCGTAATTATTTACAAATAATTACATACTTCATTCATTTTGGCGTCATCTGGTCCTTGGGCATCTTTTGTTTGTTTAATATTTTCTACCATCTTTCTGATAAATGCATGACTGTTATTTTCATTTTTAGCCATTAATATTTCTAGAACAAACCAAAGACATCTAAAAAAAACCAAGAGAAACAGAAAAGAATTGGTTGTTAAATGCAAATATAATAATTCTAAATAAAAATGTAATGAACACCGTGAGCGGAAAAAATTAAAAACAACTACAATCAAGAGAAAAAAGACACCACACATCCATATCACACTGTATCAGCAAAACAGTGTGAATTCCCGAGTGCTCTTCTCAAAGGCCCACTAGCGTGACCCCTCCAGGGAGGCAGCTGGGACGAGCACACCGAGGAGAACAAAGCAGGGCCAATTCTGAAGGGAGGGAAAGACTGCCTAAGGGGACAGCTGGTCCTGAAGGGACACCAAAGGCACTCAAGACTGGCTGTCATCCCAACAGACAGACAGACATCTTCAAGAAAGTACAGCTGCCTTGCTCAGTAATTAAGAACCTTCATCAGTACAGAGAAAAAAGTCACGGCTCCCGAGTGCACACACTGTCTTTCACACAGTCTTTGCTTAAAGAGGAAAATATTCAAAAAGCTTCCTTTTTAAAGTTAGCTCAGTTTTAAAGTTAATTACAAAAACTTCTATTTAAGGCAAAAGGTGCTTTGTCCCTGCATGTGACCCAGTCAGAATGGGACAGAGTCACAGCACTGAGGGGAGTAAGGGGAGAAGACAGATGAAGCAAGATAGCGTTATAAAGGGGAAAAAACCTTCAGGATCTCAGGTACAGAATAAATTCTTTTAGCATGGTTTTCTCACAGACTGGGGCAAGTTAGAGATACAGCCAAACATATATAGTAAATTCCAAAATTGTATTTTATCTATTTCATAAGCCAATGTTTTCTGAGAAAGAGGAACTGCTAGAAGTTTTTATTAGTTATAATTACTCTAACATAGGACTCATTTGGGGAGAGCTGAATTGCTTATTTTTAAAAAACAGAAACTGTGGCAAAAAGAAGGTAACAGCCTTGCCCTTGCCAAGTTCCATGGCAATCCACCAGGACGCTGGTCCCACACAGATTCTTGAACTACCACTGTGACCTGCTGCTTCCCGCCCAGGCTCACAGCCCTAGACCAAATCACAGCGGCTACCACCGTGATGCGGTGGAGCACCGCCCCCCCCCATGGGTGGGAGTGCCCCTGGCTGTCAGGCTAGCCAATCAGACTACTTTCTCTTCCTTCTGGAGGAAGAGTTTCTGCAAAAAAGAGGTGCTTTCCAAGTGAAAAGGGAAGAGTATGGACTATATCCCATTTGAAAATCTACCGTGTTTTACAAGTAGGAAAAGACAAGAACTGTAATGGAAACTTTTAATAAATTATTTCAATAAAAAAGAAATGGTAGGGAAGCAGAGCAATGCACAGCAGTTATGCAAAATTAAGTTTTAAAAAATTATGTAAAAATGAAACATGAAGAAATGGTATGAGAAGAAAAATAAAAGAACAAATAAAGGAAAAAACCTTAAATTCCTAAAAAATAAAATAAATCTAATAAACGAATCATAAATGAAGTTTCATGATCAGCAGGAAAGAAAATAAAAACTTTTGAAAAATATGAAAGTGGGATGGGAAAAATCTTACTCTTTAACATCTTTAAGTTGTTCGATATCCTGTACTTTGACATAATCTGGGTCATGTGCCAAAAGGTGAATTGTATACGGAACAACATACTCTGGTAGAAGAGACAATAATTTTTCTGAAAAAGAAAAAGAAACAAAACACAAACATCCAGGTTAGAAAACTGAATCTTACTTTTTCTTTTTCTCTCTCTGAGTCTGTGTTTCCTGCACCCCAAAAGTTCCACATTACAACTAGAAGAAAAATGCACCTAAGTACGCAGTGCTAAAGTACATCATAAATTAACCAGTCTACTGGTTCATCCATCAAACCCAATATCAAAGTGCCTATTAAATGCATCATGCATGTGCTTATTTCAGTTTTCCAATGCATATGGGGAAAAGTGACCCACACAAACTATGAGACTAAGAAACACAGGATCTATTTTTCTTGTTAGCATGAGCAACCTTATGTTCAACACTCGTTTGTGAGTGGCTGAGAAAAATTAAAAACTAGTGAATCTTTCAGCATCAGTATGACACAAAGTAGAAAGTAGAGGGTTTTGATACATGTAGTATCAAAATGAAGTACAAGTGTTTGATAGTATCTGTAACAGAAGAACAGATATAAAACACAAACATAAAGACTTTCTAAGACATTTTAAGTAACAAACATTTTCTTTAAATGAAAACATTTCTGCATTTTAACTGACATCAGAATATGCCATTAAAGGTCAGAACTATAACACTAATTAGTTTAATAGAGGTTATTCAGAAAGACCAGGACTCATACTCTGTACAATTCCTTTAAGCTAGACATTCACCCCAGAGAATAGCATGTGTCAATCAGGCACCAAGCTCTGCTTCTGTTCCTGAATTCAAAGAGAATAGTTTGTGTGTAATATCCTTCATGTTCAGGTTGGTAGAGGAGAAAAAAGCATCAAGGTTCAAAATTCAGTGGAATTCAAATTAAACTCTTACCAAACATTCATTGGGTACTTATAATTTTTCAGGCTTACTATTTTAAATATAAAGATGAATGAAACTAGACAAAGCCCTCATAACTAAGCACAGAAATAGAGCTATCCTTCAATGTGGCAAATACCCTATGACAAAAATAGCTAGTAACTACTGACTGCTCCTTTGGACCATGCCTTATGTCAAGTGCTTTATATACATAACTTTTTAATACTTGTAATTACCATAAGAAGTGAGCATAATTATACCAATTTTTCAAATAAGAAAATCAAGGCTCACACCGCTCAAGTAACCTGCCCACACACACCGGAGGTGGGACCTGACTGCAGAGCACTCACTTCCCCCAGGGTGAGGGAGGGAGAGGCCCCCAGTGTCGTGTGGCACCAAATCCACGTGTGAAGGGTTCACAAGGGGCCCACCATGCTCCGTGGTGTCATTTGTCCGGCTGGACGGGGAGCAACTTCCCCACAGTATTGACAACAGAGAAAAAAGATGGCTATGCAAATTCCACACAATCCAGAGTACAAGGAGCCCAGAACTGACAGTACAAAGCCGCTAGAGAAAAAGCTTCAAACTCAGGCTGTGCAAACTCTACATGGCCAGTTAATGAGTTTCTACTTGATTCTGTGAGCAAAAACAATCGACCCAGATTTCCAGCGAGGCAGGGTAGGATCCAGTCAGTCCCATAGAGGTAATCCTGACAGCAGGGTGGCCTAGCTGCAGGCGGGCTGGAGGCAGGGGACATTTACAGGGCGGTAGTTAGGAGAGTCACGCTAATCCCAGGAAAAGACAGCAGTGTGGGTCCGCTGCCGAGGGGTGTCCTAGGGTCTGGTGACTGCGGGGCGGGGTGAAAAGGTGTGAGGAGTGTCTGCTTCCCAGTCTAGATACTGGGCAGATGTAACCCTGAGAACAAGTCAGCATTTGGAGACGGACAGGACGCGTGGGAGGAAGCACGCAGACTGAGCCGGCACACGTGCAGCACACGCCCGATCAGCTGCAGGCGAGGTCGGTGCACCTGCGCACTAGCACCAGCCCCTGGATTGTCGCGCAGGCGCACTCTCTCCACTGTCCGAGGAGAGGCGCCGCCCCGCCCCAAGTCACTGTTTACTCCCTCGGCCTTTCGTCTGTCGCACGAGGAGCTATGACGGGCCAATACTCAGACCCCCACGAGTTTCCATTTAAAAAGCAACCCACTGAGAGGGGAAGCACCCTCGGAAACAGTGAAACGCGTGCAGCGGGCGCCTCCCGCCCCGCGCGGCCCCGGCTGCTCACCACTGACGGCGGCGTGCTGCTTCAGGTACTCGCGGCGCACGTTGATGTTCTTCACCAGGCACTGCCGCGCGTGCGCGCGCCGCTCCTTCACGGGGTCTTTCGCGCAAAGGGCACAGATGGCCATGTACTCCAGGGGGAGCCGTAGTCGGGAAAGGCCTTTGTGGAGTTTCTGCGCGAACACCTGCCGGACCTGGTAGCATTCATCCTGCGGAGACACGGGCGTTCGGCACGTTACCCACGTGGCAGCCCCACGTGGAGGCGCGGAGCGACTTCAGACATTCGAGAGACCGGCGCTGCGTGGCCCCAGTAACTGCCGGTAGCAAGGGCCAGAAAATACCAAATGCATTTAAAACAGAAAAACGCACTCTTAATGCAAGAGTGACTAACCAGTTTCAGACACAACTGATTCCGGCCATTCTGGAAATGAGCCACCGGACCTGCTCCCCTTGTCCGCCCCCGTCTTGATCCGCCACGCCCCCCAGCCCAGACCCCGCCCCCACTCTGGCCCGGAGGTGCCCTTCCCACCCGTGGGCTCCCCGCACTCCGCCCCCCCCGCCGCCCCCCCCCAGCCCCCCACCCCCGCCAAGCCCGTTCCTTGCGGACTCCAAGCACAGTATCCTGCGCCCAGACCATCACAACTTTTTCTAAGCCAGGGAAAAGCCTGACACGACTTTTGGGTCCTTGCCGATTTTGGGGTCCCCACAGAGACCTTTATAATGGTAACTTACCCTCCACCCAATCACGCGGGGTATGGAGTGTTCCCTAGTTTTGCAGCTTTACCTACACCCCTTCTTTTAGAAAGTTCCTTTTGTCACGGCACAGGCCGTGACACTGTCCTTATCTTCAAATCTTTATCTTGTGCATTTTTTCATTTCAACTTTAGTTTCTCACACCAACACCTACTTTAAAAAAAGTCTAGCTGTCACATAAACACTGTCATGTACCCTCACACTCAATGAAACGAAGCTAAAGTGAACACATTCCTTGCTCAGTATCACTCCCATAGGGGGAAGGACCCTTCACCATCAATTACATATTATGAAAATACCTAATTACAACTTGTATAAATCAGCATATCAAAATATATTTACAAATGAACAGACCACTCATTAAAAAATAATCTCCAAACACCCCTCCCCCAACTTCGATGCATTTCCTAGCAAGACTGCAGTTTGGTCACTCTCTCACTAATCATTCGGAATCCAACAACCCACCGCAAATGAAGGGCAAAGTGGGTTTGGGAATCCCATGGCAAAAGTAGTGAGACTCTTTAAAGAGTCACTGAAGCGACATTAGAGCAGAGCTGTCAATCACGTGCAAGGAAACTGACAGGGCTAAGGAGGAATCTGATGCACATGATGACACAGAAGGGACATCTAAAGAGACTCAACCACCTGAGCAAAGATTTAAAGACGTGCTCCTGGGAACTGAGGGGGGGTCTTCCAATGTTTTTGTTTTTTTGAAAAGATCCTTTTCAGCCCTGGCTGGTGTAGCTCGGTGGATTGAGCACAGGCCTGTGAACCAAAGGGGTCACGGTTCGATTCCCAGTCAGGGCACAGGCCTGGGTTGCAGGCCAGTTCCCAGCAAGGGACACACAAGAGGCAACCATAAATTGGTATTTCTCTCCCTCTCTCCTTCCCTTCCCCTCTAAAGATAAATGAATAAAATTTTTAAAAAACATAAGAAAAAAAAAGACCCTTTCCACTATGCTGAATGTGAAGGATACTATAACACAACTTTAATTCACCAAAAACACTCTCAAAAAAGCAAGTACTTGATACGTTCAATTATGGTTATAACCAATAATTGGTTCAAAATTTTTCAAAATGGTCTAATACCACAAAATATATTTCCCCCAATAGAAAGTTCAATATAAACCTTTTATTCACTACAGGCTATGAATGAAGTCTTAATCTTAAGCAGTCTGCATATTAAGGAAATCCGCCACTTTTAGTGGCCTTTTCTAGTGCACACTGCTGTCAGAACCACCTCCCTCCAGTGCCCCGTAAGCAGTTCAACCGCTCTGTGCACTGCTCTGTACTGGGAACTCAGTGCACTACCTGGGTTCTCAGGAGGCTCTGTTCTGGAGGGCCACTGCCCTGACTGACTCGTGTTTATATGTACAGTGCCTACAACAACATGCAGCACAGAGAAGTGCGTACAGATTCTCCACAAACAGCATGTAAATTCTAAAGTAGCTTAGTAATTATTAAACGTTAAGATTCTTACTATTGACTTCTCCTCCTCCAGATTTACTTTCTATTCAAATACATAACAAGGGTCTATATGAGAGCTAGGAGGATGTCTCTAGAAGTTAACAAGATAAAGTTGTGCCTTGAAGGAGCTCAAAGCAAGTTCAAGGCAAGCAAGAGCAATAAACCACAGGTGCCTATGGCAATGGACCGGTAGGACGAGGACAGCAGGTCAGACCACCAGGGTCAGGAGTGCAGCTGTGAGTGTGAGGAAGGGCTTCCTGGAGGAGACTGTCTGACTCTTGATTAGTAGGAAGGGGTGATGTGGATGTGTAGAAATAAAGGGTGAAAAGAAAATTAGAGGCAGCAAATTACAGGTACATTAAAAAGAAATGCTCCACTTCAGTGAAATAAGGGTAGGTGAAGGGTAATGTATGCTAAACAAGATTTTTAAATGTATATTTGAATCCAAATATGAGAACTTGAATGGCAGCTTGTATAATATATGTACTTTTTTCTTTATGAATATAAGGCCCTAAATATTTGTGAATGGGGAATATTGTGATCAAAAATCGTGATAGAGAATTTAACCAGTAACAGAGAGCCTCACAACAATCTAGGTGAGAGCTAGTGATGGTGACAGCAATGAGGATGGTGACAGCAATGAGGATGGTCAAGAAGTATGAATAAATAAGACACAATAGGGATCAGGACAGAATTATCTGTGCTTTCACTATGCGATACAAAGACAAGCGAACAGTCAAATACCAATCATGCCTATAGGTCTAAGAAAAGCCAGTCAGATTTATTTAAGGTTTGTTGAGACTCTGCATGTCAGAAAAGAAGAGGTTTGAGTCAAGTATGAACTCAGTCTTACATTCACAGAACACAGAAGTCTGAAAATTCTGTTTTAGCGATGAAAGTGGCAGTCCAGGAATCACGGACCTAGAAAATGAGACGGCCCAAGGAGAATATACTGGGGGGTGGCAAAAGTAGGTTCACAGTCATTCATAAGGAAACACAGTACAACAAGAACCAGGAGGTGGAAGCCAAAGGGACCTTCAAGAATGAAGAGAGCAAGCTATGGGAAACGACGCAGGAAGGACATGTACAATGAAGACTGATGTCACTGGCTTTGGGGACTAATGCAGCGTCTGGAAAACACCGAAGGCAGATGATTAGTGATAAAGGGGTAAGAGACACAAGGACGCAGATTCCTCTTTTTCTGAGGTCTGGAAGTTGAAAAGGAAGAGAGGCATGAGGTTCAGAGGGTTAGGGAAAAGTTTAGTTTAGAAGGTAAGGTAACCTCATATGTTTATAAACTGTTACAATATACTAATAATTAAATCTAACCATTAACACATGCTCCACAGTCAACAGAATTCCAGAGCAAACTTGTAACTTGGGCAATCTGAACTTCCGCCTCGGGAACCTGTGACTGAGGCAGTGCTGTGTATCAAAGACTGTGCGAGGAAAGAAACTCTCTGGAAGCTAACATGCACGAAGG
Organism: Sturnira hondurensis; assembly: GCF_014824575.4. Taxonomy (NCBI): domain Eukaryota; kingdom Metazoa; phylum Chordata; class Mammalia; order Chiroptera; family Phyllostomidae; genus Sturnira; species Sturnira hondurensis. The sequence goes on along the minus strand of NW_028082350.1, from coordinate 15,466,581 downwards.
ATTTCCTCACACGGTGGACATCTAACATGGTTTGCACATACTTATTACACTCAGAACAGTCCCTCTTTTATCTGGAAGCTAACATGCATGAAGGATTTTCTCACACGGTAGACATTTAACATGGTTTGCACATACTTATTATACTCAGAATAGTCTCTCTTTTAACCCATTCCCATAATTCCTTGGTTTTTAAATTTGTTTCTACTCCAATATAAGACCAAGAACCTGACAAATCAACAAATTGCAAGTACTAGCAATTTTTAAAAAGTTATATAGATCTGTTTTCTCCTAGGAAATTTAACATATATTTCTAAAGAATTTTCACTTTCTTGAAAAACAAGATGATCTCCAAAATTAAATGGGGAAGACTAAATCAGAAAATTATGGGATTCTCAAAATTTCATTGGTTTAGTCTAACATCTGAGTAATGACACCAAAGCTAAATTATAAAGGGTCTGCAATAACTTACGGACAGAAGTACCAGAGACTGATGAAATGATTATCATTAAAAACATAACCTCCATTTAAAAATAAGCAATAGAAAAAGGGGAGGTGGAAAATAATTACAATAATTCCTGAAGTAAATGCCAAATTCTTATAGATAAGACTGTTTGAAAAAGAACAGCAAAACTAAGTGCAAAATAACTAAATTATGGATGAAAAACTCGGAATATTTTTTCTACTGTTACGAAAGTCCTTTTCCTTTAACTTTCTCAAATGGTGCCAAAAACTTCTCTAGTGGTATATTACCATTCAAATATTATGTTACTGTAATATGGAAGCCATAAGACTAGAATATATGAGCGGGGGACCCGAAAAAACCCTGGAATGTATTTATAAAGAACTGTGCCTTTATTCTAACACACTGAAACTTCAGTCACCTTCTAAGTGCTCTCCACCTGAAGCAGTGCCCCTGTCCAGGTGTTTTTTTCCCCCACTGCTCAGAACAGTTTTACACCAATCAATCTGGACACCTTCTAGTGCTTCTGCCTTTTTGTTTCACCTCTTCCACAAGGAAAAAATTTCCCTTTGAGAACTTTTTTCATTTGGGGAAACAAAAAAGTTGCTGGGGGCAAGATCTCTGGTGAATAGGGAGGGTGGGGCAAGGGAGTCCCGCTGTTTTTTGGCGAAAAACTGCTGAACACTCGGCGCCCTGTGGGCAGGTGCGCTGTTAATCACCTATTGTGAAACGCGCAAGTGCACTGAAAGTCCTCGAGAACAGTCACGGAAGCAGAATGCAGCCTCTCACAACACCGGCTGGCCCTCTGATACACACGGGGTCCTAGGACACCCAACAAGTGGGAAAAGCCTGTACCACAAGGGGCCTGCCCTCCAGAACATAATTCCTTTTTTTTCCAGAGCGCCACCTCATAAATCTATTAACACCACTTCTAATAACTTGAAATTTTAACTAATACAGAATGCTTATGACCTGAAATTTACCTAGAAGATGTCCTTATAAAACTGCAAATTTCTGTATTTCTTCCTATTAAAAACTACGTACAGTCGAGCCTCATTATTCCCACATTCCGCATTTGTGAATTCACCCACTCACTAAACGTATTTGTAACCAAACCCACACCGCCATGCTTTGCCCAGTTAATGCGCTGAGCAGCCAAAAGGCGAGCTGCCCACACACCGCTGGTGACAGCTGGACAAGGCCCTGCTCCACCCCCTGGTGCTGGCTCCAACAGACACGTGTCCTTTGGTAGTCTAGTGCCACATTTTTATTTCTGTACTTTTTGGTGACTCTTGTTTAAATCAGCTTCCAAGCCCAGTACTGAAATCCTGTTTCCCCTCCCCAATGGCAAGAAGGCTGGGTTGTGCCTCGCGGGGAAACGTGTGTGTTCACCGGGCTTCCTTCAGGCCCGAGTGACAGCACCGCAGGCCACCAGTTTGGCGCGAGGCACAACCGCACAGTCAGGTAGCTTCCAACAGAACGCGCAAGCCCAGGCCAGGCACTGACTGACTGGGAACAGTGGTGTGCCTGCAGTCCTGTAGGACCACCCCCCCCACGAGCAATGGCTCGTGATTCCTAATTCAGTGCCTGGAATGACTTTTGGGATTTTGGAACTACCGCAAACAACAAGAATCGACCGTACTATGTCAGCAACTAAAACTCAAATGATAGTTTTAGACCTTGAAGTGTTTCTCATGCATTAATTTTTCAAAAGGAGACTCAAACAATTAAGACTTTTATCTGTGCAGCACAGTGGACTTCAGTCCACAGTGGACAGCACAGGTCAAAGACCACCTGCAGCCATCCACGTGCCCGACAGCAGTTTCCTTACGTTGATGGCCAGGGCGCAGAGCTGATACTGCTCCAGGGTGATGATCTCGTGGTAGCAGGGCTCCTGGGCCAGCTTCACAATGGCGCTCCCCGCAGCCAGTCTCAGGCGGGACATGTCCGGTTTACTGCAACACACGCAAGAAGGAATGCCAGTCAGACTTCCAACTGTGTGTACAAAAACCTTTGTAGATCAAATTTTACCAAAATTCTTCCAGCCAAGAGAAAGGTAGTAACCAGTTTGGTGACACTGAACACTGCATGGTATTTAAGAGGGCATCCACCACTACGAAACAGTTCTCTTGAACTCAGTCTATGCTAGCGACTTTCAAGCATACAGCCCCTGACTAGCCAGAGGCATGGACCTCTTTCGTCTTAGATTGTCAAATAAAAATGACAACAGCCAACGCAACAACAGATGTCCAGTGGGAAGGAATCGAAATTATGCCTACTTTTTTGGTCACACTGGCAAAAATATATATTTTTTGGTGTGCCGCAGAATTTGAGTAATTAGTTTATGCATGTCATGAGATGAAAAAGGCTGAAAATTGTTGGCCTAGGCTAAAGTCATTTAATTCCCTCATTCCAGAAAACCACATTGTAGCCAACCCTAGAAAAAAGATGTATTTGTATGTTTAGTTCTTAGGTCTTCAGTGTTCCAGTAAGGATTATTTTGGATATGTGTTTACTCACAAATTAGGCATAAAAATGTCCTCACATGCTCATCAGTCAACTACAACTACTGTGCTAAGTACAAGAGAAATAAAATGAAAGCAAGGGTAGTGGATAAAACATTACTCTATTTAAATAGAATCCAACCTTTCAAACATTACCAAGAGGCTCCTTTTAAGTTTAAGAAAAAAATACTTCTGCTAAATGGGACACATTCCAAAGAGCAGTAAGTTTTTGACTAGTAAACACACCCAACAGCCCTTCCTACCACAATGATACACTAGATGAATGAGAGATCTTGGGCTAATCTGAGGAGAGAAAGCTGTTAACTTAGTCCTCCAAGATCTAATGATACAGTTGGTTTAAGACCCTTCTTTTATTTCTCTAAAATAATACAAAAATACTGACTGGATGCAAGACAACCTTAGTACGGTTCTGGTGAAGATGGCGTAGGCGGAGGAGGTACCAGTTTCCTCCCGCAACAAGGTCAACACTACAACTCAGCAACAGAGCCACCACCATTAAGAACCGTCTGAAGTTCAGCTGAACAGCTGTCCTATGACTAAGAACATAAAGAGCCACACAAGACAGACAGGAAGGGTGAAGACGTGGAACAGGCTGGTCCCACACTACCGTGTGGTGGCTGAAAATCAGGAGGGAGAGCCCAGCTGCATAGGTCCCCCCCCAAAACCAAGGTGTCCCAGCCCCACACCAGGCTCCCCAGCTCAGGATTTCTATGCTGGGAAGAGAAGTCCCAGTAATGTCTGCCGCCTGTGAAAACCAGCAGGGGCCAGTGGCTGAGTGACAAGAAGGACTCTGGAGTCCAAGATGTTCCTTTCAAAGGGCCGGAGCACAGCCGTACTCAGACTCACTCACTGTGGGCTCCAGCACTGGGGCAGCAGATTAGAAGGTACCAGAAACACATGGAAAGGAAATGAATTATCTGGTGTACTGACAAGGGCTAGGGGGACAGCTTTCTCCCAGAAAGAACTGCCAGCAGAGGTCTGTGTTCCTTTGCTGAGCCCCCAGCTCCCCCAGCCAGTAGGCAGCACCGTATCTCAGTCTCCCTCAATGTGGCTCATGTCGTTTGCCCCAGTGATTCCCTGAACCTCTCCCCACCCAACTTGCAGGCCCACCCAAGCCATTTCCAGCAGCTTTTCCGTACAAACTGCTTGTCTTAGCTCGTGCTGCCTGTTTTCCTAAAATCTCTCGAACAAGCAGCATCTGGCCTTGGTAGGCCCTGTGATTCTTGGTAAGTGGCCCCACACAGCTGGTCTTGATCTGCACCAGGGCTTCTCCTGGGCACCTCCAGGTCCAGCACAAGGAGCAGCCATCTGCAGGTTACTCCCCAGCTCCTGGCCTAGGGCAGAACACAGGCAGCAGCGGCTGACTTTCGCTTGCAAGTCCCGGAGTGAGCAATCCCTGAGGACAGCGTCAGACCCAGCCAAAGACCCACCCAATCACCGACAGGAGCGACACACCCAAGGGGCAGCCTCAGCACCACCAGAGCCCTGCTGAAGTCAGGCCTGCTCTGCAGGGCGGCCCGTGCGCAGCCGGTCCTCCATAGAGGGTCAGTGGTTGCGGCTGGTCCTCCCAGAAAAGAAAGCCTCCCAAGTTATGCAAAGGTCTGAGCACTGAATTGTACCCCCGAAACTAATATAATATCGCATGTCAACTGTGACTGAAACATGAACAATTATTTTAAAAAAGGAACTTCTAAGACAAATAAGGTTCTGAAGTCCCCCCCTGCCCCAGGGGCACCTCTCAGCTCATCCAGCAACCACACCTGGGAGCTGTTCTGAGCTAAGTCACTCCGCCCTGCAAGAGGGAAGCCTTTTTCTCTTTGGGCTGTATTTAGTGTAAAAAGCAGTAACTGACTATAATTAAATACTTTACAGCTAAGGTTTGAAGACCAGGTATGGCAGAACCAATGTGATTCACATACATCTGCAGAATTTGAGAACACAGTCAATTCTGTTAATACCATGAATACAAACAGATGAGATCAGATCCAAACATGCACATGAGTAACGTGATAAATTTAAGAGACAAAAATGTATTAATTCTAAGGAAAATTTTCCTAATTACTAGGTAAATCCCGAACACGGACGTATGTAAATTATAAGAGTAGGGAGGCGAAGACAAGTAATTAGACAGGAAGTGGCCACACGAATGAGCTGTGCATGTGGGATGCCTGGCCAGGTTTTACTTTTACTTGGTTTGCTGGTGAAAATGTGCTGCTCTGAACAGGCTACGCAGAAAGTGCAGCACGAGCAGCGCCGAGAAGGCGGACACCGGGGACGGAGAGCCAGCGGCCGGCTGTCCCGCGTTCATCCCCCGTCACTGAAGTCTGGAAGCTAGACGTATCAGGAGGGGGGAGCTTACCCTCTTATGCTCATTACCAAAGAGAGTCCATCGGGGACACCTGTGTTGTCCCAGAGATGACTGTCTAAATCTGAGCTGCCCTTGACGCGGTGACCACTGTCACCATCGGCACTTCCAACGCCTACGTGCTGGGCAGTGCCGAGGTACCTCAGACACACGAGTGACTGTGTTTCACTACGATCACTGTCTGCAAGGACACCGCGGGACAGAGCAGGGACAGTGACTGGTAAAGGCCCCTGTGCCAGGGCGGGTGTGGAACTCGAACCCGGGCTCCGGGGGCTGTGTCTCCGACCTCTGTGCTGTACTCCATCTTTAAACAACTCAAAACAAACAAAATTTTGTATATATTTATACTTCTGGAAGCAGATCCAGTAAGTTGCTTTCTATGCAGTCTGTTCTGTATCCTTCAGACATCAAGTGACAAGAAAATAAAATATCAGTTACTTTTCTGCACAGCTTCTTCCCATTAGACACTAAGAACAACCAGGCACTGTTCAGGATCATCACAGCATGCAGTGCCCCCCCCCGCCCCCCGCAACGAAGGAACCACTGCACAGAGCGCTCTGGGAGAAACGCGCGCGTTCCTGCAGAATGAGACCAGCATTTGCGGGACAGGAGCCACGCGGCCAGCACCCCCGAAGCAGCCCACGCTCATGGCCGCACCTGATCCTGCCCTGCTCAGTCAGGTCCCCGTCGCTGTGCAGGATGGTCGTCAGCAGCCGCAGGGTGGAGGTTCCTGATTTACTGTGATTGTTCTTCATTCCAAGCAGCCACCGAACCATCATTTTAATAGCCTGAATCTATTCAACAGACAAATTGACAAATGAAACACTGCTACTTTTCAAAGAAATTTTATATCAAGCTTTAAAAAATGAAGAAGGCATTTTTAACAGATGCCTTTAAAAAAGGAGGAAAGGGAAAATTATTTTCTGTATGTGGAAAGATAACTGAAAGTTTTACATTGAACATGTCGCACCCCTCAGGTCAGTGAAGAATAATTTAATGAAAGACTGCTCTTCTTACTTTTTCAAAAAATTTCCCCCAACATGCCTCTACCCTTCAGAGCCCATCATGAAATCATGCTAACTGCCCTAGGCAGATGAGTTACCTTACAAACTGCACTCAACCCTGTGTGTCTGAGACACAATACACCACCCATTCGCACTGCATTTTGTAATGACAAACAACCTGAGCAATACTATGTATGACCTTCTCTTCACATAGTAACTTAGCTTTTCACAGCTCTAAGGCGCAGGGCTCAGTGGGTCTCGGCCAGCGGCAGTATGTCAGATCCCCTGGAGATCCCTTTCTGGGGCCATTTGGTTGGAACCGACTTATGTGCAGGGGCCTGCCTTCCAGCCAGTGCTGCCTGACTACACAAAACTGCCGCTTCTGAGCAGAGCTGAGAACACAGGTCTACACTAGAACCCGAAGTACCAGGCACCATTTAGTGTTAAAGGAAGGACTGCTGTACAAGCTTTCACAAACCCTGTCTACATTAACAATGGCATCTAAAACCAAAATAATGCAATAAGGCAGTTAGTAACGTGAACTGCACCCTGCCCCCCACCCCCATCTATAAGAAATGACAACTATGAAGACGTCGGGGCACATCCATCCACTCCCTGCCTGCACACTCTGGACAGTGGACAGAGGTGAGGTCTGAGACCACAGACTGTCAATGGTTCCAGTAAATAAACCAACCCTCTCCACACTGGTGACGAGCGGTCTTTTATGATGAACTCCTCAGTCGTGGAACCAGGCTGAATTTTTGGAAAAAGTCAAGACACTAAGTTTTATCAAATCCTGTGGGAAGGATACATAGTCCTCAAAGCTGCGCAACGCCCTGCACTGAGCAGGAAAATGCGCCTGAGGACCCCAGCCCTGCCTCTGGCCACTGAGAGGGCGAGTCTGAGGAGCGGCACCAGGGAGCAGTTCCCACACTCCGTTTCACCGGGGTTTCTCACCACTGTCCTACATTGGCACGTACCCGGGTCAGTGCTGCAGAACAAATATAAATGCGTGAATGACATAGCAGCCATCCCTATAACAGGAACAGAAATTCTGACACCTATATCAAGGGTACATCAAATGTACTGAAATCAATAAATCTATGCCTATCACTCACTTTAACCATTGTCTCAGGAGAAACTTCTTCATCTGGAACCCAAAGCTTAGTTGTCTTCTTTCCTGGAAGCTAAACAAAAATTAAGACCTTTAAAATGTGAACATAAATGCTTATGTTTAATTTTCAGTGAACGAATGAAACTGTATCTTCTGAAGTGACAGTTATTACAAACAAGAAAAAAAGCCTCCTCAATCCCTATTACTCGAGAAGGCAGGGAGGTGAGTCCCCACCGCTACTGTTAAGTCCTTATCCTCACCCAGGGGGTCATCCGAGGTCGGAGGTAGACCAATTTGAACCTCCTACATACACTCCCATAATATGTTTTGGGACTCACTCAATTTTCCAAGGTGGCTGGCAAGGTCAAGGATAAAAGTCGGTGAAGCCAGAAAGTGTACTTCTTAAACAAAGGGAAAGGTGTGCACACAGACCTTAAGCAGGGGAAAGGTAAAAGGTTTGCAGGTGAAGGTCACAGAAAACACGCATTAATACTTTCCTAGCTAATCCCACCAAAATGACAACAAACACACACAAAATTACAAGGCTAGAAAACGAAAGGGGCCCAACAGGACACCAGATCATAGGGAAACCTTGAAAAACTCCAGACACCCAGTGAAACATTAACAGAGCTGAAGGGCTCCTATCTCCATACAAGTGCAAAAAGGAAACACACCCGCCGAGAGTTTTCTTTTAAATCAGCACAATCCCAGAAGAACCTTGAAATGATCAACTGCAGCTAACAGAATATATGGGTTTACAGTGTAGCCAGGAAATTAAATCAGGGTGGCAGAAAGGCTGCACCCAGCCCTGGCAGCTCTCCGCTCACATGGACCATTTTCAGAGGCAGCCTCAAAAGCAGGGATCAAGCAGCCCTCCGGTGACAGTGACGCTCTGGCAGGACAGGCAGCGCGGAGACCCAGAAGGCACGCCTGTACACGTGCCCCACCCGAGGTCCAGGCTGGTGAACAAGGGCTCTGCTCTTCACTGGGCTCCCAGTCCCATGTCCCCCTCTCACTGTCACAGTGACGAGTGCCTCCTTCAGGCTCAGAGTCAGCCACCCTGTGTCTACGAAGACCACCGCAGCACCAACCTCAACGCCCACTTCCCTCCCCTTGGCACCTTCGCCCTGCCAACGCTCACTGCTCTGGTGGCTCTCGGCTGCATTCACACTGACTTTTAAAAACCAGTGTGTCCAGTCTTTGTATTTGTCCCAGTGGCAACACAGGTTCAAGACAGGCTGGTCGGCTCTTGTCAGACAGAGCTCACTTTCACCTCTTCCAATCCGTTGATTTGTGTCTTATTTTATGTTCTGGTCGCCAAGTACAAAGGAACATACGGGGTGGGCAAAAGTACAGCTGTGATACCAATAAATCATACAACAAATACTACAGGAATAAGCTTTCACATACTCACGACAGCACACCTACTTCTGCCCACCCCTGTATGTATGCAACATTTGTATCCTTTGCTTTACAGTAACAGAACCAACACCCATGAACCGTTAGCTCCGGGTTTTGTCACTCTCCAAAGCTTCCTTCCTGTCCCTTTCCTGCCGTAGGTTACTAGCCCATGCTGAATTTTGGGTTTATCATTCCCCAACTACGACAGAACCCCACTTACCATATATCTCTCTCGAAACACTGTATTAATTTGCTAGTTCCTGAGGTTTATGAAAGTTGTATTAGACCATATGTACTCTTGGATGACACTTTTATCACTATACATTTGTTTCTTAGAATAATCCTTGTATGAAATCTGACTAATGAACTAATGAATGTAGTTCATTCATTATCACTCTGTATTATCATTGTGCAAAATAACTCAATAAATGTTCTTACAGAGGCATCCTGATACATATTAACAGGAATTTCTGTACATTATATTCATATAAGTACAAATCAATGTGAACGTGTATTTAACTTTTAATGTCAAATTATTTTTCAAAATGGTTAAAACTTACTTTCCTACCAGCAATGTGTAGCCCCAATTCTTGCCCGATTTCTTGATTTTTCCCATCTGATTAATATAAAAGTGTCTCAGAATAGCTTTCATTTGCATTTTCCTGGTTACTAACAAAGTTTATACGTCTAGTCACCACCGTTCCTGTTATCTCCTTTCCAAAATTCCTTTTCATGTCTTCTACTTTTCCTGTGTTGTCTTTTTTTCAGAGTTAATCTTTATACACATTATTTTTTTTCAGTTATATGTTTCAGTATCTTAATAATATACATAAAACCTAATTTCTGGTGTGCCCTTCCCTCCCTTTATGATATCCTTTGAACAAAAGCTATTAATTTTAATGTAGCTAAATTGATCATTCTTTTGTAGTTAATATTTTTATGTCTTATTTAAGAAGTCCGCTCCTACTTTAATGTCATAGAAATAGTCTCCCATATGTTCTTCTAAAAGTTTTAAGGCTTTGTTCACACATTAAAAACTGACCCCATCTGGAACTGATCTGTTTTCTTTGCGTGCGGAGGCCCAAGGCTCCCTCGCTCCTCCTCCTCCCCAGCAGGACAGCCCAGTTCCTGAGTCCAGCCCCCTCCGCCCAGTCACCTGCGATGCTGCTGCTCACGCCATGTTCGACTCTCTCCCTTCCATTGCTTTGTCTGTTTACCCACAAGGCGTCTTTAACGCAACTGTTTAATTTTCTCTGTAAAGAAAGTTTTAAATTTTCTCTTGTACAACTTGTTAGGTACTCTGGTTGTTAAAAGTGAGTTTTATGATTGTGGTTAAGTTGGGAAATCATTTTATAGATTTGATCTTATACCATCTTTCTTGCTAAACTCTTTATTTTTAATCAAATGTATGAAGAATGCCAGTTTTGATTATTTTCTGACCCTCTAATATTTTATCTCTATACACTTCTCATATTTGTACATGTATTTTCTATACATTTTTTCATGCAGACTGAACTGGTTTTGGTAAATTATGTATTTTAGTGGAATGTATCTTTGATTAATTCTTTCAAAAAGCTCTGTAGTTTGGAAACTTGATCTTGGATTTCTGGAAGTATTTTCCCCTCATTCTTGAATCACTAGAGTCTTCTGTTTCAAGTCACTTGGCAGCAGAAAATTATATCAGTTTTTTGGAACCCAGACTTGTAGCTGAGAAATCTGAAGTGAATCTGATTCCTACTTTTTTTGGTAGATTGCCCCATGGAAGCTTTTGGGATCTTTCTCACATACTTAGTTCAGAAATTTTAGCAGAATGTTTCTGTTGTGATTTCACTTTCACTATTTCTACTTTATCCTTCGAGGGCATTTCTCAACTGAACTGCTTGTGGAGCCGTCGTTAAATGTGCAGCTGTATGTGTCTGGGAAGTCCGCCCGCAGGTTTTAGGGATGTCTATCCTGTTCGCTAAGGGTCACCTGAGCTGGTATTTAATCTCTGTTTCCTGAGCTGTTTCTGCAAACCACAGATGATCAGCCGTGAGTGAAAACGGGCCCCCCAGGCTTTCACGACTGGGCCCAGACTTCTGTCACCTTCATTAATTTCCTGATGCCACACTCATCTCTCTCAGCAGCTGCAGTTTATCATTTCAGGATTATTCTGTGATTGTGCTGAAAAACAAAACAAACAACCCCCCCAAAACAGAAGAAACCTCTTGTAGGTGTTTCCTTTCTTCATTTTAAACATCCGATCTCCCTTACATGTGGAATCTAAAAAACAAAAACCAACAAAACCAAAACAAAACCCAAATAATACCAACAAAGCCTAACTCACAGATACAGAGAACAGACCGGCACTCTGAGAGACTGAGAGTCTCAGTTCCGAGAGAAGGAGGTGAGGTATGGGTCAAGGGGTCGAAGGGTACGACTTGCCAGTTGTAACGTAAGCCAGTCATTGACTATAATGCACAGCACAGTGAGTACGGTTAATAACAGTGTACTGTACACTTGAAAACTTCTAACAGACTCATTTCCTAAGTTCTCACCACAGAAAAAGAGACGTATACCTACGTGGTGATGGACAGTAACTAGACATGTGGTGCTGATCACTTCACAATACATACAAATACTGAAACATTATGCTGTACACCTGACACTTGCATAATGACGTATGTCGATTATATCAATTTAAAAAATTAAAGAACTTTAAAAAAGGAAAAAAATCTACAGAATGAGAGTAAATATTTGCAAACCGTGTATCTGATAAGAGACTTGTATCTAGTATATGTAACTATTACAGCTCGACAAAAAAAACACTAAAGAAGGTACATGAACAGTCATTGCTTCAAAAAAGGCACAGAAAGTGGTAATAAGAACATTACAAGCCCAACTTCATCAGTCATTAGAGAACGCCACCAAAAGCACAATGAGACACCACCTCCTGCTCCCAAGAATGGCTACAATCGAATTAACAGAAAATAACAAGTTGGCAAGGATGGAAAGAAATCAGAATTTTCATACATTGCTGGTGGGAAGATAAAATGATGCAGCCACTGGGAAAAATGGTTTGGCAGTTCCTCAAAAGTTAAATTCCTGTGTAGTGAGCAGATCTACTCCTAGGAATATACGCCCGAGAACTGAAAGTGGACAGGCAACAGGACAGGCACATGGACAGACACAAAACTCACAGCAGCATTACCTGCAGCAGTGAACTGAGAACTCCAAAGGCAGAAACGGCCCACGTGCCCGACAACGAACGGACACGTAAACAAACTGGAAAAACACACACAACAGAACGTTCCTCGGCCACAAAGCAAGCTGCAGTACTGACATGCAAACTGCAAGGAGGACGGGCCTCAGACACACACACACACGCGCGCGCGCGCGCGCGAAGGGCACTGGGCACAAAAGGCCACACGCTGCTCGACTCTGTCCAAAGGAAAGAGTCAAGAACAGGGAAACCCACTGAGACGGACAAGAGACTGTCAGGAGCGAGGAAATAACGGGGGGCAGGGGGGTGGGGTGATGACCATGTCATGACAATGATCTGGAAACAGGTAGGGATGGTGGTTGTACAATGCTGTGAATGCAGTAAATGCCACTTGAACTGTATCCTTTGCGATAGTTCATTTTATGTTAATATTTGAATCTCACATCTTTTTTTTAAGCACTAGGGAAGAAAGTCTTCGATAAATGGGGCTGCGTCAGATGGAAATGAGAATGACTCGGGAGGTCCCTACCGCAACATATACAAAAGCCAACTGCAAGCAGACCAGAGTTACGTGGGGACACTAAAACAACGACGCTCTCAAGCAACACTGTCCCACAGAACTGAGCCGGCAGGCAGTCCCGCCCTGTCCCCTACCAGCAGCAGGCAGCTACTGAGCACCTGAAATGTATACATAAATTTGTATTTACATTTGATTTCAATTTAAAATTTCAATAGCTATATGTGTTTTCTAGTGGCTAATAAAGAGGGTGGGGCAAAAGTAGGTTTACAGGTGTTCATAAAGAAAACAATATAGTCGTTTGTAAGAGAATCAACTCCATTCCACAGAGCCACAACTATAAACCTACTTTCACCTGTGTGTAGACTTTTTCCTGTAGGTACATACCTATGATAAAGTTTAATGCACAGCACAGTGAGATGTTAGTTACTAATAAAAACAGAACAATTATAATAATGCACCGCGGTCCAAGGTGCGTGATTACAGTCACTTTCTCAACTTCCCACAGGATCTTGCAAAACCGCACTCGCAGCAGCATGGAGACGCCAGACAGAGGGGGATGCCCCCNAGAAGGACAGCACCGTCTCTCCTCCCACCACCCAGAATGCCGAGCTCCCGAGAACTGGGGAACTGTTTACTTCCGGAATTTTCCATTCAGTATTCTCAGAATGCAATCGAGCATGGGTGACTGAGAGCACAGAAGGCGCAGCCTGGTCGAGGGGGACTACTGCACTCACAACCCACAGATGGACTCCACCCCTAGCTCTTCCCGGGCGCTCCCCCTCCCCCCAGGCTCTGGGAAGTGATTCTCTGGCGTGTGTGCGCGGGGAAGGGACTGCTACTGTCCTGACAACCACGCTGTGAGCAAGCCTGTGGGCCTCCCGTAGGAAAGGAGAGGTCACCACCAAAGTTAAACCCCGGAGGCTGCGGAGGACAGAAGCCGGTGGCATTCAGCGTTCACCGAGGAGGGCGTTTCAGCGTGCCCTGGCTGAGCTGAAGAGACGTGCCAATGCTGTTTCACTCACAAGGGAGAACGGCCTGCTAAAAACGCAGCAGGAAAACCTAAACTGAGGCAGCCAAACGGAAGGGTCGTTTATGTCACTTCATGTCTCCACTGCACAGAATTTTAGAGGATGACACCAGGGCGCACACGAGTAGAGAAATGCGAATTACCCGATCGTTCATGAGGAGGTCTTTCACGATGAACGTAGCCACCAAGGACTTGAGCGGAGCGGCAAACTGGTCAGGGGCAAGGAGAGCGATGTGGCCGATAGTGACCAGCGGGGTTATGAGATGCTCCAGGTTACTCGGATCTAGGCTCTTATGCAGAGGCTGAAAACGAGGCAAGGAAAACATATCTGACTCTGTGAACATGCGAATAAACGGTTCACACATTTCTTTTTCAAATTAAACAATCTGCAGAAGTTCTTACATACCTACATGGCATAATTAGTAACTCAAGCTCACACTGAAATTTCCATAGGTTTTTACGTCTAGAAAGCATCACAGGTAAGTATTTTTGGTTTTGCTCCAGTCATATTTAGAGGTAGGTAAAGAAACATCTCAGCATGGAGAACCATGTTAGAGACTGAGCGGGTTCACCAACACTCATTTTTGCTCAACTTCCTGGGCACAGGGTGACTCAAGGGGCAGCTTCCTCGGCAGTCAGGTGAGGATACCGGAGTCAGTTCTGGCGAGCAGGACAACAGAGAGCGAGGTGCGTCATGCCCACACAGACGCACGTCTGCTCCTCACTCGCTGGCTGAATGCCACGGGTCCAGGGGCCTCACCAGGAAGCCGCTGGTCAGGAGTGCGCGTGCCCGAGCCACTGAGACAGGAATGAAGTTCAAATGCCCTACTGGACTTTTTTCAGGAGCAAGGAATAGGCTTTTAATACATAGTCACAGGCATTTCTTGTGGATTTTTATAGCATCACATATTAAATACTATAACTACAAAATTATTATTCTTATACGAAACCCAACTAATAATATGCATTTTGCCATGACCAAAGAATGGAGCTCCCTATATTCACATACAGAATATCTAAAAGGTACTGTTAAATTCTTAAAACCAAATATTTGTAAGAGAGACTATAATATGCTATCACTGGCCAAAGGGGAAGGGGACAAGCGGTATATGTGTGTATTTGCATTATTTGTGTATCGACAAAATCTCTCCAGAAAAGTACCTTACAAACTGATAACATCGGCTACCTCTGAGAAAGGGAACAGGGTAGCTGGGGATACAGACATTGGGAGGAGCACAAAACTTATTAATCTTTCACTATTTGGATATTTGTTTTGCATCTTCTGACTGTGAAGCAAGTAAATATACTGGTTATTGAAAATTTTAATGACCGAGTTCACTGAACTGATGATCTAGCCTCCCAAACTGAGCACCAAGAAACTGGAGCCTAAAAAAGCAACACGGAGCTGCACCTTCCCAATGTGTTAGGGCAATAGGAAGCGTCATTCAGTCAGAAGTGCATTTAAACAAATTAGCTTCTTGCCGACTTCCCTCAATACTTTCATAGCAAATTTGAGTTCCAGCTTGTTGTTATTATTATGAACAAAAATCTGATCATGTAAATTAGCTTCAATCAGTTTATTATAATGAGTGTGACAATTTTCCACAGTAAAATAATAAATCACTCTTGAAAAAGCAAAAGTAATGAATGGCCAGAGCCAGGACTAACGGCCCCTCAGAAAGACGAGACAGAGATGAGACGTCTCTAGGAGACCTCGCCTCGGAGGGCCGGCTGGCCCTGCCCCAGCAGGACTACAGGCCAGGCTCTTGTAAAAATGAAAATAAAAATTCAAGTCACCATCAGCATCGCCCTTTCCTCCCCATCATTAGAAAGGGAAGGTTAAGAAAAACAAAAGCTTTCTGTAAGTCACCATGAGTTCACTGAAATCCTTCTCATGTACGAAAACATATTACAGATAACGGTGTCGAGGAGTACAACTTCTCTTCCTCCTTTGGCTCTTTCACACACAAAGTATGACAACGTTAGAGCCAATGTTTATAAGACAAAGATCACAAGTCGCAGTATTTATGCAGACAGCCTCAACACATTCCCAAACTGTTCTGATTTCACTCAAGGCTCATGAACTAAAACTGTAAGTTAGAATAATAGAAAATATATATTGAAAAGATATACTTAAACATGATATAAAATTAGGTCAGTCATTAAAGTATAAACCTGTTTATTTTATATTACCAATTAGTACTGGTTTACAAAACTCGTTTCATTAGTATCTCATAAATAAATTTTCAAACCTGAAAAATGACAGAGTAATCATCTATTACCTATCGATAAGTATAATTTTATATGTAACTACTTATTAATGTTTCCTACTACTAAATGCATTAGAATACAGTGTATAAAACATATACATATTAAAATTATACAATTGTTTGATATCTTAATTTGAGTCAGCACAAACATCGGAATAGTCAGATGTTTCCACATTTTAACCACCAGTCAGCACTAGTTATATGACTCAATTTTCAAAGCACAGCAGGTTCTCAAACAATGTCATGCTGTTGAGATGCCACAGGAACTGAACTCTTGTGTTTTGTTGGGTGTCATTTCACTCAAACTCCCAGAACCTATCAAAGAAGCTGAGCGAGGACTTACTATGTGCTAGAAAATTATGTGTCTCCAAATGAGAACGTTCTGTAAAACCAGACTACTTTTTTTGTAACTATAATACAGGAAACAGAAAATCTTTTTCTCTTTACCTCAAATATCTGTGCAAACTGGGTCTCTTTACTAGAAAATATTGCATGGATACAATGAATAGCATATTTGGCTTGACGAGGGGGTCCTTTCTTAGATTTGTGATGTAAAACAGGAAGCAATGCTCTAAAAAAGAGGGAAGAACAAAGAATCAGAAAAATCAGCATGCCTTCCACTAGGTACTTACAGTACTTGCTCAGACTCATTTTCCACCGTGGATCATTTGGCCTTGCAGATGCCTGTGTTAAAAACACCATGCAGACGTGTTTTCCTCCCACAAGCACAAACACACACGGAGGACAACCCACCTGGTCTCCTTCACTCAGCCCCCGCCAGCCTCTGCACTCTGACCCTCACTGCGGTTGCCCCAGCCACCCCGCCGCCTCGCACACAAGACTGCTGCGAAGGGACCCACCGTCCCCTCTTCCCGACGCTGCTCCCCCTCTCCGACTCCTGTCACTGGGCTCCAGGACTACCTAGGTAAAGGGCACGCTGACCATTTAACCAACACAAATCGAGTGCCTTCTATGTGCCAGACAGTTTTAAAAGTCCCCAATCCTCGCCTTCATGCTACCCACATATTGGGGACAAGGCTAATGATAACACATAAATTAGCAAAATACGGGCTGTGTCAGATGGTGATTAACAACTGTAGGGAAAAGAAAGAAAAGGAGGGCCGGGACAGGAGTGGGCAGGGCTCGTGAGGGACTCACGGGTTTAAACAGGGTCGTCAGAGAAGACCTCTCTGATCGAGTTACCAGTGCAGTGAGTTCTGAGGGAGCTGGGGAGTGAGTCCCGCACGTACCTGGAAGAACACTCATCGATGTCATCATCGCACAATACAGGCGAAATAAACACTGAATAAAGCAGAACCTATGAGCTCAACCACTGTTCCAATAACCACAGTGCAGGCGACCCCCGCTTCCTCCTCTTGCCAACACCAACCCAGCGCTCCAGTACTGAGGGTTCAGAGGGTTAATGATTTGCCACAGTAATAACAGTCTCACAAAAGACATCAAGAACAAATTAAAAAGACACATTACCTAGCGGGTAACCTAGGGGACACTGGTCATCTCATACTAGAGAGAAAGGGCTACCACCCCTCCCCTTCAAAGTCCTCCCACAAAGAGTGGAAAGACCAGCAATACTATGGAAAAATGAGCTGAACATAAAGATAGAAAGGTCTTCAAAAAACAGACACAAATTACGCTGTGAAGTATGAAAAGATTTTCACCTTCCCTTATTTTTAGAAAAAAACACAGCTTACAGGACACGGAGAGGACGTCCGCCTCAGAGCCAGACCGATGCCCTGAGAGTGGGTTCCCTCCCCCACCCTGAACGAGCAGAACAGCAGAGAAAACCCGCTACAGGTTTGCACACTGGACGGCAGGCGGCAAGGATCTATCGCCCCTGGAGGATGGGGGGCTGGAAGAGCCACATGCCTGCCCCTGCCTACTGCAAGGAGGGGCGTCTGGGCCCGGGCAGAGCCTGCTGGTCACGGGCAGTTGAGGGGAGCAGAGCCAGGAGCCCAGGGAGGCCACGGGCAGGCGCCCCCATCTCTGGGGCAGAGAACTGGAGGAGGGCGCTACAGAGAGAGAGGGCTCGAGTTCTGGGGATGCACCACGTCTTCACCGGGAGAAAATTAGCCAGGAGAAACAGGTGCAGAAACAGCACTGGTGACGGAATTAGCAAAGGCATGCGCACAGCTATTATAAATATGCTCCATATGCTCAAGAAGGTAAGGAAACATAAACACGATGAGCGCAGGAATAAAATACACGAATAAGACCTAAATGGAGCTATTAAATATGAACAATACATAAAGTAAAAAAATACTAATAGGAGTTAAAGCAGATTATCTGGGAGTAAGCAAAAGTAGGTTTACAGTCGTTTGTATGGAAAGATAAATAATACACTCTCAAGAATAAACTGTTTTATGTACTCACAACACTACCTGCTCTTGCCCACTCCTGTATACTACAGAAGAAAAAGATCAGTGAACTTGATAACACAGCAATACACAACATGCAAAATAAAATGAGAAAACAAAGGCAGAAAAGTCACCGAGCATCAGTGGCCTGTAAGACAGTGCCAAGCAGTCAGAAATAAAATGCGTGTAACTGGAGTCCCAGAAAACAGAAGGTGAGGAGAGGTAAACAATGTATGAAGAACTAATAGACAAAATTTTCCAAACCCGATGAAAGTAAACTCGCAGTCCCAAGAGTCCCTGTAAACCTCAAGCAGGAGAAACAGAAAGTAAGCTGTTACGAGGTGTATGATTATCAAATTGGTAAAAACATCCTGGAAAGAAAATTCTTCGAAACAGCAGACAGACACACAACATACACAGGATCAAAAAATAAACAAACACTCTCCATCAGAAATCATGCAACGGGAAAATAACAAGGTCCCCATTTCGCACTGGCGCAGGGTTTCAGAGGGACCAATGCCACGTGATACAAAGCGCCAGTGATGCCACAGGAGGACCCTGGGCCAGGGTCTTGGTGCTTCCGTGCAGGGTGACGCCCTGATCCTGGGAGAGCTGCCAGGTCATGGCCAGGTCCACAGCCACGGGCGCCCAGGGCACAGGCTCCGCAGCTGCGCCACCTGTATCTTCTTGTGGAATTATACCGGCTGGTGCCCCTGCCAACGTGAGGCTGTGGTGGCAAGTGTCCCCTCCCCCGTTCCCAACTTCACCTGGGCCGCACCTAACGTTTCACCATATGACGGTGCCTGGTGCCTACGGGCCTCTTTTGTTGTGGAGGCACTTGGTCCTATTTTATTGGGTTTAATTGTAAAGAGACTGATTTTTTAAAAACCAGAGCCCTTTCATCATCTGCCAAAATGATCCATTGTGTGCCTTTTCCCTTTACCCACTTATATAATGAACTGTAACACGAGTATTAGTCTTACTGATAACAACACTTGTATTCCTGGAACGAACCACATTCAGTCATAGTACAAGGGGGGGGACCCCCAAAAAACCAAAAGTATCTTTCTGGAAGCCTTGTAGTACAGGCTTCCCCCACTAGGTGAGGGTTCTAGGAACCCATCTCCATTTGTGGATCAGCTGGTGTTACTGTGAGAGGCTGCATTTCGCTTGTGAGCTTCCTTTTTTTTGAAGACTCTTTTAAAGCTTCACCCACTTTGTGATGGGAGATTTACGAGCACATCTGTCCACAGGGAGCTGAGTGTTCAGTTTTTGGCCAAAAACAGAATGACCCCCTATGTCCTACCTTCCCTAGTCACTGGATCTCACCTGCAGTGACTTTTTTTTTTGTTTCCCAGATGAAAATGTCCTCAAAGGAAAATGTTTTGCTGATGTGGAAGAGGTGAAACAAACAAATAAAAAAGAACCCAGTAGAAGCACTAAAAGGCATCCAAATTGACGAGTTCAATAACTGTTTTAAAGAGTGGGAAAACCATCTCAATTGGTGTACTGCCTCAAATGGAGAGTGCTGTGAAGGTGACTGGCATTTCAACATGTGAGAATACAGTTTTTTTATAAATAAATTTCAGGGTTTCTGCCCCCCCCATATAAGCTCATGTTATAGTAGGAAACTCTCTTTTCACTAGTATTTTATTTATAATTTCAGTGTTAAGATTTATAATATGTTAAGATTTGCCTTACTTTCCTTTTGGGGGAATTTAGCATTACTGCTAGTTATCTTGGCTTTAAAAGCAATCTGAATGTTCCCCCACCCCACATCATTATCTAAATAATTAAAAGAGAATTAGGATTTCAGGCTGCCTGTAGAAAACCTCTTCAACACACAACTTTACTGGCACTTTTATTAGAGAGTAATTTTCCCAAACTTTAAAAAATAATTATAGCCTATTATGTTTTTCTTCCCTCTTCTTGGGTCAATTTTATATCATCCTTAAAAAAATTGTTTCCAAATAGATCTAGCCTCATTTGAGACTTAAATACTGAGAGCAAACTGCTGAGAAAAGACATGTAAGAGACACGGAAACCGGAATGCAGAGGCGGGCTTGGCAGCATAAGCAAACCTGAATGCGAAGGGAAAAGGAATACGGCTGGCTAACCAGAGCAGCCTCACAATAAAAAGGGCGGCACACTTTCCGAGTCCCTGCTTCCTAAAGAGTACCCTTCATGGGTTCTGAAACACAGCTTGGCTGGTTAGAAAATTCTTTAGTTGCATTTTTTGGTCCACCAAAACTGCCTAGCTGTTGAATCATTAACTTTGGAAATCTCATGTGGTCGAAAAGAAACTCATCAGCCTCATTCCTCTTTGGTTGTACATGACCTCCTTTTTTTTCTTTCTTCCCTTGATGTTTGGGAAATCACTCCTGCAATCCCTAAAAATTTAGCAGGAAATTTTCCTATAACATGAGCTCTTTCCATCTCCAGCTTCCTGTTTTCATTCATTCTAAACAAGTTTACTACCACTTTTTAAAAACAGCCTGTACTTTGCATAGCTGTTGTCTTCTCTGTAGAAACCAGTTACCCCCTCCCCCCCACTGCCTTTATTTCCTGGGCCGCTACCTCCGCATTCCATGCAGTTTCCTCAAGCTCAATCTCCCTAGCTTCCTGGTCACATTTTCTGTATCGTTTACTTCTTGCTGCTTGTCATAGACTGTGTTCTACAAGCCAAATGTTTCTGCTCTTCTTTATCCTTAGCTTGGCCACTTTCCTTTTTAATATAACACCTTACTTTTGTTCTCCCACTACCCCCACCCAGATGTCATTTGCAGTTTAACTTTCTGGGCACAGTTCTAACTTTAGAACTGTTTAAATGTTTTTCTTAGAAAAATGAATTCTTCCAAATAGCACTTAACAGCTTTTTAATGCTGAAATATTTACATACGTTTCACGTGTGTTAATTTGTATTCTGGTAATTCTCGTTTGAGTAAGTGGAATTTTCTCTGGTTCTGCCTTTTAAACAGAAATGCAGACAGTTTCCCAGCTGACGGAACACTGCACGGTCCTCTTACAGGTCCACATCAATGTCCCCAACTCAGGCCACACTGGCACCGTCAGCAGGCTCAGTGGCATGGAGGGGCCTGGTGGGTGTGAGCCCCTTCTCTGTGTCACCTCTCTCCAGGACTGCTGAGACCCCTCCTAGGGTCAGGGCCAGCCCCACTCCAGCCACGGCTCCATCCGTCCGGCACTGCCAGGGACTCTCTGTGACCGCGCATAAGCTAACTGCGCACTCTCAGGTTGGCCAGACTCCAAGATAAGCTGAGTCAGAATGAAACCCAAACTCACCACCATTTTTGTTTAGTGGGTCAGCACATGCCTTTTTCTGTTCCTGCAAGTTGGTAATAACCTTGCTTCATGACTCTAATACAAGATTTGTTCCTCCACAAGGAAAACAGGTCAGCCCAAAGAAAACTAGCATGACCACAAACGCTCTCCCCTTCAGGTCTAGTGCAGCTGGGCCGAGGCTTTCCTAACTGCTCCCCAGCGTCTCAGTGTCCTCCCCTCTGTGCCAGCACAGAGCGTGCACCAGACACTCCTGCGCACACCTGACCCCAGGCTCACCCAGTGTCAGTGTGTTTTGGTTGCAGCATCTGCTTAGACACCCGTTTCCACTGGTTCTTGTAAATTATTTTGGTAGATTTGGAAGAAAATAATGTAATAAAACATTTACCTTATCATTTTTTTTCAAAATCAACTCACCTAATTTAATGATTTACACACAGACTCGGCCTACACATTTGCGATCCCAGAGACACGCACTGCGAGTCACCCCCCGAGGGCGGTGTGGCCGACAGCAGGAGCTCAGCCTCAGTGCACTCTCTCCTGGGAGACACGTGAAACACGCCCCGCCCACCAACCAAGTACTTTTTACGAATTTCAGTGCCACATGACAGCAGCGCGTACGTATGTACGTAAGTACTTTACAACACCCATGCATGTTCTAAAATGCTAACCTGTTTACCTTCATCTTGCAGTTCTCCTATAGAAAAATCAAACAATTTTTAATATAAAAGGTACTAGGAAAGACAGCGTAGAATGAAAACAACAATCTCTAGTACGTAAATCACACTAAAATTTGTTTGCAACTCTAGTTAAGACAAAAAGTGTGCCATAATACATATGGTATCATAGGCACTGCAGACAAACAGGCCCAAATTCTAATCTTCACTCTGCTACTCACTGACTAAATGACCTGGAAACATTCACTTCAAGAGAGCTTTAGATTCCTCATACAGAAGATTAAGATGCTAAGTCCTACACTTTCGTGAGTGTTACAAGGTCTGAATGAGGTAGTGCAGTACTGGGCATTGTGTAAATTTACATAACTGTAAATGGTACAGTTAGGTACAGAGTTCACACACAGTGTGTGTGGGGGTCTGCACTCTGATCGCTGATCTGCACACAAGAGTGAGAGCACCATGCCAAGTGTAAGTTCACACCTCAAGCCCCCTTAAAAATTAAGAAGTCAGTCCTAAACTATAAAGTTTCTTATTCTGGCCGAGGAGACTACTGTCACAAAATTATGGTACATTTCACTCATCATTTAATTAATGCCTTTGTCTTACTTACCAATGCTTTTTAAATTAAGTCCCCATGAGCAGAAAGGAATAACAAAAACATGTACCTGAGACACTAAGAGACAGTTCACACTGGGAAGGATGCTACCACAACTAATTAGCCAGTGGCTAAGCCAGAAGCCAAACCTGCCATCAGCGCCTGACGACAGCATCAGGACCAGACGCTCCCCAGGGACGGGGGCAGATGTGTGCAGAGCACGGCAAGCAGGGATCCATTCGAAGGAAGACTTATTATTTCGAGCAATCACAGAGCCCTGACCGACAACCAACCGCTATTAGAGATTCCCAGAACAAATGCAAGTCCCAGTTCTTAGAAACACCGGAACACACGCGCACACACATCACACACACAGCCAAGCCCCCCGCCTCCCTGCATCAAGGACAGCTGTTTCGGAGGGACCCAGCCCTCTGAGTCACCGAGGAAAGAGGCGGCGCGGTGGGACGTCCTACTGCAGTCCCTCTGCAGCTTCCACTGGGCTTTAAAGTCACGTACCATGTTCGTTCCGTGTCACAACACCGCAGAGGGCTGCTTTATCACCAGACTGTTTCCACGAAAACATTTAAGTAAAATCAATGCTTCAGAAAGAAATGACATGTGCACCCCACATTTTCGTGAATCTTCTAAAATACCAAGAAGTGCGTTCTTCCAGAAAATGAGAATCTAAAGCCAACATTATCAACTTAAGATAACCTGGACATTATTTCCTTGAAGTAGAAGGAAATATTACATCATTCCTATTACATAATTAAAGAAACAGTGAATGAACTTTTCTATTTTCCAGAATATTTATCAGAGTAAACTTGACTCACGATCTGATGTGCGGGAAATCCTCTTCAATTTTGCTTCCTGTGTTTTTGAAAATTTGGAGTGCAGCTTCTGCTACTTTTTCATCATCCATTTTCAAACAAGCCAGGAGAGATTCAAACGTTTCAGCAGAATGAAACGAGATGGGATGTGTAAATGAGAGTACCTAAAAAATCGGTCATAAAAACGATCTGTAAACCCTTTTCATCTCTACAATATAAATCTAAACTATTATGTAGTAGAAATACAAAATCAAGTACAAAAGTAATATTGTGCTAACAAGTAAATGAGAGCGCTGTAACATTTAAAATGTGCTTAAATGTTACAGCAGTATTCTTGTTTAAGACTGTATAATCCAAAGAACTCATTTTTTCAAAATTAAATTGTTAATATAATTTTACTTAAAAATAATTTGGATTCCAGTTAATTTTTTTAAGGGAAATGAGGGTAGGCTAAAAAAAGACAAAAAAGAATTTAACAAAATATATCTGTTTCTCTAAATAAAGGTCATTAGAGTAACTAGCTAATAACATTTTGGGGGGAAAAATAATCTAGGGAAGTAGAATACCAGCTAGTAAAAGGTGTTATAAGGTTACAATAATCAAGTCAGCATGGTACTAACATTAGAAGAAACATAAAATAGAAAAAGAAAGTAATAAATAGAGACTAGTACATATAGAAACTTAGATTATACAGAGTATAATAAATTATAGAGAAAACAGCCCTCGCTGGTGTAGCTCAGTGGATTGAGCACAGGCCTGTGAAGCAAAGGGTCGCTGGTTCGATTCCCAGTCAGGGCACATGCCTGGGTTGCAGGCCAGGTCCCCAGTAGGGGACACATGAAAGGCAGCCACACATTGATGTTTCTCTCCCACTCTTTTTCCTTCCCTTTCCCATTCTCTAAAAATAAATAAATAAAATATTTAAAAAAAATTATAGAGAAAAAAAGAGAAGATAAATGAGAATGAGTGGGATTTTTAATGAATAGTCTTGGTAAAACTGGGTAGTTATTTGGAGAAAATCAAATTGGACCACTCCCCAAAACATACAGTTTTGAAATAAATTTCAGATAGGTTATGATTCAGGATTTAAAAAACAAAAATAAACAAAATTCTTTGAAAATCATGGGACTTATTTTAAAGCTTAACTGGACTCAAATGTGGAATGTAAAAACAAGTGAGAAGTAGAAAAACACATTATGCATAAAGGTCAAAACAAGCAGTTATTTGGAGATGTGCCGGTAGACACACGGGTAGCCAGGGATGGCAGAACCCGAAAGAAAAGAAGCAGGAAGGCAGAGAGCAGGACGACACAGTCGGGGGAGTGGGGGCGGGGACGCTCGAGGGGCTCCAACGGGGCCCCTGACACGCCACCTTAGCACTCGGGTTTCCTCCCACCGGTGCTCCTTTCACCAACACACTCCACAACTTACTTCGCATGTAAATAGAATGCACTTGTACTATCAAACACGTCCGATAAAACAGCAAGAGAAATTGAAAAGCTCAAAAGATCGAGATTTCAGCAGAAAATGAACAGAGAACAAAAATAATGAACCCTTCGTAGGGAAAACACTAATGACTGACACAGGAAAGGTGTACCTTGCTAGTACACCTCTGCAATAACTATGCAAGTTAAAAGCTTATTTTTGCTTGTAAGATTAGGAAGTTTCTTAAGGACCTTAGTAAGAGATGTCAGGGGTATTTACCTTAGTACTGGTTATAGGCATAAAATGTAAAATATCTAAATATCCGGCAACAGAGAAACAGATGGAAGCATTACGACACTCCAAAAGTGAATCACTACTTCAAAACACGTTTGTTGTTTCCACTGTGAGCCAGACACTCCGCTAAGAGCCCATGTGTGTAATCTCGTGCAGTCGTCAGTGAGGTGAGTACTGTTCCGATCACTGTGCACCACAGATGAGGGCGTGAAGGCCAATCACTAGCCCAGACGCACACACCTACTAACTGACAGCCAAAAATCAGATGCTTTTGACATTCTTAAAAAGTCTTAAAAAACACTAAAAAAAAAGCTTAGATTTTAGTAAGAAATAGTCAAGATATAAAATTGTACATTCAGTCTGACCTGAACTCTGTAAAAATTAAAGATTAAAAGGAATAAAAGAAACTAATATTTATGAATATTATGAATGTTGCTCTTTATAATTTCACATTTACTAAGTTGTCAACAATTAACCAATGTTTTTATAATCAGCATAAGGCAGTAGTACATTAGCTAACAAATGATAAAACGGAGTTTGAGAACGAATTTGTCTCCTTCCAGGATAGAGCAAGCACCTTCCTTGCTCATTAGTAATGAAATATTCAAATTAGAATCAACCATTTTAACATAATTGATACTAGGCTATAATACACAATTTAAAACTAAAGGTGGCTAGGTTAGTTGGAATATTGTCCCTATACACAAAAAAGTTGTGGGTTTGATCCCTGGTCAGGGCAAAATTGGGAGGCAACCAATCTATGTTTCTCTCTCTCTCAAACACATCCTCACCCTGGCTGGTGTAGCTCAGTAGATTGAGCGCAGGCCTGTGAACCAAACAACTGCAGTTTGATTCCCAGTCAGGGCACACGCCTGGGTTGCAGGCCAGTTCCCAGCAGGGGATGCACGAGAGGCTACCATACATTGATATTTCTCTCCCTTTCTCCTTCCCTTCCCTTCTAAAGATAAATACATAAAATCTTTAAAAAATAATAAAATAAAAAATAAACACATCCTCAGGTGAGAACTTTAAAAAACAAAAAAAAACCCCACAATCCTACAAATAAATTATTTATTGGGTTGGTCAAAAAGCCCATATGGTTTTTTCCATAAAATAAAAGACACATTTTTCATTTTTGTGAATAATGTTATTCACTTATATATTTTATGTCAGCTATCTCCTATATGGTATAAAGTTGACTGTTCTTAATTAATGTCTTGATTTGATCTACCAACTTCAACTGGTCTACCCAACCATGACCGTCGGCGAGAAATCTCCAGCACGCAACTTTGCAAACCACTCTGACACATCTCATCCGTCGCAGCCCCTTCTCCATGCAGTGTACATCTTTTGTGTGTGTGTTTCAGTTGCGTTTTCTATTTTTCTTAAAATAATAAAGCATATTATGCCAAAAACACTGCATATTTTCTTCCATCTTCAATATTTTGAAAATGACTGCACAAAAAATACAATTTTGATAAGATTTGTTGGAAAATGCACGCTGATATGACAGCTGTCACAGTACCCTCTAACAAAATTGCTCCAAATGAAGTTAAAGACAACTGTTACTAGACCCATTTTACGGGAAAACCAAACTTTCTGGCCACCCCAATCCATAAAAAGGACGGAGAAATTTTTCCTCTAGGTTCCATAATCTCAAGGGGCATGCTTACTTACCTTCAGCAGTTCCAGGCCTGCCCTGATGGCCTGGTCAGTCGGAACGCCCTCATCTTCATCGTCTGCCGTCCCATCGATCGATTTGTTCACTTGCTTAATGAGAGCACTAAAGAAAGATTTAAAAAAAGAGTCATTTTTAACTGTACCTTATTAGCAACGCCTAAAAAGAGTCCTAAATATTTTCTAAATAGTGCATATCCAAACCAGATACAAATTTGATTTCCTAAACAGTACTGTACTTTGAGATGCTTCTTTTCAAAACCAGTATTTTCTTTTGTCCATTCAAATGCGTCAAGATATTATTTCATTTGCTATTTATTAATGTCTATATTTTTATTCTTGTAATTTCCATGAAAGGCTTATGCCCAAACACATGAATGACAGAGGTTTTCTAATTATCTCAGGTTCACAACTTCTCCAGTAAAAAGAAAATACATGCTGACGTGGGAGATAAATGACAACATGAGGCACTTTTGGACCATCCCATAAGCATTCCTGTGTGGCAGACGCGCTGTGAGAGGCAGACACGCCGAGGCCTGCTGCCACTGAAAGATGTAGGAAGACCCAGGTAATGGACACATGATAATGTCTCACTGGAACGTTGAAATCGATCAAAAAAGAAACATGTTTCATCATTTTCTTCTAAAAACAAGCTTATGTTATCCTTAAAACAAACATTTGTAAGTGCATTATCAATTATCTAAAATAATTATTGACACTGGTATTTTTCTTTATAAAGAAACACAAACACTAGGTTAAAGACATAATATGTATCAAAATACGGGAAAATTCATTATCCAATGGCCTCTAGTAACTTTACCAGATCTGCGCTTCTACAAAAACACTATGCACTCGAATTTAAGGTCAAGCTAGGAGTCTAATGCATTTGTCTCCCTGCAGGAACCTTCTACATTTATCGCCTCCTTAACAGTTGGTACCTTTGAGGATATTTTTCTCTCCTTTTCTACCCATTCTCCCCAATGAATCAATTCTCATAGCTCTAACTACCCCAGATAAAAACCTTCAGCCTGAATCCGATCCCCACCATTTTCAACAGCCCCAAGATTTTCTTACCTAGGTGTCATTGCACAGGAATAAAAAATATCACATATCCAAAATTAAAGGCACTATTTAAGAGCATGAAGCTCTCAGTCTAAGTGAAGAAAAGCCAAAAAGAAAACAAACTAATAAATAATATGATAATCAAGGAATAAGGACTAGAAAAAAAGCCAAGACCAGAAGTAAAGGTCTTTTACCAAGAATAGTTAGACAAGCCCTGGCTGGCATAGCTAAGAGGATTGAGCGCGGGCCTGTGAACCACACGATCGCGGTTCGATCCCCAGTCAGGGCACATGCCTGGGTTGCAGGCCAGTTCCCAGTAGGGGACACATGAGAGGCAACCACACATTGATGTTTCTCTCCTTCTCTCTCCTTCCCTTCCCCTCTAAAGATAAATAAATAAATAAATCTAAAAAAAACAGATATTTCTGAAAAGGTACAACTGAGCCCAAAACCTCAGAATAAGAGCTATACATACAAGTCTGTCAGTAAAAGTACTGACCAAGAAAACAAAAGAAATCAACTACAATTATGACAAAAAATACTACGTTCAAATAATCAGTAATGCTTTTCTATCTAATCCAAACTCATCTAAAATATAGAGGGGGAAAAAAAACCTACTTACAAATGACAAGTCAAATATATAAAGTAAGTAGGAATAAAAAGTTTTAAATGCACACAATCTGTATATAAATTCTAAAATTAGATGAAGGTTGCATACAGATTCAAATAAATCAAGGCAAGTATTTTCCTAAGATGGAAATGCAGTATTATACAAGAGACATTTTTCACTAAATCTCTAAATATCTCAAGGGAATACAACTTAGTGTGGGATAAGATTCACCAAACCCATTTTATGGCTCATCTGAAAAAATAAATTAACATCTTGGAATAACCTCTAAATTTTAAGGGGGAGGGACAAAAGAACTTTGTTAATGAGATAAAAATGTACAATAAAAACCTCAAAACACAAAGGAACCCAAGTGACAATGTAGTAAGAGTCCAAATCATATGAAAATTTATGCTGTAATAAGGAAATATTTCAAATAAAATGGGAACGAATACAACTTTTTCAGTAGGCAGAGTTAATAGCTAGCACATGCTTAAAAGAATGAAGCTCTAACTCTACCTTATACTACAATAAATTTCAGAGCAATTGAAGATTTAATGTCAATTAAATCACTTAATACTAAAAGCAGAAATAAAAAAGACAATAGGTTTATTTATATAATTTAATATTTATTAATGTCAGATAAAAATGTTAAAGTCAATCGAACTGGGTTAATAGCCTTATTTTATAAAGCATAGTTATAATTAATAAGAAAAAGACCATTCTTCCAAGTCCCTCACAGAAAAATATAAACTTCAAATAGCCAAAAAATACATGGGGGGGATGTTCAACTTTATGAGTAACATATTTTATTTTAAAAAGAGTACTTACCTAGAGTGCTGGGGTGGGGTGGGCTGGGATGGGGATAAAAGGCAGAAAACTGTACTTGAACAAAATTACAATAAATTTTTTTAAAAGTACCTACCTATTGACCTAAAAAAGATGGCAAAAACTGAAAACAGCAACAGCTACTAGTGGGAAGAGTGAGGTGGACTGAACACCCCGAGTGTCAGTGGTGACGAAGAGTGGGACTTCTGGAAGCCTACTTAGGGGGTGGCTTCCCCAGGGCCTGGAGCCGGACTTCTGGGGCTGAGTGTCACCTGCCACCTCCCGGCAGTGGAGAAGGCACTCAGCACCTGTCTAACTCCCTGTCCCTATCTGTACGGCAAGAGCAGCAGTACCCTCGCCTCACTGAGTCAGGAAGTAACAAGTGCAAACTCGTGAACACTCAGAGTCATCCCCGGCCCATCACGCACACTCACTGCTTCCACCTGTTGTGACGTCAGCCTCCTTACACCTTCTCCACCTCTGTGACCCAACCACGAGCTAAAGCCAAAGACCTGTTTCATTCCTCAGCCTCTCTCTCACTGTTCGCAGTATAAATTATTCCTGAAAACTGTCTCCATCGGAACTTTCAAAACACTGCAAAAGTGCAGCGACTCTCAGCCGGCGTGCCGCAAGGATCTGTGAAACACAGGGCCCTGGCGACGGAGCCCGAGGCACGGCCTCTCTGCCCCCCGACTGCCGGGTAAAAAGACGACAGCAGCCAACCAAACAATAGCCATCGAGCATGAATGAATCAAAACTATACCTGTTTTTTTTAGATCAGCAAAAAATATATTTTGTTGGTGTGCAGAACTTTTGTCATTACTTTGTGTGCTACGAGATAAAAAAAGGTTGAAAATGGCTACAGTGACCTGGTTTTCCTGACGTGGGGTCCAGCCCACGGTCTCTGGACCCTCCCGCTTCCTCTGGGCGCCCTCTGGCTCCGAGGGGTAACCCGGAGTCAGCGCCCATCCAACTCCACGGCCCGATGCTTCGCAAAAACTCGCTGCTGCCCCCTAGGAAGAAGCGCGGCCGCGCTCGCCTCCTGGGGAACCGGCTCCCTGCACGCCCTCGAGGCTTTCCCACTGCATTCTCCCCCGTTTGGGCCTGTCTGGTACCTGAGACTCTCCCTTATCTTTACTGCCCACTTTCAGTAGAATGACCTATTTTTTAGGTTGCTCTTTAAAAACGCTTTCTTTTTAAAAAAAGACTCCTTCCTTTCCGTCCCACTACCCTCGTACACAGACAGTACGACAAGGCCTCAGCGGGGTGCCCCTCGCCCCCGCCTCCCCTGCACCCTCCGTCCATGCTTCTCCACAGACCAAAGGACCAGGTCGAAGCTCCGAGTCAGGTTGCAAATGCCGTCCGCAGCTGATCCCAGGGATGCTTCGGACCGTCTCAGGACACTCAACTGCCTCTCTGAGCTGCCGTTTGAACAGATGGCACGCGCGCCTACACCTTCTCCTTTTCAGCCCAGTCCGAGCTTGGCCGGTGCCACTCTCCTGGCCTAGAAGACCCCACGTCCCATCTCTGCAGAAACGGAGTCTCACCCAGTCTTCCTCTCAGGGGCAGTCATCTGACGCTACTGCACTAACTGTATGGAACTGTGATACAATCTCCTGATTAAGACTCTTCATTAAGTTACTAGACAGAAGGTTGCTGAAAAGAGCAGGCAGGAGGAATATGCCTTGCCAATACCTAACAGGCACTGCCTTGAAGGGAGAAGGCACGTAATACTTAATGAAATTCAGTCTGATTCAGATTGTTCCTCATACTAATGAGGAGAGTTACAGTTTTCTGTTTTGTTTTGTTTTTTTTCTCAAACTATACAGCCTCTTCTTCAAATGAAAATTGGTACAAGAGGAGTCAAAAGTGGCTAACATCTGATAGGTTGGCTATCTCCTGGTCACTTGGATGTATTGGCTCTGGGGCTTTGATCTTGTACTTCCATTTGAGCTATTTTTGGCGGCGGCGGCGGGGTGGGGTGGGGTCTGGTTGTGCCTGTTACGTAGTGAAGGGTGGGGCCTTAGGTGTTCACCAGTGCGGGACAACCCAGTCTCTGGGTTGTGACACTGTATGACAGACACATGGGCATGAACTAAAGGGGGGAAATGTGGGTGGGAGGGGGTGTGCAGGGTGGAGGGGGACGAAGGGGGAATGGAACAAGTGTAATAGCGTAGTCAATAAAATCTATTTTAAAAAATGACTAACAGATACCCAAAGTTGGGCCTCCCTGCATCGGGGTAGGGGCAAGTGGAGTGTAGGCCAAGAGCAGCACCCTG
Source organism: Sturnira hondurensis (assembly GCF_014824575.4). Taxonomy (NCBI): domain Eukaryota; kingdom Metazoa; phylum Chordata; class Mammalia; order Chiroptera; family Phyllostomidae; genus Sturnira; species Sturnira hondurensis. The sequence continues at coordinate 15,434,748 of NW_028082350.1, read as the reverse complement.
TCCCCTTTACGCCCAGCAGAGGTCCCCAGAGGGGCCTCACTGGGCACAGGAGATGCCATCGGTGTTCCTTACTTTAGATTCTAATGTACTTCTAGAGGGTACTACTGAGGACTAATAAATCAGTACACCACACATACACATACATATCTAATAATGAGTTCATTTTTTAACCAATTGAGACATTTTAGGAAACAGTTGAACAATAAAAAGAAAGTGCTCTCCAAGATGTCACAGTAACATCGAAGCTGAAACTTTAAAGGACGGTTGTTTTAAAAGTAACATCTTCGGTTCCCAAGAATCTCTGAGAACGCAGCACATGTTTCTTTACAGCACGTGCATCCAGTCTCTCCCTCCTGAGCAGACACCGCCATGTGTTTGCATCAGCCAACAGAAACAAGCCAACGCAAACAGGAATTCCGGGTACACCGGTAAGAGACAAAAACGAGGCTCAGACCGGCAATTTCTCACACAAAATAAAGCAGTGTTTAAAATTAAAATAAATAAAAGCAAAGATATACAGACGAGTGTGCACACACACTCAGGCACACATGCACCTCAGGCCACTGTGCACACACACCAGGCTGCACAGGGGCGTCCCTTGGCACAGGAGGTGCTCAGCAGTGACCCCGACTGAAGCATGAATGACACACGGACATAAAAATTCAGCGTTTCACATAAAATACCTGATAGATTCTGTATCTATGTGCACTGGAGCTATCCTCTCCAAGAGAAACTTGATCATTTCCAGGAAAGGATTTGTAGGCTGTTTGGGGTTGCCCAACTTCTTAGTAATTTCACGCTGTAATGTAGATTTTTAAATATTACAAAGGTATGTTTAAATAATTACATTAAAATGTTAAGAACTTACCATAATTAATACCATGTGGTACTGGTGCTAGAATAAATGAACAAACAGAAATTGAACAAGTCCAGAAAACAGACGAGGTTAAATTTACCATATGAGAAAGGTAACATTTCAGGTAGGGAAAAGTTGAAATAACTGCACAGACATTTAGAATGAAAACAGAGTGAGAGTAAAAACCTACACCAAAAGCATTTTAAAAGGATAAAAACAAATACTGAAGGATACAACCGAAAGTTGGGGGACAAACTAAATTTAGCAAACACAATTAATCACTAGGGGAACTGGCTGAGCTCCAGATTTGTGAACCGCACTGTGAAGGTTCCCGTTTTGTTACTTTGAGACAGAGCCAAGAACTCTTTTTTAAGCCCTTTGGAAGACACAGGGACAAGACAATAATAAAAACTGACATTCAACTGACTTGTGTTATAGAACGGAATTTTGTAAGCAGGACACCGAAGACAAAATCTTTGAAGAAAATGCTGATAGACTCATCTAGATGAAAATAAAATACAATTATGGCTACACTATATACTTGAAATGAATTTAAAAAAAGGGCAAACTGTAATTTAAAAATTAAATTTAAATTAAAAAACTATAGTATACACGGGACATCATAAAATGAAAGGGCAAACTACGACTGACAGAAGATTATCTGTGGCTTCATTACTACCCGCCGCCGTGACAGACTGCCAGATCAGTAAGATGCAAGACAAATATTCCAGGTAAACAGGCAGAGATTAGAAACAGAAAAGAAATATGCACAAATGAATGTGAATAGCTAATACACCCAGAGAGAAAAAAGGGTCAAAGGAATAGCAACCAAGAAAGAGAAATACGATAAAAATAACTTATGTTTTCATATGAGTTTTGTTTCCAAAAATGAAACTGGCCAATACTAAATTTATCCTTAAGAAATAAGCAAGATTGTATAAATTTACATTTCCCCATAAATACATTAAACTGCTCTTTAATCAAAAACTGGGGGAAAATCTGAACGTGTAACAAGTGGACTGCTCAATAAAGTACGCACACACATTCAACGGTCCACCACGCTGCTTTATCAGCACAAGACTGTAAAAGACTAATGAACATACGTGAGACGCACGAAGAGCTGTGTGTGTGTGTGTGTGTGTGTGTGTGTGTACAGAAGAGCAACAGCCTACGGGGGATTAGAGTACATTTGTACTGTTACTTTTGTGACTTTTTCTGGATCTTACATGAGGAATACACAGGACTTTGTAAAAGGGGCCAAAACAGGTGCGGGGGCCTCTTCAAACACCGGCTCCTTTCAGCGGTTCCCTTACCACACAGCCTTCAGCCTGTCTGCAGGAGCACGTCGGACTGACGAGCACTTCTAACTGTTTTCTGATCTTCTCATCATCTTCCAACACCTGTGTGAATTTCTTCATGAAATCCTGAGCCTTACCAGGATCTGGCAAATTTCCTTTAAAGTTCAATTAAAATAGAATTTAGAAATTTCTCAAATGAAAGATTAACATTTTTCATTATTGTTATTACTGGTTAATAAGCCTAACTTAGTCTACATGGGAAAAGACTGAACTGGCTCTTTCTAAATAACTCCTTGCAATACTTAAGGGCATTAAATGTCAACCTGAACAGTACCGACTTTATTATCCCCCCCCAGCTTGCTGCACAACTACTCTCTTGTAATTCCCAACAAGAGACTAGTCAGTTTTACCTTAAAGAAAGGAGCTTCTTGTACCCCGTTGTTTATTACCAAACCATCCAGACAACGACATACACAGGCACACTATGCTGCCTGGCACCGGTACACGCTGAGCAGTACGTCCCAGGTGTTACGTGCAGATATGCCATTATTGCACGAGAAGGGAGATAATGAACATTATATGACTCTCCTAATATGTCTATGTGTCAAAATACTTGTCACAGCTAATAAAATGTCACTCCCAGAATCTTTTTTTCTGTCTACTTAACAACTCTTACAGACAACCAGATAGATACTTCTAACAAAAATTATCATAAGAACTACGGGCTTTAATAGAAGTAGTAGAAACTCAAATCAATCTTAAAATATAATTATAGTGAATGTATTCTTCAAATTCATATACGACTTTGAAATTCCATTTTAATTCTTGGCTAGATCGTTGAATGTATTAAGAACAAATTCCCCCCTAAATACTTCACTGATAATCTTTTCATGGTTCTATAGTAGAAAATATCTACTGTATTATTTTTGAGTAATTTTGGAAAACACTTTACAGTTCCTCCATGAGGCCCAGGCATCACATTGAAGGTTACAATAAGGCCTACCATTAAACAAATGAAACGAAAAAAGAGATGGGGATGGAGGAGGGAGAGGAAAGGAGGAAGGGAGACAGGGAGGGAGGGACGAACGAGAGCAAGGAAACTTTGCGTCAGCCTTGCAGAAGGTATTTGACCATGGAAGCCTCTTTTCTAACAATGCTCCTGACTCCTGCAGGACACCAGCATTCTTCAGGACAGAATTTGGGAAATGCTGAAACTATTGGAAGAAGATGGATGTGGGCAGGGAACCGAAACAACACAGGCTATGATATCCTTTAGGGGTGTACCCACACCAAGTGCTGAGGAAACCGTTCTAAAAGAGCAGGAAGAGTATCACCTGCTGGAAATTATCCAGAGCAACCAAAATCAAGTCTACAGTTAACTGCCCAGGACTAAGCTACATTTTGGTCTTAAAGCCCTACTCATGCTGAAATTCTCACCACTCAGTCTAAAGCCCCGTGACGCAGGTCTTCAGTGTCTTAGCGCTACTTCGTACACTTGGTGGAACACTTGCTGACATCTCAGAAAACCATCTACCCATCCTTGTCACTGCCCAGTGGACAGCCCACAGGAGCTCCTCCCTGGGCGGTTCTCCTTCCCCACCCCTCGGTGCACATCACAGTGGCCTCCAAGGTGGCAGAACGTGAAGGCCCTGCGGAAATGGCCACCGTGACCTCGCCCTCCACTGCACAACCGAGATGTGCTAAACACTCCTTTCGTCTTTACTGGTCAATGCAACTAATATTTTATCTGAAATTACTGAAAGCAAAAAAGCAAATTAATATTTCTTTCAAAGAAGCCCTTTTGTAATTATTAGGTATATCTTTTATTCTAAATTTTGGCTCAAATGGAATTAGCTTCAGATAGATTTTCATTAGAGCAAGCAACACCAAAGCACAAATTCACTTTTAACAGTCAGCTAATGTAATACATTTAAAAATACATTTTTACATTTATTTATTTACTTCTAGAGAGAGGGAGAAGGAGAGGGAGGGAAGCACTGATCTGCCGCCTCTCACACACGCCCTGACCAGGGACCCAACCTGCAATACAGGCCTGTGCCCAGACCAGGAGTCAAACTGGTGACCTTTGGCTTTATAGGATGACCCCAAACTAACTAAGCCACACCGAACAAGGCAGTACTAAATTAAATTATTTCTCAAAAATAAATTTATATAAATCCTTTATCCAGCTCTTACCCATATCAACATACAAGAGAAAAATTAAAATTCTGTTGTATGTGTTGTGTGCAAAGTAAATAAAAATCAGGGAAAAAAGGGAAAGCTGAGACTAAGCTGTCAAAAATATCAATCAAAAACATTTTTGTCTTTTTCTATATTATCAGAGCCTAAAACAGAGCTCCGTGAAAAACTTTATCAGATAGAGATGTTCCAACTAAACCTTAAATTTTATATATAGTATTTAAAATAACTTACTTGTAATAACCATCACTTTCGAAAATATGGCCTTGACACTGGCATCTGTCTGAGAAGCACAGAAAAAAAGTACAAAATTAAAACTATTAGTACAATAAGAGTAGCCGTTATTATACTCTTCAGAAAATTCCACAAGTGCAGCCTGCGATGCTCCGGCCCACGCCCTGCCCACACTGCGGGCTCCCCCTCCCGCTGTGTTTGAACTCCAGACAGACTCAGTGAGAAGCGGAAGGGACGCAACACTCCACGTTGTCATCTCTCCCCTCACCTGCCACGTATGTCATCTACCAAACAGACAAAGAACAGACGGCAGCACCAACCTTTGGGACAGACAGATACCTTGTTTTTCTTCTTTACTAAAAAAACCAGGGCAACTAAATTTAGAAAAGAACAAGATAACCTGAAAGGTGGGTTTTCAAATTTTTACTCAGATCTTAAAAAAAATTTTTAAAGTTGAAAAGTACAATTTCCCCAAGAGGGCTAGTTATTTGCTGCATCAGGTTAGCATTACCCTAACATTATTCTAGAGAACGAACGTATTCACTACACTGTGCTACATGTAATGGTCTGCAAAGTCAGGTGTGTAAAGATAGTTTAAAGAATGCTACTTATCTGTTGCAGCAGGTGAATGTTATTTTCAAAAATGTCATTGGACAACAGTGTAAAATACAGAGCTGGAAAAACATTGGGTGAAAGAAATAAACCAAGTACACAAACAAACACACCATCCCGATTAAGAAGGTGCTTGCTGAGAGCAAGTGGGAGACAAAGCATAACAGAGGGTAAGAGTTAATTCCCCCAAATCCGGAACTTAAATTATTTGAATTTGGGAGAAAAGAGGTGGTATGGGCTTTCAGGAAGTTGATCCACATGAAAAAGAAACGTCATCAACAAAAGTACAATCCTGGAAATTACAGTCACTTTGAGGGACATGGAGCTAAGTAAGAATAAAATCTTAATCAGACTAAATAGTGAAGGCAAAAAATACACACTACTGATTAAGTATATTGAGTCTTCCCAGCAAAATAGGAAGAAATATAAACACCCAAAAGTTAAAGACAGCTTCATCTTTGTTCTAACTCAAACTCTATAATGTCTACTCTAGTTCTTGGTATACAGTGAATATTAAGTAACTCCTGTATTTACAGTGAGTGGGTTACTACAAATCACTCCAACAGCCAATGTTAACTCACTGATTTTTATGGCAAACGGGCAAACGCACACCCAGGAGAACTGGAAATCTCCCCTTCAGGTGAATCAGCTGCACTCTACTGACATCTGTCCTGGGAACTTGAGGGGAACACTATGAGGGGCGGGAGGGACTTTCCAGACCGGACTGAAAAAGCAATGAAAAGTAACACCATAGAGTGTTTCCTGGATGCAATTTAAAATGACCAGGCACACAGCCTTTCCGATGAATTATACGTTTCATATACTTACATCATTCCAAAAGAAAAATAAGTAAGAAACCTAGAATGACTCTAAAATGTCTAAAAAGTAAAATACATGATATGTCAACTGGATGCCTACCCCCATTACATTATAATTACGAACACCAAGAAGAACATTAAAATTACCATCACATTAATTGCAGTAAAAACACCAAGGTATTCACTCTGCACATGGAAACTGTCTAAAATGACAGGCTCTACAAAGATGACGGCAGCGTCTCGGTGCAGCTGGATCCAAGAACAGTCCCCCTCTACCAGCGATTCTCCCTTTTTCCAGGTGAAGCTCCGCCCCCACCCCCCACCCCTCCAGTTTGGGTGCATGGAGGTGCATTCCCTTCCTGTCACGTATCACCTTCTGCGGATGTAATAAATGTCAATTTGCCCGTGCAATAAGTTTCTTCCACATCTCAGTATTCTAAGTTAGAAATCACAGCTTTTAGAGTCAAAAACCGTTCCACTCAAATAGTTGCATCACACGCAGCAGCAATGATGAAGGCAAAACTTAACATCGAAGGGCAACTTTTCATTAGATTGAACTTACTTTGGGTTGCTTAATTAAGTCAAGCAAATCCTTTACTTGATGTCTGAGCAGATTTTGACATTTCCACATTTCATTCAATGCTCTGAAAAATAGGAACATGTAAATTTAAGTATCAGAGGGTAAAATCCTTCCAGAATATTCGACCTGTACTACTTTTTTTTTAGAGTTCATATTACAACAGGAGATGACAGGGATGAGTAAAAGTCACAGGACTTGGCAACTGACGACATATGCAGAAAAGAGAGGCATCTGCACCAACGGAAACGCATTAGCAGCAGCAGCTCTCCTTGCGTGTAAGGGCAGGGAAGTGAGCTAGCCCCGGTCGTACGGCTCGCCCGCCTCATCCGCCTCGTCCGCCTGGAGCGCGATCGCCCCTGCAGATGGAGGCTGTGGGTTCCGCGCTGGTCAGGGCGCAGAGGGGAAGCACCCAACGGATGCATACTGAGTGAGCCAGTCGATCTTTCTGTCTCTTTCCCAAGCTCTCTCTCAACAGCCTCCCCCCAAAAAAGATATAAAAAACAGGTAAGATGAATCATTAACTAAAATAGGATTGTAGGTCAAGGTATAGAAGTGACCGTAGAGACAGTGACCTTGAGAATAAAGGTGTATCTGGTGGGGATGGAGTGAGGTCCTGCAGAGCAGGCAGGCCGAGTGGGAGCACTGTCCTTAGACAGAACGACGGCACGTACTGTACCATACATGTCTGTAGTATTTTGTATGGTGTTATGTTACACACTATGTGTTTGGGTAATCTTGTATAAAAATGAAGGTTTTTAGTATGGTAAAAATTCTGATGTCCTCTCAATACTTTCATTGTTCTCAAGCAAGAATTTAACGCTAATAAGAAATTACATAGGTGCTCAAGAAAATATATCTAAGTCACAGATAGCAGTTAATGTCATTGAAATACTAAGTTGTGGAGTATCAGAACCCCCACATATTTTAAAACTTAAAGAGGAGAGTTTCCAAATCCAAACAACGCCCCCCGCGATCGTCCCCGACCACCCGCACCAGCGCTGACCCCCGTCCCCCACACACGGAACACCACGGCCAGACGGCAGAGGGACACCGCCTCTCTTCTCTGATAGATCAGACCTCGACAAAGCGTCTCCTGTTTTCACCTCCTCCTTTGCTGTGTTTTATAGAAATACCCGTGGCTTTTTAAAAAGACACATTACTTCAAACACGGCACTCAAACTCCACTGGGGAAGTTACTTCCGAACGGCACTGGCAGAGCTGCTGTGCGGGGCATTTTTCACCCCGAGTGGAATCTAGCGCAACCGCACCTCACTGTCTCCACGTCACTGCAGTTCCACGCGACCTTTACTCAGCACACTTTAAGAATGCAATCTTTAAGAGACACGTGACAACAACCAGAGGACTGGAAAACTCGAACAGCCAAGAGGTACGTGATTAAAATACTAATTTTCCGAAGGAACAGCAGTCATCTGAGAACTGCTCCCGAGCTTCCAAGGCAGTGGATTCTGTCGCGTGCTGTACCTCACCTGCACTCTCCCAGGGGCCTGCACCTGGGAACGGGCCTGCACTCAAAGCGTCAATGACTTTACCTAGCACATTCTCTTACCGATTCAAAGAAGAAATCTTACTCGATTCTACACCTGATTATAACCTATTATCACTACAGCCTAAATTAAAAAGGAATTACCATCTTTAATTGCTTACAAAAATCCATGTTAATCATGCTGAAAGCAGTCCTTCCTGGAAAAAAACTGCTGTATATTTTACTGACCGGCCATTTAAACAAAGTTTACATTACACAAATTGTTGCCATTTAAAAAGTCCCCCCCCCCCCACCGTAAAAGTCGTACAAGTCACCCCACGGAACAGACCGGAGGCACACCGCGCAGGGAGACCTACTTCACGGCATTGGAGTCCAGCGTGGCGTACAGGTAGTACAAGCACTTCATCCGCTCCGCCGTCTCCAGGTTGTGGGGCACCATGTACTGGGCGAAGATCCGCTCCACGAGCAGGCTACGGAAGAGCAGAGAGGAGGCGCTGCCTTGTTGGTTAAAGTGGGCGCTAAGTTTGTACATACAACTTCAAACACTTAAGAAAAACACAGGAAAGAAAGTTCTGCTTTCAGAGTGGAAAAGAAAGGCACAAATCAAAGATTCCTTCCTGTGAAAACAGGGGCCACTCAACAATACTGTAATAACTATGTATGGTGCCAGGTGGGTACCTGAAATATCAAGGGACCCTAACCACTACACTGTACCCTGAAACTATTACAAAAGAATGTTGAATGCAAACTGTAATTTAAAAAAAGAAAAAGAAAATAATAGGGGGCAAAAAAGAATTTAGTTGGAGGCACTAGAAATACCACTGTACCCAGCTAAGATAACTACTTCTGCATTACTCTGGGAAGGTTATATATCAAGAGGTCAAATTTCTTATCTAAAAAATAAAGTGTTAGGAAAAACCACACCAGGTCCTTCAAAATGACAAATTCTAAACATCTGTAAGCTAAAACTATAACAAATTTTTAAGATATTTCGAAGTTTCATAGTGTCTATGACGAAAAATTATCTTGCTAAAAGTATAAAAAAGTTCTACTGAGTCATAATGCAAATCCTTCACGAATTGATGCTGTACACTCAAAAAGTCTAAAGACTTCAATTTTTATAAGATAATAACTGAAATTGCTTAGAGTATAATGTTGACCTAAGACACTCAGTCTCTAGGATTTACAGGTCTCCTAATTACTCAATGGTCAGGATACATACGAAGTCTAACCTTACACTGGAATAGAAAAATAGAAAGATCATATTCAGATGTGTATATACACAAACCTATAAACTGTGTTTTTAACTGAGTAGACATCATTTTATTTAAAATGTCTATAATCCAAAGGGTTTATTTTCATTTAAATCTTACTGGAAAAATTTTTATTTGAAAAATAATTGTGATCCTTCTAACACAATTACCTAAGAAACAAAATGTAAATTATAATTATATACATTCCTACTTTTAAATATTATTCTGTTCTAAAATAATACATAAAAATGAACATAAAAGCTGTATCTATCTGTAAAGTTACATGCATACTACTGCTTCATTTACGGCTTTGAAGGGAAGAAAACTCATCAGTCTGTACCTTTACTTGACGCTGTTAATACTGAGGAAAGAGCTTAAAATTAAAAAGAAAACACTTTGCCCAGAAAGCAGATCAACAACAGTTACACAACCACCCAAGTTGTACACACAGCACCTGGAACTCACCGATCATCGATGCTATTTTGGTAATATATATGCAGCAGTTTGTCCTTGATCCATGAAATCTGCTTTGCAGCATCCTTCCCAGCTGCTGACTGCAAAGCGTATTTCTTATAAATCTGGGCAAGTCCCATCATGGCTTCCTTGCGCACTCTCCACTTCAAACAAAGCACAGGCACTTACTCGTAACATAAACATGCTTCCGTTACATTAACTCAGGAAAGTCTAGATTTCTAGTTTATAATAAACTTTACACAGTTTATTTTCATCAAACCTAAGTTAGTGGGTATCAATTAATAAAGAAGAGATAAAAACACCACTATCATTTAAATACACCTACTATGTGAAATATAAATATATTGGCATGCATAAGGAATTTTAATGCTTTGGTATCTTAAACCCACCACCTACCCTAAAAATAAAAGTCAATCCCAATCTACACAAAGTCCATTGGAACTGGAAGGGGAAGCATGCTGCCAATTTTCAAAGGCAAAGAAAGAGTCCGCTGGATAAACTGTAACATCCCTTATAATTTTTTCCAAATTATGCTGTATATTAAGCACACCTACATTAAAATTATACAGGATATTGATACTGGCTTTATCAAACACTGTAAAGATACTTGAGGGCTTCATTTTATAGATCTGAAAATCAAGTTCAAGTATAAGAAAAATATATTCAACTATTTAAATACATATTGGCCCTGGCTGGTGTAGCTCAGTGCATTTAGTGCCAGCCTGGGAATCAAGGGGTCACCAGGTGGATTCTCAGTCTAGGGCACATCCCTGGGTTGGGGGCCAGGTCCCCTGTTGGGGGGCACGTGAGAGGCAACCACACAGTGATGTTTCTCTCCCTCTCTTTCTCCCTCCCTTCCCCTCTTTAACAATCTTTAAAATAAAATAACATAAATACATATTGGCTATACCACAATGTCTAAAATGGCTTAATTATTTTAGAATGAGTTTATTCTTTCATTTTACATAAGCACAACACTACAGTCAGTAGGATATACAATCTGTACACAGTACTCATTTTTCCTTTGCAGAGTATCATTCATAGCAATAGTCTTCCCTTGTTTTCCTCAAATTGCAGTAGATTAAAAAATAGTGTTATCCATCCACCACATATGTATTGAAATAAAAGACTTCAGAAGTCTTACTCATAGAATAAATTCAATTTGCTTATAAAAATTTCACCTCTTAATTCTGTCTTATCTCTAACTCTAATTCCCCAAATTGCTCTTTTTAGGAGAAATTAAAGATAGAGTACATTCTAATACCACAAAAAACATAGACATATTCAATTATGTTTGGCACTCAACTAATATTAATATGAATGAACCAAGCAGCCCTAAAATGAACACAACACAGTAATAAAAATATACATGAACTATGACCCCAACAACGCACACTTGTCTCAATTCCAAATGACTTTGCAGGCTGTTTTCCCACCATGATACAAATCTCCTTTTCCTTCTTCAAGCCCCTTGGCAGTTTCATTGTTTAATATCCCAGTGAAACAGTCAGTAAAGACTAGTCTAAATTTATCAGTTCAAATGAGTTGTTCTGACACGCACAGATTTGGAGGGAAACCACGTACCTCCTGCCCGCCTATTCTGCACCCACCACCAGCACTATCAGAGAGAAGTACATTACGGAGACGGCAAAATCAAGCCTTATGGGCAACTACTGAAATACTGAAGTTACTTAGTCAAAGCTATTCACAGCTCTTTCTTTGCTAATTAACCCTTTAAAACATCCAATATTTTTTTACCCTCCACCAAAATTACCCTGAAGTCTAAGTCCCTCAGGTCCACACCATGGAAGGGAGGTGAGGCAAAGGCAGGAGAGGAGGTTAGCACTCCCTGAAAGGAGCCCATGGCCCTGCCCAGGCTGCGGGGAGCTCAAGCACCCCCAGGCCCACTCTCCAGACCCAGCTCACTGGGGAAGTTCCTGGAGGCCCCTCGGGAAGGAACATATGGGGTCCCGGAACCTAGGCTAGAAGCACATTCAGTTGAGCTCTGCGGAACTGAAGGCGTCTTGTCTTCTCCTATTCCGTGGAAGCGATAATGCAACCAGGTAAGGTTGTAAACCCACACCCGCATGGAAGAGACAGAGAGCCAACTGCGAGAGGGAAGCTGAGTAAGAGGCCCCTTAGGAAAGTCAAGTATCAAAGCTGGCGTACAAGCTGAATATCTGATGACCACTGAAAGGCACCTTACTTTTAGGATGGCAACAAACAATAAAGAAAAACTAATAAAATGTAATGTAGCAAGAAGTAAAACATTTTCATATTAAAATGCCTATCACCCCCCAAAAGGGATAATTATATTTAAATCTCAGTATTTTAAAAGGAAATACTACTGAACCTCAAATACGCACCATGAAAACCTATACTAATTGTTACTCCTACTCACCCGTTTGTCTAGAGTTCTCTCCCTCACAAAATTAAGCAGGTGATCATTGACCAGAAGAATGTCCTTTTTAGCAGCTGTCACTATGGACACAATAACATCATGTCTAATAGCTTCCTCGGGGTCGTGTGATCTCACTTTAAGATACTCTGAAAGATAAAATTTTATTTCATTAAAACGGAACTTCAAGAAGGAAATGTTTTTTAAAATTGAGTTAAGACCTTTGAAAGTAAGGTCTTTGCCCAACCAACACAAACCCAAGGAACCAACGCAAACCCGAGGAGAACGTTCCATGTTCCAAGTAAGTTGGGAGCAGTGGAGGACGGGCGGGCGGGAGGCAGAGACACAGAAAGGAAGGTCAGTCCTTCCACCCAAACAAAACGACGCACCTGTACCCCTTCCCCACCTGCAGCTAGAGGGTAGTTGCTTCAAGGGGTCCTAACGCCTCATTAATTACACACACTGTGCACATGAACCAAGCAGCACATCAACATCAAATATGTCACCTTTGTTTTTGTTTAAATGTTACAATATTCAAGACAAGTGTTGCCACCACAGTGTTCAAGTTCCTCTTCTTTAATCAGGGAGACCTTCAGCGAGGTGACTGAGAGAACAAAACTGAGATACCAGCTATCAGGACACAGGGTTACGGGCAACACCCCAGGCAAGTACACGCAACTGAACTCAGAAAGGCCAAAGGGAAGACAGAGGAGATGAAACAGTTAAAAACCGTGAGTGCTGGGGGTTTTTATGAGGGTCTCAAAGTTACGCAGGGGACTTCGAACCTGGCCCTGGGAACGCTGAAAGGAAAATGAACCACCTTCAGTAATCACGCATTGGGCTTAAGAAACAAGCCCAATGCTATTTTATGAATAAAATTCATATTCAGTCACACAACTGAATATGAATTTTAAAAATAAAATATTCAGCCCTGGCCAGGAGCTCAGTTGGTCAGAGCACCATCCTGACACGCCAAAGCTGAGGGTCCGTTCCCCAGTCAGGGCGCACACGGGAACCGACCGTGAGTCCACCAGTGAGTGGAACAACACACTGATGTGTCTGTCCCTATCTTTCCCGCTTCTTCATCCTCTGGAAAATCAATAAATAAAAATGTTTAAAAATAAATTAAAATATTCAGCTTTTTAAATGGTAAGATAAAATTTCACTTGGATTTGGAATAATATAGCCATGCCTATACACAACAGAGTTTATGACTGTTGTAAGTAAATTTACTTCTCTATAAAATAGCAGTTGAACAAGTAATTATAATATAAATATTCATAAAACCACTGCTCAGGTCTTAAGCCTGTCTACCCTGAACATAGGAACTATTCTGAAAAATGCAAAATACCATATGTTGCTAAAAAAAACTTTTGAAAAAATGGAAAGGTTATTTTACCTTAGTAAAAAAAGTTGTTTTTAGTACTGATTTCAAATGGTGTATATTAAATATATCTCAATTCCATTTCTTTCATTATACTTGTTTTGAATACATGTTATTTTAGGTTCCATTAAAAAAAGAAAACATCGATCTGGCTGGTGTGGCTCAGTGGACTGAGTGCCAGCCTGAGAACCAAAGGGCCGCAGGATCAATCCCAGTCAGGGCACCTGCTCGGGTTGCGGGCCAGGTGCCCAGTAGGAGGCACGTTGAGAGGCAACCACACATTGATGCTTCTCTCCCTCTCTCCTTCCTTTCACTTATCTCTAAAAATAAACAAATGAAAAGCTTTTAAAAACTAAAAATTAATTAAAAAAGAAAAAAACAATGACACCATGAATTTTAAAATGGATCTCTATTTCTCTAAAACAGTTATTCATAAAGCAGGTATACACAGGAAACACAATGTATAGATATTTACTGTGCAGAGAAAAAGAAAATAGAGGACACAAAAATTCTCAACAGTTACCCAGCATGGAAAAGAATCTAATATGCTTCACAACATGGGCTGTGTCCCTGAAACCTGGCTAAAGATACAAGGATGTCTCTCACAAACACACTGTAGAGAAGATAAATGTGTGTGAGTTAGCACATATTTCTCTCAGCTCATTCCATAAATTCTAAGATAATATCTTAAATGGAACAAGTAACAAGAGATCACAGGAAAAGAGATTTCCAACAAAACTGTGGCAGATGGATGGTAAATGCCAGAGGAAAAAGGGAAAGGATAAAAAACAAATGAGGAAGAAAACGAGCAAACACACGAGCAAACCACCAGCTGACTCCGGAGTAGAAGAACCCCGCGCGCAGTCAGAAACAGAAGGCGCCGAGCTGGGAGCGAGGCGAGACGAAGACCGCAGCTGAACGCGAGTGGTTGAGAGTCAGACCCCTAGGTTGTTCAGAGCTTTCAGGCAACTACAAAAATTAAAATGTTCCCAGAGGCCAAACACTAGGAAATCATACACTATAACATAGATGTTTCATAAAAAATGAAACTACATACAGGGCCCAGCAGACGTAAGGCCTGCTTGAGTGTGGTTGGTAGGGTCGTAATATGGGTGTGATAACGTATAGTTTTATTTGGAACATTTCACCTAACACACCATATGGTGTGCTTGAGTGTGATATTGTTATGTTACAGAATTACACACTTATGACTTTGTAATTGAAAAACACAGGGTGGTATTTGGGCCGGATCCTGTCTATTCAGTCCTCCAGATGATCTGTTCGACGTCGGTGGATTCAACCAACCCTAACAGAAAATAAGTGAAGTGGGGAAAAAACACCCTGTCAGAGCCCTGGCCGGGTAACGCAGTTGTTTAGAACCTTGTCCAGATACACCACGGTCGCAGGTTCACGCCCTGGTCAGGACATAAAGAAGACTAAAACCATGACTGCATAAATGAGCAGTGAAACAACGAATCGATGTTTCTCTCTAAAGTTGATGAAGTGCACTATGTCACTAGCCCTACAATGGCTGTGTCTGTACTAAACGTAGGTTTTTTCTTGTCACTATTCTCTAAACAATGCAGTTAACAGTTACTTAACATAGAATTTACATTGTATTAGGTATTATAAATAACCTAGAGATGATTTCAAGTATAGGGTAGGATGTATATAGTATATATTTTCATATGATTACATGCAAAACTAAACCACTTTATATAAGAGACTTAAACACACTCTGATTTTAGTATCTGCATGGAGGAGGTGAGGGAGTCCAGGAACCAATGCCCATGGACTGATTTAGTACTGATTTCAAATGGCGTCTATTAAATATATCTCAATTCCATTTCTTTCATTATACTTGTTTTGAATACATGTTATTTTAGGTTCCATTTGTACTATGTCACTAGGCCTACAATGGCCTATCACCGAGGGGCAACTGTCCTGTCTTCAGCTAAAGCAAAAAGTAGACCAAAAAGGAGGTGCTATGCAAAGTAACCCCTCAGGGTGATCTGACCATAATGTCGAACTCAGCAAGCAGGTCATGGTGGGCAATCAGGCCCAGGCACATAACTTCTTTAAGGAAAGGTTTTAAGCCGGCCATGTCTACCTGTCCTTGTGCATCTAGGTTAACACCCCTTTGAAATACCAGGAGTAATAAATACCCTTTGGACCCAGCTATCCCGCTTCTTGAAATATATCTGAAGGAACCCCAAAACACCAATTTGAAAGAACATAAGCAGCCCTGTGTTCACTGCAGGGTTATTTACAATGGCCAAGACATGGAAGCAGCCCAAGTGTCTACCAGTGCATGAGGGGATAAAACATCTGTGACACATGTACATGATAAAAAAAAGAAGAAAATGTTACCCTTTGCAACAGTACTGATGGACCTGGAGAACATTATATTAAGGGAAATAAGCTAGTCAGAGAAAGACAAATACCGTATGATTTCATTCATATGTGGAATCTAATGAACAAACTGAATTAACAAGGAAAAATGGGGACAGACTCAGAGAGCAAGATGACAGCTAAGGGGGGGGGTAGGTTAGAGGATGGATAAATACAAGTTAAACACATATTTATCCTATGACCAGCAATTTCACTCCTAAATGGTTCCACAGAGAAATAAATACATAAGTCGACAGAAACACCTGTCCAAGAATACTCACAGTAATCTTAGTCACAATTACCCCAAAGCAAACAACCCAGACATCCATGAAAAGGAAAAAATGAATTAACAAATTATGGTGCAATTGTAACAACAGAATACTACACAATAATAAAAATAAACTCAGAATATAAGACCCTCAGACACTAGCAACCGGACTTTTAAATGCCCGATAGGACGCCCTCCTCTGGGGAATCTGAGTTGTTCAAGAGGAACCACCCGCAGGCTCTCCAAGGACAGCCCACGCTCCCTGTCCCAGAGCAATGACACGGTCCACAACCCCACCCGCCCCTTTAGAGCTCTCTGACCCACTCTCTACTTAGCCCCTGACTCCTCATGATGAGCAAACGGCCAGACTGTCAAGCATTTAAAAAAAGCCTCTGATGTGGGAAATAGAAAAGCGAATACAAAGTGGGAGAAACAAGTTAGCTGAAACATTTGGTAGGAAGAAGAAAACTTGGGCAAAACATAGTCACTAATTTTCTCAGAGACCACTGCGCAAACGCCACCAAAGGCCTAGGCCTCAGTGGAAGGCACAACACTAGGGAAGAGGAAGAGAGAAGACAAAGGGGGAGAGACAGGAGGCACAGAGGTCCTGACGCGGTCTGCATGCACACCAGAGGCAGAGCAGGCCGGGGAAGGAAGGAGCTGGCCGGTGAGAGGAAGAACAGACGGGCCCTGCTCAGTGCTTCGAGGCAGCTCCCAGCAGACATAGGGCTCCCAGCAGGGCATCCACCCCCCACGTCTGCCAAACGATGAAACCAATAAATACCTACTGTTGAAAGCTGATGGGAATTTAACAAAACCTGAAAGCGTTACTATGACAATCTGTTGTGAAAAATATTACCAAAAGCTACCCTTTGATTTTTATCAGAAGGAAGATTTAAGAAGCAACTGTAAGCAAATACTGTATAGAAAAGCATATACAAGTGTACTACAAGTTAATAAAGTTTAAAAAAGAGGAAATAAATAGCAAGCAATAGTGTGACATATGAGACGAGTGTTAAGAATTAAAGTTTTCAAAGGCCCTTGATTGATCAGAAAGAAGCTGGAGAATTCTAATTAACTTTATAGACTTCATTAACCTAGCCTCCAAGTGCATGCAGAAAAAAATGAATCAAAGAAAATTAATTAAGCAGAAGAGAGGAAAATAGAAAAAAGCATGAAAAATGGAACAAAAATAAGATATTGGGAATAAAATCAACCACATTAAATTCAAACCATAGTTAAATGAAGTTTTTAAAGCCCACGGCAACACTGCACACAACCCACGGAGAGGCAAACGCGGTGTCACAGAGAAACAGCAGGTGCAGACCCCATTCAGTGCAGTGGCCGCCCTCCGTAGAAGGGGGGTGGTCTGTGAGGGGCATTTAAGGAAAACCTAAAATTTATTTTCCTTCTTTAAATCTCTAAGCAAACATCAAAATGCTAACATTTCTGAGAAATACACAGTAGCTGTTATATTCACCTGCACTTCCTAAACTATTCCATAATTTAAAAAAAATTAACAGAACAGTAATAGTGAAATATGTGACATTCTCATTACTACATAAATATAAAATTCTGAACTGCCTTATACATAGTTCGAAAAACTTAATTTCATTTTAGGATGGTTAAATCAATTTACATATTAATGATTCTCACCCAAGTTCTTAAAATATTAGAAAATGTTCAAGTCTGATAATTTACTCAAAGTTAAGACATGTTCAAAATGAAATGCCTGAAATTCTTTTAGAAATGTCCTTAAACTATGAAATTAATCATATCTCTGATATAACCACCGTTTTATAGGTGCTTTCGGCCTAAGTCAGCACTAGGAGGTAAAAGATTCCAGCTTCAGAGAGACTCTCTACAGACAACGAACTGAAACAAGACTTTACCTCCAGTGACAACAAAAAGGGGGAGGGTTTCTCCCCAATACACAAAACCAGTATTTCTTCACCAGCGAGTACCCAGAAGTGTCTGTTGTTACGGGCACACAGTACCTGTTAAGTCCTTTGCTAAATCAGGGTGGTTCATGAGACAGTGGCTAGCGAATTTCACACATTCCAGGCGTATTGGTACGTGAATGTCATTAAACCTGATAAAATATAAAGGCAGAGTCATCTTTAAAAGGAGAGAATGAAACAAATGTGTTTAATTCACACTTATACCAACTTCTTTGATTAAAAGAAAAATCTACGTAGGATAATTCTCAGTGGAATCAGTTTTTCCAAGTTTGTGACACAGTTTGTGTACAAATGCTTTGAAATCTCCTTATCAAACTAGGACAATGTCCATGAGAACTGTGTATTTTTAAGGAACAATACACATTTGGCTTAAATACAAGAATTAAGGTGACAAAGTTTTTTCTAAAATTTTATACTTTCCAATATATTTTTAATGAACGTACGTGTGCACACAGTTCCCACGTGTATCACATGAACCCCACACTAAGTATGGAAAGAAAGCCTTTCCTCGGAGAGCTCGGTCTCGAACACGCGCACTCACAAACGTGCGGCGGACCTTGGGCAAACCCCGCATCCCTGACGTGACGGAAGCCGTGCCCACATCAGTCCTACCCATATAACCGCCATAGTCTCGACATGTCCACGAAAATCAAGTCAATGTTTACATGGCTTTGCCGAGTTTTATGTCACTGATATTAAAAGAAAAAAAATACAAAGTAATAAAAAGGTGACAAATTTAAATTAGGCATTTTTTAAAATATATTTTATTGATTATACCATTACAGTTGTCCTATTTCCCCCCCTTCATTCCCCTCCACCCTGCATACCCCTCCCCCATCACTCTCCCCTTTCGTTTATGTCCATGTGTCACAAGTTCTTTAGATTCTATATTTCCCACACTACTCTTGCCTGCCCCCCTATCTATTTTCTACCTACCGTCTATGCTACTTATTCTCTGTACCTTCTCCCCCCTTCTCCTTCTCCCACTCCCCTGTTGCTAACCCTCCATGTGATCTTCATTTCTATGGTTCTGCTCCCGATCTAGTTGTCCTCTTAGTTTGCTTTTGTTTTAGGTGTGAGTTTGCTGTCCTTTCACTGTTCATATTTTTTATCTTCTTTTTCTTGGATAAGTACCTTTAGCATTTCATAGAATAAGGGCTTGGTGATGATGAACTCCTTGAATTTGATCTTATCTGAGAAGCACTTTATCTGTCCTTCCATTCTAAATGAAAGCTTTGCTGGAGAGAGCAATCTTGGATGTAGGTCTTTGGATTTCATGACTTGGAATACTTCTTTCCAGCCTCTTCTTGCCTATAAGGCTTCTTTTGAGAATCAGCTGACAGTGTGATGGGAACTCCTTTGTAGGTGACTGTCCCCTTATCTCTTGCTGCTTCTAGGATTCTCTCCTTCATTTTAATCTTGGCTAATGTAATTATGATGTGCCTTGGTGTGTTCCTTCTTGGGTCCAACTTCTTTGGGACTCTCTGAGCTTCCTGGATTTCCTGGAAGTCTATTTCCTCTGTCAGACTGGGGAAGTTCTCCTTTATTATTTGTTCAAATAAGTTTTCCACTTGTGGCTGTTCCTCTTCCCCTTCTGGTACCCCTATAATTCAGATGTTGGAATGTTGAAAGATGTCCTGGAGGTTCCTAAGCCTCTCCTCATTTTTTTGAATTCTTGTCTCTTTATTGTTTTCTGTTTGGTCATTTTTTTCTTCCTTCTGGCCCACTCCATTGATTTTAGTCTCAGATTTGTTTCCATCACTGTTGATTCCCTGTGCATTTCCCTTCATTTCAATTAGTTTAGCCTTCATTTGTTCCTCTAATTTGTGACTAAAATCAACCAGTTCTGTGTGCATCCTGATCACCAGTGTTTTGAACTGTACATCTGACAGGTTGGCTATCTCTTGGTCGTTTAGAATTATAGGCTCTGGGGCTTTGAGCTGTTCTTGAGCCATAATGTTTTGGTCTGTTTGCACCTGTTATGTATGAGGGGCAGAGCCTTAGGTGTTCACGAGGGCGGGGCGACCCAGCTGCTGGGTTGTGACGCTGTATGTGGGGGCGGGGTCAGAGAGGGGCAATGGTGGTCCCCTCTGCTGCTTCTGGCCGCTGTGGCCCTAGGCTGAGCGGTCTGCCTCACTGCTCACTCCTTCATCTGGTTTATCTGCGTGGGAATGTGCGACCGCGATCAGCCTGCCACCTTGCACCCTCACTGAGTCTGCCCATTGCCACCCCACACCTGGGATCCGCCAACTGCTCCCACGCATGAGTCGGTCTGGCCGAGTTTTCCTGCGCAACCCCGCTCCACCAGCTGCTGGCTCTGCCCCTCTTCCCGGTCTGGCTGAGAGGTTGGTTGTTGTCAGACTTCCGTACAGTTCAATTTTCTGTGTTTTGGTTGCGTTTTTGTTACTAAAATTTTGTTGTCTTTAAACTTGGTTGTGTGAGAAGGCACAGTGTTTCCACCTACGCCTCCATCTTGGCCGGAAGTCCTCTAAATTAGGCTTTTTTTTTTTACAAAAAACCCTATAAAGTTGGGTTTTCCAAGTCCTGATTTAAAGATATACTGAGTATCTTTCTGTAAAAATTGTAATTTTGTTACATTATGTAAAACATTTTAAATTGAGTGTCATAATGTAATTACACTTATAAAATGAGTTACCTACAAAGGAGTTCCCATCAGACTATCAGCTGATTTCTCAAAAGAAACCTTGCAGGCAAGAAGTGGCTGGAAAGAAGTATTTGAAGTCATGAAAAGCAAGGACCTACATTCAAGATGACTCTATCCAAACAAAGCTATCATTTGGAATAGGGGGGCAGATAAAGTGCTTCTCAGATAAGGTCAAGTTAAAGGAGTTCATCATCACCAAGTCCTTATTATATGAAATGTTAAAGGGACTTGTCTAAGAAAATGAAGATCAAAAATACAAATAGTAAAATGACAACAAACTCACAACTATCAACACATGAACCTAAAGAAAAACATAAACAAACTAAGCAAACGACAAAACAGGAACAGAATCACAGAAATGGAGATCACATGGAGGGTTACCAGTGGGGAGGGGAGGGGGGAGAATGGGGGAAAAGGTACAGGGAATAAGAAGCATAAATGGTAGGTAGAAAATAGACATGGGGAGGTTAAGAACAGTATGGGAAATGAGGAAGCCAAAGAACTTAAATGCATGACCCACGGACATGAACTAAGGTGGGGAAATGCTAGTGGGAGGGGGTGCGCAGGGCGGAGGGGAACAAAGAGGAGTAAAAAATGGGACAATTGTAATAGCATACTCAATAAAATATGTTAAAAAATAAAAATTACAAAGATGAAAAGAAAAAGGAAAATTACAAATGTAGCCAATCATTACGAGCATTCAAAAATCCCAAAATAGAATACTTACTTTTTATGACTTCAGAGAACAATCTTAACTGTGGATGTGGTGTTTTACCTACATTGATATACACAGGTACAAACACCCACTACTTTCGAACAGGACACCCAAACCACATACCTGCCCAGGTAACACTGCCAGAGGGGCTTGTTCTGAGAAGCCAGCTCCGAGTCCTTCGCCCCGAACATCTTCGCCAGCAGCCTGACGACCTGCAGCCGCTCCTCGTTGTCGTTGCTCTGGAACGGAAAAGCCGCAGCTTTAGCACCGCACGGGGCAGCCCGGCCCTTCTCTCAGCTGGCTGCTCCCCCAACTGCACAGAACCCCCCCCCCCGGAACTCCAGATGAAATACCACACAGAAACATGCTCCCCCGGCTTCCTATAAAATTCCATCTCCAATGCGCTGCTCATCTCGGATTACATCGAAGCAGTACTTCCTCCGTGAAACACATTCTCAAGTTTGAGTATTAGAAGTCCCCACCTCCCTTACAATTGGGCCTTATTTTCATTCAGAGTCAAATTCAAAAACTAATTTTCCTCAAACCTTCTTAGGACACTTAAGAGACAATTTGGAGTTTTTAAACAGATTCTGACAGAGGCCAAGCCCTCAGAACAGAGAGAATTCCATGTGACTCTTCTAGTTAAGCTGTGTGTCGAAACAAGTATGTGCCGAAGTCTCCCCACAGAGCCCTTAGTTCACGTTCACACAGCGGATTCGTAACGGATGTGACAATGTGATGGAGCCTTGCACATGCAGAAATGAAAATTTCTGCTTTCTACACTACATTGTGGGTACCCTGGGGACAAGAGCTCCATTTTACTATAGATTTGGTACTTCCAAAAGATGACAATGATTAAATGACCAAGCCAGCACAACTCTAAAACTGAACATAAAATGTGACCACTGGGAATATTAAAAAGGTGATATTCAAGGTGATATTCAAGGTGTGATGGACAGCATTGTACAATTTTTAAAAAATTTTAAACCAATGCCTCGGCCATGCCTTAAGAGCTCCAATAATATGACCTCACTGGTTTCTATTACCTCTCTCATTTTCCTTCCCAAGAGACACTTGTCAACCCCAGCTAAACATTAGAATGACCTTAAAAGTTATATTAAAGGGAAAAAAGCATGCGCACAAAAAAACTCCAAAACAAAATAAAAAAGCAACCAATACCTAAACCCTATGCCAGATGTTCTGATCGACTGGCTCGGTTTATTTAATGCCTGCACATTTACTTGTTAGTTAAGGCTCCAGAGCTGAAGGTCCCAACGTGCAACCAGGAATGACTGCAGTGTACTTCACGTTGCCATCCAGCTGCACGAGTCCCTGTGCGCCACACGTCCACCCAGCGCCTTCCTACCTCTACCTGCTTCTGCACGATGTTTCCTTTGCTTCAACCATGTGCTGTTTGTATCTTGTGTGACATTTATAATGCCTGGCCTATTATTAGATCTGGGTTATTTTCCCCCTTCCTTTCATACTAGATGTTAAATTTGCAGGAAAAAACGGACGGCAATCCTTATTTTTATATTCCTTAAGAGTACTCAGTGTTCTTATTAGAGAAAATCAGACCAAAGCACAATCACAAGTGTGCCCGACTCTGCCTCATGGAAACCACTAGGTACACGGCAAAAGGAGGACAGGGAGGCAGAGGAGCTGGCGGCTCGCCGGGGAGACAGACGGAACAGGTGCCTAAGAACACCACAGAATTATTACACTACCAACATGACTGCTTATTTTGTCACTGTGAAAAAAAATCAAAAGTTTTAGAAACAACACAAATGATGGAGAACTCTTCTGGGTGGTACACTGGGGTTCATCAAAGACATGAAAGAAAAAAATCCCCAAATGTGCGAGGGAAAGTAACGGCTGTGGCCGTAACTGGAAAGCAGTGCACTCGGGGAGCTGCCCCTGCTCCAGGGAGGACGGGCCGGCACTGCTGTCATGGCCTGAACAAGGGGCCTGGGGAACTTCCACACAGTGTCTGGAAAACAGTAACCTTAATGTATAGCTCTGACCGCAGAAGTGAGAGTCTGGAAAATACCACCCTTCTCAATCATTAATTAAGTAGCTACTATCTGTCAGGAACCATGGTGGGCACTGGAGACCCACAGGCAGGCACACACATGTGGATACACAATGCAATGCACCACTACACCTGTCGCACTCAGACGAAGCCACAACAAGAATGCGCCCTCTGCCAACTCAGTCCACAGAAGCGCCCGGTTCTTGGAAAGGCTACCTTCAGTTTAAACTCCAGCTGCGGTAGCACGGAGAGCAGCAAGTGACTGTCGATGTTGTAGAGCTCCAGGATCAAGTCGAAGACGTGCTCCGACAAGTCGCTGATGGACGTTTTCCCCAGCATCAGAACCTGGTTAAAAAACTTTTGCAGTAGAAATGGTACCATTAATAGAAATTCCACAGGCAAAACAAATTTTCTCAAATCTTAACTATTATGCATTTAAATTCATTATTATTTTACACCAAGTAAAACTTCGCGTATCAAAATATTTCCTAACTGGAGGTAGGAAACCAGTGTGGGCTATATGAAAAGATAAAACACAGAATTTACCTTGTACACAATTAAAAATAGGTAACTTATACCACCCCGTCAATTAGCATACCAATGAGCATCCTACTGCCAAACGCACTTTATTCTTCCTTATAATACTTGCTATATTGTATCCTGTATTCGTTGTCTCAATTTCTCTACTAGATAAATTGCTTAAGGATAGGGATCACTTCTTGTTCACCTTATCATGTACGAGAGAACAGCAAAGACAAGCCTTATACCTCTACAGTAAGGGCCAATTCCATTTTTAAAATATGTAATGTTACATTTATAATGCAAAACTTCTTTATAATCGTTTTTGTCTTATGTTCTCATAAACAAAGTGAAATAATATTCAAGGATTTATAGCAGTAATTAAAATCCAATTAAAAGCACACACAAACACAAAGAAAATTCAAATTACAACAACTTATTTTCCAAAAGCAGCCATCTCTAATTCCCACATTCAATTCACAGTACTACTGTACCTAGCAAAGACACATGGCATAATGGTCAAGTTCCTTTGTATTTAAAGTCTTCTAAATATGTAAAAATTAACCCAGGGCATTCATCATGTAGCCTCAATGGCGGCTCATCTCCTTGAAGGAGGAGGTGAGGACTTCTCCACACTGCCTGCCCTGTGCGTCCTGTGGGCACTGCGGACATGCAGCGTGGTTTGAAGAGGCTTTCCACGTGCCAAGTGCAGGCCAAGGGCTTCACGGTTCTGTGTCTCTTCTGCTTCCTTTCAGTTCTTGGGTTGTTCAGATTCTGTTTTACTATTTTTTCTTTACTGGTTTTAAAAATAATTTGTTTTCCCTTCTTGTTCATCAATTTTGTGGTGAAGGATTTCATGACATTGAACATTAAATTCTCATTTAGGTTGAAAGTAAAGTGGCTTTGTTGTTTAAATTCACAAATTTTCTCCTGTTTAAAAATGATAAATCTACTTTTCCTTAACAAAAAACAATCATCTTTTCCAGTATGACCACCTTGGTGATCAAGCCATCCTCTTCTATGGGTCTGGGGAAGACTCACTTGCAATTTTTAAAAAACTCATTCCCAGGTTTAACTTCTTACAAATTACATCAAAAACAGTAACACTTATATCACTTCCATAAAGACAAGGACCAAGTCACCCTCTTCCACTGTATAACAAGAGCCCAGCACCACGCCTGCAAAGTGTGTGACTGCCATACCTCCAGTAAACAAATGAGGAACATGTAACAGGTGCTGTGATACAAACATAAACATCCAAGGCCTACACGAGGGCCCACAATTTAGGGAGGAACTGAAAATAGATTTGGTTTAATTTATTTAATCAAATCTATTCCATCCACAAAAGTTAATTTTTCATTTACAAATGGGTAACTAATAGTCATACTAGAAATTAAACTATTTTTATAACAATTACCTCCTAGTGAAAGGAGTATGAGTGAGTTAAAGATCAGTAACAAATTCTACCTTAGACTGAAGCATTCAATTTTAGTTACAGAAGTGTTTTCATGTTCTCTAGCATCATCCCAAGCATTAATAACCCCAATTTACAGATGCAAAAACTGAGGCTAAGGAAGATTAAGCAATTTAATGAAACTTTACCTATATCAAGATGGATTTGAAAAATTGTTTTCAACACAACAAAAGAATTTTGTGCTATCTTCTGAAACTTCTGATTAAAATGATCTGGTGGAAAACAGTATTACCAAGAAGTGATCCACGTAGAAACTGTTCATGAACTGCCACTAATTACTTTTTGTTTGATACTCTTTTAACTTTTAAAAAAATACAGTTTTTAGCCCTGGCTGGTGTAGCTCAGTGGATTAAGCTTGGGCCTGTGAACCACACAATCGGAGTTTGATTCCCAGTCAGGGCACATGCCTGGGATGCAGGCCAGTTCCCAGCAGGGGACTCACCAGAGGCAACCATACATTGATATTTCTCTCCTTCTCTCCTTCCCTTCCTCTCTAAAGATGAATAAATAAAATCTTTAAAAAATAGTTTTTAGTTTTCTGAATTGTCAAGTTACAGCAAGTTCTTTTTTCCTTAATATATTTTATTGATTATGCCATTACAGTTGTCCCATTCCCCCCCTTCACTCCCCTCCACCCTCCTCCCCCATCACTCCCCCCCTTTTGTTCATGTCCATGTGTCACAAGTTCTTTAAATTCTGTATTTCCCATAGTATTCCTGCCCACCCCCCTATTTTCTACCTAGCGTGTATGCTACTTATTCTCTGTACCTTCTCCTCCTCCCACTCCCCTGTTGCTAATCCTCCATGTGATCTCCATTTCTGTGGTTCAGCTCCCGATCTAGTTGTCCTCTTAGTTTGCTTTTGTTTTAGGTGTGATTGTTAGTAACTGTGAGTTTGCTGTCCTTTCACTGTTCATATTTTTTATCTTCTTTTTCTTGGATAAGTACCTTTAGCATTTCATAGAATAAGGGCTTGGTGATGATGAACTCCTTGAACTTGACCTTATCTGAGAAGCACTTTATCTGTCCTTCCATTCTAAATGAAAGTTTTGCTGGATAAAGCAATCTTGGCTGTAGGTCTTTGGATTTCATGACTTGGAATACTTCTTTCCAGCCCCTTCTTGCCTGTAAGGTCTCTTTTGAGAAATCCGCTGACAGTCTGATGGGTACTCCTTTGTAGGTGACTGTCCCCTTATCTCTTGCTGCTTCTAGGATTCTCTCCTTCATTTTAGTCTTGGCTAATGTAATTATGATGTGCCTTGGTGTGTTCCTTCTTGGGTCCAACTTCTTTGGGACTCTCTGAGCTTCCTGGATTTCCTGGAAGTCTATTTCCTTTGCCAGACTGGGGAAGTTCTCCTTTATTATTTGTTCAAATAAGTTTTCCACTCGTGGCTGTTTCTTTTCCCCTTCTGGTACCCCTATAATTCGGATGTTGGAACGTTTAAAGATGTCCTGGAGGTTCCTAAGCCTCTCCTCATTTTTTTGAATTCTTGTTTCTTCCTTCTTTTCTGTTTGGTTGTTTCTTTCTTCCTTCTGATCCACTCCCTTGATTTGAGTCCCAGTTTCCTTTCCATCACTATTGGTTTCCTGTGCATTTCCCTTCATTTCAACTAGATTAGCCTTCATATGTTCCTCTAATTTGTGACTAAAATCAACCAATTCTGTGAGCATCCTGATCACCAGTATTTTGATGCATTCTGTGCATTCTGAAAGAATGGCTATTTATTGGTCACTTAGAATTATAGGCTCTGGGGCTTTGAGCTGTTCTTGAGTCATAATGTTTTGGTCTGTTTGCACCTGTTATGTATGAGGGGCAGAGCCTTAGGTGTTCACCAGGGCGGGGTGACCCAGCTGCTGGGTTGTGATGCTGTATCTGGGGGTGGGGTCAGAGAGGGGCAATGGCGTTTGTTCTGCTCGCTCTCAGATTTCGGTCCCCTCTGCTGCTTCCCGCAAGCAAATTGGGCCCTTCTGGTGCTGGTTCCTGAGTGTGTGGGCCCATGTACTCTCCAGGACCCTGTGGGTCTCTCCAACGAACTCTCTGTAGTCCTGGGAGCCTCTCCTGACCCTTCGACCCCGAGAAAGTCTTTCCAGTTGGTGCTATCCGGCTCTAATTCCCGTCACTGGGGCCCTAGTCTGAGCAGTCTGTGTCACTGTTCACTCCTTCGCTTGGTTTATCTGTGCGCGAATGTGTGACTGCAGTCAGCCAGCCGCCCTGCGCCCTCACTGGGTCCGTCCGTCACCACCCCACGCCTGGGATCCGCCTCCGTTCCTGGGTCGGTAGGACCGACCAAACGGTCTTTCCAGCCCGACCCTGCTCCACCGCTGACTCCGCCCCTCTTACTGGTCTGGCTGAGTGGATCATTGTTGTTGGACTTCAGTACAGTTCAATTTTCACTGTGTTGCCTGTGTCTTTGTTTCTAAAACTTCACTCTCTTTAAATTTAGTTGTGGGAGGGGGCACAGTGTTTCCACCTACGCCTCCATCTTGGCTGGAAGTTCACAACAAGTTCTATCTTAAAAAATAACCTATAACACCACAGTGATTTCTTAAGTCTTTTATATGTAGGAATCACTATTTATAAAGTCGGGCAGCCCTGGCTGGTGTAGCTCAGTAGATTGAGTGCAGGTCTGCGAACCAAAAAATCATGGTTCGATTCCCAGTCAGGGCACACGCCTGGGTTGCAGGCCAGTTCCCAGCAGGAGACCCACAAGAGGCAACCATATATTGATATTTCTCTCCCCCCTCTCCTTCCCTTCCCCTCTAAAGATAAATAAAATAAAATCGTTGAAAAAAGACTCAGTTAAAAAACAAACAAACTCGGGGCACATGCGGGGTTGTGGCCAGGTCCCTGGCAGGGGGCGCAAGGCACTGCACACTGATGTTTCTCTTCCGCTCTTTCTCCCTCCCTGCCCCTCTGTCTTAAAATAAATAAATAAAATCTAAAAGTACAAAATAAAGAACAAACTTGAATGTGTCTATGCATAAGAGTGAAAAAGACACAAATTTTAAAAAAGGAATAAAGCGGGACTATTATTACCTCAGTATCCTACCTCTAGTTTTGCTAATTTTCTACTAGGAAGGTAAATGAATAATGGCTATCACATGCACAAGTTCAAAAGGCTGAGAATACCTTTCATCAGTACTAAATTTTATTTTACAAGACACTAAAGTTCATTAGAAAGTCATTTCACATGTACAGGTATGAGGCACAAAACTAAGGCTCGTAAAGGAGTACAAGGGGAGAAAAGCAGCAAATCTCAAGGGCTCAGTAGAGCCTCAGGTCAGGCGAGGGAGAAGAGAACCGGAGAAACCGCACAGCGCGTGGCTAGCGCATAACTGCACGCGTGCCGACACCGGTCCACTGAGTCTATGCCTCCCGCTCAGCTCCTGGTAAAGCTACCAAAGCAAGT
Organism: Sturnira hondurensis; assembly: GCF_014824575.4. NCBI lineage: Eukaryota > Metazoa > Chordata > Mammalia > Chiroptera > Phyllostomidae > Sturnira > Sturnira hondurensis. The sequence goes on along the minus strand of NW_028082350.1, from coordinate 15,405,704 downwards.
GTGTGTGTGTGTGGGGGGGGGGGGGGGCAGGAACTTAGATGTCAGTGATGGGAACACGCTTTTACCTAAATGCTCTTACCTACATTTACCTGGGATCACCAAAGTCCTACCTTGGCCGTTTTATCTTTCAACTTTTAGTGTCAATATTTTGAAACTGCACAAATGTTGTGACAACAACAAAGAACCTAGCGCCAACAGACACCACCATTCTATCTTGAACTTTCTTCCCCTTTCCTTTCCCAATCCTATAAACAGTATGGGCACGGTAGAGTATTATTCCCTTCTCTTTGTGCCAGAAGAAGGCACCAAAGGAAGTTGTGCTCCCCTTCAAAGCACGGGCTTGGCCATGTCAGTTCAAATAAGTAACCACCAGGAGGAGCTCATCTAGTGCACCTGATGGGCCATGGAGACAACAGGCGCAAGTCACTCCAAGTGCCGGTAAATCAATAAAGGCAAAAACTCAATCCATTCAATCTAACCAATTTATACCAGCCAGTACCCAAGACTCACAAAATTACAAAAATGAACACAGAACTCCTTGCCAATTTTTGAGCTATTAAGATAGATTAGGTAATTTGATTCTCTAGTTTCTGAAAGTTCACTCTCTAAAATAATGTATAAATCTAATGTTTTCCCAAATCATCATGTGCTTAAAATCATTTAGGGCCATAGCCAGAAACAAAAATCAAGATTTACCAAGGTACTGTTTTCTAAAGTACGTTCTTTTTCAAAGCACATCTTTTCATGATGTATTTTATATACTGAATTAATTTTCATTTATTATTCAAAACATTCTGACAATAAACTTCAAGAAAATTAAGTACATGTTATTATAAAAAGCTTTCTTTCTTACTTTTCCTAAGACAGATTTAAATGATGCATTGGAGTGGCCATAAAGTATGGTTTTTTCCTTAAAATAAAACACGCGTTATTCATTTTCACCAATAACTTTATTAATTTGGATATTTTTAATATGTTGGCTACCTCTCATGTGGTATAACATAGGTTGTTCTCGATTAATGTCTCGACTTGATCGCTATCTACCCATCTGCCCAACCACGGAGCATCGTCCAGTGAGAAAACTCCCTCACAAAATCTCACAAACCCCTTCTGACATGTTCAATCAGTCACAGCACCTTCTCCATACACTGTACAAATATTTGTGTTTCAGCTGCATTTTTACCTTTCTTGAAATAATAAAGCATAACATGCCAAAAATGTTGGGTATCTTCTTCCAGCCTCGATTTTAGAATGGCCACACAAAAAATTCACCAATTTTGATTATTTTTTAAATGTGTACTGATGACAGCTCTCACAATAAAATAGAACAAGTGTTTCGAATGAGATTAAAAGCAACTAAGCACTACTAGAGCCATGGTACAGAAAAAAACAAATGAACTTTTAAAAAGGGCCACCCCAGTAAGTGGGGTGGATGGGAGCGGAGAGCAGGCAGAGGCGGCCCCGCCCACAGAGACTAAGGGCCCGCCCTAGCCGGGCTCTGGCAGGGACCCCCAGGTGTGTGTGTGGGGGGGGAGTGGTGCCTCTAGAGCAGCACAGCTCCAGGCTCCACTAGAGAACAAGCGCACAGTCAGCTTCCACACGGGAGCTCTGTCTGCTGAAATGCACATCTTCTAAAAATAAACATGAGAATGGCAACTGCAAATCAAGTAGATTTGGGGCAATTTTGAAAGGACTCATTTCACTGTAGTTCTTCCCCTTTCTAAGAAAAGGTGGCTTTAAATGATCTACCCCAGGCAGAGCATGACAGACCACTTTTGCCCAATCCGTGCCATTCGTACTTGCCTTCACTTTCTAGGTCTTGGTATCTTCCCCTTGTACAAACCTACTTAATCTCCAGAAAGCTGTAAACAATTTCTCTGAATGATAAAAAGCCCCAAGTTTTACCTAGTTACATATCCGACAGTAGAAAACAGTGTATCTTGCTAACCAAAATAAAAGCTGTTCCAGTTCCTAGGCAATCTGAAAGTAGCAAATGAATGACTAAGCAAGAGGAGTTAACCTTCTAGAAAATATTAACCAAGACAAATTTTAAATAAGGAGAAAGAAAATACATTACTTAATGATTAAATACAACACAAAATTAAAAGCACATACTACTTCCCAAAATTTGCTTCCAGCAGTCTTTAAAACTTTGGCTAGCCCTTCAGACAACTGATTTAGCAAGCCAGACTCACATTGGTGATATATGGTTCAATAGCTTGCGCTGTCCTCTTCAGTAAAGCTTTTGCCAAATCATATGCTTGCTTGTTTAAGTTCTGAAAAATAAAAATATTATCTGTATTATAATTCTCTGTGAAAAAAAATATTGCCTGTATTCAAAAAGCCACTGGAAAAAAAACCCACTCAAGTAGATGAATGAGAAACTGTCCAAGACTCAAAATAAAAAGGAGAAGGCAAAACCATTTTTTTCCTTTTAGGACTAACTGGTCTACTAAAGCCTAACATCCCTTCCAAGCAAGGGTAATTAATTATATGTTCTTCTTATTTTATTCATAACATAATGTAAACCATATAAAAAGGTCAATAAATGTTTAGTTGATTCAAGAGGAGAGAGTCATTCTAAATCAAGTGCCAAGGTCAAATCAGCCCGCAAAGTATAAATACAGGCTGTTTCCCTTCAGGTCCTGAAGGACTAGAACGCGCCCTAAGAGGACGCGCTGGGTTCGAGGTGGGCAGGGCACAGGGACGTCTGCAGGAGGGAAGGACAAAGGTCAGAGCAGCTCTGCGGAGCGGATCCCCCCAGGCACATCTCAGGGCGCAGTCAAGCTCAAATACACAACAAACACAACAAAGAATGAAAAGAAAAAGGGTGTGAGAGAAAGTGTATTAGGAATACATATTTCTGAACAGATTTTGATGGTAATAGGATTCAAGACCAAAGATCTAAAATGGAATCAGTACGTCTCCTGATTTAAACACATGACAGAGGCCAGGAAGTAAAGAAAAAAACAGACAGACAGATAGATAGATAAATAAATGAATTAGAAAGTTGAAGCTCGCATTCAGCATATTGTTAGATTTGTACTGATGCTTGTTTCAGATTATTTCATTCATTTCTAATGGGTATTTAGTATTTCACTACATAACATGCTACAGCTTAACTATTCATTCCCTATTCACAGATATTGAATCACATGTCTTGCACATGACTCCTTGTGTGCACATATACGAAATTATTTTCTGTAAGTTCTTTGCTATTTTTCAAAATTCTGGGTTTTTCCTCCTGCTTCACTTTTAAAGTTTCTCTATAAATTCTGCACAGTAAACCTTGGCCAATTATGCTCATCACATGTCTTGGTCTGTATCTGTCTGTCCAACAACGGTCAGGGCACCACAGAGCACACGGAAATTTCTGAACTAAATGTAATCCTTGCTTGTTCTTCTTGTGTTTTATCTCTCTCTCAAGAAATTCTTTTCTACACTGTGGTTAAGATGTTTTATGCTCTCAAATAAATTTTTAATTCAATTTAATGGGATAACATTGGTTAATAAAATTATATAGGTTTCAGGTGTGCAAACTTATAATACATCATCTGTATACTGTATTATATTCACCACCCCAGGTCAAGTTCAAATAAAATTTTAAAGACTTGCTTTTTTAGATGTGAATCTTTATTTTACCTGTAATTTATTTTTAGGTATGGTATAAAATAAGAATCTAATATTATTTTCCACGTGAATATTCAATTATCCTAAAACCATTAATTTAAATAGCCCATTATTCCCTCCAATGACATATAATACCCAAACACTCAAGTTTCCCCACGAGCACACCTTCATTCATGAATTCTCCATCACTGCCATGCCTGTCTGTCCACCACTGTCCGAAGAGAACAATGTCTTAACACCAGGTAGGTGAGTCCCTACTTTCTCATTCCTATTCAAAACTGTTTGGGTATTATTGGCCATTTGCTCTTCAATGTGAACTTTAAATCAGTGTGTCAAACTACAGACACACACACACAGACATTTTCCATTTCTATTCTGACAGGACTCTCTCTTCATATGCAGAGAGTTGACGGCAATATGTTGCTGAATTTCCCAAACCGTAAACAATAATAAATCATGCAACACAGTTAAGTCTTTTGTACTTTCCAGTCAACTATAATGACTTTCAACATAAAGAGCATGCACATTTTTGTAAAATTTCCAAGCAGTTCGTCTTTATTTAAAGCAACAAATGAAAGTTTTTGAAGTGATATTAATAGATTTTTATATATTGATCTTATATCTAGCAACCTTGAAGAACCTTCTCATACTGAAAACTCCGCACCCCACTTCCAGCACAGGCAGTCTTGTCACCTGCAAATAATTTCAGTTTTGTTCCATCTTTCTAATCCTTTTACCTTTTACTTGTTTCTCTTGTCTTATTCCACTTACGACTTCTGGTTAATGGTGCTTAGCAATAACATTCTTGCCTTTTTTCTAAGTGGAAGCAACATCTTCACAACGTTCCAAGCTTCACCAGTGAGTGCAGTGCTGTTCACATATATCCTTAAACTTTCCATGTATTTTTCATGTTTTAGCACCTTTAACATTTTATCTCAACATATCTATTGGGTTGGCCAAAAAGTTTGTTCAGTTTTCACACCCCACCAGTAAGCTGACTGCACAACATATTCACCACTTTGTTCCACTACTTTTTGCCATCTTTCAGGCAACTTCATACCTCTATCTTCCCAAAACTCTTCACCTCTTTGAACAACAAACTGTTCCAGGTACCTTTGCAGTCCTCCAGGGAACTGCAATTTTTTTCCATTAAGATAATTTTGTAAAGACTGAAATAAATGGAAATGTGAAGGTGCAGTGTCTGGTGAATCTGGCAGACGAATCCTAATCTTCCAGCCAGGCTGCTACAGTGTTTGCCTGGTCATCAAGGCAACACGCAGTCTTGCGGTACCCAATGGAAGATGACGCCTTTTCTGCTGACCCATTCTGGATGCTTTTCATCCAGTGCTGCTTTCAGCTGGAATTAATGTTTTGGTTTTCCGGAAGGAGCACAGAGCAGGGGACTCCCTTCCAGTCCCACCATACACACAACATCACCTTCTGTGAGTAAAGACCGGCCTTTGGCGTGGTCGGTGGTGGTTCACTTCACTTGCCCACCATCTTTTCAGTCCAACATTATTGTAAAGTACCCACTGTTCACCGTCCATCACAATTTGTTTTAAAAACAGAACATTTTTGGTACGCTTAAGTAGAGAATTACATGTGGAAATAGGGTCAAGGAGTTTTTCTTTGCTTTGCTTAATCTGTGTGGAACCCAAACATCAAAGCAATGAACATAGGCAAGCTGGTGCAAATGCTTTTCATAGCTTGACTTGGCTATTTTGAGATGCCGCTATCTCCTGCTTGGTGGGATGTTGACTGTTCTCAATAATGTCTCAATTTGATCGCTCTCAACTTCAACTGGCCTCCTGACAGTGGGGCATCGTCCAGCAAAAAATCTCCAGCATGGAACTTCACAAACCACTTTTGACACATTCACTCAGTCACAGCACCTTCTTCATACGCTGCACACATCTTTTAGTTGAGTTTCAGTTGCATTTTTAATTTTTTTGAAATAATGCTGAAAATTGAAAATGTTGCATTTTTTCCATCTTCAATATTTTTATGGCTATATGAAAATTCACCAATTTTGGTAAGATTTTTTTAAAATTAATGCACACTGATATAACACCTATCACAATACAGTCTAACAAAATGGTTTTGAATGATGTTAAAGAAAGAGAAACACCACTAGAGCCATCGTACGGAAAAAACCAAACGGACTTTTTGGGCAACCCAATATAGGATTTCCACAGACCTATCTCCCACTTTTCTACCTTTTTATAATCCAATAAAGATTTGAATTTTAATGACCATTTTTTATTTCTACTTTTTCAACCTTCTTCTCCTTTCACATATCTAGCTATCATGTTTTGTTAATTCTTATTTTTATATCTTTAATCCTTTTGAGGGTACTTTATTATTTTTACCTAATAATCACATTATCTGAACTTTTAGCCCTAATCTTGGTTTTTCCAGTGTCTGAGTTTTGGCACCGACAGGTTATTTTCAATGTCTGGAAATTTTGGGTTAGCAGGTCACTCTGTCTGAAACATTACTTCTGTGAATGCTGTGTTCCCGTAAACTTCGATTACATCTTGCCAGAAAGGTTTTAAGTTTGCACAGATCTGCATACAGTATTCTCTGTGCCCCTCTCTCTAACCTTGACCCTTGTGAATCAAAGAACAATGTTTCCAACTGCTTACTTGAAAGCTATTTTCAAAGAACGCGCACAGACACACACACACACACACACCCCTTCTCCCTGACTGACAGCACCGAAGGAAGAAGCTCTGTGTCATCTCACCCTCTGTCTCCAAACTAACTCACCGCCCCCCCGCCCACTGCTCATCCCCACCACATCTCACCTGGCCATGCATCTCCCAACAGCTACAGTCACGCAACGGCATTTAAGCAGCCAGTAAACTCACCTCTTGAAACATATCTTATTACTCAAAACTGAGCTATTACAGATATTTTATCACTTGTCATCTGTGATTAATAAGTACATCTCTTCAACATTAAACACAATTAATATTTATTAATGGGTAAATTATATTTAGAATAGAAGCACAAATTCTGGGGCTTAACATTAACAGGCTTTGCACATATTTCAGTATAAACTGCTACATACCTTATGGGCAGGTACCAGATTTACCAAAACGGTATCCAAAAGCTCCTGAGACACTGTATCACCCTCACAAATAATTGAACTCATGAGGTCTACCATGTGCATGTGGACTTTCTGATTGTGGCCATTGCTGCAATTCAAAACAAGGCGTTCAGCATGTAACTAAAGGATTCATTATTTACTCGTAACAGGATACTAGCAAGTATTACCCTTTATTTTAAAATGACACTGAAATATTAATGAAATCCAATTCTTTATACTCATGTAAAGCTTCTGTCTCTCTCCTAAACCTTGTAATACCCAAAATCCATTTTTTAAACATTTCCAGGATTACTTCTCCTTAATTTTAACCAGTCTCACAATCAAAAGTAATTAAATCAAAATGCATCTTTTGTTTTACCTTAAATTCAGAAAATCAAATTGCTTTATTGAAGGTAATTTTAGTAATTTTAAAGCGCACAAATAATTCAAATATTCATATGAATTAAGGAATCAGCAATATGTAATTTAAATAAAAGACTGAAATATAACCCTAAATATATTTTACAGTGGGTATAGGATAGCCTTAATGCCACCCTTGTATTATTATTTGCACCACAAAAGTGATTAAGTTCTATTTAAGTTCTATAATGTTTTTAAAGCAACTATAAAAAAAGTTGATGAATTCTTAAATTACAACTCTTAGCCTTCCAATATGCATAACAGAGTTAATCAGATTAACCTGTAAATTACAAATTCTTTGTATTTAAAAAAGTGACATTCCTCGTTAAATAAACTTACTTTATAACTGAAAATAATGTTCTGTATAACTGTGTAAAAATTTCATTGCTATCTTCCAGCTCAAAGCATATGTTGTATGACTTGACCCAGGCGATGTTCTAAAAATAAGAGGTAAAAGAGGTGAAAGAAATACGTTTTAATTAGTGAAAACACACAATCACAGAAAGCACAGCAACCATTTAAAATGCCTTCTCAAGACACACCGCGCTGCTCACCTCAAGTAGGTAAAAGTACCTATTGAACTGCGGGCTCTTCGTGTCCTCCAACCCCTTCAACTGCCTTGTGATGAACATGAATATGTCCTTAAAAAAAAAGGGCTGATTAGATTATGGATGCAGCATCGAAACATCCACCACACTCTTAAAGCACATTCAGCACTCATGTGTACCTATCATGATAAATTGTAAAGAACCAACAAAAAATTGTTTTGGCTGTAAGTTTTTAAAAGGACACCATTATATGAAAACACCAATTATTTTAAAACTCTGCATAAGAAAACAGTGACTCATTTACCATCATTGTACTGTCGAGAAAAACTTCACCTTCCAGCAAGTTAAAAAAAAAAAAAAGACCCCAAAACTGAGTGAACTGCAATTCATGCCAACTTTATGGGAATGAAACAGGCAGCAACGACTGGGGGCTGACCAGGGACAGCACTCGGGGTGGTGCCTGTACAGCAAGAACACTGTCTAGAGGCTTTCACACCCCAAAGTAAAATCACCAAGTCAAAAGACAGCAGACTGCAGAAGTTCAGAACTTTTAAAAACACTGTTAAAGTTAATTTGTCAAGCTTCCTATCTAATTAACATAATTGTTTTTCCCCACCATTTTTCAATCTATCCCTATCTCTTGGTTTTGCTGTTTTGCTACAACTTTCTTTGTACCTGGACAGAAAGAGGTTCGATATCACTTTGGGTCAAATTTTTATGAAAATAATGTTCTGGAAAAGTTTGAAAAAGGTTGAAATTAAAAAAGCTAATTCTGCACAGGAAGCACGCTAATCGATAAATAAAAAGAGAAAAAACATTTCTTTTAGAGTCAAATGACACGCAGCCTGTTTTAAAGGGAACAGCTCTATTACGCAGATGGCCAGACAGACGTGCAAGGAGCACGCTACCGAGAGCGCACCCCTCGGAACGGTTCCTCCCACGGTACTGTGTAAAACGTGTCCTCCGGGAGTGGGCCCTGCTCATCTGACCAAGCGAACTGGCTGTCGCGATGACTCTGCCCCGCGATGCAGAGACCAGGCCCTGACTGATCATCTCTCCAACAATCACTGACCTACACATGAAGTCCAGCATGTGAAGGGCCTTCTGAAGAGCAAATGATGACGTAAAAAGCACAGAAGAGCCTAAAGATCAGACATTGTTTGATGCCAGCAAGTACTACGCTGGGACTGGGCTTGTGGCGGGCGGTGAGCTCTCAAGAACCCAGCAGCACACAGCAGAAGACCGCTGCGGCGGACGTCAAGGAGTCAGGGGAAACTGCCTGAAACTGCCTGAAACTATGGGAAGAAACCGGGAAGAAACCGTCAACCCCGTCTGAGTGGGAAATGCAAGGGAAGGGTCAGTCAGCCCTGGCAGTTCTTCACTCAGTGCTTGCCTTCAGTTTGTCGGGAGACGTGTAAGGAGCCTCGGGGGCGTAGATCCTGAAGATGTCTGCAAGGCAGCAGGCCACCAGCAGGCGGACGTCTTTATCAGGGTGCTTGAGGAAAAAGTCTGAAGCAAGATGTAAAGCCAGGTTTAAATAAAGTTCCTTTTCTTCTTCAGAGTCCTGGTCCATATCCATGAATGTTTTCACAACCATCTATACAAAAATACAATAAGCAATTAACGAAATCCTTCACGTAAAAAAATAAAGTCATTTAAAATAAAAGCCATATTAATTACAAAGATTAAGCTTCCAATAAATGTTTCCATTTTCCTCCCTAAAGGATCTGAGAAAACAAGATCCTCCTAAAACTAAAGGGTAAATAACATTTTTAAAAAGAGTCAATGAAATACTTTTAACTTACCCATCATACATGTTAACCAGATTCTAAAAGTTTAAAACTACACTTACGTGGTGCGTTTGATCTCAGTGTTACAGCTGAACTACACGGAGGATGTCCTCCTTAACAGCATCCTTCTACAATTATATAGCTAATCCTTTCATTAGGAGAAAAAGTATACCTTTCACCAGAAACCTAGAATGACAATTTATTTTTCCATTTGAGCCATAAACCACTCCAGATACACGGATTGATATACTCAGCTAAAAAAGAATTTAGAAACAGAAAGCATGACAAAGATGTATCCTTAAGTGTAAAAAAGCTACCACGAGAGACTACCACAGTATCCGACAAAATATGTCTTGTGCCGCAGTAAAAGAGGACAAGGTACGGACAGTTCATTAATAGGACTTGGGGGCATGCAGAGAGTGAGCCTAGGGACCCTACAAGAAATAGTTCCTTTTACAAAAAACGTTTACATAAAAGTGGGGTGAAAACGAGAGCAGGAGGAACAGTACAGTTTGAACTCTTCAAGTGTTCTCTCTAATTTCAGACTCAGGAGTCACAATGAGCCTTAGTCTGTACTATCCCCACGTCACAGGAGACTTAACAAAACCGCCTCACTTGGCAGGGGCAGGAAAAGTGACCATCTGGTGCCCACTAGGTGGTGCTGCAACTACTGATCACCCAGTAGTGCTGGCCACCAAGTAGCAACGTCTAGGACCTGGTCCTGGAGACAAGCCGCAAAGATTTCCACTCCACCGCCGAGCTAGACTTGGGGAGTGACACACGTCCACTGTGTCCGTGTTGGCGAGTGCTCAGAGCAGCCTTGGGGTGCGTGCTCCCGGGGACACCCGCGGTCCCGCTGGGTCCAGTGCCAGGACAAGCAGCAGACTACCCCCCAGCCCAGCACTACAGTTACTCCCAGGCCGCCACGGCCAGGACCGCTCTCCTGGCTCTTCAGTTTGATTACTGTTGAGATCCAAGCTTTGAGGGCCTAATGTATCGTAAAAAGTCAAAGGGAAACAGACCTACATGCAAAGGGCTGTTCCTTTCTCTACGATCTCGCCACAAAAGAGCAAGAGATTAAGTATATTCTGAGTAAAACGCTACAGGAAACTCTAGAAATTATACAAAGACACCTGACATGTCAACAAATTGTTGTAATCTACACAACCTACAACTGTACTTGTCCATGTCAAGAATTATCATCATCCCACACTAAATCCTGTATTTCTCTAAGAAGGTTGCTAAAAGAATGGGAAGTATAAATTAGAAAATTTAAAGGAGATAAAGTATATTAACCAAATCACTGATGGAAAAAAGCATCTACAAAACACCGGAAATGTACTGCAAACACCAGAGGTGAGCACTGAGCTGACTGGTCTAGGACCAACGAACAAGTTCACTCAAGGGCTAGGTACCAGGTGGGACTCCCTCACCACTGCCTACAGCTGAAATGGTGCTAGGAATGCATCAGTAACTCAGGTGAATCCCCGAAATGGAAAATGATGTCCCTGAAAGCCACTAGGTGCCAGTCAGTGTCTGCATGTGGTCCCTGGGCTCACCGTGAGGGTCTCAGCAAACCACCGGGTGTACTCCTATAACTGCTGAGACACGGACACATCTGGGGAAATGAATGGATCTGCTTCCCTAAAACTTCCATCAAGTCACGAGAATGCAGATACACAGAAAACAAGAAATATCACACACAGAAAGGGCTCATAGCTTGACTATTTTAAATAAAAAATGTAGATGTTCCCAATAGAGAAAATACTCACACAATGGTCAATTGAATCTGCTCAAAAAATATCCATCCCTTTCAATAATAAACATCTGATATTTGAGACCCTAGTATTTCATGCATAAAGATATATAATACTAAGACTTTACATGAAACTTATAGTAGTATTAGGGTTCTTCACTTCTGATGAAAATGAACCATGCAGCAATAACTACAAAATAACTACTACTTTAAATAACTTTTAATAACTTTGCTTTACAGTTCCTGAGCCTTCAATGATTAATTAAGGCAAGTCTTCCTTCCAGTCTTGAAATACAAGTAAATAATAATATACCAAGCAAAATAAATGACTAAGCAGATATAACCTGGAACAGGAAAAAAATACTCAAATAAAAAACAACTGTGGAGAGAAGGGTTTTCAGAAACTACTACAAAGCACACACAGACAAACCAAGGGGGGGGGGGTGGAAGTAAGGGAGAGAGGTGGGTTTGGATGGGGGGGGGAGTTGTGGGGAGAAAATGCAGACAACTGTAATTGAACAATAAAGTAATTTATAAAGCAAACACAAAACCCCCATCTGAACTGACTGATAAATCAGACTACCATTCCCCTTGTCCACTTGGTTCCTTTAAGCACTTTAACGATCACAGAAACCATCATGGCCACAAAGGAAAGGAGGCCCATTCTGAACAATCCTCCTCATCTACATAGGCGTGCGTTCCCTAGCAATCCCGATTCATTGTGCGCGTTAGCAGAGGGAAAAAGCTTACATTAAAGCTCTTTAACTTCCTCTCAAATAACTTACGCAAAAGTAAAGTACAGTCTGAGTAAGGACAGAAACTTAAAACATCCTTCCTCAAAAGGGCTGTTTTTATCAAATAAATGACAGAAGTAGGGGACAACATTCCACACACAAACATGGCTGTGAGGATTGTGGATTTGTTCTTCATACCCACGTACAGGGGCCCGAGGAACTCTAAGCCCCGCCCTTCTGACTGCTCTCTCCCACTAACAGCAGCCAAGGAAACCCTCCAGTTCTCTGCTGCCTCCCCTCCCTGGGCTCCTTTCTCTGCCTCTGCCTGCCCTGACTTGCTTTCTAACGGTGCCTTACCAAGATACAGCACTGGGTGAGCCCCACACCCCAAAGGGATGTCTAAGAACCAGACACAACCCAACTTTACTCACCTTTAACCGCCTCACCATCTCCTCTTTGGATATTTTATCTGAGATTTCCTTGACACCAGGAGGGTAGGTAATTTTTCCATCATTGGTCCTCGTCTTTGAATGAGCCATGACGGAAATATATTTACCCCTGAAACAAGGAAGCAAGATGCAAACCCCAAAATAAGTATAAACAACATTCATAATAAACATGAAAAGTAACCTGCCCACCAGTAATTTGTAACTATCTACATAGCGATTCACTTACCTAATTAATGAAAAGCATTTTACTTAGCATTTCCCAAATTTTTCTTTTTTAATCTTTTCCATTTTCATTTGTGGTGAATTAGTTATTCTGCACTAACCCTCCAACTACAAAAACTATATGCGTGCGAGAAAAATGTCTACACTAAGCATATTTTTAAAGCACTGCATATGGCGTGGATCAAAATCTGAGAGTGCGCAGAAGCCCGCAGAAGGAAACGGCGCGCTGGAGCGTCGCAGCACGTGCATCCGTGCCCACGGGGCACTGGCACCCCTGAAAGGCCCAGAGGGCAGCTGTGCTGTTCTCTCAAGGCACAGAGAGCAGGAAAATGGAGACCTGTCAAAGCAGAACGGGAAGTGACAGACCCTCCTGACACTGATGTGAACGGCGTGCCAAACCCGAAAGGTAAGCATCCACAAAGGAGAGTAAACCAGAAATCAAACTGTGCCCATGCCCCCATCACCCCCTGCCCACGGGACAGCAGAAAAAGCTGTCTCGATAACAATCAAAGTAATAACTGATATACAAGGGACAACAGCTAACGAGTGTTCGCCATGGGCCCGCATATTTACTGGGGTTCACATCACCTAACTAGGCCAGAGAAATCTCAACATGTGAACTCACCGACTGCCGACTCGTGGTACCCCAAGCACCACATCTCAATAATTCCCAGTCCTGCCTAGAGAGCGTTTTCATTCTGTGACTCAAAGAACCCCCACTATCGTGTTTCCAGGACAAAGAACACACCAGGTCAAAAACAACCACAGACCCAGGGGAACAAGGCACCGCAGGCCAGGGCCACAGAAACGCCAGACCTCAGAGGACTTGCCCAGCACAATGACTGCGGATGTCACAGTGACCAGATCACAGAATTATCTGTTCTTACAGTTTCAAAGAGATAAAAGACAACTCTAAAATTTGTAAGGAATAAAAATTATAAAAAGCAAACAAAGACTGAACAAAAAAGCAGAACTTGTAAAAATTGAAAAATGAACTGAAACGAACAACTTAATGGATGAGTTTATAAGATTATAAAAAGTTATTAAAATTAGTGAGCTGGAAGAAAGGTCACAGAGAAAATTATCCAAAAATACAAAAAAGAGAAACATAAAAATAGAATGAACAGAAAAGTAAAGGACAGAAGGGCTTACCTTATGACTCATGGAAATACAAGAAGAAATGAGGCAGAGGCCCCAGTCTGAGAATATCAGAGAATACCAATCCACAAATGCAACGAGCAACACAACTGAATTCAAAATATTATTAATATTAATTCCAGAAAACAAACAAAACCTTAAGGCAGGTGTATCCCCTTGACAGGAAGAGTATGTAAGTTAAAGTCGCAAGTGACTTCTCAAGGATAACAATATAATCCAGAAGATGACAAAACATCATCTCCAACATGGGAAAAGCGTGTGACAGCAAAGCTCAAGTTCACATTCAGGGAATGTCATTTTCAAGAATACAGTGAAACAAAAACAAACCAGCCAAGCAAAAATTAAAAGCTATAATAAATTTATATATATATCACATAAAACACTGCTTAACACTAAGTATGATATACATGATCAGGTTAAAAGACCAAGAGTTTAAGCCCTGGCTGGCGTAGCTCAGTGGATTGAGTACGGGCCTGCGAACCAGACGATCGCGGTTCGATTCCCAGTCAGGGCACATGCCTGGGTTGCAAACCGGTTCCTTGCAGGCTAACTACCAGCAGGGGATGCACAAAAAGGCAACCATACATTGATGTTTCTCTCCCTCTCTCCTTCCCCTCTAAAGATAAATAAATAAATAAAATCTTTAAAAAAAAAAAAAGACCAAGAGTTTAAAATTTCAATATAGAATTCTTAGCAAAACACAGTAAAATATGTAAGTACAAGATGCTGAAAGTAAAAGAATGGAAAAATCCACCATGCAATGACTAAGCAAAGGAGAGTACCCTAAACAACACAGAAATCTCAAAGTAAAAACTAAAAAGGAGGTGCCAGGGCCTGCACACTCAGCAGCAACACACACGCCCGACTCCAAGCACCACTGAAAACTACAGAACCGCCACCACTCGGAACCGCCTGACGGCTGGCTGAATGACAGCTCTAGCACTAGGAATTAGAAGCCACAGTGGGACTGTCAGAGGACAGAGATGCAGACCAAGCTGGTCCCACACGCACGAGTGGTGGATAAAAATCAGGAGGGCTACTCTGGCTGCGGAGGTGCCCCCTGAGGAGCGAGGGGTCCCACCCCACAGCAGCCCATCCCAGGGTTCTCGTGCCAGGAAGAGAAGTCCCTAAACCGCCTGCCTGTGAGAACCAGCGGGTGGTGGCTGAGCGGGAGAGGCTGCTGGAGTCCGAGACGTTCCTCTCACGGGCCCGTGCCCAGACTCACGAGCACTCCCTCCCTCTGAGCCTCAGCGCTGGGCCAGCAGCCCTAAAGCCACAAGACTCCTAAGGCCACGTGAGTTCACTATGAGGGCGAGAGCTGGGGGGACAGCTTTCTCCCAGACAGAGTGCTGGCGGAAGCCATCGTTCCTTTGCTGAGCCCTCGCCCTCAGAGCCAGCAGGCCGGGGCCACATCTGAGTCTCCACCAGCCAGGCTCCCCTGGTTGGCTCGGCCTTGTTCACTCTCTGAGGCCTCACCCCCACACAACCAGTGGGCCCATCCAGGCTGTTTCCAGTAGCCTTTCCTTACAAATGGCCTGTTTTGGTTCAAGCTTCAGATTTTTCCAAAATTTCTCAAACAAGAAGCATCTGGCCTCAAGGAACCCCCACAGCGCTGGCTAAGTGGCCCCAGGCCCAGCACTTGCAGCAGACAGCCTTGGTTTGCAGCTTGAACTCATTTGGGCACAAGCCCAGCATAAGTAGCAGCCAGATGCAGATCTCTTTGTGGGTCATGCTGGGTGGCCCTGGACAGAACACAGGCAGTGGCAGACCTTGGACTGTACTTCCCAGGAGGCCCCAGAGCCAGTGCACCCAGGTTCACTGGGCAGGTTTGGACCACATGGAAGTACCACACCCAACCAGAAGCAACACACTTCAGGAGCAGACTCAGTGGGCACTGGAGCCCCGAGGAAGTCAATCCTGCTCTGTGGGGTGGACCCCTGCACAGCTGATTCTCCAGTGATTGGAGGCTGGCGGTCAGCCGTTGAGACGACCCTTGCAGCCAATCAGCCTGGGGGTAAATCTTGCCCGTTGATGTGCCAACAGCAATCAGGGCTGAACTACAACAGGAGTGCGTACACACCCCATACCAGGCAGAGTCACCTAGAGGGTTGGTTGATCACTAAACCGACAGTCAGGTACAGGGAGGGAGGCTGTGCCACTGGACCCCACAGAACACCTACGACACAAGGCCACTCCATCAGCCAGGGAAACACAGCAGCTCTACCTAACACAGAAAAACCAACCCAGGGAGGTTGCCAAAACGAGGAGACGAAGAAACATGGCCCAAGTGAAAGGACAGAACAAAACTCCAGAAAAAACTAAACATGCAATCTATTGTACTAGACACAGAGTTCAAAACACTGGACATCAGGATGCTCAATGAACTTATGGGAAGAGTAGATGAATATAAACAAAGATATAGGAAATATAAAAGTGGAACTAGAAAACAAAAAGGAACCAATCAAAAATGAAAATGACAATCACTGCAACGAATACATTACAGAGAATCAACAGTGGTGTAGATGGAGCAGAGGCTGGAACCAGAAATCAGGGACACAGGGAAGCAAAAAACACCCAACCAGAACAGCAAAAAAGAACAACAAACCCAGAACATGAGAACAGCGTGAGGAGCCTCTGGGACAACTTCAGGCATACCACCACTCACATCATGGGGGTGCTGGAGGGAGAGGAGAGCAAGAAACTGAAAACCCATTTGAACAATAATGACCTAAAACATGTCTGTTTCGTTTAAGGAAATAGACATACTAGTCCAGGAAGCACAGAGAGTCCCAAACAAGAAGAACCCAGAGTAGCCCACACCAACACACATCATAATTAAAATGCCAATGGTTGAACACAAAAAGAGAGAATCTTCAAGCAGTAGGAGAAAAGCAGTCAGTTACCTACATGGGAGTTCCCGTAAGACTGTCAGCTGATTTCTCAACAGAAACTTTTCACGACAGAGTCGGTGGCAAAAATACTCAAAGCGATGAAAAGCAAGGACCTGCAACCAATATTACTCTACCCAGCAAAGCTATCATTTAAAATGGAAGGTTAAAGAGTTTCCCAGACAGTAAAAAGCTAAAGGATTCATCACCACCAAGCCAGTATTATATATGTTAAAGGGTGTTCTTTAAGAAGGAAAAATAAAAACATGAAAAATATGAACAAAATGGCAATAAACACATATCAATAACCAAATCTAAAAAAATCGAACAAGTGGAGCAGCAACAGCCAACAGATTCATAGATACAGAGGACATCTTGACAGCTGCCAGATGGGAGGGGGGTAGGGAGCTCAGGTCTGAAGGATGAAGGGACTGGGAAGTACAGACTGTAGTCAACAGGACGGTCAAGGGGACGTGAAACACAGCGTGGGAAAGTGCAGTCAACAACTGTCTAATACCCTGCGCTGTGAGGCGAGTGCAAGACCTATGGGGTGATCACTTAGTCCCGTAATGTCTAATCCCTGGGGCTGGGTGCACACCTGAAATTAATAATAATAATGTATGTCAATTACAATAGAAAAATACAAATATAAAGCAGAAATGAAAACCAGAAACAGAAATCAGGTAATTCTAGTTCACACACACACACACGCACACACAACACCCACATACATGTGTCCATAAGACCTGTATAAAAATGTTCACAGCAATACCATTTATATTAGTCAAAATGAAAACACAAATGCCTATCGACAGCAGGATAACAGGTAAACTGCAGTGTATTCATGACAGTGGAACAAGCACAGTTACAGAGTAAAGTAAACGGCGGCTACACACAATATGGACTATCAAAGGAAGTTATGTGAAAGAAGCCAGACACAAAACACGACAGTGTGAACACTACTTACACAAGTTCAAAGCCAAGGAAACCTGATCTATGCAGTTAGAAGTCAGGAGAGCAAAAACCTGGATTGGGAAACACAGCTGACAGAGAAACTGGGGGGTTTCTTCCAGACTGTCTCTGAGAAACCATATGTGGGTGACATACTGTCTTCGCTTCGTGTGAAGTTACAGCCGCATATAATTTTAACATTTTTCTGAACTACATCATATTTCAACAACAAAAACTCCAAACATTTAAAAATTTTAAAGTACTTCCTAATGATGAATGAATTAAAAGAAAACAAGCACAGGATTAACACAGTCAAAAATCACAGTCTGATCTTGTAAATTTTTGATTTAACATTTGAAAATTCAGTAAAATGGAGAAAATCTACACCTTGCCAAAAATAATCAAGAAGAAAAAACACTATTAAGAAACTAAATAATTAATTAATCTTTTCACAAAAATAAAATACCAAAGTCTAGGGAGCTTTCTGAGAAGGTTCTACCCAGTAACTGGGAAGCAACTGACGACAGCCCCTCGGCACCCACGGTGTCACTGCTGTGAACAGGCGGACTGACAGAAGCAGTCACTGGCGGCCATCACGCTTCTGGAAGCAGCCAGTCTCTGAAGGTCACACCCTGCACGGCCCCACTTGCTTAAGCCTCCTCCAGGCGACGCGGCTACAGACACAGACGGCGAGCGGGTGAGCAGCAGCCGGCAGGCGTGGTGAGCACGTGGAAGCGCGAAGGGATTCCTCGACAATTTTGCATCTTGATGGGGGGGCCTGAACCCACACACAGGACACCCCCATAGGACTTCTCTCTCTCTCTCTCTCTCTCTCTCTCTCTCACACACACACACACACACACGTCACGCAAAAATGCGAAAAACTGAGTAAGGTTTGTAATCTAACATTGTCACACCAAAGTCCATTTCCGAACCTAATGCTGTAGTATAGTTACATAATCACACGTCACCACTGGTGGAACACAGGTGACAAGTTCACAGGGCCCTATGTACTATTTTTTCTGCAACTTGGTCTATAATTATTCCACAAAAAAGGGTTTTAAAAGCCGGAACCATCAATTATATTCATAGGAATAGCAACCAAAAGTTAAAAAATAGTTTACATTGAAAAGCATAAACTACCCAGGAATAAATCTAACAAAAGGTGTTCAAATTTTATTGACAGGTTTATATTTTTGAAAAAAAACTTATAGGTAAATGCACAAGGCCAAGAATGCCAAGATACTGAAAGGAAAACACAGTAAATTCATGCCTTGTACCAGGTACTAAAACCCATTATAAAGCTAAAGGAATTTAGGTGGTATGGGACTGGTACAGAAAGAGTTCAATGGGAAGTATCAGGCATCCTAAAAACAGACCTACACAACATGAAGCTCTATGTATAAAAACAGAGGCAGGGTACAACAGTAAGAAAAGGGCAGGGAGAACAAAATAAAAAGCTGTGACTACCATTTAGTATTTTAACAATAAGTCTTCCAACCATGAACTCTAGATGTCTTTCATTTATTTATTTTTTTACTTCTTTCATCATTGTATTGTTAGTTTTCAGTGTATAAGTCTTTAACATCCTTGGTAAATTTTATTCCCAAGTTATTTTTCTTTTTGATGCTATTATAAAAGTATTGTTTTGTTCATTTCCTTTTCAAACAGTTCATTGTTAATATATAGAAACATAACTGATTTTTACATGCTGATCTTTTTTATATTTTGCAACTTTACTAAGTTTGTTTATTAGTTCTAATAGGTTTTTCCTAGGGTTTTAGGGCTTTCTACATATAACACCATGCCATCTGTAAACCAAGAATTTTACTTCTTCCTTTCCACTCTGAATGTTTTTTATTTATTTCTCTTGCCTGATTGCTCTGGCTTGGACAACTGAATGGGAAAGGCAGAATTGCAAATCCTGGTCTTAGAGGAAAAGCCTTCCATTTTTCACCACTGAGAAATGCAAATCAAAACCACAAGGAGGCATCACTTCCTACCTGTTAGAATGGTCATTACCAAAAAAAAAAAAAGAGAGAGAGAGAGAGAAAATCAAGTACTGCTGAGGATGTGGAGAAACTGGAACTCTTGTGCACTGTTGGGAGGAATGTGAAATGATGAGGTCAACTAGGGAAAACAGCATAACGGTTCCTGTGAAAAAGTTCAAAATATATCTACCATGTGATCCAGCAATCCCAGTCCTGGCTATTTTATCCAAAAGAATGGAACTCAAGAAGAGATTATCCGCATATCCACATGCACTGCAGCACCATTCAGCAAAAAGGAAGGAAGAGATCCTGCCGTTTGCAATGATATGCATGGACCTGGGAGACATCACCCTGAGAGAAAGCAATCAGTCATGCTGCAACGTTGCGTGGCCCCACTCACACGAGGCACACGCACCAGTCAAACTCACAAAAGCAGAGACAGAACAGCGGCTGCCAAGGGATGGGAGGAGGGGAACCGGGGAGTCGGTCAGCTGTGTACAATTACAATGACCCCAAACCGCTGGGTCCCAGAAACCTGCTGGACCACACTGTGCCTCGCACGCTACAGCGGTGCGGGTTCAAAGAAGGCAGGCCTCGTGTTCAGTGTTCTTACAAAATAAAAAAGCAAAGGGCACCAGGAAACTTGGGAGTGATGGCTGTGTCCATCACCTTGACCATGGTGACAGTATCGTTTGTGTGTGCATCTGTCCCAACTCATCAAATTACTCACTAAATATATGCAGTATTTCTGTATATCAGTTATACTTCAATAAAACTGTAAAAATAAATAAAAGAAACCTTTCAGGCACCCTTTGGGAAATAAACATTTCCCCCCATTTGCTGGGGAAAACAAGGGGAAGAGGGGAAAAAAGAAACAGGAAGTGGCCAGGAGGCAGTTACACCTGCAGAGCGGTGTCGGAGCTGGAGAAAGGGTTAGGAGTCCTCAGTGACAGAGAAGACCTGGGGCACTCACTGGTAAAGCATTCAGGCAGACTCATCCAGTGAGACCAGGGGCAAGCTTAGAAAGAGACGAGAAGATCTAGGTTTAAGAAATGGGCAAAGGCAAAAGAGCTTGCAAAGGAACCTGAGAGTTACTGAAGAGGCAAGGAGAGGACCCTGGAAAAGCTGGGTCGGAAAGTAAGGCGTAGTAAATCAAGTCTCAAGACAGGGAATGGCCCACAGTCCTGGGTGCTGCAGGGATCTCAGGATGAAAAATTACAAAGGCCCCACTAAGGGATTAGCTGTAACTGGCATGATGGCTGCACATTTCATCACATTCGCTAAATATTATGGAATTGTACACTTGAAATGAGTGAATTTTATTAATTTTATGGCATGTCAGTTACACCTCAATAAAGTTGCTTAACTTTTTATCATTTTAAATACACTTGTAAATTCTGAGACACTTCCACATCTATACGGGGGAAGGTACTGAAGCCACCCCTCACATCATACACAAAATGAACGCCGGGTGGATTAGTAACTTAAACATGGAAGCAAAATGTAAAAGCTTCTAGAATGTGATACAGTAGAACAACTTCATGACCTCAGGTTAGCAAAAGCATGACCTGTCTAGCAAGAACCCACCTCATAGCTCTGTTCTTTCAACCAAAGAACAAGGCACTGAGCAAAAGCCAAGACAAATCATCCCAGGAGTAAGTAAATAAATGGGTCAAGATCCCCACTTTTCCCCGGAACCAGGGGTGGCAGAAACTGTCTTCACCTTGCCTGCACACCACCCATAACAACAGACACACCACTGTGAGCACAGGCCGTAGCTAAATAACGCAGACCATGTGCCTCTGTACAATATATTCACCCAGAGAGTACAAATTTATCAAGTGTCCATTACTCTCAGAACTCTTCAGCAGTGAGTGGGATGGGTCTCAAAATCAAAGGGAACAGACATCCCCTAAATAATTAAATCACGGCCCTGGCTGGTGTAGCTCAGTGGACTGAGTGTGGGCCTGTGAACCACACGATCGCAGTTCGACTCCCAGTCAGGGCACATGCCTGGGTTGCAGGCCAGCAGGGGACTCACAAGAAGCAACCATACATTGATATTTCTCTCCCTCTCTCCTTCCCTTCCCCTCTTAAGGTAAATAAATAAAATCTTAAAAAAAAATTAAATCATAATAAACTCTAAAACTTCAAACAAGCTTAGAAAAATTTATAAACAACTAAGGTGGTATCTCATTTTGGTTTTAATTTGCATCTCTCTGATAGCTAGTGATATCGAGCATCTTTTCATGTGTCTCTGGATCCTCTGTATGTCCTCCTTGGAGAAATGTCTGTTCAAGTCCTTTGCCCATTTTTTAATTGGGTTGCTCGTCTTCTTTGAGTGGAGTCGAGTGAGTTCTTTGTATATTTTGGAAATTTAACCTTTGTGTGAAGTATCACTGGCAAATATGTTTTCCCAAACAGTTGCTTCTCTTTTAATTTTGATACTGTTTTCCTTAGCCATGCAGAAGCTTTTAATTTTGATGAGATCCCATTTGTTTATTCTTTCCTTTATGTCCCTTGCTCTAGGGGACGTATCAGTAAAAATCTTGCTGCGTGGAATATCTGAGATTTTCCTGCCAATGTTCTCCTCTAGGGCTTTAATGGTTTCACGGCTTATATTTAAGTCTTTTATCCACCTTGAATTAATTTTGGTGTATGCTGTAAATTGCNTTACTCTCCTCTACCCTGCCAACCCCACCTCTCACTATTTTTCCCCTTCCTGCTCTTGATTAGATTATTAAAACTTTCTTTATTTTGTTTTATTTTTTCTGCTTATTTAAAAGCTATACATAACAATTCATGATAGCCAAGAGTTGGAGGCAACCTAGATGCCCATCAGTAAATGACTGGATCAAAAAGCTATGGTACATTTACACAATGGAATTCTATGCTGCAGAAAGGAAGAAGGAGCTCCTACCTTTTGCAACATCATGGATGGAACTAGAGAACATTATGTTGAGCGAAATAAGCCAGGCGGTGAAAGACAAATACCATATGATCTCACCTTTAACAGGAATCTAAACAACAAAACAAACAAGCAAGCAAAATATGACCAATGACACTCAAATATGGAACAGGCTGACAGGGTCCAGAGGGGAGAGGGGAGAGAATCATAGGGGAAAAGGGGAGGGACTCACATGAATAAGTATAAAGAACACATGGACAATAATTAAGGTGGGGGTAGGAAATGGGAGGGAGGTGGGGAGCACTGGGGGGGGGGCAGGGCAGGGAATATAAAACAGAAAACTGTACTTGAATAAGAATTAAATTTAAAAAAATTAAAAAAAACAAGTAAGGGAGGAAGGGTAAAAAGGACAGAGAAAACAAACTGACTAAATCTCAGCAAAGAAAGTGTGCGGTGGTGCCGGTGTAGAAGTGAGACTTGAAGGAAACAGGGGAAGGAAGTGGAAGAAGCGAAGGGGCTCTGGGTGGGGCGGGGGATAAGAGCCAACAAAGGAGCAGGCTGCACAGCACGCCCCCACTCAGTTGCCACGGCAACACCACTGTGGGCAGAGGTCTGGCGCCCCTCTGCAAAAACACAAAGGCTGTGCCTCCAGTAAGGCGCACTCATTGGCCCTTGTCCAGTCAGCAAACTCTCTGTGTCACCCCTTAGAATCTCCAGTCTACCTTCAAACTTTCCCTGACCTCTCCAGGCAGAAGTAGGCTCCTTCCTACAAAGCTCAGCAAACTTGGAACGTGTCACCATTAGCCTTCATCACATCGTATTTAACAAACTGTTTATTTCTGTGTCTCTTCCTTCTACCACACTATAAGCTCCTAAGACAAGAATAGTATATTATTCTATGCTGGCATCTATCACAGACTGCAGCACAAAGTGGGTGCTCAGAAAACACCTGCTGAGTGAATGGGCAGAACTACGCTGGGAAATGGTGGCCACCACGGGCAGTCAGGCTAGACGGAGGGGAGTTCAGTGCAGGAAGACCAGTTAGGGAGCTGCTGCCCAGTCCCCAGTAGGAAGCAATGAGTAGCTGGCGGCAAGGGATGACTAGAAAACAAGAAAAGTGACTCAGAGACTTGTGAATGACTATAAGGAAAGGACAAGATTATTACAAGATTCAAAGCTCTTGTTCCTGGAAAGTCAATTAAGCATTTATTGAGAATTTACCTTGTGCAATGTAATGTGCTAGCATCAGGAAGGCAGTAATAAAACAAAATCTCTATCCTCATTGTAATAAAATCAGAGATCAAAGCTTGGGGAAAACTGTTTGGTCTAGAAAGCAAGTGGAGATGTAGATGTAAAGTTCTGGGAAAAAGTTAAGGCCAGAAAATATTTTAGGATGATGTCAGCTTTAAGCTCTGTGGGTTTATAAGATCAATAAAGAAAATGTGTAGAGTGAGCCGAGATACTGAGAATGAACGTTGAGGAAATATCTATATTGCTATGAGAGTAGACGGAAATCAGAAAGGAAGACAGGAGTCAAAAAAGGTGGAAAATAAGAATAAAGTGGGCTTTTTTTTTAAGTTCAAAGATGGTGTGATGATATGCAATGCTAAAACATACAAAATGACCTCAGCAAATACTCTCTTTGACTTGGCAAGGTGATTTTTAAGTGTCCAGAGAAGAAAAAGAATGAACGCCAAATTACAAGGTATGAGAAAAAAGGTGGACAGGAGACAAGGGGAAAAGAGAGAGAGCAGTGCAGACGAGGGGGGAGGAGGAGACCAAAGCAGTGGGCTCTTCCACGCTGACCGGAAATCAGTGGGAAAAAGGTGCTGATACCCAGCCGCTCCTCTGAACTTAAATGAGTGTCACGGAAATTATCCAACCTAATTCCTTTCATCTTTGTGGAATCTCAATTATTCACACATAAGGAAGGTATGGCAGATACCCTGAAGATGAGGAAATATAAACCGTACTTACAAAACAATCTACATGAAACCGACCCATCAGAATCCATTTTATACACTGCATATACTATAGACTAGCATGACAATTAAGTTCTTTCTCCATTTAAAATTTACCACCAATTTACAGTAAAACTAAAATAATGTACAATTTCCCTACTTTTAAAGGGCAAATTGAAACAAATATTTGCAGAAAGCCATTAAGTTTAGAAAGTAACATATGCAGTCATAAATATTTGCATTTTTAAGTGCACATGAACAGTAAGGGAAACACAAAAGAACATTCTAATACTAAACAACTTCTACAGCCTTTGAATAAATAAGCTCAAATAAAACAATAAAACCATCATTAAAGAAACCACTGATTTTGTTTTACATCACACTAATGGCTTTAGGAAGGAAAAAACCAGAAGAGCATCAGACCCTAAATAAGAGACAGCAGTCCAATATTGAAGGCCCTTTCAATGCACAGAAGAGAACAGAACACTTACTTCGTTAAAGGGAAAGGGCAAGAGCAGAAGCAATACTCGTATTTCTTAATTAATCTGGGAAGAAATAAAGACAGGGATCTGTCATTTTCATGATGATTTTTCTTTGAATTCTAGTATGCGCCAAGAAGTTCAGTCACAGAAATTGAAGCATACCACTATTAAAATCCCAACCTGACCACGTTTATTAAAAGCTGTTTTCCCTCCTGGGACTTTACTCCAGGTCTGAGGTTTAATTAGAAGGAAAGGAGCACAAGCTTTTGTGAAGAGTCTGGTCAACTGCAAAAAGCAGTTTTCCCACAACCGGTACCTGACATAACCAGCAGATGGCGCTCTCCATAAAGACAACCCTCACTAACACAGTCACTACACAGGAGTTGGGCATTCTTGGCCAGGGACAATTAAAAAGCTAATGGGGATATTTTCTAACAGAAAAAAAGACAAAATAAATTATCCTGTTATCCCCTAAGGATAAAACTTTCAAGCTATGTTTACATATTTCCCAACTATTTCAACTAAAAAGCGAATTTTCCCCATATGCAATGTTACCACTAACCTACCATTCAACTTGAATTAATCCTTAATAATTCAAATTAACTATATTGAAGTTGTCCCTGTTTTTCCTATGTGTTCTGGTAAAAACAAAGTGATTTCAAATGCTTAAGGAAGACCTTTTAGAAAGTTGACCCATTCTTTTCATATTTTTGTTGATGTTTATTTATAAAAGGTTAAACACAGTTTTACTCTCTTGCCTACATTCTTTTTAAGGAAATCAGTGTTCTAGAAGGGAGTAGAGTTACAGAAACCGGTTCAAACAGAAAGAACCCCAAGCCCTGGAACACCTCAACTAACACCAGACTCCCACTTAAGCAACAGAAAATGTTCGGCTGAGTCCCTTTGCAGCAGTACTTTTCATACTAATAGTGATACTACCTCTCATTGACTGAATGGCTGCTATTTCCCTAGTAAGTAGTCAGGTCCATGCCCCATTCAGTGGGGGAAAGAACCATGCACTTCACTGTTCACATCAAACCTCCAGCACATATTCCTGCACAGCCCCTCCCTCTCAGGCCGCCTCCACCTCACGGAGCAAACAGAGCTGTCCACGGGAGCCCTCCCAGGACCCCGGCACTAAATCTACTTGCTCACCTGCTATGTTTGTACACACTCCCTGCTTCCTTCCTGTTACCACAAAGTATGCAGCCCCCCCACCCCGCCCCATCACCACCACTACATCAAAACTTAATGCCTTACCAGGTGCACAAAACTGCACCCATGCAGGTTTCTCAGAGACCCTCACTTCATTAGTTGCCTCCCATTTCCTCTATTTCCACTAGACCCTTTCTCTCAGTGTGCAATATTCTGTTCTAGAAGAAAGGCGGGAAGGGAAAGAAAATACAATGCACCTGCTTAGACTCCAAATGCCCTCCCAGCTACTTACTGTCTCTTCTCTCCAATGACCTTCCCAGCCAAGCTTCTCAAAGCACAGCCACACTTTCTCCCTCCGCATTTTCAGCTCCACCCACTTTCTTTTTTTTAAAAATTTTATTTATTTATCTTTAGAGGGGAAGGGAAGGAGAGAGGGAGAGAAATATCAATGTACGGTTGCCTCTTATGCATCCCCTACTGGGAACTGGCCTGCAACCCAGGCATGTGCCCTGACTGGGAATCGAACCGTGATTCTCTGGTTCGCAGGCCCGTGCTCAATCCACTGAGCTACACCAGCCAGGGCTCCACCCACTTTCCATACCAACCTAATCTTGGGTCCAACGCCCACCACCGTCACCCACAGAAATGCTTTTGCCATAAGCATTGTGGCAGACGTCAAAACAGACAACAGACTGTCCTTTTCCTGCATCCATGCCCTTGCAAGGTGACTGTGCTGCTCCTCCCATCAAGTGGTAAGAGTGTTAAAAAAGATGATTAGTGGTGGAAATTGGGGCGGCGGGGGGCGCAGGGGGAGCAAGAGTGTTTCCCAGCAGTTGAAAGTGACATGTTCTTATAACTTATTTTGGCCAATGGGATGCTGGGCAACTTAATGACTGCTTGTGCCACTGGGTTCACTGGCTGGAGCTCTCAGGGCTCTGCTCCTAACACAGGCACAGCCCCGCAGTGTCCCGCTAGGCGAGGCCCTCGCACTCCCCCCAGGATCACCACGAGCAGGCCGGCCGCGGCCAGACCACCAGGGGACCCCAGGCATCTACCGAGAGATGCATGAGTGGCATCGGCTACAGTGACCCAGACCGGCAGGACCACCCGGACTCAACCTGCCAACCCACGGGGTTGGGAGCTACACAAATGGTGCTTGTTCTAAGCACCATTTCGGAGCTTGGGCAGTAAATGTTGAGCGGATAACCTTTTCAAAGTCACCGAC
This sequence comes from Sturnira hondurensis, assembly GCF_014824575.4. Lineage (NCBI taxonomy): Eukaryota > Metazoa > Chordata > Mammalia > Chiroptera > Phyllostomidae > Sturnira > Sturnira hondurensis. Next base: position 15,378,345 of record NW_028082350.1, on the reverse strand, counting down.
TTCCATGTTGTCAAAGCAAAGCAACACTCTTCTCGTCCTTACTGCACTGCTCTCGGCAGTGTGAGGATGTCGGGCTGCAGCGTCCTCCTCCAACCCCCCTCTCTACACCACGCTGCTCATTTTTCTCCTTCCCCACTCCCCACACCCGTGTCCTCTGTCTCCTCCTCCTGCAGAAGTTCAGTTCTGGAACCTTCATTCACTGTTTAACCTGTACACGTCTCTTCTTGCACGGCGTCTGCCCAAGTCTTCTTAGCGCTACCCCAGAGACTCCCAAGCACCCATCCGCACCAAGTGCGCACCCACACGCACCAAGTGCGCACCGCACCCACAGCCCCCCTTTAACTCCGATGCGCAGGTGCCACTGTCCACTGCGCACTTCCACCGGGGCATCCTCGAAGGCACCTTCGACATAAAAAACCCCAAACCAAACAACATACTTTCGCCGAACTCCTTCCCTCTTAAAACACACACACACACACACCCCTCCTTTTTCAATCTTTTCTTTGTAATTAGTCCCTAGTGTACCCCGACTTGTTCTTCCCAGAACACTGGGAGTGACCCTTAATAGTTCTCTTTCAACATTTAAAAGCAGCCGTTGAGTCTGTGAACCTTAACTGCGAAACAGAAAGGACGCCCGCCCTCACGTGGCCGGCAGTTCGCCACTCACTTCACCACCCCCGAATCTCAGCCACCCTCCGATTCAGCCTCCACAGAGCAGCCGCATCCATCTTACCAGGCTCATCTCTTCATAGCGCCGCCGCTCACTTAAAAGTCCGAAACAGGTCCCATTGCCCCTGGAGTAAGTCCCCAGCACACTCCAGCTGCCTCTAGTGCCCCAGCCTCGGAGTGTGCTCTTTCTCCCCCTTCGGACTCTTACCTGCTCTCTCACTCTGCTCCTGCCTGGCTGACGCGGACTTCTCGAGATTCCCATGTCCATTTCTCTGGGACACGGCCCCCAATCAGGCGAGCTAAATCAAGTCCCTACCACACGCTGTCACACTGCCCCGTCCTTTTCCGAAAAACTCCCCATAACTGCAAAGATGTATCCTCTAACGCCTGGCTCCCCTTCTACAATGTAAACTGTGAGAGCAAGAATCCTACTTTGTTCGCCTAACACAATGACAACCAAAATGCAAGGGCTCAACAAGTATCTTTAGTCATGAATCATAAAATCATGCCCATTTAACAAGTGAGCAGACTGAGGATTAGAGGGATTAATTATGTCAAAGTGAGCCAGCAACTGAGCTGACCTAACCCGTATATAATTCCCAAGGCTTCTCCCCTTACCTTAATGGTTCGCAGTCTACGGAGCACACCTGCATCCCCTAATACTCAGGCTGAACTTGGACTTGAAAAAACTTCTGTATTTCTACATGCAAAGTTGACTACCAATGCACCCTAACAGCACAAAAGTATGAACAGTCCAAACATCTATGACCCAGTGAATGTATAAACAAAATTTGTTATATGCACACAATGAAATACTACTCAGAAATAAAAGAAACAATAAGGATGATCCTCAAAAACATTCAAGGAAAAGAAGCCAGACACAAAAGACTGCATATTACGTGATTACATTCACATGAAACATCTGGACAGGGAAACAGAAAACAGGTCAGTCGCCACGTGGGGCTGGCGGGGAGGGAAGTGACTGCAAACGAATGAACGGTCTTCAGAGGATGTCAGTGCACACTAAAGTTACTAAAAATCACTGACTTGCACACACAGGAGATAAGTGTGTCAAAGGAAACACAAAAGAAGGGCAATTCATCCTGTCCAAGACGAAGAGAAAGTCCTAGCTGCCCATCAGAGAGCTGGAATGTCAGCTATACTGTGGGACCCAAAGGGGAGGCTGGGTGAGGGTCCCGGCAGAGGAGACTGAGTAACACGAGAGGACAAAGACATGTCTGATGCAAAGAACAAAACAAACACAGCTGTCTGTTATAATATACGTGTGTTTCCAGGAAAACCTGACATTCTGCAGAATCACACTTTCGAAATAATGGACAGAACATTAGCAAAACAACAACGATCCCCACAAAATACTAGCACAGTCAGTCTACACTGGCATTTGTTCCCAACATCATAATAAAATTTTCAGCCCTAAATCATCTTGAAGTCAGGCTTTCTCCTTAAAGTTATGTCCTTGTAGGTACTTATCTCCAATAGAAAAAATTTTAGCAAAATTAAAATTTTAATCCAGTGTTAAATGTGGGGGAAACGACCTCACAGATACTTCACATGCACTCTAAGCTGCACCAGATAGCTTCATAGAGAAACATTACGGCCCTGGCTGGGCAACTCGGTTGGTTAAAGCGCTGTCCTGAGATGCCAAGGATGCAGGATTGATCCCCAGTGAGCGCACGTACAGAATCAACCAATGAGTGCATCAGTAAGTGGAAAACAAATCAATGTCTCTCTCTCAAATCGATCAATAAATTAAAATTTTTAAAAAAGATTAGGGATTCTCCAAACTATTAAATCTCCTGCGTGTAATAAACAAAGGTAATTTCACAGAGGGATTTTTAGTTGTTCTGCACCACATCTACGAATCACTTACAGGCCGTATTTTCCTTCATAGCACAATACTACTAAACAATTTTTTTGTCAAATGCCTAGATCCAACAGGACTTCAAATACAACATATGCTCCCACATTTTATGATTTCTTTTTTTTAATTTTTATTGAGATACAACTGACATATTAGTCTCAGGCATATGATGTAATGATTCAATTTCTAATTATTCAATTTATGTAGATACTGGGTTAACATCCAGCACCATAGTTCCAAACTGCCTCGTGAAGAGAACTTCCGAGAGCCACTCGCTCAGCAACTTCAGGTGAATAATGCAGTACCAATGACCATGGCTGCACCACCGAGGACACGGCCTACAACACAGCCCATGACTTACTTGGTTTGTTTCTGCAAGTTTGCACCTTTTGGCCTCTTTCACCCACCCCTTCAACTCTGGCAACCACCAATCTGTTCTTTGCATGCATGTGTTGGGACTTTTGTTTTTTGTTGTTAAGATTCTTTCTTTGACTCACGTCACGCAGCATGATGCCCTCAGTGTCCACCCATGTTGTCACAAACAGTCAGATTTCCACCTTTTTTAACGATTGAAAACCACACATGCTCTTTAATCCTTCATCCACTGATGCACATTAATAAATGCAGTTACTCATCTTAAAATTAATTTTGACCTCTTTCCTACTTTTTCTCAGGAAAACAAACTAGCTGCATAAAGAACATCAATGTAAAAATAGTTTTGCTATCTTTCACTTTGAAAGAAGATACGTCTTTTCAATCCCCTGGCAAACAAATTTTCCTCCACTAAAAAGGTAAAACTCAGAAAATGAACTATACTACAAAAATACCACTCAGAAATAGACTTTAAAACATCGACTGTCTTCTGAGATGCGAACAGACAGCCCAGTAGATCATCTCTGCACAGATACCTGCAGCTGCACCGCAGAGAGACGGCTCCACGTCCTGTTCTATGACACGCAGACAGTGACTGCTGGCTTACCCACTGCATCAGCTGTGCAGCACTGCGCCTGCAGCCACCAGAGTGTGCACCGAGACAGCTCCAAACACCCAAGACCCCATGGCAAACTCACGAGCATTGGAGGGTATTCCTAATTGTGGAGAAAAACACAGCGGTCCTAAGATCTGGCAGATTCCAGGTGAGCTACTAGCTCAAGGTACTTCCATATCAACATTCTATATTCCTTCTAACGGTACCGCATCTTTGAGAAACTGGGTTTGGGGCAACTGATGAGACAAAAAAAATACTGTATGAGAGTCAGTGTGAAACAGAGTATGAGGTGGCAGCGTCTAACCTGATTCTGAGACTTGCGATATTACCCATGCCCAACGGGAGACATATCCCATCAGTAAGTAGCTGTTGCTATTTAAGAATAAAAAGAAGCATTTTTTTTTGTTTCCATGTATGTGCAATCCTTAGATCTAATACTTACTAAGCTATGTGTACCTAGCTAAAACAGCACTGCTACGTATCATTCTTGGAGCCATATAAAAACGGTGAAACGGCGAGGGCAGGGCTGCTGCATGGGAACCAGAACTGGGGGCCGCTCTGGCCAAGTGCCAGCAGGAGGGCCTCGCGGACCCTGGTGAGCAAGCAGCGCACTGGCCTGTCATCTGCACCCTCTGTGCACTGGTGATGGGGTACAGACAATTTTTTATACAAACTAAGAAGACTGAAAGAAAACATACCAAAAATGAGTTAGGGTAACAGGCTGCTCTCCATCACATTTCATTTGAGAAAAGCAGTAGACAAAACTAAAGGTTGACTACAATAATTAAATAAAAAATATCCAAATGTTGCATATATTGGGTTGGCCAAAAAGGTTGTTTGTTTTTTTCCATAAAATAGCTCTCGATGCACTTAGTTGTCATTAAATTCATCTGAAATAATTATGTTACATTGTATTGTGGCAGCTGTCACATCAGCTGTGCATTAAAAAAACATCAAAATTGGTGAATTTTTGTGGAGCCACTTTAATATTGAAGATGAAAGAGAATAAGCAACATTTTTGAAATATGCTTTATTATTTCAAGAAAGGTAAAAACACAACTGAAATGCAAAAACAGATTCATGCAGTATATGGAGAAGGTGCCGTGACGGATCAAATGTGTCCAAAGTGGTCTGTGAAGTTTCGTGGAGATTTCTCACTGACGATGCTCCACAGTTGTGTAGATTAGTTGAGTGGACAGCGATCAAATTGAGTCATTAATTGAGAACAATTGGTGCTCTACCACACAGGCGAAGGCTGGCATACTCAAAATGTCCCAAATCAATACTGTTATTGGTGGAAATGAAAAATGTGCCTTTAATTTTATGGAAGAAACTAAACAGAGGTTTGGGCCAGCCCTGTATTATGTTGGCTTGTTTAAAGACAAGGTTAATTCAGTCTCAAAGCCTTCGCTATCTTCAGCAGCCGAGCCCTACTTTGAAACAAAATCTCCACCAACTTCTAAGTTACAAAACATCAAGCAGAGGCCTCTGTCGCAGAGGGGAGGAAAGTCCCAGACCAGTTTGGCCTTCCACCTCCACACCTGTAACAGTGTTCACAGGAACCTCTGGGCTTCAACGAGTGTTAAGTTAAAGGGAAGGAGGCCAGCCTTCAATTAGAGCAGCTCAGCTTTTCAAAAGATCTCGTTTGAATAATGGTTTATTTGAAAAGCACAAATTACAAGCCATAGGCTAAAGCCAGGGCAATGACTTTCAAACTTTTTTTAAATGGCAATACAACCCAGTACATAAGCACACTTTAAAAAAAAAAAGGAGAGCCCTGCCTGGTGTGGCTCAGTGAACTGAGCGCAGGCTGCGAACCAAGAGGTCGCCAGTTCGATTCCCAGTCAGGGCACATGCCTGGGTTGCAGGCCAGGTCCCTGGTACAAGTCCCTAGTACAGGGCGCACAAGAGGCAACCACACATTGGCAGTTCTCTCCCTCTCATTCTCCTTCTCTTTATCTCTTTCTAAAAATGAATAAATAAAATCTTTAAAAAAAAGAAAAAAACACCTCTGATTACAGAATATTCTTTTCATATGTCACTCATTCTGAGATTTTCTACTCTAATTGAAACCCTGTTTATAAAACTTTGGCCTAAATGACTTCTCAACCAAGAAAATAAAAATTAATGTGAGTGGAGAGAGAAGAAAGAACAAATACAAACAAAAAAAACCATAAGATTTCCATTTCATCATGCATACCAAAAAAAGGGGGGGGGGGTGGAAAGGCATGTGCATGAATTAGAGCTAAATATAAAAAATAAAATCATCAAAATCTTATCTCTAGTTAAAAAACTTTTCAACCTGAGAACAAGAGATAAATCTTAGCCTTTTTCAATAGAACTTCTGATTTTATGGTAGACAACTGCATTATAAACTTTACTTCTCTTCTTGGCCAAACCCATTAAAATGGCAAAGAAACACAAAGTAAGGAAAAAATGTGTTTCCAAAGTAAGGAAAGCAGTGTTAGAAACCAGATCACTTACAATGCGGAAAGTCAAGACACGCAGACTCAGGACTCGCTGCGAGGTGGCCTGCAGGACTGCAGACAAGAGGTTGCACGTCCCCTGCCTCGGGCCACCACCAAGAACGCACCACGGCATCTCCCAACAGCAAGCTCTTACCTCTATAGCCGTTCCTCTCCCAATCCCTGCCAACAGTCTCAGCTGAGAGAACAAGGCAGACAAGATTTTGACAGTCCACCAGAAACCAAAACGAAATTAAGATAGGCAAAGATTTTGCTTTCTTGGCTTGGCAAGACTCCGAAAGATAAATCAGGCTAGGATTTGGTGACCCACACGATCTCTCAGCCATCTGTCTTGTTCATGGGAGACACAGGCTCTGGCAGTGTGCTCCCAGCCCGCAGAACCCTAAAAATATTCCAACTCGTTAAAAGCCTCTCTCTCTGTCAACTCATTTACCATACCAGGGATAACCCACACAAGAGATGAAACTAGACTCACCCATTCCCTTAGGAGAACTCATCTAAAGAAAATAATACTAATTGGTATAAACTGCTAAAGAAGCCCACAGCCGCTACCCAAAATGACTAATTTAGAATTCCCGTCATAAATACAACTGCATGAGGATAAGTGAAAAAGCACATTAGGAGACAGAGTCCAAAGAAGGTGTACAAAACAGGCCAAATAAAGCACAATGTGAACACAGAAAGGCACAAAAGAACTTTATAATTTTAATTAGTAAGCTCAATGAAATGTGGAGATATCTGTACAGGAAGAGCAGTAATAACAAACGAGAGAACTCTGGTGACCCGTGAGCACGCAGTCTGCGCTGCCAGGGCCGTGGGGAGGGTAATGAAACAGCGCCCACGGCAGTGATGTCAGGCTGCCTGGCTTCGAACCTCAGCTGGACCAAGTGAACACCCACCTCCAACCGTGCGAATCAAAAGCCCCAGACCCTGCGGAGTTACCGCACCACTGTGCTCACAGTGAGGAAGTCTGGAAGGACGCTTCCACACTGCACCCTCGCCCCCCACCCTCCCCATGGGAGCAGGATGGACTGGACTTGAGCAGCACGTGGTGTGTACATGAGGACTTGGGAGGACACGGGTCCCTTTAGCTCTGTGCCCACTATGAGGACAACCGGACCTCAATCCCCTCTCAGCAAAAACCCTAGAAAGTCTCCAGTGTGTAACAAATTCAATTCTTAGTGAGTGCTAAAGCAAATCCTCTGTGCAATTTTTAAAAGTCTCAGTTTAGGCCCCTAAATTTTCCACATATTAAGCACAACAAAGTCTGAGTCTTACTCAAGGAGCACCAAACACATGAGGGACAGACTACAGAGACTCACACCCTGGTGAATTCAGGGCTCACAGTTCTTACCTCGCAACACGTGTCAATCCGTCCGACCCTCCCCAGCGCCCCCTGCAGGCCAGCGACCTTTTCTCCTAGAGCACAGCATACACAGGCTGTGCAGTTTGCCTGTAGCTGCCTAGCTCACGGGCGTGGGGCAGGGACTCGGGCCATTCCAGAGCCCGCATGTTTAGCCGCTGTGCTCTTCTCAAAGGTAAGTACTAGACTTTCAAAAGCAAAACAACAACAACAACAAAAAAAACCTTGCTTCAAATGTCAAATCTACCATCAACTATGGCATTTTGGTAACTTAAAGCAACTCGAGTCTGCTCCTCAGCGATCGGAAGGCAGTGACGACTGTGTCATGGGACCACTGCGTGGGTGGCCAGGAGCATGGCACGTCCGAGTGAGTGCCACATTAACATTTTCTCCGGCTGAGCCCATGCGGGCACACTCGGGGACACCACCTACTCCAAGCATTTCACACAGGTTTATTCCACCGGACCCTCTAAACTGTCTCAGAAAGTATCACTGCTCTCCTAACCATTCGTACAGGCTAGGGAACAGATCCAGAGATGAAGAAACTTGAGCGAGATGAGAATGATTACAAACCGACCCCAAGTCTCCACCCCCTGGTGCCCACACTCCTGCAAGCTCACTCCCAGGAGGGGCAGAGTTCTCGTCCCCCCACCCTGAACCCTGCTGGCCTCACCACTTGCCTCACTCAAGGGAACAAGGCCTCCGGGACCCTGGCTCAGTTCCGAGTGTAGACCTCACAAGACTCTGCATGCTCCCGCTGCCTCTCTCAGAACACGGCCACCGCCACACGAACAAGCACAGGCCTGCCTGACGGTGGCGAGGGGCACGTGCCTCAGTCGCCCTGGACGCCAGCCAGCCAACCGCCAGACCTAGGAAGCCACCCTGGACTGGCTGGCCCCCAGCCTGCCTGCCAAGCGACCAGAGAAAGGAGTGATCCTGGTTGAAAGCACCTTGTTTGAAAGGGCCCAATCTAGCCCAGATTGATCAGAAACACCCATGTGACCCACCTATTAATGAGCAGTAATACACACCAGTCTTAAGCCACTGAACTGGGGGTGCGGGTAACAGAACAAGAGCCACACGCATTCATGGGGAGGCAGCAGAGCTGGGGTTTAAGGCCAGGCAGCTCGACCCCGAGCTCAGCCCTGAGTCATTACATCACGTAACTTCCAACTTCAGGGCAGACTCCCTACACAATGCTACTGAGTCCTTTCCTTAGTGAAGAAGAAAGAAGGCACCCATACCATTTTATGACTTAAAAATAATTTTGTAACAAGTCCAAAATAGTCAGTGTAATTCATTTCCTTAACTAAACAAAAAATCCAAAATACACAGCAGCCCTAGAATCAGAACCCCACCATGAACAACCATCAGTCCATGACTTCATTAAGCACTGCACAAAAAACCGCACACTTCTCTGGATACAGTTACAGCACTTTCAACACTGTGTCTAGGATATCCTGATAAACTCCCCAAGTACTGTGAAACGTTATCTATTAATTTGTACTAACTCATTCTCACTCTTAATCAATGTGCTTGGCTTCCCAATTCACCGACACAGAGCCCAGCCCATCATCTATCTCCCCACCTGTGTGCATCGTGCCGACATAGTTCCTTGTCAGAGGGAGTGGGGGGGTGGTCTTGGTTTTCGCCAGGGGATGTGGCAACAGCTCCACTAAACTGGGCCCCTCAGCCTTTTCATGCCCAGGCGACTACACAGTAAGGGCCCCAGAACTGGGGGTGCGGTGGAGGTGAGCTTCCTCTCAGGGGAGGCCAGGTCACTACCACACAGGTGAGGCTGAGGAGCAGCACGCCTGAAAGGCAGGAGCTGGTCGGGGACGCCACTCAGGGCTTCCCTGCATAGCACTGCGGTTAGAGTCGGTGGCAACAAGGCGGCAGGATGCTGTGGGTCCAGGCCCTTCGGATGAAGATGAGGGTCACCCCCCAGGCCCATGCCCACAACCAACTGCAAGAACAGGGGCCATGTGGAATGAGAGCAGAAGGCACTTACAGGTAACAACTACGACCACGTGGCTAGTTACAGACACGGAAATTCTAATGAGTATATCTTCCTTATTTTGATATAAAAATTTTACATGTATCTTAACCAACATATTTTATCTCCCTTTCTACAGTCATCTAATAATAGTTAATTTCATATCAAACCTCAAAGTATTTAAGTTATAAAATATCAAGTAGAAAATGTGACATAGGTAGAACAAAAATGAACTCAACTATGGATAAAGTAATTTTGTATCCTCTATTAAGGAGAAGGCTTGCATATTTAAACAAAGAATACTATTGTTCATCAAAAGTATAATTTTGTGCCCTGGCCAGGTAGCTCAGTTGGTTGGAGCGTCATCCATGCACCAAAGGGTTGCAGGTTCAATCCCCAGTCAGGGCACACACCTTGGCTTCAAGTTTGTTCCCCAGTCACACACGGGAAGCAACCAACCGATGTGTCTCTCTCACAACGCTCTCTCCCCCCCCCTCTGAAATCAACAAACGGATCTCCCAGTGAGGGTTTTTAAAAAGCAGTCTAATTTTCTGGCCTGTGGTGCGCAGTAAGTTGGGTGCAGTGCCACACAACACCCCGAGGCGGTGAGTCCAACCTCCCGCCGGAGCACACACCAAAATCAGTTCCTGAGTGCGCCAGGAAGTGCAACACCAACTCCATGTTTCTCTTTCTTTCTGTCTCTCAAATAGAAAAATTAAAAATAATAAAAAGAATTATTTTAAAAAGTATGATTTTCAATAACTAAGGTGGGGGGCGGAAATGGGAGGGAGGTGGGGAGCACGGGGGGGCAGGGCTGGGAATATAAGACAGAAAACTGTACTTGAATAAGAATTAAATAAAAATTAAAATTAAAAAAATAAAGTATGATTTTGCATGTTTTTATAACGTAAATATGATTAAAAGTAGTGTGTACAGGTGCCATGGTGACACGAGATGACTGCGATGGCTTTTCATTGTCATCTCATCAAAGTTACAAGTACATTTCTCCAAATTCCGCTCCCTGCACGGTTGTGGGTTAGGGTTGGCTTAAAAAGAAATTCCCGTGAGATTTAGGAGACAAAAGTGAAGCAGAAGAAATGTCCAAGATGCCAAAAGAAGGTCAGGCACGCTGCAGTCCTCAGACACCATCAAGGATCCCCGGGCTCACTTCTGCCGGCACGGGGCAACTACTCAGCCCACGCCCTTCCACCTGCTGTCAGACCCCCCCCTTTGCTTGTCCGAACACCACCAGGGCAGGCTGCTGCGGGCCACCAGAGGAGGAGTGCCGCAGCTACTGCAGGCAACCCGCATCTGAGCTGCAGCCTGGGAAGCAGCGAGAGAGTGACATAGGTCCGGCTGATTTCCTTAAGCGCCCCCCTCTCTGCAGGCTCCAGTTCAACCTCACCCCCCCCACACACTTCCCGTCTGTCTTCCCTCCCAACTGCCAGCCCGCTGACTCCAAGCCAAACACCAGACTCCTCCGGAATGTGCAATCAGCTCTTGAAACTGGTAAAACCAATCACTGTGATAATCGCACTTGTTTCAAACCCTGACTGACAGAGACGGAAATGTTATTTAGGGTTAGACTGCAGTAGAAAGGGCTGAATGTGTCCACCTACCTCTGAACTAAAGAGAAAAAAGTCAAACATCATAACCGGGGTTACCATGTACCTCACCTCCCTTCCACTGGCAAATACTTCAGGGTTTACCTGAAGAACATTAAGTTTTGAAAGCATTTATATTTCCTTCTTAAGTAGCAAGTTCAAATTTTAAAACCCACCTTCTTACAAAGTTTTACAACAAAATAGGCACTGCCCAAATTCAAGAAGAAAGTTAAAACCAGCACGCTTTCATAATGTACTTAGACTGCCGTGATGTCAGCCTCAGACCTGCACAAGCAATAAACTGGAAAATGTGTGCACCGTCTCTACAACCAACTCACCCCGTTCCCGCAGGGACACACTTAAAGGGAAAATTTCGTCCAGCTCAAGTCACAGCCATAAACTCAAATGTTTGTAGAATGATCCTAAAGGGTCCTCTGGACCTGAGTCATTTACCATTTAAAGTTAAATAAATGTCCAACAGCCCCATCATGAACATGAATTCTGAGACAGGATGGGTTGAGACATTCACATTTTAGTACTTTTTCCACAGAGTAGAAATACCAAAAGAAGTAAAGGTCAAAGATGGCTGAAAACTGGTATCTTCCACTGCGATCTGGGACCAGGTGTCCCCCTGCTGCCTGTCAGCGATCCCTGCTCCGGAAGAGGAAAGAAACAGCAGTGGAAACATGCTCATCCGGTCCACCAGGCTTTGTGAAGATTCTTTAGCTCCTGGCTTTTCACTAACTACTGACTATTTGCACCAAGTGTAAGTGCCCGAAGCTACAGTCAATGGTCTACCTTACTCTAAAAACGTGCAGCCCTGAAACGAGGTGTGTAACCCAGCAAAGGCGCTCAAGGGCCCCGTGCGCAAAGAACGCCAGCGAGTCTGCGCCGAGCTCTAACACTGGAGGAGCGCCACCTCACTTCACCTCGGGAGACCGACCCTCACAGGTCACAGCCATGAACTCTGCAGAGCACACTGTCAAAAACGACCTGAAGACCAAAAAGCAAGCAATCACGCAAGAGCAGGCCGACCGTGAAGGCTGGACCGTGGAAGAAGGCGGCGGGCAGACACACGGTGGACGCAGGAGGAAGATCGCAGCCCACACAAGGATGCCACTGCCTGGCAACAGCTCCGGGGAACCCAGGCAGGGAGCCGCCGTTTTACCGAAGGTCCCGGCCACGGAGGGCCCAAGAGTCAGAGGGGGAATTCAGGAAAGGAGCAGCCCACAGGAGGGGAGGGCTCCAAAGCTTACACAAAAGCCCAGGACGCTGCACCGGCCCCTGGGCTTCACGTGCTCAGGGAAGGTTCCAGGCTGCCTGGAATAACTCAGCCGCAATTTCCACTGCTGCCCACCGCAAAGTGGCCATGAGCCTGGAGTCCAAGCCTGACCAACTTGCAACAACTCAGAAAACAGCCCAGGCTTTCTGCAGACCCATCCTGATGAGTAAGATCGAGCCTTCCCAGGTTCCAGGAGACCAGCCAGTGACTTAACTATGACAAGAATAAAGAAAACTTGAAGGTGATGAATCATCCACAATGTCCACTCTACAATAAGGACTTTCTAGACCTGAAAAGAAGCAAAAAAAATGCCCTATGGTCAAGGGTGAAAAAAGCAGTCAACAGAAAAAGACTATGAAATAGTCTTTTATTCATACAAGGGAATTAACAAGCAGGGAGTTTAAAGCAAATACTATAAATCTGGTCACAGACCTTATGAAAACATGGTCACAATGGGAAATCTCAACAAATAAATGGAATTAGTTTTTAAAGCCCTGGCGGGTGTGGCTCACTTGATTGGAGCATGGTCCTGTAAACGGAAAAGTTGAAGGTTCTATTCCCAGTCAGGGCACATGCCTAGGTTACAAATTCCACCCCTGTCTGGGACTGACTGCTGTCTCTCTCTCACATCGATGTTTCGCTCCCTCCTTTCCTATCTCTCTAAAATCAATATAAGCATGTCCTCAGGTGAGGATTAAAGAAAGGTTTTTAAAAAACAGCTAAATAAAATGCTGGAAATGAAGGGCGCATCACTTGAAAACGGGACTCGATATATCTGCACCCCACGTTCACTGCAGCATTAGCCATGGGAACCAAGACTCGGAGATGCCCGCTGACTGATGAAAGGGCAGAGAAGATGCGACGTACACCTGCAATGAAATGCTACTCAGCCCTTTGTGACAACGTTAAGTAACCTTGAGGGCATGACGCCAAGAGCAATAAAATGAAAGACAAACACTGTGTGATCTCACACTGTGGAATCTAAGAAAGTCGAACTCATACAAACACTGAGTGAGGCGGTCGTTGCCATGGTGGTGTGGGGTAGGAGAAATGGGGAGATTTTGTCAAGGAGGGCAACCCGCGGTTATACGAGTAACGGCTGGGCCCTGATGCTCGGCACGGCGACCGCAGCCAACAGTACTGTACTGCATGCCTGACAGCTGCCGAGAGAGACGTCCAAGTCTTTACCACACACACGAACGCCAAGCGGTAAGACGTGAGTGAGGGGCTGTGTGCTGATCCCCCTACTGCAACAACCGGCTCACAACGTACACGCACTTGGCGCATCCAGATGTGCATCTCTGTCGCCTACTATGTGCCCAGTACTAGGCTGGGGTTCTAAAATAACTATGAGCTCGTGCCCTAACGAGGCTAACAAGGAAACACAGTCCTTGTGTCACAACACCCATGAGGAGAGGGTCTCCCTTACAAAGACGGTGCAGGTCCCATGGAGAACAAAGGGCACCCCGGCCCCTGACGGAAGAGTCGAGTTTCAGGACAGCCATGCGGTGAGGTGTAGGATGAAAAGCAGGACTCTGGATATGCGGGCCATCACAGAAGAGGAGTGACACGTGCAATGGGACAGAGACTAAGGGTCTCCCCCAACAGGGAGCTAGGAGCAGGCGCGTGCTTTCAAAGTGCAGAGACCCCACGAGGAAGGAAAAGGTAGACAGGTACCATGCTGATGCCAAGGTATCTGGATGAGAGTAGGAAAGCACCACTGAATAGCTGTGTGAGCCAGGAAATGACACATGAAAATGAGCTCTCAGAACCACCTCTGTGAGCAGTGGGGGGCGAGCCTAGCAGGGAGTGCAGCTGGAAGCAGAGACCTGTCAGAAGGACCTGCAGAAGGAGCAAGCCATGCTCACTTCTAGCAAACCACCCAATGGCACATACACTGAACAGGAATTTAAGAATCTATCTGGCCAAGATGGAGGCATAGGTGGAAACACTGTGCCTCCTCGCACAACCAAGTTTAAAGACAACAAAGACTGAGTAACAAAAACACAACCAAAACAGACACAAAACTGAACTGTACAGAAGTACGACAACAACAAACCATTCATCCAGACCGGTAAGAGGGGCAGAGTCAGCGGCTGGCGGAGAGGGGGTGGCGCAGGAAAAAGTGGCAAGACCGACCCAGGACCACAGGCGGCAGTTGGCAGATCCCAGGCACAAAGTGGCAATGAGTGGACCCAGTGAGGGCACAAGGCAGCTGGCTGACTGAGGTCACACATTCACACGCAGATAAACCAAGCGAAGGAGCGAGCAGTGAGACAGACCGCACAGGCTAGGGCCTCAGCAATGGGAATTGGAGCCTGAAAGCACCAACTGGAAAAACTTTCAGGGGTCGAGGTGCCAGGAGAAGCTCCCAGGCTCACAGAGAGTTCGTTGGAGAGACCCACAGGGTCCTGGAGGGTGCACAGGCCCCCACACCTGGGAACCAGCACCAGAAGGGCCCAATTTGCTTGCGGGAAGCAGCAGAGGGGATCGAAATCTGAGAGCGAGCAGAACAAACGCCATTGCCCCTCTCTGACCCCGCCCCAACATACAGCATCACAACCCAGCGACCCAGTCACCCAACCCTGGTGAACACCTAAGGCTCTGCGCCCCTCATACGTGACAGGCGCAAGCAGACCAAACATTATGGCTCAAGAAGAACAGCTCAAAGCCCCAGAGCCTATACTTCTAAGCAACCAAGAGACAGCCAACCTATCAGATGCACAGTTCAAAATACGGGTGATCAGGATGCTCACAGAACTGGTTGATTTTAGTCACAAATTAGATGAACAAATGAAGGTTACACTAAGTGAAATGAAGGGAAATACACAGGGAACCAATAGTGATGGGAAGGAAACTGGGACTCAAATCAAGGGAGTGGACCAGAAAGAAAAAAATGACCAAACAGAAAACAATAAAGAGACAAGAATTCAAAAAAATGAGGAGAGGCTTAGGAACCTCCAAGACATCTTTAAACGTTCCAATATCCAAATTACAGGGGTACCAGAAGGGGAAGAGGAACAGCCACAAGTGGAAAACTTATTTGAACAAATAATAAAGGAGAACTTCCCCAATCTGGCAAAGGAGACAGGCTTCCAGGAAATCCAGGAAGCTCAGAGAGTCCCAAAGAAGGTGGACCCAAGGAGGAACACACCAAGGCACATCTTAATTACATTACCCAAGACTAAAATGAAGAAGAGAATCCTAGAAGCAGCAAGAGAGAAGGGGACAGTCACCTATAAAGGAGTTCCCATCAGACTGTCAGCGGATTTCTCAA
The DNA here is from genome assembly GCF_014824575.4 of Sturnira hondurensis. Taxonomy (NCBI): domain Eukaryota; kingdom Metazoa; phylum Chordata; class Mammalia; order Chiroptera; family Phyllostomidae; genus Sturnira; species Sturnira hondurensis. The sequence continues at coordinate 15,362,798 of NW_028082350.1, read as the reverse complement.
AAGAGACCTTACAGGCAAGAAGGGGCTGGAAAGAAGTATTCCAAGTCATGAAGTCCAAAGACCTATATCCAAGATGACTCTCTCCAGCAAAGCTTTCATTTAGAATGAAAGGGCAGATAAAGTGCTTCTCAGATAAGGTCAAATTCAAGGAGTTCATCATCACCAAGCCCTTATTCCATGAAGGGACTTATCTAAGAAAAAGAAGATAAGCCCTGGCTGGTGTAGCTCAGTGGATTGAGTGCAGGCTTCGAACCAGAGTATCACCGTTCCATTCCCAGTCAGGGCACATGCCTGGGTTGCAGGCCAGTTCCCAGCAGGGAACACATGAGAGGCAACCATACATTGATATTTCTCTCCTGCTCTCCTTCCCTTCCCTTCTAAAGATGAATGAATAAAATCTTAAAAAAAAAAATAAAAGAAAAAGACGATAAAAAATATGAACAGTGAAAGGACAGCAAACTCACAGTTATTAACAACCACACCTAAAACAAAAGCAAACTAAGAGAACAGCTAGATCAGGAGCGGAACCATAGAAATGGAGATCACATGGAGGGTTAGCAACAGGGGAGTGGGAGGAGGAGAAGGGGGAAGAAGGTACAGAGAATAAGTACCACAGACGGTAGGTATAAAATAGACGGGGGGGGGGGGCAAGAATAGTAATGGAAATATAGAATCTAAAGAACTTGTGACACATGGACATAAACGAAAGGGGGGAATGGTGCGGGAGGGGTGTGCGGGGTAGAGGGGAATAAAGGAGGGGAAATGGGACAACTGTAATGGCATAATCAATAAAATATATTTAAAAAATAAAAAAAAGAATCCCCAAACTGACAGGAAAATGGGTAAAAATTAAGGTCAGGCAGTTCACAGAAATAAAAAAACAGAAATAGCTCTTAAACGGTTGAAAAGATACTCAGTTTCACTCATAATAGAAATGTAAATTAAAGCTACACCATGAGACCATCCTGTATCTATTGGGTTGGCAAAAATCCAGAAGGTGTTATTACACACTGTGTTGGAAAGGTATGGGGAAACAAATATTCTCGTATATACATATATCAGGAGATTTCACAATCTCCATGAAGGACAATTTGACAATAGGTATCAACAGTAGTACACCTGCTAAATTCTGTAACCCACCAATTCCACTCCCAGCAATTTATCCTGCAGACATACCTGCATGTGCATACATGGCAATATTTGACAATGAATGATACACGTACAAGGTGCCAATGCAGCATTTTTATAAAAGTAAGAACTAGAAACAATGGCACTTCCCTCCAATGGGCTCCTTAAATCACATCTCCACGTAAGTAGAGACGAACACTGCGGCTGTTGACAGAGCAAGCACGCACTAGCACTTACTCACATAATGACACGGAAAGAATCTCAAAGGAATGTTGTTACGTGAAAAAAGTAAAGGACAGAACAGTTAAAGTTTCCAGAATTAGTATAAAATGGAGGTGGAGGGAGAAGTAAAGTAAACGAAACACATTTTAACTGGCTGCACTTTTTTAAATCCCAGAAGAATAGGTAAGAAATCAGTAGTTAGTAAACTACTGTAGGAATCTTGGAACTAGGCAGATGGACAGACTTTTCATTGTATTTTGTTTCTCTTTTCAATTTTTACTTTTGGGGCATTGTATATAGTGTAAACAGAAAAACCTGAGAATACTGTAAAATCCAACAGAATTTGGCAGCTCATGTGATATGAGAAGGAAAGGAGATGAGAGGTCAAACTGACCCCCCAGGTTTCTGATAGGTAAAAAATCTGGTCATCCTTTACAACTTAGAAAGTTACGTGCTATTAACCACGGATGAGGGTAAATGGTACAGGAAGGCAGCTCAGTTTCTGGACCCACTGCACTGGAGCTACTGTGCCCAACAGTATGCCAATAAAAGAAGACAGGAAATGTGGAAAGAGGTGGGGGATACAGCTGTCAGTACAAGCCTTGGAGAGGAAATTGTTTATATGAGCCTAATTTATCTAGGGATTATTTATTCTATAAACCAAAAAGGCAACTCAAAGTGCCAGCAGAAGGCCACCCATCCACACCCTCTTCTCATAGACATCAGGCTCTCACCAAGAGCTTAGTTAATAAGAGCTAAATTCTCACCAAGAATTTAGATAATTTTCCAAGTTCACAACAGATTAGCAACATTAAAGAAGGGTGTGGGAATAAACCAATCATTTGACAGCAGCAAAAGGCAGCAAAAAGGTGTCAATGATGCTACTACCACTACCTCAAAAAGCACAGCTCCCATAAGCCAAAGTCCCATATTTATCATCTAATACTTGGCCAAAATGGTCCCTCCTTCTAAAAGTTTTTTGTGGTTCTTGCACTTAGCCTAACATAATCTCTTTTGATCAAACTTTCATTTCAAGTATTTGTTAACACCTTCCTGAAAGCATTATATTCTGCCTTGTTTCATACTTAAAACTGGTATTTTATAATACCAGTACCTTGAATATGCAGCTCTTGATTGAAGGAACTCTTTCATCTTTGTAACTCTGAGCCCAACGGTTTTGCATGGTATAGCACGCAAATGTCCGTTCAACAAACCACTGTCCGCCTCTGCCTTCTCTAAAGCAGTATGAAAGAACTTTGTCATAGAGAGTCTCCCTGCCCTGAGTTATAATTGCTTTTTATTCAGCACATACAGCATTTGGCCTGGCTTACCTAGTGAGATAAGGGGTGATGGGAAGCGAGAGTTAATAGGTTCGGGGTTTCGTAATTACGGAAGACAAAAATGTTCTACAATCAATTTGTGGTGATGGCTATACCAACCTGTGCATGTTCTAGAAAACAATGAATTATACACTTTCAATAAATTAACTACACTATGCGAAATATATCAATAAATCTGTCTTTCAAAATGGGATATCTGTTATTATCCCCACTGTAAAAATTAAGAAACAGATGCTTGACAAGATTACGTCATTTGCCTACGGTGACTCAGCTAGCTGACTGTGGAGACATCCTGTCCCACACAGTCTCGACTCTTAAGTAGTCTATAAGCTTAACCGCCACGTTCTTTTGCCTTCCTTAGAAAGGGCCTTGGCGTATCACGCATCATATGAAATGCCATGATATTCGAACGCTCCCACTACGGTTCAGATCTTAAATGCCAGTGGCCCTCTGAACTCCACGCAGAACTGCAAAGCCTTAACCTAATTGTGTCTGTCACACCATACAGGCAGAGAAGAGGTCAAAAGCTGAAAAGAAAGGTACCAAAGAGGAAAAGAAAATACTCAAGGGTTACATTTCAACACTTACCACCCTGAGCATGAGACCACAGCCATTTTGAGCACACGATTACACAAAGGCCGCTGCTTCTTGACAGCAGCTTCACAACTGCTCCTGTAGTCGGGGGGTGGGCCTAGCGCTACCGGGCGGGGCCAACTGCGGCTGCGCGGGGGCCAACTGCGGCTGCGGCTGCGCGGGGCCAACTGCGGCTGCGCGGGGCCTAACCTCGGCTGAGCCGGGCCTACCCACGGCTGAGCCGGGCCTAACCATGGCTGTGCGGAGCCTCCCTAGCGAGTCTGAGCCGGGCCTAACTGCAGCGGGTTTCCTGGACTGGTTCTGCTGGGACTAGGCTTTCTCAGCTTCTGCACTGTTGACATTCTGGGCCAGGTAATTTCTTGTTGTGGAGGGCTTTCCTAAACACTGGAGGGTGTTTATTAGCAACATCCCTCACCGCTACCCACGAGATACCAGTCTCGTGAAGCCAGCACCCCCAGATCTCTGTGCAGTCCAGCATGCAGGGCTCAGACTACCAACTCATCAACTACTGAAGATCAGAAGACAGACAGAAAGAATGCTAGAAATAAGAAATGCTCTGAGCCTGGCCCACCAGCTCAGTTGGTTAAAGCATTATCCCTATACACCAAAGTCGTGGGTTTAATCCCCAGTCAGGGCACATACAAGAATCAACCAATGAATATACAAATAAGTGGAACAACAAATTGCTGTTCCCTCTCTCTCAAATCAATAAAAAAAGTTTTTTAAAGAATTGCTCCCGGCCTGGCTGGTGTAGCTCAGTGGATTGAGCGCGGGCCTGCGAACCACACGATCGCGGTTTGATTCCCAGTCAGGCCACATGTCTGGGTTGCAGGCCAGTTCCTAGCAGGGGACTCACAAGAAGCAACCATACATTGATATTTTTCTCCCTCTCTCCTTCCCTTCCTGTATAAAAGACAAATAAATAAAATCTTTTAAAATTAAAAAAAAAAGAATTGCTCCCTTTGATGAGTATGAAGAAAAGTCGACGTCCCTGATTAGAAAGAAAAACTAAGTGTCCCTTGCCTCTGAAGGAACTGAAATACCAAGGTCAAGGTTGCCACCCTGCCAGGGAAGAGGAGCAAACCAAATGACAACACAAATAAAAATGAAATGACAACTGAGGGCAGGAGGGGCAATTTGGATAGTGGACCGGTGGAATGGGAGCTAGGGGTGACTCGCCAGGCTCCCTGTCCTTATACATCTTCTGTGAGGACCAAAGGGCCTTCCGTAGCCTCCTGCTGATCCTTGGTTGTCCACAGCCTAGCACAGTAGCCTCTCCATTTAGAACACTGCTCCCCCCAAGGGCCATGGACTCCAAAACCTTACTCACTACTAAAAGTCCCACCTCCCTATGGGACACAAAGAAAGTAAGCAACTCAATCTGAAGTCCTGGGTTGGCCAAAAAGTCCATTACCTTTTTCCATAAGATGGCTCCAGTAGCACTCAGTTATCTTTAACATCATTAAAAACAATTTTGTTAGACTGTATTGTGACAGCTGTCATATGAGTGTGCATTTAAAAAAACTTATCTAAATTGGTGAACTTTTGTGCACCCATTTTAATATTGAAGATGGAAGAAGTACATTTCCGGCATATAATGCTTTATTTCAAGAATGGTAAAAACACAACTGAAATGCAAAAAAAAAAAAGGATTTGTGCACTGTATGGAGAAGGTGCTGTGACTGATCAAACATATCGTAAGCAGTTGGTGAAGTTTCTAGGTACTGTTGATATTTTGGCCAGATAATCCTTTGCTGTGGAGCTGTCTTATGCATGGGAAGATGTTTAGCAACAGCCCTGGCCTCTACCTACTAGAAGTCAACAACAGGAGACAGCTGACGTATTCAAAATAGCCAAATCAATCAAGTTCTTGGTGAAAACGAACGTGTCTTTTATTATTATGGAAAAGTCATAAAGAACTTTTTGGTCAACCCTGTATGTGCTGCAAGGTTCCACTGCCCAGTAAGCATATTTTAAAAAATGTTTAACATCGCTCATAATCAAAGAAATGCAAACCCAAAACAAGATATAAATGTCACATATCAAATTGGCAAAAAGCATAAAGTTTAATGAAGTCCAATACCAGTGTGCATATAACAGGCATACTCGTATAGTGGTGGCTACTGTAAATTGTTACAACCTAAATTATCACTCAAAAGGGGCCAAAATAAAAGTTATGGTACTTCCATATAACAAATTATTCTAATCATTTTAAAATTATGTTGATCTATATATACCAATATTTAAAAAGCTATGAAAAACAGCTTTTTTAAAACTATTCAAAACCAGTAAACTGCAGTTAAAAAAAGTAACCAGTACAATACAGTACAATTTGTATAAAATTTTTTGAAAAAGTTAACTTTCTGGAAACAGTTAATAGTGAGTTACCTTTTAAAGTAAGAAACGTAGTTCTTTAATTTCTACTTTTCTGTATCATTAGAATTTTTTATGATATTATAATTTAAAATGCAAAATTCTTGAATGTGCTCTATCCCCTAAACCTTTACCACCGACTATCCAACCCCCACGCCTACCCAGTATCCGAAGGCTAACTGAAAGGCCTTGACAGAGTTCAGGGTTATATTTTTGGACATATGGGGCTTTTCCTTAAAACCTCTTCACTTCTCTAAAACCCTGATATGAAAGAAGACAGAAAGAATCCCTACAATGCCCAGGGAGCCACAAGCCTGGGGTCATTCAGGCCCTAAGCACTCCCTGCTAGAGAGAATGGTTGTGGTTATGACACCCCCCAATCAGTTTTGTATCAAGTCATGGCCAATTTCACTCTCTCACAGTGAGAAAAAAAATGCAGCCCCTCTAGACCCCACCACAGCAGGGACCCTGCTCCGGTTCTCCTCGGCTCTCAGCGGTGCAGGTGGCCGACCACCGCTCCGCACTTCCCTGGGGCAGCCGCTCAGCCTGGGTGCTGTGTGTCTGTGGAAGCTCAACACGTGTTCGTTGTAACGGGATCTGTCCAGAACATTCTCTGTCCAAGGGAGAGGGAGGTCAGTGCAGTACTTCGAGGTCACAGGCCTCTCAAAGATGCCTCAAAACATCCTCCTGCTTCAGTCTTTCCTCCGCTGCTCTTGGCTGAATCAAGTATATCTAAGTACTACTTACTGTTTATGTCTAACCATTAGCGCACAGTAACTACTCCAGATATTTTTACATATCTCCAATCAATGGCTTTAAGATTTATTTTAAACAACCAAGTTTTACTCATCTGAGTTTAACCTATGATATTCTCACTGTCCACGATCACCCCTGCCAATTAAAATAGTTACAGTCTTGAAGTAGCAAACTTACCCTTCGTTTTGAACTACTTGTTGAGAAGGGCTTTACATCCTTTCCCTGCACAGGGGAGGATGGTTCTGACCAGACGCTTCCTGACAGTGCGCTGTGAAGGAGCGCTGGCCTCCGAGACCCAGGGGTCCCAAGTGCAAACTGCCGCCAGTTTAAACCCCCAGTGGGCTTACAGATGCTCACAGAAAGTACTGGATTTATCTTTAAACTACTTTTCTAATTTTTAGCATTCCCAAACAAATATATTTAAACCAGTTACCTATTGTAATTGGAAGTGACAAATGAGTTGTGTAGTAACTTGTGTTTTAAAAAAAACCTCATATGCCACATACATCTTATAACAAAGTAAAATTCAATACTATCTTTTTTCAATACTATCTTTTCCAAACCCTCTGGTTTGTAACTTTTACACAGAACAAATAAATGTCCTGTCGAGTAATGTTACACAATGAAGAGCAAGCAGCTGCAGGAGGCAGAGACATGCGAGAGATTATCTCTGAAACAACTTAATGGACTGAATCCGGAGCAGAAATTATTAGAACCAGACTCGGAAACAGATGGTCAACCGTAGAACCTTGGAACTTTATTTCTTGGCTGAATGAATGAAAAGGGGAGAAGGAAAGGCACAATACAGCAACCTAGCAATCATTTTAAATATCGCTTAAACCCTAAATAAAACAATGGAGACCTATGTTCCCAGGAGATCTAAGGGCTTCCCCAATGCCACCCGATAAATATGACTGTGACTTTAAATAGATCAATTAAGTTACAAACTGAACCTAATTTCTCATGTATATGATGAGTGAGTTGGAGATTTTCCTTGTACCTATCTAACATTAACAAGGGAAATACGAATTTACTCTCTTCTAGTGTAAACTAAATACAGTCCCTGCTACCCAAGCCAAATCACAGGGCACTCCTATCAGTTCTAGGAACACATGATCAGAAAAAGTGGTACCCAGGAAGTCAAAGACCACGCTAATTCTGCAAGCGACAGAAAGAACACGACCTCCTAAAACACTCCCCTCCTCCCAAACCTTTGGGTAGATTCTACCATTGCACTCTTTAGCAGGCAAAGCCTGTCTAATACACGTTTCACTTTATTTTAGGCTTAACAAATTATTACTAAACCTAGCCCTCAAAAATGTTACTCTTTGTCACTGTTAATGCTACAGGGCAACTTTAAATAAAATTTAAAAATTACAGTAACTTTATCCAACAGCCAACTTAGTAGAACTACAAGTCAAACAAGCCCAGTGCAAACCGTCTTATGACTACGACAATCAGTATCATCAGTATTAATCAGTATCATCCCCCCATTACTTCCTTCAATTCTTGGGGCAATGGAGGGAGAAGAAAGTCATAACCAATCAGGAATAAAACCTGCCGAAATGAACAAAAGCTGCTATGAAAACAAAGTTAATACAAAAAGAATCAACTTCAACAAAAAGGGAGAAAATAAAAAAGGGGGCACAAAAGTGCTTCTTAATCCAGCGCCTTAGACCACTCGGCCACCGAACAAAAGTGCTTCTTAAGAAAAGGCCAACACAAACACTACACTGTCATTTAACAACGTACACCTTCAAGTAAAACCCAGCTAAGGAGAGGGTAATTATTAAACCATAAAAAACGCAAAAAAACCCTACTACTACTCCAGCTACATAAGTGACCAAAGAGAAGCTGAAGTTCCCCTTTTCTACGTGCAGGGTATACCTGTAGGCTTATTTGGAATGAATAATGTTCTGACTTAAGATACCATGTTTTTAAGAATAAGTCTATCTTTAACATAAGAAGTCCGCAGCTGAAACCTTCACCTGCCTATCTCCAGACACAGGTTAACCACTCCACACCCTGACCTGCCCACCCCACATGCGTTCTCATTTTACTGTCTCGAAAAATGCTCACACCCCTGACACAATCACATCCCTGACACAAGAAGCTCTGCATAGCTAAGAAGCATCCTTTCCAGCCTGATTTTGCTTAATACTTTTCTATTTTTAATTATTTTATTTGACTAATGCATGAGTTAATACAGAAAATGCTCTATTTTGGAACATGTACGAATTGAAAGCAATGATTACGTTACCCTTCAAGTTTCAAAAAGTCACGATTTATCTGCAGTTTGTCTCATTTATGAACACGCTTGAGCACGTAGCGGCTATTCGGCGGTAGAACGCTCCCAACTCACTCCAGGCAGCAGACCCCACCTGGAATTAGGGGCTATGTCCCAAGCTTCCGAAACTACCAACAACAGGGCAGGGCGATTCAGGATAGCAGTGACCATCCATTACTTTACAACAGTGTGAGAAGAACGCTCGCAGTACATTCTTCCAAGTAAAAAAGGGGGGAGGGGACCCCGCTGCTGGAAACTGGAAACGCTAAAAGCGTCCGCGGAGCGGCCGGGAGCCCGGAGACCCGCTCGGAGCGGAGGGGCGCAGGCGCGCGCACCGCTGACAACGACTAGCCGAGGCGCTTCGGGGCTCAAATTCGTGCTCCTGAATAACTGTCCCGCTCCCGAGCGTGGCTCTTGCGCCAAAAGTCAGCGGCAGCCGCAACAACAAGGTTTTCCTCTCGACCACAAACTTTTCGAGTGTCACGGAGCTCTAAGAGTGCAAAACCGTTCACTACAATGGCACACACACCGTGTTCCCAGCCGCTCCGACTCCGAGGCTTCCCAGAGGAGAGCGCGCACCCAGTCGCCGCTTGGTACACCTCCCCAGTGCGGGGCTCGGGCCCCACTCGGTCCTCAGGCTCCTTTAACACCGGAGCCGAGAGGCGCGGCGAGCGCGCTTTATCCGCCCTCTGGCAGGGAACCGCGTGAAAATGTCACCGCACAGCGCTTTTTCTTCGCCCTGAGCACTGGCTGGGCGGCGCGGGCGAGGCGCGCGGGGGCCCGCCGGAGGGCGCGAGGCAGCCCGAGGCCCCGCACACCGCCCGGAAGGGGGGAACCCGCCAGCGCGAGGATTCAACAGGAGCGCCGCGCCGCCCGCCTGCCGCCGGGGAAACAGCCGCCGGCCGCCCGGCCGGGGCGCTGGGGGAGGGGCGGCCAGGCGCGGACCCCGGCCCGCACGCAAGGTCACCGCCCGCCGCCCTCGCCGCAGCGGGCGCCGCGGCCGGGGCCGAGGGCGGCAAGTTTAATTTGCCAAGGCTGCGGCGGGGCCCGCGGCGTGGAGGGCGCGCGCTGGCCGCGGGGCCTCCCCACCCCCACTGCTCAACCCAGCCCACGCCCCCGGCCCGCGCCCCGCCGCCCTGGGCCCGGGCTGCCGCTAGGTAGCCGGCGGCTGCAGTCTCCAAAGCCGGGAGGCTCGGCTCCACTGGCAGACGGGCGGCGCGGAGCTCCGCCCGACACAGCCGCGGTGGCGGGCGCTGGAAAATGGAACGCGGCGACCAGAAAAGAGAGACTTTTCCTTTCCGTTAACTGAATTGTTTCCTACCTCCGGGGGCCCGACTCCCTACTCCTCTCACTCCGCTGCTCTCCGGGATCCGCCGCCGCCGCCGCATCCAATCGCCTCCTCCCCCCTCCCCTTCCGCAGCCAGCCCGGCCGTTCCTCCTCCCTTTCGCTTCAAAATGGCGCCAAGCGCTCTTCGGCGGCTGCTCCAATCGAACCGCCGCCGACGGCACCCGGGGGCAGGCAGAGCGCGGCGTGGGGGCGCAGCGCCCCCTGCCGACCCGACACCCCCGTCGCTCGCCGCTCTTCGCGCCGCCGCGCGCGTGCGCGCGCGCGACTCCGCGCTGCCCCGCCCCGAGGCGCGCGCACGCTGCCACAGGGTTAAGGCGCTGCTGCTGCGGCCCAGGTCCGTGAGAAACCACCCTCTGAAGTGCATTCTCTGCCTGTTCGGCTCACCTGTCTTTTGTCGAAAGCCTCAAAGATTGTCACCTTTCTCTAACACTTTGGGTAAAAGTTGGGCATGAAAAAGAAACAAAACACTGAAATGGAGTACTGATGTTGACTTAAGGAAATAAAATTGCTATTAACTACTTTGCTCCTTAGTAACTCCGACCTAATCATCTCTAAAGGCCATAAAATAGCTTTTGTACAGGCATGTGTTAACGATTTTACTTAATCTCACAGCTCGCCCCTTTTGAAGAATTGCTTAGGCTGTGGAGGTGGGGCACAGTTACACAATTTGCAACAAAACATTCTATTCATTCGTTCTGTTGTCACAGATGCCCTTACTGTCCGGAGAAACAGTCCGAAGACCACAAGGACGTGCAGAGGGTAGATTCCTAGACTTGTGGCTCCTGCAGCTTCAGGCATATGTTAGCAGTCGATGTGGCGATTCCTAATAGGACGGAGGGTGACAAAAAAATCTTTAAGGCCTCAATGAGACATAGTCCCTAACAAAAAATACTTTTTGTAGGTTTTGTACAACAGCGAATGGATTCACAAAAATTAGTCATGAAAACCTTCATTTAAAGCAACGCTGTTTAGGAAAACTGGAGTGTGACATTGATATTAAAACAAAAAATAAACTATGTTTAGGGCTTTTAAAATACCTAATGAGGGGGCCAGTGTGGACGTGGGAAGGGTCAGTGCCTTCCTCTCAATTTTGCTGTGAGCTTAACACCGTTCTAAAAAAATAAAGTCCAAAAATTACTTTCCAGTTGAAATTCCTCAGGAGCAATATAATTGGATGTGGCATAATTTTGTTAAAAGACATAAATCACTGAAAAATCATTTGGGAACATTGTCTACCCTGACAAAGAGAAATTGTATGGGAATGATGTTTTAAGACGGTGATTTTATACAGACTTGGCTAGGGAAATTACCTGTGATGGTAAAGGACCACAAATCCAATCACCACCTGTACTACTTTCCTGTTGCTGCTTTAACCAGTAATCACAACACTCGTGGGAGCTTAGAACAACATCACTTTGTCTCATGGCTCCATTGTTCAGAGCACTGGCATGGGGTTTTTCTGGGCTAAAACCAAGATGTTGGCACAGCAGCATTCCTTTCTGCAGGGCCTAGGGGACAATTCATCTTCTGGTCTTTTTGGATTTCTACCATTTGAAACAAAATAATGTGCATGTTAAGAAGTAAACAAAATGTTACAAGAATGTGGTCCTCTGGAAATATAGTGCTTAGTGTTTGCACTTATATTGATTGAAATATCTGAATAGCAAAAATATTGTAAGTCAGAATCACTTTCAAAATGCAGTAGAAATAAGAAATGTATCAGTGTAGAAAAGAGTAAAAAAGACTGAGAGAGTTTCTAAGGGCCATGTTTGATTAGAGCAAATATATCATTTTCCTTTTTTACATTACTATTTCACTTCCAAGAGCAGAAAATGTTTATCATACTTAATAAAGCATGGTGGATAGTCAGTAATGGGGAGCCTGAATCCCACCTGTATATAGGTTGTTACTTACTCCATGTAATTTGAAGTCCAGCCAAGCTGAACATACATGCCCCTGCCAGCCTACAGCAGTCAGTGCCGAGATTGCCACCAGATGAATTCTTTGGGGTTAAGGCATTGGACGTGCAGAACACATGTGGAAATGTGGTTGTGTTGCTTGAAAAAGAACAAATTATTAGCCCATTGGTGTTTATGAGCAGAGATGAAGCTGAGCAGACATTAACTTTATGATGTGTAGGGCCTCAGGGTAAGGGTTGGGGCAGTCTTCTCACTGAGAAAACACAGAGGCCCTCCCCGACCTTCATCCCTAACTCAGTTCCCAGTGCCTAGAATCCCTCCTCCCAGGATCAATCCCCAGCATTCAGCCCTGATACTCTCTTTAAAATGCAAATATTCCTGGAAGAAGTCTACTTGCACCTGCGGTGTGGGGCAGTGATTCTAGGCTGGAGAGGGGTGGAGGAATCCCCAAATCTGCAAGCTGCAGGTGCCTATTGGCCCATACTGCTTTTCTGACTTTCCATTAGCATGAGGGTTTTTTTGTTTTTTGTTTTTGTTTTTGTTTTTTTGTTTTTCTTTCTGTGGAGACAGACACAAGAAGCAGGGCTGAGAAAGGCGCAGGGATTTTCAGCTGCAGGGGGTGGGGTATGGGGGGGGATTAGGAGGCAGAAAGAGGACACAAGGGAAAGTTAGGGGAGGGGTTAGGACATGATCAGTGCCTGCCTTATAATGCTGCTTCATGCTAGGGCTAGAAAACATTAGCCAAAACAGTTTCCTTCTGATTGCTTTCTTTTTTAAACTTTGTCTTAGAGGTCTCATCTCAACATAATGATAGATCTGTTTTAAGAGTTCCAAAATTAGAGGACCGAGAGATATTTATACAAAATATCATATCTCTCACTACCATCTAAAAACAGAGATTTGTGTTTAGCAAAGCATTTATCATTTATTCAACTTCAGGAAATGATAAAGAGATATGAGACCAAGAGCAATTTCACTTGAAAAATAACAAGAATGACAGGAGTTTAGACTGCAGCTCTGAATATTTGTGCAAAGTTACCTGAAATTCTACAACATATTTCATGCACATCCAACAAATCAGTGTTTTTACTAATCAGTGTTTTTATTTTGCACAATAAACAAAATCAGCCAGTCTAAGCCAAAAACACCCAGCTGATTTTTCAATGTTACATTTCTGTTCTAGGCAAACAGCCTGCTTTTGTACCGTGTTTCATCCCAGACAAATTAACTTGATTTCTGATACTTACTGTTCATAGAATGTAAGAAGCATCTTTTGTTTAGATACAGGAATTCATTTTCTTCTCCTGCCTACAGTAAAAACTAATACGGTAATATTGGAAAATAAACTTTTGTCAGCAGCCAGCAGGTGGAGCTGTTGGAAATAGTGATGTTACTTTAAAATAAATACGTAAATAAATAAATATATTATATATATAGTTTGAAAAAATAAAACCAGTTTAGACATATTATTTTATTGATATGTTAATAATGTGTCTATTGTAGACAAATCCAGGAAGGTAGTTAAATTTTAAAAGAAAAAATCAATCATAATCATGCCACCAGAGAAAATTATGTTTCATGTTTTCTTACATACCAGTTCAGAATATATTCCATTTAAACATGAAGTTTACATTAGAAATGTAAGTTTATGTTGTATAAGTTTAGTATGTATTAAACATATATTTATATTTTTCTATAATGTAATTTCTCTCCATATATATATATATATAGATAGATATGTATGATGGATTTGACACTATAGAAATCTCCAGATATGACATTTAACATATTCGTGACTGCACAGAGTAGGCAAAGACCAATAGAAGGGATAAAACTGCAGCTGGAGCAGTTTTATCCATTTCAGACCCCAGGCTTTCACCCTCGGGTGCTGGATGGTGGGCAACATCTGGAGGGGGGGCAGGGGCTGGAGTGCCCAAAAGGGAAAGGAGAGCAGAGCGCTCGGGGGTCAGGGAAGTGACTGTGCAACAAACTTAACTATTTTAACAGCGGCCACGGCCACGCCAGAGCACTGCCATGAACGGTCAGCCCTAACACGTCCGGAAGACTACCAAGGACACCCACGCTTACTGGGCGCTTGGGAGGAAACCTGGGTGGCTTGTGAACAATGGTGAAAGAGAAATTTCTCACCATATTCCTTTTGGTACCATGGTTATGCATTTAACATGAAAGTTATTTTAAAGAAAATACCATGAATAACTTTTAGGTGAATAACACACACTATGTCATTATCTTCAGTGACAATGTACTACTACTCCATTGCATAGAACGCCATGATTTATTTAACAAACCCCCATTGTAGAACAGTTCCACACTGGATTGTAACATAAAATATGTTTACATCCACAAGTTCTAATATATGTTTGAAATAAAGACACTTAGTAACTGCTGGAGGTTGCTAATAAACCAACTCGTTGTTTTGAAATGACAAATAAAGGGGGAGAATCCATCATTCATCCTACCCGTCTTACACAAAGTATACTGCTACTGGATCAACAAATAGTTTTCTCTGGTCAGAGGTAGCCCCGCTAAAAACTGGAGAAGAAATATTAGAACGCCATCATGTTTGGATGCGAACGCTGAACATAAATACCTGCTATCATCCCACCGAGGGCCAACCAAACCCTAATGCCCCCTGGTAGAAGAACAGAGCAGTACCTGTGCTGTGTGATTTCCATCAAAATCCAACCTGGATCTGATCAACCCTCTAGATGCAAGCACCGATTTACAAGATATATAAAGAAACATGTCCTAGTTTCTTAAATAACTCCCAAGGGTTGACACCAAAAACAGAAGAAACAAAAGCAAAAACCAATTAAGTGGGAAACATACAAGCTTCTGCACAGCAAGAAAAAACGTCGACAAAATAAAAAGGCATCCTGCTGAGTGGGAGAAAATATTTGTAAGTCCTATGTCTAAAAATGGGTCAATGTCCAAAATAGATAAAGAACTCACATGACTCAAGAGCAAAAATCCAAACAATTAGATTAAAAAGTGCACAAAGAATCTGAATAGACATTTATTCCAAAGAAAACATAAATGCCTAACAGGCACATGAAGAGATGCTCAGCATCCCTAGTTATCTAGAGACATGCAAATCAAAACTACAACTAGATACCACTTCTCACCTGTGGTGCTATGAACAGTACAGAAAAGGCAACAGATAACGAGTGTTGGTGAGGACGTGGAGAAAAGGGGTCCATTGAGCACTGCTGGCGGAATGTATATTGGTGCAGCCACTGTGGAAAAAAGTATTGAGGTTCCTCCAAAAAAGATTAAAATAGAATTATCAGATGACCCAGCAGTTCCACTCTTGATTATGTCTCTGGAGAAAATGAAAACACTAACTCTAAACAGTATATGCACCTCCATATTAATTGCAACATCATTTACAATAGCCAAGATATGGAAACAGCTGCGATGTCCATCAACAGATGAATGGACAAAGAAAAGGTGAAATATATATTGAGAGATATCTGTATGTAGACCATACAGATGTATCTAACATCACATATATCCCACCACACATGCACACGCACGAGTATCATTCAGCCATAAAAAGAAAGGAAAGTTGCCATTCGCAGCAACGTGCATAGATCTTGAGGGCGTTATGCTTTGTGAACCAAGTCAGACACAAGCCCAATTTGGGTGTAGGTATTTGGAATTTGGCCAGAACCGACTACATAGTTTTGGAGGGTCCTTTATTCGAAACACAGCAAAATGGTCCATCTAAGGTACAAAGATACACAACTTTTTCTTGTCTTGGTGGTTTGTGTGTGTCGTTGAGTGTGGTGCTCCCTTCGACACGGAGAAACTGACAGGGCAGCTGTAGACCCTCACCACTGCCAGGACCACTGCCCAGGACTCCAGGTGTGCGCGTGCACAGGCGCATGACGATTTCCTTCCGCCATCCTTGGAAGGCAGCTCTGTGCCCCCGCGGGGTCAGGGAAGCTCATCTTCCCTTCCCAAAGGCTTATTGCCCCACCCACGGCTGATGGATGACTTTGAGGGGATACCAGTCTGTGAGCTGGTTCACCCTCAGTACCTGGTTCAGGGACCGCCAAGAGGCTCGCCCCTGCTGAGCTGCCTGCCAAGCAGGCGGTGCTGCCGGCCCAGGCGCATCCTCCCTGTGTCTGGGCCCAGGACCCCTCTGCAGTCAGAGAGGGCCCATATAGTGTGAGCCTCCCTCCCCCAGTGGGACCCGATTGCTACTCCAGGTAAAGAACAGCATCAGCTAGTAGGGGGCTTGAGGGACAGCAGAATCTTGTGGGAGGGAAGCTGGCAGCGAAGAACTTGTCCTACGGGAGGTGGGGGGCGGGGGGAGGGGCGGTGGCGGCTGGCAGGGTGCTCCAAGCATCCAGAGCATGCTCCGTACCCCAGTGGACTTACAAAACCCACATTCAAAGGTTATTAAACTACTAAGAATTTCAAGACGACCTCACTGAGCCTCGTACCATTCCTTTGACGTGCTGAGTTGGAGCATCGAATCAGCCAGGGGGTTCGTGGTCCTTCTCCAACACGCCGTGTTCGTGCACTGGCTCTCAGCAGGGCCTACCAGTCTCTAGATGACTCTGGTCTTTAAAGGGCTTGATTGTTGTTATGATAAGGTGACATTCAACCAGCGTTTCACAGGAAAAGAACGTGGAAAAGGGACCATTTTCATACATGGAAAGGCTTACCAATTGAATAATCGTCCCGAGTGTCAGACATCTCAAAAGTCCCACGATATCTCCCTGTAGCTGAAAATCTGTTTATGTTGATCTTAATTTAGACACATTTCATTGGATATGTAAACACGAAGTATTTTTGCATGGTTTCAGTTAAGATACAGTAAATTTTTCAAAAGTGTGACAGGCGAGCCAATTGAGGAAAAAGGTATACATTTTTAATAGCTCTTTGGCAAGATTTGTTCACAAGAGCACGGTATCTGAGACACTGATATCAGATAATCATAATCCAGTATCAGCCAGCATTGACCTTGCACTCACAGATCTATTTCCTATGTCACCTACTTATATCACAATGTTTTTTAAAAGAAAACTTGACTTTCCCTTATTTCTCTTCTAGAATATAGTTGTGTATTAACTGACTTTTAAAAGTCACCTGTGTAGGGAGATGATGTAGTCTTTGATTTCCACTTAAAATACTAGAGGGTATTACAAAAATATCTAAATAATGAGGCTTTAGGTTTTTTAAAAACAATGTTAGATTATTACAAAATGTTAGCTAGTTTGTTTTTAAGAATTCTTTTGTTCCGATATAAGAATGATAACTGGGATCTAATGGGCTTGGAAAGAACTTCCTTACATTCTTCTCAAGTCCTTCACTTCGAATGACTGTCTGCCTCCTGGGCTCACAGTCTGTCACCCGTTTCACTTATCTGCCCAGGGAAGGGAGGTATGCCCTCCTTATCAACACGGGACACCCTGCTTCGATCCACCATCTCAGCTTTTGTACCTTACCTCCTAGACAGGGTGTTGACTCGTTCATTTATCTTTTTATTCAAGAACATATCTTACAAGTTGCAAGTTAATAAGACTGGACAGCAGTTCTAGGGGACAGGGCCATACACGTCAGAGATGTGTCCCCACTGAGACACCACACAGATGTCCGGCTTCTGGGCGGTGCCTGAATTCAGAAATGGCCACAGCCCCGAGTCCCCCATTTGAGTTTGCAGGGCCTTACTCCTCCCTTGCCCTTCCTTACAGATGCCTTCACCCCCCCACCCCCACCCCCGATCCACCTGCATCAGAGCACTCAGGGGCACAGACAGAATTCCAGCTCCAGCCCCAGGACAGAACTGAATTTTCTGTACATTCTCAGGTTATATGTGCATTCTGGACTATTATAATAAACTCATGCTCAAAAAATGCAACCTGACTACATGAAAATAGTGAATGAGATTTTTAAAACAGTATTATCTATTGCATATTTTATTGTACCTCTGAGAGTTAGTGGATTTTATTTTTTCACGCAAATACAAGCATTACCACTAGAGAGCGCTGTTGTTCTTTCTGAATCTCTAGACACACCTGTTTTATTGATTCCTAATTTTAGGGATGATGTTTAATTATAGCAACCATAACTTAAACTGAATTTGGGAATTTCTTTTGTTCTGTTTTAGACCTTCCTCTATTAAAATATCATAGACTTTAATAGTCTTTAGTGGAAATACTTTTCCATTTTGTTTTTTAAAATGAGATATGAAAACATTTTTAAAGTATGTTTTTAAACAACATAAGGCAGTTTTAAAACGTTTTGCTTCACATTAACCTTGTTTCTTTTGATATTAATTATGTTTGCCTTCTTAAGTATGTCGTCACACCATCTGTTTCCTGATCCCTGTGAGATGTCTGTGCCAATGATCTTTATGTCTGGTTAGTTTGAAAGTAGAGGGTCACCTAGAATGAGTCTTGAGAAATGCTGATGTAACTTCGCACACCATTTTAGAATTATGCCGTTTCTTTAGTGAATAAACATTGATGCTTACCCTTCTTCTTTTCACCACTTTAAAACTCCACAGATAATATCGAAAGCCACTTTCAGCTGTAGTGTTTCATGACTTTATACCAACACAACCAGAATGTACCGGCCAGAAAACGTTGGTTTGATGATACAAAACATGAACAATGGCTGCTATGAGTTCAATTTGGCTGTAGAATTCTGTCCTGATCCTGTGATTTCATAATGCTGATGATGCTTTTATGATTTTTTGTTTTTTAAAAGATTTTACTTATTATTTTTCGAGAGAGTGGAAGTGAGAAACACCAATCAGTCGCCTCTCATTTGTGTTCCGACTGGAACTGAGACTGAGCTGAAACCCAAGCACGTCCCCTAAGTGGGAATCGAACCAGTGACCTTTTGCTTTGCAGAATGACGCCCAACCCACTAAGCCACACTGGTCGGGGCCTGATGATGCTTTTAGCACGAAGTATCTGGTGGGGTTCCCATGAAGAGGAACTTCCTTTTTCTTGTTATGTTCAAGCCGACATTTGGAATGGTGTAGTTTTGGTCTCTTGGGAGACGGTTTTAATTGCTCTGTCGTGTACCTGCTGGGCTTTCAGGAAGTCACGAGTGCCATGTTGCTCACACAGATGCCACAGCCTCCACTCTGTGAGGCCGTGCTTGGTGACAACTGCTCATGAGAACCAAGAGAGCCGATCGGAAAATTCTAAGAGTCAGAGTCCGAGGACTTCTGTGATAAGATGGTCCTGTCAAAACAGGGTATCAGGGTGGGGGGTCAGAAGACATACCAGCTCTGTGATCACTCTGTGAACAGACTGTCCTGATTTTAGTCGTCAGGCTGGCCTCTTCTGCCGGGGGCAGGAGAGCTTGGAGAAAAATTAATTCCTTCAATACCAAACAGGCTTTCCCCTTTATTCGCTCAGAGAATTGTTTCCCTCACTTGTAAAAGGCAGACTTGAACCAGATGGAGCCTGAGGTCCATTTGTTCATTGAATTAACTAATTATAAATATATATAATTTAGTTTACTAGAGGAGAACACATAGTTTTAGCCTACAGGTTGTATATATTCTGTTTATTACGATCATTATCGAAGGTTTTCTCCTCAAATAGTAGAGTTTTACACCTAAAAAGAGGCTGAATGAGAGTGATTTTTACAGAGGGACAATTAGGTGCTGCAGAGCCCACTCGGACAAGAACAGCGCACTCATACTCGGTGCTAATACAGTTGTAAGGTCTAAGCGTTGCATGTTAATCCGAAGTGATTTTTCACGAGATTTTTGTCAACATTCGATTCTACTGGAAAGTATCTCAGGATACTTTTTGCTGTTCATTTGAGGTTTAGTTTATTTTAGAAAGTTGTATAAGACTGTCACGATTCAGGGTTGAAACATCGGTTTTGTAAGATTTTTTTTTTTTTGCGCACTTAGAGCTGTGTCCTGGAACTGGTGCCCAGACAATTTTAAGCTGGTATGAGCTGTTTATGTCACTGAGTAAAATTAGACACACGCCTGTTGCTCACAGGAGGGGTGAAACATGAGACGGCCGAATACTGGATGCCTTTTCTGCCCGCAGGGCTGCCAAAGCCTCCACCGCTCCCGCTGCTCCTCCTGCCGGGGGTGGGAGCGTGGGAGCCGGCCGGTCGCTGCTAAAGCTTGCGCTGGTTGTAGCCAATTCACCTGAGAACTTTTCACTACGTCTAAGGTAAGCAATCATCTTGTACTCGCATTTTGCACAATCACAGTGAACACCTTACAAGCCGAACAGAGGCAGGATGACTCGATTTTTTTCCTTCGTAGGTGACATGACAGTTAACAAAATAAATTTAGAATGTTGAGTAAGTTTATCCCAAAATGATTAGCTATCAACGAAATGTAGTTTACTTCTTATGTCACCTCTTTTAAGTTATTCCAATGACTAATATTCTATGTATTTTAGTAGAATTGTATTCCTAATATTTTAATCTGCACAACACCATGATAACATTTATATATTACCAAGCACTACATTGTATACTGTGGTAAAACTAGACAAGTTACGACCTTTAAGATCACCGATTTTCTAATTTTACTCTTAAACTTCTTGGTGGAGTTATATTGGCATTACGTTTTATCACCAGTTTGCTATAGACCTTAAAAAGAAGAATAGAATCAAGGAGGACAAAAATCCCAGTCATCGGATAACTTGGGAATGAGCAGAGCAACAGCGAAATACCAACTCCGGGACTCGTTGGGGAGCCGGAGTGAGAGAAGGAGGACTGTCTCTCCCCAAATCTGGAAAGAAAGAAAGGAAGTGTTGCTCATACTGTGTGCATTTTATATGTTTGGAAAAGTAAATGTAAATAGGGTAGAAGGTAAACACATGCTATGCTGTGGCTCACTGACGTTGTCTTTCTTTGTGTTTCCTAAGTTAATGTGGGGCCATCCCAAAACAAGTTTTTAAAGGAACACGTACAGAAAGATAACAAGGGAAAATATAACTCAACGGGCTGAAAGGTTTGCCAGCAGGATGAGTAACTCGCTAGTACAAGATGAAGTACAGAATGTGCTATGTTTATCTTTTGCTTATTTTCTTGGAAACGTTTTGTGGGGATGCGTACGAAGAGGCACACTTAACGAAGTTTCAAAACGAATGGTTCCAGTGGGTGCTGGTTTTATAGGTTCTAGAGCTTTCTAAGGTTTTTCTTGCAAACGCAAATGAAAAGTCATATTTTAATATATTTAAATATCAAATTCCAAAGACTAACAGATACAAGTTTCCAAAAGATGTTGGCTAAGCTTGGAGTTGAAGTGCTGAAAATAACATATTGCCCTGTAAAAACCATACTTTCTAGTCATTAGGTGAAACTGCTTTTATACAGGATATAAAAGTCATTTAA
Organism: Sturnira hondurensis; assembly: GCF_014824575.4. Lineage (NCBI taxonomy): Eukaryota > Metazoa > Chordata > Mammalia > Chiroptera > Phyllostomidae > Sturnira > Sturnira hondurensis. The sequence continues at coordinate 15,341,471 of NW_028082350.1, read as the reverse complement.
TAATGGCAAGTTTCCCTGGTGGGGGTGGCACGGTGGATTGAGAGCCAGCCTGCAAATCACAGGGTTGCCTGATTGGATTCCCACTCAGGGCACAGGCCTGGGTTGCAGGCCAGGCCCCCAGTAGGGGGCGTCCCAGAGGCAACCACATATTGTTTCTCTCCCTCTCTTTCTCCCTCCCTTCCCCTCTGTCTAAAACTAAAATTAATAACATTAAAAAATAATAATGGCAAGTTAGGATTGGGTGCCCATGTGGCTTCATCTTGCACGCTTTGTAGGACCCACAGGCGTCCCCTGCTCCCTCTTCTGTTTGGCTCATTGCAGCCCCTGCTGCTTCTGAACCACGCCCACCAATGCTGCGGCTTCCCAGCAGGCAGGAAAAACCTGCAGTCCCCAATGTGATCCTGCTACTTTTCCGTTCCTTCAGAGCCCGCCTCTGCACCCCTAACCTGCTTCTAGGTTTCCGTCCACCTTGCCGCCTCCTCTTCTCAGCCTAGCCAGTGCCTGCATCTGTCCAGCTTTATCATTCTCCGGACCAGCTGCAGGGCCAGGTATTTCCGTGGTGTTCCCACGGGCGTTGACGTATTCCTCACCCCCGATACTTAACCACTTCAGGCTCCAACTTCACGTTCAATTCCACGTGTTCAGCCAGAGGCAGGGCCAAGGCGGGGACTCCGGTGTGCGCTGCAAGGAGGAAGCCGCGTGGTGCCCGGAGGCATCTGCGGGCAGTTACCTGCTTAAGGCTTCCTGTTTTTAAGGCTCTTTTATTTCTGCATGAATATTTCAGGAAATAATTTTCTCCCCTTCATTGGTTTACTTCTGTGGGTAGGACCAAAGTATAATCCTGTGGAACATTAAAAATGGTATTCAATGGAGAATTTGCCTCTGCGCTGTATTCCTGCATTGAGTCAACAAATATTGGCGGTATCACAGACAAGAGGGCTGGCGGGGAAAGAACAGAAGAAAAAATGTAGGGTTGAGACAAATAATATGGGAACATAAATGTACTGTTTGTTGGATGTTGAATAAGAGAGGAAAATGGGAGCAGAAGACAAAATTTTGCATTTTAGATGGATTTGGTTGGGTTCAGAAGTAGGGAAGTAAGTTTAAGCTACCAGAACTGCCTGTATAGATTCCACCTTAAATAGTGGTTAAATTGAACTAAATAATGGTCCCTTTACTCTCAATAGAGGCAAATTAAAGGTCATTATTATTTTGGTAATTATTTTGATTAAATCATATTCTGTTATCAAAACATTTTGAGACAAATATATTTAAAATATTTGTTTTTTTCTTTTATGGGGAATTGATGGTGAAAATATTTTTAACATAATGGCTCCATTTAAAATATTTTAATATGCATCCAAATGGAAAATACATAAATAGTATATGGATCATTTATATCAGAATTTTAGTAAATTGGTATTCCAGTCTTGATTGATTATACTAATGATATCATCGAGTTCTGATCTGATACAAGTTGTGCCTCTGGTTGTAGTTTCTAGAACTTTGTGAGGATGCTGCATCCTCAGAGTCTGTAAATGCATATTCTTTGAAATACTAACATGATCTGATTTTTAAGTCAAAAGGCGGCAAACTCAACACTGAACACACTACACTAGGAAGTAGAGTGTGCACGCTACGCTAACTGTGGATGTTGTTATTGGAGCTGTGCATTCTCTGCTCACAGCCATGCTGACAAGTGCCAAAGAACAGATGCCTCCGGATACATACGATATTTAAACACATTTGGGGATGTACAGGAGCAATTAACGTGCAGTTACCAGAACTGACTGTGAATGTTAGATGCCCAGTGATGATAAAAAGGCTTTGTTGGAAAGTGAGGTAGTGCCCAGAGGCACGAGAACCTTTGTGAAACCCAGTCTCATGATGCGAAATGTATGTGATTCACCAATAAGACTTATATGGCGTCTGCTGCGAGAAGGAAGCCCACCGGTACAGGAGGGAGGTGAACACTCAGAACTCTGGGAATCCCAGTCACATAACATTATGGGACATAGAAGAAAACTATTACATCGCTGGGGGTATTGGGAAAACGCTCGTAAGTTATGCTGCCAATAAATAACCTGTGAGACTCTCCGGTGTTAAAAAAAAAACAGTTTTCCTGAGCAACTGCATAATTGAACACTATATTTGGTCATATTTTGTTGTTGATACAGCTTTCAGAAAATACTGTTATGCAATGAAATATTCTACACATTGGCAAGTAATTTCTAAGTAATTGGACAGAACACAAAAACAAAAACAAAACTTTTAAAAAAGGTAACATCGTTTTTTTCTAAAAGGCTATATAGTAAATCAATAAATAAACTCTCATTCATTTTGGACCATCTAGATCAAAGAAGCATATATTTGAACGACAAAGAGATTGGCCAATATCAAATAATATTATTATTAATAATAATATTAATATTATTAATAATATTGCCTTTCTTCTCCACTTTCCCATGCATGTTTGGGTCTTTCTTGAAGTAGGTCAATACTCGGAAATTTAATTACAGGCAAAAGTTAATGTGGTAGGTGTCTTACAAGGAGTCTATTTCATTCTGAGCAATTTGGTAACTGAGGAAAGATAATTTCACATAAAATTGAGTAAGTTGGATTCTATTTTTTTAGAAGACATGTAGAGAATTGGAGTACCAGCTTGATTTTCCTTCCACTGAATCTTTTAAGAAATTCATAACTCGATTATTTTAGGTTGATAATTCAATTACAGGGTTAAACATGCAGAATTTTGAAAGCAAGCTGTGCACATATATTGAATCTATTGATTAATATCAGAAAATAAGGCCATTGGACTTGAAATGGATATTTCATATCTAAGACATTTTGCATGACAAACTAAAAATTACCCTGTGTTTCAAAGGAATACGTAATTATCTTTAAAAAATCACTAATTTGGGAGCTGTATTATTGCAATAAAACTATTTTGTTGGGCTCAGAGTAAATCGGTGTTGACAAACACGTTCTCTCTTTCTGGCGTTCCTCCCTCTCCCCCGGTCTCCCGTGTCCCTCTCCCCACTCTCCCCACACGCCGATCCCACCGCGTGACAGATGGTGCGTGAACAGTACATGACAGCCACGGAAGGCACCGACATAGCGAGGCCAGAGAACCAGCATGTCTGCAAGGTTGGCATTTATGGCTGGAGAAAGCGTTGCCTCTACTTGTTTGTTCTTCTCTTACTCATCGTCTTTCTCGTGAACTTCGCTCTCACAATTTGGATTCTCAGGGTGATGTGGTTTTCCCCGGTAAGTACTTTTCCTTCTCTTTTCTTTTGGTTGGTAAACATGTTCTTGTTTGTTTTACATCACTTCATCCATGTTGTATCGGTATAAGCTTCTTTCAGTGTAATTAATGTTTGTTTCCATCTGTATCAGAATTTTCAGTAGCAAAAATACATATAGCATTTATCTTTTTCAACTTTTTAAGTGATTTCAGTGTGAACTATACTTTGTTGGGTTTTATTATAATTTTTATTAGTAATTATTTTTACATGGGGGAAAACTGTACTAATTTTGAGTTTATGGTTGATTGAGTCATGATTGTTTAATGATTATCTAATTTGTTAGTAAAATTTTATAATTCATTTTTAGTAAACATTTACCATTCCAATACCATTTCCTAATTTTCTTAAAAGCTTCATGCTGTTATGCAGTAAATTCATGTCTACACTTTAATATTTAGTAAATAAAATATCAGTGGTCCTAAGAAATTCATATTTTAAAAACAACCTCATATTTCCAAGATGGCCAGGTAGCTTTATACGCTCTGACAATATTTTGGGTGCTTTTGAAAGTATTTATTTCACGTGGAATGTAAGACCGTTACAGTGAGACAAGAGGTGGTGTGGACATAGAGCGAGGTGGGGTGACCTGCTCCTCACACTCGTGGTAAAGGTGGGGTGCAGGCACGGCCCCTCCCAGGAGCTGCGGTTGTAGCATTCGGTCTGTGGTGCCTTCCGTCACTCAGGGTCCCTCACTGGCTGTGCCTGTCTTTCTTTCCTGCCATAATTCTACAGTCAGTATGCATATTATTTCTTTTGTTGACATAATGAATAAGTATATTTTCACATATTCAAAGAGGCAAACCGCCAATCCAATCCAAATGTAAGTTGAGATGTGTGTTAATAAATGTAATATATCTAATATAATTGCATTAAAATATTTAATACAAGTATATAATATATTATGAATTATAACAACAAATTACATATAAATGGTATACATAAATGTATTTAAGCTGTGATTTCTTCTTTAAAATTTATGACAATATTTTTATAGCTTCGCAATACTGTTAGGCCCATTGGATGGCCTTCCTTTAGGAAGGTAACACAACCTACGGTTTGCGTGTTTGCACATCACCTCCCGACGGGCGCACTGGCCTGCAGCGGGTGGCTAATCAAGACGAAGTCGCAGGGAGTCCTGCATCCTGTGGAGAGGAAGGTGCAGGCCACTCTCCCTAGGGGAGAGCGCTGCACACCCTGCCTAGACAGGCTTTTACTGGGTTTTTTGCATAGGAGTTTGGGTACAACTTATTAATCATTGTCAGGCAATAAACAGTAGATAGTGTACAAAGAACCATTAGGGCTTCTTCTAAGTCAGGGTCTATAGCTAAAAGGCTAAAAACTTTGGGAAAACAAACTCATTTTCTGCTTGGGCCTTTACCATTTAACTAAGAGCATTTTTAGCAAAGCAGGTTTCACAGGATTTTCACATAGAAAGATCTGAGGCTAATCACCCGGGGACCCTGCCCTTTCCAGCACAGGGCTCCACCACCCTCTGCCATTGTTTCAGGCTTAAGTCAGGCAGAGGAGGCAGATAGCCAAGGAATTCCCAGAGACTTCTCTCAGACTGAGGACTCAGGCTTTGTCAAAGCCCGGGGGCGAGGGTCCATCACCCCCTCTTTGCTGCAGCCCCCCAAGTCCTTCCTTGAGAGTCTCCCAAGTGATCGTGTCTGGCTTAGGTTGCCCGTCCCTCCGAGAGGTCTTACCCGTCATTGACTAACCGACCAAGCACTGGGGGCCAGAGATGGATGAAGCAGAAGCACACTCCTGCCAGGGAGGTGAGCTTTGTCTCCTTCGTGGCTCAAGGTCTGAAGGTCGAAGGTCGCTCACTCAGCCTTAGCCGTGGGGGGGGGGGGGGGTTCAGCTCCTGAAACCAGGCAGGGCTGTTCCCTACAACCTCCATTTTAAGTCTAAATTTAAAGTATCTTAGTTTAACATTCTTTGGAAACTGAGTCAAGGATGAACCATCCCAACCACATAAAGGCTGTTTAAGGCTCAGTTTTATCTGAGTTCAGATTAGTTCTCTCGTCAACCTTTCTCTGGTGTCTCTTATTCTCTGATCCTTTGGGAGAAATACAGAAAAGAGCTGATAGAAAATGGATGGAAATGCACGTGTTAGTGAAGCTGATGCTAAATGAAAGGAAAACGAAAGCTGTAACAAAACCTCAGTGGTCTCCTCTTTCTCACAGACAGGGATGGGCCACTTGCGTGTGACAGAGAACGGGCTTTACCTGGATGGGGAATCCGAATTCTTATTCCCGTTGTATGCCAAAGAAATACGCTCCAGAGTGGTAAGACAATGAGGAAACATTCCAAGCACTTGTACGGTATGAAAACAATGGTTAAGCTTAAAAATTCAGTATGTTTCAGAAGAGAGTTCTCAAATGTCCACGTGGACACATAGTCATGCTCCACTGTTTATAAAAGGCTTGGCTCTGAGGCTGTGCAACTTTTTTCTGATATTACATTCTAAAAAGGCTCCCTTTGCCCTGGCTGGTGTGGCTCAGTGGATTGAGCACTGGCCTGCGAACCACAGTTGCCGGTTCAATTCCCAGTCAGGGCACATGCCTGGGTTGCAGGCCATACCTCCAGTATGGGGTGTGCTAGAGGCAACCACACATTGGCCTTTCTCTCCCTCTCTTTCTCCTTCCCTTCCGCTCTCTCTAAAAATAAATAAATAAAGTCATCAAAAAAAAAGGTTTCCTTTTCAAGTGCTTCAAATTTGAATTTGGTAGCCTCAGTAATTTAGATCATAATAAAGAAAAGTTTTGGTTATTAAAACTTTTATCAAAGACAATAAACTTCTTTCCATCAGTGCAAGTAATTTAAATACACTTCTTTTAAGGCATTTAAGATTATCTGAAAAACAGAACAAAATTGGTGTCATGGTGGTATGTTCTATAGTAATTATACTAACCATCCAGATTGCAGTCCTTTAGGATTCTCCATTAAGACATTAAATATCGCTATTAAATAATTGTGTGACTTTAAAAATAAATCGGTCTCAGTATTGTATTCATTTACCTCTGTGAAATTTATAACAAGTGTAGCCCAGCACAAAATACAGTCAAACAATTTTTGCAATATGTTCTGTTTTTCCTCATGTGGTACTCTGGGCTTTGTGGTAGAGAGAAATATTTTGCTAAATCCCTGCTTAGGTGGCATTAGCTACAGGAAATGTTAAACTTTTGTATGAAGAGTACACTCTTCATTTTTCTCCCACCTATCTAGAAACAAAAGGAGAGGTCAGCAAGCCTAACATGCAGACGCCGTAGCAGCTGTTTCAGAGCCATTAGGAAGGGAACAGAAGGCTGACCACCAAGGAACAAGTGGTCTTGTAAGAGAGAGGAAGCACGCTGCTGCCCTAGACGTCACAGCCCTCCCCAAACCCCACTGCCAACCGCGCGCGGCTCTCCCAGCTGCCACGGCCCTGTGAGGTGGCAGGCTACTGCCCGGTGGGCCGATCCTCTGGGTTTATTCAGAGGTTACACTCACATCTGTCCCCGTGGTGTGTGGGTGCATCAACAGCCCTGTCACAGGGGGCATGCAGAATTAGTGCCAGCTTTCATAAAAACAGAAACCAGGTGTGGGCAAAACCTTTGAATACTAGAAGTTAGCCCTTCCTCCCTTCCCCCAGAGTTATGCTGGCCGATCCCCTTATCTTTTTAAAAGGTAAGACTGGTGAAATAGCCCAGGGACTGGTATCAAGTGATTAGATTTAATATTTAATATCCTGGAATTTGTAATACTTTTAGCTATACCTTTTTAGACTCTTTCATCTACAGTATACTTTTTAAAAAGCAGGGGCCAAATTGTGTAAATTATTTGAGGTCATCACAAATTAAAGTCTCACGATGATGCATTAACGATACATGCCAATCAATACATAAAATCACACAAACGTTTGGAATGCTATTATGTGATAACAGAGCTCAAAGTATATTGTATCTAATATGACTTTCAACAACTGGATTGGCAGAACTGAATCATGCCGTGTAATTTTCATGTGCACTGATGTCGTTTTTATGCTTCATTTTCGAAGATGGGTCTAGGGAGCAACTTTTAATACAGTTACAGAAATTAGCTTGTGAACTTGAAAAATCCATTTATTTGCACCATTGAGCTGAGAAAACTTTTTTATCATAGATATAATTCCACAAGGTGCTTGTGATGACTCAGTTAACCCTGCAAAATTCTTGCATGAGGTGTTGTCCAGGTGAGCTTGGAGTTTATGATTTAAACCCATTCACCTGGCTCAAACACACAGCAAGTATATCTGATCAAACAGATTGTATTTCAAAATATATTGGTCCAACATGAAGGGAAACAGAAACACAGAGGTAAAGCTTTACTTGAAATGATTATCTTTCAAGTTCACAACCCTGAAGAGGCAGGGACAGCTCAGTCAAAGCTCCCAGAGGAAGAGAGGCTGAAATGGCATCAGTGAGACTGGGATGCCCCTGAGACCTACTGCGCGAGACAGCAACGCATGGTAGAAAGTATCTGCAACTACAGGCGGGCACAAAGCTGCGTGTCTGTGGGGAGCGACCCACAGAGGTGCCAGGCCAAGACCTGGATATCGCTAAAGACAGAGCCCTGAGCCACTGTGACAGATCTGGGGTCTGGGCAGAAAGCATGCTACAACTTCAGACAGGCTGGGCAAGTGCAAAACTTAAATTACATCCACATGCGGAGTCCGAGACTGAAACTTCACACCATGTATGGTCCACTGCATCTAAAAAAAATGATTACCTAAAACATTACAATAAAGAAAATTAACTTCCACCTGAGTAAAAATCATCGATCTGGAAAGGATTGAAAAAGCATGCTTAGGAATCTCAAGGAGATAAAGCTGGTTTTGAGTGGCTTTCATTAAAAGAATAAATTATAAAATTGAAGTAGGTACAATAATACAGGGCAGAAGAAGAGAGCTGAGCAAGCAGCCCTGTTCCTTCTGGGACCCCTCCCCCCCCACACACAGCACCACAATGCAGTGACATAGGTTGCCCCGCCCTGGTGAATACTTAAGGCTCCACCTCTTACAATGTAACAGACTTGTCAAGACAAAAAAAAAAAAACATGGCCCAAATGAAAGAACAGATCAAAGCTCCAAAAATAGAACTAAGCTATGAAGAGATAGCCAACCTATCCAATGTGGACTCAAAACACTGGTAATCAGGATGCTCACAGAACTGGTTGAGTATCATCACAAAATAGACCAAAAAAGGAAGTCTATGCAAAGTAAGTAAAGAAAAATATACATGGAAGGGAAGGAAATTGGGACTCAAATCAATGATTTGGAGCAGAGAGAAGAAATAAACGTTCAACCAGAATAGAATGAAGAAACAAGAATTCAAAAAAATGAGGAGAGGCTTAGGGACCTGCAGCACAACTGTAAATGTTCCACCATCTGAATCATAGGGGTTCTTCTCCAAAAGGAGAAGAGAAAGAGCAAGAAATTGAAAACTCATTTGACCAAATAATGAAAGAGAACTTTCCCAATCTGGCAAAGGAAATAGACTTCCAGGAAGTCCAGGAAGCTCGAGAGTCCCAAAGAAGGTGGACCCAAGAAGTAACATCCCAAGGCACGTCATAGTTACATCAACCAAGATGAAAGGAGAGAGTCTTAAAAGCAGCAAGAGAAAAGGAGACAGTTACCTACTAAGAGGTTCCCACAAGACTATCAGCTGATATTTCAAAAGAAATCTTACAGGCAAGAAGGGGCTGGAAAGAAGTATTCAAAGTCATGACAGGCAAGGACCTTCATTCAAGATGACTCCATCCAGCAAAGCTCTCATTCAGAATGGAAGGGCAGATAAAACGCTTCCCAGATAAGGTTGGGTTAAAGGAGTTCATTATCACCAAGCCCTTATTATATGAAATGCTAAAGGGACGTATCTAAGAAAAGGAAGATGATAAAAAATATGAATAGTAAAATGACAACCAACTCATGACTATAACTAACTGAACCTATCAAAAATAAACAAAGGTAAAAAAGAACTAAGCAATCAACTAGAACAGGAACAGATTCACAGAAATGGACATCACATGGAGGGTTATCAGTGGGCAGGGGGAGGAAGTAGGGAGGAAAAGGTACAGGGAATAAGAAGCATAATTGGAAGGTACAAAATAGATAGAGGGAGGTTAAGAATAGGAAATGGAGAAGTCAAAGAACTTATATGTACTACCCATGGACATGAACTACGGTGTGGGGGGTGCTCATGGTGGGGTGGTGCAGGGCAGAGGGGAATAAAGGGGAGAAAAAATGGGACAGCTGTCATAGCATAATTAATTAAATATATTTAAAAAAACAAAAAATAATTCAGGGCAGAAATCACAGAGACCAGGTTAAGCCTCTCTCAATCCAAAAGGAAGCCAGTAAAGGACACAGAGCAGATGGAATAGAAAGAAAACAAAGGACAAGTTGGTAGATTTGAACTGAGCCACATCCATAATATCACATCAAATATAAGCGTTCTAAACGCTCCAGCTGAAAGTCAGAGATTATTGTACTGAATGAAAAAACAAGACTAACTATATGCCACCTACAAAAGCCTACCTTCACTATGAAGACACAAATAGGTTAAGAGTAAAAGAATTTTTTAAAAAGATACCCTGTACTAAAACTAATGAAAAGAAAGTCGGAGTGAAAACCTTGGACATTTTTTAGCAATATTTTTTCCTGCTCTATCTACCTGGGCAAGGGAAACAAAAGAAAAGAGAAAAAATTGGAACTACAACAAATGAAAAAGGTTTTGCACAGCAATGGAAACCATCATCAACAAAATGAAAAGACCACCCACTGCATGGGGGAACGTACTCACCAGTGATGTGTGCAATAAGCGTTCATACCTGAAAGTTATAAAGAACTCTGACACTACCAGAAAAACAAACAACCCAATTAAAAAGCAGGCAGAAGACCTGACTAGACACGTCCCCAGAGAGGACAGAGACCCCATAGACAGACGCACAGATGATGGATGTCGCCCATCTTCAGAGCAATGGGTGGTAAATCCACAGTGAGATGTCGCCTCCCCCCTGGCAGAATGGCGGGAGAAGGAAACGGCATGAGCGCGCCCCTTGGATGGGACAGCCCAGCCCAGAAGAGTGGACTTTGTGGAGGCCTAGTGGGGGGACTCCGCCACTCCAGCCTGAGATGCCCCCATTCTCGAGGAGGGCAGGAAAGAGCACAGGGTTGGCATCCAAAGATGGGGTGCCGTCACAGAGCTGTCGGTTGGTGGCCGTGACTTTGAGCGAGCTCTAATTTGATCTCTTGGACCTCAATCTCGTCATCTGCGTGTTAGAAGCAGTGGCACCTGCTTCAAATGTGGAGGATGAAGCGGGAGGTGGATGCTGAGACCGTGGGCAAATTTTTAACTCATTGTCCTGCTAGTCATTTTGTAACAGTGCAAAAGCAAGTAGGAAGGTCACATCATTGGATGAAAGGCAAGAGGCTGGTAAATCCATCTGCTTGTGCAAAGCAAGGGGGAGAATTTCGGACCTGCTGGATCGAGTTGCAAAGCACTCCTACAACTTCTTTACTTCTGAAAAATCCCGTTATTCTTCACAACTTTGGAAGATATTTGGTTTCCTCCCAGTGAACCATCAACCCACTTGGACCCAACAGCCAAATCACCACACTCCTTTGGGAGAAACTGTTTTTATGAAAGCAAGCAATCTTCGGTTAAACAAAACCTGCCATTTGAAACTGATACTGCAGAAAGTACTAACGTGCGTATAAAGCCTCTTTATCTTCCAACAAAAAGCTAAAAAAAAAGGCAACCAAGACATTTTAAAACCTCTTTCGCAATGGTGAGAAGATTTTGCATTTTAAAAGTAACATGGTATTTATTATAGAAGAGCTAAACATTCTCCGATTCATCTTTTTAAATATATCATGTTCCTGGCTGGTGTAGCTCAGTGGATAGAGCGTGGGCTGTGAATCAGAGGGTCACCGGTTCGATTCCCAGGGCACATGCCAGGTTGCAGGCCAGGTCCCCAGTGGGGGATATATGAGGGGCAACCACACGTTGATGTATTGATGTTTCTTTCCCTCTCTTTCTTCCTCCCTTCCCACTATCTAAAAATTAATTAATTTAAAAAATATATATATATACATATCATGTCCTATGTATAAATAATAAGAAATAAAATGTTAATTCTTGAAAGTAAAAAAAAAAACACATTAAAACTTGACTGGTTTTGACCTTCACCTTGAGAATTGATTTGGCACATTGTAACTGGTGTACACAGGCATAAGATTATTATATTTTATGAAAAAGTGTATACATTTACCCCTTAACATAATTCAGGGTTTTAAAATAATTGTATAAAAGCAATTGTTAGGATCACAGGACTGGTGACTATGGAGAAGTTAGTTTACATAAATCTTAAATTCTATACCAACATAAGGATATAATAATTTTAAGTAGTGTGCGCTTGGCTAATCTCATGAATCCTTTCCAGGACTCCTCTCTGCTGCTGCAGTCCACTCACAACGTGACGGTCAATGCACGCAGCTCTGACACGGACGTCACGGGCAGAGTCACAGTGGGTGAGTCGGGCTTCGTCACCGTGCCTTGTGCTTCGTCACTGTGCCTTGCTGGTGGCTGGTCCCTGAACAGTGTGAGCTTGGTGGATGAGTCTTTGTCTCTTCTACAGAATTCAAAGTTATTCATGAACAATCAATGAGTGGATTTAAAAATGATCATGCTGTGTGGACCGGAGAGCAATCAGCATCCCGGGGGATAGTCTGACGTATTTTAATGAAAGTTATTTTGATTCCCAGAAATAGAGGACCGTGCAAGGTACTGCAAGAAACATAATGGTTACTGTGGGATGCGAAAGGATCTCAGGGACCAGAGGAGAGTAACCACAGTAGTTGTCCTCAGGAGAACGGACCAGGGGCTGAGATCCAAAAGTTCTCCCTCTCTCCCTCCCTCCCTCTGTCCCCCTACTTGTCCCTTCCCCCTCTCTGCCTTGTACCCTTCCTTTCTAAAGTCACATGCCACGCCCTTCCCTTGGGTGTCATGGCCCCATCTGCTCCAGCTCTACAGGAGCCCCGGGACCTCTTTGGTTCCCCATCTGACTGGCTGCAGTTCTCAACACCAACTAACTCGGTCTTCAAGGTCATGAATTCTAAATTCACAATGAAGTATTCTAAGTGGTGTAACTAATCTTCAGCTGAATGCCCCTGGGTGAGCTATGTACACCCATCCAATCGGCTAAGATCAGGGAACATGGTAGTGAAGTCACATGAAATTTTGTGCACTGAGAAAAAGGATTAGAGCAAAGAACAGCCTTGGCTGGGGTGACTCAGTGGATCAGAATGTTGTCCCCATTTGCCAAGGTTGCAGGTTGGTCCCTAGTCAGGGCAAGTACAAGAATCATCCAATGAACGCGAGAATAAGTGGAACAAGTTGATGTCTCTTTCCCCATCTCCTCTCTCCCTCCCTCTGTTCCTCTCTATCTCTAAAATCAATAATAAAAAAAAAAGAAAGAACAAAAGAGCAAACCAGCTGGTGAGAGGAGTGTGTGTACATTCTCTACACTATCAACATTCCACAGTTCTGCCGAATCTGAGAATTGGATGGCAGTTTTGATTACAGGAAAAGAAATGAGAGGTATGCTGCCAACACGAACTGTAACTTTCAATGTCTCTCTTTCATTTATTTACTTTTTAAAATTTTGTGTGTGTGTGAGAGAGAGTGGGTCTCTTGCAAGACATGGTAAGAGAAAATGGAGGGGCAGGAAGGAAAGAGGTCAAAACTCAGCCGGAGAGGGATTTTCCCCTGTGCCTACTCTCCCTCCGCAGGCCTCGGAGGCCTGGGGACCTGCCTGATTCTTTTGCATCAAAAAGCTGATCTTGTGGGTCATTTACGCGCTGCAGACCCTCCTCCTGCAAGTGTCATAGTTTTCCCTCGGTCGTGGGTGGCCAGGCTTCTCCTAGTGTGGGCTTCACTCCAAGTCCTCAGTGAGTCCATCCACGCTGCGGATTCTGTTTAGGGTCCTGTACGCACCTTCCACCTTCTCTTCATGGACCACCACAGCCCTGACAATGAACTTCAGGTATTTTGCTATGACCTGGCAATTAAGTCTTCACTCTGCAGGACCCCAGGTCTTTGGAACACAGCCCTCACAATGCCTGCTTGCAACTGGAAGCAGAAAAAAAAAATCAGTGTCTCTCCTTTTTAGGGGCTGTTTTTACAAAACAGAATAATGTTGCCTTGGAAACTACAGCCATACATGAACCTGATGATTCCTTATTATTAAACTAATGCAAGAACTCCACATTTTATATTGTCTTAATCTTTATAACTTATTCTAAATAATTCATTGTATCTCTAGTTTACTTGCAAGTTTGCTTGACCACTGAGCCCAGTGAAATTCTCAGTGGATCTAGAGAAAACTGGAATTTATCCAGCACTCCTCAGCCTGAAACTTGTCTAAATCCAATCATCTGTTCTCGATTAATTATATAGTACAGTTATTTCTTAAAATTCTTTAAATGACTGTAGCTTTTAAAAGTTTGAGGGATTTTTGCCCTTTTTTGTCATTTATTCAACAAACATTTGTTGTTAGTTTCTCTACGCTGCCAAGTAATTAATAATACATAAAGAATATGTCATTATTTCTTAGGAAGTTCCAAAAGTAAAAAACTCCTTTTATATTCTTAACAAATGATTTAACAGAAATCCTCAGTAAACCTTTCAAAATTGTTACATGAATTCCAATGAGCAGAACTCTTTGAAATCTTACTGGTAAATTACTTCCACCGTCTTCCCTCTTAATTTTAATCTCAGATAATTTTACACTCATCCGGGAATGGAAATCAGTGTTTATATGTAAGGTGTGTCAGTGACCTGGAAGAGGTAAATGAGGGCACTGAGTCCCTGGGTAACTATGTCTGCGAGACAGCTTGGAAGAGCAAAAACACAGGCAACTAGCAAAGAAAGAAAGGCAGGAGAAGACAGCCCTGGCTGGTGTGGCTCAGTGAACCGAGGGCCAGCCCACGAGCCAAAAGGTCGCTAGTTCCATTCCCAGTCAGGGCACATGCCTGGGTTGCAGGCCAGGTCCCCAGGAGGGGGCGAGTGAGAGGCAACCACACATTGATGTTTCTCTCCCTCTCTTTCTCCCTCCCTCCTCCTGTCTAAAATAAATAAATAAAACCTTTTTTAAAAAAGAGAGAAAGAAGATAAAACAGGAAAAAATGAGTTTCACTTTATAAGTGAGGCACAAACACACACTTAAATGAGGGTCACTGAAGGGCTTTGGGGTACAAATTAATAACGCAATGTAAGAACACACTGGAGAGCATGTCCCAAATGGACTCGTGTATGAATTGAAAAGCTGTTGTTTAATTTCTGGCAGGGGCCCGCCAGCGTTCAGGGGCACCGTGAGGCGCCCAGGGAGGGGCTTGCACACGCGAACCGTAAGGGATCCATTTTCTCGGTGAAGTTTCTTTTCTAGGTGAGACTCTAGAGCTGACAAACAGAAAAAGCAGGGAACCCTTGAGGCTCCTTAAGCAAAGGCGTAAAGCTGTGCTCTAGAGAGTTAGTCCGTGATGCCACCAGAGCTGGAGGGTTGGATGCGCAGAGAGACATTACAAAACACGACATGACGAGTGCAGGGTCCCTGTCACACCAGGAAGGCACCGGCACCCCCGGGTACCAGCATCCCCAGCACCCGGCCGGCTGAAGCACCCATCACACAGTTGCTGGATTCAGTAACGTGAGGGAGGCAGCGGGCCCAACACACATGGGAAGGAATGAAGCTCGCAGGAGAAAATGGTGTTTGTGTCACTGAAAGAGAAAGAAGGAAGGAGCGAAGGAGACAAAAGGCCTCAGTGAGGGCGGGGACTGGGGGTGTTCTTCCACAGCGAGGCCTGGTTTCTGCGTGGGATAAGAGGGGAAGACCTCTCCTGAGCACAGGGGGGGAAGAAATAACCGTAGTGGGAGCCACTTTCTGGGGTGACGATAGCCATTCAAGCGAGCCTTTTGTAAGTCTCGCATTTCAGAATACGAAGGCCTCCTTTGGTTGGCCTCCAAAGAATGCAGATTTAAGTGATGTGTGGCGGGATTAAATAATCGTTGGCAAGTTTCGGAAACCTGAAATAGTGAACTTTTAAATAACTTAGGCATACATACATATATATTTGATATAGATCAGCACAGGTTTGACATAAATTAAGTAATATCATAGATTTAGACTTAGAACTTAAAATTTTAATCATAACTTAAAAAAAACTTATTGGTAGCAAATTCTAAGTACTTCGTAACTTGCTAGTGAGGGTGTCGTGGAACGTGTAAAAACAGACTGTACACTGCGTGTAGTGAACACTTTATAATAACCTGTTTTAATTGATCCCTCAGGTCCCCAAATGGTAGAAGTCCAGAGTCCACAGTTTCAGATCAATTCCAAAGAAGGGAAGCCGCTGTTCACTGTGGACGAAAGCCAAGTTCTGGTCGGCACGGACAGACTTCGAGTAACGGGTATGTGGCAGCTCTTCTCATTTCATTGCGATGTGATCGACATCTAACATTAGGTTCATTTTGGCACCATGACGCCACATTTGTACCAATCATGCGGTGATCGCCACAGTAAGTCCCAGTTAGCAGCCACCGGCACACACACTTCCAAGGTTGTTCTTGCGGTAAAGAGCTTTTCAAATTCACCGAAGAGCAGCTTTCCAATAGACGATACAGTATCCCAACTGCAGAACTCTGGTGCGGATCACATCCCGTGGCTTCTTCAGTTTACAGCTGGAGTTTTGGGCCTTTCGATTCCCTTCGCCCACCCTGTCCACCCTCCGCCCCTCACCTGCTGAACCACCAAGCTGTCCTCTGTGTCTATGACTTCGGTTGTTTCGTTTCGTTTTGTTTTGGTTTTGATTCTGCATATAAATGAGATCATAATGTATGTGTCTTTCTCTGTCTGACTCTTTTCACTCAGCATCATGCACTCAGGCCTCATCCATGTTGTCACAAATAGTACGATTTTCATCTTTTTTAAGGCTCGACAATATCCCATATACATCTCCGATCCCTCTTGAGGAAACCACACCCCGTGGAGTACACCTCTGCAAAAGCAAACGGTACTGTCAGTGCATTTACTCTGCAATCTCTGAGGCAGATAAGAAAAAGTAGTGTGAATTTGTTGACTTTCTTTTTTCTTTTCTTTTTATCCTCGCCCAAGGTCATGCTTACTGATTTCAGAGAGAGGGGGGAAGGGAGAGAGGGAAACATCAATGAGAGAGAGAGATGCCCTCAGTTGTCCCCCGTGCACACCCTGACCGGGGACAGAACCCGCAGCCTAGCCATGTGACCTGACTGGGATTGAACCCACGGCCTCTCAGTGCTCAGGATGACACTCCAAACAACTGAGTCACCCGCCAGGGCTGTTGACTTGTCTGCATGACATTTCTTTGGGAATTCTTTGGTGCTGTCCCAGAAGAGTGGCATCCTGCTCAAATCTTTTCTTCGTCCACATTGTTCCCCTTTGTGTCCCTCCAACTGGTGCAGACAAAGGCTCATCATGAATTCCTCCCCTATCTGGGCAATATTAGAGCATCTGTTTCCCACGTGACTTTTGCGAAAGAACCTTCTTCCAAGTCTCTTTTATTCCCACTGTGTCAGGTACTTGGATTCCCTACATTTTTACAGAAAGCATTTCTTTCTTTGAGATAAAGATAAGATGGGCCTCTGACAGGACTCATTTTTAGGACTGAAAAGAAGAAACTTTATTTTGAAAAATATCCAGAAAATGTTCCAAATGCACTTGCTGAGCTTCCGTAAGACGAGGAGACCCACAGAGGCAAACACTAGCTCCATTCACCCCGAGTTTACAGACGACTCTGAGATTCGGAGGAGCAGCTGGGAAGGGGCCAGCTCCCAGAGATTGCAAAGTCAGTTTACAATATTTAAAACATTTTCTTTTCTTGTTTAAACCTTATTTTTATTGTTGACACTATTACAGATGTCCCCGTTCTTCCCCGCTTTGCCCTCCTCCACCCAGCCCCTACCCTCTTCCCTCTGGCCGTCACCACACTGCTGTCTGTGTCCATGGGTTCTACATGTATGTTCTTTGGCTGATCCCTTCCCCTTCTTTTACCCAGTCCCCTTTCCCCCTCCTGCCTGACAGCTGTTGGGCCGTTCCGTGCAAACACGCCTCTGTTTCTGTTCATCAGTTTATTTTGTTCATTAGATTCCACATATAGGAAAGATCATATGGTGTTGTTTTTCTCTGACTGGCTTATTTCACTTAGCATAATGCTCTCCAGGTCCATCCATGCTGTGGCAAAGGGTAA
Organism: Sturnira hondurensis; assembly: GCF_014824575.4. Taxonomy (NCBI): domain Eukaryota; kingdom Metazoa; phylum Chordata; class Mammalia; order Chiroptera; family Phyllostomidae; genus Sturnira; species Sturnira hondurensis. The sequence goes on along the minus strand of NW_028082350.1, from coordinate 15,323,864 downwards.
TGATTCCTTCTTTACGGCTGAGTAGTATTCCACGGTGTGAATGGACCACAGCTTTTTTGTCCACTCATCTACTGGTGGGCACTTGGGCTGCTTCCAATCTTGGTGATTGTAAATAATGCTGCTATGGATATATATTTTTTCAGATTGGTGTTTCGGAATTGTTAGGATATATTTCCAGAAGTGAAAATTTTTTCATTTTTTCCTATAATTTCCTGATGTGGTTTAAGAAACACATCACATGATGCAGATTTTACTTACAAAATCTAGAGAATGACTCAAATCACTATTACCCGAAAGATAGAGACTTATGCAGTTTTCAACTGAAATTACTTCTTTTTCATTTGAGGGCTAATAGTGCTTTCTAGATCTAAAATCAACCTGCATATTTTAAATTGCTTTAAGGTCATATTTTTATAGGAACCCACTGAGACTGGTGTCCCTGGAAAAGCAAGAGAGCAACCATGCCTATTCTTTGCTCTGCAACTCAAACATCGGCACCGATTCAGCCACGAGGATCAGAACCTACTCATGCTGTAGTATGTGGTCTAAACGTTCTCTGTTTGGTGTCATGAACGTCACTTTGGTGCCTCTTTGTTTTTTTGTTTAGGGCCTGAAGGGGCTCTTTTTGAACATTCAGCAGAGACACCCCTCGTAACGGCCAACCCGTTCAAGGAGCTAAGGTAAAAATTTTGTTCGAATATAAACATACTCTCATATCACAGATACCAGCATAGGTGCTAGAATAATATTTTAGCTGTTGTTACCAGATTGCTTTTTATTCCATTAGTTGCCTCTATTCTCATGACTCTCTGCATGTAACGGGTCATTACTTACTGCAATGCAAAGGTGGCAGAAAGTTCCAGTTCTCCACTCTTACTGTCTCTGGGCCCCAGGCCTCCACTCTCCCTGCCGCCTCCTTTAGTTCAGGCCCTGCGCTTGCCTGTAGCCTATCGCTGCCTTCGGGTTATTCCTCTCTAATCCACCCATCACACAGTTTGTTATGAGCCACTTACCCGGGGCTCCCGCAGAGGATGGTGGCTCTGGGGAGAGAGCTGAAGGGTCAGCCACCAGGACCCCTGCGCTTCATCACTCCCCACACTGCAGAGGCCGCCTCTCTTGGGCAGAGCACTGCTCTCCATGCAGCACCAGCCTGGGGGAGGCAATGCCCCCCCCCTGCAGGAATCCCTTAGCCTCACCCCTCGGAGCTTAAGCCCTGCTGGGGAGGACAGCCGGAGGCACTTCCAGTGATTGGGCCTAACAGGAAGCCTGCAGATGGGAGCTTTGAAACTGTAGCTGATCCTCCCCCAGGCCTGGTGCTGGTAAAAGCCGGCCCAGGTGTGTAACTTGATTCGTTCAGCACACACCCAAGGCCCAGCAGGGGGAGCTACAAGCTGTGGATCACGGATAACTCCAAACAGGTTGTCCTGGGCCAGTCACAGGCAGCGTCTGACATAGGACTGCACCAGAGTCTTTGCAGACCTACCCAATACATGGAAACAAACACAAAGAGGCAGGCACAATGGGGAGAGAAAAAAATGGGCCTCAAACAGAAGAACAAGAGAATCTCCAGAAGAGCTAAGTGAAGTGGAGGCAAGCAGTTTACCAGATATAGAGTTTAAAGTAATGATCGTCAGTATGCTCAGCAGCATGAAAAAGACAGACAACCCATTAAAAAGGGTCAGTTAGAAATAAAGAATGTGCCCTGGATGGTGTGGCTCAGCAGGCTGAGTGCTAATCTGCAAACAGAAAGGTTACTGGTTTGATTCCCAGTCAGGTCACATGCCTGGGTTATGGGCCAGGTCCCTGGTTTTGGGCATGCAAGAAGCAACCACTGTTTCTTGTACACTTCAATGTTTCTCTCTCTCTTCCTCTCTTCTTTCTCCTCTCTCTAAAAAATAAATAAAATATTAAAAAATTAACAATGCAATATCTGAAGTAAATAATACACTGAAAGAAATAAATGGTAGGTCTTATGAAGCAGAAGATTGAATCAGCAATTTGGAAGACAAAGTAGGGAAAAAAGAAGAGTAGGAATAAAAACCAAGAAGAGCAGCAAAAAGAAAAGAGAATTAAAAAGCCATGGAGAGAGTTTAAGCGACCTTCAGGACAAATGAGGTGTGACAAATCTGCATCATGAAGAGACCAGAAGGAGAAGAAAGTGAGCAAGGGACCAACGACCTATTTGAAGAAAGAATGACCATGAAGGTCCCTCACCTTGTGAAGGAAAAAGACACAGAAGTCCAGAAAGTGCAGAGTCCCAAACAAGATCGACCCAAAGGAGCCCACATCAAGACACATCATAATTAAAATGGCAAAGCTTGAAGACAAGGACAGAATTTCAAAAGCCACAAGAGAAAAGCAGGTAGTTACCTACAAGGGAGCACCAAATAGACTGCCCTCTGATTACTCAGGAGAACTGTGTCAGGCCAGAAGGCAGTGGCATGAAATACTCGAGGCGATGGGAAATGAGGACCTACAATCAAGGCTACTTTACCCAGTAAAGCTAACATTTAAAATGAAGGGGAAATAAAGAGCTTCTCAGACCAAAAAAAGCTGTAGGAGTTTCTTACCACCAAACCAGTATTTCAACAAATGTTAAAGGGTTTGCTTCAAAAAGAAGGGGAAAAAAAGGAAAAAAAAATAGAAGAAAATATTTTAAAAATAAAATGGCAATAAATATATTTTTAAAAATCGATCAATAATCACTTCAAATATAAATGGCTTAAGTGCTCCAATTAAAATATATAAATCTCAAAATTAAACAGTTCACCTTATGTTGTCCCACCACAACAGAAATTCTACTAACTTATACAGCAGGTCCTTGCTGAAAAAGATATGGCAAAAGAGTATTCTCTTTTTTCCTAAAAGGTAATAATAAGGGAGGGTTACAAACCCCCAGCTTTACAACCAGAATGAGTGAGAAAACAATGAAATTGCAAGGAATTGCGTGAGGAATGCGGTGTGGGTGGAAGCATGAACATGTACTGAATGCACTCAATTGCCAGGGACTACTGTGCTGTCATAACCTCCTCTAACCATCCGCTCGACCTTAAAAGTGATCAACTTTACCTTCATTTTATACGAGAAAACTGAGCTCCAGACAGTAGCCTGCTCTGCGGCCAGTGATAACAATGTGGACAACTTCTAACTTAAATCCAGCCCTGCCTGTGAACCCACGCACACTGCGCACTCTCCCCACCACCGAGTGGACCTGGAGAGACCTCTTCTTTCATCTACCTCCCAACTCCACTGATTTATCGTGTGGCAGTTACATTCCCTGCCACAGATTCTCACCACAAACGGGCTCTCACTTTTCATTGCCGGGCCCGGTAGCGTTCCTATTCTTGGCCTGAGTAAGGTAAAAATGATTCTAGAATGCCCTACCTGACCTATGAAAACACTGAATGCAGATTTTGTAAGATTATGATCATGAGGCCTTTATGTATGTCTCTCTGAAATACACGTTTAAATGCCACAATGTCAGTTTTGATATTTGCTGAAATGGTAGTCATAGAAGGAGGATGATTAATTATCTTCTTTAAGAAGAGAGACAATTACCTTGTACTTACACTAGAATCTATGTGCCCGAATCCATGATGGATGCTAGTTCTATGGGGACAAAAGGCATGGTCCCTGATCACACAAACACGTTACAACAATGCCATTCTTGTATGATGCGAGTACATTACAGCCAAGGCACGGGACACACAGCATAAAACCTTCCCTGGGTGACTGACGTGATATGATGGGGAAGAGAGCATTTTAAACCGAAGTTTAAGGAATCAGCAGAAGTGACTATGGTACGGTAAACTAGAAATTCTCTGCAACCCAGTAGGGATGTGATGCTGATTACATGTCATTATTTGGCCCTGGACAGTGTGGCTCAGTTGGTTGGAGCATTCATTATCCCATGACCAAAAGGGTGCCAATTTGATTCCTGGTTAGGGCACATATCTGGGTTGTGGGTTCGATCCCCAATCTGGCCATGTATGAGAGGCAACCAAACGATGCTTTTCACTCACATTGACATTTCTCTCTCTTCCTCCCTCCCTTCCTCCCTTTCTAAAAAACCGATGAAAAAATGTCCTCATGTGAAGATAAAAGGATAAGAATAATGACTTATTATTTGTAAACTGCTGGGAACAACGCCTAGCATGTAGTCAGTAGCGTGTATGTGTGTATTCACTGAATAAGTAGAATGAGCAGACATGGAAACATTTTCTATTTGAAACACTTATAAACCCTGGTTTACTTATCCAAAGTTTATAAATATTGCTCAAGCAGAAACCAAGAAAAGCTGATTTCCAGGTTCCAGTAATAAAGAGCAAGTGTGTGGGCAGAGCAGAATGGGAGCTAAGCCAAGATGCTGACAAAGAAATTGGGGTCCTGTAGAACAGAGTCTGGGACCACAGTAGATCGTGGGGGCCAAGGGCCCAGGCTCTGGCCTAGTGTGCATGACATGTGGGACTGAGGGTCCCTGGAGATGTATGACTCACAAATCCTGCCCCCACCCCCCGGAACAAGTATTTCAAACAATTTGCACACTAGCCCAAGGAAGTGGCAGGAAAGATTATTACCCTGGGTCACAGGTTGAAAACTTAGAAGAAATCACAAATTACAAGCCAGCACTGGCCATGGTAGGAGGACTGTCTATACGACGTCATTGTAAAGAAGTTCCATGCTGGAGAATTAACATTAAAAACTGCACCAAGTGTATTAATCCTGCAGGACAATAAAAAGAAAGGGAATTGCATTAAAGACATTACTCTATTATCCGTGACACAAAAACACTTATGGAAAACAGTTTTTGCTGAAGATGAGCTTATCAAAGAAAGAAGAAAAGATAAAGGGATCAAGAATCGAACTGCCATTGCCAAAAATTAGCGACCACGACAAGTCAACCCCTAAAACTCTAGGTAGTGGGGGAAAGACTTTAAAACGGGTATGAATAGAATCTTCACACAGGAAAGGAACTTGACTACAAAGATGAGGTAAAAAAGTTGCTTCTTCTGTGAATTGACTCGTCTCCTTTTCCTCTTTAATTACTTAAAAAAATAAATGTGTAGGGGTTAATATACTATACATTATGAATATTAACCTTTTTCACTGTTTCATTGATTGTAATGTTTGTACACTCAACTTGAGCAGTTTTTATTGCATCTAGATTTTAAGCCGTGAGTTCAAAGACTTTCCTGCAGGGGGAGCACTTGGGCAGCCAGGTTTCCTGTTATGGCTGCACCTTCCACACTTAGGTCCTCGATCCACTTAGAGTTTATTGCTGCCCGAGGCGTGAGGCACGAGGTCTGGGTCGACTTTTACCTTTTCCAGCTGACCAGCGACGGGGCCTGCGCTCAGGTGACTCATCGAAAGCTCCGCCTCTGCCGCTGCGGCTTTACCAGCCCACACCTGTCAGAATGGCCGTCATCAAAAGTCCACAAGCAACAAGTGCTGGGAAAGATGTGGAGAAAGGGGACCCCTCGTGCCCTGTGGGCGGGAATGCAGACTGGTGGGGCCACTGTGGAAAGCAGCATGGAGTTACCCCCCCAGATTAAAAATGGAGCTGCCTTATGACCCAGAGAGTCCACTTCTGGGTCTATGTACATACTCAAAGAAGGCAAAAACACCAATTCAAAAGAATATGTGCGCCCCTCTGTTCGCTACAGCGTTATTTACAATCACCAAGATATGGAAGCAGCCCGCGTGTCCGTCAACAGACACGTGGATGGGAAGGCTGAGTGCGTGTACCCAGAGGGGCACCACTTGGCCGTGAAAAGCAGGCAATCCTCCCCGTTGTGCCAGCACGGGTGGACCTGGGGGGCGTATGCTCACCGAAACAAGTCAGACAGAGGAAGACAAATGCCATGTGATTTTACTCACACGTGGAATCCAGTGAACAAAACAAACAGACTAGAAATAGAACAGACACAGAGAAAGACTGATGGGTGCCGGAGGGTTGGTGTGTCGGGGGCCTGGGTGGGAAAGCCGAAGGGACTAAGAAACACAGACTGGTGGTCCCAGAACAGCCAGGGGGATGTGAAGTCCGGGGTGGGGGATGCAGCCAGGAATATTGTGATACCTGTGGACGGCGCCCGGTGGACGCTGGAAATACCGGGGGTCACTCGGAAAAGTGGATGACTGTCTAACCGCTACGCTGTGCACCTGAAACTAATACAAAATAATTTTGAATGCCAAGTGTAATTTAAAAAGAGAGAGTTTTATTTTATGGAAATGTATTACGTTTAAAAAAAAACCAGCAAAACAAAACAAGGACAGACTCACAGAGACAAAGAACAAAAGGACCGTTGCCAGAGGGAGGGGTCCGGAGATGGGCATGAAAAGTGACAGGGAATACGGTCGGTGACAGTGTGATGACTTTGTGTGATGACAGATGGTTGCACACACAGTGTGGTGGGCACCTCTGACGATGGAAACATCGGATCACTATACTGTACACCGGAGATTAACATAATATTGTATGCCATCTATAATAAGTGAGTATGTGCAAAACTTTGGAGAATTAATGAACCCTCTCTTCATTTTGAAAGGAATACCACTTAAAACTCACCTGCTTTAGCAACCAAGTATCTTAATTGTACTTTTTTAACATGAATTTTGTGTCTATATGTACATATACACAGACACAGCTCATTTGTTTATTTATTTCCATAGATTTCTGTGAGTGTTCAAAACTTTTTGCTCTTTATATGTCAATGGTAAATATTTATATATGCACATATTTGAAGAAAAGGGGTGATGTCTAACAAGCAAACTAAAACACAGCAGAAAGAAAAAATTAAATTACTTTCTCTCCGACTCCTCTCCAACGTGCTTGTAGAAATGCATACTTCAGAGCATTCTAGTCGCAGGCTTTTTGGTGACGTGAGTCTCGAGCTGACCTAGACTGAAGTGCTTTATCTTCAAGGCTAGAAATGACAGCAAAGGGGAGGAGATTTGCTCTTCTGGAAGCATCATATTATGATAAGGTTAAAGATGAGTCATTGGCCCTGTGGAGGCCATTTTGTGGTTATCCAGTCTTTGAAACGGACCCACTTTCACCAGGGGCTCCAAGTTCACAAATGGTTTGCCTGAAACAGAGCAGACCTTGGCCCATGGCTTCTTCCCTGCCTTCCTCCTGCCTTCCTCTTCCCCTCCTCCCTCCGATCAATCCGGGCAAGACAAAAGGAGGCAATCAGCAGAAGTCAAAATCGTCAAATGGGCTGCCAGCCAGACCAAGCTCATCTGGAAATATCAATGTTACCCCCAAACCAAAGCCCGAGGTCATGTGACCAAGAAATCTCACTATCAGTGTTTCTGAGTTTTCTCAAGTCAGACTGAGATTTCAAAACATGTAGCATATCAAAGCTCACTTACTGAGATGAACATAAAAAATGAAACTTTGTTTACTATAACCAGTATCAGTAGACAAAAAAACTTGCCAGTTACAGGAGGCGGCCATCTGATTTGAAATTCTATCAAATACATATTCAGTCCACTCAAAAGCAAATTCCTGATCAGGGTATTTCTCTCAATCATTCCTTTTTCTCTCTCCTACCCACCTGCACGCTGAACTTACCCTTCAGGAGGATACAACTCTTTTTCTACCCTGTTCTTCCTTTCCTTGTCTTGAAACTTTTCAGCCCATCGGCCTTCCAAACTTCTGGGCGGGGTTGGGTTGGAGCAACTGAAAAATCTTTCAAGTGATCCCATGGCGCCATCTGGTGGGCATTCAGTGTTTTCCAGGCAGAGGCACATTTCCTGGCCCATATATTCCTAGAACTTCTGTATCACGTTTGACTCCGTCATAACAAGATTCTTTTCAAGTTTACGAAAACAAAGCCAGCTGAGCCCAATCTCCATCCCACATATTAACACCATCAGTTCAGTAGTTTACCAAAAGAAATCTTTGCACCTGCCCTGTCCTCTCCTTAAATTAATAAAATAAATAAATAAACACAAACAAAACCTAAAGGCCAAACGCATATTCTAGTTTATGAAGCAAATGCATGTGCTACCCATCGATTTGTCTTTTCCCCAAACAAGTCTGTGCTTCAACTAAGAAAAATGCTCCACAAAGTTTTTCGCCAAGGGCATGTCTCTCTGGTTCGGCCCACCAGCGCGTCCCACCCAGCGTCTGAACCTTCTGCACAGGGGTATGCTTTTAGGGGGTACTAATTGCCTGCAGTCTCACTGATAGAAAGCTGATTTCTAGCCTCGCCCACGAACAGTGCACACTATAGTCACACTCGGGAGTGATGTGACGGTACAGTGTACCTCATTCAGGGTCTTCTCTGGGCGAGGCTCTTCGCGGAGGGGTGCCTGGGTGGCTCTCTGTGATGCCGTCTCTCCCTGGTCTTGTGCCCTCGTTTCAGATTAGAGTCCCCCACGCGAAGCCTGAGCATGGACGCCCCGCAGGGTGTTCACATCCGCGCTCGGGCCGGGAGCCTCCAGGCCCTTTCTCAGATGGACGTCATTCTTCACAGCGGTGACGGTCGGGTGAGTCCAGGCGATGTCCTTGCGTTGCGTGTGTCTGGGAGGGGCCGGCAGGTTAAACTGGTGGTTGTTTGCAAAGAAACCGCAGGAAGAGCTTAGGAGTAGAACATGTGAAACAAAGCTAAACGCTCATTGGGCGTTGAACGAAGGTCCAAGAAAGGTTAAAATAATTCTGTGTTTGGGGGTGTCCACCAGAGGCCCATGGGCCACCTGAGGATGGCTATGAATGCACCCAACACAAAATTGTAAACTATTTAAAACGTGATGAGATTTTTTGTGTGTGATTACGTGTTGCAGTATATTTAATGTGTGGCCCAAGACAACTCTTCACCTTCCAGTGTGGCCCAGATGCGCCACAAGGCTGGACACTCCAGCACAGAACTGGACCCAGACAGCTTTCTTAGGCTGGTGTTTGAGCTGTCCAGTCTCCTGTTACTTTCTGCTTTGGAAAAACACCCTGGACCTACAGCGGTTGCAGGGACTGAGAACACTGCCATTTCCACAGAGGTTGGGCTTGTCTCCATGCAGCCATCCCGGGGAGGAGGGACCTGGAAGTGACAGCCATTATCTGTCACTGCTCAGAGCACTGGGCTTTGGGTGAAAACAAGATCTTCAGAAGTCAACCACAGTGAGGATAAAATCTGCAACTTCCCGTCCCGAGACAGCGCAACACTGATACCAGCTACAGTCGGGCGAGGCTGCAGAGCGCATGCTACTCAGCCTGGAATGTTCTAGCACTCGATCAATGCACAGACCACCTTTCCGAGTTCAGGGGACACCATGCTTCACTATGTCACAGGTCTATGAGACACCCGTATGGGAACAGGGGTGATGTTTTGACATTACGCTAAATTTAACATGAAGAATTTAACATTAAGAGGAAGTGGAGCTGAGGCAGCAAGCAGAGGCCGTGTGAGGCAGCTCCTGAGTGCAGAGGCCTGGGAGTGGGTAAAGGTCATCGGCAAGGCTTCTGCGAGCTTCCACCAAAGGAGCCGTGATGCCCGGAGCAGATAAATGCAAACGCGGAAATCAGGAATTCTGGAATCTTACCACTAGATCACAACGTCACTGCATACTTAAAACCTGAAAAAACATATACTGACCATTTTAAAATCACAGAACATTCTCTCCTCCGTGATTTAGGCATCACGTCATAAGCAGCTCCCCCTGACCCAGAACTGAAGTTCCTGTCCCTCATTCCTGGGCCTGTTTAGAGGACTGGGACCACCTCTGGCCTCCCCCAAAGTCCTGTCCCACAAAAGTATAAGAGAATGAGCAGGGAAGCAGTGTGTGAACTACCAGCAACTAGAGCTTGCCCGGTAAAAAAAAAACAACTAGAAAAAAGATGGGCAATTATTCATAAGAAAGGAGAGCGCAGCAGACAAGTGAGAGAAAAACAAGAGCATGCAGGCAAAGGCCAGCAGCATCCAGGGGACCCACAGCATGGGGCGGTGACGTGTACAGGCTCTGCTTTTCAAAGCAGCACCCATGAGCCGCAGAGTGCAAGGGGAGAGCTCTGCCTGCCGTGTCCCTACGCTGCTGCAGCCCCTGCTCCCACCAGCAGCAGTCAGCCTGTGTCTGGGGCGGGAGGGCAGCCTGCAGCCGGCAGTTCATTCCGGCACTGGGGTTCGTGGATGGAGCCCCGCGAAAGAGTGGGGAGGCCCGCTTGTGGGTGAGGAAGAACATTGTGTCCACGGCAACTCCTGCTGCCTTCGGTTATGGAGAAGCTTCCGAATCTCCGCCCATGGCTGGCTGCTTGCGTTTCAGCCGAACTGCACTGTGGCCGGAACACAACTCAGCCGCTTTCCTTTCATTTCAGTTGGCGTTTGCCTGTCTGTGCCCTGCTTTTCCCCAGCTAATGGAAGGCAGCAGTTTCATTATTTTAAAATCTGGGGAAATGGTTGATGGCGAATAGGATGTATTTATTTGCCTTTCATGGGAAAATAAAATTAGGAGAAATTCCAACACTTGCAGGTAAAAAACTACTTAGAAGAATCTAGTTCTGTGGCTTGGAATCAGTCCTAATGGGAAAGAGAACATGATTTAACAAAGTCAACGTGATAAACGCAAAGCGGCCGAGAACTCTATGCTTCTTCCACCAGCTCGTTCCGGAAGGCACGGTGGGGAGGCAGCACCATGCGTTTCCCTAGCTCAGCCAGCACACGGGCAAAACAAAGATGGCCCCCTCCAGGCTGGGGGAGGAATTAGGAACACCCAGCCTGAATGTAAAATAGAAACGGGCGTTGAAGAATTCAGATGATACAACAACTCAAACCAGGTGCTTCCTCGTTTTCTCTGCAGAGAGAAAACGAGCTTGTTCAGAGCGTGTCGGGAAGAGGGTTTTATATCTATCCTGTGTGTTCCTCCCTCAGCACGTAACCTCTCGTTGTCTCCCAAACAGCTCGTGCTTGACGCTGAAACTCTGTGTTTACCCAAGTTGGCTCAGGGGACTCCGGGGCCTGCTGGCAGCTCACAGGGACTCTACGAAATCTGCGTGTGTCCAGATGGGAAGCTTTACCTGTCTGTGGCTGCCGCAGACACCACGTGCCACGAAAACAGCCACGTCTGTCTCTGAACCAGCCACGTCTTCCGTGGAGCTCTGCTTTGTCTCGGCGAACCTGAAACACTGACCTCAAGGGACGTGAGACCCTGGAAAGAGGAGCGGGCGGGTGGCAGGAGAGGACACCCTTCCAAAAGGGGCTTAGAAAGAAAAGCGTGCCCACGAAGGTGTTCAGACGACTGGTGTGCGGGTGTTAGATGTGAAAGTCAAAGCCACGCCAATGGACTGTTTGTTTCTCCAGAGTGAGTGTCGTCAGAACTACGTGAATTTCCTTTTCCTTTCTCGTGCACGTCAATCTACCAAGAGTCCTGAACGGCTGTGTGGGATTTATCTGTGATGTTCCCGTGTGCTGTCTGATGCCCCGTAGAAGTGGCGTTGGTCAGCACTAAAAGGCCCCGAGTTCTGCAAGGTGCTTCCATCACTCAAGCCTGCCAGTTCCCTCTTCATTTTATTGCAAAGTTGTGTCTCAGTTCACAGGAAAGTCCTTCTTCAGTTTGAAAGCGACTTCAAGGTTGCTCTGATGTTCAATATGTAGTCACAGGAGTAAACTGCACAAAATTAAACATGCTTTCTGTATCATCAATGAGCAATAAAAACCAACTTCTATTTGTCACCAACTTCACAGTTTGAGTGTCTTACTTTCTTTAAGCCTCACAACTCTTTGAGGGAGGTACGATTTTTCGCCCAAGTTACCAGTGATGGAAAAGAATGGTTCAGGCAGAGCAAGTCACAGGGCCACGCAGTTTCTACTGGAAATTAAATGGTGACCCTGCACCTGAACCGCTGCTGTCCCTTGGGGAGACTTGGGTATGTCGTTTCATTCCATCGCAGACCCCCGTCAACAGGGTAACTATGCAGATGGGATGACACTCCTTCAGCGAAGAAACCAAAGTCCTAATGGCCTTTGTCGCTGGTGGAGGTCCAACAGCCAGGTGGTGGGGCTCGTGGCTGCCAGTCCCGTGGACTTACCTCTGCACAACAGGTACACGACTGGGTGTGACTTCATGGAATCGGACCCTCTGAAAATATATTTAGTGCCGACTGGCTGTGTGAGTTGCTGCATCACCTATGAAAACCAGTTGGCCACGTGTAGCTTCTCGTCTTCCACACGCCCTTCCTCCGGAGGCCTGGTGGGTTTGGGTTTGTTTTGCGTTTGACCAGCTGTCGTGGCTAGACTCCCCCAGCAGTACAAGGTGTGGGGCATCAACAGCATGGCAGCTTTCCAGTTACGGGACGTGCAACTATAATCCCAAGTTCCAATTCATCTTCTAGTCTCAAAACTGGAAATAGAAAAGTGAGCTCATTCCCAATGCTGTTTTGCAGGGTGGTGTTCGCTGAGCAATGGGTAACCCACTTGTAACAATCTGACTTTAAATCGCAAGTGTGTGTGAAGACTTGAAATTGCAAAATAAAACCACGGAGCTTCCTAAGCAGTTAAGAGCAAATTCAACTCCAATCTGCTTTTCCAAAGTTTCACAGGGGGTGGGTTCTGTTAAATTATAAATTGTTTATTCATTTCTGTTTAAGTCTTGATTTAAATTAATGTCTACTTTCTATGACGTTCCTATTGCCATAGTACCTAGTGTTGCCATTTTTTGGATCGTATTCACTGTGTGGTTCCATGTTTGTGCAAAAGAAAGAACCTGAAGCCCAGCTGACATAGCGCGGGATCACCGTGGAACATTCACACATTAGCTTGGTTCTCACAGTTCGCATTAGAAAAAAAAAAAACGGTGCTTAGCCAGGGTGGCTGAGCTGCTTGGAATGTCGTCCCATGGACTGAAAGGTCGTGGGTTCGATTCCTGCTCAGGGCACATGTGCGGGGTGCATGTTCACTTCCTGGTCGGGATGGGAGCGAGAAGGCAATCAGCTGATGTTTCTCTCTCTCCCCCTTCCTCCCTCTCTGTCTAAAAGCAATGAAAAAAATGTCCTCAAGTGAGGGTTAAAAAATGGTGCTTAAATGATAAAGAGAGGTCAAGAAGAAATATGAAGGAGAAAGTACGAAGAATAGAACCTTTTAAATAAAAGATATAAATGAGATTTTTTTTGGCCCCTTTGCTTTATGGCATTGTCATGAAAGAAATTGCTGAGGGTATCTACATTCTCCAGAGAGACATAAGAAATTTCTCCCTGGTTACAATGAAAACTTTTAGATAAGCTGTATTCTCAAATGTAGTCCACAAGTCTGCCTTCTCAAATGCATTATACAATGTCATTTAAATTATTATCAAAGGTCTAAGGTCATGATTACGCATACACACTAACGAGGTAGATAAACCGACACCCCTAAGACGAAGTAATAATAAGACCAGCAAGTGTTGACATTTTGCTCAAAATCCTTACTTTTTCCCCCATTTCCAAACCAACTGAGTAGACATAAGAAAAAAAAATCAAAATATTAGCCTGACTACTAAAGAAGTCTGAGTCACAGCAAAATAGACTTTCTAAGACTGAACGGCTGAGTACCGCATGCATGCTCCTGACCCAGGCAGAACCCGGGGCTCACTATGCAGGGCAGGGTGGGCAGGGCAGCGCCCCTGCTCCCAAGGCAGCCAAGTTCAAACCAGGAGGGGGCGACCCCCCACTCCCTCACCTCCCTCCCACCCCCTGCCCATCCAGGCCCTCCCTGTCCACTCACCCAGTGGCTCAGCTGTGGACCCTCCGGGGAGTGGTGTGAACCCGTGGGAGTCAGTCTTCCGAAAGGGCAGAGCCCTGCTCCCCCCACCCCTGCCAAGGCTACAAAGTAGTGCCTGCCCTCGTTTCCTTTCCTGATTTAGAGCGCCCCTTCCCACTGGGTGTTTCAAATTCCACCTCAACTTGACTGCTGTGTGCAAACCACATAAACGTTGGATCAAGTACTAAGAAGCAGGTGGAACCAGGAGATCTAAGGGCACCAGTAAGTAAAACACAATTTTTTCAGGGAACAGACAGTGTGACTTCGGTTTTGTCTTCTTCGAGGGCTGGCTTTGTATTCAGAGTTCAAACAAGGACACTCCCCAAGCCACTTGTCGAGAGAGACACATCACTCTCAGTTTAAAATAAAACCTCTCCCATTTCGGCTTCAGTGTGCAGTACCAAGTCCCCACTGCGCGCACACAAGTCTCACGGCCGTGGGTAGACAGTGATGTGGGATGCAGGGACCTCCAAGCCCAGAGGCGCACCCTGGCAGGGCGCTCAGAAGTGCTGCTGTGGGCCACCGGGGTGAAAATAAGATCATTGGGAGGGGGGAGGAACTTAGAAGCCAAAGGTCTAGGAAATCCCACCTGCATGCAGACTGCAGCTTCAGCTCCTGCCCGGGCATCTCCAGCCAGCGGTGCAGGCCTGGCCTAGGAACGGAAAATCTGGCGGTCCCCACAGGCACGAGTCGGTCCCTGGAAATACGAGTACATCTCTTCACGGAGCTGTGTCTACTGCATCTACAGGCTCTCCCTCCGGCTCGCTCTGCTGGAACCGTCATTAATGAAACAGGAATCTTTTCTAATTCCTGTTTTCTACCAGCACACTACCGAGTTTACTCTTCTCACATCTACAAAACATCAAAGTACAGAAAATGTCGACTTGCGCAAATAGAAAAAGCCCCACCTATCCCCAAATCAGACCTGGTAGCAACTTTATTTTATTAAACCCGATTGGAACAGTTTACCAACACCATTCTCGGGCTCTCAGAGCCTGCTCCTGAGCGCGGGCACCCACTCCCGAGTGGAATGTGCGTTCCTCCCAAGCAGCGCTCTGCACCCTGGCTGACAGTTTCCATCTTCCTTTCAATACGAAAAGCCAAACAGGGCAAAAGAAAGAAACAGCATAAAATAATTAGTTCAGGTACAAAATTCTTTACACTGAATTTAAAACCTAAAAAGCTCCCCAATATGAAAACCTTCTGAATATGTTGGCTGCAAAACATGACCTACATTTATTTGAGGCTGCTCACCAGGTCTCTATTCAACTTGGTGCGAATATTCACAGGCTTTCCTGCAAAAATAGCAGCTTGATGGGAATGCTTACTTTCTAAAATCCAAATCTGAAGTACATCTGAACGCCAGGGTTTCATACCAGGGACTGTGAACCTGTAACTTTTTAAAAAAGAAAGTCTTTTTAAAAAGCCACCGGGACTCTGACGGGGTCAGGTATCACAAAGGCCAGACAAGGTTTCCTGTGTCAGTTTTAAAAACCCAGAGCGGTAACATATCCTCCAAGTGCCCCAACCGAGCTCCAAAGTACCAAGCACTTCTTTACAAAGGCCCAGGAAGCTGCAGACCCAGAGTCTGGGCTGCCCCAGGACACAGAACTCGCGCTGCTTGCCTACCTCCGAAGACCTCCGCCTCCGATGGGAAGATGATTTCCTACCCGTTAGGGCTCAGGTGTGAACTAGCCCCCAAACATGAAGCCTTGTCCTGAGGCACAGAAAACAGCAAGTCAGCCTCTGCCTGTAGGGGAGCCATATTTACTGCATCCACTTCCAAACGCACACACACACAGGGTGGGGCAAACACGGGTTTCCAGTTGTTCACATGGAGAAGGATACAATACATCATAAGGGCACAAGAAGAAACTGTGTGTGTGATTTACTCACAACTGCGCCCACTTTTGCCTTACCCTGTACACACTATGTATCAGGTGTGCTTATTCCCTAAAAAGGTACAATCAGATAAATTCCTTCATCAATAAGCACCTAATAAACCTAGTACTTTATATTCAATCATAAAAGAGAAATCTACTAAAATTCCAGTATAAAAAATGTGGGAAAATTCCATATTTCCAATAAATCCACATGTACACACATATCAAAACTTAATATAGGAGCCCTGGCTGGTGTAGCTCAGTGGATTCAGCGCAGGCCTGTGAACCAAAAGATCACAGTTTGATTCCCAGTCAGGGCACATGTCTGGGTTGCAGGCCAGTTCCCAGCAAGGTACCCACAAGAGGCAACCATACATTGATATTTCTCTCCCTCTCCTTTTCTTCCCCTCTAAAGATAAATAAAATCTTAAAAAAAATTTTAATATAGGAAGACATTAAGTTTGATTGTCAATGAACTATTTCTCAGAAAACACCAGTTGCAATGGTTTCATATGTACATTTCACTTTATTAAAATTATGGCACTTAATATAACAGCAGAAATAATTACATGGCTCCACATTCAGAAGCAAGAGAATCACGGTGGTGCAAACATTCCTTATTACCAATACAAGTAAAAAAGTTGTAATGTTCCATAAGCCCTTAATTGCATAAAATATTATATTTCTATGCAATTAAAAATATAATATTTTTAGCATCATTTACAGCCAGCACACGTGTGTGAACTACTTATCATTACCCTTTTACATTCTGCACGAGAAGTGTGTTGAGCACCTGTGAAGAGACACTCCAACACAATGGGAACGAACGGTCAGTTCTGAATCGTTCATGGGGAAGACACAAACTGATAATTCCTCTCTTACAAACTACTGGATTTTGTCACAATGATTTTACAGTTTTTCAAGGCTCCACTAAGTGCCATCTTGAAAGACAAGGATTTTTTTTTAACTGCAGCACCTTTAGACAACGAAAGACCGCATCCTGTTCAGCTACACTATATAAATTAGGACATCCGTGGAAAGCACATACAAACAAACATGAGGCAAATGTTCTAACAGCTGATAAATGTTGTTTTGGTGCGCAGTTTCCAGAAGCAATATGGACACCTGGCGGTAAGAACTGCCACAATTGTTAGTTCCCCATACGCTATCTTTCCTGAAAGAGGCAGCCTGTAAACATAAAGTGTGAAAAACATTTAACGTAAAGATGCAAAGTGCACCCAGCGCACCCTAATGAGCACTACCCGACTGCTCCTAATCAAGTAACATTCAGGAATAAAATACGGTACCACGCTCTAAATGGACTGAGGATTTAAGATGTAAAATTGCAACAAATTCATAATCAGATCCAGCTGATAAGAAAACAGCATATGTCCAAGAGGACATAAAGAAACGATAAAATTCTAGGACTTAATTCCCCTTATTTGTTTAAACCAATGGTATTCCAGTGTTTGTCAGCTCCTTCGAAAAGACCACGTTAAGAACACAAAATTAACTCCATCCCAACCGCTGACACGAGCAGAACCCCTCTAACGAACAGCCAAGCCGTGGCGACCAAGTGCAATCCAACACTATGCTGTCCTGGCCACTCAAGCACAGCTGGGGATTCTGCAGTCCGCCCCTGCTTTCAAAACAGTTTCCTTTTGGAACCAGCCAAGGTCTTCTGCGGACACTCAAATTCACAGCAACTCCGAAACCCGTCCCAAGCAGCCTGCTCTGTGCTCCGAGTTCCTGAGACACAGCGATGGAGCCGGAGGGAGGGCAGCAGTTCCTGTTTGTGCTCTGACCCATTCAGGCCTTAGGTCTACTGTTTCTCTTCAAACACTTTCACACTTTTTGTTGTATAAAATTTTCAAGTTTTATTATGATACAGGCAGTACACTCCATCACCCTCATGGCAACCTCAGAAGTGAACCTGTCATTGGGAATCTGTGGGAAAGGGAGCAAATCGGGGTATCTTGTTTTTAAACTGTCCACCCCGTATGCTTCCAAAGTGTGGACGTCATTGGTCAGTCCTTCGAGTTGCTGACTATATTCCTCTATTTTCTGGGCAAGTGCAGTTGGCTTCACGTCCTTATCAGACTTGCCCCTCACAGCATAGTCAGCAGCGATCAAGGCCAACTTGGTGGAAAGATAGCATTTGAAGCACACCCATTCATTGGCATTTTTATGAAGGTCATTCCTGGCAGCGGAGAAATTCGCTCTGGCTTGTCTTAACCACCTCCGCGCTTCGACCGGGTTACCGACGGACTTGAAAGTAGGGGGAACGAAGAACCGCTGGGAGTAAGTCTGTCCGGCCGAAGGCGGGCATTTGTCTTTATTTTGCTGTTGCCGTTCAGATTTATGGCTTGTCGCTTCTTGATTCCATGAAGTATAAAACCTCTGAAATGAGTATTTCTCTGACTGAAACCGGGAGGCCGAGGTGGAAAACGTCCGCCTCGAGCTTCTGTCTGCAGTTTGATCCAGAAAAGCCTGTTTCTCTAATCTGTTAATTTCATTCTGCAAATGTTTAAAAACCTCATTGGCCATGTCATGGTTCTCTGGATTTTTGTCAGGGTGCCACTTCAAATATAACCGTCTAATAATCTTCTTCCTTTCAGATTCTGGAAGCTTCCAAGCTTGCTCCACCACTGCCGTCACTTCTTTTAAAATTTCTGGTAAAGAACTCACCTTGAGCTTCTTTGAGGGGTGGTGTTTGGAAGAGGAGGTCTTGTGGCCCTCTTTGCCAGAGAAGAGAGGAGGGACGCTTCGTACGCCAGGGACGAGGAACTCCGTGGGGCTGGTTGGTGTAGAAGGGGCGCTGTCTCGGCTTTGAGAGCTTTCCTCAGGCCTTGAAAACTTATAAAGATCGAGAGAGCTCACTATTTTATATTCACTGTACCCAATATCAATCTGATAGATCTTCCCTAGAAAACTAGAGCTGTCGGCATCCTCTCTTTCAACTTCTTGTACAATGATTGCATACGTGTACGTTGGCTGGTATGACCCGTAGATGTCACCCCCTTCGGCATCAACCAGGTACCCCACGTATTCTCCCGGGTAGAAGACATTCATCGGATCCATAAGCAGGGTGTAATGAATTTCAGCGGGTATTGGAGTGCCAGGCATTGGAAGTTCAAGCTTTGACGGTTCCGAGGAGTCATATTTCACCCCTAAACTGTCGAGTTTCTCACTGATCCTATAAATGTCATTGCATCCCAGCATAGCAATTAAGTATGAAGTGTCAGAAATCAAGTTGTCAGTGGCCGATTTAAGCGTCATTGCTAATGCTAGTAGGAAATTAATGTCCTTGCTGTCTGAATGTTGTATGTATAGCAGGATAACAGCATTCCCAAATCTCTTCAGAAAAGCAAAAGTTTCACTTCTACTGTGGGGGATGGGATTAAAGCCTTTAACTCTTAATGTTGTCTGGAGCTTTTCAAAACAGGACACTTTCAGGCCCTCTCTTAGGGCTTTGCAAAGTCTTATGGCTTTTTCTTCATTGGCCAGGAAAGCATTATCGTTTTCATGCTTCATAATTCTAATCAGTCCCGTAATGAACTGTTCAGAAGACAGGAGGAGCTGCAGCCTTCCCTGGAGGGAGCACAAGGCCCCAAACTGACAGACCTTGGGCATCTCCTCATCCAACTGCTCTTCAAGTATACTGCTCAGTAAACGAGGTCTGAGTTTTTGAGGAAAAAGCATTATTAACTTAGTATGAAATCCGTGGTCTTTCCCTAAATAGCACTGGCTAAGATCAACCAACATTTGCACACCAATATTCCCCTGGATTCTACTTTTGTAATGCGGTGCATCATCAAACACTAAGATGCTGGACTTTACCAGTCTACCATCTTGGCTTGGAAGGTGAAGTGCAAGGTCACGTACATTCTCCAGCTCACTCCTCACCTTGACTGAGTCATTTTGTAGACTCTTGAACAAACCAGAAACTACTCTCTTAACTGTACGCATTTCATTAGGATCTAATTGCTTTCCTTCAGAACTTTTGAATATGCGGCTCAACACTTCAACATACTGCTTAGTTGAAATGACATCTTCGGTACCTAAATGTTTGAACAGCTGATGAAAGGTGCCAAGTTCCAAAGGCAGTTTGTACAAGTAAGGTTTAAAGTCAGATTCATATTCTAGATTTATCACTACCTCTTCAGGCTTCAGAAGTTTCCAACCATCCTCTACCATCACAAAAGCAACACCCCGCAGCTGGAAACGAAATTCCCTTTTTTCTGCACTGAGAAATTCATACAAGGTCCTCAAGACCTTTGCTCTGGTTTTTACCATTTCTTCATCCAAAGTTGTAATGCTGCATATGTTTCTGCAGTTATTAATGACCTTATCAAGAGGGGGATCCAGGTTAACATTAAGCATGCTTAAGACTTGTTCAAGCTGTTCTTGTGGGCCAAGGTCACTACCTTCCTGTTCTTTGATGCTCAAGGGCGTGGCTTTCTCTGGAAGAATGGGGCAGGATGTCCATAACAGCTGCAGCACATCACACTGCTTGAATTTGGGGTTCACTTGTGCCCCGTTGAACTTTATAAGGGGAAGTGTCCCATTTACCTCTTGATACTGGGGGTGAAATCTAATGAATTCAGCAGGGGCCCGCTCAGGACATAAGAATGGTATTAAAGACAGTTCTTTCAAAAAATTTCCAGATAATAAATCTGTTCGTTCTTGGAATATATGATGGAGAAGGATGTCAACTGTATTTTGCAATGTTTCTTTAGACCAGTTTTCTGTGTTAGCTCTCACACTGATTTCCTTAGCAAACTGTAACAACTGCTGCTGAGAAAGTATGTATTTTAGTCCAATATTTCTTAAGAATTCCACCCAAGAGGTCATAAATGCAACTTGATTTTTGGGTTTTATAAGTTGTTCTAATTTTTTAAAGAAGTCCTTTGGAACGAACAACTTTTCAGGAAGCATAACTTCAAAAACTCTCACAGTTCTATCATAGAAATGTTTTGCTTGCTTTAATCGATTATTAGCATCATAGATTATCAATAAACTTTCCAGCTTTTCAAAAAGCTGTTCCTTGATCTCTGACAATTCCTCAGTGTTGGATAATCTATTCTTCAGATAGATCAAATGCTCTAATTTTGCATCGTAAGAGAGATTCTCAACTTTTGGTAAGAGGTGTTTCAAATACACCTCAAGGTCATCCACAGGCACGCAGCCAAGCACCCCATACAGTTCTTTTAGGTGTGTCTTCTCTTCAAGGAATGCAGATGCTGATGATTGCGTCCACTTTTCCACTTCTGCGGAGGGAATACTCTTTGTGAGCACGTAGCATGTTCCAAATTTTGCAATGCTCATATAGCGACCACTGATGGATTTGTAGCATGGAAGTGACTTTAAAATTTTTATGTCATCTTGGGACATCAAGTGACTCAAATTGCAGTTGAAATACATCAAAAGTGCTTCAAAGTCATTTTCTACTAATTTTTCAGTTCTAAACGTTGAAGTTTGAACCATATAGTGTACAGCCCTCAATATACTCGTGGGGCTCTCTATGTTTGCGGTGTGACAGGACAACAGAGGAACAAAGGCACTGTCTTTGGAACATATTTTGTTCAGAGCAAGCTGGATGCAGCCAGCTTTCATGAGAGCGTGAAACACTTTATCACTCTGGGCATTTGGAAAAACCGCGATGTGCATCAGGCTCAGAGGAAGCAGAACATCCCCTTCAGGAACGACAAGCTGATTGGCTGACACAGTGAACTTTGTTCCTGGAAGCAACGCCCAGTCTTTTAGGGTATCAACAACAACATCAAATGTTGGTTTTGTTTCTTCTTGGTCTTCTTTCACATTTGCAGATTCACTGATAAAATGCCATGTATTCTTAAGCCAGGACTCACTTGCAAAATTATCTTTCCACTTTGTACAATTTTTGGTCTTATATTCACGAGGCAATACAGAGGACAGCAAATCAGCAAAGCTGGAGATGTCAAATACTTTTGCAACTTTACAGCTCAATAAAATATTACTGTATTTCAAATACAACGTATTCATGAACAAGTCTTTGCGGGATGGAATCAATTCATGGTATGTTGTTAGAAACTTGGGTCGCTTTGTATCAAAAGTTTGCAAAACACTGTCCAGTGTGATGAGAAGGGGAAGTCCCTCCACTTCGATCTCATTCTCCTCTGCATCCTTAAAACAATAATCAACCAAAAGCTTTAAACTATGAAAAAGTTTTAGGTTGGTCTGCTGGAGACGACAAGGCAGCTTCCCAATATGGCAACTGGTGTCCGGAGAGGAGAACGTCATTAAAAAAGCTCTGACGTCAGTGGGAGTCACATAGCTCACGGGAATATCTGCATCGATGAGGCAGTGGTACAGATTGGCGGTTTCATCACAGTTGTAAACCAAGTTGAAACCAATTTCCAAAAGCAGGTGTTTCAGTCTATACACATTCTCCGCTACTGTTTTCCGTGTTGTGATATTATAATCTGCATTTTTAAGGTTTTGTAATTCATCCTGCAGTAAATTGTCAAAAAATGGCCTCGTTTTATTTGAAGTAGACATATTAATCCAAGTAATTATAACTGCAGAATGCAAATCAGAGCCATCAATATTTGGAGCCCGTACAACAGGTAAAAGACGTTTCATATCTTCGTGAATGTAACTATAAAGTGCTTTCACTAGACAATATAAATCTGGTTGTAGATCAAGCCTGTTGACTGGGAAAAATGACAAAAACTTCTTCAAAGTGTCCTTTACAACATGAATAGGTGTGTTCTGTAAAACGGATAATGTTGGGTCAGAACCAGGGAAATACCGCTTTTTTAACTGGATTAGTAATTCGACATATGCAGGGGCTATCAATGCTGTCATTAAGTTGTTATTCCAGTCACTTCGAACACCAACTCCATTGTCGTCACGCCACAGATTTCTTCTGGCTGAATCTAGAGCAAAGTGGCCATTCACGTGAAACGGCAAGCCTGTCTCTAGAGAGAGGGGTAAGAAACAGAAGGCCCTGTGGGGTTTCTTATAGTTGTGAGTGACGCAGGCAGCTACTCCACCGCGTGGGAAGAGAGTAATATCTTGGTTCTTGTGAGCTGATATGACGCTCTTAGATACTTTCTCCATACTTGAGAAGCCTGACCTATTACAAATTAGCCAGGTAGTAAGGTTTCCTTCAGAGTCCTCAGTATCCATAGTATAGGTGATCTGTTGGACTGGGATGTCTTTTAGCTGTCTCTTTTTAGTAACGCTGTCAACTACAGATGCGTGAAATTGCTTCCTTTTCAGTCTGTCTCCATCGGTGATTTTGCCCTTCACAGAATACAGCACATTCAGAGCCCCAGTGGTTTTATCTATTTCACAAATCGAGATTTTCTCCATGTGATTAAGAAACATTAAGAGTTCTGCTCCATCTGACCGCAATTTGTCCAAAAGGTTCTGGACCATTCTGTCTGATGACGGAACTGAAGAAATTTCTGAAACTTTCGCCATTTCTGCATTACGAAGAGGAAATCTAAACATTGTGCAGTTATCCAGCTTAAAGTGGTTTCCCAAGTAAAGATCCAGAACATCTGAGAACTGTGTCCTGAAATCTGCATCCAAATCTCTAAACATGCGGCCAGGACTAATGGATGTGGCTCCCGGTGCGTATCTGGCATGAGGATCGAAAATACACAGGATGTCGTTGCCAGAAATAAAGGAAGGGCAGTCTGTAATATGGTACACAGAATTGAATCCTATTCCATACTGTCCCGTTTTGTACGGATTTCCTTCCTTGGTGCCTTTTCCAAGATTCTGAATCCCTCTGACATCGTCTTCTGTAAAAGGCTGGTTGTTATACACACACAGGGCCGGCCCCTGCAAGGGCGCCCACTTATCATCAAATATCCTGTCCACTGGATGCTGTCTGGGGTCAAACACAAAACAGATTTCTGTGGCCTTCGCATCATCGGCATTCTGAAGAAGTTCTTTCAACATTTCCTTTTCTGAAGGATAGGCGTTAAGGATGCTCTTAATCCTGCTGGTCAGTTTCTCCTTCTGTCCGAATTCAGTGCCCAGAGTGGTGAAGCAGATGTTGGACGCATACCTTTCCAAGGCTTTATGTCGCTTGGGCACCGCCCCCAGTTTCACAGCCACTTCCCTGGGTATGTCAGCGTGACAGTATTTCACAGAGCTGTCCTTCACCTTTATCCAGGGACAATCGTTGTAGCACAAAGACTGCGCAGGGAGCAGCTTCAGGTTAGTATCTGGCAACAATATTCTGCCATAATTTCTCTCACAAAATTCTTGTTTCTTGTCTCTAATAAGACTCCATATCCCTTCACTAATTATTCGCCGACAAAGCTGGAAGCCCTCTTCTGTTATTTGCTTTGTCCCCCTTTCTTGATCGATGGATTCCAAAACAAGGGCAAAATCTTCAACAGTAAATGACTGCCTTACCCCCACACCTTCAAAAAGTTCACGGAAATTATTTTTATATTTATTCGGCAACTGATAAAGGTACGGTGCTGCTTCAAAGTTCAAATGAAAAGAAACCTTTTCGGAGCCAACATACACATTTTCAACTAGAATGAAATGAAAGGATTTTAACTTCTCAACAATTGATAACTTCGTGTTTTCATTTTGCATCATTGCTTCATGTAGGTGTTTGTAGCAAGCATTGGTGATATTCTCCTGGTATAATGTAATTCCATCATCAACCGATTTTGCAACTTCTTTCAATTGGTTTACAACGAGATCAACTGTTGGCTTCTTCAGTAATCCCAAAAACTCCTTAACGGCCAGAGGCACTGAACCGCAACCTCTGAAGGAATGTGAGTTTTCGTTTAGAATTGGCTGCAGGAGACAAACCACATCCTGATGCTCAGCTGTGTACAGGTCCGTTGCGGCAAACATGGTTTCAGGCGCAAAACTGTTACCTTTCCAGCCCAGAGAAAAACCTGCTGGCTTTGTCAGAAACGGAAGGAAGGGGATTGTTTGGTACCTGGCAGCAAAATCCTTTGCTCTGGGATCCCTTATTTTTAGCTTCTCGTCAATGAGACTCAGCAAGATGCTGCTCCTCAGACAAGCAGCCGCATGGTCACTTTGGTTAATTTCGGCCACCGACTCTGCACGCTCTAGCATGTCATCCCATAAAATATCATCTTTTGCCATACCTAACTGAACCAGTTTAACCAAAATAATAGGATTCAGATAATCCCGAGCAGAACCATAAGGAAAGCGTCCATCTTTGGTATCAAACAACTTTGCGACTCGTCCTTCAGGGTGAATTAATCTTGAAGGCAACACCAAAGGATGTCCCTCCAGAGAGCAAGGGATACATGGGGTGACACGAAGAATTCCTGAGAATTCATCGACCTTTTCATTCAGAACAAAATTCATTAAAGGGTCTCGGAGTTCTGCTTCAATTTCTTGAATGTTTGGGAAAAACACTTCTGAGAAAAACTGTTTCTCTGAAAATGTATTTTCAAGCAGTATCTGTTTGCAGCCAGCTTCTTCAAATCCTAGTTTTACCGAAGAAGGGAGCTCGACAGCACAGAGGTTTTTTGACCCAGTCTTCTTGAGGTATTTCAAAAATATCTTGAAGGCTGCTGGACCAACGTCTCTTCTTTTAAGTATAGAGTCATCTAGAAACCTCACATTCTTCATGGAAACCCACGTAGACCCATCAGAGAAGACTCTGGTCAACTCTTTCCCCTTTCCATGAGCTATATCTTCATAAAACCCTTGACAAATCACAGAAAAGTCATCGTGAACCAAATCGGGATCGGGCCACACTGCATAGTAAGTGTAATCCACCAACTCCCCACCGATGGCCAAGTCCCGCAGGACACTGAGTGCCTCGAGGTAGGCCTTCACTACAACGTGTCTCATAAAGGTGGTGTTCCACCGTCCCTTCGTATCTGTCTTCCAGATCTCTTTCCTATTGCAGGTGACAGCAAAGCACCCATTGATGTGAACCGGCAACCCTGTTTTTATTCGTAAAGGCAGGTAGCAAAACACCTCTCCCGTGTGTGGTTTCACAGCCCACTTCTGGTCCTGGACTTCAGAGAGCAGAACTCCCACGGCCCCACAGGGCACCAGGCCTAGTCTCCTCCCACTCTCACCCAGGGAGAACCTCAGGGCCTCCCCCGCGTCCATGCAGCTGCACAGAAGCCACGTGGTGCACTCTGCTGTCTTCTGGGGCAGCTCATCTGGTGGCCTTTTCGATTGGCCCAACTTGGCCATTTCAAAGAGAGCAGCTGGGTCATCATCTGGACCCCTAAACAGCGGCGACTGCAGGTCAGCGATCCTTCGGAACACGTTGTGAAATTCTTCGACTGTGATCTGAAGGATGCAAGACGACTTGGGTGCATCAGGAGGAGGCTTTTTATTGCTGCCGCTGCAAGTTTTCATGAGCTCAGCAGCTTCTTTTAAAACACTTAAGACAGGTGCATTCAGTGCTTTGGAAGAGCAGAGTCTTTTCTTAATTATTATTGTATCCTGTGCTAAGCTGGGATTGCTTTCCTCGATTTTCAAATACTTTAAATACATTGAGTTTACATTCTGAGTGAAGAGGATAAGCCTGTGTCCACAGAGACTAAATTCATCCACAAGAGAGTAGATATCCGCCGTATTGTAGCAGGTACTACTAATTTCGCTCACTTTTGCTTCCTGCTGTGTTCTAAAGGACAGCCGGAAAAGAGTTCCACCGTAGCTGTAAGGTGTTTCCACGGTCAAGGGTAACTGACAGCCAAACACGCCTATAAATGGTTTGAACTGATTAGGAAATTTCCTAAGTCTCTTCTGTTGTTTACTCCAATTGATTTTGATCCCAGGGTTAGATCTGTCTTTAATGTGTTTACTGATATGGTTTATGTTTGGATCGAACATGATCATGAATTCTCGACTCATAATGATGGGAATGTCAGTGATGTGGTACACGGAGTTAAATCCAAGACCAAACTTCCCAACTTTGTCAACTTCTCCTCTTTTTAAAGACTCTCCCAACCTAGTTATGTTCACAAAGTCGGAATCTGAGAACTCAGAATTATTGAACGACCACAAAGCAGGCCCATGACACGCCGCCATGCCTGGGTCCAGGAGGTTCTCTCTGATGTCCATATTTCTTCTCATGTCAATCAGGAAACTGCATTCTGTTGCCTTTGCATCATCAGCATTTTGAAGTAGTTCTTTGAAAATATCTGACACTGAAGGATATTCTTCCAGGATGTTTTTAATTCTTACAGTAAGTGGTTCCCTCTGTCCTGACTGCTCGAACCCCATGTTCTCAGGGTTGATCAGCCTGGTGCTGAGGCAGGGGACTTTCAGCCACTCCGCGGTTTTCATGGGTATGTCCTCGTGCACCAGAATGATTGGTTCCACCGAATCTTCCAGTAAGTCATTCAGGTCATCGACTTTGATGTCACAGTAGCAGCACTCGTGAATGGGCTTCATGATGAGTTTAGAAGGCTTTCGGCCATGATGTATGGGAACGGGCGTGTTGGGGCTGGCGGGGATCTGATGGCTGTACAGCCACCTGACGATGCTCAGCATCAGCTGGAGGTTTTGCCTGCTTTCTTGGTCGCTGAGGTCCTGACCACTTTTCAGATACACCTCCTGGATGACCATGGAAATGTGGTCCGACGTCAGCTCCTCTATTGAACCACAGACCTTAAACAGCTGGTGGAATTTTGCCATGGTTTTAGGCACACTGTACAAATAAGGCTGAAGGTCAAGGTCATGGAACGGTTTTATCACAGCTTGGGTGAGGGGACAAAATTTTTTGCCAGTCCAAACCCATGGAAATTTTAAGGCTCTGAAAGCATCTTTCCCTTCATTTAAATGGTCGTGCATGAAGCCATAGATTTCGAGCAAAATGTGCTGGAATTGGTAGTAGTCTTCGTCGCTGAACGTTTTCGAAGTATACCAGTCAACCACGATCTTGAAGTGTTTTAGGACGGCACTGATGCTGGGCTGTGTGCAGACGTCTAGAGCACCTGCCAAGTCCACATGGACACTCTCCACAAGGGGCAGCGCCGCGCCAACAAGAACCGCGTGGGCCGCGTCACACATCTCTGGTGGGGCGCACAGCCTGCACAGATCCCCCCGCCAGGCCAGCGAGCCCGGGTAGTTCAGGGGCCGCTCCTTGCAAGCGGGAACCCATTTTATCTTCTTCAGCACCATCCTCCCTTCCGACGACTGCAGCAGCGTGGGGTTCTTATTTAAAACCTGCAGGAGTGTTCTGGCTTTCTTGGTGAGAACTTCCTGATTCAGACAAGCACTGACCTGTAAAGCCTCAATTTTTTTTGCCACCTGCACAACATCTTTCTCTGTGAGACTGGCTTCATTTTTTAAACCAATCTGTCTCAAAGAGTGAAGGACATCGGGTGAGGTAAAAGCTGACGGTGGGAAGCAAGTTTCCTCTTCATTACAGAAGAGGTCCTTCAGGACTGCTGCATCAGGGTCAAAGAGCTCACTGGCTGGCACCACCCGTTCCGGGGAAATCTGAATGAACTTTAACGGCTTTAACCAATCGAGCACGTTTGGGTTCTCATTTTTAAGAGAGGACAGATTCTCAAGGATCCACAACATAAGGTGTGTTACTTCTTCATGTGAGTAAAATGCACTCTGCATATCTTTTAAAACAATCTTTAAGCAGCCGGTGGTCTTTAACTTCTCTATTTTCAACATCTCTGCCAGGCGAACAGTAGCTTCATCAGCACTGTCTATCACTGAAACCGAGAGCCGCAGGTTTGGTGGAAGTTTGGCGGTCCGGTGCAAGACTTTACAACCTTTCAGTTTTGTGTACGAGGAAACTCCCTGGCCAGAGGAGTGGTCAATTCGTTTGAATATCGGCAATTCCTGAATTACCCTTTTGTCCTTTTCGCTGCTCTCAGTTAAACCGGCTAAGAACCTCCTCAGGGCGTCTTTGTGTGTTGGATGCAGCGAGGCCACCTGGTTACACAGTTTCTGCAGCGGCATCTTCTCCATCATCTGCAACACGGCAGCTGGCAATGGCGAGTGAACGTATTTTTTAATAAGTGGATGCTGTATGCAGGCATCTAACTTTTTAAGGACGATCCCTCCAAGTTTCTGGACAATGTCAGCTAAAAACTCTGGAAGCCGCGCTTCAGACTCATCCTCTAAAATGACCGATGACGGGACCCTGAGTCTGATGAGCTCCACACACGTCTGCCCTTCCTCCAGTGCTGTCCTGGGGACAAGTGGCATCTCGTCAAACAACGTCAGGTCCTCTGAAAAATGTATGTAGAGATTCTTCCAAACCATTTTGAGCCATGAAACGGAGGGGTGATTTTTGTCTTCGTCAGACGGATACCACTGAACGACCAGCTCTCTGCCAGGCCAGATGGCGCCCATCACTTCCTTGATGAGCCGCGCAAACCGCTCGGGGTTCAGGAGCTGCAGCTGGGTGCACGGCCTCCCTGCGAACCAGAGACACGCGTTAGACACACAATGCTGCCACAAGGTGCTCAGCTTCCTATTTCTGCAGATCCAAGAGTCTACCCATAGATCCGTATTTGTAATAACCAACGGGAGATAGAATTTTCTCTGGAAAGTGCTGATTTTAAATAAATATATAAAGTGCACTTGTGTGTGCTTTAAAAATTATCTTATGATGTTCCACAAATGGAATCGACATGGAAAAGAACTGTTAGTGGTTATTTGTTCACAAATAAAAGTTCCAAGAAGAGCAGATGGAGTTTAAGTGAGCGCCACTTCATTAGGGTGAGTGACTTCTGGGCAGGCCCAGCACGGCTGCCTCCTCCTCGGGCCTGCAGGGGACGCGCGGCTGCACCGACACCAGGAAGGGCCCGGAGTCAGGGCGCAGGCGCAGAGCCCCCGGCCCGGGGGCTGAGACGACCCTGCCTGAGGCTGAGACCCGAGGAGGCTCGCGGGGCTTCCTTCCCGCCGCTAACACATCTGCCCGTACAGGGAGGCAGAAAGCACCCCAAACGCAGGGCTGTGGGGCACTGGCACCAATGTTCTCCCTGCATAGCTACAGTTTCTAGACTCTCCTAGGACGGATTTGGAAAAAACGTATAAAAGAGGGCACGGCTCAAACCCCTTGAAGTTTCTACGTATCATTACACTTTGAGCAAGGAAGAGCTCCCTTCGGTCGTCACCCTACACGTCAGGAGGCGACTTCACCTTTGTCCCGAAGCCATCTCTCGTGTCGTAACAAGACATTTGAAAATCACTGCCACACAGGTTTAAGCACGAGCACCTGTCTGCCGTGTTCAGAAGCTCTCAACCCCCAAATTCTGAATATTCCCAGTTTCCACATCGTGTGACTCAAGTCGGTAAATCCAGTGGAAACGTCTGAGGAATCACAAGGTTTTGTCAGGAGCTCAAGTGGCACGGGCTGCTCAGTCCATGGGTCCCACCGAGATATGTGTTTGTGATTAATTTTTAACAACAACGTTGTAAACAAATGCATACTCAATTTACAATAACCGAGTACCTAGATAATAAGAAACACAAAGATGGGTTGCAGGCCAGTTCCCAGCAGGGGACACACGAAAGGCAACCATACATTGCTGTTTCTCTCCCTCTCTCCTTCCCTTCCCCTCTAAAGATAAATAAATAAAATCTAAAAAAAGAAAAAAGAAACACAAAGAGACAATGCCAAAGATACAAGTTAGAAATTAAAGTTCATAACATTTAGAAAACAAAAAACTAAATATGCAGCACAATAGGTTCCATGTTAATAATCGTCATACAACATGCATTTTTGTAAGTAATCCTATCCAATATCCTTGCGTGAAACTTGGCAATTTATAAAACACATACCTACCTTCAGGAAAATTACCCAATATGAATGTATGAAAAATGCCAACCACACACACACACACACACACACACACATGCAGATGACGCACAGGCCATGCTCGACCGCAGCTGTGATGGAACTAAAGGGGAGGGCAAACACGGAAGCACACAGTTCTATGTGCCCACGTCAGCGCGGTCTGATGTCCTCGCTCTTCCTGTTATTTTGTAGTTAGGCCCTGATAGAGCTTTTAACCCTCAATTATGAACGTTAACACAGAAAAACGCCTTAATGTCCTGGTTTAGAAAGTCACTCAAATTGTAAATCTCCTCTAACAGCACCAGCAAAATAATTTATAGCATCGTGATAAATGACTCGTGTTTTTGTGGCCTAGCCTTTGAATGATCAGCACTGTCAAAAGTAGGTAACTGTACTGAAAGTGTTCCCAGGGACAGAAAGCTTTTTTCTAAGTGATTATTAAATGACTAGTTACTTTAGAAATAACTCAGATTCTGAGTATTTTCAGCTTTTCTGCAGATGAGTTCAAAATAACGTCAATTCTGAGTGACCACCAAAAGGCTGCACTGTTCTTTATTGTGCACATTTATTTGCATGTGTGTGCTCAGCACTAACTTGGAGAAGGGTTTTCAGCGTGGACGGAAATGAAGTATCATAGTCTACTTCAAAATTGACTTAACCAAAAACTCGCCCCCTCGCTTGTCACCTGGGAGCTGACTACAGCTGACCAGACTGATGACCTGAGGCTGTGAGTCCAGCAGCGGTTTTTACACTTTTCTCCTACAGAAAGTGGCAACAGCAGCTTTTGTAGCTGATGAGTCCCAACCGCTGTGAGCAGGGAGCCAAATCTCTTTGTAAATACATACATGTGAAAGTGAAGGTCCAATTAAACAGTGAACAGGAAGTCAGTCACACCTCCAAAGAAACAAAAAGGAAAAAAGGAAAAGAAAAAGGCCAGACCAAGGAAGGACAGCAAAGCCTGCCTGCCCACCAAGATGCCACCTGGCAGTCCGCTGTGGGCCCAGCGCGAACGTCCACTCTAATGTGGACGGGGCCTCCCAGGTGGCTCAAAACCAGGACCAGGGACCAAATCTCCTCAGTCCATCAGCACGGGCTGCGCCTTCCCTGTTTCCACCCCGAACGTGAATAGGAGACGCAGCTACGCCTGGGGGACGGTGCCCACAACCAGAGCCCCTGGGGCGGGACCTGGGGAGCTCACGTCCAGGAGGATCTGTTTCCTCTTTGACTGAACCTTGACAGAAGGTATATTAATTGAGGGGTAAGACATGTTACAATAATAGACTGTAACAATGCTAAGCCACTTGGAATACAAGCTAGAAAACAAATGGCTGTTTACATGGATTATCAGTGCAACAGGCCCTTGCTTCTTCAACTACCTTTAACACAGGTGTAGCCTGCTTCACAAGATAGATAGACTCCAAAAGTATCATTTACCAAAATTCTCTGTAAAGCAAACCTCGTCCCCTCTAATTTTCCCTAAGGGAAAGTAATACAAGTCGAGTCAAACACTTTGCAGTTTAAAAAGGCCAACAGAAGGACCTGCGAGGCACTGAGAGAACGGGGCTGGCTGGCCGCTGTCCTGGTCCCCTGCCATCCCCGCGGCAGCACAGCGAGCCATGGGTCTTCTCCCCCATGCACCCCCAGAACCGACTGCCCACCCACCCTCCACCCTCTCACTGAGAACCTCGTAGTCACGGGGGCCATGCAGCAGGGGTGTGTTCACTCCTGCACGGCCCCATGAAAGGCCACAGCCTGAAATGCAGGTCCCCCGGATTCTTTCCTCGGGACTAAGTGTTCTCAGAAACGTGTCCCCAAGCCGGTCAGTGTGGCTTCACTGTGGTGCGTGCAGCACTCGCCTACGCACCTGCGTCAGTAGGGTGTCCTCTCTCCTTTAATAGCTATTCCCACTAGAAAAAACTGTCGACACAATTTCTAGCTACTCAGGTGAATGAAAAACAGGACTCAAAAAACCACACGAATGAAGACATCAGGCCACACATGAACACGTTCGTCAGGCACGTACCTGAGTATCCCCAGAGAAGCTGCTGTGCTAGAATAAAATGAAATCTCTTCTTAGAAAAGACAGAATTCTCACAAGTTTCACACAACAGCTACAGAAATTATTCTGTATCTTAAAGTAACACTGTTTTATTTAACACTGTTTGTCTCATTGCATCATTATGTAAAACAAAAGCTATAAACAAAACTCCAAACATAGCAGATTATACATTTAAAATTTAAAGAGGCACTGTACAAACTAAAGCCAAACCACATAAAAGGCGGGGCATTTCGGATCAGAAAGAGAGCGAAGAGGGCAGGTACAAGTAGTTCGGGTGTGAGAGTCACACCCCAACAGCAGAAACAAAGCCGTCCCACAATCGCCCAGCGGGCTCTTGGTCAGGCTTCCGCGTCCAGACATTGCAACACTCTAGGCAGGAAATAAGGAAAGGCAGATGCTCGACTTTAAAGGGTTCAGACCATCTCCATGAAGAAAACCTACAATGACTCCTTCGTCTCCGGCTTTACAGTAAAGAAAGGGAGAGCGTGTCGTGCACCTCTGGTGACCACCAACATCACACTCGTCAAAGGGTCGCTCCATGGACGTCTGCCCCGTCCTCTGCCTACAGCTGCGATCGAGCCCAGCTCCCTACAGCTCAGTGAGACACCTGTGTGTCCCAGAGCCTCTGACTACACCTGCCAGCGCGCACGGAGACCACGGGCCTCACCAAGGGAATTTCCACCCTCATCTTAACACCCTTTCAGTCACTTCAGACGCATTTTGTCAGCCATTCAATACTGACCAAGTGCTAGAGAGATGTGACCTAAACAGAGGTGGCCCCCGACTCTGCCTGACCGTCTCATGAAGAGGCAGGTATAGACGGACCCTGGTGAAGGAGTACACAGGTGCAAGAGCGTGCGTGTACAGGGAGCTCAGCGCTGTGTCAGCAGCACACATGGGCTGTGCAACAGGTGGGTGTGGGCAGCGAGGTGGAGGGGATGGCAGGGCAGCCCCATGTACCTCGCCAGGGGCTGGGGGAAGAGCCTGCCGCCTTCCAAGCCTGAGGAAGGGCAGGGAGACGATAAAGGGCCCAAGGGAGGGCCTGTTGGTAAGAGCCCCACAGCCATGCCTCACACGTGGGCACCTGCAGGCCCTGCCCAGGCGTCTCTGCAACACCTGGAAAACAAGCCAAGTGATGCAGAGCCTCCGGGGGCTGTTGAGGATTTTGGCCTTTGTTCCAAGGAAAAGGGGGAGCCTTTGGAAGATTTTCAGACGGAAAGTGGGAAAATAATATTTTACAAAGATAAGTCTGGTGGTGCTGTGCTTCATTAACCGGCGAGGCAGGAAGGTCGCCCAAACAAGGACAAGGTGGGGTCGGGGTGGGGGATGGCCTTCCTGAACCCGGTCCCGTGGGCCGACAAGCAGCTGTGACAGCGGTGGCCCAGAACACCCTGACGGCGCAGATCTCGCACCAAAATCCTTGGAAGACTGCCGGTCTACACACCCGCGGCTGGCCCGTGTGGCAGAGATTCCTACGCACACACAGAAGACGCCGTGGCCTCTGTGAAGAGCACCGTAAATACAGAGCTGTGTCAGAGTGGGCGATGTGAACACGCCTGCCCTCCACACGTGAAGCTCGTGGTTTCTTCCCTGAACGTTTGAGACAGAAGATGCGTCAGCTCATCTGCGAGGTCCCCTGACCGGCCACCCCCACCTGCACCAGCTCAACTCAGAACCTGAAGGAGGACCGACCCTCCTCAATGACAGTGTTCCTGTCCCCACCCACTGCTGTCCCCACGCAGCTCTCCGCTCCTTCCGGTTCTGCACCTCCACATCGTCCCCACCTAGCTCCTCGGTGCCTGGCACATGGAGGACATTCAAGCAGATGCTCACCGAAGAGTCTTTGGCTGTGAAACAGAAGCAGCCATGAGACCCTATGTAACAAACGTGGAGGAAAGTTTTAAATGTGGACAGTGCCTTGGTACCCCCCCGTCAGGCAATCCTACCCTTTGTCTGACTTGACTGCTTCCTCCCTACTCACTTCCTCCGAAAGCCATCCACCTGCTCTCCTGACCATTCCCCGACTCCTGCCCGTCACCCGTTACTCAGGTAACTCCATACAGAAATAATCCAGCCCGGAACCAGGAAACAAGCAAACCAGTCGTAGTTCCCGCTCTGCAACTCAAGCGAGTCATTGAAGCCCTTCAGCCTCGTGCAGCTGCACCGTCTCCATCTCTCAAATGAAGACGACAAAATAGGCTCCATCATGTCACAGCTGCGAAGAACAGATAACGGAAGATACTTGTTTGAAAAGGAAACACTAAGCCCTGGCTGGTGTGGCTCAGTGGATTGACTGCTGGCCCCCAAACCAAAGAGTCTCCGGTTCGATTCCCAGTCGCGGTACATGGTCCGCAGTCGGGGTGTGAGAGAGGCAACCACGCATTGATGTTTCTCTCTCTCCTACCCTCCCTTCCCCGCTCTCTAAAAGGAAATAAATAAATCCTTTAAAAAGAAGGAGAAAAAGAAATACGAAACCACAGGCACGGGATCTGCCAGAGCTCTGCCTTTTCAGTGCCCCGGGCCCCCCACTGCCATCACACGGAAGCACTACCATGCGAACCGAGCTTGTCACCAAGCTTGTCAACAGACATGGGGATACAGTGAAATGACAGACCGCCCGCTCTCAGGACTGTGCAGCCTGGCACAGCAGAAGCAGGATCGGAATCAGGCGAAGAGGATTAGGGGGCTGTGCACTGGGCTCCTGGCGAGAACCCGCCAGCAGGGGCAGGAGGGTGGGAGGAAGGGACCAAGTGGGCCGAGTGTGAAAAGAGGGACGGAAGTCAGCAAGTTGAGGTGGTGGATGGAAAAAGGCTGCTCTAAGCAAAAGGAACAGCTTGTACAAAAATACAGATTTAGAAAACTTTCACTTGGGTTAAAAACAATTACCGAGCACCCCCCTTAGAGCAGGCCCTGAGCTCCACGGAGCGGGCAAGCTCACAGGCTCCGCTCCTGCGAGGCTATGATGTTTTGAGTAAAAGCAGTACTCTTTTGTTAGTCTGAGACACTTGTAATCTGATTTGGTTGTGGGTAACCTTCAGCTCATTTCCAAATCCATATCCACCTCAGAAACTATTGACCATCAACAAAAATAATCTCTTCAAAAGAAGGTGATCGTCCAACAATGAATGCTACAGCGCTGAGAGAGAGAGATCTGCAGACCCATGAACAAGGCCAGTGGTCTCAGAAACAGCAGTGGGGAAGGGGCAGACGCAAGGGTCCCCACGCCCTGCGTGACCCCTTGTGTGGAGAGTGCAACGACCAGCTGGACTTGCCAATGCTGGGAGACTCGGGACCACGTGGCCCCGAGTGGGTGGGACCGAAAGAGGCACGAGAGGGGTTGCTGGGTGTTGGCAAACTGCCGGCTTTGATGTAGGTGTTTTTGGTTTACCGAGCTTCGTTAAGCTTGCATCTATGATACGTACACGTTTCTGTAGGTATATTCCACTTCAGTGTAATGCTTTTGTACCAGAATATAACAATGAGTTTGAAAAGTAAGGATTTCTAAAACTCTAGAGCAAACCACGGCAGGGTTGGACTCCCAAAGAGGCTGCTCTGAAGGTGGCAGTTCCCACCAATGTCACAGCTACGACCTCACAGTTGCAGACTCCCTGTGGTCAACGGCACGTGCGTACTCATTCTCCTTTGGACTCACTCTGGCTCTGCACTTACTTGCCTCCCCTACTGCATCCCTTTCACTTATATTTCAATGAACTGAGATGTGCAGTTATTACAACTTTTCCTCCTGTCATTACCTTTGAAAAGAATATAGCATGTGCCATAAAAGACACATCACATCAAATATGCTTTATAATCTCAACCAGTGGGGCAAATGCAGAATTTTTCAGGCCAATATCTAACTTAGAAAAAGTTCAGGCAATAATAGTCTTACAAGGGAAAGGATGCCTGCAAAAGCTGCAAGAGAATGTCCCACTTAGAGCCACGCAATTTCCCCCCAAAGCATTCGGTCTTTTCCTAGAGTTCTCAGGAATGCACGCCCTTTGCTGAGACCCACGGGTCCCTTTCCTGACACAGTTGCAGAGGTCATTTCACCTGTCTGCATTTCCCCAAAGCGACCCAGCGCAGCTGCTCAAAACCGAGGGCTGCTACGGGTGACAGAGCAAGGCTCAGGGACCTGAGCTGCGGGCTGACGGGAGCTGCAGACCCCGAAATCCACCTCATCCTCTCCTCACCTGTGCAGCCTAAGACAGCAGCTGCCCTCTCTGCGCTCATGCTACAAAGGGGGAGACGGGGGCTCAGAGGAGGAGAGAAATGAGGATGCAGGGAAGGCAAAGCCCTGTGCAGCTGTAAGAAATGGCTTCCACAAATGTACACCGCCACACTGGGACAGGAGCGGTTCTCAGGTATCAGTGCAACTTTGGATGCTTTTGGATGCCAGAACCCAGGATTGAAACATCTTAAAATATAACAATTAGATTAGGCTGAAATTGTTGACTACCAGGTCTAAAATGGAAAACTACTGGCAATTTCAAATTGGGTTCAACTTAACAGAAAACTTAAAAATTGTTTACATTTTAATAGATAGGTTTATTAAAAAAACAAAAAACCCCAACAAACTGCCCCAGCCAGGTGGCTTGGTTTGGTGGAGAATTGTCCAAACCAAAGCACCAAAAAGTTGAGGGTTCGATCCCCAGTCAAGGCACATATAAGAGGCAACTGGTTGATGCTACTTTCTCTCTCCCTTCCTCTCTCTCTAAATACCATATCTTTGGGTGAAAATTTAAAAAAAAACAATTATAATACCTCGAGTTTGGGCAGCTTCCTTTAAAGCAGCTAGAAGGTGAGGCTTCAAGTTGTCCAAAACAAATCTTCCTTCGAGACCAGGGAAAAGGGACCTGAAAGATGAAAGGACCACAGCAATTACAATCTCTAACTATTCTGAACACCGGGCTTCACACCGGTCAGGTCATGCGTCCAATCACAGGACACCAGTCAGGGCATGCGTCCAATCACAGGACACCAGTCAGGGCATGCGTCCAATCACAGGCAGCACTTCCTGACCAGCCATCACTGTGCCTTTGCTTTAAACCACGAGGGCACCATGCACCTCATGTGAATCCAGAGATAGTCTAAATCTCTCAGAATAAAGTTAATCTTATTTTCTGAAATGTCAATATGCATCCTTCGTTATAAAGAATTACTTAATACTCTATTTTAATTCACTTAAATTGAATTTCATAAAATAATTCATTGGCAAATCTGACTAGGTTATTATTAGCACTTAATAACCATTGTTTTCTTATTAAAATTTCCAAAAAAACCTGACTGCCTGGATAACTTTTTAACTGACAAACAGCTGAATGTTTTTTTCATTTTAGGGTGTAAAAATGTGTCCATTCACATTTTAACACAGTATTACATTCCTGCACAAGACTTCCTTGTGAAAAATCTACCCGGATCACGGCTCCGTCCAGTACAGGGTTCAACACGTTGCCAGGGGCAGGGGCGTCCTTAAGCGTGAACACGTCTTTTGAAAATCTGTTCCGTACCTTGGATAGTCTTCCGAGGAAATATAAATAACATCTTGATCTGACACAGAGGAGGAGAAAGGAACGAATTTTCCGTTCTGCAGCGGTAGCAGCTCCAGGCCCAGCAGCTCACTGTAGGCCTGGTCGGAAAGCACGAATTCCAGGAGGTGGAGCTTCTCCTGGGCGCTGCCCGAGGGCGCGCACTTCCTCAGCACCTGCCGCACCCACGCGGGCGTCACCTTCTGCACGGGCTGCTCGGGGGCAGCGGCCAGTCGCAGGGCCTCCGCCAGATGCTCCGGCACCTTGACCACCTGCTGCCCCGCGCTGCAGAGGTAGCGGAGCACCGCCCCGGTGCGCTCCAAACCCTCGTCCAGGTCGGAGAAGCGCGCCTGCTCCGGCCGCACCCAGCGGCCGCCGAGGGAGTGCACCACGGCGTGCGGGAGCAGCTCGCGGAACAGGGGCCCCAGCGCCGGCTGCCAGTGCGCCCTCACTCTGCTCGCGTCCGGCCAGAGCTTGTAGATGGTGTCCACCGACAGCGGCGAGCCGGTGCTCCCGCGCGCCTCCAGGCGGCTGATGGAATCCAAGATCAGGGTGGCGTAGGCTTTCGGGACCACGTTCAGGACTAGCAGCTCATTCCACAAG
The DNA here is from genome assembly GCF_014824575.4 of Sturnira hondurensis. Taxonomy (NCBI): domain Eukaryota; kingdom Metazoa; phylum Chordata; class Mammalia; order Chiroptera; family Phyllostomidae; genus Sturnira; species Sturnira hondurensis. The sequence goes on along the minus strand of NW_028082350.1, from coordinate 15,285,282 downwards.
GCGGCCGGATCTCGCCACTGGTCCAGCTCTCGCCACTTGATGCTCCTGCGATTGTCCGTCAGGCCGAAGAACCCGCTGATGTGAACCGGGAGGCCGGTTTTACTCTCCTCCCCCGGCGGCAAGGGAAGAAAACAAAATGCTTTTCCTGAGAAATCAGACGTTGCTCCTGTTTCATCATCTCCGCTGGATAAGCACAGCGCTATTCCGATGGTTGGGACGAACTTCAATTCGTCAGCTAAAGAATCGAGCTTACTGCTAACCCCCCGCCCGCCCACACTGTTGCACACCAGCCACGACGTCTTCTGTGTGTCCTGCGCACTCGCGTCCTCCAGAGCTATGTTCATGTGATACGTTACACAGGTTATGCTGTCGTTTGGGATCTTCTTACAATAGTTACTTATAGCCGCTCCCAGCAGCCTGACCGCATCCGGCCGCTCCTGAGTCAGGGCCTCATCCTCGCTGGCGGTCACTCTGAACACCAGCCTCTCCGTCCCGCTGGCCTCGCGGACGTGCAGGGACACGTCCTGCACGCTCCGCAGGAAGAGCAGCACCGTGTCTGCGTCCGCCCGAAAGGACTCGAACAGCTCCAGGACCTTCTGCTTGTTGTAGAGGTTACTGCTCAGCTGGGAGGGCTGCAGGCGAAGCGGGAACCGGAACAGCGTCCCCGGGAAATTGCCCTCCACAAATGTGTCCTTGGTGCTTCCGAAAATGCCGACGAATGGCGCGAACTGGTCTGAAAGTTCACTGATTTCTTTGCTGTCGCCTTTGAGATTCCAGCATTGCCCTGATTCGTGTGGACCGAAAAGTGTCTGATGAGGGTCTAACATTCCGATCTGGTCACCACTGAAAATACAAGGAACATCTGTAAAACAAATTCAAGCCAAGGTCAGTTCTGCAATTCAATGGACAAGTACAATCACAATGCATCATTACTACCAAAATATTTCACATGAAAAACAGTAAGCCATGAAATGACTCCAAAACAGATTTATCTCAGAAAAAACCCTAACTTAGCTCAGAAGATATAATTCTTACATGAAGGGTAACGGTTTCTCATTCGATTCAATGAGCACAAGGCATAGAGACTTTACACGATTATTTTGAAAACCTAAGACACATCTTTAGACACTTACCAAACAATCAGAATGTGTACAGAGGAAGTGGGCGTGGTCACTCAGCCCCCACAGCCCCAGGAACCAACTCCAGGGAACAGAAGAGAGCTGCGTCTCACCATCAGAACAAGAGCAGGTGCCCCGAAGGCAGAGGGACAGAGAGACGGCAGCACAGGTGATGCCAGCGCTGGTCCTCTGTGCGCACCTGCCCTCGGGGAGCGTGAACAGAGCTCCCACCCCCTGCTTCTCCCAGCAGGTGCGCCCACAGCGGGGGCAGCTCACCTCCGCGAGCCAAGGCCAGTGCGACCTGGGCCTGCATCTTATACAGCACGGGTCTACATCCGCACCAGCTGCTTTGCCTGTTCTTCAGTCAAAGACAAAGTGGTATTGCAACACTGGCAGAGAAACGGGACACGTTGAAAGTGCTGTGTTGTGAGAGAGTCTTCTGCACCGACCTTTAAGGACTTCCTGAGGGTGATTTTGTTTATGTATAATTTTGCTGGAATGTAAAGCTCTTTTGAATTGAAGTATCGTTGACATACAGTATTATATTAGTGTCGGGTGTATGACATAGTGAGATTTCACATTTATATGCCTTAAAAGTGGTCACCACAAAAGTCCCCACCCATCTGCCACCACAGAGTTCCTGTGACATTATTATTCCCTACGTTGTACTTGACATCCCCGTGACTTATTTATATTTTAACTATAAGTTTATCCCTCTTAATCCCTTTAACCTTTTTGCCCATACTCTCCCCTCTCCCACCCAACTCTCTGACAATTAACAGTTTTTCTGTGTCTGTGGGTCAGTTTGTTTTGCTTGTTCACTTCTTTAGTTTTTTAGATTCCACCCCTAAGTGAAATGACAAAGTACTTGTCTTTCTCTGACTCATTTCACTGAGCATAATACCCTCCAGATCCATCCATGTTGTCGCAAAGGGCACGGTTTCATTCTTTTTCATGGCTGAGTAATATTCCAGACTGCACGCACACGCTTCAATAACCCAGCTACTGCACGTAATGCTGCAGCAAGTACAGGGGTGCACGTGTCTTTTTGGAGTTTGTCTCATTTTCCTCAGTTACGCCCCCAGAAGCAGAATTGCTGGGTCTTTCTTTGTATCCTGTCATAGCCTTTGTTCTGAAGCCTGTGTTGTCTGATGTAAGCATTGCTACCCCTGCTTCTCTCCTTTTTTTCATTTCCATTTTCATGAAATATCTTTCTGCCCTTCTGCTTTCAGTATCTGTCTTTCAGTCTGGAGCCTCTTGCAGGCCGTCTATGTAGGGCTCTTGTTTTGTTTTTTATTTTACCCCTTCAGTTACCCTATGTGTTTTCAGTGGAGCACTTAGAGTATTTACATTTAGAGTAATTAGTGACAGGCATGTGCTTACGGCCATTTGAATTGTTTTCATACTAGACTTGTAAGTGGTTGGTCTCCCACCTCTATATGTTTGCCTTTACCAGTGAGGTTTCTCACATACTATCTTATTTCTAGTTTTCGCCTTTTCTTTTCCACTTAAAGAATTCCCATTAACATCTCTTGTAAGGCTGGTTTAGTGGTGATGAACTCCTTTAGCTTTTGCTTGTGTGAGAAAATCTTGATCTCTCCTTCCATTCTGAATGGCAACCTTGCTGGGTACATTGTACGTTTTTTTTCCTTTCATCGTGTGAAATCTATCATGCCATTCCCTTCTGGCCTGCAAAGTTCCTGTTGAAAAGCCCGCTGATAGTCTTATGGGTATGCCCTAGTGCTTTATTTACTGGTGCCCTTAAGGTTCCCTATTTACCTTTAAATAACTTGATCATTCTGTGTCTTCATGTGGGTCTCTTTGGGTTCATCCTGTTTGGGATGCTGTGCTTCCGGACTTGGATGTCTGTTTCCTTTGCCAGGTTAGGAGAGTTTTCAGTTAATACATCTTCAAATGGGCCTCCCGCCCCTTTCTCCCTCTTCCTCTGGGACTCCTATATCCGAATGTTAGTACGTTTGATGTCATCTCAAAGGCCCCTTATGCTGTCTTCAGTCTTTTGCATTCTTATTTCTTTCTGATCTTCCAGCTGGGTGGTTTCCACTGTCCTGTCTTCCTGACTGCCGATCCATTGTTCTGTGTCACCTGATTGGCTGTTGACTCCCTCCAGTGGCTTTTTCAATTGTTATATTCTTTCTTTCTGATAGGTTGTTATAGTTCTTTCTTTTCTATCATTTTTATCTCTTTGTTGAAGTTCTCAGTGAGTCTATCCACTGTCTGGAGAGTAGAATGAGCCTCTTCATGACTGTTACTTTGAACGCTTCATCTAACAGACAGCTTACCTTGGTTTCATTTAGTTCTTTCTCTGGGGTTTTGTCCTGTTTTTTTGTTTGTTTGTTTGAACATATTCTTTTCTATCCTCATTTTGCCTGTTTGTTTCTATGTATTGTATTAGGTCAGCTAAACCTCCTGGTCTCAAAAAAGTGGCCTTATTTGGAAGTTTAGAAAGTGTCCCCCTTGTCACCAGAGCCAGGGGCTCCAGGGGTGGACTAGTGTGGCCTCCTGTTGCGGCTGTTCCACCACTTTATGGAAACGCTGGTGGCAAGGCTGGTCCCTGGCCTGCTGGCGGGGAGTCCAGGCCACAGCTGCTGCAGGCTCCCCTTTGTGTGGGGCAAGCCTGTGATGCAGCTGGCTCCAAGGCCCAGCCCCGCAGCAGCAGACCCTCTGCTGTGTGCTGGTGCCGGCTGAGGCTGTCCCCTTGGTGTGGTGGGAAAGAAGCACTTTGGAGGGGTGCTGCCCTGGGTATGTCCTCAGGGAAATGCCAGCATGGGGTGAACAGTGTCACCAAGGATAACAGTGTCAGGTATGGCACCCGCCTGTGTCAGACCAGCCAGGTTATGAAAGGGGGGAAAGATGGCACCTACCACCACGTCTGACACAAGAGCAAGTTCCGAAATCCCCGTCCCTCCAGCACACACCCTAAAATCAGTCAATGCATTGCCTTCACCGTGCCAGGACTCAGAGAGAGCGTAGCCTGGGCTTCCTAGAGCCATTTGGTTCCCCCAGATGTAAGCCTCACTGGTTTTCAAAGCCTGATGTTATGAGGGCCCCAGTTCCTGCTTCAGGTCAAGCAGGCTGGGGCTCAGACCCTTCACTCTGTGGGGATGACCGCTGCAGCTGTGACATCCCTCCCACTCATGACTCACTGCAGAGGACTGGGGAGTAGGGAGGACCTGACCAAGCTTAGTCTCTACCCCTCCTACCTGTTTCAGTGTGGCTTTTACTTTGTATCTGCAGTTATCACAAATCTGTTCTGCTAGTCCTCAGGTGGCCCAGAGACAGTTGTTCTGGACATAGTTGCAGTTTGGTGTCCATGAGACGAGGTGAGCTCAGGACCTTCCTACTCTACCACCTTGAGCCCGAAGCCAGCAGCCTTGCTCTTGAACACCGACTTAGCTTGTCCGTGAAGTCATTCCCCATGGTGGGTGCACTGCGCCCACAGGAAACGTTTCCTGGATGGGATGGGAGGGTGATCCTCACAGCACCTGACCTTCTGTGCAGACGCAGCTCGGGCAATCCCGCCTTTCACACTGTCTGTGGGCGTCCACTGCAGGCCCCGCTGCAGGCCCCACCACTGGCTCCGAAGCTCTCAGGTATTTTAAGCAGGAAAGGTTACCTTCGCCAAGCCCGCTGTGACCCTGATCACAAACGTGGTCTGTGGCACTCCCACCACAGACTGTGCACACCTCCCGTCACTGAGACACACTAGGGACATGCCTGGTGATTGTACAGCATGCACCTCAACCCATGCGAACCGTCAGATCAGAGAACGGCCATCATCTGGACACTGCCAGGCAGTTCCCTCTGCCTTGCACAGCTGTCTCCAGCTCCGGCCTGTCACCAAGGAGCCCCCAGGGGCTTTAAAACTGCCCTGAGTGTACTTTGCAACAGCTGAATACATGAATGTCAATATTCATGTATAATAATTATATATCATAATTTATAAGTTAATATTTTGTTACATAAGTAATCTCACTTAATATGACATTATACAATATATCATCATGTAACTGCAATACAGAAAAATAGGCTTACTAAACTGGGCTACCATGAGGGTGACCCTACTCCCACACACCCAGGGCAGTCCCAATTTAGGCCACTTGTCCAAGGAGAACAGCGTCCCTCCGTGTCCTAGTTCGGATGACACGTTACAGCACCCCCTAGCTATGGCTACGGCTCTGCCGCTCAACCTCTCCTCCTGCAAGTGCAAAATGCAGAACAGTTTGAACCTGAACTCTAACAAAGGCCAATTCCACAACAACTTTTAATCACAAAGTGTAGTAAATACTAAGGGCTTTGATTCAGAAAGAACAGCATGCATGTACTTCCAGAGATGTCCGCACTGAGATACACATATTTCCTATTTCAGCTCTGAAATGGAAACCTCATATTCTTCCTGATTCAAAACATGATTTCAAAGTGATCTTTAAAATACTCATCAGTTTAAGAGCAAATCTGTATGAGAAAAATGTAGAGAAACCAGAATCACTTCCAAGATCTTCACTTTGTCAGTTATTCAATGCCACTAGTGTTATACTTTTCTCTTTAACCTCCTGATATTTAAAAAATATGTACAAGAAAATGAGAATAAGTCTTCCTGACTCAGATGTTTTCACTGTAAAGTATCTTAGAGTAACAATTTCATGGCATTTCAAGAGCTACATTTCACAACCCACATAAAGTGACTTAACACAAGGGGGGACCCCCCAAAACCTGGAATGTACTTATAGAAAACTGTGTATTCACTCTCACATGTTTGAACCACCAAAGTCCTCTCCTTAGGACGTGGTGTACCTCCTGAGACATTTTTCCCACTGCTCAGTGTTTGAACGTGTCGATTTGGATGCCTTTTAGTGCTTCTGACATTTTTTGTTTTACCTCTTCCAAACTGGCAAAACGTTTCCCTTTGAGGCCTTTTTTCATCCAGGGAAACAAAAAAAAAAAGTCATTCCAGGCAAGACTGGGTAAATAGAGAGGGTGGGGCACGGGGGTCATGTAGTGTTGGGTCAGACACTTCTGAACACTCAGCGTGGTGTGGCAGGTGCACTCCGAAATCACCCATCGTGAAATGGGCAAGCGCACTGCAAGAGTCTTCACAAAACATTCACTGAAGCCAAATGCAGCCTCTCACAACACCACCAGCTGGTAACTGACACAGATGGGTTCCTGGAACCCTCACCTGGGGGGGAAGCCTGCAGTACAAGGGCCGCCCTCCAGAAGATGATTCCGGTTTTGGCGGGCCCCTCTCATATATTACACTGATTACACTGCACCATGATGACATTCACTTTTACTGTCACATGACGCAACTTTGGTGTAGTTACCATGGGAACTTCTGAAAACTCAAGGCACACCAATATTTCACTGACATACTTCTTGCCACTGACAAAACAATTTGGAAAAGATGCCTTTTAAAAATAGATCACCTCTTAAATTAACTAAATAAATTACAAACTACAGGCGAAAATAGTTTTCAATATCATGACTGAAAGCAAATACTGTACCTGTTATGTGATAGACAGAATTGAACCCGATTCCAAATCTTCCCACCTTCAGAGGGTCGTCCTTCTTCCTGCTTCTCGCTATCTCCTGGATGCCGTGCCAGTCCTCGGGGGTGAACACCGCGTTGTTGTACACGTACAGAGCGGCGCCTGCGGGCAGGGACACGCGCGCACATGCGCAGAGCGCCACTCTGAGGGGTTCAGTCCTCACGAGCACGTGCTCCGCAGACAGTGGCTTATTGGATGGGAAAACGGAAAGAAGGGAGTGGAATGACCAAATCCTGCACTATAATTCCAGTTGTTCTCACAGTAAAAATAGAAGTCAGATTAATGGTGAAAAGTACCAGCAGAGAGAGAGAGCACTGTTGGCCATCTGAAAAGGAAAAGGTAAGGGTCTTGTGGTGTTTAAACACCCAAAACATGGAGCAAACGAGGAAATCAATCGCAGTGGCCCACTGTACAACTTGTTTCTAAGCAGCACATTAAAATTTTTTTTGCAAATGAGATTACCTGTAAATATACTATGGATACTTTCTATGTGAAGAAACCTTGTTAACAGACTACTTTAAAAGGTGTACAATAACCCTTTAAATAAGTTTAATAATCACCTTATAAGGCACTGCTTATATAATTTAAAAGATCCTGCCTCCAAAGTAGTTCCTTTAAAAAGTGATGATTCTGCCCTGAATATTTCTGGAACTCTGTGAGATATATCCTCCGAGTCCCTAATATTCTTTCAATGTGTTCAACTATAGTAACTCACCATACTTTAAAAGACCTAACACTTCTGTGTGAAAGCAGTCCTGAAGTGTAACACACAGGGTGGGGCAAAAGTAGGTTTACAGTGGTGAGGACGTGAAACACAATTATTCTTGCATCATTATTAATTCCTGTATTATTTTCCACAGACAACTGCAAACCTACTTTACCACATCTTGTACAGACAGCTGAGTACCACGTTTTAAGTGTGCAGCTTGACGGATTCTCACAAAACGAGTAGACCTGCGTAACATCCAGCCAAATGAATGGAGAACATCCCAGGACCCAAAAGCCTCTTCTCACGTGCCTACACCTCCCGAAGTGGAATGAAATATGCCAAGAAGTGAAGTATAAGTGGTAATCAGACTACTCATTAAACAGAATATTGTAAATCACTAAAAACCACCTGTTAGTGCATACTGTTCCTAAAGACTGAGTCTTACCCTGAAATTGCGCCATATCTTTCGACCACAGAGTCTCTGTCCCGTACTGAGTCTCGTCGTACACAAACTTAACTGCCGTGGCCCCAGCATCTTCTGCATTCTGAATTAACTCCTAGTCAAGAAATATACAAAAATAACGTTTCATAATACAGGAATCCACTGTCCATCTTTATATCTACCTGTAATATTTAAAAAGCAATTACGTTTCAGTAGGGGAAACCCGCTGCTTGCATCCTGACCTTTAGGACCTGCTGCGGGCACCACTGGAAGTAGTGTTAGGAGTCCTGCCGCAATTATACGTGCCTACAGTGCGTTTTTTTAAACATGCTACTCCTGCCTATAATACAAATCCTGGGACTATTCACAACTCTGCCTCTTATTTACAATCTACCCAAAGCCTTCTTCCTACAAAAGAAACTGCTCCCGTTCCAAACGCTATACAGAGTGTTCTGTCGTCAGGGACAAGCACCATTCTCAAGCAGTTACCAAAAAAGACCTTCATTTATCATTTGCTTACCCTTCTCTTAGAAAAAACTCTATCAGTCTTCATGTACAGTAGGCTGCATTCCTGCGAACTTGAGATATGAACATGTCTGTCCTAAGGTCAAAGTGTCTTGAAGGTCAGCACTTCCTCCTCTCACTGAGAAGGTAGTGATACTGTCTGGTGGGCGAGTGAGTGGACGGGCAAATGACAGGTGAACGGGCAGTCGAAGCTCTGCACGTGGGAAGGACAAACTACAAGGCTCACACCCATCAGCAGCCTCGAACCAGTGCCCGGTCTCAACAGCCCCTAGCGCTTCGGCACTTCGGCACACCTACCGAGATCGGGCCAGGAGCCCCAAACTATGCAATAGGAGTCCAGCTCCCAGGGCCACCCCCTAATCTCAGAAGCTGAAACACACCCCAGGGGCATCACCCCTGGCTCATCCTAGACCCTGTCCAAAGCGCAGAAACGCCAACACATGACAAGGGGCCGGGTGAGCTGAGACGTGGGTCAAACTGAGCAGGCGGCCCCGTGGGCAGGTCTCTAGAAACACAGCAGTTCACCCTGTATCATTACATCGGGGACCCCTGACCTTGGGGAGAACTATAGCTTAACTTCTCTAGCATCTTGGTATCACTAAACTGGGGGAGGGGTGGGGGTAGCAATGGGCAAGGACTGAAGAGAACAAAGCCACAGCAAAGCCTTAATCAGAGCAAAAGGTGAACACAGCACCCGCAGGAATGAGACGACTCTAAGACTGAGCAAGGAGACAGCACCAAAGTGAAGAGCCAGTCTGAGACCAGGTGAGGCAGTGAGTTCACTGGGCGCACCCGCAAGGTTGGGGACCTGCTGCCCAACCCCAGACAGCCCTTCTCTCTAGTCCTTAAGGACTACAGATTCTCCTGTTCACACAACGGCCTGTTTCTCCTAGGATTTTTAAGACCTAGTTCCTACTGTATTTATTCTACCAGAATCCCTAAAAATTAGCAACCCTAAATAATAACCTTATTTACATTGGGTTATTATGACATAAAAGATAGGAATAAGAATTAACAGGGAGCAAAATACAATGTTAACTCACCAATGAGAGCACTTTACAGGCTGGGTCTTGTTTTCATTTGGATACCTATTTTTGATGTATGTGTGTTTAAGGGGGCAGAGATGAAGAAAACTGAAGGTAAAGTCCCAAGTCTCAGGCTCCCACTATCAGTCTCAAGTGGAACAAAAACGAGAATGGGCTCTCTTTTGGACCGAGTCCGAGAGGAGGCAGTAAGTGTGCCAGATTGCGTGTGCTCTTGGGCAAGTCGTTTGAGCGTCTCTGGCTCTAAGTCTGGGCGGTTCCTGAGAGTCCTGTTAAGTCTAACATGGTCAGATTCTACTAAGACATCCAAGGAGCAAAGTCTGTGTTCAGCTGGCCTGCACGTAAACACCCACAGTGAGCAAGGCTCAAGGACGAAGCCTCAGTGGCCTGCTAACTGTGAGGACGTGAGAGGGCCTGTCACAGCCTCCGCCTGGTTCACTGACAGGGCCTCTCTCACTCGTGAATCGATCACACTCTGCTCCTGCCACCACCAACCCAATCTTCATTTTTGGGTGTATCTGTTCACCTTTCTACCCTCTTACAACCCAATAACCACACTCTTCCCATCTTTACATTCCTAACATCTCAGTGCAGAAATGTTTTGCAAATTAACCTGCTGTGAACCACTGATGCCTGTTCTGGAAGGGCACCCTCTAGTCACTAAAATCACAGAAGATGGCGTAAGTCTCACCCAGCGCCTGTTGGAGCGGGACTATCTAAGGCCAGTTAAGTGACCTTAGTCCTTATTTTCTAAAAACGTACTGTCTAAACTAGAAAATATAACGAGGACTAAGATATTGGACATAATAAACACTAAATAAATTAATGAGAAGAAAATGCATCATAACTGATCTACTTTTACAAGTAAGGAGCTTTCTTATTGAGCTTACACACAAAATCTAACCTTTGCAGTATCTTCCATAATTGCTTCTTTATGGCTGTCCAGCTTTTTAACACGTGTATTTGAACCAAAAGAACACATCATAAATGGAGCTATTTACGACAGAACACTATCACAAACAGCTTTAAATAACTAAGCAGTTGTCCTCCCCCACAGCGGCCCTCTACATCCGGGGGCCAAGCGAGCACACGCTCGCGGGCCCTGCAGGTGGGCTTGCGTCACTTCGTCCGTGTGGCCGGCCAGCAGATCTGCAATGCCGCTGCACCGTGTTTTGCACGAAGCCGCATCACAGAGTGTAATGCGGTTTCATGGAAAACAGAGCACGGAACACAGAACGGGCTCCAGAGCGGCCCTGCTTGACAACAGCAGGGGACGCATTTCTGGGCCTCCGGAAGCTCCCGTGCGCGCGCCGGCCAGTGACCGTGCCGCAGGTGCACGGGGACACACACAGCCGGTCCAGTCTAGACAGGAGCTCACAGATGTAAACACTAACTGCACTTCTAAGGCGTTTCCCTCCACCTCGTTGTCACCAAAGCAGACTCACACACGAACTCACACGCTCGCACACGGCACAGGCCTTACCTTAAGAATCTGTCCTCCTTCTGGGTATCTTCTTAAAATGTCCTTGAGAAAATCCACAAGTGGTGGAGTTGTCTGACCAAATCGACCTAAGATAAAAATGCCACGGCTTGTGACCGGTGTTTCCTGGTTCCCAGACACGGTAAAATTCTACCAGTGAAAACTCCACGGCCTACCGCAGCCCTCGGAGATGAACCTCTGCTGACTAAAGACGCAGTAGAAAGGACCACAGATGCAGTCGGATCAAACCTCAACATTTCTCAGTAAGCTACAAATTCTGCTTTAAAAATATGTTCAAAAATATACTAAATGTCACAAAAGAGTCTTAATTCAAAAGTAAAGAGCATGGGGCTGGGGGGGTGTTGCTATTTTCCAAAAGATTAAAACAAACAAATGGTGTTTCGCTGCTCACTGCTAAGCCAGAGGACGGTGCTGACTGTGACACTGTAAACACTCCCAAACTCAGCCGATGTCCCGGCCGTTCGGACCTTCGGCACAGTCCCGGTCTCCATGGCCGTCTGGTTCAAAGAGCCTTCGGCTTTTCAAACTACAGATTCTTAGACTGGACTGACCAAGTCACCTTCGGACAGGTGACAGGAATGTATAGGGAGAACAGAGGAAGGGAAGTAATTTTTCAGATGCACAGAATAAAAAAAATCTGGATATGAAGAAAAACAAATCTGTGCTTAACAAACAAAATCATCGCCATACATTTATTCGCATCATTTTGGCACAACTACCCACCAAGCCCACCCCACCTCTGTCCCACAAACTGGCACCCCCCCACTTCCGTAACTCAGCAGCACCCCCCACACTCTCCTTTGGCCCCCAAGGTCCCCATCACACCCTAGCATCATAGACTTTCGTTTCACTTTAAACCGTGGTCTGTTCAACTCAGAACGGCCCAATCTCCCAGTAAAGTCAAGGTTATACCTCCCCCTTTTAAGCCTTTTGATTGAAGGTTTACAAATAGATGACGATTTTTGGAAGTCAGATCTCCAATCTTGATCCAGTCAGGTAACTGAAAAAATAAATAAGTAAAATGTATGAAAAATAATATAGTTCCTAATACTGTAAAGTACAAAGCATCACCACAGGTTTTTTTTTCACTTAGGATATAATGCTTTTTAACCTTTCTAATCAAGAAATAAGCTGCTAGGAAAAGTGAATACTTCAAAGAAAAGAAATTCAGTCAAGAATTTTATTTGAAAATGTAAAAGATTTCCCCTTAAATAATTATGAAGAAAGACACACACATTCCCACGGACGATGATGTAAGCTGTGTGTGCCGCATCAGGGCCACTGACAGAAGCAGACTCATCTTGGGTCAGCACCCGCAAAGCGCACGGCTCACAGTGATGACCACAGGTAGTCATGGGCAAAAAAAGTTTAAGTTAATTGGAACAATCTGGGTTTTGGGACACTTAACACATTAATAAGAAGGCACTGCAACTCTCTGAGAGAGGACTGTACCAGGCAGTGTTGCACAGATTTGAGCAGGGATTTCTTTTCCATTTAGTTTTGAAGAGCATCTTATAGGTCACTGGTCCTAGAAACACGGTCGGGGAGACACGGCTATAGATGCTGTCGTGAGAAAGGTGTCGTGTCAAAGGAAGAGACAAACCAGGACTCCAGCCTGTGGGGTTGCTGCAGACTAACGTCCCTGAAACCAGCTGCCCCTGCTCCTCACAAGGGCAGGGTACAATGTGGGTGGCCGTGACCTCGGGAGCGGTCTCACTGAGTGCCTCTTAAGAAATAAGATGAATAATCCAAAGCCAGTCCCAAGCAGTCCACTCTTCAGTGTCGTTAGGGAGTGACTCCTCGCAGGTCAACAGTCTGCAGACCGTCACTCAAAAGTGCCCCTGGATAGCCACCGTAGCACCTTCCGCTTCTCCAACGGGGGGGAAGGACGTCTACTATGTCGAAGGCGCGTTTTTCTGACTGATACTGCCCACTTCACCCTGACATCCTCCGGGTTTCCTAAAAAGCTCACCCTACCCAAGGTGGTGTCATAGCTGTCCTGCCACCACCCATCTCTCACCATTCACTCTGTGTCTCGGTGACTGGTGGCACCTTCAATCTCGTCACTTTTGTGGGAAAAGTCCTCTCTCTCTCTCAACCACATGTCCAGTTGATCCCTGCGGCCTAGCACGCCCCCCCGGAGTACCTCTCCGAGCCAGCTTGTTCTCCACTTCCGACTGCTCAGACTCTGTTCCGACCCTGCGTGTCATGGATTTTCGTAACAGTCTCCATCTGGTGTCCTAACTTTCTGTGCGTCATCTTCATTCCAGTCCCCATTTCTGACATCCAATTCTGAACATGTTACCCTTCCCAATGTATGGAGCACTTCATATATATATTCCCACTGAATCTTACAGGAAGCCTGTAAAAATTCTTTGCACAGGAAACATGAATAAGAAAAATCATGCCCTGGCCGGTGTGGCTCAGTTGGTTGGAGCATCATCCCATACACCAAAAGGTTGTGGGTTCAATTCCTGGTCAGGGCATATATGGGAGGTAACCAATCAATGTTTCTCATATCGATGTTTCTCTCTTTTTCCCTTCCTTTCTCCTTAAAATCAATAAACAAAAATTTTATAGCATTTTTAAAAGAATAGCCAGAGCAATACTGCTTAACAACAAAAATTTAGAAACAACCGAAATTCTGTGACATATTGATATGATGGAACATTATACAGCAATAAAAAACAAATAAGCTAAATAAACTGCACATATATTTAGGTGAATATTCATAACATATATTGTGGGTGAAGAGCTAATTCTGGGTTACTACATACAGAATATGCACCTTCTTACAAAGTTCATAAATAGCTAAAAGTAAACAGCATACTGTCCAGGTCGTATATTTAGGCTATACAGACACACACACAAACACATGATCAAACTATTAAAACAACCACAAACAACAAGGCACCAGAATAATAAACACAGAGGGTAAGGGAAGAGGTACCGGTGTCCAGGCTGGGGAGGAGAAGCAAAGAGGTGAATACAAACTATCAACCGTGTTTAGTTCTCCGGTTGGATGATGTCATTATGGTTGTTCCTTATATTGTCAGCTAATTAACTAACTACTGAAAGAGAGCCATGTAGGAACCAAGGGTCACTAGTCTAATTCCATACAGCGAGGTACATTTAAAGGCAGAAAGGGAGGAAGGAAGAAAAACGACGATGCACGAAGAAGTTTCCAGGTCTCCAAGAGGACTCGGAAAGGAGGCGGCGTGGAGCAGAAGCACGTTAATGAAAACAGATGTCGCCACTGTGTGAGCCTGACAATGACCGCCTGTGGTAGACTGTTATCAGTGACCTACTTACGGGGACGTGGTTCTCCCAAAGAGAGAGCGAGCAGCACAGGTGACCTCAGCAGCACAGGCTGCCGAGATTGGAGGGTTCTGCCTGGGCCTCATTCCTTCCTGGACCTTAAGTCCCTCCAACAGGGCAAAGTGACATTGGTCCTAGCAACGTCCAGAGGCAACGAAATCGTAAACACTGTCCATTTCAGTCTTTGTATTTGTTTTGAAAACAAAGTGATTAAAAATAATTTGAACACACGGATTTCTGTCCATGCCCACCACAGCCTCCCTTCAACACCTCGGAGATGCTCGTTTTCATTTCCCGCGAAACAGTAACTCCGAATTCTTAAGCAAAGACGACAATATTAATTGCAATCTGGATCTCCCAACACTTCTTCCTTCATTCAGTTGTCAAGGGCACAAGGAGGTTTTCAATTTTCAAGACGTGACAGGAAGGGCCTCATTGATCAAATTCAAGACAAGAAGGTGAATTAATGCTTCAGGCCTGGCTTGCTTTGGTGCGGGTTAGAAAAAGGATCAGAGACACGTGTGGCTGTCATGAAAGCTTCGGTCAGGAGGTCAGGAGCTTACAGATGCCACCTCCGGGCCAAGGAAAGCAAAAGAGCAACAGGCAGAAAGAGGAGGGTAGGTGCTGCTGTGTCCAACCAAACCAGGGAGTGACAAGGAGCTGCCAACAGCTTTTGTTCCCTCCCTCCCTCAAATATTCAGAACTCCTGCCAGCAGTTTGGTGCGACTCTACACGAAAAAGACAACCACCTCTGGGAAGACTGGCTCACACAAAGGTGTCCCTGCAGTGGCGCAGGTCAGCACTGCAACCTTCGCCTGCACCGCTGAAGTCGCCGCCTGCCTTTTCTGAGTCAGCAGAGATTTGTGCCCTCTGCGGGTTTTTCTGGGGAGTTCCACCCTGGACTTGAAAGGTCATGTTTAATGGCTTAAGCTCTTCTCCTGTTTTAAAGAACTTTACTTTTTTCCTTTTTTTTAAATTGACACCCTAGTGGATTCTCTGGTGTGGAACAGCAGAAAGCCCAGTGACTTTAAAACCAGACAGACCTGAGTCCCGATCCTGATCAGACACTTCTTTGGGGTGTGGAGTAACAGCAAACTCATGAGGCTGTTCTCAGTGGTGAATGAGATGATACATATGCACAAGGCACCTAGAACAGTGTGTGCACCAGCGAGTGGCTCAATGAATGTTAATACTCTTCCTCATGCATTAGCGAAACACGGCAGGAGAAATGTGTGGGAAGAGCGGATTCCCAAAAGTGTGTCTGTGGCCCTGACATCCCTCCCTTGAGCTTCAGTCGCAGGCCTTTCTGCTAACCACCACCCCCTCGTCTAGACCCCTGCCCAGCAGGGACCTTAGAGCTGGCTGGATTCCACTGATCCAGTTCCTACTAGAAACAGAGCACAGATTCCCTCATGGTAGTGAACGCGGCCTCTGTTACTCGGGCAGTACTGGAAGTAGGATCTGGGTCACTTACCTCTGCATGCATTTTCCTAGAGGTTTCTTTTATGCCCTGCCACCAGCTGAGCCACATCCCAGAGCAAACTGGTCACCCACCACCTTTCCTCCAATGTGAGGAGGTCCCCTCTGTACATGTTTATCTCTGCTAACTGAGCCCGTATTTTTTCCGATCTCACTCAAGGCTTCTGAGCATCCTTGGCAAGGCCTTCTGCCTTATTCTTCTTCTCATCCCCCCGATCGGCACCCCCATCCATTTGGTACCAAACTGCCATCATTTTATATTTTTCCAGGTCATCCTTTCCTTTCGGTGTACCTGTATAGGCATAGTCTAGAGCCTCACTATCCCCTCTTAGGGTAAGTTTCCTAACTAGATCCCCGACAGACCACCCACGCAGTCTGGCCACGCTGCACCCCGCTGCCATGTGCACCATCCCACATCTCCAATGACACTTCTAATGGCAGGACCCACCACACTGAGCCTTTGGGGACAACCACACCTAGGGGACACATCGACAAAGCAGACTCAAGGGGTAACCAAAGAAGTGGGCACTGAACCAGGAGTATACATGGGAAAGTTCAAAAATAGGAGGAGGTATAGAAAAAGAGTACAAAAAATGAGCTTTGCCCCTCAGTTCCGCCCAAAGTTCTCAGTCACCGTCTGCACGCCACCGAACACCCTGGGGAGCTGGCACAGAAGACGGACCCATGGGGGAACAAACGGCAGATCAATGGGAAGTCTGGGCCTAAATGGGCAAGTGACCAGAGAGTGGACCCAGGTGCATGGAGGGTCAAGATCACACTGAGAGATTGAAAATCACAGGTACCAAGCCCTTCACCCACACTGGCACTGGACACTAATGAAACCCCACACCACAGGTTCCGTACAGCTCAAGCACTCCTGTGTGTCAGTTCAACTCTTTTTCGCCTCTTTTAAATCCTGGAAATGATGTTCTTTTATCACATAAAAAGTAAATATATTTGTTAGGATAAAAGAAGTTAGTTTTCAATGATATGTCTCCTGTAACTCTTCCCTTAAGTATTTTCACCCATCTTAAAGGATACATACACCAATATGAAATACCCGCTCTTTTCCAAAGTTTTGATCTGCTAAGGCATTCATTTCCACCTTAGAAGTTTTAATATAAATGTACTCCTCAAATTAATAGTTTCTTCATTAAATTATGTCTGAAGATACTTGCAGTCTAAATTTCTGTGATTCAAAACTGCAGGGGGGTACTTCTAAGTCATAAAAAGGTTAGGATATTTAATGATATCTCTAAACAAGGAAACAAAACAAAACAAAGCAAAACACCCTCTGGTTATAATGCACATCAGAAAAAGTATCTTAGTTTCAGAAAGCGAAGATTCAGACAAAATGGGGCCGGGGGGGAATCGCAAGTTGAATGGTAAATCAGTAAAACTTACAATGATAGGAACACATCCGTGTCGCGCTCACGTTACGTGCAAAGCATTATTTTCAGGGTGACTACTTAATGACACAAGAGCAAACCCATGCCGCCTCCCTGCCGGCAAGCCTACCGATGGCAGGCCCACCCTCCCGCTAGGACGAGGAGACGGGCCATACCTCCCTGTCCCCGAGCCACAGCCGCTGCTCCGACGCCGGGAAGCCGGTCTCCGCCTGGATGAGCTCCTTGATGTCTCGCACTGTCCAGGACTCCAGGACGGTCACAGTCCTGCAGCCCACGCAGCCGGGGAGGACGGTCACCCGCAGCCACCTGCGCAAAAGGCAAAGGGATCCTCAGTGGGGACCACGAGGGGGGGCCGCGCCCACCCAACGCGCGCCCCACCTCCCGGGGTCTCTGTTGCGGGGACCCTCGCGGCGCTGGGCCCGGGTTACCTGTCCCCCATTGCCTGACTCCTCGCCGAGGGCCCGCGTCCTCCCCAGGGCGCGGGCGCCGGGTCACTGCGGGCCCTGCGGCACCGAGAGACTCGGCGCCGGCCCGGAGGGCGAGATCCTCATGGCGCGTATAGGCGCCGCCCCGCCGTGCTCGGCCGCAGCCCCCGGAGCAGCCTCCGGCGCCGCGGAGGAAACTCGAGAGGAAGCCGTGACCGCGCGCGGGAGGAGCCGACAGAGGCGGCGGCGGCGCGCTCCTGGCCGCCAAGGGCCTCGGAGACGACGAGCGCGGGCACGCGCCCGCCTGCAAGGACCGTTAGCAGAGCGCCAGCCCCGCCCACGATGCCCCGCCCCACCAGGCCCCGCCCTGCCTGGACCAGTGGCCTGGAATCCGCCCGGCCCTCCTGGCCCCGCCCCACCCGCCTCGCCCCGCCCACCCCCGCAGTGCCTGCCCGTCCTCGAACACTTAATAACCTTAGGTGCGGAATAGTGGGTTTGGAGATGTGTATTTCCCCTGATGGCGTTCAGCATGAACTAGGGCCTACGGCTCCTTCAGCTCTAATGACTTCTAATCTCCGGAAGCATCTCCAAACAAGATTTACCCTCTTAGGTACAGGAGGGGAACGTGGGGATTGCAAAACCCCAGTGTCTTCCGCGGTTTCATTTCCTGTAGTTTTTAAGGCGCAAAAGCAGGCTCAGTGATTCAGTTTGCTGGACGAAGGCGTGCCAGTAGGAAAGTTACAGATGAGAATACACGTAAAAATATCCTATGACATGTTAAAATACTCACGGATTTATTTTAGCAGTATTATATGGTCGATACCCTAAGTTTTTCCATCTCGCCTCCAAGCTCCTTGAAACTTGAGCCACAGAGTTTACAAGATCACCCCAGCATAGCTAGTGTTGCCTTGTAATTTGAAAGGGTGTGTGGCTTGATGAAACTTCAGAGTGTCCCTTCCTCTGGTTTATTTCTCATAGGCATGAATGAGGTACACAGCAAAAAACAAGGCGTCTATTAAAAACAATTCAAAGGTTATGTTCTGAATAAGTAAACATGCGTGCTTATTGGTTAAGTGCCCTGAATAGAATTAAACTTTAGTGTTGACTCTCCCAAAATTGTATTAATTACTGCTTTTCAATGACCTCTCCTCCCCCTCCTCCATCAAAAAATATTTTCGGTAATAAGTACACGGGATGCCCTCACAGTGGTTCCATCCCTTTCTCACAAACCACATTTAAAAGAGATGATGCTTTACATCATGCAGGTCTTCCCGACTTAGAACAAGGAAGCACGTTTCATCAGTCAGAAGAGAATGTGCTATTTCAATGTAAACATCTGGCCAGAAAACCCTCAATCAGAGGAGACTGCTCAAGAAAATGCATTGGAATATCAACAAGTGGAGACAATATGAGCTGTCACTCCTTGCTTCCGTGCCATGATACACCAGCCCCAGGACAATCTTTCCCACCTAACCCCTTTGACACCCCCCATCTACCTGCTTCCTCACGCGCTCTCCTAGAAGTGGTGCTGAAGGAACCCATGTGTTGAGTTGAAGACTTGAGAGACAAATAAATGACCGTGATGGAGAGGATGTCACAAGAACCAGATTTGGTTGGGGAAGGAGGCCTATCATAAGAAGCTTTGAGCATCTGGAATTCAAAAATGCTCAGGACTCACTTTAAAGTGAATCTTTAAAAGGTCCCTTAGTTGGCATGGGACCTACACATCTGGAGCTCAGGAGAGCTGTCCAAGCTAAAAGTATAGATTCAGCAATTGTTTGGTTAAGCTTTCAGATAACATTTATTAAAGCTTTCCTGTGTCCCAAACGGACACATTTCTAAGTGATAGGAATACAACAACAAACGAACCAGAGTTCCTATGGCATGCTTATATTCTAGGGAAGAAAGACAACTATAAACAAATGGACCAATAATACATCAGTTCCTACATCAGACCTATGGCATCAGCCGGGTAGGGATAAGCTCTATTTAAAAGAGGGGGTGGGAGTCAGGCAGGACAAGGTAAGAGAGTAAAGGAGCTAGAACTCCTTTGAAGAAGTTACACTTGATCAGAAGCCTGAAACAGGAAGATGAAATTATCCAGAAAGAGCTTCTGTGAGAAGCAGCAGGGCAGACCAACTGGTATGATTTGTGCTTGCATCATCTGTGGTTAGACTTGGTACCATTACTTCCAACTTGTTCTCCATCCTCACTTATCCCCAATCCAATCCACCCCCCAACCTGCCACAACATCAAAGGTGGAATTGGTGGTGGTGGGGGCGTTGTTTACTATGGCTTCCCACAGCCAAGAAGAGGCTCTAACATAGAATAGGATCTCAGTAAAAGGAAGGAAGGAAGGGAGGGAGGGAGGGAAAGGAAAAAGGACAGGAGAAAAGAGGAGTGAATATCTGAAAAATACAAAAATCTAGAAAGAAGCTCAAACATTATTCATAGTTCCAAGACCCCAATAAAAACACTTTAATATATTACTATTAATTTAAGAGTTTTTAATAGGATGCAAGTACTTGTATAGTGTGGGTGCATAGTATTTTCAATATTGTTGTAACTGTAAAAATCTCATTTCTGATAACTGTTTAATTTTCCATTGAGAAGACATATCTTAGGCTGTTTAACTTACATGGGTATTTTAATTTTTCAGAAGTTCATAAACTTCAGCAAATACCTTTGTTTGTGAACTTTTACCACTCTTTAGGATGAAAAGAAAGTTTGCAAAAATTGTAAGAAATGTGTAGCTGAGCCTCGATCCTGTCTTTGGAAGCATATTATCAAAGGCATGACTGCAAGAAGCCATAACTCCAGTCCCTGCTTTTAGAGTGAGTCCAAGTTCAGGAAGGAATGGGGAGTCACCCAATCACCCTTGGAGCCCATTTCAGTTGTAGATGGGCAAATAAAATTGTTTTATCGCACAAGTTGGACTCAACACAATAGAAGCAGAAAACAATGTTATTCCTTCTGGTAATCCCTGTTTTAACCTGTCCAAGTGTTTATTTCTTTCAAAAAAATTATAGATTTTATTCATTTATTTTTAGAGAGGCAGGAAGTAAGAAAGAAAGAGACAGGGAGAAACATCAATTGGTTCGTATGCACCCTGTCTGGGGACTGAACCCACAACCCAGACCTGAACCCCGGTCAGGAATCAAACCAATGACCTTTCGCTTTGTGGAATGGCACCCAACCAACTGAGCCACACGGGCCAGGGCATATTTCTTTCTGCCCATTTTCCTGGATGACATATTCGACATGGCATGGGCCCTGGCTTTGCTAGGAGCTAAAAATCCTAGGAGCTAAAACTCCTAGGAGCTAAAAATCTTCCAATCCCTTCCAATCCCTAAAATGGACTCATTTTTGTGATTGAAAATCCTATCTAGGGAAATAATCCAAACACTGATCCAACCCAATGTAAAAATTCTTAACACATAATTGGTCTCCCTTCATTCTGGTCCGTTCTTAGCCCCACACACCGCACCAACTGCGGTTTGGAAGCACCTGTGCAGGCGGCAAGCTCACCTCTCCTGAAACAACGCATCACGACTTTGGGAAAGGGAGTGTGCATAGTAACATGGCCTGGCCACAGAGCACCAACCAGGGGTCCCTTCCAGAGCGTGTTCGCCAGTGCAGCAGAGACAAAGGCTAACAAGTTGTTATCCCTTTGTTCAACAAGTCAGCACAGGGCTCTTTAACTTGAAAATGAAAAGATGAGGATACTGTGGGCATGGCATTCAGTGAAGTCCTAAAGAATGTCTTAAAACGACAAGCCAAGTAGAAAAGGGAGAAAGATCTCCCAGGGAGAGCAAACGGCCCTTGCAAAAGGGTGGAGTCAAAAGATTGCAGCAGAGCTCAGGACTTCTGGCAGTTCTGTACGATAGGAAAGAACTCATGTAAAGGCACGGAAAACGTGATCGTAGAGGAATCTGCAGGAATGGGGTCCTGAAGTCCCCTTCATGCTGCGTGCAGAGTTACCTGAAGTGGGTGGGCAACCCGAGTTTGATCAGGTCAGGGGGTCGCAGCTGCGTGGCACAGAGACTCCTCAGGCAGCCAGACTGAGGATGACTCGGACAGAGACGAGACTTAAAAGAGGGACGGAACCAAGAAAAAATGGTACATGTGAGACTAAGTAAAAATCTCCAAGAAGGAAATTGGCAGTGCTAAGGGTCACATAGGTCAAGTGCTAGGTCAAGTGTAGGTCAAGTGCCCATAGGATTGGCCAATGAGGCCACTGTTGAGTCAATGAGGTGCCCCAGAACCTGTGAGCATTTTCCAAAATGACTCTGGGATTATGCTCAAGTTATTCTGCGTGGCGTACAAGGCCCATCACAATTTAGCCCCAGTCAGCCTTGTTGGAGTCCCCTGAGGCCGCCCCTCCATCCATCAGACAGTGCGTTTCCATGACCAGCTGATCCCGAGTAACCTGCACGGTGCCACCCCCTACTAGAAGCCTTTTGTGATTTCACCCACTTTATCTTCCCCTAACCCCTAGAAGTAAATCAAACCTCTATTTTCAGGCATGGAACATGAAGCTCAACACCGTCCTCGGACTCTCACAGCTATGACTGGGAGAGCGTGGATCCGAACTCCAGAGCCGTAGCGCCATTAAATGCTATACTACAAGGCCTATAGAAGACAACCACTCCACAGGGCCCAGCTGTCCCCATCGTCCTCACCTACCAGCAGTCCTCTTCTCATCACTGTCCACTGGACACGTCCCTAAGTCCTGGTCCCCTCCATCACCACCTCCGCAGGTCTCCTCCACTCTTCCAGGTGCTCCTCACCATTCAACTTGTACCTCATAGATTCACGTTAGTATTACAGCGTGTATCACACGTTACTAATTATAATTGATTTGCATTCATTGCAAGGGCATTGCTCTTTGTACCTTTTTTTTTTTTGCAGTCTTTATTCTAGGTGATTAGATGCCCAGAGACAGTCACAGTCCAACGATGAGGAGGAAGGGAACAGAGGGGGAGCCATCTGGCGGCCATCTCTGCCACAGGGTGTATGGTCCCCATTCCCGCCCCTGCGTGTCACAGCAGGTGCAGATGGGGTGTGTCAGTGCCCCCTAGACAGCTCTGCTGGGTCAGAGGCCCTCGTAAGGCACTGTTCTGGGAGTCAGCAGCTCCCTTCCCCACCAGGAACGGTTCACAAGGCTTCCCCCTCCTCCTGAAGGCAGCCATATCACCCCAGCCTGTCTTCCGAGTGCAACGGGGATGTTTTCTCCCTTTATTTCACTCCTGGACCCGTTTTCCTCTGAGATTAGATGTGAACCTAGGCTTAGGTACTTGGTAAACATAAATCTTGGGCAATTTATTAGGTAACAGTGAATAAATGTTACTAAGGTGTCAGAGAGTTGAACAAATGGCCGAACGTAGGTAAATACCAACTTCACTCTTAACATCCGGTCAGCAAGGTTTGGCTTGGATTGGGGCTCTGGTTTCCTGCCTAGCAGCAGCTAATCTGGTAAGGGTTTGCTTTTCTCAACTCCGAGAACGCCAGTGAGGTTTTGGAACATACCTAATACCGCTGGAATATACCCATAGTTAAGGGAGGGAGAAGAGGGGAGAGGAACAGTACCATCCACTCTTATCGGGAAAACAAGAATTTCCTCCGAAGGCTTCTGTTTCCCTCCCATTAGCCAGAACTTGACCACATGGCAACCCCTAGCAGTGAGGAAGGCAGGGAAAATGAGTAGGGAGCTTTTCAAGCCTCGGTAGCAGCAGGTTGTAGCAAGAGAGCAGGGATGTGTGAGTGACGGCAGGTCAGCCTGCAACACCCTCTCCAACACGGCTCTCATCTTGGATGTGTTTTTGTCTTATTTGTAAAGTGTCCGCAGAAATATTAGAAGACAATGTAACGGGTGAGATTTTCGAACCCTCATTTATGGCATGCCAAGACACATTTTTTAAAAGAATCGTGGGTGGGGGTGCTATTTCATGCAAGGAATTTCCTTTCATGGCTTTGGAAAAAATTCCCACAGTTTTTCTGCTCACGCTTCCACAAGCACAGCCCTCAGGTCACTTTACGGTACAGAACATAATTGCAGTTCTAAAATTGGACTAAGAGCATCCGAAATCATTGAATAAATTCCAACCTCCAATCTTCATGGGAAGGTCAGCTTCCTCCTTGCTGCTGCCATGTCCCTGCCACCACCCCTGCCCCCAACGAAGGCCTGGGGTCACAGAGGCTCCTTGCCTCCCAGGAGGGAGGAGTGGGCCACTTCTGCTCTCTCCCTACTTCCCCAAATAGGAGCTGAAATCTGACCCATACAGCCCAAAACCACAAGACAGAAAGGCAGGAGGGTAGACTGTTCCTACCTGGCAGGGTGGCTCGGAGCCCCGTGGGTCTAGCAGGTGGGTAAGCTCATTCTTTCTCCTATGGGGCTCTTTGAAAAGTCCCATCACAGCGGACTCTGCGAAGGCCCTCCTAACCCGGCTAAATGCATTTCTGTACCAAGTAGTCCATCACATCTCTTCCCACAGCCTCCAGGAGTCCCGTGTTCCCCCCACTCCTCGCAGCTCTAGGCCTGGGCCCCTGGAGTTGACCCCACAGAAGAGGCACCAGTTCAACCCTAACCTGATGTCCTTGCGTCTTTGTTTAGTTGTGTTCCCCGGAACATTCTCTGTGGTCCTTCACCCACCCAGTGGGACCAGTGCCACGTCACTGCTGCCACGTGGGGGCACTGTAGACACTTTTCTGCGAGCCCAGGCTTCAGGGGCTCTGGGCGCCTCCCCAGGCTGGGTGGGAAGGCTGTGAGCCTGCTACCCCCTGTCCCTGTGGCAACATCTTCCTCCGGAGAAATCTCTACCAAACCTCTCTCCCCTCCCCGCTCGGTCTCAGGGGGTCTCAGCCAAGGGACGGGGTCTCAGCCAGGGGACTGGCTCTCAGGCCCTGAGTGACTGTGTCCCTGAGGGCAGGGCTGTGTCCCAAACACTCTGGTGTATAAAGCCCCTGTCAAAGCTGCAATGGGATGCACTTTATTTAATCACTATTTTGTTTTTATCTTAGACCTACATTAGTCATCAGAACAATTCAAATTGTGTTTCATGAAGCCCAAGAGAAGAAATACCATAAATAACATGCAAATCAACAAAAATATATGTGAGACATGTATAATATATTTAGTAATTCGAATTTCAGACACCATAGTATGCCAGAACCACAGCAGTTAAACCAGCAAGAGCTCCTATGAGACTGATATTTTCAGGATGGGGAGGCAGGAAAAATGCACAGATTAACAATATACAAAGTAGAAATCAGCCCTGTGATGGAACACGGTGGGAAGGAACATAAAATGACAGGGCTGGGGTGCTGGACTCCACGGGGGTCATCGGGGGAGAGAGCGGAAGGAGGACTTCGGGGTGATCTGGCGTTTGAGAACACACAACCCTTACCGGAGTGCAGATTGTAAGGATGAGATTTCTGCTCCACACAGAGAAAGTGAGTGGCCCTAGTGCATTCTCCTTCCCTCCTCTCATGTTCTCCCTGCGACTCTGCATACAGTGTTTACACTGAACTGTTGCTCGCGTCGGAATCCTATGTACTCTGCCCACCTCCCCGGCTTCTAAAGGGTGGCTCTTCCAGACTCAACCCAACTACCTCGGAATGGAAGCTTCCTTCCTGTTGACCAGTGTTTTGCTTGGTATTAGTTTTGTTTCGCTGCTGCTTTAAGGGGCCACACTTCATTTGTTGCCCCTCTTCCCAGCAGGCGGCTGGTGTGCACGCCCGAGACTGCACGTGTGCCAGGCGCGCAGAAGGCGGTCGGCACCGTTCTTTCTGCACACTGGGCACCTTTGTGACTCGGAGTTGGAATGAACTGTTATCACCGATGGGAGCAGCTGCAGGGTGGTCAGCTGTCCTGGGCTGGACAGACTACGCACAGCTGTCTGCTGTCACGCCCTGAAACATTCCCTATCCCTATGCACGGCAATCAAGGGAGAGGGGCAGGCCCAGGACAGTCCTGCAGGATGGCGTGTTAGGTGACACCATTGTCAGCGCAACTTGCAGACAAGCATGCATCTCTGTGCTAATCTCGTGGGCAGCCTTCTCCTCCTTACCTCTTATTACTTATCTTGCTTGTTTGATAAAACCCTCTATGGCAACTTTCTATCAGAGGCACTTGACCTTGAAAGAACATGATAATACATTTTCCTACATCAGCTTGCTGGGTCTCTTGCGCTCTTTCTCTTTGGGCATTCCTACGTCATCCCCTCCCCTTCCTCCCGCCTCGTCCAACCCTCCCGCCACCCACCTGCCCTGGCATCTCCTCTTCCCTCTTCTAGGCC
Source organism: Sturnira hondurensis (assembly GCF_014824575.4). NCBI lineage: Eukaryota > Metazoa > Chordata > Mammalia > Chiroptera > Phyllostomidae > Sturnira > Sturnira hondurensis. The sequence goes on along the minus strand of NW_028082350.1, from coordinate 15,259,449 downwards.
TGTCTGGGCATAACTATTCAGAGACAAATGCTGCTTTCACAAACAATTGCACGTTCACATGTGACTATGTGTGAAAGGAATTGGTGATCCAATGTCTGATTAAAACGAGGAGAGAAGACCAGGTGGCACTCGGGGTCTTGAGGCATGTGTGGCTATAGAAATTGGGGCAAATCAAGGTGAAATGGGAAGCGGAAGATGAGATGTCACGTCCCAGTGGCTCCCAAAGGCACTCAGAGGGAAAGGCAGGACCCCCTCTCCTCGCTCACTGTCCGCTGGGTCCTGCCTCTCCTCCTCAGGCTCATCCCACCCAACGGCACTGGGCAGCCTGTGGCTCTCACTCCCCTGCCCCTGGGCCTTTGCACTCGCTCTTCCCTTTGTTTGGCACGATCTTATCCAACGGCCAGATGAGATCTTGCTGTTGTTTATGGCTGCATTCAAACATCTTCCTCAGGAGGGCTTCCCAACCACCCTTTAAAAAATAGCAGCACCCCCACAGCCATCCCCAGCACTTTCATCCCCCCTCAATGCCCTCATCCCTGTCCACTGCACCCACCACCTTCCGATCGTCAGCGGTTTATTTGTGCAACGTTCGTCTAACCCGCTGTCCTGTCCATCCAGGACAGCGCAGCTGCTGTCTGTTCCTTTCGCCACGAGCAGTCTGGAAGTGGGGTTGAACACACGAACGTGTGAGTGCCAGCTCTGCCCGCCCCCTGGGCCCCTACCCCCTGGCCCCCTGCTCCAGTCCCGTTTCCTGGTCCTCTGACCGTCCCACCTGATGCCCCACCTCCCACCGGCTGTCCCGCAGTCCGGCCCTCTGGCCAGTGACGCGCTGTCTTGCCCCAGGGAGCCTGCGTCCTGCAACCCATGCTCAGTCTGCCAGGCCCCTAATCACCAGGCGGTTTAGCAAACAGGTCCCGACCCTTCGGCTTCCTTCCCAGGGTAAGTGACCACCTGCAGAGTGGGCGAACCAGGTCGCTGGCACATTGTATTTCTTTAACACAGACAACTAAAATCAGAGCGAGAACCCACAGCTGACGCTCTCCGGGAACTGACCTAGGGGCTCCCAGATACACACAGAGACAAGACAGAACGCGCACTTCCAAAGAGACCATTCGGGCTCTGCTCCTCACTCTCGGCTCTCCAGCAACTGACTCTCCCCACGGGCAGCCCACCTTCCGCGCGAGGGACTCCATGAGCCCACGAGCTCCCCCACGTGGCCGGGGCAGCCACCATCAGCCCCCGTGCCCCTAGGCTCAGCGTCTGTGTTCCGGTTTGAGGCTGGTTGAATGTGCCGATGCTGAGGACTGAGAGGCGTGGGCACAAGCAGGCTGTGGCATCAGAGGGTGCCCTGACACCGGATGTGGGGGGAGGGGGGAAGGCGGCACCCTCCCCCCTCCCTCTCCCTCCCTCCTTCTTCAGATTCCAGCTTCATCTGGGTGACCAGATGCTCCCCATGGCTGCCTCCCAGATGTGTGTCCCATGGGGTCTCCTGCCTCCTGCTGGCTGAGGACAGAACACACGGGCCCCCAGCTCCACCTGCAAGGCCTGATACGAGTTAATCCAGGAAAGGATGACCAGCTCTTCCACCGGCAACGCCGGTGGCCCCGGCAGAATTCACCCACAGGCCACATTCAGTGAACACTCAGACAGATCGACACAGCTTCCCTTCCTTCACCCGAATGTAGACCAAAACTGCTTCGCATTTATTTTTAGTTGCATGGAGCGTGCTTTGGGGGATGATGTCATGTTTCTGAAATAGCGTGCCTGCCTTTTCCCCCAAAGAGGACATCCCAAATTCCCTAAAGCGCTGTAGGAGTTGAGGGAACAGGATGGCACAAAACTGACCCGGCGCTTTTGGATCTATTGTTAATGTTAACCAGAGCTCGCTGTTGGGTTGCCCAAACCCCCAGATTATTCAAAAACAGCTTCGCCAAAGCCAAGTGAACCGGTAAGGCCCTTATGCAGCCACGCCCTCAAACGCCGACTGAGTAATCCAGAGGGACTTGGGTCAGGAAGGAGAAAAAATGACTCAGGCCTGCGGGTACTCTCGAGGCGGCACATCCTGAGCTGCGTCACCCATTTCGGGGAACAGGGAAACCACGCGTGCGTTTCGAATTCCTTTCCCATCCGTCGTGACCGTGGACTAGGCACTATTCCGTGGAACACATGGGAGAACACGTGGAGACGGAGCGGGCTGGCCAGAGCCGTGTGCGCATTGAAAGAAACCCATCCCATGGCCACCATGGCAACATTTGGACGGAGTCTCGGGCCTAGACACAACAGCAGGGAACTGAAGACACAAGCCTGTAAAACTGACTACACTGAACCCGAAAAGGGAATAGTATGAGCAATAAGCCCTATAATACTTTGTTTTTGTGTTTTGTTTCTTTAGATTGTTGCTACTGGTCCAGTCAGTTAATTTGTCTGCTTTGTCCTTTACTTTCCCGAGTTCCTCATTTCCTGCCCTTCTTCGTCCTCTGCCCCTGTGCAGTAGTGAATGAGAATATGACCACATCCTCACCCCCACCCCCCACCCCGCCATCCCCCAGCCCCCGGCTCTCACATCTGCCAGCTGGGTGGGCTGTCACTGCTCTGAGCTCTCGAGTTCTCACCTGTTCACCTGGACTGATAACACCTTCCTCCTAGGGTCACTGTCAGGTCCAGCTGGGCTGGCACTGACCAAGAAAGTACCTGTCTATTTATATGACAAAAATGTTGCACTCACCATACACTATCTGGGGGTGTTACAAGAATTACAAGATAGCAGGAATACTCTTTTCTTCTCACTCTCAAATTCTTTCTTCACCCCACTGTCTTGCTCTGGCCTCTGAACAGTCAAGATCAAGGCCAGAAAAAAAGAAAAAAGACATGGGACTCAGGCACGGGGTCTGTTAGCTACTCTTAACCCCTTCATCTCAACTTCACCGCCTTTTCCGAACGTGCCTTCCCCCTTTCTCCACAGCTTCCCCAGCTCTGCCGAGTTCACTGTCGCTGACTGTGCACATTCCGCACACAGGTGCTCAGAAACCAAAGATAGTGTGATAATAACAACCCCACTGTCCATAGGAGCTGGAAGAATGGAACGATACACACACAGGATTTCACCGTAAGAAGAGAAGTGCTGGAGATAGAGGAAGCCCAGCACCGTGGCCTCCCGTCCCCATCCGGAGAGAGCCTGTATCCCTGCTGGACTTCGTATCTGGGCAGGACTCTAGGCTTTCCTGTCTGCATCCCCGGGCAAAGGCAGCCAGATTGTCATGTTGTTACCCATTCCACCTCCCAGCCGGGCCCCACTTCAGGCCCTCTACACCCTTGAAAGGAAGCCCCAGTGCCTTTTCCCCGTGCCCGTCTCCACGGGTCTCTCTGTATTTACACTTAGAACTTCATCTTCTCTTCCCCTCTGTGCCTTCACCAACTACACGTCCACCCCTCCATGTGCATTGCTCTTTTTAATGGCCCGATAAATCTGCAAAGGAGACATCACCAGCCACGGTGTTTAGTCAGGATCCAGACCCAAAGAGAAAAGCCATTTGTCAGAGATTTTCTTGCAAATGCAAGTGTCAAAAGTGGCCCCCAGGTTTCGGCTCAATTTCTACTTTGCTTGAGCTTCTGAAAATCATGCCCGCTCAGCCTGCCTGGGGACAACAGTGTCCTATGTTCTCGCCTAAGAGCGCATCACCACCTTGTATTTTCAAGCGTGTGGCAACGTAATAGTCTGGTGGGATGCAGGCAGCAGGCAAGCTCCCCCCCCCCATACCAGAAAACGCTTCTGAATGGATACAATAGACACACAAGTACAGACTACAGAATAGAAATACAGACATTCAACAGGAAAGGGGAGATTTTACAATTAACTACTTCTACCCAGTTCATTAGAGCGATTGAGTGACCTGCGTAAAAACACCCTCTCCTTCATTGAGCTTTGAAACAATGTCTCAGATAGGATCCCTTGACCGTAATTTAATTGAACAAACACCCTCTAGTCAAAAGCGTTTGTGAAAGATGAGCTTATGTGTAAAAAGCAAAGCAAATGGCATTTTCCTTATTTTTTGTCAAATTTTATTTTAAAAATGTCTTGCTTATAGTCAGTAAAGATTTTTTCAAATAAAACAGCCCACTCGTACGTCTCCTGTTTCGAAATGCCTGCACCTGGAGAGGCGGTGTCAGGGAACAGTTCAAAGGGGGACCCTTGTCTCATCCCTGGGCCGGGACAGTGCCTCACTACCTTGGAGACATGAACCCTAGAGACCATTACAGGCCTGTGAATTTGTGAAAAGTAATACCTTTTATGTGTTTTTTAAAAAGAATTTATTTATCTTTAGAGAGGGGGAAGGGAAGGACAGAGGGAGAGAAACATCCATGTGTGGTTTCCTCTCGAGCTCCCCCTACTGGGACCTGGCCTGCAACCCAGGCATGTGCCCTGACTGGGAATCAAACTGGAGACCCTTTGGTTTTCAGGCCAGTGCTCAATCCACTGAGCCACACCAGCCAGAGCAAAAGTAATGCCTTTTAAATTTCACTTTACAGTAAAAGAGGAGCCTGGGACAGCCTTCCTCAGGTGGAAGGGTGTGTGAATGGCTGCATGCAGTGGCTGTCTGGGAGAACAATGACAGCAGCTGGCAGGCCACCTCTGCTGGAGAGGACACCAGGGACATGCTGGTCAGTAATAGGTCAAGAAAGTTTTTAATGGAAAGTTGGGAATGAATCTGTAGAAAGAAAGCAAAACTGGATTTTATATGAGTGCTACCATTCAATATAAACTTCATCTGGTAAAACCCTACATTTTGCTAATTTTCTAAACCATTTCAAATTTTCTCTTGATAAGATTTCATTGGATAAGTTAGTTATAAAATGAAAAAAGATGATGTCTATTTACTCACCGTTTATAAAAATGAATATTTCTGAAGCTTCAAGGTTAAAATTCTTAAGTAAAGGAAGCATGTAATATGCAAATTATGTTTTTCAGAATTTGCTCAAATCTAAATCTAAACGCATCATTCGATTGCTATTTCTATAATCTTCATAAATATAATGGGTAAGCAATGCACATGAAAAACTCAAGACCTGGAAAGTGATTTAGGACAAATGAGTATAGTCCAGAAAACATTTTTATTTTCATTGGTAATTCAACTTACGTGTATGTTTGTCTTTTAATACTTTGGTTTCTTTCCTGTTTTCTAAATATTTTCCATTTTTGGTTAAGTTGTCTACAGATATTATAGATACAAAACAACTATTTCAAGAAAGAAATGCTGGGCCGAATGTGGGAGGTGGGGGTGGGTAGGGCGGAGGAGAGTAATGGGGGGTAATGGGGACAACTGTAATTGAACAACAAGAAAAAAAAAGGAAGAAATGCTGGTTACTCTCAGGAAACCCTCTACTCACACATCCAATCAACCAGGCTAAGGGCCTCCCAACTCTATCCTGTGCCCTCCTCGTGTTCTTACCGGGTCAGCCCTCACGCCCTCTCCCTCACACCCCTAGGTAGGCGCCCTCCTGTCCTCACCGCCCTCCACTCAGTCCTTCACTTGCCACTGAGTCATTACACAATGGAGTGTGACGGGACCTCTCTCCATCACAACACCATTTAGTACTTCGAGTCACCTGCATGCCCAAGACCAAACGCTACAGTTAGGATCGCCTTTCCAGCCTCGCCCGGCCCCGCCTTCCCAGACACTCCCCGCCCCCACCCCCCCCACACGCCCAGCTCTGCAGACAGTTCATGTCTGTGCACTTATTTTTGCACATTCTGCCTCCTCCAGAAGCCTCTGCCTCCTCCCACCTGTTGAGGCCTTTACCCACTTCTGTTGGTCCGGCTCAAATGTCACTTCAGTTGTGAAGCCTCCCCTTTCTACCCAACTCGGTTTAAGAAAAATGGGAATGGGTCTATGACAAGAGGGTTGTGTGTCCTTTCTTACTGTCTCATAATACTCTGTATGTCCATCCACAGGTCCTTCCACATCACATAAAACATGTGTCACGTGGGCGTCCCCCTCAGGAGACGGGGGACATCTGAGAACAGCAAACGGGTTTCAGCATCCCTTCTCCGCACCCCAGCGCCTGGCACAACCCAGCGAGTACTTCAGGAGCGAGCAAGGGCCGAGAGAAGCAATCAGGCTGATTACAAGGGCTCTTTCCCTGATGAGGAACTCAGAACACCCCGAGCTCCCAGCCCTCCGTCAGTGCCCAGCCAGGGCCCCAGAGAGCGGCCGCTGGTGGAGCCCCAGGAGAAGGTGGGAAGGAGGGACAGGACGGCAGTGAGGCCAGGGACTTCCCTCCCCCAAAAGCCCTGGAGCAGCCTCACCAGGGCCTGGCTGGGTCCTGCAGTCAGAGGTCACGGCCCTTCCCAAGTCTTGCTCCCCAGTATTGCTCTTTGCCTGCCAGATTCCCTGCAAAGTTTCTCCCATCCCTAGTCCCTTGGGTCTTGAGAAGTAACAAAGCCGCTGTTGCTGCCTCCAGGTTGCTGGTGGGTTGCTCCTCGTTCCCTGTCACCCGATGGGTTTATCCTGAGCTGACCACGGGGACCCCAGCTGACAGACCCCCTCCGTGAGGCGTGGTCGCCCACCCCTGACAGATGGACAGGGCGAATCAATGCACTGTTGTAGAAGCAGCTGCGTGCAGGATGGGAAGGAAAACACTGCAAAGCGCTCATCCACGCGTTTCCCCTCCTCCCTCGCCAAGCCCCTCACGTCGCACATTGCGGATGGACCCCTCGCCCCTGTGAGGCTGACAGCACCGGCGGGGGTCACCTGCTGCAGACCAGGCACACGGCCTCGAACGCTTCACCGGAGGCCTGAGCCTCGCACGTGCGGGCTGGGCTCACCCTTTTCCAGAGGCCTGAGGAGGGGGCGTGAGGGCGTGGGAGCTACAGGGCAACCGTGCTGGCCTTTTCACTGTCCCTGTTGGAGCACCACCGGCGGCCGGGAGTCATCCTGGCTGGCAGAGTCCCATGATGCGTTTTGTGAAGATGCTGGGCGGTGCTCACCAGGTTCCGCCTGACCCTCTGGCATCTCCTGTGGGATGGCCAAGGGCACTCTGCCAGCTCCTCCCCCAGACAGATCGGGCCCACTGGACAAGTTGAGGGGATAACAGTGGGAGGAAGAAACCCCCCCCCCCCAGTCAGCCAACGGGGACAAGACAGACGGATTTGCCCCTGTGTATCAGGGGGAGTGGCAGGTGGCACCTGTCCTGTGATAAGCACATGATGACAGACACTTTGCGGTGGGGAGTGGAAGTTATCGAAGGGTGGCCAGCCTTTGTGCCAGTTTTTGAAGCATGGGGTGATAACCCTAGTTTCCTCTGGGGGGCGGTGTTCCGTGCGGGCGCTGTGCTAAGTGCACACACCCATGATTCTACATAAGGAGAGGCACGATTTTCTCCGTATTATGAACAAAGTAACCTATTCAAGGCCACAGAGCCAAGCTGAGATTCAGACCAAGTATGTCAGACTCAAAAGTTTACACGCTTTCCATTACACAATTTGTTTTGTCTCACAGCAGGTGGGAGGTTGTTGTTGACAGGTTTTCATTGGTTTGCATGCAGAGGCCTCGAAGGAGAAGAGGAGGGAGAGGGAGAAGTCACAGAAGGGACAGGATGGGACAGGACCCATCCTGCCCGCTCTGGCCTCACACAGGGGATGGGTGTTGAGCCCATGAGGACGGCCGCAGAAGCCCCAGTGGCTGTGAGGTATTGGACAGGGTCAGTCGATGCAACGGCACTTCTGTCCTACAAAACCACAGCAGCACGGGCTTGGGGAGGGGCCATTCTTCTGCCCTCAACCCCCAGGCTGCAGAGTCGCCTTGGGTTCAAGGGGCCTGCTGGCTGCTGGGGATGACACAGGGCAGAGCCGCCGGCTGCAGGCAGCATGACCAATGCCCTCGATTGAGAGGCTGAAGGAGAAAGAACATGAGCAAATTTGTTCCTGAGCACACAAGAGACATCACTGCCCTGCAGATGCCCAGAAATGGGATGAGGTGGGGGAGGGGGACTGACTCAGAAGGGAGGAGTGTGGAGGTGAAGGTCAACTCCACAGGTGAGGGCTTGGAGGAGCCGTGGAGCTCTGGGTGTGAATACCGACCGACCTTGTGCACTGCTGACGGCCAGGAGGCATGGAGGAATTTCGGACCCAAGGGTTCTTTCTCTGGAGCCCTGCCCCCCTCGCTCTCTTTCTGGGTCACCACCCAGAGAGTCCTGGCCCCAGGACTAAGGCCAGTCCCGGCCCTCAACAGAGGGCACAGTGGCCTGGGGCACTTGGCCCTCACAGTCACCTGCCTGCTCTCCTCTGTCTGGGCTTCTCTTTCGCACACCCACACTCAGCTTCTCTGCCTGTTCTCCAGACAACTGGACCCTGCCCTCTCATCTGGACTTGTGTTACTCCCCATGTGGGACAGTGGAAAGATGTACATGTGTGGTCTTTGTCTGTGGGTCCCGGCACAGAGTTCTTAAAACCCCTGGAATTTTCTGACTGGTGGGAGTAGCTTACGTATGTGAGCAGAATAACTGATGGAAGAGCGTCCTGGTGGGGTTGGTCAGCAGAGGGCCCCGCCAGGACGTTAGAGGCTCAGCTCTTTCAGGGCCACTCCCTGAGACTGAGCTCAATCACCAATGGTTTTACCAATTTAGTCCGGCATGCCTGCACAAGGAAACTTCCAGAAGACCCTGAAACGAGGCTAAGGGAGCTTGCAGGTGGGTGGGCACGCTGAGGTCCTGGGAGGGCGAGACACCTGGAGTGTGCACAGAGTGTGCACAGAAGGTCAGTGCAGCTTCCGCCCCCAGCTCTTTTTGAAACATTTTATTGATTGATTTTGGAGAGAAAGAGAGACATCGATTTGTTGTTCTACTTACTTATGCATTCTCTGGTTGATTCTCATATGTGCCCTGACTGGGGACTGAACCTGCAACCTTGGTGTATCAGGAAAACTCTAACCAACTCTGCTTGCTGGCTCTAACTCCGGCCGTCTTGACTGTCTCTGGAGTTAGGTCCGCCCCTTCTCTGCTATTGCGGGGGGCCCCCACACCTGTTGCACTGGTCCCAAATAAAGTCTTTCTGACTGTTGACATGGGTCAGAGCAATGGTTTTCCGTACCCGGCCCTATGAGTGTGAGCAAGTCACGTAGGTGTAGTTTTCTCAGCTACCGAATGAGACCCGTAAGAGAGTCTCTCAGGTACCGCCACTGCCTTGCGTCCCTCCCGAATGCACCAAGCCCTTAGCACCCTACACCTAGAATTGTTTCCTTGGTGTCCCATGGGCAGTTTCCCCAAATCGGAGCCCCCCTCCATAGCTTGGAGTCTGATCTGTGTGCCCCGTCACATACTAATGTTCCAGAACCTTCCTGAAGGCAACGGAGAGGGAGCCAAGCCCAGAGTGGCCTTTGACAAGTGAGACTGTCTTGACTGATACCTGAAATGACCAGGTGGTATGCTCAACCATATATCTGCTTTTATTTTAGAGACATTTTATAGTGCGTATCCGACAGATAATCCTTTTTCTCTCAAACACTGACGGGAAGCCACGGCCCTGGGAAAGCCCTGCAGGTTAATGCTGGGACTCTGAGCAGACCACCCCCACCCCACGCCTGCCCCTGAGGGCTCAGGACGCGGCACCCCAGAAATCGGGAAGCACCTGCTTTTTAACTTGGAAACCAACCCCCTCGCCCCAGGGATGCCACAGCCACCAGGAGACCAGGCAGTCGGGGTTCGTAGGGTTACTGTCTTAAAAAGACACGTTTTAAATAGCTTAATAAAGGCATGTTCATCCAAATAATCATAAGTGGGTGGTTTGATTCTCAACCATCTGACTCTCAACCCACGCACTTTATTCTATGTGTCCATAAACACTGCTATACCCAGTCACTGGCATTTTAGCTTTAAGTACATTATAAGTTTTGAGGACATTGTAAATACCCAACCTATGTAATGTAAATCTCTGTAAAGATGCTTTCAGTTAATTTACATTTTTTCTAGCTGTAAATAGAATTTATCACCCAGCAATCACAAAGACAATTGAGTCTGTTCATCTCAGATGAGTTTCCATAACACTAGAAAATACAGAAAACAACCCAATATTCCAATTTGTCCGTAAAAACTGAGCACATTAAGCAGCCTCCATCCCTGTGTGCAGGCAGGTAGTTCAATAACAGTCACAAAATTAATTCCGATTTGTTAAGAGGCAAGTTCTACTTTTCAAAATTTAAGAGATGAACAGATATTGAGGTGTTTTTTTTTTAATGTTTTGCAGTTGGAAAGAAAAGTTTTTCCTGTTGCTCTCATTGGGTTACAAGATGGGAGCTGTATCCAGTGTCCACAGCACCAAAACCTCAACTATTGGACCTTCCACTTCTATATGGTGGGCAAAAGCAACAGGAAAGCTTTTTTTTTTTTTAATTGTAGACAGAGGGGAAGGAAGGGAGAAGACAGGGAGAGAAACCTCAATGAGTGGTTGCCTCTCACTTGCCCCAAACTGGGGACCTGGCCTGCAACCCAGGTATGTGCCCTGACCGGGAATCAAACCAGCAATCCTTCAGTTCACAAGCTGATGCTCAATCCACTGAGCCACACCAGCCGGGGTGGGAAAGCTTTCTGTCATGTGCTTAAGGTAACAGAGTCGAGCATGTCGACACTTAAGAGGTAATTATAAATATATGTTATATTTATAATTGAAATTAATTAATATTTATATTCATAAATATATTTATACCGTGCGTAAATCCTCAAACTTGCAAAAAAGGAATAGTTCTTAAAAAGTAGCAATGAAATTTGAGGAAAGGAGCAAGCACGGCCTTTCACCATCGCCGTTTAGGAGGAAAAGCAGGGCGCTCCCTCTCTGCTTTCTCGGGGTACCTGCTACAGTTCTAAGCACTTCCTCCCGTGTCTACTTAATCACATGCCCAGTAGGAGGTGCTAACGCACACCTGCGGTGAAGACGGGAGGGGTGACACACCTAGTCGACAGCCTGCAACTCCAAGCTGCACTGGGATAGAGAAACCCCCAACCGCCTGGACACAGCTGAGGAATGTTCTCCGGCACGAAGCTTGAAATGCTGCCAACACACTTTCAGTTAGAACTAAAGTACCCACTGTTGGTGCGCTTCCTCCCCCAGAAGCCTCCTCTTGTTGTAGCCCACTGATGCCTCCTTTGGGAAACCCCACGAACCGTACCACCTCAGTGCAACTTGCTCTCAGGGAAAAACGTGAACTCATTTACCGATTATCCTTGGTCTCCATGCTCACTTCTCGTGGAAGACTGGTCGCTGAACACCACGAAAATATTTTTCTTCCTTCTGTTTGTCCCCTGCTGGTGTTTTGTTTAAACATGTGTGCCAAGTTCAGCCCCACGAGGTCAGTGAAGAGCCCATTGACCCCCTCAGTGCCTGTCCATCATCTGGTGTCCAAAAAGGTTGCTGCCTCTTGTCTTGGTGTTCCCAAAAGTGTGACTCCCAGTCTGAAAGAGGTCGCCTCCTTGAGTTAAGTCTCCTGACGCAGCCAAGTTCTTCAGGATAATGACTTCTGAAGAGAGAAGCTGCCTTCAGGATAATGACTTCTACAGATAGAAGCTGCCTTCACGTGAGAATGTCCCGCACCTCTTCTTGGAGGTGTTGGGGGAAGATGCTGCAGAGGTCCTTGGGGACGGGGTTTCCCGCCCTCATCTTAGCAGGGGTGAACTCCTCGTGGGCGGGCACCCTCCTCGCCCTGGTGATTCTGGCATGCCGGCACCGCTCGGTTCTTCTGAAAGAAAAATCAAGAGAGGGTAAAGGGAGGAGCAGGGAAAGTGCTGGAAGAACACCCACTGAGCGTGGAGGACAGTCTGGGCGATGACAGCCAGGGTTCTGGCTCCAGCGACCTTCTAATTACCGGGGCTCTTTGCAGACAGCGCGGCGTCGGCCCCTCACCTCACCGCCAGGGGGCGCCGTGGGGACCCGGACACCGTGGCCTCCGTCAACAAAACACAAATGACTTAGTTCAGGTTTAACTTCTTCCTCCCTATGCACTTTTTCTCACGGGCTTCCTCCAGGTGGAAATACGTGCTTCCCACAATGCGCCTCTTTCAGAAACAACACCCTAAAATCCAAACTCACGACTTCACGCGTAATGTAACTCACGTTTGAAAGCGCAACATCCACGATAGAAAAAGAACAGACAATAAGTCTATCGGAAAGCCTTCCTTTTCCTGGTAATGGTCTCAAAAACCATGGGTGCCTGCTACAGCCTAACATTTTAAGAAATAAGCCAGAAAAAAATGGCAAACGTACAATGAGAAACCGTAGGGACAAGTACGATGGCATTTTCTGCCCGTTCCTCCAAATATCGTAATTATAAATATGCTATAATTTCCAAGGAGCCTGCGAACCCCCTGATAAACCTCACACACAGAGTTGTTACAACGTTAGGGACAATACGCCCTGCGCTGCGCTTCCCAGCCCTGTGACTGGTGAACGTGCCCACTTCTGAGTGTTTCGCCACATCCCTGACAATGACGTCACACGAAAGATCAAAGCTGGGAGCCTTCCCTGCTGCATCTAACGTGAGTGACAGCAGCCTGGTACAGTTCAAGACAGCACCTGACAAAACAATCAAATTAATCATGCCGTGACGCATCTGACATTACTCTCCCGTTTTCACCGTCATTTTGTATTTATGTAGTTTATTAACTATGTACATAAGTTGCATGCACAGGTGGAACGTTAGTGATGGTAAAATTAGAATGCAGTACAGTAAGACTGGATAGAGCTGTGGTAGTTTCAATTTGCCAAAGTGATTTATTTCATAGGTGACATGACCGCCTGGTCCATGGGAACTGCCCATTCCGTTTTACAGGTGAGAAGCCGGTGTCCAGAAAAGTCAAACACCCTCCAGCCTGCGCTGGGACGAAGCACAGGGGCCTCTGACTCCCCGCTCTTGCCTTACTCCCCAGTGTTGAGTGCCTGGCACAACTGAGGCATCAAATATTGCGTCCTTGTCTCCCCACCCCTTCTCCAAGGGGCAGGAGAGCTGCCCCACACATCGTATGATTTGCAGGGTGGTGCAGTGTGGTAGGGACCACAACGTGAGAATCACAGAAGCACTCTGTGCTCAATGTTCCCCATCAGTAAAACGGGGCCAACCTGCTGTCCGTCCCCACGTGCAGGACCTTCGTTGAGACCCATGTGAACTATGTTCGGAAGGGCCTAGAAAGCTACAGACAGTGTTTGCAACTATTCGAGGCACCCCTTTTGCTCGTGTACCGTTCCTGAACTCGTGCCGGAACAGGAAAGGTGTTCCCAGCATCCTCCACCCACGGCTCCGCGTCCTCCTCTTGCGCATCTCCGGCCCAAACGACGGAGGCTCTGGACTTGCTGTCCAGCAGTGGGGCTTGGACAGCCGTCCTCCCCGGCTGGGGCAGCTGATCTGTTGGCTCTGAAGCCTGAAGCCGCTGCCCACAGCTAAGAGCAGCACAGTGACCTCTTCGCTTTCCCAGCGAAAATATCCTATTTTGGCAACCTGGGCTTTTCCCAGACTTGGGCTGGCACAGTGTTCGATCTCAGCTAAGGAGCAGCAAAGAAACAGGCCAGCTTCACTGCTCACTCAAGTGAGCATTTCTTTGAGCTGTTGTACTTGCAGCAGAAAGAGTCCAGAGACTTGGGGCCTAAACCATAACTGTTATACAAGGAACTGCCAATGTGCCCTTAACCCAAAGCCTTTCCTGGGAGAGGCTGGCAGGGGGAAGGGCCTGGGGAGAGGAAGGGGCTCCTAAGAGGCAAGACAGTGGAGCCCACCAGGCAGGAGGGGAACGCGGCAGACATCCGTAGGACATGTGATGATGTCCTTGCTCTTTGTTGAAGGGCACCTGTCAAGTTTCAGAACTGCATCCTTTCTGTGTGGACTTAGAGCTAGAAAAATGCCCTCCTGGTGGGGCAGGACAGGAAGGATCCTGCTCCTGGGGGAAGCAAGGATGTCCTGGGAGACCCCTCCCTTTCACCACACTGAAGGCCGCACCCTTTGCAGCTTCGGCTTATCACCACGGCTTCCCTAGAACAGTCTTTTAACCCACAGATAGCAAAAACTGTGGCCACAACCTCTTTATCAATCCCCTGAGGATGGGCCACACATCCGTCTAAATGCGGGAACTAAAAATCAGTGTTACTCCCTCTCATGTTTGGCCAGACAGGTTTGCAGATGGCTACATCCTCTGAGATGTGGTGAAAGTTTACCGGTGAATGGGCCTGATGTCACCCAAACAATTGGTAACAATGTTTATTACCAATTGGTAACAATGCCTACACACAGGCGTCCTTTAGTCCCAGGGGATCTCCCCAGAAGTGGCCTCAGGATAACCATCTGGCCTTCCAGAATGAAATGTGAATCAGTCACCCTTGCGAAATGGAGACTTGAGATGCATTCACCCTGTTAATCAATGGGCCCGAAGGTGAGACACAGCAAGACCTGAGCAGGTCATTCATGACCGAACCGAATGGGCACAAACTGTGGTCGAAAAGGTCTCGGTTGCCACAGCCACTCTCAGACCTCAAATCTCTACACCTGTCATTACATGTGTACCTAGACGCACTTCACAGAGCATCAAGGTGAAGCTAGAGGTGTGCGTGTGGGTAATTAAATATTTCAAATTTAATTTTAAAAATGTGTAACTTGCTCCCTTGGTGTTCCAAATGGCGTCTGCCTTTCGTACCAGTCTTCCCCATCTACTCAAGGACGTCTTGTTCATCTCCGATGCTGCTGCTTGGTCAGACTCAGAGCCATGGATTTAGAATGCCTTCAATAAAGGGTGAATAATTTAGTCCCTTTGGCCAATGTCCAAGCGATAAAAATACACATCTGCTTCTGCAGCACATCCTGAGTGGCGCTGGCCCGGCTTCGGCAGAGCTAATGGTGGGAGGCAGGGGTTTGGGGCGGGCGAGCCCTGCAACAGAAACTCCTCAGTCTTAGGCTCGCCTTTGAAAACTCAATTTATATCTTCAAAGATAAAATTTTACATAACAGTAACATCCCATAGGGGCAGATTGCATGGGACGTCAATTATATCCAAATTCATCTTTGTAAAAATAACATTTTAAAAATAGACCATAAGATTGAAATCTACCTCATTTGATAATACCCGACTAATACGACTCCCTGGCTTTTGGAAGGGAAAAAGAACATTCTTACTCACTTCCAAACCAACGTTTCTTGGGGGAGTCGGGTGCCAAGCCAGGGGCTTGCCCTCTGGTCCTCTGACCTCTGCATGGGTTACTAACCCTTCATCGGTCTAATTCGAGGAGGAGGACCCTCCATGAGGTGAAGTATCTGAGCTAGTACGACAGACAGCCAGCTGCAAAACCAAGCTTATCTGACCCCCCAAATATATATTTAAATCCTAGTTATTTCCTTCATTTAGTAGCAGGGCCTCTGGGAAATGCAAGAGTAAGTTGGATACACTACTTTATTCTTCAAGACCAGAATTTCTTAGGATAGTCACCTAGCTTCTACTATAATAAACAAAAATAGTAGTAAATAACACTGGTGAGGTATTTAGCATATCATGAAAAGTTGATGAGGATCGAATGGAATTCATGTTTTAAACTTAAAAATCCAACAAATGAATATCCTTATGCTAAATCAAAGTAACTATGATTTAATTCATTAAATGAAGTTCTTTTTCTACTGGGTTGCCAGATTTAACAGAAATATACTTAGTAACATTTGAATTTTATTTAGCTTCTTTTTTGTTATTATTATATCATTTTATCATATTTTCCCATGTACATAAATAACAAATTACTTTTTTTTAGTATGTGTACGTTTCCTGCAGTATTTCCCTGTTTTCCCGTGTTTTGCAAGTCTCCATTAATCCTCACCAATCCCTTTTTTAATGGTTAAATGCATTGCTGCATTACAAACAGGGAGAAAGGCTAAGCGTCTACTACCGTGTAAAATTACGCACAGATTTCAGATACGTAAAAATTCAAGTGCGTACTCTTGCACTTGGTACTTCGACGAAATGAGGTCTGTGAAGTTCAAATGACCACCCACCCCGATACGAGAGTGGCTTTGGCTTCCTTTAAAACGTTGGCGGCGTTTCAGAGCATGGGAAGAGGTTACATGGGCTTCCAGGCCCACACGTTCTGGACGAGAGGACAGACTCATGGTCTGAGCTGCAGCAGAACATTTAAAACCAGTGCTTGTCTGGGTGCAAAGGTGCCGTGAGTGGGACGGATTTCCCTTACAGAACTGAGGCCAGAGGGGGCCAGGGTGTGGGGAGCAGAGCTGAGGGTTTGCAGCCTGAAGACTCACCCCTGGCCAGCAACCCAGCAAACTTAGATACTATCTTGTCTGCCCTCTGTTTTTACAAAGAAGAAATAGCTGGGGTCCTACTGTCTCTCGACCTGACGTTTTATAATCACCTAAATGGGACTGCCCGTGGCAGGCGGCTGTGGCGAGAGTGAAAATAGACAACGTTTGCGAATCCATGTTTTTCCCCATGGAATGACTGTTACAAAGGAAGTATGCCCCAAAGAGAGTGCATGCATTGTGTATCCAGGACTGGAAGGAAATGGAAAGATTTCTAGTCCATACTCTTGTCCTAGAGATGAGGTCTAATGACCTTCCAATTGGCAGAGAGGCCGAGGCAAAGCCAAGTCCCTCCCTTGGATTCCTGATCCAGGGTTCCTTCCCCCATCGGGACAGTCCCCTTAGGACCTGGCAACTGCTCCATTCAGGACGTTGAAATCTGACCCAGCGCGCTACATGGAGAGTTTAAGGACAGCGAAGGCAGCAAAAGAAAGCTTTGTTTTGTTTTAATCTGCAATAGTAACCGGGTAGGTGGTGCAAAGACACGGGGCCACCCGAGTTGCCCACAACCACAAGAGCCGTGGGACTCGTCCTGATTGCCAATCTGGTGCCCTGTGCACGGATCACAGTGAGCGGTCCTCACGTGGACTCACGGCAGGATGGTCGCCACCATCATCCCACTGCCATCCTTATGAAGGGTCTCCAAGGAGTCCTACGAGGGGAGCCGGCCTCCCGTTCCTGAAGAGAGGCTCTGACGGCAATGTGGGAACAGCAGCATTGCTTTGGGAGGTGAGACACTCTAGCGAGTACTGGCTATACTTTTTGTGCTTGGCCAGAGCTAAGTGTTTGGTCAAACAGCACTTTGAAATCCATTCCCTGAGGGAAATGGCATGAGGAACCACGGTGGCCCGCTTTGCTGCAGATGGGTATCGGGGAAGTGAGTGGACTGGGGGGAAAATGACAAACACCTGCGGAGCAGGTCGCCCTGTGCCAAGTGAGCACCAGAAAGTGCCTGCTGGGCGCCTGGCCTTCACGTGTGACCCCTCATTCCCGCCGAAGAACAACTGTGCGAACACTGACCACCGTCACCTCGCAGAGGAAGGGACTGAGGCTTACGGGAGTGAAGTGACTCTTCAGTGACTCTTCAGTGGAGCTGGGGTGTGGCAGAGCGGAGATCGGAACCTAGGGCTTCTTTCTGAGAGGAAACCCAACTGAAGGCAACAGTACGTGAGAGGCTCCTGGTGCAAGCTAGCCCTGGCCTCACAAAGCTGTGACCGGGCTTTTCTCCCTGCCCGGTGAAGAACAGAAAGTACCACGTTTCATCGTGGCAAAGACCTTACAACCCAAGCGAGGTCCGAGGGCAACGTGGGAAGACAGAGAAATTTAGCTGGGTCTTCTGGAGAGGGAGAATGAAGGGGCCTTGATCTGGAGAGAGAAGGTGGACGTAGGCCAGCTCGAAAGCTAAGAAAGGCGAGGAGAGGAGGCCGGGAGCAGCCACAGAGGAAAAAGGAAGAGAAATGGGGTGTCACCGGTCCCTGGCAGGTAGTCAGACCCCCAGGCAAGATGAGGGAGAGAAAGGTGCTTCGTCCTAAGTAAAACCAGTGGAGCTTAATAACCACACACTAACCTACTGTGCGTCTGGTTGTCATCAGGTAGCTTAACAACACGGGGTGGACAACTTACTCTTCGTGTGACAAATAAGATGCCATTAAATGTCAGTTACCTTTATCTGCCTTGGTGGAGAAATAAGGAGCTCCCCTCTGATAGAACTTCCCGCAGGTGGGCTGGGGCACCTCCAGGAATCAACCTGCTTTTGCCTTTTCCTTAAATGGAGCAGGGCTTTCATTCCTCAGGAAGAGTAAAATTGAGGCCAAACGCACCTAGCCCTGTTCACTGAGGCATCAACTTTGTTTTAAGGGGGCAGGGGTGGGGGTAACAGCAAGAGATTGTTGTCGTTAAAACTGGAATACTCTTTCTAAGAATTTACTGACCACTGGTTAGAATAAATTAAATAAGCCAAATGAGTTCACCTAAAAGCAGGATTTTCAAATAATCTTATTACATAAGATAACTATAAGCGATGGAATCTCCTGCTGTTTAAAACGAGAGCGATTGCTTTGCGTTCAACTATCAGCTACTTTGGAGAACCCGCTTTCTTATTCAGCAGGGCTCTGGACCCCACACGCCCAGTCACAGCAGGGGACCCCCGTGAGCCAGCAGGGCGAGGGGGTGGGGGAGATGAACATGACGGAGCCCGGGAGCCCGGCGTCTGAGCATCTGGGCTCACTAGTGACACTGTAGCTGACCCCTCACCCACCAACCCGCCTGCCCGGACTGCAAATGTCCCAGAGAACCCATTACTCACAGCCGCACAGAGCACGAGAGGAGTCCCTTTCACAAAGGACGGCGGTGGCCGTCCCCGCCAACACCTGCAGTGACCCGCTGACCCCGTGGCAGCTCGGCGGGCGCGGGGCTGAGCGGCTGCGCTCAGCCGCTCAGATCTCTCCGAGCCTCCCCGCCCCCCGTCGCCCCTGCGCTCTCGCTGGACCCCCGCACACTCCCTGGAGCGGTCTCCCGGCTTTTGTTCCCCTTTGTCCCATCCGCAGGTCCCGGCAGGCAGCGTGACTGCCACCGCACTGCACTGGGTCCGGGGCGGACGGATGCGCCCGCTGCCGCAGTCAGCAGCACCGCCCCCCAACCCCCCACACCCCAACCCTGTGCCCCCTTTTTTTCTTTTTAAAGAGACAGGACTGTGCTCAACCTTCTGCTTCAATAATGCTGCGAATCGCAGCACGGTTGCTCAAAGCCGATGCTGTGAAATAGCAGTGAGCGCGTTTGTCTGTTCTCTTCACACTGAAGATCAATTTTAGGAGGCGCATGGCTGGCAGAGCCCGGCGCCACGAAACACCAGCTGTGTGACCTCAGGCGAGTCATGCCTGGGTCTCCTTCACCTTGTGGAAAAGGAAGAGTCGTGACCAGGTCATGCCCAGTCTGGAAATCACTTAGTTTACCAAAGTTAAGTTCAAATACACCAGCCACACACTCACTGTTTGCATCGCAGGTTCCACCTCCCGAAGTGCCTTTTGTATTTTGTCGGGATTCGAGGACCAGGTTCCAAAGGTTTTTAAAAAGGCATTCTTTCCAAGTGCCTTGTAAACTGTGAAATGCCAGGCAGTTACAACGTTGTTCTGATTTGTCCTTATTACTGTCAGTTTCATAATAAAAAATACTGTCACAATAATTCAAATAGAACTCTATCTCCTGATTTCCTACAAGCGGGGGTGTGAAATACAAGTGAGCCCGCTCCTGCAAACAACCTCCCCGTTCCTCCCCTTGGGGGCCTTGTATCCCTTCCTCGGGAGCGTCCCCTGCACAAGGCCGGCCTCACGAGCGGAAACCCAGAACTGAGGCTCCCCTGGAACCCCAACAGCGCAGGTAGCTCCCCGCTGCTTTACCTCGGGGAGAACAACTAACTCAGCTCAGCCCACTCC
The DNA here is from genome assembly GCF_014824575.4 of Sturnira hondurensis. Lineage (NCBI taxonomy): Eukaryota > Metazoa > Chordata > Mammalia > Chiroptera > Phyllostomidae > Sturnira > Sturnira hondurensis. The sequence continues at coordinate 15,239,699 of NW_028082350.1, read as the reverse complement.
AGGCCTGGGGAAGCTGGGCCGAACTTTCCTGGGGAGATGAAAGCGGGTCCCCATGGGATCACTCACTTCGGAGGCAGAGTCACCTGCCTCTCCGGGGTCCCACGCAGACACGGAATCTGATGCTGTCTCCTTCCCATTCTTGACTCACAGATTCAGGTATATATAAATAACATGACATAACATAACGTCTTATATCATATCACATATCCAGATATAGGTTACATATGAGTTATACATTATGTACGACATATCTGAATCTTAACACTTTTCTGAACTTAACAGGTTGCTAGGGCTGTGATACCCCAGAATACCAGGCCTTCCAGGGCCTCCTCCCGCAGACAAGCGGACAGAGGCCGTCGCTGCACAGCTTCCCTGTAGCCGCTAGGGGCGCTCACCCGACACCGCGCCCCCGGTGGCCCTGTTTCCCAGCACAGCAGCCCCACGATGAGAAACGGTTGTTCATCCGAAGTGCCAGGCACCCATTCTGCCGCCTGATGCAGGCTCGGCGAAGTCACAGTCGATTCCTGGGGTGAGGCATGAAGCCACCCTGATCACCTAAGACAAACAAAACAAAACAAAAAGAACCACTTTCACAGGGGCCTTGCTGGGTCCCCGAGGCCACCAAACGACACAGCGTACACAGCCAGGAGTGGTCTCACAGGAGCCTCCCAGCTCCGTGTCTACCAAAAAAAAATTTGAAAAAGGGTTTATTTAAAATATATAAAAGTCAGCGGCGATCATACTGCCCAGTGAAACTGTTGGTATTTTAGCGCCCCTGCAGGGCAGTGTCTTTGCCAACACCCAGAGGTCACACTTGCGGCCTCTAAACCTGTGAGAAAAGAATGGCTTTGTCCTTTTAAGCCGTCCCGTCCCGTTTGCCCCAGGACACTAACAACTGTAAGAGAACGGAGACGGGCTGGTTTGCAAATGAGGGGTGGGACAGCCTCCAAGACACTGAGCAGCACCATCTCCATCAGTCGGGGCCCCCAGGAGGTGAGCACACTAGGGGAGGTGTTGGAAGGGGCTGGTGCACGGCCCGCAGGGCTGGCTGAGCAGTCTGCCAGCAGGGGGCAGGCCAGAGCCCTCCCTGCGGGCTGCTGCCACGCCCACAGGTGTTCTCTCTTCCTCTTTAGCGAAGGCCCCCCTCTGCTAGTACGGCCTTTCAACTGTAGCCCAGCACCGGGAGTACAGCCCGCCACTTGGTAATAACTGCGTGCGGGGCCCAGCGGGTGCTGAAAATAGGGGGGGGGGGGGCGGGGTCACTTTGTAAAGTGTGTGACTGTCTACCCACGATGCTGTTTGCCTGAAACTAATACAAAACTATATTGAAAATCGACTGTAATCACAAAACATTTAAGGAATAAAAAAATGCAAAAAGTAAATTAAATAAGTAAACAAATGAAGAAAATTTAGAAAAGAAAAGGAAAAAAAGGCTTTCTGTTGTTTGAATCAGGCCCACCCAGATTTCCTTTAGGATAATTTGCCTCATTTAAAGTCGACCGGCCTGGCACGTTAGTCACACCTGCAAAGTGCCTTCCCAGCATCCCCTAGATTAGTGTTTGACTGAGTGACTGTGGACAGAAGTCTCACAGAGTTGACACATGATTTAAAGAAATAACCCCCAAGCTGCAGATTCTGGGCGGTGGAAGGCCGCTGGGCCCCAGTCTGGGCCCCCAGGCTGTGTCTGGCTTTCTGTCCAGAGGCCACTGTGTCGGACAAAAGTTCTGACTATAACTCGTCACTCGCTGTCCCCACTGAATGCAATCCAGAACAAGCCTCAGTCAAGAACAGAGATGGCGGTGCCCCGAGAGGACTCTAACGAACAGGTGAACTGAAAAGCGAATGTAGGACTAACCCTGTGGTTCCTCCACCCCCCACGAGAGTTGACTTTTCCACTACGGGAGGAGAAGCCCATTGGCCCTCCCTCTCTCCCTCCTGACTGGGATCCTGCATCAGGGTGCCCTGGGGTCACGGACAACATCACATTTTTATTTCAGGGCTAAAAATAAAGGTTGTTGCCCAAGAGGAAGGGGTCAGACAGAGTTGCTGCCTGCCAGGGTTCTCTGTGGAGCATTTGGATGAGTCGTGGCAATAAGCCTGGGGACGAGGGCCAACCCACTCGGGAAAGCAGAGCAAAACCATGTCACAGAGCCGCAGGCCAATTGCCGCCTGCCCTTCAAACTCTGCTGAGGCGAGGAAAACAAGGAGATCGCTTTTGTGAGTTTTCCATTACGTGCAAAATAAAAAGGGTGATTAGTCAGATGAAAACAGCACCTACCACAATCCGACCGACCAGTCTCAGCAGGCTGTTCTGTGAGTTAAATGAGCTAAGGCCTCTATAAACAGGACACTAAAATCAGGTGGACCGACACACTGCGGTGGCGTGCTCAGCTGCACTGGATTCGACCCAACACACATTCAGCAAATGGTTTCCTTGTAAGTGGTCGTCTGTCTTTTCCTTACACGAGACAAATAAAAACAGTATTTGAAATCAAAATAGTTGTAGGTGTTGATCCAGGAAAACAGTGATAAATCTGATTTTTTTGCCATAGAGAACATTGTTATTGGTTGTTAATCTGTGATTCTCATTTAAACATGTGCACTTCATGACAGTCTTTGAAAGAGAAATTAAGCAAGTTGTAGCAATATTCACAATGCCCTGCGCGTCCATCCAATTTGAAAAAAGCAGGGGCTGCTTTGCGCAGTTTGTTTGCTGTCTCCTGTTGTGTAAACCGGGAGGGGGGTGGAACCACGTGGCATGGAAGCGAGAAGAATCATGTGTGCCCCTAGAACACTTTGGAAGGTCATCAAAGACCATCCCTGCTTCAGGCCTAAACCTAAACCCCCCACGGGAGACGAGAGCTCGCCCAGCCTGACATGCCACCTGCTCCTCATTCGTCAGGGTGACATTCAGCGTCAAATGTGCCCTCTTGGATTCTGGAAGGCATTCTGGGGCAGGGTGACGGCATTTTTCCCTTGGATTGTGGAAGTGAAATGTGTTTAGTCAGGTGGCCATAGCACACAGGACGTCGTGTGCCCCCTGGAAAGGTGTTCCCCACGCTCTGTTAGGCCATTAAACAAGCCTTACTGGTTTGTAAGGGATTGTTTGACTGGATAATTGAATGGTGTGAGCAAGATCGACATTAGCCAGAGGCTGTGATTCAGCACAGAAACTGTCCCTTGAATGAACGTCAACTGTCATCGTTTGGCTGTGTGGCCTCCTGAGAGTTCATGATGCATTCTGGGTCGGAGTGCCCTCATTTGTTAAGGGGTCATATTAGTCAGGTTTTTTATTGCCTAGAGTGTACGATGCCTTGACCAGCAGGGGCCTCACTGGTTGGCTGGGGAGAGACTGCTCTCCCAGGGCTGGGTAATACCTATAAACAGCAAGCAGCTTGCCTGGGAGTGTGCCTTTTCTGTGCAAGCCGACCCGCCAAACTCACGCACCCAGCTGCCTCTTTGGCTCACCCAGCCAGCCGATGTCCCCCCAGCCCTAACCACCCACGGCCCAGGTCCTGGACAACCAGAGACCACCTTTACAGCACAGAGCCCACCGAAATGATTCAAAGTATCCGATCCTTTCTCTTAATAGTTTATTTTTAGTGTATCTGCCCATCACCATTTGTCCCCCTTACACCCTGCTCCACCTCCTTCAGCCCACCGCCCTCGCTATACTGCTGTCCGTGCCCACGAGTACGTCTTCCTTCCCTTTTCTAGATGCCTCGAAAAATCATCCTTTTTTTCTTTCACTAATAGCTCCTTTGCCCCGCCCTTCCTCCTATAAAAACCTTCCGATCTGCACAGCCTCTCAGAGTGCCCTTCCAGTGACATGACAACATCACAGTCAAGCACACTGCATGACATTTCAGGTGATGTGCTCAAACTAAAACTATGAATTATTACACCCCTATTATTGCCTTGCCAACCACACTCAAGGAGAACTTACTTCTGCCAGACTCCGTATGAATCCATTAGTCAAGCCAATTAGCTCTCCGGATTTACTGTTAGATTTAGTTTTTGAACATAAGAAATATTTTTAAGTTTCCTTCCTTTTATAACTCAAAGGAGAATGTTGGTCGCTGGGGTCTGGAGGTGTTCGCAGCAAAATGGGGCCAGGATGTGACTGGCGATGGGACCTCTGTTCAGCAACCGAATGCTGAAGTCTCTTCAGCACTTGAGTTCTGGCTGAGAAAGAATTCAGAGACTCCAATTAAAGTTTATTTATTAAGTCACAGAGGCAGAAGAAGTGAGCCTGCTGGGCTGCGTGGGCCCAGGAAACAAGTACAGAGGAGAGAGAAGGGGCCCTGGAGCTTAGGGGGGAGACAGGCAGAGGACACGCCTGGAGGGAGGAGAACCGGGAAGGCTCCAGAGAGAGAGCTCACGCTGGGTCCTCTGTCCTGCGAGTCTTTATCCACTCTCTAAAGATGGGGTCTTAGGGGAGGTCCCCATCTGGTTTTGTGGCTTTCCTGGGCCTGGAGCAGACGCACAGCTGAGGCCCAGACGTCATCTCTGGTTGGACCAAAACTCTGTCTCTGTGGTCAACAGCCTCAAGGCTTTGTCCCTAACGCTATTGGATGTGGGTCGGAACCTCGCTGCCCTGAGGGCCCAGTGTTTAGGGGAGTGGGCAGGCATGGGCGTGTGTGGGAGTCACAGGCGACCATTCTCCAGACCCCCTGCTCCTCCTCTGAGGCAACTGAAAACCGCATGACTAGCACAGTGCCCAGTGGAAAGGTCAGGGGAAGGTCTGAACCACGTGACCAGCCACGTGAAAGGTCAGGGGCCTGAATGGCAAGACCAGCGATCCACTGAGGAAGAAAGGTCCCCCGGGGGCAAGGTCCTTGTTTTCCAGGTTTTGCCTGTTGCTAGGCCCCTGGGGCTGTCCACCCTGGTGACCCTCTGTCCCTGGCCCGCCCCTCCTACTCTGCTCCTGTCTGACTGCCCACTTCAGAGTGAGGGGAAGGAGGAACTGTACTGTGGCAAACATGGAGTTCCCGTGTTTCGAGACGAAAAGTGTTCCAGGCATTGATTGTCCAGCCATGGAAATGTTCTTTTTTAAAAATAATATTTTATTGATTATGCTATTACAGTTTTCTCACTTCTCCCTTCATTCCTCTCCACCCTGCACAACCCCTCCCACCCACATTCCCTCCCTAGTTCATGTCCATGTGTCATAAGTTCTTTAGCTTCTACATTTCCCATACTGTTCTCACCCTCCCCCTGTCTATTTTCTACCTACCATCTATGCTACTTATTCTCTGTACCTTCTCCTCCTCCCACTTCCCTGCTGATAACCCTCTGTGTGATCTCCATTTCTGTGGTTCTGTTTCTCTTCTAGTTGTTTGCTTAGTTTACTTTTGTTTTAGGTGTGGTTAATAATATCTGTGAGTTTTCTGTCCTTTCAGTGTTCATATTTTTTATCTCCTTTTTCTTAAATAAGTCCCTTCATATAATAAGGGCTTGGTAATGATGAACTCCTTGAATTTGACCTTATCCGAGAAGCACTTTATCTGCCCTTCCATTCTAAATGAAAGCTTTGCTGGATAGAGCAGTCTCGGATGTAGGTCCTTGCCTTTCATGACTTGGAATACTTCTTTCCAGCCCCTTCTTGCCTGTAAGGTCTTTTTTGAGAAATCCGCTGACAGTCTGATGGGAACTCCTTTGTAGGTGGCTGTCCCCTTATCTCTTGCTGCTTCTAGAATTCTCTCCTTCATTTTAATCTTGGCTAATGTAATTATGATATGCCTTGGTGTGTTCCTTCTTGGGTCCACCTTCTTTGGGACTCTCTGAGCTTCCTGGATTTCCTGGAAGTCTATTGCCTTTGCCAGACTGGGGAAGTTCTTTCTTATTTGTTCAAATAAGTTTTCCACTCGTGGCTGTTCCTCTTCCCTTCTGATACCCCTATAATTTGGATGTTGGGACATTTAAAAGTGTCCTGGAGGTTCCTAAGCCTCTCCTCATTTTTTTGAATTCTTGTTTCTTCCTTCTTTTCTGTTTTGTTGTTTCTTTCTTCCTTCTGGTCCACTCCCTTGATTTGAGTCCCAGTTTCCTTCCCATCACTATTGGTTCCCTGTGCATTTTCCTTCATTTAACTTGGTGTAACCTTCATTTTTTCATCTAATTTGTGACTAAAATCAACCAGTTCTGTGAGCATCCTGATCACCAGTATTTTGATAGGTTGGCTATCTCTTGGTCACTTAGATGTATTGGCTCTAGGGCTTTGTTCTTCTGTTTGAGCCCTTTTTTGGGGTCTGGTCATGCCTGTTACATATGAGGGGCAGAGCCTTAGGTGTTCACCAGGCTGGTCAACCCATGTCGCTGAGTTGTGACGCTATATGTGGGGGAGGATTCGAGAGGAAACAGTGGCACTACCTTGGCTCTCTCTTAGATTTCAGTCCCTTCTGCCACTTCCCATAAGCAAACTAGGCCCTTGTGGTGCTGGTTCCTGGGTGGGTGGGCTTGTGTACCTTCTAGGACCCTGTGGGTCTCTCCAGCGGATTCTCCTGTGAGACTGGGAGCCCCTCATGGCACGTCAACCCCCACAGGTGTTTTCAATCGATGCCTTTAGGATTTATTTCCTGTCGCTGGGGCCCTGGGTTGTGTGGTCTGTCTCGCTGCCCGTTTTTACCTGGTTTACCTGAGCAAATGTGTGACCTCGGTCAGCCAGCGGCCTTGTTCACCTCATGGGTCTGCTCATTTGCTCCCTGTGCCCGGTCCCCCAACCACCACCTTTTCCTGCCACGACCCCTCTCTGCTGGCCTCCGACTCCACCCCTCTTACCGGTCTGGATGAATGGTTGCGGGGCTTCTGTACAGGTCAATTTTCCTTCAGTTCTGGTTGCGTTCTTGTGTCTAAATTTTTCTTGTCCTTAATTTTGGTTGTGTGAGGAGGCACAGAGTGTCTACCTGTGCCTCCATCATGGCCAGAAGTCCCTGGAAATGTTCTTAACAATACCCGTGTTACAACTGATTCAGGTGATGTGTTTTCATATTCTGTACATTTTGGCACAATTAAAAATGTTTTCAAAGATATCTAGACTATTTCTTATCTCTTCCTGTGTCTGTATTTCCTTCCTAACTAAAATATAAATCTCGTGGAGACAGAAAGCATGTCTCACTTTGATAGCACCTGTCAGAGCCCAGTGCCAGGGCCCAGGGCTGAGCAGGGCAGACATGCTCATGGGAACCCTACAGGAGAAGACCTGGAATGCGGGGTTCTTACTTCTTCATACCCCCAACATCTTCTACAGTGCCCTGCATGCAGTGTGTGATCAATAAAGGCTCATTCATGGTGACGATAAGGACCCAAAGGACTGTTTGACTCTTTCTCTTTCTCCTAGTGGTGGCCGCACTGCCACCGTGGGCTCCCGGGAGTGGCCATGGCTCTCACAGTGGAGGAGTGAGTCCGCCCCCTCCGGCCCCCCAGAAATTGTTCAGACTTTGCCTAGAAGCCGGTTCTGAGTTCCACGAAAGGAATCCAGCAACACGGTGTCCGAACGCCTTGAGCTGCCAGGGGTCTGCCTTTGTCATTTCATTGCACCTGGTAGCAAACCTCCTGAAAAGCCAGGCGTGCCACGGGGAACGTGGGAGCACACGGGGATCAAGCACCTCCCCCGCCACTGCACACCCGGAAGACGGCAGTGTCGGGGTCCAGCTTCCTGAGGCTTCCAGGGACCAGTGGGGTCCCCCTTCTAGACACATCGGTGAAGCAGGAGGCCACCCCACCAGGACGCTCGGTGAAGGCCCTCCCGTGGACTGCTGGGGGTCCTGGTGGAGCAGGCAGCGCCCCGAGGCTGGGCTCCGTCTGGGTACCAGCTCCACTGGGAAGGGAAGATGATTCTCAAGAGTCCTCAGCAGGCTGAGATTCTGGGAGGTGACTTGAAAACACCCCGTTTCCTGTTCGCCAAGCAAAACTGCCCCAGGGACACCTGGGGCCTCTCAGGTGTACTTAGCAATCAGTTCACTGGGCGATTCAGGGCTTCGTGGAATAACTGATTTATACAACTCCGTGTCGGTCTTCCAGGCTTTGGCTTTTTAGGTATCCCAGACCTGCATTCCAGCCCCTGCCCTACCTTCACTCGGGAGCAGCGCCATGACTTTACTTTTAACCACCAGAGGGCGCCATGGTATCATTTAAGATTATTGCCCCGCCTTTAAAATTGCTGCCGACCACAGGCCTTCGGGGAAAGACCTACATTTCTTTGGTTAGTGTGTGGAATAACCGACTGCTCTAATGTGAACTCAAGGTGGGACTGCACGATACAGAAGCCCGTTTCAATCCTCTCATTTTGCAAAGGAGAAGCCGAGGCCAGAGAGCCTGAGGACTGCAGCTGCCCAAGAGGTCCAGCTGGTTGGTGGCCAAGTGTATCCTCCCAGGGCTCATCCAGAGAATCCGGCCATGACCCAGCAGGCGAGCAGGGGCCCCTCAGAACTCGGAGAGGACACCAGGGGCCCAGGACCCCCACTGTGCTATGGAGAATCGCGGAGTAAAAGTCAGCATCGCTTCCAGAGCCGAGGGCCTCGCGATGTAATGGGAAAAACCAATGAGGACACACAGCCCGGGCAGAGCAGGTCCCGGAAACACGCGGAACCCAGAAGCGCTTCAGTAATTGAGGCCGCCCTGTGCACAGCACAGGACGGAGGGGGCCCCGGGGAGAGCTCAGCGCGGATTGTTATTAGCGCCGCAGAGGTCATCCCGGGACAGCCACGCCCAGTGCCGCTGGCCGCCTTTGTTGCCGTGGAGAGCTCCGTGGCCACCACTCATAGTTCACGTGGCGTGGTTCTGCTCTCGAGTGTCTGGCAAAAGATCCAATGTAAGTGATTATTAAAACCGGAGAGGGTCATGACCGAGGGTTGATGTTCTGAAATTAGAAATCAACTGGCAAAAAGGAAGTAAAGAAACTCACAGATACGTGGAGCTCGAACAACAGACAACGGAAGAACAACTGGTTCAAAGAAGGAAAGAGAAAGTTGAGGTGACAAAAATGGAGACAAGTGAGAAGGACAACGCGACCTATCAGAGCTTCTGGGATGGGGCCAAGGCAGTGATAAGAGGTGCGTTGGGATCCTCGCAGGCCTATCTCAAGGAAGGAGAGAAATCCCAAGTAACCAATCTACCATGGCATCTTAAAGAACTGGAAAAAGAAGAACAAAAGCAATTCAAAGTCAGCAGAAGAAAGGAATTAATTTAAAAAATAGAGCAGAGTTCAATGAAATAGAGAACAAAAAGACTATACAGAAACAATTAATACAACAAAGAGCTGCTTCTTTGAAAAGATTAATAAACTTTACAAAACCCTAGCTAGACACACTAAGGGAAAAAGAGAAAAGACTTGTAGTTTAAAAAATCAGAAATAAAAGAGAAGTGACCACGGACATCACAGATAGACACAGGATCCTAGTAGAATACTGGCAATGACTATGTGCCACCAAATTCAGTAATCTAAAATAAACAGATAAGTTCCTAGAAATACATAACCTTCCTAGACTGAATCACAAAGAAATGGAAAATCTAGATAGACCAATCAATAGTGAGGAAATTGACACAACCATCAAAAACCTCCCCAGAAATAAAAGGCCGGGACCAGATGGCTTTCACTGGTGCATTGTACCCAACGTTCAGAGAAGATTTGATGCATGTCCTTCTCAAACTCTTCCAAAAAAATTGAAGAGAAGATGATACTTCCTAAGATGTTTAAGGGGCTAACACAACCCCGATACCAAAACTTGGCACAGCAAAAGGCACCAACAACAAAACGAACAGGTGACCAATCCAATGGGAGATGTTATTGGCAAACAACAGCTCTGACAAGGTGTTCATGTCCAAAATATGTAAAAAACTCACACAACTCAACATGAGCATTTAAACAGTTCAGTTGAAAACCGGGCAGAGAACCTGAGCAGACACCTCTTCCAAGAAGACATACAATACATAAGGCCAACAGATACATGAGGAAATGTCCAAATTCTCTGTTAGGAAAATGCAAATCAAAACTACAATGAGATACACCTCAACAAGATGAGTAACGGGTGTTGGAGAGGTCGTGGAGAAAAGGGGACCCTCATTCCCTGCTGGTGGGAATGCAGACTGGTGCAGCCGCTGTGGAAAACAGTGTGGGGGCTCCTCACGAATTTGACAGTAGAGTCACCGTATGGCCCGCAACCTCCCTCCTCCGTACCTGCCAGAGAAACGCAAAAACATTTTATTCGCAAACAGACATGCACCCCCATGGCCACGGCAGCGTCACTCACAGAGGCCAAGACATGGAGACGAGCCGAGTGTCCTCAGTAGGTGACTGGGTAAAGGAGACCTGGTACATATCTACAGTGGGACCCCATGCAGCCGTAGAGAAGGTGAAATACTGCCATTTGTGACCACATGGGTGGACCTTGAGAATGTCATGCCAAGCAAAATAAGTCAGGCAGAAAAAGCTAAGAGCTATATGACGTCACTCACATGTGGGGCATGAAACCGAAACTTGCAGACACAGGCAACAGTGTGGCGCTTACCGGAGAGAAGGGGGTGGGAGGCTGGAAGGGGGTAAAGGGGGCCAAATATCTGGTGGCAGAAGATGACTTGACTTTTCTCAGTGGACACACAAGGCTGTATATGCATCATATGTCATAAAGTATATCCTTGAAAACTGTTTGACCCTAATAACCAATGTCACCCCAATAAAGTATTTTTTTAAAAAGTGGAAACAAGAGGAATGTGTCATATCATTAGCAGACAGAAAAAAGGGTGTGGATTTTAAAATATTTTTCCCTGAGGCCCAAATCTAAAAATTTTTTACTGTATGTAAAAATTCCTATGCCTGGCTTTAACTGGAGAAATGACAGACAATATATTCCATGAGCACTTTTGCACAAACTGAAGGAGATCAGAATTGACATTAAAGCCCAACTCAGTGAAGTTAATTCTACACTAACAAGAATGAACTTCAGAAGAAAGCCTTGGAATTCCCGAGAACGGTGCCACGGGAAGACTGATGTCTGTTGGCCGGTCTTGCTACGCCTGGGGTTGCGCGTAAATGGTGAAGACAGCTTGTTCCCATATAAACCCAAATGGAATTGTTTAAAGCAGGAGTCGGCAAGAGTCAGCATCTCTGATTTGAAATGATGAATGATTTTTCTTCGCCATGGATGTGGCCTCTTGGCAGGCCCCCTGGGCACCGACTCCAGGCCAGGAATCACGGCCTCGCCTCGCGCTCCACGCACAGGAGGACATCTCCCCACCCAGGCGGAACGCAGCGTAAGCGTATCATCTCATTTCTGGATTGAGTTTTGAGCAGATGTTCATTGCTCTCTCTTTCTCTTTTTTGTTTTTAAGGTAAAAAGCAATGAAAAATGCTGTGGCTTTTAAATCAAATGAGCGTTTAAAAAAATATCAGCTGGCCCTGGCTGCTGTAGTTCAGTGGATTGAGCGTGGGCCTGCGAACCAAACAACCGGGGTTTGATTCCCAGTCAGGACACATGCCTGGGTTGCAGGCCAGTTCCCAGCAGGGGACACACAAGAGGCAACCATACATTGATATTTCTCTCCATCTCTCCTTCCCTTCCCCTCTAAAGATAAATACATAAAATCTTAAGAAAAAAATATCAGCTTTGTTTGGCTTCAGGTTTTGTCTTTTCTCATACCCTCTGGTTCTCTTGGCAGGAAGATATTCAGTTGGAAGCACAACATATCTACTGCCTCCCCACTCCTTAAAAAAATCATAGATCTGTGGAAAGTCTCCACTAACTGAAAGAGAGAAGCGCTTCCCAGTTTACTCTGATTTTTAAATGATAGATGTTTACTTATTTTGGGGCACTTATAATAAATTAATCAACACCTGTGTACCAGTTTCTAACATGCCTCGTACTGTGCAGAAAAATGACAGTATATTTCTTCTCTTCTCATGAATATCACACTTGTGTCAGGGGAGAGACTAAACCACATGTGACAGCTGGAGGACTGGTAAGTAGTAACGTGTCTGAATCCCAAGTGCAAATTCAGAGAAGGCGGAGCCGTCGCGAGAAGGAGGGACCAGAGGAAAATTCACATTCTTCACCTGCCACGGTCAGTCTTCATGCCTAAGAGAACAGGAAACACGTGCGTGTCTCACTGCGCTCAGCTCTTCTCTGCCGAGTATTTACCCGGATTCAAATGGACTCCCCAGCTTTCACTGGAGCGCCTCATTTGCTGCTAGGTCTTTTTGTGAAGCATCTTGGCTGAAAAGGTTGAAGGCGGAATGAAGAGCAGGACAGCCCTGCCCATGAACCCTCGAGGCACTGGGAAGGCACAGAACCCACATCAACTCGATGCCCTGTCCTCTCATGCTCGGATTCCTGGGCACCTTCTCGCATTCTTGCTTTTAATCCTCCCTTGGCGGCCTTTGCTCAGACACTATCTTCCGTGCAGAGAGCCGGGCACGTTTCTCATCCGCACTAATCCCGTTCCCAGCCGGCAGTGTGGGCACGGGGCGCACAGCAACGGGGTGAGATGCACAACCTGGGACATGAGTGGCTGCAGAAGGACCTGGCCCAGGCTGCTGGCACACACGGCTGGGACACTGGCTGTGTCACACACACCTGGCCTGATTACACACGAGGCCGTCCTCTGAATGGAGGGCGTGTGTCTAACGCACAAGTGCATACAGACTTTAACCCCTATGGACACACCACTCACTCACACACACACAGTGCGTGCACGCCACGCACTGTTGAGCTGGCTGGCCTTGAAAGGTCAGCTACAGGTCTCGTCAGAACTTTCAACTCATCAAAAATCTAGTAACCAACTAAAGGAAGAATCCCTACTTTTTTCCCTAGTGTAGAATATTTTTACTTTCTTAAAATTTTTAAATCACTGCGAGGAGAAGAGTACGTTCTGAAGTTATGAAGATAGTAGGTCAATGGCAGAGCGCCGGGCAGCTTCCTTAGCTTCCCTGTTCCACTGAGATCCTTTGACCATCCAGGGGACGGAGACCAGGCAGCAGCAAAGATGTAATTTAATAGACAGTCTTCGGTTCAACAGACAGATTTGCTACAGGGCCTAATATCAACCCCTATCGGAAACGATAATGCACTTTACTTGGTATATGTTACATATTTCAAAGACTAGCAATGACTGGCGTCCATTCATTTGACAAACACATATCACACACCAACAGTGGCCTCTTCTGCGCCATGTGGCTAGGCTGATTAGCAAATGACCTCTGTCTTTTGGGCAGTCACTGTGTTATGGGGGGCTGTGAGAGCAGGAAGGAGGGAAGGAAGGATTCAGAGGGGCGGCCTTTGAACTGAGTCAGTCTTTAAGGATAAATGGGTTGCCTGAGTTGGAGAGAAAGAGGGAAAGGAGGGTTGGAAAGATGGACCTTTCCAAAAAAGCCAACGACGGGAGCCAAGGCGTGGGCCCAGACGAAGCCACAGGGCTTGAAGAATGGTGAGACATTTTGCTCGACTGCATGTACGGAACACGAGAGGCCTTTTGAGAAACTGGCTGGAGAGGTAATGAGGGGCCCGAGCCTGCGTCCCACAAAGGACCGCTTATGCCACACAAAGGAATGTGGATTTTTTCCCCCCTTTGGGCATAAGGAATCCATTGAGGGGCTTTAAACAGGCAGCGATGTAATCAGATTTACTCTTTGGAAATAAGACCCGATTAGTTAATGAGCTCGTATTTCTTTTCTTGCATGTTTGCTATTGTTTCCCTGTTTGGTCTTTAGACGCTACTATTGATCAAAATAACAAAACGAGAGGAGTTAGGAGGCTGTGCACTTGACCTTCCAAAGTCTCAGTTTACTCTGCTTTTAAAATGGTCATTGCATTACCTGCCTTCACCTGACTAGTTTGGTGTAAGAATAAAGTAAGATAAAGGCTGAGAGCAGAGCTTTCTGTTCCCTCGTCACTGACAGGCCTGCTGGACCCCGTCCGTTAGCTGGTAGCAAGCAGATTGCAGATGGGTCAATATTTACAATGGGACCAATTATGGACGAAACCAGGAAATATTAGATCTGGCACAAACTGTACAAACCACTGAGTCTTTCGCTCTACTTTTCTTTCATCTGGGTCCCAGCCCAGGGATTCTGATTTCATTCATTAGGAATGTAGCCCGGGACCAGGAGCTTGAACAGCTCTCCAGGTACTTTGAATATGCAGTTAGGTCTGAGAACCACATTCCAAATAAGCTACCAGTTAATTATGGAATTACACTGTGAAATGATTTTCCTAAAACATGTATGCCCGGTTACAAATCCATAGAGACAGAAAGTAGATTGGTGGTTCCTAGGCCCAGGGTAGAGGGAAGGAGTGAGGGATGACTGTAAATAGGTACAAGGTTTCTTTTGGGGGGGGCGGGCGGGGAGGGCAGGAATTTCTAAAATTAGATTGTGTGTTGGTTGCTCAATCCTGTGAATGTACTAAAGAACACTGAATTAAATACCTTAAACAGGCAGATTATATGATATGTGAATTATATCTCAATAAAGCTACTTAGAAAAACACACACACAATTCTAGTCTTCGGTGGCTTCAGATGACTTTAAATGCTCCAGTAATACATAATTCTCATTCTACGTTGACTATACTAACATGTACAGAAGAAAATGAAGGAAGCTGATAATATGTGTTGAAGGTAAAAATATACCCCCATTTGAGCACACGATTCCACTCTTGGGGAGAGATCTCTTGGTAGGAAAGGACCCGTGCGTGCCACTGTAATTGCAGCCCTGCCCAGGGACACACACACGCAGAGTCAGATCATTCATCAGCGGGGCAGTGACGGCTGAGCTGGGCCACATCCCCAGAACCACTAATCTCTGATTTTTCCAATTGACTCCAGAATTGGAGGTAAGAGAGCCTGGCTTTCTCAAGGGTTTCTGGAGCGTGCCTGCAGGTCTGTGCGCCCACGCCCTCTTAGATTCTCAGGAACGTGTCAGAGCTTTCCGAAATCCCTGCGGCCCTCTCCTGTTCCAGTGTCTCCATTTAAGCTCTCGGTTGGTCTGCAGTTGGTTTCAACTGTCATCCACCACAAGCAGCCTCACAACCCGAGACGTGCCTGACACTGGTTTGAACAAATACCCCCCATCCCCCCACCCCTGCCTGGGAGAGGCCTAGGCCCTTGGCGTGATTCA
Organism: Sturnira hondurensis; assembly: GCF_014824575.4. Lineage (NCBI taxonomy): Eukaryota > Metazoa > Chordata > Mammalia > Chiroptera > Phyllostomidae > Sturnira > Sturnira hondurensis. The sequence goes on along the minus strand of NW_028082350.1, from coordinate 15,224,594 downwards.
AGTCAGGTCAAATAAAGAGGAGCTTTCGGAGCGGAGTTCGCCAGGGGCGCACCAGGCAGGTCAAACGATGTCAATTCTTAGGGACTGGGGCGTCAAAAGTGCCCGGTTCCGCCCTTCCCCCTCGGTACCTGGAATGTGGCTGCGGCGTCTTGGGGCTCCTGCGGAGCCGCAGAGTTGGAGGCGGGACTAGAGTAGGTTAGAACTCCACAAAGATGACTGTTCTTACTAAGATTCAGATTTCCCCCCTCAAATAAAAGCATTTTAAGGGATCTGCAACAGAATCCGGTAAGTTTATTATTATTTTTTCACTTTTTATGAAGGACCAGTTTGGGGGATGCTCTCCTTCTACTCTTTCCACTGCGCTCACTTGTTTCCGGATTCGGTCCGGTCCAACAGCCCACGCAGCACAAAGCCAGCCTCAGAATCGTGTTGGTGGAAGTGTAAGGTTTTAAAGACATTTTAGTAAGTACAGAATGCTGCTTGGTTCACTTTAATCCTAAATAAAGGGATGCTGTGTTTTCAAAATTATTTTCCTACCATTCGTTAGCAGCCAGTTTCCATAATTTACTCTTAAATTTCACTTAAATTCGAATTGTCTTTGATGAAAGAAATGGATCTTGAATTACTATGTGTAGTCTCTTTTCTTTGCAGAAAACAAAATTGGTCATCTTTTAGCAACTTTTAAGATGTTTGATGGTAAATTTTAACAGCTGGGCAATATCGGTACCTCCAACCTCACGGTCAGTAAGGTGCGGCGCATTGCATGACACTCCACACAAACTCTGTTTTTCCAAGCATCTAAATATCACTTTTGTTCTTTCATCTGACATGACATTGAAAATCATGTTAGTTTTGTTCCTTGCATGAAAGCCCGGTGATCATTTTTAAATTATCAAAGACATTGAAAAACTAGCAAGACTGACTTCCAATTTATATCTTTTAAAAACTGAGACTACAATTGTTTCTTGTCAAAAGACTAAGAAACAATTATTATTTCAACTTCCATCTTCCATATATTACTAATAAAAGTAAAATAATCTCTGATTTAACACATTGCATGTATGTAATTCAAATTTTACCAGGTCTCAAGGCAGAGTTGTTTGGGCTGATTTTTTATAAAAAGTCTTTTTTCATGAACCAAGTGGTACACTGGTGTACATTCTGTCATAATCTCCTTAATGTGGGGAAAATATTTTCCTGTCACTATAGCTGAATCATCAAAATCAAGGTCTGGCCAGAAAGCATCTGGCCATGTAATGTGAAAAATAGAGACATTTGCTGAAGAAGATATAAGACACAAGAAACATCGTACACAGAACAGTGATGCCTCAGTCCCCTTCAAAGCAGGGACCTTGGGACCTCACACAAATTCAGAGGATATACGAGTTTGAAAGCCCACTGATAGGCCCAGGCAAGCAATAAACCGTGAAAGAAAAATAAACACACTTCACACGATCTTGGGAAGTTCACCTCGCCCACTCCTCATTTTTCCCCAGGAGTGCCCTGGAGAATTCACTCCGGTCAAGTGAGGGAGGAAACCCAGCCAGCACACGCTGCGGAGGCTGCCGTGGGGTCCAGGACATAGTGAGCACGGTGCAACCACAGCGCACGCACTCGACCCAGAGAAAACCCCAGGAAATGAGGACCACTCAACACTGGGAACAGGGGATTTCGTGTAGTCGGTGTGGCAGGCGGATACATTTTAGGATACTGCAAAGGCGTATTATCCTTTTCCCACACAAAAAAGATAAAAGATAATGTAAAGCTGCTTGGGAAAATGGAAAGGGTGTAAAGGAATGGCTCTAATGTGACATGCGTCACACTGGATGAGATTCTGAGCCCTTAACGAAGGCGACAGGAAGGGGTTGCCTCTGCCTCTGCCGGGAGCGGGGTGCCCCGCGGAGCACTGCCCAGTCCCATGCTGGGCACTAAGGGAAGGCAATGCCATCCCAGAGGCTGGCCCCGATCCGCACGGAGCCGCACTTACAAACGCACATTGGCTGCTCTTGGCTTGCTCTTTGGGAACCAACCTCCGGACATTGAAGACTTAGGGTTGCAGAGTGACAACTAAAATATCACCAGCCCTAATAATATAAAATAAAGGCATAAAGGTCCGAAGGCATGAGAAGTTGTTAGGGCAGGAGAGAAAGGAAGGCCGAGAAGCATAAGACGTGTGTGGAGGCGGGGAGGCAAAAGACGGACCAAAGTTGATGAAAGAAGAAAAAAGGAAGTATGTTGCATAAAATAGCAAAACTACTCAACATAGAAATTCTTAAAATAATATGGCATTATCAAAAATTGGGCCCTGGCTGGTGCAGCTCCGTGGATTGAGCGCGGGCCTGCGAACCACACAATCGCAGTTCGATTCCCAGTCAGGGCACATGCCTGGGTTGCAGGCCAGTTCCCAGCAGGGGACTCACGAGAGGCAACCCTACATTGATATTTCTCTCCTTCTCTCCTTCCCTTCCTCTCTAAAGATAAGTAAATAAAATCTTTTAAAAAATTGGGAGAAGTGGGAGTTGGGAAGGGTGGTTCTATAAGTGAAAAATAATCTTTATATTTCCTCAGCAGGAAGCCAGTAAATGTTGCCTTAAATTGACCGGTCACTTCCACCTCTGGGAATGTCCGGAATAGGCACGACTATGGAGGCAGAAAATAGAGCAGGGTTGCCTGGGGCTGCGCCTGAGAATGTGGGGCGACTGCAAATGACCAGGAGGGGTCTCTCTGGAGTGATATAAATGTTCTAAAATTAAATTGCGGTGGTACGTACATCACCCTCTAAATTTACTAAATGCGTCTCATCGTACACTTAAATAGGTGAACTGTATGGCATGGACGTTATACATCAATAAAGCTGGGCTTAAAAGAGCTGATTCAAGTTAACAGGTAAAAAATAAATACAAAAGCATAATAATTTATTTAGCTAACCACCAAGACTAAAAACGGAAGCTTTTAAAGCCTCATCTAGGAGCAGTGGGCAGAGTGAAGTAGGGTCTTGTGTTTATCATCCATGCTTTTCTGTGCTACTTGGATTTTTTAATCAATGCATAAGTGGCTACCATTAAAGTTATTAAAGATTCTTACTCCTACTTTTTTAGCATTTAAATATGAGGAATGCTGCAACCTGCAGCATTTGATGAGCCACCACTGGCGAGTCGAGGGGGGGCAAGACCTCCGCGGAGCAGAGTCACAAGTCCACGCCCGTCCCAAAATAGAACCGTGGAAAGGCGAGCGGGCAACTGCCCCTCCCGGAGACGCCATGTGCTGCAGCTGCGTTAAGTGGTTGCCATGGATCAATAGATCAAACATAAATAATTTTCAGGGAAGCAAGTGCCCTAGAAAAACGAGACGACAGGTGAAGTCGCTCATGGTGTCAGCTGCCTTCATCTGTTTATGTAAGAACACGGCCCCAGGAGCCGTCCGTAGGCTCAGGCATTAAACCTCGTGAGACAGCCTTCTTTACCTGAGCTGAAACGGATATGGTGGCGGAGGGGAGGGACGCTGGAAAACCAACATTAAGACGTTTTTGAGAGATGAAGTCACATGGCAGATCATGAGGACTGAAAGCTACAGGCAGATGCAGTTGGTTCAGTGACCAACATCCTCGGCACCGAAGTCACCACGGAGTGCATGCGTAACGGAGTGGAAAACTTGGCCTCTCCGCCTCCATCTTGCTCAAGCCCGCTCTCTACCCATGGCCTTCCGGCTAACGGCCTCTGCTCAGTCTCCCACATACAAGCGCTCATCGTTTGAGCACTCCTGCTTGCCCCTGGGGTTTTACAAAAATAATCCCTGACCTGAGAGTGCCTCCCCTGAGGAGAGAAAAGGAATACGCACTGTTTCTCCAGGATCTGCAGGGACGTCTTAACCAGACTCACATGGGCCAGCACAACCTACCTCAGCCCCCTGCTGGCACCTACAGGTCCTGCTGGCCCATCACCCCTTGCCCCTCCCACTTCCCTTCCCTCAACTTAAGAGAAGCCTGAACTCGGGGCTTTCCGAAGGCGGAGCTCAGGAACCACCAGGTCTGCCATCTTCACAGCTGGCACCTTCTCGATGACTAAACCTTCCTTATCCCAAACTGTGGTATTATGACTTTGGGTCCATGGAATCACCAGCTGCATGGACTTTGGTAACATGCGGGTGTTTTTCAGATAATTTTATTAGCTAACTCGAAACTTCAGACATGGATTCCCTTTAGATTAAGTGCTCCACGAACAGCAGCAATAATAATAAATCCATCAGAGCGATTACACGCAGCCAAGCAGATACGGTTGCTCTAAACAGGAGGCAAGAGGAAGCAGGAATGAGCTCCACCTTCTTGCAAACTGCAGCCCACACATATTCCCAGATGAAAGTGGACCAGCCTGTCAGGGGCCTGCCTGCCTGGGGCCTGAGTGCCCTGAACTCATGAACCCAGGACTCGACTCATGACCTGGATGTGCAAACGCGGAGCCCCACCGGCACCGAGGATAAGGCAGGGCTGGGCTTGTGGCCATCACGTCCCCCAGGTTCCTGATCCAGGGAGGAGTCGGCGAGAAGCCTGGGGTCAGCAGTAGCCTGGCAAGAGCTGGGCTTAGAGGTGAAACGATGCCCGAATCCTTCCTTCTAGTTTCCCAGGCGGGCATCTCAGTTCTGACAATGTCTATGCAGATGGCATCGGGGCCTGTAGGGTAAGGACTCAGTCTTACAGGACTGACCTCCCCGACTGAACAGGCCAACCAGAAGGCCGGCTTGTCACCTGGGCTCCTGACCAACCGGCCATAGATTGCAGGTTCGCTTTAGGTTTGATTAATTTGCTGAAGCAGCTCGCAGGACTCAACGAAACATTCGACAGCCTGGATTACTGCTTTATTACAAAATGATGTAACACAGACATTGCCAGATGGAAGACAGGAAGAGGGCATAGTATGTGGGCTGGGGCACCACCCGGGAACATCCACATGCTCGTCAGCCCTAACGCTCTCCAACCTCATCCTTTTTAGTATTTTCCTTTAGAGGCAATGGCATCATTGAGTGAATCACTGGCCATTGGTGTGATACCAGTTCAGCCTTCAGCCCCTCTCCCCTCCAAGGATGTTGGGGTGTGGAGGGATGGGAATGAAAGTCCCAACCTTCCAATCACACGGTTCCTTTCCCAGGCCACCGGTCCCCATCTGTAGGTGCTTTCCAAAAGTCACCCAAACTCAGGTGTGCTTGAAAGGGGGTTGCAATGAATGTCAAGACAGCTTTACCAGCCTGACTACTTAGGAAATTCCGAGGGTTTCAGGAGTTCTGTGCTAGAAACAGGGACAGAGGCCAAACAATATATTTCTTATTATGTCATCCTATCAAAATAATTCTCTCAGTTACTATCTATATGATGTTAAAACAAACCAAAACAGAAAACAAAAACAGCCAAGAGTTTCGTCACTAAGCCACTAATATTGTTTAGTGAGGCAGTAAAAATGCACTTCCCAGTTAATGGAAGAGAGCTACAGTTAGACAAATATTATAAGACAAAGAACTACATATAAAATAAAAAACGTTAATATAAAATCGTCCTTTTAAGCCTGCATGCTGCTGTCAGTAGTTGCTGGCAGTGCCACCCAGACGGGACTCAGATCTAAATCTTTAAACACCACTTTCCATTTCAGGGGCCCAAGGAGCCTCTGAGAAGGAACTTCTTATGGGTAATTAAGTTCCAATTTCTAAGCATTACTCATGGCGTCCAAAGAGACACCACTGCTTTTTTATAAATAGAAACATAAATGAGCTTTCCCTCCTTTCTGATATCACCAGAAGCTTCCGACGGACAGACTCCTCCTGGCAGTCGGCCCACAGCTCCCAAGGCCTCTCGGCAGAGAGCAGGCCCTCGGCCCGCTGGGGACTGCGGGGGCCGGGGCTGCTTCCTAGACTTGCCGCTTACTGGCTCTGGGATCCTACTCGAGGTCGTTACCCTGTTGAGCTTTCCCTCCTTCCATCTCTGTACCTTACGAGGCTATTGTGAGCTTGACTATGAGCACGTGGCAAGGCACGAACCACCATGTTTAAAACGTACGATGGTGGGTGCTCTCGTTATAAGTCCTATTTTACAGGTGAGGGAACTGCAGCCCAGGGAAGCCGAGTACACGGCCCAAGGTCACCGTGCTTGTGGTTGGAGGGCTGGGATCTGAAGCCAAGTGGCTGTGCACATTGAGCTCTTTGGTGACCACCTCATTTGCTGCCCCACTGTTTCAGCCCCTCCCTTAACCTCACCCCAGGAGCGACGGCGAAGGCTATGAGTGTGGGCTCGCCATCCCCGAGACTGCCTGCAGCTGGAATACGTTACATGCATGCCCGTGACCCGGGCCTAGGAGACAGCGGCACTCTCTGGAGGAGGTGACAGAGATGGTGTGCAGTAGTTGTCACACAGACATAAAAATAACTTTTCTCAGGGGGTCTGGCCCGGGGTGAAGGAAGAGACTGAGACCCTTCCAAGCTTCTCGGGCATTCTAGTGGCTGATGACATGGCTTTTATGCAGCGTGATGCTGAGTACTAATTTCTGAGCCACCGTCTTTCGGGAGTTGTAACATCATCCCATCTATGTACCTTTCGGGGAAGGAGAAATGATGTACGGAAATAGGGAAAAAGAAAGAACCAGCCTGACCATCTGACCATCGATCTCAAGGTCTGGCTGAAGGAAAGGCTGCCGTGGAGCTGGGCCCGAGGAGGACCGTGCCCTCCCGCCCCTCCTTCCCTGCCGCCCAGACCCGACCACCGCGCAGTCTCCTGCCGTGTCCCAGGGGGTGATGAGGAGCAAATCAGCCGCCTGCCAGCCTGTAGGTTCCATGAGGCAGGTGCAGTCCCAGCTCCAACAGGCGCTAAACTTTGAGACTTTTGCAAGTCTCCTCGCCTGTGACCCCGAGGATGATATGACAGAATCCCCCTACCTTTGCGTGAGGGCTAAACGAGATGACATGAGATGACATTTAAAGTGCCTAGTGCAGCTGTGTGGGCACAGCGCCTGCTGCCTGTCGCCCACGGGGGTTTTACTCCTGAGAGCACCCCAGGCTGCCACACTGGAAGAGAGACGACTGTGATGGGGCGTCTAAAAGCGAACCTGAGCCCTGGCCTGGGGGCTCTGCTGGCTCGACCGTCATCCCACACACCAAACGGTTGTAGGTTCCAGCCGCAGTCAGGGCACATAGAATAACAACAAATTAAAAGTTAACAGTGAAATTTTTAAAAGTACAAGACTTAAACAGAATAAAGGCACACTGGAAAGAGGGGGTGGGGACCTCTGCGAACTCCAGGGCTCTGTGCTCACCCTGGCTGCCAGGCGCCCGTGGAGGGCCAGCTTACTGCAGCTGGCACGGAGCGGAGGCTCTCCCGCCCCCTTATCTCCACTCCTTTGAACTAGAACTTGGAACGGAAGGCTACAATCCTTCTAAAACAGAGCATTTCACATTAGAATGGCAATTGTTTTTTTAAGCTACTTTTGAAAATGCTCATTTTCTTAGGGGAAAAAAAAAGACCATTTCAGTGTGGTTCAAGTGAAATACCAGAACTTTGTTTGATAAAGAAACCATCAGCATTAAAGAATGGCATTCAATCACGATCCCCAGTTTTGCCTAATGACAGTCTTTGTTTATTTTTTCAGAATCCTATTTCTATTTAAAATGGTCCTTCAGCCAGTTGGAAATTGACTTAGGGGAGCAAGCCGGTCAGGAGCCAGAGGAGCTGGAACCCGCCTCCCTGGGGTCTGTTCCAGAACACCAGGGTGCCCGCCCTGCTCCCCAGCGCCCCCCTCCCCCCAACGGAGCCGGACACACGGGGATGGTCTGGGCCTCAGAGCCAGCACTGGAATGCAGGCCTGGCATCTGCCGCTGTCACTGACCCCGCGATCCCCTGCTGGCCTTTTGATATCGTTCCAACCACTTTTTGTCCTTATTTAACTTTCTGAAGGGAATTTGTTACACAATCAGTGTGTCCTCATTGTTTACTGACCCCACACTGACTCAGCGGTGGGGGTCCGGGGGGGAAATGCAGGAGGAGGGAATCTAAGAGGACACTGCGAAGGAACACGGGAAACGCTGTGTGAAGATTTTCTTAACAGTGCGCCCCGCGAGAAGCACTCTCTCCCTTTCTTCATTTACCAGCTTCTGCTCCTCAGGGCTGACGGGTGGGGCATCTGCTTGGCACAAGCCGGGCACTACTGGCCCTTCCATCTTTCTGTCAGGCTCGCGGGAGGGCACGTGGGGTTGTCATCAGCTACAATGTTCATGGACGCCCGGATGGAATGGGGGCACGAAACAATGACTTTCCTCTCAGTGACTCGGTTGTGCAGCGCACATGAATGGAACAATAAATATCAACAAAGACCAGCACATAAATCACCCATGGGTGTGTAAATGCTGAGTTTCACTGGGTGTCAGTTTGCGGCTGGCTATGCGGGCGGTCGGTGGATATGTGGGGGAGGAGGTTGGTAATGCTGAACACCCTGCACATCAAATGAGGCAAATAAGGATAAATGATGAGTAGCACTCCCTTCTCACCATGAACCCCCTTTTCCTAACCCTACACACTGATGTGTCTGCTCAGGTAAAGCCCCGGGTCAAGGCGATGGTGGGATTCAAAGCTTTAACAAGTTCGCCACAGAGAGCCGGACTTCCTGACGATGCACCTGCTCCCGCACCCCAAGCTCCCCATCGGGGTGTGTCTTCTGGCTGTGAAGCTCCAAATGTAGATGAAGGTCATGGTCTTCTGTCCTTGCGCCTCTACCCCCAACAGAAAGTTACAGAAGACGCTCACAGCCCCTCTGTACCTTTACTGCAGCCCACGTACCTTACTCTTCAGCGCAGGAAAGTAACTGGAAGAATTATCATGATTTTCCCTAGACTCTGTTTTCTTTTGTTGACTTTCATTGGACACACATCTTCTGTCCTGTCGTTTCTTTTTCTTGGGATATCTAACCAGCCAGAGTAAAGAAGACATCTAATCCTTTTCTTCTTTTCTCTTTTCTTTAAAGATTAAAAGTTGGAGTTCCATTCCAACAGAGAAAGGGAGGGAAGGGGACTCATCGGAGAAACAGGCAGGGAACTTCCTCAGAGCCCAGAGTCACTAGTTTCCTTGTTGAAAGGGTCAACCAAGTAGCCAAGCAAATAAAAGGCTCAACCATATCACAGCACATTATCAAACATTTTCAGAATCCCAGAGCAAGGAAAAGATCCTAAAACCTTTTGAAGATGAAATAAAAGGAAATGCCACATCACTTAGACATTTCAAGCCAAGCAATGAAAGCCGGAGGGGATGAACAATGCCTTTGAAAGTCCAAAGGAAATGTTTTCTTCTTAGAATTATATACCATGGCAGTTACAAATCAAGTATAAGCACATAATCATGGAAATTTAGAATGTACAAGTTCTCAAAAAAAATTGTTTTTGCCCCTTACAGTCTCTCCCAAAAAGCTACCAGAAGATGAGTTCCACTGATAAAGAGGAAGACGCGGAATGAGGGATGAAGAAGTCAGCCCCAAAGGAGGCAAGGTGACGGTGAGGAGGGATCCGACATGAAGCCGCGTCCCAGAACAGGGCAGCCGCCTGCAGGAGAGGAAGCCAGAAGCTCGGGGAGGGGATGCCCTCCGAGCGGTGAAATGAACAGAGTGGCCGGAGGGTCTGACGATCTTGCGGGAAGACCTAGAAAAGCTGGTTTAGCAGAAAGGCAGAAGAGATGACCAACTCCAGGAAAAAAAAACAAAAAAACTTTGCACACAAAGGAGAAAGCAATCATCATTTACTCCTTGGGTCAGCCATGAGTCACATTCACCTGTCATGATGATGTAAATACTGAGTGCTGAGCTCATTATTTTACATCATAACTATTTGGTAGTTGGGAGAATACGCAGAAACAGTTAACACGAGGAAACAGTTAAATAATCATTTTTAGAGTTGGAAGATAATATAAAATTGAAAATAGAAACACAACAGAGAAAGGGAGGCAAAGCCAAAACCAAAAATCGCTAAAAGATGCAAAGTCGGTTGTCTTAGGTGGACAACGGGGGGAGAAGTGGATGGAATCTACTGTTTTTCTGAACCGGCTCCTTGGCTTAAACGATGGGCGTGTATAGCTTTGATAAAAATCGAAACTAAGACAAATGTACACAAAAATAATCCAGCTAACAATGGGGTTGGCACCACCAGGACTTGCTTTTGATACCATAAAAATCACAAAAACGTGGAGCTTCCATTAAAAAACAAATACTCCAAACTGGTTTCAACTAGGGGGGAAAAGACTTTAGATATAGATTCTTCAAGTCATTGTAGTTAGAAGTTACTGGAATCACAAACTTCTGGAATGGATAGGGAATAAGAAAGCCATGAGAAGTACAAGCCGACGTGGCCCACATCAGGACACAGAGTTGAGTTTAAAGGGCTTAGACTATTGTGTGAAGTTGAATTGTCACTGGAGGGATGGGTTTGACACCTGAGCATGTGCCTTCCCACGAGGCAAACTGCTGCAGGCCACTTCTCCCGTGGTATGACAGTGACCTCTACCCACGGAATAAGGGCCAATGTTGGGACTTGGAGGGTATTTGGTCATGCTCCACTTTACTTCTACAAGTAACTGGAGATGATCTAAACTCCAGGGCTGTTCGGGAGTTCCTGATCTTAGTTTTTCACACAAAGATGTGCCAAGGACACAGTCTAGAAGGAATCGCAGACAACGAAGAAGGCTCAAGAAGAAATATCTGGGAGAGGCTATTGCCTGGGGGCTGTGAAGACAATGCCAGCATTGCAAAGAAACTGGAATCCAAAAGAAAAGATTACATCCGCAGTGCCTTCTAATACGAAGTCGGTAGAAACAAGAAGCGATGAGACAGACCCGAGCTGGCCCCACAGTGGCGGCCAGCCCGCTGCCCCTGACTGGTTGGGTTCCCTGCAGTGATCCCTGCCAGCAAAGCTGGGAAAATGTGTGACACTAAGTCCAGCCGCCTCAGGTGGGCCGATCAGCAGAAAGGGAAGTAATAAACCGACGCGTGCAAAAGGCGGTGCCTGTTCTGTAAAAATTTAAAGCCAACACATCTGAGCCAGGATTGACTTCTTCGGTAAAATATTGCTGAGCATCCCAAGACAGCATGTCTTCGCCCCTTCCCCCGACCCCAATATCCCAACCCCAAAAGCCTCTGGAAATAGTGTTCTGGGCCAATTTCCTAATCCCCAACACTACAGAAAGTTATCCTAAAATAATGCCACCGAAAAGGCGAGACTAGGTTCTTGGTGATTGAATTCCACGTCTGACAGGAAGTTGACCGGGACCGTAAAACTGGATGAGAAACCCTGATCCACCCCTGGAACGCGCACACAGAGGTGGTGCACGGGGGGAGGGGAGTTGCTCCGTAAGGGATGGACTCCGTGGTCTCTCCCGAGTCACGGCGCCTGGGCTCCTTCATTGAAACAGTAAGTCCCCCTTCTTCTTCTGGCCCCACTCGCCACGCAGGTCTCCACAGAGAAGAGAGGCCACCTTCACCCTTAGGCGTCACTCGGAGCAGACGTCCACTCAGAGCGCCACTTGGTATCATTTTTCAGAGCTGTGTGCCACACACAGGGACACACCAATGATGCCGCAATGACCCAGAGGTGACCGGCATTAGGAAGCCAGTTCGGTCCCTGGGCTTCATGGAGCAGGACAGGAAACAGAGTGACCAGTCCCAACAGCTTGGAGGGCGGTGGCTACTTGAACTGCCAGCTGACCCAAGAGGGCAGGGGAGAAGGACCCTAACTTCCCTCTCCTGCTGCTCTCCGGCCTCTTGCCACGCCTCAGAGCTGGCTGCCGAGAAGTCGAAAGTCAAAGGGTACCGGGGTCAGTGCCCCAGGAGTCAGACGGAAGAGTAAAGGTCAGGTGGGAAAGCGAGGAGGGAAGGAGGAAGTGGGGAATAACCAGCTCACCTGGTATTTGGTCCGAAATCACTGCCTTAGATGCTCCTCCCCAAAAAGCGATTTTTTTCAGAAGCTTGAAAACTATGTCTATTTACATGTGAATATAGGTTTACGGAAAATAGAGAGAGAAAAAGATACACCGACACACACACATACACTAACAATCGTTTCGATCTCTAACGTGATCTCGGTTTGCACAACTGTCATGAAGACACACACACTTCAGGTTATAAACTTACGGCCATTGTAGCGCTGCTCCCTGCCCCCCAAGACTCCTGCTCGGTCTGGGATACTGGGCCCGGGTAGTTACATTTTCAAGGGCTCAGTGACTGACTCACTGCCCATAGAATCCTGAGATTTCTCAGGCCACCGCTGCATCGCTGGGGCAGAGTCCTGAGGGGCCTCTGCAACGTCCCTGAGCAGGGCTTCTCCCGCTCTCAGGGGGACGACTAGTCTGAGAAACCATCTCAGACCCAAGGAGCCGAGGACCCCGACCATGAAGGCACCGTCGTGCTGCGGATGGGGTCCCAGGACAGGAAACAGGCGTTAATGGGAAAACATGCTGAAATTCCGACAGAGTCTGGAGTTTAGTGAGTGGACACACAGCAATGCTAGATTTGAGGAATTCCAAAATTACACCTCCTTAAAAGATCGAATATTTATAGCAACAATGGATAATTTCTATAATATCTAAAGCGAAGTCTTTTACACACTGGTTTGAGTCATTACTGCATTGAATTACAACCATTTTTGTGAAAAAAGGTTCAGGGGAGGGAAAAACGGTGGGCGTCTTTCTGCTTTATTTTATGCACCATGAACATCTGGATGTTTCCACCACTGACTTCGCTGAATTAGAACCAGCTCATCGTCCAGGAGGCAGGAGGCAACTTCCACAGGAGCTCCCTTACTGCTGCCAAGAGTGGAATGAACAGAATGCATGTAAAATTTCCAAACTTTCCCTTGAACTAAAAACAAGCACGATGAGTAACTGATGAGCAGATCACCGACAAATTCTCCCCGGGAGACATTCCAGAAGGTCTGTAGACAGTCATCTGCTTCCACAATCAATTGTACACCGTTGGTCCACGGGCCATGCCCCCCTCTGAAGTGGAAAGAGCTTTGAGTCGATGCAAAAAATGTGTATCAAAATTTCAATAGGAAACAATTATTTAGATAACTCGAGGTACTATGAAAAAATAAGGTATTAAGTGGATACCAAGTTCAGATGTTGGTGAATGAAAACTGTGTGCTCAGACATGTACACGGGGCCCTTCTTTCCCTCAATGAGCCTCGAAGTCCTTCACACAGAGAAGCGATAACAAGTGCACCTCTTTCAGCACCTCCGAGGGGAGCCAGGGGGTGGATTCGGAACAGTTGTAGGTAGAGAGAATTTACTTACAGAGAAGTACTCAGCCACAGTCTTCCCGCCCCCCTAGAACCCTAATAATTCTCTGCAGTGCCAGTTTAAAGAACATTTGCTAAGCTACATGTTTTCTGGATGTTTCTCGTGGATTGGAAAGTGGTTTGTGGGAAGGACACCTATTTGCTGGGCATCAAGTCCCCATAACAACTGATGAGCCCAAGTCACAGCGGCTGTCTCGCTCTCCCAAACCTTTGATGTGTTCAAGGACAGAAAGGGGAAGGGGAGGGGAGGGGGACGCAAAGCTGGACTTCGAGGGGAGACCCAACTCCGCCTGCAGCCGCCCTGGTGTGTGGACGTCTGTCCCAGCAAGAGCCCTGGAGAGATTTCTCAGCGTTGGTCACACACAGCGGCTCATGGTGAGTCTTTGGTAACCAGAACGGATGGACTGTCTTAATGAGTTGATTTAAAGTTTCTAAGCCCCTCAGTCCGGTGTCTAGCACAGAACTAGCCTGATGAACAATAAACATTCATCGAGTGAATAAACAACAGCAATTTACCACCCGACGCCCCTGGTGTAAAGTCTAATGTGGTGCCCGCAGATTTTGCCTTGGAGAAGATTGTTGTCTCTTTTAAGGCATTTATAAGCATCCTACATTACAATGATTTAACCCACTAAACTTCTCGGCGTTCTGCCCTGGCTGCCCAATCAGAACCAGATACTGTGTTCGAGCACAGTAACCAGATTAGCCCTTAGAGCCAGAGTACCTTCTTACCTGCATTTGGCCTCTTAAACTTACTGTTCAACTTTATTTTATTCTAAGTTGTCCTGGGTTTGGACAGATGGTCATCATTCAGTGAATAAGCACAAACACGGGGCCGTGGACACAGGGGTTGAGTTAACTAGCAATGGTTTCGAGGAGGCCTGGAAACTTCGTTTCTTCCTCCTCCTGAGGGATGAGGAGTATTGTTTATATCCTGGGGGCCCGAGAACTTTCCACTCCTCTCCCAAGGCAGTGGGTCTTCCTTTTACCCCTCCAGGGGTAAAGGGTGGCAGGGTTTGCTCCACCCACGCCCTGAACTTCTCAGCCTTTACTTAGTCAGAGAAAAGGCTGGTGGGTGGGTGGGCTTTGTGCCACCCCCGGGGGCAGCTGCTCACCTCTGCCCCCACACTGAGTGGGACTCCCCCCAGTCTCCGGACCTGCCCTTTCTCCCAGGTGTGCAGCTTATGAGTGAGAACTTCCTTTGCTTCTGGGCTCCCAGCTGCTCCGAAAGAACCTGCGGGCCCACACCGGCCTTGAGGAATTTGGTGAGGTCTTTACTGGTTCCTCCTGTACTGCCTGAGGGGCAGAGGTGGATGAGTCAGGCTCTCCGGGAGGGCTCTCTCTTGGAGACTGGAACTTGAGTTTGCTGACAGGGTCCAGAGAAGTCCTGTTGACGTGTATGATCCAGACTTTGTCACTGGGGGTGAGCTTCTCTGGCAGGGTGCTACATCCCAAGTGGAGGCGGAGCCCACCCAAGGGGGTGTGTATGGGACTCTCGCTAGCGTGGGGACCCTGACTGCTTTCTAACCACACTGGCAGCTGCAGCTTCTGGGGTCCCACCCCACCCCTCACCTTTCTTGCCTCCGACAACAGACAGTGGAGGCCACAGGGCGGGACTCTGATCCTTTGCCAGGGCTCATGGCCCAATCAAACCGTGACCTGGGTTGTATTAGCACCATGCCGCTGCCCTCCCATTAAATGAGACTTTGAGACACGGGTGGAGAATGGGAGCCTCCTACACAGTTATCACTTCATATCAGGGAGGTATTTTGGCAAGACCTCACGAATTCAGCATCTTTGAAAGGGAATGACAAGGCCGCCACGACACCGGTGTAAAGAGAACTAGAGATGAACCCTTTTAGAAGTTAACACGTAGCAGCGTGATAACACAATCAATCCAAATAATTTAAGCTTCCATGACATTAGTTACAATGAGCTGCCTTGTTATGGATCGGTACTTCACAGACTTATACTTTTTCTTGAGCTTTCTTGATTCAGGGAAATATATAATGAAGTCTATACAAAACAATGAAAGTTTGCTACCTTCTGAAAGTTTTTCTCTTCCAAACTGTGGAGGCCATGATAAAGATATCTTGATTAAATAATTGGCTTCCTTATTGCCTTGATTTTTCTGTGTCAACGTGCCCTTTGGGGTTATGTCTCTGGTTGCTGGGAGAGGTGGCCTGGACAAAGCCAGCAAAGTGTCCATCTGAGCTCTCTGACCGAAGCCACTGCCGGGACACCAACTCTCAGGGAGTTGCTTGAAGATGGTACCAAGAAATTATATTGTTTAAAGCTTTGAAGCAAGTCATCTTAAGTTTAAATAATGGCAGATGACTGGGCTTTTCCTAATAAAAAAGTTATAAATACAGTTACTCAGTTATAGGGGCCACAGGCTACATTTTGTTTCTGAAGCAATGTTTTTATAGTTTAAATTACAAATACCAGAAGCTGAATGTTTATAATCAAAGCCTTAGATTCTGGTATCACAAATCCCAGACTGCCGAAGAGGGAGCACATACCTTTGTGATTGAGTGTCATGGCCGGAGGCCTGGGCGGGTGGGAGGCTGAGGCTGGAAGGGGGGCTGGGCCTGCTCCCACACGCCGGAGTGCCCGGGGACCCTCCACCGGGGTGGCACTGTGCCCGGCTCCGAGGGGATGGATCATCCCCAAGCAGCAGCCTGGGCATGATCACGTCAGATGGAAAAGTTACTGGCTTTTGAATCAGGACTCTGAGGGAGAGAAATAGCGTCTGTCTGCTTGCTTCTGTGCCCAGCTTTGCAAGTTTTCTTGTGCAATTAAAAGTGGCAGCAAGAGCGTGTTTCCAGACACCAACTTGGCCGGACCCTCTCCAGAGAAGAGACGAATGACAATCCCTTATCTAAAGTGAAGGAGCAGCCAAGCATTTGTTAGACAAGAAACACGCTTGGAAGGAAAAGTGCTCAGTGGGTAGGTACTTGAAGCAAAGCCAAACTATACGTCAAAATACCACTTCTAAACAAGGATATTAGATTTCTTCACACATTGTATTGTAGCAGATCATTCAATTTCATCATCTTATTTCTTATGCTACCTAACACTTAACAATTAACTGACTGCACATTTATTCTTTAATGATGAGTTATTTGGAATCTAAATTTATCTTTTAAAAATTAAGATCTTCTTAATAGGTCTTCCCTCCAACAAATAAGATTTTATTTGACCAAAGAATTTCTCACGGACTAGGGTTATAAATTATATTTTGAGAGAAAATTTGTTTCTCGCAATTATTGAACTTCCATGTCAGAAAGCCGTTGAGAATTTCCATCACCTTATGTTGTTCAGGTTTGTGTAAGTGATTTCAAAGCACTATCACGCCTTTTGTATCAGTTCCTTTGTCTCAAAAGACCCTCAGTACGATGCCATTTAGTCAGGACAGAATTGCAATCGACCTACACAGGATGAAAAACGGCAAACCGAGGCATCCCTTCCACAGGAAGCCCCCTCTGCTTTTAACGTGGCCAGCGCGCGTCACCAGCTGGCATCCCCTCAATATCCTCCGGTCACATCTGCTGCACGGATTTATTTGGAAAACAAAAGGGCTGCGAGAGTCTGGAAGACATCGATGTTGCCACCAAACATGAATTCCATCCCCGCGCCTTTGAGACAGCCTCCCAAGGCACATTTTCCGCGTCCGGGTCCATGCGGAACCGCTTAGGCGTTTTGAGAGGACTTCGCTATCAGATCAAAAGTATTTTTCCAGATGCCACTTAGAAACAAACAGCGCTTTGGAGTCCGCTTCCCCATGGAAGCGACGTTCCGAGCGATGCTTATCAGGAACAGCTCCGGGTTCTGTTGATTAAAACCATTAACCTGCTCTTTTTAAAGGCTACCAGAATACTGTGCACCCATCGAGAGGGGCCTGAACAGCCGGTGGAACACCTGCCCTCCCCCGACCTGCCCCTAAGGCCCTGCGCTTGCATTCCAGAAGGAAACTAGTGACGTGAACAGACAAGAATCTGAGTCTGGGAAAGTTGCTTTCATTAGGAAAAATAGGATTAAAGGGAAGTCAGTTAAAACAAAGAATGAGGATTCATGGTATGGATTTCCTTTGGAACATTTCTGCTTGATTTTGTTTTCTAGGTGCTTCTCTCACTCACGTGGCCCAAGTTATGTGCCTGCCGCAGCATTGCCATGGCACTCAGCTTCACTGTCCCGCTACGAAGAAGGAGACCCTTGTTCTAAGAAGGTCAGGTGCTTGTTTTCTCTCCCGAAGGAAGTGCCAGGCTCTTCGAGCATCTGGACCACGTGTTCGGATTCCTTTCCCTCCTAGTGTCTTCCAGACGCAGACACACAAATGCTGAGAGAAACACAATCCCGCGGGATGGAGTAGAACAGCTGGGGTGGAGCAAGGAGAGGCCGAAGAATGGAGATACAAGAGATCCAAAATGCGTACTCGCCACCAAAAAACCTTCACAGAAGTGTGTTCGGAGAATAAAGAAATGTGTTCTGATGACTTAGGGTAACTGAACAGGGAACGGAATGGCTATTTAAAGAAAAGTATTTGGGTTCCATCCCAGCTGCTCAGAAACCACCTCTTCCTCCCACCAAGAAGGTTCGCGCACCACGCGGGGAGGTAGGCTGGAAACACGCGTGTTCTGAGCTCCAGGTGGACGTGGAACTCCACTGCAATCCCATTCCCCAACCCGGGTTTCCAGACACGGAATGTCAAAGCCTGTGGTGGGGGTGATGGATAAATCTTCAGTCTCTTTGACCCTTAATCGTTTCAGCTCAGACTTCTCCTCCCGACTGTCAAAAACGAAGAGAAAAGCCAAATTCCTTGCAAAGTGGCAAAAAGAACGATGGAAGAATCTCAGTGCAGTCTCCAAAATCTCACTCAGCAAAGCCGCTTCCAACACTCAAGGCAGAGCGTGCTGCTCCCGGACGGCCACAGGAGTGTTGCTCAATCCCCCCGAAACTAAGTGGTTTTTTGGCAATAAACAAATAATGCCTAAAGAATGCAGCTTCAGCATTTTAAAATAGGGCTAGCCTGGAGGCACTTTCCAAAAAAGAGAGTAGTCTGGCTGTCAGACAGGTTACCCGGTAGACAGTCTTTCTCAATCATGGACGATAATATTCTCTTTCCCACTAACTCAATCCAGGATGATCTTCTCCTATTATTATGACACTGTCAGAAGGAAAGCACCTGTGCATATCACCTTGTGCAACTGAAAACTTGTCAGCAAGGTGGTGACAAGGAACTGGATGCTGTGTAGGAGTGGTAGCTACATATTTCCCATAAATCAAGTTGATTTTTATCTCCCCAATCCCTTCTCCCCAGCCACCAAAATCCATGACTTCTGGCCGTGAGAGGTAAGGACCACTGTGCTTTGCCAGCAGGTGGTGCAAAAACCATGTTGTAGAAGATGATGACAAACAACAGACTCTCTCAAGGTGGGCACTCCTGGTACTCATGGACGTGGCCTTTGACAAAAGTGATAGTCAAGTTTCTTATTTAATATCACTTCCCGCCACTCCCACAATGCATTGGCCCCTCTCGACCCCAACCACCTTGCTAATTCTGCCCATTTGGTTGGACCTACAGGTGATGCATTTTAGCCTTGTGACAGATTCCATATTTGCTAACTCTCATCTCATTTTCTATGCTCTCCCCAGATGCTTGAAGTTGACTCCAGACCTTTTCAGGGTCACTAGCCATTCCCAGGAAAGGGAAGTTATGTGTGATGTGACTCCACTAACTTGACTCTCATCTTCTCACCCCACCTAGTATATCTCAGGCCCAGATCAGGGGCCCCAGATCTAAGGGACTCTGTCTGATAAGTTTGTGTGTCCCTTTTTCTGCCTCTTCCTTTGCCTCCAATCACAGCTGAGATCCCACGTAACCAAGACTGATCAAAAGCAGTTTACTATTATTATTTAGGGACAGGAATCATGGACCATGGGGTGTGTTGTGGAGAATAAACAAAATCAGTTCAAAAATGTAAAGCACTTTGCCCAATAAAATGATCATAGACATTTTGAATGGTTTACAATCTGCTTGATTATTTCCTACACGATCTCCTTCAAATCTCTAACCTTTCTGTGCCTCTGTTTATTTCTTTAATCCCTTGTTTTTGTCAGCTGACAAGAGAGGCCCTGGGGGAGGTCTCGTGACTTGTAAGCACCAGAGAAAGAATGAACTAGACCCAAATTCAATTCTCATTCCCCATGTTGCAGGGTTTCACAAACCCCGGTAAAACATCTACAAAGCAATAGTTCTAGGATTCAAATTTGAGTTTTGGGTCTCCCAGTGTGTGGTTTCTCTTCATACCCAGATGCAGGAACGCTAATTTGGTCCTCGGTTAGAGACCCCACTATTCAGATCTGAGTGGAGCCACAGGCTGAAAGTGCCATGAAGCGCTAACTTGGGTCTTCCTTAGCTGCTGGGAGATGCTGTCTATGGTCTTCATTGGCTGCTGGGAAGCCCACTGTCACCGGAGAGCTGATCAGAGAAGACCCCCGTCCCAGACATACATGCACACATGCTGTTGCAAGTGCACTTTAAAATGCACTCAAATGCTTTTAATTTCACTTTAAAATGCACATGACTTTTACAAAGGATAGAATGACCCAGAAAGACTAGGTGTTCCATCAGGCGTCCCGAAGACAGCTGACTGCCTGCTCACTGACGACCTGTGTGCTTTCAACTGTGTCACCTTAGGGCTAAGCGCTCAGGCTCAAGTTGGAGGGTAGACCCATGTTCCCTCAGTCCCCACTCTCCGTGACAGACAGAGGGACCCCTGGGTAACCTGCCTAAGTCTCCGTGACTTCACGGCCACCCAGACCACTTCCAAGACCTGCCCCCGAGCTTCACCCCTGCGGCTCCTTGCTCTTTACCGAGCCTGCATTCCAGGGTCCCCAGCTGGCCGGCTCCATCCACCCTCCCCCAGCCTGTCCTCCTCCCTGCTGCTCTCACCGCCCCGGGGGCCGCTCTGGGGCCTGAACAGCCTCCCTCCCTCAGACTGGCAGGCAAAGCCCTACTTTAAGGAGTGATGTGTGTGTTCATGTGCAATTAACAAAGGGTTTAGGGTAGCTCAGATTCGTCCCCAAAGTTAGTTTTTCCAACCCAGCTCTAACCAGAGAACTTTATATGTTCCATAAATGCAGTGTTTCTTAATGTACCTGTAGTGTGAATATAGATGTTTTATACACTCCTATAAACTTATATTAGATAGTATATTTTATATCGATTCACATTACCACACTGACTATAATTTTATTAGTAGATGTCATAACTTCAGACACATTTTGATCCCAGTGTGTTCTAATATAACACTTAAAATGCCAATGCTTGATACGTATTTTGTCTCTTTCATTGCTAATTTTACTTGTGCCAATTTTTCTACTCAACTTTTGCACAAAGTCACCAAACGAGAGACTGTGATGACTGCAGAGCTCACCTACCATTTTTCCGTATTTATCCAAATTATTCAGTAAAGGTTCACTAAGTAGAAAAAAACACAAACCACTGAGCTTAGCCCCAGGAAGAAAGAAAATGAAGAACGCGATGCTCTTGAATCTCGAGGAGCTGATTGTCTCAAAAAGGGAAAAGATGAAGAGCGTGTGCTTGCTTCTCCTCAGAAGCAGGGCGGCTTGAGACTCTCCTGGAGGCAACCGGAGGAGGCCTTTCAAGGCTACTGACAGCTCAGTTGAGATGGCAGGCTGATGCCCCACAGCAGGAGGGCATGGATTCGAGAGACATTTAAAGGGAGGGTCTCAGTCCTATCTGTTGTAGCTCAGTGGATTGAGCGTGGGCTTGTGAACCAAAGGATCACGGTTCGATTCCCAGTCAGAGCACATGCCTGAGTTGCAGGCCAGTTCCCAGCGGGGGATGCATGAGAGGCAACCATGCATTGACGTTTCTCTCCTTCTCTCCTTCCCTTCCCCTCTAAAGATGAATAAATAAAATCTTTTAAAAAAGGGAGGGTGTCAGAATCTGACATGGCTGAGTCAAGGATGACATGTCTAAGGTTAGATTATCAGAAAAATGGGGAAGGAAGCAGTGGGTACAGGAAAGTTTAAAGAAAGAACCAGAATGAGGAGGAAGGCACCTGGGGTGAGTGGTGAAGGACAGAGGGGATCAGATTGGATGGGTTGGATTTGATTGGACATCCCATCCCCCCGGTGGGATGTCCAAGTACATGGACCATTCCGTGCATGGATGGCAAGCAGTCTAAATGCTTCCTAAGACACGGGAAAAACAAACGTCTATAGCATTTATGCTTTACTATTCTTCCTGTGCTAAACTGCCACTCAGCCTACAAGATGCCCCTCAAAGGCTGTCCCTTTGTGGGGACCATCGTGGTGCACCATTGTTGCAGCATTTATCAGATGGCACCGTAGTGTTTACACACACCTCTGACTGGGACCCTTAAGAGAAGTAACAGTGCCTTGTCCCTATTTCCACACGTAAGCACAACCACATTTGGCTGAGGTGATAGAGGTGTGCAAACATCATCTTTAGAATATTGCTCACTGAAATCACGACGCTAGATGAGTTTCTGAGAAAAAGTAAGGAGAGGAAAGAGACCAAGGAAAGACCTGCCCTCTAGGGGACCCCACCTTTGAAAGACGGGGGAGGTGGCAAAGGGGATTGAAGG
This sequence comes from Sturnira hondurensis, assembly GCF_014824575.4. Lineage (NCBI taxonomy): Eukaryota > Metazoa > Chordata > Mammalia > Chiroptera > Phyllostomidae > Sturnira > Sturnira hondurensis. The sequence goes on along the minus strand of NW_028082350.1, from coordinate 15,202,653 downwards.
AGGGAGCAGAGAGAGGAGAGAGAGGCAGCTGGGAGTGGAGCGTGCTACATCCGATGAACCAGAAGATGAGTTTTCAAAAAAGAGGGGGTCCATGGTGTCATATGCTGACAGAGGCAGAGAGGGAAAACCCTCAGAAGTGCCTGTGCCCCTAGGACGCTGGAAGTTGGCCGGTGAGCACAAGAGAGGAAGGAGGGGCCGCGGTGTCACCTCAGCGGCCAGCAGTCCTCCGCCCCGAGCAGGCCCGGATCCTCTGAGTCTCCCAGGAACACCAGGATGCCCCCTAGACGGGCAGACGTTGGACCTTAACAATCACACAGGTTTACAATGCAAAGATACGACGGCCCACACTAGTCGAGTCCAACAAATCTTACCTGACCGGGAGGCAGCCGGCCAAGGGCGTCCGAGCAACAGTGATGAGGTCGGAGACGAGAGACGTCAGAAGTGGTGGTAAGTGGTTCCCGGTCATCGCGAGGAGACAGGACAGAAGTGAAAGTGCACGTTGCTAGGCAGTGAGTGGGCGTGGAGGGCTGGGGGTGCACCCATGGGAAAGCACACTCCCTGGCTGGTCTCCTGGCTTCCCGACCACGAAGAAGACCATCTCGGGGAGGGCCCACCTGCAGGACACACAACAGAACTCACCTGCTCAGCAGAGCGCAGGTAGTTCCATTTACTCGTTCATGGAAAGCTTAGGGTAGAAGGGAAATAAAAGTTATTGTCTCTCTAAAAGCCTTGCTACACCTAATACCTGCAGGGGCCGGAGAGCGGAGATTCAGTCAGTCCAGATCACCTCCGTCAGCGCCCATTAGTGCTGGACCTGCCTGTGGTTTCCACAGCGTCCAGGCAGGTTCTTTTTTGTCTTGAATTTTTTAATCGAATTTATCAGGGTGACTGGTTTGCCAAACCACGTAGGCCGTGCAGGGAGACTCTTTCAAACCCTGAAGGGATGATGTTTTGGCTGTGGCCGGCTGGGAGGCCAAAACGAGCGCCCTGGGAGACTTCGAGCACAGCGCACAGGCTGCGGCCGTGCCCTCACACTGCAGCCCCTGGCACGGCCGCCTCCCAGCGGCTACTCCCCGGGAAAGGACTCTTCGCTGCGTCTGCTCAGTGAGGTTCATCTTGCCTCCAGGGGCCTCTGCTTTCTCCGCTCACCTGGGTATTAGTTCCCACCGAAGACGGTGGAACTGGGGGAAGTTGTTTTTCTCCTCTAGAATTTGGCCATTCCATCCCCAAATAGAAATAATGATAACAAGACTGAGACCTGGTCCAGGAGGTTTTCTGCATTTATCAGAGTGCAACGTGACATTTGGTGCTTAATAAATGTGTGTGGGTGTGTGTTTACTGGAGAGCTCCCATCAAAAGGGGGAAGAAATAAAAACAGATTTATTTTTTTTTAGCCCATTATCTCCAAATCCCAACATAGACCCTGTAAGACACACCCCCAGGGGGCTTTCATAGCTACATCCTTCATTTCTTTGGAGACCTTCCTAATTGTCTCGGTTCAAAGACAGCGCTATTTAAAGATTCCGAAGTCTCTTCTTGGAAAACCCGAGTAAGCAGATCCGATTTCAGGAAGCACTTCTGGAAAGTTACTTCAGAATTACTCAAAATGGTACAGGGCAATTCTCTTCACTCAAAAGCAACAAAGGGTCATTTAGTAGCTGCGGGCTGAAGCTAAATAACTTTGCCAAAACAGTGTGGATCATGTTGCTTAGGACCTCACTTTAACCAATAGTACTAATCCACATTTTCCTGAATGCGAAGTACGACTTAGGGTTTCTGAAGTCCTTTCCTAATGCGCAGTTGGTTCGTTTCATGTTTACGCTTTTCCACTGCTTTCAAGTACGGGTTTGTTTATTTTGTAATCGTCTCCGTTTAAAGACTCTATGATTATTTGACTGCTGTGCCCATTCTTACAATCCTTGGGATTTTAAAAACTACCTGTCACAGGCAACCACGAGGGCCGTTCTGCCAGAAGAGAATCATGGGATTAAAATGCCACACGCATGCAAGGAGCAGCTAGGACGAGAGCGGAACCCAGGTAAATATGTACCAAGGGGGGTGCGCGGGACGGGACGCAGGTGTAAGCTCCTTCAAATGCAAGGCTTGTGCGTTCAAAGCTCTCTTTCCTCCAGCCCGAGCTGCTGGGGGCAAACCCCTGACTTTGGGGGCCCTGGAGAGATCCGCCTCCTGCTGGAGAATTCTACCCAAGGGCGAGGAGCTGAGTGAGGGCCAGAGGCAACCACACACCACACTGTGTGGGCCTTCCACCTGGAAGGAAGTGTCCTTGAAGGCTGCAGAGAAATTTGATCTGCTGTGTTTTCTCCCAGCAAAACGGTTGCACCCCTAGGACACTATTTCCACCTTTACACGCACCGTGTGTCCATTTTAAACACAGAATAGAGCTCCGGTGGGGGGTGCTGGGAGAGAAGGTGTGTGGGCCGCAGGTGAAGTCAGCTCCTGAAGGGTGACCCTCCTTGGAAATGTCACACTTTCTCATGTCGCCCCTTTGGCATTACAATGCTTGCTATGCACTGGGTACCTGTGTCCCCCTGCCCCAAATTCCCACGGTGGGATCCTAACCCCCAAGATGATAGAGTTAGGAAGAGGGCCTTTGAGGGGTGATTAGTCCATGACGGGGGAGCCCACATGACAAGGATTAGTGCCCTTAGAAAAGAAACCCCAGAGGGGCCCCTCAACCCTTTTGCCATGTGACTTAAAAAAACATCAAAAAGGCCATGAATACAAGCTGCACATTTCCATTCACTAGAAATATTTTTGAAAGACTTCTTACTTCCTTAGTTGTTTTCAGGATAAATCCCGTGAATTGGATTCCTGAGTCAATGATTCTGAATGTAAAAGAAGGTTTGTTAAGTTTACAAGGAATTTCCATATATGGTTTAGATTTTAACACACCAACTGGCTAGTGAAGTGGGAAAGGCTTGAGTTATTCCAGTCATTTTGGTTATTGGCTCCTCCTTCCAGGCAAGAGACATTAGGGAGACATTTTGGTTGGCTTTAATTGTGACTGTGACTTCCCACATTTATATTTTTTCTTTCTACTTTGTCGTAAAATGGAGAACGTATCAAGGGAGGAGAGAGGACAAATTTCAGTAGTAATAAAATTCAACACAAAATACCGAGAAATGTTATGATACAACCAACTGTAAAGACGGAGGCCTTGGCGTTTCCGGGCACTGCGCTCAGTGATTTGCCTCCGTGGCGTGCGTGGGGCCGGCAAGCCGATTCGTGATGGATTGGGTGGTTTCCACCTTCACTCCCACTCAAAAATGCGACCTGAAAACCCTCCAGATCCTGGGATTCTCTCATCAAACCCCTGCCCCAGATTTTTCCATAAACACATCTAAATGCTTTTTTCTAAAGACTCCAAAGACTAACTGTGGGACATGGGGTCCAGGTTCCCCACTAAGCTGGACGTTTTTAGCTTGTCACTTCATTTGTCAAGAGGGCGAAGAGCCTGGAAATTCTTGATGTGCCAAGCCGCAGTCCCACCCGGCGCGTCTGCTCGCGGCGGGGGAGGCAGCTGCGAGGTCGCGGAGCCCAGAGGACAGACTCAGTTCAGGGCGTCCTTTGGAGACGGCGGCTGCAGACCGCGTCTCACTGTGCTTTTTATTTTTTGTTTTATTTTAAATTGTTTTCCCATTTTATTGAATTTATTGGGGAGACACTGGTAAATGAAATCATGCAGGTTTCCGGTGCACAATTCCACAACATCTCCTCGGTACACTGTGCTGTGTGTTCACCGCCCCAAGTCAAGGCTCCTTCCACCACCGTCCATCCCCACTTCCTCGTTCCTTAAACCTGTGCTCCCTCGACCTTGAAAGAGTTCTCTGAGGTCTGGGAGCCTTGCGCCTCCACCTTCTTCAGACTTTCCTCAAACATTGTCCCGTCAGACCCCCATCCCCACCAACACGCCCTCCTCACTTCCCTTTCTTGCTTTACTTTCCTCCAAAGCACAAGCTCTGGGCAAGCACACCCTGGACCTAGTGTTTGCTCATTGTCTGCCCCGCATCCTTTCAAAGGGCAGCTGCCAGAGGACTGGCAGTACATCTCTTCTGTTCACTGCTGAGTCCCCGTGGACCAGAACGTTGCCTGGGGCAGAGCAGGCTCTGGACAAAGTCCAAAGGCACAGTAGTCGGGATGCAGACCTCTCTCCGGACAGAGACTGCTTCTGGGGACCGAGAAATGTAGGGTGGGGGTGGGGGGCTCGAAATCTATTTTGTATTGTTTTATATTTTAATCAACAAAAAGGCCTGAAGCAAACCTAACAAATGCTAGCTAAGTAACGTACATTGTTGTCTGTTATCTTATTTTTCATCCTCTTTAAATTGATGATTGACATCTATATAATACAGTAATCTTAAGTGTGCAGCTCAATGACTTTCTCTATGCATACATACCCATGTGACCACTAGCTAAATTAATGTGACTGAACACAGGTCCAGCTGCCGCGACGAAAGCCAACACTCACGAGACAGGTGCTGATGTAAAGGAAAGCAGTGTATTTGCAGGTGCCAGCCACCTGGAAGATGGCGGTCTCACATCTCAAAGCTCACTGCCCTGGGAAGATGAGGGACTCAGGTGTCAGAGCCGGTCTCCCAGGAAGATGGGGGACTCGGGTCTCAGAGCCCGTCTCCCCCTCTCAGAGGAGGCAGCGGCTTCTCTAAGGAGGGAGAGGGGAATGGCACAGAGACCGGGGAGGGGATGAGAAGTGCTCTGCGTGGGGACGAGCACAGTCCATCCTGGTAAGTCGATGGCGGTCCGGTTGTGCGTCAGGCCGGTTCACATTAAGCTTCACATTACCCTACATTTACGTCACCCTGGCTCCTTGGCTGAAAGTCAGCATGTGTCCCGGAGCTGGGATGCCTGAAGGCTGGAGTTTGTATCTTTTGAAGTCAGTTCCTAGGATTCCCACACGAACACGCTGCTTATCTACAAACTACATATCAGTTGGTCAGCACTCACAGAAACAACGTGGGAAGCACGGTGGGGCGGGTCAGAGTTCCCCACTGTTACTATTTTCCGCTGTTACTGATATTCAGAAAATATTCGGCACACTGTACACGTTGCTTGAGCCGCATCACAGTTCACGTCTTCTGCCCCGATCATCACTAATGACATCAATTGTCAGTTAAATGTGCCTGTTCTTAAAGTTCATATACATGAATTCTTCTGATATGTACTCTTCTGTGTCTGGCTTATTTCCCTCAGCGTGACGTCACTGAGATTCGTCCATGCAGTGGTTGCGCCCGTAGATCACTCTTCTGCAATGCGGTGTAGCACTGCAGACCCCCCATACCTGTGGGTTTCAGGTCTGCAAATTCAACCAACCACAGATCACAAACATTTGGGAGGGAAAAAATTCCAGAGAGCGTCAATAAGTAGAACCTGAATTTGCCACGAGGCCAGCACTAGACTGAACCTGAGGGAATGCTGAGGTGTGTGGTCACCGACCTCTGCAAACAGGTTGCACGCAAACCCTACGCCATGTCCTGGGAGGGACTGGAACCCGTCCCTCAAGGGTACCGAGGGACGGCTATGTTCCATCGCCTGAATAAGCCTCAATTACTTATGTAACCTCCCACTGTGGGCATTTAGTTTCCTCCCAGTTTTTGGCTGTAATGGGGAAAGCACCTATAAACTTCTTGAACATATTTATTTATGAACATAGGCATTTATTTCTTTTGCATAGAACTAGAATACCTGAATCTGAGGTTCAGCATATGCTTACATTTAGCACAAAATGCCAAATAGTTTTCCAAAGCGGTCTCACTAGGAAGGCCAGCAGCAGTTATTTCTGCTCTCTGACGCTCACGCGTACACAGTACGGTCAGTCGTTTAACGTTTTCGCTGTTCTGGTGGGCGTGCGGAGACGCCTCTTTCCAGTTTTAATTTGCATTTTGCTCATGACTGATGATGCTGAGCACCTTCAGTGACTCGTTGGCCACTTTGCACATCGTCTTTTGTGAAATGCCCAGCCTAAAAATCGGATTGTTCTCTACACCTGTGATTGGTAAGAAAGTTGGGTGAGTCCCCTTCGGGCTCATGGGCAGGCAGCAGCTCCTCCCAGTCTGTGGCTTGTTTTTCACTGTCTTAATGATGTTTTGGTGAACATAAACTTAAAGTCTTGGTGAGAGCCACCTGCCTGCTTTTGGACATTTAAAATATTTTGTAATCAAATTTTTATTGGAAAAAAATAGAGAAAAGAGGGCATTTCCTTTTTTCTCCCAGGTAGAACATAGAACAGTCCTTTTTCTTTTTCCTTCCTTCCCCCTCCCTCCCTTCCTTTCTTCTTTTCTTATTCCTTCCCTTTTTCTCTTTCTTTCCTCGCTGTATATTAACTACCATCTAACTCCAAGATCCACGCGGAGGGCCATTTGGAAATGGGTAGCGTCAGCTCCGCCAACCCTGTTTTTCCTGCTGTTTCCCCTTCACTCCTGCCCTCGCCTGTGCGAGTCTTCCTTCCAGACAGCTTGTCCCTTGCTGGCAGCCAGGTCTTCCCTCTGGGCAGGTGACAGGTGTGAAGAGGGGCCCAGTGTGCACCTGAAGGGAAAGGGCACGGTCGGCAGCAGGTGCCTTTCGAGAAGCCCAGGAGCCACATAAGCAGGGGCAAAGGTTTCCAAGGCTCCTGCTTTACTGGGCTCCTGAAAAGTCCACCTGGATCAGCTCTGGGGTTGAGTGGGGGGGGGGGGGGGCTGGTGTAGACATATGCTGCAGGATAAGAGACTAATCCAGTCCACCCTGCTTTGTGGGCTTCAGGAAGGTGGGGGAGGGCTGTTTGATCGGTGTGGGGAGAAGCCCGAGGCTCGCCCAGAAGGAAAAGGCAGGAAATGAGCGTTGTGGTGGATGAACTGAATGGCTGCCCGTTCAGCCAGATTTACACTCCCAGCTGTTGCCGTGGCTGCAGAAAGAGGAGAGAGTGACAATGCTGTGTTCCACGAACATGGGGGACATGTCTTCGAAGATGGAAGTGATATCTACAACTACCTCGAATGCCCACCACAGCAGCGGCGGCTAACCCCCAGCATTTCCGTCTGGAATCCGAACCCTCATGTACTTCATCCTGAGCCCCCCAGGACGGGCTTCCTCCCCATGCTCTGTCTGTGTTCACCTCATCCAAGTGCACATCCGTCTCTGTCAACACATGGAAGCGTCTTCAAGGTCAGGGCTCTGTTTCATGTCTTCTGTGTCAACCATGGTATTTTGCTCCTGTGGAAAAACCGTCATAAATATTCTGGTCACCTAGGAAACCAAAGACAAAATTCTTTCCCTAAACATTTTAGGTGTGAAGAAAATTGCTTACCAGCTCAAGAACAAGGAGCAATGCTTGTAGACAGACGTTCCGTTTTCCAGGTACAGCCGGTGATACTGCAGAATAAACACGCTGGGAAAGAAACGCAGGTAACCCTCCTACCGACGCTTTGAAATGGGAGTCTTGTAAAGCTCTGACAGTAGATGCCACCGCGGCTGCCTCTTTGTAGTTTCCAGAGAAGTTCCTTTGAGAGTTTCTCTGCATGTCACTCTCAAACTTCAGGCACCATCTGCAGTGGTGACGCTGGCTTGGGAGAGCTAGTCCCGAGGAACTCTGGATTCTTTGGCCTCTGACCGAAGGCTTTTATTTTACCTCTTAAGGTATCTCAGAAGGGCTGGTTTTAATCTACAAAGCTCTGTTGTCCAGGTAAAAATTCCTTAGAGATTTCTGCGTGCCTTTGCACACTTACATGGTAATTAAGATGCTGGGCTCTGTTACCGCTTAGAATACAAAGGTCTGAATTTCAGGGAATATGCCATTTGGTCTTGAAGAGACGGTAGTCTCTTACTATTCCTCATGTTACTTCACATTAGATCAAGCAGGCACAATTCTGAGGGGCATCTGACCTGCCTTATTTGGATGATGGAAAACAGGACTAAGTAGGCTGGTACAAATTTCACATAAAATTGAGGAACATTATTTAAAAAATTGATTTGGAGAATTTATATCAGAAAAAGAGAGATAACAGATTATGAAAGAAGGCATGGGAAAGAGAATGCACGCTCACCCACCCCCTGAAAGAGTAACAGGACCCAGGAGATCAAATCTGAGAAACAGATCATTCCTAACAGAAACGAGTCTTTCGTTTAGTTAACCAGCCGTTACGGGTTGTCTGCTGGGCCACACCCCATATGAGAGCTAAGAAGGGCTTATCAGCTCATCTATAGAAGTCACTGGCCCAATTCCCGAAGGAGCCCCAGGGGCAGGCTGGGCCCTGCACCAGTTAACTTACAAGATACACAGAACGACACATACCGCCAGTTTTCCGGCTCTTTTTTGGGCAGCCTGCTCCCAGCCCCTGACCCTCTCTGCGGCTACGCTTCTCATCTGAGGCACCAGAATGAAAAAAATTATCCGAGGAAATACACAGAGAGCGAGTGCAGTGCCATCTCAGTGGAAACTTTGGCCCATGTATTTCTGCCAGTAGTATTCCTACGTTAAAGCTCATCTATTTCCATGGAAAGGCTGGGCTGACTTGTAAAACAAGTCAGAAGAAGGTGGAGACGAATTCATCTGCCGCCCCACTGGGAAAGCCACCCCCACCCTATCGTGTTCAGAACTTGAAGGGCTAGCCTACTGAACTGCAAGCTTGGAGGCTGCTTTAGTGACAGCCATGAAGCCTTGAGCTGGGCCGGATGCTCCAGGGCCAGGCACCACGGGACCGCAAAAGGACGCATGCGCTCTCTGCACGCTGCGCCTCCGGGGGTTGCGTTTGGGTTGCGCAGAGCAGCGAGTGTTAACGGAAGCGAGTTGCCACAGCCGAGAGGGTCCCTGGGCAAAGCTCCCAGATGATCAAAGGAGGGGCCGGGCACTGAGATCAAAAGAGCCGGCAGCCTGCCAACACTGGGCCGAGGAGTGGCACAGTGGGGATACCTGGGCACCTGATAAAAGTCTACAAATATTTGAAAGGTGTTCACACCAGAGGGGGAAAGTCCTTCTTTTGCTTGCTTAGATATGATGTAATGTGAAACAATAAAGGTAAAACCAAAAAGAAAAAAGAAAACTGTGCCCAGAATATCAGAAGATATTCCCCACAAATAGCAAGTATGGTGTTTCCAAAATTAGACAATGCGGAGTCCCCCTCCCTCCCGCCCCCCGCCCCCCAGGAGATTTAATTGAAATTGCAAATTAGGTTCGTTAACAACTCAGCTGTTAAAACCGACTAGCAAAAACCGACTTTGCCCCAGGGCCTCATGGACAGTTGGTGGGTCCATCCACACACAGTGAGATGCTCGGGAGGCAGGAAGAACGTGCTCACCTTCATGCACAGATAGCTGGCTCTGCCTGGCTTGGCCACTCTGCCTAGGCTGAGAGCCCCGCGGGGCACAGCGAAGCCTGACCCAGAAGACTGTGAGCTGCCAGGAGCCATCATGACAAGCTCACCACCGTCCGAGACAATGCTGTCCAGTGAATATTTTACTGAAGGGATGATGGCTGTTTCTTTTTACCTAAAAAGCTCACCACGGCAAGGCGACCACACAATTAGGGGTGACACGTTCCCCCACTCAACTCACTCTTCACTGACTCTGGTTTGGTTCTCAGCTCCAAGCCCGACTGGAGGGGAAACGATGAGAGCAACACGTTCCCTCCTCCGAAGAGCTCGGAGTCCAAGGTGCAAACTGCAAACTGAAGCCAATCTGTCAGAGTGAGGTGAGGGCAATGACAGAGATGGTCCTCGCGTTGGTGCCGGATCCAAGAGGCACAAAACCACGGCGAGGTGAGGGCAAATATCCTCAAAGAGGTTCTTATTTTATTTTATTTTGTGGGGTTGTTAAGCTTTCCTCTTTTTTCTGTTCCTCTTTCTATGTGCACAACTATTCGCATGGAGGGTTTTTGGTGGCTTAGCATATACAGATCATTGTATAACCTGTTTTGAAGAAAACCTCAAGAGATACTATAGCCATTCTTTTACAGATGTTCATCTCCTTTTTTGAAGTCGCTAGAAACTATGTATTTTTTATCATTTATTGAACCATTGCCCCCTTTTAGGATGATTGTGTTTCTCATTTGTACTAATTACTGACATACGACCTGAATGACGACCTTCCCCTCAATTTGGTGCTATAAGAGCCATCTGTCTGTCCACTGGTGCTGGGTACGGACTGGAGGCCAACCTCAGAGCTTCCAGACTTGGGGTTCCATGCCGGACTTGGGGTTCCGTGCCGGCTGGCTCCCCTCCCCTCCTGTGGTGCACTGCAGGGTGACTGATACTTTCCAGAAAACTATGGATGAGGGTTGTACTCATCCGAAAAACAATATAATCTCTCTACCTTTCTCAGTTCAAATACGCTTTGGCCTCCAAGGGCCCTAGACATAATACTTTTCTTGAAAGAGAAGGCATTTTGGGCGTCCTGAAATGTTTCAGATTTGGGGGCAGGACGGGCAGGGAGGTGGTCTTCAAGAATGCTTGTTTATTCACCGAATCCCCTCCGTCGCCCCACCCCAGAGGGGCAGTGTGTCTGGGTTTTGTCCTTTGAAGGACAGTTTAGGTGGATTTCCCCTGGTTTCCCAAGTCTCCCCTCAGCTCCCAGTCCTGCTGAGGTCGGACATTAAGGGGTCTTGTGCCCCCAGGAAAGTCAGCGCTGCCCTGGGAGGACCTGATGAGGGCCCCCTTCCTCTTCTCTGTCGGGTTCCCATCTCTGGAAAGGTGGTCTAGCCCTTCAGCCCAAAAGGAGGTGCAGCTGTGGGTGCCTCTTGGTGTCTCCATCTGCAAACAGGAGGCTAACTCATCACCGGAAGTACCTGAAGAAACATATTTTACTACCAATCTGCATGAGGAATTTGTGACCAAGACTATTTCTGCTATTACCTTGGCTTCGGCCCTATTCTTCGCAGAACAACGACCTTGGCCAAACTGTGTGGAAGGTGTGTCCGCTCTCTCCCGGCCTGATGGTCATGACCAGTGTCCCCACGCTGCCCGAGGGTGCCTCTGCTGCACCCGCGTGACAAGTGCACCACGAGCAAGCGTGTTCCCCTGCTCTCCCACTGTCAGAATAAATCAATCAATCAGAAGAGTCTGTACATTAATAATAGTGTGTTACAGACCAGGAATAACCCATCGATTGATTGGGGTATAGGCAGATACAAAAAAAGTCACCTTTAAAACGCAAGTGGATTTGGAGACAGTATTAACCACGTATATAATAGACAAGTAATAATAATGTAAGTCACTGTTCTAAATTAATCAAAACATATTAAATAATAGGAAAAACAGAGGAAATCACAACAGTGAGAATACAAGTGACTAACAACCATGTGAAAAACTTCCTAACTTCTCTTACAACCTAATGAGGAATGCAAATGAAAACAATAAGATATCTTTCACCTAGTTGACAAAAATATTGCAAATACTGATAGAACTCAATATGAGGCAAATGTGAAAACTGGAGAAAACAGCTCATCCTCCTATATTCCTGCCAATAATATTAATCAGCACAAGCTTTATGAGAATAATATGGCATTGCTGTAAAATTTTAAACATGTATATTTTGACCCAGCAATCTTCCCTAAAGAAATATTAGCATGAACTGGCAAAAATATTAACTATGATAACCAACAACAAAATAATTGGAAACAGCCTAATATCCACTGATAAGGGACTATCACAATAGCATCCTGATATATTTAATGTGCAAAAGTGACTTATAAAACAATATGACACAGCAGAGTTATCTTTTTGTTTAAAAATCACAGCTGTGTGCATGCCTGTGGGGTGTGTGTGTGAGTGATGTGTGTGCGTGGTGAGTTTGTGGGATGTGTGTGGCGTGTGTGCATGGTGGGGTGTGGAGGTGGGTGTGGAGGGGCAGGCATGTGGACAGTGTGTATGTGTATCTGCACAAACGCCCATTTGGAAGGCCTCCCAGCCGGCGGGTGGGCAGAGCGGACTCCGAGTACTGGGACGGGAGCGGAAGTGACGAGGGAAGGAGCTCAGCGTCCGTCACCGAGCACATTTCCGTGTCCTCTGAGTCCTCAGCTCTGAGTGCTGCCCCTCCTTTCACATCAGACTTTTAAAGAGGAAATGGGGCGATTTCTATTCCAATTCCAGCCCAAGAGACCTTTTTCTTTGGCACCTCACTGGAGGATAGCGTCTGACTGCCATCTCCCCCAGGGTCAGGGACCTCCCCAATAAAGGGAGTGACTGTCGGGAACATGCGTTTCATAAGCTCCCACACAGATACGTCGTGAGATAAAGCAGCAGCAACGCGTTTCCTGTATTAAATATCACACCAAAGCAGCGCTTAAGATAGTGGCCAGAGGTTAAATAAATAGGAAAGGCAGAACACCCTTGGCAGAAACCAGCGCGTTAGCGACTTTCTCTGTTCACTATTTGCCGGTGATGAAGAGGACAGTCGCGAGACAGGCGGCCACCACGGGGACTGAGCTACATTTGTGTCCTGGACCCCACAGAATGTCTCTCCGGAAGGATGCTCAACAAGCTGTTGACAGGGGTTACCTCTGGGGGGAGAACAAGGCTTCTGCTTCTTGCTTTAATTATTTAAAACTATATTCTTTTCAAAAGAATAAAGTAGAATTATGGGTGATAGCGTTGATTTTTTTTTACTGTTATTGTGTATTTACCCAATTTTCTATAATACATAGATGCTGCTTTTGCGATAAAAAACCCCCAGTAATTGAAATGTAACATTTTTCACAGTGGGACCAATAAACCTTCTCCGTGGGGGAGTCCTGTGGCCCAAGAAACCTAATAATTCACAGAGGCTGTTAACACTTCAGTGGGCAGGGTTTCCAACTTGTGAAAAGTGAAACCAAAGCATTTTAGAAAGACGTTTCATTAACAGAAAACAATAGTGAAAGGGTGTGAGCTGTAGAAGAACACAACGCCGCAGCCCTGTGCTCTTGAGGCTGCTCTTAGCTGTGTGACCTTGGAAAGGGACGTCCCTTCGGTGCCCCTTGTCTCCTGGCCCGTGAACTGGAGGGGCTGGTTTTGAAGCCAGCAGAGCCCCAGGCTGAAGAGAGTTAGTTAGTCGGGAGCCACAGACAACAGCTCTGCAGCGGCATGTAGAACCGAGAGCCCCACGGTGAGCCTAACCGCTCGGAGACCCCAGATGAACTGTCAGGTCATCAAGGCATTCCGAAGGAGGGCTGGACAAGGTCTCATCTCTGGTCACAGAGCTCCTCCTGCCAGTGTCACATGTGGGCCTTCACTTCCAGTGCTCTGAGTTTTCACCCAGGAGGATTCCTCCATCATTCTCACCCTGAGGTCTTGGCTACCCACTCCCCTCAACAGCCCTTCGGGGTCACGCCCTTCATCCCAGCACAGGAAGGTCAGTGTTCTCCCAGCATCGTCAGGGGTCTGACCTCTCTCCGGGAAGCCGACCCCTGCCAAGCCAGAATAGCAGCATCACAAAAGGCTTCCTTCCCTGACACACCCAGACCACCTCTGCTGCCTCCCCTGTTACTCCTCCCTGTCTCCACGGAGACCTCTGCTCTCCATCATCCTCTTAGCCTGTGTGCTTATGAAGGACGGAACTTCCAGTCGGTTTGGGGGACTCTGCCTCTCTGACAGTGGAAGGCTCACTCCCTGCCTAGCTGTACCTGGGTGTGAAAGACTAATGATGAACACTCAGAATTCAAGATTAAGAAAACAGTATAGTTTACAATATCACCCAAAGATTACTTAGATATAAATTTAGCAAAATATGTGAATAATATTTATTCTTATAAAAAAAAAACACTGATCAAAGAGAACCAAAACAGAGAGCGATACACTACTATGTCCATGGACTGAAAAACTCAATATTACTAGAATACCAAGTCTCACAATAAGACCTATAGAGTCAAAATAATTAAAACCCCAGAAAGCTTTATAAATAGATTTTAACAAGTTTTTTTTCCAAAATGTATATGGAAAGTCAAAAGAACTAGAATAGCCAAAATAATTCTGAACAATAAAAGGGGGAGGATTCATACTGCTTGATTTCAAGAATTATCATACAGACACAGTAATAAATATAGCGTGGTATTGGTAAACCAGAGAGACACGGGTCAACAGAACATAACAGAGAACCCAGAAATAGACCCACAGAAAACAAAGTCAACTGATTTAAAACAAAACAAAACAAAGCAGCAAGGGCTATTCAATGGAGAGAATCTAATCTTTTCAACAAATTGTTCTGAAATAACCAGATGGTTATAGGCAAATAAAAACAAAAACCACACTGAACCTTAACTTACACCTTACCCCATACACTATATTTAACCTAAAATAAATCATAGATTTAAAAGTAAACTATAAAACTGCTAGGAGAAAAACCTGTGACCTTGGAATTGCCCAACAGTTTTAAAGTAGGACATCAAAGGCACAGTTCATTTTAAGGATCGCTGCACTGGAATTTATTAAAACATAAACCGCTTCCTCTGTTAAAGACACCAAGAAGGAAACAGAAAGGCCAGCCACAGACCAGAAGAGTTTATTCTCAGATCCTATTTCTGACAACCTTGAAAAGTCAAAAATAAGAAAACAAAATACCGGTTGAAGAAATGGACACAGGAGCTGGACAGACCCTTCACCAAAAGTGTAGATAAGCAGCCAACCAGCAGATGAAAAGATGCTCAATATCATTAGCCAGTAGGAGATTGAGAGTGAAAAACACGATGAAATGGCCGACACTGCACGCCTACCAGAATGGCTAAAATGAGAAAACGGCAACACCAAATGCGAGTGGGAGTGTGGAGCACCTAGACCCCGGAGCATTACTGGAAGAAATGAAGCATGGTGTATCCTCTTTAGAAAACAGTTTGGAAATTTCTCATCAAAGTAAAAATATCTATCATACGACTCAGACATTCCACACCTAGACATCCACCCAAGAGAAATGAACATATTTTGTTCGAAACAAGAACTTTTACATTATATATTTACCAGCTTCCTTTGTAATCTCCCAAATTTAAAACAACTGAGATGCCTTCAGCTTGTGAATGGATAAACAAATACTGGTACATTCATTTAATGAAACACTACTCAGCAAAAAAAGAAAAGAAAGGAAGGACAATTATTGATCCACACAACACAGATAAATTTTAAATCCATTTTGCTAAGCAAAACAAGCAAGACTCAGGAAATAGCATATTAAAGAAATCTGAGACTTCCAGTCAAGATGGAGGCATAGGTGGATACACTTTGCCTCCTTGCACAACCAAAAGAAGGACAGCAAGTTTAAAAACAAAAAATAACCAGAACTGCCAGAAATTCGAACTTTATGGAAGTCTGACAACCAAGGAGTAAAAAGGAAACATTCATTGAGACCCGTAGGAGGGGCAGAGATGGGCACCTGGGCAGAGAGGACTTACAGCAAGGTGGCAGCTGGCAGACAGGGTGGTCACACATCCACGTGCAGATAAACTGGGAGGAACAACTGGGGAGACATACCCACAACCCAGGGTCCCAGCGGGGAAATAAAGCCTCAAAATCTCTGACTCAAAAAACCTGTGGGGGTTGAGGAGGCAGGAAAAACTCCAAACCTCATAGGAGAGTTTGATGAAGAGACCCAGAGGGTCCTAGAACATACACAACCCCACTCGCCCAAGAATCAGTGCTAGAAGGGCCCAATTTGCTTGTGGGTAGCAGGGGAAGTGACTGAAAGCTGGCAGAGAGCTGAGCAAGTGGCATTATTCCCTCTTGGACCCCTTCCCCACATACAGTGCCACAACCCAGCAATGTGGGTTACTCTGCTGTGGCTAATACCTAAGGCTCCACCCCATACTATATAACAGGTGTGCCCAGACCGGAAAAAAAAAGGCCCAAATGAAGAACACATCAAAGCTCCAGAAAAAATACAACTAAGTGACAAACAGATAGCCAATCTATCAGATGCACAGTTCAAAACAGTGGCAATTAGGACGCTCACAGAATTTGTTGAGTATGGTCACAAAATAGAAGAGAAAGTGAAGGCTGTGCAAAGTGAAATAAGAGAAAATGTACAGGGAACCAACAGAGAATGGAATAAAACTAGAACTCAAATCAATGGTTTGGAGCAGAAGAAAGAAATAAACATTCAACATTCAACATTCAACATTCATCCAGAGCAAAATGAAGAAACAAGAATTCAAAAAAATGAGGAGGGGCTTAGGAACCTCCAGGACATCTTTAAACGTTCCAACATCCAAATCATAGGGGTCCTGGAAGGAGAAGAGGAGTGGCAAGGAATGGAAAACTTATTTGAACAAATAATGAAGGAGAACTTCCCCATTGTGGCAAAGGAAATAGACTTCCAGGAAGTCCAGGAAGCTCAGAGAGTCCCAAAGAAGTTGGACCCAAGGAAGCACACACCAAGGCACATCATAATTACATTACCCAAAATGAAAGATAAGGTGAGAATCTTAAAAGCAGCAAGAGAAAAGAAGACAGTTACCTACAAAGAGGTTCCCATAAGACTATCAGCTGATTTCTCCAAAGAAACCTTGAAGTCAAGAAGGGGCTAGAAAGAAGTATTCAAAATCATGAAAGCAAAGACCTGCACCCAAGATTACTCTATCCAGCAAAGCTATCATTCAGAATGGAAAGGCAGATAAAATGTTTCCCAAGCATTATTAAGGTTAAGTTAAAGGACTTCATTGTCACCAAGCCCTTATTATATGAAGTATTAAAGGGACTTATCTAAGAAAAAGAGGATAAAAAATATGAATAGTAAAATAACAACAATTCCACAACTACTAACAACTGAACCTAAAAAAAAAAAAAAAGAAAAACTAAGCAAACAACTAGAACAGGAACAGAATCACAGAAATGGAGGGTTATCAGCGTGGGGTGGAGGGGAGAAGGTACGGGGAATAGAAGCACAAATGGTGGGTAGAAAACAGACAGGGGGAGGTTAAGAATAGTATGGGAAATGGGGGAGCCAAAGAACTTACATGTATGACTCATGGACGTGAACTAAGGTGGGGGAATGATGGTGGGAGGGGCGGTACAGGGTGGAGGGGAATAAAAGGAGAAAAACACGGAACAATTATAATAGCATAATCAATAAAATATATTAAAAATAGCATATTATATAATTCCATTTATATGCTATTGTGCAATGACAAAACTGAATATGGAGAGAAGGAAAGACCAGCGGTTTGCAGGGGTTGGGGAGAGCAGGGGACGTGTAGGGTCTAAAGGGAGAGCACGAGCACATTGTGGTGGGGACATGGGACTTTACGTGTGGCGACCCCCGTGACGCTGTACACCACAGAGCAGACAGTCTGAAAAATGCCTGTAGTTTATCTGATAGTACCGTGTCAAGATTAATGGTTCAATGGTTCTTTTGTCGTGTAAGATGTTTATATATAAAGAAACTGGGTGTCAGATATATGGGAGCTCTGTACCATTTTTTTGTAATTCTTCTGTAAATCGAAAATTATCTCAAAATAAAAAGTTTTCTCAAAGGTCATTTTATAACAAACAGTATGCTGTGCTGAACAGGACACTCAAACTCTCTTTTGTTTTCACATTAACCATATTCAGAGAGAAAAAAGTAATCCAGCCTAAGTAATCTTGTTTAAAATGTACTACAAACTGCATTCCTACCCATGCTCTGTTTCTCATCATCTGCAAGAGAATGATTCTCCCCTTACTCTAGCTGGTCGTTCCATTTAATTTAGTGGGACTGCTCCATTAGGTTTCTTCTTTTTTAAAGATTTTATTTATTTATCTTTAGAGGGGAAAAGAAGGAGATAGGAAGAGAACTATCAATGTAGGGTTGCCTCTCTTCTGTCCCCTGCTGGGAACTGGCCTGCAACCCAGGCATGTGCCCTGACTGGGAATCAAACTGCGATACTCTGGTTTGCAGGCCCACGCTCAATCCACTGAGCTACACCAGCCAGGGCCTAGGTTTCTTTTTTACAAAATAAATTTTCTCTTTTCCTGAGTTTAGTCAGGAGTTATAACTATTCTGTGTGGTTTATGCCCCCAGTGATATGCTAATGCTTTTTCAATTTCATAAATAGTGGCATCATTAAGTATTTTGACTTTAGGCCAGCATTTCTTAAGGTAGACTTTGAAAAGCAGAGCTGAATATCTAATATCATACTTCTGATGAAGTCAAATCTCTTTCTCTCTCTTCTTTTTCCTCCTTTTTTCCTTCCTTCCTTCCCTTCCTTCCCTCCTTCCCCTGTTTCTTTTTTCCTTGGCGGTATTACCCTAAAGACACTTCTTACTGCCTCTGTATCTTCTCACCATTCCTTTAGCAGTTTTGTTCGCATTGTCAAACCTCACTGAGATTCACAATTAGTCTGGTATATGAATCAGCATGAATTTTAAGTGGGCAGAAAAGGAAGTAGAAAACACTTAATTAATTATAAAATACACATTCGATGCTTATCGGAAAGCCAGCCCGGGCTTGGAAGAGTTCTTTCTGGTGATACGGCAGATAAGAATGGCTTCTCTTAAGCCAAGGTGCAGAACAGAAGGTGGCAGAGATGCAGCCCATGGTTTGAGATAACTTCCCCGAGAATAAAGCACACTTTTGATCACTGATTATGGGTGTGTACGAATGCATCTGCTGAGTTAATTTGTTGTTGCTGTTTTACCAAAATCAGAACAACCGCATTGCGGGTGGTTTTATCAGATTCACCATGGGTGCATCCCGGCTTTGAAGCCTCTTGATTGTTCAGATAACCAATGGCTCTGTTGTCTCGTAATTACGGATGAAATCTTCTCATTTCCAATTTCACGTAACAGGCATTTGAGAAAGACAGCTGACAGTGCCGGAGCACCCGATATAAAGTAAACGTAAGCCGTTAAAATTAGGTGCTAACACCAGGAAAATTAACTTTGTTGCTCTGACAATAGAAAATATGCAATCCTTTCATTAAACCCCTGGTACAATGGTATATTTTTAAAGTCAGAAAGAACATCACAGTAATGAACCAAACTTGAAGTTTTATAATTTATATTATTTGAACATAAATATATATTTAATGAAAGGAGAATTGGAATAAATATGAACTACTTAGGGATGGTGAAATTCTTTTGTAAAGTACGTGTGGTTCAAAGAAAAAAAAGGAAACCCAAATATGTAGATAATAATGATAATCACCGAAACACTGTAGAACTCAAAGAATGACAGCAGTTTAGGGGTCATGACTCCCCTCCTCACAATAAGAAAAAAAGCTGAAAACGAATGACTTTTCTAGATCCATCAGAAAACTGAGCCACAGGACCAACCGCCACCCCCAAATCTGGAGAGACAGGCAAACTCAGAGAATCAGCGGGGCGATCTGATTACGTGGAGGAGAAGCCGCAGGGGCCAGCAGCTGTTAGAGCCACTTGGTGATCCTTTTGGTGACTTCCTGGAGCTGAGCGTGCACTGTGCACTCGTAGGAGAGTTAACAACTTGGCGGCAGAGGCGGGGTGGGGGCAGTTTCACAGGACCGCCCCTCTGATGTTTTACCTCCAGGAACTCCACCAGTTTCTCACAGTGAGAGCCAGAGAAAAAAATCCTTGTGTTTTGGGAAGGAGAGGAAGGAGAAAGTAACCGTTGAAATATAGGCCCCGGACATTCTCCATGACAAAAGCCTGTCCTTTAAAGCAAACTGCTTTACCAGAGACTTATCTGACCCTGGAGAAGAGCAACAAGGTGACCACAGACCTCTCTAGCATCCCTGCCTTGAAAGGCTAAGAAACCCTTCACAACCCATTGACTGGGGCCCAACTCAAAACTGAGATTTAATCCTAAGAGCAAGGAAGCTTCCCCTCCCCCGAACATCTGAAGGGCTTCAGTCGAATAACAATGGATTAGACGGAGAGAGCCACGAGACACAGGCTCTATTGAAGAAGAAGAGGCTCCTAGAGGAATCCAGAGGCAACAGGGGAGAAAAACAGAACAAGGAAATGGTAGGGCTCTGAAGCTTCTGGCACCTACAACTACCGGAGCATTAAACACAGCCCAGATCCTAGCCAGATTAACATAACACTGGCCTAACATCACATAAGAGATTAACTTCACAGGAGAAGTTTAATTACCTCATACATCATGCCCTACTTCCAACCAAAAAAAAAAAAAAATTAGAAAGCAGGCTCAAAGGCGAGAGACAAAACACAGTCCGAAAAGACAAAGCAAGCATTGGATCCAGACTCATATATGATACAGATTTTACAATGATCACACAGGGAATTTGAAATAACTATGATTCATATAGTATTAAGGGCTCTGAGGGAAATGGTAGACAATGTGGTGGAACAGATGGGTAAAATCAGAGAGAATCAAACAGAAATGGTATAAATCAAAAATAGTGTAACAGAGAGGAAGAATGCCTTTGATAGGCTCATCAGTAAACTTAACACAGCAAAGGAAGAATCAATGAACTTGAAGAACTAGCAACAGAAACGTCCTAAACTAAAATGCAAAGAATAAAAAAAAGAATGAAAAAATCCGCGGGACTGTTACCAAAGTTGTAACGTAGAAGTAATCAGAATGCCAATGGGAAAAAAGAAAGGAGCAGGAGGAGAAGAAATATCTGAAATGATAGTGGCCGAGAATATTCCAAAATGAATGGCAAACACTGAACCACAGATCCAGGAAGCTCAGAGAACCAACGAAAATAAACGCCAAAACATATACACCCACATGTATCATCTTTAAGCTACATATTTGAACTAAAACCAAAGACAAAGAGAAAACCTTGAAAGTCTAAAGAAAAAATTTACCTATTGAAAAATAAGAATAAGCATATTCTTATATGCTTATAATGATGCTTATATTCAGACTTCTTATAAGAAACTATGAGGGCAAAAAGAGCGTGGGATTACATATTTAAAGTTTGGGGTGGGGGGAAACCCCACCAATCTAGAATTATGTATCTGGCAAAATTATCTTCCTAAAGAGAAATAAACACTTTCTCAGACAAATAAAAACTGAAGGCATTTGTTGTCAGTAGGGTTGCCTTGCAAGAAATGTTAAAAGAAGTTCTTCAAAGAAAGGGAAGATCATAGATGTCAGAAACTTAGACCTACACAGAAGAAAAATGAATAAATACAGGTAAAATAAAATCTTTAATTTTTCTTATTTCTAACTGATCTAACAGAGAACTTTTTGAAATAATAACAGCAACCATGTGCCGGGTGATTATACCATTTGGACACATGAAAGAAATGGCAGCAGCCCTGGCTGGTGTGGCTCAGTGGATTGAGCTCGGGCCTGCGAACCACATGATCGCGGTTCGATTCCCAGTCAGGGCACATGCCTGGGTTGCAGGCCAGTTTCCAGCAGGGGACTCGCGAGAAGCAACCATGAAGCAACCATGCATTGATGTTTCTCTCCTTCTCTCCTTCCCTTCCTCTCTAAATATAAATAAATAAAGAAAGAAAAAGAAAGAAATGGCAGCGATGTTATGAAGATGGAGAGAGGAATTGGGATGCTCAGTTAGAGGTGCCTGTGCTGCCCGTGAATGAGTATGGTATTATGTGAAACTGGATTTAAAATAGTTTTTAGCGGTTCTCCTAGAGTTTGCAGTACACATTTATAATAAATCAACAGATTGGGAAGGAAGAAATGGATATTTCTTTGTTCACAGATGACAGGACTATAAACAATCCCAAAAGAGCTGATCCCCCAAATTGAACCAAATTGATCCAAAGAACCGACCGAAACTCTCCTGGAACCAATATGTGGTAACAGCAAGATGGCAGGACGTAAGACTGATATGCAAAAGCCAATCATTTTCCTATAATGCGCATTGTGCAATTGAAACTTGAACTATAAACACAATATTATCTATATTAACACCCATCAAAAGGCCTACAATAATCAAGGATGATTTTTTAACATACAAGATTTACCTGAGGAAATCTGTAAAATGCTGATGAGAGAAATCAAACAAGACCGGAATAGCTGGAGAGCTGCTCCAGGGCCTTGGATGGGAAGACCCACTGTTGCTAGGAGGTCAGTTTTCCCCAGCGTGACCTCTAGGCTTAATGCTATCTCCATCAACATCCAGAGAATGGCACGTGACATCCTGCATTTGTCAAAATCTGTAGAACTGCACAACACAAAGTGTGAACTTCAGTGCAAACGAACGACTTCAATGAATAATAATGTATTATTATTGGCTCATTAAGTATGACAAATATACCACACTAATGCAAGATGCTAACAGTGAGGTAAATTGTGTATGGGGTACCGGGGGTATATGAGAAATACCTCTACTAGCTGCTGGATTCTTCTGTAAATCTAAAAGTATTCTTAAAAATAAAATTTATGTGTATAAAATATTTAAAAGCCATCATGAGGTGCTATTAAACTCCATTTGAACGGTTAAAATGATAATGACTGACAATACCAAGTGTTGTCAAGGAGGCGGAGCAAATGGAAATCTTAAACTCTGTTGACAGGAATGTAACACAGTGCAGCCACTTTGGAAGACGATGCGTCTTCCACATTGGTAGACACAGAAGTGTCTGTCTACCTTATGTCACTTAGCATACGTCCTCCAGCTCCAAATCCAGGTCAGGATTTCCTTTATCCACTCGTCCATCTAGGGACACTTACGTTGTTTCTCCATCTTGGCTGTTGTGGATAATGCTGTGGTGGGCATGGGGGGTACAGGTATCTCCTTAAGGATTTCATTTTCTTGGACTAAGTACCCAGGAGTGGGATTGCTTGAAGCTCTCTGTGTACGTTTGCTGTCTCAGCAACACGAACAAGGTAGGTGTGGTTCCCTTCTTACAGTTTAGGGAAATAAGCTGCATGAGGTTAAGTAGCTTGTCCCAATGGTCCCGGCTGTTACTACCTCGCAGATAGAGCAATCGAAAGCCGAGCCTTTCTGACCCCAGTACCCACCACGCCCCTTCCTTAACATGCAGCCGCCCCTCTGTCTCACACACACACACGTGTGCCAATGAAATAAATCGCAAAATTATTTCCCCAACTTATGAATAAACTGCGCTTATCTGATATAACCCAGAAGGTGTCCTCTGGATAGAAACTTGAGAAAAAATGATATTACCAACCCCGAAGACATCTATGAAGACATCAGGGTTCACCTGCTCATCTGAAGACCCTCGCCGAGCATCTAGTTGTTCTGATTTAACATGTGGGCGTGTCAGCAAACTTGACTGCCAAGTGCAGTTTGAAGGGATGTGGACTGCGTGCTGGACGACCTCAGGGAAGCAATGGGCAAATGCGAGTGAGGGCCAGGGGTCCCGGAGGAGCGCGCCTGCCCCTCGAGGGTGAGCTGAGCGCAGCGCATCTTTGAGAAATGATGTCGGAGGAAGGAAAATGAGGAAAGGAATGCAGAAAAATAAACGTGACTACTTAAATGTTGTACTGAATTTATTAACCGTTCAAAGCAAGTATTTTGCTACTAAAATCGGTTCGACGGTCATAGGAGTCTGGAAATAAACTCATCATCCACTACATTTTCAAATATCACATCAGAAAAAAATTAGATGAAACCCCTAAGAGAGAGAGGTTATCTAAAAAAGATTAAACTCTACTGTCTTCTGTTTTGGAAAAAATATTTTTAACTTTTTTCATCCTTGCCTGAGGATATATTTTTTAAAGATTTTATTTATTTATTCTAAAGAGAGGGGAAGGGAGGGAGACAAAGAAAGAAAGAAACACCGATCGGTAAAACTTTTTCAGTTCGTGGGATGAGGCCCAACCCACTGAGCCACACCAGGCAGGGCCCAAGGGCATTGCAGAGAGCAAGAGAGAGAGAGAGAGAGAGAGAGAAAGGGAGAGAGAAAAGCACCAATGCAAGAGAGAAGTACAGGGGTCATTTACACATCTGGACCCCAGGTCACATGAGAGCGGGCTGGCCTGAGGATCAAACTCACAGCTTAGACATGTGCCCTCCCAGGAACCGAACCCACAACCTTGCAGTCATGGGATGACGCTCCAACCAACTGAGCCACACCAGCCAGGGCTCCCTGACCTTCTCAAACTTGGCAAGTGTCCAGGATAAGACAGAAAATTTTCCATCCATCCATGAAAGAGTGGCCTGGAATTCAGAAATGTACTGTATCCTGGATTGTAATGAACATGAAATTTCTTCTTATCTTCATTTTGGTAAATACTAACGTTGAAATAATCTTATTTGGTTGACCCTAGGGAAGTGAGGAATGGGTTTAATTTTAAATCATGGAGAGTCAAACTACTGGGGTGATTTTTGGTGAGTGAAGAGTTTAAGCTGTGGAGTGAGTGAGAAGAAACAGCCCTAAACCACAGGCACAGTAGTGCTTGTCTGTACATAATTCTTTTCGTCCATAAACTTTAAAATGCTCAACAGGTGTTAATGAATTATACCTCTGTAAGAACTACATACTGTAAAATCTAATTTTTAGAACCCCAGACTAATTCCTAGACTAAGAGTCAGTCTAGGAATCTTAGGCCGAATTAATGCCCAAGGGCTTACGTGAGGAAGGGGCAGTTCTCAGTCACCGATGAACTGTTGCTTCTCTGCCCAGTCACTCCTTTAATTAAAACGCCTCTGTTTCCCCGGGCAGTCGGTTCTAATAATCTGCGTTTCAAAGGAAAGACAGTTTACTTAAAACCCTTGGAGACTTGTTCCATTTAAAACAAAAACACATGTTGTTTTTTTTTTTTTAAAGGAGTCATCCTTTCCAACTGGCAATGTCCCTGGGTGGTTTCTGGAATGCTCTCAGAGCGATCCTTCACTCTTCCGAATATGTGACAGACTTGGTAAAAGCCTGTGATTTTTATCAGCAAGGAGTCCATGAAACGCCATCCTTGGGAACCTGGCAGGGGGGACCAGGGATCTTATCGCGCCCGCATCATCCCGCAGCGCGGGCCGCCCTTTCCCACTGGGAAGCAGATACCAGAAGGCGTCCTGCCCCGGGCCCAAGACTCTAACGTGATTAGAAACCAGGAAAGGCTGGCCGCGCTGGCGCACTCCCCCGCAGGCGGAATTACAGCTCTCCTACCAGTCCCAGGGCGCTGGGTGACGTCATGGGGTCTGCAGCGCAGCGAGATGAAAGGGATGCACAGAGCCCGCGGGCTGCAGGCAGCGCCCAGCACGCCGCCCTCAGCTCGGCCCGGAACCGCGGGCTGCGCGGATCCGGCCCCTCGGCCCGGGCTGGGGAGAACCACCAGTATTGCCTCCTTGCAAAAAAAAGGGAGGGGGGGGAACAACGTGATCCATGTTAAACAAAAGAATCTGTGCACTAATGCGGACTCGGAGGCGGGAGGCTGCCTGCCTACCTGCAGAAAGTGAACTTTCTGGCTGTCCCTGCTTATATATAAACCGAGCCCGGCCTTTGATGTTCTGCAACTGATCGCCGATCGGATTACGGGCATTTCATCTCCCTGCTCCGCTGCCTTTGATCTGCGTGGTTAATTTTATTTCCCTGGATTTGGAGTTTCGCCTGGGCTTGTGCCGACACACGGCTTCGGGAAGGCAGAGCGTTTGGCACCGTCGCGCTGCCAGGGAGAAGCGAGGCTGCCGAAGGTGCCGGAAGGGTGAGGGCTGGAAGGAGTTCAGCACGTTGCAGGTACAGCCTTTTACGTTCTGTTGCAGCTTTCGCTTCGCTTTCCCTGTGTGTTCCAAGAAAAAGATGGCTGGGCTCATTTGAGGACGAGCGTCCCTGCGTTTGACGGCCACACTGTGCGCTGGGTCTGTGTCCCAGCCGATAAGACCCTCGGTGCCGAGTTAGGAGTTTGTGCAAAAGGGCGCTTTGCAATCTGTCATGCAGATTTTACTTGGAAAAGAGTTGTTCAAACAGGACACACACACACACACACACACACACACACACACACACAGTGTGCTAACTTTAGCACACAGCCCAGGCTCCAGAGCCTGAGCCCTGGGAGCCGCGATTGCTCTAGGTGTTCGCAGGTTACTTTATTTAGTAATAGGCGCTGGGACTTCACTGGTGCCAGTGTTTCCTCATATAAAAGGGTGCAGTGCATTTCTGGCCATGCTGTTTCTGTGGCTTATGTATTTATTCTCTCACCTTCGAGATGTGAGTCTATCAAAGACATTTCTCTGTGCAGTGAGTGTACTCACGGGAATCCGTGGGAAGCCCTATAAGTATGATTACAGCTTTTCGAGGGTAAAACCGAAGACTTTTTAAGACAGTGAGGGTAAAGGGGGGAAGGGCTGAGTTTGGTTTCACAGCCCTCTAGTGCGGTTCTGTAACCTCTGAAAACAGCGCGAGCCTTATTTCCACAAACATTTACAAGGCTGATACTCCTAAATGAACACTGACTTTGAATGCATCGTGACAGCTGCTGTAAGTTACAGTTGGCCAACTGGTTATGAAAACTGTCTGAGCCGTCAACAGTTATTATGTGACAGAAAGTTTGTATTCATGTTTTCACTTTGGTTCACACTCAATGTGGCAAACCCAAAATAGGCTGGTGTGCTACATTTGAATGTGAACTGTATTTTTTGTTTTGTTTTTGTCAATTCACTACACACACACACACACACACACACACACATGTGCGTGCACTCATACGCACAGAGTAAAATCCTGGCATTGCAATGCAAGCACTTAATACGGTGGAAAAGCAGGAGTTCCTGGCTCAGGTCAGTTCGTTCGAAGGTTCTAGTCCTGTATTTATTTGGGTAAAGAATTTAATTATCATCACAACCAGCGGTCTATTTCATGCTCTATGAACCACAAAGAAGTTATAAGTGAAGAGACCAGTCACCAGTCATCCTTTAGTCTGAAATTCTGATGAAACAAGGAAGGTCTTAATGAGGCTCATTTCAGATGTAATTAATTTTTCAGAGCCAATTAGTTAAATCACTTTCTAAGCTTGCCTCCTGATATTAGAAGGAGGGTAATTAGCACTGTTTGCTTAATTTTAGAACTTTGATGGCTATGAAGTGGAGATGATTTTAACCCAGACCATGCTAACTCTGTTTTCTCGAATGTGTCGATGAGAATTGAATGTAAAAGACTGCAAGGTAGCAGTCATTCCAAGGGAGACATTCACGGTTTTGTTTTACTGACCATCGAACGAGGCCTGTTCACAGTATCCTGGACGATCAGTTTCGCTTGATTTTTTTCATTTGTTCACTTAAAAAGTTCTCTTTGAATCACGAAAGAAATATTAATGTTCCCAGTCAGGTAAAGAAAATTAAGCTTTTAAAGTGATGACTGGAGAAGATGCCTGAAGAAACAGTGTGCTTAGGAACTCAACTCAATCATTTAGTTCAGATTTGGGATCTTAAAATTTTGTCAGATGACTGTTTGTCCTGTTACTAGGGTCATATCAACAAACGCAGACTCTACTCAGCACCAAACAAATGGGAGAATTAGCAATTATCTGATTAATTTGGCCTTGGCAGAAAACTCGCTTGGGCAAGTCAAGTCCTTGAAAATCCACTTCAGTGTCTGAATTAACGTAGTCAATTGTTTACTTCTTGCTAGTGTCTTCTTTGAGAAGTGAGAGAGATTCTACTTGATCTTAAGAGAAAGGTGGCCCCTGCTGAATGCACAGGTGCTGTTTCCAAAGACGTTTCTTAGCTGTCACACGAGGATCTCGACTCTGCCTTAAGTAGACACAGCCCTTCCACTGAACGGAAACTTTATGTTACACTTTTCAAAGCACTTTCCTATCTGTTGCTTCAATGGCAGCTTTGTTACTGCAGAAAGTCCAACTCTTCAAAAGACTTTTATTTCTAGTTGCGATTCTGTCACTGATTAGCTATGTGACCTCGAGAGTCACCTCACTACTCAGTCCTCTCGTGTGCAACGTGGGGGAATCGGTCAGACCGTCCTGGTGAAGTAAGCGGGGTGGAACTTCACAGCCACCTTACAGATGAGGAAACTGAGACTAGAGAAAAGTAACTTGACTGATTATCTTGACTAAGATCATGGGGCTGGTTACGCACGCAATGCGGTGTTCTTTCTAGCTCGCCACGCACAGTCCATTTTCCAACAACTGCAAAAACCCACTGGGCAGCTGACCCGAGAACAGTGTTAGTTTGAATTGTAGAGACGGCCACTTCCTACTGCAATATATATTTTTTCCTTTCCGTGATAGACATATCAGTCAACTGGATTAGTCTGGGTATTTCCCATGGTTCCGTTTGCTGCTCTATTTCTTAGCAGTCTAAACACCATTACTACTACACATAATTTACCATAACATTGAGAATAATATTCCCCCCAAATTTAATGTGTCATGGCATGTGGAATTATATATGTTTGTGTGCCTGTGTGTATATGTATATACAACACACTTGGCATTACACAGGCACATTTTTGTGTGTTTCCAAGGAATTGAAGGTGTCAGTGGGGTCCATGAGAAGTTTGATGGCTAATTAAAGGTTGTTATTCCTCCAGGGAAATTCCCAGGGGGATTTTGTAAGATTTCTATCTGCAGATTCAGTATGGGTTTGTACATGATATGTGTTCCAGACTACCTTTGTTTAAATGTGTAATTACGTTTGTCATGCCCATTACGCAGATGAGGAAAGTGAGCCCCAAAGCGGTCAAATGATATGTGCAGATCACAGGGTTAATTAAATGGCAGCATTTTTTGTGTTTTAGGGCTAAGCTGCTAATTCTTTTTAAAAAAGTATTTTTAAATATATTTTATTGATCATGCTATTGCAGTTGTCCCAATTTTCTTCCTTTGCTCCCTTCTACCTGGTACCCGCCTTCCCTCCAGCAATCCTCTTCCTTAGTTCACATCCAAGGGTTGTGCACATAAATTTTTTCATTTCTCCATTTCCTATACTGTTCTTCACATCTCCCTGTCTATTTTACACTATCTACCAATTATATATATATATATATATATATATATATATATATATATATTTAGAGAGTGGGGAAGTGAGGGAGAAAGAGAGAAACATCAATGTGTAGTTGCTTCTCATGTGCCCCCAACTGGGGACCTGGCCCACAACCCAAGCATGTGCCCTGACTGGGAATCGACCCTGTGACCCTTTGGTTCACAGGCTGGCACTCAGTCCTCTGAGCCACACCAGCCAGGGCCCAATTATGCTTTTTAATCCCTGCACCTTTCCCCCCATTTTTCTCCTTCTTCTTTCCAGCTGATAACCCTCCAAATGATCTCCGTATCTATGATTCTATTCCTGTTCTGGTTGTCTGCTTAGTTCATTTGTTTAGATTCAGTTGTTAATTCTTGTGACTTTGTTGTCATTTTAATGTTCATGGTTTTGATTTTCTTCTTTTTCTTAAATAAGTCCCTTTAATATTTTATGTAATAAAGGCATGGTGATGATAAACTCCTTTAACTTTACCCTATCTGGGAAGCACTTTATCTGCCCTTCCATTCTAAATGATAGCTTTGCTGGAGAGAGTCATCTTGGTAGTAGGTCTTTACTTTTCATCACTTTGAATACTTCTTGCCAGTCCCTTCTTGCCTGCAAAGTTTCTTTTGAGAAATCAGCTGACGGTCTTATGGGAACTCCATTGTAGGTAACTCTTTGTTTTTCTCTTGTTGCTTTTAAGATTCTCTCTTTGCATTTAACCTTTGGCATTTTAATTATGATGTGTCTTAGTGTGGCCCTCTTTGGGTCCCTCTTGCTTGAGATGTGAGCTTCCTGGACTTGTGTGTCTATTTCCTTCTCCAAATTAGGGGAGTTTTCTTTCATTATTTTTTCAAACAAGTTTTCAATTCCTTGCTCTTCTTCTTCCCCTTCTGGCCTCCCTATGATCCAGATGTTGATCCATTTGGAGATGTCCCAGAGGTCCCTTATACTATCCTCATTTTTTAAAGTTTTTTTTTCTGGTTGTTCTGGTCGAATGTTTATTTCTTCCTTCTGTTCCAAATAATTGATTTGAAGCCTGGCTTTCTCCCCTCCACTGATGGTTCCCTGTACATTTTTGTTCATTTCACTTAGTGTAACCTTCATTTTTTCCTTTATGTTGCTGCCATTTTTTGAACTCTGCATCTGATAGATTGGTTATCTCCATTTCATTTCATTCTTTTTGGGGGGTTTCATTCTGTTTTTTTTTTTTTTCATTTAGGCCGTATTTCTTTGTGTCCTCAATTTGGCAGCCTCTCTGTGTTTGTTTCTGTGTATTAGGTAGAACTGCTTTGACTCCCTGTCTTAGTAGTGTGGCCTGTTGTAGAAAAGGCACCTGTAAATTGTATGATGTGGAGCCTTAGGTAACTGCCAGGGGTGGGGCAACCCGATTCACAAGTTTGTGGCTCTGTGTGGCAGGGGGAGGGCTCAGGGAGGGGACAATGCCACTGTCTGACTTCTGGAGGTTTGCCTGGCACTCACCCCATTTCCAGTCACTTTACCCACTTCCCTATGTGACTGGTGCCTTTCCAGCTATTGCCCTGGTGGTGAATCCTGGAGAGGTGGGTTTGAGAAGATTCTAAGTTGGTGTGGCCCTTTAAATGGAGTTTCCTAAAAATTTGGCAATTTCTTCTGATGCCCCAACCCCCACTGGTTTTTACAACCAGAAGTTATGGGGATTTATCTTCCCAGTGCTGGAACCCTGGGCTGTGTGGTCTGGTCTGCGGCTGAGATCACTTGCTCCCAAGGTGTCCCTCCTGACTTTTATCTGCCACACGTGAATGTAGGACCTTCCGTTCTACTGTGCCCCTCTGCACCACACCGCTTCTCTGCGCCGCTGCTCCCACCTCCATGACTCCTTCCCTCCTACCCACCTGGATGAGTGTGGCTTCTTGCATCCTTGTTTGTCGGACTTCCATACAGCTAGATTTTCTGAACACTCTGGGTGTTACTTGTTTGGAAATCTAGTTGTAATTCTCTCTATGGTTGTGCAAGGAGGCGAAGCTTGTCTACCTATGCTCCCATCTTGACCAGATGTCTGTTCATTCTTTCAGTTATAAGAATTATGCACAATTGAACTTAACTGTTAGCAAACACTGTAGCCAAAATTTTGGCTAAAAAATGGGTTCTGTTTTTTCTTTGTCCTGATATGTTTTATGAGAGTTATTAGAAGTTTTGGGTTGTTTTCTATCAGTTGACCTAGAGTCTTCAGCTATGAAGGGTCTCAAGACATAATCCATTCCTCCTCTACTTCAAGGCTGGAGCAAGCTCAAGCGTCCTTTGATGGCAGGGCCAGTTCAAGAAACCCTGGAAAAATTAATAATTTGGTGCCCTTTTAAAGAGTGATTCTTTAAAATTCTTTTCAGCCCAATTTAGAAGAATGAGCAATGAGAGGAGGGCAGAAGAAATCTCCCTGGTGGCTGTGCTTAGTTCCTCCTCCATTGTCACAAGTCATTCAGCTTTGGTTCCAAACCCAACTACTGGCTGAAATCACTACTCAGAAGTCACCAAGTTTCACGTCCTTAGATTGAGAAGTCCTGAAACACCATCCACTGTGACTCGACTTTTCTCTTTAGTGAGGAGGGTGAGGTGCGGGGGATCCCGAGCAACTTTATCAAACCATTCTTCCCCACATAAACCACCTTCTCTCTGAGATGAGTTCTGACAAGGACAGCTTTCTCCACTCTGTTCAGGGTCTCCAATACTTTGGCAGCCCCGTGGCCTAGCATCACAAACCACTGGCCCTTAAGTCATCCACGTGCAGAGGAACCCACCATCTTTATCTGGAAGGAGAGGAGCAGGGTCAATGGCTCGTTTCTTCTCTCACTAAACACATGGACAGTCTGGCCAACAGCAGTGTCATAAACTCACAAAGATCAGTGCAAATGCTTTTAACAACTGAGTTCTACGAATGTCATGAGTTTGACATTATGTAAACTAAATAACCTCCTTGGCCTTTTCTTGTATATTGGTTTATGCAGAATGGTGAAGATTATATCAGGAATCAGGGAACATGGACTTTGATTCTAGCTTTGTGATGAACTTGGTGTGTGACCTTGGGTCAGTCACTCAACATCTGGCCCCAACCCTGCACTGATGGTTTATAAATGGCAGCAATGGGTGTTGGGAATTACTTAAATCTCTGGGTCCTGGTTACTTTTCCCCCTCATTTTCTTAACTATGCTAGGCAAACTTTATTATCCTTTGAGATTCCTACTCCATTCATTAATTTATTCAAAAAATTTCTGAGTACCTACTATGTAGAGGGACAGTAAACTAAAAGACAAAATTCAGGATTTTCATGTATTTCACATTCTACTCCATTTCTCCAAGGGAATAGTGATTTATACTAGGAAGTCAAATAGTTTTCCATTAACTTTTCTTCCAGTGAGCTAGCTTATCATTGAAACCATTTATCAGGAAGTTTGCTACTTCATTAGTTCAGTTTTGGGGGGGCCAATATTCTAAACAAATATACTTGGTATCAGCTTGAATATTGCTAAAACTAGCTTCAGAAAAACCAGCACTGAGCCAACAACCAGCACCAAACCTCCGCCAAGGCCTTTATAATAAATCAGCTTTTACAGCAAATATTTCAACCCATTAGCAATAGTCAGTGTTTAAAGGGAGAAAAATGCTTGCAGCCCTAAGTCAACGCCTTGAGTTTTTGAGTGAGCTTAGGGATCACACAGCTCTTCCTGTTTCCCCCTGGTACTGAGCTGTGGGCCTGGGTTCTCCTCCACACACTGTCTCCAGATCATGTGTACATTCTCACTGAGGTAAAGTGGGGAATATTTATGAACTTCACATGCCTCTGCTTCAGAGAACAGATTTATTCAATAGCTGGAGTACAGAGGTTCAGTGCTCTTTGTTCCCACTGTCAAATATCATTTACGACCAGATGCCAGGCATCAGCTGCCCTACGAAACCTGTGCTGCTGCTGATACCGGCTGCCATTGAGCGAGAACTTCCTATGGGCCAGACGTCGGCTAAGAAAGAGATAAGAATACCTTATCTCCTTCAATAACCTCTAGTGAAACAACTCACATTACAGTTGAAGAAATGGAAATTTAGGGAGGCGAAGTAACTTTCCCAAGGGCATGCAACTCGCAAGAGGCAGACTGGCATCTACGGCCAGATTATCTGCTGTCAAAGTCCACGTGTGTCCACAACAGGGTCTCTCTCCACAGTGAGCTCGCAGGCTTCCTGGGAAGATCAGTCACACACACGGGAAACGAGGCAAGAGCTAATGAACTACGTCGTGTGCCCCTGTCTCTAGGGACAAGAGGTGGCCAGAGAATAGAAGAACATTTGGCTAGCTGGCAGAGTGAATTCCACTCAGGAAACATTTATTGAACTCTTCTGGGAACGTTTGATGTTATCAGAGATACAAGTTTGAACAAAATGTGCCCCTTCTCTGAAAGCAGAACTGCTTTTAAGTCCTCAAGTGAAAAAATCTCAGTACAGTTAGGACGCAAGAAAGAATGTAATAAGTGCTGTCATTCTGACAAGAAGGCCACAGGCCTTGGAGAGACTCATGGGAGCTGCGGCCTTTACGTTGGTCCTGATAGAAGTCAGATAAGTTAGCAAGGCACCTGAAAGGTAAGGGAAATAGGTATGAAGAGGAGGCCTAGAGGGCAAAGTGAAGGGCAATTTCAGGGCACTTCAAGGCAGGGCACGCAGACCAGTTTGGCCAGAATACGGAGGATATGATCTAGAGGAGAGGAAGATAAGGCTAAAAAATGTGGGTGGAGTCCAAACTTGGAAATCTCTGAGTGCTGATTCAAGAAGCCGTCTTTACAATGAGGAATGTGAACCGCTCACTTGGACAGTGATGGTGATGACAGGCAGGAGGAAAACGGTCCCTGGGACAAAGCAGCAGGGAGAAAGGGGTGTGTGTGGGCGGCTGTGCTGTAATGGGCCCAGGAGAAAAAAGGGGAGCAGGGTGTGTGCACGAGTCCTTACGAAGGAATACGGGATCATTTGGCTTGACACACCACTGGGTATCTTATGTGCTGGCTAGTTTGGGTCATATTAAGAAAATCAGACATGCCCCCCAGGAGATTGGAATCTAGCTGGGGAACAGAAGGCAGGCAAACAGGTAACTTCCGCATGATAACAGGCATGTTAGTGAACTACGCCACATCCGGGAACAGCTGCTTGGCCAAGGGAAAGGTTGCTTGCTTTGGGGTTCAAATAAGCTAGTGTGCGTCTCTTGTGAATTATTTACAAATAAGTCATAATTGTGCTTTACATTCTGACCATGTGAGATTTGAAGTTGACAACTCGGATGATAATATTTCAAAGTAAAATATTACCAGTTATTTTCACAAGTAACTGGTACAACACTATGGTGTTCTCAGTATAGGTCAGGAGGTATGTTTATCAGTAATTAAGGCTAATAACCTATTCATTCACTCAACAAATATTTATTGAGACACCAGTATGTGCTTGGAATATATAAAACATAGGATTTGGTTCCATCCAAAGAATTGGGTAAGGAAGATGAAACCAACACCTAAGATACGGTGGGTGCTTCTTGTATCAAAGTCATGCCCACTGTCTTGGGTTTGAAGGTATTTGTCCAATTATTCACGTACTGGACAGATAGAACAGGAATTGCTTATGGATCTCCAGCATTCTGGCGCTGCAAAAGTACTTTTTTTACGGACACGATTCTCTCCCTCTTTCTGACAAAGGTGCCAAGTGGGCACCTTTAGCTCTGCTTCATAAACTAACGAACTTAAATTCAGAAGTGTCAACACCTACTCACGAAAGCCTGGAGGCTGGGCTCTGCGCTCCGCCTCAGCCCCAGCGGCTCTGAGTTTATGGAGGACACCGGGAGTTGGTCGGGGTGGGCCCCTAACTTGCACACACTCTCTGAAAGGGTGTTGGCCGAGGATTGGCTGGAGAACTCCATCCATGAATGAATGAGGCCACTGTGGGGAGTTAGGTCTCTAGGGACCAGAGTAAATGGGCCACGCCGTCTTCCCGGGGCCTTGCTCCGGTGCTGAAGCAGGCTCCGTGGCATGAGATCCGCAAGGCAAAGGCACAAAGATCCTGGGAAAACACGTGCAGGGTAGAAATGAAGCCTCCTCCCTTCACCCAGGCAGGTCCCCTAACAGAGTCAAGCTCTGGGTGCTTGGTCCTGGGGTCCCTTCCACTTTCCACCCTCCGAGCACTACACAGGCCGTGGTCATCCGGGCGCGCACAGCCTCGGAGGGCTGGCCCCCAGCCCAGTGGAGCCAGGCGGGCTGGGAGAGCCGACGAGCCGATTGGAGGCTGCGAGGAAGCGCCTACGGGCAGCGCGCAGGGAGGGGCCGAGAGGGGGCGGGGCTCCAGATGGGCGGGGCCCCGGAGGCGGCAGCCGTTGCCCGGCTACGGGAGAGCTGAGCTGTTGGCCAAGTTAAGCCATCCATTTGCACGCGAGGAGCGAACCCCCGGCCCAGCTCTGCACCCCATACCCTGCACTCGGCCATGCCCTCAGCGCCCATGTGCCTCTGACTCCAGCCGGGACCTGCGGGGCGCGGTGAGCGGAGCCTCTCAGGTGACAGGGAAGGTAGGTGTCCGGCTCACCCAGGGGCCATGTGGCGCTGCGCAGCGGCCCCTAGCCCTCACGACCCTGGTGGACCCCCGCACGATGGCGGCCCGAAGAGAGGGCAGCTGCCCGATGGAGGAAGGGGAGCAAGCAAGGGCTGTTCTTGCGCAGAGTAGGGGGAGGGGGCCGAGGGAACCCAGCAAGGGCGACCCCTGGGAAGGAGTGACAACCTGGGGCTGCAGGGGAGGGCGGCTCCCGAGACGCGGGAGCTTCCGTTGCAGCTGCTCGAGGGATGGGATGGTAGGGTAGGAACTATCCTGGTCTCCGCTGGCGTCCGGGATGACGTACGGACTTAGTCTTTCTCTGCAGGGATCCTGAAAATGGAAAATCGGCTTGGGAGGCAGATGTGTGTAAGCACCTAAATCTATCTGCGCCCGGCTCCAGCCCGGCCTTTCACCTATCGAGCTCTGCCCCTGCCCGGAGCGCGCTTCACAGGGAGCTGTGTGCAGGCTGGGACTACCCACCCAGTTCCCAGCCCAGTTAGGGCTGAGGAGGTGGGAGGAGAACATTTACAAGATGCAAATTGTGCGTAGCCCACAAAGTCCTTGTGTAGCAATAGAACGCTTTTGCCAATGTGGACCTATTTCTTAGTACGGCGCCAAAGGGTCGCGCTTGTAATACAATAGAGAGAAAGGTCAGCTTTGACCGTGCTCGCCAAGGTTCTGATGCCATTTCATGGAGTTGAAATTTAGCTCCTACACTCTTCAGCGATCTGTTTTGATGGCAGGGAACCGTGCATCGAACCTGCATTTACCATTGTCACTTGTCACTTTTCCATGTCACTTGTCACTTGTCCATGTCACTTTTTTTTTTGCATTTTACTAAAAGGATGCAATTTGCAATGCAAACAATTTGCATTGTTCCATATTTCTTTAACTGAAATAATTTAAGGCAAAATACTTATGGAGTTGTGGTTTTCATTCCAGTGACAGTTTTCCTTTACTAAGAGATGATTTTTTTATGTAAAGAAAACATTTGTTGTTAAATGTGTCTTATGTAAACAGAAGGATTCATTTTAATACGTTGCTTTTTCATGAGCAGATACTTTATGCCAAAGAGAGGATTATAGGGCATTAGTTTGGGATTTACTCCATGTTTTCTGTGGTGCAGTTTCACCTTCGGTGTTTTTGTCAATGCTACTTTCAGTGTAGTTTAAAAATATATTTCATTTCAAGCACTGCTTATCATCTGATTTAAAGCTATGTAACCAGAAAGGGTGAGAATTGAGTCCTGCTGTGGAAGAGGGGTTTTGAATTATTACTCACAGAGGTGTGGGTAGGTAAAAAGAAATGTTTCTGCATGACACCTACCAAGTTGTTTTGAAAATAGTACAAAACGTGGAGATGCCACTTCAGCTTTTAAATATTGCATAAATATCAATGTATCTGTGAATTCTTTCCTTTCTAATCCATGAAAATGTCTTAGGACATTGACTTTGTTACTGAGGCCACATGGCTTTATTGACTTTAGAATTTTTCCCCCATAGTAAGTGCTAACTCTGGGATATTGTTGTTAGTATTTTCTGGGACAATCATGGAAGTGAGTTGTCGTTTCTTTGATGGGAGTGTCTCCGGACGCTGAGCCCAGGTTTGATCTGGGATGTGAAGCTGAGGACATGTGAAGGCTTTTTATGCTCGCGCAGTGTGAACTGGCTTTTCTCTCCCAGAGCCTGGATGGGAAAAGAACTGAGACAGGCAGTAATGGCATGCTGTGCTTAGTGCGTTGCTGTGGTGTAGTGGTTATAGCTCTCATATATGAAGCTAGGGAGGTATTCTGCAACACAGCCGAGGAATCCTGCTAACCCTCATTTGATTCCCCCTTTTCCACCTGTTTCAACCTCAGAACCCACACTTAACCCAATCTCTTGAGACTAGTCAGTCCTACCATTCAAAAGTGAACACAGCATGAAAGAAGAACTGAGGCATTTTAATACAGGAAAAAGCCAAGTCCTTTTAAATATGATGACTCAATATAGGAGATCAAGCGATGGAAACCCTGGAGAAGGCCAACCACTTCTGTGCTGACTTCAGGTTGAACGAGAATGCCCACCTTGTATAAACGTCCACCAGGTAAACAGCTGCTCCTAGGGTAAGACAGCCAGTGACACTGAAGCAGTGACACAGCCTTGTCTCCTAGCAGCTGATTATTAAACGGTCAGGCAGCCTTCTGGGAGGAACCTTCTGGCTGAAGGAAAGAACATGCACGCAGCATGAACCCAATTCCTTTTTCTGAGTTTCTGGTGGAGTGGTGAGTACGTCCATCGCATTTTGTCTGCAATGTTTGCACTGAAAAGCGAGATGTTTAATCAGTATTGGTTTATTCCCAGTCCACACATTACAGAATATGGACCTTTGAAACCAAAGTTTTAAGGCCTGGTTTTAAAACGAGAACAAACACCTATCAGCAGTTACAGAAGACAAAGGAACTTGCGTATGTGAAGATGAAATGTTATTTAGCCAGTCTTGAGTCGGCTTGGCTGGGTCTAACATGAGGAAATTCTAAAAGAATGGGGGCTACTTATACTGGAGAACGCTACAAATGTTACAGAGAGTGGTTTTGGAGTCTATCCAGACTCACTTCTAAAATAAAAATTTAAACAGCTGCATTTTAGAAATGGCGACGCATAATTCTCTTAGAATACTCTGTCAATGTTTGAGGTCCCTTCGGTCCTTAATGCTGCAATTGTTCTATTTGTACTTTAGGATAAACATGTAAGAATTTGGGGAAAAGCCCCTTAGTTACAGTATGCTTGTTCACTGAACAGTTTGAGAACACTGTATGACAGTTATTTTCCTGAGGCGAAAGCGCTAGAGTCCACGACTCAGAGAAGTAAAAGCAATTAGTCTCAAAAACCCTACCCTAGTTTAAATTCTGCTAAAAGGATTATCAGAGCCTGACAGTGAGTGATCCCTAATGGTCCTAAACGTTAGGGGAACTGAAGATATTGTACTTGGCCACAGAACATTTTAGAGCTTATAGCATTTTTAGTAGAAATTATTTCATGATTTGAAAAAGGAAAAATCATTCTCATTCCTAGCCAACCACAATATGTGTATTTTTTACTACGGCCTACCTTTGTGAGCTTCCGAAGCCACAGAAAGGGCTGCAGACTCTGTGATGTTAGGGAGGGACAGCTTTCAGAATACAGCGATGTTGAAGGCGGAGGCGCAGAATGACTAGAGGCTATGGGGGTTCCTGTCCTGTTTGGAAATGGCATTAATTTTTCATTCTTGTAGCATATGGGACTGACATTATTTCTAAGCTATTTATTATTATGCTCTACCATTGAAATATAAAATTCTGTGTGTATAGCACAGGCTTTATTTCAAGGCTGATTTTATAAATTGTAAGCCTGCCAGTTTACTTGAATGTTGATTTTTTAAAAAAGTATTTCAGCTTATTGCATATTGGAAAAATGTATGAGTTCAATATATTTTATTACATAATGTTAATATACTTTTACTAGAAAAGCTATTAGTAAAATAAAAACATGCGTGTACCGCATGTTCGATGATAAATCAAATAGCTTTTAAAGGGCGGAAAAATGAAGGAAGTTAATTTATTCTGAAAAAATTACCCAGGTTAT
The DNA here is from genome assembly GCF_014824575.4 of Sturnira hondurensis. Classification (NCBI taxonomy): domain Eukaryota; kingdom Metazoa; phylum Chordata; class Mammalia; order Chiroptera; family Phyllostomidae; genus Sturnira; species Sturnira hondurensis. The sequence goes on along the minus strand of NW_028082350.1, from coordinate 15,163,722 downwards.
TGGAATTATTCTGAGTCATAGAGTTGGGTCATTTGTAAGATCAAAAATCAATACCTTTCTCAGAAAGGTTGCTGACCAGATCTCCCTCCTTAGTGATGCCGGTCAACACTGTAGCCCTGTATTCAGGAAATGGGGTCCTGACCCACGTTGTACTGTATCAGAGCAACTTGTGCTTCAGGCTCAGGTTATAGGTGCACGTATTTTCCAAGTACATTGCTAGTCCTTACAATGACCCGAAGAGGTAAAATGTTACCCCTAATCAATGAACTCTTTGCATTCATTCAACATGTACCAGGCACATTTTGGGGGAGAATTACAGTTCTAGAGCAAGGTCACATTTCTTGTGACTGAGTCCTCACACCCCTATAGTTGGCTAACTCCTATGGCTTGGTCAGTGATGACATTCGGGCAGGGAGCCCCAGGGGACAACGGGGCGCAGTGGCACCTGGAGCCGAGAAAGTATAGGTGCGTCTTTGTGAGGAATGGCTGACACTCAGCTCTAGCCTAGCTGCTTCGTTGTGGGACTCACAGTGGCCAAATTCTCTAATTTTTCCAGAAAATTGTTCATTTTTAATGCTGAGAACTTATTTTAAAAATCAAGAGCTGTGGTGACGCGGAAAATGCTGCCGCTGCTGGCGACACGGGGGCTACGAGGGAGAAATCGCCGGCCAGTCACGCGGGGGATGGAGATAAGTCCCTATGGCAGGACAGCGGAGAGGGGACGGGGTCAGGAGATGCCAGAAGGACTTTGACAAAGTTGGGGGCACCACGGCGGTGAAGGTCCAGTGTATAGGGAGACCCGGGGCAGAAGGGACGCAGCCGGTGAGGGAAGAGGGGAGGGTTGAAGTAACCACCGTGGTTTGGGACCCACTGGTGTGCCCAGCCGATGAGAGATGAGGCTTGGAGATGAGGCTTGGAGCTTCTCCGTCCCAGTCGGGCGCCCGTACACTGCCACCCCCGAGGCCCCGCCTCTTTGCCAGGCGACACTCCAGCGCAGGTTTTCACGGTTTGGACAAGGGAGTAGACAAGGCGTGCCTTCCTGCACCTGTTGGGTTTATGTCCCCCAGGGGCTGGCCAATCGGGACACTGCTTTGTGTGGGTTCCATCCGTTCAGGTGGCCGGGCCAGCAGCCTGGTGTGATGAGCAGCACCGTCTCTGGGCTGCGGGCTCTACTGCCTCCTCTTTGCCTGCCCGGTTCTCCCGATACTGATGCTCTGCTGGCCATGGTCAAGGAGCAATCGGTGAGGCAGAAATCCCACACCCCCAGGACACGGCAAACCAGACATTGTCAGTCTTCTGTCACTGCGGAGCTGGGGCAGTGGCTCTGCACCCATTTGGCCAAGTGGTTGCTGGATACTTAGTAGGTGTCGTCTGCTCTGTGTATTTTGGCAAACGAGAACAACCCCAGGGGACCCACTGTCCCCAATATCAATGATTTGTATGTCTCCTGTTTGATAAATACCCCCAGATAGACTACTGAAGTATATAAAAGCATTTTTCTATTTGGGCCAGACTCAAAATTCCAGAAATTAAAACCAATTTCACTAACTACCTTTTTTATTGCCTTATTTTAATTTTAAATTCTAAACACTTAAACACTTATCGTCTCATTACATTTTCCTTCCTGTTATGCCAAAGCATTTCTTAAGGTATTTCATTTTGTTCCAAGAACTTCAAGGCCGCACTCATAACACTCCATGGGCTAACTGGCATATTTCTATGTAAATAAACAGTGAACAAGCCAGGCCGCATGGAGGGGTGCGGAGGAGCGCTCGCCACCCCTGCTGTGCTGCGAGCCCCCTCAGGGCGCCCCTTGGACCCTGAGCCCCCTGCCCCGTGCTGCCACCCCTGGCCCCCAGGAATGCGGTGACGGGGTGGATCGCTCCATGGGTGGATCAGGCAGGGCAGTGTTCTGTTACACAGCGTGTAACAATTCTGTCTATAAGTTCTGTTGACATCGCCCTCCTCTGCTGAGTAGAAGGGGTCCCCAGGTGCCGCAGGGTGGGACATGACTGGCGGTCTCCGTGGCAGAAGGGCCTGAGCACTGTTTTCTCCAAGTCAGCAGGCGCAGTGGGATTCATTTCCGCCCTCCCCAGGGCTGACTCCTTGACCCCAGTGTGCTCTCCCCATGCAGGGGTAATGCCCTGCTGGAGAGGGTAGCAGGACGGGGAAAGCTGCACTTCCCAGAAGCCTTAACGCAGTCCTTGGCGTTAGAAATGCTGAGTTTGAACTTCGCGTTGGTTTTTGGTCTTCCCCTGTTTTCTGCGGGCCTGTATGTCTGAAGGTGTAAACCCCTGAATGATGGCCCCCGTCTGTGTAGCCGGTTATAGTCTCAAAGGACTGTGCCATACAGCGGGTCCTTTGATCCTCAATGGTAAGGCCATCAATAACGACAGCCATCATTGCTAACGTGTGCTGAGCACTGCCCGAGACGGTTTGGTGCGGATGAACTCTCCTGGGAGCCTGTCAGAGCTGCTGAACTGGCTCATTCCTCACGGCCACCACACTCAGTCCAGAAGTGGGGAAACCGAGGCGTGGCCTGGGCAACTCATCCAGGTTCACACAGCCAGCAAGGGGTGTTCTCAAGATCAGCAGGCCCCTGACCACCTCAGTGACCAGCACTGGTTACGCTCTCATTCTGTCTTGGACACCTCTCAGTCTGGGCCTAACCTGAGTTCATCCTCTTCATGCCCCTGGGGCACAGGTTCTGTCTTCTGTCTGGAGCTGGGAAGTCTCAGGGTGACATTGCTCAGACAGGGGACTGGAAACCCCAGTGTTCTAGTTGCCAGGCACCATGCTAGACACTGGGAATACAGAGAGAAATAAGGCCTGGTCCCTGTTTTAAGCAGCGTAAACCAAGACACAAGTAAGCATGATCACTCTGCAGACTGACAGATGCTGTACGTGAGTGTGGAAGGGGCAACCGGCCACGGGGAGCACGTCTGTCCCCTGTGCTGATGGACAGCAGTGGGCAGTGTGACCACTGGCTGGTTCTTGTAGGGATTCAGTGGGAGAAAGGCTGTCTGGGACAAAGGGACCGCCTGAGTCCGAGGGCACAATCACAGGCATGCAGGAGACCACGAGTGCGGTGGGGGGCTGAGCTGCAGGGGTGATGAGGGGCCTGACCTGGGGTGTGACCTGCTGGAAGGCCAGCAGGCGAGATGCTAGAGGCCACAGGGGCCACGCTCGGGAGCTTAGAAGATGATTTGTGGGGACAAACCTACCTGTACCCCTGGAAATTTAAGCAGGGCAGCACTACTTTCATACTTTCCATTTGGCACGTGCATTGGGAGAACAATGCAAGTCAGCACATAGGGCCCAGTTCCACCCATTTTTTCTACCCAGTCATTAGAAACAGCTCTTTATGATGCAAAAGTCATAGTGCTTATTTAATTTTCTCCTTTCTTTGGTCGTGTGTATATGATTTTTTATCTTGTCACCTCTTTTAGACACTTTTCAAGGAGGACCATGTCTCTTACCCTTTTGTCTAAAAGTGGTGCACATTTTTTCTCTATCTGAATGAAATTTTTACACTACGAAGAATTTGTAGAAATAGAAGGGGAAAGTTTGCACAGAATGCCACATGTGACCCTGGCCATTGATAACATTTTGACATGAAATCGGTGTGCCTTATGAAGTCGAAATCATGTTCCCACGACTTCTTACTCCTACCGCGGGCTGCCAGCGGTCGTCCGCCTTCCGCGGTCAGCGGCGCAGGGTTCCGCAGCGCGTTCAGTCCAGCCGGTCGCTCCATCACGGTGCGCCCTGCCTCGGTCCGCCTCTTGTCACATTGTGGGAACGCTTGGTATTTACCCCCTCTTTTTCACAGTAGTTTAACTCCATGTAGATTTTATATATTTTTTTACTTTTAATAATGAGCACATTTAGAAGCATTTAGGACCGTGTGGAGCCACACGACCCGCAGCATACCTTCCATGGAACGCGATTATCTCTGGCCCCCGGCGCCGCCTCTGCACAGGCTGTGAGCTGCACGGTTGGGTAACTGCCGGATGATTTTTGAGATACGCAAGGGGCACAAAAAGGCCATGACTGACAAAGTGGAAACGCAATAAAAGCTGCCTAAATTCTCTAAAAATGAGCCATTCATCCCACAGACGTAAAAATGCAATCTGTATAGCCCTGGCCGTCGGAGCTGCTCATGCAGCCGAGAGGCCGGTCCCATCAGTGAGCGCCTGGCTCCGCGCAGGCCGCTCGGGGCTGGCGGCTTGGCCAGCAGTGGACAGAGCCGCGGGCCCAGCTCTGCTTCCTGGATTGCTGTCATTATTGTTTTTCTTGAGCTATTTGGCCCACGGGGCTGCTTCCCTGCTCTGGTTTCTTTTTAAGTAGTCCGATTATTTGCTCTGGGTCTCCTGTGAGTTTTGGAAGATTCAACTCAGAAGAGAAATGGAACCCCTGTTTCCCAACCTGATAAGGAGCCACCAGATACCTCTTCACTAGGGGAAAAAAAAAGCCCATTGTTCTGACATTGTCTGGAGCTGTGAAAAACGACCCGGTGTATTTCTACATTTTAGATAATTTCTGGTGAAGATGAAGAGGCTCGGATGATCTTTCATTGAAATGTCAGATTAGTGACCCCAATTTCATCACTTGTAAATGATTTTTAGGTGTCTTTAAGTGAACTCATATATTTTTCTGCGAATGTACAATTTGCGCCGACGTGGTGGGGGCAAAAGCCCAAACATGGGCTGTGTCTGCTTCTTCCTGGAGTTGAAGGTCCAGGAAGCTCACGGATCGTATTGCAGGGCCGAGGGACCGGGCACACTGGGGCCGGACCACCTGGGTTCGTGCCCAGCTCTGCCTCTTACCAGTGATGTGACCTTGGGCAGGTGACTCAGTGCTCTCTGAGCCTCAGTTTTCCCTCTCTAAAATGGGGATAACAATATTACCCATATTCTACAGTAGCTGTAAAGAGTAAATGAGTTAACATGGTGAAAACAGTACCTGGCGCAGAGTGTGATTAGTAGGTGTTCTTTTTTTTTTTTATCACTATTATTGTCCTATTGGCGCTAATTGAGTCCATAGAATGGAAGGTTCACACAGTCACTCTCTGAACGTAGCCCTGTGCTGGGGGAAGAAGGCTGGACACCACAGAGACTTGGGTGATCAGTACAGGCCTGGAACACCTGTAGAAACTTTGCATGTGGTCCCTAAGTAGATGAAGCGGTAACTCTCCTAACTTAAATTTTTAAAAATTACATATTATATGCCTATTGCATCTTTTTAAAGGTGATTGCTTTTACAGCATAAATACTATTATCTAGTATAGATAAGCAAATTGTAAACATTATACAGTAAACACAAAGCACAGTCACTAATTGTCATTAATTAGTGTATAATTCACTGTATCTTATCTTTCAGAACTTTTCAACAAAAGACACCTCTAATAAGAACCATGGCTTCAAAAGTGCCTCTGGGACAGGACAGGCCACTTCTCACTGTCGTGGTGTTACTGGCCTACTTGGTAAGTCCACCCTACTGTCACGGAACGCGGTGAAAGCGTTCATGTAAGTAGTGCCCAGACTTTTTTCTACGTCCGATCCCATGTTTTAAAGTTTTCTTTCAAATGCATTTCATGACTGTTACATTTAACTAATAAAGATTGCGCCCGAGTCTGGACATTTGTGACAATTGCTAAAATTGTTTAAATGAAGATGCGGTGGAAATGGTGGAAATCACCAGTGTTGCTTGCTGCCCCGTGATGACCGTCACCGCGGTGAACGAGAGTTTCCCGCAGCGCATCTTACATCCCAGCAGGACCCTGCAGTCTCTCTGGGCACCCACAACTCACACCGTTGTGAAGTGTTAAGAACTGACTTTTTTAAGTTCTATTATTTTTACGTAGTTATTTATACGCTTGGTTCCAAAAGTCGTTAAGGACAGATGGAGAATTCCCCCGTGTGAAAGCCTGACACAAGAGAGCTATGAAGCGTTCGAAAGGGTTGAGACTGACTTAGTTTGAAGAGACAATCATGGTCGTCAACTATGAAAAGAATCACTCACCCTGAAGCGAGTACCCAAAGTCTTCTTGGAAGATAAAATCAGAGGAAGTGGTGTCCATCTGGACTCAGATTCAGGCAGATGTGAGGGAAGCTTCCTTTCTTTGATGTGAGGTTGTTCAACACGGGAATGAACTTCTAGAAGGTCAAAGCCTCTATGGTCTCTTTGTGATGGGAGGGAATCTCTCTCTCTCTCGTAAAACAGCTCCTCCAGGGCTGTGAAGAGAGGCAGGAGATTATCAGACCGTCAGCCCCAAACGATGTTCTAGCACTAAACCCCACCTTGAACTCTCCCTCCCGCCGGCTCAGCAGGTCCAGGCTTTGATTTCGCACAAGGAGGCCAGCAGACATCGTTCTAGATGTTCCTGCTTCGGGATGGAGGCAGGTGACTTCTGGCCGAGATGGAGGTGCAGGTAGACACAGTGTGTCTCCTCGCACAGCCAAGAGAAGTACAACAAAACATTTAAAAACTAAACACAAGCAGAACTGACAGAAAACTGAACTGTATGGAAGTCCCACAACCAAGGAGCTAAAGAAGAAACACTCACCCAGACCGGTGGGAGGGGCAGAGACCACAGCCCCGTGGAGAGGATTTTCGGCGAAGCGGTAGCTGGAGGACCCGGGGTCCCACATTTACATGCAGATAAACCGGAGGAACAACTGGGGAACGAGACAGACCCACAACCCAGGGTCCCAGTGGGGAAATAAAGCCTCAAATCTCTGACTGAAAACACCTGTAGGGGTTGAGGTCCCAGGAGAGACTCCCAGCCTCACAGGAGAGTCTGCTGGAGAGACCCACAGGGTCCTAGAACGTACACAAAACCACCCACCTGGGAACCAGCACCAGAAGGGCCCACTTTGCTTGTGGGAAGTGGCGGAAGTGACTGAAAACCAGCTGAGAGCAGAGGAAGCAGCACGATTCCCTCTCGGGCCCTCCCCCACATACAGCATCACAACCCAGCGACTGGGTGCCTCGCCCCTGTGAACACCTAAGGCTCTGCCCCTCATACGTAACATGTGCGACAAGACAAAGAAAAAAGGCCTAAATGAAAGAACAGAACAAAGTTCCAGAAAAAATACAGCTAAGCAATGAAGAGATAGCCAACCTATCACACGCAAAGTTCAAAACGCTGGTCACAAAATAGAGGAAAAAGTGAGGGTTATAAAAAGTGAAATAAATAAAAATGTGTAGGGAACCAACAGTGATGGGAAGGAAACTGGGGCTCCAATCAATAGTTTGGAGCAAAAGGAAGAAAGAAACATTCAACCATAACAGAATTAATAAACAGCAATTCAAAAAAAATGAGGAGAGGCTTAGGGACCTCCAGGACAACTTTAAATGTTCCAACAGCCGAATGATAGGGGTGCCAGAAGGAGAAGATGAAGAGCAAGAAAATGAAAACTTATTTGAAAACATAGTGAAGAACTTCCCCAGTCTGACAAAGGAAATAGACTAAGAAAAAGAAGATAAAAATATGAACAGTAAAATAACAAACTCACAACTATCAACAAGTGAACCTAAAAGACAAAAACAGAAACAAACTAAGCAAACAACTAGAACAGGAAGAGTGTCACAGAAATGGAGATCACATGGAGGGTTATCAGCGGGTAGGAGGAGGAAGAGAAAGGGGGGAAAGGTACAGGGAATAAGTATCATAAATGGTAGGTAAAAAATAGGCAGAGGAAGGGTAAGAATAGTGTAGGAAATGTAGGAGCCAAGGAACTTATATGTATGACCATGGACATGAACTAAAAGGTGGGGAGAGGGATGCGGGTGAGAGCGGATGTGTAGGGTGGAGGGAAATAAAGGCGGGTAATGGTACAACTTTAACAGCATAATCAATAAAAGACATTTTTAAAAAGATGGAGGCAGTTTGTACTGAATAATTGCTGGTTACTCTACCCACCAAAAGCAGGTTCCCGGGCACCTGCTTGTGAGAGGTTTCATCCAAAACGACGGTGCCTCTGATCTCCTGGTACTTCCTGAGGCTTTCAGCTTGTATTTCAGAAAACAAGACTGTAGTCAGAAATGTCACCGAGGGCGTGTCTACTAATGAAAAGAGGTCGAGCTGAATGCTGGCCCCCACCTGAAATTGCATTATTTATGACATTTTTATAAAATACTGTTAAGAAGCAGGTGAAACACACTCTTGTAGGATGACAGTAGATAAAGTGAGTTTACTCTTTTTAGCTAAAGTAAGAGGAAAAGGCTATATTTGGGAAAATGACTTAGAACCTTTCTTCTTGCCGAAACAGAGGACCATCTTTCCATGTTAGTCCTATTCTGTGAACCAAACTACTCGTTAGGCCCCATGTGAGTGGCGACACGGTAATCAGGAGGAATGTGAGTTCATAACTTGCAGGGCACTTTTACTTTGAACTGTGCAGACGGTTTGGCCACGATTGTCAGCATCATCCTCATCGAGAATTTTCCTGATCTCACAGTTGTCAGAAGTGTTGGAAAGATAGTCTCTAAGTGAATGCAGTTCCCCTGAAAAGGACAGAAACTTCCACACCAAAACTGGGTGGCAAATATGGGGTCTGTCTGGAAAAGTCCAGCTATGAGGTCTGTTCAAAAACAGTCCGTTGTTAATATATGGAGAAGGGTTTGCACGACTTCAGTGTAACCTGGCAGCCAAGGAGAGTGGGTTGGAATGCGCATGTGTGAACAATGACGACTTCACTGTACAAGTCAGTGGGGGCAGTAGATGCTGTTGAGTGAGCATGTGTACTGTGTGGCCGTCACATTCAAAATGACTGAGTGAGTAGAGTGACAAATCTGCCTCAGATTTTGTATTAAGCTTGAGCATTCCTCCGTGGAAACTATTCAGATGATTCAGAAGGCCTCAGCTATGGGCAACTGGTGATTGGTAGCTTTATCTTGACAATGCGCCTGCTCATGCATCACATCTCGGGCAGAGTTTCTGATGAAATATCAAGTCACCCAGGTGACTCAGCACCCGTACAGCCCAGATTTGGTGCCCTGAAACTTATGGCTTTTTCCAAAACTAAAACCACCTTTGAAAGGGAAGAGATTTCAGACCATGGATGAGATTCAGGAAAATACGACAGGGCAGCTGATGGTGGTGGGGAGAACTGTGTGAGGTCCCCAAACAGCTACCTTGAAGGGGACTGAGGCATCACTGTCTTACATACAATGTTTCTCATATCTGGTATCTTCTTCAGTACATGTCTCTCTTTTTCATAGTACATGGATGGATACCTTCTGGACAGACCTTGTATGTCTGAAGGACAATAGCAAAGTTCCTATAGCTATACAAATTTATTTTGTTTATTTACTTAATTCATTATTCTTCAATATGCTTGTTTTTTTCTCTTTTATTTTTGCTTATTTTTCTTGATCAAAAATATAGTTTTGGAAATTAGAAGTTCTCAGATTGCAAAAGGACTGTGTGTATCTGCATGACTGTCCTTTTATATGTCCTCTTAGAAAGGAGAGCAGCTTCCAAGTCATTCCCTACCTGCGTCCTCGGAAGTGTGTCAGGGGAAGATGGCGGCTGATTCCCAGAAAGAGGGAGACTCCACTCAGGGAACACAGAGAGGAGTCAGGCACATCGATTTATTTGTCTTCCAACTTAATCAATAAAATGATATTTTCTTCCTAAGGTGAAAATGAGATTGTCCTCGCTCTGACCTAATGTTTACATCCAGTGATTGTAGGAATCATACTGAGGATATTGTTTGTTTGTGTTTTGCAAACAATGCAATGAACTCACTGTAAGGTAATGTTTGTGAAACGTTTTTTTCAGGCATGTGAAGTGACCTGTGAGACGGGGGACTGCAGACAACAAGAATTCAGGGACCGGTCTGGGAACTGCGTTCTCTGCGAGCAGTGCGGGCCGGGCATGGAGTTGTCCAAGGTGTGGTATGCTCGCGGGACCAGCAGAGGGGTGCCTTTCAGATGCGTCCTTTTTAGCTAAACTCTTTTAGCTGATTACTCATGAAGATTTGGGCACCGTGACAGAACGCTTGGTTCACTGTGTCACTTTAGCCAAACACAGTTCCCTTTACAATACTTTTGTCTCTGTGTGCCTTACCGAGATACAGGAAATAGGTTCTAATAACCAGAATTCAAAAAATGTTACTGTTTTATGTAACTTAGTGCTTATCATATTTTATTGAAAGGATAAAATTATTAAGGCTTATCTAAATAAACCTTATTGAAATAAGGTTTATTCATGAAAAAGGGTCAAAAGTCTACTAAAGATTAAAGAATCAAGCACTGGGAACAGAAGGTGGTGGTGCCGCCATTTACTGAGACTCCTGCTTCTCAACATTGCTAGGCAAGAGCAGAGCTCACCAGCGCCTCCACCAGCGCGGCTCCGAGGGGCCATTCTCCTCCAAACCGGGGGAGTGGACACCTCTGGGACAGTGCAAGGCTCATCGGTCTCCCCAGCCTGAGTATATGTCACCCCTAGATCGTTTTAAAATAGATTCGTTTTAATCACCATTCGTTAAGACACTGTGTTGTAGCGCATTTCTGAGTCTCGGATGTTCTGGGGTCTCTTCTTTTTTGTGAGCATGCTAGAATGTACATCAACTTGCTTTCTCTTCTGACCTTTTGAAGATGTTACTAGTTGTGGGGAATTGAAGTGTCATTTTTTTCTCTAAATAAAGCATGAAAGTCTTCCCATTAGAGAGGAACAAAAGGTTCTTCTTTTTCTTTAAAGCAACTTTCAAAAGAGAAGTCCTCTGGCCCTCAAGACTGCCATTATTTAGAGTTGAGTCTTGTCATCTTTAGATTTTTGATCAGTGATCTGCAGACAGCAGGAAACCAGGAGTTTGGCGTCCCCAAGTCATTCCTGACTCAGGCCCCTCTCTGGCGGTTGTGTTAAACAAGGGGCGGCTGTCAGTGCCCTGGGCTGTCCCTTTGGGTTGAAACTGGCTGACCTGTGAACTCTGTGTGGTGTCTGGTTAACTAGCATCTCAGCCCGGTGTTTTAATCTGTGGGGTGTAGCAACATGCATTCTCAGACAAAGGTTTTGCTGTGTCGGAGGATCTGCGGATCTTGGATCAGTGAACAAAGTGGCGAAGAATGCAGCCGTGCCCAGGGGCACATGGACTGCGGCGTTTCTACCCAATCTCTGAGAAAATCTGGAGGAGACTTAACAGATGAGTAATGCCGAGATGGGTGGGTCATTTTAAGAAATTGCTCCCTAACCTTTATCCTTTGAATCTGGGGACGATAACCTCAAAATAATTTCTGGAGAATCAAACCAGAGGATGAAGGTACTGTTGGCTCTAACATTTATTTTTATTTAAAGAAATCTCTCCTGAGATGATCTGATAGCAGTTCCCATCTTTCGCAATGTTCCTGGGATATCTGGAAGAAGTACTCTTCTCTGGGTAGCGATTCTCCCTGAGCACTGCAATAGCTGTCCGACCCCATTCCATTGGAATGGAAGCCAAAGGGTAGCAGTTCAAATAATTCTTCTGTATGTGCTTATTTTATTAATTTTCATTTCAAAATTCATTATTATTTTCTTCACTCAGACAAAAGACCAGGACAACTTGAGTGAGAAATAAAAGAAAAAAAAAAGAAATAAAAGTAAAGGTCAGGATGTCATGGAAACATTAGGTTGTCAACAACCAATCGGATGCATGATATCACAGGTGTCCCCTGGGTCCCCATGCACCCCGAGGTGCCGACGTGGAGGGCAGGAGACCGGCTCCCTCGGCCGGCATTCTTGCCCTCCACACAGGGTGCCCAGCTGCTGGCAGAGAGAGAGAGAGCACAGCTCTGCCACAGGAGTGGAAGGCTCAGTCAAGCTCAGATAGTTTGGGGGGAAAAGTGACAATTAAATCTAGTGACATCAAAGCCATCAACTTCATGTGTCATAAATAATATATTTCACCAAGTCTTTTATCCTGGTTTTAGCTCTTAGCAAATAGTTGGTGCTGAGCCTTGCCCGGTGTAGATGCAAACCGTCAGAGAGGCAAAGAAACATGCCAATGGGAGTATGAATCTATTTCTATCTCCCAGTTACCTAATCAAGGCAAAGAGCTTGAGTATTTACAAGCAATTACTTGGGGCCCAAAATTTCTAAACTGTCTGTCCACTCATAGCTTTTCAGTTTCTCCTTTTCGGGCTGCCTTTATTAAAGTTTTAGCCGTAACATATCTTTCATAGAAAAGAAAAGTAAGGTTTGAATATATTAAGATCAGATAAATTAACAAACATATTTGACTTGTTAATTATCACTTTCCACTTTATGAATCAAGGGACAATGTAGTCTTCTAAGACTCGACTTTTTCTCCATTGTCAGAGGACTACATTGATAAATAATCTAATTGCTTTTCACTTGGAATACTAAATATAATAATATATACCTCATTGTACTCCTTATTGAAGTCAGACTGAATGGTGGCTTGTGTCACCAAGGAACTGGAGTGGGCCTTTTCCTGTTTCTGAGGCAGAAGCTACACACCGTTGCTCACCTTGCTCCCTAAGAAGTGTGTGCTGGGCGTGGAAGCAGCAAGTGTGGGCTCAGGGGAGTGAGCACGAGGGTGGGTGAGAGCAGATGGGCTTTGTTTCCCCGAGGTGACCCCACTAAAGCTGAGCTACTTCCTGCTGTCCGAACTTGGCCCGGCGGCGGCCCCGCCCCCGAGCAGCCCGTGTGCCAAAGTGCTTTTAACACGACCGCCTCCTCGCAGTAAATCAGGAAACTCGTTTTTGCATGAGCCACTGGAAATGGACTGCAAGTTCCTGGCACGCTTTTCAAAGTAAGCTTTTTCTAACCAATTATTGGGGTGACTTTAGTTAATGTGAGAAACGAATTCTTGTAAACAATGGGGTTCTTCTCTCCACATGGACGCCTGGCTGGCCACAGAGTTTCAGAGACACCCACTTTTTGGAAAACTGTCTCCGTCCACATGAAGAAAGTCTCACACGCACAGAATGTAATTTGCAAGCATAAAAAAGATTCATTTTTGCGATTTAATTACAGCGTTGCTCACTTTATGTTTAATTACACCTAATCGAGCCCTGTGATGCTTGGCAGATATTAACACGCTCTAGCTTGTACTTTTTTCTTTAAAAAACTCAGCTAAAGATTTTCATAAACTGAAAGTTGGGGGGACATGTGCCTGGTGTTGTTTGACGAAAGGAAATGTAAAAAGCTGATTTCTAAATGCCAGCAACAGAAGCCTGCTTTGTCATTTCCATTCGTGCGCCTTGGATTCCCTCTCCAAGAACCTTCTCCTTTGTCCAGACTGGAGCTTTTACAGTTAGTTCAGAGAACCAACGGTCATCCTTTACCGGCTGTAAGAATGAACAGGGCTTTCGACCCGGGGCCCAGCACGTGTTTCCTGGACAGCGGACCCACCGCCTGGGAAGGCCCCGTGGCCACAGGAGGGACCTGCTCCTGGAAAGTGTGGGTGTGGGTGGGGTCAGCTGGCGCTTGTTTCTCTTCTGTGCTCGATTCACAGAGGCAGGAAAGGGAGAAGGGGGACTCAAGGACTGTTTACTTTGGGTCATTTTGCTGCCGTGAAGCCACCAATCGTGGCTGAAAAAAAAAATGGGGCAGAGTGACAAAGCCACCAGGGCTGCCAGCCAGCGAGGAAGCAGCCCTCTCCTGCCTTGAACCACCCCGTGCAGACCCCCACCCCCACCCCACCAGTCCAGGAGGGTCTCACCAGGGGGAGGCATGGTTGTGGACTTCCCATGGGTTTGTCCCCTGGAATAGAATAAAAATAGCGGCTTTAGGAAATACTGCCTTGAACAACATCCATCCACTCCTTTACCAGCAAGTTGGGGCTGCTCACCAGGCTGTTGTGCATTGAGGGGAACAGTACCCAGCCACTCTGGGTGAAAGTGGGCGGGCTGGACTCGCGCCCTTGGCCATAGGTGTGGTGCCGGTGCAGCGGGGCTCCAGTGGGGAGAGGCCTGGCCCGGCTGCCGGTGCAGCTCAGGCAAGGAGCGGGCGGGTAGAAAATTCTGAGAGGAAACGTCAGGAGTGGGGTGGTTCTGGCTAAAGCTGAGCTAACAGTGAACGCAGCAAGCAGACATTCCCCCCCGGGGAAGGTGGAGGACCAGGAGCCCTATCAGACGTTGAGGGGGGGCTTCTGGTTCACCCGCTCAGCCAGGTGTCCACCAAAACTGGGTTTTCCAAGGGAGTGCCCAGAGGGCCTAGGGGTGGCCGGCTCTGACCCCACAAAGGCTGCGGGTGGGTAGCAGGCGCGGGGAGGGGCTCTGGGGAAAGAGCGGGGGAGGGAGGTCTCCAGTGCCAAGGACTGTTGACGTGTGGAATGATTTTCAGAAGTAGAAACCCTACAGAAGTGCTTTTTTCAAAATTGCAGTTTAAAAAATTCATGTAGCTATTAAGTAAACAGGTGCTCTCAGGGGCTCAGGGAAGGGATGACCCTCCAGCTTCGAAGGAGGTGGGTCCCTCACCGTCTGGCCGCCTCCCTTCCCCTGGTGGGGATGGCAGTTCACGCTCCCAAAGAAACAAAACACATGCAGCTTTTCCTGAGGCGCAGGCCAAGGACGGACTTACTCTTTTCTGCCCTCCTCCTCTTCCCTCCCCAAATACACCCCCACCCCCGCAAAACCCTTCTTTGCACGAAACGATGGCAGGGAGAGCCCTAGTGCAATGGGAAGAGTCCGAAGGCGGGGCAGAGGTCACAGCTATGACAGCACATTTTATTCAGGAAGCTACTGCCAGGGGGGAAAGCGACCTCAGAGGAACCGGGCTCAGCTCCAAGTGCAACATGGACTTGGGGGTGGGGATTCGATGAAGGCAGGGGCAGGGTCTGGGGGCAGGGTGCCCTGGAGCCCAGCAGACTCACCAGGACTATTGCGGAGGGCAAGCCAGGGGTGGGCGTCGCCAGCCCAGGGGTGGTCTGGGGGACGCTGCATCAGACACTGAGGGTAAGCAGTGGGGGTGGGGCAGGGGAGGCTCTCAACAGCTATTTACAGTTGAGCCTCACAGGGTTTTTAGACAGCTGGCCTGGGAAGGACCGAGCCTAAGAACAGGGCCTCATTGGAAGTGGTGCAGAGGCACCTGCAGAGCTCGGTCGAGGAGGGAGTTGGGCAGAGGGCTGAGTCTGAGCGCGGCAGGCCAACCTGCCCTCCCCCTCCTTTGGCAACCCGTGTCCTGGGCACCCGTGCAGAAGCCCACGCCTGCCTTTTCTTCCATCCCCGAGTGCGGTGGAATAGCAGCCACAGAAAACGATAGGCCTGAGGAGGTGACCCCTTTCTGCTCAAAAGTATTGGGAGAGAAAGCCCCACAGGTTGGTGCTCCTTTCATTAAGTGCACGGTTGGGTCAGGGGTCCACGCTGGCGCGATTCACCAGACCTGCGGCCCTCTTCGTCCCAGCCCCTGGCACCCCGTGAGGAGGAAGGACAGGCCCGCAGAGTGACGGGATGTTCTCTCCAGGTGCGGGTCTGAGGGCCTCTCCGAGGTGCACTGAGTGCTGAGTGCGGACCCCACCAGTGTCAGCTGCTGTGCAGGGGTGCGTGTGGGGGTTGTTCCCTGCAGGGGACCCCCCACGTGGTGCCAGTGTCTGCTGCGTGCAGCAGGACGGAGGCAGAGACCAGGGATGGGAAGGGTTTAACAAAATCGTGGGTGTTAGTTGTACAATATAAAAGGTGAAAACAGGAGAAGTGGAAAAGAAATGGTCTGCAGCTTCCTTTCTTTTTCCCTCCTAGGGATTTAGTGAACTTAATGGGGAAGCTTTCAAGGCATTTTCACCACCTAATTTTACTGAATGAAGTAAGAACATCAAAGTAGACATTTCCACTGGGGACAATTTAAAATTTACAGTTGACCCTTGAACAAGGCAGGGTGGAGGGGCACCCACCCCCCTCCCCGCGCAGCTGTCTAAATTCACAGGTTCCTAACCTCGGTTTGAAAGTGTATATGAAATGCTGTTTAATGTACAGACTGGATTTCAAACAGTCACGGGCTTCTGTGTTTCCGGCGCTGTGGAAACGACAGTGCGTTCTAAACGGGATTGCTGACCTGGTCGCTATACTGTGCTTTGGTTTCTTGGAATTCTCGGACTTTTCAGTTAATTTAGTGTCTTTGGTTAATTTAACGTGTAGAACGGCCACTGCATCAATGTCTCAGACCACCATAGACTGCCAGCTGTATTATTTTTAGAAGTTTAGAAATCATTGGCTGATCTTCTCATCTCTCTTTTAAATTGGCCAATACTTCAGAGAAAATATACTGATGGCATTGGCCCAAATAATATCTATAAAAGTTCCCGGGAGACTCTATAGTTCCTGGTGCGTGCTCGGTCCACTGTGGCCCCGTTTGTGGTACTGACTCCTGGGTAGACTCCTGGACGAGGAGGCTTCTGAAATTTCTTACAACTTATCCTCATTTTCTAAAATGCCACTGTTGCTGCCGAAGTACTCATTTCCTGCCCTCATAAGTGAGTAGTGGACATTCACTGCCTTTAGTCTGAACATTTCCCTGACTTCAGTTTCTGAACAGTCACAAGACTGGCTTAATTAGGCCGGAGGGAAGTGCAGTAACTCCGCCTTCCGCAGCAACGGTGCAGCGCTGGGGGCCTTTGTTATTCAAATGCTCGCGGCCCCTTGAACAAAGTGGATGACTGAGTATACCTGTCATAGTAAGAGAGATGATTAGCAGTGGGGGACAGCCGGCAATGGCCCAGAGAGCCGCCTTGGTTCCCGGGGAGGCCGGCCCTCGGTAATTACCCAAGCGGGGCTTCGTTTCTGGCTGGCCCCTTGCCTTTCTCACGCCTGCGGTGTCTGAATAGCTTTCTCCTGCCCCTTAATCCCCGCAGGAATGCGGCTTCGGCTACGGGGAGGACGCTCAGTGTGTGACCTGCCGGCCGCACAGGTTCAAGGACGACTGGGGCTTCCAGAAGTGCAGGCCGTGCCTGGACTGCGCGGCGGCGAACCGCTCCCAGAAGGCCAACTGCTCCGCCACCAGCGACGCCACCTGCGGGGACTGCCTGCCGGGGTAGGTCGGGCGGTTTCTTTCCCTCGTCGTTTTCCACTCCGCTTTAAGCAGGCATTTTCTTGGTCTTTTCCAACCGCGGATGCACACCGCCATGAACCTGAACTCACTGGGTGAGTGAGGGGTCCCGACTTTGCGTCTGGCAGTCACGGCTAGGCCCTCGGGCCCGTGCACGGGGGCCAGGTGCTGCTTATGAATAAAGTGAATGTGCACCCTAACAAAGGATTAGTGTCACAGAACTCTCAAGTTCCTATAAATCAGTTAAAAAAAAACCACCAATCAAACAAAAAACGGACACACGGACAGAAGGGAAGCACAGGTGGCCTGCGACCCTAGGGTTTGTCCTCCTGGGGGGTCAGGGTCAGAGATGTGCAGACCGCGACCCTTCGGCCGTTTCTGCGGCTCCGTGCCCTGCGGCTGTAGGCCAAGCCCAGCGCCGCTCAGGTCGGGAGCGAAGATGCCCTCGCATGCGGAGCTTCTACCCTAATCAGGTTCTCAAAAACACCTTAGCCGTAAATAGTAAAGAAGCAAATTGCGCAGAAAGGCAAATGATGGCGATGCCTACGGAAACAGGAAAACCTAGCGCCACGGAGGGGAGGCGGCCGCTTCTGAGCGCGGACTTGCAGCGAGGAGGCCGGGCCCTGCGGCGGGCGGGAAGAGCACTGTGGCCACTGGGAGTGCAAGAGACTCCAGGGTGCAGGCCCCAGGGTGGCCGGTAGAAATAGGGAGGGTGGATGGGAGTGGGCACGTGCGAAAGGGGAAAACCTTAATGGTGAGCGTTGAAAAGGACCCTGGGCCTTGGAGAGGACGGGACCTGCGCCTGGACCACCGGGAGAGAGGCAGGGTCCAGGCGGAGGGATTTTGAAGCCCGCAGTTTCCTGGCCAGGTAAGCGTTGGAAACACGGGCCGGTGGGGTCCAGCCCTGGACTCAGAGTGGGTTTTAGGGAGGCATGGGTGGTGATACCAGTGCCACGGGGTGAGAGGCATCGCTGCCCGAGGGAATGGAGGAGAGACAACGCGGAGCATCGGGATGTTCTCACGGGCGCGCGGTACAGCCCGTTACCAGCCGGAGGCGGCCACTAGGAGCCGGGATTCCGGCGCAGGGGGAGGCAGGCCTCGCTGCAGAAGTAAAACCACCCCCGAGAGCAGCCAGAGCGGCAGACACGTGTTATTTACAATGTGCCGGGCACTTGGCTGAGTGCTGTACATGCGTTATGCTCTGCAGGGTCCACAGAGCTTTAGAAATGAAGAAAGAGTGTCTTATTCAGGTTGAGGGCTTTTCAGGCGTGGTCACTTAGCCAGTGTGTGCCCAGCACGGGGCCAGATGGGGGAGCCCGGAGGAGGGGCTGTCCCTGGGCTCGGCCGAAGCACGCCCACAGGACCTGGGCGCTTTTGACTGAATGGCATAGGATCCTTCTGGGGCTCCTGCTGAGGTCAGAGGGCGAGATAAAGCCTTGGGGTGGAAGTCAAAGCAAGTTAGGGAAGGGCCCGAGGGTCAGGCATGGCCGAGGCAATGACCCAGCGCCCAGACAGGTGCGAACAGCCGCGTCACCACCCGGAGCAGCCGAACAGAAGCCAGCTGCACTGGGGCTACTCACAACGGAGGTCTTCTCTGCTTTCACGGGTGAAAATGAAAAGGCAGTCCACAGAGTTAGAGAAATTGTTTGTAAGTTAAGCATGTCATAAGGGGCTGTCTTATCTAGTCTGTGTAAAGAGCTCTTACAACTCGGCAATAAAAAGGCAAATAACCCAATTAAAATATGGGCCAACAATCTGATTAGACATTTCTCCAAAGAAGACACACAAATGCTCAATAAGCACGTGAAAAAATGCTCAACGTTATTAGCCATCAGGGAAATGCGAATTAAAGCTGCCCGTGGCAAACCCGCAAGGACGGCTGTTACAGAAAACGTAAACAGTAACCAGCGCTGGCGAGGAGCCAGCGGGACTGGAACCGTCCAGCACTCGTGGATCAGCACTCGTGGATGCAAAGCGGTGCAGCCACTGTGCGAAGTCTGGCAGTTCCTCAGCAAGTTAACACGGTCACCGTGCGGTCCGGCAACTCCGCTCTTAGGCACACAACCAAGACCACTGGAAACACGCCCAGCAACGTTCACAGCAGCGCCATTCACAATAGTCAGAAGGAGAAACAACCCAAATGTCCATCCACGGATGAATGGATAAGCAGAGTGGAAGGTGTTCAAACGTTGGAGTTTTATTCAGCAATAAACAGGAGTGCATTACTGATACACGCTGCAACATGGATGAACCTAGAGAACATGAAGCGAAAGAAGCCACTCCCAAAAGACCACCTATTGTGTGATCCCGTAGCCTGAAATATCCAGAAGAGGCACATTCATGGAGACAGAAAGTAGGTTAGCGGTTGTCTCAGGCTGGGGTGGTGGAGGAGGGTCGAAAGCGTGGTGGCTATAAAATGCCCTAAATGTCCAAAGAGCTCGACACCTGTGCCTGTCGTTACCCAGAGGTTTTTGACCTTTGCCAGTCTAGCAGACGAACACACAGTAAACATCTGACACATTTTTATTGATCCCGGTGTCCAGTTTGGATAAAAGCACACCTCTGCATGTCTCTCTCTTCATCTGCGAGGCAAGGAGAAGAGGGGGCCCATGGGAGATCATGCCCACCTTCTGCCTGACTTAAGGGACAAGGGCTAAGCGGGCAGTGCCCAGAGAAGGTGGGGGAGGCACAGGCCCCAAGGACTGAGCGCTGAGGAAGGAGGAGAGTGGGTGGGTGCTGTCTGGGTGTGGGAGGGGCCGTCTCCGCCCCCCCCCCCCAGCTCCTCTCCAAGGTGCTTCCCCAGCCCTCAGCCTCAGCTGAGGTCGTCTGAACCCAGGCTTCAGTTTCCAGGGTTCGCTTCTTTAAGTAAAGGCTTTGATGCCGGCGAGTTAGAAATGACCGGACATTTGAATGTTTCCGAGTTTATTATATGAGTGCTTTAAAATGACAGGCTTCCTAAGCCAACATGAACATGTGAGAGAGGCAGGCAAGAATTACAGTGACTTCTACCCCGGTTTTCGGGAGTGTTTTAACAGCGCTCATCCAGCTCGGACTGTGGTTCACCAACACTCTCCTGTGTGGCAGGTTGCCCTTCATGCCGATTGTGTCTTTTCTGTCTAATCCAGAAGGAATCGTTACTTTATTATCATTTAAAACTATTTTTGGCAGGACTTAGTTTTTTAAGCACTTTAGTAAGGTGGGATTGCCCTGTGGAAGCTGCACACATTTAATGTACACAGCTCAGTGAGTTTGGGGGTAAGTGCATACGGGTGGGGTCCTCTGGTGCCTCGGTGTTCAGTTCGACGGAGTCCACCTTGTCTTTCCTTTTCTTTTCTCTTTCCTTTCCTTTCTGTCTTTTTCTTTCTTTTCTTTTTTTTTTCTGCCTGCTTCATATGCCTTTTGGTGTCACAGCTAAGAAATTGCCAGATTCAGTGTCATTAAGCTTTTCTCCTTTGTTTTCTTCCAGGAATTTTATAGTTTTGAGTCTTTCATTTAATATGTTTTGAATGAACTCTTGTATATGGTGTACAATGAGGAGCCAAATTCATTCTTTCTCATGCTGATGTCTAGTTTTCCCAGCACTCTGTTGGAGAGACTGTCCTATCCCCATGGCGCAGTCTTTGCCTTCTGGTCAAAGACTGTTTGGCTGTCTCCACAGGGGTTTATTTCTAGGTTCTCTATTCTATTCGTTGGTCCCCACGTGTCTCTTTATGCCAGAACCACATTGCATTGATTCATAGAGCTTCGTAATATTTTCATATCATGAAGTGTGAATACTCCAGCTTTGTTCTTTGATTTTGACTTTATAAATTCCAAAATAAATATCTTTAATTAAAATTGGATGGAAACTCGTATTAAAATCATTTGAACATTCATTATCCAATGAAAATGGCATGTTGAGCAAATAAGGAAGCTACTGAGCAGATCTGAGGTAACTTACCTCATTTCAAATGTAAATTTTGCTTCCATCACGCATTATACAGATTTGTTACTACATTATCCAATTTCACAAAATAATTGCATCTACCTTTCCTATACAGACTTGGTCTGTAAGTTTATTCTCCATATCACTATTTTTGTCATCGAGAAGTTGGTAGTTTTCTCTATGAAAGAAAATTGCTTGAATTCTCACCATCATGAAATAATCACTTTAATACTTGATATATAATATTTTTCTATCTTTTCAGTGCAGATATATACATATAATGTCTTTAGTGCATTGGTAAATAATCTGAATCTATAATGAAGTGTATTTGTATAAAATGGAATCATGTCATTCCCACTTCTTTTTTCACTTACTGCTATTTTATGAGTTAAAGACCATGCGTGATGGGTCCGCATCTCTGTTTCTGAGGCCCACCCTGTGCCCTTCGGCTGGGCCGTACGGCAGCCACTCACACCGACCGTGGTGTACTGAGATTGTGCCGAATTGGCTTGTCCTCTTCTACCAAAAATACCGTGGTTGCGTGCATTCCTGTACATGCAGTTTCACCCCCCTGATTACTTCTTTAGGCTGTATTTCAAAAATGAAATTATTGGGTAAATACTGTCAAAAAACTATTTTATCAAGTTCTGATGAAATATCGCCAAATTGCCCTCCTCCAAGTGGCAATTCATATTCCTACTGGCAATATATCCTGCTCGTGTGTGTATTTTCTCAGTTTTTCAAGTTAGAATGGTATGTTTCCAT
Organism: Sturnira hondurensis; assembly: GCF_014824575.4. Lineage (NCBI taxonomy): Eukaryota > Metazoa > Chordata > Mammalia > Chiroptera > Phyllostomidae > Sturnira > Sturnira hondurensis. The sequence continues at coordinate 15,142,042 of NW_028082350.1, read as the reverse complement.
CACAATTTACATTTACTTGATTGATAATAAAGTTAAACATTTTAAAGTTACATTTAAACAATTTAATGGTATCATTTTTTGTTTTAATAATGAAAATTAAGAATTATGAAATGATATTCTTTGGGGAATTGATGCTTCTTGCCTGTTTTTCCCTTTTACTATAATGCTGTTTAAGTTCAATGTTATAGACTTAGGTTATAGAAAGCGCTGTGACCAGAACCCTTTTTCTGTTTTCTTTGGCCCATTAACTAGGTTGGGAATGCTTTGCTTTCTGTGCTCTTCAGCTCTCTTTGATGTTCTGTGTGTGTGTGTGCTTTCACAGTGGTCACTCTCTTCCATTCTGGCTCCTGGGTCTCTTGTGCTGCCTAGAGAGATGTCCCCATAGCAAAACTATGTAAGCATCTCCCTACGTTTTCCCATTGCTTTTACGGGTCACCTGACTATTTTGGTCTCTGAATTTCAAATGTTAAAAACTAGCACTTTATTTATAAGGTGTTTGATCCTTTAGATTGACTTCATATTCCCTCACCACCAACCCTCCCCACAACATAAAAAAAAGTGGGGCTAAAAAATCTACACAGTTAGGTTTAGTGGCATCGTACTTGGTAAATACTCACTGCATGCCCACGGGGCTTCCCAAGGCTGTCTGTCTGAATGCTACCACAGTTAAGGCTTTTGAGAACCTTTGTTGAAAACAGTAGAGCTGGTAAAGGAGACTGCCAGTAATTTATGTAATCTGTTCACTGCGACCATGAGCTTAGGTGAAGGAGCTAACAAGGATCATTTTCCTTTTTCTCCTAGATTTTACAGGAAGACAAAACTTGTTGGTTTTCAAGACATGGAGTGTGTGCCTTGTGGAGACCCCCCTCCTCCGTACGAGCCGCACTGTGAGTGAGCGCCATGCAAACGCAGCTGAAGGGCTCTTGGCCTTCTAAAAAAACCCAAACCCTTTGTTCACTTGGCAAATGGAGCGAAGTCTCTCTCTACGGTGGGGCTTCTGGTGTACGCTCTTTAATCAAGCTTCAGGCAGGACATGAAGCCCCTTTGTTGGGCCTCAGTCAGCAAACTGGGCCCATTGACGGGAGGCTCAGAGTGAAACAGGGAGGTTTCGCGCTGCGGACTCCATTGAGACGCTTGCCTTCTAGACGGCACGCAGGCCACTCCAGTGAGCCAGGTGGCCGGACCCCTGGCACGGCGTCCTGCCTCTGCGCCTCGAGAACGCCCGAGTGTCCCCGGCTCAGTCCCCAGACACTGTTCTGCAGTGGCTTTCCTGTCGGCCCAGACACATTCCTCCCGTGAACTGCCTGTCCTAATTAACGTATTGCGCAGTGGAATCTCAGCTCACTCCACTTGTTCCTCTATTTTCCTCATTTAACGAATAAGTATGGAGAGAAACCCACGGTGTACTGGGAATGTAACTGTAAATGAGAAAATCGTCTTTTTCTAGTCACATTACTCTTTTTGATCATACCTTCCCCTTAGATATAGAAGGTGTTTGTTACAAGTCCTGGGAACCTGTGCTGACACTGAGTGGGGCTCCTGAGTTCGAATCTGGCCAGTGACAACCCACAGGTGCTGGGCCAGGAAAGAAATCAGCAGGTGGCGCTCATGAGCTCAGCTCATGTTTGTCCTGGCTGAGTGGGGCGTCAGGGAACTGCGCCCACTGTGCACAGGAAGTCTTGAGTCCCGGCGGGGGAGGCAGGAGGGCTTGGACCCCGAGCGCAGGTGGCTTGTGCTGCCCGGGGCACTGCTATATGAGTCTGTGGAGACAGGGTTGTTTGGATACATTTGCGAAGCAGCAGATGTGTCCTCTTGCATCTTTCTGTGACAGAAGACTCCTCAGAACTAATGGAAAGCTGGTGTGTTATTGCATAAGGTTGCACGGTACTTGCGTCTCCCGGAATGCCATGGAGTTTTGCGGTCCATATTATGATGCCTTTTACCAGAAATGCGTTATTTTTTACTCTTCATTTGAAGTGATAGCAAAGCAAAAAAAGATGCATAATCTAACTTTTATAGACATGTATTTTGACTCTCATTTTATAATATCCAAACATTCACCAAATAATTCACTGCAGTTAACAAATGCAATAGTGAATGTCTGTTCTGTATTAGTCACCATGGGGAAACAGTTGGTTTTACTTGGTTTTCTCAATGCCACATCATCAGCCCCACCTGTCAAAGGGGACGCCAGGCCCAGAGAGGTGCATGACTTGTGACCGCGGGCTGGTAACTAGCAGAGACGTATTCGAACCCGAGTCTGCACTCTGAGGGGTGTGCCCTTTCCCCTGCTCTCCGCCGTTCCCCCACGGGAAGCCCAGCTATTGACCCTCTGCTCTCGTGGCTGACGTAGCCTACTGTATGTAGACTTCTTATATTGTTTGCTTTAATGTTCACAATTTAAGGGAAACTCTGAAAATCTGAGAGAAGATCCTGACAGAGCCTCTTCATGCTGAACCACCCCTAAGATGACCTGGTCTCTGGCCAGTCACAACGGGCAACCTGGCCATGCCCGTGACTCAGCTGGGTCTCGTCCGCTCCAGAAGGCAGACTGGACTCTCCATCCCGAAGTACCGGGAAGAGAGTTAGGAAAGGAATCAGTGTTGCCCAGGGTCGAGCTGGAAAGCGCTGGGTTGATTTTTCGTTTTCGTTTAATAATCTAGTCCTAAGTCTGAGGCTTTGGAATTTTTTGCCTTTCGGGGATCTGGGTAGGTTTGGACATCAGAAATTAGCCTTTAAATGTAGATTTTATATTTAACTTTTTTTTTACTTTTTTTAAAATACTTTTTTTATTTAATTCTTGTTCAAGTACAGCTTTCTGTTACATTTAACTTTTAATGTCTCGTAAAGGCCTAATTAAGTTATAATTTGAAAAGTAACTAGTTTAGTTTTTATGTACAGGTATATTTCTCCATATGGGACACTGTTTAGAAAGCAAAGGAAAATAAATTCTGGTTCAAAGTCAGAACTGGAGGTGCAGAGCGAGCCTCCCTTCCAACTGGGACGCGGCAGCCTGGGGTCAGGGGCAGCCCTCGTCTCTGGGCAGAAAAGGTTGCTGCCCCCGGAATCCTTCCAGAACAGGACCAGCCTCCTCCACGGAGACCTCGATGTCTGGGGAGGAATTATGTAAGGCGCCTTATGTGTTCATTTCCCCTGCTTCAGGCTTTTCAACTCATTCACAAAAAATGGCTTCTTCGGTGGCTTTTGTCCCCCGAGGAGCTCCTGTTTTAGTTAGACCCTTGGTTCGCTGTAAGAGTGACGCACTCGGCTGCCCCGAGTGGGGCATGTGTGGCAAGGAGGCAGGCCGTGCGAGAGCGGCCGGAGCTCCCTGAACCCCAGGGCCAGCCCTGGCTTGAGGCGGGGCGTTCACAGCCATGGAGTCCAGGACCGTGGGCCCTGCAGCCCCGAGGCCTCAGTGCTGCACAGCCTCTGGCTCGGCCTGCAGCCCTGTCTCCAGGCCTACTGCACGGCTTGGGTCTGGATGCCCCGTCCAAGCCCCCAAAGGGCAGGATCTAGGTAAATGCCCTTGTCCCCTGAGGCAGAGGCTGCTCCGTCTACCGGGGAACGAACGCGCGGGCTCTGGGCAGCTCCAGGAGAGAGGCCCCGGTCCTCTTCTCCTTGGTGGAGGGGGGACAGTGTAATGGGGCTGTGGACCACTAACCGCTCCGACGGCAGTAGTGCTCATGGACGACGCATGCGGAGAGGCCAGGGCCTCGTCCTGGGTCTGGGAGGCCAAGTGGCACTCCAAGGGGGTGTGATGGGTGGTGATGTAGGAGCCTTCAGGGAGGCCCAGAGCTGGATCAGCTGGAGGAGGGCAAGCCGGAAAAGGAGACCAGACGGAGGGTCTGGGGAGGCCAGGGCAGGAGTATGGCCGCAGCGTCGGGCACCGCGTGCACGTGGGGTCAGTCGGACACTGGCAATGACTGTACCACCCTGGAGATCTTCAGTGACATTGCCCAGAACCCTTCCCATGAGTGATGGGAACGGAAGCCGAGGTAAAAGGAAACCAGAAACTCCCGTGGGGGAGAGTGGAGACCGTTCTAGACAAGGCCGTTTGCCCGTGAAGGTGACCCGTGGAGTGTGCAGGCCAGGGAGAGCTTTTTTAATCTAGTTTTTAAAACACATCTGCATGTTTTCACGTGGAGAGAACAGACTTACCAGGCACGTGAGGTTGTTGGCTGGAGAAGGGTCCTGAAACTCCGGTGTTTGGTGGGCCTCCACTGGGAGGAGGGGGCAGGGCAGAGGGGAGCGGGCTTGTCATCCAGCGTTGGCGCTGACCGGCCTCTGGGCGCGACCGAGTCCGGTGCTGTGTTCTGCCGGGTGGGCGGGGCCACGGAGCTCAGGCCGGAAGACACAGGGGTTGGAGGTTGTCCTGGCAGAGAGTGGGGGGCAAGTGAAAAGCGTGGGTTTCCCAGCATCTACCTTTTGGAGCCAGGGTCACGCCAGAGTCTGAGGTGACAGTGACCCGCTGCTCCTCCCAGGATGTCCCCTGCTGCAGGCTGGGCTCAGGACACCGGGGACTTGGCCCTGCTAAAGCGGCACTCTGAGTGTGCAGCACACAGCAAGCTGTGAACAAGGTTTTAAGGATGGCTGTGTGCGTTCACGACACAAGAATGATTCTGAGTTAATGTCACGCTGCTTTTTATATTTCCACAATACTGGAAGCAACCCAAAGTAACGACAGAAAACAGCATGAAAACTTCCCGCTGTCTGTCAACCTCCCCAGTAGCCCTCCAGGTCCACACGCATCTGCGGCTGGTGTACCTTTGGCCAGGCGACCTCCTTAACGTGCCTGGGGCTCGGTGCGGTCCCTGAAAACTGGGGTGCCACTGCCCTGGCAGGTTGTCGTGAGAGCCAAGTAGCCCAAATCGGAGGCACGGCACAGCATCTCTGTGAGCAGGGCCAGTCGCCTACCTCCTGGCTCCGCCCACCCTGCCCTGCTTCTGGGATGTTGAGATCTTATCTCCTGGCAAGGGGTGGACTTGTCTTGAGGAAGAATCAGGTAACTGCCAGGGGCTTGGTGTGCAGCAGAGGCCGGGTTCAAGAGGACCTGTGAGCTAGGGCGGCGTGGGGCCGGCCGCCCACTAGTGGGAACTGGTGTGATGAGACACTGAGGACGCTCCAGCCAGCAGGTGCGATTTCGAAAACAAGAAGGAAGTTTTGGTCGCTCGCACTACTTTCTACCAGCCCAGTGTTAGGACGTCCTCACCAATTTGGTGTCTGTCGGGGGTGGCAGTGCACAGCAGAACATGGTGGGTCCCCCATCGTGGGACATCTTGGGTTCACTCCAGGCCCTGGACCGAGAGTGTCATGGCGGGCAGATCCCCTGAGCACTGCGATCCTCCATGGCTCCCCAGAGGGTGGGCAGAATCGTGCTGGGCTGGCAGGTCTCCGATGGAACTGCAGGCATCCGGAGGCGCCCCTGCCCCAGCGTGCACTCGGAGCCACCCGCTGCCCGCTGGCCTGCCCTCCTCCAGCGCTGGCTGCCTCTGCCCGCGTCCGGGGCCCCACCCCGACCAGGTGTGCCCTGTGGGGTTGGGAGCTGCCCTCTCGGGAGGCCCTCACTGCGCAGCTGGCATGGGCCCTGCCGGTCCTCCCCTCCAGGGGTGGGCAAGCCGTGGAAGATGCCTGGAATGGGGCTGCCGTGGATTTGTGTTTGTGCCTCGGATGGCTAGACTGGAGGCCAAAGGGGCCCTTCTTAGGCTGAAGTCTTCTCTCTCCATCCCGGGGTCCAAGGCCGCACGCCCTATGCGCAGCCAGCCTGGGCTTTAGGCTCCCCACCCCTCCAGAGCTGGAAGGACAGGCCACCTCTTTGTCAGCCACTAAGGCGGCATTGCTGTGTGCGGACCGCTGGTGAGGCTCGGGGCCCAGGCCTGGCCAGCGGCATCTCTGAATCACAGGTGAAAGAAAGGCACTGCGTCACAGCAGTCTCTGCTTCAGGCCTTTCTCCTCTGTGTCCCTTCTCCTCCTAGTGACACGCACCCACTTGGAGCATTTAAGAGAAACAGACAAAAGCACACTAGAAATTTTAGAACTGCATTCTGGCCCGGTCTGATAAGAAATGCAGATTCCGCCGGATTTCTTTCAGCAGAGTTTACTTAATGTGGGACGAGCGCTGTGGTTGGAACAAATGGTTTTGAAAAAATTCAAAGCGGGTTTCACCAGGTCCAGCCTTATTTAAGCGTGTTTAACCTAGATGTTTGCTTTGTTCTTGGGGGCTTTGTAAAACAAGCCGTGTGATTACAAAGAGATAAGGATTGGGTAAGTCTCCCCGTGGGGAGGGAGAAAGGCGGCCCTGTGGGCTGAGCCTATTAGGAATTTTACGGGCTCGACACACTGGAAACGGCAGGTCTCCATACCAGCAAGTCTTAGAACACAGCCCATGCTTCAAAAATGCTTACTCCGGGTGATGAATCAAAGTAATTTCACAATAAATTCTTGAAAGACATACTTGCTCATTCAAGATAATTTCTGCAGTTTGGTAGGAAAAAGGGGAGAGCGTGGCACAGAAAACTTTGCCAGCATCAGAACATCAAAGCACATTACAGCCTTTTGAGGGTTTTCCTTTGTCTTTTTTCTGCCTAAACCACTGATTTTTGAAAAACGATGTTAATTATGCTGTGCATGTTACTTCGTATCCTTTTCCCACTGGGGGCATAAATTTTTGTTCACCTACGCCACACATTTTTTTAACGGTATTGACAGCTGCTGAGCAAAGCAGTGCACAGGTGTTTGGACCGCGGTGGTGCCAGGGCTTGCTCTCACCCGCATGGCTGCCGTCCCACCTCTGTGGTGGTGCCTTTCCGTGTCCAGAGGCATTATATTTTCTGTCTCTTGACATGCAGTGTTAAAGTCTTTCAAAATAAGGGCATCTGGTAAATGCCCCTTTAAAAGAAAACAAAACAGCCCTGGCTGGTGTGGCTCAGTGGATTGCGTACCAGCCTGCAAACCTGAAGGTCACTGGTTCCATTCCCAGTCAGGGCACAGGCCTGGGTTGTGGGCCAGGTTCCCAGTCGGGGGTGTGCAAGGGGCAACTGGTCGATGTTTCTCTGGCACATGGATGTTTCTGTCCCTCTCGTCCCTGTCTCTAAAATCTTAAAACAAAACAAAACAAAACAAATGTAAAAGGAAGTACTTTGGGAGTGTTTTGCAGTCAATACCAATGTAAGTTGTTGGTTGTCTTTAGAGGAGAGAGAGGGGTGAGGTGGAGGAGGGAGAGGAGGCGAGGTGACTGACGGGCTGACTCCCGCGGCACCCTGAGACCTCGCCAGCGAGACGTGCAGCAACCGGATCCCGCACCCTGCAGCATCCAGCGCCCCCCGAAACGGAGCGCAGCAAATGCCTGTGCACGGGGACACGGGAGAAAGGCATGGGATCCAAGCACAGCGGCCCTTTGCTCAGGGAGAGTTACGGGGTTTTGTTACATCTCGGCACGTCCCTCCGTTCCTGCAGCAGTGATCTGATGAGCGTGCTGGCATTTGGTGGCCCAGCTTTCCTCTGCGGGATGGGCCCACAGAGCCAGGATGTCCCAGACAGGCCACCCATGGTCCTCAGGCCAAGACCCTAGGTTTCCGCCAGGGGCCTGCTGCCGGGTGCTGTGCGGATGGAGCCCGCTTTGGGCCCAGAGGAGTGCTGCCGTGTCCTGCAGTGCTTGGACCCCAGAGACAGGGAGCTTCCTGAAGGACAGCCTTAGCAACAGAGCTCCTTCCTGTGGACTGGGGGGAGGGGGGGAGCGGGGAAATAGGAGGACAGGAGATCAAAGAGAACTTGGCACAACAGCCCAGGGCTGGCGGCTGACAGATTGTGAAGCCAGCCCTCCCCCCGCAGAGCAGATGTCTGAAGCAGAGGTTCCTCCTGTTTTCACCACTCTGTGTGCTGGTTTCGGGTGCTGTTGCCCTTCTCTTCCTTCCTCTCCCTGTAGCTCCCTGCTTGTCAGTATTTCCTTATTTTACTGAGAAGCAAACGTCCTCGTAGTGAAGGTGGCTCTGTGGAAACCAAAGCGGCAGGTCTTCTGTGGAACCAGGCCCAGGCGGTCGGTCTGTGGAGAGGGGCGCCCACGGGCCCCTCTGCGGGATCCCCTGGGCTCTGGTCAGGGCTTGCTCTGCCAAACCAGACTGCCCTGTGCAGGGAGGGGGTGGGGGCGAAGAGGCAGAGGGACTGGTATCAGCAAGGAGTGAGAGGGCTGCAGGGAGGAGGGGTCACAAACCAGCAAAAGGCAGCCGCGAGAACTCCACACACTGTAATTTTGTGCCATTGAGTGTAGAGCAAACAAACCCATGCGGCCCATGGCCGACCCTGAGGTTTTTCTCTAATACCACTCAGTACGATAATTATAGTTCTCATTATTATTCCGGGCATGACCAGGGGGCGGGGGACGATCAGGTTACACATCTGTCGCAGTCTTTTTAAGAAGGCAGAAAACGTATAATTTATTTCATAATGATTTCCATTGAACATAATCTGTTCTTAAACCTTATTTGCTTATCGAGGTAAGCAACCGTCACCCGAAACTGTGTTGGAACTGTGTCAGAGCAAGGTCCTCATTTCCAGGGATGGCGAGAGCAGAGCCGGCGGTTTCGATGGCTTGGCCCCCGGAGAGCGAGTGTGCTACACACGCCGGTGGCAGAGGGCTATCTCGAGGCTTCAGAGAGTCGTCTTCACTTAGCCCTCCTTGCACTCAAGTTATAGAAACAAAAGTTCTTAAAAGAGTTCCTTAGACTCGTGCACTGTACATTCATTCTTTTCTCCCTATATGGCTCCCTTTAGTCGGAGCCATTAACTTTGCTCCGACTAAAGAAAAGGGTAAACGCCTGACGGAGTCAGGTGACCACGTGCCTGGGATCTGGAGATGCTCGGGGTCCTTGCTCGCCCGGGCCGCCCGGGCCGCAGGCTGGCAGGCCAGGGGCTTTGATCGGGGCAGTTGATTATTACCTAGTCAGCTATAAATCTCCCTTCTCTGCCTTTATCTTCAGTCTGTTTTCGACATTTAAAGTCAGTGAGCTGGTTTAAATATTTACTCACGAAGAAACAGGTTGTGGTTTGTTAAAGGCCGTCACTACATTAAATGAATGTTAGATTACGTACAGTTTATTTTAAAAATATGGAATCCAGCAGGCTTGTTTCATTAGGTTGTGGACTTTACCAAATGGAGCAGTGATTTGTGTGTGCCCATTAAATGCTTAACACAAATATCCGTGGAGGAAAGCAACCTAACAGCTTATGCCAAACCTATGTGGAGATACTCAGTTTAAGCTTAGAGATCCCTCCATACTTTTTTTTCAATATTTTTCATCCTCAGCGGAGGACATTTTTTTTTCATTGCTTTTAGAGAGAGAGGATAGGAGAGAGAGAAGCCTTGATCAGTTGCCTCCCATACACGCCTGCACCAGGGACTGAACCCACAACCTAGGGATGTGCCTTGACCGGGAATCGAACTGGGACCTTTCAGTTATAGGACAATGCTCCAACCAACTGAGCCACAGTGGCNTTTTTTTCAATATTTTTCATCCTCAGCGGAGGACATTTTTTTTTCATTGCTTTTAGAGAGAGAGGATAGGAGAGAGAGAAGCCTTGATCAGTTGCCTCCCATACACGCCTGCACCAGGGACCGAACCCACAACCTAGGGATGTGCCTTGACCGGGAATCGAACTGGGACCTTTCAGTTATAGGACAATGCTCCAACCAACTGAGCCACAGTGGCCAGGGCGAGATCACTCCTTTTAGTACACAGCACATTTGTTCTTACTCACTCGAGTGTCGGGGCATACACTTTGTCAGGGGTCTAGCTCTTGTCCTCCGTGGGCCCACATTCCGGAGGGGACCAGAATCTAGAGCTGGGGCCAGAGGTGCAAGAGCATTTTGTCTCTAACTAGAGATGGGCTCCTGGCCACTTCCGGCCTCAGCTACTCAGGACGGGCACTAAAGGTGAGAAACATGACCTTGGGGAGGGAAGAGAGAACCACCATCTTCTTAATTGAATATCCAAGAAACATCTTTGCTGTAATTAAAAGGAGAAAGTGCATATTTTTAATTGTCACAAAACAGTCTTTTACTGTTATTGAAATACAATTGACATACAAGGAGATGCACCATTTTAAGTGTACAATTCAGTGAGTTCTCACAGGTGTTACCTGTCACCTGTGCACTCATGTCCCCAGGGAGGATGGAAAGCCTTCCTGTCTGCACCCCTGAAAGGGCAGTCGTGTCCTGCAGGGACTTGGGAGTGGACTCGGGGGCTTCTCTTTGTCTCGTGCCAATTTCTGGAAGGTGTGTTTTGGACATCTTTCTGTTCTCTTCTATTTTCTAAGATTTATGTATGTGTATTTCAGTGTTTTCTGCCCATTTTATTTTCTATCAAGAGATCAAAGGACTATGGTATTAAATGCTGAATTGTGTCTTCAAATGATTTTCTGCAAAATCTTCAGTATCAAACTTTAAAAAAAAGGCATTGAAAATCAATGGTTTCCAGAAAATATCTTAGTGGTCCTGGGAGGCCTGCTTTTCTTCTCGAGAAGCATCCTCTTCTGGACGTCCTGGGGTTGGGCTGGCTCGGTCATGGCGTGCATGCTGGCTGGCCCAGGTGTCAGCAAAATGTGTCAGGAAGGCCCTTCTCTGCGTCTACGTCACCCGCAGGGAATGGGGCCTCTCATCCACTGACCAGTATCTTGAAGGCCTAATGTGAGCACTGATGCGTGCATCAGGACCCCACCGTGACAAACCCAGACTTAATTTCCAGTTCCCGAGGAGCTGACATTCTAATGCTCCCAAGTGCGGGTGTGTGTGAGGTCAGGGGTGAGGCCTGGACAGGTGAGCCCAGGGCAGGGTCCCGAGGGAGGGGAGGCTGGGACGCAGTGCCTGGGGACTATGGCCTTACGGGGTGGGATGGAGGCCCAGTAGGGCCGAAAGCCTCGGAAAGGACTGGTCTTACTCTGAGGGCAGTGCGAAATGCGCACTAGAGGGACGACATGGTTGGGCTGAAATATTCCAGAGATCCCCCAGCTGCCGTGGAGACGAGACTTGAGGGGAGCAGGGGAAGAAGCCAGGCAGCGAGTAAAACTCAGCGATTTTAGCTGATACAATAAATGGACGCACTTTGGAGAGCAGGCTTTCCACCCTTTTCTCCAGCGTTAATTATTAGTTTCGTTCATTTAATTTCATCGAAATACATTTAATTTGCTTAATTATTAGTCCTAATAATATAGTATCTGTTATGCTTTGTTCTGTGTGATGCCAAGAAAATTACAGAGGCATAGCATCTGGCTGATTTTTCCCCCTAAACCCGGGCAACACACACATTTGGAAGACGTTCACTTAGGATGTTGCACTGTACCGTAGATTTACTTCAGCATAAATGGTCTCCCTCATTTCTGGGCTGTGGGGAGTCAGACCGAGGTCTGGAAAATAACATCAAGGCGGGTGTCTAACTTCGAACACAAACCACCCCACAAAGGACACTTCCTCACGAAGGTCTCGTTTCACCGTCCCGGACTCACGCGGGGCTGTGTCGACGTGGCATTTCTCCTGGATTAGCTCGTTTAATCTTCTCCACGAAGAGGCTCTGATTTTGAGTCCCGGTTCTAACACCCAACTTTCAGACAAATAATTGAACTTTTGACCCGGTTGTTTCATGTACCAAATAAAGATCCTAATAATCTAAAAAAGACGAAGAGCCCTGGCCAGCAGCCTAGTTGGTGGGGGTGTCTCCCATGCACCAAAGGGTTGTGGGTTCCATCCCCGATTGGGGCCCATACAGGAGGCAACTGATACGTTTCTCTCTCACATCAGTGTCTCCCCGTCTCTCCCCCTTCCTCCCTCTCTAAAATCAATGAGCATATTTTCGGGTGAGGATAAAAAGAAAAGGGAGATAAAGTTTTGGTTGAACTCTGAATCTGCTTTATCTTCCAAACCTCCTGACAAGTGTGTTCTTGCCGACCTCACCCAGAAGTTTGTCCTTTACCGTAAGCTCTGTCACCTGTAAGACTGTAAGTGCCGAGAGCAGTGTCACGTCCTCTGGAACAGGAGACAGCGAGAAGCACGGTCTGAGCCCAGATGTCCCTGTCAGTGTGGGCCCAGCCTCGTTAAACCACCTTTTCCCCTAGGAGGTAGTGAGTGGGTGGAAATCATTTGAGTTTCATCATCTGAGAGTCATTTCACAGAAGATTGCTTCTTTTACTGCTGCAGTGAGGTAAACAAGAATCACCTCCTCTGCTAATGGCAGGGAGCCTGAGGACAGCGGGACGCAGAGTCCTTCGGGGAAAGCGTGCCCGTCCCTCCCGGAGCCGGAGCCCAGGGCCCTCCATGCAGCCTGGCACTCGCGGGGTTAAGCGGAGTCCCTGCAGGAACCCAGAGGGCAGCCGCCCAAGTTCCCTCTCTTTGTTTCGGTTCCCAGATGGCAGCCCTGTCTGTTGGTCCCAACTGAAGCAAAACTATTTTTGAGCCTGTGTATCCTCCGGCCCAGATGTTCGAGGCCATAATAATGTGTTTCTTTTATGGTGTCTCTTCTGCCTCGTGGTGCAGAAGTTTGAAAGCTTCATTGTTTCATCAAATAAACACGGCCAGACCTTATAGGACCGCGGGGTAATAAAAAGAAGGAAAACATCCTTGAAAGCAGGAAGAGAATTCTCTTACTTCATCGTGTTTGCAGGGAGACGCCGTAGACAATCTGCTGCCATTTTGTGGCTTATAATCTTTTCACTGTTAATTGTGGTGTTTATCCTAATGAACACACCACGCGGCTATACTTAGAATCCACCAAGCGCCCAGGAGAAATGCAAAGCAACGAGTCCGCACTCCCGCCTAACGGGCTTTCTCTGGGCAGCAGCTGGCGGTGAGTCTCCGTCAGCCCCGTGCTCCTGGGGGCCCTGCTGGTCACCTCCCGCCTCACCAGCCACCATCCCGGGGCAACTGCCTTCTCGGTTATCACAGGGCGGTGATATCCCTCCCTGCCTCCCTCCCTTCCCCCTCCCCCTTTCTTTCTTCCCTTAAAGACATGCCCATCGAATTTGGCCCACATGGTTCTGGTGGCAGATAGATGACTAGGCCAGGTGACCTGGAAGCAAGATGAAGAACATCAGAAACTGAACTTAGTTACGTAATTTACTGAGTCTCAGCTGCTGTGATTGTCAGCCGCCTCCGTGTTGTGGTTGAACTTCGGGAATCCCTCCAGCCCCGAGAATCACTCTCACTGCCTCCCAGGCCCGTGTACTGATTTTTACTTTGGGGTTGGGTGGTGGTGGGAAGAGAGAGAGAGAGAAATATCGATGTGAGAGAGGAACATTGGTTGGTTGCCTCCCATAGGCACCCCGACCAGGGATTGAACCCCCAACCTTTCCATTGTGTGGGGAAGATGCCCCAACCACACCAGCCCCGCTGGCCGGGGCCTTCTCGCCGCCTCGCACCCCAGCCCCTGTGCTTGCCCAGCCCCAGCGCACCCTGGAAGTCGCGTCTCTGCACCGAGGACTGCCCGCGGCCCATCTCCCCTTGGTCTCACTGGGCATCTCTGGCAGTACCGTGAAGACCCACGCGCCCAAGAGACAGGGGACTCTTTCCCTCCTGCCTGCCACTTTCTTTTGTCCTGTTGAGAAGAAATGCAACCGTTCAGTTCAGTGCCTTATAAATAAACCTAATTTTCGTTTTCTGGATAGAGACATTCACATTTGGTACTAATAAATACAACCCAAAGCCAAAATTTAAAAAATCTTTGCCGTTCATGGGGCGAGCGCTTGGCTAGGGCGTTCTTGGGCAGCGATGGTGGCGGTGCCCTTCCCAGCCCTGCCTGTTCCCCCAGCCCCACCCAGGGCAGATTCGCCTGCCCCTGGCCCTGGGGTCTCCTTGCGAACCGAGGATGAGTGTGGGTCTCCGAGTCCACACGTGGTCTCTGTTTCACAGGCTGCTCCTCGGCCACTGCCGTGTGGTCCACACAAGCAGGCCCCTGTGCCCACTGTGGGCAGAAGGGCAGTGGTCTGCACAGCCGGGCCTGGCCGGGCGCGAGGCAGGAGGCCTTGCAGCTGGGCAGGAGGTGATGAGCCCGGGCCAGGTGGCAGGCCCTTGAAGGGAGGGAGAGGAGGAGAGGGACCCCAGTGGTCAGGAGGAAGGTCTTCAAAGCAGTGTGCCCAGCTGGAGGTGGAAGGATGTGCTGAGGCTGTCAGTGTTCCGACAACTGAAAATACAAAGCACTCTCTATTGCGGTCGGAATGAAGGATGACCCTGTGGTTTCCCAAGAACCCAAACAAAACGGTACTGGCGGGGCAACAGCCCTTTGTGCTGAAGTTGCTAAGGACCATCCTTTAGAGTCGGTGTTTACAGGGGTCTAGTTCACCAGCCTGGCGAGCCCCGGAGCGGCGAATGGGGCGGCAGACAGTGCTGGGCGGTGCTGCCTCCGGGGAGGGGAGGAGGGGGCTCAGCTGCCCGGAGACGCCGCCCAGACGTGTTGGCAGTGGGAACCACCACCCATCTCGGTTGGACGGGGGTCACTGCCCTGTCTGTGCACACCGAGGGCAGACGGGGTGACTTCTGCCTTACTTTTTAAAATCAGTGTTTGTAGCCAAGTCCGAAATGCAGCTAGCTGTATGGGTAAGAATCAGAAGCCGCCAAGTCTCTCCTTAACTTCACTCCGGCAGCTTCTTGCCAGATGAAGACTCTCACAGGCGTCCCTGCCTGCTACCATGCGCCCAGCTCTGAGGGAGAGTTGGATTCTTGCCAGGCAAGAACAAGGAGGCAAAGTCAAGGGGAGAGAGGAGGCGTAGGATGGAGGATCATGGCAGTGGATATGACTTCCCACGGGTCAGTGTATCGCCTTGGTCATGAACGCTCTGCGGGGCCAGAGTCTTCCATGGTCTTCGGACGGGAGTCCTCTCTCCCCGTGCCGGCAATTCCGAGCGGTGAAGACACCATCTGCGTGTCACCGAGGCCCCTCTGTAAATACGTTAAGTCAAAATAACTTGCCTGTGAACAAGTATTGATGTCCCTGTAATGGGTCTTTTTTCGTGGCATAATTTGCAATGAGGTAAGATCATTTAAATATTGGCGGTAGAACCAGAGTTCTCCAGACTTTAACATGTGTACATCTTAAAATTCTGTCTATCACCCTTCAGAAGCAAAGGGCTTAAGCCGACCCGCAGGCAACGCCCCCAGTGCTCCCAGTGGCCGCCCCGTCCAGGGTGCTGCCCAAAAGGGTGGCCGGGCCTCTGGAGTGTGAGTGTTGGCTGGCTGGCTGGACTCCCCCTCAGTAAAATCGGGTTCCTGCAAACACAGCTTGAGTGGCTTTGATGTGTAACAGTGGTCAGTACCAAAGTATTAACAATCGATTACCTTATTTCTTTTATTACCTTAGTCCACTTACAGAGCCAAGAACAGATAGGCTTATAGAAGTTTCTACTTTTCTAGTTACATGCCTCTTCTGTTACAAGGAATTCAGGGAAATTTTCTGATGAAAGCTTTATAGAAAGCAAGAAAAGGCTTTGATTCATATCCCTTATGTTTTAATTGCAAGATTTGGACCTTTCCTTCTGTTATTCACAAGATAATGGAGTAATTGGAACCATTTTAGAATATTGGCTATAATGATATCATTTTAAATGTCTTATAATGGAGAGCAATGTCTGTTAATAATCTATCATTACTTTTTATTTAAATGACTCTTCATGTAAGAATACGAGAATAAATCTTAGCATGAAAACTGCTAAGTGCTTTAAATTTAAGACTGGATACAGTTCACCCTCAGATACGCAGGGATGAGGGGAGCCAACTTCCTATGCAGTTGAAACTCTGTGCATAACTTTATTTAAGTTGTAATTTGCGAAATTCATTGAGGTAACGTTAGTTGATAACATGTAAACTTCAGATGCACAACTTTGTAATACGACATCTGTATCAAGTGCTCACCACCCAGGTCTCGTCTCCTTCGGCCTGCACTTGACCTCCTGGCCCTTCCTCGCCCCCCTCAGCCCCGCTCTCGCTGCTGCCCACCTTCCGTGGTTGTTGCCTGTATGTCTGTTTGTGGCTTTTTGTTTTATGTGCACCTCGGTGAAATCACAGAGTCCTTGTCCTTTTCCATCTGTTTTCACTTACTTAGCACGACATTCTCAAGGTCCGTCCGCGCTGTCACAGACGGCAGTCCTTCCTCTTTTCTCTGGCTGAGTGGTGTTCCGTTGTGCACACGGGCCGCATCCTCGCTACCCCGCCGCCCGCTGAGGGGTGGCCGGAGATAATTCGTTTGTCTCCGACTCCTGGCTATGGTAGAGAACGCTGCGATGGACACAGGGGTGCATACACCTTTAGGGATGATATGTGGCCTCCAATTTTTGGGTGGATATCCAGAAGAGGGATTGCTGGGTATATGGTAACTCTATTCTTAATTTTCTCTACTCAACACCCAAAAACCAAGCAATTTGACAAAAATAAAAATGGGCAGAGGACCTGCCTGAATAGACACTTTTCCAAAGAAGGCCCATATAACTTTTGACTCCCTCCAAACTTAGCTTTGCTTCCAGGACCCCACCCCCCATGGGCCCCCAAATCTGCAGGTGCTCGGGTCCCCTATGTAGAAGAGCGGTAGGTCAATGCGTACAGTCAGCCCTCTGCCTCTGCGGGCTCCCAGCTGTGGGCCAGAAATAGTGTAGGTACTTGTTGAGAAAAACCCCAGTATAAGTAGTTCACACACACACTGGTCCAGGGTCAACTGCAATGATCTTCCCTGTTCTCTTCCCCTGCCTCCCAGCTCCAAGAAGGACATTTCACGATTTCTTCGTGGTTCCTTCCCAGTGAACGTGGCAACAGGCTGAGAATGGGAATAGAAAGGGGATGAGCAGGCAGCCCGGAGGCAAACAGAACGGCCCCCTGGAGAGAAGGCCCTGGGGGAGCGGAGGGTCTGCTGCTCTGAGCTGCTCTCAGAGACCGAGTCAGCCCCACCCTGCAAGGCCATGTGGGGGCAGCTGTCCGTGCCACCGGGGAGCGCATGACGGGCTTCTTGGGTTCTGGGGTGTCCTTTCTCCTTGTGTACACTTGCTCCTTAGCCCTTGGATACAACTTGGCCAGGTGGGAAATGAAGATCTAAAAGTTTACTTTGTAGGGGTGGGTTCTGCTTATAATAAAGCCAACTTCGTGACTCACGGGTATTAGTATGAAACGCAAGCAAGCTCGGGGCTACCTCGGGGTTCTTCCTTGGTTCACTTGCACTGAAATCATGACAGGACTGGTAATTAGGGCCGTTCCGGGAGGGAACTTAAAAAGAAGGAATCAAGCTCGAAATTCCGTATTTATAAACAAATGTTCCAGTGTTGCTCCACAAAGGAAAAACGCTGGCGTAGCTGGACTGCGTTTCGATGCGCCCTTTGTTCGAAAAGGAAAGTCAGTAAAAACAGTGCAGGGCCCTGGCTTGGAAACAGCCCTCAGAGGATGTTTGGAAACTGGTCCGGCAGGGAGAGCTTTTTCGGTTCTAGATACAGATGTCAGAAGAGATGCCAATGTTTACTGGTCTCAAATGCTGGTAAACAGAAATGCGAACCAAAGGGAAAAACTGCATACACATGGTTGGGTGTGCCTGAAAAGTAAGATCAGAATGATTCCTTAGGGAAAAGATGCAAATCCCAGCATAATCCTCCTATCGTTCACTTGAAAAAAATGGTGCTTTCTTAATTTACTTAATCTTGCCTGTTCAGTGACAGGATCTTGATTAAGTCATGCTGACTATTTGTTATGAACTCCCACTAAGCTTTGCTCCTCTTATTTTTGTGTAACCACATCGCCAAAGGACGTCTTGGTTTCAGTTTCACGCAAAGATTTATTCCGCAATCAGTGCAGGCAGCTGCAAGGCACAAGGCCGCTAATTTTTAACTCTCCTCTGGAATGCTGAAATTTGCTTTCTGTAACTGATCCCCCCAACGAGGTACCCTGGGAAGCCTCGTTATTTGAGCATCAGGAGATTCGCACTGCCGACGCCTTTCCAGGCTTCCTTGACCCCATCCCTGCGTGCTCCTCCCTGTCTCAGAGGGTGGCTCCTCCTCTCCTCGTGTCCGAGTTTCAGAATGTGTCTGGGGTCTGTCCCAGGTCCTCCTCTTTATCTGCAGCCAGGAGCGTCCAACCCGCGGCCCAGCACATAATCGTTCATTTATTTAACACCTTTGCTCATCAGTTTTTGTCGTGTTTGTGTGTTTAATGTGTGGCCCAGAGACACCAAAGGTTGGACACCCCGTCAGTGACTTTAACGGTCCCATGGGTTTGGATGTTATAGGCTCATGATTTTCAAATCTTTGTATCTCCAGTCCAGTGACTCTTTTCCTTGTTCAGATATCCCAATGCCAACTCAACAGCCCCACATGGACAGATGATAGAGAGGACACGGAGATTCAGAGGTGGAATGTCTCGTTCACAGCCAGGGTAAAAAGGGGCGAGAGCCAGATTTTGGAGGGTTGTTCTCTTTCTCCCAAGCCAGGCCTTCCCGAACAGGGCCCTTCGCTAGGACCTTTGGTTTAGCAGGCACGTAAACACAGCCTGCTAGGAGGTGGGAGCAGGTGAGCATGTAGGGAGGTCAGTGAAAAGCAGAGCCACGCTCACAGGAAGGAAACCCAGGCAGAGGAGCCCGACCCTGCAGGGGCCGTCCTTGCCAGTCCTTCCTGCCTCTCTCCAAAAGGCTCCCCACATTCAGTCACCTCTGTAGTTTCCCCTGTGCTTCGCCCCACCCTAGTGACACTCCGTTGCTGCTCGTGGCCGCTCACTCTGGGACACTGAGAGCCACACAGAGGCAGGGACACTGCATCTCCCCCCGGGGCAGGTGCACTGGTGGACTCAGCTCCCCACCCCCAACAGAGACCTCTCCTTGGCCCAGCTGGTTTCTCCCCATGGGTCTGAGCGTGGCCTTCCCAGACACAGCCTTGAGCCACACTTTGCTTCTTGATCTCTCGCAGAACATTGCACCCTCTTAGAAGCTACGTGCATCCCTGGATCACTGTGGCCCCCTAGAAGGGGTCAGAAGGTCTGACTCTGGCTCTCCGCAGTCTCTACTTTGTGTCCAGCCCATGAGAGTCAGTGCAGCTGTTGGCACATGGCCTCGCTGGCAGGAGGGGGTGTGAGTGGTGCCTGGGTGTATAAGCGCCCCCCGAAGTCTGCAGGAGTGAGCGTCCCGTCGGCCCACCAGGGAGCTGCAGACGAGTTCCCCTTCCCAGGCTTTTCCATGGCTCGCCAGACTCCCATAGCACAGATCTCTGCAATGCACGTGTCTCTCCAGCTACCTTCCAAAGCTCTTCAGATGGGGACACGGGAGGGGGCCTCGCTGCCATCTGGATCTGTGTACCTCGGTCACACTTCAAAGGGTAGACATGGACTTTGTAACAACACTCGCCAACCTTCATCTGTGACGGCTGCTGTCTTCTGTTCAGATTCTCATTCAACGTGCAGGACGCCTTACGTACGGTAGATAGGCAGGACCTCAGGTGAGCTGCACTGAGTGTAATTTCATGTACAATATAAAACTGAACCTATGTCACGCATGCAGTGTGACATAAAGTGCAAGCTAAGAACACAGTTCTCACTAAAGCGAATTGCCATAGGGCAGTGCTGAGATTGCAGAGGAAGTTAGGAAGTTAATTGGTTAGGGGAAGAGAGGTGCTCATATTCCAGAAAAGTCAAAACTTTCCAAAGAATGTGAGTAACCCTATCCCCAGCGCTTCAGGATGCGGTCAGCGTCCTGACAGGGTCTGGGGACAATTCCTTGCAGACACTCCATGTGCTTGGTGACCTATGGGCAGGGCGTTTCGTGAAGGCACGTGGGCGGGAAGACTCTTCAATCTCAAAGTCGTCACTGCAGCCACAGGTCAGCAAAATAACAGTTCATAGTTCATAGCCAAAAAATCCTTTCCTGAGGAGCCCTGGGCAGCATCTTGGTGAACCGGAACTTAACAGAGAAGAGGAGAAGCCACTTCATGTATTGTGATTAGAACCACCCTCCTCCCCCACCTTTTTCTTCTGCTCAAGTCAAAAAGTGAGCGGCTTTTAGCGGGAATGCGTGTGGCTGGGTTTCTGGGTTGGTCCACAATCCGGGAGAGCCGTCTGCACGGCCCGCCCTTCGGGTCTGCATTGCCGTTCGTGCGAGCAAACTGAACAATGAGCCCATTCCCCACAGAAAAGATTAGGTCTGCTGGGTCATAAACGTACACATATGAACAAGAACCAGAGCCCGACTGCCCACGGGGACTCTCGGAGGGGGAGGGGAGCTAACCAGTGTCCCAAACCGAGGGGCGGACCTGCAATGTTCCCCTGGTTCGCCCGCAAATGCGGCGAGAAGCTCGCTTCCTCTGAAACTGACGTTATTGTGGCCACTCAGTATTATCGCCGTTCGAGTATTTGTTTTCCATCTTTTATGCTTGGCTTGGGGAAAATAAACCCCGAATCACAGCCATCAAATAAAAAAATAAGATTCCCATTTAGGGAATTTTAGTTTATTTGTAAGTCAGAAACAGTTCCTTTTTACAGGAAGACACAGAAGTCGACTAACGCATTTTAGGAAGATCGTAGACAAGAAGAGCTTACAGGACTCTGATCGCGCACCTAAAATCCCGGCTCTCAGTGGGGTTTTCTGAGCACCCAGTGCTGTGTTAATTGATGAATCTTAACTTTGTAGTTCCACGTGATCAGATGCGTCAACACCTACGCACATCACACATTCTGTCTCACTCTGGGGTGACTGGAGCCGGCGGCTGGATGGGAACTTGCTGTTGCCCTGAAGCACCTGCTGTTCTCCCAGATGGCAGTGGGCAGCCGTCTTCCACGGCGTTCCTGTGGGGCCCGACAGATAATCCTCCTGTTCCCCAATCCACCGCCCCTTCTGGGAGGCCTGCTATTTTATTGGCGTAGGATTTAAATTTCCCACCAGTTACCTGTGTGTCTGTCTGTGCAGCTGTACCTGTGTTCCTCTGTCCTTGTGACACTGTCCCCATAGAGGCCCTTTCAGCTTTAGATTTAATCTCGGTCAGGTCAGGGGGGCACAATAATTTCCTTACCTTGACGTGTGGTGCACATTCAGCGAGTGCTCTTTGATTACTGGGGTATGTCTGAGAGCACGAAGTTAGCTCTAAGCGATGAACTGTGTTAACCATGTTCACCAACGCGTACTCTTCAACACGCGGGGCTGGATTATGATCCCCATTTAGCCAAGGCATACAGCTTATATAAATCCTGAATACCTAATTGTCTTCCCAGGTGGCAGTAAGAAACATCTCAGCCTGGCAGAATCACTGACCCCGGAAATACCGCAATTCCGTGTTCCAAGACAGCCATTTCTGCTGTATTTATGATTCAATAGTATTCACCCAACGGTTCTCTCTGGCTGTGTCATACAGTGGAGACCAGGTCTGTGAGGGGAGGGCCACCTGCAACCGGGAGGAGGAGAAGCTGCCAGCTAATGAGCGGGCTCGGGTGCAGGTGCCACGGTGCCCAACACACCTGCCAGCCTCTGTCCCGTGAGCTGCCACGGCCTCGGGGGCAGCCCTGAGCCACTGAGCTCATGTGGCCAGTGAGCACTTGCAGTGTGGCCCGTCCACGCCAAGATGCGCTGTTAATGAGAAATCACACCTGGCTTTGATGTCTTTGTACAAAACAGAGAATGCAGAAGTCAGTAACCACGTTGATAGTGAGTACATGTTGAAATGGTAATATTTGGATATATCCTGGGTTAAGAAAAAGATTAATTTTACCTGTTTATTTTTATTTTTTTAATGTGGATTCTTGACCACTTAAAATTACTGAGAGGTGTGTGCCCCTGTTGGGCAGCAGGGACCCGGAGGCCTCGGCAGAGGGGAGCATGTGCTGGGTGTCTCTAAGGAGCTGAGAGCAGAAACTACCGGAGTGAAATGGGGCCCCCTGCTCCACTGGAGGGCCGTCCCTGGGAGACAGAGAAGGCAGAGCCACCCCATTACACAGGCTCCCACCTCTGAAATCATTTTGAGGCTAAATAGGACGCGATATGACCCCAGTGGACAGAGATTTCTCAGCTGCGTTTGTGCATCCCAGCCCCCCAGAAACAATGGGCCAGGTGTGCTCTCCACTGCGCAGCGCCAGTGTGGGGCGGGTCTAAGCGCTTTCCTGATCACCGGTTTCTTCCTGCCACCAGCCAGGTGACACAGGCCCTGTGAGCACCTGTTTGAGCAGGTGTGGGCTGGAGGCTCCGAGACTTTACGTAGTTGGCTCGAGGTCACACCTCTGGCCGCTGAGCTGGCCAGGAGGTCCCAGGACCTCAGCCCTCGCCCACGATGGAGCTCTGTCCTCTGAAACAGAACCTCTGCCTCGACGCTTTCTTAACCCGCTGGTGTGCCCACCTCTCCTTGTATGACAGCACTGTCCGTCTTTTCTCCACACCTTAGCTCAACTCCACAATTGAACAGCTACGATTTAAAAATGTCTACTGTCTTAGAAACTGGGGGGGGGGGGACTGGAGGCATAATGTGAGGTCATGAATAATCTAACTCCTTGTTCTTCCCTGAAGTTGCCCCCCCAAAGCATACCTCAGTTCAGTCTGCTTAAAAAGCTAGGCAATTTAATTCCAATTCAATAAATATTAAGTACCTACTATGAGCCAAAAGCATTGCCAAGCACAGGGGACACAGAGGTAAAGATGACAAATCCCTGATCTGGCGAACGGTTCTGGTCTAGGGACTGAGGCCCGTTCCTGTGTGCCGTGTGCGGGAACGGGGAGCGGCACGCCCACGGGGTCAGGGTCGGGGTGTCGTGTTCCAGAAACCAAGAGCAGGGAGCGCTTGGGCCGCTTCCACCCGCCTCCCGCTGGTCTCCCGGGGCTGGATGTCTCCGCGGGAAGGCCAAGGCCATTGCTGACAGCCACGGTCAGGGCGGGCCTCTCTCTGGTCTCCAGGGTGGCTGATCCGTTCCCTTGGTTTCCAGGCAGCAGCAAGGTGAACCTCGTGAGGATCCCGTCCGCGGCCTCCAGCCCCCGGGACGCGGCCCTGGCTGCCGTCATCTGCAGCGCCCTGGCCACTGTCCTGCTGGCCCTGCTGGCCCTCTGCACCGTGTACTGTAAGAGGCAGCTGATGGGGAAGCCCGGCTGTAAGTCTGGGGCTCCTTCTGTCTGTCAGCGCTGGGGACACGCGTCTGTCACCGTGGGCACTGCGGGTTAAAGGGACGGAGGGCCCGTGATGACCAGCGCCTGGTCCCAGGGGGGCACGGAGGGAGCAGATAGGTGGCCAGCACCGATATTTTTAAGGACATTGAAAAGGCCGGATGTCCCGGGGCCTGCGCAGGCAGAAATAAAAATGGTCCCAAGTCCTCTCCATTCTGATTTTTTCTTGACAAATCACATCATATCTGTGCGCCCATGTAAGGAGAAGTGTTTTAAGGTGTGACTTAAAAGAGGGACAGCCTTCTTTTTCTCCAACACTACAAACGCCGGGGTCATGCTGGGTCTGGGTGGCGCTGGGAGGGAAGTGCTGCCCAAGGAGACTGTCCTCACTGACCGAACCGACCCCTCCTTCAGGGTCCCTGCGCGCTCAGGACACTCAGTACAGCGGCTCCGAACTGTCCTGCTTCGACAGACCTCAGCTCCACAAGTCCACTCCCCGAGCCCGCTGCCACTGCCACCGGGACTTGGGCCCGACCTGCGGTAAGTCCCCCGGGGGACCGGGGCGCCACATAGTTACCATTCCCCACCGTCCTCTGATGTGTGGCGTGTGTCTGAAATGTTAAAAAGAAAATGGTCTTCTTGTTAAAAATCCCAGAAGTTTTCAGGAACTGTTGGAGCAGGTTTGCCCTCGTTGTTTTGAGTCAGGTGAGTTCAAACGCGATCAAGCTTGTGCCCCGTAGGGGTATGCGCCCCTCCTGCCCCGCGGGGTCACGCTGAAGGCCCACGGAGCCGCACTCCTGCTGTGGGGCATCTCAGGGCAGAGGGAGGAGGCAGCTCCCGCAGCGCCCCGCACACGAGCACTGCCTGCTAGATCACGGACGGAAACGGACGTTTGGGGAAGTGCTTTGGATGGGGACTGGTTTCTCACACAGGAAACACGGGTGAAGGCTGTGCCAACTTCCTTTGCCTCTTACTTTCATTCATCAACACGGGGTTCCACCCGTATGCGCCCCACTCCTATCCCGACCATACGGACCCTATCTCCCTGCAAAGCCAGACTCGAGGTGGCCGGCCTGGCTGCACCCCTCTCCCTCGCCGCCCAGTTCTCCCAGCGCCTTTGAAGCAGCACAAACAGCACCCTGAGGTCTCATTCTTTGCGTGAGATGTGCCCCAACGAGACAGACTTATCCCCTTGACAATGTGACACTGTCCAATCTTTCTTTTCAAGAGATTGCAGGATTTGGTTTTTCCACCTAGTATTTTACGTGTGAAATGAGGAGTTTTCAACAGAATTATTTTTTTACTGAACACGACTATACTCTGTCGTAGGACTAGGTCCGAGAATGAAACGTAAGGCTCCTGTGGTACATGGGGCGCTCCTTGTGCCCGTGCCCACGCCACACAGACCCTTCGAGGTCGCCTGCACTGCGCCCAGGCACTGTCTCCTAGACTCTGGACAGTGACTCTGGGGCCAACTTGGTGGGGGAGGGGGGCAGAGGACAAGTGAGAGATGAACTCAAATTTTAAATGCAATAAAAGACAGCTTTGGCGAACTCTGCCTCATCTGAATTGTGTCTGAAGAGAAAATGAGCCATGCAGGTCCCCTTGCCATGTGTCCCCTTGACAGAACACTGTGCTCAGCCGCCCCACGCTACCACCAGGTCGGGGAGGTTTCCCCACAAACCGCTTCCTCCTGAACGGCAGCGCCCTTCTGCTCTTAACTTTTAGTCTGGTCACATTTTAAGACTCGAAAAGATGATGAAAGACTAGGACAGAGAACTTCCACATATACTTAACTCCAACTCCCCAAATATTAACATTTATCTCATTTGATATTTACTTTATCATTTTTATGTCTCTCTAAGTATGGTAGTTGTGTGTATACATATATATAAAATACATGTTTTGTATATTTTATATATATATACATACATTGTGTGTGTGTGTATACATACAAATTTTTATTCACTTGTCATTTAAAAATTGTTTGCAGATACGCTGTCCCTTCACCCCTTAATACTTTGGTGTTTCTTTCCTAAGAAGAACATTCTCTTATATAAAACCAGCATTATTAAATCAAGCAATTAACATTATGACCCTGGCTGGTGTAGCTCAATGGATTGATTGCGGGCCTGTGAACCAAAGCATTGAGGTTCGATTCCCGGTCAGGGCACATGCCTGGGTTGCAGGCCAGTTCCCAGCAGGGGACGCATGAGAGGCAACCATACATTAATATTTCCCTCTCTCCTTCCTTTCCCCTCTAAAGATAAATAAAATATTTTTTAAAAAATTAACATTAAGTCTATTCCTGTTATGTAATCTACAGAATGTAATATAACTTTTAAAATTATCTCAATAATGTCCTCTGTAGCAAAAGAAAATCCCAGATAACACTGTTGTGTTTAGTTCTCTTCTCTCTACTCTCATTCAATCTGGAACATTTCTTTAATCTTCCTTGGTGTTTTATGACATTACTATTTTTGACGAGCACAGGCCAGGGATTTCGTAGAGTGACCCCCAGTCTGGGTTTTCTGACCTTCAGTGACAAGTGGGTTCAGAAATACCCACGAGGCACTGGTGTGTCCATCGCAGTCCCGGCCAGGTGACCTCGAGCCGCTTTGTTAAGGTGGCATCTTCGTGCCTTCTCTGCTGTACAACTGTTGTTGTTCCCTTTGCAATGAGTCAGACCTCGTAGGGGATTCTTTGAGATTGTGTAAATGTCCTGTCACCTCCTGGCTTCTGCTCAGGACTTTAACCTTCTCTGATGCCCCCTACCCGGGTCGGTCACTGCTGTGGTGGGTAGCAATCACAGGTTCCCTAATTCCATCATTCCCTCTGCGTTTATTCAGGTGGCTTCCTAAAGTCAGAAAGAACTTCCCCTTCTTCCACATTTACTTACTTATTTAGTCACTTTAACCAGTGGGGACTCTCGGGCCCTGTCCCCTGGGTTACAGTCGCACGCTCCCATCATTTATCCTGATGCTCAGATGCTCCCGGACTTGACCAGTGGGAGGCCAATGAAGCGGGCTCCTGAGCCACACCAACTTGTTCTGGCATTTTCTTACTTCCCGGTACGACAAGGAATTCCAGGACATCTTGTGCTTTCCCACGAGCCCTAGAGCCAGCCATTCCTGTAAGGAATGGCGGTGCCTTCTGCTTTTCAGTAACTTGGAGGAATGCCACAGTGTGCATGACGCGCGTCCATGGAGCCACGTGTTCGTGGAGACACTGGCAGAGAACCCAGGCCAGCGCCCGCGGTCCTAGTGGCCTCTGCTCAGACAGCCCGAGAGGGCGAGGCCTGCTCTGCGAGGGACTCAGGTGGCGGTGTGCTGGCCGGCCATCCCGTTAGCACCGATTTGCAACTGCATCACAGTACACAACATGCGTTTTCCAAAAAGGAAATAGTTTCATAGTAACATTTTCCTGTTTATAAAAGAGAGAATCCTCATCTTAAATCTGCATATACACATATATGTACAAGTCTTTTTCTGTGTGTGTGTCTTTGTATTTAGCTGTATGCTTTAGTATGTTTATGGTTTTACCAAGTTAGAATTATGTGTTTATGTGTATATATAGAGGGACGTCTAATGAGCTGTTCACCCAATACTGACAGTGTTTATTTCTAATTTATAGGGCTGGGGAAGATTTCTCTTTAAATTTATCCAATCTCTTTATTTCTAAATTTTTTCTTCAGTAAATTTAAGGGCACAGTCCAGTGGATTAAGCATATTCACAGTGCTGTGTGACCATCTCCACCAGCCATCTCCGTGACTTGTCCCTCCTCCCAACCTGAAACCTGTGCTCCTCTCCCCTCCCCCAGCCCCTGGCAACCGCCTCCTACTTCCTGTCTGTATGAATTTGAATTTGACCACTCCAGGTACATCATATGAGTGGTTCACCTGTTTTTTAAAGATAAAATAGAGAAAAAAGTTAAGCCTCACACTCCCCTTTCCCTAAAAAGTCACCCGAAGGGGACTAGTGAAAGGTTCAGGCTCGAGGCTGGACTGGTGTCGGAGAGGACCGTGCCTCACGCCTGTGCTGCTCTTCCAGGGCCCGTCCACCTGGTCCCGTCTCTGTGCTGTGACGACACCTGCAGCCTGGACCGGGCGGTGCTTGGGGGCAGGGCGCACTCCAAGGCCACACTCCAGGAGAGGTAAGTGGGCGTTTTGGAAGCGACATAATTTGATAGTCCCTTGTGCAACTATGCGTGATCCTCATTTACCAGCTTTCATGCCAAACACTTGAAAATGTTTCACGGGGACGCCCCTTTTAATGTCAGAAACGGTTTCCCGGTCATTGGAGGGTGCGTGTGTTTGGCAAGAATTAGGTACGTCCCTCAGGGTTCCTAACACCCAGTGCCACATTTTTATTTGTTACACTCAGTTAAGTTTATTTTTGTCTTATAGTTATGATTTGTGACACTTCTGTCATCTGCAAGTAATTTTCAACATGTCACACACCCATGGAATTTTAGAACAGGCTTGAAATTCAGTTAAAACCCGAGAAACCACACGATTTAGACCCTGTATGAAGTATAACTACATTGATTAAAAGTAGGTACATTAATTCAGTTTTCAAGCAAATGGAGGGATTATTGCACTGAAGCTGGTTTATAACAACTAGAACTCTGACTTACCAAGAGGCCATGTCCCCCAGCAAACGTTAAGGCACAGGTGACATTGCTTTGTGGCAAAGTCTCTGGTCCCTGCAGACCAAGCTAAGGCCTTTCGAACTCGTGTTCAGAAACGCAGGACCGCGCGGGGAGGCGGCGCCGGCTCTCTTCGGGTCCCTTTCCCTGTCCGTCTCCGGCGAGTTCTCGGACGCCTGGCCTCTGATGCGGAGCCCCGTTTCCGAAGACGACGACGACGTCTCCTTTCCTGACTCTTGCACGGAGCTCACCGGAGAAGATGTCCATTCCCTCAGTCTGGCAGACGGATCCTCGACTCCCAGCAGCGGTCAGGGTCTGGTTGGTGGTGCTGCCGCGATCCCAGCTCCCTCTGGAAGCTGTGCGGAAACTCCGGACCCCGCCCAGGAGGTGCCAGCGAGCAGAATCCAGCCAGACCCCACCACTCAGACGCCTCTGCAGGTGAGCCGGGGGCCCACTCCGGGCGGAAGACCCGAGGGAACGGAATTCCTTTCCAGCCATGACATGTGGGGGAGCGTGGGGGGGGGGGGTTGCCATCTGTCCTAATGTCTTGTGTGTTACAGAAGAGGGTATTTTAAATTAAATTTCAAGATTTTAAAAACTAATAGGTAATGTATAAGGCTATTAAGGGAAGCTGTATTTACAATTTTTTAAAAAATTATTGCTATTTACAAAAAGAGAGGAAGGGGAGAGAGAGAGAAACATCGACCTACTGTTCCTCTTATTTCATGCACTCACTGGTTGATTCTCATGTCCCCTGACTGGGGATTGAACCCACAATCTTGCTGCACTTTCTAAATTCTTCTTTGTAAATCTAACTGCAGTTGACCTTGAACAACGTGGGCGTTATGGGTGCCAACCCCCTGCCCCTCTGCAGTAGGATTAGAAAACCCAAGTAAAACTTTGGACCCTCCAAAATCTTAACAATCAATATAGCCTACGACAGCGCTGAATAGGAAATAAACAGTAAATAATGACACAAGAATAAACTTCGCTTCCCGCACGCACAACTTCTCCCATCCCTGCATCGACAGGAGAAGGCTTAGCGACACCATGAAAGTCGGTTAACGCATATTTTGTGTTTTATGGATTATAGGTTGTACTGTTACGGTAAAGTAAGCTAGAGAAAATGTCATAAAGAAAATCATAAGAGAAAATATACTCACAGTGTTGTACGTCGGTCTTAGAAAAAACATCCACCTGGCAGTGAGCCCGCGCAGCCCCCGCGGCCGCGTCCAGGGCCCCGCCCCACTGCACTCCTCGAGGCACCGGGGGAGTCACGGGTGGGGGGGCCGGTCTGTAAAGGGCTCCTCGCCTTCATTTTCCTGCGCTGGTCTGATGCCCAACACTTGCGGGCCCACCATTCAAACTCAAGTTCACGACAACACTCCCGACTCTCTTCTTCTGGGGTTTCTAGATCGGCTTCGACCGACCGACCGATCAGTTCGGGTGGAAATCGATTGTCGCTTGTGATTGGGGACTTGCTGCAGCATCGGAACCTTCTAGATCAAAGGGTTTACCCTAAGGCTGGGGAGAGGCTGGGGGGAAGCGGGGGCTGCAGGCAGAGGGGTCTTTCTGCCTGACGCCGGCCTGGAGGCAGAGCCGCACGCAGGACAGCTGGGCCCGGAGCCTGCTTTGTCTTCCAGGCGACGAGGGGCCTTGGCTGGGTCTCCCTCCGCGTTTCCAAGTCTTTGCTCCACGTGAGCGCACGCGTCCTCTTCGGCAAGGAGGCCGGGCTCGCGGACGCGGACGCGCAGGGGGTCCCCGCGCCCCACAGGACCAGCGAGACCCCCACCAGTGCCCGGAGGCCCCAGCCGGGCCCCGGGGGCGGACACAGCGTCCCCGCGTGCGCCCTCGCCGCCTGCGTCAGAACCAGGCTGACGTCAGAACCACGAGACGTCAGAACCAGGGTGGCGTCAGAACCTGCAGTCCTTTTTCTGAACTACATTTCTGCCCAGAATTTATAGGGAATTCTATTAAAAAGCGCATGGACTTTGGAGAGAAGCGTGTTGGCTTTCTCAAAAGGAAGGAAGCGGGGGGACAGATGAAAAGGGAGGAGAGGCCGACAAAGCGGACGGTTCGAAACAGGCGTCCGCCGCGGCCCGGGAGACGGCTCACTGTCCCCCAGTTTTGTGATTTTCAGGGCAATCACGAGGGACTGCACGGGCAGCCCGGCGCGGCGGGGTGGGAGGACCCCGCGGCCCCGCCAGGCGCCCGCCCAGCGCCCCGAATGAGTCTTAGGACCCCCCAGCCTGAGAAAATAGGAGCCTGAGCTCCGCTCTCATTACAGGAGGTTTAAGTTTTTCATCAAGGCGGTTGGCACGGACAGCTAACCTGTTTGCATGACCTGAGCAGACACGTTACCTGCTGCACATGACCCTGGGGGGGCGGGGGTGGGGGCAGAGGGGCGAGGGTGGGGGGATGGTCCGAGCAACTGGAATGACTGCGCTTCCCGCGGACTCCAGTTCCTCGGAGTGTCGTCCGTCCACAGAACGACCACCCATCTTAACTCTGAAGCTGGTCTTCAGTGTCCAGATGCAGAGAACGAAACGTCCTGATACACCAGTCATGTGAAAGCCGACGCATCCCCCCCTTTTCTGTTTATGTTGTTGGCCAGGTGCACGCAGCGTTGACAAGCAGTATTATCATAGGTTTGTGAATTTAAAAGTTTAGGAATGTAGTTTAGAATATGTAAGAGGAGTCTAATGATATGAATTCCTTTTCAAAGAGCATTCTCAAGGTGATTATAAAGGTATTTTCAACACAAATTATCAAGGAAAGAAAGTTATGATTACACATAAAATAAATGACAAAGTGTTACATTCAAGTCACACAGTGTAATTTATTAATGAAACGTTATTAGTTTTCCAAGATGTGTTACCTATTACATAATTCCAGTAAATCTAAATAAGACATTTTGAATTCAGCAAAGAAATTGTTAAAATGTAAATCATTTCTATTTTTGCCCTAAAATTGAAAACAGCAAATGATATTTTGAGCCCATTCTGAGAGATAATCTCTTCCAGACTCTGAAACGCATTTTCTCTTTGGTTGCCTTTTCCGAATGTGGGAAACTCACCGTCGGAAGCGTAACCTTCGGAAGGAAGGCGGGGGTGGGGGGGTGGGGGGGTGGCAACTGCCGCCTTTGGGGAACCCGCCCTCTTCTCTGTGTCAAGGGTCAGGGGGTCTTTAACTCGGCTGTCTGTTTTTCTCAGTCCATTTGATTCCAAAAAGCAATTCAGACTTCCCTCAACAGGCTGCTCCTCCAGGTAGAGAATATACTTACTTCTCATAAAAATCCGATGCCAGCCGCTTACTATTAGGAGGGAACCAAAGAAAAGGACTTCAGTTCCCGGGGCCACGTTTCAGGGATGGGCTCGTTCGTGAGTCAGGAAAGCCCCGAGTCTCTGTCTGGGAGACGTGTAAGCCTGCAGGGCCTTTTTCGATTTTTTTTAAACGATTAATTTATTTCTCTAAAATAAAACTTTGCATTCCTCCCCAGGCATTCGCTTATATTTTCAGTTTGTTAACATCGTTCCCCTCCTTTCCCCCAGGTTTATTGAGATACAATTGACATGTAACACCCTACAGGCTAAAGATGCGCGGTGTGGTTTGCTACATGTGCATACTGCCGACTGCACACGGCACTTCGATCTTTACTTGGTGAACAGCTCATCATGCTGCGTGTGTTTCCCACAGCCCTGCTGTTACTCTGCGGCTTCCTGTTGGTGATTGGAGACTACCAGCGGCTGGTGCTGGGAGTTAGGGCTCGGGGTAGAGCAGACAGGTGTCAGAGCCTCTGTAGGTCTGTACCAGGTCATTGTAACCCTCTCCAGAAGGGGACAGGCCTCTCATATCCGGGACAGCATTTTCTAAGACATCTGGGAGAACAAAGCCAGCCTCTTTACTTACAGAAAAAAGTTCATTTTGGTGTTTTGTTTTCTTCAACCAACATTTTAACTGTCCACATAGAGCCAGGGGAAGAATGGTAGGGAAGACACGATGCGACCTGGCTTCTAGTGTGGTGCCCTACTAAAATCTCTGTTTCCTTTTTGGGAGAATGGGTGTGGTCTGCCTCCCACCGTAGCGTGAAGGTGGTTATCGCTGTATCTATTGCTGGCCGTGTCTGACTCAACTCCCTCTGGTTATCCGGAGCGCTTCAGAAGTTTGTTTTCAGATCACCTCCTTAGACCCAGGGGAAAAACTGTCTCCATAAACTCACCGGACATGTCACCAGCGCTGTGTCAGTGGGACACAGGCTCCTGAAGAGTCGGCGCTGCAAGGGGAGGTTTTAGGTACTCAGTGGCAGTCACCTGCGGTTGGGTGACCCCTTGCCCACCCCTCCTGAAGTGAGGTCACTGCCCCTTTGGTGAGGACGGACCTGAGGGCTCCACTTTGCAGAGGAGGTTGGCCCCGTGAGGGGCGTCCGTCTTCCAGGGAGGGCCCAAGAACCTTTCTCCAATAGCTCGATGCACACTTCAAAGTCAAAGACAAAGAGTGACCCTGTTCATTAACCGTCTTCCTTCTTTCAAACGAGGCCCAAAGGCCCTGAGAGCTGCACCTATAAAGGAGTGCAACACAGAAACAAGCTTCTGATGTTTAAATGAGGTTGAGAGTCTGCCGAATTGTTTGCGGATATGTTTCATTTGCTGCAGTCACATCATCGTCTTTCAGGTGCTGCTGGTGAATCTCTAGGTGCTACTGGCTCTGATTTGTCAGGGAATCTTTATTTTACTCTTGGAGCACGCGGGTACCTGGGTATTTGAATCCCATCGCGTGAGCTCCTTGTCTTGTATGTGATCAAATTCACGTGCATTACTAGTAAAAGTTGGGTATGTTAGTTTTCACAGCTCCGGTTTCGTGGCTTTAATTTGTAAGGCATGGTTTTTAAAGCTGCCCTTCTGTTGCTCTTTTAGGAACAGGAGTGCCCGTGAGGAGCCCACCGGCACGCATGCCCCCGGCACGCTCTCGGGCCGTGCAGTCTGGGCCCTGCATGGCTTCTGCAGAGAAAAGCCGACCTGAACTGAACTGCTGGCCTCGAGCCTTTCAGCCAGACCAGCTCTGTGAGCCGGAACCCCGAGGAGACCAGGACAGGGCCGCAGGTGCCCAGGGCGCTTTGCATCTTCCCTAAACCAGAGGCCTCCGCGCTGCAGGTGGGACTGCAGAGGCTGGTGTGCCCAGCCTGCAGCCCATGAGCCCCAGCCGCTGCCGAGAGCTGGCGCGGCAGTCACACTCGTGCCCGTGGTGAAGGTGGCTGTACCAGACTGAGGAGCTGGAGTCCACAGTTTCATCTGCATTTTTGCCAAAAATGACTTCACGTAGCTGGTTGTCCTGTTCAAGGTTGTTGTTAGATTAGGTGCCTTGGTTTTTATATACAAAAGGTTCCACAGTCTGTGTTTCTCTTTGAGGAAGGTCACGTTTTTGTCGTCTAAACTAATGGGCGGAGGAGGCCGGAATTGACTTCGCACTGCCTGCCTCCACCTTGGGTTTGCTGGATGAAGTTCATGGGCCGCCCTAGAAATTGGGCGGCGACGGGACTCTCAAAGAATCCGCACTCTAGCTCAGCCACTGCTCACTTCACAAGCACCTGGCAACAGGGCGGGGGCGGGGCTGAGCGACGGAGTGGGGAAGGGCCCCACCCAGCACCTGGTTCTGGGCCCCTGCCCTTGCGCACTCGGTGCCCGAGTGCAAAGCCTGGCGGGTTTCTGTGGAAATCGGCTCCTGCGGAGGCATCTGTTACTCTCTTCCTGTGACTGAGCTTAGAAGCTGCAGAACCTCTCTTTTATAGAAAAGTGGTGTTTATGCAGATAATGACTTTTTTTGCTTTCTCTGACACCCCCCCCCCCTCCCGGCAACCCCGTCTGCTCTCTGTGTCTGTGAGCTCGGCCGGGGGTTGGCTTTGCGTTTGCATATCAGACCTAAGGCTTCTGGAAACGACAGCACAGCAGGTCCCCTGCCACTGGAACGGGCCACCGCCAAGCAAGCAGTCTTGTGAGGCCACACCGAGCACTAGCACCGAGAGAAGGAGCCGTCCGCCAGCGGCCTGCGGATGACCAGCCTGTCGCTGCTGCCCGCAGTTGGGCCAGGATGTGGCAGTGCGCTCTCCCATCATGTCGGCTGAGTGCGGACGACCGGGACCGATCTCAGCAGATGACGCCGATTCTGAGTGTGGCACTTGCCCCGCCCCCCACCCCTGGGTGTTGGTGCCCTGGAAATGTGGCTAGAGCCAGGACAGGTGCCAGCCCGGGTCAGTCACGACCTGGGACGGCTCCTTTCTCTTCGCCGCCTGGGCCTGGAGCGGGGTTCCTTAAGCACCAGTTGGGCTTCTTCCCACCTGCGCCTGCAGCTCAGCTCTGCCCCTGCCTTTTCACTGCCTGTGTGAGCTCGGGCTCATCTGCAGTAAGAAAAGAAAGAGGCCTTTGAACATGAGAGCGCAGAGAGATTCTGGCTCAGAACGAGCCCACCCAAATCAGGGCCTTTTATCCAAACTGAACACCGACGCGTCTTTCCTTGGACATTTTCATCTTCTAACTTAAGGGCCCCGTGCTTTTCTCTCTTTGCAAGACAACAGCAAACCCTCGTGGGCCTCCACCTGAGGCTGGGACAGCTTCTCTGGCCCCAGCCTGAGGTCCGGACATGTGTGTGCCCACCTGCCCACTTTGGGCCCCCTCACGACCTCCGTCCTTGCCTTTCCCTGAAATGGGAGACACCGTGGAGCGTCTTGTGGTGACTCCCGACCTCCTGTGTCCATTGAGGGCCCAGTTATCAGTGATTGATCTCTGCTTTCTTCTTAAGCTTTATTAAAGTGTAAGCCAACAGGTCTTGGACTTCGGTGCTTGTCAGCTCCTGGAGAAGTGCCTTTGGGGAACTCAGGTGAAACACTTCGGACTTGACCGTGAGATGTTTGTGAACGTGCCCGTAGCATGGCTCCGTGGTTGTTCAGAGGCCTGCGCCTGGTCTGCGAGCGGGTCGTTTTCGTCATCAGATCAAAGTCGGCCAGGATGCGCTCCTGCTTCTGACCTGACTAGGTGTCCCGCACGCGCAGCCCTCGTTCACTTTGGAGATGAACCCTTGCTGGAGAAAGCTGGGTTCACGAGAACGAGACTTTGGCCAGAAGTCCCGGAACATCACTTCTGATCAGTAGAAAAATACTTAGGGTCGAAAGTCAATTTGATATAATACTGCATTTGAAAACTCCTGTTTTTTTTAAAATCAAGATGAAGACTTTTACCCCCATTTGCTATAGGAACACACAATGTTATATTTTGCACTTTTTGTAAACACTTCAGAAAAACTCCGCTTTGCATTTCACATTGTTGGAACACCCTCCCCGCAGTACGCCCCACAAACTCAGCTGAGAGGATGCCGGGCCCGGGGGGCTCTGAGCGATGGCAGGGGGTGTGGACTGCTGACTTCATGCTGCAGGTGCTCGTGGATGAGAATGAGGTTGGGACTGACAAAGCAACCAGGTCGAGGCATGGGTTTTCTAATTTTGTGAATATGGAATATATTTTTCAAATATAAATGTTTCTATGTTAGAGAAAGTGTTAATGTTGCTGTTACCTAGGTTTAACTGGTAAAAAAAATAGAAAAAAGAAAAAAATGTTCTTGTTTTAAGGTAGTCAGCCTGACTCAATTTAGATTTCATTATTATTGCTTTGCATACTGGAATTTTCTTATATGAATAGTTTTGTAATGCCTTTTTAAAAAATTTGTCAATAAAACTGTTACCTGGAATTCCTGTTTGCACATCCTTTGAGAGTGACAGATGGTGTGAACACACGCCCACTTGCTGTCACCGGAGGGCCTCGCTCTGTTTGGATCTTTCCAGCATAACCCTGTTGGACCCCGCAAACTTTACAGGGGAGATTTGAAATCCCTGCGAGAACTAGTGACCTGGTGATATTTCTCAGACACGCGGAGCTACTGAAAATGCTTCGGGTTATTTGAGAAGCTTTGATATCAAGATTTTATTATTTCTTTTCTCCCCCTTCATTCTAAGACACAAAGAGGGAAGGAACTGAAGGAGCTTTAGATCCATTCTTTGGGGGGGGGGCTGCAGGGTGCACCCCTGCAGAGAGTTGGGGGAGGGAGGAAGGAGGGAGGAAAGAAACTCCCGCGGAGCAGTGCCGGCCACTGTAAGTTTCCCTTTTCCTTCCGAGCTTCTCGCCCTCCTCCTTTCTCAAGCCCTTTATTTGGCCTTTCCCTCCTTCCCTTGGGGACCCTAATACAAGCTGTCATTGGGTTTTGAGAGGGGAGTTTAAGCTTCTTGGGGAAAAATGGGTTATTTGAAAGTGACACCACATTCTCTCCACTGGTGAGCCTGTGGCTTTGCAGGGCACTGGTGTCCGAGGGGAGGGACAGTGGCTTCTCTCCCCTTCCGCACCCCCCTACCCCCACCACGGACACAGCAGCCCACACAGAGGGGCCGGGCTCCTGAGTGCCCGCAGCTCTGAGAAAAGTTAACTCCAGGTTTGTGAGTTCTTACCAGAGGTCGGAGGTGCTCTGCAGTAGCCTCACAAATGGCCTATTTTCATCATTGCCACTGTTACCAAGATCTCTTTGCTATTGGCTACTCGTCATCCTGAACTTGTCCATTTGTCTCATTTTAACAAAGGAAGACATATAAGGTATATAAGTATATGAACACAGCTTGAATTTACCATTTGGTCATCTGCAGCATCTAAGAAGTTTCAGTGAGATCTGCCTGCTACGTGGTTCTAAGACGCCATTACACTCAGGCGAGCCAACAGTTCCTGGTGGCACTGCTCACGTCGAGTCTCAGCCCTCTGAAGGTCGCCGGGTCTCTGCCGGGCCAGGGTCAGGTCCCCTCCTAAACCACTCGCGGCATCGGCATCGGTGGGATTCACGGCTGCTCTCACATTAGCTCCTTGGAAAGACTTGAGTTTTAAGTTCACCGGCAGGACTCCTTTTGCTGGCAGCGTGGGTGGCCTTCTGAAGCAGGTTTCAGTGAGTGTGTTATATAAAGCCAGGGCCTCCTGTCTTTTTATCTTCATTTCAGATGGAATTAAGGGTTCCTCCCAGAGACAGAAATAGCTGCACCCTATCTGCTGTTTGGGGTTGAACTTGGCCAGCAGAACACAGTGCAGGGGGTTTTCTTACCTCACCCGACTATTTACAGTAAGTGGGAGATCCACAGAGCGCAGCTGGCAGCGCCCGGGAACGCTGAGGGGGGCAGGCTGCCGTGGAGAGGTGCACGCCTGGCCACTCGTGCCTCAGACAGGAACGGTTTCCCTTGATGTTCTGCACACGAGTCTGATTCTCTGCAGGAGACTCTTAAGAGGCCGTCCTTCATTGTCCACGAATGACCATCTGTTTACAGGGCTGGACAGGGTATGTCCTCAGCCCCAAGAGCGAGGCCTGGGCAGGGCAGGCCGGCAGAAGTGGGGTATAAACACGCCTGTAAAGGCTTCATACAACAGGTCTTGACTGCGAAAGCACATGCCAAGTTCTCCTCTGACCAGGGCCCAGGGCTGTCCTCGGGGGAGGCCAGGAAGGACAGCTCCAGTGCTGGTGCTCAGGTGGGCCCTGAGGGTGGCATTGGCCCCCCATCCCAGGGGGGGCGGGGCGGGGAAAAGCCCCCACAGCCCTGTGAAGGCCGGGCTTGTTCTGAGAGCCGTGAGCACAGGCGGAGGCCAAGTTCCGGTGGACAAGTGTCTAGTGGGCTCCGCCCAGGCTTTGGACCGGCCCCTGAGGGAATGTGCTCACCTTTAAACAAATGGGTGACACAACACACAAACTCTAACACCTCGTCTTTCCGAGTAGAATTAGCCTAGAAATTGAGAGGATGTGGCCACCTGGCCTGGGGGACAGGTGGCCATTCAGTCCCCGGTTGGAAAATAGGGAGCCTGAGGTTGTTCTCTGTCACTGGGGTCCCTGGGGCCCTATCCTGATTTCAAGGCGGGAGGAGGACAGGGCTGGACCTGAGGGCTGAGATGTGTCATGCCTGGGACTTGGCTGTACTGCCTGCTCACACCAAACCAGTGGGCCATGTTCCGCCCACCTTCGTGGGGCCTCTGGCACAATCACGGTTCAGGCCGAGGGGCCCAAGAGAAAGACAGTATTTGGAGTCCGTTGACTTTTTCCCGAGACCGAGTGCTGCCTGTAATACCACCTTCAGACCGGGGTGAGCTGGCTCTGGCCCCACCCCACGCCTCAGGGAGCCCCTGTGATTTGGAGAATCGTCCTCAAAGTGTCCTTTGCCCACCTTCGAAGGCGAGGACCCCGCAGAGCAGCCGACGCTCAGGCGGGCGCCTGGCACCTGCAACACGGCCGGCGAGGCCCACAGTCCTGTTTCTCTCCTTCCAGGTGCTCCCTTACTCCTGCCTGGCTTTCGGGGACAGATGCTCCCAAGCTCTTTAAGTGTTGCCCCGCGGGTTTTCCTGGGGCCCTGTGGCTGGGACTTGGCCTCAGGACGTGGCCTGCTGAGTGGATCCTGCAGAGAAGGAGAACCGAAGGCATCCGCAGACTCTGGGGTCTGAGGTCCAGGTTGGCTCGAGTCCAGTTGGCCAGTCCGCTTTCTCTGAAGGTGGGTTTCCAATAACCCACCATGGCCCTTCCAGTGAGAGAAGACTGGGCTCATTCTCTACCCGCCATGCTTTAGAACCACAGGGGCCTGACGGCCGGTGTGGGGGGAGCGGCAGTGGTCGAAGGAAGGTGTGGGAGTTGGGGGGGCCCCCGAAGATCAGGGGTTCGAGGGTGCACTAGAACCTCCCTGCTCCATCGGACCTCTCTGTGCCCCAGAGTTTCCTCGGTTTGCTTCTTGCTCGAACACAAAGAGGCCGAAAAAGTAGCACACGAGGGATGGAGCCGGATTCTGAACAGTCCACTTCATCCTGGGAAAACTCACCCAACTCTGTGAGCCTCGGCCTGGGTGGGGTGGGCGTGGGGGAGGGGGGAGTGTGGCCACGCCCACTTAGATCTGGGGGGGGGGGGGTACCCGGGGCTGGAAAGGACCTCAAGTATCATGCAGTCCAGAACAGAAACAGGCCAATACGGGACAAGCAAGGCCGGAGAGGGACAGCAATGACACAGGGTCTTTTACGCCATCGTCCCCATAATCCACCGACATAGTTGCTGCCGTTGATCTGTTTCCAACACCTGTGTGCCACGCACCACCACAGGGAGCAGGCAGCTCCGGGTGGTGAGGACGGTCAGCAGCGAGGGGAGTCTGGTCAGAGTCGCCCCACGGCTGAGCCCCACCCCCAGGGGACCGACTCCCAAGATGCTTGTCTCTGCCGAGGGCGGGTCGTGAGTGTCTGTGTTGGGGGCACGTCTGAACCCTTCTCAAGGTCTGAGATGAGGTGTGCAGAGATCAGATAGGTTCCAGGATCAGGAATGTCTGTGGGGCCCTGACCAGGTGGCTCAGTTGGTTGGAGCGTCGTCTCAGTTGAGCCAGGGTCGCAGGTTCGATCCCCAGTCGGGGCGCAGACAAGAAGGAAGCGAGCAGGGAGTGCCTGAATGGGTGGGGCAACAGCCTCAAGTTTTTCCTTCCCGTCCCTTCTCTTTCTCTCTCCCTGAAATCAACACAAAATATTCTTTAAAGTGTCTGTTGTAAACCCGCTGTTTTGCGACTTATGGCGAGCTCCTAACCCGATATAACCCTAAAGGTACTGGGCTGAGTGGTTAGCACAGACCAGAAGGAAAGGAGAGTGTTTATTGAGAGTGCCGTCCGAAGGGCTGGGACCAGGGCCAGAGGGTGCCGACAGGGTCTGAACCGTGTTCGGGCTCTCGGTCTACACCGGCTGGACTCCAGCCTCCTGCGCCGCAGAGCAGTGCGCACGCCAGTTTTCAGGAGCAGGAAGACACTGTCCCTCCCTCTCCCACCCCCAGCAAATCTGTCTGCACCCCCCACACCGGGCCTTAGGAGTAACTACAGAGGAGCTTGAACTTAAGCCTAAATGCACCCCTTTTTCCAGCGTGGACCCATTTTCATCATGTCAAAGAAATGGTAAACGAAACTTGTCTCTGTCCTTGATGTGATAATCCCTCACCCACAAAAAGAACTCAGGTGCTCCCTGCACCCATTTCCCAGAAAGCAGCCCCAGTTATCTTATGTTTTCTTTTTTTAAACAAAGATTTTATTTATTTATTTTTAGACAGGGGAAGGGAGGGAGAGAGAAACATCAATGTGTGATTGCCTCTCGCACGCCCCCTACTGGGGACCTGGCCCGCAACCCAGGCATGTGCTCTGACTGGGAATCAAATTGGCGACCCTTTGATTCTCAGCATGCTCATGCTCAATCCACTGAGCCACACCAGCCAGGGCCCAGTTTTCTTAACGTTTTCATCAGAGGTCCTTTCTCTGAGTCTTTCCAGCAGCTTCTGTGAGGGGTGCTGGCTGGCCAGGAGACAGGCTCATGGGGAAGACCACTCTCTGTGACACTGGGGTGGGCAGCTGCCCCGTTCACTGCAGCTGAGTAAGCCCCCACTCAAAGCGGAAAAGAGGACAGAAGTCAACAGAGGCCATCACAAAGGGCGGTGACTGAAAGGAGGCCCAACTCGGAAAAAACGCAAGGAGGACAAGGATCCCAAACACGGTTATTAACGGCAGGGAGATAAAGCCTTTGGAAATTACCAACACTGAACGAGGCCTCAGGGGAGTGAAAAAAAAGCCAGCAAATTACATGTGAGCCTGAAACTCGAGATGGCCGAGGTGACCACACGACACGCAAGCCGTGCTGGAGCACATAGTTGAGGGATCGAGTCACTGACGAGGACCAGAGCGATTTCCCCCTGAGCACACGGAGAGCGTCCCAGGGCCTGGGACGGCAGGGGGCTCAGACGAGAGGGAGGGGCTGGGAGGGAAGGCACCAGCCGGGGAAAGGGGTAGGAGGCACTGGTTGTGGAGAAAACCAGCAAAGCTTGTGCGAGTGGAGGCTGGAAGGGGGAAGGCCCCACCCCGGGGCGAAGAAGAGGCCCGCTGAGGGAGGCTGGCAGTGGGACCCGGTAAGTCGGCTAACAGTGTGGCCACACGGTGCCAGGAGACGACCCCAGGGACCCTGGCTAGAATGGCTCTTTGAGGTACGGAGAGGCCAGGTAGCATTGCAGCCGTGATGAGGTCTGGCCTGCCCTGCAGCGGGGGCAGTGGACCCCTCAGGGCCGGGGACGTGTTCAGCGGGAAGGGGACTGGGGCTCCTCTCGCCTTTCCAGGTGACTGCCGTGGTCACCCCATCAAGGGCTGAAGCTCTCGCCTTCGATCACCAAGGTGCTGCCTTTTGGGAGCGGCAGCCTGATCAAGGTTACTCCTCACCGGATCTTTCCCTTGTGAGCTGTGTTTTCTGCCCATATTTTCACAAAAAGCCAACAGAAGGGTGGGAAGCAGAGGAGGGCAAAGGAGGCAACAGTGGCAGAGAGGGGGGCAAGGCCCTCGGGCAGCGGGAAGCCAAGTGGGGAGGCACGCAGGGGACCCTGGGTTTCAGGCCCATGGCTGGTGGCCTGTGGGCCTGGAGGGCTTGGGCAGGGAGCCAGTGGCCCTCAGCAGCCCCCAAGGGCATCCGGCGGCAGGCTGGAAGCAGCGCGCATCCCTGGGGCCCGTTCCCGAGCTCAGGCCCAAGCAGGCCTCCTCGGCTGTGTCAGACACATGAGTCCCTCAACCACGTGCGAACATGGATGGAGCCTGTAGGTCCATCACAGTGCCCCACACTCAAAGGGCAGAACTGAGGGGCGTGACCCTCAGCGGGGAGGGGGACGGGGCCCCTGGAAGTGGAAGTAGGGTGTCCTCGAGAACCAAGGCGGGCAAGGAGACCTGAGCCCGGGCACGCAGGGCCTCTGGAGCTGACAGGGACAATGCCACAGAGGGAGTGACCTGTGGGCTCCTGGGCTCCTGTAGGGGATCGGGGTCTGGCCGGGCAGGGGGAGCAGGGAGGCGGAGGGGGATGGTCTGCAAAGGGGTGAAGTGCCCCGTGGTGATGAAAATCGTGGATTCTGGAGCCACAAGGTCTGGATTTGAAGCTGTGTGACCCCGGGCAAGCGACTTCCCTTCTCTCTGCGCCTCAGTTTCCTCTGACATAAAAAAAGGATTAAAAATGGGGTCTGCCCTGGCCGCAGCTGCTCAGTTGGAGTGTCCTCTGGTGCACCAAAAGGTTGCGGGTTTGGTCCGGGTTGGGGTGCGCATGGGAGGCAACCGATCACTGTTTCTCCTACTCTGATGCTTCGCTCTCTCCCCTCCTTCCTCTCTCTCAAATCGATAAGTATGTCCTCTGATGAGGATTGAAAGGAAAAGGACCCACCTCTCAGATTGCTCTGAGGGTTGTCAGTGTGTCCAAAGCTCTTGGAACTCAGTGCGACAGGCAGAAGGCGCTCCTTAACGACGAGTAAAGGTCTTTCGAGGCCCGAACTTGGGGGACTTGGAGGAACCCAGGGACGGTGGACAAGGCGGCAGCGAGCAGGTGGCAGACGGGCTGGATGGACCGGCGGGAGGGGCCGAGAGGAGGGGCGCTGCCCACCCCCTGGAGGGTTCCTGGGGAGTGGGAGGAGACATAGCTTCCTACTTCTTATTTTATAGATTTAAAAATATATGACCTTTAAAATGGCATTTGAAATCGCATTCCAATTACACGGCCTACAAAACTAAAATTAAAACACTCTGGTATTTTTATATTGCATAATTCGAGAGCTGTTGCTTAAACACATATTTACTTGTGGCCAAAAGAACAAACAGAAAACAAATGTCAGAGTTTAATTATTTGGCTCAAAAAATAGATAATGCTAGGGCAGCAAAGGAGAAAAATGAGTTCTACCAAAAAAGAGAAAAGGTTACCGAAAATGGTAAAATTAGTAACCAAAGCAAAAATAGTTCGCATTTCAATGCTTGTGGAGTCCTCCACCGGATGAAAGGCCTCAGTGCCCAGCCAGGCTGGTGGCCGGGAAAGAGGGCGGGAGGGGGCTTGGGTCCGGGGACCTGAGTCGGACGCTTGGGCGGAATCATGATACATCTCTCAGATGAGGGAGAAGGCACTGATTTTTCAATCCACTTATAATACACTCACCCATGCTTCTCAAATACATACACGCCTTCCTAAGCTACAATTCTGCATGTGAGGGGCGAGGGCCGGACGGTCCAGCCCCTGGTGCTCTGGGCATCAGCAGCCGGCCATGGCCTCGCTCCTGACTTCTGCAGGAAGGAGCTGGAGAGGGAGTGGGAACAGGCCCCAGCTGCCCCGTGTCCCAGAGAGCAAGGCTGTCCGTTCAGGGGCCCTTACTTCCCATTACTGCTCTACCCTGGCTGGCTCTCGGTCCTCTGCTCTCCAGCATGGGAGGCCCTCACCTCCTCAGTGTGAGCAGCTGGCTAAAATTTGGGGGAAGGCCCAGAAAGGGGAGGCCTCGGCCAGGCCTCGGGCACGTGCTCCAGCCTGCTTTCCGAAGGGCTCCAGCCCCAGCACCAGAGGTCCGGCTGCTGCCCTGCACTCGGCTGCTGGGCTTCAGGCAGGGGCTTCCTCCTTGGGTCACTGGCCAGGCTGGTGGAGAGCATGGTATTGCAGTGGCCTTGGCCATGACACGGCCTCTTCAAGCTGTCACAGCCATCTGGGCCAAAGCACACCTAGGTCCCCTAGGTCCCCGTCACCGCTGGTCCCTGCAGCATGGGACGGGGTCCCTCCCCATCACCTAAGCACTGACGATGGCCCCAGGAGCAGGGGGACATGGCGGATTCTGGTCCCCCTCGCCCGCCAGCCCCTGCCCACGGCCCCACTGAATCTGTCTCCGCAAACCAATGCTCCCAGCACCGGCCCGGCAGCTCAGCCCATCTCCCGATGACCACAGCAGCCGCTGGGACTTCCGTCATGCAGGAGCCACACCACCAGCCCTTGTTGGCACTGGGGGTGGTGATGGTTAAGATGACCACGCGGTTTGAACACAGGACGAGGGACAGAACGGACGTTATCAAGGCCTGGGGATGATGTGCCCACCCCGGGCCCTGGCCAGCTTTCTGCCCGATTCTGCTCAGTCCCCAGGTGGAGAATAAGTGAACAGCAGGCCCCGGCCGATGAATGCCTGCTGGACCTCCTGCAGGTGAACGTGACCTCCCTCTGGCCTCTCCCCCACCCCATTCCACACAGGCTTCAGCACCACCACGGCCTCGTTCACCGGGGGATGCTGGGAAACCCCAGAGGCCTCCTGAAGTGCGGAGGTCGGAGAAGCGACTGCAGAGGCAGTGTCCGAACAGCCCGGTCCTGGGTGGGCACTCGCCAGGCAACAAGCCGGACATCCACACACCTTCAGGTTAGATGACCGCAGAGAAGGGCCTCCCCCCCTTCTGTTGCACAGCAGCCGCTGAGATGGAAAGAGTTTTTAAAAAATGCTCAAAGCTCAGGAAATCCGACACTCGGTCTCCACAGCAGCGGTCGCTCTGCCCGCAGGTCCCCTCCGCCCCCCCAGCCAGTGGGAGGCAGGCAG
Organism: Sturnira hondurensis; assembly: GCF_014824575.4. NCBI lineage: Eukaryota > Metazoa > Chordata > Mammalia > Chiroptera > Phyllostomidae > Sturnira > Sturnira hondurensis. Next base: position 15,097,918 of record NW_028082350.1, on the reverse strand, counting down.
CGGGCTGCGCCAGAGACCACTTGAAAGAGAGCGGCTGGTCTGTGCTCCCGGGAACGTCGAGTCTGCAGATCACACGTCTACTGCGAACATTTGACGAGGCCGCTCGAGCTCAGCTCCCCACCCTGCCAGCCTGGAAGAACGAGCGTCCCGGGCAGCTCACGTCCAGCCCGGCCGCCACATCGGCCCGCTCTCCCCGGGCCAGGGACCCTGTCCATCTCTAGCCCATGCGATCCAAGTCGCCGTGTCCAGCTCTGTGCGGGGAACTTGAGGCCAACCGGCCCTTTGTCAGCAGCTTTCTGCTGAGGCCCATGATGCCTGAGGGAGGCTGTTCTACGTACCAGGGATGCGGCGATAGATAAAATGACGCTTTGCCATCAAGCAGCTTGTGTCGGAATCGAGGGAGGTGCTCTCCAGCCGTGAAATACAGACAGGCTCCGTGGCATTTGGTGCCGATGGGTGCCATGAAGGAAATCACGCAGGGACGCACGAGGGGTGATGGCATTTAGACGGCACCCTTCTTCCCTCACTCGCATCCTCACCGTGGGCTGCAGCGGGAGTGGCTGTGATTGGCAGCTCCACCCCATCTGTGGATGAAGGAGGCGGGGACCTGGGCCGTGGATCAGTCAGGCTCCTGACCGCACAGAGCTGAGCCAGAACTGAAACCAGGTCTTCCTGTCACGGAAGGTCCATGGTGTTGCCACTGGGCGGTCGTCCAAAGACCTGCAATGCCGTGAACTGGTCATGAAGCCATGGCGGGTGTTAGGCCTGGGATGATGTAACAAAGGCAGGTGTTGGGGTGAAGCTGGAGTCCTTGGGGTCCTGGGGGGCTTGCTCATCGGCGGCGTCTGTCTGGGGCCAGGGAGCCCAGTGTGGACAGAGCGCTGATGCTGGAGGGGCGACTGTGCGCGGATGGGGGTCCACAGGCAGGTCCTTAGCATGGAGCCCCAATGCTGGTGGTTGCTGATTTCCAGGTGCAAACACTCTCACTGTGGCCGTGCCAGGCGATGCTGGCACACATGGATTTGGGAAGATCACTCCTGGTGACCCGGGCTGGCCTGCGGGGACCCCAGCTCCCCACTGGGTGGGAGGACACCCCGCTTGGAGGCTGTGTGCTGTGGAGGTCAAGAGCGTGGGTTCTGAAGCTGGACCGACTGGGTCCAAGTCCCAGCTCTGGTGCTTATTAGCTGTGTAATTTGACACACCTGCCTTTGAGATGCCAGGAAAGCCTGGCATCGCTTTCCTGAAGAGTGCACACACACAGACCAAGTCAGGGCTGCATCACCCGGTGGAAGGGAAATGTGCACGTTTCACTCCTGCCCACGAACTCTCCACCGCCGTTCTCACAGACACTCCCAGGGTCCGTAAACACTCTGCTCGTTACCGTCAGATGCACGGACCTTTCTCTCCAACAACCACGATGAATCCATAATCATTCCAACTCTCTCCGGACTCCTGGAGACCCGCTCACACCCTCTGGGGTGCGCGTCAGAGCCCTTTGGGGGGGTTACCATCACCCCCGACGAGAGCTACGTTTAAAACCCGTGGCCTGATCTCAGGGCACACCTGGCTGCTCGGGGTTGGAGAGGATGCCCCTCCCAAGGTCTCTGTGCCCACACGAAGGGGTGACGATCGGTGCCAGGGGTGTCTGTGCACTGTCTAGGGAGCTGACCACATGACTGCAAGTATCTCAGACAATCTAAGAGGTTTCAGAATGTGGCTGCGTGGGCACAGTTTCAAAGTAGGGCAGGAAGAGGCTGCAGGGCCGGGCCTCCCCCCCCCCCCTCTTCTCCTCTCCCCAGAAGGTCCTGGGGCCATGGTCACGCTTGGCTGCAATGGCCCGGGGCCATGCCATTCACAGACCTTTAATTTAAAAAAACCACTCCTTTCTCTTTGACAAACCAGCAGGGTTTTTATTTTTTCCTTTGGAAGAGTTACTCAGAAACTGAAGTAAATTAAAAAGTGATAAAATGGCCATGGGTAACAAAATTATACACCAAGGAGGGAAAACCACGCCATAATAGGGTTTAGCTCGGTGTGGAAGGGATGTTCTGCAAAGCCACCACGTCCTGAAGTGGTCCTACCACACTCAGAGCTGGGCCAGCCTAACACTTTTCGGAAAACTTGGAAGTCCAATCCATAGGTGTGGAGGGCTTCATAAAGCCACTGGTCTCTGGGGGTTTGCCTTGCCCACCCCAGGCTGCCTCTGCCTGTCCCGATCAGTCTCTGTCACCGTCATCGCCCTCCCCATCACCCGGTTCCTGCCATTGCACTGGCTGTAAGGCCTGTCAGCCCTGCGGCCGGAGCCCCCGTCTGGTCTGGGCTCCTCCACAGCCCTGGACGGTGGGCTGTCCTACACCGTTGCTAGTCTTACACCGTCTCATCGGCTGCCTTCAGCTTTCAGAGGCCAACTCGGTCCCACACTTGACACCGAACCTCCCCGTTGCCTGGCCCACCATGTTATGACATCCTCGGTGACCCTCTCGCCACTGCCAGGGGAGGGGAACGTATCCTCCTGCTCCAAGGGTCCCTGCTGCTTCCCTGCGCTCCCCTCCCCGCCCCTCCACGTTCTGCTGGCTCCTGGCATGGAGGAAGGTCCATCTTCCTCCTCTTCCTCTGGGGCTGTGCTTGCATCCTGACAGCTCACACTGGTTCCGCCCACCTCGGAGTGCTGTCCCCATGTGTGTTTGTCCCAACTTGAGAGAGGGGACGAGCGATTCCTCAGCGGGAGACTTCCAGAGGGGCTGGCTCGCACATGGTTTACAGTGAACACAGGGGAGAGTTTAATGATTATCAGTCACAAGGCAAAGTTTTTACTTACGAGGCAGGTGACGTGAAAGTAAGACAATGAAGTGTTTTTAAAAAATTCTCTCCTGAGGACATGTTTATTGACTTTAGAGAGAGGACATGGGAGAAGAAAGAGAAACATTGAATGGTTGCCTCTCATCTGCACCCTGACAGAGAACTGAACCCATAACCCAGGCATGTGCCCTGACCAGGAATTGAACCTACGACCTTTCAGTTTATGGGGCAATGCTCCAACCAACTGAGCCACACTGGCTAGGGCTCAACTTTGTCATAATTAATAATTTAGTAACCTTTTTGCTGCAGCATTATAAATCATTCGAAAATAGAGAAAAACAGAGGCAGAGTCCTAAAAAAAATCACCCAGCTACCTGTTCCTTTCCTTGCCTTTTCCTTCAATGCAGAAACCAGGCAGCTGCCAATGTGAGCTAAAGACGCTAAAGAAGAAACACTGAACAATTTGAAAGAAGAAACTCTCACACGGCCCTGAAACAGGTGACTCCATAGGGACACAGAGAGGAACGGTGGCTGCCGGGCTGGGGAGGGGGACGAGGGTCAGGGTTGGAGGATGAGGGGGTTGGGAAGTCGCGCCGGGTGGGGGTGGTAAGCCACAGCAATGTGATGCCGCAGGACTGTGCCCTTAAAAATGGCTGAAGTCATAACTTTCATGTTACCTGCATTTTACTGGGATGGAAAACAGAATTCAAAAGTGTCCTCCGGCCATCCACGTGTTCTTGTTGTTTATGCGACGGGCACCAGGTGCCGTGCTAATTGAGGAGTGGGATGGTCGGCCTTGGGGTCGGCCATTGAAGCCGTCTCTCTAGGGAGCAGCTGGAGAAGACACAGAAAGGGAGCATGCTGGCCGTGCTCCCATTGCTGGCAGTGTGAGGGGCCCAGGGGTACTGGTGACACCCTAGGCCCAGGGCCCCTCCATCCCAAGGGGCCTGTGAGCGCGCCTCCAAGTGCGCCCTTGACTTTGGGGCAGCAGAGCGAGGCCGGCACCCTGCTCCACACGGGCAGCGCTGCCCTAATGCCAGACAGTGTGTTTTCCAACGCGTGGTTCCCACGAGGTTGTTTCCTTGGCTTTCGTTTTCGTCCTATCTGTAGCATCCGTTTTCCGGTAAGGAGTACATGGCAACTGTGTTAAGAGAGTCTACCTAAAAGTGGTGCGTACGTGATGCAATTTCACCTCAAATCTTTCCGGGGGAATAAGGAAGGTTGATGTGGTTTCATCACAGGGGCTATACTCGAATCGTCTGAAGACTGGTTACACAGTCAATGCTGAGAGTTATGGCTAGTAAACGTGTGTTTAGGGCGCTGGGTGTGTCGGGACTGTCCGCTGAGTGCCCACCGTTCTGCACTCGGGGAGCTTCCAGTCTGACTGACCTCGAGACCCCGCCCCTTTTCACATGAAGCAGTAATTCAGATCAGACTGGAAACAAGGGTTCTTTCCAAATTCTGTGAGTCAGACACGACCCTAATGTTCTTGGAAGGGGCACCTTGTAAGTGAGAACGTGAGTGTGTGTTGGGCAGGGTGGGCCGACAAGGGAAGCCTCAGGCTGCACAGGACCCGGCGGGGGACGCCACCCCTTCAGTGCCCTGTCCAGGGGAGCTGGGAGCCTGGATGCAGGCTCTGCCCTGGGCTGGGAGGAAATGCAGTGGTGCCTGAGGCCTGGCGGTCCCGTGGGTCACAACACTGCATACCAGCTGCTCACTGCCGTTCTCCTTCGGGGCCCTTTTCTCAGCACGAGTCTTCTCCCTGCCTTTTCCGTTTGTGGCATCAGGGGCCCTCACTCCCTTGAGGGAGGTGCCAGTTGGTCTTTTCAGGGCGATGTGACCTGCCAGTGACAGGATGAGAAGACATGGCCAACGACAGCAGACAAGGCACTTCCTAGGGGACCCATGTGCCCGGGGCCGCCGGTGCCCGCGTGCATGTGTGACTTCTCACTTCTGTTCCTCTCTCCGCCACACCGCCCCCCCCCCCCCCCCCCCCCCCCCCCCCCNCCCCCCACCCCCCCCCCCCCCCCCCCCCCCCCGCCCAGTGCCCTGGGCTGGCTGGCTGGCATGGAGCAGGGCCCCTCAGAACTTTAGGGTCACTGAAGGCTTCCTGAGGCCTGGTTCCTGGAAAGGCTGGGGCGCAGCTCTACGGAGCCCGGAGTACACCCCAAAGGGCTCTTTGCTCCCTGCCCCCTTGCCCCCCAAGGCAGCAGACAGAAGCCTCTGCACCCAGGTCTCCCTTGCCCCAGACTTCGGAATAGCTGACTTAGCGTAAACACGCGTGAAACAGACTCTTCTTTGAAGTCTTGCCAAACAAGCTGACCCGCGACCCACGTACCTGGAGGAGGGACTCCATCCAGTCCCCTGCTCTCCTTTTCCCAATGTGGTGGGCAACGTCCCTCCAGTGACCTCTTGGGTGGGAGCCCAGTGTGTAAATTCTGTTCCCTGGGGCTGTCACCCTCTCCCACGGTGGCACCCGAGGTCCTTGGTGGACCCGTGACAACCATGAGGCTCTGAGAGACACTGGCCCTGAGAAGCTCCCAGCGACGGTCCCAGACGGGCCCCCATTCTTTCCTTCTGCAGCCCCTCAGGACAGACTCGGGGCCTGAGACGACAGCCGCCACTGGGGCTTTGGGCCCTGTTCGGAGGACGCAGGGGGGCTGCCGGCTCCCTCTGGGAAGTGGAAGCCAACTCTGGACTCTCGTTCCAGAAAAACGCGCACACGCACAGAATTCTGCACATAAATGTGGGTGCCCCGTGGGTCTCGCTCAAAGCCCCTCCCTGCTGATCAGTGGTCACCTGGGACCATGTGACCTGACAGTCTCTTCCCTTCAGTTTGACACGTTTTGATTTCAGATTTATCTTCTTTGCAGCCAAAAGCATCCTCACCACTCCTGACATCCCTGTGTGGCCACGAGACACTCTAGTGCTGTCCCTGTAAGAAACTCACCATTCCACTCGAGCTGGCTCAAGTCCTCGTTCTCTGATGCGCAACCAAGGGCGTGAACACACACGAGGTTCGTGTTAGTAAAAGTCAGGCAGGAAGAGGACATACATCAACAGGGTATTTTGCATACAAGAGAAAATCAATCTTCATTTTAACTTTCTCTACATGACAATTTAAACGGCGTCAGAGGCGGTAAAACTGTGCTAACAGGGGTGTGTAGGCACTGAGAGGAACACGGAGGGGAGTGGGAAGCACGACCTTTATCACACACTGGAAACTCTGGAAGCTGCAATTTTCCACACAATGGAAACGTCTCAGCACTCGGGAGGCAGAAACAATTGCACTGCCAGTGACACGTCATCCTTCGAAGCCTGTCCCCCACTCGGGCTGGGGAAGGAAGCCGACACACCCGCCAGAGTCGGGGAGAGAACTGTTGGGGCCGAAGACCGTTGAGCGAGAGCGTGTAAACCGCAGTGACGCTGAGCAAGATCCAGCTGCCGGGCACTCGACACCAGACCCTGTTCTCCAAACAGATGAAGACAAAGGGATGACACAGAGACTTATTTCTACAAACGGTTTTATGGAGGCCCTATTCCCACACCGTAAAGCTTGCCCATTGAGGTGTATAATTTCATGGTTTCTGGTACATTCCATGAACTTTTTAAAACGGCTGTAAAATGTTTACAATTTTTTTACATGGAGTCAAAGCTGGGCAGCCTCTAGGTCGTGACGGTTTGCCCTCCGGGGACCACAGGCAGCAGGGTCCTCTTCCCACGCCGCGGCTTCGGAACGTGGTGGGAGGCTGTGGCGTCTCCCGTCCTGCAGCCTCGGCCCGGCCTGGCCGCTGTTCCCTGTGGCCAATGGACCTTCCACGTCTGAGTCTTCTCCTGGGAGGGGGTCTGTTCGCGTCCGTTTCAGCCGGGGTTCTCTAGCGAAACCAAACCGGTGTGTGTGTGGGGGGGAGACAGCGGGGTGGGGAGTGGACTTCGATAGACCTGAAGGAGCCAGCCCCCCCGATCACGGATGCTGGCGAGTCCGGACTTGGTGCAGCGGCGGCAGCAGGCGCCCCCGTGTGATCTGGGGGCTCAGCCTTCCGTTCTGTTTGGGACTCGGGCGGACGGGATGAGGGCTGCTCCCATCCCGGAGGACGATCCGCTCCCCTCAGCATGTACCGAGTTCCATGCCGTTTCACCCCAAACGCTCTCACCAAACAGCCAGGGTGGCGTCTGACCCCCCTCTGGGTGTGGCGACCTAGCAGGGTCGCCGAGTAAAATGAACTATCTGCACGTCTGTCTCGGGCTGTGGTGCGTGGGCACGAACACGGCACTCCGGGCGCGTGACTGGGAGGCTCTGAGACGGCTGTGGAGTGGGGTCTGCTCCACCTTGCACGTTGTGCACACCTCAGGGCCGACCTCTGACACGTGCGGCTGCTGTTACATGTGCGCCAGTCCCGGCTCTGTGCTGCTCAGAGGCGGGCGGCCATGAAATCACATGTGCACCCTGCGCCCTCCCTGCTTTCCATGGTCTGGGGAGGGTTCTGGAGAGAATAATCTCTACTCATTTCTTCCATTTCCTTAACAACTTCCGTCTGGCTTCTCTCTCCACTCACCATTCGTAGTTCCCAGGTTCAGTGGGAGCATGGCCCAGCCAACCCTGGGCAGCACTGGAGACTAGCCCCACCCCACAGTGGGTCCCCTCCCTCCCCTGGCCAACAAGACCCACTTCCCATCTGTTCAGTTCATCAGCTTGTCACAGCTGTAGGTCGGGCCCTGCGTGGTGCTGGGGACACAGGACGGGCTTGGACCTCACTACCGCATTCGTTCCCTCCACTCTGGCTCCCCAGGCTCGTCCTTCCAGGGCCTAGAAGAATGAGCACAGTGATATGCAGATTACACAAGAACACCATAAAATGTGCATTGTCTAGTAATTAAATGCTGGGCTTCTACAAGGAGCAAGACGTGATGAAAGGGACCCACCCTAGAACAAGCAAGATGTGGCCTTTCACCTTAGGGAATTAAAGGGTGTAAACATGTTCACAAATAAATACATTATAAAGCAGAAAGTCCTGGAGCTTTTACAAAGATCTAATTATATGCTGTAAGTCAAGATCAAAGGAAGGAAACCTCCTTTTGGTCTTAGACAAATGACATTGGCCTTACAGAGCCCTGACGGGCCGGCCATGCGAGAGAGGGAGGCAGCCCTGGCAGAAGCCACTGCAGGAACAGGCGTGCCTGGGGGAGGGGAGGCGCCAGGTGCAGTGCGGAGGCCTGCTGTGGACTGTTCGATGCTGAGCAGTCGGGCATCTTACCAAATGTTCAACCGGGACTCAGTGCCAGCTTGGGGGCAGTGGTGTGACGTGGTGAGCAGCGTGCTTTAGAAGGGCCCTCTGACAGTCACTCAGAGGGCCTGCCTGGACGGGGGTGGGGTGGTGGAGGAGGGCTGGGCGGAGGGAGGGAAGGAGACAGTCAGGAGCGTGCCCGGTTTGGGAATTTGCTGGCTGAGGAGGTGCCGCTTTTACCAGAAATGGCAGTGAGAAAGCTCCATGAATTTGGGAAATGTGGATTCAGGGAAGAGGTCGGATTCTTTCATGTAGAAATCCGGGACCAGTGCGCCCCACTGTCTGTGTTGTTTGTGAACAAGGCACCGTGGAGGAGACACATGGCTGCAAGTCTGGAAGGCCAAGTGTGTTGAAAGCCACCTTCTGGACCCCTCCTGCCTGGTGTCTGCCCTGTGCTGGGGAGGGGTGGTGAGGGGTTGGTCGCTGTCACCTTGTCTGGTCCCGCGTTGCATGCCAGCAGTCAGGAGGCACCCGGAACGCTGAGTTTGGCTTCCTGATCTCTGGATCCACTTGCGGGCCTCAGTTCTCATCACAGGGCTCCACTGGCAGAGTCAGAGACAGCGGTGCCCAGCGCCGCCTTCGGGAGCCCTGTCTGCACGTCTGGAAGCACCTGCTCACGGACCTGCTACCAACGTGCCGGGTAGGTTTGGCGGCAGGGCCGTTGGGGGCCCTGAAGGGGGCTGCACCTGACCTGACCTTGCCGGCCCCTCACCTTGCACCACCAGCCTCCACAGTGGTGAGAAAGAAATGTCTCTTGTTTGAGCCACCCAGTCTGTGGTCTCCCCTTAGGGGAGCAGACAGCGAATACCCTGAATTAACCCCTTCCTGCTGGGGGTGCTGAGTGGGCTCTGTTCTTTCCCTGAGCCCCGGAGCCCTGAGCAGCAGGACCAAGTGACATCCATGCCCGAGCCAGAAACATGGACCTGAGCACAGAGAGAACATGTGTCATGAGGGCGAAGGTGGGTCTGCCACCAATGTCACACGCAGTGGGAAAAGCAGGGGACAGGAGGCTGAGCACAAAGCAGATGGGAAGTTTGAAAGTCACCTTGGAGATGCTGGATCCCTGAGCAGTAGCAACCAGAGGGCACACAGGACATTGCAGGCAGAAAAGTGGGTGCGCTCCGGGGTAGGGGGTAGGGGCCCTGCTGGAGGACGGCTGAGGGTGGGGAGCACAGGGGCAGTGTCTGTCTAGCACGAGGTCTCCGAAGCATGCCACCTGCACCTGTCACAAATTAAAGCCACTTAATCATACGTCTGTCCAGAAAGTACCCAGCCACGTACTATGAAAAAGAGAGACATCTATAGAAGATACAAGAAACATTGTACATGGGACAGTGATGCCTCAGTCCCCTCCAAAGTAGGCACTTTGGGACTTCACACAGTTCTCCCAATCACCGTCAGCCGCCCTATAGTATTTTCCTGGATCTTATCAACACTCCGAAATCTCTTCCCTTTCAAAGGTGATTTTAGTTTTGGGAAAAGCCTGAAGTCACAGGACACCAAATATGGGCTATAGGGGGCTGAGTCACCCGGGTGATTTGATGTTTCACCAAAACACTCCACGTGAGCCGTGATGCATGAGTGGGCATGTTGTCGTAATGAAGCTGCCCAGAGCTGCAGTCTCTGAATCATCTGAATAGCTTCCACAGAGGAATGTCCAAGCTTAATGCAAAATCTGATGCAGATCTGTTGCTCTACTCGCTCAGTCATTGTGAACGTGACGGCCACACAGTGCACACGCTCACTCAGTGGTGTCTACTGCCCCTGGCTGACTGGGCCTGCACTTACTCTCAAATGGTCGTAGCTGAGCCGGAGAAGTACTCATTTCAGTCCTGTCTGCTCTGAGCCTACCGTGTGCACCGAAACACCCAGGGAAAAGCCAGTGACGTCAGTGACAAGGACTCTGGAAACCACACTTGGTTTCTAGGTTGTTGTAACAAAGCACCCCCCTCCCCAACCTTTCCCATCATATTTTCAAAGCTTGGGGTAGATGGACTTGGGAACGCCCAGACTGGACACCTAAGAACCCTACGTGTTAGTGTTCACTAGCTCATGAGCGGATTTCCGTATGTCCGAAATCTGCCAAACAGACTAACAGCCAGGTTAATGAAAACAAACTATTTATTCCAAGTTCCACCCGTCACAGGTTCTTCGGAAGTCAGCCCAGAGGTGAACACTGCGATCAGAAGCCAGTGTGGGCAGCCACAGCTTTTGCGACCACATCGACATCCAGGCGACTGGGACGTGGGTGGTGTGGGGCGTCCCCGTCACTCGGAGTCCCAGAGGAAAGTCTCAACGTCCGGGTCCAAGTCGGAGACCAGGGCGCTCACCAGGTCGTCCACGGAGGGGCACTTCCGCAGCATCCCTGACGACAAAGACAAGGTCACCAGTGCCTCCGCCCGGACGGCAAGGCGGACGAGGGGTCCCCGCCGCACTCTGGGGCAGCGTCCAGCATCGGGAGTCAGGACCGGGCTCTCTGACCCGACCACGCGGACGTCACACACAGTCAGGGCCCTGGGTGGGGCCTGCGGTGGTGCCGCTTTCAACGCCTCTCCAGTCACGACTCAGCAGAGAGACTTGGGCCCGAACACGCTTCCCAGGGGTTTTACCTCACAGACATTATTGCACCCTGGGAGCAACGTTAGGAGACTGAACTTCTAACGTTATCCTTGACTGGGCTGATTCAGAATTTAGTCTGTCTAATGACTTACCAGGGTTTATTATTCAGTTTTACACACTTTAAAAGCAATCAAGTGTTAATTTTTTGGCAGAAATCTTACAGAGTCAAGGGACTGGCTTTCCTCCAACTTTCCTTTCCTGGAAAACTCCTAGCTTTGCAACTTAGTAACTGTGCAATGTGGAAGTCACTTAAACCCTGCGGTCCTCAGACCTCCTCATCTGATATACCAGGTTGCTACAGGATTGAACATAGTGGAAGCAAGGAGGCGCCATGTCTACCACGTTCTAACATTCAATAAAAGCTGGATTTATGTCCGCTTTTCACTCCAAAGAGACAGACCCAACCAGTCAACCTCGCTGCCTCAAGCTCCGTTCTTGGCAGGCAATGCCAACTCAGGGCTGAACAGGGCTCTGTATTCCGGCACTTAATTTGGGGGATGGAGCCCGTAAATCTAATTCCAACACCTCGAGAGGCCTGAGAAGATCCTACAGAGTCTGCGATTATCCTCCAAGTCTTCAATGTCGCCCAATTACCATGTCATGAGTACCTGCTGCGTGGTAAGAACCAGGCCGGGTCACGATCGGCCAAAGCCCAAAGACAAATAGTCGGCGTCACACCAGAGGGCAAGCAGGACACATCACTAAGGAAACACGGGAAACTGGATACACCCGTATGGTGGGAAAAACTAACCTTGACCCCACCACGTACTGTACGGGAAAACTAACTGGAGATGGGCACAGACCTAACTGTGAAAGCTGAGACTATGAAGTATCCAAAAGGAAACACAGAAGAGCTTTGTGTCTTAAGGAAGCGATGATTTCTTAGGACAAAAAGGAGTAACCACCAAAAACTGATGTATTTTATCAGAATTAAAAACTTCCACTCTTTAAAGATACCTCCCAGAATACTGATACCCAGAATATATAAAGGCGTCCTTAAACTCGCCATTAAAAAATACTTTTAAAAAATTTAAAAATGGACAGAAGAGTGAGGCAGATCTCCACAAGAGAAGACATCCACCAGACACAAAAGTCTAACAGGCACTAAGGATACCGAGGTCACTGTCACAGTGAGCGAGAGCTGCGGAGGGACACAGCGCAGTGCCGGCCAGCACAGCTGGAAGACACGGGCCGAGCGCAGCCGCCGCCGACCAGGCTGCAGGCACCCGGACTGTCTTATGTCCGTGCTGAACTGACCCTCCTCTGGACAAAGGTTGGGCAGTTCCTTACCCAACTAAGCACAGACCTGCCCCGGGAACCCGCAATTCCCTCCGAGGCAGTGACCCCGAGGAAGTGGAAGCGAGGCGACAGGGACAACTTCGCCTCCCAAACTGGGGGCCCACAGGCTTCTGAGCACAGGATTCACTGAACACAGGGGTGCGTTCCTGCCCTGGCACACGACTCGGCGATGCCAGCAAGGACGCGAATGGGCCTCGAACAGCGCGCTGAGTGCAGGGAGCCCCACGCAAGGGGGACGGACCGTGGCTTTTCCTTTGCACAGAGTTCAAAAGCGGGCCGGCTAGTCTGTGGCAGGAAAACCAGAGCAGTGGCTGCCCTGAGTGACAGGAAAGGGGTGTGGGGGGGCTTTCTGGTGTGAGGGCGACACTCTAGTTGGTGCCACACGTGTAGAAGTGTCCAGAGGTAAAAGGTGCCCCCGTCCGCCACCTGCTCTGAAGAACACCCACGTATGCATGACCCAGAGCGAGTGCACGCTGGGCGGGTGGGCGGGAAGGACGGTGGCTGCATGTGTGAGGAGGCAAACACAGCAGAACGTGCGCCGTGGGGTCTGGACGGCCAGTCCGGGGTGGGAAGGTTTCGGCACCAAGCATCCAGAGACACTGAACCGTGGGCGTGCGGCACACACTGAGTGCTGTCAGGGGGAGCAGCAGGAAGGACCCCGATGGGAGAGTCAGAGGCCAGGCGGTGCGGCTGCAGCCTGGGCAGGACCCTGATACACAGGGAGGACTGAGGCTCGAATCAGGGACTCCTGGGGAGGGGGGAGGACATTGGAAAGGCAGGAGGCTGGGAACCCCTGGTTCTGGTGCCTGCATCTCAGGGCGCATCTGAGAGCAGGAGCAGCTGGTGAGAGAAGACCCCGCTGCTCTGCCTTTCTTTGCGATGCTGAGGTCCAAACACAATTTTCTTTTCACAGCAAAACCATCTCTGTGGAAGAGCAGAGGCCTGTCCCCTGGCCCTGCTGTGATAGTGACAGGAACGGCGAGCCCTGCTGATGGGCAACGCGGCCCACTCCCCGCCGTCACTTAAGAGGGTGCAGTCTGGTGAGTCCCTCAGGCTCCGGGCCTTTCCTAGGTGCCAGGTTCCCCAACACACAGGACAGTTGTGGCAAGACGCACCTTTCCGTCACGTGAGTGGCCAGCACAGCCTGCTCTCCCTCAGCAGGTGAGCCATTCTGTAACTAAATGGCTGGCGCTGCCAGGAGTTCAAACCGCTTCACTCAGAGCTAATGTACTCGGCCCCGCGCGGCCCTCCCGGGCCTTTGATGTGGCTCACTTCAACTTCGCCCGCTGCCAAGGCCAACATGACCCCGCTCTGTCCCTCTGGGCAGACCGCCCGGCAGCTCACAGCCTCCGCCGGCTCCCTGCCCACAGGCACCGCAGCCTCTGAGAAGGGCGACCGTGGCCACAGCGAAAGAAAAACTTACACACTCAGGGCATTTTAGAATACAACCTGGGCAGAGCTCAGCGGTTCGGTCCTTTTTCCTGGGATGAGAGTGCCGAGGATGGAGGCTTGGGGAAGAGGAAATCAGAACCGAAGGGATCAAAGAACAGTCACCAGGGCAGGAACTCGCTCGGCATATTATTGCCGCGTCCTCGCCTTAATTAGGTTTAAATGTTTTGCAAGTGCCGACATGAACTGACTTCTGCATGGAATTAAACGGAAAGCACAGTGTTTTCAAGCAGTTCAACAAATAAGAGAAACTGAAGTTAGCTCTTACATGTGTGCAGTCAAAAAAAAATTCTGAAAACGCTTTGATTTTTTTTTTAAAGCTGACAAAAACGTCCCCTTTGTCTTCAAGCCCTGATCTTGAAGGGGTGATGACTAGGCTTGCCGTTCAGAGGGAGCCCCTGGGGGGGCCAGGGCTGTTCAGTCCGTGAGCGGGCAGAGTTTACAAATGTGTTTCACTGTGGAAATCACCTACATTGGGCGGGGGGTTTCCTGGATTAATTTTTCCAAAAGGACTGAAACAAACGAAGGACGACCGCACAGCTCGGAGCAGAAAAGGGCTGGCGGCGCCGTGGCGGGAGCACAGAGGCACAGGGCCCCGCTGCACCTGCCAGTCCATCTGGAGACCGGGGATTCCAGGGAGACCGGGGATTCCATGCACTTTCTCCTCTTCCTACCGGAGGCAAAAGGGCTGACAAAGGCCAGGGAGAACCCGGAGTGTTTTCACTGATGGCTCTGCTCAGACCGGGGTGCTCCATGGCCTCATGGCCCCAGGGTGACTGTCCAAGGCCTGGGGACAGTAAGTGATGCTCTCACGAGGGCTCCCAAGTTATGTAGGTGCTCATCTCTCTAGTGCCTGTTGACATTGAGCCAGGGACAGAGCAGGGACAAAGCCACAGGGGTGGGGCCTGGCCACCAGCAGCCGCTCCAGACAGGGCTGCCGCCTGGGGACAAGGATTGACTCATCCAATCTTACCACACACCTATGAGGGGCCCACCTTACAGGTGAGACCAGGGGGCAAGAAGGGGTCACAGGACCATGAAGCCCCTTTGTCCAGCCCCGGCGTTTTGCTCCACAGCCCGTGCCTGCAGAGTGTGGGACGCACGGACATTCCATACAACAGCACACGGCTGGAGAGGCCCGTAATTACACACCAGCATCTGGAACATGACAAAGACCAAATGTGTGTTGAAATTCTGGGAGTCTAGGAGTTTGCTGACGCCACCTGTGGCCACAGGGACCCAACTCATTACTTGTCTCTCACTGCCTACACAGCCAACAGTGCCCTGCCCTTCGGGTGATGGCGCTCACAGCTCACCCCACGCCTGTGCCCCTCCACCTGGATGAAGGCCACGAGCCGGCCGGTGACACATCTGTGCATAGCCGTGACCAAAGCCCCTTCCTCTCAGGGCATGACACTTGCCACGCCTGGCCGAGGCGGGCGCCCTCTTCAGGCGTGGCGCCCGGAGAAGAAAGTGCCTGGGAGGGCGCTCTGCCCGAGGGCACTTTCCCGCTGGCCTGTGAGCCTCTGTGGCAACCTGGGCGTGCAAAGGCCCTTACGTGTTTGAGGCACACGGAACCCCCCACGCCACCTCTATGCTTTCACCAAGAAAAAGTCCCGTCACCCCAGGATGGCCTCACTGCGTGCATAAAGCTGCAAGTGCACACCCTGTGATTCTGTAACATGTGATACGACTCTGACCGGACCACGGTTTACATGCCAGCGTGCACTTGGCATGAACTCTTTAACCTCCTGCGTATGTGTTCGGACGCACAGTTCACATGGTCATCTGCAAAGCTGGCTGAGAGCCACTGGCTGGCAGTTTGGTTAAGTCTCTAGGCCGCCCTGGTGGAGAGGGAGTCTCGTCCTGGCCCCTCACTCAGCACTGGGGGGACACGACTGCATGTCATTTGATGTTGTGAACACGAGGGTTAACAGGGCTGCCAAAAACTGCAGAATTAACTTACGCCTCAGAGGAGAAGCAGGACAGTGGGTGCTCGGATGCTGAGCACCCGCTTCGGAGGGCGACTTGGGAGCCTGGGCGGGGCCGGCACCCGGGGGAGTCCGCCGGGTCTCGGGAAACCGGGGAGCTGCCTGAAGACCAGGCGAAGCTGCGCCCGGCTGAAAACGGCAACCTGAAAGCTACCGGGCAACGTGGATGCACCGACTTTTTACTTCCCAAACTAGAGACTGGATTTGTTTCTCAAAGGAAACGGGAAACGACCTCAGGAAGCAACAGTAAGGCTGTTTGGGGCCCTGCCCTCGGTTCCGTGGCTGCGCTGCAGTGAGGGGCTGTAGAGGGGCAGGAGCCCCTGGAAGGGCCATGTGGGGTGCACTCAGCAGGAGGTCGGCCTGGGCAGTGGGGCAGGCAGGGGGTGGCTGGAGAGGACAGGGGAGCCACCAGGCAGGAGGGCCAGCTCTGTAAGTTAGTGGTAGAGTTTTTATTCCAAAAAAGGCGCAGTGGCCACTTGCTTATCCGCAGTGCCTGTGAAACGGCGCATGGTTTCTCAGTTCCTGACCCCCCTGTGGAAAGCTGAGAAGCGCAACTTGGCAGCTTCTGGGAGCAGCAGTTCTGGCAGTTTCAGGCCGGAGGCCCACCACCGAACCCCGGTCGGCGGGGGCCCCAGTGGAGCCCCTTCCCCGGAGAGGCACCCCATCAGTCAGCACTGGCACAGGGCTCTGCAGGAATGCTGCAGCCCCAAGAAACAGGGGGTCTTCCTGGCACCCTCCCCCACTGGGGCTTCCGACACAGAGGCCCCGGCCACGTGGCTCAGGCCCCACTGCTGTGGGCAGGACCACACCCTGCTGCCCTCCACCGCAGGTGGGCAGTCTGCTCACACGATGACAAAGGACAGACGTGCTGAGTCCCTGGTGCCAGGTGCTGTGCACCAGACACCCCATCGGCACACAGGCCGGAGTGAGACCCGGCTGCTGTTCCGAGAAGTTCGTATTCGGGGAGAAAACCATGGAAATGCGTTACTGGGCGTGCAGAACAAGAGAGTAGACGAGGCTCAGATGTGGCTCAGACGAGGGCGTGCCCGGCAGCCTGTGGACAGGAGTGGGGGTTGGGGCTGCAGCTCACTGGCTGTCAGGAAGCCACGTCTCCGGTGAGCGGTGCCAGGGATGGCGAGCCCACAGGCTGGGAGCATGCTGACTGGGCTGCAAACCTGGAGACAGAGGGGGAGAGGGGAGCCGCGGAGACCCCCTGTTCTTGCCAGCCAGTACCCACTTCCCTTCTGGCGAGAGGACAGTCTCCTTCAGGTCACGGTTTTCAATGGGCGCAATTCTGCCCACCTCCCTTGCCTGCTAGTGGACACTAGGTAATGTCTGGAGACATTTCCGGTTGTCACCCTGGTGGGGTTGGGGAGCATTCCTGGTGTCCAGTGGGTAGAGGCCAGAGAAGCTGCTGGACCCTCTGCCGCGAGCAGGGTTGGAGGTCAGCCGGGCGAAGAGCAGACAGCTGCTGCTGGGCGTCCCCTGCGGTCTGCCTCCAGAGTGAAATGACAGACAGGCCGGTCGGCAGAGGACGGGGCTTCCCTGCACCAGCTCCCTGGGTGGAGCCTCAGCTCTTGCCACCCAGAGTGTGGGCTCCGTAAGGACGCCTCCCTCGACGTGGTGGCCGCTCCCGGACTGCTGTCCCTCCGAGTTCCTCTCCTGCTTCGGAAAGCCAGAGTCGGTTCTCTCAAGGAGATTCCCAGTTGAGAAAAGACCAGCTCACAAGTCATTACAAGGCATTTGGTGACACCTGGGGGCGGGTCATTTTGTCTAAGGTCCCGTGTTTTTCCTCCTCAAGTGCAGGTGAATTCAAGTGTGAGCTTCACCGTCAGATTCCCTCTCCTGCTGTGGGTCTCGAAGGCGAAGTGGGAGGCCGCAGCGGGGTGTGCGCCCCAGGCCCACAGGGGGGCCGAGGCCCGAGAGCTCCGTGGGCCGGAGCCGGGTGTGGCCTGGAACAGGTACGGCACGGGTTCTTCGGAAATTAAAGGCCCACCACACTCTGACCCACAGGCCTGCAGGCATCTACCTCGGGGACAGTGTGGTGGACCTGGAAGAGCCTCAGGCTTCAAAAGGAGGTGTCCTGGGGAACTGCAGTTAGGAGTGGTGGAGCCCGGCGGGCGAACTGCCCGTGGCTGGAGAAACGGCCTCGCAGGCCCGGGCAGGCTGGAATCCCAGGCAGAATGAACACCGACTGGCTCAGCACAGCGTTTCAGTGGCTTAAAATTTCAGTCTAGTTCTCCTCCTGGGACCACAGGAGAGTTTTCCTCTGAAGGACTGCCAAGGAGGACGAGAAGAAAGACAAATCCTTCCTCTGCGAAGCTGAGGTTCAGACGCCTCTGCAGAAGGCGCTCTGTGCCCAGGCCTGGGGAGGCCAGGCGGTGAGGCCCCAGGTCCACCCCAGACTCCACAGAGCAGCCGTGGACTTTCCAGAGGGCAGGCCGGGTGTCAGAGTGACGTGCAGCGTCGGGGGCTCACAACACTGGCACAAGGCCCTCTACTCTGCGAGACTGTTACAGGGAGTACATGAAATGGTGCATTTAAGGCACAGAAAACGCGCTCTAACTGGTGCACATCAGGTCCAGACGAAAAGCCACCCCAGTTCAGGGGCTGAGGGATGAGGCTGCCTGCTCCCCCGACCCAAGCTGAACTCCTGAACACTGGCCTACCACTGTGAGTGTTGGGGTGTTACCGTCCTACCCCAATCACAGGTACCCAGCTCCTGGGTCACTGTGTGTCTCACTTTCCCCCCCGAGTTGCCATCTGCTTCTCACAGGACAACCAGCCATCTACCGAAGAAGGAAACAAAGACGAGTGACAACAGGGAGCCCAGTTTCCTACCTGCTGGCAGCTGTGCGGAAAGGCCACGGAGAGGGGACCATGGGGTGATGGGAGGCAGTGGGCGGTGATGGCAGCCACACGGACTGTGAACACACAACTGTGAGCGCCGCCGACCGCACACTTAGAAAAGGGGGAAATGGTGAGTTGTACGTCACGCACACTGCAGCACAGTTTTTTTAGAGACCAAAGTGGCACGACAGAGCCTTGATGCACTCAGATGTCCAGCCGAGTACCGCCCACTCTCGGCCACCAGACACAACCACGGTCTCTGCAGGTGTGGGGCATGGGGGGAAGACCTGCGTGTGCCTGGCACACAGTTCTCCAAGCCCATCTCAGAGTTCATGGCTGCTGAAACAATTAAATGTGCCGATCTCAGCTCAGACTGATCAAAATCTCGAGCACAAGGGCTGGCCGGGCCGTCCAAGAAGCCGCACTCCGGCTCCGTCCCTCCTGCGCCCAGGGCGACTGCGCAGCTCGCCCTCCCTGCTTTGAAGTCTCTGCTGCTAGGCCCTGGCTGCCCACACCCATTCCTGGGGTGGACTCCCACTACCTGCCTTCGGTTCCTGAGGAAATGAGGGAACCAGCCAGAGAGTGAAGCTCCTTTCCTCCTCTGAGCTGAAAGTGACACTGGCCCCCAGGCTGGGCTGGGACCTGCTGCCGTTCACACAGGAGCCGCTGCACCTGGGGCTGCTGACGCCGACCCAAGCAGAGCTTCCTGCTGGACGGGGCGGGCCCACCCAGTGGGGCCCTCAGACGTGCTCTGCTTACAAATTAGTTTATTTTAATTTCATTGTCCGATTGAGTAATTCCATTTACCACTGCATTTCTGGGTTCCAAAACATTGTGCCTTTTGAAGTTCAATGTCTTCCTTAAGCAAACACACCCGCCCATTAAACAGGCACACACCCTCTTAAAAATTCAGGGCATTCACAGAAGGGCGGCCCCAGCCTTGAGAACCAGGTGCTCTCTTCCATTCCGCCTTCCAGAAAGCTCTCAGCTCTTTCAGAGGCTACGCTGAGTAAACAGCCCGGCAGGCCCAAGATTAGGGGTTCTGTTTGCTTGGCTGCTCCTGTGGGCCGCCGTCTACCTCCACCACAGAAGCTACGCTGCAATTCTCGAGGCCCTGAATGCCAAGCCTGACTCCACGGTGTGCTTCGCTCTCTTATTCTGGTCACACTGCGCAAGAAAGGCTGGGCTCTGCTGAAGGGCGCCTTGAAGACAGACGACCAACTCTGCTCCCACGCTCTCACTCAACAAGCCCACTCGGCGGCAAAACCACTTTTGTGCACGGACGGCAATGGACACACCGTTAGTCCTGGTTCGCATGCGCCCCGCCCCGGGCCTGTTCCTGTGACACCTTGCTCCGTGAACTCAGAGATGTTTTCTCTGGGCCTCAGCGTGATCTGGACGAGGCAACGATGTTACCGACAGCTGCTCGAGAGTGAAGGGGCTCTGCGGTGGAATGCGCACACGACTCCCGAGGCACAAGGGGCCTGGTGACCCCTGACAGAGAGGTTTAGGTTACTGACCGGTCCTGGCAGACAGGCCTGGACTGGGGTTCCAGTTCCACCACTTGCTGCTGTGGGACCTCAGGGGCAGTCACCAAACACACTCCTCGGCCTGCTGAGAGGACTCAGTGAGGGGAAGCCTGCAAGGGGCCAGCGCCTGTTTGGCCCACTCACAGCGCTCGCCGCAGGTCTCAGCAGGGTCACTGTTAGCGCTGCTGCTGCTGTCATTCTCGCCTGTCTGCTCCACGTGGCCCAGGTAAAAGCAGCAGCAACGAGCCCGGGCTGGCGTGGCTCAGTGGACGGGATGCCAGCCTGTGGGCCAAGAGTTGCCTGTTCAATTCCCAGTCAGGGCACTGCCTGGGTTTCGGGCCAGGTCCCCAGTAGGGGGCGCTCAAGAGGCAACCACACATTGATGCTTCTCTCTCTGTTTGTCCCTCCCTCCCCCTCTCTCTAAAAATAAAATCTTTAAAAAAAATTTTTAAAAAGAAGTAAAACCAGCAGTCAGTCAGTCTTACCAGTTAATACCCGACCAAGTGTGAGTTCCCTTAGGAAAACCAGTGCTCAGGCTTCAGCAGCGTTTTGACAAACTCGGACCCTGAAGTGAACAGAGCCTGTGCACACAGGGGGCAAATGCACGTGGTGCTGGCAGTTCAGTGACTGTGAGTGTGAGGTTTGAGATCTGAAGAATTTTTAAAAACTCTGCTTTGTTTGAACTGCTTTTAGGAAAGATGTAAATTCAGTTTAGCTGCTCCCCTGACTCTACAGCTTAATCAAACTAAACATACATTCAGTACTGTAAGAAAGAGATTAAAAAACCAAACGTGTTACTTGACATCCCACAAATGATGTGACGGGGTAGGGAAAGAACTGGGTAGTGTTTTTCAAGTATTTGATACTTGCAAACTCTGAGATAAAGGAGGAATTATTCTGTTAAAAACTTTAATGTAAAGATAAACTACTAAGTAAAGAAGAAAATCAGGTTAAGGCATGATCTAAATCCAGTTTAATTATTAGCATAGTGATGTATCAGTCGAAAGGCAGAGTTTCCTTGGGAGACAGCTGAAAACACTCAAACAAACAGAGAAGGAATCTTGTAAAGCTGTATCTTCCAGGAAATGATCCCGTCCAACCAGGAGAGGCCTTCCTGTCCCTCTGCTCTCTGCCAACACTTCCGATGACAGTCAGTAGCCACACGTCCTCAACTTCAACCTCCCACTGAGGCGGCTCTAGCTCTCCACGACCATCACCATTTTACCTCCACTGGGGCAGTGCTGGAACGTAATTCTTCGGTGGCTCCCAGCATCCGCCCCGCCCCAGGCACTGATGGCCCCCCGCCTCCCCTGCACCTGCAGCTCTGTGCCTCGGGGGTGAAGCCAAGAGGGTCGGCCAGGGGCCCTGGAGGAATGACTTGCTCGTCCAGCCCGTTCGCAACCCAGTGCCTGCAGCCCACACCTGTAACCACGTGGTAAGGACGCATTTTAAAAAAGGGTTTTATGGTGTTTTCATCGAGCAGTCAGAAGAGCTGAAAGAATATAATCTAAACTCCTTTTAGAAAGTAGCAAATGTTGACATAATCTAAACATGCAATCGCTGGTGTGTTTCTTGGAATGACTCTACAAAACATGCCTGGAAACGGTGTCACCTCAGATAACATCTCACCTAGAGACTAGACTTCGGCGGCTGCCCCTGCCAATGGAGAGGGCTCGTCTCACCGACACAGGGAGTGGGATGCAACAGGCCACCGCACGGGCAGGGAGAAGAGTCGCAATGGGTGCCGTGCGGGCAGGCAGCTGGCACTGGTCCGTCACGTCGTTCTCACTCATTTCCACGCAGAGCCAATTCAAGACCCGCTGCTTCTGCTTCGTGAACACTTTGTAAGTGACGAAACCTCCCTTCCTGCTAGTGGCTCACTGGCCTGGCCCCGTTGCCTCCTCTCACCTGGCGACGGCCAGCAGCACGGAGGGGGGGGGGGGGGGGGGGGGCCCTCCGATCAGACCCACCTGGTGCCCCACCCACAGGAGGCCAGGCGCCATGAGTCAGGCCGTGTCACTGCCCGCCTTGCAAACACCGACGGTGCTTCCCTGCAGTCCCCAGGACAAAAGCCAGGAGTCCCTCCCCGTGTCCGCCAGCACTGCCCTGTGTGGCCGACGCTGCGCACCTCTCTGGCGCATTTTGTGCCACACTGCCCCTCTTCTCTCACTATGTGCCTCTGCACGTGCCCTGCCCCCACGGGGAGGGACTGGAGCCCCCAAAGCAGCTGCCTGGATGCAGGGGACACAGGCAGGGGGTTCCCAAGTGGCGAGAACTGCGAGTGGCAGGATCATCATCACTGAAAATTTCCCCAGCAGCTTTTTTGCTTTTATGCTTTTGGTTCTAAGATGGCTTTATATTTACTGAAAAAGTGAAGACAGTACAGAGAGAGGCCCCCAAACCCACTTCCTCCATTATCTTGAATTGCTGCGGCCCACGCACCACAGCCCACCGGCCAGCTCTGGTCCTGCAGGGCTCGCGAAGGCCACCCTGTGTCTGGGATGCCTTCGTTTTGCCCAGCGTCCTCTTCTGTCCCCAGGCTCCTCCGGGAAACCACACCGCGCTCCTCTGCTGCGCGGCCACAGGCCCTGCCGATGGTTGTTTCTCAGTGACCCCAAGTGCTGTGAGCGGGCGAGGGCGGAGGCAGCACTCTGCCCTCGGGGTGGGTTTGTCTGGTGGTCCCCTCCTGACCGGATGGGGTGACAGGTTTGGGAAGGAGGAGCAGGGGGCTGCAGCACCCCTTTCAGCATGCGCCATCAAGGCACTCCTCGCCAACGTGGCCAACCACTGTGGACATGGCCCTGAGCCCCTGGTGGGGGCGTGTGCGTCACTTCCCCCAGGACCACGTTATTCTGACCCCCTTCTCACACTGTCCTCTTTGGGAGGTAGTCACGGCAGGCACCCCCTCTTCCGGGGTGGGGAGCTAGGCCCCAGATCCTTAAAGCGGGAACACCTGCCGTCCACAGACCATCTGAGATTCTTCTGCAAGGGAGACCTGACTGTTCTCCCCGTGTGTTTATTTACTGATTTAGTTATCCAACCACACACATCAGGACGGACTCATGGGTACGTATTTTCTATTTCGTGTTAGATTCTGAAACCGCCTTATTGATTTGGTTCCTCAAACTG
The DNA here is from genome assembly GCF_014824575.4 of Sturnira hondurensis. Lineage (NCBI taxonomy): Eukaryota > Metazoa > Chordata > Mammalia > Chiroptera > Phyllostomidae > Sturnira > Sturnira hondurensis. The sequence continues at coordinate 15,074,968 of NW_028082350.1, read as the reverse complement.
CTGCGGCTTTGGCCACCGGGAGCTCTTTTGCTCAGAGGATGCCAGGCTCCCTGGCACAGACCCCGTCGCTGTGCGTTTCTTCTTTCTGCTACTGCAAGGCGCCCTGTCTCGGGCCGCGCACTTTGCCCCGGAACCGGCTGTTCTTCCAGGAACCCTGGCTGCCCTCAGCACTGGACGGCGCAGAGCCAGGCTGGGCACTGGCTGTGCCGACGGCCCCCAGGACGTAGCACCCAGAACATGCTTAAAAGAGGAGAGTGCCGCCCTGGCCAGGTGGCTCCATGGGTTGGAGCACCGTCCTGCGGACCACAGGTCACGGGTTCAATTCCTGGTCAAGGGCCCACACCCAGGTGGTGGGTTTGATCCTTGGTTGGACACATACAGGAGGCAACCAATCGATGTTTCTTGCATCGATGCTTCTCTCTCTCAAAGCAATGAAAAAAATATCCTCAGGTGAAGATTAGAAAAAAAAAGAAGAGTAGTTGTAGCTTGTATTACTCTCCTTGGGGACCTTCTGGAATATAAACCACAACTCCCTGGTTTGTTTCTGGGACAAAAATAACATGTAAGAAGTTGGGAGAGACGATCTGGAACATGATGAGTAGGGCAGAACCGAATGTGTCTGAAACCAGCGTGCCATTGGACGGGGGAGCCGTGGCAGCTCCAATAGGCTCTCAGTGGTGCCCCGAGGCTCCTAGACTTCGCCCCAGAGTCGTTCTGGCAACACAGAAGACTGCGGGCGTTTCCAGCAAACCGACTCACTTATCTGCTCTCTTATCTGATGCTGGCTCCTTCTCAAACTCCATCAAGTTACGACTTTGTACCTCCTACTTGCACACTGCTTTTGGTTAGAGACAAAAATAAAGCCAAGAGTTTCTTTTTCTCTAGAAAGGAGCAGAGAACTAGAGCTGTTCAGTATTTGCAAATGATCTCTGCCGTGCTAACATCTCGGACCACAGCCGTTCCTTTCCCTCACCCAAGTCTCTGTGCAGAGGCGGATGGGGTGCAAGCTGCCCCCCGCTAAAGCTCCGTGCAGGAAAACTTTAGGGTCGCGAGACCCACCGAGCACCACACTCACCCTGCGGTGGCAGGAACCCTTCTGTCAGAACCACCATGACAGACAGGGACGGCGGAGGACGTCAGCAGCTTTGCCACAGAAGTCCCAAGTGCTCCCGGGAACACGGCTTAGGGATAAGTTCACTGCAGGTCAGCAGAGGGCAGGCAGCCTCTCCCGGGTTGAGGCGAGCAGAACGCAGACCTGGGGGGCGTGGGGACCTCAAGCTTCTGTCTTCTGTGGTCCGAAGGCCTGGCCACCCTCAGGTCGGGACTCAAAGGCCTGGAGCAGCCGCGGCGGCCGGAGAACAGTCAGCGCAGCACGGGCGTGAACTCGGACAGAGTCACACGGCCCTGGGGAGGGGGACTGGACAAGGCAGCCCCACTCGTGCGTGATGTGGAGCGCGTCATGTGAGTTCATGTGTAGGACTGAAACGCAGCCAGGAGAGCAGGGGCGTTTCGAAGCAGAGGCCGTCCACGGCTGGTGTGAACCGGGGCCTGGATGCCTCATCATCTCTGCTCTGACCCCGCCCTTCCTTCTCTCTCTCACGTGGACATTTTAGTTTTGGAAGTGTTAAATTTATTAACATGAAAAGGTTTCATACAAGGATCAAAATTTTTAGAGAGTTTTTTTTTTTACAACATTCTTAGAAACAGTAGAAAAATAAACCAACTGAAAGCCAAACGCTGAAAAGATCCCTCTTTTTTCCTTTCGCTGGACGCACACGCACGCTAACATCTATGTGCAGAGCGCACCCGGGCCTGTTGTGGGAAGCACGGAGTGAGCATGGCCGAGGGGAGCGCAGACGCAACGGCCCATCCCCCCGGGAGGCGGCACAGACGTTCCCAAAGGCTGTCCACCCAGCACCGACGCTACAGCTCAAAGGCACCTGGTTCCGCCTGTCTGTGGCTCACTGTTGCGAACCAGTGAATTTCTCTTTCATGAGAGCCCATAACCGACCCTCATTGGCATTCTGCCCCACATGCAGGAGAAGCCATGGAGACAACAAACAGCCCTGTCTCGGCCGCCAGGAGGCCGAGGACCAGGCTGCACCTGGGTCCCTCTCACAGCCTTAGGGCCAGGCTGGTGCTGCCCGCCTGGTCCGCTATGAACTGGGGCAGGGGCACTTCCCACCTCACGGGGCTGCTAGGTGGTGAATCAGGGCACGAAGGACACCTGAAACAGTTCCTGGGTCTGGTGGAGCTCAGGAAGGGCCAACGGGACAAGGGAGGTGGCGTCACCTGCCTTCTCTATCTTGAGGGCCAACTCGTGGGCCAGCCCGCTGGCAGGAAACCAGTGCTACTGGCCCAGCACAGCCACGCCGTGCGCCCGCGGAGGTGGGGCCCCGGGTGGCGCTGGCTGGGCAGGTGTCTGCTGGAGCTGGGTCCCTGCCTCACTTGTCTCCGGCCACTCCAGAGAACAGGGCACTCAGACAGCACTCAGCACATGCCCGCACTCCTGTTTCATAAACACACGGCTGAAGGAGAGGGTTCGGGCACCTGACTAGAGAGATCCGGGCCAGAAAACACTGATGCCAGCACCAGCACTCTCAGGACCTGCTCAACAGGGACAGAGACGATGACATCCCCCAAGCCTGGAAGTCAGCTCCCAGGTGCCACTTCCATCCGACAGCCGCCGGCACGCGGCAGCGCCCGTGAGCGCTCACACCTTCCTCGAAACGCTTGTGAGAATGTCATACAGAGAGTCATGGTGGTAACTTCCACATGCACTACATTTGCAGGGAAAACGCTTGATGTTAAGAGATGACCAAAAACAATCACATAGGTAAACAAGCTTGGTGATGCCCAGGGAACAGTTACCCAGGTTCTAAGTTTTCAACACATAAAAAATCCAACCTGATGCCTTAAATTTTTAGCCAATGTGTAGCTAAACTTTCAGAGCCAGAAATAGAGGAGTAAGAAATAAGTGAATTCTGGTGGCTAAAGAAATACACTGATCTACTAAAATCTAAAGGCAGATTTTCTGAGAATTGATGACAAATACACAAATTTATGACGAATTTAACAATTTCCTGTTAGATTCCTGAACGCTGGTAAAGGTTTTGAAAGTTAAAGCTTGAAATTGTATCCTGGCATCTAAATAAAACACAGTAACTAAAAATTAATGTTATTTCCACTACTGATGAAATAGAAATGAACAACAGGACAGAGATACAGTAAGACTCACGTTACTTGGGGTACAATGAAACAGATTCTCAGCAAACATGCAGAGCTGAAACACCAGCTCTTTAAAGGAAACCACAAAACGTGAGGGAGCTTTCCTCAGAGGTGGCCAAAAGCAAACTCTCCCGCTGACACTCAAACGCATGACCCGCAGACCCTTCAGAAAGGCCCCTGGCCCCGTCTGGCTTACCTTGCACCAGGAGCATGGGCTCCCGGCCCCCGCCGTGCGCCAGCATCTCCCTCCGGTAGCGCTCCCCGGTTGCCCTGGGAAGACAAGAGGACAAGAGGCGTTAGGGGCCCTGCATGCGCAGCTTGCTGGGCCCCACTCACATCTGTCCAGAGTTTCTCAAAAGAAGCCACCCTGATGTCACAGTCTGGGAAGCTGCCACCGCAAGACCATTCAGCTCTTTACTTTCTTGCTTCTAAAAGTCTAATTCCAATTTTTAAATTATTCTAATGAGCAAAATCATATACTCACTGTCAAAAGCTACCTATCTGTTTAGCTGCGTTTTACGAAGCAAGCAACCCCCTCGTGGAAAGGACCCCTTCACTGACGTATTACAGGATAAGCAAGATTACACTCCAACCTCTGTCGCCTCTGGGGCTGGTTTACCGTGAGGTCGGAAATGACTTATGCCCATCTGCACGTTCACAGAAGGACTGGAGATGGCCCCTCACACAGAGAGGAGTGACATTCTGAAGTGACAGTGGAGAGAAGAAAGCTGGCAGCAGAGACCTCACTCCCCGGAGACCTGGGCTGAGGGGACCAGCTAAGGGGACAGAAAACTGGCTTTGGGACGGGTGGGTGGCAGAGGCCTGGCACAGAGCAGCCGTTCTCACCTGCAGATGCTCCCAGTCGGCTGGGTCCGTAGGGAACAGTCTACTCTGTCTGTACCACGGGGAGGCAGAAGGTGGAGGATTTTTATAGACAGAAATTCAAGTCAGCGGCACCTGGAGACAAGCTATGCAGTGCTGCGCTATTTTATGAAAAGTGCAACTCTTTTAATGCAAACAACCATGCCCTGTGACAACACAAATTCCGGTGTTTTCACCCCACAGTTTCTGCAGCAATTCCGTGCAACGGGTGATTTTGTGGATTTTGTGAGCATGACCTCCAACCAGGACTTCTGGCAGCCCCATCAGACACGGGCTCATCTCAGACATTGGTGTGGCTGCATCTGGCAGTGAGAGCTCAGACAAAAGGTGCCCTGCAGCAGGAAATGTGGACCAGGGCTGGGCCTCCTCAGGGGACAGGCAGTGGAGAGGCCCAGCCTGACTCCGGCCGGGGGCGTGCCGTCCCTCCCAGCTGCGGCGCTGGTCTGAGTCACACCACGGTTCTCCAGCTGGCTGCTCAGCCTGGGGCTGCCTGGCTCCTGATGTCAGCTTCCAGCCTGGCCATTTTCAAAAGGGGGGTCCAAAAGGACCAATTATTGACAGGGGCCAGAACTGTTCCCGTCAGGGAGCATTTTTCCAAGCTCGCTTTTTACATGTCTCTGAAACTCTGGCCAGTACATGTCTAGGTAAGAATGCATATATAAACAAGATATAAATACTTGGAAATACATGTATTTAATAGTATGTGGTTTTCTAGTAAAGTGTAGTTCCTTTAAACAAGATATTTTGTCCATTTTATAGAAATCCCCAGTAAAAAAATGTAATCCCTCAAACTGGTCAATTTTGGCTTTAGGTCCTTTGAAAATAATAAAATCTGAAAAGCAGACCAAATGCCTGCTCGTGCAAAAGGCTGAAGACAAAACAGCATGTGGGCACCAAGCTGTAAAACACTGGAAAATTCTACTACGTCAGATCCAAGTTCAAAAGACCTGGGACTGAAGGCGACCACTAACTGCTGAGGAAATCCGAACCTCGGTCAGGCTGCATGGGCGGGGGGCAGTGCAGGCAGGCAGTGCGGGACAGGGGGAACTCACAGGGAGCAAGCCTGGGCTCTCAGCTCACGCCGCCCTGCGGACCACGGAGCCTCTAGCCGGGCCTCAGTCCCCTCTGCGAAAGCGCACTGGCTCCACCACAGCCACTGGGTGTGAGACGGCAGTCACAGGGAAGCTCGAGGGCCCGGACATCTGTAAGGTGACGCCGTCTGAAGCCACATGACCGGCAGTCCTGGGAACAGCCCCCATGGCGGCTGCCCGACCGCTGGAGATGTGTCTGTTTGTGTAGTGAGGGGATAAAACACTTTCACTGCCTATCAGACCAGACAGCAATGAGCATTCTGCTTTCAAAGGGAGCTCCTTCCAAGGGCTCGGAAGCCAGCACCAGCTTTCCCCGCTTCCGGCCCTCGGAGGCAGGAGGCCGCCTGGTTGGGGAGCAGCGGGCACTCTCCAGAGCTCCCCACGCTCTCAGGCCCATGCCCCAGCCCCCGGCCCGCTGGCCTGCCTCTGTCGTGGGGGCAGGCGTGGGCATCCCTGTCCCTGGCTGAACTCTCCTCGTGGGCTCACGGAAGCGCACCACCCGTGCTGGCTGACCTGAGGCCCGAGTTCTGTGTGAGGCTGGGGTCTGCCCGATCCAACCCAGAGCCGTGGGCTGTGTCCTCCGCACCCTGGGGTGTCCTGTGAGGACGCTGAGATGGAGTAGCAGGAAGCCACACCGGGCGGAAGCCTGCATGAGTGGTGGCAGGTGGAGCAGTCCCACCTGGGAAGTGTCTTGCAAGGGGGGAGGGAAAGTGCTCTGAAGCTGGGCAGAGGGCAAACTTTCCAGAACAAGTGGGATGCTAAGGGCTATCATGCCAGGTTCCAGCAGCGCTGCTTCCGGCTGGAGAAAGTGCCAAGTCCTCCCTTAGGCAACAAAGGAGACAGGACAGGGGGATGCTCGTGTGGAAACAATGCCTGTCCCAGTGATGGACGTGCTGAGGGCAATAGGCACTGGCCACGGGAGGGGCGAGAGCTGAGCATCCCTGCAGGGAAGGGGTGAGCATGTCAGTGAGGCCCCCAGGGCAGGAGCTTGGAGCCCTCACGCAGCAGGTCCCTATGGGCACGGGGACAGGGTGCCAGGCCACCACCTGCAGGGTCCGCCACTCAGGGCTGCGCGTGGGACAGAAGGCTCTGAAAGCAGGAGAGGGCTCGGGTGGGAGGGAAGGGCCTGAGAGGTCTAGGCTCTGTGATGAGAATGCCCCTGGAGCCCCGCTTTCCCGTGGGCTCGGGCTGGGTTCTACAGGGCCGGACTTTGATGGAGGGGGTGGCAGCGTGGAAGGGTGCATCTCTGGCCCTGCCCTCTTCTTACCTGTCGAAAGGGTCCTGCAGGAAACACTCCTTCCAAACCATGGAGGCAACAGCCCTGGACATCAGGTAAGAGTAGTACTTGGCTCCGTAGCCCACGAGGTGGCTGAACCGCAGCTGCCAGGCCTGCGAAGACAGCAACACAGCGCCAGGAACGGGTCAGCCTCCATAGGGCAGACATTATGGGTGAGGACGCGACACCGGGAGTCTGAGAATGTCTTCATTCACCTCTCACCCTGACGGGCTCTGTCACTCACGGCAGTAATTCTTTTTCACGTTTTATACAATGATAGGGGCTGGACCAGGACCCTCCACATCCCTGCCTTGAAGCCCCAACCCCGGTACCTCACGAGGTAACTGCGTTTGGAGAAGGGGCCGGTAAGATGGTGACACAGTGAGAAAGGAACTTCGAGTGGCCCCACACCGCAGGACTGGTGTCAGATGGGGACAGGTGCCAGGGGAGAGCCCGCAGGGGTACATGGCGGGGTGGAGGCCATCTGCCGGCCAAGGAGGGAGGCCTTGGGGGTCCAGGCCTGACACCTAGCAGTTCCGCCCATGCGGGCGGCGACTGGGATCCACCACTGGGCAGGAACGCAGAGGGCACAGCCCGGAGCCGCGGGGCGGAGCAGGGCTGCCCCTCCCCAGCTGCGCCTGCTGGGAGCGGCTGGTCCTCTGCAGCAGGGGACACTGCGGGCAGGGGACGACGGGGCAGCTAAGAAAGGCCACGCGGCTGCTGCTGCCCAAACTCCCTTCACCGGAAAAGCCCTTTCCTGTGGACACCGTCCTTCTCTGTCCCTACGAGCTGCAAACACCGTGGTGCATTCTGACTATGGGGGGGGGGGCGCGGGGGGGCGGGGAAGCATACGCGCGAGCTCACCCGAGCGCACGTGCTGCTGGTGGCACCTGCTGCGGCAAAAGCCAGAGCTCCAGAAATGGCCTGAATGACATTTAGGACTTAAACATTTTTACTTTTCTGAAACAACCAGCCCTGACGTGCCTTGACCCACGGTCTTCCAACGCATGCCTGATCTGATACTCAGATTGTGAAAATAAATTGAAGCCTAAGTTTTTAACTAAGATACTCCTTACTTCGTCAGTCTTTTAACTCCCTGGAAAACAACATACAAAGTATAACCCTCACCACAAATCTATAAACTGCACAAGCGGGCGCCACGCCACACATTAAGGAACAGACATTAACAGTGCAGAGAGACTTCCGAGATTGCACGGTGTGGTGACGTCAGGACGCACTCTGAGCCCCGCCCCACTGCGGCCTGCGGAGGCGGCTCAGTGCTGCCTCCTCTCTGCGAGGCCCCGCACTGCCAGGGCAGGGGCTGCTCCCGAGGAGCAGTAGACCAGCGGAACGGAATGGCGAGCCCAGAAATAAACCCACACTTACAGGGTCAAATAATTTATGAGAGAGTAGCCAAGAACACTCAAAGGGGAAAGAACTGTCCGCAGTAAAGGGTGTTGGGACACCTGGACAGCCAGGTGCACAGGAGGGAAAACGGACCCGACCTCACAGAAGCCGGGAGCGTGCAACGCGCCTCTCTCTGTCTTGTGCCCAAAACAGCGTGCTCAACAAATATTCATAAAAAGATGATAAACAGGGTAGAAAAATTAGAATCAAATTACTATGACTTAGACACAATTGACATCTGTAAATTCAAATTCTTTCCACACTCGACTAGTTTCAATAATCTAAAACTGTAAAGATGTCAATATGCAGGTAAAAAATGACCGATGAACTTGCTGACTGTACACACACACACCCGAGTTTCTAAGGTAACACAACACAATTAAGATACAATTGTTACTTTTATTAACGCCTCACTGAGTTAGGCCCGGAAGCCCTGACTGGTAGTACTGAAGAAGGCAGACAGTAACAGTCATATTCTTTGTGAAGTCTGGCGCCTGCACACAGCCTCTTCTTTTCACCGGGTTTACCTACCGACCCTTACCCCTAAGGACCTCCAACACTTCACTGGTTTGAACAACCGCTGCTTTCAAACTTATTTTCTAATTCGTACGGCACAGCGTCCCTCCAGATCATGGAAAATTGTACTCTTAGTAGTTGCTTACGTTGCCTGAGTCACAGAAAAGTCACCCACATGCCCCCAGAAGTTTGGTGGCGGCTGTGCCCTGGTGAGAGAAAGCTGAGTGAACAGAAATGGCACGGAGTGCCTCCACCTCCAGGAAGAGCTCGGCCCTGCGCCCACTGGGACCACTGCAGAGGCACCCCAGCCGTTCACGAGCAATGGCCTCTTCTGCAGTGCAGCCTGGGGCCTGGGAGAGGACGTCACCAGCCTGCACGGCACTGCTTGTGTTTTGTACGGGGTGACCAAGAGAAATAAAATACGTGACCGATCCGTCAAAATTCCTAGGGTTGCCTACTCTCTGTCAACAAGTCTTCAGTCCTCCCTGACTGCCTCGTCTGAACAATGTCCAAATTCCTGATGCAAGAGCTTTCAGTGATTTCTTACCAGAGGCCGGGGGGCGCTGCTACAGTTATGACTGAACCACATGGCAACCTGGGCAATGCCAAACATGACACATTACCACAATTCAAACAGAACATCAGAGAAACGTAACAGCATTAGTTAAGATCTGTAGTTACTACAAAACACAGCACCTAAGTATTAGTGTAACTCTTTTTATGAAGGAAATATCAACTCGCATTATTCTGCAAAGTTATAATAACAGGAGCTCTGTACTGGCCATTTCATCCCCACATCTCCTAAACGTGGAAGTCGAAGGTGCTGTCTTCAAGAGGGTGGGCTTGTGTTTCCCTTGGAACCTGCGGGTGGCCGAGTCAGAGCTGACCACTCTGGGGAGGGGAGCTGGTGTCCACCTGGTACAGCAAGCAGCTCGGTCTCCCCCGTCAAGGAAATGGCCCATCGCGGGCCCTGCATGCCCTTCCTGCTCCAAGGCATCCTGTGCTCTTCTAAAAACATCAGATCAAACTCACACACCACAAGACCCACTTTTTCAAGGTGGCTCCTAGTATGTTCACGAAGTCCTGCTGCCATCACCGCTGTCACTAATCCCCAAACCTTGTCACCACCCCAGAAGAGCTCTCTCACCCACTCACTGTCGGCCTGCACACCCACCTTCCCCCACCCCCCGATGAAAACTGATCTACTTCTGTGTCAGCAGATTTTCCTGTTCTGGGCGTTGCAAATAAGTGGAATCACATGACAGGTGATCTTTTGTGTCTGGTTTCTTTCCTTATGTAAAAGTAATTTATGTTGTACCCTGAGTCAGTACTGGATTTTTTATGGCTGAATAATATTCCATTGGGTGGATCGGCAACATTTTGTTTACCCACTCATCTGAATGTTGATGGAAGGATACGTGGGATGTTTTCCGTTTTGGGCTATTATGAATAATGTCACCAACATCTCAGCTCTGCCAGTCCATGGGACCTCTGTGCAGGGACCCTGAGAACCGAGGAAGCTGGTCACCCCCTGCCCTCCTGTCCCAGCGAGTGTGGTGGATTCTGTCTCCACAGTGGACACTGTTCCTGCCGGGAAGCCCGCCCGTCACTGGGCACTGCCAGCCCGAGGGAGCACGTGAAGAAGGAGGCAACGGGAGGCCATCTCCCTGCTCTTCGAGCTTTCTGTTCCGGTCCACAGTGTTGCTGAAGCTCCTCGAGGAAGCTCCGAGGCTCGCCCAGGTGTGCTTTGGCTGTGGGCAGCTGTCTGTTGATCTTTGTTGGAGAGCGGACACTGGGGTCACCGACATTGCTGATTTGGTGACGTTACTCTTGGAATTCCACAGGGTCTGGATTACACAGGAGTTTTGTAGTAAGTTTCAAAATTGGGTAGTGTGACTCCTGTAACTTTTTCCTTCTTTTTCAAGTTGGTTTTGGCTATTTGGGGTCCCTTGAATTTCCTTATGAATATTACAGCTCGTCAGTTTCTACCAAAGGGCAGCAGAGATTTCAAAGATTGTATTGAATCTGTAAGTCAATTTGCGGAGCACTGTCACCTTTAACAGCCTTCCAACCCACGAAAGTGATGAAGTTTTCCATTTCTGTAGGTCTTCTTTAAATTTTTTCAATAATATTTTATGGTTTTCAGTGTACAAGTGTTAAACTTTTTGTTAAATTTATTCCTAAGTATTTCAATTTTTGGATGCTATCGTAATAGAGTTGTTTCCTTCATTTCCGTCTTGGAGTGTTTACTGCTACAGCATGAAAACACGACAACTTCTGTTACTGCGCTCACACCCTGCAGTCCTGCCGAACCCGGTTATCCGTCCCGAGGGTCTGTCGGGGGCTCCTGAGGATGTGCTGTGCACAACACGACGTCACCCGCAGCAGAGGCCGCTGCGCCTGTCCCTTTCCAGGCCGAGTGCCCTTCATGTCTTCTGCCCGATGGCGGCTCCGGTGAAGAACTGCAGGACAGAATTTGACAGGAAATGTGGCCTTACTGCCATCGCAGGGGAGGCTTCCAGTCTCACCACTGAGCAGGACACAGCTGAGGTTCCTCCCGATGGCTGTCACGTGGTCACAGGTCACAGGCACTGAACTTGGACTCCTCACCCAGTTGCTGCTGATCAGCTCTCAAGTCCTGACGATTCTGTCGCAATAGACTTCTCATACTTCCCCCGTATGTCCGTGCCTATTTCCAGCACCCCCTGGGGCCCCAGTCGTCTTTCGTCTGGACTGTAAGACCTTTGGGGCAGGATCTAGGTGCATATCCATTCTTACAGCAGAAATGTTGCACTTATGAAACAAGATCGAGATCCTATGAAAAGGAAAAGCAGCTATTGGCAATAAAATATGCAATTGTTATTGATAACAAAAGCCAAAACTGCAGCTAACTAATCCTAAAACCACGGGGAGAGTCGGAAGAAGAAAAAGCCACGGCCATTCCCAGAGCAGAGCAGAAGGGGATGGGAGCCAGCGGAGGAGGGGCCGAGACCAGCTGGCGTCGCAGGCACCTCCCGACAGAACAACTGAAACCAGGGGTGAGAGGGGCTTTTTGCTCATTTGAGAGGAAGGAGGGGAGAAAGGGAGAGAGGCACTGACTTGTGGTCCCACTGACTGACGCGTTCGCTGGCCGGTCCCTGTGTGTGCCCCGACTGGTGCTCGAACCTGCGACTTCAGCACCTTCTGAATGACGCTCTGACTGACTGAGCAACCCGGCCAGGGCAAGACACACTTTATTGTAAAAAAATGTAAATGAACTGCTAAGGCAAGGAGAGAATCAAATACAGTCAAAATAATCAAGCAGGTAATTTTTTAAAATGAAAATTGATGTTTTTTATTTCTATGGTAAAATCACTATATTTTTGTATCTGTTTTCATCTGTGACTCAAAATAGGTTGTTAAGAATAATGAGGAATGAAGTGTTTCGTGGCATCCCAGGACCGGTGCCAGTAGGCGAACCTGAGGCCACGCCCCCACGGAGACTGTGCTTGCTACCCAGGCCCCACTGAGATACACCGACTTACAGCTGAACTCCCCTACTGCACGTGAGCCGGCTCAGCAGCACCGGTATTACACCACCTCCGTCGATGCTGCACTTTGCTAAACCAAGCGGTGGCTGTCTATTATTCTCCAAAGTCTGTTCATCCATTTCTTTACTCTTTAAAGTCAATACAGAATTGGCTAAACCTTTTAGAGGCTCTACGGAGTTGTAAGAGGGAAAATGAGTTTAAAAATGGGTATGAAGTAAGTGTAAGCTATCACTTGATTTATGGCGCTCCACTGCCTCCCTTTAAAGGGCCGAGTGCCGTGAAAGGCTGCTTAGACTGCACTCTGGCCTAAGTGAAAACATCATTGCTGAAATTGTATAAATCACTTCAAATATGGTTTGATTTTAGCTTTTAAGTGTCTGCATTTTTCTAAATGTTCTGAGAAAGTCTGGTTCCCTCTCTACTCCCCATAAATCAGCAAGCATTTCAAAGCTTCCCCGAGACACAGAAAAATATACACACGTGGAAGAGGGATGGCCTCACCGCCGAGCTGAGCATCTGAAGAGAAGGGACATCAAAGGCAGCAACGAGTGGGCGGCCCTCTTACGATGACTAAAAATACACAGTACAAAGCAAGACGTGTGAAAGACACAGAGATAAACTATTCCGCCCCGTTAATGACCACATATGGTCACGGAGAGCAGGGAGAAGGCACCGACCCGCCACCGTGGGGCTGGAGAAGCTGGCTTCGAGCCAGCACGGGCCCCGGGGAGCCTGGGGGTCACCGCCCACCAGGAGCAGGGAGGCCCCTCAAAAGCCACTGGCAGAATCGTGCTCAGCAGCTGGGGAGGCTCCCATCTATTTTAGCTCCTCGGCTGTTCCTGCTCTTCCCGGTCTCAGATGCAGCTGATGAATTACGGTTCCCACACGCAGTTCCTGCCACTTAAATGCCCCCTCTGGAGGATCTGTATCCTGCCGACAATGGTAACACCCCCACCTGCCATCTGCTTTCTGTTTACTGCGGGAGGAGCTGCTGATGTGCGTGCATCCATTTAACCCCCAGCGACCCTCTGGGGCAGGTGTTGCCACCTTAGACGAAACGCTGAGGCCACCGGACCTAGAGCCCTGGAGTGTTCTCTCCTCCCAGACACTCGCGCTAGCCCTCTTTCAGACCACAGGTCGGCCAGAAACGTTCCAGCACAGCTACCAACGAAACAAGGACGCTGGAAGTTTTAGGCCACTGACCCAGCTGAACACACGGAAACATGTCAATATAGGAAAGGGGCAGAAAAATGTAATATGCAGGTTGTGAGATACATTATATGTGTATACGTAAACAGACAGATACGCCTGGAAAACCCCTTATATCTGGTGACTAAATATCAAATATAGTAAACGAACATTAAGAATGCCAGCCACAAAATCAACAACTAAAGTACTTTCTGTGTGCCAAGGACAATCAGCTAGCAAAAGGGGGAGGGACATATACATCCCATTCACAACAGCCATCCTCCTCCTCCTCATCATCACGAGGAACACACTTAATAAGACATGTGAGAGGCTTCTAAGAACATTCTAAATAGAGAGAGTGTGATAGGAGGAGGGAGAGAAATGAATGGTGGAGCAAAAGCACGCATCTGTATTGCAGAACCAGCCATCGGCGAATGACCGGCCAGGCCAGGCGACACCTGCTGCGATGGAGCGCTCGGAAGCAGATCCTGTTGTACGTGCAAACTCACCCACTCGCAAAGACAGCCTTTTTGGAGTTAGTGGAGAAAAATGGGTTGTTCAAATGCCGACTAGAAAAGCTGAAGCTGGTTCTAAATCTCACACCTTATACCGCCATGAAAGTAAATAATCAAAGATTAAAAGTTAACAATAAAACCATGAGACTACTACAAGATAATACGGGCAAACATTTAGACACTCTTAGGAAGTTCCTTTTAAGCACGACAGGAAATTGAAAGGCTAACAGTCTTAACTAAAATATAATCGCTACAACTATCAAGCAAACTAATAAAAATAAAACTGTCTGAATGTTAAAAAATCATAAAAGGCCAACATGCCTACAAAAATCAATAACAAAAATATAACATAACAGACATGGGAAAATGACAAATACAAGCAATTCATGTCCATTCTCCAAATAGTCGGTAAAATACCACAGTGGAAAAAATGTTGATTTTACTAGTAACATAAGAATGCAAGCTAAAATGAGCTGCAGTGTTTGTGGCCTGTCACACTGGCAACAACTAGAATCAAACCAAAAACTCAGGTTACCACAAGACCGTGACCTGGACTCTGACTGTGCGACACGCACTGGGCCATGGTGGCCCACAGCGCGGCCTGAGCAATCCCACCCGGGAGCCGAAGAGGAGCCCAGGGCACGAGGGCACGCGCACACGTGGGTGGCCAGCCGTCCTGCCGTAACGTGGGAGAGTGGGGTCAGAACCTGGAGCGAGAGCTGGGGCAGCGTTTCAGAGCAAGAGGAGGGAACATGAGGGCCACGCGGGGCCTGGGAAAGCACTCCAGGGCATGAGAGCAGGCCAGGGCTCCGCACGCGGGGGAGGGTCAGGCACGCTGTCCACTCCACGCGAAGAGTCAACCACGTGTTAGGCCCACGGCAATCAAAGCCCTTGAAGATTGCTCACGCAATGAATGAACGAAGTCTGAACCGCACATACCTTCCTGGGGCTGCGGATTAGAGAATTTGTGCAGTTTCTGTAAGTTATGCCTCCACAAAAAGGGTTTAAAAGCTGTAAATATTTCTTAGGCACCTACCCCACATAAGTAATTGTGGGGCCCTGAAGAACCCATACCCAAATCAGAACTGGGTCTTGCTCCGCATGCGTGTCACGCCCACTGGGGAGATGAAGACGGAAACCACGGCCCAGGGTGACTGAGGGCAGCAGGAGCCAGTCGCAGAGCTGGGAGACGTGTGGCAGAGGGCTGACCAGCTCTGCAGAGGGGCGTTTCTAGCCCGTGAAGTGAGGGAACAGGAAGGCTGCCCCAGGAAGAGGGAGACCTGGGCTCAGCGCTCGGGGCCAAGGAGGCGAGACGCGCTCGCCTGGATGGCGCCAGAGTGTCCAGACCACACGGGAACTCGGGGTGGTGGAGGCTTTGGCCTTTAGTTAGAGAGTAAGTAAAGCTGTTGAGGGTGGGGGGGGCTGTCACTGCCAAATTTGTATTTAGACATGATGTCGCAGATAGATGTGTGGATCTGAAAGAGGAAAAGGCGGCAGGGGACACTCCATTAGGGACAACTGTGATCGTCCCGTCCAGAGTTTGCCTACCTGGGAGAAAACGCAGGAAGAACATAAGGGGGAAGGGCCAGTGGGAACGGCAGGCCTGATGTCTCTCTGTACCTAACGGAAGAAACTCCATCTTTGCCTGAGTGTGAGAGGCAACAGTAGCGCAGGGTGCACGCAGGGAAGGGGCCGAGGCCCGGAGGGGCACAAGGCTTTCACTTGGCAAACCTGTTAGCCCTAACGGTTTCTAGCCCCACATGTGCCCCTCCTACTCCAAGTACAATGGAAATATACCGCAGGCTTCCCCGTGTTGCTCGTGTCACCCCAGGGTCTCAAAGGCACAGAGGTAAGAGGACGTGGTCATGAGCCCCACTGGGAGCCACCGCTCCATGAAGAACAGTGAGGTCCCCGTCCTGCTTCCAGCTCACACTCACCTGGGAGAAGAACGTGACTCACCCCAGAGCAGCAGCTTCTGCCCGGAGCACCCTGAGGGTCTGCGGAGTTGGGGGCACGGGCCCCTCTTCCCTCGGGCTGTCAGGTAGAAAATGACAGCAGCCAACGCAACAACAACTGTCTGGTGCGAACGAATCAAAATTACACTTTTTTTCAGACTAGCAAAATATATTTTTGGCATGTCACTGGTTTTAGTAATTAGCGTATGTGCGCCATGAGATGAACAAGGCTGAAAACCGCTGCCTTAGAGAACTGCCAGAGAAAAAGCTTCCTAAAATAGAAACAGCTTAAAATCTGAGAGGCACAGGCCTATCACTTAAAATACAAAGTTTACTTGGTAAAGAAAGAGCTTCTAATATCCTGGATTTTTGTCTTATTGTATCTAGCCCAATGTGACTTTGCAGGCAAAAAATAAATACATGAACCTGCACTATTCATGAAAACCGAAACAGAAACGAAAAACGGTGACGTGGCACAGAGACCCGCACTACAAAACAGCCCAGGCAACCTTAGACCACCCCGTGTTTAAATCCGCGACCTCTGGAGTCCCACACACCGAAACCATGTAAATTTTTAGAAAATGAGTCAATCCTGAGATTAAAGTTTCAATTTGTAACACTTCTGTGTTTTAGTTACAAAGTCATAAATAAATCTACCATGACAGAGAAGGTAAATATTTTCTCAGTTGTTTACGCAGCCAAAGAGGAAAGGAATTTAACATGCAATTAACCACTTAGGGTTTCTGAGATATTCACCATATGGTTGTATTTAAGACAAAGAAAAAATTGCTGTTTTGTTTAATCTAACATTTGCTTAGCAACATCCAATTAGCACAACCTGGGCAGCACCTCTGCCTCCCAGGCCAGGTCTCTGTTCCTGCGAGCACTGGGGCTTGAGAGCAGGAGGAAACGCAGCTTCTTCCCCCGGAAGAAGACGGAAAAAGAAACTGACCAAATGGAAGGGATGAGGACTGTTAACAAATAATTTAAACTGAATCATCTGTTTAATGATGAACAGAGAGAATGACGAACTTTTAACCACGCCAGGGCTCTAGTTCTATTATTTAGCAGATGGTACCTCTTTCACGTATCACAAAAAAGAGACCTGTGTGCCACCCCTGAAACCACCACCCGAGCCAGTTCGAGGTGCAACCGCCCAGGTCCACGGCGGACCGCAGGTTTCTGCATAAAGACTCCCGTGGTCCTGGTTTCTCTTGCTCGCCTCGCTTTAAACGGAACTAATGAGGGAAAACCTGATTGCCATTTTCATCTTGGTGGGAGAAATTATTTTATAGGCATGTATTTCTCAGTGTTTTATAAATTATGCTAAAATGAAAGCTTTTAAAATGAAATCCGTAGAACGCGACATAAAGTCATAAGCTGTGATACAGTTGTCCATTAACGAGTGAACTACAATGACCAGATATCCGATGAAAAGCTTTGAAATACACACTTCCAAAGTATGATAACACCACCTAATCTGCTTCAGTGCACTAATGCCAGATACCTACATGGATTTACACACAGGCACTTACACACATATTATGGAGAAAGAAGTCAAACTGACTGGCAAGTAACCAGGAGAGAAAAGAAACTCCAGGAGCAGCAAGTCACGGTCGCAGCGCCCGGACCGTGTGCGGCAACGCATGTTCTCATGGCGGGTGTTTTGGTTTTTTTCTCTTCGGACTATTGAAAAGAGAACTCCATGCGGTGAAGTCAACGTGGGAAAAGCACCCTCATGGCCCCACGCACTCTCTCATCGCTCTGGCTGCCGCCCCCACCGCTGCCCGCCCTGGGCCGGTCTCCTGGACTGCCGATGGGGACGAGCACGGCCTAGAACAACTGGCTTTGCTGCTGGCCACACGCCCCTCCCAGCGGGGGAATCCGCAGCTGCTTTCCTTTGGAGTCAGCGCTAAAGTCTGAGCAGTTTCAAAATGAGCGGCTCTCAAATACTGGGCAGGTAGGTGGTGCTCCAGGTTCATTTATTAGTCCGCTATCCGGGAACTCAGAACACACACCCAAAATAAATGGTGTGGAAACGGTGTTCCGAGCCTCCCCACGGCCAGCAGAAGCCTCACCACAGAGGGGCACGGGGCGGGATGCTGCTGTGACTGGAGCTGCAGAGACAGAAAAGAGTACCTTTCGAGCGTGTTCTCTGCAGGTACCAGCGACCGGCTCTGCAACCGCACCGGCTGACTCGGAGTGTGCCCCCGCTGCTCATGCAGCCCTGCGGTCACATCCCAGACACCCCTGCCACATCCCGTTCAGTGCTCTGCTGGAGGTCCCTCTCTAGGCCAGCAGCTCCCCAGGCCTGTAGCTCCAGCCTCGGCCTGTGTCCTGGGCTGCGGGCCACCAACCCAGCAGTAACGCTCAACCCTGGCACCTCTGCTCCGACAGCCTACCATCACCTCCAACCGCACTCATTCATCTTTGCAGCCTCTCCCCACGAGGCTGCGGCCCCTCCATATTCCACTTTTCACCGAATCCCTCCCCCTCCCCCACGGACAGCCCCCTACAAACTGTGGGAGCCCCGCCCCTCCTCCATTAGCACCACTGGCCCCTCTTGTCGGGCCCAGCTGTCTTCCACCCTCTCACCTCACCTCTGGCCATCTGGCCAGTGCCCTGAGGCCAAGTCCCCCAAGGACGAGGAAGAAGGCAGAGGGCAGGGGCCAGGTGAGAACACATGGGCACCTCCTCTCCTCCCCAGTTCTTCCGGGAAGACTCCCTCTGGCCACTAAAAACCAGGCTCCAGCACATGCGTGCACTGGCGGCATTAGGCCACAAGCCCCAGAATTCTCAGACTTCTCGTTCAGGCCACGTGCTCCCAGCTCGGAGCACTCCACTGGGCTCCAGGGTCAGCTGGCTCAGTAATGCAACATGGCACAGACAGCTGGCTGTGACAAAATCACGTGCCCACCCCACCCGACAGGACATCTCTAACGTGGGCGTCCCACTCCCTGCCCCGCCCCGTCTCCCAGAGGGTGCACAGCACAAGGTATGCGCTGAGTGAAGTGCGTGTTACGCACACGATGTATTCCTTACTGAAATTAATTTCTTCTAGAATATAAATGGTATGATTAAATTAATGTATACGAGTAGGAAAAACAGAATATCTATGTAAATCTAAACAAACTCTCAGGCCTTCGAAGGTCTTTCCTCTCTAAATGTAACTGTGCTTCCTGGAAAGAGCTCTTGAAATGATCTGTGCAGAGCTATGGGTGTCCACCAGAAATGGAGATGATCCAGGTAAAAAGGTAAATGTTTGTGTTTTCTCAAAAGCAGCCCTGGCAGGTGCGGCTCAGCAGACTGAGTGCCAGCCTGCAAATGAAAGGGTCACCAGTTCGGTTCCCAGTCAGATCTCATGCTTGGGTTTCCGGCCAGGTCCCCAGTGTGGGGGGTCGGAAAGGCAGACACACACTGATGTTTTTCTCCATCTGTTTCTCCTTCCCTTTCCTCTGTCTGGAAATAAATAAATACAATCTTAAAAAAAAAAAACTAGGATGAAAAACTAGTGAACATAATAATAAGACCATGCTTTTAAATGTAAAATAATTTACTGATAGTTGATTTAGAGTTCAGTTGCCACTGTTACCTTATTTTCGTGTACTTAATTATTTTGATGAAGAAACCTCAATAGTAAAGAAGTTTTACTTCTCTTCTAAAAAAAAGAATAGATCAATCATTCTAAGACTTAAGACAAAGGAAGGCAGGGAGCAGGCAACTTCTCGAACGCGAAGTGCTGCAGACACATCCCAGCTCCCCCCGTTTTGGTCCGCGTGGTTTTGTGCTTCCTGCTTGTGGAGTTTAAGTCACAACCATCGCATCTGTCTATGTCTGTTTATACTTCTCCATACCCTGACCTCCGGCTTTGACAACCACAAACTTGCTCTCTATGGTCTCTCCTTTTTTGTTTGTTTTGTTTTCTTTAGATTCCACATATAAGTGATATCATCCAGTGTGTATTTGCCTTTCGCTGTCTCATTTCACTGAGCACGGTACCTCTCGGGTCCGTGTGTGCTGCTGTACAAGGCTGGATTCCACTCTTTATTGACAAATACCACTGCACTCTCCAGATGCACCGCAGCTCCTTCACACGCTCACCTACCGACGGGACAGCCAGCACTGATGGGACAGCTAGCTGGCTTCTACATCTTGGCTGAATACTAGCAATGCAATGATCGTTCATTACGGGTGCATACATCTTTCTGAATCAGTGATTTTGTTTTCTTTGAATAAACACCCAAGAGTAGAATTGCATCTGACAACTCTATTTTTAATTTTCTGAGGAATCTCCATACTATTTTCCATAGTAGCTGCACTAATTTGCAATCCTACCAACAGTGTGTGAGGGTTCCTTTTTCTCCACAACCTCACCAACGTTTGTTATTTTTGACTTATTAATGAGTCATTCTGACAGGCATCAGGCAGTAACTTGTGGTTTTAATTTGCATTTCCCTAGTGCCTACTGATGTTGAGCATCTTTTTATTTGTCTGGTGGCCATCTGTGTGTCCTCTTTAGAGAAATATCTATTCAGATCTGCTGCCCATTTTTAATTGGATATTTTTGGGGGTTTTGGGAGTTATGTTGTATGAGTTCCTTATATATATTGGATATTAGACCCTTATCAGATGTATTATTTGTGAATATCTTGCCAAATTTAGTAGGTTATCCTTTCATTTTGTTGATGGTTTTCATGCAAAATCTTTTAGTTTGAAGTAGTTCCATTTGTTTATTTTTGCTTTTGTTGCCCTTGCTTAAGGAGACAGATCCAAACAGACACTGCCAAGAGCAATGCCAATGTCAAAGAATTTACTGCCTGTGTCTTTTTCTAGCAGCATTATGGTTTCTGGTCTTACATTAAGTCTTTAATCCATTTTGGGTTTATTTTTGTACATGGTGTTAAGTGGTCCAACTTCATTTTTCTGGCATGTGTCTGTATAGTTTTCCTAATACCACATATTGAAGAGACTGTCTTTGCCCTACTGCATAGCTTTGCCTCCTTCTCGTGCATTAATTGATCATATATGGATTTATATCTGGGCTTTCAGTTCTATTCCATCGATCTGTATGTCAGGGAGCATGAGTGATGCCTCCCACTCTGTTCTTACGTAAGATTTCTTTAGCCAGTTGGCACCTGTTGTGGTTCCATATAAATTTCAATGTTAGTTGTTCTAATTCTGAGAAGAATGTCATTGGTATCTTAACAGGGATTGCATTTAACACGTATACTGCATTAGGAAGTAAAGATATTTTAACAATATTAATTCTTCCAATCAAAGAGCAAGGTATATCCTTTAATTCATTTGTATCGTCTTCAATTTCTTCACTGTCTCATAATTTTCACATTACAGGTCTTTCTCACTTCTTTGGTTAAATTTTTTCTCTAAGCACTGAATGCTTTTTGAGGAAGTTGTAAACAGGGTTGTTGTCTTAATTCTCTTTCTGGTTGTCCATTATCAGACTACAACAGGTTTCTGTATATTGATTCTAAAACCTGCACCATTACTGAAATCATTTACTAGTTCTGAAACGGTGTTTGGTAGAGTCTTTAGGGTTTTCTTCACGTACTGTCATGTCATCTACAAACAATAAGAGCTCTTCCTTCCCAACACGGATGCCACTTCTTTCTTTTTCTTGTCTGACTGCTGTGGCCAGGATCTCCAACACTGTGTTGAACAGAAGTGGTGAGAGTGGGTGTCCTTTTCTTGTTCCTGACCTCAGAGACTAAGCTTTCAGATTTTCACCACTGAGCATATGAGAGGGGGGTTTCTCACAAATAACCTTAATTTGTTGAGATATAGTGCATCTAGATCCACTTTGTTGAGATTTTTTTTTTTTAATCATAAAAGAACGCTGGATTCTGTCAAATGCTATTTCTGGAGGTACTGAGATCATCATAAGGTTCTACCTTTATTTTGTTACTATGGTGTCTCACACAGATTTACAGATGCACCATCCATGCATCCCTGGAATGAATTCCACTAGGTCACAGTATGCAATCTTTTTATTGTATCGTTAAATCTGATTTGCTAATATTTAGTTGAGAATTTTTGTATCTATGTTCATCAATGCTATTGGCCTATACATTTTTTTTTCAATTTCTTTGTCTGGTTTTGGTATCGGGGTAATCCAGGCTTTGTAGAATGGGTTTAGATGTGTTCCTTCCTCTTCAATATTTTGAAAGTTTAAGAAGGATAGGCGTTAATTCTTTGAATGTTTGGCAGAATTCACCTGTGAAGTTATCTGGTACTGGACTTCAATTTGTTGGGAGTTTTCAATTATTGCTTCAATTTTATTGCTAGTAATCAGTCTGTTTAGAATTTCTATTTCCTCCTTTTTGGTTTTTCATATGCTTCTAGAAATTCATCCATTTCTTCTAGATAGTCACATTTGTTGGCACATAATTGTTAGTAGTATTCTTCGATGATTCTTTGTAGTTCTGTGCTATCAGCTATAACTTTTCCTTCATTTATAATTTTATTTATTTAGTCACTCTTTTTTCTCAATGAGTTTGGCTAAAGTTCTGTCATTATGTTTATCTAGTCAAAGACCAAGTTCTTAGTTTTATTGATCTCCTCCATTGTTTTTTAAATTTCTATTTCATTTATTTCCACTTTGATCTTCACTATTTCCTTCCGTTTATTTGGGGGTTTGTTTATCCTACTCTTTCTAGTTCCTTTAGGTACAGGGTTAGACTGCTTATCTGGGATCATCCTTGTTTTTTGAGGTCCACCTATGAATTTCCCTCACAGAACTATTCTTGTTTGTTCCATAAGTTTTGAAAAGTTGTGTCTTCATTTTAATTTGTTTCAAGAGAGTTTCTGAGTTCCTGTTTGGTCTATTGGTTGTTTAGTGGCATGTTATTTAGCCTCCATGTATTTTTTGTTTTGCCAGTTTTCTTCCTGTTATTGATTTCTAGTTTCATGCCGTTGTGGCTGGAAAACACGTTAATATGATTTCAATATTCTTGGATTTATTGAGCTTCTTTTGTGTCCCAATATGTAATCTACACTAGACAACATTCCACATGTATGTGAAAAAATGTACTTGGAAGTTTTTGAATGAAATATTCTAAAAAAGTCTATTAAGTCAACGTGATCTGATATGACACTTAAGACCATTATTTCCTTATTAATTTTCTCTCTGATCTACCCCCATTAATGTGAGTAGGTACTGAAATCCCCTACTATTATTTTATTACTGTGGAATTCTCCCTTTATGTCCATTAATGATTGCTTCAGAAGTCACACCCGTTTCAAGCTAAGCAGAGAAGCAAAGAAAACTACAAAATATGCACAAAAACACGTGAGCACAAAAGCACATGAATCATGCAATGTTCTCTAAATAGGAAATGCTATTGTATCAAAATCTAGGCGACCGTTATGATTTATTCCACAAGTGAATAGTTAAGCTTATTCTCATCACCAACTTCCACTAACACACACAGACAACCCAGAGCTTAACAGCACATGCCATCAGAACAGTGAATCTCATGGAAGGTCAACGAGAGGCATGGAGTGCGATCAGCATTACCCGTCTGGAGAGGACCAGGCTCTCCAGGCAGTGAAGAACGTTGGTGAGAGTGCTGTGAAGGGAAGCGGCCCTGTGTGTCACATGTCTGGTAAACAGGAACTGTTCCCACACAGGTCTGAGTGTCAGGACCTGAAGATCAAGGACATGCAGAGGTCACTGGCTCATTTATCCTCTTGGCACCACACGTGCCGGCGCCCAGCAATGTAAGAAACAACCCTGGTCGTCAGCGCAGCCTGCCTGGGACTGAAGTGAAGACAGGGAGCAGAGCGGAGAGGAGGAAAGGAAGAAGAACATCCCTAACAGCATTTTGTGAGAACTAGCTAGAGCGAGCCTAGCTGAAACCAGGCACCTACCTGCACCTTTCACTTATGAGACTCCATACACTCGCATATCTGCTTAAGTCAGTACGAGGGGGGTTCCTATCGCCCACAAACTCGAGTCCTGAGTCACGTGCAGAAGTCTGTAACCTTGCTGACCACCCCAGCCCACACTCCACCCACCACACCGGCTACTTCACAGGACACTGGAGTGCCGGGACAGCGGGCTTTGGAGGCCGTGCTGGATGCCCTCCACCACCACTTACCAACGAAATGATCTTGTGCAAGACATGGAATGTGTGTGAGCCGCAATCGGAGCCCTAGGCATGGGGCTATTATCTAATTTATGGGCTGATTTGAGAGTTAAATTAGATTATTTTTTTACGTAGCAGTCAGAGGTTGGCACTTAGTATCCAATAAATGGTAGCCGAACTCCTGCCTTCTGTCCCGACAGGGCGCCGAGATAAGACGCAACACATCTACTGCGATCGCTGACACGAATCGGGTACTGGGTGAACACTCGTGCTCTCTGAGATGGGAAGAATTGGGGACTGACAATCACGTCACCGCACACAGCCACCGTTTTCCTCATCCTGGAAAGTATTGGGACAGAGACAGACTGACGCCAGCGCTCTGTCACCCCCGCTCCTCAGGACCACGGAGAAGTGCCGTGTACAGGAGGAGGCCAGGCACAGGCAGACGCGCAGCCTGGCTGTTTTGGGCACTCAGCCATGTGAGGCCTCGACACGTGTGTAAGGCTGTCGGAGCCCACCCACCCCCGCGGACACCCCGGCAGAGCCGCTCGGCGGCAACGGCACTCACGGTGTTGGGGACGTAGGGCAAGCCGTAGAGCCGCTCCTGGGCCTCCTGCAGAAGGGCGGTGGTGGAGCTGCTGAGCGGGTGCCGCCCGTGGTATATCTGGTCCAGCGTGGCGTAGAAGACCTGGGGGAAGGCAGAGACACGGGGGGAGGCCTGTGCGGGGCGGGCTCAACCGGACGGGCTCCACCGGAGGGGGCCCGGTGGTCCGGAGCCGTGATTTTACATTGCGGCTGAAAACATCCATGGACACAGACAGATGTGTGTGGCTTCAGAGGTGTTTTCTGTTCAACATTTGAGACTGTCTGTGATGAAAAGGAAAGCTCTCATCTTTCAGGATTAAAGATACTAAAGAATTTTAAATCTTATCTGTAAGGTGCTCTTTAAATATAATAAAGTAGCAAGTTAAATTTGTGACTACAAAACTGAAATTTTGTCTGTCTCTCAACAGGCAACAAATACGGCTGGAAATGTAAAAAATAAATAAATGAAGTTGCCGCTGTGAGCCCAGACCCTAACAAACCCTGTTTGGTTTGTTCCTGGAACCTTGCACAGTTCACACGAGAGAGATGACGTGGCCAGAGTCCTGGCTTTGCGAGGAGATGCGGAAGAAGGCAGAGAGGTGGAGGAGGGTGGAGGAAGAACAGCACTGCGTTGGGGAGACAGACGTCACAGAACATCCTGGTGCAGCTGCCGGGGGGTCTGCAGCTAGGGCCACACCAGCCCCACACCGGGTACCAGGGGCTCAAGGCAGCAGCTGCTGCGCAGGGGAGGCTCGGGCCTGAGAGGTGACCGGGAGGGAGGGACAGCTCACTTCTGAGTAGAGAACACCGGCCGTGGACACGTACCAGGAGAAGAAGCCATTAGCAGAAGTTTAAACGGGAAATCTGCTGCTCACCACATGTTTCGGACTGAAAGGCACAGGCTCCGCCCCTGCCCTGTCCCCAGTTTGGGAGGAATAACGGTTGTCAATGCTGCTGTTGACTTCCGTTTACATTTACACTGCTGAAATACTATTATTATTCATTATTAAATATTTTACATTTCTTGCTTCAAAATTTTTCTTCCTATTTTCCTCTAAAACCTAGGTGCATCTTACAGTGCAAAAAATATGAGTACATAGCTCTGAAAACTAAATTTTGCATAAAATCTAGAGGAAAGATAAAGTGTTTTTTGAGTTGGCTATTAGCACTATTTGGAGTTCACCTGAAATAAGAGAGTAGAAAATGCTTTCTTTTAAAGGAAAAATCCTGATACACAATTCTGGTTTCAATATGTATCTTTCTGACTCAAAAATGGAATCTGCAGAGAATGTGCAGCTGTTGACTTGAAAGAAGTGAGGATTAGTTTGGATAAAAGAAAAAATTTAAATGACTTCTAGCTTCTGGCCTCATCTAGATATAGAATTATGGCTCTAAATTATAAAGTCAAGTTTAAACCTTCCCTAGAAAAATACAGACCTTTCCTAAATATAGATATTGCTCTACTCTAACTTGTAATCCAAACATATAACTAAATATAGCTCTTTCACTTCTATATTCTATAATGAATAACAATGCATAAAGCAATCAGAGGAGCCAAAATTACTCATACTTGTCTTGTCTGTACTATAACAGAATAAATTATTATGAATTAAAACTCTTAAACTCCAACCTCAACTGGAGTGGGTATTCTTTTCCCACAATCTATAAACAAATAAAAATTCAAGAGTTTCCTCCTTTTGATTATGCTTTTCTCACACACAAAAAGGCACAAGTATGTTAGACTTCTATTTCTAAATTATGAAAACAGAGCAAAATAAAATCTATGCATGTATTCCATGCTCACTTGCTGATAAAACAATCCTAAAGCAATGAGCCTCTTTGCTCAGCCAGGGGTCGACTGTGCCTGGGACCCAGACCCTTGGAGCCACAGAAAAAGAAGAGCCTATTTGTAAGAGTAAAACAATGCACTGCAAAAAGAAAAAAAAAAAAACGCTCCCAAATGCTGAAACACTGCTTATACCCCTTAGAAATCTGGAACAATTCATTTCCGTCCCACCCTTGCTGGTCTCCGTACAAGGGGACTGTGGTGTGTTGTGAAGGCTGGGCCGCAGGACTCCCAGGGCAGGTGATGAGAGTCTCTCCCTCACACCCCCACTCTCTCAGGGGGTTAATCTTTTTTGGAGCAGGAGGAGGGAAAGGTTGGTTTTTCAGTTTAAAAGTGTATGATTGAAACAACTGATCAAAATAAAAGGCTTTCAAATGAAGACGTCTACTAAAATGATCAGCAAATCAAAAGACTTTTCCCAAGTAATGCTAACTTTTTCAAACGATTCAGAAATCCACTTTTAATTACATTGATGTAAACAGGTGGTAAATAATGTACACCAAACGTAAAGCACGATTTTGTCTGCAGTAGGAACTCTTTCCATGGAAATATATTTTAAGGCACAACGAAACCAGAGCTCCCTCCCTCACTACTTTCCAGGGACTGAGTTCCACAATCTATAGCGCAGTTAAGGAGGGCTCCTCCTCTGAACAGGTGACTGGGTCCCTGTGAAGTGACGATTCTGAGATGCCTGAGATGAAAGACGAGTGTGTCGGCTACGGAACTCTCAGGGTCTGAGGGCAGTGAGACGGCCACAGCCAGCTCAGGCACCACGCACGACTGGAGGCCAGGTGGCAGGCAGCCCTGACACCATGTGCTCCAGGCCTCTAGTCTCTCTCTAGAAACCTAGAAAATTGGGTTTGGGTATCGTCGAAAACTAACAGTCATTACTCTGGAAACCTCACATGTAAAAACACCCAATTCCAAATTTTAAAGATACAAAATGAATAATATATAGTTTCGTCGCTGAAATGTACGATTTAGTAAAGATGATGTCACTTTTCCAAGCTTTGATTTTCCAGCCTGCATACAGAAAATAACCCAATTTCACATCTACTGCGTAAAGACAGTGTGAGGATTAAATGAGTCAATTTTGGTCAAGTTCTTTGAACTCAGATGAAAGATGCTTTAAAAGCATAATTATTATAATAAATGTGTAGCTTTGGCAGGAACTGAAAGTTATATGCGTGGTTTGAAAAGGCCCGGAAAGCCTCCGAACAGAGGCATCTGCGTACCTGAAGCTGCATGTCAGCTGCGGCGCACACCTTTTTAGACTCACACAGGCGGGACACCATGTTCTGGGGCATGGCCTGCAAAGACAGAAAAATACGTACGCCAGTGAGCTGCTTAGTAAATAAGTCACTGCACCACACTACTCATGAGACGGGAAAGTTAAGGACAACATCAAGTGAAAAAAGAACAGAATTTCATTGTGGTTTAAAAATAACCCTGAAACATTTTTGTCGACAAGATAACAAAGGATGAGGACCTCGGCACTCTCAGGAGCTCAAGAGAAGCTGGGATATTGTCCGTCTTTTTCCCAGTGTTGGCTTGGCAGCTGCACCCTCTCCAGCTCTCCGCATCCCCGACGTTCAGCCTCATCCCTAATACCGTGCGTCCGGCTTTTAGCTTCCAAAGGGAACACGAGCAGGAAAGCCCTGTCAAAGGCGGGCTGCTCCCTGCGGCCGGGAATCAGACATCATTCTCGGTCACTACAAGGAAAGCTGCACGGCAGTAGTGTGCGTGATGCGGCAGTGTGTTTGACCGCCACCAGGCTGACGCCTGTGGGTACCAGTGGGTTTTGATCAAAGGACAGTTCACTCGACAAACATTCACCGACTGCCAATTATGTGACAGGCACAGCTGATGTATCAATGAGCAAAACAGATGAAAAAAGTCCCAGTTTCCAAGGAACTTATATTCTAGGAGACCTTCTTACTTTCTTGAAATTACCACTGAGAAGGAAAAACAAGACACTTTTCATACTGTACCTCCTCCAGGCCCCAGCAGTAAAGGACGAAGATCGTGCCCCCCACCCTTTGCACCGACCAAAAGCTCCCACTGTGCCAGTTACACTGTGGCCCCGTGGGCAAGCTGCATTTGGGGTAAGCTCATTTGTGAGTGTTTCTGTCTCTTATGCCTAATTTGTTGATTAGGCCATCGACAAATAGTGAATGAGGGTCTGATGAGCATCAAAATCATATTCACATATTCCAAAGGAAATTAAATAATAAGATACACAAGTGGTATATCTCAATATGGGCAAAAAGCACCAACCAATTACTCATCCATTCATTCAACAAACTCCTAGTAGAAAGCACCTTTCTAGGTACCACGGGAAAAAGAAGGACAAACGCCACCTCCTCCCCTGGAAAGGGGTACAGCTCTGACGCCTGCCTCACGTGGAGAAGTGGCTGCGGAACCCCAGGTTGCAGAACCCTCAAAACTCATGCTGCTGCTGAGAGGTCCCGCCACTTGACAGTGAACGTGACTCTCTGCAAATTTAGTTCCAATGATACTCAAGTTTCTCCCCCAAAGGGATCAGGAATGGCAGTGACAACTTCAGTTGACAGTAGCATCAGATGCCTGTATTTAATATGCAATGAGCCTACAATTAAGAGATGAGGATGCTAGGGGACGGGGATATCCAACGTGAGGTCGAAATGGAAATTAAGCACACGGGTCTTACGGCCTCATTCCATGGACACGTCGGGGCCGTAACTCCGGCTCCAGCCAGAGAGGAAACAACGGGTCTCATTCGAACTGCCGTGCGCACCCCAGACCCTCTGTACTCGCGCCTGAGTGTCTTCTATCAAAATGCCTGCAGTCCGCTGTGTCTCCCTAGAAGCCTGCAGGGCCTTGCGGTTGGAAGCGGCCCCGCTTTGGTGGTCGGACGCTGGCTGACTCCCGAGGCCTGAGGGGCGGCCCTGCCCGTGGGGCAGCAGAGCCATGAAAGCGGGCCGGGTTGGCCGGCGAGGCCCGGCTGCCTCATCTTCGCCCAGCATCCCAGCGTGTACGCGGCAGCCTCCCGAGCCATGGCGATCCTTCTTGGTCTTGCTGACCAGGGAGGAGAAAGGGGTGTGTGTCAAAAGTCACACTCCAAGGGGAAATGGCCCAAACACCACACAGGGTACAGAGAAGCAGGGGTGGCGTTTACGAGACGACGACAAGCATGTGGAAGGCCCTGATGAACCGCCCCTGCTACGACGGTGGGGTCCCACGCCCACGGCTCACCTGGCTACAAAATGCAGAGAGGCGTGCGGGCCCCTCCTGCCCCCACGAGTAGGAAACGGTGGGGCTGTTGTCTCTACCCTTGAAACATAAGATGCCAATAATGAACTCTGGTGACCTACTCTGACATAATTTATTTTAATAAACCAATCTAAATTTTCCACTATTACTCTGTTCTTATATGAAAACAAACACACTTGCGTTCATTTCTGAGGAGTTAATGCCTGGCTTTGTATGACTCTGACAATGCGGCCTTTGGAACGACAAAGGCCGCGCTCCCTGTAACCACCGAGACCCCACTTCAGTCTCAGAGCGGCCGCAGGCCCCCCGCCCCCCTCCACGGTTCTGCTAGGCGTGGAGGAGCAGTTCCCACTTCTAGAATCAGATACTCATTCACCCTGTACCCACTGATGCACCCGACTGTTTAAATTTGCATTTCTGGAGCCCAGCCAGACTCGGCCAGGTGTCGGAGGTCAGGCAGCCGGCGTCTCCTACCGGCACGCACTCGCCTGCGTGGGCAGGCAGGCCTCTCGGCACCGCGTTTTCCAGGTCGTAAGGAGGGTTAAGAACAGCGCCGTGAAGTGGTACGACGCGCCAGTGCAGCAACAGCTACTCAACCAACCCACGAAAAGCAGGAACTAACGGGAAGAAATTCACGTCCTTGTGCCTGACACGCCCGTCTCTGGAAACACTTTCACGACGGTGACCCCCACGGGGGCGGGCCTGACAGGCGCAGGTTGGGCTGTGCTGTGATTAATAACGGCGCCCCCTTCCTTCTTAAAAGTGCTGTGGCTCGGGCAGCAGATCCCACCACGGCCCCGGTCATGGCTAACCTGCACGAAGGCGTCCTCTGAGCCCAAGCTGCTGGGGGGCCCAAGCCCACACACACTCCCCCCCCCGGGGGAGGAGGCTGTTCACTGCATTCTTGGGTAAATGCACGCTGCCACACTGCTGACGGTGCACAGGACCGAAAAATTAAAATAACAGCTTTGCTATTATATTAAGAAAGCACAACATTTTGGGAATATTTTAGAAATACCTTCAAAAGTGCAAATGCTTTAGCAAACTTGGCATGACTTAGGTTCTCTGAATGTTGCCCCCTGAACTTACCTTAGCATCATATAAGCTCCATACATTTGTCAGATATTTTCCATCACTTCACAATATCACCAGTCTAATCTAAATAAAGTTTTGTTAAAATTTTTGGCAGCAAACTCTGACAGAGCCAAGTCACTGCGATAAAATATCTTGTTTTATTTATGGCCACTTAGAGAACGTATTAATTACGGCAGAAGCTGCATAAATATTCAAGGTTAAGGCAGTCTCGGGTACAAACCCTTGTTATGACAGTGTTTCAACCCTTCCCGAAGCGGAGGCCTCCTATCGCTGATACCCCCTCAAACACGTCAGATCTAACGAGAGAAATGGGGGAGACACCGTCACCCCCTTCGGCGGCGGAGAGCCCCGCCCAGCGCCGCCCAGGCTCGCAGTCCGCAGCTGCCCAAGCGCCGGCCCTCTGCACACGTCTGTAGTGGGAGGACCACTGCACCAGCATGTCCGGGCTGATCTGTTTTGCTGGTGACCAGTAACCCAGTTGGCATGTAATCAATACAGTGAAAACGCTGTCTAGACCCAAAGAGACAAACTCCCATGTCTAAACCCATAGGAATTAATACTACTTTTCACTTATCTGACTTTCAGTGTTGTTTTCTAACAAACTAAGATGACATGAAATGAAAGAACCCCTAGAGATACTTCCATATTATCACAAATTCCCCAATGGCTCTAAGAAGCAGAGTATTTTGAGTTTTACAGGGTTTGACACTGAACATTTTAATGTGTGAAAGAGGTTCAGGTTCCATTTTTTTCTTGAAAAATTCCAAAAATACCATGTTCACAGTTTGTACACGTTATTAAATTTGACCTACTAAAAATTTTGAGGTAAGTATGAAGGTGTTAATTTTTAATTTCTGAAACTTTAACTTTATCGAAAAGGGCAGAGGCGTCTCAGCCAAGCCCGGTGACTGATCCGGCCACCTGAGTGTGCGGCTGCGGCCAAGGTTGGGCCTGCCTCTGCCTCCTAGTTCAAAGCTCTTGTCTAGACTTAATTGAGAAGCATTAAAACGGAAAATTAGAAAAGTTTCAAAACAAGTTAAACCTGCCAAAACTAATCTAGTTCTCGTCACACTGCAATTTTTACCTTCAACCCTCACTCACGTCTCCTGGAAGAGAATGATGGGAAGATTTATTACAAGTCTCCACGTCTCCTTGGAAATAGATCTTAAGCGACTGTAGCCTTGGGCTGACTTCCACACACGGAGGCAACAGACAAAATCTTATAATGATGCAGCACAGGACGGTTCTAAAATGAAAGTGCTAGAATTTTTCTAAAAATACCACCGACAAATGGGTCTGTTCCTCTGTGAGACATGCTGTATGAGAAGAATAGCCATTTCCTACCACGTCAAGGAATTTTTAAGTAGCAAAGACTGAAAAAACAAAACATCCACAATGTTATAATATTGATTGTAGCAAGTCTGACAGACCTTTAAGGAAATTCTGATGTGAAACTAAAGGTCTCCTTATCCATCGCAAAAAAAAAAATTAACAGGCAACCCTGTGTTATTACTGTGTAGACTTTGGTATATTACTTAACCCGTCTAACTCAGTTTCTGTTAAGTATGGATAACTATGTACCTACTTCATACATCACTAGACACAACTACATAAAATAAAACGTACAAAACCGTGCTGATTTCTATCATCTATCACGTAACCGACATCCGGGCAACTGGAGCAACATCTTAGAAGCGACTCATGGACAGAATGACACAGGAAATGCAGGCTGTCTCAAAAACACCGTGACTATGTTTGGTGGCCACACAGTCAAGGCCGCAGAATTACTTCCGAAAAATACGCTTTGAGACAGAGCCCTGTGCAACCTAAGACGATACGATGTGCACCAGAAGATCCAAGTGCCCCGAGTGTTTACACGTGTGAGCGTTTTCACAGCCCACAGGGCAGAACGGGGGGGGGGGGGGGCGGATTTCCCGGTGGCAAACACACAGCTGACTCTAGGACAGCAGGGGGCTGGGGCCCCGACCCCAGGCAAAGCCCATGTACAGCGTTTAACCCCCCAGATTCCAGCTACTGAACAGCTTACTGTTGCCTCGGAGCCCCGCCAACACCACAACAAACAGTCAGCACGCATTTTGTGTGCTGTACGTACGGGGCACTATGTTCTCAGTTTACAGTGAGTTACGGGCAAGGAGACGCCACGAAGACCCGAAGGAGGAGAAAGCGCACGGACAGCACCGTGCAGGTCTATGCAAACAGTGCACGCAAGTGACCCACCTGGTGCAAAGGGTCAGCCATGCCTGCTCTGGCGCTCCAAGGACGGGGACCATGGCAGGAATGATGGGCTGCAGAGGTGACAGAGACATCACTCGGGTGAGGGAGGTGGGGAAAGGGAGGGCACACAGGTGGGGGCAAAGGTATACAGGAAACCTCGGTACCTCCTCCTTCGTTCTGTGAACCTAAAACTGCTCTAAACGGTCATACTAATTAAAAAATCTGGAGGGGAAAAAGGACACATCCATGATCCTGAAGGAAGACTTTCAGCTGTCAATTACTGCTGGTCAAACAAATTGGTTATGTAACAAAAATCTAAACAATACAACTTCAAATCAACGTAAGAGATTTATATGAAAATTCAGACCAATTAGAAAATACGCAGTGTACTCAAGAATAAATAAAACATTTCCAAAAACTGATGACACACAGAACCATAAAATAAATATCAAACACTCTGCAAAGAGCCAGATTAACTTGATATCCACTACAGAAAGACAACTAACACCCTTGCAAAGGCTTAAAACTTCTGAACTGCACTTCTAACTAGCAGTCAGCCAAGGACAAAGTGACGATGGAGATGAGCTACGTCACTAATATTCCATATTAAAGTCACAGAATGCAGCCAAAGCTCAGCATCGCAAACGTAAAATCCCAGCGTAAAGACTTGAATACACATGCTAGATAGGACAAACTTAATTAGCTAGATGTCCGCCATAATGAATTGGGGAGGGAAAAAAACAGAAAAAGAGAAAGGAGGGAATAATAATACAGAAACTAATGAACTAAAACAAACAAAGCAGAGAGGATAAACAAAGTTAACATTAGTTTGATGAAAATACTAAGAAAACAGACAAATTTCTGCCAAGATTAATAGAGAAAAAAATGAAAGAATGATACTAGAAATGAAAGGCACAAAAGCATATAACTACACGTTGAGCAGGATTTGAGGGTAAAAGAATGCTATAAATGACTATGCCAATAAACTTGAAAACTTGGATTCAAAGAATAAACTTCTAGAAAATTACAATTTAGCAGGGCTCACTTAATTAGAAAAGAAGGCCCAAACTCCTGACTGTTAAGGAATCAGTCACTTAAAAAATGTTCCCACAGAGAAAATAACAGACTCGGGTGGTTTTATAGACAGATTCTGACAAGGTTTCTAATGACAAGGAGCAGCTCATTACACTTCCATGAAAGTGCTGGTTTGGAGAGACAGAGAAGGGGCCCTCACGAGGTCCTTTCAGGGACCATGTGTGCTCAGCACCAGCCCCAGCAAGAGCACGATGGCCCAGGAAAGTCCCAGGTCCATCTCTCTCACAAATGCAGATGCAAAATCCTCCGTGCACAGAATACGGGCAAACCAAAGCCAGCACTGCGCTAAAAACAGTGGGGACCAAGGTCACTAACTGTGCGACGCAAAGTTGGCTTCACATTGAACACGAACATTCCCCACTTTAAGGGATCCAGAGAACAAGCCAATACCTCCCAAGATGCATACACAATCAAATAAATTGCGATACCTATTAACAATTAAATTCAGAAAACTAGCAAACTAGAAACAGGAAGGCACTGCCTTTTCCGGAGATCCACCAAGTCTATCAGAAACATCTTTCTTTATGATGGAACGGTGGAAACTTCCTCTCAAAGTGAAGGCAAAGCCTGCCCACCTCACGGCTTCTTCTAGTCAGCTGAGCAGGGCAAGAAAAAAATGAAGAGGATGTGAACTGAGAAAATGAAAAGTTATCTGCAGCAGAAGTAACTGTCTAGTTGAAATGTTAAAAATTCCATAGACAAGTTATACAACTGATGAGAAAGTTTAGCAAGGTTGTTGAAAATAAAGTCTATGTACAAAATGGGTAAATTGCAGTTTTAAACACCAGCAACAAACTGATAAATTATCACTTAGAAATACACTACTTACAATATCAAAAAGGTAGGCACCTGAGAGCTAAGTTTAACAAAAGTCGAGTAAGACCTTTAGAAAGACATTTAAAAATAATAATTGTCCCTGCCAACCCTTCACCCTTTCCCCCTATTATCCCCTCCCCTCTCCCCTCTGGTCACTGTAGAAAGAAATTTTTAAGACTTTTAAAAAGACTTAACAATTGGAAAGGCGTATCACATTCAAGGATTGAGAGTCCAAAATCAGAGATAGCAATCCATGGCAATCCATTTCACTCTCAAATGATCCATGGATTTAATGTAATCTCGACTAAACTCTAATCAGAGTTGTTTTCCTAAATAAGTTAGTTCTCAAATATATACGAAAGAACACAAAACCCCAAGCACAGATGAGATTTTTCTGAAGACTAGAAGAAAACTTGATGAGCCACAGTAATAACGACAGACACACCACCACCTCGACCCATTCGGACGGCTATAATAAAAAATCAGAAAACAGCAAGCATCAGTGAGGAAGTGGAGAAATCAGGACCCTTGTACACAAGGCAGGCACGTAAAACGGTGTAGTCACTGTGGAGAACAGCACGGCGGTTGCTCAAAAAACCTCAGACAGGATCACTACGTGACCCGCAATCGACTTCGGGGTATGCGGGCAGAGGCCCCGAGAGCAGGGACTCCAGCAGGTGTTGGTACAACCACGTCCACAGCAGCACGACTCTCAACCACCAAGAGGTGGAAGCAACCTAAGCGCCCAGCGACACATGAGCGCATAAGCAAAATGCGGTACATATGCAGGGGGACCCCAAAACCGGAATTATCTTCCAGAGGGCAGGCCCCTCGTAGGACAGGCTTTTCCCACCAGGTGAGGGTTGTGGGAACGCATCTGGATCGGTGTACGAGCTGGCATGGTTGTAAGAAGCGGGTTTGCTCCGGTGAATTTTTTTTGAGGACTCTTCCAACGTGTTGGCCCACTCTACGATGGGCGATGTACGAGCGCAGCGCACCGGGCTGAGCGTTCAGCTGTTTGACCAAAACCAGCACGACCCCTGTGCCCCTCCCTCCCTGTTCACCGGATCTCACCCTGAGCAACTCTGTTTCCCTGGGCGAAAAACGTCCTCAGAGGGAAAGGTTTGGCCGATGTGGAGGAGGTGAAACAAAAAACCACAGGAGCACTGAAAGGTGCCCAAACCAATGAGTTCAAAAACTGTTTTGAACAGTCAAAAAAAATGTCTCGATAGGTGTACTGCATCAAATGGAGAGAACTTTGAAGCTGGCTGAAGTTTAAACATGTAAGAACGTACAATTTTTTGTAAGTAAATTCTGGTTTTATTCTGGGTTCCCCTCATACATACAATGGAATACTATTTAGCCTTAAAAAGAAAGGAAATTCTGGCGTGTGTTGTAACAGGGATCAGCCTTAAAAAGATCATACTAAATGAACTAAGCCAGTAGCAAAGGACCAACATTGTACGGTTCCACTCATGCAAGGTGCCCAGGGAGGTCAAAGTCAGAGACAGCAAGTGCACAGGGGCTGCCAGGGGCTGCCAGGGGCTGGGGAGGGAGGCAAAGGGGAGTTGGTGTTTCATGAACACAGTTTTCAGTCTGCAAGATGAGAGCCTGTGGACAAATGGCGGCGCTGGGAGCAGAACTGGAAGGTACTTAGTACCACTGGCCGGGACCCTTACGCGTGGTTTGGTGGTAAATCCTATGTTGCATGTACTGTACCCCAACTACACACATGCTGCACTTTAGGACGTTTAAGGGAGGATCAGGACCACACTCTGGGGAGTGTGGGGTGCCCTGGAGAGGATTTCCTGCTTCCTGGGAGTGGCTGGAAGGGGCATCAATGCGAAAAGTGGAAAGATGGGCATGGCTGCGAGTCGGGTCAGCCATCGGAGGCTACAGAGGAAAACCTTGTGCCTCATCCTCTGCGCTGCTGCTCAGTTGCCAACCTGTCCTCAAACTGAGGTCTGGGCTCAGCCATAAACATCCTGGAAAAACTGCGGAGTGGACTTGACCCCCCTTCTCTGCATATTAGAACCGGCCAGTCCCTGGCACCCTAGCCAGCAACCCATCCTCGGCAGGAGAGAATCACACGGTGGTTCGGGCTTTTACAGACCCTCCCTCTCTGCTCCCTCCCCAGCACAGTGTGGGCTGGTACCCGGATGTGGCTCTCCAACTGCAGCCGTTCTGCCCTGGTAAGGGCCTTCTGTTCTCCACGACAGGACAAGCCTCTGGCTCACAGGGTGAGGCTGCAGGCCAGAATCCACCAGCACTGAGAAGACAGACCCTGCAGGTCCCCCAGAGCAGCCCGAGACCGGCCGGTTTGTGGGGAAACGCCATCAGAGTGCTGATTCACGGTGGGTTTGTTACATCCAAAAACAGGCATTTTTCCCCCATGAACTGCTCCCCAGTCTACACTCCTCCTGTACCTGTGGTAGAGATTTCAAGATTAGTTTACAATAACCTGTTTGTCAAGCCAGCCCCGCACCTCCAGTGAGCGCCCCTGGCGCCTGTCATCTCTGGCAGCTGTGACAGCGCCGCGGACCTGATGATATTCTCCCAATCCCTGCACCACAGGGCCCCACTGGCTGTGTTGTGCTGTTGCTCACATGAAACACTGGTAGGTGTTAGGAAGTCGCCCGTACATCTTCCTTGCTGACAATTCTGGACTACGCCACAGGCTGGTTAAAGAGCACACCAACCAAAAAACCGTTCCTGGTTGCAGCAAGACAGGAGACGAGGCACAGAAGTGCAGTCTGTTATTCTTCACGTGGGTGATTTATTTACAAGACTTGGATTTCAGGGAACTAGCTCCTGGTCCTTAAGGCTAGAATTGCCCTTAAAATGAAAACATCAAGCGACTTAGTGCCCTAATTAGTGGCAAGCAGGGGCAAGCCCCTGTGAAACTCCAGGCAGTACACATCCCTTGCCTTCGGGCACCCTTTCCACTCTCTAAGGAATCACGCGATCATTTTAAATGCCTTAGCTAGCGACTGTCTGCAAGTCCACTGGCCCCTGGCTATGTCTTCTGAGTTGGAACTTGAAGTAATCCGAGCAGTTTACTGCTGTCGTCTTATCTCATCTGCTTTGAAGGACACTTTCGGGCTGTTTTCACGAAACCATCTCGTTCAAAACAGTTCTTCCTGAAGGGTTTGGGGACGAAGCAGAAACCGCCCTTGTGGGACACCCCGTGGTGCTCCAGGCTCCAGCCCCTCTGCTCCATAAACAGACATCTGACACACGGGCCTGAGCACCACCTCAGCCCCTGCGCAGGGCCCACCTCCCTGGGGGACGTCCCGTCCGACACACACAGCTCTGAGGGCTCCGGGGCTGCGTGCTGTCACCGTCACCATGTGCGTGGTCCCACGCAGGGCCTGAGTTTAAACGGCCCCTTTCCAGGTGACCATGCAGTGTCTTTAGATGCCTCCTGCTTCTTTCCCAGGCAAGTCTCACCTCCCCGCCCCGGGCTTCCACCACCACCTCCATGCCAATTATCCTCACACATCTGCAGTGACCAGTGGGCTCCCAATGTCAGACTAGTCCCACCGGTGACCTCACGGAGGAACACCACCCACACACCCAGAAACAGGGCTGCGTCTGCCCACCTCACGCTGGGCCTCCTCCACGTCCTGTCCCTGGACCTCCCTGCTCCCTCCCCGTCACCTAACCAGACCCAGGGCCTGCAGTCACACAGTCACCTTCCCAACAGCCCTGGACTCTG
This sequence comes from Sturnira hondurensis, assembly GCF_014824575.4. Taxonomy (NCBI): domain Eukaryota; kingdom Metazoa; phylum Chordata; class Mammalia; order Chiroptera; family Phyllostomidae; genus Sturnira; species Sturnira hondurensis. The sequence goes on along the minus strand of NW_028082350.1, from coordinate 15,036,633 downwards.
CTGCTCCTACAAACACTGCCGCCCCCGAGGCCAGCCCTCGCTCCCGCTCGGCTCCATGCTGGCAAGCCCTCCCTGAAACCCTGATGCTAAGGGCTGTGGAGAGCCTCAAGGTCAAGGGGGGAGCCCAGAGAGGCTGCCCCCAGACGCCAGTGAGAAAACGGGTGGGGGCAGAAGGAGTAAACGCAGCTCCCACGAGGGGAAGTGGCGGCAAAGCCCAGTGTGAACAAGGCCCAGAAAACTCACCGCCCCCACCAAGGGCAATCTGATAAGGGGCTGGGATGGAAAGGGGTGTGTGTGTTGGGGGGGCAAGAGACGTGCTGAGGCTGGGAGCAAGTTCTGAAACAAGCCCGTTCTGGATCTCTTTCCTGCCCCTCTCCCTCCCTCCCCACTGCCCTTGCCTCAGCCAGCATCTCCACCGTCTGGGGTCATCCCACCCGGCTCATCCTGCAGGCTGGAGTCCCCTCCTAAGCAGCTCTGCCCAGCCCCCCGCCCCTGAAGGCCCTGTGAGCACTGGACTGTGTCTTGTTTTGGGCCGTTTCTTAGATGCTGAGAACGGTGCCAGGGGCACAGTACAAACTCAGTAAATATTTCCTGACTGAAGGACTTGGATGTGCCCTCAGGGTCTCCTCCACAAACACTGTTTATGAGACCCCCAGCCCACAGAACTTTCCAGAGCTCACTCCTCCAGCATCCCCATACGAAGCCCCTTCCCCCACCGGCGTACTGGCCGTGAGCCGGGTGCTCCACCCTGGTCCTGGGCACTGTCCCCGAAGCTCTGCTCCCCGTGTCTCCTGCTCTGCTGCCTTGGACACGGGCAGGGACCAATTCATCACAAAAGGAAGGATTTAACCAGGTCTCCCAGTCACTCCCAAGCCCCCAGATGGGGAGCTGTGGATGGGTTATGCTGTTTTCTGATGGGCTGTGTGGGCACCTACGTTACTGGCTGAATTTACATAATTTCCAGAGTAGTTCTTTGCAGGTGGATAGGTAGCTAATTGGATCACAAATACTCAATTTTGTCATCCAGTTACTGAAATGGATTATGAGGAAGACTAACTCAGGTGAATTAGTCTTCATTAACTAATGAAGAAACTCACCCGTTATTCTATAGTTGACAATAATGGCTTGATAAAAATCAATTCCTCCAAAAAAGAAAGACATGACCAAATCACGTTATGCATCTGGGGACGTCACCAGAAAAGTCACAAATAGAGGTGGTCTGGGCCCTTTTTTCTGATTCCATTCATTCCTTCATTTAGTTTCTCCCTACGCTTTTTCACGTGCTAGGCACATTTCTAAAGGCGGCAAACACAGCATCTCGCAGTCGCAGTTGTCGCAGCAGGGGAGGAGCACCTCCCCCAAAGTGTGCGTGGCCACGCACCGCAGAGTGTGGCTGGACTCACAGCTAACTCGCTGTATGGCATTTTTCGTTCGCATCCTACGTCACAGAATTTTAAAAGATTTAAAATGACATCACACTACTTACATCCAAAACTTGATATTAAAGAATGTGCAGACTTATCCTCATACAGACGCTAAGCATGCCGGGAAAATATGGCAATGCAGTTCATTTTTACGAAACACCACCAACATTCAGACAGAGAGTGCACACTTCGGAAAGCAAGGAGGAGGAGAGGCCTTTGGGAGGGGCAGGCGGCGGCGAGAGGAGGATGTCACCGGACACATACAATCGAGGACACCTATCTGTCCATATAGCATGTGCTGGGACGGGGACTCTACAAGCTAGCCCCTCCCCCCACCTCCTGAAAAGAAAAGAGCATCAGAAAAAAAAAACACAGAGAAAGATTCTGGAACTGAGTGAGGCTGTCAGAATGGCGTGACCAACCCGTCCCCTACCTGCCCTGTCTGGTAGTGCCGGGCAAACTGGCTGACCACGCGGTAGTCGTTGGCAAAGTACTCCATCAGAACAGAGGGAACCTCAGCGAAATCAGTGGGGCACCTGGTCCCTAAAATGAGGGAAAATGAAAGAAAAAGTTGGCAAAAATCAAATCAACATATTTACCTTACTTTTTATGTGTTCTTTTAAAATTTTTATTTGTACTTCTGATGAACTATGATAAGTTTTAATTCATTAAATCAATATTTTATTTCTATAAAATCAATGCACATATTTGCATAAAAGTTTATTATAATCCTACATATTTTCCTGTATATCAAAAGTAAAAGAAAATATTTGCACAGCTGGATAAAACACCCTATAAAGTCATGAGTCAAACCCCCCTCTACAAACAGGCCTGTCTTCAGCTACACTGGGCTGTACATGAAATGCACATTAAACCATCCGACATTTAACATAGCATTTGTATTTAATTCACTGGGTTCCACCACCAAAAGCTTCCATCTATCATTTCTTTTAAAAGAACTTTATTTTATCCACTGATTGTTTCTTGCAACAAAGTCAACCCTCAGTGCAGAGAGAAAGCAAGAGTCCTCAAAGCACCAAATCCTGTAAGGACTCCTCTGGGGACACTTCTGCCTGGCCCTTCCACAGTCCTCCCTTATCCCCCCCCCCCCCACCTACTGTGTGCGTGAAGTTGGTTAAGGAGGAGGGGACAATGAGCAGAGGTCGAAGGCTGCTCAAACCGGACAGCATGCCGCACAGACGGCAGGACCGAGAGGAAGGTCCACAGTGTCACCAAGCGCGGCCACAGGTTGGCACGAAAGACTGACTTTGCACAGGGGGAAGTATAAGAAAAATAAAAAGTAATGTACCACACTTTTTAAACATGCTTTTACTATGTTTTCCAACTGACTTTGGGAAAAAGGCAACATGCATTCATTCACTTACTCTGTGCTAGACACTAAGAAGATACATATTAATGAGGGGGGACCCAAAAAACCCAGAATCTATTTGCAAAAAATTGTGTGTTCATTCTTACACAGTTAAACTTCAGTCAGCTTCAAAGTGCTCTCCACTGGGCAAGATACCTACTGAGACTTTGTTCCACTGCTCAAAACGTGCTCTGAACTCACCAACTTCGATACCTTTGAGTGCCTGTTTTCTGTTTCATCTCTTCCACATGGGCAGAACATTTCCTTTTAAGGACTTTTTTCATCAGGGAAACAAAAGAGTCACCCAGGGTGATGTCAGATGAATAGGGAGTGTGGGGCACAGGGGTCATGCCATTTTTGGTCAAAAACTGCTGAACACTCAGCATGATGTGGGCAGACATGCTTGTAAATCACCCATCGTGAAATGGGCAAACACATTAAGTCTTCAAGAACAATTCACTGAGGCCAAATGCAGCCTCTCACAACATCGCCAGCTGGTCCACTGATCCAGATGGGGCCCTAGAACACTCACTTAGCAGGGGAAGCCTGTACTCCAAGGGGTCGCCCTCCAGAAGATACTTCTGGGGTTTTCTCGGGTCCCCCCTCATATCCGCATGCACACAGAGCCTCACCTCAAATTTATGAAGCACAAAATGTAAAATGGCACAAACTCAGCAGACAACTGAGCTTACCCCTCAGTGAGAAGTGTCAGCAAGAAGAAAAGAGTGTGAGGGACTGGGGTGCACAACAATTGAGAGGACAAGACCAGGTGACCTGAGGTCAGTGACCACAGGACAACGGACCGAATGGTCAGACTCCCTACATAAAGAGCTTTCTTCCCACTCAAAGTGAAACGCAAGCTTTCAAAGAGCCGTGTGGAAGGGAGGTGCCCTCTCCGGGGCTCACCGGTCACGTGCTGGTAGCGAGTCCGCCCCAGCATGGAGTGCATGGCGTGCCCCATCTCGTGGAAGAGGTTCTCCATCATCCCCGGCGTCAGCAGAGTCGGCGAACTCCTCGAGGAGTGGGGGAGGTTCAGCATGAGGACCACGACAGGGAGCTGATAGTGTCCGTCCTCCGTCCGCCTGCCCCCGCGGATCGTGAAGTGGCAGTCCTTGGACAGTCGGAGAACATAACACAAGGCAGCGTCAGGCAGGCAGTGCGAAGGGTAGAACAGTCTCAATGAATGCAACACCGCATCGAAATGTGCTCAAGTTCAAATTTTAACTCTACTCTTATTCTGTGTAGTTACAGACACAAGTTTTTCCCAGTCCTTTGTTGTGCTAAAATGTTATCTTTTAAAACCACCAACATGCCTTGAGCTCATGTTGATTAATTCAGGCACTTCAAAATCATGTGCCGAGCAGACACTGCACTGTATGCTGGGAACGCTGCCCTACGGAGCAGAGGTCCACGCCCCCCAGATGTGCACAAGCGGACAGGAAGCGCAGACACCGAGCCCCTGAGAACAGAGAACTAATGCACACTGAGCCCCTTCAGGGAGCGAGGAGACACCCTCCACACCCCTTGTCTTCACCACTCGGAAGCGGTGAGCTCTCACCTCGCACAAAGCCAAGGGGTCTGAGCAGCTTGTGGAACAGACTGAGATCCACTCGCGTTTATTGCTCATTCTTCACAACAACTCACAAGGCAGATCAGAAAACTGGGGACGCTGCCAAGCACCCAAGCACGCTCGGCTAGGCTAGCTGCCTCCCTCCCGGACGGGAACCCGGATGGACTCCAGGAGCCAGTGTTTCTCACCACGGGCCTGCACTCCGCCAGCCGTGCAGGCAGACAGGGAGAACCCAGGACTCGGGTGACGGAGACCCTGGCCCACCTTGCACGCTGACTGGGGTGCCCATACGAGCTTCCTCTCTACCGTGTCAGACCCCAGAGCAGCTGTGCAGACTTTGTAGGCTCCCGCCTAAGGAAATGCTTTGACACAGTGCACCACTGTTCAAATACAGGGGCTGTTACTTCTGTTACGACTGGTAACCCAAACTCTTCACACTGCCCATGAAGTGCGCGGACACCATGGAAGATGCCTGACCAGCCAGCAGGCACTACAGCAGAGGAAGGAGCCTCATGTGTTCCACATGGGAGTGAATTGGTGGTGGGTGAGGTTTACGGAGACACACACGGGAAGCAGTTCCTCCTGAGGGGCAGTCTGGCCTTCTACGATTTTAGCTGTCAGCACACAGCCATGGTCCGAAAGTGTCGGATAGGCAATTCCAAAGGCAAACAATTCCTTGGTTCCACACGGCATGCAGTCTGACGCCAAAGGGCCCCACTCACCGCCCCACCCCAACCTCCAGGAGTGGGAGCCGCCCCTGGGCTGTGACTCTTTGCCATCCCACCACCGCCCCCAGTCACTCAGTGGCGTCTCAGGGGTCAGATCGGTTGTCAGAGTGAGAGAGACCACATTTACCCAAGTTTTGGTACAGCGTGTGGTTTAACTGACCTGTTCTACTGCTGGTTGTGGTTCACCTCTCACCACGAATCCAACTGCATCCCAGGTATGTATGTATAGCACCAAATGCAGCATAGCTAGGGTTCGGTACTGCCTGTGGTTTCAGGCCTCCACTGGGGTCCTGGAACGTGCCCCCCACAGACAAGGGGGCTACTGTACCTTCTGCAATGTCCAACCAGGCCCACTGATGACAGTGGGAAGTGACCAGGAGCTGGGGCTCTGGTCACAATGTCCGGCTCAAATCCTAGCACTTCCAGCTGTGTGATGCAGGGCGAGGAACTCAACTTCTCTGGCCTCAGTTTCCTCATAATGTTAGTGTCTAGTTCCAAAGGTTGAGGTGAATATTCAAGAATAGGAAACGACATAAAAAGGCTAACGAAGTGTCGGCTATCACTATTACTATCATTATTATGGTGACCCGGATAAAAGTCACAGGCACAGATGCATGTGATGGTTTTCATACTGTTTCTTTTTTAATTCTATGCTAATTTCAAATTTGTATCTTTAGTAACTATCATTAATGCCCTCTAATCAGGGGACTACACCGAAACGCGGCCTAAAGCTCACACTGATATAAATGAGCTGCTGACCACTCCCAGGGGACCCAGTCACGGACGAAGCGTCACCTGGTGCGGCTTGCCAGCCCGCTGGAAGAAGTCGCAGTAGATGTGGCCCAACAGTCCCTCTTCGTCGTGCACCACGGCCTGGAAAAGACAGCTGCAGTTTAACCAAGAGAGTTCACGAGAGACTCTGCACGTGTGAGAACACCCCCAACACCAGCACCTACACGCGTTGTGGCAGAGGGAGTTTGCAGGTGTGAGGTGTGGCAGTTCCTCTTGTGTATCACTGTGCATTAATGGTTGCGTTATTTCCCATACAAATGACTGCAGCCTGTGTGTGCCCCGCCCAGGGACAAGTCACGCACAGCGGCAGACACTGACATTTCGGCACTTTCTCCCTCCCAAGCTGTCTGGAGACAGGGCCTGGTTTCTCCTCGCCAGAAGTGGCTGTTGGGGGTTTCTGAGAAGTGGGACTAAGGGGAGACCCACTCGGTCCGGGCGAAGCTACTTGAAGATGTGAGCGCTGCTGCCCGATGGCCAACCCCCCGATAAAGCGAGAAGACCTGCTGTGCACTGGGATGCTTACCAGCTTTCGAACATCTTCACACCACACCTCGCCCCTCGCAGGCGGCTCTGCGTACAACGAAATCCCAAACAGTCTGTTAAACAAAATGTTGAGGCCTTCCATGCACGCGCCAAGGGAGAAAAACGGGCAGTATAAGCTGGGCTCGATATTATACCTAGGAGGAAGAACAGAGGTCAAAAGGCATTTTGGTTAAGAAAAGCATTCAGTTTCTTAAGGTAAATTCAGAGAGCTTTTCATTCAAAATTTAGAATCATATTAGCGATGTAAAATGAATGAAGACATAAAGGTATGTTTCTATCTTTCGAGGGGACGTCAGACTCCGTTTCCCTCAGAATAGCAGTGTGAACAGTACTAGCCGTACGTAAGGAAGGCAGGCGCACCCTCCCTTCAGGCCCACCGACTCGGTCAAGCAGTCTGTCGATTTCAACGAATCACACTGTGCACAGTTTCTATTCTACATGTACTTACACACGAGATCTCATCAACTTGAGCTACAGTGGCAAACTTGACTTTATGAAATGTGTCACGGTCCAAAGAATTGTGACTTAAATCACATAAATATTAAAGAAACACATACAAACTGTTTCTTTTCTTTGTATGGGACATACAAAGTCAACTGAAAATTCATATCTGATAAAACATTTTTAATGGAAAAATCTCTGTAATATAAACAATTAAATCTTAATGTGTTTGTTTTACCGTTATACATCAAGGTACACCTATAATGCGTGATATGAATATTCATCTGAGTCACTAAACCAAGCCAAACTTTAGAACCGAAGTCAGAAAGGACGGTTCCAGAATGATGGTTAAGTACCTGTTCTAGCTTCACTTTCTGGAACTAACAAACCAGGGACACGCAAATTAAACATGCACAGACTCACACTCATTACTAAATGGGTGACTGGATTTAGTGAGTGAGCATGAGCTGCATCACAAATGAGATTCTGGCTACAGAAACCCACAGGTGTACAACTTAGTCTCCACCAATTTTTTAAAACATGGGATCTCTGTGTTGAAAGATACACGGGTAGCCCGCTGCCCGGTGCCTCACTCACTCATGCAGGTGGTTGGCAAACCAGCTGCAGTTGCAGGTAAGGAGTGGGCGAGCCTGTCTCCCAGCAGCTCGCGGTGAACGAGGCCGAGACGCGAGCTGACCACACTGCCTCCCGCGCCCCGTGCAGTGGGTGGGGCGGTGCTCCATGGACACTGGACGGAGGGACTGGACGGCAGGGAACTGCGTGTGGTGATGTGCGCTCTCTCCTTGTGTGAGAGAGGGACGGGGAAACGGAGCTCACTGCTAAGTCTTCACAAGGCTAAGGAGATGGAGAAGTGCCCGGTGAGCAAGGAAAGGAGTGGGCGACGAGAAAGTGGGGAACAGGAAGTTGATGGCATGCACCGAAGAAAAAAATTTAGGAAACGCTGAGCCGAATCAAAGCCTGCAGAGGCGAGGGGCGTGGGGAGCTGACACAGTGACTGTTTCACAGTGACTGCGTTTCACTACCGGCAGGTGGCTGACGGCTCGCGAAGGCCAGTCTGAGAGACTGGCAGGCCACAAATCCAGAGATTAGGATCCGGACTATGCTGGGGGAGGGTTGGCAAAAAGAACTACAATCTCTCCCAGAGTCCTGTGAGGGGTAATTATTCGTGTTTTACGATAAGGGTTATCTTGGGTCCTTTGCAGGAAATGGGAAGAAGTTAACAGAAAGGAGGAGATTAATGGTACATTACAAAGAGTCGATGGAGCAAGCCCTGCAATGGTTTGCGATAATATTATCTTCTATTTGCTCAGCGCTTTATAAATGCAAAGCACTTTCACATCCAGAGCTTTCATGTTCCTTACGTGGTTCTTTGAGACAGGAGGAACACAAATCATTACTCAGTTTTACTTGAGGAAACTGAGGCTCAAACAGGCTCCGGACTGTGCAGAGTAGCCTGGGGGAGGTGACCTGCATCTGAATTAAAACTCCTGGAGGTCTCGATTACTGCTTCTGCGCTTGGAGCCAGCGCTTGGCCTGTTGGGGCCTCAATTTCCTTGCCAGGAGAATGGGGATATTACTTCCCAGATGTGACTGGTGAACCAATACACACACACAAGGAGCTGGCCTGATGCCGGGAGACAGGCAGGCGCTCTACAAATCGCCCCGACTCTGTGAAGGGGCTCAGGCCCACACAGCGAGTGAGCACTCACTCCTGGACGCCTGACCACTCCCGGGCAGGAGGTGCTGCAGCCACTGAGAACGGTTCTGCCCGAAATCAGGGAATGGAGCACATTCCCTGGGCACAGAGCCCAGGGAATCAGGGCACAGAGCACTGGGGAGCAATGGTGAGGCTGTGGCCGATCCCACCTGCCAGGAGGCCTAGGGCCTGAATGTGTAGATCAGGGAGAGCTGCTCGGAGGAGGGCGCATCTGAGGCGGACATGGGAAAGTGAGTTCCCTGGCTGAGGGAGGGGCGTTCGGGATGAGAGAGCACTGGCAAAGGCTCACGGGCATGACAGCGAACAGGGCACACAAGCTCACTCAAGCAAAGATTGCCTGCTACCTGACTCAGCCGCCTCCAAGCGAGGAGGTGATCACACGCACCTGCACGCTCCACCACGCCCTCAGAGACTCTCACGCGTGGGAAGTAACTCCCTCCCTGAAGAGCAGCCAGAGTGGGAGAAGGCTCAGAGACTGCAAGAGATTCAAAGAGCCTGAAGTCCTGGCCAGCAGCAACCAGCCGGGCCTGAGACCCCTGCAGGGCAGTCCCGTCCGACACGCCAGTCAGGAGGCAGCGCCTGGCCAAGGGGGCCCTGCCTTTTCACAGGCGTCTTCAGCACAGCGTGGCGAGATCCAGCGTCTGTCTCCGGGGCCCCAGGGCCTGGAGCCCCATGAGGATGCTCACCAGTGGCCACCTGAGCTCAGGACACAGCTGCCCCCCGCCTGGTCGGAGCTGGTCAGCGCTGGGACAGTCTCCACACCCACCCGTGCCCCCCGGGGGGGAAAGCCTGGGCCTGTGGCTCCTTCGCCCACCAGTTCCTTACGCACAGAATCCAGACATCAAAGCCCCTCCCCCATCGGTCACTTGGGGGGGGGGTGGCGAACAACAGGAAAGCACTGAACCCAATGGCAGATCACAGCCGCAGCCCAATGGGAGGAGACGCTTCTGTGTATTTTCAGGACTTCACCTCACTGCCAGCCCCTCCCGTTTCACAACCGAGCTCTGCTACCTCTGTAGAGACGCTGCTGCACTGATTTGAATGTGGAAAGAAGCCTTCGACTGCTCTTCCTCAGAAAGAAACAAGAAGAGAACCACTGTGATCCACCACCGTTGCTAAAGGAAGTTTAGTAAACGCTCTGCTCTTTGTTCTGCTTACAGCTGTGCTACATGCGGGCTTACAGATTTTCAGTTTCAAACTAGATACATTATAATCAACATGGTAAAGCGGTATAACCATGTCTCATTAAGAACAACAGAATTTACTAATGTCCCCAAATCCTTACTTGCCTGATAGGAGGAATACTATCAGGCAAGTAAGTACAGAAATAGCCGATGGGAGACTTTCAGCTAAAGGATTCTTTGTTGTAACTGAGTTTTGTTTCTCTCTGAAGTCAGTGCATCACACTGAGGCGCACGCTGTGAGTCAGACTTGTTTCAACTCCCGATGCACCTGGAGTGAAGGTGAGGAGCGAACGTGGGCGCAGCTCCCAGAAACGCTGGCACTGGACTCGGTGAGCACACGAACCCAGTCTGGCCCGAGAGTGAGGGCCAGCGAGAGAGGGGCGGCCTGTCTGCCGACGAGGGAACGTGCGCAGGAGCGAGAACGCGGACTCAGCAAGGCTGCACAGGGGACAACGCTGGCAGAGACGCCGTTTTTAACTTTATCAAAACAAAAGAAAAAAGACTGTTTTTGGCATCAGGAATGATTGTCTAAGCATGATGATAATGTGATTACTGGGTGGCATTTTGCATTATTTAGTCTGCAAAGCCGCAGGGAAAGCTACTGTTTCATCTGGTTACAGAACGGGAGAGGCGCGCTGAGAGAACTGAGTGTGGCTGGAAGCCTGTTTACCCTTCAGGTAATTGCCCTGAAAACAGAGACTGGCCCTGGCCGGGCAGGTCAGTGGGTTAGAGCGTCCTCCCGATGTGCCAAGGTTGTGGGTTTGGTCCCCGGTCAGGGCACAGACAAAAGCAGCCAATGAGTGCATAAATGAGTGGAATAGCATATCAATGTTCTTCTCTCTTGCTCTAAAAATCAATCAATGGAAAAAATAAAAAAACCTTTTTCCTCTGTTTTGTAAAACCTCAGCCATTGCCACTTTGGCTCCACTTAGACCTCCGAAGTCTGAGGCAAGTAAACTCCTCCACCCACACTGCCTGCTAATCAGACAGCGATTTCCCGCAGTAGTCCATCAGCTCCATCGTTGGCGTGAAACGAGAGTTCACACAAATCAACACCGGAGTTAACAAGCACAGCACAACGTCCTCCTCGCCCTGGCAAAGCAGAGGGGCCAGCCAGCAGGCTGACTCGGGGTGCTGGGACGGTGAGGGGGCACCAGGTGACAGCCCTGTTCACAGAGGCAGCACTGGGGCCCCCTCGCCACACCCTCTCTCCACCAGCCTCCTGAACGATACCAGCGCATGAGATGAAAGAGCCAGGGCTGAAACACAAGAGCAAAACAGAAGAACCAGAAAAAGGAGGCGGTGGAGCGGAGCAACATCAGCTCACAGAGCTACGGGAACAGAGGAACCAAGGAAAGGACAGCGGCCCGTGAGCTCTGCAGGAGAAGCAGCCTGTCCCTTCAACAAGCCCGGGACTCAGAGAGCTGGGTACACGGCAGGGCCTGCGGCACAGAGGCCTGCCCTGGCGTGAGAGGCTTCGGGGACAGAGGTGGCGAACGGGACGGCAGGCCTGGCTGCGGCCCTGGTCCAACCAGCCCCCGGGGAAAACACCCACTTGACACCATCAAGGCAATACAGACTGCCTATCAGATAATGCCAGCAAAGTGCTGTGAACTCAGGTACAGCAGTTACACAGAAACATCCATATTTTTAGACATACACAATAAATATGTACGAGTGAGGTGACATGAAGTCTACAATGTACTTTAAAATACTTCAGTAACAAGAAGAGGGAAGAAATAAAAAAGACCAAAAAAGGTGAAGCAAATGTGTATCTGAGAGATGAATGTATGGAGGTTACTTATATTGTTCCTTCTGTTTATTTTGAAAGTTTTCACAGTGAAGGTCACTTTTTAGCTGAAAGCACCGAGCTCACCACATGCACACCAACAGAGTATACAATTCCACAGCCAAACAGAAGTCTTCACTCCTCCGAAATGCCGCAGGACCATCCTGCTGCGAGAGTTCAACATCTTCCGAGTAGTTCAAAGCTCAACACATTCCTACTGCGTTGTGTGCACATTCTGGAGATTCAGAGTGTACCTTAGCAAGGATCAGACAGTACTGAATTCTACTTCCCAATGATATTGCTACACAAAATAGCCCCCAAATAAAAAAATATACAGTTCCCTGAAGCTCACTAGTGGCAGGAAAGAAAGAAACTCTCCAAGCACCAAAAACAAGAACCACAGGCTAGCAGACAGAAAACAGCTTTAAAAGGCGACCTCTGGGGGCAGAGGCCTGGAGGGCCGCTGTGAGCAGGGGCAGGATGGGATCGAATTTCTCAATGAGAACGCTTCTCAGTGTGGTTTTGTGTTTCAGCCTTGTTAATGTACTGCCCATTCAAAAATAAGATGTAATTTTAAATAAAGTAATTTCAGTATACTTTTAATAATTTATTTATTTCAGAGATAGGAAGAGAGAGAGAGAGAGAAACATCGCTGTGTGGTTCCACTTAGTCACGCACCCACTGCTTGATTCTTCCGTGCGCCCTGACGGGGGGATTGGTTCTGCAGCCTCGGCGTTTCAGGACCAACTCTGCTCTAACCAACTGGGCCACCCGCAAGGGCTACACTTTTTATAATTTAAAGAAGTGCCTTTACTTTTCCATGAAGAACTGACCACTGTAACTTGAAAAAGAAGAAAATGAGCTGCTCTTTAAGATTTACCACCAAGCCAAGCTTTGGCAGTTTTTTGTCTTACTTCTAACGGGTTCTTTCTTTTCTTTAGGCAGACATTTAAGAAACCTAAAATAAATCTGAGATATTTAATATAATCCTAAAGAAAAAGGAAAAAAAGTCCCGGGTTAACTTCCGGAACAGCTCAAACCCAGGAAAGCCCCCTCTGGTTTGGTGCTTGTGAAACTGCATCCTCCAGTCTGTAGCTGAGAAGAGAGGAATTTAATTAACAAGGATTTAGGAATCTTCACTTTGTTCCACTCTTCTAATCTCACACCCAAACTATTTTCTCCTTCTTTTCTCCCCCATTACCTGTGCTTCTCAGAATACTTGTGTCCATCAAGATTACTGCAACTTCAAACCGAACTCAATCAGTTGCCTTTTAAACTATTTACAATAGATGGTTTAAACCCCCCAGTTCTGACAATCCCTTTTCAAGCACCTGTGTGTCCCTTTTCCTGGTTCTTTTACTGAGACAATAGCAAAGTAAGGAATCAGTATTGAGACCCTAATTAAGCAAAGTGAAGCCCCCAGGGGGCGTCAGGCTGGCTGCGTCACACTGCTCCCGGAAGGGCTACTGATCTACTCCAAGTACCAGGCCTGCCGGAAACCCCTGTCAACCAGGGAGCAGCACGAAGACCTCCAGATGGTCACTCTGCTTTCACCAAATCTGATCAATGAAAACCTCATTCACAGAATGTATCACTGGATTGCTTTTACTTAGTAAGAACTTCTAATCACTGGCTTAGACATAGGCTTGAATAAGGGCCACCGACCGCTGACCTCAAGAAGGAATGCACCTGCCAAAACGGACTCCTTGCAGTGAACGGGGCCCAAGTTCACAATCGGAGTGCGGAGCCCTTGCCTGCATGGGCGTCTCACGCACAGGGAACCATGGATGGCCGCACGCTGGCCGCACTGCCTTCCTACCGTGTGGGCCGACCTCCGTACAGGAGTCTGTGCACTGTATTTTAACCGATGGGCTAAGACCCACCTGCCGCACAGCTACAGCCTCATTTGCATCTTTACCAACCAGAGGGGCTCCATCACGACCAACTGGAACAGTACTACGTGGACCAGTCAAACCGAAAACTCGGATTCCTCATCTGCATAGAAGTGGATGGATCAGAGACCAGGGCAGGCCCTTTCTCTATATAAGCAAGCTCCCTCTTTTTCAGTGGTGGAGGTGCACAATTTTGAAGGCTGGGTGGCAAAACCACCTCCCGTGGTTACCTCACCCCGTGCTGGGGCCTCCTGCTGACGCTGGGTCAGCAGCAGCAGCAGGCTTTAGTCGGCACAACCAATATGTACTTACTGAGAGCCCTAAGTCTGTGTTCTGCATTTCGCTGCAAACAAACTTTGTTCTTAAGAGCTTTAAGACTTGGCTGAGAAAACACACCTATCAATGATCAAAGGGCCTGTAAGCGGAAGGCCAACTGTGCAGTGCACAGGCTGTGACCATGGCGGAAGCAGGCGCTCTCAGGCCAGCACAGCTCGCCACTGGGTCCGAAAGTACTTTCAACTCCTTAACCGTTAAGGAGTAGTTACATTTATATGGTCCTAAAATTACTGTGGCCCTTTGAAGGCAACCGTGAGGCTGACGTGGCCCTCGGTGAACATGAGTGTGACACCCCTGGTCTAGAAGAATGCCCGTAGACGGCCAAGTCCATATAATAACGCTACTTTAGTGCTAATAACGCAGACTCTGTTTCATTAACCCTGACCTACGGCACAGGGACTGCAACAAACCCCGTTTGGCAGACAGCCTTGCTAAGAGACGCGGAGAGGACAAGCGACTTCCCACAGGTCATGTGCAGCTCACTCACTGAGAGCGGAGCTTTGTGACGAACACTGCAAAGGCGGCAGGCGGTGTCCGCCACCCGAAAGGCTGACCTGGAGGAGACACAGGCTTGCACGTGGGCGACAGAGGGCGGAGGGTAGCTGTGTGGTTGATGGGCCGAGTGTGCAACAAACATTAACGTCCTCCTTCCTTCTCAGAGGACCTTACCTTTCTGCACGAAGCACGCCACTGTAGTAGGGGGGGTCCCATGGCATTAATTCCTACAAGGGAAAAACTCACTGTTACGAAAGCTACTGCCTATTCCACAATTTCCATCAATAGTTTAGCTAGCTTATAAAATGTAAACCTGTTTTTAAACGAGAAAAGTCCTATGATGCCCTAAGAATTCATGACTTGGCAGGAAATAGCAGCCTCTTTATTCTGGTTTCCTGTAATCAATGTGTAGAGAGGCCTAAGTGAGGCATAATCCTGGAATCTGGGGAAAAGGTAAACAAATGTCATCCTGAAATGTGAACTAATGAAAGCCAACATTAATAGACCAAATCAGCATGTTGACGTTGCTCCCACACTGTAGCCCGTGTACTAATCCACAGAACACACTGCAGGTAAGATCAGTGTGCTCAGGCTAAGATCAGGTTCTTTCTATACCTAAGCAAGAAGCTTAGGGTGGATCCTCAAAATGAAAGCAACCATTTACAATGTAACTAAAGCAGAATTAACTCTAATCTCCGCAAAGAAAATATGTCATAGAGAAATGCACTGCAGTAGTGATTTTTATGACAACTGTGAAGAGCACAGAAAGGGGAAAAGCCCGACACCTGAAGGATCACGTCCCCACACACCGCCCGCTGACAAGCAGAGGAGTAACAGACAGGGCGCGCAGTCAGCCCGCTCGGGCTCCAGTCTTGCCTCTGTAGCGGTTTTAAGGCTTGGGGAAGTGCCTTCTGCTCACCGGAGCTTTCCCGGTTGCCTCCGGGTGACCGGACCTCACCCAGGGGGCACCCTGTGCCTGCCTCCTGCCACTCTCCCCCCTTCACCACACTCTGGCCACAAAGGCCTCTGGGTGGCCCCTGCTCACAGGGGCCGCCTCCTGCCACAGGCGCCTGCACCTGCCGCTTCCCCCCTTAGAGCTCCCTCCTGCGCCGGCTCCGTGGTGGGCTCCTCACTTCTCCCAAGTCTCTGCGCAAGTTGGGGACCAGCACCCACAGAAAGCAACTGCAGCCTTTTCTCCAGTTTTCCCTGTAGGCGTCATCACCATAGGCCATGGCGTGTATGGATTTTCTCCGTGTTTCCTGTGTTTTTCTCCAGTTTTCCCTGTAGGCGTCATCACCATAGGCCATGGAATGTATGGATTTTCTCCGTGTTTCCTGTGTTTTCCTGCCCTAGACAGTGAGCTCTGTGAGGGCAGCAGGGGCCTTGGTGGCACTCTTCCCTGTTATGTCCCAGTGACACGCTGAGTGTGGCCTGAGCCCCTGCATGAGTTAACCGCACCCCCCAACAGGGCCGCTGAATGTGCTGAACTGTCCAACTGAACGCCTGGCACCAAGTAAGTGCTCCACACGACACGCGGGCACCAGGGTCCAGGATGGCTCTGAGGGGAGCCAGGTGAAGGTCTGGAAGACCAACCTGGCAGCCACTGTCGTCTGGGTGAGAAGAAGTAACGACGCCTTGGGCAGGGCTGTGGCATGTGCACACAGAGGAGGGGGCTGTGGCCTACTCAGGAAGGCAGAACCTGGGGACTTGACAGTGACTGTGGGGGTGGGGGTGAGGCACAGGCTGTGGGCCTCCAGACTCAGTGGGCCTGGCACAGGGCTCCGGAGTCGGCACTTGTGCCAAGTTCCCAGGGATGCCACCCCTTCTGGCCCAGAGGACATGCGCGGAGAGCCGCTGGCCCATGGCAAGCACAGGTTCTGGCTCATGGAACGGGGTGAACGCAGACTGGGGGAGGCTGCTGGCTGGAGAACCTGCAGCAGTGGCCACGCACAGCTGTCTGGGGAGGGTGGGCTCACATCACGTGAGCTCCGGACCGACTAGCTTCTGGCAACAAGTTTCACATTCCCTCTTCCTCCATTCCTCAGAGGCAGATCTGACCACGACCCAGTTTCCAAAGTCGGCTTGCCCACCAGGCCCACGCCGGCACGCCACTAGTCACTTTGCTGGGCACTTTGGCAGGGTCCACCCAGTCCGCAGTGGCAGCACCGGGAAGCTGGCTCACAGCCCCCACAGAGGAGGGGGTGCTGCAGGGTCCTCACACTGGGCGCCCCATCGCTCCCCGGTGCCCCACTCCCTGGGCCAGCATCCTGGCCACCAGGACGTGTTAGCCCAGGCTGTTAGGTCAGGCGATCACTTGATCTTGTGACAGGAAACAGCAAGTGTCTTCAAGGCAGGCGCATGTCGTCAGTCACCTGTGTGTCTGCTCCCACAGGCAGCACACACATGCCGACTGACATGTGTGCATCATGCCGACTGACAGCAGTGTGCCGCGGTTCCTGGGATATGTGTGTGCGAGTGCACACGTGCATCATGCCGACTGACAGCAGTGTGCCGCGGTTCCTGGGATATGTGTGTGTGCGCGCGCACGTGCATCATGCCGACTGACAGCAGTGTGCCGCGGTTCCTGGGATACGTGTGTGTGTGTGCGCACGTGCATCATGCCGACTGACAGCAGTGTGCCGCGGTTCCTGGGATATGTGTGTGCGTGTGCGCACGCACGTATATCATGCCGACTGACAGCAGTGCCGCGGTTCCTGGGATACGTGTGTGTGCGCGCGCACGTGCATCATGCCGACTGACAGCAGTGTGCCGCGGTTCCTGGGATATGTGTGTGCGTGTGCGCACGCACGTATATCATGCCGACTGACAGCAGTGTGCCGCGGTTCCTGGGATACGTGTGTGCGAGTGCGCACGTGCATCATGCCGACTGACAGCAGTGTGCCGCGGTTCCTGGGATATGTGTGTGCGTGTGCGCACGTGCATCATGCCGACTGACAGCAGTGTGCCGCGGTTCCTGGGATATGTGTGTGTGCGTGTGCGCACGTGCATCATGCCGACTGACAGCAGTGTGCCGCGGTTCCTGGGATATGTGTGTGCGTGTGCGCACGTGCATCATGCCGACTGACAGCAGTGTGCCGCGGTTCCTGGGATATGTGTGTGCGTGTGCGCACGCACGTACGTCATGCCGACTGACAACAGAACATGCAGGGGTTCCTGAAATATGTGTGCACGTGTGCACATGAGTTCCTGGGACTGTTGGACCCAGGCGACCAGATCAAATGCTATCGTGCCTTTATTGCTACAGTGAAGGACTGGACACAAAACCACAGACGTCTCCAGTTTGTCACCAGAAAGTCCCAGAGTCAAAAGACAATGACCTCAGCTGACTGTATTAATAAACATGCTCCAACGCAGTTACTTACCGAATTCTGAGGATTTAGTTTCATTTTCATCCTTCGCATCATCTCAAAATCTTTTACAGTTCTGTAAAACAGGTTTGTCATTAACTGTTACACAAAATTTGAGTAATCATGTTACAAAAAAGCAGGTGCTTATGTTACTTTCCAATGCTCATGATAAAATTAGAAGTAATTTGTAATGCAAATAGAAACCAGTATTAATCCCAAGATACATGTCTTGAAAGTACTAAAGCTGAGGAAAATTAGCAACGTAACAGAAACTTTGTAGAATACAAAGTATTACCATGTTTTTCGGACTATAAGACACACGTCCCCAAATTTGGGAGGAATAATGGTTGTTAATGCTGCTGTTGAGTTCTGTTTACATTTACATTGGTGAGACATTATGTTATTTATGTTATTAAATACCACATTTTGTGCTTCAAAATTTTTGCTTCAAAAATTTAAATTTGCTTCAAAAATTCCCCCCTATTTTCCTCCTCTAAAACCTGGATGCATCTTATGGTCTGAAAAATACGGTCATCTACAAATATTTAAATACTTACTTTTTGCTATATCTTAAAAAGGTAAAAATCTAGCACATTACTTCCTATAAAAGATTAACATAAATTATATTTAAGTACTACTC
The DNA here is from genome assembly GCF_014824575.4 of Sturnira hondurensis. Lineage (NCBI taxonomy): Eukaryota > Metazoa > Chordata > Mammalia > Chiroptera > Phyllostomidae > Sturnira > Sturnira hondurensis. The sequence goes on along the minus strand of NW_028082350.1, from coordinate 15,018,324 downwards.
ATAATTTTTATCCTACAGAAAAACACTAGCCACATATTCATCAAATGCATAATATTGGTGGAATATGGAATTCCCATTAGAATTAGCTATACTACATATAACTGTAAAAACCTGAGAATGTTTGCTCAAAAGGTAAACCACATACAAGTAGAGAAAAATGCTAACACTTCACCAACAAAGCAAAGCAGAGTAAATTCTCAAGTAACTAACACTTCCCCTTCACTGTATCAAAGCCATAGTTATGTGCTGGATTAAATGAGAAGTTTGGAATTTATAAATAAAATCCAAATTAGAAAGGATTAGAAAGGCATAAGTTTAGAAAATGGAAATTGAGCTAAAATTCAATATGGTGGTACGGTCAGAAAAGCAAACAAAATTTTAGCACTCTAAGAAATCAGAGAACTTGACCCTCTTTCTCTTTTGCTAAATTTATCGGGGTGACACTGGGTAATAAAATTATATAGGTTTCAAGTGCACGATTCTATCATACATCATCTGTATATTAGGGGTTTGCCATCCAAAGTCACATCTCCTTTTGTCACCAGGTATTTGCCCCCCTTTCCCCTTTACTTCCTCCTCCCACCCCCTTCCCTCTGGTCACCACCACACTGTTGTCTGTGTCTTTGAGTTTGTTTGTCTTGTTTGTTCATGTGTTTGCAGCTTTGTATCCCACAAGTGAGTGAAGTCCTATGGTCCCTGACTTTCTCCCCAATGGGATCCCCTCGGACAAACCATGACATGCCCCTTCCCAGACCTGAGGTGGGCGACTCTGTCAAAGCCCCGCCCCCAGCACAGCCTGCAGCGCAGGAGAGGGGCTGGGGAAGGACAGGGGTAGACACAGGCTGGGTATCTGGGCTGGGTGGGCAGGAATGTAACGCAGGGACTCCCTGTGGGGAGGTGGAGGCGGCGGACGCCCACACTTCCACCTGACGTCGCAGAGGGTGGAGATGTGCGTACTTGAAACACACACACACACGCGTGCGCGCGGGATCAAAACCCAGGTCTCGGACCACTTCTGTGCACCGCCGACATTTAGGCCAACAGGATAAAAACACCATTTTCTGAGCTTGTTATAAAATTGATGCTACAAACAAAAATACAGTTTCAAAAGCGCTGGGGGAATTTTTACACTGGCCGTCAGGGATGACCTCTTAAAAGACAGATAACAGAGGGGCTGGCCACCGCCTCCGCAGGCCACAGTGTGCTGGCCCAGGGCTGCGGGGCATCGCCAGCAGCCCACAGTGGGGAGACAGCAGCCCCTGTTCCGGGGCCAATGCCCTCCACGGGCCACGCCCTCATACTTGTGTGAGTACTGTCCTCAAAAGAAAAGCCCGGAAGACAAATGGTATCTATTCCAAAGAGTAGAATAAAAACTAACCTTTCCGAAAGTTTGTCAGATAGTTTCTCAAGGAATTCCATGACAGTCTCTAAAAATAAAATCCACAAGAAAATATCTTTAATTACATAAAAAATATATACCTGTAAAAGTATAATGTTATGATCGTTACTATATACTACAATGCACTCAAATTGATGATTTTTAAAGAGGAAGCAGCATTGCTAATGTATTCTAGGCAAGCAGTACATTGTTGGGAATCACTGAGCCTGGTTTAGGAGTTGTAACCATCCCCCATGGCTAAGGCTGAGTGAGCGACCTCCGGACTGTGAGCCACTAAGGAGACAAAGCTTGTCTCTGGCAGCAAACGCTGCTTCTGCTTCATCCCCGGCCCCCAGCGCCTGGTTGGTTAGTCAGAGATGGGTACAACCCCTCAGAGTGGGGCAACCTAAGCCAGACACGATCACTTGGGAGGCCCTCAAGGAAGGACTTGGGGGGCTGCAGCAAAGAGGGGGTGATGGACTCTCGCTCCCCGGCTATTCTGATATAGCCTGAGTCCCCATTTCCATCTGGGAGAAGCGCTTCCTGGCTCCAATCCACTTAAGCCTAAAATCCTAGGATGGGGGAGGCGGTGCAGCCCCTCTGCCAGCCAGAGCAGGTTCCAGGGTGATCGGGCATAAGAAAGAGTCCCTAAAAGGCCTGTGAAGCCTGCTTTGCTAAGAGTGTCTTCATTCATATGATAAGGGTCCGAGTAGGAAATGAGTATGTCACTCAAAGTTTTTGCAACCCCCTTACCTGACAGACACTGACTCAGATTAAGCCCTCAGATCTCTTTGAAATGTTATCTATTATTTGATCCTTGCTGCCTGACACTGATTGATGAGCTTTACCTATACTCCTGTGTGTTCTGAACCTAATAAAAGCTGTTGAAGAGGCTCTTGGTCTTTCTCCTGTGAGAGATTGACCACCCCTCCTCCCCAAGTAGATGTCTTGGTAGTTTCACTTTCATCCGTGGTGGATAGAGGGACTTGTGGGCAAAGCTGTCCTCACAGTAAATATTTCTAGATAACAATAATCTATTTATCAGAAAAACAATTCAACAACACAGTAATAATCCAAAGCCTTAGGTTATATCTCAAAATGAAGAGTTAATGGGAGAATAAAAGAGAAAACTTTAAATTTCAAAGTGTTTCTATCCATTCATATGTATAAGAAAAAGAAGTTACTTGGACATGCCCAACTTTTTCTGAGTTTTAAAGAGATAGCAAGACTGGTTTGTGGATCAAATGCAGCGCAATTCAGATTCCCAAAACCAGTCCAACAAGAGGGGACACCTGGCCACCCCGGCACCTGAAGCAGGAGCACTGCGGCAGGAAGCAGCAACACACGGCGGGGGAGTGGCCGCGCCGCAACGGGGGACTCGGGCACTGGCCTGGGTGAAAAGCGGGTCGCCAGACAGACTGCTGACAAAGAAGCGGTGGCCTTAACCCACAGAATGGATAAGATGGCCTCAACAGACAGTTATAGAATATTTCACAGAAAAGGCATTTTTTTTCAGGAGGACATAGAACATTTTCCAGGGTAGACCATGTCAGGCCACAAAACAAGTCTCAGTAAATTTTGAAAGACTGAAATTATATCAAGTGTCTTCTCCAGTCTCAATGATATGAAACAGGAAATTAAGCACTAAAAGAGAACTGGAAAAAATACAAAACATGGAGGCTAAATAATACACTACTCAAGAATCAATGGCTTAATGAAGAATTTAGGGAGAAATTAAAAAAACTATCTGCAGCACATAAAAAAGGAAACACAATAACCAAAAATCTTGGGCCACAGGAAGAGCAGCTCTAAGAGGAAAATTCACAGGGACACAGGCCTACCACAAGAAATAAGAAAAGCCTCAAATAAACAATCTAAACCTACACCTAAAGGGCCTAGAAAAAGAAAAACAAAGCCCAAAGTAAGTAGAAATAGACTAATAAAACATAAATAAAAAGATCAAGCCCTGGCTGGTGTAGCTCAGTGGATTGAGCATGGGCCTGCGAACCAGACGATTGCGGTTCGAATCCCAGTCAGGGCACATGCCTGGGTTGCAGACCAGTTCCCAGCAGGGGACACACGATACATTGTGTGTCCTCGACAGAGGCAACCATACATTGATATTTCTCTCCCTCTCTCCTTCCCTTCCCGTCTAAAGATAAATAAATAAAATATTTTTAAAAAATCAACAAAACTAAGAACCAGTTCTTTAAAAAGGTAATAATAATAATAATAATAATAATAAACACATGACCTTTTAGCCAGAGAGAGGTACAAATAAAATCAGAAATGAAAGAGGAGTGATGACGACTGACAGACAAATGCAAAAATTCTTAATAAAACATCAGCAACCCAGTTTTCAGCAGCACACTAAAAAGGTCACACACCAGAGTCAAGTGGGATTTATTTTGGGCATACAGGGATGGTTCAATACCTATCAATGTGATACACCACATAAACAAAAAATTATAAGATTATTTCAACAGGTGTATAAAAGGTATCGCTAAAAATCCAACATCCAGCCCTGGCCAGTGTGGCTCCGTGGACTCAGCACTGTGAACCAAAGGGTTACCAGTCGCCTCCCAGTCAGAGCACATGCCTGGGTTGCAGGCCAGGTCCCCAGTAAGGGAGCATGTGAGAGGCAACCACACAGGGAAAAAAGAATTCAACATCCATTTATGACAAAAGGTCTCAACAAAGCTAGTATAGAAAAAGACACACCTCAACATAGTAACAGCCAAAACTGACAAACCCACAGCTGACATCATATTCAACAGTGAAAACTGAAAGCTTTGTCTCTGGGGTCGGGAACCAGACAAGGATGCCTGCTCTCACCACTCTTATTCAACATAGTATTAGAAGTGCTAGCCACAGCAATCAGACAAGAAAAATAAAAGGTATCCAAATTGGAAAGAAGTAAAATTGTCACTATTTGAGGAGGACATTATATTATACATAAAACCCCTAAAGATTCCACCCCCCCAAAAAACTATCAGAACTAATAAGTCAGCAAAGTTGCCAAACAGAAAATTAGTAGTCACAAATCTGTTGTTTCTCTACACACACAATAAACTATCACAAAGAAAAAGTTTTAAAATCCCATCTGCAGCTGCAAAAAGAATACCTAGGAATAAATTTACCTGTGAAAGGAAAAGAACTCTAGACTACAGACTAGGACATTGATGAAAAGGACTGAAGAAGACATGACAAATAAAAGGACACGCCATGCTCACAGACTGGGAGTATTAGTGCCACTGAAATGTCTCTTCTATTCAAAGCAGTCTACAGATTCAGTGCAATTCCTATCAAAATACCTGTGGCATTTTTTCACAAAAATAGAACAATTATTCCTCAAATTTATATGGAATCACAAAAGACCTTGAATAGACAAACAAATCTTGAGAAAGAAGAACTAAGTTAGAGATGTAATGCATCCTGATTTCAAACTGTACTAAAAAGCTATAGTAATCAAAACAGTATGATGCTGGCAAAAAAACCAGACATGTAGATCAGTGGAACAGAACAGGGAGCCCAGAAGTAAAAATGCACTTATATATGGTCAGTTAATCAATGACAAGGAAGACAAGGAGATACAATGAGGTAAAGACACTCTCTTCAACAGGTATGCTGGGAAAACTGGCCAGGTACAAGTAAAAAAACCAAACATAGACCACTTTCTTACACCATATACAAAAACAAACCCAAATTGGGTTAAAGAATTAAATGTAAGACTGAAACCATAAACCTGCTAGGAGGAAACACAGGCGGTGAGCTCTCGGGGATCAGTCTCAGCAACAGCTGGTTGGAAGCGTCTCCTCGGGCAAAGGCAACGACAGCAGAAACGAACAAATGGGACCACGTCAAACCAACAGGCTTTTGCAAAGCAAACCATCAACGAGATGAAAGAAGGTATTTACAGATAATGTATTCAATAAGGGGTTAATATCTGAAATACATAAAGAACTCACACACTCAACATAAAAACAAAATCCAATCAAAAAGTGGGCAGAGGATCCTACTAGACATTTCTCCAAAGAAGACATAGGGAGAGCACACAAATACACGAGAAGATGCTCCACGTCACTAATCAGGGAAACGAAGATCAAAACCACGGTGAGCTGCCACCTCACCCGTCAGAATGGCCACGCTCACAAAAAGACAAGCCACAAGCGCCGGTGTGAGGAAAAGGCAGCCCTCGCTCCCCGCGGCGGGGCTGTAAACCGGGGCAGCCACGCTGGAAAGGGAAAACAGCAGGGGTGTTCCCGAAAAAATTCAAACTGTCACTACCATGTGACCCAGCAATTCCACTTCTGGGTATAGACATCTCTAAAGAAGACAAGAGCAATAACTCAGAAACTCATATGCAGCCCTGTGTCCACAGCAGCACAGTTTACCAGAGCCAAGATACAAACCTGGTGCCCACGGACAGATGAAGGGGAAGGGCAAACAGTTGTGGCACATACAACAATGGGACGAAGCTCCGCTACAGAAAGAAAGAATGCGATGTTGCCACCTGAGACAGCATGAGCCCAGAGGGGAGTGCGCCAGCTGAAATACGTTGTACAGAGAACGGCCAGTACTGTGTGATGTCACTGATGCGTAGAATCTCAAAACAAACAGAAGCAAACTCACAGACAGAGAACGAGCTGATGGGTGCCAGAGGGGGCAGGGGCGGCGGGCTGAGCCCAGAAGGGGTAAGAGAATGAAGAAGCACACACTGCCAGTTGCCCAGCGAGCAGCACAGGGAACAGGTCAGTAATGTCACAGTAACTAGGCATGGTGACAGACGGTTACTGGACTTGTCGCAGTGATCACTTTGTAAGGTACACAACTGTTCAATCACTACGCTGTACACGTGAAAGTAATGTAATATGGGATGTCAACTATAACTAAAAATAAACTCAAAAATAATTTTTTAGGCTAGAATTTGGGTTCCATAAAAACTGCATTTTGTCCTTAGAGTTGGATAAGCAGGCCTACCTGGGTTTTTCGCTATTGTCCCTTGCAGAGCTCTCTGTGAATACGTGGAATACCCGACTAGCCGAGCCAGCTGGTCTCTGTGGCTGAGCAATTCTTCCAAACATCTCAACTGACCAGCATTGGGGTAAAGAAAAATTTTGTAAGCAGCTTCTCGCACCTGTATTGAAAGAGCAGACGATAAAAGATGTCAATACCGTAATACAAAGTCCTGCGCAATAATAATACAGGCTAACTTTCACCGCTTTATTCTTCAGGTGATCGTTGCTATAAAAATAATGGTTTGCACAAGGTGAATAAAACTTTGAGACTCATGAGCCAGTGTGAGATGCAAGAACATGCTGGACAGAAGTCCTCTGTTACGGGGTGTGGTCAGACACAGTGTCCCCAAAGCACGTGCCACAAAGCACCTTCAACCAGGTGAAGTGAAGGCCAATGTGTACTAAGAATCTAGAATGTCAGTAATGCTGTTACTTATCATACTTTAAAAATGAGTTCTTCGTAACACACGATTAAACCACTTTCATCATTCAAAGCACTTATGGAATTAATAATCCCAAAGTTAAGTTTCTAGGGCTCAGCAGCAGTGACGGGGTCGGACCGTGTCACCATGGAATCTGGGGCTAATGCAGTAGCAGCAGACAGATGGGACCCGCCCTGTGAAGAGAACGAGCGCACGTACCAAGTCGTCTGGTGCTTCTGCATGCAGGCCGTCGACCACGACGTGCTCCCCAGCAGGAACAAAGCTCTGCTGAACGTGCTCCGGTAAGAGACGCTTCTCTATCCTGGCGGGCAGGTTGGCTCCCACGAGAAACGTACTGCTCAAGTCCAGGATCCGAACGTGCAGGTCCACTGCCTTTCTGCGCTGTACGTGGGGGGCAGCGAAAGTAACTTTGTGGCATTTAAAGTAGTATTTCACAACTAATTTAATAGATAATCTGTAAAGATGGCAAACCCACATTAATATCTGAATTGTGATTTAATGATACCAAATGTGCTAAGTAATAAAATGAATACTGAATGTATTAATGCCCTAAGTAGATAACGTACTATAACACATCAACTCTGTTTCTGAGAGACACTTAATCTCCAGAGAAGAGCACTATCCCCAGGGCTGTACAGGGTTCCCATGCTCTCAGACTCACACGACTTCTGGAGTTCTACTTTATGTCCAGGTCAGGTAACTGGTCTTTGAAATTACCAACACTAGGAAGTACAGAATCTTCCCTTAGCCCCACCCAAGACCTCTTAGTTAAGAGAACTAGTTGAATCCAGTTAATACAATGCTTAAAAGTACTTTTAGATGAAAAGATTAAGTACTTGAAAGGCAGGTGAGAAAACACACTCAGTCTTTGAAGATTAGACTAAAAGGTGGGGGAAGAACCTCCAGCGGGGGGGCACCTTTAAAAGCTTGGACTTGCACAGAACTAGGATGTTCTCAGCGAGGGCGGTGAGAACCTGACTGGCGCCCCAAGGCCAGGGCCACACTGCACGGGCCGTGCCAGGCCCCGCCTGGCCCTCACTGTCCAGGCCTTGGGGCGCCGTGATGACGAAGGGCTGGTGCTGGCACACCTGTGAGAGTTTTCTGTGTTGCAGTCACACCTCTAGGACACAGCCCCCTGAAAAGCCGAGTATCAGTAAAGGGTAAAGCGGATGTCCCGGGTGAGACATACACTGCAGGGGAGGTGTGCTGGGGGCCGCGGGGTGCTCCTGGGAAACCGGACGGGTGTCAGGTGAAAGCACAGGCGAGTCTTTCTGGGACCAGCGTGTTCACAGTTCCAAGCAGAACCTAAAGTCTACTGTGATTTTAACAAATGATTAAGCAGCACTATTTTAAAAATAAATACACAAAGTGCAGATGTGCACTGAGAAGATGCTAAAAATTAAGTATGTATTAATAACCCCCAAATTTTTAATATGGAAATTTTAAACTTCATGAGAAAACAATTTTTCAGATTTCCCACACATCTTTTGTCCACTTTGTTTCTTACACGACCAATTAGCACCACCTAGTGGTAATAAGCAGAATAATAGAAACGATCAAAGAAAAATTCCAGGGCTGTACCAAAAATTTTCCCTAAAGCTGTTATCATGAAAATAAAAAATGACAAAATTAATTATTCAAAAGTACTTGTCATCTGTTGAAATTCCTGAAAAGTAGAAACTGGGTTTACTTCCCAACTTCACCAACAACAGGCTAGGCATTCACCATCCCAAGATAATTAAATGTGCAGTTCTCTGAACTCTAAGATGCCTATTACATTATTGTTATTTATTATACAATTGCTAGTAAATGTATAGTTCCTTAATTTTAAACTTGTAAATTATATTCCATGAGAACTTTCAAATTAAATTTTTAAAAAACCCAGAAAGAATGTATGCCTTTACAATTTGTAGTTTGTTGGGTTTATTTCAAGGTCCTTCTTTTAAAAAGTGTGACAGGCCTGTCCTCTGTCCGTGGAGCACCTTTGAGAGCAGGCCCAGAAGGTACAAGAGGGAAACTCAGCAGGTCGACCTGACTTGCCTCTTCACGTCCGTGGGGTCTCAGGGAGTTGCTTTCTGGGAAGGGCAGCTATTCTTGTAAAAACACACAATGAAAGCAGCAAGGTCAATGCTAATAAAACTGACCTTGACCTGACACACACTACCTTCAGTGAAGTTTCAAAAATATCTTTCATGAAGATTAAATAAAGTAATTAAACCACCCAGCCGCATCTTTCCTCCCGAAGCTCTCAAAGGTGAGTAACACTAGCTGGCATTGTTACAATTCACTATACATCCACTCCGCATTTTACTGAGTCCAGAACTGGTGTGCACCAAAACCATGGCCACACCCTCTGCCCGACAGGCCTACAACGCAGACAAGTGATGCAGTAATAGTACCAGCAGCTGCAGCTGCAGGCAAATGCCATGTGCGTGGAATGAGTGAAACGCGAGTTCCGGTGAACCTGGGAGACTGACAGCTTTGCAGACACCATGAGCTGAAGAGGGAGCCTCGCGGGATGGCCCGTGAGCATGCGGAGGGGGGCACAGGACCCTGAGGGGAGAACACGGCCCCCCCGTCTTCATGAGGCCCAGGGAGAGCTGGGAGGGCTCTGCCGTGTGTTGGCTGCTGTTTGTATTTTCACAACAGGCGATGCGAAGTCGCTGAAGGGTCTGGGCAGGGGAGGAACGGTCGAGTCGGGGCCTTCCGGAATGACCCCGCCGTTCGCAGACAGGACGCACAGACACCAGAGGGCCGTTGGAAGGACTAGGTGGGCGGTCTCTAGAGCACCTGACATGCAGGGTGGGCAAAAGTAGGTTTACAGCCGGGAGGTGGTGAAACACAGCGTTTTCCGTGTTATTATTTATTAATGATTGTATTGTTTTTCACAAGAACAACTGTAAACCCACCTCTGCCCCATCCTGTGTGTCGTGTGCCACTGACCAGCTCTGTGACTCGTGTGACTCCCATAATCTCCAGGGGCCTCAGTTTCTCATCAATGAAACAGGAGTGACTGCAGCACTGGCTGTGACAGAGGTCTGACGAGAAATGTTTTCAGCAGCAGATGCCACACTGCTGTTCACCAGGAGTGTCGGGAAGACAAAGGGCCTGGGTGACGAGGACCAAGGTGGGTTGTTTCAGGTGTGCAGACAGGGGCAGGAGGGGCCCCAAAGGAATCACTGAAGGACCTGGTCACTGAGTGAGACAGGAGAACACTACTGGGAAGGGGGAAATGCGAACGGACTCGGAGAGTGGGGTCCCACTGGTGTGGAGACGTGGACACTGGCTGGGGGTGGGGGGTGGGGCACAGGGCGTCCCTCCAGGCCGTGTGAGTTCCCAGTATAGCAGCTCGGCCCGGTGGTGCTGGGAAGGCATGTGCTGGCTCAGGGTTCGGCCACGAGCCCTAGGGGCCACATGCACGCATCGGTGTGTGCGCAGCCCCCAGCCAGCTCAACCTTGGCACCAACCACAAATGCAGTAGCTATGGCAGGTGGCACGCACGCACGATACTCTAATGAGGGGTCTGGACAATACATAGGACGATGTCCCTCTTGTCCCAGCCCAGACCCTGCAGGGCCCACACATGCTGCTGCAGGGACAGCACTGTGCATCCACCAGACGCGCCTGCCATACGAGGTCTCAGTGACACCCCTGCACTGCACCTCCGGATCTCAGTCTCCCATGGGGACAGCTTTCCGATTCACTCGCCTTGTCTTTCCCGACGCTGCCCTCTCACCCTGATCCCAAGACACCTAGAACGCCCTTGCTGTGGGAAGCCATTTTTAATTCTGCATTACCGTGGCTGACGGGCCAACTTCCCGAGAGCAGTGCATTCACACCCACCTGTAGGAGAATTTCGGAATGTAAATGGCCCAGGCGGATTTTCAGGTGCAAGTTCAAGCTGCACTGAGGCCACAGCCACAAGGGCACTGACGAACCGCTAGTGAAACAAGACCCACAACACAGGAAGGCGAGATTTACCTTTTCTTTGTCGAGATGGATTCCACTGATTTCAAAATCGAACATGAAGAGCTCAGCCACGCGCCTATAAGTAAAGTGAGTGCCTGGTTATAACAGGTAAAAGTAATTATTAACAACAAAAATCATTTTTGCTAAGTGACTTGGCCTCTTTCCCATCTTACTGACAACAGGCTGGATGTCCCCCCGCCCCCGCCACACTCACCACGGGAGACCTCTGGTGTGTGAGCTCTGATGTGGGCGGCCCCTGCCTTCCCAGTGTGCTAACCGCACCGGACGTGCAGACGGAGCCGAAGGAGGGACGGTCACTGCACTGAGGACAGACGTCTCTGCTGCCGTCTCTACAGCANGAACATGAAGAGCTCAGCCACGCGCCTATAAGTAAAGTGAGTGCCTGGTTATAACAGGTAAAAGTAATTATTAACAACAAAAATCATTTTTGCTAAGTGACTTGGCCTCTTTCCCATCTTACTGACAACAGGCTGGATGTCCCCCCGCCCCTGCCACACTCACCACGCGAGACCTCTGGTGTGTGAGCTCTGATGTGGGCGGTCCCTGCCTTCCCAGTGTGCTAACCGCACCGGACGTGCAGCCTGAGCCGAAGGAGGGACGGTCACTGCACTGAGGACAGACGTCTCTGCTGCCGTCTCTACAGCACGTGGGGACCTTTTCAACTGCTCAGCCGCCTTCCCTCTAAGAGCACTCACTGCCTACTGGGTGCGGTGCACGGAAGGAGGCCCTGCGGGGCGGACGAGCGACGTCGGGGCGAGCTCGCCCACGTGCGACTGGGACGCATGCGCAGTCTATCGGGAGCAGGTAACATAACTGCACTAACCTGCTGGGGGCTATGACTGCGCGTGTTTCACATGGCACGGCCTCCTAAGGGGATGAGTACTTTTCAAATGAACGAACGAATACAAGGTCAAAGAAAAAATACATTTGTTAACAGGGATGCAAACTGAGTGTTTGGTAAGTTCTAGGAGAGACGTCAATAATGACCTCTCCTGTGGCAGCCATACTGAAAGCGTCGCCTTGCAGTCCTTCTTTGCTACCCCAAAGCAGGCTCTTCATCGGCTCCAACCCGCCCTCCCCTTCCCCCAAAGACTTAACTTGCTGACGCCATGGAGGGAAGATCCCTCACGATTTCAAGATTACTACTAGCATGCTTTGTAGAGGTTGCTTTTGACCCATCACAAAATCCAGCTGCAAACTGAACGACGAGGTTTTCCTAACCTTTCCTGAATGTAGCAACTTCATCGGAATGTCAGGCACAAGCAGCAGCAACAACAAAGAAGGCAGAAGAAGGGTCCTGTTAACACCTGCAGGGAGGGGTAGTTTCCCACGGGCCTTCCCCCTGTAATAGTTCACACTTAGGGGCACACTGTCCCTTCTGCACCACAAGCTAATCAATGCCATATACTCTCACATCAGGCGCCAGGGAAATAAAAATACTGAGTCTGAAGGTGCAGCCCATGGGAGAAGTTGTGTGCGCGCCGGACGTGGGAGACCCTCTCGCTGCGCCACAGAAGCAGGGGCCGGATGCCCAGCTCTCCAAGTGCATGAGAGGGGAGCAGAGGGGCCTGACCTGCAGGAGGTCACAGGCTAACCCTGATCTCCAACATGACCGACAGACATCACGGGGCCGGGAAACAGGGGGCTGCCCCCCTCCCCACTGACGGGTCACCTCTGCTCCAGCCCTGCACTCAGGCAAGACGACCTCTCCCCAGGTTGGAGGTGCTCATCATGATCAGCCACACACCTCACGGTGACATCTCTCACCCTGTCCTCCACCGCCACCCAGAGGCGGCACCTCTGCTCCACTAGCATCCGCGATTTCCACTTTAAAAAACCGAGGGGTGAACGCACGCGTTTTTACAAAGTCACGGGGTGAGAGGCCTTCACTGCACAGAGCCGGAGATGCTTCCCGTAGGAATTAAGTATAGCAAGCCAAGGAGGAACAAAAAGCAGCCTCAACCACACAGTGTTTAAATGTCAACACGTGTATTGCGAAACAAGAAAATCTACTGTAACTGCCTTTTAGCATGTGAGCCTATTCCCCTAACAGCACAGACCTGTGAAAACGGCCGCGCCGCTTACTCGCTCCAACTCCATCCAGATCCCAGTCATTAAAAACTGAGCAGTTCATACTCGGACAATTTCTCAAAGACCCTGCGTGAGATTTCCGGGTTTCCTTCCGACTGTTAACAGCTCCTTGGAACGCTAGACTCTTTGATGCTGCGAGCTGCGTTTCTTGGCCGATGAGACTTGTTTTCTCTTTAATCCCACTGCAAGCTCAAAGCCAATTCTGAGTTAACAGCTCTCTCTGCTGACACTTTTTGACCTTTTTTCCTGGAATCACATCATCCTGGTATTTGCTCTACTCTCTGGCTCTCCTTGAGTTTTCATGAAAGACACACTTATCTTTCTGACTGTTGTGCTGATGTGCCCCGAATAAGCGGAGTTCAAGTTCCTCTAAAATTCTGAAAACTCAACAGAGCACATTAATAATTTAGTGATTCACTTTCTTTCTTAAATATGTAAAACGCTTTACTCAAGCCTCTACCCACCCTCATTTTCTCTATCTCGTATCAACCTTTTTTCCGAAAGAGTTAATCTAAGAAATACCGCTCCGCTCCCTTTTCCAGCAAAGGTGTTTGCTGCTTGTCTTAATAAGAGAAAAGAAACATCACAGAAGTGCAGAAATTGGTGATGCAAATTTATTCTGTATGTTTACTGCAGAACAGCTTTACTGGAGAAAGGTATGAAAAAAATTAAACTCATAATCCCACTGAAGATAATCACTATTAAAATTCTTGCAGTATTTTCTTTTTTCAGGGCCACGAAGACCACATTTACTTAAATAAGTCAAGAGGCATCGGCACCGTGCCCAGCACCACGCCCAGCACACTAGAGTTCCGAGTAACTGTTAACAGTGGGTCACTGGGGAATGTTTGCTGAGTTTCTGAGTGGAGGGAGGGGTGCTACACATGTCCCCTCACTTGGAGTGGCCATCGCCCCCAGGCGAGGGACCCAGCAGGCTGCTGGTCCTGAGATGCCCACCCAGGGGTGGCACCTCTGTCCCCGGTAGACACCGAGTGGGAGCGGCTAGTGTGTGGCTCACACTTACCACGGGAACACTCCCTGGCCTCCTGTCCCACCTCCTTCTGCTGGGCTATGCCGCTCCTGTAGAGGGACTGAGACGCAGCTGCAGGGGCTTCTCTGCCTCGCTTTCTCCTGAAAACTTGTGCCACAAACACTGACTATTTCTCTGCATCTCTATGCTTCAAAAATACGGCTTTCACTTGTCTTGCCAGTAAGGCTACCTAATGCTGAGTGTAACAAAGTTGTAATAAAGACCAACCCTGGGCACCAGGGCCCATGTAGCACAGCAGGACCACCAGCCCCTGCACGCGGGCAGCCGGGGGACAGCGCCCCAGTGGCCTCACCGTGGGGAACCCTAGTGCCCATCGTCAGCGGTCCCGGTTGAGTAGCGCTGTATTGGGAATCACAGGCCACACGGAGACAGGAAGGAGAAGGGGGCAGGAGGAGGGAGGGAGGGAGGGCCGAGGAGTCAGAGGAAGAAAGTGTCCCAGAAATAAAAAAGTGGCCGTGGGAAAGAAAGCATGTCGATCTCTGTGCTGAGACACACACAATATGCGGGTGGGTTACCGACAAACCCTGCGACACTTACTTTGTAAGTTAATAACCGGAGCGAAGGCATGCGCTCTCCAAAGTCCTACGCCAAGTATTTTTGTCTATTGACTCAGCAACGAAGCCTTTTCAATGTAGATTAATGTCATCTAGTGAATCAAAGCAAACCCTTCCAAGGCTCTTGACAGCACCCAGCAGCTGAGACCGGTTTGCCAGTACCATCTGGCGGAACCCACGACGGAACTCCAGGCACAGAGCTAAGCATGAGTGCCCACTGTTCGCGGGTCTCCACTCCCTGGTCCGGCAGCCACTGCAGCCCTGCGTTGGCAGGTGCCCGGGACTAGCAGTGAACACCACCACCCAGACCCTTGTTCCCAAGGGGCTTCAGTGAGGCAGAGAAACGGGACATTAATGCACGAATAGGGTGCTGTGGGGGAGAGCAGCCCTGAGAAGCAAAACCAAGGGGCGAGGGGCGGGCCTGTGCGGAGATCTCCGAGGAGGCACTCTGGGGGCGCGAGAGCTGCGAGGAGCTACCTGCACAGACACACCTGGTCTCTGCATCGAGGGAGTCCATGAGCCTTTTATCAGCCAGTAGTCGCTGCAGACTCTGATATAAGTCCACATTTGTGTTCAACCTAGAAAAACCACAAACAAGGAAGTTAAATGAGTCTATAACACCTTCCTCCTGGCTTCGCACCAAGGGAGTGACGTTGGCTGCAGCCCGAGGACCAAGGTTTGCTCTCGTCTCTGCCTCTGGACCAGGAGCAGCGTGACCACGGTCAGTGCACTGGCCCAGGCCTGCTAGGCACGTGTTCAGTACGAGCTGTCTGGAAGGGTCGAGGACAAACTTGAAGTGGGTCAGCAGCTGGAGCCTGAAGGCCAGGCAGGAAGGAGAGGAGGGGGCAGTGGGGTCACTGGCCATGTGACGGACTCCTGCCACCGAGGCCCAGTCCTGAGCTGCGCACCCCAGGCCTGGGCCACTCTGCTCAGCTGGCCGAGTGTGGCAGGCCCACACCAGTAGGGGATGGTGGAGGGGACACAGGGTCTCTGGCTTCAGAGCCACACTCTCAGGGGTCAACACAGGCCGACAATGCAGTGACCTGGGCCATTGTTGGAGCCCCCGGCCTGCTGAGCTGCAGGTCGCCCTGAGGGTTAACGAGGTGATTGTGCGTGCAATGAACACTCCCCACACTAATGTTGTCAGGTGGCCCGTGGCCACTCCCACAGAGAACCACTCTCAGCCTCACCCCACAGTGCCACCCTCAGGTCCCCAGTCCTTCCCCACGCTGGATTCCAGGAAGCCCAGGTGCTCTCAGCGCTGAACAGTGTGCTGGTCCTGGACACAGGTGCTCCCAGCCTGCTGGTAGGGGCGAGGCTATGAGAGCCACCTACTCAGACATCCTGGATGGCAGGGTCCTCAGTCAGGGCACCACCAGCATCCTGCAGTTTTAAATAAATCAAAGGGCTTCTGCTGCCACCATCCTCACGGGCTACCCTGAACACCAAGGGAACTCCGAGGCTGTCACCTCTGAGGGAAGCACTCACAAGGGCAGGCACACCTCCTCCTCTCCACTCCAGGCGCCCTCCCAGGGACCAGGAGAGGATGTCCTGTCCGCCTGCTCCAGGCCTGCTCACCTGTGCGCTGCCCCGTGTCGAGGGCAGCGGGACAGGGGTGGCCTGGGCTGCACCCTCTTCAGAAGTTTAAGCGAATCTCCCACACTGCGTCTCCTGCCGTGGGACTGTCACACGTCTGAACTTCAGCCTATAACCAGCACTGACTCTGAACACATACACCCGACGGGCTTTCCCCACTGCCACACAAGACATTGGATCTGCACGTACACCTAAAACGATCCTACTTCTCACAGACCAGCTGAAGCTGGGAGACAGGACATGGTCAGACCAGAGGGGAAGTGGGCCTCAGTGCCCAGTGAGAATGGAGAGCGAGGCTCTGGGTCAGGTGGGGGCCTTGCATGTGGGGCCTGGCCTTTGGGCTCCTGCAGACCCCAGGGCAGAGTGAAGAACAGGAGACAGGACACTGCCCAGGTGCAGTGAGGCCTTTGGACAGATATCCTGACGACACTTCCCACCAGTCAGGGTTCCCTGCCGGTCTCCCAGGCAAGTGAGAGCCCAAGTCCACCGCACCAGACGGAGTCTGGGCACCACAGGCAGGCGAGCTCAGTGCAGCTCGGGCTCCTTGCTCAGGGCTTCCCCTCGGCCAGGGGTGTCAAGCTCATTGTCACGGGGGCCACATCAGCCTCACAGCTGCCTTCAAAGGGCTGAATGTACCTTTAGGACTGTATAAATGTAACTACTCCTTAACTAGGGGCAAGGAGCTCGGCGCTGCCGCCGGGTAGAAACAAGGTGCCGGCCAGATTCGGCCCTCGGGTCTTGTGTGTGCCTCCTGTGCTCTGGGTGTGTTGTTTTTCCCCAGGAGGCCCCATCTCAGCTCCTTCTTTGCCCCCACTCTGGAGTCTGCGGGGCCCGGATTCAGCCCATTCAACACCGTGATTTCCAATGGTGACAACAAAAATCGCAGGCCTCGTCTCAAAGTGCACAAGCTCAGTGGGGTGAAAGCAGCGGCAGCACATTCTGGAGCGCGAGGCCCCCCAGAAGCCTCACTGGACCAGAGAAGCCACTGCATCCTCGCCCTCCTCCTGCCAACGCTGGTGTGTGCGAGGCTCCCGAAGCGGACGGGCCCTGGTTTCTCGGGTAAGAAGCGGTGCCGGGCACACGAGAGCTCTCACTGCCTTCAGGACTTGCACCCGACTTCCCGGCGCGCATCGTGACCTAAGCGGTTTTGAACATGGCACCCTCCGCCTCTGAGTTCTTCTAATGAGCACCGTGCTGGTCTCAGAGAGGGCTTAAAATATTTAAATTGGCCTTAAAGCCACTTTAAAAGAAGCCACTTCAACTGTGCATTTGAGAGGTTCGCTGTTTCTTTTTCGCTTAGAGTTATGGGCTCTGGGGCTTTCAGTTCTTCTTGCGCCATGTTTTGGACTGTTTGTGCCTGTTACGTACGAGGAGCGGAGCCCTAGGTGTTCACCAGGGCGGGGCAGCTCAGTCGCTGGGTGTGTCCTGTATGTGGGGGCGGGGTCAAAGGAAAGCAATGGCAGTCCCCTCTGCTGCCTCCTGCTGCTGGGGCCGCACACGAATGTGTAAAACAAAAGCAAACCAAGAAGACAGCTAGATCAGGAGCAGAACCATAGAAATGAAGAACACATGGAGGGTTAGAAACAGGGGGGTGGGAGGGGGAGAAGGGGGGAGAAGGCACAGAAAATAGCATAGATGGTCGGTAGAAAATAGATAGGGGGAGGGCGAGAATAGTAGGGGAAATATAGAATCTAAAGAACTTGAGACACGTGGTCATAAACTAAAGGGGGGGAGAAGGGTGGGAGAGGGGGTGTACAGGGTGCAGGGGAATGAGGGGGGACTAGAACAGCTGTAATGGTATAATCAATAAAATATTTTTACAAAAGAGAAAGGAAAAAAAAAAGAAGCCACTTCATCACAGCCACAGGGACCACA
Organism: Sturnira hondurensis; assembly: GCF_014824575.4. Classification (NCBI taxonomy): domain Eukaryota; kingdom Metazoa; phylum Chordata; class Mammalia; order Chiroptera; family Phyllostomidae; genus Sturnira; species Sturnira hondurensis. The sequence goes on along the minus strand of NW_028082350.1, from coordinate 15,000,328 downwards.
AGGCCACTGCAGGGAGACACTCTGGCCGTGGTCCCCAGCCGCCCACATGGCAGTAACCGAGCCACGCGGCAGGGGATCTGGAAACTGTAGCTTGCCCCTGGGATACGAAGAAACCCTTCTATCTTGGAAACAACGATAGTGAGGAGGCTGGAGCTTGCTGTGTTCCTGACATGGTTATGAGTACTTTATAGTCATCGTTTTATTTCATCACAACCCTAAGAGGCAACTTATTACATTTACAGACAAGGAGAGTGACGATGAAAAACGCTGAGCCTCCAGTCAGGCTGTTCGTACTGGGAAGGTGGCCCAGCCCCAGGAGCCCCCCACGCCTACCACCCTGGGCGGCTACGCAGGGTTCACACACCAGCCCCCACCCTGGGAGGGGGACGAGCCCAGAGAAACATTTCCCAGAACGCAAAGCCACAAATCTGCATTGCCCGGTGTTGTCACGAGGGGGGACGGAACCTACTTCTCCACCACGGTGCCGATACTTCTGCAGGCTTCTTCCGCCGCCTCTCTGAATGCTGGCTCCGGGTGAGCAATTTTCACAAAGTCGGCCTGTTGAAGAGGGGAGAGAAAACCAAAGGAACTGGGTGGGAGGTTCTCCTCCAAGGTCTCAGGGCAAAACGAACCCTGCTCTGACAAGTGCCGTCTGGCTTGGCCTGTGCACTTCCGTCCTGGGACCTTCCCACTCGCAGGGCAGAGCGGCCGTGTCCTGGGCGTCACTCTGCTCTCCCTCGGAGCCGAGTGAGTGTCGGTCCACAGATTTCGACATGTCCACTGAGTTTCTCTTAGAAAAGTCTCTCTCCTTCAAACATAAATACGTGCTACGAGAACGCTTCCAAATTCTATAGTTCCAAAAAGGGGCCTCTTGTTCAAGATTCTAAAACTCTCTAATCAAACTGTTGCTCACTGTGGTTCTCAGGAGAAGCCTGGCTGCAGAGAACGGCCCTGGGGGTTATTCTTCTTGTGTTTACACTGACACGCACTATGGTTTCAAGGCCGACCCGACGGTACCCTAGCTTTGGTGCAGAAAACGAAGGCCCACTTTCCTCTCTTTGAAGCCCCTGGAGAGAGCCAGGGTGCCTAGTCCCAGCCAGACAACGCACAGCCGCCAGTGCTGGGAGGCTGCTGCACGGACTCGGGGCTCCACCGAGCTGGAACTCCTCCTTCCTTCTCAGGAAGTCATGCAAAAACTAGAGGTTACCTTTAATCTTAACAGCAGTACATTGCAAAAGAAAAACATAGGAAAACTATAAAATATTACACATTTTTCCTTCATTCTATAAGAGGAAAACATATATGACTTATAAAACCACCACAGGTAAAATTTCCAAAATTTTTATCAAATAGTTGTTAGTGAACAATGTTTAAATATAGTTTTATACAACTTTTGATGTAACAATAACATTAGTACTCAAGCACCTGAAAAATGAGCTATGTAATATTAACAACATATTGTATAAATTACCCATTTACACTGTCCTACCATTTACACTTCACATTAAAATTCAAAACACTAGCATACATTTAAAATTCATTTGCAACAGTGATGAGGAAAACAAGACTGTTACATAGCAACTGTACTGAAAAAGAAACCAAACTGACCACTTGGTGGAAAACATAGTTTATAAAATTCATGTCTTACAATGGTATCAAACTTACTGGCAGGTAAAAACTTCACAATTCAAAAAGAAAAAAGGCCCTCTGAATTTTTTACCCCAAGATTTATATAAGTATTAGTATTTGATGAGATAGTATACTTCATAAATACAAAACCCATCAAAAAGAGGACAGACTAGGGACAGAGAAGGTAACATCTTTGAGCAAAGGCAAAACGGTGGAAAGAGCCCCAGAGCACCGCACGGCTCAACTGAAATGAGGCTGAGACCACAAATGAACAGGGAGCCCTGACCACACACAGTGACTGCCGCCCCCTTCAGGCCACAGTGACAGAGCAGAGGCGGCGCCGGCCCTCCCGCATCCACACCACCTGGGAAGCACCCGCACACACTTCCTGACTGGGCGGCTGGGGAGGCCGAGCGGGCACCCCTTAAAGCCAAGACCCGACCACCTGACCACCGGGAGCCCACAGCGCATCTCCTTGCCCCCTGGAGAAGCCCTTCTCAGGGCTCTATCAAGGCCCTTGTACTAGGGAGCCTGTCCTGCCTGTGTGGCCCTCTGAGAGGCATCACTGCTGGATTGGGGTCTGCAGAGAGACGACTTTCTGAACAATGAAAAAACAAATGCAAGGAGGGTAAAAGAAATCCACCTCAAAGGTGTGAACGATTCCAAACATCTAGCGTTTTAGAAAAGACACACCAGAGAACAGCAGTTGTCGGAGCTAAGACGTAAGAAGTGGCGGTAACGACTGAAAGCTTCTTTGGCGTGATGGAGAGTTTAGGCGTCCATATGTGGCCACGTGAAAAATGAGTTACAATCCACAGAGCTTACTACCCCTCCAGTCAATTTTACTGTGTGGTATTTTTAAAATTTGTAAGAACTTGGTTAAATGGTGGGGAGACTACCCAACTTGTCCAGACCCGAGCAGCTGGTCGCCCCTTGGAGGGTGTGCTGGCCAGCAGGTGGGTCAGGGGCCTGCAGCCGGGCTGCCTGGACCCACGGCCAGCTTCACTGCCTACAGGCTGGCTGACCTTGGTCATGTCGCTTGGCCTCTTAGAGCCTTCCTTTCCTCATCTGAAAATCAGACATGGTGAGAAGGTCAAATCAATTAATCCAGGTAAGCGGTTACCAGGGCTCATGCCTGAGAGACCGAACAAACAGTGAACACTGTGATGCTCAGTGAGGTCGGAGCCCGTGCCTCCCCCTGTTCACGACTGTGCGCCCCGTGCAGAGAACACAGCCTGGCCCATGGCGGGGCCCAGTGTCAAACGGATGTGAAGAGAGAGCCGTGTACAGCTCAGGACCAGGGGCAGCAGCGTGAGTCACCACGTTACGTGCCCCTTTGCTGTCACGACTGACTGGGCTGTGACTCTCCCGGGCCCGAAGGTCATGCCCTATGTCTCCACAGTGGGTTTCCTAGTGGGTGAAGAGACCCAGGTATGTTTCTATTTTAACTGCAAAATGTTAAGGAAAAAACTCTTTAATATAATCGGTTTGATGTTAAAATCTTACTTTTAATTGCACAACACATTCTCTACAATGTTTATAAAAACTGTTTTTATAAAATTAATTTTATTGTAAGTGAACAGATAATTTATTAGAATTTTGAACATTTTCATAAATGAATCTTTGTCATAGAGAAAAACATCATGAGTTATTCTTTTATTACATATTCCATGTATATTTCATTAAATGTATATCTTAAAGTACAAGTTCTAAATACCACCTTTTCCTAGACTTTCCTAATGACAGACTTCACTGCAACAAATTATACCCAACAGCTCTCAAACAATGCAGACATTTTTTTAGCCTTACAGTGTAACACTAAACCTCATAAACTTAATTAACTGTCCACAGTTCAGCAGAGGAGGGTGTCAGGTCTTACCAAGTCCGCCACCCGGCAGAGGACGTCGGAGAGCTCATCGAAGATGTGCACGGTCTGTGGCCCAGGCGGCGTGGAGCACACACGTGCCACCAGCAGCTCCGTCTTTCTCAGGGCGTTTTCTTGGGCCACGCGGAATCCTTCTGGGGCACTGAGCTCGGGAACTCCAAAAAGACCCTGAAATTCAACGAGTATTTCCAATTTATTATTAAAAATATGACCTTTTAGTATTATGTGTAAATACTTCTTTCATAAGGAATACCTTGGGTTTTGCTGGGTTTTTATATATTTGAATATCTGAGATCATACATGTCACTTTCACATTGCCCATGTTTTAAGTGTCATTTTCCTTCCATTTAAATTATTTTATTAAAAAGCAATACAATTCAATGCTACCATAAGGGTAAAAACCAAGCCGGCACCACTACGGAACCTCACTCCACAGCACCTACTCACAAAGCCTAAATGAGATGACACGCGCTAGAGAACCAAACGCCACCTTGTCAGAACGGCCGGCACACAGAGGAGACTGACGGATGGGATGCTCGCTGAGGTCGCTGTCAGCTGTGTGACTCTGGCCACTTTCTCTCTCCGCCTAGGCCTCAATTTTTTCATTACGCACAACTGGGATTACAATACACATCTCACAGCTCTCATACTGGGCTAGAAAATATATGTCAAATTCTTAAGACAGCGTCCAGCACCTAGTGAGGTCCGGTACAAAGCACCAAGCAATTCCACATCTGTAAATCAGGGATGATGAGCAGATTATTGAGCACACAGTTCAGAGACTTTATAAACATGAAAACCAACTCACGGTCTAAACTGGTAACAAATTTTATCCTTTCCAAAAGCATTTCATATTTTGATAAAGCAAAAACCCACTCATCTGACGGGGGGCAGGGCCTTCGCCTCGGGCCAGCTGCAGCACATCTGCCCCAGTGCCCAGCAGGGCGGGGGAAGGCACATAGGTGCACTGTGCACCTCACACAGGTTTCCCCCGTAAGGCCCGCAGTCCCACAGAGCAGGAACTACCGTCCACCTCTCACAGGCTAGTTAACAGCTTCATGGGTGAAGGAAAAGGCTGAGGTCAGGAATCAACCTTCGCAAAGTCCGAACTTGAGCAGGGCCCCTACACCCCAGAAGCCCACACCTTCTCCATACTTCTCTGCAGAAATCTGTCTGTGTTCTCCTGAGGGGTTGGGTCCCTAGAGGCAAAATCCTGCCCTTCCTCACTCAGCCAGCTGCCCCCCCCACCGCCCCAGATGCCTAATACACAGGGAAGTGGGATGAATCACACTGTCGGAGCGAATGCTGAACTTGGTAGATTACCTTTGTAGACGCTTCACATAGCAGTTTGGGAAATAGCAGGAGGTAAAACTTTCAGGCCTGATAAAGCTCACTGATTCCGCAAGAACGGAAGCGAAGGTGTCCACCTCTGTTCAAACTACACTAACAAGTTGAAGAAAATAAAGACAGTGGGGGGCAGAGCAGAACCAGAACCAAAAAATAAACGATCTTCACACTGATTTCATGAGTCAAGTACAGGCCAGTCCCACTTCCCAGGGCACCTACCAATGCTTCCCTCGGGAATTCAAAATCTCAGACCTCAAGGTATGGCAATACTAGAAAACTAAATGAACCTTCCTGTTTTCAGTCAAAAACCAATTCACATACTTGAAAATATGGGTTCAGCACCTACAATCATGAGGTGTCAAAGAACAGCAAAGCTCAAAGTTCTATTTCAACTACCCCCACACCAAGCTCACTCTGCACTTCCACTCACAAATCACAGGTGGTTCTCTTCACACCCATTACGTTAACACCAACATTATTTACCTGCATGGAAGTTGGTGTGGCAAAAATCATTTGAAAACAGACAAAGCTAATGGAGATAAAGTTAAAAAAACACACTATTAAATTTCATATTGCCCATGTTTTAAGTGTCATTTTCCTTCCATTTTAATTATTTTATTAAAAAACAATACAATACAATGCTACCATAAAGGTAAAAACCACGCCGGCACCACTACGGAACCTCACTCCACAGCACCTACTCAAGTACAGGCCAGTCCCACTTCCCAGGGCACCTACTATTAAGTTTACTGCAACCATATTCTACACTTGGATTTGAATGAAAGTTAAGGGTACAACGAAGAAACTTTTTAAAAGGCAAAAGTCAAAGTGAAACCTAAAATGATCAACATCCACAGAAGCAAAATAGAACGGGTATCAGGTAAGTCCCTTTCCAGCCTGCCTTCCTTTCACCTTTAATGCGGCCATTCAATACATGGTATTAATCGAAGACACCACGCTGGGCGGCGTGGATACAGAAATGAGTGGAAACTGAGGAATTCAGCCAGTCATTTCCTGCAGGCAGAACTCAATCTGACCCACTCCATGGGCCTGTAGGAAACTAACCTCTTCCCAAAAGATCTTTTTTCTTTTAAGGAGGAGTGGGGAAAAAAACCACGAAAGCCCAGAGCTTTGCAAAAATTGATGAAATTTCGAGCATCATGGAATTACTGACAGCACTGAAGACAAGTGTGTTTTTGCAAAAAGAACACGTGACACCGCCGGTGACCTCGCAGGGCCGGGCTCCTCTGGCACACGCGCAGGGCTGGAGCACAAGTGAACAGGGGCAGGGTCTGGGCGGCGTGCGAAGGGAGGGCGGGACCCTGAAAAAGGAAGGCAGGACCCGGCAGGCCAAATCACTTCCAAGAGGCGTAAACTTTCCGTGGAGCAAGGGATCATCTGAAGACACGTCCTAGGGCCGAAACTTGGGTGAGGGGACCCCCTAAAGACCGTTCCGCTCCCTTTAACCCAAACCCTCAAAGAGGTGATCGGCCAGGAAGTCACCAAGAGCGCTAACCACACCCCGCTGTGCAACGTGTTCGCAGCCCGCCTTCTTCCGTATCCCGCAAAATCTGTCCCCAACCCCGCCCCGAGGAGAAGGAGACCAGCTTATCCCGGGTAAACAAGCCGGGTCCTCGCTCGCGCCGCTCACCCGGCGCTCGCCGAACAGGTCCAAGCGGCTGCCCTGCGGCTTGACATTGAAGGCGGCACCCACCGGAGACCAGCTGGTGCTGACCCCTCGGCGCCCGGCGCCCAGGAGTCCCAGGCACGCGCGCCCCGGCAGCAGAGCCGCAGCCCGGGGGGCAAGGACCCCCGACAGCCCCTTACACAACATCGTGCCCACGCAACAACCCACGCCCCACTCTGCTGCCCCGCAGGGAGCCGGCGCTCGACGTTTCCAAGGCAGCGGGCCCACGCCGGTCACGTGAGCCCCTCACGTTCCAATCGGAGAACGTAGCCCTCAGAACGGGGCGCGGGGGGGGCGCGGAGCACGTCTGCGTGCCCTGGGCAAGAGCGTCGGCTTTTCTCCGGCTCAGCCGCCGCTGCGATCTTGCGCCCCCTTGTGCCTGGAGTCAGGAATGGCCAAGGATTACCTTCCCACCCAGTGACATTTCCTTCCTTCTCCCTAATGTCCTCTANCTCAGCACGGGGCGGGGGGGGGGGTGGGGGCGGAGCACGTCTGCGTGCCCTGGGCAAGAGCGTCGGCTTTTCTCCGGCTCAGCCGCCGCTGCGATCTTGCGCCCCCTTGTGCCTGGAGTCAGGAATGGCCAAGGATTACCTTCCCACCCAGTGACATTTCCTTCCTTCTCCCTAATGTCCTCTACACACAGACCGGAGTCGAATCATAAGATGGCTTCTTTGAGCACTACAATGATATCAAAGCTGTCTTCCCACAAGAAACACACATGCAAAGGATTCTTCAGATAATGGAAATGATAAAAAAATTGCAAATACATCCCAATACACAATGCAGGTATTTAAAAATTGACTTTTAGGAAAACCGCAAATTAGTTTTAGAATTAGTTTCTAAAAATAACTTTTTAGAATTAGTTTTAGAAATAACTTTCCCCCACTTTCACCTTTTCATGATGATTACAATAATGAGCATTACTTAATACAGCAAAATCACCTAATCTCGTCTTCACCAAGCTACCCTTCTCCGTCTTTCTGCTGAACAGCAGGAAGCCTGTGAGAGTGGTGGCATTGTCCCTGCCTGCACACAAGCCATTCAGCCCCTGCCTCCTGTCACCTGCATCCACACCTGGTCCCCAAGCCTCCGCTGCAGCACAGTGCCCGCGAAGGGGGATCCTCGGAGCCAGCTCATCTAACCCTCTTCCATGTGTGAAATTTTTACCCCACTTTTGACCCAAGATCGCTGCACGTTCCCGGAGAAAACATGGGTTCTGGCCACGCGGAGGTCACCTTGGTCAGAGCAGGAGGGAGCAGGCCCGATGGCTGTGGGTTCAGTGGAGGGTGGGTGAGGAGGACTGGAGGCGATGCTCTGATCCCTCTTGCGAGGAATTTGGCTTAAAAGAGAGAAGAAATCAGGAGAGTGCTCTTTCAGGGCCTGGTGATGGGATGCTCCGGAATACAGACGGGGGGGGTGGTGGTGTTGGGGGGGATAAAGCATTAGGCAGCAAAGCTTTTGTCTGATTTTGAGGGACCCGTAGAACAGCGCTCAGCAGGGCACCTGTTCCGATCCCATCTGTTTTCACTTAGTGATTCGTGATTCGCACTGGGCAACGCTGCTTCTCTATTGAGTCTGGCAACCAGGAGTTTGCTTAACCTTTTCATTTTTTATTGTTTTAACCTTTTTGAAAATATTTTTAGTCTTTAATTAGAGCTGACATACAATATTAGATTAGCTTCAGGTTTACAACATAGTAAATAGATATTTATATAACTTGTGAAGCGATCCCCCACCTGGCACGGTGTGTAGTTACTAAATTGACTCCAGTGATTATTATTGACTGTATTCCTTAGGCTGTACTTCATGTCCCGTGTCTGTTTTTATAACTTTGATCTTTCTAATCCCGTCCCCTTTCTTCGCCCACCCCTCTAACTATCCCCCATCCGACAGCCATCAGAATGTTCTCTGTACCTATGAGTTTGTTTCTGTTTGGCTTTTTTGATAGTTTAGATTCTATTTTTTACATTCAGCTTTTAACTCTGGGGGTAGGAAATAGAAGACAAATCCACAATTCTTATAGGAACTGCTGATTATAGGTAACAATAAATGTCTCCATTCCATTTTCAACTTATTTCTCTCAGGCATTAAAAGCTACACTTGAAACATAATACTCTTACATGTGAAGAGCAAAAACACCCATCCCATTTATGCTTATAATTTATACACTTCTAGCTAGCTCATTACTTGCATCTCCTTTCTCCCCCTCACTGAAAATTCCTGACTTTTTAACCTGCCCGCAGGGGGCAGGCCTCCTGCTCCCTGCATGAAGTAGCTTGACCTTCTCTGGACCCCAGGCGCCACAATGTGCTTCGTAAGGCAGGACGTCACACAGAGTTCCTCGTATGAGTGCGTTGGGGCTTGAACAAAGCAGAAAGTTCTGTTTTGTTTCCATTCTGATTTTAGAGAACTCACAGGACAGAGAAGGCCAAGGTCTCAGCAGCCATGGGGGAATGACGGTGTCCTCAAGCTCCAGTTTACGGCAACTTTCCGATTCCTCTGGAGGAGGGTCCTGAGCTGGGCACCCACTCATACAAGCCTGGGGACCACTGCATTCCTTCTCCCTCTGTTGAAGGTGGATAGGGTGTATTATACGTGAATAAGTCACTTATAGCAGTACAGAGTGAGAGTCTGCGTCTTCCTACAAGCAGATCCTGCAATGAGGGTTCAAGGGCAAGTTATTTATCTGGGGGGTCTAGGAGAGAACAGAAGAGAAGTGGGAAAGTGACCCAAGGGTGGGAAGAAAGCCGACAAAGCGAGTTGGGAGGGGAAACTCCCGAGGGGAAACTTGGCGAGACAACATGGAGTGCATACCTCATACTGTCCCACCCGAGGAACAAAGGAGCGGGGGCCTTCACACAACATCTGTCAGTCATCGCGGAGGGCCGCTCTGATTCTTGCACTTCCAGCCTGCCCCTCAGATAAGTCCCTCGGGCAGAGAGATGCAGAGAGTGGCTGCTTGACATTCGCTGAGTGTGTAGGAGGGACGCAGAAGGCAGACATTGCCACCAGGCAGGAGGCGCTTGGTGCACTTTAGTCTGACCGGATTTCCAAATCCCAGTTGAGTATGGGACACCTGCTCCTCAGCCCCCTCACACATGTGCTGGGGGACTCTGGGTTGAGAAAGGTGGGTGCACTGGGGGCACGAATGTAATGTGTTCCACAAGAAGCCTTAAGGAAATACAACTGGCTGTTCTAGAACCCCTGGGTTCACCCACCGGGACACCTAAGACATCCTGGATTTCCTGCCTGCGTCACGAAGACCGAAGGTGGCTGGTGCGACTGAGGAACTGATTTTTAGAATTGGTTTGCATTTCAGTTATTTAAAAATTGGATTCAAGGCTAACACATGGGGCTAGTGGCTGCCTTATTGCACAGTGCGACCCCAGAGGACGCCACCTCCAGGGCTCGGGGAGAGATGGTCTCTCCTTCCAATAGAAAGCACACAAGGTCAACAGCGTCCTGGCTGCTGCTGGGAGCCGTTGTGTAAGCGTGAGACCAGCTAACCTGGGGTCACAGAGGAGAGACTTTGGAGTCAAATGAATGAACAAATTGTGGGCAAACAGCAGCGGAACTCTGGTGGTTTTGTGCCTGCAGCCCTGTTAAGCATTTATTGATTTCCTCTTAAGTTATCCAATAAACTCCCTTCATTATTTAAACAGCTGAATCACAGTTTCTGTTACTTGCAGTTCAACAGATTTTGGCTTTTGGAGCTTTGCCCTCAAGTAACTTGCAGAATAAAATGCCCAGTATCTGGAAGGGCATTTTCTATCCGTATATAAGAACACATTCTTGTTTTCTTTAATCTTTAAACATTTCTTAGCATCTTGACATGCTTTAAACACACACCCAGGTCCTCTAGTGGTCCTCAGAGCTGTGCTCTTGTTTTCCTCTTTGTACAAATAGCCCCTAACTTCTCTCCACCAGAGGAATCTTAACAGTAGTTCTGAGTTGTTTTGGTCTCCCTCTGATTGTATCAATATTTTAATATGAAAGATTACAAGAAATCATCTTTTCAGAGAAAGCAATGACAGGAACTAGAGGGAAGAAACACTCACTGGGCCAAGGAGAGATTCTTTTTGTTCCAACAAACAATAATGCTTGTGGCGTGTTTTCAAGAGCTACAGAGAGCTGAGTGGATGCAAGCAAATGGGACCAATGGTATTCACAAAGGGGGGCTCTGCTAAGACTGAGGGGGTGACAAGGGAGGCTGGCCCCAGAAAGGTCAGCAGCCAGGTGGAATTATTTCATTGCTCTTCAGAAGGGAAGGGAGACTAGAGATCATTCCTGGTCTCTCCCTACGTTATGAAGTCCCACTGGGACGGAACCACAGAGGAGCCACCCAGCAATGACCACACTCCTCTGTGTGCAGCAGAGAAATGCTGGCTGCTGTGAAAGGCCAGGGTTCAAGGTCAGTGTCCTGGGAGGAGGACTAGCTAGCTGCTCCAGGAAGATGTGGCATCCAGAACGCATCAGGTTTCTGTGAGTTATCAGTTATCATTGTTGCCAGATTCTACATGGCTTTCTCATTCTGAGCAGAATTATGCTCCTTGGCTTCCTGCCAAGGAAAGGGAACGCCAGTTCTGGAAATGCTGGGGGCTCTTCGGATCTTGGACTCATGCTAATACTCTTTCATTACTACGGGTTTTATCCATGGTCCGATTTCTACTGCTTTGGGGTTTGGTGTTAGAGCATCTAATTTCTTACCGATACAAGAGGGGAGGCTTGGCTGGGCCCTGCCACTGACCGTGTGTTCCTGGGGACTAACTTGTTTTGCTGTGAAAATCAGCTTTTAAGCTTGAAACAAGATGCTAAGTCCTGTTTCAGCAAAGGGTATAGTTACTTTAGATGGAGAGGGACTAACAGAAAACAAAATGTTCCCCCTAGCGTTTCAAGGTCAGGGCTGACCAGCCTCAAGAAAGCTAGTCATCTGCTCGCTGTCCGTGACCTTTCCTCCCAGAAGCTGCTCAGGGCCACACGCAGTGTGTGTCTGTCCCGGACTCCTGCTCTATAAGAGTGTGTGGCAAGAATGCATATGAGTGCCATGTCTTGAAGGTTCGTGAGTTTGTGGCATATGGCAGGAGGTCCTTCTTTTTAAAAGCTGAGCGCTGTCTCACTGTGCGTGTGTCTCCCGCATTCTCTCCATCTGCTCACCTGTCCGTGGGCGTCCAGGGCGTGGCGCTACTTGGCTCTTTCAGGAACACCGCAGTGCACCCGCACGGGAGTCTTCGCGCTCCCATCTTCAGTTCTTTCCGGCAAATCCTGCAGAGGGGGGTTGCTGACGGGCCCCTGGACAACAGCCCAGGAGGCTGATGAACGGCTTTTGAAAGCCATTTTAATGTTCACCCCTCCAAGCAGTTTCTGATGAAAGCCCTGCTCCTCTGGAGGAAAGGACTCGGAAGAAACTCAGGAAGTAACACGTAAGCCAGGTGAGAAACTGTGCAGTCAGAAACAATAGATGTTTTAAATGCGAGGCGGTTCCCTTTTCCTCCCCACCAGACGTGTCTGGGGGGACACAGTCCATCCTGCTCCGCCACCCAGATCCTCACTGTGTGCTCTTGGACCAAAGGCTTGACCTTTGGGACTGCTTCTTCATTGGAGCCCATCTTTGAGATGCTAGTAATGTATCATCCATCTCACGGGTTTGCTCTAAAGGTTACCCAAGGCGAGAACAGAGAGTGTTTGTTACTTAGAGGCTTAAAAATTATTTATGTCTTCCCTTTTTCCCTTCCTTCCCAAACTTGCCGGAGCAGAGCCCCTCTGGAGAATGACGAAACCGTGGGTTTTGCTCTGAGCTTATCCAAGAAATGTTTAGGCTAAGCAGCTTCAAACCCAGAGGCAGGGGAATCTCCAATAATTTTTTAATTAAAATACATTTGACGTAGACCATTGTGCTAATTCAGGGCACCTATTGATTTGATACATTTATACGTTGTGACGTGATCACCATTGTTGGGATAGTTAGCACCTCTATCACCTTATGTATTTATCCTTTCTTTTTTTGTGATCAAAGTAACTAAGACCTACTCTCTTAGCAAGTATGAACACTGTCACCCAATGTGGTTGTCTACGCTCACCACACTTTGCATTAGACCTCTGGGACCTACGCACTCCTAAATGCGAGGCTGTACCCTTGAACCCCATTTATTATTACTCCACCCTTCAGCCCCTGGTGACCTTTTATCAATAATTATAAATGTAGCCCCCTTTCTGCTGTGATCAGTTACCCAACACAGCGACAGAAGTCACGGAGAAGAGCACGGAGCAGGAATTCATCTGGACAGTGTGAACTAAATTTCAGCCAGCTCAGGGAAGATGCTGGGGACAGTCACGCAGGCCTCAAAGACCCTCAAAGTGGGGCCCTACTCACATTTGCTAATAAAGGACACTGGGGGCTGCTTGGAGCTCTGCGCCTCTAGGGAAGGCGGAAGCCAGTTATTGCTTAGTGTGGACTCCAGACGAACCTCGTCTGCGCGTTTCCTAAGTGCGGGCTCCGTTTGTGGCTGAGCCTCAGAGAGAAGCTAATGAAAGATGTTAAATTGTTGGGTAGTACGGACCTTCTTAACAGCTGAGTGGGGTGTGAGAGCAGGTCCCACTTGGAGAGAGAGAACTCTCACACCTCCATACCAACACCTCCATGCTTCCCTCCTTAGCAAAATCATGACTTAGGTAACACTGCCAATACGAAAGCCTATGGGGATGATCTGGCCCTTGGTTTCATTTTTTTTTTCTTTCTCTCCCGTTCATTTTGCATCTCAGAGAAGCAACTAGCATCTGATGATGAGAACAGGATGCTGCCTACTTTGCTTCCTGCCCACAGCGGGGATGAGTGAAATGAAGTGCTAACATGAGGGCTCTAGAGAAATTTGGGGGGGAATCTAAGTGGAAACTCAGCTGGTGGAAGGACATCGTGAGCTGTTTGTGTTAAGGCTTCTTTCAAGCTTAAGATTTGACTAGAGTATGTCATATTATATATATATATATATATATATAAGTTTTAGGTCTTATTTTATATATGATATTATACATAATAAAGTTAAAAGCTGCCACCTTCTCCCATCAAGTCCTACACATCTGCTATGAAACCTGTGGACACTGTCCCCGTAAGCTCGTGAAGGGAGCTAATTTGCACAGAGCCGCAAAATCAGTCCAGGGCAATTTTCTAAGCATGATTGCAATTCCCCACGCATTTTTTTCTATCTCCCCTGGCAGCCCATGCTTCCCTGAGAAGAATTGCTTTCACCTGACGCATTTCCTTGCCGAGATTTGTCACATTGTATTATCTAACCCACCCAGGGAATTCAGTCATGAGTTGTCACAGAGCAGAATTTTCCCTTTCTTCGGGGTTGGCTATTTCCAGATGCTCATTGACCAGGGATACCTGGTAATTTTTTTAATACCTCATTGTTAGAATAAGAAAGAATTCATTTTGGATTTTTGTCTTTTAAAGTACCGTCTCAACACTAATGGTTCTTTTTTTTTCCCTGAGTACATAGACTAAAGCTAAAATTTTTACAAATATGCTTTAGCCTTTCCCTAACAAAGTCTTTGATTGTAAATAAATCATTTATTAATCTGAAACGGGTAATCTTTAGTTCTGTGTGAAACATCCTCTGGCAACTCATTGCTGTGCGATGCTCTCCCAGGATTTGTAGAGGCTCTGATCACAGGCTGCGTTTATGAGCCTCTTTTATAAGATACAGCCCAGAGCGGAGTAATTAGGATTTTAATTTTATGCAACTTGATTGCTCTCCTTCACTTAGAAAGTTGAATAAATGTGTACCTCAAGGAGAAATACCATCAACTTTTCTTTTATTTATCAGGCATTCACAGCGCACATTAAAATGCCTATGCATTGTTATAGGTTGGCTCATTTTATCACTACGCCCTGGAAATTCTCTCCATAATTTTAGTAGTAGTGGTTTGCATATAGCAGGTGCTCAACAATTCTTATAAACCGATTATAGCACATACCAATAGATATTGCCTTTTCGGTTTTATTTCAGCATCACACTGATCGTTCGTATGTTTGGGCGAGTTCTTTGGAGGAAGAGCTCCTTGCAGCTTCCCAAGAAGCTTTGGTCTTTTCTGATACCCCTTATCCGGCCTTCCCCAGCTGCACTGTCTGCTCCGTCAGTGCCTCTTGTTGGGATCTCCTCATTGTCACTGAGATCTTGAATGAGCACCTAACTATAAGGCAGTTCTAGTCTGGTGGCCTTCACTTGTGCCCATTGTCCACTATCCCTCTGCCCTGCCCTTCCTTCTAAATAGAACTGCAAGAGTTAGTGAATAAAAACCCAGACTACCTAGCTAAATTTTAACTTCAGGTAAACAATGAATAATTTTTTAACATGAATAAGCCCCAGGTATCTCCTGTTTGGCTGGGGACCCCACCCCCATTCTCTCGTGTTTTCCCCAAAGAGCAGGTGGGAGAGGTATCAGCAAGACCATGGCTCAGAAGAGGAGGAAACTCCAATGTCCCTCTGGTGACCAAGAAGAATGAGTTTCCAGACTAGGCCCCTGCTGGACTCGACATGGGAAGGAGGAAAAACTCATCGTGAATATAGGTTCATCGTTTCTTAGGTTCTTGGGTTTGCATTTGCAGGCTAAGAGAGGGATGGGCAGTGTATTCTGGGGGGTTGCCTGACCCCAGTCCTGTGCTATGTGATGCTTTCTTAACACACTCGGCATGCACTCAGAGTTGTGGCCGCCGGTGCAGGAAAACGGGAAGCATTTCGCGCACATCCGACACCGGTCCCCGGGCACGGGCACCAGGGCCGCCCGAGGCCTTCCCTTCCCAGGCTGTGACTTCACTTGCTTCTGCAATCCAGAGTCATCATTGCTTGTGTTTCAACGGCATGCGGGCTTGAAACTTGTCAGAGGTTCCACGTGGTGGAAGTGAATGAAATTACTTCATTCAGCTTCCCTTCCTTTTTCTTGTTTAAATGTTTTCAAACACTCTTCCTTAATGCCTTGTGGAGAATTTGAATCTTTGTTAAGACATCTGTTCTTGAGTCGGTGAGACGTTAAACTCTGATGGACTTCAAGTTTTCCATTAAGTGGGTCCCGCATCTCCTCCTCAATTCCCTAAATGTACTGCAGGTGCCCCTCTGCCAATGGTGGTGCCAGGCACTTGCCTGGAGTCCCCAAAGGGGGCCCAGTTACTCATTCTCCAGGCTGCCTGCCTCTCCCAGCTCCGGCCCTTTCAGGGAACTGCCTCCCACTCAGGACAGTCTGCGTTCCCCACCTGGTCACTAGGGCAGGCTGCGGAGAGGTGGCGAGGAAGGTACAAAGGCACATTTGGGGCAATTTCATTTGTTTTGAAGTTCTTCCCTCGGGTTTGTCTGCGTCCTTTGTTGTAATTATATTGCTTATATTCTGCACTTTTTTTCTGATTAAAATGTGATTTATGCTCCAATTTCTCTCAAAACTAGTTTGGAAAACACAAGGAGATTAAATTCCAAATATTTGTATTTCCAAATATATTTTCCTAGATATTTCCTCGAAACTAGCTTGAAAATGCATATTCATTACAACGTGCTTAAATTTATCCACATTTTGTGATAAAACATTGTTTTCTACCATATGTTTTACTCAAAAGCTACTTGAAAACTTCTTTTCATTTTTATCCCAGCAGGCACTCTGCTCTTCTCTGTTAAAAAATTTTTTTTAGAGCTTTCCTAAGTATTAGCTTGGAAACATGACTTTTCATTACAACAGGCTTAAATCTTCTGGCTCTCCACAGAATTTAAGCTCATTTTTTTAAAAAAGTAATTTTTCCAAGCTGAGTTGGAGAGAAAAAAACCTGGCAACCTTTTCAACAGAAAAGTGTTCAATTTAAGATCTTTCTAATAACCCTATTTCCAAGGCAGCCAAAGATTAATTCTCTCTCACATGACTACGTCACGTGGGGAGCTGGGATCTGTGGAGGCTCAGGGGCTGGTACCCAGGGCCGGGCGAGCACACAGCCAGCCTGAGTCCCGGGGGCTCCCGTTCCCCAGCATCCACATCCCCCTGAACAGTTCTGATCGTTTATGTTCTCAAGTTTCCTGTCCTTTTCCACTATAAAAATGATTTCCGGGCTTTTATTAAAAGCCCCATTTGGGGCAGTAGGAGTTGTAATTTTTTTTGCAGTTTGAATCCCCATGTAAACCAGAGGGCAGTTACGGCTCTAAACCCTGCAGTTCTCACTGGAGCAACCACCACCGCAAAATCGACTGGAACTCTCGCATCCCCGAGTTAGCAGGACATGTAGCATCTTCTTTCTTGGGTACCTCCTGACATTTCAGGAGCACGAGGAACTGACATGATTTCAAAGTCGAGGTTAGTGAGGGAAACAGGAGATGGGTCGTTACCTCCTTCGGCCACACGGTGTCCCCGTGGGCTCTGGTCCTTGTGACAGGCTCTGGAGATCTGCTTCAGGCTCTTCTGTGGGAGCCACTGAGAATCCCCGAAGGCCAGTCTGCACGGTAGACGGCCTGCTGTCCCTGGGTCATGCGTGCGTCAGCGTGCCCCACACCTGGTTTTCCCAGGACACAGCTTTGGATACTCACTTTTTTTGGGGGGGGGCCCATCCAGCCATCTTCTAAGGCACCAGACGCCCCGGGAGCACTGCGAGCTGGTCCGGGGTCTGCTCCGCGTGAAACAATCTCCTGTGTCTCACTGCCAGTTCAGAGTATTAGAGAGGGCAGGCCGCTCTTCACCCCTCCAGCTCTTGCACCGCAAAAGGTCCTAGTGCATTTACCGTACTCTTAGGACTACGAGATGCACCGGATCATAAGACACACCTAGGTTTTAGAGGAGAAAAATAGGAAAAAAATTTTTGAAGCAAAAAATGTG
This sequence comes from Sturnira hondurensis, assembly GCF_014824575.4. Lineage (NCBI taxonomy): Eukaryota > Metazoa > Chordata > Mammalia > Chiroptera > Phyllostomidae > Sturnira > Sturnira hondurensis. The sequence goes on along the minus strand of NW_028082350.1, from coordinate 14,982,941 downwards.
GTAAAATATTCAATAACATAAATTACATAGGCCACTCCCCCCACAGCAAGCCAGGTACACTACATTTGGACTATAAGATGCACCCCACCCAGGCCCCCCTCATTGTCTTATAGTACGAAAAATGTACTTTTTTTTGGAGGGTAGGATTATTTATTTATCCCTCCCCCACCCAGTGGCTCCCCTGATGGCCTCCGGGGACCCCAGCACCTTCACTACCAGCCTTGCTCTCCATGGCAACTTCCCTCTCATGGACCATCGGGATGACTTTCTGAGAACCCTCACCAAGGAGAACTGCTCCTCACTCCCCCTCCTCTGCTGTTTCTGCTTTAGTCTTTAGCAGAACATTTTCCAAATGATTAGAGTTGCTTACTTTGAGAAATTTTAATACCTGGGGTTAAAAGAGAGAAAGATATAAGCTTCTAATTATTTTACATTTTTATAAGCACACCAAAAGGGGAGGGGACCACGGGAGAACGGATGCTGGAAACACAGGGATGCCGAGACAGGGGAAGACCTCGTACGTTGTAGTAAGTGCCTCGATGTCACAGCACGCAGACTCTGCTCTGTAAGTAACAGAAAGTCAGAAGAGAACTTGAAGTGTCAGAGAGACAGGGTTGAATTTGTTTTTAGAAACCTACCGCCAGAGGTAGGGTTTTCTTGAAGTGTCAGAGAGATGGAGTTGCGTGGAGTGTGGGCTGAGATGGGCAGAGTCCAGCGGTGGGAAGCTATGCTAATCGGTGAGCTGTTGTCATTGTTAAGGCAAGAAATGCCGAGGGCTCACAACAACGCCGTGCTGGTGAGGCTAAAGTGGGGTGCACTTGATAGAAGCTCCTGGGACTGTGAGTCAGAGAGAAGAGGAGAAAACAAAGATGGCCCTGCGAACGCGTTTTACCCCCTAAATGCCTTGCTTGCCTCAGCTGCTGTGAACTTGCAGATGAACTTGTGGGGAAACGAGGGCAGTGCCCCTTTCTGCCCTGAGACGCTGGTGAGGCTGCAGACCTGCTTTCTTTATTCCACCTCTCTCCTGGGGCTCACCCACCTGGCAGCAGAGCTACAGGCATTATTTCCGACCCCCTAAGGGCTACTCTGACTGACAGGCCTCTTTTTCTCAGTCTTTCAGAATTTCTCTCCGAAGCCAAGGTCAAGTTGTAAGAGACAACTCTAAATGGCATGACTTGGAATCTTTGGGCGGAAGAGGGACAAAGGAATAATTGTTCAAAACCTCTTCTTTAGCATCGTGGATCCCATCCTGACAGGTGGGCTAGCTGGGCTGCCCTGGAAGGAAGAAGTCAGGCAGCGGGAACGCCAACCTCTTTTCTCTGGCTCAGCCTGTGCAGGGGCTGGGGAAGGGCCTGATGACCCTGCTCTGCGTGATAAGCACTCAGTAACTCTTAGTTAAGTGAGTCAAGTGCAAGTAAGAGGGTGTCTTCCCTTTTACTTGTCCCCTAACCCCCAGTGGCCCTCTAGGAAGGTGGAGGTTCTCTAGGCCCTCGTTAAGTTCTACGACTCTGCTTTGGGCTCCACTTCTCTGAAAAATGCTGGTGCGAAGGTTCCAGAATCCCACCTAACCCAGTTGCACCCCGCCTTGCATCTTTTGCTAGAGTTTCATAAGTTAGTCAGGTAGTGTCCCTGTGGAAAACAGGGGTCACACATCGCTGGAGGGAAGAGAGGGGGAAGTGTGTTCTCCTGCCTTTTCCATCATGCACATCTCCTGGACCCCGGCCAGGGAGGCCTTCCGACCTGGGACCGGACTCTGCCCGTGTCGGAGGGGAGAGGGTGGCAGGATGGTCGTGGGCAGACTGGAAGACCGTGGCTGGAATGAGTAACAATGGAACCTCATTTTGCCTACGTAGCAACCTCAGAGAGAAGATCTGTCCCAGAAGTTTGTGTCTAGGTTACCATTCCAAAGTGAGGTGCTTGTCAAAGGGACGCGAATGAACATTTTATTTGAGCTGAAAAATGAAGTCAGTTATTTTATTCCCCCCCCCGCCCCGACAGAGAGCAAAGCTGATGTGGCTGATTGGTCTGGGAATGAGGACTGGTTTTGTCAATTAGGTTGTCTGGTGGGTACCCCCATGAACTGAGAGAGCTAAATCTGCAGTTACAAGGTTTGGATGAATATACTGAATGACCAAAATAAAGAATTTTGTCAAAAAGATTGTGTTGGCAAAGGGGTACTAATTAAAAATATTTTGACTTCCCAGATTCTTTCTTGATTGGGTTACACAAAATGCTTCCATATGAGCGAGTAAGAGATGTAATTAATATATTATTTATAAGCCTTGGCAGTACCTTTACAAAATAAGTCTAAGAAATTAAGCAGATGTGTCTAGTAATTGGATAATGGATATTTTACAAATTGGGTATTTCCATTTCTTTGTGTTTAACAATTAGAGTGGATCTGACTGTGTTGTCATCTAATAAAACATTGGCATAAATTTCGATGACAGAGAGCAACATACTTTTTGACATTGAACTCAGAAGCCAACTCCTTCCATTCTAATTTGCTCACACTTGTGAGCGAAATGGTTTTATTGTCTATACCTGTCTCCATACAAAGTCATGGGTTTCGTTGTGAGCTCCATTTTCTTTTGACAGTAAACAATATTCATCCATACTTGTATAAACTAATTAAAAAGTCCCATTTGTATAATGCCAATAACATTTATTTTTATATTGAATAATACATCAACATTATAGCACATTTGTATTTCAATCAATTTGGGGCTACTAAAAGTTGTAATAATAATTTAGTCCAGGTGAAAATTTTCACTCTTGAAGACTTACAATAATAGAAAATAAAAATATTCAGATTCAAATAATACATAAAATATATATAAAATTACATACATATATAAAATTACATACATATTCTTCCTGAGAAGACTTATAGGGTAACTAATAAAATCAAGATTCAAAACTTTGTAGGAAAAGTTAAATGAAAATATAAGTCCAAGAACACAAAGGAATGGTATAAATTTTCCAATTCTCCGTAAAAACTTATTTATTTTAAAAATATATGGTGATTGGTCTTATAATAGCATAGTATTTTATCTATCTTTGCTACATTTAAAAGAGTCCATGGAATGACTTTATTTTAAACATTAAAATTTGAAATCTGTTGCACGTGCCAACTTTTGCACAATTATACACATAAGGTGGGAAGTGTGAGTGGTCAACTTAAACAATGTAGAGCAGATCCCTAGTTTCTCAAAGTATTTTAGGAGTTACAAACATTTGAAGACCATTGATTACATCAGTCAATTATAGGCCACGGAATTCTGGGTTAATAACTCAAATTTCAGGGGCGTAGGACCTGCAATTTCGCTTCCCACCCATGACACTGGCAGTCCTGCTGGAGGCTCTCTTCTCTCCAGGGTCCAGGTCAGAGAGCGCTTCCACGTGGCACTCAGCCGTGCTTATGACAAGGGCAGAGGAGAGAGGACGGTAACACGTAGCTGCTCGTGAAGCTTCCACTTGGAAATGGTGCCAAGGTTTTCATCCCATTTTATCCGCCAGAGCCAGCCTGTGGCCTGGTCTCATATCCACGGGACAGGAAGTGAGATCCTCCCACGGGAAGATCAGCAAATATTTGGGGATAAAAAGAAAATCTACCACGTTGATCTACAGAATTACAGAGACTCACTCAGAGGAAAAAATGGGCATGTGCTCAGTGGAAAAGAAGTTGGGCAAAAGAATAAAAAAAGATGTGCTTCAGTGTCAAAACAGAGGCACCGGGACACAAACGAGGATGCTCTTTAGGGACATAAGGCTTCTCCCACTTGACCTAGGTTTCCATTACAGTCATACCAACACTTCACGCAGTAAAGCTCTGAGGCTACTGAAGCATGTGAATCAAGTCCAATCAATAGCAAAATCCTTTATCAAACACTTGGGAAAACGGCTGTTTGCGTTGGCAGGTTTTGTTTCATTTTTAATCTGCCTGTAAGTACAGCCTCACCATTTGCCATGTGTGAAATGATTCGTTCGTCTATTTGAAAACAGCTTGTCAAAAGATTGTCAGGAAAAATGATGAGACAACAAATTCTGTTTGGAAATCTTAAGTTTCCTGGTGAACAGAACTTCACTGAAGCCTCCTGGAACTCGCTGACTGGAACTTCAAGGATGACGCGGGCATTCGGGTTTTAAAGCCTGTCTGTAACGTAAATGCTTCCACCATCCAGAGCCGTCTTAATGTGGAATCTCGCCTCCTACCATTGGACTAGGAGTTTCTTGCCACATAAATTTTTTATATGAAGTTCCAAGAATTCTTCCGAGTTCAACACATTAAATATTTTTTCCCTCTAACTTCAATCCCTAGTAGTACAAAGACCGAGAGAGAATGGTTTAAAGAAAAAATCTTAGAAAAAAACTATAATCAGGACACATTATCTCTTCACTCTCCTTCACGCTGAATAAACTTCATCTTTATGTTACAGCCATCAAACATAATGTCCTGCATTGTATATTGAAAATAAACGGCCCTTTTCCTTTCGCGTATGCCTGCAAAGGACTGAGTGCTTATCATCAGGCCAGCTATACACTAAGCATTCAACAAATGTTAGCAAGAGAAAGAAAGAATCCCAGCAATGTGATGAAGCCAGGGAGAATGGTTAGGCAACTGGAAGTTATAGGGAAAACAATGTAAACCTTATTTTGAAAAGTTGATTACTATTATTAAGTGTACAGAGTGATGAAGTGTTGATGATTTGAGAGAGTCGAGTTAGCCAGTGAGTCCAATTAGAAATGTGAGGTGAACAGCAGGATTCTGAGGAGCGAGTGTGTTTGAGGTTATTCTTTTTGAAGTCGCCTCTGAACTTGGCGCCTGGATGCAATCTCAACGTGATATATTTTATCTTGGAAATGATGCACCTGGAAATGGAATCGGGATCCTTTGCCTTGTTCTGCTTTGCCAAGGCAGTCCAATAATCGTGTAGGCCAACCACCCTCTATTTCTTTAGATGACCTCATTGTGCTTTAGATAAATGCGGTGATGATTTCAAGATCACCCTCCAAAAATGATGATTCTAAAGACGCCAAGAAGCCAGGCCTGACTACATATCTAGACTTCTTTGAACTAACCTATGAGGTTGTGTTAATTAAAGGCAATCAAAATCCCACTTTTTAAAGGATTGTCCCTATAATTAAAAGCATAACTGCTACAATGTTGAGTCCTTTCCTAGGACATTCCTAGAAGCTTCGTAGAGAAGCTAATTGCCCCCATGTACCCATCAGGAAGCACAACCTGAATGTACATAATTTACCACTTAAATTAAACCTCCAAGAAATTTAACTACTGTGTTTCCAGGACTAGTGGATTTGGATCAGGTACTCTCAGAGACGCAGGGAAACAACTGGGCCCTCTTCCTTTTTCTAAAAGGCAATTAATGCAGTCAGTGCAAGGTCAGATGGTGTAAATTTGGGAAGTAGAGAGAGAATTCCAATTTCTTTTGAAATCTTTTTCCATGACTATCATCAACATTTTCCCAGTTTAAACCTCAGCTGAGTTGTCTCTCAACATTCTCAGTGGGTGTGGGGGTGGGGGGGGGTGGAGAGAAACAGTGTTTTGTTGGATTACAGCTACATGACCCAGCACTTTTCATTAAATCAGTGAAGAATCTGCCAAACCAGTTTGGTGTCTTGAAGGAAAAAGAACTCCTTGGTTAACTAAATTTTTCACTTTATAAATTGGCTGCTCTCTCGTTGCATGGATACAGCATTGGATAAAACTAAAAATTAGATTTTCTACAATAACCATAAGAGTCATTTAAATCTCTCAAGGCGGCTCTTGCAGGGCCAAGTTGGAAGCGCCCAGACACTGTGGAGAAGGCAATACCCGTGTTGGGTCCTCTTGGCTGCACTTAAAGCTCCTTCCCACTCTCCCCCAGGTGACCCAGACCCAGGTCCCAAAACTCCTACTCAGAATTGCACTCCCAAGGGGCTATCTGTTCTCTAATCCTAGCTCAGATGTTAACTAATGAAGAATGCCAGCTCTAAGCTTCCGGAAGGTACTTGAAACCTAATGAGAGGTTAGAAGGAGTAGCATCTCGGAAGATTAGATTTCAAGTAGAGGGTGGTGTGAAATTTGGGAGTGAGGAAATTCTCAAATCTCATCCCGCAGGTGTCTGCACCGCCGTGGAGGCTGGTCTGTGCAGGAAACACCCGTGATTGAAAAGCACAGCCAAGCTCAGACACCGAGGGTATTAATGAGCCCAATTCTTCGTTCAGACCCTCATTCTTATTTCTATCTAATTTGAGGGCACTACGGGTGAGTTGTGAGAATTTAGTAGCTAAAAGTGATGAACTAGGGAAGGGAAGGACAAGGATATACAACTACGAATATTTACCGAGAACTAGTACACCCAACATCAAACTAGGTCCATAGCTGAACGCAACAGGTAACGTCCTGCAGACGTGTGGTAAGATCGTGATGGGAGCTACAAAGTAATCAAACACATAAATATATGCTTCGAATTGCAATAAATACTGTGAGGGAAAATAAGTGGATCCTGAGAGAGTTACCGAGGGTCTTTATTTTTACCTTTCAACTCAACAGTCAAGTTCACAGACTCTGGAACCACAATGTCTGGATGCCAATGCCCCTCAGCAGCGTGATCTTGGGAACATTACTCCACTCAAGCCTTTTGTGCTTGACGTATTTCCATCTCAAAGATGAGATTATAATATCTACTTTCTGGGGCTGTGAGGATGAAATGAGTTCATATATGCAAAGCGAGCAGCATAGAGACTGACACGGAGTGCACTTGTCACCGCGTTGTCACTGGGGGTTGAGGCGATGCCAGCAGAGGCGGAGAAGGAGGAAGCACCGTGAGGACGGCAGGAGGTGGACTCTGCCCAGGCCTAAGTCTTCTAGACAAACAGGGGCGCAGCGCATCGGAGGGACAGGAAGAAGAGGGGGCCCGTCGGGAGTGCGCCGAGCTGAGTGTTGAGATGAGGCTCCGGAGGAGAACCGAGATCAGGTTATGCCAGAATTTGAAGAGCATTTTAAGGATTTTGAATTTTATTCTAAGTGCAATGGGAAGCCATAGACACATGTTTGAGTGAAAAAATGACATGATACAACATATGCTTTAAAAAAGAACGCTTTGCCTACCCTGTCGAGAATGGAAATCTCTCAGGTGGGGGATAACCTAATGGTTATTAGGGGGCTGTGTTAGTCTAGTGAGCGTTCGTTCTCTAGCACAGCGATTTTCACCCCATGTGCCGCGAGAATTCTTAAAACACGCAGTACCTGACAATTCAGTCTGGGGCACTGATTTCTTTTCTCTTAGATTGTTGAATTAAAAATAATGACAACCAACACCACAATAGCTCTCTGGTGTGAGTGAATTAAAATTATACCTTATTTTTGTCAGATCAGCAAAAAATATATTTTTGGTGTGCCACAGAATTTCGGTAATTAGTTTATGTGTGCTACGAGATGAAAAGGGTTGAAAATTGCTGCTCTAGAGGGACAGATTCAATAGGACACAAATACCTACTATGTCTGTCTGTCTGTCTGTCTGTCTATCTCTCTACACACACAAGCACACAGTGAGAGAGAGAGACAGAGACAGGGATTCATTTCAGTGAGTTAACTCTGTGATTCTGTGGGCTGTCAAGGCTGAAATTTGCTGGGCATGGCCCAAGGCCGAAATTCCAGCAAGAGCTGATGGGACAGTTCTGAGTCCAAAGGCAGTCTGGAAGCCAAATTCCTTTCCCGTTGGGGGACTTCAATCCTCTCTCGAAGGCCTCTGATCTATTGGAGAGGCCCACCCACAGTATGGAGGATGACCTGCTTGACGCAAAGGCGACTGATTTAAGGGCTCCTCTCACATAAAAAGTCCCTTCACCGTAACCTCTGCAGGGACGTCTGCCCAAACTACCGAGCACCATCGCCTACCACCGTGACGTATGAAATGAATCGCCGCAGAAGCAGTTGCCGTGGTCCACGGGAGAGACGGCGGTGAGCTGGGGTCCTGACTGCGGTGGTCGAGAGACGTGGTGGGAGTCAAGCTCTGGTTGGAAAAAAGAACGAGAAGGGCTTGGCGCTGATTGGTTGCAGCACAGCAGGAGTCGAGAACACCCCCTCGACTTCTGGCTCTAGCAAAAAGTACAGCTCCCCCTCACCCATCTGGTCAAAGGCAGGAGGGGGGGGGAGAGAGGGGAAGCACCAGGGATGTGTGAGGAGAGGAGGGAGGAAGAGGGAGAGAGAGAAAGAGCCAGTGGTGGGCTCCTTTCCTGTGTGGAGGTCCTCCTTAGGGTTGGGGTCGGGCGGGGTGGGGCTTCACTCATGGGCACCAGCACTGAGAAGTGTTTCACCTGGAAGCCGCCTTAGCTAGCAGGGAACTGTGGCATAACGGCCTTTTACCACAATGCCCCTCCCTCACACTAAATGTGTGCCCCTGGAAAGCTGGTGCTCACAGGAAGGGCTGGCTCATTGCACCGTGAACCCGAGCGGGCCTAGGGGAAAAGGTGCCGCATCCTTTCTACAAAACTGGGGGACCGTCGTTTCCGAAAGGAGGCAGCACTAGCTGCGTCGATGAAGCTGAGAAGTCCAGGACTGAAAAGTTGGCCACCTAATTTGGTAACATGGGCATCTCTGGTACCGAAGAGTGGATTCGCTGATACTCCCATTTGGTGGATGAACACATTGAGGTTAGACAGATAAACTCAGTAGTCCTAGTCCAAGCTGGCAGCTCAGTTTGTCTCTCTCCAAACACCAGGCTCCTCATTTCTGCCCACGTTTTCTTCCTCCCAGAAGGTGCCCAGGGTAAGGCCTTGCTGCTCCTCCGTACTCTTCCTGCCGTGGCTGGGGCGGAGTGGCGCTCAGGCTCTAGAAGTTCGCCCCGATCCAAGTGAGGTCTTCTGAAAACACCCTGAAGTTCTAACACTTAGGACTGGTTCATCAAACTCGTAACATTTGACGACATTTTCTTAAGGTCTTCTGACAAAATTTCACCTCAAACTAAGAACCACTTGGCCGTACCGAAAAGCTAATTTAGTATCAGCCCAGCAATTTTGAAATAAGCACTTGTAGAATAAAATTTAAATGATAGTTCTTCTCTAGAAGTTTCTGTGGATATATTTATAACTTCGTAATATGCTTGATTTAACATTCTATTTTCAACTCACATTAAGTTCCTTTTGTTTGACTTCTGGGTTTACAAGGGTCAGCGACTTTGCTCGTGTTTTATGAGCTTTCCTTTACACATTGGGTGAGAGACGTGGCCTCGAATACACTTTGTAGCTGTGGTGACGATGCCTCGTACCCTCCAGAATATATTTAGAAAAATGCACGTGTAAATCATAGCCAGATCTAAGGAATGAAAGTAATAAAAAAACAAAGCAGCTTATGAGCTGGGTAACCAGTAAGAGAGCGAGAGGAAGAGAAAGATACTAGAAAGACCTTATTAGTATGTGTATAGGATCACAGCCACAGGGTTTGGTCCATCTTCATTGTAACCTTGAAACCAGTCAGTTTTATATGTTACTTTCTGCACCCTACCTTTTTGGGGACTCAGATAAGACTTACCTTTTCAACCCCATTTCAGAACTTTTTTTTCTTTTTTTCTGTAATCCACCCCTGCTGGTTCAGGACAGTAGCGCCTTAGTTTGATGGAACATTTTGCTGTTGGCTGAGGATGCAGGCAATATTTTCTCAATATTCCACCTTGAGGTGACACAGGGCTGTTTTCCTCCTGTCTGTTGCACCTGGGGTGGCTGAGCACAAGGTTTTTACTTTTGATTGCTGGGTGCACGATCCCCAATTTTCACACCCAAGGGAAGCCTCAGCAGAGTTTGCCTGCAGCTAGGGGCTGCCACGGGACAGGCTGCTCTGCAGCCCTCCCTCCAGCATCTTCCTCGGGAGGGGCCATGCTGCCCTTTGACCCCCACCCCCAGGCGGCTCTGGGCGGATTTCTGCCTCCCTGAGGGTCTGACATGATTTTGAAAAACCCAGACAACCGCCTTCTTGGTCACAGCATCACCTTTTCACGTTGAAGGCTTCAAACTTATAATTTCTTCCCATTTCATGACTGATTATTTTGCTGTCTGACCTTGAATGACCCCAAGCATGGGTGAGGACATGCTCATATCCCCACGGCTTTATTTCAATGTCATGTTTCAAAGGACAGTGTCCACTGTTCCACTTTCCTGGCCCTTTTGTGCAATTGCATAAAGAGAAAATCGGTCAGGAGGTAGGATCCATAGCACTTTCTGTATTTTAGCAGAGAGATTTAACATAAAGAATGATTAACTAACTAAATGAAAGCAAATAAACTACATTGTCCCAGAGGTACCATGGAATACAGAGAAGAGGTTGGAATTATTAAAAATTAGAAATGCAACATCAGAAGAGCCGCAGTGTGGGGGCTGACCCCTCGGAGTGGGACTCGAGGTAGTGGGGCTGTGGGGCCCACTGGCTTCCTCGTTGGGGCATGCCCTTTGTGGAGCCAAATAGGCAGCGCTCTGGTCCAACATGGTAACTGGAGCTTAGAGGGGTCCTGGTGCAGGCCAAGATCAGCCACTGCTGGTGTCTGGCCTGAGGCCACCTGGCAGGAGCTTCCAAGGTATCTATGGTCGGTAGCTGCCTGCGATGGGCTGGGAGGCACCTGAGATTTGTTACACAGTGAACCAAGGCCAGCTACCGCTCGTGCCGGGCTTGGGGGCTGCTTAGCAGGAAACACAGGACACACAGAGGCCAGGGGCAGCTTGTCTTGGGTTTGCGAACCTTTGGGAGGTTTTGGCAGAGGTTGAGCGGTGTTAGTCAGGTTGATGGAGATTCAGATGAGGCGCCCGCCTGCACCTGCCAGCAGTGTGTGGGGAGGCTCCACACACTGGGAAGGAGTCTCCCAGGGGCAGCTGGCCCTGCAGCCAGACACTTCAGCTCCCCCTGAAGTGTCCCTGGGCCTTTGAGAGCTGCTGTCCATCACCAGAGCTTGAGCCAAGTTACGTGAGCAAGTGAGTCTGTGCGCAAGCTCTTTCCCAGGACCCCTGGGTGTCCAGCAGCTCTGTCTTACCCAGACGGAGTCCCTGCTGACGGTCACAGCCAGATGTTGTGGGGTCTCCTCTTCCTGGAACTGGTTCTCTGGGCTGGGGAGTCCAGGCTGGGATTCCTCACCCCTTAGGGGAAACTCAGCAGCCAAGATATTTCTCCTGGTTCTTAACTGTTACACGTGGGTATCTGACCAGCCCATTCTCCATGTCCACCACTCCTACCAGTCTTGACTTGCCTTCTCCTTTTTTTTTGAAGGTTTTACTTACTCATTTTTAGAGAGAGGGGAAGGGAGGCAGAAAGAGAGAAATATCAATGTGTGGTTGCCCCTCACACAACCCCCACTGGGGACCTGGCCCACAACCCAGGCATGTGCCCTGACTAGGAATCGAACTGGCGACCCCTTGGTTCACAGCCAGTACTCAGTCCACTGAGCCATACCAGCCAGGGCAACTTACCTTCTTCTTTATGTCCTTAGTTATAGGACTTCCGGTCAGCTGGTCTCTAGGTCGCACTCAGGGTTGGTTTTCTGTAATTTAGTGGTAACTTTGATGTGTCATGGGAGGAGACAAGCATGGCATTTACCTACTCTGTAATCTTGACCAGAAGTGAAAAGGCACATTTTGAAAAATTGAGAGCCTTTCACCAAACACAGGAAGTTCCATTCGTGGGCTGTCTAGTTTAAGGTAGGTTGTTACACAGACTAGATGACTCATAGGCCTCGGCATTTGGAAACCGAGGGGATGATCAGTGTTTTAAAAACCGTTACTGGCCTGGTCTGCACGGGCACTGCCGTTCTTCCCCCTGGGCCTCGCCTCTCACGCCCCCACCTTTCCCAGGGAATCTTCCATAAACACGGCCCCACCCTCTGTGTTTAGGAGCCAACCTGTGGATTCCACACCACACTGGCAGTGGAATACCTGGCACCTGGCAATTTGCATAAAAGAACAAAAAGTATTTTCCTAATCCAGCCATCACTTTCTTGCTATAATCATTGACATAAGCATCATGGTCATGGACATCCCCCTGCAGAAAACATGATGCTCGTGTGTCCGTTTTGACAGGAGACGTCAACCACAGGCCCCCAGAGACCCTTGTCTTGGAGCCCTTGAAGTTTGTGAGCAGCACGACGCCACACCCCTGCCGGGTTGCTAGCACCATGAGCACGGACACCGTGAATCAAAGCCCCAGCGCTTGCTGTGTCAGCTTTCCATTGGAAATGCTCCCGCCAGCTCAGCTATTAGCTTCATTTTGCAATTGATTCCCTGCATTCCCACCCATATTAGATGACAGAGGAAAGGGGAAAAAATAGAAGGCAGAAGCATGCCTGCTGAGATAATCACAGTAGTCTCTCACTGCAGGAGAATAAATAAAAAGATTGTCTTTGTCCATTTCGTCTCTGTGCGAGCCACATCAAAGCGCAGCTCAGCCGAGAACTCAAACGTGAAAAATTTCCAGCACAATACATCATCCAACTTGCGAGCAAGTGACCAACGAGGGGACTGATGGCTGGTGGGCTGGTCTCAGGCCCCAGAGAAGTGTCCTAGCCACGCTTGAAAGCAATTCTTCTGCGGACCCCGTGTGGGAATTTTGAAAGGATGATTTTTTTGTTACTGGACCAGGCCAACCACGGTTCCTTCATGCTGTGCTTATGTTCTGCGCAGCTGGAAGTAAAGCACGGATGTGTCTTCTTCCTTCTTATCCTCAAGCTTCCGAGGGGCCCCGTCTTCCATGTGAGCGAGAGTGTCGGGGGGTCAGGCCTTTTACTTTCCTGACTCTGCTGCGGAGGAATCTTGGCGTGACCTTAGATGCTGCACCGCAGTTCATTCTTTCTGCAACAGGGCCTTTGTTGGAAGGTCACGTGGACAGTTCTTTTCTGTTCAACACAGTGTGAGGATGGAAACAAGGAGGGGCGGGACAGAGCTTGTGAGAGAGGAAGCAGAAGCAAGGAGAGAAATGCAGAGGCGAGAGATTTGGAATTACACACCCAGGGTTAAAAGAACGGCTGCGAAGGGACCAGCTTTAGGGTGATGAGGCATTTTCGAGGCCTGAGCAGTGAGCAGGGGCTGTGGAGCAACTTCCCCACCACTCTTCACACCAGCATCCCCTACTCTTCTCTTGAATGTGAACTTGAACCACCCCGTCCCTCCTTCCATCTTCTTCCTTGGCCTCTGTGCTGGAAATACCAGTGAGAAGGAGTCTGATTCTAGGCTCAAGTCAGCAGAGAAATAAGGCAAATTTTCTTTGAGGAAATGATAAAGTGGCAATACCACAGCCTCTGACTGTTGGTCAGGGGTCTCCCCGGAGGGCAGGGCACATCTCCTCCTGCTTTGGTGACACCTCAGCAGCTCTGTTCCAAGAGACCTCACACACCTGAGCCCAGGAGTGGTCAGAAAACCCGGGTGTGCCAAAACAGTTTCCATCTCTGTCGTCAGTACTGTTGATGTTATGTTTGAAAACGCTTTGCTCTCAGAGAGAATTTGGACTTTGGAGAGACCGTTTCGATGAAGTCTGAGTGAATAGGAGGGTCGTCTGACACAGGCTGCTGGAGGCAGGAGAGAAACACTTCCATTCATTTCTGAGAGCAGTACTGTAAACTTCACTTTAAAAAGATCGAAGGGGCCCTGGTGGCTGTAGCTCAGTGGATTGAGCGCGGGCCTGCGAACCAGAGGATCGTGGTTCGATTCCCAGTCAGGGCACATACCTAGGTTGCAGGCCAGTTCCCGGCAGGGGACACACGGTATGCATTGTGTCTCCTCAGCAAAGGCAACCATACATTGATATTTCTCTCCCTCTCTCCTTCCCTTCCCCTCTAAAGATAAGTAAATAAAATTAAAAAAAAAAAAAAAGATCGAAGGGTCAGTTAGAAGGGAGAGGTCTTTTCATTCCTTAGTCTTGTGGGGTGTAAAAAAACTGAGCATTTCATGTGCCTGAATGTAATATTTGTATAATTAAAACTTTCTTGCCCTGGCTGGTGTAGCAGGGCTGTGGGGCCTCTCTCAGTCAACGATTGATAGAGCAAGGTCCCATGACCTTGAATGAAGTTTGAAGAACTTGGAAAACTGGGCCTTGGAGACCCAAGGTCAGAGCTCTTTCTTTAATCATTTGCTTAGAGGAAGATGGTGAGGTCTGCATTTCCATTAAATATGGAAAATACTAATTAGGGAAATGGGCAAAGAAGATGATCTCATTACCTGGCAAATTGATTTTAGCTCACCAGCAACTTGGTGCCACTAAATCTCAAAATCATGCCAATGGATAATTTAATACATCCTTTGCAGAGATGTGACAACTGCCACAGTGCAAAAATGTGCCTCATTTTCAAATTAAAGTCAACTCCTGTAGGACAACATTGAGGTCAAGATGAGAATGACCTCTGGTTATCTAGAAGTGGATGCTGTGACTGGGGGCCATTTGCAAGTGATTGGTAGGGAGTCACTGCAGACAGAAGGGAGAAAATGAAGTAGCTTCAGCCTTTGAGACTTGAGATAAGACCTCCAGTTCTGGAGCCAGCGTGGTACGAGGTCTGTATCCGACCAGATAGGAGGGAACGGAGAACAGCTTTCTGATGAAAGAAACGTGTCCCCAGTGATGATTTCTCCAAGAGCCTATTTTCTTTGTTAGAAAATTAAAAAGGAAAGTTAGATGGAAAGGTCACAGAATTGATCTTGCTCTGAAAAACAATAATGCATTTATGAAGGCATAGATTTAAACCTGGAAAAACATCTGAGACAGGAGACTGTGGCTCCTTCCTGCCTGTCAGCTAGTGGGGGAGAGTGAGAGCTGCCCCAGCTGAAAGAGCTGTCTGAGCTGGACCTGGTTCCAGGGCAGAGTCAGCTGGCCACTCAGAGGTGGCAGAGCTCTGCCCCTGAGAAAGGGCAAATCCATCAGGACAAGCAGAAAATAGAGCTGAGATGTCCCTGCTCATCCCCATTTTGTCACAGTGTTATAAATTATCGACTTTAACCATAATATCCATCATAAGTTTTCCTTCCTCGTGGCCCTCCCTGAGCTGGGGCATCACGCAGCTGTCCCTGTAGTGCTGCCCCTCCCCTCTCCCCTTTGCTTCTGTAAGTTCTCATCACAGTGACAGCACTTTGGCTGACAAGTAAGAGAGAGAAAGAGTCGAGGGTAACTATCCCTTTCCCCAAATTATTAATGTCCAGATGTCATTTTCTGGGGAAAGAGATAAAAACAAGTGTGCAATTTTTAGAAACCAGCTACTTAACTATAAACACAAGGCATGGTTCTATTCGTCACACAATGTAAGAATTAAAGAAAGGCCCAAGGTAGAAAAAGAACAGAAAGAAGGTCGGGGGTACACCTCTGGGAGACGCCTACCACCACCATGTCTGGGTTACCTGGAACTCCCTGGCCAGGGTCTTTTTCATGTTAGGTGTATGCTGTCCATTTTTGTGGAACAAATTACTCAAAGATCAGCAGTGTAAGGTAATAAGCATTTATTAGATTAGAGTTTCCATGGGTCGGAAACTAGGAAGTGTCTCTGTGGGTGATTCCCACTCAAGGTCTCTCATGAAGTTGCAGGGAGCTATTGGCCAGGGGTCATGGTCACCTCAAGGCTCGACTGCAGTGGACAGAGCTGCTTCCAAGCTGCCGGCCGCTGGAAGATTTGGTGCTCCACAGTGGGCACAGCTAGGCTGGCCTCAGTGAGGGGAAGTTCACATCTCTGAGTGCGCGAGTAACTTCCCTTCCTGGTGCCGCGACCCCCTGGTTCATGAGCCCACTGGGCCAAACCAGAGGTGGCTGAGAGAGAGGCTGATGACTAACCAGGAATGGGCCATTCCGACCACCTGACTATTAACAGCCCTCCCCTCCCCCAGAGCATGCACACGAGACATAATAACTTCACACGCTGTGCCCACTCAGAAATGTCTTTCCCCCCACCTCTGTTCTAGACCTACTCACCGATTTTGTAGTTTTGTCTCTTCCACGTCTGTGACCATCCTGCCACAGCTCACGAACTGGCGTAGACATGTATCTTTGGGTGTCTCTCCTACCTTTATACTCACACTGTTTCCTCATATTTGATTATTTCTCTCCTCTTGTGAAAATTCTCGCACTATCAAAACAGCCATGGCTGTTTTGAGATCACCTTTAGGAGCATAAAACAGATGTAATGTCCTGGTCAAAAAGGACATTATTGTTTCCATATAAAAAGTCATCTGAAAGTCAGTCCAGGCTCAGTCCTTAAAGGAAACTTCAAGGACCAATGCTGCTTCCAGCCTCCTGGTACCACCCTTAGGGCATCGTGCCCCTACTCTTGGTTGGAAGACGGTAGCAAACTTCTAAACCTTTGGCCAAATAGAGTTTTATACTTCCATTGCAGCGGAAAGGAGGAAAGGGCAAGAGTAGTAGTTCAACGCCCAGTGATTCCTGTCCTCTCTGCTGGGGAGACAAGAGCTCCCCTGCTCTGCTCGGACCTCATCGATGAGAAGTGGGCTCCATGGTCATTCCACGGGAGGTGAAATTTTTCACCGGTCTTCCTGCCTTCCGAAACAAAATTGGGGTGTCCTATGTGAGGAGGGAGGGTGCATGGATATTGGGCATTTCTACTACTCACAATATTTTTCTTTTCCAGGGTTGGGCTGCGATGAAGTTGGAGCATAGAAACAAGGCAGACTGAGGATCGGGGAGAAGGAATAGGGTGAGGATGAAGGGGCTGTCGAGGTCGGAAGTGAGAGGCTAGAGAAATGGATGCCCTTCATTTTTAGTAAATTAGTTGATCTTCACTGCAGGCAAGGTGTCATTCCATCTCTTGAAGAGAAGGCCTAAAAGGTAAGGGTTTTGTAAACACTGTGCCGCTTCCCTGCCTCCCCTCTCTGAAAGGAGGCCTTCTGCTCGCCCATTAGTCCTTAATGAGTCTTACCAGAATTTGCTTTGATCCTTGGTGCCTTTGTGGCGGTCCTGTGTCTACTCTGTCAACAACCAAAGTGACTTCCCTGGGTTTGATCTTCCATCCCTCCATTCTTCTAGAGGCCGTGGCCCTGCACCAGCTGCCTAAAGCAGAACAAAGACTGGCGGCCAATGGTGTCAGGCCGAGCTGTTAGGAAAGACAGAGTTTAATAGATCATGAAGCAGGAACTTTTAGGGAGGTGGGACTAGGGAAGGCACTGTGTCATACCATGCAGGACATTATCTACTTGGCTTACACAAGGGTGTTTGGCCGTGGATGTTGTCTTTGAACTTGCTTTGGTAACACTGACTACCCAGGCCCCATGTGGATGCTCTAGATGCCCGGGGAGTTGCTGTTGATCAGGGAGGCCTCCTATACAAAGCTTTCTCTTCTGCGTTCATGACCACATTTCACTAGCAGGCTGCTGAGAGCGCGGAATGTTAGTCAAACGGCAGATTCGCCTGCCAGTGAGTGGTTCTTATGCCATCTTTCAACACTGTGCTGAGACAGAACACAGAATATTTAGGAAGGTGGTTAACACATTTGTTTTATGTAGGTCTCATACACATAACACATCCTACATGTATGAGCTGATGAATTGATAGCACAAAGCTACAAAAGTCACCCTGCAATAAAAAGTTCTAGAACCTACCTGATAATGAATATAGTGAGTTAAATCTAATGTCACAGCTCATCAACAATGTAGAAAAATATTTATATTCCTTTTTGCCCTAACACGACTATCATCCTTCTCGGTGGAAAATTATTCACATGATCAGACTCTCTCCTTCTTGAATTAGCAGGTTTTACTAATATAAGTCAGGCCTTTGATTTCTAGGCTGTCTCCATGGTAACCTAGCCGGAAGTCTTTGTGGCAGCTAAGTGGGGGAGAGCGTGTCCTGCAGCCGCCCCGGCTTGTGGGAAACTGACAACAGCTATTTACTTCTCATTTCTAACAAGTCCAAGAACATCTCATTAGAGCCAAATTACCCCCTAAATCTTTGTCATGAAGAAGATTTAGACCCTTACACTTCATAGTTGGGGACGCTACTGATCTCCAGCTGACACGGCCTTGCCTGCCCCTCAAGCCCATGTTCCCTTCTCTTGTATGGCCAGTGTCTGAATTCCCCGATTCTCCAGGAAAGCCGAACTTCCCAGAGGCAGAAGGGCTTGTGGCTGCTAGCCCAGTCTTTGTTTGTGACCCTGATGTGCCCCCTGTGAGTCATGCCTCATTATGACCTGGTGACTTTCTGTCTTCAAGCCAGGAATGTTCTTTTTCAGCTGATCTTTCGCTGCACTGGAATAAAGTTCTCCTCCCATTCATGACCCACTTCTGCATAATAAGAACATGAAGTCGAAGCGGAGGGAGGGAGGCTTAGACCGCCCGGTCTTCACCGCCTGCCATCCATCGACTGGCAGCTCATTACACAGAGCTGCCAAGCCCCTAGGTAAGACGTCAGGCCACCTTGAAAACCACATTTACTAAAATCTTCATTTGTAATAGACACTCCAGGGAACCGTGCAATTAAGTGACACTACATTTTTCTATTAACTTCATTATTTATCCTTTTCTTACAACCGCCAGGACACATCTGTGAGTGCATTTATTTGAAAACACTAGCAGGAGTTCGTAGAAATCCAATTTTCAGTTTTCTTCCATGGTTGTCCCCTGGTGGAATTGTCCTTCCTATCCCGAAGGGACAGAGCCCGCAGGGGTCTGCAGAGCCAGGGCTCATGGAAGTGACTGGGAAGGTGTGGAAAAAGAAACCCTCTCATGAAAAGGTGGTAGTATGTTAACATCTTCTTCCTCCCCTGGAGCCTCTTATAATCATTTCTTTTTATTTTCTTCCCATGGAAAATTCTTTTCCTTTGTTTTAAATTTGTAATTTAAATTTGTCAGATAAGCTGCAGTCCCAGCTTCCCTGGTCAATCTGGTGGTGGCAGAGATCACCAGCCCCCACTCACTTAGTGGACAATTGCTGAGCCAGAAACCACGCTTCTCAGAGCCCCTGGACTCACAGGCGTGTGTGGGACGAGTGTTCCCTGATAAAATGCCAGCAGAAGTTACACTTCTCCTCTTCTGAGCTGGAGGTTTGAGAAATGGCTGTGCATATTCTGATTTTTTTCTTCTCAGGACTTCTGGCTAGCTTTAATGACCTCTAAGGCCCCAAGGGTCCAGAGAGCCACAGGACAGAAGGTGCCTATTTTAAATCACCATGTGAACACAGTTCATTAACACCCCTTTTGGAAGAGTGCCATATACTTCTCTTGCATTAAGCAAGTTGAATTTTAAGGCTTTCTTGTTATAGAAGCTAATGGTAATCTATCTGACACACAGACTCTAATTCCAGCTCTTCTTGGTCCTTTGTAAGTTGGCTGCTTCTTACTATTCCATGATTTTCTGGAGTGAATCACCCATGAGGTAGATGAGACTGGAGGCATTGGGAAGAAGGGAGAGAGAATGAATTCTGCTGCAAAGATATTAATCTGAATTGTCTATGAGAATTTCGAGTGAAGATGTCAAGTAGGAACTCAAATATTTGCCTCAGGATTTCAGAGGAGGTGGAAATTTCAGAGTCAATAAAACAATACACTTAAGTCCAAGATAATTGTTGCTATTACCCAGGGAAAGAAAGTAGAGAATGGAGAAGCAAGCCTAAGACTGAGCCTTAAGGCTCTTGGTGGTTAGAGGTTGGGTGGTGAAGGTGTTTGAGGAAACATGAGGAGGGAAATAGGAGGAAAATCAGGAGAGCATGTGGCCAAAGCCAAGAGAGTTTTTTAAGAGAGAAGGAGGGCCCCCGTTTTGAATGCTTGCTGACAGGGGGAGTAGCCACGGCAGCGTCAGCAACCTTGACAAGAGACACTTGGTGAGGCTGATGATGAGACCCTGGGGTCAAGTGATTGAGGAGAGAACCGGAAGTGAGAAAGAAGAAACTCTCCGGTATAAAAGACCTTTTCAAGAAATCGCATGGGAAGAGGATCAGGAAAATCAGGTAGAGTGGGAGGGGGCGTGGGATGTGAGTCAAGTAGGGTTTTCTAAAGATGGATTTCCAATTATACATATGTATTATTATACATATTCCAATTATACGTATGTATTATTATACATAATTAGAAATACTCCATCAGGAAGGGGAGAGAAATGATACAGGATCACTCAATTACATCAGTCTCCAGCTGTTCAACATGAACCAGATACAGTTCAAATTCCTCCTCCTCCTTGGAGCCGTCCCTGATTGACCTAACCAAAAGCAACCTCCGCCTCCTCCAGCCTCCTTACAGAATGGCACATACTTGCCCAGCGCAGCTTAGTACGGTGGAAGCAGCAATGTTCAGAGTTGGAAAGACTGGGGTTGAGTCTTCTTCTATCCACTTTCCAACCCTTTTCTAGGCACATCTCTTTTACTTCCTTCTCACTTTCCATTCCCAACCACTCTGATGTACCTGAACTTCATATACATTGCCCCCATATGTTCTTGACCTTGGCCAGTGCCATTCCCCTGCCCGGGCAGGCCATTTCCTCTCCTGCCTCTGTAGGATTGGCTCACCTCTACTCATCCAGCTCAGGTCCCTTCTATGTGACCTGCCTTGGCCTCTGTAGCCACAGGCTTCCCCAGTGTGCTCCCAGAGACCCACAGTGTTTTCTGTAAGGATGCTCATCACGCAGAGGACAGTTGTCTTAACTAGTCTCGCTCTCCAGTAGACCGTGAACATCTTGACAGTGGAGATCATCCCCACTTATCTGAGGATCCCAAGTGAGGTCAGTCTTGTCACTGGCATTCAAAAAATGCTCACTACATGAATGGGTGACCGACCCAGGCAACAGATCGGCCACCGTTTCTTGAAATTAAGCATAGTTTTAAGTCAGTTGTTATGAATAACCTTTATTTACCCAGTGTCTAAAGAACATCTTTTTGCTGAGGCAGGCACTCAGGTACCCCCTGCGTTTAATGACGTATTACCGTGTGAAGCTGCAGAACAAAGAAATGTCCCTTCCACTGCCTGACAGTGACTAAAACAGCTCGGTGACAGGTGATGTGACTTCAGAAACTTTAAGAAATAGAAAAGGAGCTGAAATTGGGCAGAACAAATACAATCTACTGATTAAATTGCTTGGAAGAAAAAGCTTTTAATTTTAAAGAAACCAAGGGACATTACACAGTGTATTTCCAGTGGCGAGAAAGTTAATTCTCGTTGAATTGAGAAAATTAATACATGCTACTCTGTGAGGAGGGATCACCATAAACTATTGATGAAAAATACCTTTCTGGTTTAGCTTTCATTGAAATGAGACTGTTGTTTTAATCTCCCTTTGAGACGCAGTGGAAGGAGTAGTGGGGGGTGTAGGGAGGGTGTTACATCCCATTTTCAGGATAATTTACCTTAACAAACATGTCACTTTCTAGCAAGGCCATTTGTAAATCACCTGCAGGTGATTTGAAAAGCCAAACTTATCATCTAAAGTCCTGAGCAGCCATTTGCTTTATGAAATCAGTCACCGAGGATGCTCTGTGATTAAGAGATGTTCTCAGAGACTGGGGCTCACTCAGCGGCCTCCTAATTGGCACTGAAAAATGTCCTTTCTCTTTAGAAGATCAAAGTGACAACATACTGAATGGAAGGTAAGAAACTCACGTGCTGTGAGTTGTCTGGAGAGATCAAAGGAAATGAAGTTCTTACAGCAAATTATCAGCATGACTGACCGTGGCTATAAAACTCAAAACCGTAATAAGGAGTATTCATCCTAGAGGGAAATTTGCTTTTGTTTTTTTACTCCAGATTTAAAAATAAGCTTTCACTGATATGAGCCAGAGTGTTCTAAGGAAAATGATGGCAAATGACAACGAACAAAAGTTAACTTCAGATTATCAAAATGTTTTTGATAGATCTTTATAAAAGATCTTTATAAAACCCTTTGAAGGGTTGAGGATCGCAGGGATGAATGACAAACTTTAGATGCCTGACACCGGAATGTGAATGCCAGCTTCCTGCCTATATCACTTCACAGGTCACCTCGTATCACTAAAGTGCATTTTGACGTAGAATCGAAATACAGAATTCCATGAATCTATTCCACAGATTAAGAAGTGGGTACAGAGAGGTGACTCCTAGAGTTACCAGTTGTAGGGACCCAGGTGGCAAACACTGGAACTTGTTAGAACTGTACAATTGGAAATCACAGCTGATTCGTCTGTGTATCAGAGTGTGAATTGCACCGCCCAGGACTGTCCCCGCTGAGGCTTCAGTTCAGCAACGTTGCCACCCCGGCTTGGGCCTTCCTCTGCCAACCCGTGGGCTGAGCGGAGCGGTGTTAGTTGCCAGGTTCTGCTCCTGACCTTGAAGAGATCCCAACTCGGAGGTGACTCCTGGAAAGGAGAGGGCTAGGTCTGTGCCAGATACGCCGCCAGTGCCACACCGAGTGCCACCCACTCCGCAGCCTGGAAGTCACAATATACACGCAAAACTGCTCTGCCAAGTCGGGAAAGGTGACGTTTTCCTTTGCAGTGTCGTTGTGATGGCAGGGGACATTTGCAGTCAGTGTTCTGGGCACCAGGGATGTGAAGTCCAGGGAAAGGAGAGGGAGAGGGAGAGGGAGAGGGAGAGGGAGAGGGGGAGAGAGAGAGAGAGAGAGCGAGTGAGCGCGAGCGGGCTCAGGCAGAACAGCTGCAGTGTACCAGGAGGGGCAGGACCCAGTTTGAAGCAAAGATGAAGGAACCAGAGACTGATCAGGGCCACCTGGGAGTTTGTCCAAGTCTAGGAGGGAAGAGAGTGTTTTCAGTGTGATCTAAGGAAGATGTAAGCATAAGGTGAAAATGGAAACCTCAGCTTGGGATTTTTCAGAAGGGGTGATGAGGAGATGGAGAAGACATCTCTAGGGATGTCTGAAGCCTCCGTCAGATCCGTCCCCTCTGCTGTCTGGGTGAGGTGTTGGGGTGAGGAGGAATGGGGAGCTTTCCCCTCTGTGGGTCATATTAAGGATGACACGCTCATCTTGCCGTTCCGTCCACAGAGCTCTCCTGAGCCTCCTTTCTACCCGGCCCTCACTGGCCTCCGTGTGCCAGGCACCGGGACATGTTCGCACCTTCTTAGCGTGCCTCAAATCTGTCCTCGTTAAATGCTCGGCTGAAGGCTCCCTTCACCCTCCACCTCTCCCTCAAAATGTCACGGTGAGCTCTCAGGTGCTGCTGCCACCAACAGCTGTTCAGTTAAGCTGTTCCTTCTCAGTCCTGTCTTCTGCCAAATTTCTACCGAACTTCAGACATGCAGAGAAACCAGAAGTGGTTGAAAAGCCGGCACTCCCATGGCAGGAAAAAGAGAAGAATGTGAATCAGGCAGCGATAAGGTATGTAACCAGCTCTGGTACATTTTGGAGGCTGCTGTGTCCTCTGCCGGCTCTGCGAGGACCGCTCGGAGAAGCCTGTCTTCGGGGCCATTGCTGCCCACTTAGCCCGGACTTGTTCCCCATCCTGCCCACCTTGCCGGAAGCTGCAAAGAATTGGCTTTACACTGAGTTGTTTGATCTGCTCGGCAGGAACGCTGTGGAAGGGGCCTCAGGCCTTTTTATCCTGAAGATGCCCCGAGGTAGGAAAATCTGCCCCGGGTGGTTGCAGGTGGAAGGGGTTGAGTTCATTAGCTGAGTGCCCTTAGGAAAGCCCTGAGAGCTGGCTGTCCTCCCAATCCTGTGTCATCCTTCCTGCCAGGCACTTGGCTGTGCAGCCAGAGACCACACGCCCGGCCTCCTCCAGAGCTGTGGCCTCCCGTAGAGAGAAGTGACATGTGGAGACACTGTCTGACCTGACCTCTTGCTTCTTCTCCTTCCCCCTTTCTTGGGCTGGATCCTGGACCTGGGGGGGACCCAGCCTCCCCCATGCAGGCGAAGGCAACAACACTAGGGGAGGCCAGACCGGCAAGCTGGGGCACCCTGGGTCTCAAGAGGGCTTCATGACATGGCGCTGCCTGGCCAGCATGGGCCTGTGGGCTCCATACTGCACAGTGTCAGAGGAACAAATGTCTGTCCTGTTTAATCCATGGAATTTTTGTCTCTGTTGTAGCAGCTTAGTTTCCACCTTCCTGGCTACAACACCCATGGCTGTGCCGGGGGAATCCCATCTCCCTTACACGGCTGTGGTGAGGGTGAAATTACAGGGTGTACCTAAGCATCTTATAAGTTGAGAGTACTATTGCAATGTTAAGTCTTACAGTTTTTCCATTCCTTGCGAGACCCCCAGGTGGAGCTTGGCGGAGGAAGGGACAGAGGGCAGGTGCCAATAATACAGTCTCTGGAGGGAAAAGCAACAGGAAGGGACAAAGAGAGAAGCATGATGACCAAATGACCCGGCTTTAGAGTCTGATCCTGCTGCTTTTTACCTTAGGCAAGTCACTTAGGCTCTCTGTCCTCCTCCCGTCTTCTCAGACAAAGCAGGATAATGACGGTAGCGACCTTGTCGGGTCAGGGTGAAGATTAAATGTTTGCTGCCAGGACTCATGCAAATACGATGCCGGGAGCCACGTGCAACCCGTTCTGCAACGTGAGGACCGCTCCACAGATGAACGCGGGTATTTGTATGTCCTGTGCGTTCACAGGAGAGGACAAACGGGAACCGAGAGATGGGGCGCACGGGTGGGTGGGCGGCCTGTCCGCCTCTGGGCTCGCCGCCAGCCAGTCCCACTTCAGTCTCCTCGGGCGGACTCTCCAACAACCCCCCGAGGCCGAATCACACTGCTGCTCCACTCCTGCTGCCGCACTTCACCGGCTCTCGGACGTACAATATTCGTCACGTGTTTCAAAACCCGGGGTGCAGTTTAGAATCGACGGCACTTTACAATGGACCTGGGCCAAGTAGGGACTGTGATGTGGTTGTTGCTGCCTATTATTGCACAAGCGAACTGGGTCACAGCTGTCCACGCTACTGTCACTGCGACTGAGTTACCCGTGCTGTTAGTGTGACTGTTGCTTCAGCTATCTCCGTGAAGATTGCATTAACAGTGAATTCCAGGTATCAGCGTTTGCACGATGAACTGTGGTCTCGAGTAGATGTGGCAGCAGCGGCAACGGGTGCATTTGATACCAATGCAGGAGGCATTCTGTGGTCGGAGGCACACTGACCATGCCGCGGGACTCTCCCGAGACGCAAGTGTCAGGAGGGTTCTGGGACCTCAGGCAGGGCGCGTCCCTGTATGAATACCTGAAACGGCGCTCTGCTTTGTTCTTGAGATATGCACGTAAGGACCGTCGGCCCCCTGCCAGGTTATGCAACTAAAGACGGAAAAATTGCCAGATACCACAGAATGCATGAAAAGAATATCTAAAGCCACAAGAGGCCATGTGGTGAAGAGTGCTATAATTAAAGCATTAAGCCACTTAGCAGGGTGCCAGAAACTTCTTGCAAACTTTGAATAGAAACAGATTAATTTCCTGTAACTTGTGATTCAGTTGAAGGAAAATGTATACATTAAACCAAATGGAAAATGCGGATGAAACCTCCGACATTTCTGCATGTTTAAAATGTATGCTGAAGGCAGGAAAGAGATAAAGAACTTGATCGTGGTGTAGAAAAAGCATCCTATTAACACGCATACTTTCAGTGGTCAAAAGTGGTCACTAAATTTAATTTAGCCCACAAGATAATATTTACAAATAAGATGCTCATCAAAGAAGGTTTAAAAACTAGAACGATGGATGCAGGTTGAATTTCTACAAGACTGGCTGAAAGTGATCTGAAGCTGACGTCATGGCGCTCTGCACACACCGTGAAGAATGTTGGTTCTTAATGTAGTTTGTGGACATATATTCATGTAATTAAAGAAGAGGCTTATGAGGAGTTTAGGGACTTGGTTGTCATTATTATTTTATTTATTTTTATCGTATTTTTCCATTACCATTTAACCCTCTACACACACACCCTGCTTGTCCCCACAACCACCACACTGAGGTCCCTGTCCGTGAGTCCTTTCTGGAAGGCATCGAGATGAGCCAGGACAAGTGGAATAGGGATACTGAAGTGAAGTGGCCAGGCAACTTACATCCAGACATAGAAGGTTACCTCCCCAGAGATGACATCCAGGCCTCTGTTATATTTCTGCTCTAGGCCCAGAAAAGCAGCAAAACCAGGTGGGCAACGCCAGGACCGGCGGCGCCAACGAAGGACCCTGCCCTGGAGAGGACGATTTTGCACCATGTCTCATAAACATGCCTTTCTTCGTCTGGATGAGCCCAGGCTGCTTTCCTCAGTTCTGACATGCACACGCGTATGTCAGTTCTGACAGGCACACCCTGTGTCGAGTCGCTGAGAGAAGCACAGGCTGTCCGCCTCACTGTCATGTGCATTCTGAGGGGCCACACCATCCCCCCGAGGCCATTGCTCCACTGAGCGTGCTCTAAACACAGCTTCAGGTCCTGCTCGCCCCACCTGGCACTGACTTTAATAAACGCACCCTCCTAGTCACCTGGACTTGCACTGTGAAATCTTTCCTGCCAAAGGCAAGAGCCCACGCACTACAGCTGGCCCTAGGCAGACCCACTCTGGGCCAGGACCCTGCCCCGTAGCAGAATGACTGGGTATCTGAGCCCAGCAATTGATTTTAGGGTGCTGGTTTCCCCTCACCCCTGGAAATTTTGTTCTGCCTCCAAGATAACACCACTAGTCATCACTGCTTTCTTGGCATCCAAGTCCCTGAGGTATCAGCACCAGCCGGGCAGTGAATCTGCCTGGAGACCTGGGCCCGGACCCGCAGCAGCTCCAAGTGCCAGGGCCCTCCTGCCCATCTCGTCCTTTACTCCCCGCTCCTGGAACAGCGCGGCGGTTCCCCGCGGCGTTTGCTCTCTTATCCATCTTCCAGTGCCTGTCAAACCGATTTTCTGTATGACATTCTCTCTGTTAAGGCAGCTCTTACGGCCTCTGTCATTTCTCCAGAAGAAATGACTATTTTGAAGTTGGTATATATCATTTATATGCATTTTAGCTACACAAGATTAACATAAATAAACTCGTTCTGTATGTATAACTTTGAAACTTGCTCTTTTTCGTGCTTTTCTTTTCAAATGAATACTGGATGAAACAGATACCTAATTGATTTGTTTAAACTGTATTGTATAGAAATCCCAGTTGGCTTATTTGTTGCCCTACTGAAGAATAGGTCGTTAATGTCTGCTTTGTTGTTATTACAAACATGGTTTTATGGAAGATTTTTTTCCATCTCTTTGGGTTGATGTGCAAGAATTTCTCGGGCATAAGCCCAGAAGTGGGCTTGTGGGGTCATAGCAGATGTATCCACCTAAATCCACTTGATTGAATTTGCTGTCCAAACACACTGCTTCTGTACGGTCCCCTGGAATTCCACCAGCCGTTATTATTAGCCGCCCTCTTCCCACCAACCTAATGGTGTGATGTGGGATTGAAGTTTTGGTTGAATTAATTTGCATTTTCCTGATTATTAATCAGGATGAGCATTTTTAGAAAAGTACACTGGGTGTCTGAGATTCCTCCTTCACATGTTTCTTTCTATTTTTTGTCTTTTCCTATGGTAGGAGGTTGGGATATAAATAATCTGGATATTAATCCATTGCCATTATATGTATTTTAAGTATATTTTTCTACATGGTGGCTGGTCCTTTAACATTGTTCTTTTCTGTTGTAGAAACGCTTTAAATATCGTGAACCTTTTCCTTCAGGAGTTTTTACCCTTTTATATCTTGCCAAAGAAACCTTCTCCTACTACAAGTTTCTGAAAATATTCTACTGTATTTTCTTCTAAACATTTAATTTTTTTAAAAAAATTGTTCTTTATTGTACCTGCACTGACTTTCATGTGTGATGGAAAGTCAGAATATAATTCCACCACTTTCCACAGGGAAGGCCTTCTGTCTGAGCCCGCTTCACCCCGTGCACTGGTCTTTGTGTGTCTTCCTGTCCCCACCCCACACCCCAGCACTTAGAGACAGCCTGAGAGACAGCCTTAGAGCCCTGATGTACCACAGGGCACTTAGGGTGAGCGATTCACTGTGGCTTATTTTCTTCAAATTTCTCTCGGCTCTTTTTCGCCTTTTACTCAAAGTGCACTTTAGGGTGAAACTTCATTTAAAAACCCTGTTGGGATGTTGATCAGAATCGTTCTAAAGTTTTGCTAGTTTATAAATTTGTGCCTTTTTCATGTACCGAGGGGCCCTCTGACTTACTGAGGGTTTGCTATTTGAACCAGTAACACCGAAATCACATAGATCTTGTTGAAATGCAGAATGTTGGGTTCTGTCCTGTCCTCACTGAATCCGGATCCGCACTTTACCAAGAGCCGCAGATTGAAATGCACGTCATTAACACCTGAGAAGCGTGGTTCTCATGCCACCCCCTCCTCTTTCTAAATGTAGAAACAGGGTTTAGGGTTTTGACTTCATTATTGAACCCTCTTCCCTGCTAGATCCTCTAAGTCAAAAATGTCTACCCTGTTAATAAGTCCACCCCCACCTCTGACTCTGGCCCCACCCTGCTATTATTCCCCGTCATCCTCTCCTTTCTCAAACTGCCTGACAGGGGGTGTCTGCGCTTGCTGCCCCCGCTTCAGCTTTCGGCCATTTCCCTGGCTTCCATTCCCCATAACTCCATAAAAAACAGCTTGAGTTCCAGTTACTAAGGCTCCTCTAATTTCCAAACTCACTGAGCATCCCCAGGGGTCACTCCACTTGACCCTTTGCCAGCACCGCTGCACCCGTCACGCCATTCTTTTCCTCCCTATTTTCAAGGCCGTGGACTCAACTCAGGCCCCTGCCCCCGTTTTCCTGCACCCATGGGATTCCCTCTTACCCAATACTCCCCTCGGCAAACCGGATCCTCTATAAAGCATCCAGGGTGTGTCCACATGTAAACTGGAGCACACAACTGCTTCACTTCGAACCATTCTCTGGGGCCACATGACCCGCACAGATCAACCCCCCTCTTTTGGGGGCCATCACGAGAGGGCCTTAGCTGACTTCTCGGTGGCTGAACTCTCCCCGCTCATCTTCTCATCACGCCTTTTCATGTACCTTGTCCCCTGAGAGGACCTGCACTTCCCTGATACCCCGCATCATTTCCTCTGTCTGTGTTATTTCTTCTGCCAGAAACGCCCTTGGTCCCTATTGCTTCTTTATCAAATATGTGCTCATCCTTCAAGGCTCAGTCTGAACGTCTTTTCCTCTGTGAAGCCTTCCTTCCCCGCCTANGTTACTAAAGCTCCTCTAATTTCCAAACTCACTGAGCATCCCCAGGGGTCACTCCACTTGACCCTTTGCCAGCACCGCTGCACCCGTCACGCCATTCTTTTCCTCCCTATTTTCAAGGCCGTGGACTCAACTCAGGCCCCTGCCCCTGTTTTCCTGCACCCATGGGATTCCCTCTTACCCAATACTCCCCTCGGCAAACAGGATCCTCTATAAAGCATCCAGGGTGTGTCCACATGTAAACTGGAGCACTCAACTGCTTCACTTCGAACCATTCTCTGGGGCCACATGACCCGCACAGATCAACCCCCCTCTTTTGGGGGCCATCACAAGAGGGCCTTAGCTGACTTCTCGGTGGCTGAACTCTCCCCGCTCATCTTCTCATCACGCCTTTTCATGTACCTTGTCCGCTGAGAGGACCTGCACTTCCCTGATACCCTGCATCATTTCCTCTGTCCGTGTTATTCCTTCTGCCAGAAACGCCCTTTGTCCCTATTGCTTCTTTATCAAGTATGTGCTCATCCTTCAAGGCTCAGTCTGAACGTCTTTTCCTCTGTGAAGCCTTCCTTCCCCGCCTAGATGGCCACCATGGGCTCTATGGCTATGACTGTCCTGGTCACAAGTAGGGCAGGTGCCGTTTACCCATCCCCGCTACCAGCCTATGAACTGGTCATGGCAGGACTTGCTGTTGCTTTTCTTTATGTCCCCAGTGTAGGCATACGGTAGGCACGTGATGGATGCTTATTGAATGTACAGTTGGAAGACTGAATCGAGTTAGTGGAGGAGACATTTGTTCACGGTGCTCATGCTGTCTCCTTGCTTGCATCTGTTTCTGCAATTTGAGCCCATGCTCCTGGGACCAGAGAAAATTCTTCCTCCCCTGGGAAGCCCTTCCTGCAATGCTCTAGCTACAGGCGATCTCTCTCCTCTTGTGCTGAAATGCCACTTCTTTTTGTCCCCCTCTTAGATGTGCAAGGTCTGTCCAGAAAGGGTCCAGCCATCGTTAATATGATGCGAATGGTTTTGGCGAAATCTATGTAACCTGACAGCCAAGGACAGTGGATTGAAATGCACATGCATGAATAAGGACCTCACTGTACTAGTCAGTGGGGGCGGTAGGTGCTGTTGCGTGAGCCCATGTACTGTGTGGCTGTCCCAGTCAAACTGACTGAGTAGAGCAATGAATCGGCATCAAATTTTGCGTTCAACTTAAAACATTCCTCTGGGCGAACTCTCTGGATGATTCAGAAGGCCACAGCTCTGGGCTACCAGTGACTGGCAGCTCCATCCTGCCGACAGGCCTGCGCATGTGTCATGTGAAACGATAGCTGGCCTGTCCTACCCTTTACCCCGAGTTCCCTTCAGAAGCCCGAAGTTCGGCACCTGATATTTCCTAGACTCTCAGATAAAGAAGTCTGTGGCACAGCGGGTGGGACTTTTGAGTAGTCTTCTTCAGCCACAGAATTTGCCAGGGATTTGTTGGCGAAATCCTGCTCAAATACTTACCTTCCTCAGAACCCCCATGCGGAACCACCCTATTTAAAATTGCGACACTCCCGACCCCTATACCTGTTCTCCTTTCCTTTTTCTTAGCCCGGTCACCCTCCAGTGTGCCACGCTATTGTAGTTCCTGGTGATGGTCACTGTCTTTATCTTCCTCCCCCGGGAGAGTGGGAGCCTCGACACTACAGGGATATTTGTTCTGTTGGTTCATACCCCAAGCCCTTACTTAGAACAGTGCCTGGCACACGGCAGAGGCTTAACAAACATTTGTTGAATGAATCAGTGATATTTTACAAGAAGAATGGGTTCTAAATATCAGCTCCAAAATATTTCTCATTTTGAGACTCTAATTAACTTAGCTGTGTAAGCAATCTTCACTTGTGAACAGTTTCATGATGTCATACGTGCTATATTTACATGTATCATAGCTTTTAGTAACTTCCTTACCAACTATAGGCATTTTAGTCTTACTCTCAGGCCAAAAGCCACGAAACTGGTCATTACCTTCTTGAGAGACAAGTGGATCTAATATAGTCTGATCTCTCTAATTAAGCCTGTAATATCCTAAGATCATTTAATTATATACCACTTTCTATTTTATTTTCAGTTGCACATGACCTCTGTCCTTGGGTACTTAATGATACCAATTAAGTACTTCTTTAACTGTGGAGTGCTATAATAATTTATTTCTTGCTATAACTATTGCGGTTGAAAAATGGAAGCTGAAATAGGTAAAATAAGCCAGGTGGTGGAAGACAAATATTGTACGATCTCACCTTTGAGTGGAACCTAATCAACAAAAGAAACAAGCATGCAAAATAGAACCAGAGACATGGAAATAAAGAACAAACGGACAGTAATCAGAGGGGAGGGAGGAGAGGGATAATGGGGGGAAATCGAGAATGGCTGTCAAGGAACGTGTACAGAGCACCCTGGGACAAAGCCAGAGTGGGTAGGTTTGAGGGTGGGGGTGGGGGTGGGTGGAGTGGGTGTGATGGAATGGGGGAGGTAACTGTGCTTGAACCACAACAAAAAATAATTATAAAATAAGTAAATAAAAAATGTAAGCTGTTATCATGCGACAGCGACATGCTATTGACAGCAACAACACCTCGGGGTTTGGTCCCCTGAAACGCAAGTGGCACCCTGGCCTGCCGCCCCTGCCACCCCCCGACTGTGTTTCCTGCCTCCAGCTCTTCCCCCCCACTTCTGACCCCTTGAGCCCCACCAGACCATTCGCCTTAGGTTCCAGCTCTGCCCACCCACGCTGACCTCAGAGCAGCCTCGCGTCCTTATTGCCCCACTCCCACAAACTCTGGACTGTCCCTGCTTCCCCTGTGCCTCGGTCATCTTGGACACTGTCACTGGGCTCCTGCTGGTGCCTCTGGCCAGGGATGTCCTCAGGCCTGAATTTTTTCTGCCAAGTTCTCTTCATCTTTCAGAGCCAGATGAAAGGCCACCTTCTTTATGAAACTTTTTTCTAATTCCTGCCATTGGATATGCTTCTCTTTTCTCTAAAATACCATTACTTTTTTTAAAATTTTGTAATATGTAGATCATTATTGTTCCTTCTTATTTAAATTATTTTTAGGGTGATAAAAACCCTTAACCTGGGATCTACCCACTTTTTACCCCAGACTTATTGAGGATTAAATGACAAATAAAAGTGGTATTTAAAGTGTATGATGTGATGATTTGATGATATATACTGTGAAAGGTCCCCCATGCGCTTGACACCATGCAGTACTTGTCTCTGTTGGGCTTACCTATTCGGCATCAGAACACCCCACATTTAACCACATTGTCACAAGTGGCCGTATATCCTTCTTTTTAAATGCTGCACATTATCCTGAGCAGTCAAATATTTTCCACCCTTCTATTCACACTTACTGCAAGTAAGTTTCACTTTGAGTTGGTGCAAGACACAGAGGGGACGTGATAAGATGAGCGATGCAAGTTTGGAAGTGGCGTAATGGGCGATGGGCAAAGGGTTGACTCGGAATCTCTGCACAGCAGTGCTGGGAATTGAGGTGGGGCACACACATGTGCAATGTTGTTAAAGGATTAATAATAAGAACAACAACAATATATTACGTGCTAAGCAATGCACTAAGCGTTTTACAACGATGATTTTACACCAGCCTTTTACTTAATACTCAC
Organism: Sturnira hondurensis; assembly: GCF_014824575.4. Lineage (NCBI taxonomy): Eukaryota > Metazoa > Chordata > Mammalia > Chiroptera > Phyllostomidae > Sturnira > Sturnira hondurensis. The sequence continues at coordinate 14,950,175 of NW_028082350.1, read as the reverse complement.
TGCTACCTTTGAGGCTGTTTATTCCCACTTTGTGTATGAAGTGAGCAAGCCTTGATGATTTATTCAAGTCTACATGGCTAATGAGAGGCGGAGTCAAATTCACCAACCAGCTCTTTTTGCCTCCACATTTGGAGCCTTTAACAACTGCACTAGCCTTTCTTTTTTTAAAAAAATATTTTATTGATTGATCTTTAGAAGTGAAGGGAAGGAGAGAGGAAGAGAAACAGCAATGTGTGGTTGCTTCTCATGCATCCCCTGCTGGGAACTGGCCCCTGCCGGGAACTGGCCTGCAACCCAGGCATGTGCTCTTCTTAAGAGAAACTGATCTTACAGGTGTGAGGCGCCCTTTGGGTCAAATGTAAAATTACTCGGCCAGCGGGCAAGCCCCGCCTCTCTTGGGACTTTAGCTCTCATCCCTGTAAAACATGCCCGTGTTGAAGGTGGGAAGAGGGGAAAGGTTTAGGGGATCTCCAGGGCCCTCTGAGCTCTCCTCACCTTCCAACATTCTAACCCTATGGCAAACGTGCGCTAACAGCTCCTACTTGGAGCTGCAGCATGAAACACCGGGCAGCCTGTGCACAGTGCTCCTGGTGCCTTGAGTTTGTACGGGGCAATCTTGTTTGTGACTTTTCCAGTTGCACCAGAAAATATAGGTCCGACTGCTAATATTTTCTTCTGAGTCACATTTTCCTGTATATCACACTTCGGGGGCAGAGAAAGGGCTTTCAGGCTTTCTGACTATCTACAAATAATCTGTTTCTGTCCCTGATTTTTGGCATTTTTTGTGATCATGGTGGGTAGAGTATGCATTTTCTTGATCTCTGGAGACTTCAGTCTCATCTCAGCTGAGATTGTCAAGGGGGGTGCTGAAAGCCACTATTTAGCCTGATGGGAAAACAGGGTCCTGCCTGCCTGTGGACTCCTCTCCTTACTCAGCGCTTCCTAATTCTAGCACATTTCCTGTTCGGATACCTGCTTTGTATCACAGAACCACCCAGCATCTTTCATTTCTATTAATTTGGAGCCAATTCGCAGAAAAAAACACACTCCCCATTGAGTTGAGAAACACTCAATTACTGTAGTTGTTTCTCCTTAGAAAAGAAATGCACTTTTTTCTTATGAAGGACTACCTAATTTTTCACCTCTGAATGCATGCATGGTTAGTTTTGTTTAAAGTCTGACACTCAGAAAGCAGTCTTGTGTCAATATTTATGTAAAAGTGGCAGGCTGTGGGTCAGAAAATCTAGGAGGTAATTTAAAAATACACTTTGAGTATGTTACATGCAGATTTTCTAGGAGACAGATCTGTTTTATTAAGCTAGATGTGCAGCTTTTTATATCTTTGTTGATATATAAACTATGACTTTTATCAGCAATATTTATAGTGTTGCAGTACCAACACATCAAAAATAAATCTCACCAGAAATTAGAGTTCATCTGGGCACAGTGCGAAGGGCCTGAACCCTCAGGTCCCCAAGCATGGGACATTTGGCCTTCTATATTAAGAGAGCCTGAGAATTTCCTGAGATTTGCCTCAAGTGAAACTCTACCAGTTCTCCTTCCATTTAGCCTGGAGTTATCTTTAATTAATTGGCAAGGAGAAACTTTTAGCAAAAAAAAAAAAGAAAAAACACATAGAAATTCAATTCACACAGATTTTCTGAATGCCTGTTTTCTGTGGGTACTATGCATGACGGGACATTTAGAACTGATGAAGCGGTGGCCTCTGCTCTCCAGGGAGTCCCAGTGAAGTGGCCGGGACAGACAGGAACAGCTGGGACACAAGGTAGGTAGTGCTAATAAGTGTTGCAATTTGGATGTTGTGAAAGTACTGGAGTGCAAGAGATTAACACCTTCAGAATATAAAGGGCTTCCCCCTCCCCACATTTTCTTCCAGAAAGCTCCTTAGAGCAACACTCCTGGCTTCCCTCCTCACTATGGGAGGACTGATGTTAGACCTCTGAGTTGGAAGATAAAGCTCAGCTCGAGTCTTCTCTCCGGAGTGTGTCAAGTTCAGTGGTGGAGGTGCCTGCTTTCATAAGCAAAGGCTGCGCTTGCCCAAGAGCACGGGACCAGAGGGAGAAACCGAACTTGGGGCTTTGTCTTAACAGGCCTGTTGGACACTTACAGTGATCTTGCTTTTCAACGGTGATAAGAGACTAATGATAATGTTGGCAAAGATCAGGATGTGGCCATAAGACTGTACAGAAACACTTCCATCTTAAAACAAACACAATTTAGTTGCAGAGAACAGGTGAAGTCACTTCTCCTTTTGCTGATCAGTTACCTGAAAAATTTTACATGGTATTAACCAGTTTCTGGCAGATGCAATGTTGCATAACTGACAACTCCAAAATTCAATGGCTTGTAACGACAAACTCTTCATTCATAGCTTATAAGTCGGAGTGTTGGCCATGGCTCTACTGGGCTTTGCGAGGCTTGGCACGTCTCCTTCTCTGGGAGGTGTTCTCACAGTGGAGGGCAGGAGTGCAAAAGGGGCGAACTGTAACTGGCGGTAGCCCTTATAGTCAGTCTTCACAGCTAGCATATCATCACCTCATTCTACGTTTAATTGGTTAAAGCAAGCCACATGACCGAGTCTAAAATCCTATGGGGCAAAGAAGTATATATACTCACAGTGAGCCAGGACAAGGATGGGAACAGAAGGAAAGATTATCATACAACTTCTCACATGTATGTCTGCCTTGTATGTAGTTTCTTGTATTACCTAAAATCTTTTGCTGCTTTTAATGCCATTTTATCATCTAAATTATATGTTCGATTTTGTCTTGGATATAACTCTAAAGATATTCACATTTTTAAAATTTATTTTCCTGCAATCACACATCATTAAAAACGCCTCTAGGTGAGTATTATAACCAAACTACTCACATGAGCTATTATAATCTACTCATAAAATGCTGGGGAAGCCCATGAAGTGGGGCAAATACTCGACTACCAGAAAATATTTTATTTATTAATATTCTTAGATGAGCCAGGCTTGCAACTACTGTTGCCTCTCTGGTGGGCTGACTCTAAGGCGCCTCAGTGACCTCTGTCTCCTGGTCCTCCCACCCTGTGGCCCCCTTCCCAAGTGTATGTGGGACCTGTGACTTGCTTGCGATGAGTGGAATATGACAAATGTCATGTAATGTGTGTGATTACATAAGACTGTAAACGCTGTTTTGCAAGGAGATTCTCCCCTGCTGGCTTTGAGGGGAAAGTAGCTGTCTTGGGAAGACCCACGTGGCAAGAAACTGAGAGCGACTTGCAGCTGACAGTCGGCGACAAACCAAGGCCCTCAGTGTGACAGCTCACGGGAACCTGAATGCTGCCGACAGGCATCAGGGCTTGGAAGTGGGTCCGTGCCCGGTTGGGCCTCAGGTGAGAGGCCCAGATGGGCCCGTGGGTCCGCGGGTCCAGGGCTTGGAAGTGGGTCCGTGCCCGGTTGGGCCTCATCTGCAGCCCCAGATGACCCCCGGATTGAAACCTCACAAAACTGTGAGAGGGAGGACCCACTGAAGCCTTTCACATATTCCGTTTCCCTAGGAAGTGTGAGAGAATAAATGTTAGTGTTTTATGTGTTGTTAGACAGTAATAGAAAACTTTTAATTTCACTATCCACTTCAGAGTACGGAGGATGAAGTGTCTCCGTTAGTTTCTTTTACCTGCAATTCTATTACTGATACTTCATTCTGATTTCACATTTTATTACAGTTGACTTAACTGATGCATCAAATCTAGAATTTTTGGTGGTAAGCATTGTGCAAGCAGATCTTCTTCAATTCCTCTATGTCATGTGAACTGTTTGTTTACAGGCAATTAAAATACACACTTTTTTGTTTATTGATTAATTATTTAATTAGTTAATATTTATTAAATGTTTGCAGTGTGTTTGGTACAATTCTATGAGATAAGGATGCAAAATAGGAAAGACAGGAATGGTATCTAACTCCACAAAACTAACATTTTATTGGAAGAGTCAGAGAACAATTAAATAATTTTTAAATTACACATTGGAATAACTGCATAGAGAAAATAAATCACTGTGATCTAGAAATAACTATAAAACCTATTCCAGAAAAGTCTTTCAAGGAGTTAGCATTTAAACTGAGATTGAAAAGATAAGAAGGAGCAAATATATTGCTTAATTTCCACCAGATTAGAACCAGATGAATTCTCTTGGTGCAAAATTGTGTTTGCACATGTGTGCACATGTGTGTGTGTGGAAATAATGTGGATGAGATTTATAGTAAGAATTTGGCTCAGAAACAAATGCAAACAAAAGTACCTGGGCATTCAGGAGATTGAAAAAATATGATAAGGAACAAAAAAAGTATATATATTTGGAATATATTCTTACAATAACTTTGGTAAGAATTTTAAGGTATAATACTTTGCTAGCAATTCTTAGAACAAGAAAAAAGATGTTTTTAAATTACAAAGAGCTAGATATTCAGTCTTACTGAGTACACATTAAATGTATACATAGCTAGACTCTTACTTAGTCGGGAGCAAAATCAAGCCATTTCTGAAACCATCTTGTATACCCATCTCCCTCTGGCAGCCCTAGCTCATTTCTCTTTTTTCTGCAATTGCTATGCTCACCTTTATGAAGCTACAGAGATTTCATCTCCCTGAAAATCCAAATCTCTTGCCTCTGTCACACCTGCGCATGCAGTGATTTTTACCACGAAGGTGAGTATGCATTCTGGGAGTGCCAAGAAGGAAATAAGTTTTCCTCTTACTTTGGCTGGAACTTTTTCCTTTCTGATTACTTTCCAGGGTGTTTGTCTCTTGGGCATCCTCTTGTTGTTCATAAATGTGTCTCCCCAAAGCGTGTTTTCAACTGGAAGGGCATCTGCCTCGACAGCCTGGCGCCATCTGAACTGGAAATGTGTGCTTTGTGGACATTCGTTATCATTGAGAAAGACAAATAGTGGAGATTTGTGTCTATGAACTCTGCGTGTGTGTGTGTGTGTGTGTGTATGTGTACAAAAAAAAATGAGAGAGAGAAGTATGAGGGAGTCAGAATAAAGAGGCACGGGGAAGTAAAGAGGAAAAAATTCTTTGAGACAGTGGATAAACAGAAATCAGTGTTTGAGACAGTGGATAAACAGAAATCTGTTTGACGTGAGGTAGGTGTCAGGGTTACAAGGAAAGTCACACCAGGACTGTTTACTGATTAGACAGCGAGGAGATCATGTCAGAAGGGAGCTACCACAAGGGGAACGTCTTCAGACAGACAGGATGGCTCCAGAGAAGAAAAATGGGCACAAGGCAAGAGTCCAGCTTGCCCTCCTTTTCTGGGATGTGTTCTAGAAGGAGAGGCTAACGGAAGGTCCTTTGGACAGTGGATTTAATGAGTCAGAAGTCAACCTCTTCGGGACTAGGATAAAGGCACGTGGCACATTGTTTTGAAGTACAACAGGGAAGAAGGATTACTTAGAAATTGATGCCCAAAGGTAGTCCTCCCTCCCCACAGTATCAGAGGAGTCGAGCACTTGGATTGGGGTTATCAGTGAGTGGTGACAAGAGTAGAATTTGAATGGGTACAGTAGAAGCTGATGAATATGTTAAAGGGTGTTAACACAGTTAAAATATCTATAAATTCTGCCCTGGCTGGTATAGCTCCGTGGATTGAGGGTGGACTTCGAACCAAAGAGTCGCCAGTTCAGTTCCCAGTCATTGCACATGCCTGGGTTGCAGGCCAAATGCCCCAGTGGGGGCCACGTGAGAGGCAACCACACATTGATGTTTCTCTCTCTTTCTCCCTCCCTTCTCCTCTCTCTCTAAAAAAAATAAATAAATAATTTTTAAAAAATCTATAAATTCCTAGGGATTCCAGATGAAGTGGAAAGTCAAGGCAAGAGTCTGGTATCCTACTAGGATTTAGGCAAAAGAAGAACATTTGTTGCTGCTGGAGCTCCTGGGGGGGCATTGATTAATCTCACCCCTCTCCCCCCCACCCCCTCTCACAGCAGACGATCTTATGTAGCCTTCTCTCTTGAGCATTGGCCAGGCATTTCTTTAAACTTTCTTCTTTTACTTGCCTTTTAACATATCCTACTTCTTTTTCTTTAATTTTTTAAAAAGATTTTACTTATTTATCTTAGAGGGGAAGGGAAGGAGAGAGAGAGAGAGAAATATCAATGTATGGTTGCCTCTCATGCGTCCCCTGCCAGGAACTGGCCTACAACCCAGGCATGTGCCCTGACTGGGAATCGAACCTTGATCATGTGGTTTGCAGGCCCGTGCTCAATCCACTGAGCTACATCAGCCAGGGCTAACATATCCTACTTCTAATCTTTCAAAGATTCCTTCTTTAACTCTGTCTCCCACTGGAGCTTGAAAAACAAACATATCATAAATATTATTATTCAGTTAAATTCTAGGTAACCACAATAGATTGAGCATCCATGCATAGTTGTGCAAAGTGTGGGGAGGAAGAGAAAAGGAAGCTGCCCCCACTATTTGAGACCTACCCACACCAGCAGATTACTGGGGACAGACTCACACCGCACAAGCAGATACTGCTCGGTGCCATAGGCACACTCATGGAGGTGGAGCAGAACAGGTAGTCCTACCTGGGAATGAGCACGGTGCTTAACAAGCACCTTGTTAAGCTGCCTTGAGTTGGATTTTATTTACTATGGATTTTTTGTCTTTATTTTTTATTAAATGTATTGGGGTGACCTTGGTTAATAGAATCATAGAGGTTTCAAGTATACATTTCTATGACACATGATCTTGTATATTGAACTGCGTGTCTACCACCCAAAGTCAAATCATCTTCTGTCACCATAGATTTGGCCCCCTTTATCCTATATTATCTCCCCACCCTACTTCCCTCTGGTAACCACCATACTCTTATCTGTGCCTAAGAATTTGAGTTCTATATCCCATATATGAGTCATAGGGTCTCCTTCCTCCCTTACCCGCAGGATCTGACTAGTTACCCAATCCCATTTTTCAATCTCTTAGCTGCCTCTGAGCCCTGCACTTTATTGAAATCATATGGTTCTTAGCTTTTTTCCTAGTATTCCATTACATAAATGTACCACATCTTCTTTACTTAATCATTTATTGAAGGACACTTTGGTTGCCTCATGTCTTGGCCACCATGAATAATGCTGCAATGAACATAGGTGTGCACATATCTTTGAGAATAAATGTTTTCATATTTTTTAGGTAGATACTCAGGAGAGGGATTGCTGGGTCATATAGTAACTGTTCTTAGTTTTCAGAGAAACCTCCATACAGTTTTCCCTAGTGGACGTACCAGTCTACATTCCCACCAGCAGTAAATGAGAGTTCCTTTCTCTCCACAACCTCTCCCACACTTGTTATTACCTGTCTTGTTGATACTGCCCTTCTAACACGTGTGAAGTGGTATCTTATTGTAATTTTGATTTGTATTTCCCTAATAGTAGTGAAATTGAACATCTTTTCATGCCTCTGTGGGCCATCTGTATGTCTTCTGGCAAGAGATGTCTGCTCGGGTCCTCTGTCCATTTTTTAGTTGGTTCGTCTGGTGTTGCATTGTATGAGTTATTTATATATTTTGGATATGAACCCCTCGTTGGAGCTGTTGGTTGCAAATATCTTCTCCAATTTGGTTGTTGCCTTTTTATTTTGTTGGTGGTTTCAAATTAAAGGATGGCAAGGACATGAGGGACAGATGATGGGGAGGGACAGGGGAGGGCTTTTCCAGGTGAAGGCAACACCCTGTATGGAGGCCTGCAGTGAATAGCAAGCGTGGTGCATGTCAGAAGTGGACGGGAAGCTATGGCTGAATTACACAGGGTAGGTTTGGGGGAGTGGTGAGGAATTTGGAGAAAAGGCAGAGAGCAGCCAGTTCCCGGAGGCTTGGTTTGCGGGGCAAGGTAGTAGTGTGGACACGACCTGATAGGTAACAGGGAGCTCTTAAAGGGGTCCATTAAAAGGTTAAGACAAGAAGAAGTCTCAATTGGGACCAGGTTTTTGTTTAAAGACAAAATTCTATCAGCTGTGCCAAGGATGGTTCGGGGACAGGCTAGACAGAGGAAGGAGACAAGTTGAGAAGCTATTTCAACTGTTTGCACGAGACAGAACATGGGTCTGGACTAGGTGAAGGTGGTGAGGATAAAGTGCAGAGCTCAGAGGCAGCTAAGAGATTGAAAAATGGGATTGGGTAACTAGTCAGGTCCTGCGGGTAAGGAAGGGAGACCCTATGACTCAGGAGGGGACGTTTTTGGCCAAGAAGAGGAACTCTGGTTTGGACACGTGCCTGAGTGGGTCATAGGGCACCGTGGTGGAGCTGACAAAAGTCACTGTCATTACAACACACAGGGAAACTGTTGAAGTGAATGACACTGCCGAAGACATTATGAAGAGTGAGCAGGTCTTCGGGCACAATAACAGTTTGAAAAACAGGTCAAGGAAGAAGGCAGGTCAACCAAAGATAAGCAAGAGTTGCCAGAAAGGTAAAAGAACCTCTTAATTGTGCAAAATGCCTCTGAACCTGTGGAATGAATGGGCAGAATTCATTACCTCTGCAAACGAATCACTCGCAAACCAGGGAAGTGTCCATCATCGGTGCCGAGAATAATATTATTGAATAAATGCTTGTCCTAAAGCAGAGTGTGTGAAAAGACTCTTCAATAGACCAGGGGACTCAATGGAAACTGAGGATGCACAGAGGCAATCCGATCTAAATGTACAGGAGTGAATGGAAAATCTCCAATATGAAGTAGGCATTCTTCAAGTAGTTCATTTGGAAGCTAGATTAGTTTTCTCGCTTTTCTTAGTACCTTAAATGCCTTTTCGCCTGAAGGTTTCGTTCAAGAAGGGAGAGATGTTCAAAATTAGATTTTATGGAAGAGACATTTTAGAAAATAATATCTGAAACATTTTAAAAATATATGTCAGATGCAGTTGTATCCAGTGCTTTTTTCTTTTGTTTAAAAATGTATCGTGGATATTTTTCCATATAAATATATAAAGAGCTTTCTTCTTAAAAAAAAAAAGTAGCTGTGTAGTATTTCGCTGGATGAATGTGATACATCCATATTTCTGGAAATTAAGTAGTTTCTAACATTCTCCGTCATTACAGAGAATGCTTCAACAACCAAGGACATGTGCCATTTTTTACAATTTGCTGCTCTATCTGTGAGATAAAGTCCTAAACATAAAATTCCTGCCTCCAACAATACCTGCATTTGTGATGTCAATATATGTTGCCCGATTGCTTCGACATGAGGCATTCCAACATGCATTCTCACTGACAGCACAGAAGGGTTCGTGTTTTCTCCACTGCTTTGCCCACAAAGCTTGTCTCAAAGTTTTCTAAATGTGGCCAACCTGAAAGATGAAAAGTAATGCCACATATTTTGATTTGATTTTTTTCCTATTACAACTGTGATCAAAAATATTTTCTATATTTAAGTGGTTTTTGTATTTCCTTTTCTGTGACTTATCTATTCATGCCTTTTGCTTTTTGCTCATTTTTATTATTTGTATACATTCATTATGTACTGATGAAATTAATATATAAAATTTCCCCAAGTTTTGAAATCTTTTGATTTTTATTTTGCAGAAAATTTTAATTTTATTCAAATTTATCAGTTGTTTACAATGGTTTCCAAACTTTGTAAGGTATAATAATTACAAAGGTCTTCCTTATTCTAAAGTTGTAAGAAAATCCTGTTATTCTCACCCTATTACTTTATGATTCTGTTTGTATTTTAATTTTAAAAGACATTTGGAATTTTTCCTGACACAAAGCTAGAATCTCTGGGTAAAGGGTTGGCTTAGGCCTGGATCTGATTGTTTTAAATAGGAAATGAATTAAGACAGAGTGAGAAATAGGAAGACATTCTTTTAACGTGAAGTAGAGCAATGGGGAAAAGTTTGCAGGGCGAAAGGCAGCTGCTGTGATTTCAACCCCCAGAGACACAAAAAGTAATTTCATTTTCACTCTTTTTTGTTAATTCCTCAATGTACTAAGTATCACTTAGCCAGGTAAGAAAAGGTTTCCCCTTAGATGATGTGGGGATGGCCAGGCAGAACTCTGAATGGGGTAGGCATGGAGTGGACCAACAGAAAATTAAGAAGCCTCTAGCATTGTGTGGGGAAGGACCAGAAATCTGAGGACAAATCCCAAGGCAGCTTTTTTTTTTAAGTACAAACTAGATCATTGGATAAACCTGGAAGAGGAATACTGAAAAAGTATTGAACTGTCATCCTGCGAGCGCGATAAATAATGACTTTAGCCTTTCCGAAGCTCAGGTGCTGCTATCAGCCGAGTTCAGGTCAGGCCAGGTTCTGCTGCCAAATGAGCTTCCAAAAGCTTTGTTTTCAGAGCTCTTTGGATTTCAGAATTTTAACGAAGCGGCTGTAGACGTGCACTGTGCAAATCATCTGAATTCTGCTTCTCCGCATTGTTTTTTCCTGCGTGTATCAGCACTGGGAGAGAATCATCATTATTATTATTTTTTTTTGCGACAGGGGTGGAAGGAATATGTTACTTTGGAAAATGACTACAAAAGTAGAAAAGAAGATTTATGTTTGAAATACGTCTTTACTGGTAGTTTTATTTGATGGCTTTCCATTAAAAAAAACTTTCCCATCAAATGCATATGTATGTGGAATATGCTTAGGTAAAATCAAAATTTATTCTTCTCCTACACATTTCATAGTTTCTTGATCACTTATATTGTGGCTTATATTTAACATCTTGCTAGCTAACTGTCCTGGGTAGCTAACTATCTATCAGCCCTGGACAGCTCTGGGTTTACCAGTGCATGGGTATTGGAAAACAAAAGCAGGATGCCTTCTGTCCTGAGGGATCTTACAGTCAATTGAGTGAGACAAACAAGTAAATGAGTAAGAGTAGTGAGTGTCAGTGCAGATGGGGACAGGGAGCATTGGGGGTGTGGAGGAAGCATGGGAAGCTGTCATAGTCTTTCTGTCCCAGAACAGAAGTGAAAAACAGAACAGAAGCTTCCAGAATCCCTCTTCATTCCCATTTCATGCTACTCTCACCCTCATTTAGTAAGTTCCAGAACACCGCTCTTGCTTCATTTTCTTCAAGTCACCAAACTATTTTATCTACCATGGGACTCTTGCACCGTTGGCCTGGAATCTGCACCCCAGCTGTCACCCATACCCAGCACTCCCCCCCCTTCTTCCCTGGGCTCCAAACACGGGTTCACCTTCCTTTGCTCCTCCTCAGCCATTGACCAGCTTGCCTACCTTCTACAGGTCCCTTACTAAACTTTAAATTTCACGAGGGAACAATTCACCTCAGTGCTGTTCTATATTGTACCCTGACAACAGTAATAACATGATGGTATTTCCCATTAATTCTTATTCGAACCATTCAATATACCAGGAAGAGGTATTCATACAGCTCATTGAAAAACAAGAAATTTGAGGCCTGGAAAACTTAAGTGAGTCACCCAGGGTCTCGGAGACAGGAAGCATGGGGCTGTTCGTGGTCACGGTGTTCCTGACGGACCCGCTCTTGCTACAGTCATACCATGGTCTTGAGGGCAGCGTCCTGACGGTGCCTTTCTAAGGAGGAACATTCCTTTCAAATAAGCCATGTCTTGCAAAGGCTTCACATCTCTGTCTTTCCCCTCCAGTCAGTTCCTTTTATACCCCCTGCAACTGTAAGTGGACCAATCAGACTCTGCAAAGGGAGGATTTTGTTTTCTCTGTACCAGGGAAGTGGCTGCTTTCAGAAAGGCCTAGGGTGGATGTCTTCCCCCGGTGACAGTGTCTATCAGCCCTGGACAGCGGGTTCGGATGGTGCCGGAGTTCCTGCCTCTTCCTATTCTGCCCCGAGGGAGGGGAAGGTTTACAGCCTTTACGTTTTAATGCCTATGTGAAGGAATGAGAACACACTGATGCCCCATTAGAGGTCAGTCACGCTGGAAAGGGTGACGGGACGTGTGAGGGTCTAAGCCAGCGTCCTTGGCCAGGGGAGTCCTTACCCCAGACATGGTCATTATTTTTAGGAGCTCAATCAAACCTCCTGCCGGGTCTGTGTAAATTAAAGGGCGCTAACTCGTTGCCAATTGCTCCCTTTCCGCCTCCTCCTGCGATGGGGGAATTCTGTGAGGCAGAGACACTAAGTCAAGGGGCCAGCTCTGCATTTCCTTGCACAGGCTCTTCCTTCAATGTTACCCTCTAACCGGGCGAGGGGGCCACCTTGAGGAATCGGGATTTCAAGCCATCTGACAGCCATCTAATGAGAGTAAGGCGAGATGTAAATTGCTCTGGGTGAGGCTTATCATGCGCTTCACTCCCCAGAACTAGCTCAGATTTTTTTTTAATTGGAAAACACTTCTGTCTCTTATATTTTGCTTTCATGCTAAGAAGCAGCACCCCCTTCTGATGAGTTGCCCCTTGGCTACAGTGATGCTATAAAGGAGAACGCTGCCGATGCTGTCTGCTAGGTTCGGACCCCATGGAGCACAGAGGAGCGGCAAGTCCTTCCAGGACAATTCTTCCCCCAGAACAGCTCAGCGCTCACTGTGAGGCAAATGGCTGGTCCTGTCTGACACAGTCACATTGACTGGTTGCTCTGCTTCTTGTTCGTTTTCCCCTCTGCCTTGGATCGCACCCTTTAGGGTTCCCCTGTGGCCCCCTCTTGCTGTACCTCTCCACGTGGTAAGGAACCCGCAGTGCCAATGGGACCTTCCCAACCAGAGCAGCCCCTCTCCACCCGCCAGCTCCCATTCATTCTGGGCCCACCTGTTCTCAAAGTACATTCTCCTGGGGACAGCACCCTCCACTCTTGTCTTTACCTCTAGGCCGGAAAAGTGCCCAAGCAGGAGCTGTCTGTAGGGTAGGGGTGTGTGGGTGGGAGCAGGAATGTGGGTGGAGCCCAAACATGTTCCTGTGCTCAAGGCCCCTGTCCCATGGGACAGAGTGTGGGCCAAGAAGAGAAGTGGGGGTGGGCTTGGGGCCAGGCACTGGCCTTCCCTCATCCTACCATATCGCAGCCTGGATGGAAATCTGAGAAATTCAAGAATTCTGTGTTGGCACCTGGCCTTCCACCTTGTTTTAAAGATTTACGTTGTCAGTATAAGGAAATGGGCCACATTTTATGGAATTGTTTGCTAGTCTAATTTCTAATCTTTAGATGTGAGGCATATGGACCTCCCTTGATACTCATGCATTGGGCACCACAGACCTTAGGGGTAAATCTGTATTTCACGATGTCCTGTCTTAAAAATATATTAAAAATAATATAGTCCCTAAACAAAGCTCTGATTACATTATAAAATATAATCAAAACTTTTGATGATGACAACTTCTGCTTCCTGGGAGGTCGGGGGCTCTGAATGTTTGTTACTCTGGGTCAGATGAAGCAGACGGTCAGGTGGGGCCTGCCTTTCATCAGGAAAAGGGTCAGTCCAAGCTTGAGTTGGCGAGGCGGCAGCGTGCTGCTCGGAGCTCCCCAGGGAAGCCCAGAGGACGGGAGCCAGGGCGCCTGGCAACTAGCGACTGGAGAGTGAAGCTGGAAGTTCAGGCAGACCAGGGTCAGGAGATCAAAGGCCAGTCTATGGCGAGTTTTCAAGAAGTGGCCGGTCTGAAGGCGTTGAGGAAGCGGGGCGCACACCAGGCTAAAGTGGACTCTTCCTAGGATGCTTGTTGTCTCTGTTCCCGATTTTCCTGTAGCTCCTCGGTGCTGGAACTTAACCCTTCCAGAGGGCGAGCGTCAACCTTAAGAACAAGGCTTAAAAATTAGCAGACTCGGCCACAGCTTCTAATGAGCAACAGAGAGTAATAATGAGCATACTATGTTTTTATAATCAAACTATTGATACCTTTTAATGGGACAACTTTGGGGAACAATCTGCTTAGACGAGAGGGAAGATAAATAGGTAGAACTGAAGTCAGGGAGGCGACCTGCCGTAACTTTCTCCCCACGTCCGAGCTTGAGTCAGGTGCTCGTGCTAGGAAATAAGATGCTGGACTGGGTCCAGGCTGAGGCTTCCGTGGGGCACGGCGCCGTCTGCCAAAACAGCACCACTTCTGATATTCTTCCAGATGTATGGGGATCAAGAGCTTCACAGGGGAGCCGCAGTTGAACTCGACAAAGAGGTAATTTTAAAACCAAGGAATATGGAGGAATATATATCCTCGGAAATGCCTGGGGTTTAAGGCTAAAAGAAAAACTGTATGCACAGCTGTCCAGGACTTCAGAAGCAGGCGCTGAGGACAGACCAGACCAAATCCTGGTACCTGGCTGTCTTTACATACATGTTTTCTGTCACATGCACTGCCATGGGCTCTAAAGGAGGGGCATCCTGGGTGCTTTGGAGGGGATGCTGATGTCTTAAGAGAATGCAGGAAAATAGGTGGTCTGGGGATTTTTTATCCCACATTCTCATTTCTCTCTGTTCCTTTCCCTGGCCATGTGACGGTGACTGGCATCCTTGTTGCAGACATTCTTCTTCTTCTTTTCTTTTATTGTTGTTCAAGTACATTTGTCTGCATTTCCCCCCATGCAATTTCCTCATAAAACTAAAAATGGAACTGCCTTTTGGCCCAGCAATCCCACTGCTGGGATTATATCCTAAGAACCCTGAAACACCAATCCAAAAGAACCTCTGCACCCCGATGTTCCAGCAGCAGGCTTTCTTCTCATCTATCACGGTGGTTTTCAATTCTAGACTTTTCATTTGATCGCTTCTTATGGTTTTCAGCAATGTTGAAATTGTCTAACTAGTCTTGCATAGTGTTCACTGTTCCCATCAGGGTCTTTACCACATTGGTTGTGGTTAGTTTAAACACCCTGTCAGGTTGTCCCAATATCTTTGTCATGCCTGTGGTGCTCTGTTGGTGTGCTTTGTCCCTTGGCGATGTGTGTGTATGTGTTTTTTTCCCTTTCCATAGACTTCATCATTTCATATGGAAAGCCAGCTCCCTTGTTGAGAAAAATAGAGACTGAAGTAATATTTTTAATGCCTAGAGATGGTAATACCTTTCCTTCTTCTTAGCCTTTAGTGGCATTTGAGTTCATGGCGTCAGGAGTTGGGCTAAGTTTATTGTTACTTTATTACTATGGTAATTTCCCATGCAACACAGCCTCCACATTTCTCTGTGACCCCTCATGTCCGGGGTGGGGCTGGCTTGCCAGCAGGTCGTTCTTCAAGTTGGCTGTACCCTCAGTGCCCACCTTGCCCTTGGGCAGCACTTCAGTTCTCTGGGTGGTGCTCTGCCCTTCCTTTTCCACTCTGTGCTTATCACCCCCGGACTGCAGGCTGGGGTGGGTGTCCCTGCCAATGCCATGTAGTCCTCAGGTGCAGGCATGTGCTGTGTCTCGGGGTCTCTGTGCTTCCCCGTGGTCCTGTCTCTCCTTCAGCTACAGTTCTGGGGCCAAGTTCACATTCTCCCCCCTCCCCACAGACAACGGGTCTCCCTTCTGTTTCCTTCTCAACTGCAGTGAGCTTTCCACAGTGTCCTAAGGGTGAGGGCGTGCCCCCGTCCTGTGCTACATGGGACGTTTCCTCAGGGCTCTTCGCAAGCAGAGTTGTAATGGAATGAATGCACTATGCTGCTTGTATCCGTCTGACCAACCATACATAGACTGGAGCTAAATGAGAATGTACTAACAAAGTAAGCTTAGAAAAGAGTTTATATAAAGCAACCCATGTTAATCTTAGTAAATGCTAAACCCAGCTTGTTACTCTAACCTGATTTTCCTCTCAAAACTAGAGCTTGCATGTTAAAAGTATTTTTTTAAAAAATCTACTTTACAGCATTTTCTGTTCCTGTGTGAAGCTTGGAAGCAGCCTGATACTAGGTGCCCGGTCACAGGAATTCAGGTGACAGACAGACAGACAGATGGCTACCTCCAGGATGCTAACCATAAAGATAACCATGTCAAGGCCTACAGGAAGGTGTCCTGTACATCCTGCACACCCTACACATTCTGCACATCCGGTTTTCTCTTCCTTCTTTCAGCCCTATGACATTTGCTAGCCTGACCAGAGCTGTGAAGATGGACTTTTGGACAAGAGTCCCCTATTTTCTCAGGTGGCCAGCACCTGAATACAACTCTTTCCTTCTCACCAGCACCTGTCTCACAAGTTAGGCTTTCATTGCGGCAGGCTCCCAGGCCTGCCTTTGGGTTCAGCATCTGGTGAGCCGGGCAGGAGGGAGCGAGGACACGGATGAACTCCAGGGAGTTGGGCTGCAGTGTCCAGCTGGCTGTGGACAATGGGGACTCTCCAGAAGCTGCAGAATGTTCATTTACGCAGGGGACTTCCCTGCTCTCCTTCCTAAGGCTCTGGCTGCCTGGAGCACGTGGCTGTGAGAAGGAAACAGGCTTTGGGGAGTCAACAGGCAAGTACCTGGGCAAGTCAAACCAGCTGGCCACCAGGGGTTCTCAATAACCGCCATCTGAGCTTTTCACCCATGTGGACTTGGCCATGAGTCATCTGCAGTATCTTTTTGGCAAAGGATAAGACTCCAAGACTTTAACCTCAGTTCCTCTATGGGAACTGAGTTATACAGTGGGGTAAATATAGTTTCTTCAATAAACAGAGTTGAGAAGATTGGATAGATAGACACATGCAAAAAAAAAAAAGAAACAAGACTACCTCCTCACAACATACACAAAAGTAAACTGAAAATGAGTTATAGACTTAAATGTAAGATGTAAAACCATCAAAATTCTAGAATAAAATACAGACAATAAAATCTTGGACTACTCATAGCAATATTTTTCTGACATATCTTATTGGGCAAGGAAAACAAAAGAAAAAAGTAAACAAGTGGGACTACATCAAATTAAAAAGGTCTTGCACAGCAAATGAAACCGTCCACAAAGTGAAAAGACACCCGCTGAATGGGAAATGTATTTGCCAATGATATATCTGATAAGGGGTTAATAGCCAAAATTTATAAAGAGATTATACAACTCAATACAAAAAAAGACAAACAATTCAATTAAAAATTGGGCAAAATACCTGAATAGACACTTCTCCAAAGAGGACATACGGATGGCCAATACACATATGAAAAGATGTTTGATGTCACTAATGAGAAATGCACGTTAAAGCCACGACGAGGTATCACTTCACATCTGTCAGAATGGCCATTATCAATAAATCAGCAAACACGTGTTGGTGAGGATGTGGAATAAAGAGAACCCTGATGCACTTTTGGTGGGAAGGCAGATTGGCGCAGCCACTGTGGAAAACGGTATGCAGTTTCCTCAAAAAGACTAAAAATGGATCTGCCTTTTGACCTAGTGATTTCACTTCTGGGAAGATATCCAAAGAAACACAAAACAGTAATTGAAAAGACTATGTCGACCCCTGTGTTCACTGCGACATCATTTACAACAGGCAAGATTTGAAAGCAACCCAATGCCCATCAGTAGATGAGTGGGTAAAAAAGCTGTGGTTCATTTACACAACGGTGCACCGCATGATTGTAAAAATGAAGGCAATCTTGCCCTGGCTGGCATAGCTCAGTGGATTGAGCGCGGGCCTGCAAACCAGATGATCGCGGTTCAAGTCCCAGTCAGGGCACATGCCTGGGTTGCAGGCCTGTTCCTTGCAGGCTAACTACCAGCAGGGGATGCACAAAAGGCAACCATACATTGATGTTTCTCTCCCTCTCTCCTTCCCCTCTAAAGATAAATAAATAAAATCTTTAAAAAAATGAAGGCAATCTTAACCTTTTGGGGAGTATGGATGGACCTGGAGGGCATTGTGCTCAGTGTAATAAGCCTGTCAGAGCAAGACAAATACTGTATGATTTTACTCATATGTGGAATCTAATGAACAAGACAAACAAACTAGAAACAGACTTATAGAGAGAAGAGGCTGACAGCTGTCAGAGAGGAAAGGGGTTGGGAGACTGGGTGAAAATAAGTGAAGGGTTCAAGCAAAGAAAGAAAAACTGACAGACAGAGGCCACCGTGTGGTGATGACCAGGATTTGGAAATGGGGACAGGGAAGGTACAAGAGGCTGAAGGGAAGGTAAACGGTGATTGAAAGATGCTTGGCTGGCGAACACACAACGCCATACACCAGTGATGTATTACAGAATCGTACACTCGAAACCCATGCAATTTCATGAACCTCAATAAATTCAATGTAAAAAATAGAATCACACCGCCATCATCAGTTGTGACTCCAGGAACAGCTGACCTTGTGAATCTCCTCCGAGCCCCACCACAACCAGAGGAAACCACCTTCACGCATCAAATGCAACAACTGAACTCAGAAAGGTGACCTGAATGGCCCAGAGCCCCCAGCAGATCAATAATGGAGCCGGGATTCAAACCCAGCCCAATGCCAAGGTGTGCTCCCAACACTCGTGTCCCCACGAAGGACCTTGGAAGGGTGGACTCACTCATCATCTTCCCACTTCTGTGTGTGCTCCAGAGGCCCTCCCCTGCTCTGTGTGGGGGCCCGGGTTCTGACACCCACTTGTGTGTGACATCAGGAAAGGTCCTCTTCCTCTCTGGCCGCAATGCTACCGTCTGAAAGGAGGCCCCATACAACTCCTGTCTTATTTCTGGTCCTTGCAAGGGCCTGCTATTCAGTGTCTTCTTACCTTACATCTTACCGGCAGACTGGGGGCTCACTCTGGTATGCAATAGGAGGCCAGGCCGTGTTCATGGAATACGATGAGTGTGTAATACGAGTTACTCCCTACTGGGCGCCTGCGCCCTGTCTGACCAGTGTTAAGGTTTTCCTTAGCTAACCTTGTGACAAAACCCAGGAAGCAAGTGTCCTACTCATCATTAGTTCACAAAAAAGTCCACCAGCCCATCTGGGTCAAGGGTCACCAAAGTTATATTATGTGCAAGAAGAAATACTTGGAAGTTCTGATTTAATTGCTTGTCCTGTTTTTGTTGTTGTTAACAATGGCTTTGTTCTGAACGAATATCCACATATTGCCTAATCTGCCCATGAACTTCAATGATTCTGGATGAAGATCTCAAATGTCTTCATTTTTGGCTTTACAAAAATAGTGCTATCAAGTCATGAAAAGACATGGAGGAAACTTAAATGCCTATTACCAAGTGAAAGGCACCAGTCTGAAAAGGCCACCTACTGTATGATTCCAAGCACACGGCATTCTGGAAGAGCCAAAACTATAGAGGCAATAAACAGATCAGTGGGTGCCCGAGGTCGGGGGGGGGGAGGATGAACAGGCAAACCACAGAGGATTTTTAGGGCCGTGAGGTGATTCTGCATGGCACCGTTGTGATGGGTGCATGTCACCATGCATTTGGCAAAACCCATCGGATGTGCAACACCCGATGGGAACCGTCACGTAATCTGGGGACATTGGTGATTAGGATGTGCCTGTGGAGGTTCATTGATCGCCTTAGTGTACCACCTGGTGGGGGACATATTGGTACTGATCTCATGAACGGTGCAAATAAAAATGTGTATAAATAATATTATAAAAACTGGCATTTTGTTAATTCTGCTTTCACGGCTGGTACAGAAGAAATGTGTGTGTTTAAAGAGTGTGTTGAAGCATCTGTGTTCTCCAGGTGAGTGTTTTGTAAAACATCGATGACGGTGTGAGATCAGAGCACAGGAGAGCTTTCCTGACGACTCAGTCTGTATCATTTTTCCTTTCTAAAACATTGAACTAAATCTGTTCATTTCAGTTCTTCTAAATTAAAAAAAAAAACCCCAGCTGTGGGTGGGGAAAGGCAGTAATGGGAACTCTCTGTACTTTCCACTCAACTGTGCTATAAACCAACAGCTAGTCTAAAAATAGGCGTGGAAATGTTTTGTGTGTCTACATGTGTCCATGTACGTATAGTCAACACAGAATATATTCCTACAAAATGAACTCACCCCTTTCGCCACGATGTAAGTAATTTGTGATTGGATAAACTTAGTAATACACATACACACACACATAATATCCAATTCGAGAATTTCTGCTGTGGATTTAATACACAAGAGATTTTCTAAAATGTTCTAAATCATTCACAGCTCTCTCCCGACTCTTTCAGAAGGTACAAAATAAACCACTTACATAAAATGTTTTTCATCTCCGTCTTAGTTCAATTGTACGGCGGACCCAGCAGCACCCACGCCCTTCTCCCAGGCCCTGCTGAAGGTGCTGTTCAGGCACGGCCGCCCTCACATACCCCAGCCTCTGCCCCACTCCCGATTAGGGAGGCGAGGTACATACACACTTTTCAGGAATTCAGTAGACATCTGATGGAGGACGGGAATTTTTCAATAACTTTATGTCTCTCTGGAAACTAATGCACATAAACACTGAACAGACTATGCTTTTATTGTACACAAAAATTACAGTAAACAAAGCTAAAAATGGTGGCTCAAGTATAGCTATTTAGAAAAATCCTTCTCTCATCTACCAAACAGATCGAAGTCCAAGATGAAAACGTACGAGCACTTTATCACACACGCCAGCTCCTTGGAAGAGAACTGCATTTCCCACACGTACACCATAGAAACTCACGAGCATGAGCAACCCATTTGTCTTCATATTGCTTCCAACCACTTCATTCCCAAAGAACTTGATCCTTAAAATATGACTTACTGCTGGGGTGGTAAGTCTCTCAGCATGCTGTTTAACTTCTTAGAAGCCTGGGGCTTGAAAGCAAAATGTGGATAGTTTTGAGAGATCGTGGATAGTTTTTGACATGAAACTTTCTCAGGATGCACAGGGAAGTGAATGGTTCTACCTGGAAGCAATATCAATGCAGGGAGGGGCACCGCGAGGCTGGTAAACCCATTCTCCTGTCTCCACCAGGGATGGCGCCCTCCACTGGCCTGTGTCACATAGGGTGGAACTAACAGGAAGGCCTTGAAGTTGAGTAGTCGTGGAGAAGTTTGACGGTTCCCATCCAGGACATTGAAAGCACCTTGCCATTTTAGCAAAGTGAATTAATATAGATGATTGTCAACCAAGTCTTAAAGAACTTCAAAGACAAAAAGGAAATACTAGTTTCACCAAGGAAGTCGATGTGGAAAACAGCTCCCATCCCTGGATCTAGGGAACAGGAAAGAGACGGGGATGACCAGAATTTATGAACTTGCAGGAGGCTTCCAGACAAGACAACAGAGTAGGTAAGTACTAGGTCTCCTCCTCCTACAACCACATTAAAAATTACAACTCAACTACAGAACAACCGTCATCGAGAACCGCCTGAAGTCTAGCTGAACAGACATCCTGTAATTAGGGATATGCGGAAGAAGCCTCGTGGAGACAGACAGGAGGGGCAGAGATGTGGACGCAGTGGCTGAAAATCAGGAGGCATAGCTCAGAGGTCCTCCCTGAGGAGTGAGGCGTCCCAGCCCCACACCTGACCCCCCCCAGCC
The DNA here is from genome assembly GCF_014824575.4 of Sturnira hondurensis. Lineage (NCBI taxonomy): Eukaryota > Metazoa > Chordata > Mammalia > Chiroptera > Phyllostomidae > Sturnira > Sturnira hondurensis. The sequence goes on along the minus strand of NW_028082350.1, from coordinate 14,928,840 downwards.
GAGGGTTCCAGTGCCAGGAAGAGAAGTCCCCATAATGTCTGCCCGAAGAAGCTGGCGGGGATGGTGGCTGAGTGAGACAGAGCTTCTTAGAGACCAAGACGTTCCTCTCATAGGGCTGGGCGCAGACATATTGCCTGACAGACTCACCTGCCCTGAGCTCCAGCACTGGGGCAGCAGCTCAAAGGGCACCTGAAAGACACGGCAGGAACGGAATCTTCTGGCTTTATGGTGAGGGCTGGAGGGGCAGGTCTCTCCCAGGCAGAGAAGCTGGCAGAGGCCGCTGTCCCTTTGCTGAGCCCTCCCCTGCAGTTTCAGACAGGTGCCACATCTGGGTCTCCATCAACCTGGCTCACACTGTTCACCCTGCCTTGGTGACTCCCTGAGACCTCGCCACTCCCCAACTTGAAGTCCTGCCCAAGCCACTTCCGGTAGCTTTGCTACGCAAATGGCCGCAAAAATGAATGGAATCTTGCCGTCTGCAGCCCCATGGATGAGCCTGGAGGGTGCTGTGCTGTGTGAAGTAAGTCAGAGAGAAAAACATGAGCACCACGTGGTTGCACCTATATGTTGAATCTAAAAAGCAAACGTATAGAAACCAGAAACAGACTCATGGATGCAGAGGATATCTTGATGACTGCCAGATGGGAGCAGGGTAGGAGACAGGTAAAGGCAGGGAGGGGGGGTGAAGATGTTCCAATTGGCAGTTACAGAACAGTCACAGAGATGTCAAGTTCGGCATAGGGAATGTAGTCAATAATACTGTAATAGCCATGCGTGGTGTCAGTTGGGTGCGAGATTTATGGGGATGGTCACTTAGTACGTCACACAAATGTCTAGTCACTAGGGTGTATGCCTGAAACTAATATAATATTGTACATCAACTGTAAATGAAAAGCATCCCGTGGAACTTGGACCCAGACCTGGAAGGAGGGAGGCCCCCCGCCCGCCTCTGAGTGTGTGGGAGCTGCCCCCTGGAAAACGCTGGAACTAACCGCCCCACCCATCATGCTGAAGGGGCGCTGAGGCGGCGCTGACAGCAACAGGAAACAAAAGGGGAAGGGATGAACTCCAAGAGCCACACAAGGAGCCATGTGGCAAAAATGCTGTGCGATGGACAGGGTCTCCACCCCAGCGTCCCCCAGCAGAGTAGGAAGGTGGGCCTGTGGCGGAACCCAGGGTCCCATAACCAACATAACACTCAACGTAAAAGGCGGCGAGGCTCTACTGCAGGGGGTCCTCACTGAAATAACTCGGCAGAAACAGGATCGTCCGGGCTCGAGACAGCGGGACGGAAATCAGGACAGCGATTAAGGGTCCTTGTGCAGTGCTGATTCGGAGGGTTGATGCCGGAAACCAGGCAACTGAAAGCATTCGGCCACTGAAGGCTCATCTGTGCGATTCCTCTGTGAGAGTTCTCTGTACCTTCAAAGGGAAGATCTTAGCAAAGTCATCAAGCTTGTCTTTCTAATCCTTCCTCTGAAGGTATTTGAACCTTAAGCCAAAAAATGGGACAGCGTTGCCCCTTGTTGGCATAAACACCCTGCTAACATGTCAAAGTGGCTGCTTCAGGGTCTGCTGCAGCCCTTGGATGACCCCATCCTTTCTGCTACCTCGGGGACAGAGCGGTGATTGGATTCTTCCCGTTACATTTGGAAGCCCACTTTGGAGTCATTAAGAGAAGGCAAATTCTTGCTCTGTTTTTCCTAAATGCAGAACTCGAGACTCAGCGTGTCTAGGCACGGCCACACACGGGAACAATATGTTCTGTCCTGCACGACCCGGAGCCCCTCGCATTTGTACCAGAAAATGAATCACACACTCAAATGCCATCGCTGCTCTGCTTTCCTCCTACTCGCAGGACCATTACTGCTTTAATCAGAGCTTTCCTCTGAGCGGCAATGCACGAGGAGTGAGTGAGGAGTCCTACATCCTGCTGTGATTGAAGGTTTATAGCTGTGCTTGACCGTCAGACTTCATTCCCTTGTGCGGCAAAGTGAGATTTCCTCCCAGTCTGTATCTATCCCATTTCCCTTCACACACACGGCGGTAAAATGCTCCTCTGTGAAAAAGAGCGAGAGGCTAATTTAGTAAGACTATTACCCGAAAATATGAAAAGAAGATATAACAGTATACAAATGGTCTCTGCGCCATTAAAAATCAGGTGCATATGTAGTGAACTTTTTACAGATTTTATTGTTCTTCTCTCTCGTTTATTGTTGACATGATTACAGATGTCATTGCCCCTCCCTTTGCCCACTGCCACTCAGCCCCTGTCCCTGCTTCCCTCTGGCCGTCACCACACTTTTGTCTGTGTCTGTGCATCATGCATACATGTCCTTTGGCTGATCCCATCCCCTTCTCCCATCCAGTGTCTCCTCCTCCCCTCTGACAATTTAGAGGCAAAGAAATAAAGTGGAAGTTGTAGCCTGCCTCATCCATTCACATCAGAGTGGGATGAATCAGAGCGATGGCTGGGCGGTGAGTCAGACAGCAATTTAAAAGACAATTTGGAAAGGAGAAGATGAGAAGAAGAGATGGCAGCTCTGTGACTCTAGTTTCATCCAAAACTAGTGGACCTTGGTTGGCCCATTAACCTCTAACGTGAACCATTACTGGGTGTTTCTGCCCATCCCCGTGTGATGGGACCTCCCTCCTCATTCTAGAGGTGGGTAAAATAAATGAATCGGCAATGGGTCTCTTCAACCCACCACTTCCTAAAGATTCTGAGATTTTCTGGTTTGGAATTACAAACCCATAGATGTAGCTAATGAAGGGGAACATCCCTCTAAAAGCTTGATTTGCTATTAATAATCCTGTAAAAACCAAAACTGGACCCATATCTAACCATGGTTTGTGGTTTCTGGAAAGAATGTAAGAAGGCAGAAAAGAAAAATGCTTGTAAATCACTAGGTTGTCAAAGCACAGGTCGAACAGAGGACCCCAGGCCCCTTCATCAGCAGGGGTCTGTGCAAAGCTGTTTCAGGGCTGGCGGGACCTAGCATGACCGCAGAGAGAACCAAGACCATGAAAAGGATGTGTACCAGCTCCCACCTCCTTCAAAACACCAGGAAATCTACACCTCAGTGGCAAAATCTTTGAGTGGAACAATTTTGCCGACGTGGAAGAAGTGAAACAAACAAACAAACGAACAAAAAAGCCGGCAGCGGCACTAAAAGGCATCAAAATTGATGAGTTCAAAAACAGTTTTGAGCAGTGGAAAAAACATCTCGATAAGGCTGTTGCATCCAATGGAGAGTATTGTGAAGGTGACTGAAGTTTAAACATGGAAAAAATGAATACACAATTTTTTATAAATAAATTCTGGTTTGGGGGGTTCCCCTCATATCTTAAGTGTATCAAAAGTGACCGATTAAAACTGTAAAACCGAAAATAAGTTCAGGGTGGGTATGTGTGCCCAAGATGGTGGATGGCAGCTTGGCCAGCTCTGTGTGACAGTCACTGTGTGGACGTGTGGGTCCTCTCTTCCCCTCTCGGGTCACACTGAAGATAAAAAATCCATCAACGAAAAAAATCACACCGCCGGCACAATGTACACAGTGCTATATCCCTTAAGTTGGGGTTTTCCAGGGAAATAGGTGGACTTTGGAAAATTAAAACTGTTGGCATAAATTAATGCACATAGTAAGTCATTAACTCTTCTCTACGTTTCCCAAAATTTGAGAAAATGTGGGGATGTGGGGTTTTGGGGTTTTTTTAACGTTTCACATTTCAGTTGTAAATTCCTTGACTTGATGAGAAATTCCTTTGTAGCTTCCTTGGATTTCAAGCAAATTTCCCTCTAAAAACTAAATAACTCCACTTAAAATTGTGTCCACCCCTCGAAAGTACTGTTTAGTGTGTTGATGGCTCGTCGCAGGTTAAACACTGATAAACAGGAAAAAATTACAATGACAACATGCCAGCCTTTAGAAGTTGGATGAAACATTTTAAGCTTTTTACTAAGTTTGGCTTAAAGCTACTACTGCTCATTTAGTGGAACAGGTGGAGGTAATAAATCCACACTCATTTTCTAGTGAAAGCACAGAATGGAGTAATTTTGAAAGGATTATTACAAACTTTTATTTCTAAATAAAAAGTGGACCGTGATGAAGCATGAGGTCCAATATCTACGGGATCTGACACAATATTTGCAGTTGAATCAGAGAGAAATTTGTCAGTTAATTGGGCCTTTAATCTTTTGAGGTGAAAATACGTTTTATTTTATTCTTACCCTGGAAATTAAATATGAAAGTGTGGACACGGGCAGGGTGTGTTATGACTCATCTCCAAAATTGTGGATACTTGTATTCTAGTAAAAATAACCCTCTAAGTTTCCAGATTTCTCTCTGTGCAAAACACTCTGGGCCAGGCCTCCAAATGCCCAAAAGTACGCAACTGGCTTGAACTGACACAGACATAAACTGACACAAAATGTGACTGAAATGCACAATCCGCACTGTTTTTGTGAACATAGGCCACCTTGTAAACGCTTCTAAAGAAATCGTCAGATGAAGTTTCTGGGTGAGAATCTGGACATTACGATCTCATACACATCTTAAATGATTTTTTCACTGTGCATTCAGATATACCTACTAAGAAGCCATCGATTTGAAGTTAAATGAAAATGTGATCTAAAAACTCTCAGTATCCCAGAAACCTTTTCTAACAGTTTAACTGAAGCTTATTAAATATCCAAAGAGTGTGCCTTGTGCTAGATCTGATTTGCCTAATAAGTCTTATTATTATTTTTTGCCTTACGTCTGTATCTAGGGTTTCTGAAAAAACACACCCCTGACTCCATGACTCGGCACCTCCATAGCAGATTTTTAAACTACTAAGGCGCACCAAAGGTGGATGAGCACGTGAGAGACCATTATTACCTGAAAGATGGAGAAAGGGAAGCCTTTATGCAGAGACAGAGTTTTAGAATACTGTTCTATTCCAAAAGCAAAGGAGAGAAAGTATAACCACTAAGCCTTTTGGAGTAAAATCAACATCAGAAAGATGAATGACATTATGAATGGGATGGGATGGGAAGAGATTCTAGTGTAAGGGATTCAAGGTCATAGCCCCCTACATTTCCCTGTGGTCTCTGGTAGAAACTCCAGACTTGCCTTGCCTTTTCCAGCAGCTGGGGCTTACTCTGCTGCTGCCAACATGGAACGTCCTCCAAACTTCTCACACGCAGGGGCTCACTCCAGATGGCTGGGCAAAGAGGAAAGCAAGGAGCAACAAGAAGGAAAACAAAAATCACAACCTCCACTGTGTTCTCACGGGTGCTTCATCTTCTTATCTGCCTTTAAGCACATCAATCCCAGGCCCCAGATGGGACGTGTAACACAACCTACACGCCTTACCACAGCACGTGTGGGGCACAGTAGAAATGTTTAAGCACATAATTTGTGCTGATGTTAAACAGTATAAATATCAAATATTGTAGGTAAACCACATTTGTATGTAAGTGGTCATGAACGCAGGGTTTGAACACAGCTCATACTGAAAAAGATAAATCCAAATAAACACAGGCTTAAGTGAATTGGTCTGGACCTTGAGGCCGGGCAGGGAATGTACAGGGAACCATGAGTGAAGGGAAGGAAATCAGGACTCAAATCAACAGTTTGGAGCAGAAGGAAGAAATAAACAGTTATCCAGATCAGAACAAAGAAACAAGAATTCAAAAAAAATGAGGAGAGGCTGAGGAACCTCTGGGACAACTTTAAATGTTCCAGTATCTGAATTATAGGGGTGCCAGAAGGAGAAGAGAAAGAGCAAGAAATTAAAAACTTTTTTGAAAAAAATAACAAAGGACAACTTCCCCAATCTGGCAAAGGAAATTGACTCCCAGGAAATCCAGGAAGCTCAGAGAGTCCCAAGGAAGGTAGACCCAAGGAAGCACACACCAAGGCACATCATAATTACGTTACCCAAGATTCTTAAAAGCAGCAAGGAGAGAATCTTAAAAGCAGCAAGAGAAAAGGGAGACAGTTACCTACAAAGGAGTTCCCAATAGAATATGAGCTGATTTCTCAAAAAAAAAAAAAAAGAAAGAAGGAAGGAAACCTTGCAGGCAAGAAGGGTCTGGAAATAAGTATTCAAAGTCATGGAAGGCAGGGACCTCCATCCAAGATGACTCTATCCAGCAAAGCTATTATTTAGAATGGAAAGGCAGCTAAAGTGCTTCCCAGATAAGGTCAAGTTAAAGGAGCTCATTATCACCAAGCCCTTATTATATGAAATGTTAAAGGCATTTATCTAAGAAAAAAGATGATTAAAACTATGAACAGTAAAATGACAACAAACTCACAACTATCTACATCCAAACCTAAAAAAACAAAACAAACTAAGCAATCAATTAGAACAGGAACAGATTCACAGACATAGAGATCACATGGAGAGTTATCAGTGGAGGGGGAAGGGAGCAAAGGTGCAGGGAATAAGTAGCATAGATGGCAGGTAGAAAATAGACAGGAGGAGGTTAAGAATAGTATAGGAAATGTAGGAACCAAAGAACTTATATGTACGACCCATGAACTTGAACTAAGGGCGGGATTGTGGGTGAGAGGACAGTGCAGGGAAGAGGGAAATAAAGGGGAGAAATGGGACAACTGTAATAGCATAATCAATAAAATATATTTTAAAAAGGCCAGCCATTAAAATAACATTTTATGACTATATAAAAACTGTCATGACACAGTATATAATGGCATGATACCCTGTTATAAATAATTTTGTTTCATACTTTTCTAAATTGAAATACTTTAAGATTTTCCTAAGAAAACATACTACTTTAAAAAGAAAAACTAGTTATAATTTTTAGGTTGTTAAAGATTGGGAGAAATATAAATTCCTAAAGAGAAAACTTTAAATTTTATAAGTTAAAGAAAACATAACTTGGGAATGGAGGTAAAAGTCAAAACTGGCCTGATCCTTTGCTCTTTGATTATTGGGTTTCTCCTTTTCCTACTCAGCACGTGTGTGGCTGGGAGGAAAGCAAAGGAGTGTTAATCCCTTGCTAATGTGATTGTTTCTTATTCCTTTCCTGCCATTGAACTGAAAAAAAAAATATGTGGCCTCTGAAGGGAAATGTATGAAAGAGATCATTAGCCTCCTTAATTGAGACTTGAGAAAATTAAACAACTTGTCAAAGTCATTCAACTTTGTTGGTCTTTGGTACTTATCATATATTGTTTTATAACCTTATCGACATCTGCAAATAAAATCTATTGCTTTCATGACCGTGCACTTTGTAAATGCTGTTAGTTCTCAGGGCAGTATTTTTCATGTTGAATTTGCCTAAGCCACATATTCTGTATTCAAGCAGATGTTCATGAAATATTCATATTGAGTTTATGTGGATTATAATTGCATGTATTACAGATGGTTTTAGATGAATCTGAAAACCTCATTTTCTTCTCACTTAAAAATGTACCCAGAGTAATATTTAAATTACAAGTACACATTGAATAAATACATATAGTCCTTTGAACAACTTGTGCATGGTCAGTTGTGGATAGGGAAATATAATGTGACATTCCTCGGACTCCTCTCCGGGAGGCAATGCATTTACTCTGGGTGAGCACGGTCTTCTTGGGGCGTCTCTTCTCACCAACGTGGGCTTTTAGTTTGTTCGTTTGTTTGTTTCTGTTTTCTGAGATGTCCTTCGGTCCCTTGTCAGGTAAATCCACAATTCAAGTATATCTTTTTCCTCTTAGGATTCAGGACTTAGGAGTCATTTGCAGAAGGTAACCTTAAATCCAAATTAATGATGCGATGATCTGCAAACTTGCATTATGAGTAAAATATAAATTAACAATACTAACCTTTAATATGGACCAAGGTGTCTTCCCAAGGGTGGGATTGTGGGGGTGACTTTTCCTGCAAATCCCACCCCCATCCGCTGTGGATGAAAGTAAACACTACCAAGACATGATCTGCTTGGGGAGGAGAGGTGGCCAGTTTCTCTGAGGGAAAAAAGGCTTTGAGCAGTGGCCAGTTTCTCAGATGAAAAAGGCCTGGAGGTAGCCAGTTTCTCAGGGGAAAAAGGCCATGAGCCCTTTCCTCCAAGGGCTTTTATTGGGTTGTAATACGCAGGAATACAGGGTGGCAAGGATAAAACAGTAGATAACATTTCAAAGAAACCTGAGGGCTTAGTCTGAGTCAGTGTCTGTCAGGAAGGGGGTTTTGCAGAAACTTTAGGGTTTCCTGCTTGGACCCTTAACATATGAATGAAAACACTCTTAGCAGAGCAGACTTCACAGACTTTTTTTAGAAATTCTTTGTGATGCCAGATTTTTCCCCAGGACTGGCTCTGGCAAGGCAAGGAGCTGCACCCCTCCCCATCAGGTATTCAGGCTTAAGTGGATTAGAGCCAGGAAGCGCTTCTCCCAGAGGACATGGGGACTCAGGCTATGTAACATAGCCTGTGGCGGGGGGCAAGGGTCCACTGCTCACTCTTTGTTGCAGCCCCCCTAGTCCTTCCATGATGGCCTCCCAAGTGATCGAGTCTGGCTTAGGTTGCCCCTCTCTCTGTGAGGAGACTTACCCATCATGGACTTCTGACCATGCTTTGGGGGCAGGGAGGAAACTGAGTCAGCATTTGCTACCAGAGACAAGCTTTGTCTCCCATGGCTCACATTCCAGAGGTCACTCGCTCATCTTTAGCCATGGAGGTAGTTACAATTCCTGAAACCAGGCAGAGCTGTCCCCAACAGGGACCACATTCACTTTTCAAAGACTACTTTCTTACAGTAGCTGTTTCTTCTCAGCAGAATTGAGAAGGAAGTGTGGCAATGTCCTCTGTATCCTTGGCCTCCACCTGTGCATAGCCTCTTCCTTCGGCAACAGCCTCCCCTGGGTGGTACGTTTGTTACAATGGACGCACCTACATGGGCACATCATAGTCACCCAAGTCCACAGTGCACATTAGGGTTCCCTCTTGGTGTTGTACACATTTAAACAAATGTATATGATGGGTACACATCATTATTGTGTCGTAAGGTATTTTCACAGCCCTAAAACTTCTGTTTTGCCCACTCATCCCTTCCTTTCCCATAACCCTGGGCAACCCACTGAACTTTTTCCTGTCTTCATAATTTTGCCTTTTCACAAAGGTCCTGGTAGCTGGAGTCTACAGTGTGTATAGCCTTTTCAAATTGGTTTCCCTCCTTAGTGACAGGCATTTGAGTTTCCTCCATGTCTGTCCATGGCTTGACAGGTCCCTTCTTTTGAGCACTGAATAAAATTCCATCCTATGGATGCGACACAGTGTTCCCATTCATCTGCTGAAGGATGTCTTGGTTGCTTCCAGCTGTGGCCCTGGGATACACAAGTTCTATGTAAGTGGGACCAGTGGGCACATACTTTGTCTGCTTTCACGTATTCTAGGAGGTGTGTAGTGGTACCATATGATGGTTTTAACTCGCATTGCCCTGCTGATTAATGGGGCTGAGTGCATTCTTGTGTGTTTATTTATCTCCCCCATGTCTGCTCTCATGCTGCATCAAAATCTTTTCTCTATCTTTTTTTAAATTGGGATCGTGGAATTCTTACCAGGCATGTGTTTTCTCTGCATGCTAGGCACAAGCTTTAGTCATATGCGTGTCAGGCAAAAATTTTCTCCACGCCTGTGACTTGCCTTCTCATTGTTGTGACAGTGCTTTTTATAGTGTAAATTTAAATGGAGCCCACGTTGTTGATTTTTTCCTTAGGATAATTCATGCTTTTTTTTTTGGTGTGTTGTATTTAAGAAATCTTTCCAAAGCCAACATTACTAAAATTACTACTATGTATTTTCTAGCACTTTTGTAGTTTTAAATCTTACATTTAAATCTGCCATCCATTTTGAGTTCAGTTTTGTGTATGTTGTGAGTAAAAGTCAAGGGTCATGTTTTTGTCTGTAGCTGACACTTGTTACAGAACTATTTTTTGAAAATATTATTGATTTTTTATTGGACTGCCTTGGGATCTCTGTCAAAGTTAACTTACCATATGAGCACCATTTTCAACATTTCCTGCTCCATTTCACATATGTCTATTTATCACATTATTTTACTAACTTTATAGTCAGTCTTAATACCAGAAAATTTAAGCCCTCCAACTTTGAACTTCTTTTTCTAACTCTTTTGGCTATTCTCGATGGTTTACATTTGTGCGCAAATTTTACAACTACTTTGTGAATTTATATAAAAATATTCTTTGAGATTTTGGTTGGTATTGCACTGAATCTCTAGACCAATCAGTGAAGAGTAGATTCAAGCCATGAATCTAGTGTCTCTCTCCCATGTATTTAGGTCTTCCTTAAAATTTTCAGTGACTGTTAGTAGATTGTAATGTTCCCTGGAATTGTTTATTGTACCTGGAGGTTCTTTCAGCTTTTTGGATCTTTGTGTTTATGATTTTCATAAAATTCGGAGCACTTTTAGCCATTATTGCTTCAAGTATTTTCTCTCCCCCACCTTGTCTTCATTTTTTGGAGCTTCAGTTTCAAGTAAGTCAGTTTATACAAGGTCTGTCCAGAAAAAAGTCCAGCCATTGTTAATATAATGAGAATGGTTTGTGTGACATAGATGTAACCTGGCAGCCAAGGAGAGTGGACTGGAATGCACATGCGTGAACAATGACGACTTCACTGTACTAGTCAGTGGGGGCAGTAGGCACCATTGAGTGAGCACCTGTATTGTGTGGCCACCACATTTGAAATGACTGAGCAAGTAGAGCAACAAATCTGCATTAAATTTTACATTAAGCTTGGACGTTCCTCCACGGAATCTATTCGGATGACTCAGAAGGCTTTCGGGGACGATGCAATGAGTGCAGCATGATAAAAGTGTGGCACAGATGCTTCAAAGGTGGTCAAGAATCTGCGGAAAGTGACCCACGTTCTGGAAGGCCTGCAGCAAGCAGAACACCTGAGAGTGTTGAACTCAGCCCCGCTACACGCCAGATTTTGTGTCCTGGGACTTCTGGCTTTTTCTAAAACTAAAACCATCTTTGAAAGGGAAGAGATTTCAGGCCATTAATGAGTCAGGAAACTACGTTGGAGCAGCTGATGGCAATTCCCACTAAGGATTTTGCTGTGTGTTTTGAACAGTGGGAATGATGCTGGGAGAACTGTGTGAGGTCCCAGGGTGCCTACATTGAAGGGGACTGAGGTGTCATTGTCCTGTGTACAGTGTTTCTTGTATCTTGTATCTTCTTCAGTAAACATCTCTATTTTTCATAGTACATGGCTAGCTACTTCCTGGACAGACCTCCTATTACCCCAAAGATCACCTTTTCATTTTTTTTTTCTGCTTGCTTCATTTGGAACAGATTCTACTGCTCTGTGTTCATGTTCTCTGATCTTGACTTTCACCAGTGTCTAATTAGCCCCATCCCATTCTCAGTATTTTGCATTTTGATATTATATATTTTATTTCTTGAAAATCTATTTGGTTCTCTTTGACTCTTTATTACTTGCATTTTCCCCCATTATGCTCATATTTTCTTTTATGTTCGTGAACATGATAGAGTAAAATTTCATGGGGAATGGAGTTTTTCAATGTCAGGTGCATGGGTGTAGCTGTCCCTGGGCCATTTGCAGATCTTGCCATGGGCTAGAAGGTAAGGACTTGGCACGGGCTCACGATGCACTACTGGGGACTGGGGATCCAAATAAAGGCCTCAAAAGGCTGGGGTGAAAAAACTGGAGACTTAAGGCGCTTCAAACATATGACCAGTTTCCTTGCAAGTAGGCATACAATCAGTCTGAGCTCACCCTAAACGAAGTTCAAGGATAGAATAATCTCTTGAATGACACATGCAAATCAAACCTTGGCTTTAATTTCTTGCAAGCGCTCACATGCTTGTTGTAAGTAGTCCCCCTTTGCCAGGTAGCAGGATGTCAAGCTTCATCAGTGGACTGTTCCAGGGGGATGGGGAGAAGGAAGGGAATTTCGCCTTCTGAGCCCGGAGTGTTTTCCTGGGTGGCCTTCTGCATTTCTGACATACGCTTGGCTCCAGCAGCAGCACCCAGCTTTAGCAGCGCCGGGTGGCAGCGGGACTTGGGACCCTCCCATCGTCAGCTTCCCTTGGCAACTGTCCCAGAGCCCCATGAGTGCCTTTGCCTAATATTGCCCTGAATAGCTTCCCAGGGGGGGTGGCAGCTGGTGAGGGAGGGCACTTTCCCACGGATGGCTTTCTCCAGCAGCCCTCGGGCAGCGGCACCTGTCTTACCTAATCTGGGATGTGTTCCAGAACAAGTGATTAGATGCAACCCCACTTATTTTCAGCAGAGGTGTTAACACACATAACTCAGCCTATGTTTGCTAGAGACAGGGGACCTAACTTCCTTTTTTCCAAACAGGCAATTTACTGAACTTTGAGAGACTAAGGTATGGGAGAACAGGACACAGTTTAGAGTCTTAAAATAAAATTCATGCCATTCTTCTACGACTGAAGTCTTTTTGGCTTCCTGTTTGCCTCAGGAAAACTCCAGCCTCGTTAGCTGATGGGCACGCAGATGACCCATCTTGACTTTTCCACAATTCTCATTCAAGACTCATCTCTTGCCCTATCTCTGCACTTAACTCTACGATCCAGTCTGACATTGCTTTCCCTCAGCGTACCGTGATCTTTTTCTACCTGTCTTTTGGATGTGCTGTTCCAGCTGCCAAATGAATTAGTACTGATGCCTCAGCCTGTGGTTAGGACATAAGCTCTGGAAACTTCTGCTGGCCATATTTATGTGCTTCCCCTTGGTGCTTCCCCGAGTGACTTCTACTGTATGTAACACATTAGATTCACCCATTGATTAAAAAGGCCCCTCATTCAGTCAACAGATACCTGTTTAGCATCTTCGTTCCCACCCAACACGCTGAGACAACGAAGATACAAAGATGAACAAAGAAACCAGTATCCTAGCTAACCACTCTTGTTCGCACTTGCCTGCCTTTCAAGCCTGTCACGAGGTTGTCGTGTTTCTAGGACCTGGTACAGTACCTGTGCATAGTAACCACCAAATAAATGCTTCCTGACTGTGTTCATGAATGAGCACTGTAGCAGACAAAGGAGGGATTGGGATGTTCCAAAGACAAGACTCACACAAAGACATGTCACAATGTAAACAATGGGTTAGCTATACCTTTGTAGTGTGTTTCAGATGGGTTTTACTTTCTTCTTTAGGTTTTTTATACTGTTTGATATTTTTCTGGTGAAGATTTTCATACACTGAAGAATTAAATAATTCAATGTTTTCAAAAGTCTTCAAGCAACTCCGCAGCTATTCACTGTAAGCTCCCCACACTTTTGTATAATTATCTTGGAGCTGCGTCAAACCAACACACCCAGCTGTTTCCCCCCTTTTCCGACAAGGGGGAGCACCAGGGCTCTTTTGCATGAAAAATATCTGGGAGAACTTCTGGTTAACTACTTCAGAAGCTGAAGTATCAATCACTGTCAGAAAGCCGGTCCCTTCGAGCATATCATCCTACTAATTCCCATGACCCTCTAAATCCAGTTCTCTCTGGCCGACTTCAAATCTGCATTTTATCACTTTAAAAGCCTGACGCTCCCAGCATTATGTTCAATAGTCCATTTCAGCACCACCTGACCTGCAGCTCGCAGCCTTGTCAAAGAAGGTATTTTTAGAATCTCTCTTTCCCCACAGATTTCGAGGCTTTGCTTTTGTGCCTCTCGGGATGAAATTCAGCAGCAGAGCCTGTGTGCTGGAGGCGGTGGAGGCGTGGGGCCACTGCCCAGAGACATCAGTTTTAGAAAACATCCCGGGCTGTGGTTCAGAGGAGAGCACCTGACACAGAAGCCGCCAGGAGTGATTCACTTTGTCAAACTCGTCATCTGTTCTGGTGGCGAAGGAGAAATTTGAAAACCCATCAAAGGGCGAGTCAGCGTTAGGGATGGAAACGTTGCCGGATGCAGGTGCCGGGGAATGGCATCTTGGAAGCAGAGTAAGGCCCGGGTAGGAATATAGGCTGGAAGTGCACACAAAACCTCTCTCACTTCTGGCTTGTCTGCATTAACCTCTGGGCATTCCAAGGTCACATATGTAACGGTGGGGTAATATTAATATTAACATCAATCTTAAGGGAATGTCGTGAGGCTCACCTGTGCCCAGCACACCCGGGAAGTGCAACAAGTGTTGCTTTTCCTTTCCCAGTCAAGACAATGAAGGGAAAAAGAATCCGGAAAGAAGTACCTGACCACGTGGTTACGGAAATTTACTCTTTTGACTTCCCGTGTTTTTAGAATTTTTTAAAGAGTATGAATCATTTTTACATATCTTTTAAGTTCAGTAAAACAAGATGCAATGGTTTGAAAGTCTGGATAAATAGTGGGTTCTAGAAGGTCATCTATTTAAAACCATGCGTGTCAAAAACCAGCAGTCCAAAACTTCGAACTTAAAATGACAACACCAAAGAGGTTCCTTGAAGGAAAGAGGGCAATTTGGTGGATCAACGGAGACAGAGTCCAAGGGAGGCGGGACTCCTTCAGCACCCCTTTTCATCTCTCCCCTCGACCTACCCCTCCTCAGTCCAGGGTGGGGGTGGGGGGAGGGGAAGAAAATGAAAGTGCTCCAGGGAGACCTTTTTTTTTTTTAAGCTTTCATCAAGAGCAGTAGCCCTGGCTGGTGTGGCTCAGTGGATTGAGTGCGGGCCTGTGAACCAGAGGGTTGTTGGTTCGATTCCCAGTCAGGGCACATGCCTGGGTTGTGGGCTGGGTCCTCAGTAGGGGGCACACAAGAAACGACCACACACTGATCTTTCTTTCCCTTTCTTTCACCCTCCTTTCTCCTCTCTATAAATAAAGAAAAAAAGAGCAGGAAGGAAGTCTGCTAGACCACGGGGGTCCACGGGGGTCCTTCCATGATTATAGTGGAAACAGGGCCCTTCAAAACAAAGGGCTAATGTTAGAAAAACGGAGTGAAGAGCTGTGTCTGACCGAGAAACTAGGGGAAACCCAGCTTCTCCAGCTTCCGAGTTGAGGATTGCGTATTGTGGGCCCTGAGAAAGGAGGTCCCTTCGAAAGGGGCTCCTGGAGGTAAGTGGGCTGAAATTGCGGAGACAGAGCCTCGCGCCCACTTCCACACTGGGGCCTCTCACACAAACTGCCCTGCAGGGAGAAGCCTCCACTGGCCAGCCTGCCTGCACTGGGTTCCGGCCACAGTAAGCCACCACCGGAGACAGCCCTTACAAAGGGAGTCCCCGGAGTCCTAGTCAACCAGAGAGCCTGGGACCTTCCCCATCCAGCCAGGGCTCGCAGCTCTGCTCCCAACAGCACCTTTACAGACCCCTCCAAGCAGATCCATTCTGACCAGGGCCATGCCTGTTGGGCCAATCAAACTGCCAGGATTGAGACTTTATTTGCATAAAGAGGAACCAATCAGGAACCAGCAGAGGAGACCTCTGACTCTGTAAGTCAGCTCCCCCCTGGCTTGGGGAGCGTGCTTTCCCTTTCCACCGAAGGCAGAGGACTGCATCTCCCCGGCTGGAGCTGAAACACCAGACGCATCTCACTGCAGCAGATCGAGGCAAAACAGCGCAGGGCAGAGTGGAGCAGAGCCGATCGGAGCGGTGCTGTCTGGCCGGGGGGACTCACCCTAGGATGAGCCTGTCCCCTAGGCGTCTGCAGAGCCACGCGCTTCATCATTGAACTGTAACACTGGTCAGCAGCACTCTCAGCCACGCTGTAGCGAGGTTGAACTGTTTGCACGAAAAAAGTTTCCTTCTTTACTACACCCCAAATTGGGGGGTTCCTGCTGGTGTTGAATTGTCATAGGCACCCATCTGTTGGCCATCAGCTGGGGAGAATGACAGGTGCATCTAAGTGAAGAACGCTATGAAGGCCCATGCCTGAATTTCAGTAGAATCCCTTGTAAGGTTCTCAAGACACAAGGACAATTGTGACATGCTGCAATTAAAAATAGCCTTCATTGAGAAACGATCAGAGTCTCGGCCAACATTGTTACTGCACCCAACTAAGCAACTGAAACACCACAGCGATACAATGGTTAAGTTATTTTTGTTTGCGGCAAAATAAATCTGAGGCTCCAACAGATTAAATGACTCAGCCAAGGTCACCCAGTAAGTAGCAGTGACATTCCTCAAACCCAAGGTGCATGCTATTAATCAATTCACTGTACTAGTCCAATGGGGTTATTTTAAATCGCGTGTTGTTACTTAAGGACACAACATTATTCACCTCTAATAGTTAATATCTTAACAATTGTTCAGGAATGACTATAAGATGATGAAGCATTGTGTCTTTTTGTGGTGGCCATACATAGAAATGTATGCAGGTTGCCCTGGCCGGGTAGCTCAGTTGGTTAGAGCATCGTCCTGATACGCCAAGGCTGCAGGTTTGATCCCAGGTCAGGGCACATACAAGAACCAATGAATAAACACTTAAATAAGTGGAACATCAAGTTGATGTTTCTCTTTCTCTCAAAATCAATAAAATAAAATTAAATTAAAAATGTATGATGGCAGAGAGGTCTCTGTGTGTGTATACAACCAAGTGTGTGCCACCACCTATTAAGATCTGTTTTCTACACGATTACAATATACTTAGAAATTATCTTGTTATCCAAAGTACGAACAGCCCTGGCTAATAGCTCTTGGTAATTTTGATTTAACAACCTTCCAAATGACTGAAGAACTCTCTCTCTCTCACAACCCCAGCTCCCCAAGCTTTTGTTAAAAAGAGTTTGGGGATCCATTAATGCAGAGAACTACATGAATGGAATATCCCCATGTATGCAACACAGGAAATAAGTGC
The DNA here is from genome assembly GCF_014824575.4 of Sturnira hondurensis. NCBI lineage: Eukaryota > Metazoa > Chordata > Mammalia > Chiroptera > Phyllostomidae > Sturnira > Sturnira hondurensis. The sequence goes on along the minus strand of NW_028082350.1, from coordinate 14,912,070 downwards.
CCCAAAGATTTGCCAAGTAGTTTGACATTAGCTCTCCTATCTTTGTATCATGCATGTGAATTTTCTAGTGAGAAACAGTTTAAATGTAATTGAATTCTTGAAAGATTAACAAATGTATATTAAACACAAGATGTTTCCAGAGCTTTGGCTTAAATGTTTGTAGACAGAGGATGGGGCTGCCTGGACATGTATTTCTTGCTCACAGAAAGTCTAGCCGTTTGAGGACCCAGGCAATGGAGACGTGCATGCATCTGCAGCCCACGATGTTCAGGAGTCCCCTGGGCACACGATCCAGCTGACAGCGGGGAGGAAAGAGACCACCGAGGATCGTGCAGGAGGCTTACATGGATCCGGCTTGAAAGTGGGATACAGCTTTCCCGCTCACCTTTCACTGTTCGGCCCTCCGTCGATGCACCGGAGGCTGGGAATTGGAACCTCTGTCTGGGAAGAAACTTCTAAGTAAAATCTCTAAATTCAATATAAACAGAGGCATCGCCTGTCAAGCGCAGAGGCCCCGGTGTGGTCACATACTTTAATAAATAAACTGAGAGGAAGAATGTGCAAAAAATTTCCAACTCTGTCAGTAGTCTAAAATCTTTTCTGATATTTTAATTCCTTATTTGTGGACGTTAATGTCCAGGAAGACACTTTCTGAAATTAAAGAGTGGGAATATCCACGTGTCTATAGTGGCCCCTAAAATATTGTTAGAGTGTTAAGTATTTACAGGAAAAATGGTTTCTTATCTTTGAGCAATATCATGTTTTAAAATAATTCTGTGAGGAGTGGTATTGTGTTTGAATTGAGAACGTAAGCCCCAGAATTAGCCAGGCTGTGGTAACTAACGTGTCTATATACATATAGGAATGTAGGGATGTATAAAATGGTACATGGGAGGAAAATATTTTAGTGTCTTCTCCAAAAATAATGGCCATTCAAGTCTATGCTTCAGGAAAAATCTGGGACTTAACTCCACACTTTTCTAACGTCACCAGGCCAGCAGGCAGCTGGGACAACAAAGGCCAGCCACCTGTGGAAGATCCCTGTGAATAATTCTGAGCCCAAAGCAGAGAATGTCAGTCCCAGACAACCATGATACGAACTCCCTCGAACTGTCTAGTTTCCCTGTCCTCGATGAAGATCCTGCCCAAAGCTGAAACCGTTATTTAAACAAATTGTTTTGGACATGGAAATGTTAAGAAAAAGCCAACTTCCACCTTTTCTTATGGTTGCGCTTCTCCTAGGGTGTGATTCAGACACATGCATAGCTTCCCACTTGTGGTTTGTAAATACGCATGGGAGTGTGTGTGTGACCCGAGGGCACGTGCACGCCTCACAGGCTATTCTGTGCAGTAGCCTGAGCTGCTGGACAAAGCCAGGTCCCTCTGAGTTAACTTCAGGACTAGAGCAGATGCTCGAAAGAAACGTCTGTTCCTAAAGGCCCCAGGCAACAGCACTGAGAAAAAAAAAACAGAATAATTTTACATGACGGAGTAAATTGAACAAATGTGTAAATATTGCTCATCTATTCTATTTCAAAGACACTGGCATACAAGGGGAAATAATGAAACAGTACCACTGCCTATTATGCTGGAGGAATATATTTTTGTTTTCAGAGGTGTGACATATTGTTTTTATCAGTTTTACTGTGAGGGAGTGGATGACAGTGATGAGCAAAGTATCAGTGGAAACAAATTTCACTTGTATTTCAATTTTACCTTGCTTGGTCCCCATAGGACTAGGGTACGAAAATCATCAACACTTACTCATCGGCCATAAACAGGGTGCGCTCCCCTTCACCGAAGCCAATGCAGAAAGGCATTGCAAAGTGAGGCTGCACTAAATTAAAAACTTGACTTTCATGGTGGAATGTTATGTGGTTGGGCTGTTTAGAAGTAAACAAGAGGGTGCAAAACTTCCAAGTTATAAATACTAGGAAACGAGTCAATATAGAGCTTCCTAGAATTTCTTAGCCCAAAGTACCTCCCCGGCGGTGCTGATGGCGCAGCTTGTGTCTAGGGGGCTCATTGGTCTCTGTCCCCAATGGCCTGGTTCCTGCTACGTGGGGCCCTGACCCTGGGCCACTTCGGCAGCGCTGCCTTGCCTGCAGCCCCTGCAGGACCCCTACTTGGAATCTTGCTACTCTGCTCCGGGAACTTTGTCCCAGGCCCAATATTGGATGCTATGCTTTCTGCCATTTTCTCTCCAGTTCTCTCATGTTGTCTTCAGTCTCCCAGAGACTGTGCCAGGTCTTTCGATTAGTTGTTGGTTTTTCAAAACTCTTAATTCTGGCATTCAAGTGTTTAACATTAGGCCCCAAAAGTTTTACCTTTTTACCCCTCTAGAAATCCATCATTCAAGATCCATCATAAGAAAGGAGTCCTAATGATCTGCCTTCTAGCATGACATCCCAGAACCCCCGAGACAGCTCTGCATATCGAAAATACCCCCTCCTCTCCCTTTTCTTTCTTCTCTCTCCCCCTTTCTTTCTCCCCACTCCCCCTGCTCTCACATATTGACAGACACAGAGCAATGTTTCTCCAATTCTTAATGTACACTCCCAAAACAATGCACTAATGAGAATCTTTTTAGTTTTATCTTATTCTCTGAGAACTATATGTTTTCATGTTGAAAAACATATTAAAGTTATAAAGGAAAAATAGAATCATCTCCTGCTTTTTGTGGGATCATATCAACAGCATCTTTAATAGGGAATACACTGAGGTATTTTTGAGCATCCAGGCCCAATATTTGGGCTCTCTTAATTCTTCTCTTTGAGGGCAGGGACTTGCTCCACTCAGTGGGAGCTCGGGTCTTATCTTCCAGACCCTGCGTCTCTCCTGCAAAGCTGTGGGCAGGATCTGGGAAGGGAGGGTGGCCGCATTCGGGGAGAGGCAAGAATGGGCAGGGATCGGGCCTCTTTGCAAACAGTTTCGTTGCTCTTGCCACAGCCTTGCAGGGGCTCTTTTTATGGCACTTTCCAACAGTCTTCACAGCCGCTGTCTGAACTCATCCAAGGCCAAGGTGAAATGGAGAGAATGCCTCTCTTGAGGTCCACTGTTGGAGTTTTGGGATATGGTCTACAAGCTCCCAAACACATGCTCTTGGCTCAAAAACCAGTTGCCAGTTTGCAAACTGGTTCCTGTGCACAGATGGAAAGATGATGCCTAAGAAAGAGGCAGATCATGCCAGATCCGAGGGTAGCAAAAAATGAGCAGGTCTCCACCCCTGCCTGCCAAATCTTAAATGTTTATACAGAAGCTGTGAAGGGTTCAGTCACGTGTACCACCCCGGTGGGCTCCGCAGGACATTTGCTCAGGGCCACCTCCAGTGGGAGGAAGGGAGGTGAGCACACGTTCCAAGAGCAGGGGGCGGGGTGGGGAGTCCCAGTTTCCGAACCACCGGTGCACCCGTGATCACATTCTTTTGACCACCTCCAACACTCATTGCATTTCAGTTTCCAGTTTACCTTCAGCAACATTCTGTGTTAGTTTAAACGTATACCACAGTGGTTAGACAATCATGTCCTTTACAGAGTGGCCCCCTCAATATTTCCAGTACCCACCTGGCCCCGTACATAGTTACTACACTATTATTGACTATATTCCCTATGCTGTACTTTACATCCCTGTGACTGTATTTTAACTACCAATTTTTCTCTCTTAATCTTTTCCCCCTTTTTTTTTACCTGGCCCCTATACACCTCTCCCCTCCGTCGACCATCAGTCCATTCTCTGTTATCTGAGTCTGTATCTGTTTTGTCCATTTTGTTCTTCCGACTCCATATTTATAAAACTGTCAAAGTGGCTATCATCAACAAATCAGCAAGCAGTTCCTTTGGAATCTACAGTTATAAACAAAACCAACCTGAGAAATTACATCCTGTTGGCCTGTACTGGCACCCGAAACCACCCTGACCACGGTCAGTGGGCTCCTGGAGAGAGCAGAGGCCAGAGGCCTGACTCTCAGTCAGGTTTTGTGGTGACCTACAGCAGGCCAGATTCCCAAGAGTGGGCCAGACCCTGTTCTAGACCTGACGGGCACAGGAAAGATGCCCGGAATGCAGAGATGGGTAACACGGGGTCCTTTCTCCAAGGATTGTCTACAGTAGTGGTTCTCAAATTTTAGCTTTCTTAAGAATCAAAGGGAAATCTATTTAAAATGCGGGTCGTTGCCCTCCGTCCCTGGTCCTGATTCAGATACATGTCCCTCCGTGACGCCCCTCGAGAGTCCTACTCTGTAACACACCGACCTAGTGGGAGGAACCTGCAAAAGGAGGGGCCTCAAGGATGAGCAGAGCGCGAGGAAGTCGTTTACACCAGAATTAGCAGCAATGGCACCTCTCCCGTGCTTGTGTGATGGTAGTCCGTAGCTCATCCCCAGAAACTAGTAACCACATGTACGATTTACACGTTTCTCTTTTTATTTGCACCTGCTGAAAGAATGGCGTGCTTGTGCCCGCAGCTTCCGAGTTCGGCCTGCAGCTTCCTAATGGAAAATGGGCAGCTCGGGGTAGCATGCGGCCGTGATGATGGAGAAAGGGCCGAGAGCCAGATTCAGCTTCTTCTCTCGTCTTTTCTGTTGGCAGAGAGAGGCAGTGACATTTCCGGTATGAGTGGTTTCCATAGGGACAGAAGTTGTGATTTACGGGGGTGGAGGGCACTACCGCAAGAAAGCAATAAAACAGCCACTCAGTGGAGGTCAGAGGCACAAATGCACTGAAGCTACAATCAACCCGGGCAGCCGCGTGATCCGCTCAATGAGAATTTCGCAACTGCCAGCATGAGGTACGGGAAAGAATGGTGAAATCTAGCTGAGCATTTTACCCCTTCTTAGCGTCTCCAAGTGTCCTGAGGATGCTTTGCCCTGGACTTTCAAGCCACTGTGCCCAGGATTCTGGGTAGAAAAGCGGCAGACAACAGACGGATGTGCTTTTTAATCCAGTGACTCAAAAGTGAAAATCTGGAACTACAGTGAAATTGTCAAATCTGACACCTTGTGATACAAATAGGGTTGTATGTTGAAAAGAAGTCTAGGGCTTGTTGCTCAGGTTTACCAAGGGGGCCCTCTCTGTCTTTCTGAAAATGCAGCTGAATTGTTTCTTAATGGATGGACATTATGTGAACATAGCTATTATGTGCACATACATCATACATACAGGTGTGTGTGTGTATACCTATCCTGCACATACATGACATATTGTCTATCGCTCATATCCAGAAATGAGTGACCACATATACAATTTACACATTTGCCTTTTACTGGCACCTTCTGAAGGAAAGGTGTGCTTTCTCAGTATTGTCGTTAGGTTCTGCACCTTTCAACAGAACGACATATAACAAAACCAGTTTTACCCGCACCTAGGCATGTGCCCTGACGGAGAATCAAACCCCCAAGCTTTCAGTCTATGGGATGATGCTCCAACCAGCTGAGCCACACCCTAGGCTCCAGTTATATTTTTATAATTGACTTCTAAGATTTCACAAAAATCTTAGAAAATACAATCTTTATGATAATATGTCCTTGGATGGTATTGGTGCCCTCTTTGTCATTATTATGATTTCCGTCACTGAAGGTGAGCACCAAAAATGTGCACCTGTGCACAAACACACATGTAATATATGGAGATATATGAAAGCCTATAGATGGTGGGACAAAAGTAGGTTTACAGCTGTGAGTATGTGAAACAGTATGTTCTTCATTGTTACTAATTATTGTATCCTTTCCTGTACCCACAGCTGTAAAACCTACTTTTCCCCACCCTCCTGATGCACACCAACAAATATAAATGTATTTTTCATGCCAATGAATTTTTTAAATAACTCATTTGTGGCTACCTGATACACCAGTTCTGAGGTGAGTGGTTATAATCTATGATTAAAATTGTTATTTTGCAAGTTTCCATATATACTTAAAAGACCAGAATATACTGTAAGACGATGCATTAAAAAGGCCCATACCCCACACCCTATATTTCCATTTTCTTTCTAAGAGCAAGAAACTCAAACCTGTTTTGTAATTTCCTCTGTTAATTTTTTTCATATTGCCAAATTTTAAATTTATGTATGTGTGTATACATTTTTCAACATGCATTTTTACACATGGATTTAGGCATTATCTGTGACTTTCTGCGATGGAGGAGGAAGGCTTAGCTTTATTAAACATACTCCTCTCTCTCTCCCTCTTTTCCTTCTTTGTATCGCACCATGGTTATATTTTCCAAAGGAGCCGCAGGAAGGCTGTGATCACCTCTACTCCTTTACGTATTGTGGTCGTGTTTGACAGCTGTACTCTCTCACTTACCATTTCGTTCTCTCACCGTTTATCAGAAATGGAAAACTCTTTTCTGTTTCATCAAGCACATCAGAGAGTCCACTAGTTAAAAACTTATTTTTTCTTAACTTAATTGGGATCAACTCAGCTCTAGGCCTGGCACATTTTATTTTTCTAAATTTTAAACCAACCTTCTCAAAGGTTCATATATGTAAATGTTTTTTCTGGTGTAGCTATTATTTGTTTGCTATATTTTTCCTGGTTTGCTCCCTTATTTTTCAGGGCACATCTTCCAGTGGCTTTTTGACAGAGTGACTACGGAAGAAAGGGTTGTGAGACCTTGCTCAGCTGGAAATATCTTAATTCTTTTCACACCTGACTGATAGATTTCATGGTCAGAAATATCTTATTTTGTTTGACTCTTGACTGATAGATTTCATGGCACATAATGCTATCTGTTAACTCATTTTCCCTTAGAATGTTTAACGTATGGTTTATTGTCTTCTGGCTTCTGATGTTGCTAGTGAGCTCTGCTTCCTGGGCTGTCGTACCTGTCCCACAGTGAGGGAGGAAAGAGGGTGAATGGAATCTAAGGGACAGACCTGTCCACTTGCAGCTGTGCACCTGCTGATACCTGTGTCTCAGACAGCCGGAAACAGGCCCTCCTGTATTCCTGTCCCCTGAGGCTGGCGTGGGGCTCACCAAGCTGAGTTCCTGCTCATTTTCAGAGTGCAGCCAGGGCGGTGTCAGCAGAGGAAAGAGCACCCGAAGGAAGTGTTCACTTGGTCCATGAGCCTAGCCCTCCTCTTTAGGATGCTCTTCAACCAGACCAAAGTACTAGGGGTGTCCAACCCGCAGCCCCAGGGTCGGATGTGGCTCAGGATGGCTATGAATGCAGCCCAACACAAAATCGTGAGTTCACGTAAAACGTGATGAGACGTTTTTGTTTTCTTTAGTGTTTGTGTATTTAATGTGTGGCCCAAGACAACTCTTCTCCTTCCAGTGTGGCCCAGAGATGCCAAAAGGATGGACACTGTGCCTTTATCACCCGCTGTCTAATGCTGAGACACTGCTGGCTTGGGTTTGGGGTGCCACGCCACACATGACAATGTGTTGTCTGATCAGGAACTCCAGGTGTGTGGTTTTTTCCTGTGTAGGTGCATGTCATTCGAACATACGTTCAAAGACAAGACTTACTAGTTAATTCTGCTATAATGAACTGTCACTGGAACAGAATTTGTATACTGCTAACCTGTTGTCCAACCCTTCCCCTTTAGTCAGTGACTCTGTCCAGTAAGTTGCGAATCAGAAATCTGAGAGTCGACCTTGGTTCTTCCTTCTCTTCCATTTCACACACTTATTTCATTGCCAGTCCTATAGATTTGTCTTTCAAATTTCTTTCAATTTTCAAATTCTGTTCTTTTTACATTATACATCCCCATAGTGAACTCTACTGTTTCTTACTTGGACTACTGCCGTAGAGTCAAATGTCCCATCTCCCCCATTTATTAAAAATTGGCTGTACGGAAGTATAATTTACATACATGAAATTTGCTCACTGAAAGTGAACAGATTGATGATTTTTAGCAAATNTGGTTCTTCCTTCTCTTCCATTTCACACACTTATTTCATTGCCAGTCCTATAGATTTGTCTTTCAAATTTCTTTCAATTTTCAAATTCTGTTCTTTTTACATTATACATCCCCATAGTGAACTCTACTGTTTCTTACTTGGACTACTGCCGTAGAGTCAAATGTCCCATGTCCCCCATTTATTAAAAATTGGCTGTACGGAAGTATAATTTACATACATAAAATTTGCTCACTGAAAGTGAACAGATTGATGATTTTTAGCAAATTGATATATCTGTGCACCCACCACCACAATCTGGTTTTTACTTTTATTGTGGAAAGAACATGTAACATGATATCCATCCTCAACACACCTTTTAACACATAAAGTGTTCTTGTTGACCGCCGGTCTACTGCCACACTGCGCGCATCCAGAGTTCGCTCACCTTGCGTGGTTGAGACTGGACGGCCGTTGCTTAGTGACTCCCAGGATCTCACACCCACAAGCCCATGGCCACCGCCATTGATTCTCTTGACTATTTAGATATATCATACATGTATATGTGCAAGTGAGTGGTCTTCATCTTTCTGTCATTAGCTTATTTTACCTAACACAATGTCCTTAAGATTCATTCATGTTGTTATATGTTGTAGTATCTCCTTCTTTTCTAAGGCTGAATAATATTGCATTGTATGGATGTACCACATTTCCTCCACCCATTTATTTATTGGCAGACATTTAGATGGTTTCCATATCTTGGCTAATGAGAATAGTGTTGTGATGAATATCTCTGATATTTCTTTGAGATTGTGATTTCAATTATTTTGGATAAATAACCAGAAGTGGGATTGCTGAAACATATGGAAGTCCTATTTTTAATTTCTTGGGGAAACTCCATGCTGTTTCCATAGAAGTTGTACCAATTGTACCCCCCCCCTGAGAGCATACCGGGTTCCAATTTCTCCATGTCCTTGTCAGCGCTGTTTTCCCCTTCTCCTCCTCCTCCTCCTTCTTCTTCTTCTTCAGTATTAGCCATCCTACAAGTTGTATGGTAATATCTGGTGGTTTTCATTTGCATAAATTTTGAACATTTTTTGTGGTTACCTTTGAGTTTACATAATATATCTTTTACTTATGAATCTATTTGAAGCTGATAACAACTTAAATTAATTGCATACAAAAACTCTAGCTGTGTCCATCAAAACTCTAAGACTTGGAAGACATCAGCTGACCTCTGGAAAACCACCTCCGAAAAGGCGACGTGCTGAGTGTGTCCATATACCATTCTCTTCCCCTTGGGGAAGCTGTGAGCTTGTGGGTCTCTTTCCAATTGTGTGGCCCTCCCCTGGGAATGGGGTCTCTGGTAGGAAGATGTCTGTGAATGCTCACTGCAGCGTCCTCACCCAAGGACAGTGACTGGAACGCTGTAGGGATACAGTGAACATACACGGACTTAAGGACGTGTTACCGGCTGGCACTAGGCTTCCCTGTAGATCTGGTTGAGTGAGCTGTAGCTTGGGCATATTGGTGTTTTCTATGTCTTCATAGTTTATATTTTCTAATTGGCAAGTGAATAAAACAGGATAAAGAAAAATGTCTTTCAAAGTGTTCATATCTGTTATGTTCATATGTGTTTTGGGGTTTTGTGGAGAAAGAAGTTAGAAAATTTGGCACTTATGTGGTAGTAAAGTTAGTTCTGTGTATGTATTTATAGTTCCTTTATGGGAAGTAATTTATTCCTAGGGCCTGAGGCTGTAATCTACATGCTGCAGAAAATTTAGACCTACAGTCTGGTCTCTAAGAACTTGCACTTGAACATGAATTGTGTGTGTGTAGAAAAAGCCTATATAAATAGGGTGGCACAAAGCAGGATAATTCAAGCACTCTCGCAGAACTAGGGGCTGGGCTGGTGGACAGGGAGGGAATCGGGGAGGGTCTGAGTACACAGCCGGCAGCGTGGCATCAAAGCACCGCAGGGTTTCCACAGCCGATATTTGGTCTCACCCGCATTTCAAACAATACGAGCAATACTGTACCATGAATCCAGCTCTATGGGCAAAATGAGTTTAACAGGATTGTCTCTCCATGGATGTTGGTATTGCAAATAAAAATGGATGCTGCATAAAAATGACACACAAGTTAAATTTTGAGATATTTAATATGAAAATGAAAAGAGGTAATTTCATGCTAATTAACTGAAGTTTTGCTTTGTGATTAGCCTAAAAGGAAATTAAAATTCATCTGAATCATGAATTCTCAGTATGGCATTATAAATTTGAGAAAAAGGTATTTTCAACACTCCTCATGAATCTTTAAAAAATGCAGTCTATGAATTTTTTAAAAAGCCTTGAAATCAAGTCGTTCACACTGCGGCATTATTTACAATAACTAAGAAATGATTCAACTCGTGTCCATCAACAGACGGTTGGATAAAGAAGAGGCGGCACAAAAATATTTTTGTTGGTATGAATATAAACCTTTTTCTACTCAGGACACAATTTGATTCAGTGTGAGCATAATTCTTGTTTTCTTTTATCATCTTCCTTAGATTAAACTATACACAGCACAGCTAATTGCTTCTGAGCATTTTAATGTGAGAGGGGATTTCACTTCCTCTCTCAAGGCAATTTGTACTATAAATAGCCAGGCAATGTTCTCACTTCACACAGTGGTTTGTAAATGTTAGAGCCTTTATTTAAAGGTGAAATGATGAAAGTAAAATGATCACTAAGGATTTAATAATTCACGGAGTTCTAGTTTTTTTCTGCATAATCTTTCCCTTAGGAAACATTTAGTAATATGCCCTTTATAATGACAAATTAAATTAGGAAGACATAAAAAAGGAAGTCCTGTATTTTTATCACTAGGGATCTGTCAGGGCGCAGAGGGCTCACTCAGAAGGCAACAATCCTTTCCTACCTGGACTTCGCTGCTTACAGACCAGCACAAGGGAGGCTTCAATGCCTCAACAGTTAAATCAAGAAAACGAAACCGTGGTAAAGCAGAAGCTACAGTTGAAGAAAAAGTGTCAATCAAAGATCTGATGAAAAAATCAAATCAGGAAATGAGGAAAGACAGGCTCCATGATAAGAAGTTAAAAATTGTTGCATGGTATGAATATTAAAAATCATAGCTAAAGTTGAAATCGTTTTGCAAGGACGCCGGTCACATATATTTAAAACAAGCTTGTCTATGTTTAGCTTTATGTCTAAGGTGTTTTCACACAAATGTTTCCTGGTCGAAATGGAAGTTGATCTGACCCCCTGGGCGCTGCAAGGGTGTGGATCTCACCTAGAGGAAGTTCCCACAGACACCAAGTCTCCTCAGCCCACCTTCAAGGTTTATAAACCAGTCAGGAAGTAGACTTTAGTGTCTAACTTTTGACCAACTTTTGCTTATATATGACATTGTTTACAGCCACAAAAGATCCAGGGGATAGATCTACGGTATCCAGGGTCTGGACAGTCAGTAAGATGTCCCCTGAGCACCACAAGGCTCCCAGTGAGGGTAATGTAGGACTCCAACCACCTACTACATTTTCTTAACAGGATGCTTTATTTGTAGAGCAATTTTAAGTTCACATCAAAATTGGGCAGGAAGTACAGAGTTTCCATCTGTTACCTGCACACCCTGCCTCCACTTCCACGGACGCAGTTTGCCCCACGTTCAACACCTCCCTCCAGAACGATACCTTGGTTACAGTCTGTGAATCGACATTGACTCATCATCCTCACCCAAAGTCCACAGTTACCAGTTGAGTTCACTCCTTGCATTGTATGTTCTATGGATCTGGACAAACATATAAGGACGTTGATCCAAACATTAAATGCTTTAGGCTTGATAATGCAGAAAATCAACTTGAGGCAAGTGTGGAATTCTGGGCTATGTAACAGAAAAATGAGTTAGACATGAGTTAGATAGGCAAGAAAGACTTTCTTCCAGATTGTTGCAATAGGGGTCCAGACAAGATGGAGGAGAGAAATTCAACTTCACCGAAACAAAAGGCGGGTGAGTTGTTGCACGCAGGAGAGAGCTAGTGGAAAAGCACTGGAGGACGTTGAGGGCTGGTGGGGGCAGCTTCTTAGTATGTTTGCTGATTGTTGGTCATCTAAGTTAGGTGCCTACTCTCCCCTAGAGATTGGGAGATAGGAACCCTGATTTTCCTTGAACAGTGCATTTCCAAGGGATGGCTCCCAGTCCTTGAGAGAGACATTTCTGGTTTGTAAAGCTGGCAAGAGGCCAGAAGACGATTTTCACCTGAAAGGGGCAGAGAAAGAGTCTACTGTTGCAAGATTTCTAAGGTAAATGATCTCAGGAGAGGGAAGTCAGGGCGCTGTGGTCGGGAAGAACTCGGTCCGTTCCCAGGGAAGAAGAGACTTAGTGACCTGGCTTGCTCTCCCCTCAATTTCTGAAAAATAAAGCGTCATATATAATAACTAAAGCTGACTCTACAATCTCCTAAATACAGGCCAATTCCAAAGACTCCATCCACATTGGTGGGGAGATCAAGGGGCAGAGCGGGGAGTCTGGAAGACGGCAGAGGAGGGGGACTAGTGGATAAAAGAGGCCCCCCCACCTCCGAGACACTGGAGCTGTAGGCGTGGCCACAGCCCCTTCCCCCGCCAACTTTCGGCCTCTTCCGTATAACTCTCAGCGACTTCCTGCTGTTTATGTCTCTCTATTCTCTCCGAGGCTGCCCTGGTGTCACACGTGTGTGGATTTTGAAGTAAAGCAACGGCCGACGGTTTCCTCATACTTCAGATTCGTGGCAGGGACCTGCTTTGCGGATGAGAATTGCCTTCCAACACTAATCGTAGCTGTAGATTCAGTGCACCAAGGAATGATTGCCTACTCAGATCAATGTTTAGACTATGGTTGTTTGACTCAATCAGGGGGCATGTTCTTGGACTGCGATTCTGAGTATCGTGACTCTGAGAAGAAGTGATGGGAGAGGCAGAGTGGACGTGGGTGCTGCACCATGGGAACCTGGGCTGTGAGCAGCTAGGTCAGCGGACTCACGTCCTTGGCAGAGCAGCCAAGCATCGCAGACCCACTGCAGGCATCGCCCACCGGAGCACGTCGAAATTCCGTTTGCTCACAACTCTCAGGGAAGAAGTTTCTGGTGGTGTCCTGTGCTCCAGCCGGGGTTAGTGCAGAAGAACAATGGCTGGGGATTATATTTCTAAGATAATATGGACAAGGAAGATCCCTACTTACAGAATGAGGTTTCTGAGGCCGGAAGCTTTCAGAGAGGATGGGAATATAAAGCTTTGATTGTGATTTCTTAACAGCAGACAGGGGGTATTTGAGTGTCCTTATTTTAGAAGGGAAGTATGAGGATGACTCTTTGTCTTCCTAAGGTGCCAAGCTGAAGACTTTCTCCCCTCCAGATTCAGATGCCAAAATACTCTTTCATCCTGTGATTCATTGGGGAGGCAGTCTGTCACGACTGACGCTTGGCTGTGGGTGGACTGAGGAGCTAAGCCAGCCTGCAGCAAAGCGCTGTCCACCCCCACCCCGCAAGGAGGCCGAGGGCACCCCTCTGCCAGGCTACCCTCACCCCTCTGCCCACTCCAGGGCCCTCACTTAACCCTGGTCCTGTCCTCAGAGAACTGTTCTGGAGAGAAGAGAATCAGAGTTTTAAGAATGCTGGGCATCTTAACATCATTAGAGGGGCATTGGAAAGGAGACTGGTGAGGGTCATTTTGTCCTCCGATTATCACGTGGGGAGGACCTGCCAGGTACTGAGCCCAAGGTGGGGAGGGTAGAGGAGAAACCAGAGCCAAGCCTCGGCTCTGCGTGTCCGTTAGCACTTCCTCAGCTTGGTCCCTGCACTCGGTTGCTCCGTTCTTTTCCATGTTGACTTCCTGGCCGATCTGCCTCAGTTCAAGATTCCAATGCTTTGCCTTCATTCATGTTCTCCCTTGCATGTCCATGACTTCAATGCTGATTCCTCTGGCCTTACTGTGTAAATTGTTCTTGGAGCCAGGTACTTACTCAGAGACACTGAAGGTTGTTATGGAGATCATGGGCTCTGACTGGTCAGACTGGGCACTGTGTTGCTTACATTTGGAGCTTAGAAGGCTCTGGACACATCATGCACAAATGCCTTATATTCGTGGAATGCAGGCAAAAAGTCTCCCAAGAAGCGATCTTAAAAAGCCTTCTGAGAGAAAGAGTCTGCTGTAGTGTTTGGCAGCCTGTTCCAGCCTTTGGCCACTTTGACTTCAGTGCGAAGCAAGGTCTCTTTCCACTCCCCCAGCTGAGCCCATCCCTCCCATGGGCTTGGAGGAGAGGGACTGAATTCACACCATTTACTCCCTCCACATGGGAGCAGAGGTCTGGATTCACTGGACCTCTGATCCTGGCTCTACTCTTGGATTCCCGGCCCTCCTGATTCCACCATCTTCCTCGGAGACAGCCCTGAAGGCTGGCTGGGGGGCAGTAGGAACATTCAAGAAATCCTTTCACTCTTAAATTTGCCACCCAGATCCTTCTCTCTTTTCCCCTCCATGTATGTTGCCACACTCTAATTAAGGACTTGGACCTTTCTGCCCAGGCTGGAGTACTGGTTCTCTAACTTATCTCTGGCCTGGGGCTCATCTCTCTTTTATCTTTCTTATAGCTCATCCTTGGATCCTGGAATGCAGACCATATAATGTCCTTTCTATGCATAAAAATCCCCATAACCTAGGGGATGAAACTCGAACTCCTTCTCATAGCCCTTTCCTCATTTTAAAACTGCGCTCCAACCTCACTGTGCAGCCTGGTCTCCCGGTAATCTTCCATCTGTTCAACAGGCAAGGCACGCAGCTGATGCTCTCAGAAGCACTGTGCGTTTTCGCACACCGAGGATTGTACCCACGCCATTCTCCGTACCTGGAATGTTTTTTTTTTTCTCCACTTCTGAGTCAACCGCTCCAATCTTCCCCACTCAGCTTAATTCTCACCTTCTCTGTCAAGAATTCGATAGTGTCCTAGGACGAGCAGACAGTTGGTGACTCTGCTCTGCGCCCCAGAACTCTAGCGATCAAATGTCACAGCCAGCGCCCCTCGGTGTGTCCTGACCTGCAACGCACTTTCTATGGCACTGGTGACTTCACTGCCATCCTTGGACAGGGTATCAGTTTACAGGCTGCCATGGGAAAATATCAGAGACTTACATGACAGCAACTTCTTTTCTACGTTTTGGAAGGTTGGAGCCCAAGATCGAGTTGTTGGCAGGGACGGTTTCTTCCGAGGCCTCCCTGCTTGGTTTGCAGTCTCCTCCTTCTCCCTTCGTCTTCACCTGGTCTTTCCTCTCCTTACACACACCTGTGTCCCAGTCTCCTCTTCTACTGGGACTCCAGTGCTACTGGACGAAGTGTCACTCCGATGGCCTCAGATACAGGCCCTATCTCCAAATCTGTCACATCCTGAGGTGCTAGGGGTTAGGAAACATGGATTTGGGGGGAACTCTTCAGCCCACAATGTACCCCAAACTATTTTTCAGCCCTACAGTGAGTGGTGCCCAGCAGAGGGTAGACGACAGGCAAGCATTTGGCAAAGAACCAGCTAAAGAGCTGTGTCAATGATGAACCTACTCCAGGCAATGGAGCCACCAGAGCCGCCTGGAGGATGCTGATGTAAAGCACTTTGATAATTCAAACCCTTTCTCCAGATATGCACCAGATTTCTTTTAAATTATTCTACATCTGCCTAGAGAGATGCAATTTCCAGCTATGGAATTGGCTTTGAAGTATTTTTTGTGACGCTCAGGGTTCTGTGCCACGGAAATGTCCACAGTGGCTAAGGCAAGCTGCGGCGCCGGGTCCTGACACGTCTGCACGTGGAGGGCACTCACACCACAGGGTGACGGCAGCAGGATTCCAAAGAACCCTTCCCTGCTGGAGCTGGGTCGTCGGTGGTGGCATGGAGGGCGTCCTCCCTCCCCACAGTCCTCTGGGAGGAGAGACGGCGCCCTTCCAACTTCCGTTCCTCCCCTGGACAGCATGGTGCTGGAAGGCCTCTGGCAGAAGGAAAGAACAGACCCGTCCAGGGTCTGGATCTGGAAGGCAAATCACAGTTTTGAAGAGACAGGCCTATTTTTGTCCTGCTTTAACACCTAGTACCTTTTCTAGAATACCAGTGATTGCTTTCAGTCTGTGGGGGTGATTTGGGCTGAAGGAGCAGCAGGAATGTGTCCTGAGTGTAAATCCCATCCCTGTCAGTCGGAGAAGCCGCATTCAAACCTTCCTCTTCCCACTTTCAGCTGGATTCAAGTTGAGGGTTTTTTTCTCAGAGCTGCCAGATGAGGTGAGGCATGTTAGTCTGAAGGGTTTTTTTATTTGTTTGTTTGTTTTAGGGAACACTCTAGATTTGACAAATGCTATAGCAGGCAGGAACATTAGACATCTCTTAGAAACAATAAAATTAAAAATGAGTAAAGTTTACCATACTGTTGTCACTGTGTTTTTTGTGTATTTGTTTGTTTTTTGCTTAATTACTTCACCTTTTTCACCGAGTCTCTTAACCCTTTTCCCCTCTGACAGCTGTCAGTCTGCTCTCTGCATTTATAGTCTATTTCCATTTTCTTTCTTTCTTTATTTTGTTCACTAGATTCCACATATAAGTGGAGTCATGTACTTGTCTTTCACCACCTGGCTTGTTTCACTTAGCATAATGCTCTCTAGGCCCATCCATGCTGTCATAAAAGGTAGGAGCTCCTTCTTTTTTTTTTTTATAACTGAGTAGTATTCCATTGTGTAAATGTACCAAAGGAGAAAAGGGGGTGGAGGGATGCAGAAGGAGGTAAAGGGGGAATAAACAGTGACGAAAGGAGACTTGACTTTAGGTGGTGAATACGCATGCAATATACAGAATGGGGTGGTATACCTGAAACCTATATAATGTTATCAACCAGTGTCACCCCGATAAATTCAATAAANCTGGCTTGTTTCACTTAGCATAATGCTCTCTAGGCCCATCCATGCTGTCATAAAAGGTAGGAGCTCCTTCTTTTTTTTTTTTTTATAACTGAGTAGTATTCCATTGTGTAAATGTACCAAAGGAGAAAAGGGGGTGGAGGGATGCAGAAGGAGGTAAAGGGGGAATAAACGGTGACGAAAGGAGACCTGACTTTAGGTGGTGAATACGCATGCAATATACAGAATGGGGTGGTATACCTGAAACCTATATAATGTTATCAACCAGTGTCACCCCGATAAATTCAATAAAAAATTTAAAAAGGAAGGAAAAAATAAAGACATTTCCAGATCAATAAACATGAAGATAGTTCATCAGCCCCCACCCCCCAAAAAATGATCTACCAGCCTAGAAATTATTTCAAAAAACAAAGCACACAGTCTGGAAGAATGTGTGAGTGCACACTGTGCTTTTTTAAATTGTGTCTCTTCCTAGTTGGAAATACACCAAGCTCAAACTTTTGGTGAGGCGGAAACCAGAGCGGGTTCATCCCATGAGGGGCGTGCCGTGTAGCCTGCGGGCATCGCCTTGCAGAGGACGGTGTACATGCTGTTGCTTTGGGGTGAAATGCCCTGAAAATTCCAACTGAATCCACCCAGTCTAATGTGTCCTCTAGGGCCGCTCTTTCCTGGCTTTTTGTCTGGAAGATGCATCCTTTACTCCCGAGGATTGTGAGCTGTGAAGGTACCGACTGCATTACTCAGAGGGTGGGAGGCTCTGGGTGTTTGTTCTCACAGCCCTGGGTTACCTAGTGCCCCTCAGTGAGAGGCAGCACCAGACCTTGCAGGCTTCAAAGGGCCGAGGTCCACCCCGCCCAGGGACAGAATGTTCTCTCACAGTCAAGTAATTGTCATAATAATATTAAATACAAGTCAAATTTCAAGTCTAAATGTGTAGGAAAATAAGCACTTTGCATAGACTTGCACTCTGCAATCACACTTCATGTGCTAATACTTTAATGACACCTTCCGGGGAATAATTAGCCATCTCACTCCTGATTTGCTGTTTGAGAACTACACTCGCTGTGAACACCAAACCTACCCGATGCTGGTCTTCCCCCTTCCCCAGTCACTGAGATATTAATATTCTTTGTGTGTCAAACGCTCCCTCCAACCAGACTGAAAGGTCACTTCAGACAGAATTCCCGTCTTACCAGACATACTTGGGTGGCCAGAGCAAACTGAAATACCGTCACCAGAGACACCGCCCAGAGTTTTCGTGTGAGCATCTGCTGGACCAGCCTGTGGATTCAGCCAGAGGGATCTGGCATTTTACAGTATTTTGGCAAATACCTTGTTTTTTTTTTTTTTTCTAAAAAGCCTAGGACACAAGTGGCAAACACAAGGCCCACAGGCAGAATCCGGTCTCCACCTTGTTTTATCCAGCCTGGCACCTTGTTTCTACCTGGAGGCAGTGCCAAGCTCCTTGCCCCTAGTTAAGGAGTAGTTACATTTATACAGTCCCTAAAGTTACATTCTGCCCTTTGAAGGCAACCACGGGGCTGATGTGGCCCCCGGTGACAATGAGTTTGACACCCCTGGTCTGGAATACAGACCCATCCTCAAATGGCTTCTTTCATTCTCCAAACAGTGACATCAAGCAGAAAAGAAGGCCAAGCTGGCTGTGGCTCATCCCAAGACCGGGCTTTGCCAACAGTCTTTTCAAGCAACTGTACACCGTGCTCCCTGATTCTGAGGTTAGCATTCGGGGAGAGTTCTGGGACCCGTCTAAACGTCAGGCCGTGATTCGGTTGTGCTCTCTCCCCTGAGACATGTTAATATTGGAACCAGAGTCGCTGCCCTGGAGACCATGCTGGCTCCTTCTTTAGGGCTCTAGGGGCCAACGAAAGGACAAAAGGGCAAACAGCTGTCTCCGCTAAGCTTCAAAGAAGACGGGATCACAGGGCCTCATACTGTAGGCTATTATAAAAACTAGCCTTCTCTCCTTTTTCTCAATACTTCCTGTTTCTACTGCTTAACTGTAATGGAATAAGTGGCAGACTGGAGACAGAAGACCGGCACACGAGTCCCAGCAACATTTTTCTAGTCATGTGATTCTGAACAAGGGATTAATCATTCCAGTCTCATTTTCCTTACTTCCAAATTGAGAGTATGTCATTCCACTATTTCTGCAGTCTCTTCCCACTTAAAACCAGGCATTATTAGGGTAGGAGGAGAACTTAAGCTAGGTTCATATAATACATGCTAAGGCTAAACCTGATTCGTGAGAGAAGGATTGTAATTCTAATATACAGGAGTCTCCCCACTCTTGGATCCTCGGTACGCAAATTTATTCTGTTGTCTTTCTAGATGCATCGTAATTATACTCTTCATTCTGGTATTTTCACAGCCAGTAGATTGAGTTTGACATTGATAAATGCTGTTTGGATTCCACTACTTGCTTCGACACAAGGAAGAGATGGTGACTTTTAAAGAAACATTAGAGATTAGAGGGTAGAGCAAGATGATGGGTAAAATTCCACTTAAGTATATTGGCCAGGCTCCTTGAAATATCATAGATAAAATTAATAGCATTGTGCTTGGCTTACATAATTGGATCAGAATATATGCCAGCTCCGCTCTTCCAGTGTTTTCCATGTTTCGAAACCCCCTATGAGATGCTCAGGGTAGCCATTATCTTTTCACATTTTTTAATTTTTTATCCTTTTTTATTATTGTCAATTATAGTTGTCCCCATTTCCCCCGTTTCTCTCCCCTGCCCTGTCCATCTCCACCTCCCACATTCAACCCTCCCCCTGCCATTGTCCTTGTCCGTGCGTCCTTCATACTTGTTCCTTGATGACCCTTCTCCTTCTCTTCTGCATTTTTAAATGAGGAAATAGCCTAACTCAAAGGAGTATAGAACCTCAAACCTAAAGGGAATCTAAAAGGCCACCCCATTCAATTTTTCCATTATTCAGGGAAGAAAAGCAAGCACCAGAGAAACGGAGGAATATTAGTCTGAGACTAAGGAGTGGAGCTCTGTGGTGTCTTCGATCTTTTGACTCCTGGCCAGAGCTCTCTCTGCCCCGGAGTGCCATCGTGGGCCACGGGCTCCTCTGCTCTGGAGAAATCCAGTTTGAGATGGGGAAACTCGGTAAGTCAGAGTTACTTCTTGAAAGCACAACCAGAACAAACGTGTGAGGGAAAATACGCGTGTTAAAAAGAGAGAAGTTTCACTTTTTGTTTCATTGGAGGTTTTCTTCACTGTGCAGAAGCTTTTTTTGTTTGACACAGTCTCACTTTTTGCTTGTTTGCTTATTTCTGGAAGAATATATTTGCCAACCATATATCTGATAAGGGTTTGATATCCAAAATACATAAGAAACACACACAACTAACAAAAATAAATAATCCAATCAAAAATGGACAGAGGTCATAAAAAGATGTTTCTCCAAAGATGACATACCGATGGCTGATGGACCTATGAAAACATGCTCAGCATCAGTAACCGTCAGGGAAATGCAAATCAAAACCACAGTGGGATAGCACCCTACATGGGTCACAATGCCTATTGCCAAAAAGCAGATAAATGATGTGTTGGTGAGGACATGGAGAAAAGGGAACCCTAGTGCACTGTTGGTGGGAATGCAGATTGGTGCAAAAGAGTATGGAGAGTCCCCCCAAAACTGAAAATAAACAAACCATAAAACCCAGCAATGGGACTTCTGGGTATTTATCCAAAGAAAAGGAGACCACTAATTTGAAAAGATATATGCACCCCTGTGTCCACTGCAGCATTATTTACAATATCCAAAATATGGAAGCAACCTAGGTATTTACTGATAGATGAATGAATAAAGAAGCTATGACATGCATATATAATATTAAGCACAAATAATAAAGAGTGAAATTATGCTATTTGTTTCCACATGGATGGATTTAGAGAACATTATGCTAAATAAAATAAGTCAGGCAGAGGAAGATATATACCATAGGTTTTTACTTATATGTGGAGTCTAGAAACAAAACAAAAGCAAACAAACTAAAACAGACTCCTAGAAACACCAAAGGGATGGTTGTCAGAAGGGATGGGGTGGGGGATGGGAGGCAAGCAGAAGGATGAATATGGTCAGTCACACTGGTTTACCAAGTGAGCACTGATGACTTCACTCGATGGGGTGATCATACTGTAGAGTATAAAAAACTCTAATCACCATATTGTACACCTGAAGCCAATATAACCAATACTACTGTATACCAACTACACTTAAATACAAAAATACATTTAATTAAAAAGAGAGGGTAGAAATTCTTTCAATTGAGACAAACATTTATTGGGTAGTGGGTCACAGGACTTAAGTTTTCTGGTAGAAAACTCTCAACACTTAGTATTTCCTGAGACTATTTAAGGTTTTAAGAGGCCTGTGTTGAATTCATGGGCCTTTATTCATGGACCTCAAGAGAGCAAAGGTCCAAGTTCCTTGCTCTAGAATAGTCTCTTTGAAATAAATTTGGGCTTGGTGTTGAATTACGAGCCCCATGCCAAGGTGGTGCTCCATCGTTTCTTTTCCTTTGTAACCGCTCAGGCTTGGGAAGGTGGGAGGGAAGAAAAAGTCCTCTTTCCTCTTTCTCAACAGTTTTTACAGAGGGCATTTTGTGTTCTGTACATTGCGAATTTTCACCAGTTGAAGGCGTTACGGTGAAGTCCTAGGCTTGAGACCCACAGACGCTCCTAGACTTTGGGGAAATTGGCCCAGCGGTCCCCAGTGGCTTTGAGGTTAATCTGTGGTTAATCGGGCCTACCTGGAAGTAACTGGACTCTTGGAAGTAACTCAAGTGTCCAGCCAGCGTCTCACTCCTTGTCATCAGACTTTTCAGGGCTCTTCCGCAATGAGAAGGTCCGAGAACCAGAGAAGACATCTATCTCCTGGTCACTTTTGTCTGGGACGCCGCCTCTTCTCTCCCCACCGGCCCACTTTGGTCCTGGCCCACCAATCTGAGCCTGGACCCAAGTCTCCCACAGCTGTGGTGTGTGAACCTAAAATCGGGGCCCTTGTTTCCAGAGAAATCCTGCCCCCCCNTTTAAGCAATAACAAGCCCCTCTCTTGAGCAGGTTTGGAAAACCTGCTAAAACAGTCCGAGTTTCGTAGGAATTCAACTCTGCCTGGTAACCCCAGAAATCCTTGAAACAGAAACTTTTAGATCTTTTGGGAGAGCCTACAGATTTAATAACTGAGAGACTGTAAGAAAATAAAATCATACTTAGGCACACGTAATTGAAGCAGGGGTATGGAGTCAGGGCAGGAATTCACTTCAAATGCTGCATGCGCTGAAAACAAGAAGGTTCTGAGGGAAGTGAGCTAAAAGAGTAACTGGGGCATTATTGTACTTTGTAGCCACCGACAATGTCAAAATGTGTGTCTACGCTGCCCAAAGCCACTGCTGTTTACACCGTTCTTACAGACAGGGCAGCGCGTGATGTATGGACCTTCCACCGCCGAGCTCCTCCACCAGCAAAAAAGCGCTGTCTCTGTTACGAAGAGGCGAGCGCGGTTGGTGGGCGCACTTTCCCACGGTTCCCTGCCTGCGCTCTGACCAGTCTCAGTCAGTCGTTGGCAGCAGAGCGTCGCCAACGCAGATATGTTTCTTGGTCATTTCAGCACCTTATGTACATCCGGCTTCTGGGCAAACTGTTGATTATGATGCAGTATCAAAGAAAAAAAGAAAGACCACCTTAAGGCAATCTGCATCCCCACTAAAGTCATGGAGACAGAAGTTGCGCTGCGCTCATGGACGAGGAAGAACCTGTGTTGCATGTGCGCAGTAAGTGTATTGCCCCCGCGTGAGAGCCCACAGAATATATGACCCCTTCCCAGATTTCTTTGCGAGTGGGGTGAATAGCCTACCAGCGGGGACCAAGATTCTTGGCTAAGTATTATTTAACTCTGTTTTTCATATGTCCTTACATCTTTTGAACAAATTTATGGAAACACTAGCACCTTGTGGTGGGTGGAACCCGAGTGCCCGTGGTCTGCGCCATGAAGGGTTAGGGGATCCGCCTGCGTTTGAACACTCCCGCTGGACAGACGAACAAATTGTGCTCACCCCGCTTTCGTTTGGCCCCAGTGAGCCAGGTCGAGGCGTGGGGCGTTCGCTTTTCTCCTGGACGTTTCTACTTCAGTCTGTTTGTTGTGATTTACCACAGCGGTTTTCAGAGTCCAGGAAGACGCCAAGCTTTTCAGAAGTCTTACAGTCTTTGTAAGTGTTCGAAATCATATAATTACATTATTTATTTATTATATTTAAAATTGTAACTTGAAAACATTAGGCTACCCAAGCTGTGATACCTCCAGCTTGTTACCTTTGGTGCTAGTAAACTCTGTGTCTGTATATGTGAGTGTGTGTGTGCTCTCACGGAATCCGTAGTCCTTTCCTGCAGATTCAGGTCTGTACATGTCTTTTTACATATAAGTGTACAAGGAAGTACAGTTGACCCTTGAACAACATGGGTTTAAAGTGTGGGGGTCCATTTATACGAAGATATTTTCCAATAATCGCTATAAACATATTCTCTCTCCTAATTTTCTTGATGACATCTTCTTTTCTCGAGCTTACTTTTTTCTTGCAAGAATAGAGTATGTAATACATATACCATACAAAATACACATTAATTAACTGTGTGTGTTATCGGTAAGGCTTCTGCTCCGTGGGAGGCTGTTCCTAGTGAAGTGTCGGGGACTCCGAAGTGCCACGGGCATTTCTGACTGTGTTGGCGATCAGCACCCCTAACCTTGATGTTGTTCCAGGCCAGCCTGACAGTCACACACAAGCCTCGGTAAAACCAAGGCCAAGGGGCACTTGCACATACCGTCTCAGTGTCCACCTGTGCCACTGAATAATCAAGAATCATGTAATAACGGAATGCATGGCAGGTTGTATCCCAATGAGACTGTATTAGAGATATTTTGGGGACTTGCAGGTTTTCAGTGCTTTTTGTTGGACTTTTAAGTTCATAGGGTTCAACTTTGAAACATAGTTTTATAGTACTTTTATTTAAAGTTTTAAAACCAGATTCCTGAACCATACCTTCAGGTTTCAAAGCCAGCTATTAAAATCTCCACATGTGTAATGCCTACCTGTGGTAACTATATTTTTTCTCATTCGTGTGCCATCAAAGCATATGGGGATATCCTGGATGTGGGTACTGATATGACTCTGTCAATCACAGTTTTAGAGGGAAAGGGAGGGAGAGAGGGGTGGGGAGAAACATTCATTGGTTCCCCCTCACATGCCCCGCAACAGGGGACCCAGCCCACAACCCAGGCATGTGCCCCACCTGGGGATCGAACCAGGGACCCTTTGGTTCGCAGGCCGGCACCCAATCCACTGACCCACACCAGCTAGGTCTCAGTCCCATTCTTGAGTTTCAAATTTGTGTGTGTGTCAAGATGGCTACACTGTTCTCATGGATTGAGGTTAAAACAGGTAAACTTTGTACTTTTTGAATGTATAACCTTGTTTAAAAATACACCTTATATCTATTTTATATTTGGGGGTTTTGACTAGGACTCCATTTCCAAAAGGACTTCTACTGCTAAACCTCTGGTGCTGACAACCTGGCTCCTGCCAGTGGTTTGGACACATTCCAGCCATAACCTGTGTGGCTTTGCACACGGGATTCACACCTTGAACCCTCCAATAACCAACCACCTAATTCCATTTCTGTATCAAAGTCTTGGGACCAGGCTCACATCTAGCTATCACTGCAGTAACTCGGGAGCAAAATAGAACACAAACGTAGTGGTGTGTGAGGGATGTCCTGAGGCAGCGGGTGAGGAAGACAGCCAACACCGGATTTCAGACCTTCTCTGAAGCACAGTGTACTGGCAGCCACGTAGGATGAATAATGGAAGACACAGATAGTGGGGGAGAAGTTGACATTTTAAAATGTTTACTTTTTGATTTGATTTGTAAAATAATTTTTTTGCAAGAGAGCAGCTTCCCAGCGGCATCCCTTAGAAGGACATCAAAGCCACTGTTACCCTCCGGCGATGCCGGCAGACAGGTGGGAGATAGTAGGCTGGGATCCAACCGTTGCTCCTATAACTCACCAGTGCCTGGGCACAGGGAACATGTTTCGCTTCGCAGGCTGTTTCTTTCCTGCCAGTCCATCTGCTGCGGGCATATCCATTTATTTCTCTAAATGCTCCCAAAAGGGCTTCATCTTCACCGCTGAGATATCTGGGTCAAAGAGTACAAAAAGGCATCTATGGAAACCTAAGGCACCAGGGCAGAAAAACAGGACACGTGTCAGGGCTCACGGCAGACCTCCTGACTCCCTTCTGGCTCTTTTGTCCCCAGGTAGTTCTCAGCCACGTGCTCCCGTCTGATAATGCCCCGCGCATTCTGTCCAGTGACACGCGCTCAACTTGAAATGAGTCAGGGAGCGTCACCATTTGCTTCACCCACCCCTGGAGGGACAGTCCTGAGTCATGAGGGGTCATTTTAGTTGATGGCGTGTGGTCACACTTAAATATCTGTGCCAAGGGTCGTCACTGTGATACTCTGCCAAACTCTCTTCCCCCAGCTTTGCTGGATCACCAGGCGTTGCCAGTCGCATTGGCCGCAGGCAGGTTCCAGCCAGGAGCGAGGCAGGTTGCAGCACGCAGCTGAATGTCACGGGGCGTGGGAGAGACTGGGCGACATGAGCTCAACATGTTTCAGTCAACAGTCCCGCATCTTGGGGAGATGACACAGCCTTTCTATTTTCATCGTGTCTCTAACGAACTGCGTGACCTTTGCAAAGCTGTTTTTTTAGTTTCTGTGAGTCATGTATCTCGTGTTCAAAAAGGGAATTTTTGGAAGTGCATTTGGTAGCTCAGGATGGCTGGGAGGACTAGAAAAACAGACTCCGGGCTAAGCCTCTGCACATGGGTGAAAACCGTGCCGTGGAAGCCTCAGGGGCCCCCACTGCAGCTTCCGCCAGTTGACCAGAAGAGCTGCACTTTCCAGGAACTTGACCTTCCTGCTTCCCCAACTGGACCCTTCTACCGCCACCCACACCAGCAACAGCAACACCCTGGCACACCTGCACATGCCAATGGGCTCACTTCCCAGCTGAAGTCCCGCACACCTGATCAGCGAGCTTGACGGGGGTCCCTGGCCTGCACCATAGTAGGAAGGGAGGCTGGTGTGGCCAATGTTCTTGAAGTCATGATGCCAGAATTGATCAGATCAAAAATTATAAGCATGTAAGGAAGGAGTCATAACATAGTGCATGGTCACAAATGGTCGCGTTCGTCACCTGCCTTGTAGAACTGATATGAATACCAGGTCAGATCACGTTGTAAAGCACCCTCCATAGCACCTGGCACATGGGCTGGGCAACCTGTCAATTGTTTCTTTCTTTCCATCTCTTGTGAGGATTTTAAAAATCTCACTGCTGCAGAGGTTCAAGAGTTTTGTCAAGACTTTTCCAGTGTGACTCTCAATCTTTGCCTTAAAGTGGGAGCAAAGACACAGCCTGAGTCGTCCTAAGCTTCTCCATGACACTCACTTTTGCCAGGGATCTCATCAGCACAAATGTCAGGATGCGCAGGGTGGTGGCCCTTCTGCTCTGTCCCGTCCAGAGGAAGCGATCTTCCCTGAATCAGGAGTGGAGGAGACGTTCCCTGCCCCCTGGTCCTCTAAGCATCTGGGAGCAACTCCCACAGGGGACCTGGAGCAGCCCAGTGTGACAGTCCCACGCGCCTCCAGTGCCTGCTGGTCCATGCTTGTCCCAGTGCTGACCCTTGTCCCTTTCATTCTCAGTGGTGTCCCACCGAACTGTCCTTTGTCCTCATGGAGAGTCACTTTGCCAGCACCTAAGAAATGGGCATGGGGGTAAGGAGGTAAGAGAAGGAACATGTCCCCTTCCTCCTTCCGGGGAAGTTACTCTGAGAGCCACGAGACAGGTCTGCTGGTACTAGGGTGGAGCTCGCAGACCAGGAATCGGTCAGGTAGAATGTTTGCCAAGGGTCACCGTAGATAAGTCAATGCTGCCATTGGGCCAAGGCCAGAGCATAGGGCAACACCTAGAAAGTGGAGGGCGTGGTTGATGCGAGGAAGGAGCAGAAAGCAGATGGCGAGGGGAGAGGAGCAGGGAAGACTCTGGGACATGGGCTCAGGTTCCCACAGCCACGGCGAAGGCCGAAGCGTGTTCAGCTGTGTTCCGCCTATGTGATGGCATGTCTTACAGAATGAATCTTCTGTTTGTACAGTGGTCGGAAGTTCATGAAATAATCTCACATACTTTATCCCATGTTATTTTAACACACCCAGCATTAAGCAAAGTAGCAAACTGGCTGGTAGCACCCCAGCCTGACAGGTGTCAGAACAACAGTGAGTAGCGGCTGAGTGGCTTTGACCAAGGAGGCCACATGCTGCCTTGGAGTCAAACCAGGGGGGCTCACTGGAAGCAGAGGCAGCTGACTGGGGACGTGGCATCAGTGTCTTTGTTTCTTGCATTCGGGCCCTTGGCAGGTGCACGCCCACAACCATCTCAGCTCCCTGCGACCCATCCACAGTTTTCAAGCTCTTTAGCACTCGACCACCCATCACTCCTTATTATTTTCACTGCTTCGTTGTTCTTCCCAGGACATCTTACCACCTGACCTCATGTCTGTGAGTTGGCCCGTGGTTTTAGTGACCGCCACCCCAGAATGTCAGCTCTGTTTGGTGTTTCTGTGCCCTGTGCACGGCCCTAGTTCTAGGGCCTGGAGCAGTGTCTGAAACATACTAGATGTGCAAACACAGTTTACCCATATGACTGGGCATCAGGTTATTGACCATCTTGCTGTGCCCAAGACGGAGGTTCCTGGGACACAGCATTCTCAGTTTCAAAACCAGATGAGTTGATCACGCCACTGAGCCTCTGTGTCAGTTTCCTGCTTGCTCACTCATTCATTTATCCAGTATTTATTCAGTGCCCACCATAGTGCAGGCACTGGTGTAAGTACTGTGAATACAGCTACTAATGAGTCAGACAAAACATCTTCCGTCATGAAGTTTATGTTCTACTAGAGGAGCATTCGCTTAGACCAATGGCCTGTGGAGGCTGAGGTTCGCCTTGCACAATATGCCCAGTGCTAAACCCCATGGGATAACGGATTGAAGTATCACTAGGCAACAGATGTTCTCAGGAAAGATGCAGGCCCTGGTGCAGTTGCGTCTGCCGTGGGAGGCCCAGTAACCTCCTCGAAGAAGAATTCTGCTGCCTGGGATTCTGCCGGTGTCTCGATTGCCATTGGCTAAGGTACGTTCAAAACCGGGGATGCTTCATCTGGCAAGTACTTTCATTGCTTTTCCCGTTAGCATGATTGATTGTTATATCTGGTGATTAGAAGCATCACCAGAGCTAGCCTGAGGCAGAGCTCAAGGACACGCAAAGTTCTCGGGTCCTTCCCTCCTCAAACTTTCTGCCTCCAGCAGGTTGCTCAGGCCTGGCAGATCTCGCCTTGCCGGCCTGAGGCCCTCCCTTTATTCTCCAGAGTTCTTCCCTGTTCAAAATGAGCGCTTTGTCTTATTCCTGTGTCCTGAGCAAAAGAGACAGGCCAGCAAGCAAACAAACAAAGCCAGCATCCCTCCCCCCCCCAACCATCCCCTCAACCTCTGTGTACAGCTTAGGAGTAGTTTCTTGAAGGTAATTTAGCCAAATCAGTGATTCTCGTGGCTGGGATGATATGCGGTAGGTCATACTTTCTACCATGGAGAGAGTTAACTCTTCCCATCGATGGGGTCAGCTTTCATAAGCTCGCTCCAAGAGCTAGAGAATGCATTTGAACCTTCCATTTCTGTTCTCACAGGCCCTCAAAGTACCCCTCCCACACACACCAGGGCACGTTTCTTTCTGCCCTCAGGCCAACCAACAGCCCCATGGCGAACATCTCATACATGTCATGGCCATTTGAAGTATCACTATACAGCTTCCACTTCCTCTCCCAATGGTTTAATGGTTTGTTAACCTCCCCACAGTGGGAATGTGGGTAAAAGTGGCATTTGAAGAACATTTGGCTTAGTGCATGGTTCTGCTCTTTCAGCATCCCTGTTAAGCAGTTTAATCATGCAAATGAGGGCTTCTTAGCAGAGGGGCTGGGGGGCGGTGCTGTGGGGGAGAGAGGAACAGGGTAGAGAGTGCTAGACAGGAATTCGGCCAAGAATATCCAAGCTTCCTATACTGAGAAAGCCCCCAGGTTTTTTTTCTTTCCCATTAAGATGAAAAATAATTTAAAGTCAGTTCTTTTAACTTCTTTTACAGTTCTCTCCTGTCCTACTTTTTGTTCAAAAAAAAGAGAGAGAGAGAAGGTTTTTAAATGCTGGTTTTTGTTTGAGCTTCTTGAAAGTCTCCATCTCCCTCTAAGAGAATCTCATGGTAAAACAACAGTGATGTAATTTTTTAAAAGTCCCACAGGATGAAAGAGTTTTCCCTCTACCCCTCTCAGGGTCAGCAGGTTCTGACTCCAAGAGGAAGTCTGGTGGTGGTCTTGGCGGGGGCGGCGGCGGACCCCTGCACGTATGTGTTGTGCCCGAAGACCCAAGTCCTGGGGTACTGCTGGCCACAGCTGTCCAGGGGGTGTGCAGCTGCTTGGAGAGACAGGGACCTAGAACAAGGGCCGAGGAAGGCAGTGTCTACAAGGCCAGTATGCAGGTCTGTGATATTATAAACCTTTGATGTTATTTTAACCTTTACTGACTTGTGTAATGAAAAGTTCTCAAAACCCTTGAAGGGTTCAACCAGAACCACATACCAGGATCATCTCAAAGTTTGAGTGCATAAGCAACGTTATATAAATTCTCAGAGTCAGTTTCCTCTCAAATAATTAAAACATTCCCAACTCAACGAATCTTGGTAGAGGACCTACTAGTTAGAACTCCACTAGCCCTTAGATATCTGAGTGTAAGTAAGACAGACACGAGTCCTCTAAGAGTCCCTTCCCTGATGCCTCATGGAACAGGGGACTAGCCGGGGAGAGACGTCACACTCATAACTAGCACACACGGAACTGTTGTGTAAGTGTGTAAGTGTGATGAAGGAAAGAACGGTCTTCTATAAACAGCAGGAGGGACCCAGTACAGATGGGTAGTCGGGGATGGTCTCTTAGGGAAGTGACATTTGAGCAGAGACCTGGGAGGTGAGTGGAAGTGAGGGAGAGGATGGGAGAAGCCAGCCGACCCGCAGGTGAAGGTTCAGACCGGAAATTACAGTGGGCTGGAGGAAGTAGAAAACGCCAGAATACTTGACAGTGAGGAGGCGGAGTTGTGAGATGAGGCTACAATTAGTCAGGAAAAAGGTTGTGTAGGCGCACACAGACCACCTTCGCAGTTTGGATTTCAGCGACACCGTGTCTAACGTGTTGTGCAGAGGTGTGACAAGATCTAATCAGGTGCTTAAAAAGATATTCTGGCTTTCGGGAGGAAAGGGATCAGCAAGGGAACAGGGAGGGAGGATGCGGGCAGGAGACTCCTGAAGAAATCAGGACAAGCTGTGATGTTAGCTCAGACCACGGTGGGCGGGGAGAGGGAGGGTGGAGTTCAGACCTCTGCCGCCACTTGGGGGGGGGGGCTTCTTGCCGCTGGATTACACGTGGAGGGGGAGCAAGTGGGACAGAGGAGGGCAGAGCGGGGAGTAGAAAGGAAAGATTTTCACACGCCACCCTCCTTGTGAAAGAATGTTCCGGTGCGCTGTATACCTGAAAGGTGGTTGAACCCAAAAGATTGAAAAGTTGGAAAAAATTAGCTTAGCACCATTAAATATTGTACCGATGAAGGGTCTGGAGCACTATAGCCTGGACAGCCATGAACTTGATGGCAAATTGCTGCTTTGAAGAACGGGCGCTGGCTCCCTAGTCTAGAGACCCCACTGAACTGTGATGGAGGGGAGGCCTGGGCATGAAGCAGGGTTGACAAGCCATGTTCCAATGTAGTCAGTCTGCAGCTCAGACCAGCGGCGGATGCTCTCGCTCGGCTACTAGTGGGTCACAGGAACAAAGGAAGTAAAGGCATAGAATGCATAAGTAACAATAGGGTAAATCATATATGTATATACACCGCTGATTACCATATATATCACCGTAAACTACAGCACAGGGAATCCAGTCGATAATACCGTAATAACTGCCTGTGATGCCAGGTGGGCACCAGGAACATCAGATGAATCCCTTGGTAAAGTACACGGTTGTCTAACCCCCACGCTGCACACCCAGAACTGATACAAAATGATACCGCATGCCATCAATAAAACATGAAGAACTGGAGAAAAATAATATATCACAGAAAATGTGTAACATTGCATTTGTAAGTACACAGGGAATATTCATGAAAATTAGATGTTATTGACCACAAAGTAAGCCTCGATAAATCGCAAAGGTACACACTGACATTCTCGGATTTAAATGTAATAAATCTGAGAAACGTATACTAGTAAATAATTAAATAATTCCTTCCATCTGAAAATTTGAAAATTCCAAAAAATTTACAAAGGAACTATAATCTATAATCGTAGAATGTTTCTAAATTAACTTAAAAACAACTAAAGCAGCACTCAGGAAAATTCATAACTTTGTATAAATTACATAAATGCATATAAACCAATGTAAATAATAAAAATACAAGAATAATATATAATACGTAGAAATACAAACATGGACTCAAATTTAGAAAAGATGACAAAGTTAACCGAAAAGGAAAGAAGTTAATAGAGGCAAAAGTAAAAAACAACAAATAACAGAAAAATATTAGGACTCATTCAAAACCTATTTAGTTGAATAAGAAAGAAACTAACCCAAGGGTGTCCCTGGCTATATGTTACCATCACCTGGGAAGATTTTAAGGGAAGTATTGCTGTAAAACATAGATACCTCATCTCTTCTGTAGATGATCTAACCTAAGTGTGGTACGTAGGAAAGGGCCTAGGTATTGGGATTTGTAAAATCAGCTGATTTCACCTGCAACCCGGGCTGGGAACCGGTGAAATACCACCACCACCACCATCGCCACTACGAATAACAGCAAACAAATGAATTCAAAAAATAGAAAGCGTTCATGGAAAATTAACCAGGAATATAGAGTTGTTTCTGACAGAAACAGAAAAGGAGCTGCCAGTTTATTTTTTGATGCTTCTAGTAACTTGATTTCAACAAGCATGAAAAATAGCACAGCATCTAAAAAATGTTAGCCTAGTTTACTTCTGAACATAGATTTCAAAATTCCACGTCAAATCTTATGTAAGTGAATCGACTGTGAATTTAAAGAACTAAACTATGGCCAGACAGGTTTTATTCCAGGAATTTAAGACTGGTTCAACAGTGGACAGTCCATCAGAGAAATTAATCCCATTAATTGGCTAAAAGGGAATAATTGTATCATTGCCCTAAAAGTTATAGCAAAGTAATTTGGTAAGTTTCAGTGATTATTTATCATTAAAATACTACCAGAAATACTCAGGATAGGATGGAACATTGTTAACCTGAATGAAGAGGTTTCATAGCTCGGGCACCTCCTACTCAACCTGCTGGGTTTAGCCATTGCCTCACGAACGGGGCCTTTCTTGGCTTTCTCGCTTCTTACACTTCCCACCTGCACTGCTGCTGGGTTACCTCCACTTACTCTGGGATCCTAGAAGTGACTCTACACATCATAACTCCTGCACTTGCACATTAATGACCTATTATTTGAGGGGTTTTTTTTTTAGTTCTTTAGTACAGCAACTGTGCCTTCACTGGTTTTAAAAGTAATTTTTGATTTATTTAAATTACATTATCCAAAACCTAGTTCTCTTTTTACTTTATTTTTTAAATGTATATTTAATGGTTATTGACATACGCTGTCACATTAGTTTCAGGGGTGTGACATAGCTATTTAACCTTCATGTACCTTACAGAATGATCAGCCTGCTGAATCTAATAACCCTCTGTCCCAGGATATGGTTATTACAGTATTATTGACACCGTCCCCTGTGCTGTGTATTAATTATATCTCCATGACTTATTTTACAACTGGGTGCTTGAACGGGAACTGTGTCTCCCTCATTTTTTCATTAATGACTTATTGTTTCTGCAATTACAGTTGTCCCGGATTTTCTCCCCTCTGTGGCTCACTCATTTTTAAACCCTGGACACTTAGTGCCGCACCTGAAATACAGTAGGTGCTCAGCGAATGTTTGTAGAATAACCATTGTTAGCTTTTTTAGAAAAGAAAATATGACAAAACTAAATTTAGAATTCAGTTTGACAGGCTCTTGCATTCAAATTAAGCAATGAATTGGGAGGGATTATGGGAGTCCCTGGCAGTAGCTTTGGGAAGGGTGGTTTGGAGAGGAGGGCTGCCCAATGAGAGCAGGGAGGTCTCCCCACACTCTGCCCGTCTGGCTGGGCAGCTGGTAGTGTCCTCTGACCACTCCGTGGTGGGAAGCCCCCCGTCTGGCTTCCTGAGCACTCTGTGGGTATCTAATTCTGGTAGTTGCCAAGTCTTATCTCGTAATTTCAGCTTGCCTGCTGTCTTCCCCAGTACACTATAAATACGGGGAGAGAATGACTCATGACTTTAATCTTTTTCTTATGTATAAAGGTGTCCTAGTAATGCTCGGTGAATGAATAAGTAGGATCGGGTTGTCAGGAATGAGGTGGAGGCCCTTAAGAACACTTGGGGACATCTTGACATTTCCTGAGACAACAATCTCAGATAGAGAAATGCGTCTTTGATTGTCAAATATCCATTAAACTTCAAACATTCATGCAATACTTGTTCAGGAAGGATGTCTTTAAAAAAGAAGATGAGTATACCCAGCCATTTAAAATACACATTTCACTACAAGGTATATGAGAGGACTGTTTACAGAGTGAAGAGGGACGATGAATGCAGGTGGAGAGGGCTGCGGGTAGAGGGACCCTGTGCAGCTGGACACAGCTGCCAGAACGGGCACCACAGAACCCATTAAAAACTCTCACTGCTCCATAACCAATTCCTCTTAAAAACAGAGATGTAGCTCTTAGACCACAGTGTATGAAATTCAAGTGTTTGTCACCCATCTGCTCAAAAGTCATGACACATGTGTACACGTGCCATTCCTTTTTCATGTGTTATGTAGTTTCAGGTGCTCAGCACAGTGGTCTTGAGGGCCTGGTGTGGGGCTGGGACCCTTCCTTCCTCCGGGGGGAGCCCCAAACTCTGCAGCTGAGATACCACTCCCAACTTTTTTCTGCCACATGTGGGTGTGTGACCAGCTGGGTCCCCATCTCTGCCTCTCTGACCAGTCTTCTCCAAAGCAGTCTTTAAAATACTTCTTTTTTAAAACCCCTAGTTGTAGGACTTGCATTCAGCCAGATTTCAGGCAGTTCTGAATGATGGTTGTTCTGTAGTTTAGTTGTAATTTGGATGTGGTTGCATGAAGCTGTGAGTACCCCATTTACCTACATGGCCATCTTGATCAGAAGTCTTAAGGCATCTTTAGCTAGTAGCTACTATTGGATCTGAAATCTCTGTTTGGAATTTTTCCTAATGTAATGATTTGCTGACTTAATGGCAGACTTTAGGCATGTGAAAGAAAGAATGCTCTGTGCTGGGCATTGTGTTCTGTAACGAAAGGAACTCTAGGTATATTGTCAACAGCAAACAACGCAAGCGACATTCTGGTTGACATGCTGGAGACATACTTGAACAAACTGGCTGTTTCCGAGCTTGCCATTTGTGGGTACAATGTCTAAATGACAACGAACGTGTGTGTGTGTGTGTATGTTCACTCATTCATTCCTTCATTTATTTCTGCTGAGCTCTCTCCGATCTTATTTTGTGCGTGTGCAGTTGAACATATCTTCTCTGTAGGCTTTTCCTCTCAGTTTCTAGCCTTTCTGAAGGCCCTGACTTCAACCTCAGTCGCCATAGCCCAGTGCGACTACCTAAGCTCTATTTGTCAGGCACTGCAGACTGGAAAGTGCCTTACGAATAAACAATTTGGAGTAAAATTCACCAAGTGTGCTTCCCTTTTCCCAAGAGCTGCAGGTCCTCCCATTCTTCCCAGGGCTTTCTCCAATGCCTACTTCATAGGCTGTCATGAGATAGACCGAGACAATACCTGTAAAGCATGTCAACATGCTTGAAATGTCAACAAAAAAATTCTAATTGAAAAAAACAATTGACAAACAGTCAGGAGGCTGACTTTTGTACCCAAGCCACGTGGGATCCCTCAACCACAGAGCGGGTGTCAGTCTTCCAGGACCTGGCTAAATAGGGTTACCCAATTGAGGGTACTTGCTCTCACCCGAGCCAGAGGTACAGCCTTCCCTTCTGGCAGTGAATGTGCTGGGGCCCAGCTGGACAGGGACCAGAGTCTGGGGGCAGCAGCGGGAGTCCGCGCTGTCCTAGGCATGGATCCAGAAAAGCACTCCACGATATTAGCTCCTGCGTGTGTGCCAGCCGCAGCCGCCATCGGATGGCGTGTGGGCACTGGAGGTTCGAGTGTGGCTATCTGGAGTCACAGGAGCTTTGCTCACTGCTGGTTGGAGAATGTCAATGAAAAACTTAAAAACTGCCATTGAGGTTTTTAAACAAATAAAGTTGTTCCAGACACATATTTTCAAATTATAAAAAAGTTCTTAGCAGAGCAGAATATAAATCAAAATGAATGGCTCACTAGGTTTTCTGGGGAAACGATAACTACCTCTAGTTGGAGAGTGGGGTGCCAGGACAGAGGTGTTAAAATAGCAGCCTCATCGAACCGTCAGGTAGGTTACTTTCCCAGGGTGAATCCTGTTCTGCTCAGTAAGATGCTGCACAAACCATGGACATCAGGGAAACATAATCAATTCTTTTCCATTCCACCATATTTGAGAGAGGGACAAAATCTAGCGCTGAGATTTAAATAAACTTTAGCTGCGAAATTGAGTAGAAACTGCAAAAGTGTAACAGGAGTGTCATTACAAGAAATCAAAAAAATTAAATTCTTTGCCTTACACATTTACTAGAAGAGACCAGATGTTTAACAAAAGCTAAAAAATATTAAAGATATTCTAAACATTCTACCAGCTGGTGTCCTATAATTATGCTAAAGTAGACCCCTTTCGTCAAAACACCAAGGATGGAGAACGGGAAAGTCTACACACACCATGTCCCCTGTTTCTGCAGTTTGCATCCGGTAGTATTTTTAGTCTCATAGTATCAAAGTGAAAATGCAGAGTGCAGAATCAGCTTCTAAATCCCCTGGTCTCCTTCATACACACACACACACACACACACACACCCTCCAAAATGAAACATCTCATTAGAATTAAATTGTATGTCAAAACATCATTATACTTAGTTCATTGTCTCTTTTTTTCCCAATTTTATTTATTTATTTTCAGAGAGAGAGGAAGGAAGGGAGGAAGATAGAAAAGGAGAGAAAATCAATGTGAGAGAGAAACATTGACCCGTTGCCTATGGGGTGCACTCCAACTGGGGACTGAACCCATGACCCAGACATGAAAGGGAATCAAATTGGTGACCCTTCACTTTCTGGGGGGCACCCAACCAACTGAGCCACACCAGTCATGGAAGGTCATTGTATCTATGAAAAGAACTGATAAGCTATCTTTGTGCATAGGTCCTTTATACATGCTCTTTGACTTGATCCTTTGGTTGGGGGTGGGAGAAGGATTGAAAGTGGATGGTGGTGGTGGGTGGGGCCAGGGGGAATGGGGACAACTGTAATTGAACAACAACAAATAAAATTTTTTTTAAAGAAATGGAAAAAAATTCTAATTGAAAAAACAATGGACAAACTAGGTAACTTCAGAATGAACATTTTTTATGATATTATTAATTATTGCATTAGGCTAATCCCCTTAAGATGTCTATCCCTAACCCTGGAACCTATAAAATGTTACTTTATATAACAAAAACTTTGTAGCTGTGCCTGAATTAAGTGTCTTGCAAGGGGGCGATTACTCGGCTTCCCCAGTGGACTCAATNGGGGTGGGAGAAGGATTGAAAGTGGATGGTGGTGGTGGGTGGGGCCAGGGGGAATGGGGACAACTGTAATTGAACAACAACAAATAAAATTTTTTTTAAAGAAATGGAAAAAAATTCTAATTGAAAAAACAATGGACAAACTAGGTAACTTCAGAATGAACATTTTTTATGATATTATTAATTATTGCATTCGGCTAATCCCCTTAAGATGTCTATCCCTAACCCTGGAACCTATAAAATGTTACTTTACATAACAGAAACTTTGTAGCTGTGCCTGAATTAAGTGTCTTGCAAGGGGGTGATTACTCGGCTTCCCCAGTGGACTCAATGTAAGGATGAAAGTTTTATCAGATGGAGGCAGCGGGGGAGGGAGGGAGCGCAGGCAGGGGAGGGACAGCCTGTGGTGACAGAAACAGGTGTTGGAGGGTGAGCTTGAAGATGCTGGGCTGCTGCCCTAGGGCCAGAGGGCCACGCACAAGGAGCACAGGTGACCTGCAGCAGCGGGACAGACAGGACCATGGACCCTTCTCTAAGCCTCCGAAAGGAGCCAGTGCTGCTGACAGCCTGACATTAGCCCAGTGACACTATACTTGAACTTCTGACTTCTAGGACTTTAAGGTAAGACATTTGGGTCATTTTAAGCCACTGTTTTGTGATTATTTATTATAGCAGTCACAGGGACCTACTGCAGTGACTGTCACTGGTCATTGTAATGACTGGTAATACTGGCTTTATTGGACCAGCTCAGAGCAGAATATGAACAAAAAGCTTATTGACACAAAAAGATTTCAGTTTGTTCAATGTACACCATTCGTCTGTTGGGTGTTACTCAAATAGGACCCAAAAGTATGAAATAAAGTCCAATTTATCATCTTATTTTCTCTCGATTCTAAAGAACGTTTGGCCTAACCCAAGGTCATGTAGATTTTCTCCCTTTTCCCTCTAAAAGGTTTATAGTTTTATCTCCTATAGTCAGGTCTATGATCACTTGCGTGGGTACGTTTGGGGTATGATGTGAGGTACGAGTTCAGTTAATCTCCTTGTGTGTAGATATCTAACTGTCTCGGTACCATTTGTGGAAGAGATGATCCATTCCCCTGAGGAACTGCTGTACCTTCACAGTAAGGTTTGAAATGGGGAAGTGGAAGTCTTCTAACTTCCTACTTTTCAGAATTATTTTCCATCATCCTTTGCATTTCCATATAAATTTTAGGACTGGCTTCTCAATTTCTGCTGGCATTTTACAAAGTTTTATGTTGATCAATTTAGGGAGAAATGTCTTCTATTTCTTAAACCTGGCTTGCCCCGGATCAGTATGTACCCAGCCAACTAATGAATACTTGGCCCCTCTTGGGTCTTGTGATTGGTAGGACAAAGATAAAAAACCCTTTCCTGGAAGCAAACTTCATCTGTCATTACTGATTCGCCCTGCTTCAGTGCCCTACCGTTTCTCAGGATTAGCTCTCCATTTCATCTCTCTTTCTTTTTTACTTCCTGCTGGTACCTTTCCCATGTCCACTTAGCGTCATCCACTTGTGAGGTGTCTGGCTTCGTTTCCACTCAGCCATTCCCTCATTTGGGTCTGGTGCCCCATTCACTCTCAGGCTCTCCATTCTACTTTCCTCCTCCAAGAGACTGGTATGGCTCCAAGTCCTGTGACCCGGAGTTCCTGCATTAAACTGTGAGTCTTTCCCTCTGCCCAGGCTCAACCAGAGGGCAAATGAGGGAAGTGTGGAGCAGTAGATCAGATTTCAGATGTGGCTTCTCTTACTGACCATGGCCTGTACCAACTGTGTGTGCTCAGGGGCTGGTTCCTTACATCGGCTTCCTCAACCGGAAAATGGAGATATTGATAACTTTCCCATCAACCTCAAGTAGTTGTTTGAGAGTCCAAGTACATAACATATAAGAAAGTTCATTAAAAGCAGGAGAATGCATTAGCATAAGATAGTATATTCATTAAGCACTTAAAATATATCTTTCTCCTCAACTAGATCATGACAGTGTATTTCTATAGCATCTAACAGACGCATCTACATCTCATGAGGTCTGTATTTTTGTAGTATTGTAAGGTGCATAGAAAGGGCATTAAAATCATAAAATCTTTGAAGTCATTGGAAATAATACTTTGGACCTGGAACAGGCCTGTGTAACTTGGATGAGCCCACACGTGTCACTGTGTGTGGGGGACAGAGGCAGAAACACGGAAAGAACGAGGGACAGAGAGGGATACCTCTTTCGGTTAACACGTTGAGAGACTCTAGCACCTTGTGAGGCCAGCCCTAGTGTAGTGAGTCTTGAAAATGAGCATACAAAGACTGAAGTTTGTGCTTAGAGAGAGAGTCACATATTGAAACTCCGTGTCAGGAGTCTATTGTGAAAGATGGTCATGACCCCCCAACCCCACCCACGCCAAAAAGGCACAGTTCTTTGCCTTCACTTCATAGGCCCTTAGAAGCCTAAAAGGGCATGAGACCAGGGAGAAAGCTGTAGCAAGGCATCAGTTATGATCTAAATCCCAAAGTCCTGGTCTGTATACACTTGTGGATTTGCCCCGCCACACGTATGATGCAGAAGATTGAACCTTAACTCGTAAATTAGAGGAGCAGACATTTACAGATTCCATAAACAGACCACTCTTATCAATCAATTCCTTACTCATGAAGTATGTAATCTGTGTGAGTTCCCAAGAATTCGAACACCCACTTATCTCTCAAAGCAAAGAATTACAAATTCAGAACACTTACACTCAGATAGAAGGATGCATGGCCCTATTTTCTTCAGCCTGACTCTCATATGTTTGAGTCTCACCGAATGATATATTCCGTCGCACAGTGTAAGCTCGTGTGGGTCATTAGTCTCCTAGTTCACCCCCACTTTGGCCTCTTCTGAGTGGAGCAGCTGAGCCAAACTTTTCTGGGAATATTGATAAAATTATTCATTAGCTAATGGATTCTTAAACAATTGGATTGACTTTCCCTTTCTCCAATCCGAGTACTAAAACAGCCAATTTTTCTTCACATATCTTTTCTGAGATCCCACATCTCAAGTCTAAAGGGAATACTAAACTTCCTGTCACCACGGCTATTGCTCAAATTCGTCTTTGTTCATTTAATTCGTTGGTTCAATCAGAAACGCATGTGAGTGTACAGCAGACGTTGGTCTGTTGGCTATCAGGAAGAGAAAATAGGAGGACGAGAGAAAAAGATGATGAGGA
Organism: Sturnira hondurensis; assembly: GCF_014824575.4. NCBI lineage: Eukaryota > Metazoa > Chordata > Mammalia > Chiroptera > Phyllostomidae > Sturnira > Sturnira hondurensis. The sequence continues at coordinate 14,872,124 of NW_028082350.1, read as the reverse complement.
AGTAGGAAGGGAGAGAAAGCAGGGGGCATGGAGGAGGAAAGGAAGGAGAGCGCTTTTTACATTCTGGGCTTCTCCAAACACCATCTATATCGAGTTGTAGGATGTACCGATTTATATCTACCAACGTGGTTTGCTCAGGAGGTTAGAGTCCCTTCTAGGGCTGAGAGCAATACTACATTCATAATAAAACAGATAGAAAAAAAAATGCTATATGTTTGAACACATAAACAAATACTTCCTACTTCTTCGTCCCCTTTCCTGAAAAATTAAGCCAGACAAAAACATTTTTGAGCTATACAGCAATTGCATTTTAATAAAAAACTTGCCTTGGGAAGATTGTCCACAGACCTGCCTACTCCTTCAGCAACTTTAACGACTTAATGTTAACAGACTCAAAGATACAGGAAACAGTGATGCTTGCCGGCGGGAGAGGAGTTGTGAGGTTGGGTGGCAAATGTGAAAGAATGAACAAAAACGAATCAATAGTCACAAAACAGTCAGGGGGATGTACAGCACAGCATAGAAAACATAGTCAATGATATCGTAATAACTATGCATGCGGACAGGTGGGTACTGGAAGTATCTGGGGTAACACTTTGTAAATATATGATTGTCTAACCACCACACTGTACACCTGAAACCAATACAAAATAACATGAAAAGTAAACAGCAATTGAAAAATAAAATTTTTTAAATCTATGATTCATTTCGGACTCCTGAGGGGACTGTTCAGGAAAAATAATTTTCTTCTTAGAACACAGCAGGTAGTACAGAAGGATGAAAGTTTATTTGTTCTCCCTAAGGAGCCCCAGCGTGGGAGTGGAAGGGGGAAGAAGAGCACCAGTTAACTTGGCTCTTACAGGTACACAGTGTGACTGCTCCGGGGTGGGTGGAACCCGACAGCTGTCCAGGGGCAGGGGCCTGGAACCGGGCTCTGCGAACGGGGAGAAAGCCCTGCTGACGACAACCTTGTGCATTCTAGGCCGAGCATTTAGGGCGCCCCGTTCCCGTGAATGCTCCTTAGCAATGCCCCATACATTTTGACATGTTCTGTTTTCATCCATTTCATTCAGAATATTCTATAATTTCCCTTGTGCCTTTCTCATTTGTGCTATTTAGAAAAATGGGTTTTCTTTAAATTTTCCAAAGAGTTGGCATATGCTGAGCATCTTTCTGTTACTGATGTTGACGTCTAGTTTAATTCCCTCTTCATTAAAGAACATAATTTGTGTGCTTCAGTTCTTTGAACTCTGTTGAGATTGGAGCTCGGGCTACGGTACACCTTTGTGGGTGTGCCTGTGCACTTAAAGAGAAGGTACATTTTGCTCCTGTCCTCGGAGCTCCATTCCACGCCCGAAGAGACTGGATTTAGATGTGCTGCAGATACGAAATAATCACATGCTTATTACACAGAGACCCCTCCCAAGTCTTGAGGACTCACCCACAGACCAGGTTTGCGCAGGATGAATATTTATGATAAGAGGTTCCCCCCGGGGACCACATCACCAGCCTCATGAAAGTCAAGTCTGGGGTGCAGTGGCTGTGCCAAAGCACCTGACCCCCAGAATTATGTCCTGTACCCAACCATACTGAGGCCCCGCCCCCACCCTGTTCAGCAGAAATACTGAAATAACTCTCTCCAGATGGGATTTTTGGTGTGTTTGTACATACATGCCTCCTAATTTCAGGGCCATTTTTAAAACATGACTTGTAAAAAAAATTATTTCTCAAAGCTTTCCTATTTTGGCAGAGATCAAAATAGTATCCACCCTCTTCAGTGTGCTCTCCACACTGTCCCTGGTGTTTCTGTAATTTTAACTTTCCTATTATTGACACTATTACAGATGTTCCCCATTCCCACCCCCTTTTCCCCATGCTCCTCCTGATGGCCTTCACCACACTGTTGCCTGAGTCCATGGGCTTTGCATAGAGCATGTATGTTCTCTGGCTAACCGATTCCAGCCCCCCACCCCCTCCCACCTGAGATCTGTCAGTCTGTCCATGGATCCCTGCCTCGGGTTTTATTTGGTTCATCAATTCATTTCATTCATTAGATCCCTGGTTCTTTTGGAAAGTACTGTTCTGATTAAGCGCCACCCCCCCCCCCCCCCCCCCCGCCTGCTGAAAAAGCTCGAAAGCCTATTTACTGAAGGGCCGTCCAACTCATGTTAGCCGAGGTCTTTTATAATCTGCATCCGAGCTATTTTTCCAACTTTTCCCTCAATAACACCCTCTATGTGTGCCAAACATTCCACTTACTGCCGTTTCAGACATCAGAGACTTTGATCCTGCTCTCTCTCCAGTGTCCAATGGACTCGCTGTCCTGTTCTCCCCCTGTCTGCCATCCTACCTGGCCTCCGGGTCTCCGGGAAGTGCCACATTCTCTACAGAGCTTCCTGTGACCCTTGATGATTCCAGCAGCATGACTGTCTGTCCCTTTTGGGTCCCCAAGTCTTGGTGCTCATGTCCTTGTTAATGTTTATCATAATGAAACGTGTTATAGTTGCCTTTATCCTGCTTTTCCTACTAAATTATGAGCTTCTGGTGCAAAAAATAATAGTTTATTCATGTTGTTTCCTAGCCCAGAAGCTGTAGTCAACAAAGAACAACTGTTTTCACTTGATTTTCATCAACTTTTGATTACTATGATATTCACAAGATTTTCAAAGCCAACAGGATAAAAGTTCTGAGATGAAATTTAATTTTACTTTAATAAAGTAGATAAAGTAAAACTGGTTTTACTTTAATGGAATCTCCTTATTTTTAAAGTGGTATAAACACTGTCGATCGCTCACAGTGTTTAGTTTTCGAGTGTCTCTTTTATCTTCCATTATATTTTTCATCCAACATTAAGAATTTGTTTACAATATACAGAAAAGGCACTGAAGGATCAAGAGAAACATTCCAAATGCAATATTTTACTGCAAGAAACACTAGCTTAAATCAAGAAAAGATAAACATACTTAACAGCCACCCCGGTGTTTAGGCCAGTTCAAGGAAAACTTAATCAACAGGCCAGGAGACAGCTCAATGACTCATGAATATTAAACACAAATTTCATTAAGCCTAACAGCATTGAAAAATGCTGCCATAGTTGAGGCATACTTGTGGGAGGGATCCACAATAGCCAACAGCCAGCCATCAGTTGGCTCTCCAATAGAAGGCACAGGTCTGAACGTTAATGCAGGTTACACTAGAGTTAGGAATCACAGAGGGAGCCCCGTAGGTAACTGCTGAGTGTAACTGGTGAGCGGCTGACATTGTCATTGCACCAGGGAATTGGTTTCAGAATATAGACAAATGTGGAATAATATTTTAAGAATGATGCTGTGATGGTAGTAACAGCAGCAAAAGGACAGTGTGAGGACCCGAGACATTAGCCTATCTTTCCCAAAGGCTTTCACGTGGAAAAGGGCAAAGGGGAAGCATGGTTTTTTTTTACCCAGCTGTCACTGCACTGAACGTGATACATACACGCCAGTGAGCTCAGTTTACTTCTCTCCCTGCTTTGGGAGGTGGGCCATCCAGTGGTGCTGGGAGTGGGGTGTTTGAGACCCCCTGCGGCAGGTTTCATACTCATGATCTTTACACTGATCTCCTTTTTAAAAAAATATTTTTATCTTGCTTTCTGCAGTTTCATTCCGATCATACTAAGATGTCTGAGCCACTGTCCCAGAAAGTCGAGTTTTTTCCTGCCTATCTGAACTGCCTCCTACGGACCAGCCTTAGTAAGGAGGTGACGTGGCTGGAACAGGGTCACCCGCCCACCAGGCATTACCTGTCTGGTCACTCAGGTGACCCCCTCATTCCCTCATTCACAGGGTCCTTCAGATGATCGAAATCAGATGATGAGTAGAAGAGGGCAGTCCACCTTCAGGCGGGGCCAGGCTTTGGTGATGGGATGACAGATGAGGGAAGCAGGATGAGTGAGGGAGTAAGTTAGGAGCTGGAAGAGTTGGTGCCCCAGTTACACGGTGCGGGGTGGGGGGGACTCAAAAACTGGAATTTATTTATAAAAAACTGTGTATTTATTCTTACACGATTAAACTTCAGTCGCCTTCCAAGTGCTCTCCATTTGCTGCAGTGCACCTACAGAGATGTTTTCCCACTGCTCAAAACAGTTATTGAACTTGCCAATTTTGATGCCTTTTAAGGTGCTTCTGCTGTTTTTTGTTTCACCTCTTTCACAACAGCAAAACGTTTCCCTCTGAGGACTTTTTTCATCCAGGGAAACAAAAAAAAGTCACTTAGGATGAGATTGGGTGAAAAGGGAAGGTGGGGTCCAGGGGTCACGCTGGTTTGCGTCAAGAACTGCTGAGCACTCAGTGCAGTGTGGGCAGGTGCGCTTGGAAATCACCCGTCGTGAAATGCGCAAACGTGTTGAAAGCATCTTTTAAAAACACTCACCAAAGCCGAATGCAGCCTCTCACAGCAACACCAGCTGGTCCACCGATCCAGATGGTCTCCTAGACCATTCACCTAGTGGGGGAAGCCTGTACTATAAGGGGCCCACCCTCCAAGATAATTCCGGATTTTTTTTTGGTCCCCTCCTATTTTGTGTTTTTCTTGTTTGAGGATTGCCATCAAAAAGTTTGATAAATTTTTTTTAGTTCTACCTGATGTTTAGACCCAAACACTAGGTTTCATCCTTCTAACCCCGCCTCTATACTGATTTGCCAGCAGACTCTACATGTTTTATTTAATGGTGCATAAAGCTGAAGCTCTTTGAGTAATCTTTCGAAGTGCTCTGTGGTAAAGACTGTAATAAGAGAGAATATTTACAATAGTGGGGAAATGTTAGGAGCGATAATAAAGCAGTTTTTGTTTACACTATCGAGGCCGACTGTGTGGTGGTTGTTGACAGCAGAGAGATCCATACACCACTGTGTGGTCATTGGTGTATTTCCAAGCAAGATACTTTCCTGGTGTCTCTTACTGTTTCCAACTCCGATAATGATGATTCATGAAGACCTTCCAATGCATGTAATTGAAGAGCAAACAAACGCAATCAGAAAAAAAATAATAAACTTTTGGGAAGGACACTGGGCTTCTTGACGACAGTCACTCGTGGAGCATCATGGGAAATGGTGAACTCCCCCAGACCCGCATCCTCAGATCTGCTCCCTCTGTCCAGCCAGGCTCGGGTTCTCCAAGCATCGATTTCCCCATCTGCCTCCCAGTCTTGGTGGCTCCAAGTGGCTGCTGTCTGCCACATCCAAGTTCAGGTGTTAGGGCTAGCCACCCTGAAGGAAGCTTCCCTCCATCTCTCTCTCCCTCCCCCTTTCCCTCTGGCTAACTGCTTCCAGTCCCCCACCCCCTCCCACCTGAGATCTCTCAGTCTGTCCATGGATCCCTGCCTCGGGTTTTATTTGGTTCAACAGTTTATTTAATTCGTTAGATCCCTGGTCCTTTTTGAAAATGCTGTTCCGATTAAGGCCCCCCCTCTGCTGAAAAAGCCCAAAAGCCTATCTACTGAAGGGCCGCCCAACTCATATTAGTGGAGGTCTTTTATAATCTGCACCTGAGCTATTTTTCCAACTTCTTCCTCAATAACACCCTCTATGTGCGCCAAACATTCCACTCACTGTCGTTTCAGACATAGAGCCTTCGATCCTGCTCTCTCTCCAGTGTGCAACAGACTGCCTCCCCCTCTCCTTCCGCTTCCACAGTTAACCACAAACACCAAGAAAAGGATGGGGTAAGTGGACTTTTCCAAATAAGTCTGGATATGATACATTTTAAATTAAATCTTTCCAGGTGAAGTAGCTATTTCCTAGGAACAAGATGCCATTCAAAATACTCAGACTACAGACTTCTTCACTAAACTGCGCCATGATTATAGACATTATTAGCACCCTCCAAGTACCCCGCTGAGTAAGGCACCTACCAAACACTGTAGCCGGCGTTTTGACGCAGCGTACTCTTCTGAGAGGAGCTGCTCGGGATTCGTGACTTGAAGCGATCTTAACAGGAGTGAGAAAAGTTCTCATCACACAGTATTATTGTTTGTGTCTTCAGAGACAGCCATGTATATACCCAGAGCAGAAGACTCTCTGAGCCTCAAGAAGGTATTACTGCGGTCCCTGGAGAAAGGGGGCGAGTTAAGCACTTTTGAACATTCATTTCACTTTCAGAACTCCAAAATAACTCATTTAATACTCAGGGGGGTTATTTTTATATGTGGATTACAGGTAATATTACCTCAAAGACATTCTCTTAATTGAAAATGAAAATCTAAAATTAAACTCTTCTGTTAGGAAAAAAAATGTAACAGCAGCTGAAACAAAAAGTTGGTGACTGAATTCTCATCATAAACTTATGAGACTTCTTTGAAATAAAGCACAACATTAAAGATGCAAGAAAAAAAAAGCATGTCTTGCAGACTTAGTGATACCCACAACTAACTTTGGGTTATAAGCACTTTCCTTTAAAGATACTAAAATCCTCAACCCTGAGCATGGTTAATATTATTAGAGGTAACACAGATTAAATATGTTAACATTTTTCTGGGTGTGGCAGTACTTTTTAATTAAAAAAACAACAACACCTAGACAATAAGTCAGTTGACTTTTATTTAGTTTCTTCTGTTCTGCCTGAAAACTGGAGGAACTTTAAAAGCGGGTTCAGTGTTCAAGTTCCTCGCCTGAGAGGCCCTTGGGATGTCCGTGCCAGCTCAATGCTGACTCACAGGGCGCTCGTATTGGCTTCTCTGCAGGGTGTCAGAGCCTCTGAGCCCTGAGCTGAAGGTGACCAAATGCATATTGGAAGGAGCTGCTGCAGTGTCTTAACGAATTCTGACTCAAGTGATGACTTACAGCTTGACAAGGAGATTCTTGAAGTGTTTCTTATTCCATCTATGTAATGATAACTATTATATGTGGTTTTTCTCCCCACGCACTTGGCTGACTTAGTAGAAGAATGCCAAGTTCATACTGATGTCATCGCTACCTGATATAACTGCATTTAGGAAGAAAATAGACAGGAACAGGCAGGGGAAATCTCAGGTCAGCGTTGGGCTAAGGAATCTGCATACGAGTCTGCCCCAGGCTGACTTATCGGACCCTGAGGTTGCTCGGTCAAGTCTATCTAGAAAGTCGTGTTGTGTTCCAAAGGTGCACACAGCCTTTGTGGCTCACTGTGAACTCTTTGCTTCATAAAAATGGCTTAAACTTCAACCCAGATCAGGATGGGCATCCTCATTTTTTGTGTAAGAGGGTTCTGACACAGTAACTCACAAGACACCGGGGCTGCCCAGGAGCGGCAGGAGCATCCAAACCAAGGTCGGCACGGGATTAACACTTCCTAATGCCCACTGAGGGTCCTTTCAGCCTGAGCAAGGTGGCTTTGCATTCAAAGGGGAAGGCAGGGATGTGAAGAGCAGTTCACTGATACTGCACATCGACATCAGCTCAGGGATTGGTACTGGTTCAGGGGACCCAATAGCATCTGTTCTCACTGTATGTGGGGGAGAGAGACTCAGCCCAAAGCTGGATGTCTTCGTCAGTTGTTGTGAAACATTTGAATTATGAGACCCTCTTTTCAAAATTAAAAACATAAATTTTTCTGAAAATTAAAATTGTATTTTCGGCAACCCTCCATTTTGGAGAATTATGTATCCCCATCAGATTTATATTTAACGTATGTATCAAGTGCATATTATGTGATAGGCCTGATGCTGAATAAACACAGCCTTTGCTCTCCAGATGTTTATAGAGTAAAACATGACTTTAATGGAATTAATTTGCATTTTACTAATCACGGCAGCAGACAGGGGCATAGGTGTGTGAGATCGCTTCATGTCTAAAAAGTCATGGCTGATGCACGTCATGGCCAACCCCACCACCCAGCGGTGTCCCATTCCTCTCCCTTCTACCCGAACCCCGTGGCCACCTGGCTCCCAGCCAGTGGCCCGAGCTTCCTCCCTGGTCCTGGGAAGCACAACTCCACCTCCCCGTCAGAGACAATGAAGCAGAGTGTCTTCAAAAGCAGACTTGGGATTGCAAGTTCTGATTCCAGCTTTATTCTTCTTCAACATTGCCTTGGCTATTCACGGTCTTTGTGGTTTCATAGTTTTAACATTGCTTTTTCATTTTTTTTGTGGAAAAATGCTATTACATTTTAATAGGGATTACATTGAATCTCTAAATTACTTTGGGATGTATAAATATATTAACAATGTTAATTCTTCCAGTCCATAAACATGGAATATCTTTCCACTTATTTATGTATAATCCATTTATCAATGTAATATAGCCTTTAGCGTATAGATCTTTTACTTCCTTGGTTAAGTTATTGCTATTTTTTTGATGCTATGCCAAATGGGATTTTAAAAAGTTTCTCTTTCTGATAGTTTGCTGTAGTGTAGAGTGGATTTTTTTTGTATTTTGATTTTGTATTCTACAGCTTTATTAAGTTATTTATTGGTTCTAACAGTTTTCTGTGGCGTCTTCAGGGTTCTCTATATACAATATCATGTCTTGCAAACAGACAATTTTACTTCTTTGTTTCTAATTGTTAAGCCTTTTATTTTTTTCCTGACCGATTGCTCTGGCCAAAACTCCCAACAGAACTAGTGAGAGTGGCCCTCCTTGTCCTGTCCCTGATCACAGAAGAAAATCTTTCCAGCTTTTCACTGTTATGTGGCGTGTTAGTTGTTTTTCGTACACAATTTCCATTATGTGTACGTTCATCCCATCTATAACACATAAACTGTGGAGACTTTTTAATTATAAAAGGATGTTGGATTTTGTCCAATGCTTTTTCTGCATTTACTGAAGTGATCATATTTAACCCTTCATTTGGCTAATGGGGTATGTCACACTAATTGATTTTCAAGTGTTGAATCATCCTTGCATCCCAGGAATAAGTACCACTTGCTTAGAGTGTATGATCCTTTTAGTGTGAATTCAGTTTGCTAATATTTTGTTGAGGATTCTCATATCTATGTTCATCAGGGTTATTGGCCTGCAATTTCCTTTTCATGTAGTGTTCTTTTTTGACTTTGATATCAGAATATTTCTGACCTTATAAAATGAGTTTGAAAGTGTTGCCTCCTCTTCTTTTTTTTTTTGGAAGACTTTGTGTGAATAAGATTTTTAATATTTCTTTGTTATCAAGAGCTAATGTTTCTTGCTCTTAAGAGTAAATAAATGAAAGGTTGTAATGTCACCTTTCATTTATCTGAGTTATTCTAATTAAAGATTATTGATGTTGTTTTGTCTTTTTTTAAAAATCAGTTCTAGTTTTATTGCCTCACTCTTAAAAAAGAAAACAAACCACACCCTGACTCACATGGGCCTGGACAATCCAAGATATTCTCCCTCTCTCAAGATCCTTAACTTACTCACATCTACAAGTTTCTTTTACCATGTGAAATAAAAGATTCGTGGGTTCTGCAGGTTAGAATTTGGCCTTTTTGGGGGGGTGGGGCCTTTTCAGCCTATAGTGAGAGTTCTCAGAACCTGAGAGAGAAAGAGCCACATGGTGATAGAAAGTACTGCCTGAGGCTTTAATGTAGTGACCCCCTCTCCCCTTTTCTGTATCATGGTCCAAAGATTCTCGGGCTTCCGCAGGTCTCATCCACCAGATCAGTTTCCTGAGGGACAAGTCCAGGTGGTGGTGGAGCGAGGGTCTATGAGTGGCCATCTACTGCTCACTGAATAAAGAGGCGTATGGCATCTCAGGCAAACGCTGTGGTTAGAGATGTCTGCCTAGGAGAGCGAGGGACGGAGTTGCTGAAAACCATGGTTGCCGTCTTTTTAGCTCTCTCTTGAGCCAACACTGAAGATGGACGGACACGTATGTACAGAAAAAGGACACTGAACCCCGATCCCCTCCCACTCCATCATCCTTCTGTCTTCCTCTCTCCCACCAGAACCTCCTCCTTTCTCTTTATTTCAAATCTCAGATGGAAAAATAGAACAAATAAGGGGAAATAGCAATAGACAGGAAGGCAAATAACAAGGAAGCAGAGAGCAGAAGGAATGTGGAGGCTTGAAAAGAAGAGCCATTCAGGGAGAAGGGGAGGAAGAATCGGATTCTCACTCCTTGGGGGTAGCGTGCTCCTGTGCCCAGAGCTCCGCTGTCCAGGAGTGATGCATTGCGAGACACAGTGCAAGCGATGCCTGGCATCTTAAGTTTTCTAGTAGTCATATTAAAGAAGAAGAGGCTCTGGCTGGCGTAGCTCAGTGGATTGAGCTCAGGCTTGTGAACCAAAGGATCGGGGTTCAATTCCCAGTCAGGGCACATGCCTCGGTTGCAGGCCAGTTCCCAGCAGGGGATGCACGAGAAGCAACCATACATTGATATTTCTCTCCTTCTCTCCTTCCCTTCCCCTCTAAAGATAAATAAAATCTTTTTAAAAAGTAAGAAGAAACCTATTACAGTATATTCAACATTTTGCTTTAATATACAATCAATATAAACGCTGTTAATGAGATATTTCACATTTTTTCCTGTGCTAAATACTTAGGATTGGGTGCATGTTTTACATCTGCAGTGCATCTCGGTGGGTTTAGCCACACTTCAAAGGTCACACATGACTAGTGACTACTGTATTGAACAACACAGCTCTAGGAGATTCCCCCTTCTCCTCTGGTTCAGTGTTTCTGGGAGATAAATCAATTCCTCAGAACAGGCAGTAGGCATAGTAGGCAGTAAGGACTGGGGCAGGAAGTTTGATTAAGAGACTCAGAGGAAAGGAAAGTAGCTTCTCATTCTGGCTCCCTCCAAAGCCTGCTGGGCAGAGGGTCTCGGTTTCCTGCAAGGAAGCCAACTTTTGAATTTTACATTTCCCACAGTGAAATCAGCAGAATTGAGGACAAATTTCAGAAGGCATTTGTACTTTCTGGAAACCGATGCTGCATTAGGTGGATTCGTGTATGGTGTGGTCTTATTAAATGCAATGTTGTTGTTAATACCTCTGTGAGTTTCAATACTTGATATTGGTTATTCCACTTTTTGCTCACTAAAGATGGAGGAAAAGAAACGGAATGTGTTGCTATGGCAATGGATTCTCGGGAACCAAAGAAAAGGCAGAGCGTTCTTATTCTCATGCTACTACATTCACGTTTGCTACGCGTTGCCTTGTTTGACCCCCATCTTGCTTGCCCTATTTATTTACTGGTCTTGGCACGAAACTTTAATTGTGATGTAGCCGGCTGTCTGCATATCAAAGAGATATAACAACAGACCGCAGGGCCGTCAGTCAGAAAAGTCTTTCTCAGCACTGCCCACAAAAGCAAAACGAAGGTGCCAAGCGATCATCTGGTGAGTAAAATCAACGTAGACAGCAAAACCAGACTCCTCACCCCTCAATCCCCCATCGTCTTTTCCCATCACAGGCCCAGGATGACCAGCGAGGGCTGCGAAGCCTTCCCGTCGCGCCGCTCGTGGAGGGGCCGTGCTGGCCTGGCTCGCACTCCAGGGCCTAGACCCCACTCCCTCCACCGCGGCCGGCACCTCGGCATCAGAGCCAAACGGCTCTTTCTCAGGCTAGTTGGGCGCAGCACGGCATTTCGTTTGCGAACTGTTTAAGGCTTATAAAGATCATTATTGAATACGCTTTATGTTAGGTCCGAGTCGTATTTGTATATGTAACAAATGATTATTCTACATACTAAAAACACTTATCAAGAAAAGATCAAAAATTTCAAATGCCCCAGGATTTCACTTGCATGGGAAGTGTGAAGAACAGTATACATGAAATGGAAACAGATGCACAGATACAGAGAGCAGACTGGTGGCTGGGGAAGGTGAAGGGGTTGAGAAGTACAGATTGGTTGGTACAAAATACTCGCAGGGATGTAGAGTACAGCATAGGAAATACAGTCAGTCATATTGTAATAACCATGTGTAATGCCTGGTGAGTACTGGGAATATAAGGGGGAATACTTTGCAAAGAATATTATTTATTGCCTAACCACTATGCTGTCCACCTAAAATGAATACAAAATAATATTAAATGTTGTAATGGAAAATTTTGTTTTAATTTTAAAAGGTTCAAAAAAAAGACCAGAAACTCAATAGAAAATTGGGTTGTCTACCTTTTTCCAGTTTAACCTTTTTTGGACCATCTACATATATTTCAAATGACTGTATAATAAAAATTTTAAGAATAGAGATCTCTTTGGCTACTGTTTCAGTATATTTAATAAAGAATTCTACTCATAAATAATGACTTGTGTGGGTGGACATTTTTATAGAAATTAATAAACGTTGGGAATTTCACAGCTGAGTTGACGTAGTATGAAAATTATGGATGAACTAATTACAGGTTAAATTCATCCATAAACTAAAGAAGTCATTTATTATGAGCAATAATTCTAAGAACTTAAACACCTTACACAACCACTTTTCCCCTTCTCCATCCCCGACTGTTAAATTGGCAGAAATTTCAGGAAGAGTTTTAGACTTCCAGTTGGAACTGGGTATTTAGGAAACATCACTTAGTTCTTAAGAGGCACGGTGATCCAGCCAACATGTGGATTATGAAAGAATAAAGCACTAAACTGGATATCAGGAAATCTAGACCAAGAACCTGTCTGTGATGGCTCAGACGGCACTTGGACCTGAGATGACAGGGTGACCAGACTCTCCCCCGTATCTCCAGTATCTAACACAGGCCCTGGCGCAGAGAAACAATCAATTTTATTACTTCCTTCCTCTTTCTCATTCTGCTAATGGTTTTGTTTATGTGTCAGTCTCACCAAACTGTGATCAGAAGCCTATGTATCAGTTCCATATGGTTCCACTGCCCAAGGAAGGGGGCCTGCACGGGAAGAATTCACACGGTTTAAACAAGCAGCAGTATAATTTCCCTCCCAGGTTAAAAAATGTCCCGATTCGAGGAGTCCTGGGTTGTGACGGCAGCCCCATTGCTGTCATCAGGGACCCAGGTTCTCATCACAATGCCCATCCTCCTACACAGGTCTGTCATTCTCAGGTCTCTGGATGGTTCCAGATGGCTGCGGGGGCTCCAGCTATCAAACTCAGCATGCTTGTAATTGTGAGTGGAGAAAAGACGGCACAAAAGAGTGCACTATATTCCACATGGTAGTTTTCAATTCGTTGCCTCTCAGCTACAAAACTACTTCTTTTTTCCCCCTCTTGCTTTGTGATCCTGGTACTTGACCCTGTAAACATTTTTTTTTTTTGCCACTTTATTCAGTGAGACTTGTCAATCGATGGTTTTGCAGGGACATTGCCAACCTAGAACAGGAAGAAGGGGTCCCCTTTCTGGTTCCAACGATTGTTTTTGGTGAGCACACCAGTTGTCAGATTGGCGAGCGAGCGGCCAGCCCTGCTTACGTCGGCATTACGCACAGACCCACTCAGGCCTGTGTCACCTGAGCAATCTGTCCCCCAGTAGGTGGGCCACATCTGTGGGCCAGCCACAGCCCACGACTTGCAGCAAGCTTCTTGGTCTCCAGAGGGTGCCTGTTTCCGTGAGACCTAAGCCCTCTCCAAGCAGGGGTGCACTGCGCGTGGAGCTATCAGGAAATTCTTAGTGGCTTCCCTGATCATACGACACCCTACAGGCAGTAGCTACTTCCAGATTCCCCAGTATCCTCCGTCACCCAGGTTCGTGGTTAGCTCCCTTTTGCTGGTTAGCAGTTTTTTCTATTAAATTTTCCCTGTTGAAATTACTGGTGTCATTTCTGTCTCCTGACAAAACTCTATCTGATTGACTATGTGCTTCTACTTAAATGAAGTTCAGAAACAGGCAAAACTAATCTATGATGGTGGTGGTTCTCTCTGGGAAGGTTTGTGACTGAGTCGGTCATAGGGCAGCATCCTGGGGTGCCAGTACTATTTTATATTTCAACCTGGGAAGTAGTGTTTTGAGTGTATGTACATATAAAAATCCATTGACCTACATGATTAAGATTTGTACATTTTACTCCCTGTAAACTATTCCTCAATCATGATAATGAGGAGAAAAATCTAGGTTGTAAACCTGGGGCTAAAGAAATGAATAAAGAGCCCTGGCTGGTGCAGCTCAGTGGACTGAGTGCCAGCCTATGAACCAAAAAGTCTCCAGTTGGATTCCCAGTCAGGGTACACACCTGGGGTGTGGGCCAGGTCCCCAGATGGGGTCGTGTGAGAGGCAACTGATCAATGTATCTCTCATACGTTGATATTTCTCTCCTTCCTTTTCTCCTTCCCGCCCCCTCTCTAAAAGTCAATAAATAAAATCTTATTAAAAAAAAAAGAAATGGATAAAGAGAGAACCCTTTGTAACTGAACCAGCCCCCTTTATGTGGTNCTTGCAGCAAGCTTCTTGGTCTCCAGAGGGTGCCTGTTTCCGTGAGACCTAAGCCCTCTCCAAGCAGGGGTGCGCGGCGCGTGGAGCTATCAGGAAATTCTTAGTGGCCTCCCTGATCATGCGACACCCTACAGGCAGTAGCTACTTCCAGATTCCCCAGTATCCTCCATCACCCAGGTTCCTGGTTAGCTCCCTTTTGCTGGTTAGCAGTTTTTTCTATTAAATTTTCCCTGTTGAAATTGCTGGTGTCATTTCTGTCTCCTGACAAAACTCTATCTGATTGACTATGTGCTTCTACTTAAATGAAGTTCAGAAACAGGCAAAACTAATCTATGATGGTGGTGGTTCTCTCTGGGAAGGTTTGTGACTGAGTCGGTCATAGGGCAGCATCCTGGGGTGCCAGTACTATTTTATATTTCAACCTGGGAAGTGGTGTTTTGAGTGTATGTACATATAAAAATCCATTGACCTACATGATTAAGATTTGTACATTTTACTCCCTGTAAACTATTCCTCAGTCATGATAATGAGGAGAAAAATCTAGGTTGCAAACCTGGGGCTAAAGAAATGAATAAAGAGCCCTGGCTGGTGCAGCTCAGTGGACTGAGTGCCAGCCTGTGAACCAAAAAGTCTCCAGTTGGATTCCCAGTCAGGGTACACACCTGGGGTGTGGGCTAGGTCCCCAGATGGGGTCGTGTGAGAGGCAACTGATCAATGTATCTCTCATACGTTGATATTTCTCTCCTTCCTTTTCTCCTTCCCGCCCCCTCTCTAAAAGTCAATAAATAAAATATTATTAAAAAAAAAGAAATGGATAAAGAGAGAACCCTTTGTAACTGAACCAGCCCCCTTTATGTGGTTTTCCAGTCACACTGTACTGCACAAAACCACGTAACTAGCTGCCCGGTGTGCCTAGCTCAGAATCAGGGCTCTGCCAGCGAAGGAAGAAGGAGAGTGGATGCTGGTGTTGTAGGCTAATTACCTTTGCCACAACAGGCACTGTATTAAATTTACTAAGTATTCAGTGATCGCCAGAGCGTTGAGCCCTAAAGACACAGCTATAAAGAGACTACCAGGGCCCATCCCTCATGAGGCTTCCATTCTACCACTGGACTCCTAGTAGACCCCAAAAGTGTTTGGTGAATAACTATGTGAATAACAGGGAAATGAAAGGATACATTAGCGAGGGAATAAATAATACTGGCTTCAATGGGCATAAATGACTTCAGGAACGGCAACCTCGGCTATAATTTCAAGGAGAATATCTGCCCCAGCAGGAAGAAATGAGGTGTCTTTGAAACACTGGTGGGGCTGGTGTACCCCACAAGGAAAGTTTTAGAGAGCTGTAAATGTCCCCACGGAAGTGACTTCTCCGCAGAGGTGAGAAGGGGAGTCCTTCCACTGGGAGCACGGGTCAGTGTGTCGCTTTGTCCAAAGGCCATTTGTCCCTTCCGTATCTCCCAGACATGTGGTTTTTAAATATGATGATTTTAAAAGCTTCGCTGTAAAAGCACAATAACCAGATTCTAGGAACGCACAGGCTGCCCAGGAAGGGATAAGGAAGCATCACATGAGGCCTCCGAGCCCCGGGCTCAGGCTGAGCTGCAGAAGGGCCTCCTGGGACCCGGCTGGACTCTTATCGCTGGGAAGCACAGCACACCCACAGAACTCAGTTCAGAGCGCGGGCTCCGACGGGACCACTCCTGCTTTCGCAGTGAGACACCGAGACCACGCACGACTGTGGGCTCAGGGATATCACCAGAGAGGGCAAAGTGGGGTCAGCGATTCGAGGGAAGGACATTCGCCAGCCAATGGGAGAGGAGGGGAGGAACCAGAGTCCAGACTGGCGTTGGAGTGTCCTGGGCGCACAGGTGGAGGGCAAGGCCTGGGGGGCAGGCGTGTGGAAGGTGTTCGTCAGGATGGGGAGATACAACAACCCTGAAATCCTGTGCGGGGATGTTTTCTACAAATCGGACAGAGGGTTTAATTTAAAAGTAGCCCGTAAGACAGGGCCGCTGCTCTGTCATTGTAGAGCCATGAGCAACGCCTCTCCAATCTTGAGTTTTATTGACCATAAAATGGAGGTCTGTACGACATAACCTGAGTGACTGCCAAAAAAATAAAATTACTTGGAGGGTAATTAAACTGTATCTGCCAGATAGGTGTTCATCTTTCAAAAACAGTTCACAAATGAATAAAAATCATAAATGTCAGTACCATTTTCTCCCTCAACATCAGAAGGTCTAGTAGGCACTGGCTATCTAACCGGTGTCGTGCATGCAACCGTGATTCAAATCAGAACCTCCGTGTGTTTGGTGACTCTTTTTACAGTGAAACGGAAATGTTCCTACAGCGACACCCGAAGGGAGCGGAGGGTTAGCATTATCAGGTCGCTGTGGCGTAAGGAATACTGAACCCCCACCCTGTGAATTTAATTCTTCACCTATTCACACATACCCTGGTTAACTCTCAGAGAAGAACGTGAAGTAACTTGCAGCAGAAACACCAAAACATGATAAAATATAAATGAAAAGGGAGCAACATGGTAGCAGGGCAAAGACGCATCAGAAGAGCGGGTCGTGACCCGTAGGAAAGTAACATGAATGCATCCCCTACGGGAGCACAGCATTGCTGCGATTTATCTGAATTTGTGCCTGAACTTCCCTGGACCAAAGACTAAAGGGAGGGACAGACAGTAGTGTGGCTGTTCTTATCTAAGTGGAAAAGTAAAACCCAACTCTTTCCTCAGAAGCATGAGGAATCCAATGGGCTGAATTGTACAGTGAGTTATACAGTCTCAGGTAAGCTAGCCAACATTTCTGGGAAACTCTGATGTATAAAAGATGAGAGCTAGAGGACCTGACCGGGTCATTCAGTTCTAGCTAATGATGTCAGTGGACATGACTTGTGCCCTTTTCAGAGCAAACTGTCTTCGGTCAGCTGCGCTGTCTTCTCCTGCCACCCGCGGTGAGGGGCTTCTCAGGATTCCCAGGTCGGGGGTGCAGATGTAGTGAGCACGAGCAGACTCTGGGCTGGGTGTTTACTAGGGACCGTCTGCGGGCCAGGGCTGGTGCGGTGAGGAGGAGCAGGAGTGGGCAGAGGAATGAGCTGAGCTGTGACGCGGGCCTGACGTCCGCCTTGGCGGACCCTGAGATCTCAGGAGCAAACCCAGGCAGCCAGAGTCGGCTCGTGTGGAGTTGAAGCAGCCAGCGTGTCCACCTGAACACGTCTCTGGGGTGGACCACTCCAGAAAGTGACCCTGGCCGGGGAGCTCTCTAGGGCTAAGGCAATCCCTAATGAGGGTGACATGCTACGACAATTCCCACAGCCGGGGCAAC
Source organism: Sturnira hondurensis (assembly GCF_014824575.4). Classification (NCBI taxonomy): domain Eukaryota; kingdom Metazoa; phylum Chordata; class Mammalia; order Chiroptera; family Phyllostomidae; genus Sturnira; species Sturnira hondurensis. The sequence continues at coordinate 14,854,520 of NW_028082350.1, read as the reverse complement.
AAGCCCTTTTCTGAAAGGGGACCCAGGTAGTGCGTCTCCGTACCCGCCACACAGGTGCCCTTCAAAGTCACAGGTACGTGTGCCTGAGTCCAGCAGAGCATTCCTGCCCTCCGCCCTGTTACACCAAACCACTTAGACTTTCAGATCCATCTCTTAGAGCAGCGAGTATCGTGTCATTGGACACACATGTGTGTAGACATGCCCAACCCTCGAATCACACGAAGAGCCTGGTGTCTCTGTACTGGAACGAATACTCACCATCATTAAACTGAGAGTGAATACGAGTCTGAACACAGCTGTGAAGTTGACAGAATTTCTCGTCGTGGCTTCCACTTGTTCCGTGACTCATTCACCCTCCCATTCCCACCGTCAGCGGCTCTCCAGGTCACTTCATAAACCCAATGTGCCCCTTCAGGCTCCTCACACTTGCTGCCTTTTGAAAATCTTCTTTTATTATCTTTGTAAACTCAGCACTACATATCGTAAAACTATAGTGAGTTTTCCCCCCAAGGGGAAGTATATATTTAACCCCAGAAACAAAGGGATGTAACGATTCTGCGGAATTTCACACATACACTGGGGGACTGAAAGAAATTTGGGGGTGCTGGGGACACAACCAATCCACCGGGAAGTTCCATAGCTGAGGTCAGCCCTCATTTCAACTGTATGACCCCAAGCCTGAGCCCTGTCTGGCCTTATGACACACCAGACTGGGAATGAAAAATGTGGTCGCTTAAAAGACTCATCCATATCTTTCTCTGAGTAATCTCACGGGAATGCTCAAGTAATCTTTCCGAGCTCTTCTGCCTCCTCCCGCTCGTTGCCCCAGACCCTGCGGGAAGCATGTTCTGCCCCTTCAGCCATAGTTACACCACAGAGGCTGCTGCTCACGGCCAGGGTGTGGTGTCCAAGAGCTGGGACAGGTGCCACGCTGTCTTGACTCTCTTGGTCAGCACGAAAATATACCCTCTCTCTCACATTTCACTAAAAGCCCTCATTCAAACTGACTCCTCACAGCAGCCTTGCTAGTTCGCATCCAAACACATCCAAATCCAAGCTTAGAACTAAGTTGGGATTTCCACTACATCAGAGAAGGAAATTTAAGAAGCAGGGTAGTAATAATCATGGTGCTACCTCTAGAATAACAGCTAACATTTGTTGAGACCTAACAATGTGCCATCCACTGCGCTAAAAGCTTCTTAAACATTTTCTGATTTAACTGCTATTAGACCCTATGCAAAAGATATTATTCTTTTTTACCATTAATACAAGGTAAACCAAGGTGCAGAGAGTTAAGTAACATGCCTGAGCTCACAAATCTAGGAATTCACCGAACCCAGATATGAGCCCCAAAGCTTCAGTGTTCAACTACTGACTTCCACAGATAACCACGAGGCATTGCCCTTGAAGTTGGCATGTCCCGATTAGAGAACTTCGGTATTCTTTTCATTAGATGTGATTAGACAGAATGTGTACAGCTTGATTAACCCTTTATATTTCATATTATCTTGAATAGACACAAAAACCGACCCTACAAAACCCAAGTCATAGAAATTCTATCAAAGGCAGAGCATCCTTCCGGGTGGGCTGCTGTGTGACTACACGCACCCGTGTTCACCAATGGTCTTCACAGAATCGGAACACATTGTAGACACAGAGTCTTTAGAATTTCCAGGAGACACTAATACAAATGATAGGTAACTGAGTAAAAGGGAGGATTCTGCTTCTGGGAGACATCAGGAGACAGGAGGACAGGGAAAATGACAGGGAGGGATTGGGTCACCAAAAAGGAAACAGTCCAAAATACACTTTATTACTTAGTCAAAAGGTAAGCCCCGATCCTGGCTACATGTCAGGCGTCTTGTAGTGATCACATCGTGGGAGGTGACCGCATTCAACTCTCAGGCTGTTTGATGCTTCCCATGCCACCACGCTATTCCGCTGTCCCCCTTCCCGGCCCCACACTATCAATATTCACGGCACTGGTCAGCCTTGGCTGCAGCAGCAGACGACCTCCTCAGGTCAATGGCTTATAAAGCAAGTATTTATTTCTTGTTCACATTACGTGAGGGTGGCTGGTTTGTCATAGTTTGCCTGGGCTTCATCTGTCTTCTCATTTCGAGACCCATAATGATTAGCCACCATCTGGCTGCTCTCACAGTAAAGGACAGAAGGGGAAAAAAAGTTATTTCGTGCACATTAATTAAAGCACATTAATTAAATTCATTGCTATGCCTGTTCAGATGTGGTATTTGCTATGCATGCTAACAATTCATGGGCTGAAGCACAGGCGTGTACTTCGTCTACTGTGGTGGTGGTGGTGGGCACAGTAGGGTGGGGAAGGAATGAATAATTATGAGCGAATAATCAGCACTACACTGACTGGGTCCCCTGCGGCTTCCTCTCCCGAATCGTGCCTACCCAGGCACAGAACCTGCTCCTCTCAGTCTGACCCTCTCAGTGCGCTGTGCGCTCTATCTAGACTTCTGCCCTCGCTGCCTCTCCCTCTCCATCTCGTGTCTTCCTGGAGCCAGCCTCAAACACCACTCCCCCGCCTGATTATCTCTACCCAAATACCCTTCCGGCACCACAAACTCAATTTATGCAAAACCGAATTTAGTGTGTATCCTATTTCCTCAGTGTGCACTTTTCTCGTATGCTCTGAGTGATCTACGACAATGCCTGGTCCTTTTATATGTTCCTCTTAATACAAAACCTTACTCTATTTCCTCTCTCCCTAAATTCACACACCACTGCCACCTCCTTGCAATCAGCCCACTTCCCCCTGGCAGGCCTAGGCCACGCCCACACTGCCCTGTCCACAGGGGGCCATCGTGATAGGCTTCCAACCAGCCTCCCCTTCTGCAGCACTCCCCAGGGTCAGCTCCTCCTCCTCAGATGTCTCAGAGTCATTGTCCTCAAACATAAAATCGTCCTAACAGTCTCCAGGCGACAGTAACCCTCCATCAGCACAGTTCACACTGAAGGAACCACAGGGGCACACAGTGGGGCCTCACCAGCCCACGAGAGGAGAGGGGGTGGGAATCTGTACACACCCTTCTCTTCGTTTGGTCACAGAGGCTCTACTTTCTAGGCGGGCATCCTGCACTATTCAAATAACGGGTTCCTGAAATATCAAGCCAACAGACAGACGAATATCTTCCCTCCCCTGTGGGGTATAAGCACATTTCTTAAAGGCACACACTTTGAGGTTGGGCTTCTGTTTTCTAACTATACCCCCTGCTATGTGTCCCCCAAATCCCACCTCATATACACCTCCTTCGCCAGGACAACGGCCACACCGAAACACTCAGCGTAGTTCTCTGGGTCTTCAGAAGTGTTCTCTCCTTTCCTTCAATTCCCCAAAACAACTCCTGCTCTGAACTTTAAGATCCAACCTAAAAGAAGTCATCTCAAACCTCTCCCCTTCCCTGGCCTTATCGGAATCAGCCCAGGATGTTAACTGTTCCCGATTTGGTTCTTGAAAACCCCTTTAAATAGCTTCATTCGTTTCACATTATTGTTTGTTTCCTTTGTCTGTCTTTCCAAGTATCTGAAAGTTTCTTGAAGATAAAGTCATGTCTTATTTGTGCTTATATTCTGGTACCCTGCTCTGTATCTGGTAAAGTACAAGCGCTCAAACAATATTTATAACAAGACTGAATTAAAGCATTAATAAGAGCAAAGCACCCCATCCTCAACCAGAGCCCTAGAAAACATTAGTTGCTTTTTGGATTCTGTAATGGACATTGGCCCTTGTCAAGGTCACTGAATGGCTTTGAACTTCCTTTCTGGAAGAAGCCAGAAGTCACTATTCTTGCCTCCCTTTTAGTGAGAACATGTGCATGAAACCCTGGCTCTACCCCTTAGATGGCCTCTCGTGAAACTGAGTCAAAACAGGTAACTTGGGGATGTGTGATTTCGCCTGTGGGTAAGAGAGTGTGGGTCGAGAAGCCACTGATCTCGGTGCCTCAGAACCGTGGGCGTGCATCAGAGCGACAGCAAGGAGAGAGTGTTGTCTGATGCGGCACCCACGGGTTTCGGCCTGGGTCTTTGCCCCTTCCAAAGTTTCTGTTCAATATGCTTAGCAGTCATATCATGTTCTGTATGTCTGTTAAAATTAATCAGCAGAAACAGCCTTCTTCCAAGAGGCCATTCCTCACCATCCAGATTGCGAAGTCCATAAGAACCATGTATCCTCTTCTCTGGGCACTTCTCACCCTTCCTGGTTTCCAAAATCTGCCGTGGAGGTTTCGGGACGTCATGGTCCACAGTCAGCGAACTCTTCCATAGCTTCTGTGGTGTCTATTATTCTCTATGCCTTCCTGTTTCGATTGAAAACTGGCTTTTCCCTGAGGCCCCCTGCAGCCCTCTTCCACACTCATGCCACCTCGGGGCCTCGAAATAGTGACGATGTCCTCCTTGCTCCTCATCTACATTTCCAGACCCTTGTCTCTCTTTTATCCCTAAACCCACCTCTTTTTTTTTTTGCTGAAGTCATTAGATGAATAACATCTACTATCCAATTTAACAGATTTTCATGTGTTGAAAATTGCATATATTAAAAATTTCAAACCTAGCTTACCACCACTTCTGCCAAATAACTCCTGTCATAGTGTCTAGCTGCTTTACTACACATACGGACAGTTCCCCATTGCCCCGGCCTCCAAGTCTCTTAGTGCGGCGTTATCTGCCCTTCCACTGACTCCCACTCTCGTGCCATGGGCATCCTCCTAACCAGTGGCAGCACACTCTCTGCTTTTAGTTTCAAACGTGCCGCTCTCCAGCGACCACACACTACCTTTTTGGCTTGTTCTCTAAGACCACACCCCACCCCAGTTTTTTGAACCTACCCAAGCCCTTAATCCATTGATCTTACCACATTTAGCTGTTTCTCATCTCCATAATATCTTTACTTCTCTATTTGCCCAGTTTATGTTCCATAGTTTATTATTATGAGCACCCTTGTGCACACACCCTCAATACCCTTCCCTTTTTCTCACCACTGTATTCTCCTTGAAGAGTCCAGTTAAATTGGAAAATTGGCGTAGGCAGGTAAACATGGGTGGAGAAGGACGGAGGATCATGCCCACTTTAAATCTGTGATCACTCACTTCAAATGGGCCTTGGGGGATGTACAGACCCGTCTTACTGTCCTCAGGACCTTTCACTCGCCAGCCCCCCTCGACGTCTCATTCACACCTGCTCTCCTCCCCTTGCAAGTCTGGTGTCCCCTCCCCCATCACTTTCAGTCCATGGTCATGATTTCTATCTTACTGAGAAAATGTAAATGTAAAAATGTGTTTCCACACCCTCCTGCACGCACACGCACATGCTCGACTCCGGTTAGTATTGCTCGGCACCTGCTCCCACCCAAGGTGAGCTCTGCTGGCTGTACAGCCGATCTCACCCCCTCTCACACAGTCAAGAGCATCTTCAGCAATTAAATCAGCAATGTCTTCTGTCTTTACAAATCCATCCCTTGTTCCATGATCTCCCGTGACCATTATCTTTGTTTTTAAAGCAAAACTCAGTAGAGGAGTCTTCTAACTCACTGTTTCTTTGCCTTCTCCTTGCATTATCTCTAAGCGCACCGCAAGCTTGTTTCCATTCTCGCTGGTCCCCAAGCGGCTCTGTCAATCACCGATACTCACCTCTTGCGAAGCCCAGTGGTTCTTGTGCTCTCCCTGCCGCTCGGTCCATCAGCTGTACCTATCACAGTGATAACGTCCTCTTTTTCGAACACCTTTCTCACTTGGCCTCAGGCACATCACACTCGCTTCTTCTCTGCCTGACTGGACCTCCTTTCTCAGCTTCCTTCCGGGTTCTCCTTCCTCTCCCTGATATGTTAACATTTAGAATTCTCCAGACTGTCTTCGGACCATCACTCAGGTGTGTCCCACGCTCTGGCATGCCCAGGCCACACTGGAAGAAGAGTTGTCTTGGGCCACACATCAAATACACTGCAGCACATAACCACAAAATCACCTCATAAGGTTTTAAGTAAGTTTGTGATTTCATGTTGGGGTGCAGTCATAGCCAACGTGGGCCATGGGTTGGATGCCCCTGATAGATCACGCCAAACCCACTCTCCAATCTCCGTTCACATCCAGGCTGGTGATGACGTTGAAGTCACAGTCTGCTGGAGTACATCCCCAAGTCCTGACACGCGTCTAGGAGAATGGGCAAAGCACCAAGATAGGGGGAAACAGAAGTTCCGCAGCAAATTCCAGCAAACCCATGCATGCGACAAAACCCCAGGGTAGGTAGGAAAGAGACTAATCTAGAAAGAAAATAGGCGAGACCGTGAAATAGTTCATTTCCTTGTTGAATGGGAACATGAGGGACCCTGGCTGCATAGAATTGGGGGTATTCTTGCACCTGGGCTGTGTCTAGTCCCCTCTTTGCCATGGCAGTGGTATGGCCACATGAGAAGGCAGGGACACTACCTGCGCAGGCCCCGGTGGCACTTTGGGCTGGGCTCGTGCCCCTCACCAAGTAACAGAAGGGAAGAACATAACTTATCCACAATAAGATGGACTCACTCCTGGGCTAGAGAGCGAGAGCCCCTGGGCTGATGCTCGGAGTTCCTGCTTAAAGAGGAAAATAAGAAAGCTCAGGAATGGCATTGCGAGCAGGCAGCTTGTCCGCTCTCCCCGGGGAGGGCTCACTGTGGGCTCCCAGGGGTCCCCATGGCAGTGGCCCCTCAGGTGGCTCTCGGTGGTAGTCACCATCACCCGGGATGGGAGGCTGGCCAGGACTGGGGGCAGGAGTGCCAAGGAGAGGATTTGCTCATTGAGAAAGGAGCAGGACTTACGTGAGGGACCTGGGTTTAACGATGGAATGTGAGGCTTCTCGAGGACCTGTAGGGGGTGATTCTGACTCCTGAAGTCAAGCCACAGAATCTGCTTCCACGTCCTAAACCGGACACTCCCCTGCCAGTCCCAGAGCTGGCCAGAGTGGAGCAACCGTGCTGACCCTGGGGCCCAGTCTATGAGTGGCTCTTCTGAGAAAAGCAAGTTGACAGAGGCCATAAATGTTCCAGTTTACTTTCAGTTCCAGCAACAAGTCTCAATAAAGCTAAATTTCCTAGCATTCCCAGCATCAAAGCAGGAGATGAAATGCTACAAATAAAATTCAAACTCTTTTTAAAACCCTACGAAACATGTGGCTAAGTCTTCGTATGAAATAAGTCACACATTTATTTCAACATGTCGTACAAGCCACCCTCACTCTCGGCAGGCGTCTCTAATTTGTGCAGAATATCTTTTTGAGACATAGAGATACAAAGACACGAGAAAGAGAGAAAAGAAAATCCAAGCCCTGAAATCTTCAGTGCTCTCCAAGGGTCAGTGCCTTTATTTCAAAGGCAAGAAACGATTGATTTTTTTCCCAGAAACAAGCAAGGACGAGCTAATTCCTTGAGGATATTAGCTGCTTTGTTATTTAACATTTCTCAAGGGCGTATGAGGCGTTTGTGGTCTAGAACCCTTCCCAGGGGGCAGCATCGGATCAAGGGCACAACACAGGAGGGAGGTGGGAATGAGAGCTGCAGCGACGACCTGCGCACGCGTCTGGCGTCTGGTTCCTGTGGGGGAGGGGAGGGCCCCTGTTCTCACTGTCCCCTCTCAGGGTGCACTTCCTGTGCTCGGGGGCCCCGTGTGAGCTGGGCCGGCACAGACCTGTGAAAATGAAGCACTTACTGAGGAAACCGTGTTGTGCCAGCTTCTTTCACACACAGGCTTTCACGAATGCTTTATGACAACTTGGAGGGGCACGTATGATTTATTATTTCACATTCTCGGCTGCAGGGTTTCAGGTCGCTTGTCCAAGGTCGCATGCTCCGTAGAGTGGAGCTCAATTCAAACCCAGATTTTTCATTCTCTGTCCACATATTGTCATGGGAACTAGAAGGGTCCTTGGTGTGCGTGGCATCCAGGACATGTGTCTTAACTATAAGTCCCTTCTGAATAATTCTAATTTCACCACGACCCCACTCAGATGAGCTTTGTAGGTAAATAATGTTCCTACGCATCTACTGGCAATAGGCACTTTACCCAGATATAATGTAAAGAGAGACAAACAGAGAATCAAAGAAAATATTGCACAGGCCTACACGGCAGGGGCGTGCACCATGCCTCGCTCTTTGCCAAGTTGTCTCCAAAAGTTACAAGGATTTCCACTCAGGTTTATAGGTTTCCTGGATGCTCGGATAGTCAACAGAACAGAAACCTGAACACTTCACTCTCTGTAAAGGCATAAAAGCAAACGAACAAATCGGGGTTGCAGTGCTGGGACCTGGGAGCATCAGGGTAAGCTGCTCAGCACGTAAAAACAACGTGTTCTGCGTGGCTTGAGGGGTCCCTTCCGAGAGCCATGCTGTGAGCCACGAGGGACCTAGGGGACTAGCCAGCCTGCTGTCTTTCTGACCCCAAAATGACACTGCCGAGTTCCTTTCACTGAAAGAACAGTCTCCGAAGAGCTCATGCCCACCGGCTGCTGTTGAGCAAGAGCTTTCTGGGATTATATCAGGAGAAGCAGAGAACATCTCTTTAGAAAACAGCAGGAACTCAATCGTGGTGCGGCAAAGCGCCCTCATGACTCACGCTTCTCATCTTTTCCTCGAGCCAACTAGTTCAAAAGATTGCTTGCCGTTATTCTTAGTCACCGGCTGCAGCTTCCAGGGCTGCATTTTCATTGCAGGTGGCACTTGCTGAGAGGAAGGGTTATTTTAAAGAAAACAACTTGTCACCGGCTCGTGCATGGATGGAGCACAGAAAGTTCTTGAAGGGAAGTTCAGAGACAGAAAGTCTGTTCACCTTCAGGTTTGCAGAGCTGTGACCCAATATTAGTCACGTGATTATTACACACTGGGCACTTTATAAATACCCTTTGATTCACTGTCACACCGCTCAGGGGAGATCATTACTGTCATGTGAGAAAGCTACGCTCAGGCCCTTTCAAGAAATTACTAAGATTCGCCCAGCCGGTAAATAAAGAATTTATCTTATTTTTTAAAGATTTTATTTATTTATTTCTAGAGAGAGGGGAAGGGAAGGAGAAAGACCAGTGTGTGGCTGTGTCTCAAGCGCCCCTCACTGGGGACCTGGCCTGAAACTCAGGCATGTGCCCTGACCGGGAATTGAACTGGTGACCCCTTGGTTCCCAAACCGGCACTCAATCCACTGAGCCACACCGGCCAGGGCTAGAAAATTTATTTTACTTTAAAATTGTTATTGAGACATAATATTTATATTGTAGCATGCATAAGCTGCACTAAAATTAAATGTATAGCTAACGAATTGTTACGTGGGTACATACTCATTAAACCACCATCCAGCTCCAGACATGGAGAAGTTTCCGACACTGCAGGAAGTTCCTTTTTGTATTTTACTATTTAATATGCAACCCAGAGGTAACGTTGACTCTCACTTCTACAAACATGAATTAATTATGCATATTCTTAAACTTCATCCTTATGTGAATGTAGCACCCAAACCCTCCTAGTTTGCCTGGACCTGAGGGGGTTTCCCCAGTGCGGGCTTTCAGGGCCAAAATCAGGACAGCCGATGGCCCTCTAAAAGGAATCAGCCATACACTACAGGCTGTCTTCGCCACATAATCTCTGAGACTCATCCAGACTGCTGAATGTAGCAAAGTTTTGCTTTTTCTTTATTGATGTATATTATTTCTTTGTATGACTATTCCATAATTTATTGATCCATTATCCCACTGATATGTGTTTCTAGGTTTTCTTTATTTTCATGAATAAAGCTAAGAAATTACCATGTGAATCTTTCTGCAGAGAAATATCATAAAATTACTGAGTTTTCTTGTCAGTAAAATTGCTAGGTCATAGGATAAGCATGCCGAGCTTTGATGACACTGCCAAAATAGTTGCACCAATTTATTCTCTCACTAGCGATGTACGAGTGTTTTACCTTCGCCAGCATTTGGCACATCAGTGTGTTTTTTTCATTTTAGTTCTTCTTGCAGTNGATCCATTATCCCACTGATATGTGTTTCTAGGTTTTCTTTATTTTCATGAATAAAGCTAAGAAATTACCATGTGAATCTTTCTGCAGAGAAATATCATAGAATTACTGAGTTTTCTTGTCAGTAAAATTGCTAGGTCATAGGATAAGCATGCCGAGCTTTGATGACACTGCCAAAATAGTTGCACCAATTTATTCTCTCACTAGCGATGCGTACGAGTGTTTTACCTTCGCCAGCATTTGGCACATCAGTGTTTTTTTTCATTTTAGTTCTTCTTGCAGTGCGGCAGACCACTGTCCAGATAGGCATGCCCTCGTGTAGTCTCCTCCCCCTCGGACTTTGGTCCTGGCTGTGTGCTTTGCTTTAGCCAATGAGATCTTTGCAAGTGTGGCACAAGCAAAAGTCTGATAAGCGCTTACACACCTGGACTTGTTCTCTCGGAACACTCACTCTGAGAGACCTGATTCACCATGTAAAGGCATCTGACTATGTGGCTGGAGAGACCACCTGGCGAGGTGGAAAGAGGCAGCGAGGTTAGCACAGCCTACACCTGGGGTCCCAGCTGTCCCAGCTGTTCCGGCCATCCCTGGCGAGGTGCCAGACACGTGTGTGAGGAGGCCACCTTGGAAGTTCCAGCACCAGCAAAACAACATGGAACAGAGTGCCCTGGGTGAATGCGGTCTGTGTGAGGAATTGTTATTGCTCTAGGCCACCGAAGAATGTGAATAAGTTATAGACTTCAGTTTATAATAATGCATCAATATTGGTTCATTAATTATAGCAAATATACCATACTAATGTCAGTTGTTAATAATATGGAAAACTGTAGGGTGGTATATGGTTACTCTCTGAACAACCAGCTCAATTCTTATGTGAATCTATACATTGTCTTTAAAAAATTACACCTATTAACTGTTTTAATGCAGGCAGTAAACATAGGTGCAACGCTAATACTGTTCCTTCCTGTGATCGGGTTCCTACGTATTCAAGTTCCAGTCCTTACTGGGTGGGATCCAGTCAAGCCATTCCCCTCAGAGAGTCTTCTGGGTGCAACCCAGAGATAAGTCACAGACTGCTCCAGCGAGAACATGAGTTAGACTGAGAAGCACTCGAACACATTTTGGGAATGAGCAATTCTTAGGTCACTGAGTTACACAGCTCATTTCACAAGATGGACTCATTCGGGAAACTGAGTTAGAACACCGGGTCCATGCAAGCAGACCCACCCTGCGCTTCAAGAAAACAGTGCGGAAACCACCCAGGATCTGTGATGTTCATAATCTATTGGAGAATCCCAGCGGCATCATCGCTAAACAGGTATGGATCTAACAAAACAAATATTCATTTGATTGGGCTTGGTTTACCCTAGTAATCAATGCACGATAGGGACGTTTGTGTGACTCCTTCGGCCTCTGAGTAAACAAATTTTTCCTGAATGTCACAGGGGCAAATATCATCTCCCAGCTATAGATGGCTTAGCTCCCAAACTCAGAACAGTCTTAGCAACTATTTCTTAGCAGTTAAAACAAATCTTGGGAATCAAATTGTTTTTCCAAAAAAACAAATTCTTTTTCCCCATTATTTGAATTTGTGTTAACTTTTTATTGTTTATTCTTTTGCTCTGACTCCAAAACTTCACTTTGTTTGAAAATTCTCAGACTCTCTGTCTCTATTTGCAAGCCCCTTAGCATTCTTCGTAAGGCCTGTAGACTTTAGCACTGAATTAATTTTTGAAATGGGTGGATTGACCCCACTATTCCTTTTCTTCTGCTGTGTTTCCAGGCTTTGCTATCAGACTGAGCTAAGGTTGCCTGCTGTGTCCAATCGATTATGAACAGAAGCGACGCCTTTACCTCCAGGTGGAGTCAATTAGAGCAGATGTCCCCCTCACCTCTTCCCTCCCTCTGTAGTGACCTCTGCAGTGACCATTTGGTACGGGTAGAACATGACATGGCCTCATTATCCTGGGTCTCTGAGAAGCCGCGTGGAGCAGAGCCCTCGCCCACTGCCCTCTCGGGCAAGTAATGGGCGGCAGGAGCAAACCTTTGTTGGGTTAAGCTGCTCAGATTCCAAAGTTAATTAGTTTCCCCGGCACAGCCTCTCCTATTCAAAGACAGGGGTTACCATATAGAGTCTGGTCAGAATGTAAACCGCAGAGATATAGGCAAGGGAATGCAATCTTTTCTTCAATAGCTGTTCTGCCCAGGAGCTCCAGGCTAACACAGCAGAAAAGGAGGTCAAATCCCTAAGTTAAGAAATCTTGAGCTCTGACCATCATTTGCAGGCTAACTCAGCTTCACGTGACATTCAGTTCAAAGTTCCCACTCCAGTCTCCACGGTGTCTCCTCTCTGAACAGGGTCTGCCCCTCTTCTCCTTGATGAGACCATGTCTGCCTTCGGGCTGGGCCTTCCTGACCCTGAGGCGATTTACGAGGATGCCCCACTTCTCTTCCTGGTCTTCCAGCCCCCAGGGTGTGTGGTTGGTGGGCTCTGATACCTGTGCTGGTGTCCTCCAGGGTGGTCCTGCTTTCCCGTGGGCTTCCGGACACTGTGCTGGGTGATGCTGAAGTCATTGGTGGCTGTGGCCCAACCTCATTATGAGGTCCTTATGCGCTGGAGTGGGGGTCAGCGAACAGTGGGGGTCGGCGAAGGTTGAGAGAGTGAATATTGTAGATTTTTTGAGGTCATACAAGTCTCTCTCACATAAATTTCTTCTTTTTTCTTGTTTTTGTTCTTGTTCCTGTTGTTCTGGTGGTGGTGGTGGTGGTTGTTGGTGGTGATGGTGGTTGGTGGTGGTTGTTGGTGGTGGTGGTAGTGGTTGTTGGTGGTGGTGGTGGTGGTTGTTGGTGGTGGTGGTGGGTGGTGGTGGGTGGTGGTGGTGGTGGTTGTTGGTGGTTGGTGGTGGTTGGTGGTGGTTGGTGGTGGTTGGTGGTGGTGGTTGGTGGTGGTGATGGTGGTGGTTGTTGTTGGTGGTGGTCAGTGGTGGTGACAGTGGTGGTGGTATTTAGTGTTTTTTCTTTATCCTAGTTCTTTTTCCTTCTCCATTCCCTCCCTCCACTTCCTTCTTCATCTGCATTGTCATATCTTTTAAACTACAGAACCCATTCTCAGCTCAGGGCCGGATGAGAGCGGACTCGCAGGATTTGCTATGTGCCCACAGGCTGCCCTCTGCCAGCCCCGACCGAGAGCCTTCTCCTTCTGGCCGTGGGCCACTCTCAGTCTCCTCCACGGTTGTGTGAGCTCTTGGGTCCTGGCACGGCCCACAGAGTCTGTGGGAGGTTCCGACCTATCCGAGGTCCATCTACCGAGAAAATGCCCTCTGCCCACAGCGCTTTACTGCTCTGGACCGTGCTCCTGTCAGGAATATAGTGACAGCCACGCGCTCTCTCGTTGCTGCTGCGCCATCTGGGACTCCACTGTGAGCACCGAGCTCAGGGGACGGCAGTGCAGGTCTGCATCAGGGACCTTGGCAGCTGCTGTCCCATCCTGGGGACACTGTCTCCAAATTACTCCTCTTTCTCCTCAGCAAAAAACGTTCCACTTCTTCCATGTCCTCTGATCTCCTAAAATATGCTTCACGGGGAACATCTCCCGCTGTGTTGCACTAGCCTTGTGTTTTATTAGACAAAAGGAAGATTTAGGAGTCTAGAAAAATACCTTTCTTTTTCAACCAAGGTTAGTTTTCTGTGAACTTCAAGTTCCTGTTGGAAGTGAGAGATTAAAAGCAGGTGGTTTTTTGCTACACTGTTCTCGCCAAAACATTCCTGAAATAAGCATCCAAATCTCCATATTTCATAATTAAATACTCCCTAATTTATCTATTATTCATACAAGTTTTCCTAAAATATATGTATATTTTAAACAACTGGGTTTATAAATAGCCAAGCTGTCAGGCATACATTTTGCACACTTCACTGAAAGCACGCACCTTCCATGATAAAGTAAAACACGGTATTCTAAAGGTGTATGTGACAATCATCTATTTAAATATTTGGAGTGTTGATTTATTCATAACACCCCACTTTATCCCTCCCAAGGTACTTGGCATGCTGCCGCAGCCGTGAGAGACAGTCATGGTCGTCATCCCAGCAGTCACTGGGTTTCCAGCAGCTTTGAGCATCTGCCGCAGGCTCAGCTGTCCTCCACAGAGGCCCTGGCTGTGGCCCTGCCTGGGCCACCCACAGGGTGTCAGTGGGAACCTCAGCCAGTCTCTGGGAACCGCTGTCTCAGGGTATGCAAGAGGCAACCGATCAATACTCCTCTTTTCTCGCCCTTCCTCTCTCTCTTAAAATAAATAAATACCATCTTTTAAAATAAATCATATTGTGCCATTGTAAATAGGTGCAGGAAATCTCTTTAACTGACCACATGTAAATAGAGTTACAATGGTAATAAATTCTTTTTTCAAAGTTTCTCATAGAATTGACTGATTACTCTTGCATTCACACCTTTGTTGAGCTCAAAAAAACAACCCCTTGCACAGATATAATTACAAACTCCCAGACCTGTAAGAACAGAGTCAACCTCCAAACAGTTTCATTAGGCCTGCAGGAGACTCCACGGCTTTCACGCCATCCCAGGGGCCCGGTTCTAATGAAAATGACTCGGGAGTTCCATGCCAGATAGAGTTCTGCTCCTAAAAATGAAGCCCACTGACAACATTCTGAGTCCTTTTAAGTGTCCCTTGCCAAGCTGGAGAGGCGCAAATGAACGCCACACAAAATCTTTCCCAGTGGCTCTACCTTGTACCCTGGGGCCAACACGGAGCGAGGCGAATCGGAAGACGCTGGTTTCTTCTGATCAGGCCCCTGGCCTCTGCCAGGCCTGGAAGCCCATCCCAATGGACCATCAAGAAAAGGTGACTGCAGCATTTAAAGCCCTTTAATGTTCAAGAGACAAAAGAAAGTAAGCCAGACTGTTATATCTCAAAAATCCGCTTCTCGGAATGATGTTATTCTAGCTAAACGAGAGCATGTATTTAGAAAGTTTGCTGAAGAAGTAAGCCAAATCCCAGGACAAATGTCGTGGCTTGCTCGGGCACCTGCCATTTTTCCAGGAGTTTGGTGGGAAAGCGTTCTTTCATATTTATACAGATACCTCATAAATTTTTAAAATAAATGAAGATATTGAAAAATATATGTAATGCTCTGGGGCTACGCACCAGACCCCAGGAATTTTGTGTTTACTCTCCTCTTCTGAAACTTCTGTGGAGAGTTTGAATATCCAACGTGACATGTTCCCCCGAAGCCAAAGGTGAATGCAAATTCCAGGATTTTGGGTTCTTCATTTGCACACATCCCTCTGATCTCACCAGTCCCTGGGAACACCCAACCACAAACACTTGCTGTCATGAATGTGGGGTTCGCTTCACCCTCGTCCCCACCTCCAGGTTCTCTTTAATAGCAAAGAGGATTTTGTCCTTAGGTTGTGCTTTCCCTTGCAGATCCAGAGCCCCACAAAAGTACATTGAACAGCTGGTGATCCTCCTAAGATCCCTCCAAAGCATACGCAGACAGTGACGCTAACCACCCAGGCCTTGTCAGCCTGCCCAGCCCCGAACCTGCGCCAGGAAAATGAGGACATTCTCACTTCAGCAATGAACTGGCTGTTCGAAGGCATGATGTTGCTTCTGCCCACCCACCCAGGCCCCAGACTGGCAGCGCTACGGTCAGACAGAACCTCCAATGACCACAGGGCCCAGAATCAATTGCTAGGTGATAATAGCAACCCCTCTGACCTTTCCAAGCGTGATGAGTGACTTCTTGCAAATCAAGGAACGCTAGTGGGCTGGGTGTTCGGGTTGTGGGTAGAAGACAATATGGGAACCATGAACTCGGAGCAGGGCTCAGACGTTCCTGGAAAGGAAGGGCTGGACGGGCATTACAAATTGATGTCTAAGGAGTGAGAAACTAAAGGAACAAATGGCTGTTAGAAGAATTTCAGTTCAGTTCAGTTCAGGTTGAGGTCCAGGAAGAACCTAATAGAATTATCATGGTTAGAATTCCAACTCTGACAATTAACGGTCAAATCATGGATAAGTTATTTAAATTTTCCAAGCCTGTTTCCTCATGAATAAAATAATGTAATATTTACCTCATAGGGTTGTAATAAGAACTGAATTACATAAAGTAGCAAATGCACAGTGAGTAATGGAGGGATTATCATAAGTAGACCCTGCATAATTTCATCTTCCTTAAGAGGCAGGCAGAGGAGCACAGCCGCACCTGTGCAACGGCTCTGAGTGGAAAGCAGAGCGTGAATAATAGAATTGTCATCTCGACACTGACCACTAAACTGGCCTGCAAAAGGAGTGTAATTTGGAGCCAGAGACAGTTATTTGTTTTGCCTCAATTTCGCTGCTTAGTAGCTATGTAATACAGAGCAATTCATTTAAGCTCTGATGGTCTCAGTTATATCAGCCACAAATTATGACTACCATACTTACAATTTATAAATTAAGTTCATTATAAGGGAAAAATGTTATAATTTTTAGGATTTTGCTCACCCCATCATATGGGTCTATGTTGAGACTTTGTGTGATAAAACCATAATTTACAAACAGTGACATGCTCTACAAACACAAGGTGCCATTATGAGTTGAGATTTTTTGAGTTGCTAAATAGAGAGAAATGGACTATAAATATAAGGGGATTATATAGCCAGCAAGAAGGCTCATAGTAAGATTTTTTTTTTTTACTACGGCCTTACCAAAGCCAGATGCAAGTCACAGTCCCTAACTTTTTTTCTATTTTTTTCCATTAACTTTAGCTCTAACAGACTAATAGGTCTCGCTTGCTTGGAACATGAAATAAATTGAGAGGGACTGTGAGGATGTGTCTGGGTGTAATTAAAAAGAATACCTCGGTAGTCCCCTACAGGCTACTCAGGGTGCGGGGGATGGGGGCGAAAGCAGTTTTCCATCCGGTCCACCCGCTCTGCCTGGGGTGCCGCAGACAACCCCCTTCTGGAAACTCTTTGTGAACTCGAACTTGCTTTGCTTCGTTTGCCTGAGGATTTGAATGTTCTTTCTCTGAGTCCCAACATGTCCTACTTCCTCCCACCACTTCTGTTTTCATGATTCTCTTTCTAAACTCATTTCCTCAGGGGCCCCTTTCATCCCTATGAGAATTCCCACATGAATCGTGTGTTTACCTTGCATGGCCTGATATCTTATCTGTACCTGTTTCTTGTAAGTCGGTATCAGCTCAGTCCAATATGGTGAAACACGTACCCCTCATCATTTTCCCATCCCATCACTGACACGAAGAGCTTCTCTTTCCTACGATTCCATTTGTCTGCAATGCTTTATATGTAGTGAGTTATAAAATGTAACTGTATTCTACTGTATTGGAGGAAATGGAATCTCAGTCCATTCAAGATTCCCCTTGTAACAGGCCAAGTCCTTGGCTAATTAGTAAAGTTCAAGTTGGCCTTTAGAGCTCATCACATCTCATGCCCTAAATGCATTAGTTGGGTGATTAAAGTCACAGGACTGACTTCATACAACAGCCACCCAAGACGGATGAGTTCTCAGAAGGAAAGGGACGGTGGGAGAGAGCTCAGAAACCCAAATCCTCAACCAGCCGCTGTTCCTGCTGCAGCTTCAGAAGGGAGGGAAGCCAGGGGTGCAGCTGGGATAAGCAAGGAGTCTTTCCTACTACCTCGGCCAGTAAAACTTCCGCCGCCTGTCGAATGCTGTATGGTCTCTTCCTCTGAACACTGCTCTAGCCCAAAGCCTAACCAGAAGCAGACTGAACAATTTTTGACTCTTTTACCCAGACATTCAATCATATCTTGGGCTAGAAATCCTGATCTTGCTACCCTGAGATTGCATCAAGTAAGGACAAGGCAAAGACAAGTCAAGGAAAAAGCTTTTCTTAAAGTCTAAGACCTGGAAGAGCGCTCACTCACAGGCCCTGTGCCTCATGCCTCCCTTTCCTCGGCTCTGAATTCAGACACCATGGGCTATGAAAAAAGCACCGCCGCACTGCCCCTCCTCCCACCTGAGTCGGGGCTACACCTGTGTTTTTATTATACAAAAGCTGCCTAGGAGCTGCAGAGGTCAATCTAAAAGGAAAGCACAACGACTGAGGAAAGGGCCAGAAGATTCCAGAAAGAAGAAAAAAAATCACACAAAGGAACCTCATCAAAAACTGGCCCCCTGGTCCCATAGCCGAACCCATGCTCCCGGAAGCATTTGGTGACTCTTTTCCTTGATGGGGGCAAAGGCCCAACGAGAAGCAGCTCTCTGACTCCCGGGACGTCGTAGAACGTGGCCTCAGCGATCAGGACGCACACGGCCACTCTGTTTGCATTTTCCACGCCACTCAGGGTGTCTCTAGGCGGTGCCACTATTTACTCAGCATAAAACGCACGTTTTTCCACCAAACTTTTCTAAACAGAAGAAAGAGCTTAGCCAGAAACACTCTTGCAGGTCTCAGTCAAGATCATGAGGCCCAAATGTCAAAAAATGTATTAAGATCATTCTCAACTACACCCAAACAGAGAAGACAGTAGAAGGAATCCTCATGCGCCCCTTGCCCAGCCTCGGCAAGGATCCAAATTTGGTTAATCTTGGCCAGTGACCCTAGGGGTCCATAAAGGTTTAAAAGTTTTGAGCTTTTGAACCATAAGGCCCTTGTCACAGTGTGAAAGTGACCGTGGGCAGAAAACATACAAACACATGAGTGGCTCTGTATTCCAATAAAGCCTTCGCGAAAGCAGTCTCGCCTCACCACCCACTCTTTTGAGTTCTGTCTTCACGGATTAGTTTTACCTGCCTCAAGGATCGTAAAAATGCACTTTTGCTTCTTTCACCAACCATAAGCTGGAAACTATTCCACGTTGCTATACGCATCAGTCAGGGGTCCCTTCCTTTTGTCGCCGAATGACATTCTATGAAAATAACGTACTTGTTCTTTTGTTCATCTTCGGTTCATGGGCATTGGGTTGTTGTAAAGGTTTTTGCTAGTATGAATAGAACTACATTCAGCATTCTCACATAAATTTTTTTATGGAAGTAAGGTTTAATTTTTGAAAGATGAAGTTGGTAAATCATGAGGCAGCTGTACAATTAATTAAAAATGACTGTAACAATAGACACATCTCATATTTCCCCTGGGACTGTTCAAGAGGCTAGTTGCTCTGCATCCTTCCAAACTCGTGGCGTTATTTATGTAAATCTTAGCCATTCTAGTGGCTGTTTGGTAATATTTCATTGTGATTTTAGTGTGCATTTTCATGATGAATGATGAAATTTTTTCCAAGCATCGGCCATCCAATATACGACTTTTATGAGTTGTCCAAGACTTTGCAGCCATTTTAAAATCAAGTTGTTTGTCTTTTAATTATTTGATTATACAGTTGGGATTTATTGATTTGAGTCTTTTTTCAGATATAGGTATTGAAAATATTTTTTCAAGTCTGTAGCTTCCTTTATTTTTAAATAGATTATTCTGTAGTCATTTTAGGTTCATATAAAATTGCTCAGAAAGCCTAGAGTTTGCATATACCTTTTTTCAATTTTCCATTCCCCGCATAGTTTCTCCTCCTATTAATGAACATTTTGCATCACAAGAGACCTGCCTGCCCCTGGGGCAGGTCTGCCAAGACCTGCAGTGAATTCCCTAGACCACGGATAGAATCAACCCCTACACTCACGCATTTCTCTACACGTGCACTTCAGGGCTTCTCTTTGGCACACCCAAATTGCCAAGGTCACTGCTCTTGAGCTTGAGGGTCACTATTGAGTAAAATAACTATTACTTGAACACAAGCACTACCACAGAGCCAGTCTGACACCAGGATGGCTCCCGAGTGACCACCAGGACAGTAGCCTGTCCAGCGTGAGCTCACTGGACAAAGGGGTGTTAATGTCCCAGGTGGGAAGGTGAAGGATGGAGCCCAATCTCATTCTGTTACTCAGAACACTGCATAACTTAAAACTTACAAAGTGTTGTGGAATTTTTCTGAACTTTAGAGAGCTCTCATATTGCTTTAATATCTAGCTATTAAGGTGCTCTTAATAAGAAGGAAGGACAGAAATTAGAACAAAAATCCAAGTTCCCTCAGAACTCTTCCTATTCAACTTCAGATATTTGCTGATATTGTAAAAGTCAGGACATTAGAACTACAATGGCCCTGCACAAAAGGAGAAAAAACAGATACACATAAAAGTTACTAGTCTTAAGCCTTTTAAATTTGCTATTTACCTTTGGGGTCTTACAGAGGCTAATTATGTTAATTGACAAAAGAAAAACTGGCAGCAGAGAGAGTTAGAGAACTCGCATCCCAACAAGGTAGAAATTCTACAAAGATTATTGAGCTAGAAGATGATAAGAAGTGAGATATTTGAATGGGTTTTAAAAGATTTAATAATTGTTCAGAAATTTGACAAAATCGGGACCTGAGTTTTCAAAGTCTGAAAGAAATATTTGGAAAGCTTTTTCTGGGTGATCAGAAACGTGAGCACAGCCCACTGCGGTCTGAGGCTGAGGTAACTGAAGGGGAAAAACAAATCTGACATTCTTCAAAGTACAAGTGGCTAAAGTAACCCACGCCTGACACCCTCACTCCCTACAGCCTCCTGAAAAATTGTAAAGAGCAGCTGAGAAATCCTGTGTTTTATCTGCAGTTGTTAGTAACTCTGTTTATGTATATGGTCTCTGTGGTGTCTGTGTTTATATACGTACATGGTATGTTTTCTGCCCCTGGGTGGTACAACTAGGTTATAATATGTGATTGTCAATAAGGAATTGAATGCTCATATAAATTAAGAAACATTATATTTGATATTAAAGCCAGTTAAGTTTGGTTCAATTAAATGGACATATTTTTTAGAGTTAGTAACATTAAATACATTTCTGTTTTACCTAAGTTTACAAATTTAGGTCCATATTATCCCTGTTACAAAATTTGTCAAGAATATAGCTTGGATAACAAGTGACTTTGAAATCTTATAGAGCTATTAAGAACTAATAAATAGATGCAACTAAAATAAAAGATTCTTGATAAAACTTGTCAATAATAATAGATGTTATATGACTATATATGCTTATAGTTTTTCAAAATCTCCTGGTAACTTGGACCTTTAGAGTTTTTACTAAGTTAAATAAAAATGATAAAAGTCATTGACCATCAAGACATTTCAAAATAATATAAAATGCTGAAACATCGATAGTGTAATCTAAGTTCACCTACTTTTGGCTTCTTATTACAGAGAAACTAAAAGATAAATTTAAATCTATTAGTATGTCTTATACTTTATTAAAAACGTTTCTTTAAAATTGTTAATGTATTTGCCAATTAAAGAGCCTATGTTTCTAAAATTTATGAAATGTATTCATAAATTTGGCAATCTGAAAAATACTAGTTACTTAATTTTGGCTGTCACTAAAAATTGAGGGTCACTAAACCCTTAAAGGGTTAGAAATTCTAATTAAGATGAAATGAAACTGTATGGTTTTAGTAGGGGAAGGTATAAGGTATGGAGATACATTGGAAGGAAATGGAAGAAAAGTAGTTGGTTTTTTTCTGAATAAGAAAAGGTCAACTGAAAGAAACTAGCAAATGTGCAGAGTGTTTCTGAAAAGAAATCCTGAGAAAGGAAATTTTATGTGTGGGTACGTACTAGGCAGTCACATAGACGGGGGGTGGAGGAGGAGCGATGTGTCCCACCATCGAGCATTGCAGGGTGGGGCCTCACCCCCAGGGGGACCTTTCCTCTCCTTAGTGTGTCGCTGGACATGAGGTTTGGACCCCTGACTTTTCCCATCACTGGTCATGCATGCAGTTCTGGTCTTCCCCTGACCTTTCCTCCCCGGCATGTTGCTAGTCATGTGGTTTCAGACACCCTTAACAGCCTTAGAGGAGGAGCAAGGGGTCTGGAGAATGACCGCCTGTGACTCCCATGCATGTGCGAGCATGACCACTTTCTCACACTTTTAAGCCCTGAGGACAGCAAGGTTCTGACCTGCATCCAATAATCTGAAGACAAAGCCTTGGACTGTTGACTCTACAGAGAAGTTTTGGTCCAACTAGAGGTGACATTTAGGTCTCAGCTGGGTTTTAGTTCCAGGCCCAGGAAAGCAAGTCCAGATGGGGTGACACCATGGTGACATTAGGACCAGCTGTGATGACTAACAACAGACCTGGTACAGACTAATCAGTGGAGACCGCTCATGACCCTGAAAGGACACAGCAGGAAAGTTGATGAACAGTCTACTTGGACCCGCCCTGGGGCCTCCCCTAAAGTCCCTGCCCTTAGGACAGAGGACCTAGTTGTCTGTCTGTCTGTCTGTCTCTCTCTCTCTCTCTCCCTCCCTCTCTCCCTCTCCCTCCTTCCCTCTCTTCCTCCCATGCTGTGCCTTTCGCCCTCTCCTTCCCCCCAGGCACAGGTATCTCCGCCTTTCTCTTTCCTGAGCTCCAAGGGTTCTCCTCTCTCCTCTGTACTTGTTTCCTGAGCCCGTGAAGCCCAGTGGGCTTGCTTCCTCCACCTCTGTGACTTAGCAAATACATAAATGTTGGCTTGTACGTAAGTCTTTACTCCGAATTCTTTCTCAACCAGAGAGCTCCGATCACCAGTAACGTCTGGTGCTGTTTTACTGCTAACAGCTAAGCTAAATAAGAGTAAGTAAATAAATTTAAATATCAAAAGTAAACTAATAGAGAATTAGATATTGGTTCTTTTTCACCCTTTAAAAACATAACTTTTCTGTTTTATTTTTCCGAATATTTATTCTACCCCAGATGAGATATTGTGGAAAGTTTTCTTCCTAGAAAGCTTGGAGGCTTCCTAAAACTACTCAGGAAAAGATTCTTAAAGTGACTAAGTGCAGCTTCCTTTCTAAAGCTGGCCTTTCTGTCTCAATCTCTTAGGCAGCAAAAGGAGGAAGATGAAAAGGTTGGAGTCTTTTGTTTCTTAATAAACAGCTTAAAAACAACATCCTGACAGGGCAGCTTCAGGCTGGCAAAGCTTTGCTTTCCATCACAGTGAAAAAGGTTGGTAGGGGGGAATCATTGATTGGTTAATAAGTATGGCCTTGGAGATGAGCTCCACAAATGTCCTAAACCACCAGAAAAACAGAAAGAAGGCAGGTCCAAGAGCAAACTAAGCCCGAAACATTGCTGGGGGGCAAAACAGATGAAACTAAAGCTCTCCTACTTTGGCCATATCTTGAGAAGGCAGGACTCTCTCAAAGAGACAACAGAAACTATTTTAACAAACACAGAATATTTGCTTTCTTAGAATGAAATGCCATGAGACTAGGAGCTATAGCTCATCGCTCAGTTTTGTTTTGTTTTGTTTTTTTCCTCCATTGGCTTAAAATAGAAATCTGGGCTCTGTTGTTTTACCAGTCTCTCCCCTTCACAAAGGAGCAGCTTGTGACCGCAAGGAGAGCCCAACCCTCTGAGTGACATTCCGCTGCACTCAGCATTCTTATCTCCATGGGCCGTCCCCTGCACGCGCTTCCCAGTCCCAATGCAAGCAGATAGCTGTGCTGTGTTAATATTTATGGTTCCTTTTACTTTCACCGCATTGTCTGCTAGGGTGCGCCATTAGGATATTTCTTTAGCTCTATAGACTCTCTCAACAATACAGTCTCTTGTTTATTTCAAAACACTTCATTATTTCAAGTACAAGTGGTCCTCTTTAGTACATGCGGTCTTCCTTTCTGATTCATTGCCTGGATTCTCTTAAACAGAATACTTCCTCATGTTTTAGACTCAACCTGGAAGTTCTCAAGCTCAGGAGAACATGACTCACACTTACTGGGCAACACACATGAGTAATTTAAATAATAGCAAGAGCTACGAGAGCATAGGTCTTGCCCACTCTTCCTCCACCCACAGCCACTGCACCGTTTCCTAGGACACAGTGGTTGCACTCAGTGGGTGAACCCTCAGTAGGACATGCACTTTGTAAATTATTGCCCGTTTCCAACTTGTATTTTCTCTGTCATCTACTCCGCATGAATAGAGCTATGCATTATGGACAATCATTATTCCAAAATGGTTATATTTCCTACAGGAAAGACATAAAATATACAATCCTAATTATTTCACTTTACTGATACTTTTCAAAGCAATGAGCTGGTGTCCCAGCAACCTCCACTGCTGTCCTATGAGTGGTTTCATATATTTCAGTAGTAAGAATTCATAGTTTTTTTATGTTTAATAGGCTGTAATCAAATGCAGTTATTTTGATTTTTAAAATATTTTTTAGTTTCCCATTACAGCTGACACGAATTATTATATTAGTTTCAGGTGTACACCGCAGTGATTAGGCATCACGTAACTTACTAAGTGATCATGCTGATAACCCTCATACCCATCTGCACTCTATATAGTTATTAGGATATCCCTGACTATATTCCGTATGACTTGCACGTCTCTTTGTCAAGTAAGGGAAGTTTCCTGTCATTGTTACTGCAAATAGTCCTTCCAGTACCCCCGTGATGCAAATGACGGTATGCTTGAAGTTGACCCAGTTCCTTATACTATCCTAATTGTTTTCTGGATTCTTTTTTCTTTTTGCTGTTCGGACTGGGTGTTTTCTGCTTCCTTTTTTCCCGACCTCTGATTTGATCCTCTGCTTCATCAACTTCACTGTTGATTTTCTATAATGCATTTTTCACTTCAGTTAATGTAGTCTTCATTTCTGACTGGTTCCTTTTAATGTTTTCTAGCTCCACTTTTGTGTTTCCTATCTCTTGGCTGACGTTCTCACTAATGTCATGTACTCTTCCCTTCGGTTCACTGAGCATCCTTATGACCAGGGTTTTGAACCCTGCACAGAGCAGAGACTGCTTGTCTCCGTCAACCTGGAGAGANTGCTTCATCAACTTCACTGTTGATTTTCTATAATGCATTTTTCACTTCAGTTAATGTAGTCTTCATTTCTGACTGGTTCCTTTTAATGTTTTCTAGCTCCACTTTTGTGTTTCCTATCTCTTGGCTGACGTTCTCACTAATGTCATGTACTCTTCCCCTCGGTTCACTGAGCATCCTTATGACCAGGGTTTTGAACCCCGCACAGAGCAGAGACTGCTTGTCTCCGTCAACCTGGAGAGACACGCTAGCCCCACCCACTCGGCTCCCTGCTGCCCCGCCCTGCCAAGCTCACCCCCTGCAGAGGAGTCTGCTGGCCACAGTGAGCTTGGGCTTGTGTTGCAGTCTTTCTTAAGGAACTCTTGAGGAAATTCAGACAGACTTGTGGGGTGTCAAAGACACACAAGGAGAGACTTAGTAGTGTGACATTTGGGCACCACTGGCACCAGTGTTCCTGTGCAGAAGCCACTCTCCACATGGCCAAATCCTTCCTCTGGTTTGGTCTCATGAGCACTGTTGCCTTACCCTGTGTACTCCCCGAGACCCTACTCAACAGTAAGGGGTGAAAGGCCCCGGCCAGGTGGCTCGTGGCCTTGGCAGACCCTGAGAATTTTCCCAAGTGACCTGAGACCCAGCAGTGGTGCTGAGTTTGAATCAATATAAACCTCATGAACGCCACTCAGCCCTGCCTGATGACTCAGTGAGAACCTGGCTTACACAACAGCTGAGGCTCTTTCAGTGGCTGAGTCAAACAGGCAGCCGGAAGGCAAGTCTTGGGGTGTCTTGAACCATTTGCTGAACTGCCCGAGGCTCAGTATTGGTAGAAGGCAGCCATGGCACACAGCTGGGCCCGCTAGCACACACCCAGGCTCGGCAAACGCAGCCACCAATGGTGGCTCAGGTGACCAGGGAGACGGCACCCCTGAGCCCCGCAGAACACCTGCTCCACAAGGCCACCCTGCCAAGACTGGGAGACAAGGCAGATCCACCTAATACACAGAAATGAATGCGGAGACCCAGCCAAAGTGGAGATGTGCAGAAACAGATCCCAGATGAAAGAACAGAAAAAAACCTCCAGGAAAGGAACTAAATGAAATGGAGGCAAGCAAGAATATTAGATGATTAGGGCAAAGAGGTCCAATACCCAAACAATGGAATTCCAGAAACAGAGAAATGAGAGACTAGAACGGAGGAAATCACCCAAAACTAGTTGTGAAAAATTTGCCATGAATAAATGACAAGGCTCCCTAGATTAAAAAGATTTCTTAAGAGACCAGCAGAGTCGATGAAAACAAACATTCACCAAGGCACGTCACTGTGGTACCGCAGCATTTCAGAACAATGAGGACAAAATGAAGATGCTCAATAAAAGATTTAAGAGAGTAGAGAGAGAGGCTGGAGGCTGGGTGGGGTGCATTGTTACACACAAAGAAATAGGACTGATTCTAGACTTCTCAACAACCCGGGAGCTAAAAGGCAGTGTGCCATGCCAAACAAGTCCTGCAGGAAAAGTCCCCACCTACATCGGCATCCCAAGTTGAGTGATCGCCAGGAGAACTCACAAGACTCAGGATACAGTTATACTCACTGCTACTGTTTATGACAGCAAAGGGGTACAAAACAAAATCAGCAAAGGAAAAAGGATCATGCAGTACAATTCTGAGGATACCAGGCTCAACCTTCTGAGAGTCCCCTCTCAATGGAGTTGCAAATGACATGCTTAACTCTTCCAGCAATGACAGCTCGACCTTGGGTTTGACACTATGTCAGAGAAGTTCATTAAAGAGGCAATGCCCATGGGAGTTTTGTTTGTTTGTTTTGTTTTATTTTATTTGCGCTGGGGAAGGACCATGTAGGCACCCTCTGCCTATCACATACCCAAATTCTAGATTCCCCAAAAGAGAACCAGGTGTTCAGCATAAGCCATGCTGTTTTCACAAACCGCTTTGGCATCATAAGGCACTCCTATCTTTCGAAGAACGTTTATATAAATGTGAAGAGCTGTTTAAAACCCAAATTCCCAGACACCAGCCAAGGGCCAACCTTTGAAGCGGGCCTTTCCAAGGACAACCTTATCAGATCGGTACATGAGCGCTCATCAGCATACCAGCTCATAATTCTCAGTCAGCCAAACCATCGAGTGGATGCAAACAGAGGCTGAAGATATTTTCAGATCTCTGAGATCTCAAAAAATGATGGCCTACACCTTCTTTCTCGGGACAGGACGAAGAATATACTTCACCAAAATGATGGAGTAAACCACGACATAGGAGGAATGGAGAGGCAGCAAACAGGGACTCCTACCCAGGAGAGAGGCAATAAGATCCTCAGAATGATGGAAAATGAATGAGAGGTCGTACCACTTGGCCAGGTATAGGCCAAGATATTAAATAATTTTTGTTTCCCTTTCATCAGAAATATGTATGAAAATGGTTATAGTTTTCATTTGTAAACAAAACTCTTACATTTTAAAAATGTAAATGATGCTTCCTTTGACCAAGAATTTAAAAATATTGATGTTCATTGACAATTTCACCTCAAATCAAAATATCAGATACTAACTTTTGGCCAAAACGGAGGCGTAGGTAGACATACTCTGCTCTAGAACACAGCCATGTTCCCAGAAAAAGAAGATTGAACTCAGAGGGTTGCTAATCTAAAATTTTCTTACAGATAAAGTGATTAGAATCACTTTCATTCAACTAGTAGCTTCTGCTGGACAATGCAAGAAGAACATTAAAAACATTAAAAAGCTACCCATTAATGACTTCCGGCCAAGATGGAGACACAGATAGACACACTGTGCCTCCTTGCACAACCAAAAGGACAACAGCAAATTTAAAAACAAAAAACAACCAGAACTGTCAGAAAATTGAACCGTATGGAAGTCCGACAACCAAGGAGTTAAAATAGAAACACTCACCCAGACCGGC
The DNA here is from genome assembly GCF_014824575.4 of Sturnira hondurensis. NCBI lineage: Eukaryota > Metazoa > Chordata > Mammalia > Chiroptera > Phyllostomidae > Sturnira > Sturnira hondurensis. Next base: position 14,826,762 of record NW_028082350.1, on the reverse strand, counting down.
AGGAGGGGCGGAGTCAGGTGGCTGGGCAGACAGGACTTGGGGCAAGGTGGTGACTGGTAGGATGGGCACGGTGACAGTGGGTGGACCAGGGGTCCCACACTTACATGCGGATAAACTGGGAGGAACAACTGGGGAGCGAGACAGACCCACAACCCAGGGTTCCAGCAGGGAAATAAAGCCTCAAACCTCTGACTGAAAACACCTGTGGGGGTTGAGGCATCGGGAGAAACTCCCAGCCTCACAGGAGAGTCTTTGGGAGAGACCCACAGGGTCCTAGAACGTACACAAACCCACCCACCTGGGAATTAGGACCAGAAGGGCCTAGTTTGCTTGTTGGTAGTGGCAGAAGTGACTGAAAAGTGGCCAAGAGCGGAGCAAGCAGCTCTGTTCTGTCTTAGACCCTCCCCCACAGACAGGGTCACAACACGGCAATGTGGGTTGCCCCACACTAGTAATCAACTAAGGCTCTACCCCTTACTATGTAACAGGTGCACCAAAACAAAAAAAAAGGGCCCAAATGAAAGAACAGATCAAAGCTCCAGGAAAAATACAACTAACAACAAAGGGATAGCCAACCTATCAGATGCACAGTTTAAAACACTGGTCATCAGGGTGCTCACAAAAATGGTTGAGTATGGTTATAAAATAGAGGAAGAAGTGAGGCTATGAAAAGTGAAATGAAGGAAAATACACAGGAAACCAAGAGTGAAGAGAAGGAAACTAGGGCACAAATCAACAGTTTGGATCAGAAGGAAGAAAGAAACATGAATTTTAAAAAATGAGGAGAGGCTGAGGAACCCCTAGGACAACTTTAAATGTTCCAACATCTGAATCATAGGGGAGCCAGAAGGAGAAGAGGAAGAGCAAGCAATAGAAAACTTATTTGAAAAAATAATGAAGGAGAACTTCCCAATCTAGCAAAAGTAAAAGACTTCCAGGAAGCTCAGAGAGTCCCAAAAGAGTGGGACCCAAGGAAGCACACACCAAGGCACATCACAATTACATTACCCAAGATTAAAGATAAGGAAAGAATCTTAAAAGTAGCAAGAGAAAAGAAGACAGTTACCTACAAAGGAATTTCGATAAGACTGTCAGCTGATTTCTCAAAAGAAACCTTACAGGCAAGAAGGGTCTGGAAGTAAGTATTCAAAGTTATAAAAGGAAAGGACCTATATCTAAGATTACTATCCGGCAAACTATGATTTAGAATAGAAAGGCAGATAAAGCGCTTCCCAAATAAGGTCAAGTTAAAGGAGTTCATCATCACCAAGCCCTTCTTATATGAAATGTTAAACGGACTTAGCTAAGAAAAAGAAGAAGATCAAAACTATGAATAGTAAAATGACAACAAACTCACAACTATCAACAACTGACTGTAAGAGAACAAAAACAAAACAAACTAAGCAAACAACCAGAACAGAAACAGAGTCACAGAAATAGACATCACATGAAGGGTTATCAGCAGGGAGGAGGGAGAAAGAAGAAAAGATATAGAGAATAAGTGGCATAAACAGTATGTAGAAAATAGACAGGGGGCGGTTAAGAATAGTATAGGAAATGGAGAAGCCAAAGAACTCATATATATGACCATGGACATGAACTAAGGAGGGGGAATAATGGTGGGAGGGGGATACAGGGCAAAGGGAAATAAAAGGGAGAGAAAAATGGGACAACTGTAGTAGTATAATCCATTAAATATATTTTTAAAAATATCAGGTACTCACTTGTGGACATACACCTGAAAGAAAGTAATAATCTCCCCAGCAAATGTGTGGTTGAAAAAAACTAGACCATGAGTTGGTTTAGACTTTTTCACTGACAAGTTGCGACTTTTGCTACTGACTCTTTTTTTAACTCAGTTTCCTCATCTGACAACAAGAAAAATAAATAATAATATTTGCTCTAATTTAATGACTTTCTCTTTAAAAACAAGCGCTCGTGCATCTCTCATTGGCCCTCAACAATGCCGATGTAAGCAAGGTGGCTGTTGTTAAGCCTGTTGTTTAAAGAAGAGATGTCAGGGAAATTAAGTATTGATGAAGCTGATCCTGCTGATCAATAATGAGGCAGGAGCTAGAATCCAGATGTTCTGACTCCAGACCCAGGCTCTTCCGCTCTCTGGCAGTTGGGGGCTACCAGGCCCATTAGATCACTGGACCCTCAAAGGGATGATGGTCATGGACAGCACAAGAAGAGGATGGTGCCTCATGCAATAAAACATGGTGATTATTATTTATAGCTTCATGCAAATGGAGCAGTGCACAGCGCCACTAATTAGTAAACCAAATGGAATGACTTACCTGTCCCATCTATACATGGAAAAGCTCTAAATGTAATTAAACATTTTGTAATCCATCAAACACAAGAGCTCCTTGGAGATTCTTTTTTTAACATGCTCACATTCTAGCTGCAGATAGAGGTAGAGTGCATATGAATTACTCTGGGCTGAGAGCAGCTGGAGGCAAACAACTTCCAAGTGGCTTATCTGCTTCCTCCTTCCGCCTGCTGCCACCTGCAAACTCCACTAGTCCCTACGCACCACTTGCAAGCATCTTGCAGGCGTCACCTCCTTCAAAAGCCTGCAAAGGAGCCAGCAGAGCAGCCCATGGGTGTATGAAGACACAGTGAAAAATTCAGAACCCTTAGTCTTATGAAGGACCTACAAACCAAAGAGAGGAACCATCAGAAATTGAAAGGATTGCAGCGATAGTCCGATGACTGGGAGAGCATTTCGAGGGGCCACAATCGCAATATTGTTTTTCACTCATTCAGCAGGGCATGGACCGAAGAGAGTGAGCAGGATCTGAGTTTCTTTCTCTATCAGGAAGGAAATTAAGGTCTGGAAGAGAAGAGAATTTTAATGACACTCTATACTGTAAACAAAATGTAACACACGTTCTTTCCGGGTGTTTGCTGGAGCAACACCGCAGAGGTCCCAGGGTCTTGCAGTCAACGTCATTCACAGTTTTGATGAGCCTGAGTATTAAATACTACCTGTACACTCTTCTCTGCATTGATACCTGCACAGGCCGCAGCCAAGCCACCCACCAAAGTTTTGTTTAGCTGGGTTTCTGCCATTGAAACACAGCTTGCATGACATGCCGCACTATTTTTCAAAGTGTGGCACCACGCTGCTTGCATTATAATCACCTTTGATCGTGTTAAGACTTTATCATGCCAAAAATCACGTCACAAGTGGCCCTTCCCCACCCTCCACACTTAGTGACTCAGGCTCCAGATGATAAGTCTTGCAGATCCCTTCTCCATAGGCTTCTCAGATGACTGTTCACTACACAGAAGGCTGAGAACCAGCGGACCCCGGGGCTTCCCTTTCAGTGCTACACTACACAGTGCTGACTGGGAACTCTGGACTGGCTCTTCGTCTGTGTCATTGATTAATTGCTTGTTTAGCCAGCAACTGTTTATCATGCTCTTTCTACGTTTCATTCTAGTTCTAGAATACGGTGTACGGGTCAAACAAAACAGCCGTGGCTCCTGCCCTCACCGAGGCACTTCCATCCTCATGCACCCCCGTGGTCACCGGATTATCCCGAAGGGTGTGGGCAGCCGCCACCACACTGGTCATCAAACAGTGCGAGAGAAGCTTGTCACCCATCACGCACATCCAGCAGATTTGAGGCGGATCTTAGGAATCAACATAGTTAACAAACTTCCCAGGAGATTACAACCACACTTGGAGAAACCCAATTCTGGAGGGTTGGAGTATGGAAACAATTTTTTGTGTAAGTTTAGGGTTAGGTTAATAGATTGAACAATGTCTGTGGATTGAACTTTTGAAAAGGAGATATTTTATATTTGCCCAACCTTTCCTTTGATTAGTCAAGCCATTAATGTCATGCATTGTAACTATAAATGCATGTATGTATTTATTAACTCATACCCAACACACGTTGATGAGCGCCTCTGAGTGTCTAGCTCTCTGAAGGGCGCTGGGAAACAAAAGTGGAAAAGACCCATCTCTCTTAGGAATGTTCCAGGGAGGAAAGCGTGTCAGCGGCGACTTAGGAGCACAAAGGAAAACTGATCCTGAGGACTCTGCAAAGTGTCCCCGAGGAGGAGTCCTGGCAGAGACTGGAAGAATCCTACCTGGCAAAGCAGCTGTGCAGGGGCCTTGTGTGGAGTGCCTTATAAACGGGATGCCATTCATTTTCACAGCATCCTCTTGGCTGAATGCCCTTCTCATCACAATTTCAGAGAAGACAAAATTTCAGCCAGGGAGAGTGCCACGACCTGCTCCAGGTCCCGTGCAGAGCAAGTGGCCGTGGGACCTCAGAGCCACCCGCTCAGCGCTCTCAGGTGTCCCATCGCGGGAGAGCCCCGTACAGTGTGGGAGACCTGCCGTTCGGGGATCTCAAACAGGCCCGGGGCCCAGAGCAGAGCATAGGTGCGGGAGGAGGAAACGCAGAGAGCCGTGGGTGGGCCTGGGTGTCACAAGACGCCCATCAAATGCACTCCCGTTACTTTACAGTCCCACATCAGATCCCACGGAGTGCGCTTCACGTTTTCGGGAGTCGGGACAGGAACCCTTTCCTGTAGGCGGGAGGGCCCAGGGCAGTCCATCCTCGCTACAGGCCCCCTGTTGGTGAATTCGCCTGCATATGACAGTTTATTTATGACCCAAAGCATGGCTCACAGTTCTGTCATGGAGATTATGCGACAGGCATGTGCTGGGAGCAGTGAAAACTTTGAGTCCCCCTCAAAGGTGGGGGGGACTCAGCTGATGCCCCAGTTCTCAGCTGATGTCTCGGAAGAGGTTTTCACTCTCCTGATATGACAGGTTTCAGTTCTCATGACATAAACTAGGGAAACTTTTCAGCCTCCTCAGTGCCACATTTTTCACATTTTTGTGCTTTTTGTGGGTGAGTTTGCGGCTTAAAACGGCTTCCAAGCACAGGGCTGGGGTGCCCTGGGGTGCCGTCTGGTGCCCGGTCAATAAGGAGGCGGGGCTGTGCCTCGGTTGGGGGGCGGTGTTCGTTTGTGAGATGGATTTCCTCCAGGCCTGAGCGACAGTCCCATCCTAGGGTAATCAATTATGTATGCATATATATAAAATGTTGTACATATATATTATATATAGACATATATCTAACATTTGTGAACAAATATTTTATATATATACCTAAAATGAAATGCAATATGTAAGACTATATATTATATGCTATAATGTTTTATACTTAGTATTCATTATGATAGAATGTATAATGTAGACTTTATTAATATTGATTTCATGACCGGTAGCATGAGCATTTATGCCTGAAGGGGCTTACATAACACATGGGTGTAATATCTAAGACATGTGTGTGTATGATGAGTGTCTTTGAATGGAAATGAACATAAAGCAAGGTAATGTACTAATGGGCTGACAAAAATACTGTGAGTGGGTGTTTGCAGGAACCCACCAGCTGGACTGAGAGACATCATTTCATAGTCATGGTTTCCTATTTTGCCAAAAGGGTCATTTCTGTCCAGTCTAACTGCTTTTCCGGCCCAGTGTGTCCATACCCTGGGTCTCGCAGCCCTTGCAAGTGTGAAGGCTCAGCACTAGCGTCCTCTTGTGCACGATGACCTTCCTTGCTGTGTGAAAACACTGCCCCGAAACAGGAGCACCTGCCAGGCTCCGCTAGATGTGGGGGCCGCCCCGCCCTCCAGCCCCTTCGCTCCACTCCCCTTCTCTCCGTGCTCCGTGCACACGCCCGTGGCTGCCTTTACACGGCGACTGTGTCAAGGCCTTTTCTGACTGGCGGCCTTTGTATTTGCTACCCCACGCACAACACTCTGTCCCCAGATGCTCATTTGTCAGGGACCTTCCTGTCATTCAGGCCCAGCAACTGTGTCTCCTCCCCAGACAGTCTCCCTCAATGATCCACTCAAACACCCACCCCACCGTGGCCACTTCCCCAAGCAGATTTTTGTCAAATTCCCCAGTTTTCACTCTCCTCTCGTGGTGTAGCACCGTCTGGAATAATGCGGCTCCTGCATTTGTTCACGTGCCTTTGGTGCAGCCCAAATGTATTTTACCGAGGACTGAAGACGGCCAAGCCCTGGTTCTGACGCTCACAAGGAACAACTCAGAGAAAGCCCAGGGCCTGTCAGTGTTGGCAGGTCAGCACTGCAAGCAGGAACTAGGAGAGAAGGCCCCAGAGATCTGAAATGACGCTGTCCTGGCCCGAGTGGGGTTCCCACGTCCACTCTTCAGTGACCACGAGCCCAGAAGAGCGTGGACACTGGTCTCCTCTTAGACCAATCCCATCCCCTGCCCTGGAGCCAGGCGCGCTGGCGAGGAAACGGAACTGGGGCCCTGCCACCAGGAGAGAAGCTGACTGTCATCGTGTGGTTGTTGGGGAGGGTCCCAGAGGCACGCCATAGCTCAGAAGACAGCACAGGGGCGCTGTGTTTAGGTCGGATGGCCTGGGTATTGGCCCTGCCTTTTGTAGACCCGCAACTGGGGCATGTTGATATCTTTAAGACAATACCCATCCTTCTGTCAATTGGAGCTAATGATATGAGGGTGTACTATTATGTTATGAGGACTCTTCGAGATAATGCACCTGAAAACGCTTTGCAACCCAGCCTGTGACAGCGTGCCGATATCCCTCTAATGGAGCGACGGGGCATTTGCTTTTGTCTCATGCCGTCCTCAAGACAAGTGACGGTTCGTTCAAGAGGAAAGGCACGACACGGCACCACTGTTATTATTACAGCTTTTAGAGAGTTGGCAGGCAAAGGATCGTAATGGGTAATATATACTAAATAGAAAGTTGCAGGGCCTGGGGCTTTGAAAAACATGCTGAGCCCACTACCTTCCACGCACTGCACCGACAATGGTATGCAGTGTATCTAACCCAGTGGAAGCCGCTTTAAATATGTCGTGAAAGACAGCAAAGTCTTGACTGAAACCCAGCAGGAAAATAACTTGTCAAAAATCTCAGCAGGAACAATTTTCAGTTTATTGGAACTCTGAATACTCCATGCTCGAGCTCCCCTCGGGGACAAAACTCCATCCACGAACCAACAAACAAACAAATGCAAGGGGAGCAAACCAGGTGTTTGCATGACCTGCTCTCTCTCACAGGGATCGGCAACAGAGGTGAGAAGGTGACTGCTCCCTCTTTCCCCCGATTAATCAGCTGAGCAACTTGGCAGTGACAAGAGAGAAGATGTTTGGCAGCCAGACAGCGATGCAGCCATCTGATCAGACACGGGGTCTGTCCTTGGGTCCGGGCTTTATTGATCTCTTGCCGCACCCTCGTGGCCCCCCGGAAATTGCTTTGTGAATTATTTATATGTTGGATCAGGAATCAAACGTTCGGAGTAGGTTAGGTATGAGGGTCAGCAGGCTGCCAGCCTGTGGGCAAAGGCAGGTGCAGGAGCAGAGGCCGGGCGAGCCCAGCACCTCATCCCTCCCTAGGACTTCAGGGCAGAGGAGGGGAAGGCAGAGCATGGAGGGCCCGAGGCTCCCCTGCCAATAACCCCTGTGCCCGAGCTTTCCCCGCACTCGCCCACCGCCGTAGATTCACACACCATCTTCTAGGCAAAGGGCGCAACGTGTGAGTAACTGGACATCACCACCCTCCTCATCTGGCCACTGTGTTTCTCCCTCGATCACTGCTGCTCCTTTCTGAATCCACTTCTAAAACAGCCTCCCCCAGGAGACGTCACAGTAAGAGGACCAGGGGGTCACTGTGACCACCCATGAGCTGTTCTTTATGCCACGGACAAGCTAGAAACAGGATACGATGCAGGGAAAAACTACTCAACTATGTGGGAAGCAGTGTAGAACAAGTGTGCAATCGCAGGAAGAAAGCGAGGCGAAAGCAGCAGGTTAGTTCGGTTCTGCTCAGCCATCAGTTTACGGTGCTCCCAGGACATGTGGACACGGGGCTGAGATTCAGAAGATTCAACAGTGAGAAAGAAGGCAGGAGGTGTGATGATGCAGTGGGGGTGTCAGGCTCAAGGACAGGTTTTCATTTTTACGAGTGGTGCGTGAAAAGGGACGTGTACAGCTGGGGACGTATGGGGCGTGGAAGTACAACCCAGGAGTTTGAGAAGGCGCTCTGCGGGGAGACAGCGCCTGAACCAAGTCCTGGAGGATGAATAAGACCGGAAGATCAGGAGAGCGTGAGAGGCAAAGCGGTCGCCATGGGAACGGCCTTGGAGGGGGCTGCCTGTGCAGGGAGGGAGATTAAAGGCAAAAGGCTTCCCTGCTTGGCATTGCAGAATAATCCCAATCGTGATAAAATGTATATTTTTGCAATCATATATATTCCTGGGATAGGCCTGTGAACATGAACACTTTTATCCATAATTTACACAGAAGATTGAGGTTCAGAGAAATTAATTCAGCTAGGAAGGGCCAGGCCCAGCAGTCTCCTGGTTCCATCTCCAGGGCTCTTTGCTATTCATTACTTTTGCTTCTTAACAGAATGTCAGACTTCTGAAGAGAAAAGCAAAGTTGGGGTACCATCCATTCCAGTAACTTCCAAATGTTGAGCATGACCAGTAAAAAATTAATTTTCCATTTCAGTCTAGTCTCCGCCAAAAATATATGCAAACGAAAACAACACTTAGCATACGCGATGCTGTCTGGTATTTTCTCTTCTATTCTGTTTCACTTCATTTAAATAAACATGGCTGGTTGCAAACACTAACGAAGCGTACCACCACTAGACATCAGAAAAAGGAGAGGCCTCCCCGAGACCACCTGTGAGGTACTGGCTGCTGGAGACACCCACAAAGTGTCCCATGGGGTCCGAGGAGAGCTCGCAGTCCGTCCTGGCACGGACCCCCAGGAACTGACCTTCTCACCACGTACGAGGCCCTGTTCCGGAAGTTTCGCCTGCCCTCGCCCTTCCAACCCCGAGAGCCCCAATGCAGGAAGTCCCTCCATTATTCCCGTCTCACACGTGGAGAAACTAACTCTCTTTTACACTAGATTAAGCGTAAAAGATTAAAACTAGAAGGCTCTTCCCGATTTCCAATTTCATTCTCCTCTGAACCTTTATTTCTTCATGCATGTCATGAGCTGACTGGGAGAATGATAAGATACCTGAAGAACTCTGGGTTGATTTGGGGAATCCAACGATGTTCTCAGGACTTCCGTTTTAGGAATGATGTCAGCATCCCTCTAGGTTTGTTAATAGAGCTTTGATCCAGTTGGTTTCAGAGTTAATTCTTTCTTGTTTCTGTGGAACCATAAAAAGTCTGTTAATATACAGAAAATTAGAACTGCTATACAAGTTGCAGTTGTTGGCTTTTATTAGCTTTTATTGACTTATGAAGCACAGATTTGGTGAATAATAAACCTACCAGACTGATAGATGATGTACCAGCGAATTTTAATGCATGTCACCACATAGGGTGCGTGTTTTCCTGTCGAAATCCTGCTATTTTATTATCTCTAATTATTTGCACTGCTTCGTGGCAATCCTCCAATAATTGCATTGCTAAGTACACATCCACAGTGGAAAATAAAAGTTTATACCAGGGCCCAGCCATTCATTATAAACCTGTGCCCTGAGTGATGATATAAAGGTTCAGGAGGTAACTAAAAAAAATGGTTTTACAGTGGGAATTTACTTAAAGTAGAACTCAGAATATTCAGGAACACAATTCAATATATTGTTTAATGGTGGCTCTCTTGATAGAGAATCAGTCTTGAGGAAAAAGCCTCGGCATTCGTCCAAAGCAAGAGGAATGCATTTTTTGTTTAAAGACAACATTAAGAGGTTCCAGGAAACAGAGAAATGTTTCGAAGGTACGACGTGAACAAGCACCATCCCGCTCGCTTTTTTCACATTTCCCCTCCCAGCAGAGCCATTTAGATAATCCAAGTAATGATCGATCACTGTTATTTCTGTAACTTCTCAAATAAGATAAAGCTCCAGATAACTTGAGCCCTTAAGTGTATCACTTGAATTAGTAGTAAGATTTTCTCTGTTCCTTCAGTCCAAGAAATGACATCACCCCTCTGGACACAAAAGCCAAGGAGCCCTTATTGAAAGCAGGCAACAAAGGGGTGGAGAAAGGTGCCTCCCTCTGGACCCCAGTCCAGGCTCGCCATTCGTGCACCGTGCAGGCTTGAATACACTGCTGCCCCTCCTGCGACCCCCAGTTTTTCCCCCTGCAAAGTCAGGGGGTCCGAGGTCTCTTCCACCAGGAACTGACCTTCTCACCATTAGGTGAGAGCACCAATAGGGCTCTTGGCCTATTTTGTCTCAACTCTTTTGACCTCTTCTTCTGAAAGCCCTGGCTTGCTCAGGTCCCCAGACACAGAGTTGAGTTTTCTCTCTGGGTCTAAGTGTGTCTCTTCATTTCCAAGGGGAAACCTTCAGCTCGCCAAAGATCCATCGGTGAGTCGCCCTCCTTGGTGTCTCTGAGATAGGTTGGCTTCAATAAGACGTTCCGAATCATTCCTCTGTCAAAGGCTTAGAGACANCTGGACACAAAAGCCAAGGAGCCCTTATTGAAAGCAGGCAACAAAGGGGTGGAGAAAGGTGCCTCCCTCTGGACCCCAGTCCAGGCTCGCCATTCGTGCACCGTGCAGGCTTGAATACACTGCTGCCCCTCCTGCGACCCCCAGTTTTTCCCCCTGCAAAGTCAGGGGGTCCGAGGTCCCTTCCAGCTGTGCCAACAGGGCTCTTGGCCTATTTTGTCTCAACTCTTTTGACCTCTTCTTCTGAAAGCCCTGGCTTGCTCAGGTCCCCAGACACAGAGTTGAGTTTTCCCTCTGGGTCTAAGTGTGCCTCTTCATTTCCAAGGGGAAACCTTCAGCTGGCCAAAGATCCATCGGTGAGTTGCCCTCCTTGGTGTCTCTGAGACAGGTTGGCTTCTATAAGATGTTCCTACCCTGGCTGGTGTAGCTCAGTGGATTGAGCGCGGGCCTGTGAACCAGACTATCATGGTTTGATTCCCAGTCAGGGCACATGCCTGGGTTGCAGGCCAGTTTCCGGCAGGGGCCAGTTCTCTGCAGGGGATGCACGAGAAGCAACCATACATTGATGTTTCCTTCCTCTCTCCTTCCCTTCCCCTCTAAAGATAAATAAATAAAATATTAAAAAAAAATAAGATGTTCCGAATCATTCCTCTGTCAAAGGCTTAGAGACAGTCCCCTGTTTCCAAGGACGTCTTCTTGGGGGTCTCCTGGAGTCTTTCAGCGAGAGGTAGGCACACTGTGCCTGTACTCCAGGTGGCTCCATCAAATCTTCCTGACACAACCCAATCTGTTTTTCAAATTTTTTTCTACATTTTCTACAGCCCCTCCCCTCCCAGGGCTTTCATGCTTTTCTTGTTTATTAGTTGTTCCGGTTTTTCCATCTCACTTCTTCTCAGCAGTCTGCCCCATCCAACCAAGTTGACGATCAGGTCATGGCTGTTAGAACCGCGTCCCCAAATCACAGGCTCCATGAAGCCTGGTGCAGTGGACCCCCCCAGAGGGGGGCCTCAAACGTCACCCTCTTTGAGGCAGCATTGCTGGCAAAGGTAAATTTTACACTGAGAAGCATTTTAAAAGAAACACGTGCATAAATATATGAAAACAAAATTTATAACTGGTTTCAGATTTAAAAGAAAAATGGAATGAACGAAAGCTGAGGTGGCAAGGAGAATAATGTTCTCAGATATCATTCACCCTTCAGTTCACACGTGGCAGAGACCAGGATTGTGCTGTGAAGTCAAGGACGAAATAAACTCGAATAGTTTAGTAGAGATTTATGAGGCTATAGTGGATACACACAAATACACACATACATATGGATCTGTTTTGTGTTTATCCAGTATGTGTATAACAGGTATGCCTGGAAAAAGTATAGCCATTGTTAATATAACAAGAATGGTTTGGGCGACATCAGTGTAACCTGGCAGCCAAGGAGAGTGGACTGGAATGTGCATGTGTGAACAATGACAACTTCACTGTACTCGTCCGTGGGGGCAGTAGGCACCATTCAGTGAGCATGCGCACTGTGTGGCCACTGCATTCAAAATGACCATGTGAATAGAGCAATGGATCTGCATCTAATTTTGTGTTCACCTTGAAAATTCCTCTGCAGACACTATTCAGATGACTCAGAAGGCTTTCGGGGACAATGCAATGGGTGCAGCACAAATGAAAATGTGGCACAGATGCTTCAAAGGTGGTCAAGAATCTGCGGAAAGTGACCCACGTTCTGGAAGGCCTGCAGCAAGCAGAACACCTGAGAGTGTGGACCGTGTTTGTGCCGCAATCATCAAAGATCGGCAACCGACAGTGTGAGAACAGGAAGCTGAGGATATGACAGAGAACTGTGTCTGAGATTTTGACACAGGATCTTGGCATGGAACGCGTGGTGGCAAAATTCGTTCTGTGGCTTCTGCTACCAGAACATCTTGCTGCAGTTGCTAATGACTTGATTCATACTGCTAACAATAAACCAGATTTGGCTCCCCATGATTTTTGGCTTTTCCCAAAACTAAAATCACCCTTGAAAAGGAAGAGATTTCAGACCATCAGTGAGATTCAGGAATATACAGTGGAGCAGGTGATGGCGATTCCGCCAAAGGATTTTGCAGGGTGTTTTGAACAGTAGAAGAGACGCTGGGGGAACTGTGTGAGGTCCCAAGGTGCTCACTTTGAAGGGCACTGAGGCATCATTGTCCCATGTACAATGTTTCTTGTATCTTGTACCTTTTTAAATAAATGTCTCTATTTTTCATATGGCATGGCTGGATACCTTCTGGACAGACCTCATATACCTCTTGTATATGTATTGGCATATCTATATGTGTATGTATATATTCATATAAAATATAATACAATTGTAGTATAAATTTTCTTCCGTGAAATTTCCAAAATTTTCTAAGTGGGAAAATCCCAGTTTACAGATATGATATTATTAGGGCAGGATGATTTATTACACTTTAACCTGTGCCTTTCCTGCCTCTAGTTTTCCCTCCCTGTTCATTTCACTGCCTCAGAAATCGTAACTCCCCAAAGGAAAGCGGAGAGGGAGCATGCCCTTGACAAAGAACCAGGCTAGGAGAAAAGGATCTTCTTCAGGTCTGGGAAAGATACAAATGTCTAGAAATTCCCCCTATAGGGAAGTGGCAAAACTCAAAAAGTTATGGTTCACATCCAGGTTCTATAACAAGGAATAAAAACTCTATTCTACTCCGACTTACATGAAATAGCATTAGAATAAGAAGTACTAATAAGACGGTTAAAAGAAATGAGTTCAGTATTCAGTATATGAATACTGACAGCTTCTTTATAAATGTATTAAAGGCATCAACAGGTCTGGATTCTGCTCGTCCAAGAAATGGCCTTGACCATGACTTCAGCTGACACGGATTGCCCAACTGCCAGAACTTGGCTGGTGCGGATGAGCTCCAGGATGCTGACACTGAAGATCTGTATCAGGACCAGCAATGACACTGTCTGCACGTCCACAGTCCCCCCATCCCCCATCTCTCTGTTCTGCTTTCCCTCCCTCTCCCTATAAAGTCCTCTGCCTGCACTGAGATGCTGAGATGAGTTTTTGAGGACGTGAGTTCCCCATCTTCTCAAGTTCTCGACACCTAAATAAACCTCTTTTCTTCTCACAAGCACCTGTCTCACAGTTTGGCTTTCGTTACGGCAGGCAGCCAGACTTGGGTTCGGTTTGGGTTCCTGCCTTGCCGGAGAATCTTGAGGACTTCAGCAGAGCACAGAAACTGGAGCGGCGGCAGACGGGAAGAGCCCATGTGGCCCCGGGCAGTGGGTGGCCCACTGCGGACCGATGCCTTTGCTGGAAGAACTTCCCCAATGCTTGGGTCATATAATTCCTTCCATCCAGAGGCAATGGACCCAAGAATGATGGTCTTGTATTTTCTACCAGTGAAGATGAAATAGTTATTCTTTAAACACAATAGATAAATGCAGTGCTTCTTGTTTACCTAGATTTATGAACCCAAGTCCTTTCCTGCTATTTTATATGCAATATGTGTTGTGGCAAATTGTGAGTATTGTGTTCAAATGTCCTGTTTAGGTAAATAATGCTACGTTAGTGTTATTTATAAATTACTCTAGGTTAGTTTTTTAGAGAAGAGATGGGAATGTAGGGTAAGGAGATATTTTATTTCTTGTGAATATTCTGTACAAACACAAGGGTTTCATGGTGAAACCTTGAGTGAACAACATTTTGCTATTTATAGAATGTGTTACAATGTTACTAACAAAGCAGCCACCACAAAGCCAAGTGAGAAAATCGTTGTCTAGGATTCTCAGTCCCCGGCTATTAGATTCTGCAGTATGAGGTAAGTCACAGCAGGGCTGTCCTAGAGGACGTTCACCTTGCACATGTCAGCCGGGGATGGGGGACACCCTGCTTGTCATGACGTACCACCGAAAGGCTGACGGAGCACCTCTCTGTACCAAGGGCTCTGTGTCCAGCTCCAAATACTTTTAGTCACTGTCAATGATCTTGTAGTTTTTCTACATACTTTCAATACCTCTTCTTTAATCATATGAAATATATCTATTTTTATCTGTAAATTCCAATACCAACCACCACTGCAGGTCTTATTGTACAGTGCATTTCTGTTGACCCTTAGTAATGGTGTCCTGTCTCCTCATGTGTTAGAGATATTTCATTGTGAGTTTATACTTCTTGGAACTCAGTCTGCAAGACTTCTTTGCAATCTGCCCACTTTGAAAGCATTTGTTTGTTTGTTTGAAAAGCTTTTAGTGTGCTGTGGCCAAGCACCTGAAACTTTATCGATCTGGGATCATTAACTTAATTTTGCACTTTCGTTTCTAACTACAGATACTGCAGCCCTAAGCTTCAAACTCATGTGAGGGTGATTTGTATCACAAATCATGGGAAGATTTTTCTCTACTGCCTCTACAAAGCAATTTTTTTCCCTAATTCCCCCACTAAGATATCAATCATTGGTGTTTCCTATTTTCGTGTAGGGGTTTCTGACCTAACTTTGCACCTGTTTTGGACCCGATCACCCATCTCCAGTGCCCTCGCCCTGTTAGAGTGACTCACTGCCCCCAGAATGATGCTGGCCGCAATACTACTTAGTTCTCTGGAATAATACTTCCTCCTCTTTTTGGCCCCTTCTCCTCCCCTCCCACTTCCTAATCAACTCTTCCCCCATGTACAGCACTCTCAGAAAAGCATGTTTTTTAAACAAGGAAGCAAGGATCTTTAAGTGTTTGTTCAGGGATTTATCTGGGCCTGTGGCCCACCCCTGATGGACCTATGAGTTATTCCAGCGCTTTATACCTGTGCAGTTTCCCCTCCTACTTGGGCCCATTGTTCTCCACTCAGCTCCTGGTGGCCAGGACTCTGCTTCCCATCGCTCTGCCCCCATCTCTATAGACGTCTCATATGCTCTCCTTTGCTCTGAGCCTGTACTTCTTTCTTGCCCCGACACACTTTTCAACTGAGCTGCAGAGAGAAAACAAGGACCCAGATTTGAGTCTTGCCCCCGCCCTTCCCTCACGTGTGATGTGGGGTAAGTCCCTCAGCATCTCTGAGCTCAGTCTCTTCACCTGTAAAATAGGAATAATAATTCCTGCTCCACTTGCCATACATAATCGTGCTGAGGAGCAGATGAAGTAATGTGCACCAAGCACTTTATACTTGTTTTCAAAAAGTGTGCTAAAAATTCGAAGCACTCGTAGAACTTGACCTACAAATGAAGGGTACTTCTCTCCATCACTCACTCCTGTGTAGATGATCTAATAAAAGATTTGATACTGAACGTATCGTGCTCCAAGGTCATTTGTGTTTTAATGGAGAGACAGGCCTAATACAAAAGAAAGCCGCATTAAGTATTTCAGGATGCTGGAGTGGATATTTTGGGGTGGTGGTTTCCCCTTTTTCTTGCACCTCTGTTATCAGTGCATACACACACACACGAGGCCAACATCTCTACTACCTCCACACACAGCCTCACTCCTACTTTCCGGTTGTTGCTGGTACAGCAATAACGATCACAGAAAGGGAGGGCCATTCCAGAGCATACGCAGCACAGGCCAGCTCCTACTGACTTTTATGGGGGCGGGCATAGAGCTCTGGTGGATGCCCATTTGAAAACAAACGGCACCAGAAGTCAGTTTCAACGCTTCCCCAAGGGATGACGCTGATGCCTTCACTAGAAGGTAAACTCGGTTGGCTCCAGCCACCTGTTCAACAGTCCCAGGACCTTCCCAGTTACTTCCCACGGGCCGGCGGTAATGGCGTGGCTATTCCTCTTCCCTGCTGTAGAGCTGGATGAGTGGAATTCACAACTGGGGAAGTCAGCGGAAGTGTAAGCCCGAGAAAGGGCATAGGAGGAAAGGCAGCATTTAGCGTGTATGCAAGTAAGAGAGATCCTCAAAGGATTATGCATTCTGATTTTATTAAGTTGGCAGGAATTCAAGCTTTTTGTGTTTTATGGCATTCCTATTTCAGCGCTGGCCCGATTCATTCCTGCTGTTGTATATGAACACACACACATATACATACTTGATTTGGAGCGATTATTATGCCCTTATTTTGAAGTTCTGAATGTTGGTTGATAGCCCGTACACACCAGTCTCCTGTGCTCCCACATTCCAATTTTCAGTGATCTTCGGCTAAGTGTAAGTTGCATTAGAACATCCAACCCAAGCCGGAGGCAGCCGTCGCTATCTGGGATGCCCCCCCCACCCCCCCACCCCCCCCACCCCCCCACCCCCCCACCCCCCNATCCCACCCCCCCCACCCCCGGGCGGGAGGAGAGGTGCAGAACTTGCCAAGGGGCGGGGTCCGCAGCAATGGCCCATCCGTAGCCCCACTCCCCCACGTGGTGATCTTGTTGCCAAGAGACCCAGAGGATAGAAGCTGAATCAGGGGCAGGTGGGGGCAAGAGCAGGGAAGTTCGAAGAGCTTGGCCAGAAGAACCGGAGCAAGTAGCGCAGGCAGGCGGTATAGGATGACTCAGGGGATGAATGGGATGCACCCACCGGCGTATCTTTGGGCGGGCTGGGCCAGAACGGACAGATTGCTGTGCTGCCGCTGTGAGCCGGCTCTCGTGTTTACCCAAATAATAAATATTCATAGTCTGATATATTCATTGTTGAACAGAATATCTTTTAAAACACAGGCTTGGCAAATCTGCATGTCCTGGTCTCAGAGAGTAAAATCCAAGCCTGAACATGAAGACAGTCTATGAGTCTAAATTCTACTCGTCTTAACAGAGCGTTCAAGCACCACCCAGTCCCTGTGCCCTTTCTCCCAGTCCCTCCCCTGCACTTCTTTGCTCCCCCAAATTTGTTCCATGTTTTACCCCTGATTAAACTGTATTCAGGCATCTCTCAACCTGTTCTCCTAACTTTCTCTTATTGAGGATATTTAACACAAAACAACATTATACGCAGACACTGAGTTATCAAATCTAAAATCAGTCTCAGAAGTCTTGAGAATTAATTGCAGAAAAGTGTGATAAAGTTAAGTCTCCCTGGGAGGAATCAGGCCAATGACATTGCAATGATTTGAGTCAGTGCCTGAATTGCCTTTAAAGAGGTTGTTGGTTTGAAGGTATCTGCATCTTACCTTGTTTAACCTACCTTGTCACAAGAGGACACAGCCATGGGTGTGTCCAAACACAGTTAACCAGGAAAAAAAAAATAGTGGGACAACTTTGGAGTGGAAAAGGAGTAGGGGAGAATGACGAGGAGAAAGAACAGCAGTAGGTGGTGACGCTGCGTGCGGGGCGAAGGTGTTCCGCGTCAGTGTGAGAGCTGGTGGCCTGGTCTCTGCTCGGGAAACTAGGACCCCTGTGGTTGTCTCAGAAACCCCAGAGGGAAGAGCCGGGGAGGATTCCACCATGTTTGTCAGGCAGCTCTATCTTTACCTATTTTATCTAGAGAGGGGTTTCCATAAACATGCATTTCATTGGCTGTTAACTTAGATACAAAGATCGAAATCCTTAGCTCCTCCACTCTCTCGACTGTATTTAAATGGATCCAAACCTAAACCAGAAAAATACATTCAGAAGACTCATCACTCAGCTGATACCCTGTAAGCATCAAAATATCCTTAGGTTCACTACTTGCTTTGGTTTCACACATGGAACTATTTTACAATTTTATTCTTTTATTTTTAAATTGGGCTCACCATCTGATGGACCCCGCAAACACAGACAACTTGGGAAGCTGCCAGGAGTCTCACTGCCCATTTCTGCTACTGCTCCTGATGGACTAGGTGGGTGGGGTATAGCGTTTACCCACGCTGGGATCGTATTTTTCCCTTTGATTAAAATGATCTATTATTTCTCCCACTGGCTACCCAATTATGCTTGTTATCGCTGTGAGAATAGATAGACAATCTCTACAGCCACCGAAAGGACTCAGGACTCAGGTTTTCGTGATCAGCATGCCCTGGGTTCCTAAGAGAAATCACCAACACCCCTCTCACATTCTGCTATGACTGCAACTGCAGAAGAAAGATCGTGTGGGTGGTATGGTAATGCACACTCATTTAATCATTTCTATAGCCTTAGGAACCATTTTCTTATAGTTACAGCTTCACCAGACCTTTCAGAAAAACAAAATATAGGTAATTCTATTTTCCCAAATTGCCTACTCATCTTCGTTTTTAGCATTTTTCTGTCTCTTGCCCTCCATTGAGATAAGGCTTAGAAGACTTTTGCTTCAACACCTTTAATTATTCAACAATTTTATTCAAGAAAATATTTATTCGGAGATGAGGTTTCAAAGGAAGCATCTATTGTTCCCTTTATTCACAGCTGTGCGTGTCCACGGTGGCTCATGCTTTGAAAGTCAAGTGTGAAATGTGGCTGACGAGGGGCGTGAGGAACTGTTTTGTGGCACTGAAGCCGCTCACCGAGGGCTGACGGAGCCCCCTGTAAACGCCGCAAAGGCCCTCACCTGCTGCGGGGAGGTTGGCATGGTTTGCAAAGCTTTCCTTCATGAGCCCCGGGTTTCCCTTGAGTGAAATTCAGGTTGCTCCTTCGCAGCAGCCTTGTGACAAATAAAACCGGAAAAAGCATTCATCAGCCATACCGATGGCACTGACAGCATGTCACTGTGCGTTTGTGTTCTGCCCCCTGACACCTGGTATGTGTAACTCTTGGCTTTGAAGAGCTATAACCTGGTTGGAAAGCAAGCAAAAGCAATAAAGTGTGCCCAGGAACAAAACGTAGGTTGCATGTGGGAACCCTAAAGTCAAGGGCATCAGCACTGGGACCACGTTGCCTCTGCTTATAACACAAATCACCACGTACAGGCTGAGTGACCTTGGGTAAGATACTTAACCCTCTGTGCCTCAGTTCCCCCAGAGGTAAAATAAGAATGTCGTTATCCTGCTCATAGGATTTTTGTAAGGATGGAATAAGTAAATGTGTATAAATGCTTGGGACAGTACCTGGCATGTAGTACTCAGTAAGTGTGAGGTATTGCTACACTTCTCACTAAGGCAGAATCACCCACACTGTCTTCAGTAGGGGCTGACTCATGGTTTTGTTTTTGGTTCTAAAATGTATTTGGTCTAAGGTTGCCTGCCTTCCATGGCTGGGTCCTCCATTACCCGTCCTTGTCCACTTCTTGCTATTACGTTACATTCTGTTTTCACTCAATTGCTTGCTATGCTCTCACCCACTATTCGTTCTGCAAGGACAGGTACTTTCTGCAGAAATTCAAAAAGGAGGCAATTTGGTGACATGCAGTGACACAGAGAGATACGAGCTAGGAGGGAGGAAGGTCACCAGATTGTCATTCATGCAGCCAAGCAGGGTGGTCTTCAGTCCTTAGGGAATCCAGCACCTCTATCTCCAATTCGGAGGCCTGACCCCTTTCAGCCCACTACAAACAGACGCCCCTCTGAGGACCAAGTTCACAAACTTACAGTAGTAACTAAACAGTGTCCCCAAAGACTGGGCTCTCATCCCTAGAATTGTCCTCGCACACAAGAGGTGCTAAAACAATGTTCGTTCCATTCATCTTAACCGTGAAATAACCCTCCTCACGTGATTTTTAGAACAAGCCAAATTAAATCTCAACCACATTGTGGCGCAGGGAGGGCCGAACGCTCTCCCTCCGTCTTTGTTTCCCGCCTTTCGCTTGTCTTATCTGTCCTTCAGGACACTCTCTGTAGACACTCCTCTCGTCCCTCACACTTCCTGCTTTTCACGGTGTCCCTGCAACCCCGCACTCTGGCGCCTGCACCCTGGCTGCGTGTCTGCCACCTCAGAGGCTCCTGGGACCACCGACCCTTCACCCACCCCCCAAAGGCTGCCTTCCTCCCCACCACCCACAAGAAAACAGCTCTCCCGATCTCCAGCCGAAGTGCTGGGAGCCTGCCTGGCATGCTACTCCTTCTGAAACATCAAAGCAAACTGTTGTAAAGCCCCTTAATTTTTAAAATATTAAACCTGGGATCACTCCTTTTCATTTGCATGCTAATGGACTCTGAAATGTCTCACGAAATAACTTCAGGATTAATGGTCATGGAGATTAATTTTTCAGCAGAAAGATCATTAAATAAGAATATTCAGCATAATGAATTATAGCCCAACA
This sequence comes from Sturnira hondurensis, assembly GCF_014824575.4. Classification (NCBI taxonomy): domain Eukaryota; kingdom Metazoa; phylum Chordata; class Mammalia; order Chiroptera; family Phyllostomidae; genus Sturnira; species Sturnira hondurensis. The sequence continues at coordinate 14,806,220 of NW_028082350.1, read as the reverse complement.
GAGACGTAAGACGGTCCACAATACTGAATGTATCGAAAGCTAAAAAAGGCACCGCACTGGGAGACGTTGCCTGTCGTGGTACAGAAGGAACACTGTGGTGGTACTTCCGTGGCTAATTCTTCTCACTGGACTCTTTCAACCCATCTTGACACGCATGCAGCCTAACCGAAGTGTGTTATGTAAAGCAGCAGACAGGCCCTGACTGTGGAGTTTCCAACGAGAACCTGTGTACGTGCACCCGACTCCTCCACGCGATGACATCCACCTGACCCACTCACTGGTTGTTAGTAAATTCGTCAGCCTCCCCTCACTTGACTTTCCTACAGGTAAATGGATTTCATCTCCATTAACATCTCTCAGGGGCTTTAAAGGGATAGGAACATATTTTGTGCTACTACTGGCTACTATTTTTGATCGGCTGCCTATTACACAGCTCACGGTTCATGCAGCCGAAACTGAAGGCCTGACCTCCCCCCACCAAAAGCCAGCAAAATCCCTCTTTAGCCATGGCTGCCCCTCTCTCAGTGAGAGGGCATTCAGCTTCTCCTATTTCTCCAACACCTTGCAGTCATCCTTGCCTCCTCTTTTATTCTCATACCACACTCCAACCTTGAACTCTAGTTTCAAAATACATCCAGAATTCTGCCACTTCCCACCCATCCACGGGCACCCCCCTGGCCTATACGCATGACCTGCAATACCCTACTTTGCTCCTCAACACTGTCTTCCCCACGTGGCATCCCGAGGGATCCTGTTGAAGTCTAGGTCAGACCGTGCCCACCTCTGCTCAGAACTCCGGGACATCCCTCCTCTGACTCCAAGGTAAAGCCACAGTCCTCCTGATTCCCTACTAGGGCTGTGCTGACACAGTGTCACACCAGCTGGGTGGCTTCCATGTAGAAGAGGGTTGTCCTCATTCTGGAAGCTAGAAATTCAGGATCAAGGGGTTGGCAGGGTCAGTTCCCTCTGAGGGCTGTCCCCAAGCTTCCGGTGGTTTGCTGGGGATCATTGGCACTTCTTGGCTCCGAGAGCATCAGTGCAATCCGTGCCTCCTCTGCACATGGTGTTCTCCCAGGGAGGGTCTGTTTCCAAATGTCCCCTCTTTTGAAGGACCCTAGTCATAGGGGATTATTGCGTCTGTCATGATCCTGTTTCCTAATAAGGTCACATCCTGAGGGACGGGGTGTTAAAACTTTAATGTAAGAATTTGGGGGACACAGTTCAACTCATGACACTCAATAGGGCCCACGGGGTCTGACTGCTGAGCTCCCCTTTTCCCTGCCCCCAACCCTGTGTGTCTCCCACCGAGTCACTCCACGCCAGACCCTACTGCCCATGTGCACACCAAGACATCCCCAGCTCACTTTGTCACCTTCCTCAAGCCTTTGCCCCAGAAGTCACTTGTCAATGAGCTCCACGCAAACCACCCTATTTCAAAGTAAAACCTAGTCCCCTGACTCAGCTCACTCCAATGCTCTTGACCTTACTGCTCTTTTCTTTCTATAGCACTTAACCACCTTCTAATTTAATATATAGCCTATTGTTTATTACATTTATAGCTTCTTGTTTATATTTGTCTCCTCCCTTCAAAATGCGAGCTCCTTAAGGGGAAATATTTCTGTTTATTTTCTTCGCAGATTTTTCTGATTCCTAAGGAAAATCGTGACTCGGTCAGAGCTCTTAGCTTAAGAAGTTCTGAAGGAACAGTGTGACGAGTGGAGAACTCTGCAAAGGGTCCCTAGGGAGACGTGCACTTTTCACCTAGACCATATGAGCTTGTTAGAGCCACAGGGGCTGTGCTTCGGGCAAACAGCAGAGGCTGTTTGCAAGAAACAAACAGCTCAGTCTAGATATGGTACAGCAATCAAGCGAGGGAGCCTGAAAATTTGCTTTATTATTTCTGTTTAGAAGTTTGAATGAACCATTTTGCCTGCGTAGACCATCAGAAATTGTCACTGCACGCTCTTACCACCAAAGGTCACGGTGCTACAACAAATAATATTTGCATGTCTTCATTTAACAGTCCCAGAAGTCATGGGCAGGTAATAAAATTTTATTTTATACAAATGTTCTGCATAGGAAAAAAATAAAGACATATCTGGGGAAATAAAAAAAGTAAATGGCTTTCTTTCATTTATTTGTTTAGTCTTTATTTCGATGTTCCTCGTGTAGGAAGACTGGGCACAGATGCCACCAGGGATGTCACACCTGCAGCCTACTTGTGCACCAGCACCCGCGTGTTCCTGGTGCTCTCGGGGCTCTCACGCCGAGGCATCCACTCTCTCACCTGCTGGGACTGGCAGCATTGTTGTCAGAGATGACTGGGCAAGTTGTAGCGGCAGATTTTGCTGAAATCCGGCTGTTTTTGTGTCTCTGAGTTCTCGGAGATACCCCGGGGTCCTTAAAACAAATTCTTTTGTAAGCCAATACTGCTCTGGACCACCAAGCATACATGTGTCTGACATATGTTGTCCACAGTCTAGGCCACATGGCCTGTGTTTCCTTGACGTGATGTTTCCGTATGTGACGCAGGCTCTCTCAGGCGCAATAAGAACCATGCCTTTCAAAGTGATGCTTATTGACAGCAGATGGGCAGAGAGCGCCCGGAAGTGAGGCTTCTGCTGCCAAAGCAAATGGGCGTCACGCCAGGAGGTAGGCACAAAGATCCGTGGTGTGTGTATGCACAGTCTCCTGACCAAAATTCTCACATATAATATAAGCTTTTAAATATTTAAACGAGTATTTATCATTAGGATAAACAAATGCTTACTTAGTCCTATTGCCTCGATGGCAACATTGATATTTCACCCAGGTTTTCAAATGTAAATATTACCGATATATTCAGGTCACTGAATTTTTTAGCTGCATTGATTTTTTTTGTTTCATTTACATGACATCTTTGAAAATGAATGCTACCCTTTGCTTTAGGTGCTGATGCATAGCTTCAACTCTGCAATTTATAAATGCATTATTCAGATCCTAGCTTTAATGGGCACTGGAAATCAGCCATTTCTTTCTTTCTGAAATCAGTCTATCAGCCTCTCCTGCCACCACCTCTGTTATTGACTGGGGATACTCAGACTGTTCTAGAAAATAAGCAAAAGCAGGTATGAAAAAGACAAATATTCATATCGATACACTCCCATTTACAAACCCTATCACCCAACAGTTTTCGAAGCCCCTGAAGGATGTGCACTTATATTATATTTTATCCTCAGAAGTAGCAGAGCTGGTACGGATACACCCCAGGCAAAGACAGTTATTGCTCTGCCCCCACCACGCCTCTGCTCAAGGACCCCTGGTTGGTGGCACCATCCTGCCATCTGCAAAGAGCCTTGTACCTGTCTCCCATTTGAAGCGGACATGGCAAACTAAGAAAGCATTTTTATGGGAGTTATGTTGAAAGATGATCTCAAAGCGGGGGACTGGGAGGAATGGAGGTACACTAGAGGTGTAAGTGAATAGTACGGCCACCTTTCTATTCCAAGGACTCTTGTCCCTAACCAGTGTGTTTGTCCAACATAGACTTATTTCTCACAAACTATACAGAAAGCCTCTGTCTATAGCTAGAGAAGAGAGTCAAATACTGAGAAACACAGGCGTCACCCGCTGGATTTCAGGAGGTGAATGGGTAGAAGTGGGAGTGCTCAGCCCCCCGCGGGCGAACCCCATCCAGGGTCCCCTGCAGTCTCCCCTGACGGGCACCTCCCTGCACAGCCCCAGTGGATGGGGGGCTGGCTCACTTCATAGATGGGGAACCCAGCATCAGAAAGGCCCAGGGATTTGCCCTCCACTGTGAGATTTGTAATGCATGGAACTGCATCTGCTTGTGGCCAACCCCTCCGGTTGCCTGGGACTGAGGGATGTCCCAGGTCATGGCACTTTTAGGCCTGGGCAAACAGGGGTGGCTGTTCCCCTTATTAGAGCCCAGGGATCTTTAGTGCAATTCAAGTTCTCCTACCAACGCCAATGTACTCAGTGTACGTGTGTGTGTGAAGTGGGTGTTGGAATTCATAATAGAAGAAAAGAATTCTCTAGTGACTAGTAAAAATAATCTAGTTGTACATTAGAAGATCTAATTCACTGATTTTTATTATTAAAGCCTTTTAGTTACATACTTCTTTAAATATTTAATTAGTCTCCTGAGAAAGCAACAAATTAATGGCAGAAATTCAATTGTAACCCATATTTCTACACAGTGACCTTTCATGTTGATTACAGCATTGAGGTTTTCTATTTTGTATTGGATTTTCCATATATTTTAATCATTTCCTAGTTTCTAGCTTCATCTTGAAAGAGTCATTTCATCTAGTCACTTGTTTGATCTCTGTTCTAAGGGCTAATATTTCATGAATCTCCTTGTTTCTCAGAGTTCTTCTAAAAAGGATGTGCAACAAGACAATGAAGAACTTGAGCCACATTCTCAATAACCTCTCTGAATTCAAATCCCATGCCACTTTCTTCCTGTGAGACTTAGAAAAGAGGCTGTGATTCTCTGTACTTCAGATTCCTCATTTGCAAAATGAAAATAATCACAATACTACCTACTAAAGTGGGCCTAAGGACTCAAAGGTTATTTACATCTGTAAGATTTACAATGGTCCCCGGAACAGTAAGTACTTAACAACTATTAATTAGCTAATGTTATTTGCACATAGAATGTAATTATCTTTATATTTGTAAGACTTTAAGGTCATAACTGATTTTTAGGACTTCCGGCCAAGATGGAGGCGTAGGTAGACACACTGTGCCTCCTCGCACAATCAAAATAAGGCCAACAACAATCTAGAAACAAAATAACAACCAGAACTGACAGAAAATCGAACTATATGGAAGTCGGACAACTAAGGAGCTAAAACAGACACATTCATCCAGACCAGTAGAAAGGGTGGAGTAGGCCACCGGGTGGAGAGCAGTCACGACAGTAAAAGCGGTGGCACCGAGTGTGCAAGGCACCCCGAATGCATGAGATGGTAGCAGGCAGACCCTGGGCTTGGGGCAACAGCTGGCAGACCTCAGGCGCTGCCTGGCAATGGGCAGACCCAGCAAGGCACTCATTGTGAAGCGAGGCACTACACACAAGGCAGCTGGTGAGCCAGGTGGTCCCACATCCATGTGTGAATAAACCAGGAGGAACAACTGGGGAGCAAGACAGACCCACAACCCAGGGTTCCAGCAGGGAAATTAAGCCTCAAACCTCTTACTGAAAATACCTGTGGGGGTTGAGGCAGAAGTGGGAGAAACTCCCAGCCTCCCAGGAGAGTCCACTGGAGAGACCCACAGGGTCCTAGAACGTACACAGACTCACCCACCTGGGAACCAGCACCAGAAGGGCCCAGTTTGCTTGTGGGAAGTGGCAGAGGGGACTGAGATCCGGCAGAGAGTGAAGCAAGTGCCATTGTTCCCTCTTGGACCCCTCCCCACAGACAGCAGCACAACACAGCCACATGGGTTGCCCTGCTCTGGTGAATACCTAAGGCTCCACCCCTTACTATGTAACAGGTGTGCCAAGAAACACAAAAAAATGGCCCAAATGAGAGGACAAATCAAAACTCTGGAAAAAATACAACTAAGTGACGAAGAGATAGCCAACCTATCAGATGCAGTGTTCAAAATACTGGTCATCAGGATGCTCACAGAATTGGTTGAGTATGGTCACAAAAGAGAAGAAAAAGTGAAGACTATGAAAAGTGAAGTAAAGGAAAATGCACAGGGAACCAACAGTGATGGGAAGGAAACTGGGACTCAACTCAATGGTTTGGACCAGAAGTAAGAAATAAACAGTCAACCAGAACAGAATGAAGAAACAAGAATACAAAAAATGAGGAGAGGCTTAGGAACCTCTAGGAAAACTTTAAACATTATAATATCTCAATCCTAGGGGTGCCAGAAGGAGAAAAGGACAACAAATTGAAAACTTATTTGAAAACATAATGGAGAACTTCCCCAATCTGGCAAAGGAAATAGACTTCCAGGAAGTCCAGGAAGCTCAGAGAGTCCCAAAGAAGTTGGCTCCTAGGAAGTACACACCAAGGCACATCATAATCACATTACGCAAGATTAAAGATAAGGAGAGAATCTTGAAAGCAGCAAGAGAAAAGAAGACAGTTACCTACAAAGGAGTTCTCATTAGACAATCTGCTGATTTCTCAAAAGAATACTTAGAGGCCAGAAGGGGCTGGAAAGAAGTATTTGAAGTCATGAAAGGCAAGGACCTATATCCCAGATTACTGTATCCAGCAAAGCTTTCATTTAGAATGGAAGGGCAGATACAGTGCTTCCCAGATAAGGTCAAGTAAGGGAGTTCATCATCACCAAACTTTTATTATATGAAATGTTAAGGGGACTTGTCTAAGAAAAAGAAGATAAAAAATATGAACAGTAAAATGACAACCAACTCATAACTATCAAAAACCAAACCTAAACAAAAATAAAAACAAACTAAGCAAACAACTAAAACAGGAATAGAATCACAGAAATGGAGGTCACATAGAAGGTTATCAGTTGGGAAGGGAAGGGGCAGAAAAGGGGAAAAGGTACAGGGAATCGGTAGCATAAATGACAGATAGAAAATAGACAGGGGGAGGTTAAGGAGAGTAAGGGAAATAGAGAAGCCAAGGAACTTGTATGTACGACCCATGGACATGAACTAAAGGGAAGGGAATGCAGGTGGGAGGGGGTGTGCAGGGTGGAGGGGAATGGGGGGGAAATATGACAATTGTAATAGCATAGTTAATAAAATATATTTTAAAATAAAAATAAGGAGCAAAATTAATGAACAAATAGAAAAAGACTCCTATATACAGAGAACAGACTGACAGCTGTCAGAGGGGGTGGGGCGTTAATGGGGCTGGGTGAAAAAGCTGGAGGGATTAAGAACTACAAATTTGTAGTTACAGAATAGTTCCAGGGATGTAAAATACAACACAGGGAATATAGTCTATAATATTGTAATAAATAGGTACCATACCAGGTGGGTCCTTGAAATATCAGGGGGACAACTTTGCAAAGTATGCTATTAACTAACCACTATGCTGTACACCTGAAACTAATACAAAGTAATATTGAATGTCATCTGCAATTGAAAAGTAAAATTAAAAAATGAAGGGAAAACAAGAAGAATCTGATAAAATAACAAAGATACCAACACTGTGATTGCTCGCTGGCCATCTGGGTAAGGAAAGTCAGGTGCGTGGAGGAGGCCAGTGCGAGGCTGCAGCAGGTGTAGGAGTGAATGGAAGGAAGCATACATGACAATGGAAACTCTTTCCCAGGGCCGGAAATGAAGAAAGAATGGGACCGTTAGAGGAATATCGATGTTAGAGAAGTGTGACTCAGTCCGCCTCCCCCCAGTGGGTAAGAGCACAGGTGGGGCTCTTTGGGGAGACCGCTAACCAGGGTAAATGAGGAACTGAGATCCAGTGGGAAACAGTCAGGACAGAATGAGAGTGAACACTGTCGGAAGCAAAGAGCAGTGCAGCAAAGGTGCACAGTAGGTCAGGAATTGTCTAGGGCAGCATTTCTGTCTTGCAGGTGGCTTCCTTGTGGCCACTGCCCTGTACCTGGCTGATCTGGAAAAAAAAGGCATGAACTAGCAGAGTGTTCCAAAGCTGAAGAAGAGGACGAGGGCTGGGAGATTCAGATTTACAGGATGTTCCAGTTGGAAGAGGTTGTGGGGACTGGGGGGTCTAGAATGGGCTGCCCCTAAGGTGCCTCAGTGGTATGCAGCTTCCTTTGAGCTAAAGGCACTTTGAGCTGCAGGCTCCAGAGAAACTCCTCCCCCCCTCCACCCCCCACTACCCAGGAGAATTTGACTTAGAGGCTTTGCATATAAAAGATTAGCAGAGATAATGTCTTTTGACCTAAATATAGAGCCCGGCAACCTTCTGTTTATTAAGTACCTGCTCTTCTTACTATCCTGCAGTGACCTTTTGAAGCCCTGAAGGCACCTTACTTTGTTCCTAGGTCAGGGTGCCTTGTGTCCCTGCCTCAATCCCCCTTCAGTCTCAGAACCTCTCATGTATGTGCGGTTCCCACACACTTGAGGGTAAACTCTTGTCCATCTGCCTTCCTGTTGGTTTGATAACAAAGACAAGACTCAAAGGCAAACCTTTCTGTCCCTGAAGCCCTGCCTCCGGCTGACGCCCTCTTGCGGGGTTGCTGATACTGCAGCCCAGGAGTTCCAGGGGAAGCCCAAGGCGGTAAAGGTGGCTGCTGGCTCTACCCCCTGGGCCCCCCAGACAGCGGCCGTTTGCTAACACAGGAGAGTGCAGTTGGATGCGGCTGCCACATTTGTTAAGGTCTGTATCCTTGGATAGAACGCTTTTTTTCCCATCTAATTATAAGCCTTTCATTGGGAAATTCAGCTTTTGGTGGAAGCGGAGATACGGCAGTGCTCCCTCGGTGTCCGTGTCTATCTACATTCATTAGGTCACTTATGTGCCACTCCAGGAAGTATCAGCATTGATACTTCCACCTGGCAGAAGGTGAGGTGACTTAACACAGTGATGCGAAACCCCCAATGCAGATTTGCAAGTGGAATTAGAACACAGCCTGAGATCTAAATGTCAGGCTCCTCCGTTCTCTCTTTCTAGGGCTGTGTTAGCCAGTGAAGGATGAAAGTAAATCATATGGAGAGTGGTTCCGTCCTCTAAAGCCCCAAAGACTCAATGGGCTGCTGCTCTGTTGCCTTAAACAGCATTAACATCCATAGTCTCAGAAGCCCGGTTTGGACGTGGGCATCAGGCATAAGTGGTGTTTATTTTCACACGTCGTAATTATCAGTGTAATCCAGGCCATGTGTTTCCTGCGTGAATGCTTCGCCAGTCATCCCTAAGTGGGGAACCTTATTTGTATCATGCCTCTGATTGTCTCAACTCTTCATTTTAGATTTGCCAGATACTACTTCACAATCGGACGCTAAGGCCTCAGTAATCAGTGCAATAAATCAACGTGCCATCTCACTTCTTCAAGCGGCTGCCTTGTCCCTCCCAGAAAATGGAGGTGGACTAACCTGCCTTGTAAAATGGCCTGGGCTTTGGGGCCTAAAACTGGATTGACGCATCCTTGCCTAAGAGAGAGGCTAATAAAGAATTGCAGGAATCTGCCTGGCTGGTGTAGCTCAATGGATTGAGCGCGGGCCTGCAAACCACCCGATCGCGGTTCAATTCCTAGTCAGGGCACATGCCTGGGTTGCAGGCTAGTTCCCAGCAGGGGACTCATGAGAGGCAACCATACATTAATATTTCTCTCCTTCTCTCGTTCCTTTCCCCTCTAAAGATAAATAAACAAAATCTTTAAAAAAAGAATTGCAAGAATTTATAAACTTTGTGATCTCCAGACTTAAGAAAATGAGTGACTTGAATATAGCTGACATAGGATGAATACCACCTCATAGTCCATGACGTGTCTCACCAGATGCTACCAGACTGTGTGCTGTAGTTAAGCATTTTCCATAATTTGATGAAATGTGAGTACTTGTGACATGGCCAGTATTTGGTACTTAGAGGACAAAGAGTCGGAGCTTTTTCTTTCAGGTTGTTGGAGAGCTGCAGCAGTCAGTAAATTGCTGTGATCTTTGGAAAATTGTATACAATTTGTTGAAAAACATACATTCCTCTAAGCATATCCCTTAATCCCTTTAGCAATGGGGGTCACGTTCAAGGGCAGGACTTACAAAAGGTTATGTCAAAATCCTGGACTACCCCAGCCCTGTTTCTCTGGGGATGCCAATCTGTGTGTGTCTCATTAGAACCAAATTCAAGAATTGTAACATTTGATTGGCACTCTTCAGATTATAAAGCGCTGTAGCACGTATTATCTCATTTTACCTCCTTAATGACCCTCTGACAGGATGAGGGAATACTGTCTACATTTCATAAAAGAGGAGAAACAGAGGCTCAAGGGAGAACTTAAAGGATTTGTCCCACATCACAAGACTAATAAGGGCGGACTAGGACCTGAGCCTACACTTCCAAGTCCAAGGTCAGTGATGTCTCTGTTCGTCCTCATCAGCTTCCTCCTTGGGAAATGTTCACAGAGAGGGAGCTATCACATTCTTAAGTCCTTAAGAAAAAAGACCTTAATAAATTAATAAGGTTGTGTTTAATTACTGGAAATCAAGTATCCTCCCTTTTTATTGCAATGATAAGTTATGAGAACTTCCCAAAACTCAAAGCGGACTGCAATGAGCAACCTGAAGGCTGATGGGTCGTGAATAAGACCCTAAATGCAGCCGACTGTTCTCAGCCAACTGCCATTCCCATCCTATGTGCCTGGGTTGTTTTTTTTTCCACAACCATGATCAAAGTTTGCTTTCACCTTACCCATCTACCTCTTTTGTAACTGACCTCAGGCAATGGCGTAGCAGCGCGAGCCCGTGGGTCGGGCACCGCTCCTTCCTCCGTGGTGTTATTAGGATGCTGGGGAGGCTGGGCTGGTGAACGCCAAGAAGGAATCTTTTCACGTTCTATTTAAAGATCTTGTTATGTTTTCCCATGAAAAGGAATAAACATAGAATTGTTACATAAAAGACTGTCTAATGGCCATTATTGGGTGTGATAAAGGTACCTCTCTAGAATGTTTTGCATGGTAAGAAAAGCACAAACATAATGAACATGTGATACATGCCCAACAGGGTGCCATGGATCACTTACCACCAGAGACATCAGCACGAAAAGTATAGTATAAAATTCCTACGGAGAACAGGATGAGAAGATGAAACTAAGTTGTATTCATAAGTGCCACTATATGGAAAATGTGAAATAATCTTATACTGGATTTTCTTCCAGAGAATTTCACAGCTATAAGTATGAAAATATGTTAGAGACTGAAAGAAGAAATCCCTCAGTGAGCAGAGACACGACTAAAGGTCGTTGGTATGCTTCGCACACACACAGACGCAGTTGCAGGATCCAAAAGTAGCCATTTATAAAACCAACCAAACAACAACAGCAATAAAACCTCTGACAAAGCAAGTGTCCCAACTTCCTCTTGCTTGTTTTTGACCCTGTGATGGCTGCGTGCCCGAGCCATTGTTCAAGGTGGCAGAGGCAGCAATGACTTCATTCTGCCCTAAAACTGGTCTGATTCCCTGAAGCCGGCACCGTTAAATCGTCACTACTCCAGACTGGTATTTCAATTTCCAGCCCCTTTTGCCAAAACACTCATTTTTTAGCTTTCAGGCTGCCTCAGTTCTTTCCTATTCCTTATCAGTTCCAGTCTATGAGATCAGAGTAGAAATTTACTGTGCACCATAGACTTATTGCAATATTTAGCTTAAGGCGATGGATGAGAACAACCCAGCCCCTACGAGAAGACTGCTTCCTCATGCTTCCCTGCCCCCTGCCCTGCCTTATCCCCAGCCAAGCATCCTTATCCGTGACAGGGCTGCAGGGTAATAGTCTTTGAACCACAAATGTAAGATGCTCTGCATCCATCAGGAATGAGCACCTAAGCTGAAATAGACAAGTCCATGTCTCCTGGGGCAATGCTCTGAAACTGAAAGAAAGCCGACTTTGTGCCTCTGAGCAGTGCACTTGGAGAGTTCCTCCGAATCAAAAATCCTACTGAATGCCTACATTTTTTTCCTCGAGATCTAGACCTAGGTCTCCAGAGGAATGGGTCCAATCTATTTCGGAAGCTGAGATCTCCTTTCATTTACTAGTGACTCACGTCTAAAGCTGTGGATAAACTGGAAAAGGCTCGGAAGGCCTGGAGAAGAACGAGTCACAGTTTGGAAGAAATGACTGGTTATGGGAGGTAATAAGAGGTCACAGGTGTGCAGTTTGTCCCAGCAAGTCTCAGAGAAGTCATGGCCTCGCATCTCACGAGCGAAAATGTGAGAAAGGCACACAAACCTCTTGGCTGGGTTAAAAGGAAATTAACCAAAAAAGCGGCAGGGTAGGGGGTAGGTTTTCAGAAATATCTATAAAGGACACATGGACAAAACCAAGGGGGGTGGGGTCGGGGTGGTAGGTGGGGTTGGCTGGGGGGTGGGGGGAATGGAGACAACTGTACTTAAACACAAACTTTTTAAAAGTTAAAAAAATAAAAAGAAAAAATTGTCATTAATGAAAGGAACAAATTAAGCTTTAGATCTTCCCTTTGTGCCCCAATTTTATTGTATTTTTTATGAGAATGTCTGTTTTTTTATGGGTACAAATAAAGAGATTGCTGTGGTTACTGTTAAAGAATAAAAACAAAACAGAAATACAGTGCAATACGCCTGCGTGTTAAGCCCCTGAACAAGATTCCAAAGTACAGTTCATGCAGTCAGGCTTCCAACTAGATCTAAACACCAAAACAAACAAATAGGCCAGAAAAGGGGTGGCAGCAGAAACGTAACAGGGCACAGCCAAGAGGGGGGCCCCAAAAAAGGGATTTGGAGTGGGGTCCGGGGTCCAGAATTCAAGGTGTCCAGAAAATATTAAGATGTCCTCACCCCTCCGCCCCTCCACAGGTGTAAGTTGGGGAAGGGACAAGTGGAGCAGGGCCATTGAGAGCTGTTTTGTACAGCAAAGGTTTCGCAGCTAACCTCTAGAATGGTTATTTAACATATCTATAACCTTTAACTGGTTTCATAGATATGTTAAATAGCTGTGGCCATGCTTTGAGCTGGGGAGAAGAGTTTGACTTCTACCCAGGATGTAACTGGGGGCTGGTCCCCTGAGTTACAGCACCTGCGTGAGAGCTTGGAGTTGATTGGATCCACACCATGGGGCCACACCTGCCCAGACTCACTATGGCAGCCCAGTAAAGCTGGGAGGGTGTGGGAGTCCTGGCAGGTGTAACCGATTGTGGGAGGAGTCGGAAATGGGGCTGCAAAAAAGGACTGGCTCGGGGATTTAAACTCAGATGCGGCAGCCATTGCGGGGAGAGACATGCGGTTTGGGGCAGAGTGAGGGCTCTCTCTTGCCCAGGTGAAAGAGAACCACTTGGCTTTGCCAGAATGGGGACCCCTGCAGCCAGGTGAAGAAGAAAGCCACAGGCTTTTGGTCAGAGTGCTGACCCCTGCAGCTTTGGTAGAAGAGGCCCACACGGCTTTGGGGTGCTCCCTTTGGCCACGTGGCCTGGGAAGCAGGAGAGACTTCGCCTGAAAGAAGGGTGAAAGAACTCTTTGCCAGTAAGTCGTGAGAAGGTGCCACATGACTTTGAATTCATTGGAGATCCTGCCTGGATGGCAACACAGCTGTTGGTGCCAATGGCCTGATGCTTCTTTTCCTGAGATACGGTACCCCAAATTAGGGCAGGGGGAGAAGGAAGCACTGTGGGCATCTGTGGTTATCCTAAACTACTTTGATATTTTTATGGGGACATGGGGTCACTGCTTTAAGTCTGTATAGCTTTGAATAAACCTTTCCTTTCCTTTTCACAAATCTCTGGCATTGAGAGATGTCTTTCCTCTGGCAGCGGACAGACGAGCCCAGTAGGTATTAGTGCACCGTCCTTGGGAGGGGACCCTGTTTTCTGTAAGTTTTCGGCATCCCTGGGTGGGCCAAATATTACCCCCTCCCTTGGACCTGTTGTTCTGTAACAGAAATGCCTTCTCTTAAAACATAAATAACCCCAATAAAATGGAACTGCACCTGATTCCTTTAAAATAAGCCAGGTCAAGTCGGGAATGGGAAAGAGAGAGATACAATGAACTTGGCCGTACACTGATCATTGATTACATTGGGCTGTAGCGCTCTCTATCATACTCTTTCTACTTTTGCGGATAATGGAACTGTCCATAATAAAAAGGTTTAAAAGATATTTAATAAATATATAAACAGGGCAAGTCTGGGATCTGCTTTTTAATAGCACATTGTTCAAAAAGAAGAAGAATCAAAACTGTTAACATGGCCTTTATGCCGATTAATTTCCTTAACGGCACCTGTGCACCAGCTCAAACCTGAAGGTTACAAACTTTGATCAGTTCTCCTTAAATTACTTGTTTAGGTTGGTTCATAGTTGTATACAGGGATTTATCGATTAAAGTACAAACAATTTTAATTATCTTCCTATTTTCTATATAAAAGAACTTGAAGAGGATTAAAGCCTGAGTTTAACCTTTATACTTTGAGAGACAAAACCTTTTCTTTGTGGGGAGACAATTCTGCACAGGGTAGTGGGGGAGGAATCTGGGTTTCTATACATCTTGCAAATAGAGGCAGAGATCGTGTTTGGTCAAAGACTAGCTTTTCAAGGATCTTTGTAGAAACAGCCTTGAAACGCAGACATGATTTCTCCCTCCAGAGCAGGCGTGCTTTGCACTAGGAGAGTTTGGGTTCCCCACGCTCGGGGCTCTAACAACCACATACGCAGGCATCACCCGCCCCTGTTTTACAATGCTTGTGAGGACTGGGTCTCACAGGGTCCACATCACATAGGCTGATGACGCTCATGCTTCTCACTGTACTGTGAGCACTGAAGTCCTTTCTCTCCGACTCAGGGGTCTCGTGACTGTTGCCAGCAGCATCCCCTGAAACAGCAGCAAGATAATCCATGTGCCCACAAGTAGAACAAAACCTCAGAGCCTTCACCAATCTTGACCCTGCTAAGACCGAAGCGGTGAATCCAACATGCCAGGCAGGACAGCGCCCTACACGGAGACTGGCTGCAAGAAGGCTTCCGCTGAGTGCACTTTGAAAGACTCGAGTTCAAGATCAGCACTGCCAGCCAAGTGAGCCAGCGGTGGGCGGTACCAGGCCCACCATGAATGCCCGCCCTGTGCGGACGCTTGTTTGCCTGCCAGCTCCGTGGGGGGGGGGGGGGGNGGCGGGGGGGGGGGGGGGGGGGGGGGGGGGGGGGGGCTCAGGAAATGGTTACTGAACCAAAGTGCTTGTTGAATTGTTAGAGTCCAATTCTGGACTTTCATGGATTGAATACCGAAGAACCATACATTACTTACGGTGATGTTTTGATTTCTTCACCCTCTTTTTTAAATCAGAAGTTCTTCAACAATTAAATGAAAAGAGGCATTTTACATTTTGTATGCCAGATATAACTATTGACGCTGTTTTTGTTTACTTTTAATATAAACAATTAGATCATTTCTCTACTACACTAAAAGAGAATTTTAAAACAAAAATGACAATCACAAGTCATTGTTTATTATTCTAAGTTCTAAATAACTATGAAATACTATCATGCCGAAATCGAGGTCTAGTGTATCGTGATATCAAAACATCTGCCGATCTCTCCCACACCTGAAACATCCTCCTTTGCTCATGGAGAAACGCCCCCCTTTGCTCATGGAGAAACGCCCCCCTTTCCTCATGGAGAAACGCCCCCCTTTCCTCATGGAGATGGCCAAAGTCTTCAAAGTGACCAGAGACAACGTTGCCCTCCAGGGCTAAACCAGGACTGGTGTTCCCACAGGACTGGTAAATCCCTGAGATAATTTGTATTATCCACAAAGAATAATGTGTGGCTCTTCCCAAAGGATCAATACGCAGATTTTGTAACAATAAATAAATAAGAGGGACAAATACAGCTTGATTTTGGACTTGTCTCCCCTTGTGCTTACGTGGCCCGTGTTCATTTCCCAGCATGCCACATGTAGATATGGTGATATCACTGGGAAATACAAGAAAAGGGGACTCTTACTGCTCCCCGCCTCAGAAAGGCACACCTTTGACCGTTGGATTTTTAATGAGGCGGTTATGTGGGCAAGCCCAGGAATAGGCTTGTTTTTATCAAAGGGGCCTGCCTGAAAAGATGGGATATAATTTATTTTAGCAGATGTAGCTCCACACCAAAACTAAAAATGCTCTCAGTGGCAATGAACATGAAAAAATATAACTTTTGCCATTGTCCTCTGTGTTTCATAGGCAGTTTTGATGAAATGCCAGCAAACTGCTCTAAACACATTTTTAGGACTTGATTTCACATGTATGGAGTAAACCTACAGCAGAAACTCAGATTTAATAACCATGGCTTGAGGTATTCCTAGGATTCCATCACGATTGGCTGGGTGAATTATTTACTAAACTGGGGAAAATTAGAGGAACAACGATTGGCAGGGAGGGAAAGGAGGGTGTTTTTAAACATATTCAACTGAAGATGAGACATAAAATAGCTAAGAGAAGATGCCCAGCACCAACGAGACACCTTCAATAGGCATAATTTGAGATCTGTCAAAATCCAGATTATATCAGAAGTCCTGACAATGAGGGAGGTTATCTAGACAGAACATGAACAAGTTTCGTACACAACTCCAACGCTGCAGTCTGGGAGGAAGAGATAAGGGAAGGAAGCGCAGAAGCTACGTCCCGTGAGATAACGGGCAACCAAAGAGTCTCAAAAAGGGCAAAATCAGCTTTAACGAAGGTTGCTGATTGATCGTGTGCACCATTAGAATGTGGAGGATTTTGAAAGATGGAGTCATCTAGTGACCTTGAAAAAGGAGTTCCTATTTGTGGAAAGAAGAAAGAAAGGAATGAGTTGAAGAATTAAAAAAAAAAAAGGAGGCGGGCAAGGAGAGAAAATGTGTAGAGGCCAGTTTTGACCATTTCAGTAACAGAGACTAGTGGAATAGTAACCAAAGCAGGGACACAGAGCGTCCAGGAAGAGCTCCGCCGTAGCCAAAGAGGCCGGATGTAGAGGAAGAAGTCGAACATGCAGGAGAGAGAGGATATTCCCGTCGAGAGCAAGTCCTGGGAGGGTGAAATGGAAGGGATGCAGAGCACGGGCCGCGAGTTTGGATGCAGGAGGAAAGGGAAAGGGGGTGGAGGTACAGGCACAGGAGCAGATTTGGAGAGGGCAGAATAAAGACGTATCCTATTAATGGCTTGTATTTCCTTGAGTGACATGTAAGACAAGGCCATTGGATAAAGCAATGGGTGGCCCGCAATGGAAAGTTTGAGGACTGGAAAGTATGAAATTGTCATGACAGAGGATTGTGAGTTTCTTAGTGAAATGGGTTGGCTGTAATAGAATTGTTCAACCTGTATCTGAGCACGGTTTCGTAGTACACTATTTATCTTCATACACATAACTCTTCTTGATGAAACTGAGGGCTCACTTCAATGTGTTGGGTATACTTTATAGCAATGATAGGTTAGAGTGTGATCCGCAGTTTTGGCAGCTCGCAGCTGTTTTCACTTTCCCTCTTGAATGCCAGGGATCCACTGACGACGCTGCTGTGAACCTGTGGGCCCTCAGAAATTTAGGAGTGGCCAGGCAGGGTCAAGCTTCCCCGGGCGTCTGATGCCAAAGAGAGAACTCCCTTAACAATCTCAGTTTGAGTCTCACTGTCCAAAAAACTACATAAACGATCACTGTAAGCCAAGGTGATGCTATAGAGCCCTTGCATAGGGATTGTCAATGAGGCTAGAAAAGTAATAATTCGGTGGCCACTAAGTGCTGTGGATAACCTAAAGGGGACAAGCTTTTAAGGCTGCCAGGTCACTCCAGGACATACAGAGAACACTGCAATAATAAACCAAAACATACACAGGCTATGACTCAGCATCTGCCACAGCTTCCGTAAAGAGTTTCCTGTCTGAGCCCCCTCCTCCTTCCACAAAAGGCAACATGCTGTCATCACATGAGCCTCTCTCTGGGGACAGCCAACCAGACCAGGGCAAGTCTGTGGCTCAGTGGCCTACAGTGTGTGGGATAGGAAGCTCTGCATAACAGGAATGTAAGACGGGGACTAGTTGAAACAATCAGATAATTTTTTTTAAGATTTTATTTATTTTAGACAGAGGAGAAGGAAGGGAGAGAGAACAGAAACATCAATGTATGGTTGCCTCTCGCATGCCCCCTACTGGGGACCTGGCCTACAACCCAGGCATGTGTCCTGACTGGGAATTGAACTGGTGACCCTTTGATCCACAGATCAGTGCTCAATCCACTGAGTCACTCCAGCCAGGGCCAGATATGGTTGTTTTTTTTGCGGGGCGGGGGGTGGGGGAGATTTTTAATTCAAAACAGAGAGAGAAGGGGCGTGCACACACTGAGCTACTGGGGAAAGGACAGAAACCTAATGATGTATAAAGAAAAGCAGGAACAATAGTAGTAGATCATTAGCAGAGCAATCTGCATGAATTTTTGGTGCAATGCATCTTGGGATTTCTGAGTCTATCGTATTCATAGCACATACATCTAATTAAGGGCAACCTCCAGCATTCTTCTGGAGGCAGAGTGTTACAAAGGAGCCCTAACGAGCTCCACCTCCCTGCGTGCACATCTTTAGATCCTCTGCTCCTTCTCTGACTGGGAGATTTTCCCTGTGGGCCACAGAATGATAGCCAACGTGATGCACTCTGAAGCTTGTCCTTTTGGTATGCTGTCCTTTGAAAGTGAGGCGCCGTGCAATGGAGAAGCCCAGACTGATCTGCTGCGCAACGAGAGGCTACATGGAGGATCACCCTAGAGGATGACAGCTGAGTCCCCAGCTGACTATGCTGTAGGTGGGACCTCAGCTGCACTGCATGGAGCCGCAGAACCACCCACCTGAGCCAGTCAACCCACGGGATCCGGAGAAAGAGCAACGCAATGTATGGTTGTTTCAAGCCCTTGAGTCTTGCCCGTGCTTTGTTACACAGCAATGAGTACTTGAAACATTCCCAATACCTTGGAACACCTTCCGTAAGGAGCCACTCTGCTCTGGAGACGAGGCAGGCACACCGGATTAGGAGTTAGAAAAGGTGGACTTCAGGTCTTACTTTCTTACCACTTCATTCTCTGAATAAGATCTTCTGTCCATGTGTTGTTTCCCCCAGTGAAATGGAAATCAGCACGTTTGTCCTGCCTGCCCTGGTAGGTTGGCCTCACTCACAGTGAGTGCTCAGTAAAGGCTCAGGCACCCAATATAGAAATGAACGAAAGTCATACTAGTTGGCCAGGGCTGCCGTGATAAAATATCACAGATGCGTGGCCTGAACAGAAATTAGCTATCTCATAGTGCTGGAGGCTGGAAGTCCAAGATCAATGTGTCAGCAGACTGGGTTCTTCCTGAGGCCTCTCTCCTTGGCTTGCAGATGGCCACCTGCCTTCTCGCTGTGCCCGCACATGGCCTTTCTCTGAGCACGCACACCTTCTGCATTTACTAGGACACTGGCCCTATTGGATGAAGGCCCCATCCTGACCACCTCAATTCAACTACATCATCTCTTTCAAGGCCCTATTTCCAAGTACAGTCACATGGATGAGGGCAAACCCCTAAGACCTAATTTTACCTCTTTAAAGTTCCTATGTCCCAATATGGGTACATTCTGAGGTACTGGGGGTTGCGCTTCCACATGAGAATTTTGAAGGGGACACAATTCAACTCATAACAATAGCTACATGTAAATGATCTTAGAAATCTCCAATAATTATAGCAATATCCAATGTTGCTATTAAATTCCCATGAGCAAGAAAGAAAGCTCATAATAAGTCACATGAGAAATGATACACGAGTTCTCCACCTTGAACCACAGGTGATGTACAAGGCATGCTCTAAATCCATTAGTGTCGGGTAGTGAGAATTATTTCCCTGTGTCTGCGTGGTTACAGGGCCCTGAGAAGGGCACAGGCGGCCTGTGTTAACGGGTGCTGATGGCAAACAAGCCTTAGGGTTGGAGATGGAGATCCCTGCAGAGACTTCTGGTCCGTTTCCACCGGAGCTGTTCTCTCATTTCCAAAAAGTAGCCCGGGCTCCCCTCTCTTGTGAGATGTTTCCATTTCACTGAATAAAAGCATACTCTCTCTTTCTCAATCTCTCTCAGAGAATAGGGGCAACTGTGCAAGCAGCTCTCATATAAGTTCCAAAAGTCATAATTTTAGGTCCGCTCTCCCGTGGTCCGGTGACATGTGTCCTGTCACGATGCCTGGAGAGGTGTCCCAGGATGTTATGTTAGTACAGTATTTTTGGACTATAAGATGCACACCCCCCAAAAATTGGGAGGAAAATGCAGCAGCAACCCTGCTCCCGCCTCCTGCGACCCCGCTCCACCACCTCCCCCACCACAGCGAGCCAGGACTATAAGCTACATTCGGACTATAAGATGCACCCCCATTTTCTACCAAATTTGGAGGGGGAGAGTACATCTTATAGTCTGAAAAATACAGTAAATAATTGGTCTGTCCTCCGACCCAGAAGCCTCCTGTTTTCTGTCAGGATAAAATAAATATATGAAGATTAAAAAACTTAACAGTTAGAGGCCATGAACTGTCGATTCCAGGTCTTAGGCCTCCAAAGGCTGGGATGTAAAGCAAAACAGGTAGAAGACACTCAAATAAGGTGCCTTTCACACCAAGCCACTGAGTACTGAGGAGCCCCAGTTATTCACCCCCTTTCCAGGCAGATTAGTCTCTTCATTGCAAGTCATACTTCTTAGAAATCTTTAGTTTGTAAAATCGTACCGAGCTGTTCCTGGTCTGACATTTTACCTGTTCTTCTATAATAAGCACAGGAATTTGCAGCGTTAAAATCATCTAGGTTTTGTTGCAGATGTGATGGTAACACATTGACATGTGTTGGGGCTATCGCTTGTTGGTGGCACCTTATACGATGTAATGTGACACTGCCTGGTCTGTCCTGTCGTCTCTAAATTGGTCCACAGTGCTCCAAGTGGCAAAGGTAAGTCCCCAGCAGTGGGCTCATCAGGAGAAAGAAACAGCCTGGCAGTAGGCTCAGAAAACTTTCTTATCTTAGGAAGAATTTCTTTTTATTTAGGGAAAAACACTATAAGCAAAGAAATAATCATTGTAATTTAAAGGCAAAGACAAAAGGCCTCTCTCCAAAGGTAAGGCTTCCCTGAGGGAGAGAGCTCTGCTTCCGCTGCCCTCGCAGCCCTTCCACAAGGCTCCAGCTTCCTTCCATCTTCTAACAAACGCGCTGCCCCCTGTTCTCCAGCAGCCTCGTATCTCTCTTAGCAAATGTCTACGGGGGGAAAAAACTAAAAGCTAAAGAACTGCTGAAATACATTTACTTTTCTACAAAGGTACTTTGTGTTGGCCGACAGACTTACTGATTGCCGACGTACACCCAGGTGAACTCAGGGAGTAGGTTCAAGTGCAATTCGCTCTCCACCTATCGACTCCGTGTATCTCTAAAACTTCTCCCACAGAACTTAAGTGTGAAACTAGCCAACGACCCACAACTTACAATGTCCATGCCGATGGACGGGCACCTGGAACAAGTAAAAGGGGTTTGTAAGTCCACTTAGTCCAGAGTGGATGGACTAAGTGAGACTCTCAAAGTACTCAAACTTTCTTCTTCATGTTGAGCCAAAGTTTACCTTCCTGTTAATCATACCTATTGATTGTAAGTCTGGCCCATAGGTCATAAAAATCAAGTCTTTTTTTACTCAATAGTTCTTCGGATAAACCAAGATCATTGTCGTGTCTGTTTTCATCTTCTTCTTCAGGTAGTTTTGATTCCAACGTGGAAATCAGCCGCTTCACCTCACAGGCATTACCGACACACCGCCAGGCTGCAGGCCTCCCAAAGGGAGGTATTGACTCCCAAGTATGAAATAAGATCTAAGATATTGAAGTTAACGAACGCCTTATTAGCTACCTGGAAAACAGCATTATGCCAGATTCATGATTAAATTCAATATTCATTAAAAAGCATGGCACGTGAAAGCGATCTGTAGGTTCACTTCAGCACTTCAGTAGTTCCTGCAAATGCCCAACGACGGCAGAGGAATACGAGCTAATAGTAAACTAAATGCACTAGTGAAGCTAAGTCAACTCAAAAGCAAAAATCATAAAAATCTTTGTAAAATATAAGCAATGTACTGTACCTGCATATTCATAAAATAATGATATTGCATTTTAAGTTAAAGTCAAGGGTTTCAACAGAAGTCTAAGAGCCTGGAAAGGTCTTAAATGGCTTTTAAAATTATAAACTGATGGCCTGGCTGGAATAGCTGAGGGGATTGAGCACAGGCTGTGAACCAAGGGGTTCGATTCCTAGTCAGGGCACATGTGTGGGTTTCGGGCCAGATCCCCAGTAGGGGGCGTGCAAGAGGCAACCACACATTGATATTTCTCTCCCTCTCTTTCTCCTTCTCTTCCCCTCTTTCTAAAAATAAATAAGTAAAATCTAACAAATAAATAAATAAAAATAAATAAAATTATAAACTGACATGAGATTCTCCCAGGGGACGTACCATCAGTGCAGGTTCTGCCCCCCAACCTTGCTCTACTGAGTGAATAGTCCAATTAAGTTTCAGTGCTATTCACGTGACCCCCAACTTCTAGGCCTCACTCACATCTTTTCCTTATGGTTTAGTCACCCTTACCTCTGACTTCTGACCCTCGCCCTCTTCTCATCAGGGACGAGGACCTTAGTCTTGCTCTGATGCCTGTAAGCAATCCTCATATTATTACCACGGTGTCGCAACCATGGAACAAAACCAGCATAAAAATATCACTTGTAATGTCATACACAATAAATGCCAACCGGAAAATGACGAATTATCGAGATAAAGTCATTCCCACCACCCCCGGTATATAAAGTACCCATTGCATTATTTTTTCCTTCATGCTCCCAGCCTGCGTTGCCCCAGGGACATGTGGAAACTCTGCAACCTCCGTGCAGACAGAAGCGAATTCCTCCAGGGAGAAGGAGGACCCTGCTCCGAACCCGGGGGATGGGGGGGACACCCCAGAGCTAAAGAAATGCATCTCTAGACTTAGTTCCAAACGAGATCCCGCAGGGAGAAGAGTCTCACCCCTTGAACCCCTAAATAAGGCGGGAGCACAAAGGTCGGTTTCAGTACTCGTCACCAAGCCAGGGAGCTCTGCCAGTTTCGTTTCTCGTGGTAGATTCTGGTTAGTCATTTCCCTGAAAACGATTCTAGCACTTACTGTGCCTTAAATGGTCTCCAAGGAAACTGAAATAGTGACGGAGTCTCGTTAAATACCACCGGGGCATGACTTAGAGCCCAAGAACTATAGAGTTCAATAAATATTAATAAATTTTAATGTTGATGTCAATTTTTTTCTTATGGGCTGTCAGTTTATCTGCCTTTTAAATCATTTTATACAGGAGAATTTCATCTCCTGTGCAGAAGGACCGGCCAACACTGACTTAATAATAATATCTAAAGATTTGAAACATTTATCATTGTGAGACTGTTATAAAAAATGGCACCTTCCTCTTCCTTAAATTAAAATCAACTTCTTTTATACTAAGAAGAAAAAGAAAACCTTGGGGGGGATTTTTAATATTGGACTTGTCAATGTTCTGTCCTTTGCTGAAAATAAACCAAGCAGAGTGCTAACAGATGACTTTGGCAACAGAATTTAACATAATGATTGAATCTTCAGAATGGAACATGGATAAAAATAGACACTGAACACATGCCCGAACCCATATAGAAATTGGACCTCATTTTGCGTAGACATGGCACATTTAACACATCCAACCAATTTTGCTATAGATTAGCAAACCCTAGAAGAGATATATATATATAGTGGGCTTTTTTTTTTACACAGGCAAAAACTCACAGGACAGAGAGACAAAGAGAGGCAACAATAATGACAGAATGTTGGCAACTGGAAAGATAATGGACAAGTGGCAGTCACTGGGCAGCTGCCCAAGACAACCCCTAAACTGGCAGTGGGGACAGTAGGTGCTCACAAGGTGAGAACCCAGCCCCTCCAGGAGCAGGGCTCTCGGCAGATGTTATGACGAGCAAGGTGGGTTTAAAGACATATAGGAAGCACCAGGTACCTGGATCTCACACTCAGCTTCATGTGGCTGGGTTACTGCCCTTCCCCACCGTAGAGCAGAAAGCCAAAGACGTATTCTCTGGAGAGAGCAAAGTCCAGAGTCTCTGGTCTGAGGGGAACACACCACTGAGGAAAGTGGGGTCACCTCGCTGCAAACAGGGGAGTTCAGTGAACTTTGGTGTGAGAAACACTGAGACCCCCTGGATCTTGGCTCCCAGGGGGAGCCCTGTTGTTGCTCTTCAGGCAAGAAGTCCCAAGAGCCTTCTCTGGGGAATGAGCTCAGTTATGGAAGGAGACCCACTTTCATATCGGGGGTTGGCTCAACAGGCAGAAAGCACAGGGCACCACAGAAAGTCCCCTCTGATGCTCTGAGCTTTGTCAGTCACCTGCGGGTCCCCACCTGGACACAGGACGACAGCCAAAGATGCCCCGACATCTCAGAAAAGCTCACGATAGATAGCCAAAGATACCGTCTTAGCAGAAACAGATGCTATTTAGGGAGAAGAAAAGTTCACGTTTCAAAAACATGATCATCAATATTCTCAGAGAGAAGAGAAATATTGCATCCATAAAAGTAAATTATGCTAATGTAATAAGAAACATTCAAAGAACAGGAGTTCTTAAACATTTTGGTTTAAGAATCCTTTGCCTTAATACTGTTAAACTATTAAGAATCCTTAAAAGTTTTTGTTTATGTAGATTACACTTATAAGAATTTCTCAGAATAGATAGTAACACAGAGACATTTTTAAATATTTATTCACCATAACAAAACATAATATATAATCAACATAAAAGCATCAGTCATATATTTCTATTAAAAAATAATTACATTTTTTCAGGACAAAAGAAATCAGTGACAGTTACAACTTTGCTTCATATTGTACAATTCTGTTTCTGACCTAAACAGAAACAAACCTAAAGTCTGGCCTAATGAGAGACTGCTGAAATCTCGTACCTGTTTCTGTATTGTGTTGGCAGCAGGTCATCCAAGACATTTCAGAGAGAAGTTTCAGAATGGGAAAAAAACAGAGAAAGAATACCATAAAAATGAGTCAAGAAACATGTTTCAGAACTGAGGAGGACGTGAGTTCCAGATCGCAAAGTCCCATTATGTGCTCAGAGAAATGAACCAAATTAGACTCACACGGGTCTGTTTCACCGTGAACATTTCTGAAACGGAGGTAAAGGGCACACGCACAGGCCTGCAGAGAGAAAAAAATAATATGTCACACGCAAATGATCGGGGAACAGAAAAAACCTCTGATTTTTCAACAGCAATTATGAACTCTGAAAGAAAACAGAATCGTGCCTTCAAAACTGGGCAAGATAATTATTACAATCAGGCTCTCATCAAATGTATGAGTAGAGCAGAGACATTTATAGAAACGCAAGATCCCAGAAAATGTGTCTTCATGTTTTCATTCCTAGGAAACTACCAGAATATGTGTTCCAACAAAATAAATCCTTAAACCATCTGTTAAAAAAAGACAAAAGCAAAGAATACAGAAAACAGAAGGCTCGACACTGAAGAGAAGAAAAGAGAGGCCTGGGAAGTTCAGGAGGGTGACAGAGTTTCCCACGATAAGACATCGGTGCCCCAGGACATCGGTGCCCCAGACACGGAGAGCAAGCAGGTCAGAAGGAGGGATATCAACAGGGGCCAGAAAAGAAAAAAAACTACTATAAAAAGATGAACCTAAATATACATATTGAGAATTGATTTAGACCAGTGTTAGAAAGTTTGGGGTGAAATTCTTGTTACGTAAACAGAAAACAAAGGAACTAAGCAAACAGAGGCATCGCCATGAACTCCAGGAAAACGAAAGGCTGTGAATGAGAGGCAGGATGTGATCACACCCTCCCGACTGTCTCAGCTCTAAGTAGCATTTACATAGTCTTAGTACAAAATGCAACAAAGTATAATCTATCTACCCTGAGACAAGAAAGTGGCGGAGAGAGAGTGTGCCTGTCCAGGTAAAATAGGGGAAAGAAAACTAGCGCACCCCTCATCTTCCAAAGAGGAAATTTCATAGAAAATATCAAAAAGTGGCTTTAAAAGAGATAATAGTACATGCATACTATTCACAGAAATGGAGATGGGTTCTAAAACCTTACCTGGAATGTTTAAAGAGGGCACCTCTGTGAAAGGGCAAATAAGTTGGCTTTGTGTCTTCACGAGATTGCTCTTAGTTAACTCTTTAAATGTGTAAATAGAATGCGAATGCAGTATCTATCAAATGCTGTACATGTTTGAGAAAAAGCTAATTAACGTCCAGCAAGAAATCGAGCATTTGGGTCATTTGGGTTAGGTCTTCTCATACACACAGACAACAGTGCGGTGATTGCTGGGGGAGGGGGCAAGGGGGAGGCGGGGACATAAGGGGACTAAACAAATAGAATAAAGATTAAATCAAAAACTAAAATTATTCATTTTTAAATGTAACAAAAGAAATTCCTTTTTAAATGTAACAAAATCGAATACTGGAGTTTTAAGAAGACTGAGCACATTACACCAAAGCTAACATTCTTCAACAGCACGTCTTCGTGACGTTTTCGAGCTCCAGGGTAAACAAAGATACAGCTGTTTGTGCCTGTGAACTGGAACGATTCAGATTCGCCAGGTCTTGTAGACTTGGCAATCTAAAACTTGGATAAATATTTTCTAAGCTAACTTAATTTTAGAAGAGAACTGGTCGTCACTGCATGGTACAGGCTGGTTTGTTTGACCATTACCTCTTCAAAGATCACATATATGTTCAAGCGAAACACTGGTCTCCCATGCAGTCTCGCTGAAGATAGCACCAGGCAGACCTTTTTATTGCGTTCGATAGAGGTTACGGCACAGAGTCCCCCGCGGGTATGTGGGCTGAATTTAGCCCCCATTTATAGAGCACTGTCTCAGTTCCAGGTGTTACCCGAGGAAATGGGAGTCTTCCGTGGAGTCACAGGACGAGCATTTCAGGGACACAGTCAGAGGAGGATTTGGGATATAGTGGCAGGAATGACTGGAGTGAAAACCCAGGACTGCCGCCAGGGGCACCATGCCCACGCACCAAGCCCAGTGTCTCGTCCATGACCAGGGGGCTCAGCTCCTCCTCCCTGCAGACCCAGTCCAGCCTCTCCGGCCCCAGGCCCATTCCCCTCCCCACCAAGCCCAGGAGCAGGGCCAGCACCCAGCACTGCCCTGGCATCTGCTCAGTATCTGAGGCTCCCGGACTCCAGCTTGGTTTGCCTTCCTAGCCCGGACCAGCACTGTGCTTCAGTAGACGCGGCCACTGAAGAGAAAGTACGGTGAGAGCCTCCAGCCTTTGCTAAGTCTGATTATACTTCCCTGGGTCTGGGAAAGGGTAAGCTTTCTTTTGAACTATCAAATCTCCTGGATCTTCCCAGGGCTGTGTTGATGCCTCCCCTTATCCAACCCCTTTCCTGGGTAGTGCTGGGCTCCAGCCCTTATCCTATCTGTCCTTTTCCCCAAGTTTTTCTCCTCTCCTTCATGGTTGCCAGTTTTGCTCCTACCACATGGGCCTCGTAGGAAAAGGACCTCCAGCTGCACTATCTCAGCTTCTACTGCACAACCCTCAGCAGAGGAGTTTCCCCCTCACTCTTTAACGGCCTCCCGCCCTCTGTTAATCCGGAGGATCTGGCTGCTTGATCCCGGGGGAGATTAGAAAGCCAGTCTTCTCCTGATTGCCCCAGGATTGATGCCCGACAAGGGTACTGTGTGAGGCTACACGGAAAATAGATGTTTACCCCGAAAAGCCTGGATGCAAGCCTGGACTGTCTCTCTGTATTAGTCATAACTTGATGAGAAACTGCTTCTGTCCCTCCCATTAAATTCCAGCCTGCCTTGCTCGTGCCCATCGTCCCTGCGGCCCTGGAGCAGAGCTGGAGCTGCTGGCTGCCTGGGAAGAGACAGCCCTCGCATTTCCCAGGGATGGCGCGGGGCTGGCTTCTAGGAGCTCTCCCGAAAGGCCCTCTTCTACACTCGCAGGCCCCGCTGCTCTGGGGCAGCTCCTCTGAAGCTGTATCCAAACGGAACTCGGAGAGTAAAGTGGGAGGGGGCAGACACGAGGATCTGCGGGAGTTCGCTCCTGCTCTACACCAGCAGGAGTGAAGCGTGATGGGTCCACAGACTCAGCACCAGCAGGGAGTGACCATGAACAACGAACAGGAAGGGGCCCACTCATCATGGTGGAGTGATGGCCAGAGGTGGAGAAGCCGGGAGGAAAGCAGAAAAGGCGTGGGTTTGAAGTCAAATACCTACGTTTAAATATTAGGCCTAGCCCTTTCCCATGGTAATTTTTAAACTTCTGGTTTTTTTCTTTTTTAAAAAATATGTGTTTTATATTTAATATTTATTTATAAAGAATACAATATATAGGCCCTGCCTGGTGTGGCTTAGTGGTTTGAGTGTCAGCCTGCAAACCAAAGGGTCACCAATTTGATTCCCAGTCAAGGCACATGCCTGAGTTGCTGGCCAGGTCCCCAGCAGAGGGTAGAGCCCTCTGCCCCTCCAGCCTGGGGCTTCTACAGACGCCACCCCCAGGTGTGTGGGGGTGGGGGCATATGTTATCTTTCAGCACTGCCCATGCTGGGGCAAGTCTGGGTCTGGAGTGAGGCATGGGGGCCCTGGGAGAGCTAGACTTGGAAGCTGGGCAGGAATTACATCAGCGTTCTGATCCCCACCTGTTCTGCTTCGTCTCTCAAATGATGCCAGACTCGGGAAGGAACAGAAGCCGGCTTCAAGCAGTGAGACCCTCAAAAGTTGTCCATGATTCTAGGGTGGGGATTTGGCTCTTAAGAGGGGGTGTCAGCATGGAACTTCAGCCCTTATTGTAAAACCAAAATTACTACCCTTAAAAGTAAGAGAGCAGACAGAGCTGCCTCAAGGCAGGTAAAGTAAAAGCTTACCACCTGGCGGGGTGGGAGGGAGAGCTATTGACAGATACTTGGTCTCCTTTGGGGTTGGTTGAGGAAGCAGATCAAGTCTGAAACTGCAGGTGAAGCACATCGGTGACCTGGCATCAGGACATCAGACATAGCAAGACTGAGCTGGTGCACTGGGCACACGCCCGTGGAAAGCCCAGAGAGCCAGCCCCAGCCGCTGCCCAAGACGTGTCCACGTTCTGTCTCCAAATAAGTACTGTCTGTGTTCACATCCAGGCAAAACATGGCAGAAAAATGAGTTGGCATCTTCAGTCTTCCAAGAAGGCTGTTGCCCACAGATTTCCCAATCAATTCCACAACCTGGTGCTCTGACGATTTCGTCATCGACATCCTATTAGAGGTCACCAGGGAACCACCAAAGTCCAATACAAATGTATAAAGCAGTTCTGTTGGTGCCCACTTATTGCTGCTTTGTTAGAGCAAACACGCGGAATTTCATTCCACTCACTCTCAGATAACTTGTGGATACATATCACCCCCCACAAGCATGAAGAAACAAAAAAATTCTATCATTTTTATTAACTTGCAGTCAGAAGAAGAACACACTCACAAAGCCACTGAGAGACGTATGACTACAATTATCAATCACTTCACAAAATCAGGGCATGGCTTCCCAGCTGTGGATGGATCCTGGGGGAGGCAGCCTGGCATGAGCTCAACTGTCATCCCAGCTGGGAGCAGCCCAGGGGAAGCCTCAGTCCCTCCCCCGAGGGTTTACAGTGCAAAGGAAGTGTTATTACCCCAAAATATGGACAGCAACTGAATCTAATGAACAGCAACTGAATCTAATGAACGGCAACTGACTCTACATAGATCATTCCTTCTCTTCTTTTGTTTTCCTTTAGGTTTCAGAACCTTCCCAAGGCTAATTCATTCCAGAAAATTATCCAAGGGAGTTGAGGGAAGATCCTGTTGGAAGAGTAATTTGGGGCATGTGGTTACCTGGACAAAATGGGGAAAGCACGTGGATAAAGAAAGTGAAGAAAGAGCGCCATTGTGGACACACAGAAAGGATCAGGAATAAGCTTCTTTTCCCTGTTTCTCTGTTCACAAACACTCGATTTCTCCATTTATACACAATTAAAGTTTTGAAGGAGGATGTGAAAATCAGGCCCCACGGCCTCTGAGCAGAACACTCCACGTGTACACACCAACTTGGGGTACACTAGAAAAAGTTCAGTCCAGAAGGGGTCCGATTACAGACCCCCCTCAGTTCTCAGCCGTAGGAAAGAAGCTGAGTTCACAGTAAGTTAAGTGGCTTTGAAATCTTAATGGGAATAATGCAGTCTCAGAGAAGGCATACAGGCAACGAGACTTTTTACTTCTTCAGCAAGGTCAGTGGAAAATAAGACCTATGCACCCCAATGTTCATAGCAGCACAATTTACAATAGCCAAGTGCTAGAAGCAACCTAAGTGCCCATCAGTCAGTGAATGGATCAAAAAACAATGGTACATTTACAACAATGGAATACTACGCAGCAGAAAGAAAGAAGGAGCTCCTACCCTTTTTGGCAGCATGGATGGAACTGGAGAGCATTATGCTAAGTGAAATAAGCCAGGTGGTGAAAGACAAATACCACGTGATCTCACCTTTAACTGGAACCCAATCAACAAAACAAACAAGCAAGCAAAATATAACCAGAGACATTGAAATGAAGAACAAACTGCCAGTGACCAGGGGGGAGGTGGGAGGGAATGATGAGGGTAAAAGGGGAAAGGGTTTTCAGGAACAACTATAAAGGACACAGGGAGCAAACCAAGGCGGGGTTATAATCAGGGGAGGGAGGGAGGGATGGCTGGGGTAGGGAGGGAGTGGTGGGGGGTAAATGCAACCAACTGCACTTGAACAACAATAAAAAAGAAAAAGAAAAGAAGACCCTAGGAGGTATTCTTTCAATCGCCATGGGGGCATGAGGATCGGATATCACAATGTGATGGTATTGAATTCTGTCCCAGAAGAGTATGAGAAATGAAGATATATTTAGTGCATTTATGATACATAACAAATGTACAATTTCCTGAAGTTCTCTTCTACCTCAGTACATTTATTCCCTCAGCACACCATTATTAAGCAGCCACTATGTGCCATACAAACACTGAGTTAGTCCCAAACACATAAAATTCAGAAACACAGAGAGCCTGCCTTTAAGGAGCTCATCCTGCATAGAACGACAGGCATGCCGTGGAACTAGAAAACACGGGGAAGGGTGTCTGTGATAGTTGTGTTTGCTCTAAGCCACGCTAGTTGCTGCTCGAAGCATCGTCCTGGTCTGCCAGCTGCTCGTAACCGGCCTGCAGGGAGACAAACATGAAATTGAGAGCATGGCTTTAGAAACGTTTGTAGAAGTCTGACATGCCAATGCCAACCGAGCACATAATCACTTTTCCAGTAATGCATGTGTATGGTAGAACCTGTCAGACCATGACACATAGGAAATTAAAAACGAAGTCAGTCCTTGACTGCAGATCTCTTCAGAAACACTGCTTAAGATTTATTTTTAACACTTTATTTTTCAACTACAGTTGGTATACAGTGTTATTAGTTTCAGGTGTACAATATTGTGATTAGACATTTATATAACTTGTCATCACCCCAACAAATCTCACACCCACTGACACCATACATGTTTATTAGAATTTTATTGACTATATTCCCTATGCTGTACTTCACAGCCCCATGACTGTTCTGTAACTAGCAATGTGTGCTCCTTGTTTAACCTCATTTTTATTACACTTGCGTTCGGTAGTCCTTTGGATTGGCTGCAGGTGCCCAGCACAGCGGTCGCACAGTCGTGTACCTCACAAAGCGCTGTCCCCGCCCAGTCTGTACTTTTTAACCCCTTCACCCTTTCCTGTGTCTCCCAATGCCCACTCCCCTGGGTCTAAGAGACTCATATTAAAACAAAGCTAAACTATGCAGACAGATAGAAGACATTGGCCCACCCTCCCCATCTCAACCCTCATTAATGATAAGGGATTAGATAGCCTTCTTCACCCGCACTCCTGGCGAAGTCTGGGCATCAGCCCTCAAGGCTTGCTTTCCGTGCACACAGCCTGGGAGCGTGCTGGCTGCCTGGAACCCTGAGCCAAATTGTATTGTCCTGCACAGTGTTTTCACAGTTTATTCTGTATGCTACATTACAAATTAAGGAAGTTGTATAAAAGCTTAGGTGATTTCCTTTTCTTAAAAAATTAGAACAAATGTGTAGGAACATGGCCTGGAGCCCAGCACTGTGGCCCAGGCCACACGGCTGCCCACCCTGGTATCTGGTCCCTCTTCGAGTCTGCCTGCCTGTCCCCTGCAGGTATCTGACTTTGTCACCTTAGATTGTCTTCATTTCATTGGCCTGGTTTGCAATGTCAGTATGTGCTAGCCTGCCCCCCATATTTGTCTTGTCCATAACTTTTTGTGGCTCAAATAGCAAAGCAGGGTCTCCTGTGGTAAATAAAATGTGGGTGGGTTGTAATTTTTAATAGTGGCATCTAGTCCTGGTTCAAGAAATTCTGAGATGATCAGAAATTAGAGGGTTTTTGCCTCTACAAATGCCAACCAGTATAGACAACTCCTGAAAAGATGGATAATAAAAACCCTGCACTGTTGGAGCGTAACGAAGAAGACTGTGTGCATCAGAATGAACTCCTAGGAGGGGAACTTGAGAAATCATCTTTTTCCTATAGAGTCTCTTGATTTCATGAAGATGTATTTACTCAACAGATATTATCAAGTACATGCTGTATAGCAAAGACGTCCTATATATCACGGACTCAGTTGTGAACAAAATTAGTTTCTACCCTTATGGAGCTTATATTCCAACGGAGAGATAATAAACTCCTCTCCCCTCCCCCCCAAAAGCATAAATATGTAAAAAATATAATTTCAGATCATAAGTTTAATGAAGAACACAAAACAGGGGAGAAGTGGTACTCTATGACAGAAGGGACAGAACTTGGAGAGGGGACCTTTGAGCTACGACTGAAATGATGAGAAGACAACCACATGAAGAAAGAGGGACTGGCAGAGACACACTGAAGTCCTCAGCCAGACGGATGCAATGAAAAGAGGCGAAGGCGGCAAATTCAAACACCTGTGAGACAGGTGGATGACCCAAAGGAGGGAACAGAGCGGAACATTCCACGCCAAGGGGGGGACAAGCAGGCATGTCTGCAGACAGGAGTGAGCTTAGAATGTCATGGGGCTTATGACAGGTCCCACACATCTGCGGATCTTCTCTGCTTCCACTTTTTCTAAATTTTCCCAGGAGCCTCAGCAAACCACGAGTGATAAGTAAAATATCACCCACTGACTTTACGCCTTATGCTCTCTGCCACGCGTCTGCCTTCGCTTCCCCTGCGCCGCGCCCCACTGCTGCGTAGCATCACCACCAGCTCCACCGTGACCAGGACCAAAGTCCAGGCCAGACATCTGAACCGGCTGCCGAGTGAGATGTCCACGCATGAAATGGAAGGGTATCCTGGGAAGACTTTTTCTAATCCTGTGGTGCACATTTTAATAACATGTTTTAAAAAACTCTAAGTGAATTTCATTGATGCAGTAATA
Organism: Sturnira hondurensis; assembly: GCF_014824575.4. Taxonomy (NCBI): domain Eukaryota; kingdom Metazoa; phylum Chordata; class Mammalia; order Chiroptera; family Phyllostomidae; genus Sturnira; species Sturnira hondurensis. The sequence continues at coordinate 14,773,050 of NW_028082350.1, read as the reverse complement.
TTTTTTTAAAAATTTAATGAACAAAAGTTAATCAACAATTGGATTTCAAAACATTGACTATATGGGCCAGAACAGATGCAATACCTGGAAAAGATATTTAAAAGCCAAGTATCATCACAGGTTCACAAAAAAACTACGTTATATAGTGTCCAAGGACCAAAAAAAATGAAAGCTATCTAATATTTAAATAATTAATCGCCATTTATTGTGATTATGTTTACCACTAACTAACATGGAATTTAGTCAGTAATATTAATCCTCCAAAGTAATTAATATGGAACAAAATGATTTGAAAGTAAAACTAAAGGGAAAGCAAATCTGTCCAAGAATATGAAATTATATAATTCATACTTTGAAGATTAAAAATAAAGCATGAGAACATTTAATAACTCCCTTCAGTGAAAGAAATAATTTATGTTGGTGCAATGAGAATAATTAAATACAGGAAAATGAATAAGAACATGAAAGCTGATTACTAGTGTGAAAATATCCAGATGGTGAGAAATACAGATTGTCTCATTATTATGGTCAATATTTATTAAACATCCTGTTTCCCAAAATGTTGCCAGTTATGAAATTCCAAGGTATGTACCTTAGTAAAGGATCTGAAATGATTTGGGGACTCAGAAAAAAGTGGCAGAACTCCCGAAGTTTGTCTTTGAACGATATTCCTACCTTCCTTTCAACACTCCTTTTAATACAGTTCAACGACCAGTTAACAGAGAGTTGCTAGGTATGAGGCAGAGAGTTACAAAGATGTAACTCAGACTCTGGCTTCCTGTCTGGGCTGTCAACTCATAAATTATCCACCTCCCACACGAACCCATCAAAATCAGTCTCGTATCTAGATTTAAAAAAGAACAAGGTGGATTCAGGCAATGCACACTGTGTTGGGAATGGCTGATAGGTTTGTTCCAGGGACAGCAGATGCCACCATGGCCCCACGTCGCAGGGACCTGACAAGCATCTCTCTGCCTGGGGCTGTTTTCAGAGTTGTGAAGGGCTGGACTGTGCAGGAAATACGTGAGCAGGATGGAGGTTTAACGCCAGCCTGGAACAGCCTTCCACCGGTGACTTTAGGGAACTGGTGCTTTAAATTCCTCAGCTCCCTGCCCCTCAAGTTAGAGAATTCTGAGAAGTATGTCGTATGTGCTGATATGTCCCAGAGTTCCCCCACCGGATTCACTTCCGGCCTCCCACTACGGGTTGGCATGATGGTGCGACCCTTATGGGCTGCTTTCCTGCTCCGTCTCATTTCTTCACTCCCCTATCGGTGTTCCCTGCATCTCCAAATAAATTATCTGCACCAAAATTTTTGTCAGGGTCTGCTTTGAAGAGACAGGAACTAAGAAAGCATCCATTAGATGAGTCTGTTCAAACACGTGAATTTTCTTGGCACCCACAAGTGAGGGGAGGCTGTGGTTGAGGGGGCTGCTCTGTCTCTGGCCAACTCCAGTACAAAATCTTCCTCTGGTACATCCAACCTTCTTCTGACCTTCCTTCTGTCCTACTCAGTTTGGGGGCCATTCCCAAACCCCTACCTCACCCCCAGCATTCTCTGCTCTTCCCCAGCCCCAGCGATCTCTTCTGCATCTACAATCATGTTTCCTTTGTGGTTTCTACCTCCTGCTTGACAGTTTTCTCCATCAGCAGAGACTGTGGAAGTCCGTGGAAGGGCTGGTCAGGTGAGCCACTTGTTCCGGGATCTGTCTTCTTGCCACTCTGTCTGCGAGGCCATGGTTTCTTTAAGGGGCAAGGTAAGAAGTCTTAGCTCAAGACTTTAAAACGTGCTCACTCCTCCAGGAACCTGAGATCTGGACTCTGACTTGAACCAACTCCTCCTGAATTCTTTTTTTAAAACTATTATTTTATATATTTTTCAATTACCGTTGACACACAATGCTGTATTACTTTCAGGTGCACGACAGAGTGATTAGATATTTATGTGACTAATGAAGTGATCACCCCGGTATATGAGTATCTACTCATCTGACATCACAGAGTTATTACAATATTACTGACTATATTCCCTAAGCTCTACTTTACATCCCTATGACTGTTTTGTAACACCCAGTTTGTACTTCTTAGTCCCTGCCCCATTTTTACCCATCCCCCAGACTGCCTTCCATCTGGCAACAGTCAAAATGTTCTGTGTATCTGTGTTCAGAGGGTAGGCTAGAGCCCAGCGGAACACCAACAGCATCGTCCATGCACTGTCTGAAGTCTCTAAAAACCCCCATCTGTGTTATTTGATACCCAATGCTATGAATTAGACACAAGATAAAACCTCCTTTACATGTCAGAACTATGCTCCTTCAGCTGAACGGCAAGGCTCTACTGATTTCAGTTGCACTGGTTGTTTTCAACTTCTGCTAAAACCCTCTACCTTGGTGAGATTGTCAGGCTCTAGAACGATGCTTCTGGCTTTCCTCGTGGTGTTTCTTCTACTCTTATTCTGAAACAACTAAGGTGACCCGATCCAGTGACTGTCCATTCGTGAGAAATGCCTTTTCAAGGAACCAGACATTTGTCTTCAGCACGAGATCAGTTTGCCTGAACCAGCTTGCTACCTTCTGTACAGAGCCTGACGGCGGCTTTTATCGGCAGCAGGGCAATGTAACATAATGTCGAAAACAGCTGTAAGACAGTGAAAACTGAAAAGACAATGATGCTACGTCTACAAGAACCATAGCTTTATTAGCTTGAGGACTGCCATTTTTACTGAAGTCCAGAAAAAGGCGGTTTCTTTCCCACACGTGTTCATTCGAGAGATGCCTATTGAACATCTGCCATGTGCCAGTCTCTTTGCTGGGAAAGCAGTAAGTAAAGCGAAGTCCCTGCCTTCCTGAGGCCCCCGAGAGAGCCAGGTAATGACAAGCCAACGCACTCTGTGATGCCTGGCAGCGATGACGGCTCTGAAGAAATAAGACAGGTTCAAGAGAGAAAGCCAGAATGAGTCCTACTGTACGTACGAGGGTCAGAGGAGGCTTCCCCAACGATGTGACATTTGAGCAACGATCTAAAAATCATGTGAAAGAGAGTCAGTGGGCACGGGACTCCCAACAAGTAGAAAAGCTCAGAGACGCACGTGAGCATGTTGTGTTCCAGAAACAACAAGAACACTAACCTGAGGCTGGGGCCCAGTGAGGCCCAGGGTAAGCCAAAGGGGATGAGCCCAGAGAGGTGCCAGGGGCTTCGTGAGCCCCGGAAAAGCACAGACACAAGGACACTGCGATGCACTGAGCCTTTGAAGAGGGTGCTTTTGACAGAAGGGCCTTCTGACCTGGGAGAGGAGCCAGACCAGAGGCCGGACCAGCCGGGCTGCTGCAGCAGCAGAGGCGTGCGTCGGTAGTAACACAAACAAAAAGGCAAAAGTGGGTGGAGATTTGAACCAGAGGGGTACAGTCAAATTAACCGTCATCTTTGCAGCCTGTTTAATTTGAAGTGGCGATGAAGAATCCAAGCGGACGACAGCTGGATCCACACGTCTGGAGGTGAAGGGCGGGGGCAGGTGGAAGGCGCGAGCTCTGCAAAGCAGAGCATGAGAGGCTCTTTGAGACCCTGGGGCTGGTTGAGATGCAAAGGAAAACGCTGCGTGAAGGGAGGAAAGATGCCAATACCCAGATGTCAAGAAGAGGCGGAACCCGAGGAGGAAGCCCAAGGTGTGGAAAGGAACCAAGTGATGCTGTGGGTTCTAAAAGTCACGTGAAGAAAGTGCTTTTCAAAAGTGCTGTGGTTCAGGCAAATGCTTCCAAGATGATGAATGAAATGAGACAGATTTGGCCATTGGATTTAACTGTGGAGACAAAGTTAAATTTAAAATGCATTTTAAGAGGCTATTTTACCTTTGTCTAGTTGGCAGAACAGTCAGACTTCTGTATTTATCAAATTATGCTTTAATTTTTAACGGGAATGTTTAAGAATTTAGCAAGACTTTCAACAGCTTTAACAAACATGTTCAATTTTTACTACTTATAATGAATTACTTGAATTACTTAGAAGAGTGTAGTTCATCAGCAGTCAAAATATTACTTCATGTGGTCTTTTTCACTTATTTAAGATTATCTGGACTAATTCAAAATCCTTTTAGACACCACTGAGTATGAATTAAAATTTAACTTAAAACATTAATTCACACATTGAGAAATTTCTTTCAGTGTTATTGATTCAAATATTCAAAATATTTCTAAGTGAAATTTTAATTCAAAGTTATATTTTGTAAATAAAAATCTAAATTTAAATTGAACGTATATAATTTAAACTCATAATTGTTAAAAACAGCCAACATCCTCTTTTAAGAACTTGAAAAATAATATTAAAAAAAGTTTGAACAGACAGCACATGATATTTGAAAGCATCTAAAGGAAATGAAAGTGGCCAAAGCAATCTGGATAAATGTGGAGTAACTGGTAGAAGTTTGCAGAAATATACAGACACAAAGCATTAAATTAAATAAGGTAACGAGAGGGCCTGAGTACTCTGGGAGGGTTGCTGTTCTCCATCAGTAGGTCTGGATTGGGAGAAAATACACAGATGTGTTCAATACAAACACCCCAAATATTCAGTCTTAAATACTAATTACTAAAACTAAAGAAAGTAAGTTGACAAGCTACCAGAGAAAACCCACCAAAGAAGATTTAAAAGGTAGAAAGTTAGAAAAGAAAAACAGATACGGCAAATATTTCAATTGATGCAAAATTATTAAAAGTATCCAAAAAGCATTTAATGATGTGAATTAAAAGTTATTTTGATTTCAATTTTAAATATTCAATTCAAAGACATCCAAAGCACCTCAGAATTAGCCAAAGAACAATGAAAGTCCCATATGTTAAACATCCATGTAAATGGCAGTAGTTGCTATTTCTTATCTCAAATTCTCAAGGGAAAACCTCAGAGAGATCCAGTTCTTTCAAGCCAACTCACACAAATCATAATTGACTGTCCAGCCTACAGATTGGCTTGGGGGTCAGGGTCCTTCCCTGTCGTCTCCGCAGAGGAAGAGCACAGTCGGGGAAAGGGGGGCGGGGGGTGTTAGGCCTTGGGACACAGTGGCTCAGACATCAGCCTCTGGAGCCAGAGTCCAAGGTTGTAACCCTGGCATCTTTCACCCACAAGCTGCGCGACCTTGGGCAAGTTACTTACACATTTTGGGCCTCAGCTTCCTCACCTGTAAGGGAATAATAATAACATTGACCTTCTAGATTTGGGGTGGGGATTAAGTGGAATATGTTTTAAATGTGTTTAGAACAGTACTTGAAGACAGTAACCTTACAAAATAATGTAAGCTATTAGTAGAGGCTGAGAGAGGCCAATTGTGGGCCACTTGGAAATCCAGAATTAAGAATATAAGCTTCACCTTAAGGAAAACAAGTGCAGGTGGTTTTTGGAGCAGGGGAGTATGCAGTCCAGGGAAATTAATCTGATGGCCCTGGGAGTGAAATTTGTATCCATATCTTATCTCAATTGTATCTCAACTAGATTACAAGGTCGCGGAGCTCAGGGTTTGAATCTTGTTTTTAATGACATATTTGCCATTGAGCTATAGTTTTTAGCACAGAGCTGTAGCTATAAGAGGTGTCCAACAGATGGATTGGTGGAATTGAACCGAGTTACTATAAAGGAAGAAATGATAGGATTTGGTGACAATAGGGATGTAAAGAAAGATCAAAGAAGATCCAAGGATGTTTTGCATGTTTTTGACAGAACATGGTTAAAAGAATACAGCCACCATTTTTTAAAAAAAAACAAAGCTGGAAGAAAATGACTTAAATTTTAGATATCTTGAACTTGAGATGTGGATGGTACATTTTGGTGCAAAGGTCTAGCAGATCATTTGAAATGTGACACTGAGCTTGGAAGATAAGACAGGATTATAAATATGAATTTGGCCACAGTCTGCCTTGCTGTGTGAGTCAAACCTAGAAGACGTGGACCAAACGATGAGGAGAGGGAACCCAGGAAGAAAAGAGGAGGCCAGGTCAGGACTTGGGGAAAGCCAACGTTCTGCGGGGAACAGGCGCAGAACACAGAGGTAGGGTGGTTAATTTTGGAAATTTAGTAAGAGGCTACGTCCTTGACTCATAACCCGTCACATTACCTCAGCTTCCATAAACAAACTTTGCCAAGACTCAAAAAATCAACACAGCCTTCCGACATTCTGCCTTCATCTCCTTCCTGTGAAATAGTTTGAACAGAAACTTTATTGTAACAGCCATGTTTTTCTTTTCCTCCGCAAATGCTGGAGCAATCACATCAAAATTCTGACATGATCTATCTCGTACACTTCACCGGGACTTAAGTAATTGATATTATTGCAAGGAAATAGCAAAATTTTATGTCAAATAGAGCACATTTTTCCCCCTCTCAGTGGGAATTTTCTCTTTGTTAGGGATTGTTTTTTAAACTTTGTGTTTGTGGGAACTTAATTTGATCTTCAGTGAAAATTTTTGAATGACATTATACTAGCCAGAATATAAATTGGCACATTCAGGCAGGGATGAAAGACTGTTTGAGGATAATGTAAATTGGCAATGCGGGAAGGCGGTACTTGAGGACCCTGACACACAAGGACAATTCCTGTGTTACTGTCTCTATCTTCCTTTACGTCCATCAATAATCGCTCTATACATTTAGGTGTTTCTACATGGGGTGTGTAAATGATTATGAGAGTTATTTTCTCTGGTTGGATGGATTCCTTTATCATTATGATATGTCCTTCTTTGTCTCTTGTTACAGACTTGGTTGCCAAGTCTATTTTGTATGATATGAGTATTACCACCGCACATTTTTAATTTGTTTTTATTTGCATGAAATAGCCTATTCCATCGCCTCACTTTTAGTCTGTGTATGTCCTTCCTTCTAAAGTGGGTGTCTCATAGGCAGCATATGTACAGATCTCGTTTTCTCGTCCATTCAGCCACCCTATGTCTTTTCATCCGCAATGAGGGTTCAGCTGGAGAACGCGACTGCTGAATGAACCCTGCGGCTGGGGCTACATACCACTGTAATGCCAACAGCTCCGCATGATCCAGGACCGGGAACCTGTCATTATGGGCACCTCGAGAATGGCAGGTTCCCCCCAGATGGTTCAGGCTCATTGGAGCATATGGGGAGGGGCAAAAATCTTAGCTTGCAGGTATCTCTGTGGTGGCTTCCAATACCCACTCGTCGGCTGGTGGTACAAAACCCATCAGACCAAACACTCACTAAGGGCATACCTTTTGTGGCAATTTGGGGTTGAGCCACATCTCAACCCCCCAAAACCCTGGGGAAGAATCGTAAAATATCATTCCTCCCCTTACATTAGCATGCCAGCAGCCCCACCCCCGCTGGGAACTCAGTGTGGTGTTGCACACAGGGGCAGAAACTGACACCAGCCACAGTTCTTAGTACAAGTGACAAAGAAGCCTGTAGTTCGCCTGAAGCTTGTACTTTACCATTGCTTGTGTCGGTACCTTCTCTTGTCCTTCCAGCCATAGCATGCCAGGTCACTCACTGGCCACCGGGCTCACGAGTTGGCGGCCCTCCAGAATGAGAGAACCTGCTGGGTCGGTGGGGAAATGCCCCCCTCAGCCATCGACAAACTCCCACGGAAGATCCGGCCCCCCAACCTGACTGCCGCAAGTGCCCCTGCTACCTGGCATGTATTCCTGATAATTATCGTAACACATTCCTTGCTCTACCCCCAGTGACTAGCCAGATCTCGACTATTCAACAGTCAGGGGCCGACCTCTATCCTCATGGCTCCGGGCTTCATCACTCTCTTGGAAAAGGACTCTGAGTGTTGTTATCTGTTTGTGGATTACATGGCTATCTGTGGAATATAGTGCTGTGTGCCCTCAGACTCCAAACCATCACAGTACAAAGAGTCTGAGGACTGTTGATAGAATGTAAGGACCCATATTACGTCTCGGAAGGAGTAGGGGAACTCGTTTTAGAAATGCAATATGGCTCCAGCTGCAAACACATCTGGGGGATGTTAAACTCCCTGTGACTGCTGAACCCCCTGAAAGCTCACGCTGGCTGACCATCCTGAGGCAGGAATGCTGCTGCCGGAAAATGAACACCGTGCCCCTCAGGGAGGAGGCTCAAGAGTGTATAGAGTGTAGTAACTGCCTGATGCTACCTTCAACTTTTCTTTTAATCTTGTGATGTATTGTTCTCTCAGAAGGTCCATACAACTGCCCACCATCTGGTTTTCCTATTGACCCCTTGCTCTTACCCGCCTTTAAAGGGGGGCCTGAACTGGGAGGGGTGCAGATTCTTCCTAGACACCAGCACTGGGGAGCAGCTGCTTTGCCCGTGTATGTAAGTTTCCCCTATTAAAGCTCTCATGAATTTGAATTAGGCTCCGTGTCAGTTCTTTGAACTTGATCCTGAATTTGGACTTCTGGGGCTTTTCCCCAATAGCTCCTCGTGTACCTTTCAAAGTCTGGACATGGCCATGAGAATGTATATTACTTTGATTAATATAATTACGCAGCTTCATAAGTGAGTCAGCTGTGCCTAATCAATGAGTCACTATTTTAAGTAGAGATTTTATAATTCCACTATAAAGAGGCTATACTCATAATTTAGCTTGCCTTGATCCCCTCATAGATGTTACATTTTTTTCTTGTTATTTTAAGTCTTGGCCTATTCACCACACTTACAGGTATAGGTGACATATTCTTACTGTTAGATTGTTCTACAACTGCCCGTACACACAGGCGAGTTTAAAAATTATTTTCTCAGTCTGACCATGAACATCTGATTCCTCCAGTGAGCAAGAGAAAGATTTCCCTTTGTTCTGTCACGTTGATTTAATCACCCAGTGCCCAAGCTTCCAGGTGGTTCCTTCCGTACTCTTTCCAACAGATACTTTATAAGTTCTTGCACTCTCCTGCCTTCTAGCCAGACAGTTTTAAAAGTAATTTAATATCTAAGCATCTTTGGTCGTTCTCCATCTCTTCATCTGTCAGTGCCGCTCGGGCCGCAGCCCTTCTCCCTGGGAACTTCATACATGCGCACGTTCCACTGCAGGCTCTCTGTCTTGAACAAGTCAGGGTTTGTTCCGATCTTCTCTTCCTCTTCTCTGTTTGTGCAAACTGTGAAGCTGCAATCCGTGTCTTCGGATGCCAAGCTTGTTCTGTCCAGTTTGCTCTATGCGGGTGTGGGTTCAGTTCTTGGCTCCTACACGACAAGAGATGGTGTTTGGGGGCCCCTTTCATTCTTTTTCTCCTTCAGAGAAAAAGCAACTTAATTTCCTAAGCTCTGATTCCTAGGTGCTTTCACTGGCTGGGGGCTTCTGAGGTTCTGTTGCTCATTTGATTCAACAAAAAACTGAACATTTTCAAATGGACTTCCCAGCCATTGAATTCTGTGGTCAGAAGGCTATTTCCATAGTGTCTTTCAACACTTGACATTCAGTCAGAAGTGGGACACCGAGGAGGAGCAGACGGACACCCCCCCACACCCCCTCTTCCAGCGCTGTCTGCTTTGATTAATCGGCATTCAGAAAAGGGCTCCTGGATGCCTGCTCTCCAAGTCCCTGAGCGAAGAGAAAGAGAACAACTGGACAAAAAGATAAATTCTCTTCTTGAAAAGATTCCAGGGGTCAAGCCTGGGGAAATTAGTATCATCGTGTTTAATACATTAACCCAATGGAAGTTAAAGGGGAAGAAATCGGGAGGTGGTCGAGTTGCCAGAAACTGGCTAAAAGCCAGTCCCTCCCAGGGTACAGCCTTAGACCAGTCTAGCAAGAGGCAAAAAAAAAAAAAAAGTTTAAGTAATAAAAAACTTCAGCAAAACTTTGAGCTGCACTTTCTCATTCAAACCTTAATATTCCATATCTTGATTCTCTAAGTAAAATAACTAAGACATTTCCAACTCTGTAAACCCTATTCCCTAGGGTTTAAATTGTGGAAGTTTAAGATCCCAGAAAACATCAAGCTATAGGAGTACAACTAAAAAGAGAAACATCACCCACAAAGTAAAAACGAAAGAAAAGTGATCAAAAGCATGAGAATAGAGGCACGAAAAATTCCAAAAGAAGGTGCCCCGACAAAGCCGAGTTCCTCACTGAAGCAAGATCAAACAGGAAAGTGCTTGGGGGTTCCGAATACACGGTGCTCTGAGAATCTCTTTCCAAATGGCCAACAAACATGCTAATTTACAAATGACTACATACAATAACATAAGTGTGGCATGAAAACACACCCAAAAACACCTAATCAGAGAGAATTTTGGGGGTCAAAGGCAAAAATCAAACAAGCCAAAAATCCACCCCATTATATATAAAAACAGTGGCTTTGCGGGCTTTTTAATGGGATAGAGGTTAAAAGAAAAATGTGTCAATTTATTAACACGAAGACAGCTAACACTTGCAGGGGCAGTCAACAGCCTAGGAATATTACAAATAATAGAAGTTTTTTAAATGACAGGTTCATTTCAAAAAGCAGCCGAGGAGAGCATAAAAAGCATTCTTGAGTTGGGAAAATGAGTAGAAATAGCAGCTCTTAAAGAGAAGAACAAGAAGAAAATATGGAGGCAAATAACTAATAAAACCAGATTGGTGGTTTTAATTTTTGTTTGATGGTTCTGAAAATGCAAATTGTTGAGGAAAAAAAGAGCAGGCCCTCCTGTGAGTGATATGCCACAACCAACAGAAGGAACCAGCATGGATATTTATGCTGGAAATAGCACCTGGAGAAATGTCCTCCTAACACCTCTTGTTGACAAAAACGGGCAGGGAGGGTCTGAGATGAGAAGGGCAAAAGCTTCTGGGGTTCAACTCCTGTCTCTCCAGAGCAGGAAAATCTCGCAGGGCAGGGAAGGGCTTCGTGTGGGTCTCACGTGGCTCAGGAAACAGCCTGATGCACTTCCCCCCTGCAGGAAGGCAGGGGTCCCTACAGGATTATATCGTTTCCCCGCCCTCGCTGGTGTAAACTGTATCTGGTGGGCACTAAACAGAGGAGAGAGAGTTTGATGTGAAAATCTGCGTCCTGAAGCAGAGAGTTTGGGGAGAGGAGGACTGTAATGGAAAAGTTTGAAAATTACTGATTCAGACGGCATCTTCCTTAGGCTCTGGCAAAGAGTGAATCTACCCTCAGAGTCACAGTCAGGGGCTCCCTCAATTTGGAGTGCCTTTCTTAAAACTTTGGAAGTTCTTCTCTGTTGCCTGTGGGCAGAGTCATCCCAGCAGGGCACCCCAATCCACACCAGTTTCTTCCCCTTGGGGCATTCTTTGAACTGCTCTTCCCAAGAGGTGGAGCAAAGCCCCCAGGACCTAGAACTTGAGTGCAGAGTCATCTCGGGGCTCCCAGTTGGGGAAAAATGGGCCTTGGCAGGCAGATGGCTGAGGAGCGAGATAGGTCTTGTGCAGGGTTGAGACCAGGGCCTCCAGAATGGTGCTCACATGCTGGTTTGGGGTGACTCAATTATTTTAGATTGTGCCCCATGCACAGTACAAGTAACCCTGACTTCAGACAGTTCAGAAGATACTGTTTTCTAATAAAGCATATAGGACACTTTGTATTGAAGTGATGAGAGCTGTGTGAAATGATTACCAAAATAAAGAGGGAGAAAAACACAGCAGTGGAGGAAGAGAGAGATTGACTTTTGACTGGTGCAGACTGCAATGGTGCAGCACCGTAACGCCCGTCTGACAGACCCAGAAGCCAGGGCTCAGAGCGGGGATGTATTTGGCCTTGTGAACACAGCCACGAACCACGTCCACTTCCACTAGGGCTTTACTAGCCCGGTCATGGATTGAAGAAGCCACCGGCTTAACTGGAAACAGAAACAGAATAACAAAAAGAGATAGTCAAATGGCTGACAGACAGGTCCTCTGTCCGGGAATGTGACAGTGACGCCGTTGTCAGTGGGAACATTCAAAGATCTACAAAGAGATGGCTCAGACAGGCGCCCCTGCGCACGTACCTCTAGAACTGAAGTTCAAGGGAGTTTTTCTCTGTATGTCAACCGCTCATGTTCTAAAGATTTCCCTCTGGAGCACAGTGGCGTGGTGGCCGCTGTCAGACTGTCATGTCGGGCATCGTGGGGAGTCGGGGGAGTTCCGTCTGCATCGTTGGTCAGCTGGCGGCTACTGCTGCAAGCTCCAATATGCCCCCCAAATGTGTTTTAACTAATTTTAGTCTGGATCACTGGGGGTGGGGGGAGGGGCCTTTCTGTCATTTGTGATTTTTTTAACTGAAGAATCCATATTAATTGTACATATAAATTCTAAGAAAATTACAAGGAATAAGCCAGAAGGAGATTATTGCTTTTGGGCAAAACTTCAGAGAATTAGCTAATTAAGTATATAACTGGCTTAAATAGTGCATGAGCACTAAGGGAGCCCTGAAACCAAAGAGAATTTTCCAGAAATCACATATGGGTCTCATAAAAATTATTTCTGCATAGCCAAATGAAGTGAGAGAGCTAGAATCTTCTAAGAGGTAATAGCTTCTACAGTACACCTGAGAGAGTACACCGCTCTCCTAAGGACAGAGGCTCACAAACTATTTATCACCAAGGTGTGAAAGGTGGCACTGAGCAAGGTTAGGTGACTTCGGTATTATCCTGTGTCCCATTTTACAATCCACAGCCCCTGGCTACCCTGTATAAGTTAGAGAATTCACAAGACACCTTCCAAACAGTTCTCAAAGCTATCTTCAGCAGACTGGCATCCTTTTGCCTTTTCAGTTTTAAGCCCTAACTTAGAAAAGGGGTGGGGGAAGGGAATCAATTATTCATGAATACTTTAGTAAGCAGTTCTCTACCCCATGTGGGGTTTCTTAAAGTTAGGCTGCTGGTTAATTAGGCTTAATGTATTGGAAGCAAAACTAAGACTGTTGTTTAATTACAACATTTCTTTTCCTTCTTCCTATATAGTCAGACATGTGTGAGCTCTCCGGATTTTTCAGACCAGATGGGTATATTCTCTTGTTCCAGGTCAAACATGAGGGAGAACATTTCTGACCCATCTACAATCAAGGCAAACTATGTCAGGCAGCATGCTTTTTATGAGAAAAATGTTAAAATAACAGGGACTTCATACTAATTATGAACATAATGCTAAATCTTACAAGTCTGAATATTCCACAGAAAAATGCAGGCCACACAAATACAGGTACAAGCCCGTATCTGGTTGATCTACCCCCATAATTCCCAGTCCTTGTGCATTTTCATGCTGGTGTTAATTTCCAAAGTGAAAAAAATAAAATTAACCCTGTCTATGTCTTCACTTCAAAGGGACACTTTGCAATCACACATAACACTTAACAGGATATGTGTGTGTGTGTGTGTGTGTGTGTGTGTGTGTGTGTGTATTAAGATCACAAAGAAACTGACTATTGATTTCAATTCGCAGAGGGCATTCTAGCTATAGCCCAAAAACTAGTGCGTATAAAATCTATGCTTTCTCTTCTAAGTCCCGAATACCACTTTCCCGGTGTGTATGGAGCCTCGTGTTATTTGAAGCTAATGCCCCCTGCTCACCTCCTGTTGGACATGAGAGTAACGAACACCTCAAAGTGTTGTCTCCCTGTTTCTTTGGGTTTGGGGGGAACATGCAACTCAGAAATGAGAGTTTTGTTGCCTCATTCAGCACGGGAGATAGGTAAGGAGGCTACAGAAAACAGTGGGAGAGACGCAGAGCAGACACGGCCAGGCTGACCCCCTGGCCCTCCCCTTCCCCACTGTAGCTGCCACAAAGTATCCATTTATCGTTAATGCAATGTGAAGTTGGACCCGCTTAGGGGGCGTGCTGAAGCACTGGGTCTGCCTCAATGACGAACGTGGGTATTTTACGGCCTCCCCAGCTTCACCGAGCTTCCGGGGGTTAATGTCCTAAGCACACTGGGAGAGGCGTGCACAGGAAGCCATGGGTGCGGACCGGGGGTATCTTATCTTCGTGGCGGGTAAGTGTCCCGTATACATGGGAGCGAGAGGTTTCTCGGGAGGAACTCTGAGCTGGGCCTTGAGAGTTTGGGAAGAAGCAGCACAGTTTTGTGGCTGCTTTTCAGAGGTGACTGTTGCCTCGGCCACTGAGCACATGTAGAGAAGGCGTCAGAAGGGCTGATATGTGTGACAAGCAGGCGTTCTGCTGGGGGGCCTCATGGAGTTGCGGTGAGAGACCCTGAGGAGGGAGGTGGGGTGCGGAGCTCAGTCCCCGGAGTGCAGGAGGCCTGAGCGGGAGAGGAGGAGGGGCCCCTGGGCGGCTGGGGCCACTGATGCCTTTCCAAAGGGGCCGGTGTGGGTTTGCTAAGGCTGCCCCTCACCTTGCGGGGGAGGGGCGAGGCTTCAACACCGGCAAAATATATAAATGTAATATCTATGCATATACATACACATCTTCAGGAGACAGTGACTAAACTTGAACAAAGAGTTTAAATAAAAGAACAAACTAGACTAAAAAAAACAACCAAAGGACAGACTTGTGGAGAGCTTTGGATATGAGTCTAAGAAATGTAGAATTGGTCAAAAAGATGGTACAAAAGAGTTTTTTTAAATAAAGGAACATAAAGAACAAAACAATTCTTTTTAAAGCTTGAATTAATAGCATTATATAAAGTTAGCTGGTAGGAGGGAGCAGCGAATTTTTACAGAATCGGGAAACCAGCTGATAAGAGCTTAAATCAAATGACAACTGTGGAAATGAGGTATGGGGATTGTAGAGAGAAAACCACAGAGAAAATTAGAAGAGGAGAAAGACCATATTTAATCACAAGTTGGAACTCAGGAAACAGGGAGAATGAGTAAAAGATAATACCGACAAATTCAAGTCCAAGCAGTTGATCATCGTCCTTGATAGCAAACACTGTTTCTACTTTTCCACATTAAATACCTAATTAAATTTGTCCTTTAAAAATAACTATGGAACAGCAATTTCTCTGCTGTCAGGTGTATGTTTCATAACCGATCTGCTTTTGTGGATAAATTCAGACAGACTACCTATTTTCCCGTGAGGATGATCTTTCATTCAGTGAAATGCTAAATGACTCACAAAAACACACGATTAAATTGGCTGTAGCTGCCACTATTAAAATGAGGTGGCCAACATAATTGGCCTGAAAAGGACCGCTCATGTCCCATTCATAGGGGGCGTGCAAATTAATTTTATTGTTTCCAATTTCAAAACGCAGTGCCTTTGTCACCCATCCATCAGTCCCTGCCCGAAGAGCCTCCCTCACTGGGCTCAGGGATGCCATTACTGCAACTCTCTCCCTGGTTCCTGCTAGGACAGGGGTTGAGGCCGCACCCCCTGAATGTACCATAACTTTAGAGAGTCTCGCTGCCATGGATGTAGGTTCCCATGTGCCTAAGGTAAACTCACAGATCTTGGTTTGCATGCTTACTCTTCCCTTCCTTCTTCCCCTACCGTTTTCCTCTGCCCGATCTGCACATGAGCCTTGCTAACCGATGGCCATCAGCATAAGTTCAACGTCAACGGGAATCCCCAGTTTGGGATACAGTGAAGAAGGAAACTCTATTCAGTACCAGCAGCTCGAAGGTGACACTGCACAGCCGTGAGGAGCACAGTGCTGGGCAACAGGTCAGTAGGTTACAGCGCAGGTGCCAAGCAGCGCGACCTGCACGGTCACCCTGGACTGGGGACAGGGGTCCCCTCCAGCCAGGCAGAAATGGAGAGACTTTCCTGGGTTTGCTGGCCACCTGGATGAATTCTGAACTCCAGAGAGCGGCATTTCGCAGCCTGTTGGAGTTGAGGACCATACGGTGGCTCCAGTACCAGCGAGGGCTCTGATTCATCCCAATCCTAATATCCAGTTCCCCTGGCGGGTCAGTTTGGATTTGGGGAAGTCTTCTCGGAAACACCACCGAAGCATCCACACCATTGTATGCGGGAGGGGTGGGGGAGCTGGGGCACCTAACCAGGGTTCAGCTCTTGCCATTTCTTAAACCTGTGACCAGCCTTTTTAAAATGTCCAGGGTTTTTGTTTTTGTTTTTGTTTTTACAACAGAAACAGATCATTTGGTTTTAGTTCTGGGGACTAGGTGCCTTGGGGATATCACTCTTCAACTGTTGCAACTGAAGGGCCCTGAGCTTGGTGGCCCTTCCCTGGCGGTCTAAGACCCAGGTAACCCTGGACTGTCCATCCAAACGGTGTGCCAATGAAGCCATCACATGAGGATGTTTTGCTGCCCAGTTATAGGTCATGATATTGAATGCCACTGCCCGGAACTTCATGAGGCCAGGAACAAAAAGGGACTTAAATGAATTTAGTTTCATTGGTCAATTCTTTAACTCCCGAGTTTTGTTGGAAAGCCTGTTCGAATCGATCAGAATAGCCGAGAGCAGGTTGGTCCCTTCCCTGCACACGATGGTTATGGCTCTCCAAATCGTTTGCTGGGGGAAATTTGCGGGTGGCCTTTATCGACTTAGCAGCCTCTGTGCCTTTTCAAGTCCCTGGTGACCAGTTATTCTAGAGTCCTCAGGGGGCTTTTTTATTCTGCAGCCTGTATCCATTCTCAAGCCAAAACTGCCCACAAGTTTATGAATACATTGATAAAGGTCAGAGAAATCAGGCTGATCAACACTAATAATCAGACTAACATTTCATTCAAATTCAAGGGAATTCGTTTTAAGATTAGGGACGTCTTTTACTGGTGTCCAGAATTCAGGTTTTGCCCAGTGTGTGTGAGCAGCTTGTCATTTCCATCCCCCCCCATTAGAATTTTGAAAGGGGCTATCACGGGACAGGAAGGAGGGGCAGGCGCATCAGGAGAGGTAGGGGGTGTGGAGAAGAGCAAGAAGGCAGTTCAGAAAGACAAGAAGTTGAGGGTGGAAGTGAGAGAAGAAAGGAGAGAGATGGAAGGGGTACGAAGTTAAGCGAGGGAGTGAGCAAGAACAGGTAGGACACAACAGCATCTTCTAAGTTTCTCTCAGGAAGCTGAGCTTTGCATTTGCAAATACCAGGGCCCAGTGAAAATCCTCCATGATCCCCTTTTTGTTTGGGTTTTTACGAGTGCTGGTTTCCTTTCCCAATTCATCAAGGCACTCACCCAGCTTAGAATTACTTTCACAAAGGGAGACACAGTAACAGCCTCTTGATTTCATTTAGAGCTCCGAAGGTACCAGTTTGAAAAAGCTTTCCATTGTCTTTGGAAGGTGCGTTATTGTGTGTGTGTGTGTGCTCATCAAGCATGCAAATAAACGAGCTTTGGGGGTTCACAGGAACCCAATCTTAGCCACAAAAAAAAGCTCTCGAGTTCATCTTGCATGATTTCTGTTCGGCCTAGCCAATTGCAAGTCTCTGAGCCCCAAAGTCAGTACATGCGATCAGCCAGAGTTCCAGAAGGTGGCTTACGAACACGTGAAAATCTAGACCACGGGTCACACAGTTTGCAGTCCTTCTTATAAAAACGTCCTTCCAAGTGCCTGCTAGTGTGAGCACCAACACACACCTAATGGACAAGACCTGGTTCCAGCCTGGGATTGGGTCGGCCCCTAACGTGACAAGGGGATACCCTTCCCAGATACCAAACATGATGGAGGAACGTCCTCCCCAAAGCATTCCCTTCCTGGTGCCAAATGTGAGTGAGGGATACACTTTTAAAGCACTAAACCCAAATCATATGGAGCATCCTTTGTGGTCCCAATGTATGGATGGAGGTCACCAGGTGAAGGTCTGCTACCCAAAAAGAATAAAGTCTCTGGGAATAAAGTCTCTCCCACAAGTGTGGGGGGATCTTGGAACTGAGAGGAGTTACCTGAGACCCTGAGGCATTGCCTGGATGTGCTGGTCTGAGAAGGTACCAGGAGACTGTGTTGTCCCTTCAGAGCCCCACATTGGACACAGTGAAAATGTCAACAGAGGGTCCCTGGCACCAATGAAGCATTCAACACCAACAAGAATCCTCGATTTGAGTGCAGTGAGGAAATGAAGAGTATTCCATACAGACAGCTCAGCTTTGGAACAGCACAGTTGCAAGAAAGCCCTGGGGTGGGCCGGCCCTGGGACAAGGAAGCTCCTGGACAAGTCTAGCAGCTCTGCTCTGCTCCAGTGAGACACCTTCGGTGCCTCAGCTCCAACCAGGGAACGCAGCCTTCGCGGTCTTTGTTGGAAAGGCAAGGAGAGCTACCAGAGCCAGCGGGGACCTGACTAGTAGAGATGTTCCTGTCCCTCATTCCTGATTGGTCCAGCCTCATGCACGTGAGGACTCCCTCACAGTTTGGTTGGTCCAAAAGGCCCTCCCCTGACTGATCAGTGAAGATGCTATGCAGCTCTGATTGGACAGAGAGAGCTTCAGTCCTATTGGTTGAAATCCAATGCCAGGAACTCCTTCTGAGGGCTGACTCAGGTGGCGGAAACACAGCAGAGGCAGCAGTTCAATGCGGGCTTCTCCCAAAAGTGTGGTTTAAGTGTGAGCCCCCTGGTTAGAAATGGCTGCTAGGTCTGCTTTTAAATTCGAGCCCAGTTGGCCACCAGAAGCCCTTCTTGGCAGGTATCATCTTTCTCAGATTCCCAGCGCGCATATAAAAGAATGCACGCACACGAATGCATGCAGACATAATACCTGCCACATTGGCCCAGCTACTGGCTGTGGGCATCTGCCTCAGCTTCCCAACTCAGAGCTTTTTCCCTCTGGTGTTATAACTGCCCTAATCTCAGCCACCTCATTAGGGATCTGTGATTTGCACTGCATCTGACAATTCCCATCTCCTAAAAGATGGATCCTATACTTACTAATCTCACACAGCAATGAAGGTCTGGCAGTGAACTAACCACATCAAAATCACCTGTCTGAACCTCAAGTATTTTCTTAGCTTCTAGGGCTTGACTCAGGCTACCAGGCGTACTGAATTACACATCCTTGGATGTCAACATCAAGTCAATTTGATCATACCACTCTGATTAGGCCCTTAGGAAAGAGACTCATGTCTCACATAGACCCAACTTCCTTCCTCCTTCTCAGGAGTCATCATGTCTCAGGTCTCTGTAGGTCTCCTAGCTGAGCCCCTGTGAATTATGATTAATGGATGCTGGAATTTAAAATCAGCCGGCTTCACCAGGGAAGGAGGCAAGTTCATGCTTCATGCTGCTGCAACTTGAACTTATTCTAAAAACAGCCACAAAGATATATATTACCATAGTCAGGTATTCTATATAAGAAATCTAAAAAAATTATAATTCAATAATAAGCCCGAGGAGCCGTTAACAATTCCAAAATCCTTGGGGAATCCATAAATTGTCTTCAAAATGTAGTAAATAAAATGGCCGGCTTTAGCTAATGAAAGAAGAAACAATTCGACTTTCTCATTATGGAAACCGAGTTTATTAGTTTTACAGAGGACTCACACAAACAATCAATAACAACAGCCCTCTAGAATTGCCTTGAAAAAGGAAATCAATTTAAAGTTCCCGAGGTGAAAAACTGAAAAAATTAATTGTCACAAAGGATCCCCCCACAGACTCCGGAAGTCTATTTTTTACTTAATCTTACAAATGAGACACGGGATGAATCACAGTCATCTGTTTATATATTTTCATCTTGAAAAGAAGCTGTAATAAAGTAGACACACTAGGAAATTAGAACCAAAAGACCTGACAACTGACCAGTGTTCAGTTGAAAACGACAAAACCCATTCTGAGAAGTTCAAGCAGACGGGAATTTTGTGAAAGAACTTTGTCACTGCCAAAGTCTCCGTGGGTGCTGAAGAACCCAATTTGCTCGCTGCCCAGACAGTAAGGAGCTGGTTGTCACTCGGCCAAGGCAACAGCAAGCACATTCCCATCTCTGTCACCTTGGGGCACTCTGCCACATCACCCTGCCCACACAGACTCCTCCCCACTGCACTTTCTCTCGGCCACAGCCACAGTGGCTCCCGCCGGCCCCCAGGCCTTACATAGCTTCAGTGATTCTGCTGGAACTTAGAGTCAGAGGCACTTGCCTGCAGGCTAAGCTACAAGGGAGTCTGAGAAATCCAGCTTTTAGCTTTTCATCTTCTGGAGCAGAGGAAAGCGAACTACACTGGCACTGGAATGGATGTTGAGGGAGCCGGCCCACAGTACCAGCCACAGTCTCCTTCTGTAAGTACTCGATGTCCTTTTACACCTTCATTCTCCTCATTAAACTTTCCAGCAAAACAAGTGTGGACAGCAGGACTGAACTAACATGGCGTCAGTCCCGTCAACTAAGAATCTGTGCTTCGGGCATGTGCAGTGGAACAATGATTCAGAGCATGCTCAGTACAACCTGGTGGACAGCATGTGCTTATCGTAGGGGTAACGCCACCCTCTCAGAGCATGTGCCCCCAGTAGAGCAACACAATCCGCATGTGCTTATCGAGGGGGCGCAAAATAACATGTGTTAATCAGAGGCTGGTGCAGCATGACATCCTACAAGAATAGGAAAGCAAAGGTCTCCTGAGACGGCCGAGAGGGAGAGAACGCACACTCCTGCTCCAGTAGACCCTGCCGTAGCTGACTCTGCCGCCACCCCAGACTCTGCCGCCACCCCAGACTCCGCCTTGTGGGATGCTGATGGGCTACCCCCCCAGACCTGGACTCTAGGGGCTCAGGTTCGTTGTCCCCCAATTCTCTCGTGTGCTGTTATTGCTGATGGTTTCGAGTGACCACTAGTGTTATTAGTCATTATAGATTTGGACCGAATCTGCATTAATAAAAGCTGAGTGAATAGCATAGTCATCTTTGCTGAGTCACTATGATATCCTGGTGCTGGCGTTACCTGTAGGACTGGTGGCCGTACAGGTGGCCTGATGCTTTTGGTTCCTAAGGCCCAGTGGATTGAGGGGAGGGCTGACTTATAAGAAAGACCATATCATGAAACATGCTCGAGACTCCAAGGCAAAACAATGCACTTCTGCCTAATGTTATGTAGCTTTGCCTCATACAAATAAAAACACTCTTACCTCTACTTCCTTCTCAAAAAAGAGATCCATGGTCTTATTAATCTTTGTGCCCAACTCTGAGTGACACATATTCCTTCTCCAGTTGACACAATCATGCCTCAATATTCTGGAGGCTTAGACTAAATTATGCACATGTCCAATACAAAAATAGAGGGAATAGTGATAGGAACAAACACTTTGAGTTTGCAGTTCTCTGTGCTTAAACGCTGGAGCCCAGCTGGAAGCTGCCAGCCCACTGGTCAGTATTTCTTGTGCACTGGGGCTACACCCCAGGAACTGCCCCCAGGTGCCCCCAGGCTATGTCTTCATAGGCACTTCTCTTCCGATGACCTTAGGTGGTCCCATTTCAACACTGAATAGCCACGTCCCCCTCTAATACTCAGGGCCCTTTTCTGCTTTCCAGCATGTCAGATCACAGTCCCAGATTCCCAATGAATAGTCCTAGTGCCAATTACTAAATTAACCTAGATTTGCATACTGGTTCTTCCACTTTCCAACTCCATGATCTGGTGCACGTTTTTCAACAATAAAGTAGAAAAACCTCCATGTGGTTCTTTTGAGGATGAAAAAATATGTGATCATTTCTACCATAGTACACTCAGAAGGTATTTAATACAGGTAAAAAAAATTTGTCTGATGCGTTGTCATTAAAATAATTGTCTTGGGTACAGAAGCACAGAGAACAGGAAAAACAGCCAATGAGAGCCTGGAGTGGGTGGGGTACAAGGAACTCGGTGGTGATGAGGTTAAAAAAAGATAATCCTGGAAATGTCGTCTTAGCCTTGGCTGCTACAATAAAAACACCATAAACTGGGTGGGATGAACAACAGACATTTATTTCTCTCAGTCCCAGGGCTGGGACGTCCAAGAGCACAGTGTCGGCAGATTCGGCTCCTGGGAAGAGCACCCTTTCCGGCTTGCCTTCGCCCACCTCCGGGCTCTCTTCTCGCCCAGCGGAGGGAGGCCGAGCTGTAGTGCTGCCTCATCTTCTTCAGGGGCTAATCCCATCCCAGGGGCTCGATGCTCATGACCCCATCTCAACCTAATAGCATCCCGAAGCCCCCACCTCCTAATACCATTTCCTCAGGGGTAGGGCTTCGACGCATGGATATTGAGATGACAAACTTGCTTCCCAAAACAGAGGTGATACAAGGAATCTCATGCGAAACAGCATGGCTGGGCAGAGAATTCAGTAAGAAACGCTCATCTCAGGAGCCCGTGGGAGTCCGGGTTGCAGATCCTACAATGAGGATAATGCCCAGCTCCTTTAGGGATGGCAGTGCAATAGAATCGGGATGGCCCTCTGGAACTGGACAGACACCTCCAATCGCAAATCGCAGCTCTGCAATGTACTAGCTTTGTGATCATGGGTAATTCAAGTACAGCTTCCTCATTAGTGAGGGATAGACGGTTTTAGAAAATGGCATGCTAGTTATAAGAGATAGAGTACATAAGACATAATGCCTGGCCTGTGACAGATGCTCATAAATATTGCATTTTATGAGAGAGGATGAAGAGGCTAAAAGCAGTCAAACGATAGTGACAGAGAGGGATTAGACCCTGGCTGTCGAGCACACGATGCAACAGAAAGAGGGTGATCACAGACTTGCACACCAGAAATCATTTTACAGATGACGATGCTGAGGCCTGGAAAGTTAAATGACTTGCCCGAGACCTCATCTCGTAAGTGGCAGGATTCGGATTTTTATGGGTGATCTTGCTCTAGAGCTTGTCCTTAATGATGAATCTCTGTAGGGACTGGAAGAGGTGATCCTGACCTAACTCTTCATCATAACCTAAAGAATAACTAAATCTAAAAAATCTAAATGAGCCTAATGTTTTCTAAATATTTCTATCTAAATCTAAAAATCTAAATGAAATCTAAAAAATAACATGAGCCTAATATTTTCTAAACAGTAAAGATGGAAGTATATAAAGCATTTTCAAAAACTTTCTGTCAATACTAGTTATAGTTTAAATTTGTGTAGGCCAAGACATGGAACCTCACTTACTCGGGAGACAAAGCCATTAATCCAAGATGCTTGCTTATCTCAAAAGACTGCGGGGCGCATCAGGAGAAAAGACACAGAAAAGGCACGGGATGACTGAAGAACAGCCCCAGAGAGAAGCAGCAGAGTCAACTTTAGTATAAGGCTTTTCTAAACCTGGAGTTTTGGCAAAGGATAACAACGGTGGTCCCAGAGTTAGCACAGAGGGGCTGTTCGGCAGCCAGAGAGCCAGAATGAACCAAACACAGAATCTCTTTACAGCACATCGAACTCCCCCAGTGATGCAATTTCCTGTCTGTCATAACAGGATTGAGTGGCCGCTCTCCTGGCCTCAGGGAAGCAACAAGACTGGTCAGTACCACACTGAGCGAGTAGCCTTGTCCCAGGCCAGACGACCCCGAGCAGAGGCACGCGTGTGATGAACCAGGTCAGGGTGGCCGGCCTGACGTAATTTGTATATTTAAGGCAGGGGCTGCAGAGCAGTGAAATGGAAGCTGTCGCTTTAAACCAGGCAGGAGAAAAACAGGCAAACTGCAAAAACTGTGAGGAAGATGACCTTCTCCGGGCTTACTCCTGGAATTAATTTGAAGACCATAAGACTATAAATCAATGTTAAAGAGGTTATGAATAGTCAGATTAGGAAAAAATTAAATGTTCTGATACGAAAGTTTATCTCAGATCGAGGGACGGACACAAAGGATATGGGGGTGGGGGGTGGGGGGTGGGGAAAAGGCCCTGGAGAAAAAGGTTCATTTACTACCAACGTGGCCTCAGGGAAGAGTTGGGTGTATTTTTCTCTCTGCTGTGATCTTGTTCTTCAGACAGAGTCATCTACTGCACTTGGCAGTGTTTTCTGCGTCTGACTTTGCTGTCTTGATCCTCAGGTCCCCAGTGTGAGATGAGGCAAACACTGAACTTGGACTCAGCCCAACTCTGGCCCCAAGCAGGGCCCTTCTCCTGTCCAATAAGCGACAGCGCATGCGGACGAGCTGCCCAGCGGCTCCGCAGGCAGCCGCCGGCCATCCACCACAGAGAGCCACTTCAGACACCAGTCCTACTGAAACCCGGTAACGGACTCCAGTTCATATCGAGACAGAGACAGCCTGTGTCCCCAAGGCCTAACAGTCTTTGCAGAACGTGTTGCCTATTGATCCCTTCTGCCCCGTCTTTAAGGACGCGGTCCCCAGCTACCTTCACCCCACTGCTGCCTCATGCCCCCTCTCTCCCTGGGACCTTCCCCCTGGAAACACTTGTCACTCTCTCACTGGCTTCCTGTGCCTCACCCTTTGGCCTCAGCTCCCACATCACTTCCTCAGACACTTTCTTAACCTCCCTGGCTAGGTCAAATCTCTTCTCTGGAAGCATATAGTTCTTCACATTCCTTCTTTGTACCGACTATCGTAGTTTCCATTTTACACTTTATTATGTGATAAATGTCTGTGTCCCCCCACCCACCAGGCTATAAATGCCCTACGTACAGAAGAGTTCAGCTTTACTCCCCCTTGGCCCCCAATACCTTCCGTAGTGACGGGTCCATAATAAGGACTCGCCAATATTGGATCAGTGAATCAGTGGAGACACTAGATGCTCCAAGACCGATATCTGGGGGTATTTTGATGGCAGTTATCAGTGGTACACTGAGAGTTGGCTCCGCTTTTCCCTCTGAGCACACAAAAGATGAAACTTGTAGTTGGCTCATGACACGTCATGGGTTCTGGCCAGTCTGCTGTAAATGGATGGAGCATTTAATTCTAGGGAGGAGAACTTTAAGCATTTTTCTACTTTTGATTTCTCTGGTGATCCTGGAATCATGTTGAAATGAACGTTCCATCAGCCTGGAGCCCGGAATGAGACCGTGCAGAATGCAGCCTGCCGGTTGGCCTGCTGTGAGTCTATAGCAGGGGAAGAGCCCATCCCTCCTGGAGCTAAGAGTTCAAGGTTGCTAGCAGCACTGCCTACCCTGAATGTAGCAGAAGCCGGGCCTAGAAACATGGGGGTCCCCGTTACATAGCAATGACGTATTGGACAAGATTACTGCCTGGCGTACTTTGGAAAGCTAAAAAATATACTTAGTAACTGTGTTTCTCTAGAAGTGGTGAGTAATCAGAATAGTATGTTCTTAACACAGCTGGCTTCATTTGCAGGATGTATCCGTTTGCTAGGGCTGCCATAACCAAATGCCACCAACACTGGGTATTGGGGGGGGGGTGGTGTTTAAACCATAGAAATGTCTTGTCTCACAGGGTAGCCACCCAGGGTCAATGTGTAGGCAGCACTTGCTCCTTCTGAGGGCTGCGAAGGAGAATGTGTCATGCCTCTCCCAGCTTCTCATGTGCTGCTGCCAGTCCTCAGTGTTCCTTGGCTAGTACGTCCATCACTCCACTCTCTGCCTTCACCGTCACAGCCTTCATCCTGTCCCTGCGCATGTGTCTAAATTTCCCCTGTTTATAAGGACACACATTGTGTTGGATTGTATTAGAGTTCATCCTAATAACCTCGTCTTAACTTTATTACCTCTGTAAAGATGCTATTTCCAAATAAGGTCACATTCTGGAGTGCTGGCGGCTTAAGACCTCAGCGTTTCTTTTGGGAAGGACACAAAATGTTTGCCCATAACACAGGTATTGCAAGAAAGAGATGAAATCAGGAAAGAATACAGTACATTGTAAAAGTTTCGGGGAGTAGAGAGAGCTCGAAAGTCCAGCCACTTCCAAATTTGGGAGAGACAGCCACATCTCGAGTCTAATGAGTAAAGGAAAAGACAGAAATGTCTGGAGTAACAAATTCCACAGTGCAGAAGAGTTCCACAGAATGTTCCACAGAACGCCACAGTGCAGCAAGAGTTAAACCAAGAGTTCAGCTCTCTCGCCTACAGTTCAACTCTCTGCACACGTTAAGGTGGCATCCATAAACTGCGTTAGTTGAGGGGAAAATGGTTTAGCGCCAAGTAGACTACTGGAATGATTCCGCCCAAACAGCCTGATGGCTTAGTCACAGATGCCATGGGGATAAGGAAAACAAGAGAGAGAGAGAGATGAGGGTGAGGAAACAAACACACACGGCGAATCTAGGGAAAAGACCTAGAAATTAAGTATGGATGTGGTTGCTAGCACACACTGGCACCCGGACAAAAATAAACAAAAAGCGAAGCTACTGAGAAGACTGAATTTCCAAAACAAACCGAAACTATGAGCCCTGGAAGGCACATGAGAGTCTCAACAATCACAGGCAAGAAGTGGGTCGTTGAGGCTGCTCGGCCGCAAGAGACGGTATCGCCCAGCTCCCCCTGTACAGCTGGGCAAACAGGGTGTGAACCAGCAAGGATCTCCCAGGGAGTGAAGCCAAGGGTTTTGAAAAGCCCCTTCCAACAAGCCTGATTGGTGACGGCGCTGCCCCCAGACTTGAAGACTCTCTCCCCGCCCCTGGGGTGCAGACCACGATGTCTAACCCAGACACCCCACACTTGGAGCTGAAGCCCTGACCAAAAGGCCTTTCTGGCTGTGGTCCTCAGAGGGAAGAGAGATTATTTCCTACGTGGTTAGGACAGCAAACCAAATATTTGATGAACACGTGGGCATCAAGCAGTGGTTCTCATCGCTGCCCACTGAAATCCAGTTTTGTGTTCCTTCTGGAAACTTGGGGAACTGAATTTCCTGGTCCCTTTTTGCGGGGGGTGGGACATGGATTGGGGCCATGAGACGAATGAACATGAGTGATTTGGGCCATGTGCTGGCTCAAGTGTTAAATTGCTGCTGTGAGGCCCTCCAGAGCCCCCCCATTTCATGTCTAGTCAAGAGGTGCTTTTGGGTGGAGTCCCTGAGGGAGAAGAAAAGAGCAGAGTCCTCAGTCCGACTCAAGACGAACCTTTAGTTTGAGCAAAAATGAAAGATTTTCACTTTAAAATGTTGACATGTTATTCTTATCTTATGATCCGATGCATATGCTCCTTGGTACTCACCTCCACGAGTGGAAAATACGTATTCACACAAACACCTGCAGACAGGTGTTTGCAATGTCTGTAGCCATACCCGCCAAAGCCTGGAAGCAACCAAGATGCTCTTCAATAGGTGAATGAGTAAACTGGGTGCAACCAGTTGATGGAATAGCCAGTGATAAACACATGAGCTATCAAACTATTTAAAGACACAAAGGAACCTTAACGGGTTAAGTGAAAGAAGCCGATCTGAAAGGCTATACACACTGTGTTGAGTCCAACTGTGGGACCTTCTGGAAAAGGCAAAACCATGAGGAGAGTAAAAAGTCAGTGGTTGCTACAGGTTTGTGGCATTTTTAGAGCAATGGAAACATTCTGTATAATACGGTAATCACACTGGATATGTGTCATTATGCATTTGTCAAAACCCATACAATGTACAACACAGAGAGTAAATCCCAGCGTAAACTATGGACTTTAGTTATCAATGATGCATCAAAATTGGCTCTTCAAGACAATAAAATTAGACGCTGTTGGTCACTCAACATAATCTTCCCTATCCTGATGCATCATTAATAAACGGAATGACTGATTGATTAACTAATCTCACAACAAAGACATAACAGATACTGTCTGTGAACTTGGAATACTCGAAGTTTACATGTACAGCATCGGATTGTTCCTTCAGAAGCAACAGCACTTGAATAAAAACAAAATAGTAATAAACAAATAAAATAGTAGAGGAGTCAGTCTCCCAAAGGTGGAGAGCTGCTCGGAAGTAGCATCAGCCACATTTAAATAAACATTCAAAATAATCAATCTTACTATGTCTCAAAAAGGTGGGCTTGATGAGCCGAGGTGAATTAGAATTTGTTTTCAGGTAATTCGCAATGATGCGCTCTAACCCTCAACATTTTAACGAGTGCAGGCCAGCGTTTCCAAAGGCGGGTGGGCCGATTCTGTTGGAATAACTTAGAGCACGTGCTGGAAACCCAGGTGCCCTGACTCCGTCTGGGATTTACTGAGGCAGAATCTTTAAGGGACCCGGGTCCCAGGTGCACCAGGCTGCACGGGTTTGACAAAAACTGACCTACATTCTGAGTAAAATTGTTAAAGTCCTTTTAACAAATCTCTTCTTTCTAATGATGCTGGTTCTAAGGACATTTAATCAACGTATAAGTGCTACCCTCACAATTAATCAGACACAATAGTGAGGCCCAGAGTGACAACCCTGAGCCCTCTCCGGGGCTTTGTGCTGTCGCGGGTGGTCAGTACGCTCTGAGTGGGACTGACTAACACAATGAGGTTCAAGCAAACAGAGAGCTAAGTGAATTCCCCCGTTCCTAATGCAAAACTCAGCTAATTCGGAGTCTGAATGCTCCTCCTGTTGCTCCCGGTTCCCCAAGGGCATAATTGGTATAACTTGAGGTAATGAGGCTTTGCAGTTGAGAAACTGATGGAAAACATATAACAAATTGCAAGGTCTTCAAGTGCTTCTTTGGGAGAAACCCAGCACCAGGGTGGAGACAAATAGAAGCAAAATAATATAATTCAAGTGGAACCTTCATCTGTTTTGTCTAAGAATGAAAACAGACATTATCATTCCCAAAGTTCCTTCTGGTATTAATTTTACTCCGTAATTGTACATGTCTCTGGCTTTGAAAAGAACCAATCAACAAATGTGATTAGGTACAGGCATGTTCTGTATCTGGGGAGTATAAACAAACTTGTATTCTTACAGGTCAAAGATTGGTGCTAAGACAGTAGTGTTCTATGGTCTCCATACAGGGAAGTTCGGTTCCTACGTTTCTTACAAAGCCGACCAGAGGCAGGAGTAGGCTGAGTCTCATTTAATGGGATTTATTCAACCTATACTGACCTTCCCCCTGTCTGATAGTTAGATGCAAACTCACCACCGCTGAATTCTTCTGGAACAGTACATATCTGTTCGTTTTTCTTTCCCAAATTTTTCACTGTGAGCTTTTTGAGAATGGCGATCATGTCTAAATGAGGTTATAGCTGTTGAGAACACTGCAGACCGTAAGAAGCAATGTAAACACTCACTCTGGTCATGTGTGACTTATTTTCAGACGGCAGAGGCAACAGAGTCTCGGGAACTTTATTTAATGAGCTGAGTACATTCCTCTCAGAAGTCCTGAGAGTCCCGGCCTAATCACAAGGGAAGATGGAACTTTGACTACTTGGCTGAAGAAGATTACTGCCCAGGTGCTGTCTTCAGCATCGTGGATTAACACCTTAGATAGTGAGGGCACTAAATACAGCTGCCCCTGACTCGGAAGCGTGCCCTGGGAGAACAGCTGCTTGGGGACACCCAGGACAGAGAGAAAGTTGGGGAGTGGTGTGGATCAAAACCGATTCAATCTACACAAAAGCAAAATGAGTGAGGAAAACAGTAGGTCTCTCTGCTTTGTACATTAAGTAGCTCCAAGAGTTTGGAGCTGTGGCGTGTTCGTACATACTTCACAACCAGCCTTACAGAAAGGAAGACCGACATGCAGTGTTCGCCCATTTACATGGTGTAAACGCCAATACTATGGCTGATTTCAAGCTACCAACACCATGTCGCCAATCAGAGTTCGAAGGGCACAGTTGGTTCCTGTGAACCGGTACAAGCCAGCTCTGGTGCACCTCTGAATTAGGCGGCAGTAGACAATATACCGCAGGAGTTTCAATCACAAAAGTAGCCACATTATGCTTGTATTGCTCCACGGAACAGTACAGTTTAGTGGCAAAACACCAGACTAGGGTGTTACAGAGCTCCTCATCATTTAGTATTGTCTGGTCACACATACGCAGGAAGTTATTTCGACGTTCTTGGACTTACCTTCTTACACGCACACTGAGAATGACAAGGGTATCGACTCTGTATTGTTCATTCAAGAACATATTAATGCATGGGGGCACTGCCTAACATAGTATGAAAAACTGTGTATGTTCGGCTGTCAATACAATGCGCCCAAAGCACTTACTATAATGCACACGGTCCTTTCCAATCTAACTGGGAAACCACAAGCCCCAGCTCTGTCCCCTTATATCAAGTGACCAGCTGCACTTCCTGGGACAGGCTGAGCGAGGCCATACTTCCTACCCTTGGTCTGTGTTATTCCCTGGCCCCTCACTCCCTGTGAGGAGTTACTGATCCTTTAAGCCTCTGCTCAGATCTTTGACTCCTCTGTGAAGCTTTGCTTGACCATTTCTCCCAACCTTCCCTCCTGTCAAATCAACCACCCCCTTCTCTCTGGTTCCTCCTCCCTGTGTTCCTGTACCTTGAAAGTCAGTAATTTGATGTTCAATTATTTTCACATGGTTGTCCACTACCTTGAGAGTAGGTTAGCACACTAGCTTTTATATCCCAAGCCCCTAACTCAGTGCTTGACCCAGCACATCACTTTTTTTTACATACCTCACATATTTCTGACGACTGAATGAACGAGTCCAAACAATAACCATGAAGAGCTGGAACAAGGCGAGATTACTCAGGAGTCTATTTAAAATGACAGAAACCCAAATGGAGTTCCCTTAAGCAAAAAATGGTGTTTTTAAATTGCTAATAAACCTGTCAGCTCTCTACACCCTTCGAAGCCTAATTAGAACACCCAAACCATACCAGTGATTTCAACAAGGAAATTATTAATACAAAGGATTGCTAACTAGGTAAAAATGAAGTTCTAAAAGTTAATTGTGAAAGAACTGTGAGGTGGGCTGGGGGCACCGACGTGGGAAAGCAGCTGGCCCTGCGGGGCTGCAAGAGCAGTGAATCAGGGGCTTGGGGACTCAAGGAGGATCCTCCCTCTGCAAGAGGGCAATTCTGGTGTTTGAGGGCAGACGCAGCTGCAGGAACACGCTGCTGAAGGAGGTCAAGAAGGAACGGGCTTCTGGCTGCTGCCAGAACCACGGGAGCACGTGGCCGCTGGGCTGCGGCTGCCAGGACCCCAGGCACCCCATCCGTGCAGAGGCAGCACAGAGAAGAGACAGGAAGACGCCCCCGCTTCCTTCTCTCCTCTTGCCGTCTCCTCCAGCACCACCTACTGGCAGAGTTTAACATCAGCCCCGTTGGGAAGGGAGAAAAGCATTATCGTCTGCAAGGTCTGGATTCAGGACCACGGAGGAGGGCCGAAAAGGTGGGTTGAGAGAGGAGAACTAACCAACAGCTGGCACACTCCCCCACGTGGAGCAAGTGCGTACAAACCAGGACGGCGCCTGAGACTTCGGGTGTGAGCAGCGGAGGTTCACACACTGCCAGCATCTGGCCTCTCCGGCTTGCACCCTGCTTTCCTCTAAGCATCACAGCCATCGCCCCATTTGCCGGGGAGGGGCTGCTCTGTATATCCTTAGCTATAGGGCTCCCGCCCAGCTAGACACCAGGCGGTGCTCAGCAACGACCGTTCTGCAGTTCAGTCAAAATTGCAACGTGGTCATGGGAGGAGGCGACCCAGTGCTTATTGACTCCACCATCCTGACTGGAAGCCTGGAAGCCTTCTCTTTGAGCTTCGTTATAAACAAACACGGGCCCCTCTCCTTTAACGAGCCTCTGTGACCAAGAGGGTGCACGCTCTCGTGCCTTACCTGGCACGTGCTCACCTCTGTAGGGAGGAAATAGGGAGTTACCGTGGTCACTACTGGAAGCATTCGGGCAAGATGGAGAAGAAAAGAAGAAACCGAAAAAGAGAAAACAATAAATATCCATTACAAATACTTCAAAAGTATTATGTCGTGCCTCCCTTGTCTCTGCTTTAGGCTCTTAGCTGAGGCCCTGTAACCAAGTGCAGAACTGCAATCCTACGAGTCCATCCCTCAGGAAACCATTCTGCTCCCACGCGGCCAGCCTGCTCCCTGCCTTTGGGCTCCTTTCCTTCCATCTCAGCAGTGCCTGACACAGCCGACCAAGGGACCGTGGTGGACACAATGGGTCACCNGGGGGGGGCGGGGGGGGGGGGGGGGGTCGTACAGCTGGTGCAGTTTCACCGCTGCAGCTTCTTAAATGCAAGGGGGAAATAGCTGAGAGTTGAGTTTAAGTTTTATATGTGAGAAGAGATTGGTTTTAAATTCTGAACCTCCTTTAAGTAAAAGCCATGATTATGACCAACGAGTTTTAGAAGGGAAGCATACCCTACATGCTTTGGTCCTTGGTTTGGTGACCAACTAATCGAACTCACACATCTGATAACTTTGAAGACCTATTTTGCTCAGCATTCAGACATAGATTAGACAGTTGATCAAGTAAGTTCCCTTAAATAATTAAAACTGTAATTCCAAATTTACTAGGGTTGATCCATTTGAATGTATTCACAGCATCTAAGACAGCAAATTATCTCTAAGTACAATGACCATAAAACTTTTAATAACTTTACATTAAAGCTCCTGATGAAAATGCTAAGACAAGGTGTTTTTGTTGCTTACTATTCCACTTTTTTTTGACACACAGCTAGGACTCCTATTTGAAGATGCTCTTAGAGTTTTGATTCTCTTACTAGACACGAAAGAAAAAGATTGTAGTCTCACCAATCAAGTTTGCAGATTCTTAGTTGTGACTCTGGGCTGGGACCTTGGGTGTGATTGTAACGGCCACAGTCATTGAAACAAGGGACAGTGGGCATCATAACCTGAGTCCTTTTATATAATAAATGTTTTAAGTTTCAATGATTCAAAACCCGGTGCCTTTTCTGAGGATGAGGTCTTCTTAAACTTTTGGATGCTCTGGTCTCAAATCTATTCCTCTGTCACTATGCTATATGAAACCAGGCTGCACTATCTAGAAGTATATATTTTGGCTATATTTTTAATTGCTAAAGCCACTTAGTCTTTAATCTCTATGAATAGCTCATCTCTGGCAATGTTAGGCTCAGATATTAAAGATTAGGCTAATTTGTTTTACTGGGAACTAAGTTTTTGAAATTTATATTTTCTTGGTCTGATTAACTTTTATATCTAATTTGCCAGCTTACTTCACATGAAAACCAGTGCTTGTCACTACTTCCTGTTCTTGATAGAGCTCCTACTTTACACGGGATTTCTTCTTACACAGAAACAAGTGTGTGTGTATGTATATGTGTGTGTTATGCATATGTACATGTCTATGTGTATAGATGTAACATGTATGTGTATAAATAAAATGCCACACAAAGCAATACTCTGTACTGCAAAAATCTTTTAATATATCCGAGTGCATATAAGTATACTTTTATATAATAACTACTCTCTTTTTTTAATTTTTATTTATTTATCTTTAGAAGGGAAGGGAAGGAGAGAAGGAGAGAAATATCAATGTATGGTTGCTTTTGGTGCATCCCCTGCTGGGAACTGGCCCCTGCTGGGAATTGGCCTGAAACCCAGGCATGTGCCCTGATGGGTAATCGAACCACAATCTTCTGGTTCGCAGGCCTGTGCTCAATCCACTGAGCTACACCAGCCAGGTAATAACTACTCTTTGCATACTTAACATTAACCTTTTTTTACTTGAGGTGTTACAGATTCATGGCTTCCTACTGACGCAAATTCCTCAGTAGGAAGTTTCCTTAAAGCATCTCTAGTCATTCTTTTACTGCCCATGACATCTTCGAACTCCTTGCTTTTTGACAATAAAGTATTCCTTGCTTTTTGAAAACGGAATATTCCAGAGACATCCTGATTTTTCTCTTGACTTAAAGCATGAAGCCAAATACATCCAATGAGAACTAGACCCTTTTATGTAGAGGACAAAATCAGAGGCCAAACAAAATATGGACACTAAGTGTACATAACAGAAATGATGATGACAAAGGAAATGGACAGGACAGGAATGGCAAAGGACAGGAACGCTGGTGGACTTTTGGGGAAAGGGCAGTGTCTGAGCTAGAAAAGTGTATGTGTATTTAAAAGTGTGACTTCAGGTCAATTTCTCCAATTTACTATATTATGTTTTTGTGCCCTTTTTTCTATAACATGCTATTTCATCAACCACTAGGATTTTCTCCTATACTAGCAACTAAGACCTTGATTGTTCAACAAAGAAACTATCAAAAGAAAGAGAAGTTTAAAGGTCCACGTTGTTCAGCCACTGCATGCGATAAAGGACCGTCAAGAAGTGAAATCCTGTTTCACAGGCTGCGGTGGTGCAAAATCGATGCCACCCACAGCCATCTTTCCCAGCTACCCTAGGGGAGCTGTCTGCAGAAGAAAAGCAGGCCAACCCAAGAAGGAAGGTTCCAGAAACAGAAATACAGTCTGCATCTTGTTAGCCACTAGATGCAGCCATACCTGAGTACCACATCATTTCCTAGACTTGCCAATTACATGAGAATTTCTCTTCATGGTTCTTTGATTTGGATTTCTGCCATTTTCTAATAATGATCCTGAATAATACAACTGCTATGCCGAAAAAAACAAGCTACTTCTATTTAAATTTTTGCCCTATTATTTTTCTGTTTCCTTCTTTTTTTTTTCATTTTTCCCAATTATAGTTCACATTCAATATTATTTTGTATTAGTTTCAGGTGTACAGTGTAGTGTCAGACAATCACAACTTTACAAAGGGACCCTCTAATATTTCCAGCACCCACCTGGCAGTTTTTACAATATTATCGCCGATATTTCCTATGGTAGATTTTACATCCCCAAGACTGTTTTGTCCTTGCCCGTTCGTACGGCTCAACTCCATCACCTTTTCCACCCAGGCTTCCCACCCTCTTCCCATCTGGCAACCACCAGTCTGCTCTCTGTGTCTATGAGTCTGTTCTGTTTGGCTTGTCCATTTATATTTGAGAACGGCTATTTTTAATAAAAATCTGACCTTGACACCAATACAGCCTGGCCATGGTTAGAACACTAGATCATCCCTGGCTCTTTCCTATGACCTTTAATTATTTTTATTATTTTTAAATAATATTCTAAGTTTATAAGTATAACACATGCATATTTGAGACAATTTCTAAAATCCAAACATAAGAAAAAACTCGCCGGAGGCTCCTTGGCCTAGATGATGGCTGTAAACTTCTTAATACACCCCTTATAGTTTAGGAACAAATACACGTATTTCTCAAAGTTGAGTCACGCTCCATTAGAGATTTTTTTATCCTGTGTGTCTTGATAACTTGTGAGCAATTTCCCATAAAATGAAACCCTCTTCAAATATGTGATTCATAAAGCTTCACAGTGTTTCCTGTGCTCCCTCTCCTCCTTGAAGGAATTTATTCTCTCGGCTTCCAGGACATAGGACACTCTCTGCTCTTTCTTCTTTCTCACCACCCCGTGCCCGCAGCCTTTGCTGGTCCCTCCTCATTTTTCTCACCTACCGGTGATAAGGTACCTACCGGATTCAGCCCTTGGATGCTGCCTTCCCTCCTCAGGTACTAGGGAAGCCTCGTCCTATTTCATGGCTTCCAATACCATCGAGATACCGACAATATCCTCATTTATATCTGCAGCCAGGACCTTCCCACTCCACCCCAGGCCCTTCTACTCCCTGTCTTACAGACACACTTGCTCACTTGTCATATGACAACTCAAGTTTAACGTGTCCCCAAACTCTGACCTGAATTCACCCAAAACGATCTCCTCCTGCAGCGCTTCCCACACCAGTAAAGGGCGACGCTATCTTTCCTGTTGCACAGAAGAGCTGAAACCTCTGCTCTAAAACCTTGTCACCTCCTTCGCACACCCCACGTCCTGTCCCTATCCATGCACAAGTTCGATGGGTTCTTCCTTCAAAACGTGCACAGAATCTGACCAGTCCTCACAAACCCACTGCCACTGCCCTGGTCCAAGCCATGATCCTCTCTCACCTGGAACTTGGGCCCTGCTTCCATACACCCCCCCCTCCTACCCCTCACCCTCTTCTGTTCTCAAGAAAGCAGCCAGTGTGACCCGCTGAACATATGTCTCAGAGCATGGCACCCTTCTGTCCAAATCAGCAAATGGCTTTCCATGTGACTTGGAGTAAACGCCAAACCCTTCCGAGTCTGGACTCCCCACCTCCACTCATGCCACTCCAGCCACACCAGCCTCCTCGCTGTTTCTCACACACCCCACTCCTTTGCATTTAGAGAGAAACTTGCTGGCTTCTCTACCCCAAACCATATCTCCCCACCCCCATGTATCTACACAGATCATATCCTCTCCTACCTCCAGTCGTTGGTCAAATGCTTCCTTCCCACAAAGCCTTCCCCGGCCACCTAAGCTTATAATCCTCTCCCACCCCTACCCCTGCCCATGCTTTAACTTCTCACTAGCACTTACCACTCGTGTGCACCACAGTTTACATCTTTCCACCTCACACTTTCAGAACTCGTCCCCCACCACCATCACGTGGCTCTTGCACAGGTGAACACTTCCAGTAAAACTGCCCTTGTTCGAGGTCCCCAACAAAGCCCTGTGGCCAAATCCAGTAGACTTCCCAGTGCCTTCACCTTCCTGCATATTTCATGGTTGGTGGACTTCTCAGGCCACTTCTCTCTGTTGGATTCTATGACATCAGCCTTTTGAACAAAAGGCGTCTCCCCACTTCTCAAAGGGGTGCTTTACGGAGTGCCTCCCTGCTTTCAAAGCTTTTAAATCTGGAATCTAAGTAAATGTTGGCATGCTTGGCCAAGCTCCTCAGTTCTTCTCTGTTATACCCTTTGCCTTTTAAAGAACTACGAACTGGGAGAATAAGGGCTCCCCCAAAGATGTCCCTGCCTTAATCCTCCAAACCTGTACATATATTTCCTTAAATGATAAGAGGTGAAGGGCTCAAGATGGAGATCAGCCTGGATTTTCTAGGTGGGCCCAATACAATCACGAGTTCTTAAACGTTGAGACTCTTAATCACAGAGTGGTGACAGTATCAGAATGACTCGACTTGTTGTTTTTGGCTGTGAAGATGGAGGAAGGGACTATAGGCCAAGGAACACAGCTGGCCTCTAGAAACGAGGGAAATTAGGTCTAAGCACACTGGGCCCCTCCCACAGGAACATAGCCCCCCCCCCCCCAACACTTTGATCTCAACCCCCAGTAAGACCCATGCTGGACTTCTAACGAACGACTCTGTAAGATGATAAATTTGTATTGTGTTAAGCCTCGAAGTTTGCGGTAACTTGTTATGGAATAGAAAACTAGCACATTAAATTCTACCTGTGTGGGCTGATGACTCCAAAATGGATACCCCCTGCGGCAACTACTTCTGTGTCTCCTGACTCGACTGCCTTCATACAATTTCTCTTGGGCGTCGGTGTCAGAGCTGATTGTCTCCCAGTTCCCACTCTCCCTTTCTTCCTGACAGAATCCCTGACCTGCTGCTGAACGCAGCTGGAATAAAGACTGCCTTTCCAGTCTCCTCCCCTTCCCTTCCTTTACAACCTGAGTGACCAAGTTTAGCCAACTGGAATACGCAAACCCGGCGTGTGCGGCCCTGGAGGAAACTGGGGAAAACTTCGTCTCCCTCCTTCCTGCTGGCCGGGGCATGCGCGAGATGTCCAGGGCTCAAGCATTGGCCTGAACCACAGAGCTTCTTCACGGGAAGGATGGCAGAGTGACCGGACGGGAAGAGCCAACGTCCCTGACAATCGGGAAGTTCTCACGTCAGCTCTGGACCGGCAGGCTTTGTTCACGTGAGAAAGGTGTTGTTTGATCCCTACCCTGTCATCCTGGAACTTTGTCACATGCAGCCAAACTGCATTCTAACTTAATTCTAACTAGAATAATAAAGTCAGACTGTCTGTGATAGAATTATTGATTTTCCACCTAAGACCCAACTCTCAGTTGGGTAAATGGCGTTGTGGTCTGCTCAGTTGTTCAACCCACACACTGAAAAATGCTCCTTGTTCTTAGATTCTTGCCCTTACTTCCTCCCACTCCAGCCTTGCACTTTTATTTCTAAAATACGTACCCCTGCGAACTTCTCTCCCTGAATCACAGCCCTAGGCTGAGCATCCACAGCCTCTTACTGGAGCAACTGCAAAATCTATCAACTGAGTTCCCTGTTTTTGTTCCCGTCACCTTCCACTCATTCTCCATACAATCTCTACCACAAAGCAAACGATGGCACTTCACTCCTTAAAACTCCGAGTGGCTTCCCCCTGCCCTTGGAATGAAATCCAGACTGTATGGATCGTGGCCCAGAAATCCTTACGTGGTGCCTGGCCACCTCTCAGACCTCACTGACCAGCGCACCCTCAACAATCCACCCCTCACCCCAAGACGTGCTCAGGACCTAGCCCCCCACCCCCTTTCGAGCTTGCTCCAGCCCCGGGGCCTCCCCGCAGCTGCTCCTGCTAGGAGTGCTCTCCCTCCCACGCTCCCCTCCCTCTGAGCTCAGCTCCGATGCCTCCACCATTAAACCCCCTCCCTACTACCTTTGAAAAGCTGTCCCCCAACCTCAGTCCTCGATCACAGCGCCACTTAATATGTGAAAAGTTATTTCCTCTCCAAACTAAAATGCAAACCTCGAGACGGACTCTGAACATCACTTGACCTAAACATGTCTACCGGTTGCCTGTGCCTGAACCCGTATGTATCCTGTCTTCTCTCCTAATGTGATGGAGGAGCGCCCCCACCTGTACCCTGATCAGGGCCTTCTCACCGAAGCAAGGGCGTCATTCCAGCAACTATCTCCGGCCTCCGCTGCATCGCTCCATCTCCCCTTCTACTGGGTCACTCACCCCATCACTAAAAACCATTTTACACTTCATCTTATCTGGAAAATAAATAAAAAAAACCTCTGCCTCCTATCAACCTTCAATTACCACTTCATTTTTCTACTGTGTTATTTCCCACCTCCCCAAACCCTCAGCGTAGTTATCTGTACTGTCTACACTCACATGTAACAAACACGTCTGTGAGATAACAAATTTGTGTTGTGTTAAATCACTAAGTTCGAGGTAACCTGCTATGGAATAGAAACACTCCAGATCCCTTCTTTCTCTCGTCCCATTTTTTTCCTCGGTCTCACTTAGTTGGGCTCTTCCTCCAAACATCCCACTGGACCAGTTCCAGCCAAGGCCACCCAAGGCTCTTATTTGTACAAATGTGACAGGCATTTCTCAGTGCTCATTATACCCATCCACTCAGGAGTATATGACCCAGCTGAGCACTGTCTCTCCCCGTCTTCAAGTCTGTCTTCACCCGACTTCTGCAATACCACCGTTTGTATCCCTCCTCACCCACTGGGTGCTCCTTCTTAATCAGCTTGACTGATTTCTCTGCACCTTCCCGACCTCAAAACACAGGAGTAACCCAGGGCTCATTCCTCAGACCTCTAAGTTTATACCTCTTCCCTAAACCCTATGCTCATGTGTATCACCACCGTTTCTTAAGTAACTGCATTAAGGCAGGAACCTCGTCTATCTTCGTGGTTACACTCTGCAATTAAAAGCGTGCTTAGCACAGCACTCGATACTGATCTTTAACTTTGTGGGTACTGCTAAAAGAAACACCAGTGTGAGCATTCTGAAAGGGCAGATAACAAGCTGTAGCCAATTTCAAGGAGCGGCCCCTTTTGACTCAACAGAAGGCAATTCCAGACATCGTTTTCCAAGCATGCGGTGTCCAGGCGATCTGGGCTGTTCCAGGCCTGAGAACTGGAACCTCCAAAGAAAGTGATGGATTACACACCATTCAGAAAATCTGCTGTGAAAATCTGTTCTCATTCTCACACCATCTGTAAGATTTGGAGAGCAGAAATCTCAGGGGCACATTCTTCCAGGAAGAACACGGAGTAAAAGAAATCGTCACTGCCAATTCAGAGCCAAACCACAGCCAATCAAGGGGCGCACGTGAAGGCTGGTGCGCTCTCAAGAAGTTAAGCCTCCAAAGGACGGGCAAAACAAGGATCTAGTCTACGTTTCTTTGAACAAGAGAAAAAATAAATACATGATTGATTTTCCAAAAGCCCAAGCCATTTAATAGCTTCTCAGGCTACGATCCATAAAGAGCCAATTAATCTCAGCAACAGAATCAATCTCACATGCACGCTGTTGAGCAAAAGTAACCAGACACAACAGGAGGATCTACCACACGCGTCTACTTTGGTGCAAGTCAACAGGGGAAGGCGGGAATTTTCAGTAGCGACGGAAACGGCAGCTGATTTGGGTAATGGTTAGACAGGTGTATATGTTTTTCTCACCACTCAAATACTTAGGATCTTTGCATTTTACATTGAGTTATACTTTATATTCACAGAACGAAGGAAAGTGGCCTTCAGTGAGTGCTCTGTGGAAGGCGGGGGAGGGGGGTGGGAAAGACAAATATAAGGGATCTCTTTCCCGGGGGTGTCTCCCAGCCTCCTTCTCTACGATGATGTGTTTGTGTTCTGTAGCTGTCTAAAGGGAGTCTACAGGATGCAGTATTTTCTAGAATCCTTGGCTCAAGAAAATTTCTCCCATGTAGTATCACCATAAGGCACTAATGTTTCAGAAACCAATAACTCTAGCCTGCCAAGAAAAAAAAAAGAAAGAAAGAAATCCAAGCAAAGGCTATGAATTCCACTGCAGCCATTTAAAAATAAAAAGTCGCCATCTAATTTTAAGCAACCTATTCTGGTGAGCCATCCAGAATAAACAAGTCACAGAATGTACCCCTATAGAAGCTCCATTAATCACTGGAGCAATTCTGCCCAGAGTAGTTCATTTTCTTTTGGAGTCGCAGACTTTAAATTCCTCTGGCGGTAATTAGATAGTAAAACCAGTTGTCTGTTGAAGAACAAGTTGATGACAGGAAGCATCCATCAACAGAGGCAACACCTATCTTTCTGTCCTCGGTAAAAACACGCAGCTCATCCGGAGGGGGCATGAGGGCATTAAAACACAAATTAAAAAGCAGAGGGTTCATGGGTTCCGTTCCCCAGGAAGCTGCCGCGGACAGACTCGAGTCTGGCCAATTTGCTGGGGCGAGCTCCAGGCCCACACCCGCAGGGGAGTCGGGGGAGCGGGACTGGGCAGAGGGAGTCTACCTGTGATGCAGTGACGACAAAGGCCTCCGACATCCTGTGGGGAGTTCTGCGACCAGGTGGCCCTTCAGGATTGTCCAGCCCCAAGGCCAGCAGGCCAGATTCTTACACCCTCACAACAGACCAGCCATTGTGTGTGGGCAGCCCTGGGGGTTTCAGAGGGAGAATCAACTGAGAGGCACCTGCCACTCATTTCAGCTAGAGGGGAGAGTGAGTGCAGGGGGCGGAGCTTCACGAGGCAGGGGCGGAGCTTCACGAGGCAGGGGCGGAGCTGCTCGCTGTAGCGTCCAGACCTGTGGCCAATCCGCACCCCTCTTCCTCCAAACCTGCAAGAAACCCCTCCTACCAAGTCTAAATCTCATGCTATTCATAGGCAAGCCAGGAGCCTAGAATTTACCCCCATTGCTTTGTCCAGAACAAGTATTTCTAAAACTGCCATAACAACTGTAAATAAACAGATGGTTGTTAACAAGGTTTTTTTCACAGTATAAACCATATTACTGAGCGACGCATTGACTCGCCACGCCTAGAAACCTAGTTTCTAGAAACCTCGCCATGACTAAAAAACTGTTCTTCTCCAAGGCTGATGGCCCTGCGCACATCAGATGTCTCTAAGGAGAACTATAACACGCCAATCCGTGAAAGAATGACCAGCAAAAAGCTTTAAGGCACTTCCCAACCCTGAAATTTTTTAAATCACATACCCTCTTGTTTATTTTAATACAATTAAATGAGTTTCCCGTTGGACCTAGTAAGGAAAAAGGAGTTCGAGATTTGAGATTTGTCACCAATGCTGCTTTTTAATGCATGCTAACAAATCACTGCATTTATTCCGGGAAAACACGCCTCCCGGGGACTCCTTAGGTGATGCCACGCTTGGCGCTGAGGCCACTGAGGTGAAGAAGTGCGCGATCTAATCACAGTCTAATAAAGACAGGCAGGTGCGCAGGTAGTTATAAATCAGCCACACATTCATTCAGCCAACATGCCAAAGCACCCACGGCGTGCCAACCGTGAACAAGATAAACATAGCTTTTGCCATGCTGGGGCCCGCGCGCAGCGTGAGCCGTGTTCGGGTGGAGGATGCCCGGGACACTGTAGGGTTTGCCTACCTGCGGGAGGAGGGCTACAAAAAGTTCAGGAACAATCAGCTGAATAACAATAATAATGGCAACAATAATAGTTTAAATCCCCAAACTAATCTTTGCGAATTTAAAATGCGCCAGGCACATACGTAAATTTATGTCACTCTCCAGTCAGTCCTGAGGTGGGTATTACTTCCTATTTCCCCATGAGAAAATTAAAGCAAAGAGAGATTAAGTAGCTTCATCAAGGTCACAAGGTGGTGAGTGGAAGCAACAGGATGCACAGGGCACATAACTGGATGGCAGTAGAAGTTTGCCAGGCAGGAAAGGAGTCGGGGGGAGAGGAGGGGAGCGCATTCCAGACACGGAAATGGGAGTAAGGATGCTCAAACAGCGTCAGAAACCTGCAAGTCTATTTGCATGTAGGTTGTCTGTGGGACAAGAACAGGCGCCCAGGCCTGAAATGTGGGCACAGCGCGGGACGGGCAGCGATGAGGTGTGCGCCCCACCGGGGAGAGACTGCGGGAATGTTGGCACGAGCTGAGGGGCGTGGCATTTGTTTTCTAAGTAGCATAAAAAATAGTTAACATCCATTAAAAGCATCGTAGGAGCCAGAGATGGGCTAAACATTTGCACACGCGATCTCACCTTAGCCTCACTACTGTCTTTGGAGGGAGGCACCGTCACTGTCTCCTTTGACTGATCAGAATACTCCAGCCCTAAAGGGAGCAACTAGAGAGACCAGGGTTCTCCTTGCTGGAGCATTTACAGAGCCGGGATTCCACACGAAGCCGTGCCCCCAGCTGCCTCCTCCAAGAAGCAGAGAGAGGTGGTAGGGGACGTGCATGTTTCAGCCCCGGAGACACAAGATGCAGCCTCTCGACGAAGGAGGGTGAGCCGTGGGCTGGAGAGGAGAGCCGAGAACTATGTTTCCCGAGGCGGCACCGCAGCGGAAGCTCTGGCACTGAGGATGAAGGCAGGGACGTGAAGAAATGGT
Source organism: Sturnira hondurensis (assembly GCF_014824575.4). Classification (NCBI taxonomy): domain Eukaryota; kingdom Metazoa; phylum Chordata; class Mammalia; order Chiroptera; family Phyllostomidae; genus Sturnira; species Sturnira hondurensis. Next base: position 14,730,232 of record NW_028082350.1, on the reverse strand, counting down.
GAACCAAGAGCTCGGGTGGAGGGACACGCCCAGGGTGAGCAGCGGAATGGGCGTGAGACGGCAGGTGCTGAGGCTGAGGGCTCCTGCACTACTGGTGGGAGGCCCCCGGGACAGCTGGATGCTTAGGTCCGGAACTGAGGAAAATAATCTGCCAGGAAGGTACCGATTTGCCCCAAACAGGTTGAAGTCACAAGAGTGTCTGAATTTGTCTAGGGAGAATGCAGAGTAAGAAGAGAAAATGGTGATGGAGAGAGACCTAGAAAACCCCAACTTTTCAGAAAAAAAATATTTTCTCATCTGCAAAAATAAGCAACTGTGTGTGTGTGTGTGTGTGTGTGTGTGTGTGTGTGAACATCCCTGTATACATATACCTGCCTTTTCTTAAAAACCTGGGCTAGGGCTTCTTTACAGGAAAAGCAGGCTGCCTTTGGTGTTACTTCTGAGCAAACAAGTTATTCTCTTTCCAGCGTTATTCTCTTTCCAGCGTTATTCTCTTCGAGCTTCTGCTGAAGAAAGAAAGCTGGCTGAATGGTGTAGGTATTGAATAATAAAATAGGACGAACAGTTTCAGAGTTCTCAGCCGAAATCTGCTTGGCCACCGAGTGCTCAAGTCGCCACCATGGGTAATTCCACTTTCCGGCGCGGGAGCTGCAGGCGTTTGGAGGAAGCGCCCGGCTTCCAGGGACCCCTTCCCCGGAGAAGCCCTTCTATAGCCGTGATCTGAGTTCCCTCTTCGCCCTTCACGCCAATCCATACCCCAGTGCAGCTCACCTACGTTAGCAATCGGCACAAAAGGCGGTTTTCTCCAGTTTCTCTCTTTTGAAAACAAAGGCAAACTCCCCAACGTTAACATGTGAAAAGAGAAAAAAGCGCCTGTGCGGTCCGCCCTCCTGGCTGTCGCTACCTTGCAGTTTATGACACAGTCAGAGGGAGGTCTGACGCCGGGGACGAGACAGCCTGCGAGCCGGCTGGTCCCGTGGAAACCACGCGGGCCTGGGAGCCGGCAGCTCTTCTACTCGGCTGTGCGGTTTCTTTTGTGGCTCTGAGAGCCGCTTCTGAATGAACGGTGCGTCAACGCGTGCCTCCCTGAGGCCAGCCACCAGGGAGGGGTAACCCTGCCGAGCCAGCAGGGCGGCCGGGGGAGGGCAGAGCAAGCCAACGGGGACCTGGGGACCTCGCAAGGCTGCAGCTGGCTCGACCCTTACGTGCAAAACAGAAATGAAATTACTATCGCATTTTGCGGGTGGAAGCTCAAGGAGAAGGGACTGTATACCAGCTTAATTATTATGAGAGATGGGGCGATTCACAGAACGGCGGTATGTCGGAGGTGCGGCGGAGCCGAAGACAAACAAATGTAAGTTCTCAGAGTCTCATGCTAAATGTTATGTCTGTGTGATTTTCTTTCTGGCTTGAGATCACGCTGGGTTGCAATGTAATCATTCCACAATGAGAATTTCTAGTGTGGAAAGTTGTTAATCTTTGCTTAAGACTTTTTTTTTTTTGCCTGTTATTAACTAAGCAACATAATTACAAGCTGAAATTCCTGACAGCAGCTGTGGCGATTTAGCCTCAGACAGAACTATAACCCCAAGCACATTCAATTACTATGGGATTAACACTGGATGTATTTTTAATTGACTTTCTTAATGTAGAAGGCATGCTCCCCCGCTGCTCTGGATTGCATGCTATTTTAATCCTGCTGTGGCTAACCTAGTGGGAGCAGCGTCACCGACAGGATGACATAGAGATGCAGGAGATTCCTGGTAGTTACGAACTTTTCTTTTTTGGCCAGGAACACATGTTTCTCCCCCGAACGCTCAAAACTCTGCAACCTCTATGCTCAAAGTTCATTCAGCTTTTTTTTTTTTGACCTTGTTTCGGAGAAAGCAATGAAACGAAACAGAGGACTCTACTAAAACTGTGAAGGAAGGACACATACATTGTCACTGCGGTTCTTGAACTCTATGGCAATCATGGGAGGGAAAGGGCCAGCCCACAGAGCCCCGCAGGTCCACTGGCCTCAGGGTGACCAAGCGTGGGGACACGAAAATGGATGGTGAGCACAGCCTATACCTCCTTAGTTTTTCTACACTTCATCTGCTGCAAGTTCCGGCTTAGCCATGGATTTTCTCTGCGAGGAAAACACTTCTCTGAGCTCAAGTACGAACTCCCTAATGCAACCGAATGATGGCACAGGGCTCCACAGTCACAGCTGCCACTCCGGGGAAGCGAACACTTCAGACCCGTTCAACTGGACGGTGGACTCGGAAAACCGCACCAACCTTTCTTGCGAGGGCTGCCTCTCGCCACCCTGCTTCCTACTCCACCTCCAGGAGAAAAACTGGTCCGCCCTGCTGACGGCCGTGGTGATCGTCCTCACCATCGCGGGAAACATACTCGTCATCATGGCTGTGTCCCTAGAGAAAAAGCTGCAGAACGCCACCAACTACTTCCTGATGTCCCTTGCCATAGCTGACATGCTGCTGGGTTTCCTTGTCATGCCTGTGTCCATGTTAACCATCCTGTATGGTGAGTGGCGTCAGCTTCCCAGCCGTCCCCACACGAGTAGTGGACAGCATGTGCATGTCATTAGCAGAGGATGAGCCAGGGCTCGGGGACAAAATAAACACGAGGCTTTGTTAATAAACAAGGGTACCGTGATACGCTAGTTACTTAAACTTCACTCTGAAAATGCGGTTTCACATATTTTTAAAAAGGCAACCTATTATCTGTGATCACTGGAGAGTTTTGGCCGGGAAACATGTGCATGTTATGTAGAAATGATTATAAGTGCCCTGACACAGTCCTAAGGCAATAACTTATCTGTCATCCCAAATCCACTTGATTTTCACTCCTTTCAATTCCACAATATCTCAGCCTTTAGGACAGAACAGTTTAATCTTTCGTCACAGTTTTCAGGACTTCTAATGGAGTGAGAAAACCTTCCCAATTACCTTGGAACATTTGCAGAGAGAACATCGTGATGCAGTGGGTTTAATGTTAAAATATGCAGTCTCCATTAGAATAAATGAATTACTCCCGGTTTCATTGTTCCGGGCCCAGGGAAGCTTATTTGGATCCTTGCCTTTGAATTATGCCCTCAACTCTTTAAAAATGCATATGCATAAACTCCTCTGGTCTGGCGTGGAGGGGGGTGGAAAGCAAACGGGAAGAGGTTAATCTTGCTTTCTCTTCAACAGAGTTTCAAAGAGACCTCTGAGCAAGTCAGCCACCGCTGGGGCGGGGGTGGGGGGTAGCTTCAGCTGGGAGCAGAATGAGATATTGTTTCCAAATTATGAGTAATTCGGCCAGACTTCTCCTTTGAGAGAGAGACACACAGAGAGACAGAAACAGACAAACACAGAGAGGGAGTGAATACAGAGACTGCTGACACAAGCATGCAGAGCTAGACACAGGTTGAGGGCTGTCTTTAGAAGGGGATTTTCTGGCCAAGTCCCAGGGGCTAAAAAATACATCAGTCCGGCCCCCAGGCGTGGGGAGGAGGGAGGTAGGCGAGGGAGAGCAGGTGCGGGTTTGCACGGGCTGGATAAGGTTCATTGCAACACCAGCCCGCTGGACCACTCCATTGTCACAACCAGATCATTCCGTCCAGTCCGCCTGTCATTTCCCAGACATTCTGGAGAGGTCCTGCCTGCCTAAAACCGCACCCCTCACGGAGGCTAATTCTAGGAGTTGGGGATGACTCTCTCCACAGGGCCTGTCCGGGAACCAAAGCACCAAGGGAGTTGGAGGGAAGACCCCGAGCGGCAGTTGGCAGGGAACCGGGGGCGTGGGGGTGGGGCACAGGCACCGGCCAGCTGGGTTCAGAAGCTGGGACCTGCCCGGAGGCTCCGGCTCCGGGGACAAGGGCGCCCCTGGTGGCCGCCGCCCCGTGCGCAGCCGGTTCCCGCCGTCAGCAAGCTCATCGGACGGGACCACCCGGGAGAGGAAACGCCCCCTCCTTATCTCGGCTGAGCCAGCCTGGACCAAGGCCTGTGGCTGCTTCAGCGTGGAGAAAACGCCTCGCAGGGCGGGCGTCAGTTCGGTTCAGCCGAGCAGGGCTTCCCCCCAGGCGCTGCCAAGGAAAAGGCTCTCGTTTTAGCTCCAGCCTTTTGCGAATGAACATGGTGAAGGGCACCAAGTTAGTCTCGCACTGCACAACCTTTACTTTCCCGATGACCCGCGGTGGCCTTTTGGTAAAGAGTGTGTTCGAAAAATGGAGAGTTTGTACCGCTTTGTGGCGCTGGACTGTGGTGAAGAAAAGGTGATCTTTGTAATTTTCCTTCTCACGTGCACACAGATCGGACACCATTGCTTTTACTGTTACAATGTTAATTAGGTTTATATAACCATTTGATCCCCCTCACACACACACACACACACACACACACACACACACAGAAACAGGGCCCCCTGCTTCTGTCCATAAAACACAAGCTAGCTCCCTAATACGGCAGGTGACCCCGGTCAGCGGTCCCCCCAGTTCAACCCCCCAGAGAGCTAGAAACACTTAGTGTCTGGGACCCACCCACTCCCACCCTTCTGGGCATCAGGACATCTCTCAAGCTCTCCGGCTGCTTCTCGTGCAAGGCCGGGAGCGGGAACCACCGCCCTAAACAGGGGTTGCCCAAGGGGAGCCCCGGACCAGCCACATCAGCAGCCTGGGGACTCCTGCCCAACTGCACACTGACAGGTAGAGCCTCTGAAACAACGCTCACCGCGAAGTTGGAGAACCGCCACCCTGACACAGTGTGGGACCAGAACACAGGGCTCTTATTCACCATCCTATTAATCCCCCCGCCCCGCCCCGCCCCCACAAGCACCACATTTGAGTTTAACCCCCAAAGCATTATTAGGTGATTATTGTTAGTTTTCACAAGTAAAGACATACTCTCGTTCTGGATTTTCAGTCATTTATGCCTTCACACCAATAGCATTTATTGAGAAACTACTAAATGCCATCCTGGAGTAAGACCAAGCCGTTACAATAGTGACTAAGCGTTGGGCCGACCCTCGGGTCACTCAAAGTATACAAAGAAGTCAGGACGGTGCACGGTGATGATTTCAGTGGAGGAGCTGAAAATAGATCATAACTTATGACCTAAGTAATTTAAAAACAAAAAACCAAATAAGATATATTCTGTTAGGCAGAAGACAGGGAAGGGGATGGTAAGAGGCACCTATTCGCGCCAACACCCTGAAACAGCCCCAGCCAGAAGGAATTCTCAGGCCTGGGTTCACCAGCCTTTGAAACTTCATTGCAGTTCACCATCGGGCTTTTCCGAAACATTGGAAACAGCCTCTGTTGCCCTTTTCTGTCCCCCTGCTCCCCTGCCCCGTGCCTTCCCCAGGACGAGACTGTTGCGGCCGGGGAGAACACAAAGGCCAGGGCGGCTCGCCGCCGCTTGCTGACACTGACCCTGAGCTTCCGCCCCCCAGGTTACCGGTGGCCGCTACCCAGCAAGCTCTGCGCGGTCTGGATCTACCTGGACGTGCTCTTCTCCACGGCCTCCATCATGCATCTCTGCGCCATCTCGCTGGACCGCTACGTCGCCATCCAGAACCCCATCCACCACAGCCGCTTCAATTCCAGAACGAAGGCGTTTCTGAAAATCATCGCTGTTTGGACCATATCCGTAGGTAAGCGGGGACAGCGGTGCGGAGTCTCATCTGAAATGACGGTTCACGCCTACCGCGGAGACGTGTTCTGTTTTGTTGCGCCCAGACCGAGCGCCCTGAATCTACTGTTTTGTTTGTTGCAAGGTATGTCGCAGCGTCGTCATTATCAGGTTGGCTTTAGGAATGAAACATCCATTCATGTCCCTGGCTGACAACCTAAATTTGTGTTGCTTTGCACAAAGAAGAGTGAGTATGACAATAGTCAAAATCAGGAAAAATCCGTGACTGGGCACCTACTGAAGCTTTTTCCCCATCCCACACTTTCAAATTCACTGCTCTAAGTCTAGGGTTTCCCAGAGACCTCAACGTTTATAGCCCCTGGACCTGAGGTCAGTACCAGACTACAGAGCTCCATACTGGAGAATTCGAGGCTCTGGGGACTAGGAAAGGCGCCAGGTGCTGTAACTCAGAGGGAGCTGGTGGGAGGGTGTTCTGGCGGGGCAGCCTGCTCAGCACCTCTGCATCCCTCCCTTCTTTAAGGACACCTCACACCACAGGATTCCAACCTGCTTCCCTGAGGCTGGTGACACGCAGTCACCTGCAGCCAGTACTGACCTTCCACCCCACACTTCCCAGTCAGGAAGGCCCAGGTCACGGGAGCTTTGGGCAGCTGAGTCATTGCACTTGTCACCTCAAAAGGCTTCATCTGTAACCAGAAGCTTCCTGGGGATTTGTTTTAAAGTCACAGAGCTTTGCAGGCAGAAATGCTGCATCTGCTTATGGCGGCCTGGGTACCTATTAACGTGAGAGACCACAGAGTTTGACAGCAGGCACGAGTGTATGCACAGCTTTGTTACAAGAATGCAAATTGATAACAAGCAAGCAATGCAATATCTTGGGTTTCGGTTCTTGTTTTTCACCTTGCTTCTCAGGGTGTGACCCTCAGAGGAGGAAGCTCCAGTCTGCAAGTGAGGCGGTGGGGTCAGGAAAGGCCAGACTCACCTCAGCACGGCCAAGTTTTCATTTGACTATGACGCAAATGCTCACAAGTTACGTTTGTGTGGTTTTCAAAGTTGGGGAAAGTCTCAGCTGTTTTCCGTGTTAAACTACGCGTTAGGGTCTGAAGGAGGCAAAGACGGAAGATCTTGCCACCCTCGGGAGGTGGACGAGGGAAGCACAGCAGAGACCTGTGTTATGCCTGCAAGCAGGGGCAGCAGGGCCCAACTGGCAGCGCTGGGCCTGCTCTCACTGCCGGACACCCCTCCTTACTTAGGGGAGTGCTCTTGCTCCCCCGGTTGTTTGTGGGTGCTGGGCCTGTGCGGTCTTGGACCCATTCTACGAGGAGCAAGAGAGTGAAAAATGCAGAAACCATTCTTAGCCATCTGATTGGCAAAATTAAAATGAGTGCAAACAGGCGGTGTGGTTTGGGGCACAGGGCCGTGCTCTGTCGTGACCTGTTTGTGCAGACGAATCGTTTGTTCTTGGACAGGGTAGCAGACGTCATTAAAACCTGACCTGCCACTCCCTCGAGAGAATGGACCCCTTTGCTACAAACAGCAAAAGTGCATGTTAAAGAATCTTTAATACAGGCATTTGGGGGGAGTGGCAGTTTTGGAAAGAGTGGAAAGGTTGGGTTATGGTTGCATATCGTTGGGTTATGGTTGTTTTTATCTAAATTATGGAATATTTTGCAGCATATGGAGTTGGAGTTATTTGATACTCATGGAAGAATGTCCATGATGTTCAATGCAAAACTCAAGCTTTGGGGTGCTGTGCGTGATCTGAGCCCATTCTGATACAATAATAATGGTAATAATATGTGGAGATTACGTATTAGCACCGAGAAACTGTTAAGAGACTTCGCATTTGTCAAGAAGGAGAACTTTAGAAGAATGGCCGGGGTATTATGTTTTTCCTTACCTACTTCTATATAGTCTTGTCACACATATGATGACGATGGTAAAGTGCTGTGAGAAAATCAGTTACCCCAGCTGGTGGGAGGGAAGGCTTCCTGGAGGAGGTGGCTGACCTTCAGAGTTTGTGAGGATGTAGCAACTGCAGCTGGGTCACCCCATCCTTGACCACTCGGCTTCCTAACTCTAGTTATTTCTAAGGGGCGCTACCGCTGCCCATGGCTCACCGCTACTAGTGTGGTCACTTGACTTTTTCCAAGGCTTCCATCCAATGCTGAGGAAAATGAGTATAATTACAAAGGAGTTGCATTTTCTATTCGCGAGCTTCTCGGAGTAAAGGGGCAATGAGAGAGAAGACCAGTGCATTAGATTCCAAATGAGCCCAGGGTTCTCTGTGCAGTTCATGTTTCTTGTACAAACCCCGCTATTCATGACCAGAGGTAACTAACTTCACTGCACGATACCCAGCGAGCAAACCCTTCCGCAACGTGTTGGCCTTGCTAATGCCACCGGAGAACAGAAAAAGAATGCAACTGAGTCCTCAGCCCTCTGCAGCAGGTAAAGGCATAAAACAGACTTTTTTAAAAAGGAAATGACTATTTCCACATTGTCATATTTTGACAGGCAAGCAGAGATACCAATTTAAATTTTATTGCACTTATTTCATTTCAGAAATATATTTGAAGTTCATGGAGGAATTTTGAGATGTAATGGATCTAAAGAGAAAAAAAATTTTTTCCCATCAAGGCCAAGTATGACCACACAGATCATGCATTATTCCTTTTGTAGAGAAAAGGCAAGCCGGTCACATCGATTTGGGGCCTGTACCTTTCCAAACCGTTACAACAGTGCCTCAGTCCTAAGCTCAAAGCCTAGGTCTCTGGGTCACCCCTCTGGCCTTCAGGAAGGTCAAAAACCCACCTTCCCACCCAGGTAGGACAGATTTATTAAGAAGCTTTGAGGGACAGTAGAGACGATGTGTTTCACCATAGTTTTCATTTGTAGTTTTTTTACTTAAGGTTTTGAGTACGTTTTCATGTGTATGAGCAAAGTCATATTTCCATTTCCAAGACTGTTACCCACAGTTTTGGCTGTAGAACTTGGTGTTTATCTGCAGGGAGTCTGGGTCGAGATGGCTCATTCTGCCACTTACAAACTGGGTGACCGAGAGCAAGTTACTGAAGCTCTCTGTCCCTCAGGTTCCCACAGAATAAATGCTGAGGGTAGCAGCACCGATGTGACGAGGCTGTCTTAATGAGTAAGTGAGTCAGTATTGCGTTTGTGTCCCAAGTGTTGTAGGGTTACGTCATGACTTGGGCTTTTCTCTGTGAGGTTCTTGGTGTTTCCTGACATAAATGAGGGGAATCCGCTCTTGGGCCGTGTTGTGACACTTCTGTGTATTCTCTGGATGCCACTGGTCACTTGGTGGTATTGCCACAGGGACTTTTATTTTTATATCATTTTTATTGATGAATGTTTATCTCCTGTACAGCATCTGAATGTTGAGTCATTGCTAAAATTGCCTTTCCCCCTACACGGTTATGAAGGGGCTCTGCCATCTTTTCTTCCGTGGCTCTGACGGTTTTGTTTTATTGTTTTCTCTTAAACCAATTAGAATTCCATCTGTGATTTAACTTTTTTTTCCCATCCAGCTACTCATACCAGTTCCATTTATTTCACCACTGCTTTGATGGCTCTTTCCTACACACCGAGTTCCCACATATGTGGGGGGAGGGGGGCACAAGAGTAGGTTTACAGCTGTGAGTTCATGTTTGTATTACCATTTATTAATGCTTTTATTATTTTCCACACAAACAACTTCTTCCACATTCTGTATTTAGATTTTTTTTGGCCTTTTTCTGTCCTAATGACCAATCTGACCATGCACCTGGAGACTGCTTTCAATTCAGGGTATAGAATTATGGCTTTTGTTACCTCTTAGATCCCCTAGGCCTCCATTTTCTTCTTTTTAAGACTGTTTTTGACCATTTTCATTTGTTCCTTATATGAGTTTTAGAAACCCAATTTCTATAAAAAAAATTGCTTTTTTATTGGAATTATGTGTAACTTTATAAATCAACCCTTTCAACCTTTTGGCTGGCATACCTATGAACTTTTTTGGTCCTGTTTTTCTTTTTCTTTCTTTCTTTCTTTTTTTTTGGGGGGGGGGGTGTGGGGAGGAGTGAGGCCTGCAGCCTCAAACTGTATATGGAATGAAGTGAATATATGTAAACAAATATAACTACTAAAAATCTTAATACTCGGGTTTTAAAAAATTACATGCACATTTAGGTCAGAGCAGAGTGACCGTTAAATACGTATGTTTAACTTTTCTATCGTACCGTATCTTCTGAAGAGAATGCTTAGAAAAATGCAAAATAAATCAGCTGCATAAACCAGCCGGGAGCCAGATGGTGTTCTGTTGGCCTTCCTCGGAGGCGTGTGGCCAGCTCCACTGCCCGAAGCAGCGTGTCTGGTGAGCCCGCCTGGGACCCTCTCCTTGGGGGCTGGCAGGTTTCTGCCCGCCTTGCTTGCTGCCAGGAGTCAGCCTACAGCGTAGGTGTCAGAAAGCCATCAGGCAACCTGTCTCCATATACTGCCTGGGGACATCGTTGTTGGTGAGCCCCCAACCTTCCAGGATGCGGAAGGAGCCTAGGGAAGAATTCATCTGCTGGCCCTTCCCCTCCACTTCTCTAGCTCCATGTTTTCTCTCCTGGGCACAGGGAGACTGCCTTCCCCCTTCCTCTGTCTCTCTGCCCGGCCGCACTGAGCTCTCCTACCCAGCTCCCCAGGAGGGAGCTCCCGGCTCTGCGTGGCCTGCAGGGCAGGAGGCCAGTGTCCGGGCACAGCTGCTCCCAGCCACAGGGAGAGAGGATGCCAGCCTTTGGCCTCAGAGAGCTGCCCAGGGGCCAACCATGCTGTCCCTGCCCCCAAACAATGGCTCTGCAAGGCTGCTGCCTGCTCCACCACCTCTTTCTCTTGTCCTCGGAGTGCAGCAGGCCTGTCCCTTCCTGCCCAGAGGTGCCGCAGCATTTTGGGCATGCCCCTGGCCCAGCCACATGTGGGAGCCTCACATCACAGGAAGATTCTGCTCTTGGGGGGCAGGCAGGCTGTCCTTCAGGGGGCTTGCCTGTAAGTAAGAGGCTGGTTAATGGCCCGGGCAGAGTGACAGCTGACCCATCTCCGCATGGCAGACCCTGGCCATCGCTGTGGGACAGCATGCTGAACAGAACAACAGTTAGTAGCGTACACCTCCGTGGTCCCTGGGTCCCGGTGGGAACAAGGCCCCGGCGTTGGAGAAGAAACACTGTAGCCTTGGTCGGACTGTTGACTTGGCCTGCCTTGTGGGCTAGGAGGGCCTTTGCTCTTTGACTTGTCATTCTTTCAAGCGGGAAGAAGAAGCGGGGGAGGAACGGGACTGGGACATATGTTGCTTCCGGCCATTTAAAGCCGAGGACTGGGGTCCACATGCTTGGCCCTCCCGCCCACTTCCTGCCGTGGGCTGTCAGGAGCCTGCAGGCTTTGGAGGTGTCCCTCTGACTTTGTCCCTTTGAGAGTAGCCCTCCCTCTGCCCCCTTCTGCCTGCACACCCTTTGATGTACAGCCGTTCCCCCCGGACCCTACCCACCTTGGCTGTGGGTTTTTCTGTTATGGCTGCTGGCCCCTTCCTTCAAATGCTGTTGCTCTATAAACCAGGTCCCATCTGCTGTCTTCCAGAGATTCCTCCATCATTTCTGAAATGCTAATGAGAAGAGAGCCTTTTTCTTTTCCAAGGCTGTTGTCATTGGTTCTAATCAGTGCATTTTACCTTTGTCATCATTAATTGGGACTTCAGGAGGCAGGTAGTACAGACACAGGTGCTTGGGTCTATTTTGATTCCACCCAAATATTTTATAGGTGTATATGCATGTATATTTTTGTCATTCCTTATTATCCTCTTATGCATTTAATTAATTCTGTGAATTGACGTCTCCTCTTCAAAGCTGTCTCCTTCCTCGGCGTCTTCCCTTCCTTCTGCGATCTTTCTCTGTGGCTTTTCCTCTGACTCCGTGAGTGGTCGTATTCTCTAGAGATCCAGCCTCCACATTCTCGGTTTTTGTTCGCCCTTCCTTTGCCGGGTTGTTTCCACTTCCATGTATTCAGCTATTAGCAGAACGCCAGTGAACTGATCAATTTATATTCCAGCCCAGGGTGTTGTTCCCTAGGGCTTCAGACTCCTGCATGCAACTCCCTGATGCAACTTCTAGCCAGGAGTACTTTTGTCACAAGCTGTACTCCTTGTTTGCCATTCCGCCTCTTGAGACATCAACCTTGGAACATGGCATCCGTGTCCACCGAGGCACTAGACACCAGGATCGACTCCTGCCCTTCATCCTCTCCACCCCCGGGTCGTGGACTAGGCCTTCGGTTTTCACTTGCTAGCTATGGCCTATATCACTCGTCTCCTTCCACCCAACCCTCGCCCTCTGTCTCCCATGCTACCAGAAGCATTTTCCTATCTACCGGCCTTTTGTTGTCATTCTTCACCTTGTCACGAAAGTCAGCCGAATGACACACAGATTTAACTAAATCGCTCTCCTCTTGGGAAACCTGGAATGACTCTGCTGCCGGTAGGTTACAGATCCTTAACTGATGGACAAGGCTCCTGTAACCGTGGTCCTCACCCTCACCTCTGTGTCATCTCCCACCCCTTTGCCTGACAGTCTGTTCTCCAGCCACAGTAATTTGCCCATAATTCCCATGTCATCTCGCCTATATTCTTCTATCTCCTGTTTCACATTCCTTCTCATCTCCTTGCCTAGGTAATTTCTGTTTTTCTTTTGACATCACCTCCTCCAGGAAGCCTTCCCCACTTACCCCTCCTCTCTGAGGATTGGGTACTTGCCCTGCTTTGGTTCCTCTGTAATCAGTCCTTCCATATATTACCTTCCCACATAGCATGTCGTGTGTTTTCCTCCACTAGATCACGAGTTTCCAGAGAACAAGAAATTAAAAAGAAAACAAAAAGTAATACTTCATCTTGAGCCCAAATTAGTTCACACTGACACCCATCCAGGAACACCTGCATCCCCAAATCAGTTCTGGAGTCTGATGCTGAAAGCTCCTTTAAGGGAGTTTATTTCCTTACATGCTAGGTTTCAAAAAGCAACTTTTAGATAGGCTTTCATATAAAGAATGGGGAAAGCAAATACTTACATGAAAAAAGACTACTTTCATTTTTTTACTTTATCCAGCCATGTGATGTTTATGATAAATGCCTGCGTAATAGGGGCGGTAACGGGGAGATGTTGGTGCATTTCCCCTGCCCCCCAGCTGGTGAGCTTTGGTTTGAGATTTTAAGACTTATTTAGAACGTGACTGAGAATCACCATACTCTAAGCCAGGTTCTCTGGTGTCAGACTGTACAGAGCTTCTCAGGGTAGTTTCCCTTGAACTTGGCTTTTTAAAACTGCTATGGAGAAGGGGTGTGACATCTCTCCTGGATGGCCCACGGGTCTCCCAGGAAGGATCTCATCATTGCACATGTCGTTAGTGGGGTCTTCACACTCTACAGTGCAGGCCTCAACTTTGCAAGTTTGGGTTTCCCTTTTCCTTTATGCGGGGATGATCACGCTTGGGGGAGTGGACTCGAATTAGACCAATTCCAGTAGACTGACACATTCAGTACATAGGTATCATGCACCCTTCTCCCTGGACCCACTCACCTGCAAAGCAGTCCTTCCTGGGAGGGCAATCCTCGCAGAAGGCTGTAGAAAACAGCAACATGCAGCTACCGTACAAGCCTGGGAGGGGCCCAGTGAGGAGTGGGGGAAGGGTCAGGCACTTAGCAGAGGATATGATGCATATGTTTCAAACTTCTTTTAAAACATGAATTAAAATATGAGCACACAGCAAAAAGCTTACAGTCTGATGGAGAAAGACTAGCTATAACAGAAAACAGACTTTGCCATTTGTAACAGACCCATAGAGAGCAGCAGGCTGACAGCTAGAGGAGGGAGGGGTTGGGGGTGGAGGGATGGAGCAAAAAAGAAAAAGAACCCATGGACGTGGACAACAGTGTGGTAATTGTGGGGTGGGGGATGGTATAAGGGGGATAAATGGTAAGGGAAAATACAATACAAATAACATATTAAAGAGACACAAAACTCAAGTATAAGAAAACGCAAAGAACTCCACAGAGGTGGGGATGAGGGTAAGATGTATGAAAATGGAGATGTTTGAGTTGAGCCTAGAAAGATGAACAGAAGCTGGAAAAATGGAAAATGAGATAGAATTTTCCAAGAAGAGAAAGCAATGTGGAAGAAAGACATTACAATATAGCTTGATAAACAAAAGATTGAGATATACGAGCTTCGAAGCCCTTTAGAGGATATTTTTATAACTTTATTATAGCGATGAGTTGCCCTTTTCCACTCTAGGGATGTTTGTCTCTAAATAAGCAGGACCACTTGTCTAGAACCAGAGCCTCCTCCCCCCGGACAGTCCTGAAATAGCGCTGAAGATTTCTTAGCTATCAGACTCTTTTTCAATATTTCATCTCAGTCATCCAAGTAGTCTATTATATATTATATTGCAGTTCCAAGATCAGCACTCGCTTCTATTAGTTATGGGATAGGTTCTGGCTGACTTTTAGAGCATCTTGGGTAAACAGAGAGAGATGTTTTTATCAGAAACATGTTCAAACCTTTCTTCTAAAAAGTCACTTCTAGAAAGATTTCTGCCGACAAACAGTTTCACCCATTTTCATTAAAATCCTTCTTGGTTTTCATTCTTGAAGGTGGTATTTTTCTGACCTCTCCCTGTTTCTGGGCCTTTGCTTGGTTGACGGTAAGAGCCTTTGTTTTAGCCACGAGGAGTCAAGAATCATGAAGCTCCCCAGCGCGTTAAAATACCTTCCTAAATTCAGTCTCTCAGCTGCCCCCATAGATATTTTTTAAATTGGTACTTGATTTCTGGAATTAGGGCTACTGGGGTATGAAGGTGGAAAGGACCTTCTTGCCCAGTTTCTGTTAGAATGTGCCCATACAAATAGTTGTTAATGCTTGCCATTATCTAAGTTTTCAAAACATCTTCAGAATGGTGAATTAATTGGTCTCCTACATTACCCTAATTTCCATGAAATTGATTCCTCATGATTTCTTTTCATATTCTTATTCATTTTTTTATTTAAAATCATTTTTAATTTTTCAATTCTACTTGGTGTACAATATTAGTCTCAGGTGTACAACCCACTGGTTAGACATTATTTAACTTACTAAATGATCTTCCCAATAAATTTCATACCCATATGACACCATACATAATTATTACAATATTATTGACTATATTCCCTATGCTGTACTTTACATCCCATGACTATTTTGTAACTACCAATTTGTTTTTCTTAATCCCTTCACCCTCCTCAACCATCCTTCCAACCCTCCTCCCGTCTGGCAACCCTCAAAATGTTCTCTGTATCTGTGAGTCCATTTCTGTCCTGCTTATTCATCTAGTTTTTTTACATTCAACTGTTAATAGATATGTTTTTATTGCCATTGTATTGTTCATATTTTTCATCTTTTTTTTTGAAGAAAACCCTTTAACATTTCATGCAGTACTGGTTTGGTGGTAATAAACTTCTTTAGCTTTTTCTTTCCTGGGAAGTTCTTAGCTGTCCTTTATTCTAAATGATGCTTTGCTAAGTAGAGTAATATTGGGTGTAAGTCCTTGATTTTCATCACTCTGAATATTTCTTGCCAATCCCTTCCAGCCTGCCAAGTTTCTGTTGAGAAATCAGCTCACAGTTTTATGGGAGCTTCCTTGTAGATAACTAACTGCTTTTCTCTTGCTGCTTTTAAGATTTTCTCTTTGTCTTTAACGTTGTGCATTTTAATATGATGCATCGTGGTGAAGGCCTCTTTGGGTCCATCTTGTTTGAGACTCTCTGAACTTCCTGGACTTGTATGTCTACTTCCTTCACCAGGTTAAGGGAGTTTTCCATCATTATTTTTTCTAATAGGTTTTCACTCTACTGCTCCTTCTCTTCTCCTTCTGGCACCCTCATGATGCAAATGTTGATATACTCGATGTTGCCGCAGAGGCTCCTTACACTATCCTCAATTTTTTGGATTATTTTTTCCTGTTGTTGTTCTGATTGGGTGTCTTTTGCTTCCTTGTATTCCAAATCGTTGATCTGATTCTTGGCTTCATCTATTATACTGTTGATCCTCTATATATTATTATTCATTTCAGTTAGTGTATCTTTCCTTTCCTGTTGGTTATTTTTTGTGGTTTCCATGGCATTTTTTATGCTGTTGAAGTTCTCACTAAGTTCATGTACTCTTCTCTTACGTTCATTGAGCGTTCTTACATCCAGTGTTTTCAACTCTATGTCTAGTAGATTTCTTGTCTCCAGTTTGTTTAGTTCTTTTCTGAAGCTTGGTTCTGTTCATTCATTTTGGACCTGTTTCTTTGTCTCCTCGTTTTGGCAGCCTCCCTATGTTTGTTTCTACATATTAGAAGGTAGAGCTACTATGTCTCCCTGGCTTCATAGTGTGGTCTAATGTAGTCGGTGTCCAATAGGGCCCAATGGCACGGCTTCCCTGTTTACCCAAGCTGGGCACTGCAGGTACAGCTCCGCCCCTTTTTCACCCACACCCCCCATGTGGGCTGTGTAGCCTTGACTGTTGTGCTTTGATTGCTCTTGGTGTGTCAATAGGAGGGATTTACCCCTGGCTGATCAGCTGCAAGGACTGGCCGTGACCACTAGGGAGGATCAGCTGTGCAGGGGGCCACCTCACAAAGCAGGACTCTGGTGCCCACTGAGTCTGCCCCTTGAGTGCGTCATTTGCAGAGGGGGTTGGGTGATGCTTCCACAAGCATCTGAAGCTGTCCACCAGGTGCTCTGGCTCTGGGGCCACCCAGGAAGTACAGGCCAAGATCAGCCACTGCCTGTGTTCTCCCTGGGGCCACCCAGCATGAGCTACAACGTGATCTGCGGATGACTGCGACTAGTGCTGGGCTTGCAGGTGCCCAGGAGAGGCCAATCTGAGAACCAAGGTTGGTTGCTGATAGTGCTGGGCCTGGGGCCACTTAGCGAGAGGTACAGGGCACTCAGAGGCCAGATGCTGCTTATTTGAGAATTTTTAGGAAAGCCTTAATCATGAGCCAAGACGGGCCATTTGTATGGAAAAGCCACTGGGAACAGCTTGGGTGGGCCAGCTGAGTTGAGTTGGGTGGGGTCTCAGGGAATCACCAGGGTGGGGTGAACCTTGATAGCCAGTTTGATGGCGACTCAGACACAGCACCTGCCCCCCAGCTCCGTGGAGGAGGAATCAGAATAGGAGCAATGGCTGCTGCCAGCACTTCCGTCTGGCACCCTCCAGCTCTCACCATGGTGCCAGATGATTCGGTTTCTCCCCAAAGGTCCCTGGTGCCTTCTAAGCAACTGTACTAGCACTGAAGGTCAGAGACAGTGAGTCTGTGTAAGTCCACACTCAGACCCTTTAAGGGGAACTGCTTAGGACTCCAGAGCCCTCACTCAACCTCAGTTCTCACTGGTTTTGCATCTAGAAGTTACGGGGACTCTTCCTGGCACTGGAACCCTGGGCCAGGGAGCCTGGTGTGGGGCTGGGACCTCCTCAGGGAGAACCTCTAAGGCCAAGATATGCCTCCCGACTTTTATCTGCCACATGTGGGTGTGGAACTAGCTTATTCCGCATCTCCGCTCCTCTTACCAGTCTCCATGTGGCTTCTTCTGTGTATCCTTCGTTGTAGGCCTTCTGTTCAGCTGGTTCTGAATGATGCTTGGTCTGTAGTTTAATTGTTATGTTGATGCGTTTGTTGGGGAAGGCAAGTAGAGAGTCTACCTGCTCTGCCATCTTGACCAGAATCCCTCCTAGTCCTTTTTAACTCCCAAGGGAACCATTGTAAAGATGTATATAAATGACCCCATTTACAGGTTACACTTAAAAGGTTAAAACATGACCGAGTTCATTCCCACGGTTCATTTAATTCAACAACAACACCTGGCTTACACATTTGAAGTAGGGACTTCGGCAACCACCCAGTTGGCATAGAAACCAGAGGCCTATCTAACTCACAGGCATCCTTTATTCCTCTGATACAGCCGTTACCTCATCTACTTGGTAAGGTAAGGGCTGTCGCTCACTACAATTTTGTTTCACCCTGTGAAAGACATTCAGCCCTGTCTAGAATAAAGCTCCTCTTCATTTGTTGGGTTTGGCGGGCTGGCTGTTGTCTCTATTCCATTTTAGGCCCTGGCCCTGAACCCCTGGTAAACGCCCATGGTGTGTTACAAACTGTGCGCCCATAGTCTGTCTACTCAAAGGGAAGGAAGAGGTTCCTTTCGTGTTTCCCAGCCTCTCTAACTCCCCAGCATGGTCCTGGTCACATCTGCCAGCGTCCCATTGCACGTCCAGCTGTTCCACCCAGGCACCGTCGTCCCCAGATGCAGATTGAGCCACTCCATGCTGAATGCTCACCATGCAATGGCACTGAACCTTCCATCATTGTCTCTGTTTTTAACAGACATGCTCCCTGTATGGCTTTGAAGACAGTGCCCCGGCTGGTTGGTTCCTCTCCTTAACCCGTGTAGGAGGAAAAAAGAGTGTATGTGCGTGTAGCTACACACAGGAGCTCAACTGTGTTGGTTGATAGGTTCAATAAAATGAATGAATAAAAAATGGAGAAAGAAAAAGAAGGAAGGGATAAGGGCATAAATGGAGAGAGAAAAACAGTCTCCTAAAAGGCCTTTGTAGATTCCCTGATCCCCACCCCCCATGGCAAGTCATCTTCAAAGGAATCTGTCCACCTGTGACCCACTTTGTTTGCCATACCAGACCTCACCTGGCAAAGTACAGCAAATAGACGTGTGGACAAACATCTGTACATTAGCTTTCCCAGGATTTTCATAGATTTGATGCCTGTTTCCATAGAAACAGGTTTGGAGAAGCTGGTTACAGAGAGAAGCGAAGGATGAGAGGCCCACACCATGAGAAATTCACGCTCTAACTTCAGGCAAAAGCTAGAAGTCACACGTTTGTCTTTTCATACCATGGTGCTTTCAACTCAGCAGGGGACAGCCTTATTAATTCAAGCAGGAAATATTTTCATTATATTAATGAGGTTTCATTTTTGAATGTTTATATTTCCCATGAAAGTGAAGGCAATTACAGCGACACTGCTAATAGGGGCTGTTCCTCGGGGGAATGGACACCTTTTAGATTCTAGTTGTGACCTTCGGAACCCCCGCCACCAGCCCTCCCCTCAGTGACCTGCCTTAGCCAGCACTTAGTCGACTGCCTGCTCTGAGGTGTTTCCTCCACGTCTTGCTAAATCATGTGTGAGTGCGTTAGAGAAAAGTGCATGGAAGACTCTGAGGAGGAGCCTGAACGCTGCGAGCAAACCGTGTTTCCTAATCGACCATAATGAGCACGTCCGGACTAGTTTCCGAAACAGTGTGAAATAAAAACAGAAATGATGACCCGTACCTGAAGACAATTTCGCTGTTGGACGAGAACCGACATTGTTTCTGTTCATGATGACCTTCCTGTCAAGAAGCACAGGAAGTGCCCTAGAACCCCTGGGCTGCATGCATTCCTGGGGACGACTCCCAGATGATCCAACTTGCAGGGGTGGAGGGGAAGCCCAGGAAGCACTGCCTCCGCTAGCCATTTCCATTCCGGATAGATGTTTCATGTATATTCTCATAAGTTGCATTGCACAGGTACATCTTAAAATTTCAGATTCATACATTGCATGTCCACTTATTTGCGAGAAACCATGTAGGCTCTTCCACGACTATTCCTCAGAGCAGTCAGAGAATGCACTAGAGCACAGTAGGTTTCTCACCTCCCAGAATAGGGTGGGGCCAGGTCCCACCTGTCTTGGGGCTCCACACCACTAGCAGTAGGCACTCAGAAAATGCTTGCAAAACTCACCATTAAGGAGCCAATCCTGGTTTCCTCAAGCAGGTGCACTGACCCTTTATAATCCCTCTCACATTATCTTTGATGTAAAAAGTCAATTTAAGAGTCTTACTTTGCCGAGTAGGTTTTACTCCACACTGGTTGAGGCAATAAAGTACCTTCTCCCATGCCAAAGAGCACCACCATCTTTTAGAGATGCTACTGCCCATCTGTGGCACATTACCACAATTTAAGAGGAAAAATAAAAGGCACCACTAAAGTAACTTCCCTGGAGCTCTTTTGAAATAATTTAGGAAAAATTAGGTCTCGTGTGAGATTTGTCTGGAATTAAATCACATTTTGATAACCCTTTGCAGCTCTCTGATTCCATTTTCTGCTGTTGGGCCTCAATACCCCAAGTTGTCAGCGAGCCTCTAAACGAAGACACTTTTTTCCCTAATAGCGAGGGATGCTATTTCGGTGTCTCCATTGGGCCTTCAATGCCGCGCTCAGAGCAAGGCAGGTGTCAAAATAGAAAGGTGGGTGCTCAAACCTCCTACTGGCTTGACCCAAAGCCGCGATGCATCTGTATCGCCAGTCTCTTCACCCTTGTGGAGAGCATACTAATACTTTGTAGTTCTTTAGAAATAGGGCTGGTTCTTGGGCGAACCAACTTAATCACTGAGACCAGAGAAAGAGCATTGCCACGCAGTCTATTTTCAGGATGATTTGCTTGTTTCTTGTTCTATAATGGCTGACTGCAGAGCAGACCATAGTCAGCAACCCAGCCAGGGGCTCAGCCACCTGAGAGGGGGCTGCAGTAGCATCGGACCAGAGAGGACCGGCGGACGGAGATGTTCTGCTTTAAACCAGCCCCGCGTCACGAATTGAGGAGTCATCGTAAAGAATGCAAGGCTTTGTGGTTGAGTTCCCTTGCTTTTTTAGGTCAAAATTGGCCTGTTTTCACTGACGGGCATTTCACAGATTTTTTTTTTTCACAAGTATAGAATAAGAAATCAGAGTCAGGTCACATTCACAGTTTTATTTGAAAGTTTTTTTGACATTAAGCTTCAAGCATGTACTAAAGTTCGGTTACTGATAAGCTGTAATAATTCCCACCATGAAAAAGATTCTGAAAGCTGAGAGGGAGGGAGGAGAGAAGGGACGGTGGGTTTAGTGGATTCAGTATAAATTACACAACAACACACTAACGATGTTTGAAGTTATAGCCTTCAGTGCAAGCGCCTCCGTCTGTAACACGCTGTCACACCGAGCTCAGCAGGCAGTGAGAAGCTGCTCTGGTGCACTGTTAGGAGCCAGGCGACCTGAGCTTTCTGGTCTTCGCCAGCAAGAGGCACCGCCCGTCAGTCTCCTCATTTGCACAATGAGGAACTTGGACTCCCAGTTCCTAAGCTGGTTGTCAAGTCCCTAGTCTCAGAGTTAGTTATATAACCTGAACCTGACGTCGGCATTAAATGAGACTATTTAGTGAGATCCCAGGCAAAACTTCATAGGAATTGAACTTATCTTTAAATCCCCTACTTATCTCTACTGTCATTGATTTTAGCCCAGTTTAGACACAAAAGGTCTCCGGTTTAAAGTGGAATATAACTGAAACAGCTCCAGGGAAAAGGAAATCTACCTCCAAACTCCAAAGTTATTTTGCACAATAGTAATTATACTAATGGAGGTGCGAGGTATTGAGCCAACCAGTATTTTTCATTTTTCCTTTTTATAAAAAAATTGAATGAAGCAATAGCATTTGAAATACTTTAATCCTAGAACCATTTTTGTTGTTAAGATTTGTCCCCCACATACAATGTATTTCAACAAAAATAACGTCCTTTCTGCTATTCTACATTCTGATATTTTCATATACCCTTGTATTAACATGAGGAACTTGGACTACTGAAACCCTAAGCTAATTATCAGTAACTTCCATTTTTCCAAATAGGCTTCACAATTATGATTCTAATGGCTGCGAGCTATTCCCTCATGTTGGTATAACAAATCTAGTTGTCATTCTCCCAATTCTGTTTTTAGTTTTGACTAATAAAGTAGTATATTCAATACAATAATTTGAAGGAAAAAATATCTGGCTGGATAGCTTAGTTTAAGAGTGTTGTCTTGATACACCAAGGTTGCAGGTTCAATCCCCGGCCAGGGCACATACAAGAAGCAACCTATGAGTTTATAAATAAGTGGAACAACAAATCAGTGTTTCTCTTGCTCCTTTTCTCTAAAAATCAATAAATAAGATTTTTTTAAAAACAGTAAATTAGCATTTGATGTGACTTACTGTATTCTATCCCTACAGTAGTCTATATTTGGTTTATATAGTCTATATTTAATTACCTCAGGTGTACTTAGTGTGGTAATTTCTTCACTTTTTTTCTGTTAAGAAAGATTTTATTTGATCAATTGAGAAGTTGTGTTTTGTTTTTAAATCACAGATATAAAAACATGCAGTTTTTTAAATTTTCATTGCAACATAACAAATTTGCCATTTGAGCTATTTTTAAGTATCAATTCATGGGTATTACATTTACAATCTTGTGTGACTGTCACCACTATCTATTCTCTAACTTATTACCCCAAACAAAACTCTAACCATGAAGCAGTTACTCCCCATTTCCTCCTACCTCAGCCCCTGGGAACCCCTAACTTACTTTGTCTGTGAATTTGCTCATTATAGATATTTCACATAAGCGGAATTATATTTGTCCTTTTGTTCCTGGCTTACCTCACTCAGCATGTTTGCGAAGTTCATCTATGTTATAGCATGTATCAAAACTGTTTTCCTTTTGACAACTAAATAACAGTTCATTATGTGCATATTTTATGTGTCGAAGTGTCTGCTGATGGGCACTTGGGTCGATGCCACCTTTTGGCTGTTGTGAATGAGGCTGAGATAAGCAAACGTTGGCGCACGAGGCTTTGTTCTGGTCCCGTTTCCACTTCTTTCATCCACTGAGGAGCTGCTGGGTGACATGGCGATTCTCTGTTTAATTTTTGAGGAACGGCCAACGTTTCCCACAGTCACTGCAACATTTTACATTCCCATCAGCAACGGAGGAGAGTTCCATTTTCCATCAGCCAAGCCTGTTAGGTTCTGTTTTTCACCCTAGCCACCCTGGCAGTGTGAAGTAGGATCTCACGGTGGCTTTCATTTGCATCTCCTTGGTGACCGATGTCATCGCCAGTGCTTGTTGGCCTTCCCTCTGTCTTCTGTGTTCATGCAAGTCCTTTGCCCATTTAACTGGGATGTTCCTTTTGTGGAGTTTTCGCAATAGTTTTAGGAGTTTTTACAATATTGAAACTCTCAGCTGTGATTTGCAAATGTTTTCTCCCATTTATAGATTATCATTTTCCTTTGATAATGTCCTTGGATGCATGTAAGTTTAATTTTGGCAAGGTCCAATTTGTCTGGGGGTTTTTTCCTGTTGCTTGTGTTTTTGGTGTTATGTCTGCCTCAATCCCTTTTTATTTCTTTAATTTATTTTCCCTTTTTACTCCCTTGAGATTCCTTCAGTCACTTTATCACCACCACAAGTTACATTATTGAATAACCTTGGAATAAAAAAATGAACATTTTGCAAAGAGTTTTTTCCTAAACTTCTTATTTAAAAATATTTTAGTAAGCATTGGAAATGTTCTGTTTGGCAATGTTAGTTTGGCCTTGAATAACTTTTTCTTCCATGTTTCTAAGTGGCAACACTTCAGTAGCTAGTGAATGTAGATGCAGTTTATAAAGCATTTTGGGGTGATTTAAGAATGAATAGCCACTCTAGACTT
Source organism: Sturnira hondurensis (assembly GCF_014824575.4). Classification (NCBI taxonomy): domain Eukaryota; kingdom Metazoa; phylum Chordata; class Mammalia; order Chiroptera; family Phyllostomidae; genus Sturnira; species Sturnira hondurensis. The sequence goes on along the minus strand of NW_028082350.1, from coordinate 14,706,996 downwards.
CCTTGGGGAAGTGCCTGAAGATAAATTATAGCAACACTGTATAAAGCATGAAAGAGGAATTCAGTTAAACATAGGGAATTTAAGGTGTATTCCCTCTGAACAGGTTCTCTCACCGAACTCAGGTGTAATTACACTGTGTCTTCCAGGGCACTAATTCCCTCATCTCAGGGAAGTGTTGGGCAGGTAGTATGTAATTCCTTCCGTTGAGGTTTGCTGATGGTCATGCGGCGGATTCCTGCAAACACGTCGTTTGCTGAGTAGGTTTTGTTCTTGGCAACGCCTTGCCCTGCAGAGACCTTGGACAAATGTCAGTCTCAATGCCGAGCTGTCAGAACTCGCCTCTGTTTCACCTCCAGCCGTGAGGCGGCCTGCAGTCATCTCATTCGGCTCGACTCCCTGACCCGACCCGGGCAGTTGACACATGCGAGGGTGCTGACCTTTCGGATTATTTAAACGTTATATGCTTCCCATAGTCTGACCTTTCTAGGGAAAAGGCATCCCTATCGTTTAAGAGAGAAGAAAAGGAAGCATGCTTTAAAATGGAAACAAAATTTCCACTGGCAGTCCGTAAAATTCACAAATTTTACCATCTGGGTTTCCTATTAATTGCCTAACAGACCAGCTACTCAAGGACGGGCCGTCTCCTTGCAGCGGTGCTGGACAAGCAAAGAACTATCTTTTTCCTTTTCCATTTTATTACAATCTTGGTATTTCGTACCTCAGTGAGGACAAAGGAGGTTAAAATGTGGATTTCAAAAAATCTTCAATTGCTTGTTTATGAGGTTTATCACTGTTTAAATTCCTTCATTCTCCCATTCTCACAAAATCTCTGATGCAGCCCTGGCTGGCAAGGCTCAGTGGATTGAGCCCTGGCAAGCAAAGGGTCAACGGTTCAATTCCCAGGCAGGGCACATGCCTGGGTTGCAGGCTAGGTCCCCAACAAGGGGCACATGAGAGGCAACTGCATATTGATGTTTCTCTCCCTCTTTTTCTCCCTCCCTCCACCTCTCTAAAATAAATACGTAAAATCTTTAAAAAAACACCCTAACACTACAAAAAATATATCTCATGCATTCCAATAGTAGATGGGAAGACTGAAGGATAGGCCTTAGATTTTACCTTCCTTGCAAATCTTCCAAGTTCACCTGCCACGTGTTCATGGGTGCTGGCCAATGCCACAGGAGCCTTAGGTCCCAGATGCCCTGTCATAGCAACAGGCAGAACATCATCGTTTTCCTACACTGGGTGCCTGAGCCTGGACCCCACGGGGTGCTGCCAGAGGGCCCTGTAGCGATGACACACCCGGCGGACTGCAGCACAGAGAAGGCACCCGAGCTTAGTAGGCCTGGGTCATTTGTGATGAGCTGTGTGCAGCCTGCCCTCCGCTCCGATACAGACACCGTGGCTGTCGTTGGGAAATATTCTGGAGGAGCAGGACGTCAGGGAGCCGTGGAGAATCGAGTCCCCGCAGGTCTATGCTGTGCCGCACACCCACAGGCGTGCCAGGCGCTGCCCTAATGATGATCCAAATTCAAAAAGAGTGAGTCATGGAGCAAGACAGATTCTCGCTGAAAACCGGCCCTTTCCCCGAGACCAATCATTTGTCAAGATGTCAGCCTTCCCATTCCGGGAGGAAGGTCAGTTGGCACCGGCTTGGAGGCACGAAGTCGATACAAAGTGTTTTAGATGGAAAATTCACGCCAGAGGCTTTATGCTACTCTGGTCCCAGCACACAGTGTGCAGGCCTTTTCAGAGTCACTGCGGTCCCTGTTCTGAGTTCCAGGTGAGGATCAGCAACGACTTTTCCCTTTTCTGCGTTTGTTTTGCGGATTCTGGCCCTGCACCAGGTGGAAAGCTCTTACCCATTCAGACATGTCCTAGCACCTCATTCCCTGCAAACCTTTGCTCGGATGTTGATTTGTTAGGGGGCTGCCCTGCCCTCCCATCTATTTTACTCAGATATTTCCCCGTTTTTCTTCTGCAGCTTCCTTGTCACCTCCTATTATGAGATACATTCACTCATGTTTTATCTCCAGCTCCCCTCGCTGGCAAGTCCATGCCGTGAGGGGACAGGCTTCCAGTCCAGGCCCCCGATGATTCTGTGGCCCCAGACTCAATGCCTAGGCCGCAGCTGGGGCTCTGTCAATTTGTTCAATGAGAGAAGGAGGCTCAGAGGGGCTAGTCAGGACCTGTAACTGACAAGGCAGCATGGGGACTCAAACGCAGGTCTTCGGGCTCCAAGGCCATGACTGTTTCCAGTGTGGAACACTGACTTTCTTCCACCTCTTATCACCCTCACGCTTCCGAGGCCCGTCTAGGTTAGCTCTGCCCAGGCGCTGGGAGGCCCCAGGAGAAGGAGGGAGAGAGACAGACAGGGCTGTGAGTCCAGAAGGTGTGGGGGGCGGGGGAGGACAGGTGAGCTTCATGGGTGAGGAGATCAGGAAGCGGATTACCGGGCCCGACTGTGTCTGTGTGAGCCAGCCTCATGTGGGCGGAGTCCTGCAAGTCCTACCCACGCGACCTCTCCGAGTCAGGGCCACCCAGAGGAACAGACCCAGTCTATAGAACTGTAATAATCCACAGAGCCATTCAGGAAGCCCATGCAGACGAATCCACTCAGGATTCCCAGGGGGAGGGCAAAGCAAAGGCAGCAGGATTTTAAATAATGGAGCGTGTGAGGGGAAGACAGTAGAAAGGCCTCCTGGGAGGGCTAAAGGAGAGCCCAGAAAAGCTTCCTCGTTCCGAACATCCAGATGCTCCCCTCACTGCTAACAGCTTCTGGGAGCAGTTGAACTACAGAGATACGTCTTTTCCAAACAGTGATAATACAGTTCTCTCTGTATTCTAAAATTGTGACATTCAAATAAAATTGTATTATAGTAACCAAAGAACCTATTTTTTAAAATTTACTGCTTTACTCTGAGTCTTTGCCCAATTTGTTGCGTTACTGAAAATGCTGGAACAGTAATCGGCACTCACCAACTTCTGCCATATTTAGAGAAACAAAAGCTCCTTCACACAACTTCATCACAAATTTGATTCCAATACTTGGTAAAGTTCACACTGAAGAGAGTGTTGCCATTGTTCCCCTCGATGGTCCATGGACTCTGTAGATGTCATTTCCTCAAAAGGCCTTTAATGTTGATCGAGCGATCTGCATGGGGTCAAGGTTTTTATATACTCCTTAAATACACCATGAGTTATCTGTCTTCGGACACGTTGGTGTTTGATTTTAGGTATTCAGCAGAATTCAGGGCTGTGAGCTGTGTAGGTAAAGACTTTGAAAACATCTCAAGGCCTTCTTCCCATTGCTTCGAAGCGGACTTTGGACCCCGTTCCCTAGGCGTGGATGCTGGATGGGTCCTTCTGCCTCAGACACCCGCCCACTGCTCCACCCCCTTTCACTTGCCCCCGACCTAAGGTCTGCCTCCACTGTCTCCAGTTCCCGGGCTTCCTCTTTAAACACCGTATCGTTCACCCTTTTCACTCCCTACGCCTCCTTGAGGTCTCAGCTCCGAGTTGTGCAGGGCCGTGTATTTTACCACGGGAACTACTATCCGTTAGAGGACACTCAGCGAAAGTGACCGGACAGAAGTCAGAGGTCGCCTTAGGAGAGTTTGTTGAAGGGAAGCCGCTAACGATCTATCTCCTGGTGAAGGCTCGGTCCATTTTTGTTTTCCCGTTTCCCTTTTGGATTCCTGGGGATTCTCATTGGTGGCCTATATGCCACCTTTACTTATGTCAAAGTGAATTCCACACTGTTTTGTTCCCTGCTAGTTTTCCTCATTCTGTGAATATTTTATAGACCTTGATGGTAAACTAGTTCATCCTCCCTAACAGTGCATTCATTTGCATAGATCATGTCTTACTCAGTGCTCATCCCTGTACTCCTGGATTACCGTACCTTCCACAGAGCAGACTCTTAGTGGTTAAAGGAATCCACAGGGAAATAAAAAGATTTTTAAAAAGCTTCCTGTTGTCTGTTTCCTCTAAAGTGTGATATGCTTAAACTGATCAGTTCAGAGCTACACAGGCACTGCCTCGATGCTGGGATCTCAAGTACACGTCTGGAAGGCACAGTCATTTTAGTATACTTGCGTCACATCTGGCAAGGAACTTACTTGTCATCTGGTTCTCTATTTCTCTTGCTTGGACAGAGGTTCTTTCGAAGTCCACAGCTAATTTCTTATGTAAGAAACCAGCAGGGGCCTGGACCACCAACCCAGAAACTATGCAGACCGGCAACAGCAAGAGAGAACCTATTTTCTTGTTTTCTCTAAGAGGTTGACCCCATGGATATTCCATATGCATCTTCGAGCTGGGCTCTGGCAGTAAGTAAAAAAGGCATGAACTTGAAACTGACTTCAGCTGGGGAATGAGTAATCTGGGAAGCTGTGGCGATGGAGATCAAAGAGAAGGAACCTCTCTTTGGAATTGTAGAACCTGCAGAAACGGACTCTTCCACCTCGTAGGAGTGCCAGCTCTTCCCTTTTCCAAATGCTAATTTCGCCAAAAAAAAAAAAATTGCATTCCACCTGCTTCATTCTCCACAGGACTGACCAAAGTTAATGGGCTCTATGACATTACCTCTTCCAGAAGTGTGCGTTTGAAGCAGAGAGTGCCAGAAAGATCCAGGTGATTGATAGATAACAAAGAAATGAATCTCAGATGGGCAGGTTTCAAGAAGGTGAGAGAGGACGTGAGAACAGGCCTTTCCAATGCCTCCCGAACTATATCACAGAAGCAAGTGCACGCCTCTGCCCACAGCTGATCCTGTTTGGGGTTCCAGGGGGGGCCCGGGCCCCATCCCCTGTTGCCAAGTCATGTGCCTGGAGGCACCAGGAACTCAGTCATGGTTTTGAGGAGAAGGAAAAGGAAAATTTTTATCATCTAAAAGTATGTCAGTGAGAAGAAAGCTGCTTAGAAGAAAAAAATAAAATCACATCCTTTGTACCTCAGCCAAAATTTCGGAAATGCCAGCACTCAATAGGATTTCATGTTATTTATTCTCCTTTTCTTGCTCTGAGCTGTTCTCCTCCATTTCCCTCTGAACTTGGTTGCTTTCTTCGTTTTATCCTTTTAGCTCAGTTTTCTACCAGTGGTTATAAAATAACTAGGGCTTTTTAAGAGGATAAATTCATATCCTCCCGCTTAGCTACCTGCAACAAAAACACCTGGTAAGTCTAATTTGGAGTAATCAACTTTTTCAATCCAGTGATTAAAAAAGATGTATCTGAATTTGCATTTGTTTGTAGAATTTATTCCTGGGAGCGATCCTCCTTCTCATTAAGCGCCCTGTACTTCCCATCGCTGCCTGCCTCCTCTTCTCCCTGTGGTCAAACCACCCGAGTGCCTGCCTCTATTTCACTCCAGTCTAATGCGCTGCAAATGCAAAACAATTAGCAAACGTTAATAATTGTCACCCAGCAGACTTCATTAGTTCTGTCATGGACTCTGTAAAGGGCAGCCACTGATGGCTGCTCATGACCACTTTGTGGATAAACAGGTGGAACTAGGGCGATATTCATTTATGCAAATAAGACCTGTTCTGATTAAGCATTCATCCTGCCCTGCTGGAATCCAATTAAGCCAACTTCTGAAGGAAGGGCCACTCAGGATGTCTCCCCTGGAGAACCTAGTTGCACGGTCAGCACAGTTCAAGATGGGGGCCTTGCAGCAAAGCTCTCCTTGTTTTCTGGAAGCAAAGACACTGTCTTTCTTCCAAAGGAAAAGAAAGGGGACTTCTCTGCCACCCCCCTTGCTCCAGACATCTCTATCTGAGACCCAAAAAACACCTATATACATAGACCCACATCCCCACGCACCATACCCATCAGTACGGTAGCTTTGACCTCTCTGCGTCGCCACCTGGGACCTCTCCTTAGGTCAACCTAATTACTCTGGAGATGTCTGTGTATTACACAGCAACCCAAAGTAGCTTCTGACCTCAGATTAGAAGTCTAGCCAGGGCTGACTGTCACCTTACCAGCCTATACCACAACCGCAGACCCTAAGTAGAGTGAGGTAGACAAATATGTTAATGCACAAAAATATAATTCGCAGCTGAGGGAAGTACTATGGATGGACAGGACATAGCACCATGGGAGTCATCGTGGGAACTATTTAGAGAAAGTGTCGGGGAAGGTTTTTCTGACCATTCTTATTTTAGGTGCAACTTGGAAAATGAGAAGCAATCAGCCATACAATAACATTCGAAGCCTAGGACAAATTATGAAAGAGCTTTTGTTGCAGAGATCTGTGTGTGATTTGGAAAAGAAATACACCCTGCAAACACGTGGAAGTTACAACTGATTTCATATCCGCCCCCATGTATTGTCCTCAAAATAGGAAATTTGGTGGAGTGTAATAATTCCAGAACCTCGATATTGATAGAAAAAAGTAAAGCGACATCTTGGCCACAAATGAAAGTGATTAAAACAGTGGTTTCTCGCAGGGAAAACACATTTCTAAAGCAGCGTCTCATCGCACGCTCGTGACTCAGAAATCCTGGCTGTTGAGCTCTCAGTCACAGAGAAGGGCATCACGTTCTCCCCACTGGCTACTTAGTTACAGGAAACGGCAGAGCTGAGAAGTCCCCCCCAGACATTCCAGAGATGGCCATGCTCTGCAAGGTCCCGTCCTGGTGGATACACTGGCTCCCTGCTCACATATCCCTCCTCAAAGGCGGCACTCAAGGCACAGATTTTCAGACTGAGCTGCAGCGGAACCTTGCTTCTTGGACTTACTTCCTTTTGGAAGGCTGTTCCAGAAGCAATTTGTTTGAACGTGGAAAGACGCGTGGCTGGTCACACAGGTGCCAACACAAAAAGGTTGACCAGCCAAGAACCAGAGTTCTCTTCGACCCCTGAGACGTTGTTTTTCCGAGAACAATCTGGTTGAGAACTGAATTGTCTCAGACGGGAGACATGCCAGAACCAAAGTGTGACTTTGATAAAGACAACGGCAAGCTGGTCTCCATTCCTGTTAGAGCCAAACAAGGGGTGTAGGAGGTTTCCACAGGCAGCATTTTTAGACAAAAGGAAGAACTGGGCATGTTGAGGGAGGCCGCCCAACATTCTTCTCCATGAGTCCTGTCTGCTACACGATGAACAGGTGACCCTCGAACATGTGGGTTTGAACTGCAGGGATCTGCTCACACGCAGATCCTTTCTCGTCTCACGCGCTCGACTGACTCAGCTGCTCTCCACAGCTCCGACGCCTGTCGTTCGAGGCTCAGATGGCGTCTGGGAATCCGCCCAGGTGGAGGGCCCACTGAAGTCACACGCGGACTTTCAACCCAGCAGGCGTTGCTCATGGGTCAGCTGTAGATTCACTGCAACAGCACAGCAATTCTCATTTATATTCCATTAAATAAGTTCATTTGACAGAACAAAAAGTTCAGAGAGATTAAGTAGTTTGCTGAAGGTTAAATAAAGGGGATCCAAACTTGGATTTTCTGATTCTGAGCTGGCGTCTTTTCCTTCTGTATTAGTGGTTTTCAAAGTGAGTGTCCAGCATCTCCGGGGTGCTTCAGGGAGATCGATACTAATTATAATTGTTAATATAATAATACTAATATCCCAAGGAAATTAAACCACTGCCTGAAAGGAATAAAATCTGCAGCCCCACATTCCCTGTGGCATCACGCACAACAGCGGAGACATGGAACAACCTGGGTGTCCACTGATGAGCGCCTGAAGATGTGATACATACACAATATGATATCCTTCAGCCATAAAAAAGGAGGAGGTCCTGCTGTTTGTGACAATGAGGGAACTTCTTAGGGCGCTGTGCTAAATGCAACTAGTCAGACAGAGAAAGGCCAATGTTGTATAATCCCTCTCATGTGTGGAATCTGAACCCGTTAAACCCACACAGAGGACAACGGTGGTCGGCGGGGGATGAGGAGGAGGGGGGTGGGGAGGTGACGGTCAGAGGGCGCGGGCGTTCGGTTATAAGATGAATAAGGTCCAGGCATCTAGGGTGCGGTGTGGTGCTAAGGTCATTAACGCTGTGTTCTATACTTGATAGTTGCTGAGTTGAGAGCTTTGAGGTTCTCACTGTAAAAACAGTAACAAAATGGTAATGATGTGAGGTGAATGATGAGCTAATGAACTTTACTACAGTAAACATTTTGCTGTGTGTATGTGTATCGATCACTACATTGTACACCGGAAACTCACACAAGGTTACGTGTTAGTTTTATCTCGATGAATCTGGGGAAATAAGGTGTCGTTCACCCTTTCCCATGTCATCCGCTTATGAGGGTACAGCAGGGTTCTCCAGGGGACACGTGTGTGTGATATAACAACATCTGCTTCTGTCGAAGCAGAAACACCCGTGAGAGTCCAGCTGTCTTCCCAGGAGGGTACTTTCGAGATTGTAAAACAGGGCCACTGTTTGATTTGCTCTGGAAAATCGATTTATTTTTCATAGAAACTGTATGTTATGTACTGGGTTTATTAGCTTTATATTTAAATGAATTGATAAATGATTATGTTTGTGTTCTCAGTTTGAAATATTTACAGATACAACCCACAGAAACAAGAATTCTTTAGAATCCTCGATAATTTTTGAATGCGTGCAGGGGTCTTGAGACCAAAACATTGGAGAACTGCTTTCCTGTGTCCTAGCTGCCTTAAAAAGGAAACGAAATCCAGAGTCAATACACACGGACCTCGCTCGCATTATTCTTAAAATGTTGGCGCCAATGCTGAGCTGGGTCTCCCGTTTGCATCTCCACACTGCCTGCCCTGTAGTCTTACTTGGGGTGACGAGTTCAGAAATGACAGCACAAGGCTTGGGTGGTCAAGTCGGGGTGACAGGCCCAAGCACCTCCCCCCTCTCGGACTCCTGAAGTGCCTACTCCTCGGGGTGCTCAGTTAATATTTGATTAGTGGATGAATGTCTAAAACTGACGGCTGCCAGGCACAGAGGACCCGCTCTGCTGGGTGCCTCTGGTCGGCAGCCTGTGTGCCTGCTGCTAAGCAGACAGTCGCATGCCAGACACAGCCGAACTCAGCCACAGCAAGGCCCGGTGCAGCGGGTCGGCGGTGAGCACGTCCTTGCCTTTGGCCCTGACTTCTGTGCAGGTCCCCTTCCCCCACAGGGCGCAGCTCGGCCGCCTCATCTCCGGCACAGCTCTCTCCTGCATGTAGTAATCCACAAGGAGCGTGGTGTTCCGACGTGGTGCAGGAGGGGTGTCCGTGGCACCTGTTTGCCCCTTGATCTCACGCTGCCCTGCACTGCTGTCTTGCTAGATCAGGACGTATCGGATTTTCCCTGCGAGAGCTTAGGCTTCTCGGAGGTTCTCAGGGGTCTTTTGCAGTATCCACAGAGCCTGGCGTGGTCAACTGCCATCGTTTTTATCTTAAACTTTACAGAATCATTCAGACACCCTCGCTGTTTTCTCACCCACGCCCTATATGCAAATGAGGGAAGCTCTATTTTTATTATCTCCACTTTACAGAGGGAGGGTTGAAGGTGAAGCCGCCTCAGGTCGGCACTTTTCCTGTGCACACTTGTCTCATGAACTTGACAAAGATCTTTGAAAAAAAGGCGGGACAGACAGGAAGAAACCCAGGTCACCCAGGCACCCACAGGGGTGTTTCCAGGGGAGTCCAGCAGCCGTTGGGGTGGTCAGCTCAGGCGCCCATTACCTAAGGGCACGGGGTTCTCTCAGGACAGTATCCGAATCAGGTATCACGTCAATATCAATGTACGTGTTCCCTCTTCCGGTCCCATGTGGCTCGTTGGCAACCTCACTCACTGTGTTTTCCCAGCAAAAGGGAAGAAAAACATTATGAACTACTTCAGTAAATGCAAGCTGTGTCTATAAAATGCATCGTAATTTGCATTCATTATAACTCCCTGTCCTTTCTCTCCTCTGCCGTCATTTGCTCACCCACCCCACAAGCCTTCGCCTCCCCCCTGGGGCGAGCAGGGCTGCCTCAGAGGCTGCTGTGGCTCACCCGAAGGAAGGAAAAAGACATCCCTGGGTTGTGAGGTGACCCCTAATGGGGAGATGACGCTGCCAGGAAGAGACTTAAGGTACCAGCAGTGTGAGTTAGCACAGCACGGAGTAGGTATGGAGGTAACAACGGACCACAGAGTTCTTATTAAAGAGAGAAATGACTTGGGGGCAGCTTCACACCGGGGTGTCTGGAGGGAAGCTGTCCTGACATAGGTCTTAAAAGAAGTGTAGGTCTTCTTTTAAGTGTATGGTTTGAGAATGTCATCTCCTGCCCCCACCGCACCCCCAAATAATCACAGTCCAAGGGACAGCGGCGTGCTCCCCCTGCTGATGGAGCCACAAGACTGGTGGCCTTGCTGTCCCACACCCTGCCAGCTGCACCCTGAGGCCTCTGCTACAGAGGAATTCTGGGGCTACCAATGAGTGTTTCAGGGAAGGAGGCGGCATCAGAACTGGTCCCAGGCCAAGGGGAGATGTGAGTTTGTGCTTCCCTCTTACTCCATACCCTGCACCTTCCCCCCGCCACCCTGGTGCTCAGGACTCTTAGGAACAACCCAACCAACATGCCACTGACCCCGTCTCTCCCTGACCTGCCTCCCTGAGATGTCCTCTGTGTCTTCTCTCCTACGACAACCTTCCTTTCCAAGGCCCAGTCCCTCAGGAGTCTCCCCTGCTGTAAATCTCCGAACCCCGGCAACTTGAGCTGGGACTCAGAGCGACCCCTCCAAGCTATCCCAGGTGCACAGAGTAGGACCACTCCCTCTAATGGCAGGGAACCACTGTGCACCAAACAAGCTGTTAGGAAAAGACCTGTGGGCACAGGCAGGTCTTGGGAGTTTCTCAGATCCCACTAGGTAGTTACCTGAAAGACCGAACTATACGTTCGCCTTCCGAGTAGGTCCAGGCGTAACACAAAGAAGAGAGAGAAAACACCCCGCGACTACATCAGACCGAACGATCGCGTGAAGAACAGATCACAAAGACTCCGTAGGCACAGCTCAGTGGTGGGTACGGGCCCAAGCACTAGGGAGGCTGTGGTGCTTCGTGGTGTAACACGGTCCACGTGGTACCTGAGAAGGGTGTGTCCGAGAGAGCCCCGAGGGGGGAGAGCTGACTGCCTGCGGGCCTGGATTCGTGTGCGCACCTGCCGCAAGCTGAGGTCCAGACGCCCTAGCGCTGTCCACACACCTTCCAGGCCCGAGCACCTGGAACGAGGCGTCCCGTGGGAGACCCATTCTCTATAGGTTCAGAAAGGGCTCCGGAGCCTGTCTCCTGCCAAACAAGGGGGCGAGAGGGGTGGCACGGTAAAGAGGTGGAACAGAGATGAATTTGGGGGGTAAATAAACCCGTGTTCACGAGCATGTTGCCCAATATGCAGTCTAGAAAAGAACGTTGTCTATGGTGTGCAGAGCATGTAGCTCCAATTATTACAAAAGAAAGGGGTGGTGGCCCTGGCCGGGTGTCTCAGTGGGTTGGAGTGCTGTCCCGTGCACCGAAAGTTCCCGATCAGGGCACACACTCAAGTTGCAGGTTCGCTCCAAAGTTGGGGCGCATACAGGAGGCAACCGATCGATGTGTCTCTCACACATGGATGTATCTCTCTTTCTCTCTCCCCCTTCCCTCCTCTCCGAAATCAATAAAACATATCCCTGCATGAGGATTAACAACAAAGACAAGAGGAAAGCAGAGGAGGATGACAAGCCCAACTAAAGAATGTGAAAAGAGGCCCTGAGTTGTGACTCTGGTAACTCTTTCCAATTCCACTCCATCGTTCCGGTCCTGTCTGGGTTTTGTAACGTGCTGTCAGGGGAAGAAAGTGGCAGGTGGGGTCACTCTGCCCTGCGATGAGGGACGGGGGTGGCCTTCCAGGTGGCCGAGTGATGGCTGACACCCCACGTTCAATGAGGCAGAGTTCAGTCTCCTTATCTCTCTCAGTGCAAAAGGCAGTCATATAAAAAGCATGACTTCCGGGGTGTGACACAGAAGGGAGAAGGAATTGGGGCCAGAAGGGCAAGAGACGGCCTTTCTGGGGAGCAGGGACGGGGACGATGAGGTCAGCAGCCTAGGCAGTGCACGGCTGCTCAGCATGGGGAACAGTCAGCATCCCCCCGAGTACCATGTGTCACCTGGGATGGAACACAATGTTTAAATCCTTTTTGGAGATGTAGCCTTTATTTGTTTTTCCAATAGCTCATGTACAAATCGGGGGAGGAGTAGAGGGCAGACGTCGGCCCCTCTCCGTCAGCTCTGTGCTTTGCTGCTGAACCTGAGCCTACAGGGAAATTAATAGTGGCATTTAATTGAGACAAAGGGGCAGAGCTGTAAAGTTTTACTTGGTTTCGTTTTATTTCAGAATAAACACATTTGATGACTCATTGAACCCCATACGTCCCAGATTCCCAATGGTGGTTGTGTATCAGGCTCCCCCAGGTGTACTTTCGTTTCATCGACAATGTCCGTGCAGGGTCAGAGCGTGAGCATTTTTAAAGCGTTGACACTAGGCAATGCGGCTCAGGCAATGTCATTTTTAAAAGCTCCCCAGATAATTTTAATGCGCCATCAAAGTTAAGAATACCTGCTACATAAAGAAAGAAATGTGCTGTTGACATCTGTCTGCCCTCAAATAACAATGTCTTGCTAGAGGAAATTTAGGCTCGGAGATTAAAGGATTAAAAAAAGGAAGGAAGTATCCAGGTGCAGGGAGTCACGTGGGGCGGGGGAGGGTCCTATCTGTAGGGCATTGATAGAATTCAGGGGTTACTAATTACTCCCAGAGCAGAAACTTCCCTGAGAATCTGATGAAAACGCTTTCTCCAAAACAGTGTTACATATATGCAAATATTTCAGATTTTAAGGTTAACACAGTCTTCCTAAAACTCATGTTAGGCCATGTGATATGCTCACAGATTTTTATGACCACCATAAAAGGGACAGACAAGCAGGTTCAAATAATCAGCGATAAGAATCAAGGAACCTAAAGCTGAGTCTTGATTTCACCCCGAAAGTGCTATATGACCTGAATAGACCGTTGAAGCTTGCGCGGCCTTGGTTTTCTCTAAAGTGAAATGTTTCTCTGACCATAGAGCAGTGTAGCTAATATTTTTTACAATTTTATTTTTGAAAATTCAACTGAGGGCCCCGCCCAGGTAGCTCAGTTGGTTAGAGGGTCATCCTGATCCGCCCAGGTTGTGGGTTCAATCCCTGGTCAGGGCTCATACAGAAACAACCAATGATGTATCGGCAAGTGAAACAACAAATCAGTGTGTGTGTGTCTCTCCCCCACCTTCTTCTCTCTCTCTAAAATCAATCAACAATTTCTTTAAAAAATCAATTGAGCGTAAACGAATATAGGTGACAGTACTTTCAAAGTGTGTGATTGATTATTAGAATGACTCTCACAGAAACCCACCATTTCTTGGGTAAGGGCAGGCGTCTGCAGCCCTCTCTTCTCCACAGGTCAGACCAGAGTTTCGCAACGTCGGAGCCTTGCAACCTGTACCAGTGGGACGGCAGTCCCAGCCCCAGCGGCCCTGTTATTCCATCCCTCTCGCCCTCCAGGGTGACCCTTTGCCCGCAGAATTCACCCGAACTGCTTTCTGTCACACTGCCAGTAAACCTATTCTTACCACTTGGAAAAACTCAGCATGAATTAAAATGCACAGGAGTTCCAGAGGAAATGAAAACTATGGACCAGAATTCGCTCTTTTCCGCAGGAGCTCTGAAGCGTTTGCTTCTTTTCCCTGGGCCTCCTCCAAGACGGAGGCCACGGGGACTCCCGCTGTGGTGTCCCTACCCGAGGTGGCCACCTAGAAGAGCAGCCTTCTTATCCCCCAGAGGACCGCCGTCTCCAAAGGACATCCAGGCCCAAGAGATTAAATCTAGGATTAAGAAAAAAATTCATCTTTCTCAGCCAAAGCTTCAGAGTTCAGGCTGTTTGTTCACCCAGACTGCGGCAGCAGAGTATAAACCGTGGGTTCAGGCTTTATGTGCGGAAAGCAGGCGGGGGTCCCCCAAAAGAGAGACACCAGCCAGAGCCTGTGTGTTTTGGGGTGTCAGTGTTTCCCGAGTATTGAATTATCTGAGTCTCAGTGAAAAGAAATCAAAGATGCACAATACAGCTAGTGCATTTTGGTTGCTATCTTCCACCCCCCAGAAGAGAATAAATTGAACGAAATGCAGAGTCACGCAGTTCAAGCTCCTTTCTGTTTGCTCATAAAGAAAAACGCTCTCTGTGCAGAACCTTCAAGTCAGAGGAAGTGCCAGGCCTCCAAAAGCAGCTAGTGTCAGACAAGACAGCCAGAAGTGGGTGCCCTGCCGATGGCTGGGCCCCCGACCTGGGGCCAAAGCCCCCGTCTCTCCTCACAAGTGGGTTTTCCAACGGCTCGTCGTGCCCACAGAGCCCACCTCGGTGTTCCGGTTCTTCGATGTGAAATTCTGTGCCCTCTTTTATGGAGTGTGGCTTTAGCTGCCTAGTTATTCCTTCCACACACCCCGGCCGACGCTCCCTACGGAGGGGGGCACTGGGGAGGAACGGTGTATGAGAGTACTTAGGCGAGTTTTGTTACACGCAAAGAGGAACGGGCATTTAAAGGCCTAAGCATGGATCCCCCCCTCCGTATCAAGGAGCCCCTTCTGGGCGGCCTGCCCGTGCCCTCGTTATATCCGTTTCAAAGTGGCTCCTCAACCCCGAGCAACCAAGAGGCCAAACCTCGGCCTCAGGGGTGTAGCTCCATCCGCCCTTCCCTCCCTGACCACAGAGGGGGGCCGTTCTGGAAGGGCGTGTGTGCATTGTGCGTGCATCCTTCCCGAACAAGAACGCTCATCTGAGCTGCGGAGGGCTGAAGATTTTGCTATTTTAGGCCATCCCACGTTCTGGCTAATAGACAACTGCTACTTCCATGAATCACCGGGTTGTGAGCAAAGATGACGAAAAGCTCAGAAGGCGGCAATTTCCTTTGCACTAATCAGGAACGTGCGCGCCACCGGGTTTAATAGCAAAATAATGTACCTGTTCTTGGACGGCTGATATTTTGTCTCTGTGTATCATGATTACTAGTAATGGCTGTTAAATATCACATGGGAAAGCGATCAACAATTCAAGCCATACAAAATCAGAATTAACTGAGTCCTTGTGTCCCCCTGGCAGAAGCTCCTAATTACATCATTATTAATTATGCAGCCAACAGCCCAAATGCTTTTTAGCCTCTTTGGGGTTAAGAAGATCTATTACATATTAAAGTTCAGCATCTATAAACCAAGGGGAATGGAACAAAATTAGGAAAACAATGAAGTTAGTGGGTTCAACCTGAACACTTCTGCAGAGAAAGCTACTGTGGTTGGGAGAACACCCACTTTGGACGAGGTGCTGTCCGGAGCCTCTGCATCTCTGGTCCATTTTAGCCTCACCCCACCCAGGGAGACACGCGTGGGCCATCCTCACACGAGAGACAAGGCACCGAGGCCTCTCGGGATGACATTACGGGCCCGGGAGCAAAGGACCAGGGCAGAGTCTCAGACCCAGGTCCGCACCCCCCCAAAAGCACCCATTCCAATCAGTGAGCAGCAACGCGGTGAAACAGGAGACACCTCTAACAGATATAGTTTCAAATGCTCGGAAAACAAAACACGCTTCTTAGAAACCATGTCTTAAGTTTTACGGTCAAAAGTTCCCCAAAGGCCACCCCCACCCCCATGCTCACTGCAGCGGCATTCACGGCAGCCAAGATGGGGAAGCAGCCCAGGTGCCCATCAACGGGCGAGTGGCGGAAAAAAGCTGTGGTCCATTTATACAATGGAATAGTATTCGGCCGCAAGAAAAAGAATGAAATTTTATCATTTGCAACAGCGTGGATGGACCTAGAGGGTATTATGCTAAGTGAAATAAATCAGTACGAGAAAAAACAAATACTGTATTACTTCACTTATATGTGGCATCTAAAGAACACTATAAATGAACAAACAAATTGAAACAGACTCGTAGCCACAGAGAACAGAGTCGTGGTTGCCCTGGGGGAGACGGATGGGGGGACTGGCTGAGAAAGGGAAAGGGATTAAGTGTAAACCGGTAGATACGGGACAGTCACTGGGATGTAAGTACAGCATAGGGAATACAGTCGGTAGCGTTTAATAACTGTGTACGGGGCCAGGTGGGTGCTGGGCTTATTGGAGAAAGGCTTTGTAAAGTATTTGATTGTCTATTCTCTATAATGTACACCTGGCATGAATACAAAACAGTACTGAACATCAACTGAAACTGAAAAGTAAAACGGAGTCTTCTGAAGGTGAACAGAACCGCCGTGCTTAGTCTCAGAGGGTGTTCCTTGGGGGGCTGTAGTTTCTCCATCGCCCCTTGGCCCCCAAACTGTTCCCCACCACAGGCCGGGGACAGAGAGGCAGGACGGAAGTGAAGAGCCGTCCGCCACACTAAGTGTCCTTAGGAGCAGCTCTGATGTCATTTATCTCCTCCTTCCAAGAATCCTGGGACGGCCTTGTACGGACCAGTGACAGATACTGTCAGTCAAGTCTGTGAAGACACTGGGGAAGTGGCACTGAAAAAGGGCTGAGTCGAGCCTCCCTTAAACTCCAGTGGACACTCTCTCCTGGGGAGGATGGGCAGTGTGAGGGGACAGAGGCCAGACCCCAGTGGGTCATGGGGCTGAGCTCGGCTCTGAGCGTGCACAAGTTAGATGACAGGTCCTGGGAGGATGGATCTCGAGAGGCAAGCAAACATTAGCCCCTAACAGGACCCTTGCAGGACCCATGTTCTTGGTGGGATTGTAACCTCATGTTAGACCCTAAAGCAGAGGTGTCAGACTCATTTTCCCCAGGGGTCACATCAGCCTGGTGGTTGCCTTCAAAGGGCTGAGTGTAAC
The DNA here is from genome assembly GCF_014824575.4 of Sturnira hondurensis. Lineage (NCBI taxonomy): Eukaryota > Metazoa > Chordata > Mammalia > Chiroptera > Phyllostomidae > Sturnira > Sturnira hondurensis. The sequence continues at coordinate 14,690,151 of NW_028082350.1, read as the reverse complement.
TTTAGGACTGTGTAAATGTAACTACTCCTTAACTAGGGGCAAGCAGCTTGGTGCTGCCGCTGCGTAGAAACAAGGTGCCGAACCGGGTAGAACAAGACAGAAGACTGGATTCTGCCAGGCGGCCTTGCATTTGCCACCTGTGCCCCAGTGGGGGGTCAGAAGCAGCGGCCCTCTCTGTTCGCAGCCCTGGGGGAGCTCAAAACCAGGGCAGGTGGGAGAAGGAAATTTTGTCCCGCCTTTCTCCCAGGGTGCACCTGCGTGTCTACCTTTGCACGAGAGAAGCAACCTTAAACAAGTGACACAGATGTGTGACTTGACACCTGCTTCCTTGGTGGCAGTCACCTTTCCCAGGCCAGCAGAGGAAGGCTGTGTCACTCCCCACGAACTGCACAACAGTGGGGGTGCCCCGGCCGAACCCCTCTTTACCCAGGTCCTGCCTCCCAGGGGGGAAGTTAGCATGCATCAGGGAAAAGGGTCGCCTCACCGGGGGCTGCTCCTTCCTATGCCCACGGCCTGTGCCTGGGCAGGCGTGACAGCTTCCCCACCTCTGAGGGACAGAGCCCCTGACCATGGGCTCACGTGGCCCTGTACTGTCTCCTCCAGTTCCTAACTCTTGTATTTGCCCGTAACAGAAAAGTCTGTGGCTGCTTCTTATTCTGTAATATGCCCTAGTGAGTGTTCACTACTAAAGGTATGTAGTGACCTTGATGGGGCAATGGGGGATTTGAAGACTGACTCTCTACTTAATTATATTAAGGAAATATTGACTTTCTATTAACAAGTGAGAGTGGTATTGAGAATATATATATATATATCCTCTCTAGAGAGGGGGGGGGGATTGAATCATAGGATGTCTGGGACTGGTTTCAGAGTAAGAAGGGGGGGGGGGGGAAGCAGGCAGGGATGCGGGTAAGACAGACCTCTCCGGGACTTGATCCTCGCCGAAGCTGGGTAAGAAGCTCGTCCTGTTAGGTTTCGGTTTGTTGTGTATTAGAATTTCTCGATAATAAAAACCTTTTCTAAAAAGGTTCAAAACTGGTTAAAGTTCGTACTTTAAATTCCCATTAGAACATCCTATTTTTCAAAAATACTTTTAACATGGGCAGTTTTCATAATTCGGGGTTAAATGGAACAGGCACGTCGAGAGCTGTCCGTGAGACACTGAACACGCGCGCAGATGTCCATGTGCCTGTAAACAGAAGAAACGACTCAAAATGGGGATCTCTGGCCGGCAAGAGTGCATATTTTTCTGAACTCATTGTTACTTTTGTATTTTTTTCAAACTTTCTAAAAAGAAAATGCGTTTGTAATGTTATAAAGTGTGTGCACGATGCGTGCGTGCATGTCTCTCTCACGTGGACAGCATCGTGGTGAGAAAAGACGGATTGGGAGTGTGGCAAGGCTGTTCCCTGGGCTTCAAGGCCCTGGCCTCGTGGAGGGGGGGAGGCCTGCCCACCGGGGCGGAGCACCGGGCGTGTCACGCCCCCTGTGGTTGCAGCAGTCACTGCGAGGAGGGCCTGGGAAGAATGGGAGGTTTTCAATGGAAAACCAGTGGCAGTTACTGGTCTGATCACTGTGTGCTTTAGATCGGAGTTTGCCACACCCTTCTTTATCAGGAGACACTAACTGCTTAAGAACCTTGGACGTTTTAGCTGATTTGTAGGACAGGAAAAGGAGAGTTTTAAGAGGTGCAATCTCTCTAAAAAATGGATCAGTCTGTTGAACTCAACACACAAGACATAAATAAACTTATGGCATGAAAATAAGATACATGGTGTCATATTGTTAAGTGACGATTCTCTCTGAGTGGTAGCATTCTTGTTCATTTTTAATCCTGTTTGTTTTTCAGCGTATTTTCTTCCATTAAATAAGTATAACGTTATGATCAGAAAAATATAGCCTGAAAAATTAAAGCTAGATTTATTGTACTCCTTTCTAAGTAAAGATTTATATATAAACCTTTAGTAAAGGTTTATAAAGGTTTATAAATTGCCCTATAAAGTAAAGGGCAATTTAACATACAAGTATAAAGAATATTATATTATATTATATTGAGTTAATATATATTATAATTAATATATACGTTAGAATACAATGTGATAACTACATATGATAGCATCTATGATATAATACAGCATAACTATAAGATAACTAATATCTGTAAGTAACTTCAAGAGAAATTTAAATTTCCTGCAAGTATATGCCAGGCTTTTGGACAATGTTGATGTAAAGTCCTTTGCACAGCCACCGCCATGTGGCGCTGCTCTTGCCTTCGCGTTTTCGATTCCTTCATGGTCATGTTTCACCTTCTGTCCAATCCCAGGTATCTCCATGCCAATACCCGTCTTTGGGCTTCAGGATGATTCCAAGGTCTTTAAAGAAGGGAGCTGCCTCCTCGCCGACGATAACTTTGTCCTGATCGGCTCCTTCGTCTCATTTTTCATCCCCTTAACCATCATGGTAATCACCTACTTTCTAACGATCAGGTCGCTGCAGAAAGAAGCCACTCTGTGCTTGAGTGACCCCGGCGCACGGGCCAAGCTGCCTTCGTTCAGCTTCCTGCCGCAGAGCTCGCTGTCGTCGGAGAAGCTCTTCCAGCGGTCCACGCAGCGGGAGCCGGGGTCGCACGGCCGCAGGACCATGCAGTCCATCAGCAACGAGCAGAAGGCCTGCAAGGTGCTGGGCATCGTCTTCTTTCTGTTTGTGGTCATGTGGTGCCCCTTCTTCGTCACCAACATCATGGCCGTCATCTGCAAAGAGTCCTGCAACGAGGAGGTCATCGCCGCCCTGCTCAACGTGTTCGTCTGGATCGGGTACCTGTCCTCGGCGGTGAACCCGCTGGTGTACACGCTGTTCAACAAGACCTACCGCTCGGCCTTCTCGCGGTATATTCAGTGCCAGTACAAGGAAAACAAAAAGCCGCTGCAGCTCATCTTGGTGAACACTATCCCCGCCCTGGCCTACAAATCTAGTCAACTCCAGAGGGGGCGCAAAAGCAACTCAAAGAAGGACCCCAAGATGACCGAGAACGACTGCACGACGATGGTCCCTCTAGGAAAGCAGAACTCGGAAGCTGCTCCTACGGACCCTGTCAGCACAGTGAACGAAAAGGTTAGCTGTGTGTGATGGACCCGTTGCTGTGGCAACCGTGGAGGGCACACTGAACAGACTTTCCCTATCAGGGGAAGAGAAGAAAAGATTACAGGGAGAACTGGAAACAAGTGAGGCAGGTCTCGCGAAGCCAGGTCATATCCGGATGCCTCGTTTTATTCCGTCCGTGAAAAGCAGAGCCAAGTGCCGGAAAACGTGCACTCAAAAAATGTTCCGACAGCGTTTCGACTGTGAGCTTTATGACACTTCTTTTTAACATTGTAAATGATATGTCTTTAAAATAATTAGCTTTTGTTGTTTAATTATAATGAGGCCACAAGTAAGTCTAAAAATAACTCCTATTTTCCAGTCCAAGCCTGGCTATTATTATGTTGTTAATTGACGGCAATGAGTTGGTCACCTACCGCTGTAAATAAAAATAGCTAGAAATAGTGAAAAGTCGGTGCATACAATGGCCTCTTAAAGAAAAATGCTCTTTACACGTTTACCATGGTATGTATTTAGAACAACAACAAAAATAAGTCACTAAGAGCAGTGTTATAAAGTCGGTCTTGCTAAGATAATTAAGTTCCATACTTGACAACTTTTCCATTCCGGCCTTTTTCTAGATGCCACTTTGAAACACTGACAAAATCCCTGGCATCCGCTGCATTTCAGGTCCACGCTTCTCAGAAGTGAGAAAGATTTTCACTGCTGTTTCATCACTGTTGCTGCTTTCTCTCCTGCTACCTGTGCTTTACTCTGAAGTTCAAAGGCGGCCTTGTTTACTGTTTGCCCTAGTAGCTGCCCTATCAAAGGGATGATGTCCCACCTCACCAGACACATTTCGGGAAACTGCTTCTCCTCTGCAGCACCACAGAGGCGCTGGGCGCCTTGCTCTCTACAACGGCCTCACGCATGCACTCTCTGAGCATCGAGGTCACCCTGTCAGGGGGACTGAGGAGTAAGCTCAGGGTTTTGGCTACTGACAGCAATAGCGTCTTAGAACATCTCTAAAGTGCAGATGACCTTCCTGTGGGCACCCGCCAATCAGGTAAACCGATGCTTTCGGAATAATCAGTCTGGATTATTTACTGTTAGCTTTGGGCTCACAATTCTCTACTGAGTATACACTATCTATGAAGTCACGTCCTAGGTGCTCAGGATATAAAAAATACTTAAAGTAAGATCTTTGCCTTTAAAGAAAAGGACCTAATTGGAACGGTCCTTGGCAAAAATATTAACAGACATAGTTTGAGAATCAATTCAAGTTATTTCTTTCTGACCTGGTTCAGAAAGCGGTTTGTTTCTACAGCCGAGGATGGTTTTCTCAATGAGTTTCCTGATTAATTGCCAGTGAATATGAACCCCACACAAGAGAAGGAAAATATCACTTGAAGTCAAAATTAGTTTAGAGATATGCACTTCAACCTGGACCCAACCTGTGACTACCAAAGTTTTGAGAAAACTTTTTGCTCTACTTCCCGAAAAACTCATTTATTCCCCACTGACATTGGACTCCCTAATGAAAAAACAAACAAACAAACAGTGATATCATGTTTTCTGTTGAATGAGAAATAGTTTTTTAACTCTATGCCATTTGAAAAAATTAAAAAAAACTAAAAACTAAGAAACATGGGAGGTGCCACTGTGTAATTTGGAAATGCATTAGGGTTGTACTGATCGTGTCCTTACAGATACACTGACACGTGTTTATTTCAAAGCCAGAATTTAGGGCGAGCCGCTCATATCGAGGCTGCATTCGGTCTGAATTACTTTAATGATTACACCAGAGTGATAAAAACACAAGTGTTAAAAAGTCTCTGCTCTTACGTATTTTTGCCTTAGTTCATAACTCTGCACATCTCATTATACAGTAAAGAGAAGATTCCAGACCCACCCGCCTACTCCATCTTGATCAGGATGAACATCAATACTGCCTGACAATTGTCCTTTGATGACACATCTATTACAAATGTGTATGTTTTCCTCTCCACGACTAATTATCCGAGTGTATAATGTAGACAAACACGTCTCTGCGTACATGTGCAGACAAGTCCCCATGCACTTTATTCAATATTTACATATTTATACGGAGGAGAAGAGTCATTAATAAGAACACCCAGTATGTACGCATGTTTGCATTCTGTTGATGTCCATGTGAACTCATGTCCTAGTGTGTCGATGACCTCCCGCTGAGGGTTCAGATGTAACAAGTGTCAGTTCTTTAAATAAACTGGAAGTTGAGCTAAGTTTATGGGAAGACTGTAGCACCATTCCATGGGGGTTGTGAACACAGTGGTCCTTATATATAGTTGATCAGTTCTAGATCCATCCCTCACCCCACTGAAGCACCACCCTTGAATGATTTATGGTCTGTAGTTAAAGAGCTCAGCCCTAGTCAATACTGTTAAAATGGAGTAACCAACCCGACTCTACTAAATTGAATGGGAGATTCCTCTATATTTAAAGAAAGAAAAATGCCATAATGAGGAAAAGCTGGTTCAAGCATACTTAATCTCTGGTCTACAGCGCCATCTCCTGGTCACGTTGTGCAGTGATACTGTAGCCAAAATGCAATGCAGTTTCTGGAGCGCTTTTGGCAAAGGGTGCTTCTCCCATTTGTGCATCCCTGAAGCCTATTTATTCAGCGTTAACTTATTCTGTGCCACATGTAACAAAAAGTCGAGGTTATTTTATGTAATGATTTTAACGAAGCCTATTCTAAAAGATTTTAAGAAAGGAAGACTCCTTGTAAATAAAGTCTACAAAATAAGTGCAATTCTGTGAGTCCATAGCTGTGTGTACTGAAGAGCGTTGCTCAGAACCTCCCGGGATCACTGAGGTCCGCTGAGAGCACAGCGCCCGTGTTTCTGGAGCCCGGTCACAGAGTGAGGACCCGCCTGGCCGGGTCAGGTTCGTGACCGTGGTCTGCTTTCCAGTTCTCTCCACGGAGACACGTGCCCCAAGTTCGATCGCTAAGTCTGGCTCCCCACGGCCTAGAAACGCAGTCAGCCAGCTGCTGCTGCACCCCTGTCACATGTGCACAGGTGCCTGAGGACACATTTGTACAGGTGTGCCTCCTGTAAGCGCACGCGCACATTTACAGGAGCCGGTTCCAGAATTAAAGTAAATCGAGGAGACTCGGTGTCATTGAGTAAACTGAAAAGCTGTCCCCATGCGTCATTTCACCTTTAACTACAGGAAACTTCTGTGAAATAAGAACGGTGGCTATCTTCTCCAGGTGTTTATTCTGAGTATTGAGTACCTGCCCTGTCCAGGTATGCTGACGGCTTTGCTCGTTTCACCTGAAGGAATCCTCACACCGCAGATGGAGAAGCTGAGCCTCAGAGTGGGAAGTACCATGCCCAAGGGCACAGAGCCGGCAAGAAAAGTGGCGAGTTCCAGCCTGGGTCATTAGACTCTGGAGCTTCCATCCTTCTCCCGGCTCAGTCCGGGAATGGGGAAGAGCCCTGGGTTCAGAACCGAAAGGTGCCAAGTCCCCATCTCAGCTTCCCTACTTGCTGGTCCTATAAGCTTAGACACATCACTTAATTGCTTTCTGCCTCAACATTATTGTCTCTAAAATGGAGCTGCTAGCCCTGGCTGGTGTGGCTCAGTGGACTGAGCGCCGACCTGCGAACCAAAGGGTCACCAGCTCAATTCCCAGTCGGGGCACATGCCTGGGTTGCGGGCTGGGTCCCCAGTAGGGGGTGCGCAAGAGTCAGCCACACATTGATGTTTTTCTTTCCACCGCTCTAAAAATAAATTTTTGAACATAAAATAAATAAAAAATGGGGCTGCTGGAACCTGTCCTGGCTAACAGTCACGAATGTGAGGTCATGGTTATGGCTGCACTTGCTGACCCGTAAAACACTCTGTAAATGTTACAAGTGTGTTGTTATTAAAAAGGAAAAAACCCAAAGCATCTATACCATTAGCCACCCTAGCAAAGTCTGGCCAAAATTATGAGATAAGCAATATTATCATTATTAACAGCTTCTGCTATTCTCTCTGTGGGTGCTTCTCATTTTCAGAAACGTTTGGCCTCCGCTTTGTCCTCTCCAAGAGGCGGACTTCTCTCTGTTGGTCCTTTTTTCTTCTGCTCCCATCAGCACCTCCTCATCCGATGTTCCACCCCCCAGGCCTCCCCTCTCTGCGAGAGCAGCAGGAAGGGCCTCGGGCTGACAAACTGCTGTCCGTCTCCGAGATTCCCCCGGGGCTGCCCGCCATAATAACAATCCGAAAGGCAAAACCCAAAGACAAACACTTTAGGCACCCAGGAGACAAGTGAGAGCAGAACTTGGGCACGAGAAATGTTCTCCTGGCATTGCCCCAATAATCCACAGAAAAACAAGTACTTTCAGACACTACACATCGGTATAAAGTATTAGAACTGGACGCTGAATTTTAACTCACAATAATAATGATTTTGAAAGAAACGTCTGTGGCTCTGAAGATTTTATTCTAAACTGAGAACACTAATAACACAACTGAGCTCTTTCTCAAGTTTTATAAGTCAATATGCAATAAGACAGAACCTCATTGTTAACTTTTTGTTACTTTTGTAGGTGCCTTGCAGAAACAAATGGTTTCCCCGTTTTCCCTTAGTGGTGTACACACCACCCCTAGCTCTGTTCTTTCTTTATGACCTTGAACATCAGCATGTCCACCTGAGCCAACACGTTGTGGGAAGTTTTCACACCCAGGTGGAGCCTGCTATCGGGGTCTGCTGTCACCCATTCGTCACGGCAGGAGGCCAAGGCCGGAAACCTGGGTCCATCGCAAGCCAAAGCTTCCTCCCCCGTGACCGTATCATAAAGGATATGAAGCCAATGACCTTTACAGGGAGTCCCTTCTAGGTCTCTGCTTCTCTGAGCACTAAGGAATCCAGTCAAGCTTTCAATAAACCAAGGCACAGCTTCACGTGGTAAAAATTCCTGCAACTCACAGCTCTCACCTTCTCTTAAATTCATTAGATAAATTTCAGCTACATGACAGCTTTAACTTTTATATGGGAAATGTGTAAGCAAAATAAAACTGCTAATGACCTAAGGAGTTTCCAAGATGGGAGACCAAGATTCAGAGAGCAGCGTACAGAATTCTGACTGAAGCGGTTCTCCTGCAGTGGCCTCTCTTCTGCGCAGCTGAGCTGCCAGGAGGTGTCGGCTGCTTTTCCGACCAGCCCCCAGGCTCTCTGAAGAACAACTGCTCTCCCTATTACGTGAGTTCAAGTCCCATGAAGGGTTAAAACTGTAAAAGCCCAAAGAGATTTAGAATTCATGATGCAGAGAAGATCTCTTTTTTAAAGCTAGATATTTGTTGAAAATGAGCCAAGGTCGCTTAGTTTTTATTTACAATTAGGATTATGAGCTCTTCAAATGGCCTTTGTTCTGGCTTCTGGAGACAGCACACTTTGTGCCTCCCGCCCTACATCATTTCGGATGTTGAAGGGTGCCTGTTACTCAGATGACCTGGTCATAGCCAGGGTGACCCCAAGGGCAGAGCCGAGTCGCACACCTGCATCCAGGTTGTGTTCTGTGCAAAGTGATTCCAGGAAGCAGAAGGAATTAGGGGAAAACCTGAAGTCTGTTTAAGGGCAGGTATCCACAGCACTGCCAACAATTAGGACTCAGTTATGCTGGTACTAGGAGGTGACTTGGAACTCTTCACCATACTGGCAACTAAAATCAAGGTTGGGCCAAACGCACCTGGTCGAGATCTTGCACAAATATTTCACCCAGTTGGTGATTAATTGAGGTCTCAAAACTCGATACACCTCCTCAACAGAAAGTGGTATTATTGTAGTTAGTCACGATGTTTAAACAAACAGTTACATTGTACACTCACATCTAAACTTATTCCTGAGACCCTATGGCCAGCACACTCATTCCGTGTAGAACCAAACTCGGAAGCATTTAGGCACTTAAACTCATGCCAGAACGGAAAAGCACGCCACAGAGAATCCCTTCCAGCCCTGCTGAGAGAGTGAGGGCAGCCAGGACCGCTCCTGCTGAAGCCACGGAACACCTAAACAAGCACCCAACGGTCCTAACACAGAGACGATGAACTCGGTGGATGAATGCTACTTCCTGAGCCCAATTCCTCCTATGTGTTTGATTTATTTAGCCCAGGCAAGAGGTCTGAGCTACTGAAATGGAGCGAACAAAGAGAACTATACTTGGTAAATTGAAGAGAGAGAGGAGTTTCGACACCATCCCATCTGAGCTCCCTATTCACCAGAAGTGGTGACGAAGGGCTAGGAAATTTAAAGAAGTTACCTAAGGTCACCCAGCCTAGGGGCATCAGAGCCAGCAGTGGGGCTCAGTCCTCACACTGAGCCCCACCCCCCAATCTGAACTTCTCTCCTTTTACACAGAAAATGAATCGAAAACGGGCCCGTTGGTTTATGGTTCCTATAATTATTTGGTCACATAGCCAAAAATATATTTAAATCAAGTGGAGACCCATGCAGCAAACTCAGTGATCCTCTCAGCAGGTTTGCTCACAGGGGTCTGTGATGTGCATGCAGTCGGGGAGACATCAAGGATGGGAAGCCTGGCGATGGGACTACTTTTTTAAAAGGAAGGTGTTTGTTGGGGGATTATCCAGGCCTCTTTACGAAACGTCGGTTTATTTGGTTGAGCCCGCCGGCTTTGTCACAGGCTGGCCTCATTAATTGTGGATAATTCAACACACCTACCCGAGGACAGCCCCTTTGTCTCTGCAAAGGAGACCTGTCCCCAGAGGCAAGGCCACCACCCCGACACAGATGGCTCAGCTGCTCTAGACTTCAGTGAGAAGCGCATGCACGGGGGCGACGGGCAGAAGCGTTACAAACATATAATTTGGCAATTCGTTTTAAGGGGAAAAAATGAAAATCAGGATGCTCAAAATCACGCTCTCCAGGCTCCGCTATTAAACTTGTGCGTTCTATGACCCAGCACTCACATCAGGGATATATATAAGAAGAATATCCAAAAGATGGAAATTAAGGCAACATAAACAAGCAGACCAAAAGGAATTTTTTTAAAAAGAAGAAACAAGGAAATTAAAAAGGCATAAAATAATAATATTTAAACTAAAACTAACTTACTCAGCATGTACACATTTAATCATTGTCTATATGTATTTAATGTTTAAAAATAACATGGCACTTTTTTTTCTGAATTCCCCCCAAACAGGAAATGTTAGTTATTTGTGGGTGATTGGTTACAAAGAATTTAAGACAACTAAGCATTTCCAAGACCGGGAAGCAAGAAGCGTGGGGACGGCATGGAAATGCCGCCCTAAACTCATCCAGCGAATATAGTCACCGCGTTACTCACCCCGATCGGCTCACCCGTGCACACGACTACAGGAGAACGTGGGGGCTCTGGTCACGTTTGGGCCTTCCCCCACCGCCAGATGGACTTGACCGAGTCCAGAAACCCACGAGGACCCTGGAAAAAATTAAATTTTGAGGTAGATCCTTGAACGGGATTTGGCCTAGTACCAGCTAAAGGGCAAAGAAGTAACTCTGCGTGTTGGGAGGACCTGCATGCCTACGTCTCACAGAAATGGGGACAAAAATGAAGGCACAAGGACCTCTAGGACGAACAAACCATAAAAATTCCGTAAAAAATCATGAAATCTTGCCATTTGTCACAGCATGAATGAACCTAGAGGGTATTATGCTGAGTAAAATAAGTCAGACACAGAGAGATAAATACCATATGATTTCACTCATGTGTGGAATCTAATAAACAAATGAACAAACTCATAGAGAACATTCTGATGGGGAGACTGGAGGAATGGGTGTCAAAGGGGAAGAGATTAAGAGATACAAATTGCTAGTTACACAGACAGTCACAGGGATGCATGGTACAGCACAAACGCTATAACCAATGATATTGTAACAACTACGGTGTCACATGGGGACCAGACTTGTTAGGGTGATCACTTTGTAAGTTTCGCCCATGTCTAATCGCAATGCACACCTGACACTAACGCACAGGGCGGGGCAAAAGTAGGCTCACCGTTGTTCGTATGGAAAATAACACAATAATTAATGAATAATAACACAAGAATAAACCATGGTTATTCTTATACTCACAACTGTAAGCCTACTTCTGCACCACCCTGTACTGTCTGGTAAGCACAACTGAAAAATTCTTAAAGGTTATTAATAAAAAATGTAAAAACCCTGTATATTTTCTATCGGTTCTCAACAACTTGCAAGATTGTTTTAGTTGTGATACTGCAGAATCACCTCCCCAATTCAGGTCCGTGTACCTGATGCTCTAGGTGGTCCAAACACAAGAGACACTGATGCTCAGAGACAGAAAGTTTGATTGGATTCGGCTGAGATGAGATGGGAGGCGAGCAGGATCTCTCATATCGGTCTCTCTCAAAAAGCAACAGTAGGGAGTCTTTCTGTGGCTAGGCAGGAAGGCAGGGGAAGTTCCTGGGAACTGAGAGAGAAGTCTGTGTTTCTCTAGTCACAGGTAACTCTTTGTGAAAGCTCCTTGTGGCTTTCTGCGTGCCCAAGGAACAGCACATTGGCAGCACAAAATTCCATCGTGAGAACAAGGCCTGTGGGGTGAAGAACCAATTCTGCAAAATATCTCCGAAGTGTCAATGTTGTTCTCTTTAAAGCAAAAAGCAGAAACCAGACATCTTGTGACCACTATGAAGTTATCGTTTTGTGCTTAACTAGCTCTATTTTTCTATTATCTCAAGCATAGTGTATTTTTAAACACTTCTCCTGGAATTTGATTCACAGAACATGACTTCAGAGCATGACTAACATGCTTTCTTACTCTGTGACCACAAGCAACATGACAACCAAATCAATGGAAACATTTAGTTAAAGCCTGTACCTCTATTCTAATTCAGAATTAAATAATTTAATTCTAGCTGCCCAAAATACTAGGGGCATTAAAAATCACTCAGTTGGAAGAAAATTTTGGTTCAGTGGTTTGTATTTAAAATTAGTAGGAAGAAAACAAAAAGTGGGCCTTTTCATTTCAATGCTTTTGCAGAATAAAAACATTATTTTGAGTAGATACATACTGTCTTCAGGCTGAGTCCCTGTGGATCCACAGGTCCGCAGGTTCAGACCACAGGCTAATTCACCACGGCCAAATGGCCTGGGCCACCCTACCAATTCAGGCAAGTGATCAGTCTTCAGAGCAGTGTTCATATTTACGTCAGTATCACAGGGGTCATTCACCCTGCAGTCCTCTCAGCAGGGTCCAGTGCAAAGGAAAATATGAGGCCTTGGGTTCAAACCCAGTAAACAAGGCGGCACAGTAACAAATTAAACCAAGGGGAGAATTAACCAAGTGCAGGCCCTTCTGAGCTAGGAACCCTGTTCTGCTGTACAGGTCGCCACCCACGAAACTAGCCCTGGCTTTCAGGTAATATCTACTATCTGTCTGTGTAGCTGGTGGTTTAGAAATTTAAAAAAAAAAAAGGTGTTTTGCAGTTGGGTTAATTTTCTCAACAGGCAAACTCCACTCACACTCAGTTCAATCAAGCAAAAGGTCAAGGGAAGATTGGCTGTACGCCATCAACTAGCAACTGTTACTCAGTTCAGCCGACTTTCACTGAAGGAAGGGAAAAAAGAGAACACTGGTGGGGCACTTTCTTTGTCCCCGGAGATTTAAACATGGTCCTTGTTTAACTCCAGGTACCAAGTGGATGGACGAACTGGCAAGATTTTGAGGTTGGGCAGAAGGAGACAAAATTACGTCTTGGTTTCCGAATAGCTTCAGAGCTACGTGGAAATCTTGTCCACCAGTTAAACTGGACCGGAGCTGAGGTTTATTCTAGCCTAGGCATTTCCCTGCTGCCTCGGGGAAGAGGGTGGACCTGGTCCAGCCCCTTAGCGAGCGGGAACCTGGGGAAGTAGCCCTCGGGGCGGGGCCGCAGGCGGGCGGGGCCGAAGATAGGCGGGTGTCAGAGGGGCGGGGCCGCGGACTGACGGAGACCAGGATAGGCGGGCCGTCACAGGTGGGCGGGGCCCTGGAGGCCTTACTGGGGCCTGGCTTTCCGGTTTCGCCTTCCTCTTCTGCTACTTCCACCAGCGCCGCTGGAGGTAAGACTGGGTCTCTGCGGAGGCCCGAGGGCTTGCGCGCACCTGGGTCTCCGGCGGCACCCCGGCTCTGCGGGGCTCTGCGGGGCCTGGATGGTGCGGGCGCCGAGGCCACTGGCGAGTCCTGCAGGCCCCAGCGCTGAGTCTGCAGGAGGCCGAGGGCATGGGGCACTGGGGCGGGGAGTGTGTCCCAAATTCCTATCAATTCCCCGGGATTCCTAGAGTGTGTTACTCGGGGTGCTCTGACGTGCAGTATCCAAGAGGCAGGTGTTGGTTTATCAGGTGTCCGCTGCATTTCCACTGATTTTCCCAAAATGTACATCCAGTGTATTGAGCAGACAGGCCACAAAGCTGGTCACTAGTCGCCCCAGGTGCCTGGTTCCTGCAGATCAGCGGCCGTGGGAAACCTCGGGACTGGGCGTGTTGCCGGTGCTGTTGGAGTCCTGTAGTGGCCTGGGACTTTCCTGGTGGCCTCGTCCGGGTGGCGTGAGCAGACTTTGTCGGAGGTTATTTGAGGATCCGGGAATAACGTAGCTGACATTTGTGGGCCTATCATAGCCAGTGGTGCTTTCTAAGCAGTACTTGAATTAACTCATTTCTATTAAATAGATCGAAGCCTACAAGATTACATGGATTGCCCAACGTCACCAGAGTACGTGGTGAAGCCAGAATTTGACCCTGGAGGGGTCGGCTCCAGCACCTGCTCTAAAAACGTTACACCGTGGCCTTGAGCAAAGCCGCCCAGTGGAAGCTTCCAGACGATACTAGAAATCTACACAGTGGACTTTGACTAACCTAAAGTAGAAAGTGCAGCCAGAAAAAAAATAGTGTGGGACTGTGGGAGACAAGTTTAAGAGCCTAGGGAGTGTGTTTGGAGTTCATGGATGCCGTATCTTCCCCCAAGAGAAATGAAACATCCACATATGGGCGAGCCAGCAGAGTCTTTATGAAGGAAGAGAGACTGCCTCCTGCACAGTTAAAGGGGATGGAAGTATATATGGGGTGGACAAGCACTTCCCATCTGACAGTTACTGTGGGCGAGCCAACCGTGTTTTTGAAATTCACTGAATATACTTCACACTGCCAGGCATTTAAAAATGGTTAAGACGATGATTTTTAATCACAGTGTTAAAAAACAGATCCCCTCTTGGCCCTGTTAAGCCTGAAAATGTGACACTTGTATCCACTGAGCAGGCTGCCACGCGAGGTTGATTTGGGTGAAACACACAAGAAGGAAACAGAAGAGGAGGCTGAGGCTGAGTTTTCACTCCTCGTGTTTCACTAGGATGGTGACAGAAGGAAGGCAGAGAAGGGGTGACTCCAAGACATTTTACAAGGGCCGGGCAAGACAGGCATGGATACAAAGGAAGACAAAGGAAGGAAGGGAAAAAGTGGTTTGAAGGTGGGAGATAAGCTTAATTTTAGATGCACTGAATTTTACCAGCCACCTGCCTATCTTAGAAGGATCCATCCAAAAGTTCAAATTCTGGCACGAATGCTTGAGAACAATTGGATCCAGAGATGCAGATTTAGAGTCTTCCGCCTGCAAGGTGTGGCTGACACTTAAGGAATGTGAGTTAGCGAGAAGAGAGGGAGTGGGAGAGAAGAACCCACATCCTGAGTTGTCACCGAGAGGGTTTGGACAAAGGACCGCCAGCCACTGGGGTCCAGCAATGCTGGGGTGACCTGGGGAGGCTGTGAAGAGCCAGTGGAGGGGGGCGCTGAACAGAAAGCAAATGGGTCCACATCAGGGAGTGTGAGAGAACAGGAGCAAAAACAAGTAGACACGTGCAGACCACTTACGAGTCTCACGGGAAGAAGGAAAGAATGGGCGCCAATCCAAAGACCAGATTTCTGGAGGCAGGTGACATTTACTTTCGATTAAGTAGAGGGAAGGAAAGTACGACTGGGCGATTTGGCCTTAGAGGGAAATGTATACTTTGTGAATAAGGACGACCTTCCCTAGTTTCTACCCGATGTCTTGGCACGTGCAGTGGGTGCACGGGGAGAGCCCTTCTCTGAGGAACACTGCTGTTCATTTCATTGGCTGTCCAGGAAAACCGAGTCACCCCCGTGACCTTGGTTTTGTTTGGGGTTCTTCTTGGGAAGGAGTTGGTTTGGGTTTTGGTTATTCTACCCTACTCTCTTACTCCATCTCTCCCACAAACTCTGTTCTAGCACTTAAATGCCACATCGGTAAGACAGATGGCACCTCGTATGTACGGTGTAAGTGGTTGGTTATTTACTTGTTGGTCTGTTTGTGAGCCCAGCCAGCTTCCCACCAGGCCATCCTTTCTTGCCAGTCAGTGCGGGTGGCCTCGGGTCCTCATTTCCCGCCTCCGTTTTCCTTCCGACATTACAAGACTGACCTACAGCTCTTGGCCAGACAGATCGAGGCATTTTAACCTCTCTCTCTTTTTCTGGTCCTCCCTCCTATTTTCTTCACTCTCAGGAGTCGACTACATCTCCTACTTCCAAATGATACTTTTAAACTTTTAAAAAATTTCATCTGAAAGGAAAAGAAGATAAACTTTCTTCATGGGCACCTTATTCCAGCCAAAGGCGTTGACTAGACACCAGGCTTTGTGGCCAAGCCGGTGTTCGGGGAACGACATGAATGGTCAAGGGGAGGTGGCGGTGTCGAGGCGTTAGCCGCATATTTCGTGCTGCGGGATCCAGAGGGAACAGTCACCTGCTGCGGGAGAAGCAGGCGTCTTCTCTGTTGGGGCGATTAGCCTGTTGTCCATGCTCGTAGAACCTTCACCGTGAGGGGCCGGTCCCGTTTATAAACCACTTGGTCTTTTTATCCAGGATCATCTACCCGTCAGTGCAGAAGAAAGAGCAAGGAGCGGTTGGACAGGTGAATTTAAGTTTTATTTCCTGTGTGTTATTTGGAAAGTTGAATGAAAAATCTAATAACTTATTTTGAAACATTTTGCTCCTAAAAAGTTTAATGGCAAATGTAAATCACCTAGTGTACAGTGTCATAAATCATAGTGTATCGTATCTAGTCTTAGCTTATGTCGTTTGTTACTGGGCTTCTCTGTTTTCTTGATTTGTAATTGAAGGTAGTTTCTGAAATGGGTGGTTAGAGAAAAAAAACTTCAAAGCTTTTGTCTTATTTTAATCTACTTTATCTATTTATCTACTTTAATCTATTTTATTTTCAATTTTTTAAAGCAGCATTTTATTGTATAAATGCACCATAGCTATTTTACCTACTCACCTACCGATGGACACTTGGGCTGCTCCCAAATTTGGCTATTGTAAATGATGCTGCAATGAACATAGGGGGTGGGTGCACATATTCTTCCAAATTAGTGTTTCGGGTTTCCACAATGGAATATAACTCAGCCATAATAAAGAAGAAAATTTTACCATTTTGACAGCATGGATGGACCTGGAGAGCATTATGCTAAGTGAAATTAGCCAGTCAGAGAAAGACAAGTACCCTGCGATTCCACTTATGTGTGGAATCTAGTGAACAAAGTAAACTAACAAACAAAATAGAGACAGACTCACAAATGGAGAGCAGGCTGACAGCTCTGGGGGTGCAGGAGGGTGTTGGGGGGGGGGGGCAAGGGTAGAGCCAAAAAGAAAGAACTCATGGACACGGACAACAGTGTAGTGATTGCTAGGTGGGGGGTAGCGGGTGGGAGAGAGGGAGCAGGGTATAGGGTGATAAATGGTAATGAAAAAGTACAATAAAAATGAACTACTAAAAATAATTTTAAAAAACAGTATTTTAACTTTGTTTTCTCTGACCAAATAGAAAGTATCTGATTTGGGATTTGAATAAAGAATAGAGGAAGCAGACTAGTTGCCCTTCACTAAAATGAACGGCAACGTGCAGGGTGATAAAGACCAGCTAATGTTTAAAACTTTCACACAATCGGTAGTGATAAGTGAAAAGGTTACTCATTATTTCCACAACTGATCCTTAGGTGCTTCTTGTGCGCTAGAGACAGACTCGTGCCCAGTGTATTGGGAAAATACAAACGGTCCCTTCCAGGCTTAAGAAACAAGGATTTCCTCGTAGACTAATCCAGCAAATCAGTGTTACTCCGTGGTCACGTGTGTGTGTATGTTACAGTGTGTGTCTGCTCGTTATTCAAGGTAGGATCGTGAACAAGAGGAGCTAAAGTTAATCTTCAATAATTAATAACATCTAGTGAGCAGTTTATTAAGAATTTGTCTTTTACACATTAAAAGCATACACTTGTGAAAAGAAGGTGGTTTCCCTGTGTGTAATTATAGCACCTTAATCCTAGTTAGTCAGTCTTAGCATGCCTTAAAAAAATTATTGAAAGACCTTCTCCGTAGATAGGAGAGCATAGCCTCAAAGAGTAGGGGGCCACGCTTTCCAGTGCAAATCTAAGTATTTGGATCTATTGAGCGATTACTTCAAGGTGGGACTGAAACTGATCTTACTGAGAATTTTGCAAAGATATTTCCACAATTAGCGCTTTAAGGTTGTTGTTGCATGCCTTTGAGGAATAACCCTAATACCGCAAATGATCGGCCCGCGGAGCCGTTCCCGGAGAGGCCGGCTGCCCCGAGTGGGCCAGCCTGTGAAGGGGGCGGAGGGCGCCCTCCCTTGAGAGCTGCAGGTCAGAACCAGTCTGGTTCCTCCTTGTTCAATGAGCACCCGTGATCAAGATGGTTTGCGAATGTTTGTATAACTAAAAAGTTAACGTCTGGTGTTTTAATATTTAAGTTTAAATTATTTATGAAAATTGAAAAGATTTGTTGGAGAGCAAAGAATTACCAAACTTCAGAATTTCCTAATGACAAGCTGTACTTCTCATTCACTTAGAACAGCCTTAGGTTTTCCTAGCCAGTTTGTTTTCAAGGAAAAAATGATGGTCTAAAAGTTGGTCCCCTTTCCCAGAAAAACTCTCATTAAGATGAGTAATTTTATGAGTAATTTGGTTTAACATACAGAAGAGTGCCCGCCATACTCCAAGTATTCAGTGAGTGTTATCTGTTGTTATTATTATTATCAACATCATCACAGTTTCATCACATTCCTCCTGTGTTAAAATCAACCATGTTCATGCCAGTTCCCTGACTCCTTTGTCGGATAAGCTATTAACAGTTTTTAATCTTCTACACTAAAGTGGTCAAAGGTATAAGGGGGACAAATGGTAATGAGTCAGTTATTAACTTATTTATACTCTGCCTCTTTCTAAAAAGAGTTGGAGGCAGCCCCCCTCCCCCCCACACACACACAAGCTTGTTAATAAATTGGTAATGACATACCAAAGGAAAAAGATTTTTTAAAGTGGTAATAAGTGAAACTGTTTGCAAGTTATGTCAGTTTCTTAATAATATTTATTAGAGAAAATTGGCACGTGAAGAACAAGTCCGAGTGAAAAACTTGTTGTATGTTTGGAGAGCTTGTCCAAAAATGGGTTTCTTTCCAATTTTCCAGGAACAAATTCTCTAGAGATTAATGCGGTTAATCTTCCCCCACAGGGAGAGAATGGCACTGAAACAGGTCTCCAGCAGCCGGTGCTTTGGGGGGTTCCAGAAAGTGTTTGAACATGACAGGTAACCACTGAGACACGATTAAGTATCTCTTATTCTGCTTCCATCTGTTCGATTCTTTAAGACCATGAAAGGTTATTGTTGCGTGAATAACTGTTTACATGGAAGTATATTTTTATCAAAAAATGATCTAGCCTTGATATTAATGATTTTAATAAAATGTTAGTGATAAAGAGCAAATGAAGGATGTGATACCTTCCGGTGCCTGTGAGCAAACATGTAATTTAAGATCTTTGCTGTCTAGTTTGTATAAAATGTTATACTTTTTTTCTTTTGGAAACAGAAGCAGTTTTTCTTTCAATAACATGAGTGCTACACTGAGGATGTTACATTTTTTAAAAATTTACTCTGGCCAAAGTGACCGTCTCATGCTCAGCGCAGGCTCAGGGTGATTAATATGTATCTCCACTGAGTTGAACCCATTCTTCAAGGGCCGAGGTAAAAGGTTTGTCCAGAGGGGATCCAGCCACGTGTATGAAAAATAGACATTTATAGAATAAGATGCCAGGTATGAGAAACATTGTACACAGGCAGTGACACCTCAGTCCCCATCATGGGAGACACTGGGGACTGCACCCAGTCCTCCCAACTGCCATCAGCTGCCCCGTCGTATTTTCCTGGATCTCATCGATGGTCAGAAAACTCTTCCCTTTCAAAAGTGATTTTAGTTTGGGGAAAAGACAGAAGTCACAGGGTGTCAAATCGGGGCTGTAGGGAGGCTGAGTCACCTGGGTGATTTGATGTTTTGCCAAAAAAAACTGCCTGAGATGTGATGCATGAGCGGGCACAATTGTCATGATGAAGCGGCCACTTACCAGCTGCCCAGAGCTGGGGCCTTCTGAATCATCCGTATAGTTTCCATGGAGGAGTGTTCAAGCTTCACCCAAAATCTGATGCCAGTTCGTTGCTCCACGCACTCAGTCATTTTTTAATGTGACGGTCACACAATACACGTGCTCACTCAACAGCATCTGCCGCCCCCACTGACCAGTACAGTGAATTCCTCACTGTTCACACACCGACCTTCCAGTGCACCCTCTGTGGCTGCCAGGTGACACTGATGTCATATGAACCCTTCTCGTTAAAGGAACAATGGCTGGACTTTTTCCAGATGGACCCCCGCATATTCCTTAAACGTTGGCGGAATCACTTACTTTGGACATTAAATCACTTCCCTTATGTTTCTGTCCTGACTACTGAGGAGCCTTGACTTTATGTGACTGTTAAAATTTCAGTGTTGAACTGAGCTGCAAAATGAAATTCGGGATCTACTTGCCGCCCAGGGCGGAGACCGGGAAGTGCCCTGCGCTCTACTGGCTGTCTGGTGAGTGCCTGCCTGCGCCGCCCGGAGCAGGGCTCCCCCCTCCCTGCCTGGCTCCTTTCACTCCTTGTCCGGACTCCTGAGTGTGCTTTCTGAGCCGAGGGGCAGAGGGGCAGGGGCGTGGCGGAGGGGGGGAGGGGGGGGCACGGGCAGCCTGATGTCCTCCGCTCATGCTCTCAGGCCTCCCCCACTACCTGCGTTTCCCTGCCTTTTTTTTTTTTTCAGTTTCATTTTGTGCTTATTGTACCTAAATTTCCCTGTTAAAACTTCTAGGGAGAGGAAAGCCAAAAGCACCAGGCATGGCTTTCCTCAGGCAGCATCTCCTTAGTGAAAGGGGACAAGTGAAATTCCATGTAATCCAAAAACCGCAGGACTGGGAATCAGAACTAGAAGTCTGTGCGTTTCACACAGCAGTGCTGTATACACATACCACCACCCCACAAAACGCCGTGCTAGCCTACTAACTATAAAGTCACGTCTTTCACAAAAATCATTACCTTTTAAATCAGATCTGTCAGGGTGACACCGGTTAATAAAATTATACAGGCTTCAAGTAACCATGCCATCTGTGTAGTGCATCCTGTGCCCACCACCCAAACCATCTCACTTCTGTTCAGCCAGACCGAGTAATTTAGCCGAGAATGCAAAGTTCTGGACTTGATGGCAGGAGCTCAGCAAAGTTGTTTACCTGGTTTGCACCTGCCCCAGCACTCCTCACAGACGTTGTCCCACCCACATGGGTGGGTGTTAGGTGGAACCCGGATGTTCGTTAGCGATCACCTCCGTACGTGGGGCAGTAACCCTACTAGTAGAAACGTCTTCATTTCCGTGAGTCTGCAGTTCACTCCCTGCCACCGTGATTGAGAAATGTGTGTTATAACTAGAAAAAATTTTTCCCTCTAGTCTCTAAGCAGATTACATTTCTCAAGCTCAAGGCACTGTGTTCCAGACACAATTCAGAACTCTCTACACATTATCACAATTTTTGTTGCTGTGAACTACCTGTGCATAAAAGTATTAACTTGTGCTACGATGACCAAGCACATTTATTTATACTGTGGAGAAAATACTGTTATTCACAGTATTTTCTCACTGTGAATATTTAGGTTTTGAGGTAGGAATAGTAACATGTTTAATTGGCAGGTTGATAACACTGCCCTCCATGGGGTTCTTGGCCCCGTGGTTTAGGTGCCGTGCGGGAATTCTGCAGCTTGGGAAAGTCTCAGCTCCCAGGCACATCTGGTCCCAAGGATGTCAGTAATTGAGACTTCAGTGAGTGACTTCGAAGCACAGGTCTAGGAGTGTTTCACCTAAGACAGATCTTGGACTGACTCTGTAATAAACTGGATGAAAAGGAGAACCTTAATGTCTTTAGGATTATTTCTTTAAAAAAAAGTTTTTTGATACTACCAAGTGAGATGGTTTCCTGAGCTAATATTTTTGATCTTCAGGTTTAACGTGCACAGAACAGAATTTTATATCAAAATCCGGCTTCCATCAGGCCGCCTCAGAACATGGTCTTGTGGTCGTCGCTCCGGACACCAGCCCTCGTAAGTGTCCTCCCCCCAGCATGCTTTAGGAGTGGCGTGAGTCTGGGAGACCCAGTAATTGGGTGGACTGTGCAGACACTGGGGCATTCTTTTCTGAATGACCCCACGACTCCCGAGCAGCAGGCTGTACGTGTTCCCTCCGACCGGTAAGCTGTCTTGTCACAAGATGATTGTGTTTCCTCAGCTGTTAGTCAAATAACCATACAGTTTAAAAGGCAGCAGCTCTGCTGTAAAAGATTAGAACGTTTACATTAGAGAACGTTAAAGTTTGGGCAGCTTTAACCCATCAGATAGTTAAAACTTGTTTTGTACTGTAGAAATCTCAGGAAATGAAATTTACATGCCAGCTAAAACTCTCTAGGAATAAACTTTTAAAATATGATGATTTGGTTTTAAAAATGATGAAATCTGCTTAAGATCATACATGACCACTTCAGTAAATGGCCAAACGTCATGTTCCCGGAGGGGGAGGCTGAATGTCATAAAGAGGTGGCTTCCCCCAAATTGCCCTGCCTATTCCTGTAATCTATTCGACATTGCCATGGCTGGCTTTTCAACTACATCCAAGATATAAAATTAAGCCTAAAGGATTAAAAAGGAATACAAGAAAACCCCAGTGAGGGATGGGCAAGGATGGGGAACACGGCGGAACGATTCCAGAGTCCACAAGGAGCCCCTTCCTGTTCACGATGGTGACTTGAGCAGAAGCATTTTGTCTCCTGTTCTGCCTAAGACCACGGTGGTAAACGAGATTATGGGTGTGTCATCAGAAGGCATCTGGGGGATTATGGGGGGCTCATCAGAAGGCATCTGGGTGAATTTCCGAAAGATAAAAAGAGGAAAGAAGCCCTCTGCCAGGTGAGACGGGGCGAGGAAGTGCAGGTTCCGAACACACTGGCGGGAACGGCATGAGCCGGCCAGGCCTGGCCTTGGTGGTGAGCGCCCGGCGGAAGGGCCTTCTCGCACTTCCTTGGCTAGAACGCCGGCCCCAGTCGGGGGCCAGGAAGTACGTGCCCCAAAAGGCAGAGAAGAGAGCGCACAATATTTGGGGAACAGCTTTAACGCAGAGGAACTTTCCGATTCATTTAAAAGTCTGTAATGAAACGGGCCACGACTGCAGAGTGGGAGAAAGCACAAGGTCATTCCTTCGTGTTCACAGGCGGCTGCAATATTAAAGGAGAAGACGACAGCTGGGACTTCGGCACTGGGGCGGGGTTTTACGTGGACGCCACCGAAGAGCCTTGGACAACGAACTACAGGATGTACTCCTATGTGACGCAGGAGGTGACTCTGCTTGTGTTGGGATTATTCACGGGGGGCTGCCAGAACCTTGGTTTGGGGCAAGAAGTCCTTTCTAGCCCTGAGAATTTTTTCCTTAAGATTGATTATTTATTTATTTATTTATTTATTTATTTATTTATGTAGCGGGTGGGGAGAGAGGAAGAGAGGGAAAGAAACATCAATGTATGGTTGCCCCTCACACGCCCCCTCCTGGGAATCGGCCTGCAAGCCAGGCATGGGGCCTGACTGGGAATCAAACCAGGGACCCTCTGCTTTGCAGTCCAGTGCTCAATCCACTGAGCCACACCCGTCCGGGCCAGCCCTGAGAATTTTTAATTAAAATATGGTACAAATGTATTCATTAGTGAAAATTCCAGAGTTTACTACTACTGTCATTCTATTTACTGCCATTTAAATTAACACTAAATACATTTTTTTTTTAAATCTTCAGTTCATGCGATTGTAAGACTGTGATTTAGAAGTATCGATCATGGTATTATTTTACATAACTGAAAAAGTCTAACTTTCTCTCATCTCTTTTGTCACACTTACATTTTTTTTAGCTCCCCCAACTCGTCAATGCCAACTTTCCAGTGGACCCCCAAAGGACGTCCATTTTTGGCCACTCCATGGGAGGCCACGGGGCCTTGATCTGTGCCTTGAAGAACCCTGGGAAATACAGAGTAAGGTCTAGGGGCAGCTCTCTCTCCTGGGTAATATAGTATTGGGCCCTTTTAAAGACTGAAATTACGATTTATTCTGGTATTGAGACTAATCTTGTCTAGAAGTTTTAAGAATTTCCCAAGGCTGTCAGGGAGGGAGGAGTATTGAGTCTGACCACACAACGTGTGCTACAGAGTCGGGAGCGTAAGCGATCAGTCCCAGCAGCTTCTTGTCAGTTTTCTCGTTCGTCAGGGTTTGTTTATTTTATTACTTTTTAAAGAAAGGTTTTATTTGTCTTTTAGGGGGGCGGAGAGAGGGAGAAAAACTTTCATGTTCAAGAGAGACATGAATCACTTAATGCTCACAGAACCCCCAGCTGGGACCCAACTGAAACCCAGGCGCGTGCCCTGACCGGGAGTCGAACTGGCGACCATTCCGTTTATGGAATGACCAGCCCACTGAGCCACACCAGTCGGGGCTACTCCACATATTTAAAAAATTGCATCTTACATGTCATTACTTCAATTCAAACTATAGTTTTCTAGGCATTTTTTTCCTAAAGGTTATTCTTGAGTGATATTATTGTGGCAGTATCTATCATGGCCTTGTATTTTTACCAGGAATATCTTTGACTTTGGTTTTCTGAGGGAGAAGATACTCATGATTTATAAAAGTTTAAGAATTCTCTGTTTTTCATGCCTCTGATGAAAATTGGAGTGCAGCTTGATTGAAAAACATCCTCTCAGCCTTCCTGTTCATTTACTGGAAGCTCTGCTTCCCTGTTGCTTGTTTCAGTGAGCTGGTGGGCATCGCCCCAGATGGGGAGTCCACCCGCACAGCGCAGCACACACGGGGCAGAACGGGGGTGCCGGGGCAGAACAGGGGTGCCGGGGCAGAACAGGGGTGCCGGGGCAGAACGGGGGTGCCGGGGCAGAATGGGGGTGCCGGGGCAGAACGGGGGTGCCGGGGCAGAACAGGGGTGCCGGGGCAGCGGTCCACCGTCCTCTGGGCGCTGCTGCCTCCCGACTCGCAAGGCCAAAGACCTCGAGACCCGTCTAACCCATTGTCCTCGCTTAGGAAGGACTTGGCAATCGTCTGAGGGGCGCGCCTGAGAAATGAGAATGTTTCTCGTAGTGTTTTTTCTGTGGCAGCAGACATTTTCCATTTGATAAGCTTTATTATAAAGTTGAATTAATCAATGGCATGAAGGTGGGTTTTGAAAATAAGAGCTTTATTGTGTGTGTGTGTGTGTGTCAAAGGCAATCAAATTTATTGTGTGTAAGGGAGAAAGTCCAATTTCATTGAATTTTTGTCCTTTAAAAAAGCTAGTAGACAAAATGAATGTAACATGGAGAAGCACGCCGAAGCGGAGTGATTCCATCTCTGGACTTCACTTTTTTATCACGCTGTGAAGCTGGCCCAGCAACACGGCACAGAACACAGAACTGTATTGTGTTAAAAATTCTGCCACATTTAGGGGCATTGCTCAGTGCTTTCTTGGCACCGTTCAAGAGAAATAATGTCTCAGCTCTAACGGCATGTCTCGGATTTAAAAAAGTAGAAACTGAATGTGAAATTCCATCCACTCCTTTTTAATAAAGTGTAACGTATCACTTTGCATTATTTTAGCGCCTTCCGTTTTATTAGCTCTCGCAACAGAACACACCAGAGATGCGCCATGGGAAGGTCTACAATTTCAGCTCATGATACAGCAAAAGGGAGATTATTCGCAGTGGTTTTCAGGGCAGGTCAGAGTTTATAAGCAAGTTGCAAATATCTGTTCATATTTGATGTAGCAGCATATAACCTTTTAATTTTTTGTCTGTTTGTTTGATTCCTAAAGTCTGTGTCGGCATTTTCTCCAATTTGCAATCCAGTGCTTTGTCCTTGGGGCACAAAGGCCTTCAGTGGGTATTTGGGAGCCGATCAAAGTAAGTGGAAGGTAGGTGCTGGGCGGCTGTCTCCACGTTCATGCGAAGTTTTCAGATGGATTCCCAAGCTGTACATACAGGCATTATTTCTAACCCACTCGAGTGAAGGGTCCAGGATTAAAACTAACCAGCAAAAGCATAAATACAGAACAATAACAAAACACCTACTTCCCAATTGTCTGAATATGGCGATATTCTGAGGCTACATTTTTTTCCTGCTAATGGTCAATTTATGTTACCTCTAAATTAACATTACTTCTATATTAGCATTCCCCAAAATATCACATATTACTACTAAATTTAGATTTGCCTCATATGAACTGTAGCTCAATTATGTACAATAGGAACCATGAGATCTGGCTTTTTAATTATTTTGTGTATCTTTTTCAAAATCCATCATCTCTCAGATTTGAATTTTAAATTCCAGATTTAAAAGCCTTTAAAAATGGGCGCTGTGTAATGTGCATTTATGAGAATATTTCCCAAAGGCGAGATTACTTTTCGAGCAAGTCACAGAGGCTTCAAAATGAAAATAAAAATGGCTCTTTCTCCTGAGACTTTACTCCCGAATAGAAATGGGCTGTTTGCAAACTCCACCAAGAGTTTGAGTATTTTACAAATGAACTCGTCATCCTGTGCCTGTTAACAAGTAGATAAAATTGTAACTAGTAGCCACTTCTCAAAAGATCATAAATTTGAGGGGTTGTTGGTGTGACTCAGGCTAATACAATCAGGTCCTCCCGCAAATTCAGGAAGGCCTTCCGTGCTGCGAACAGAGGGCAGTGGGGCTGACTGTGTTTGTGCCTGGAGTTAGAGCTACACACAGAGACCGGAAAATAGACTATTTGAAATAGAGAACATTTGGGAATAGATGAAGATTAAGGAACTTGAAGGAATAGTCAGTCCTTAAAAGTTTAAAAGAAAAAAGGCCACACACTCTTGAGAAACAGGATTCTTACCACCGGCCTCGAACCGCGTGAAAGGAAGGGAGAGGCTGCCACTGGGAAAGAGGTGTGAGCACCTTGTAAATACGACCCTGGCCAGCCAGAGTGTAAGCCACTGACAAGCATGTTTCCAGTTTCATCAGCCTCCGAGTTTAAATGACTTCACATTCCCATCTGGTTCTACCCTAGTACATTCTGAAGAGTATGTTTCTGAGCACTTGCAGATTCATTTGCAACGTTTCCCTTTTTTAGGCTTATGACGCTACCCATCTTGTGAAGTCCTACCCAGGGTCTCAGCTGGACATCCTGATTGATCAAGGAAAAGATGACCAGTTTCTCTCCGACGGGCAGCTGCTGCCCGATAACTTCATAGCTGCCTGTACAGAAAAGAAGATCCCTGTCGTGTTTCGATTGCAAGAGGCAAGTACTAGGAAACCTTAGCTTCTTCTGAAAAAGAATCACAAAGCACGATCCCGAGTACTTTGTACATTTTCCTTTAGAATTTGAAATGCCACCTCTAGTAAGATAGTTTTTAATTTATAGTAAGACACTTAAAATAAAGGCCTTTCTATTATGTTAGTGATATCTAAGACCAAATTCCATAGGCATACAAAAGCTTTTGCTGGGGAAACGTGTTCAGTTTTCTGACCCACTGCAGAAGGAGTGAATACGAAGAAGCTTAGTACTTGAATGGTACTTAATCAGCATGCAGCTGTCTCAGCAGAATGGCGAGGGCAAGTGTCCGCCTGGCGTGATGTGCGCACCTCAGCCTCCGAAGCTGTGCACTGTCTGTCTCACACACGTACGCTTTACATCGTCTCAATTACATACTGATCTGTTCCTTGTGCTACTTGGTATTTCTAGCTGTTTCAGAATGATTAATGAATTTCAAATGCTTTGGACTTCTGGCCAAGATGGAGGTGTAGGTGGACACACACTGTGCCTCTTCGCACAACCAAGAGTAAGGACAACAACAATTTAAAAACAACCAGAACTGCCAGAAAACTGAACTGTATGGAAGTCCGACAACCAAGGAGTAAAGAAGACACACTCACCCGGACCAGCAGTGGGGGCGGAGATAGGTGGAGAGGACTCGCTGCAAGGTGATGGCTGGAGGACCAGGGGTCCCACATTTGTGTGCAAATAAACCGGGAGGAACAACTGGGGAGCAAGACAGACCCACAACCCAGGGTCCCGGCAGGGAAATTAAGCCTCAAACTTCTGACTGAAAACACCTGTGGGGGTTGAGGCACTGGGAGAAACTCCCAGCCTCACAGGAGAGTCCATTGGAGAGACTCACAGGGTCCTAGAACGTACACAAGCCCACCCACCTACGAACCAGCACCAGAAGGGTTCAGTTTGCTTGTGGGAAGTGGGAGAAGTGACCGAAATCCGGCGGAGAGTGGAGCAAGCGGCACTGTTCCCTCTTGGACCCCTCCCCACAGACAGCACCGCAACACAGGCACGTGGGTTGCCCCACCCTGGTGAATACGTAGGGCTCCGCCCCTACTATAACAGGTGTGCCAAGACAAAAAGAAAAAATGGCCCAAATGAAAGGACAGATCAAAACTCTAGAAAAACTACAACTAAGTGATAAAGAGACAGCCAACCTATCAGATGCACAATTCAAAACACTGGTCATCAGGAAACTCACAGAATTGGCTGACTGTGGTCACAAAGTAGAGGAAAAAGTGAAGGCTGTACAAAGTGAAATGAAGGGAAATGTACAGGGAACCGACAGTGATGCAAAGGAAACCAGGACTCCAATCAACAGTTTGGAGTAGAAGGAAGAAATAAACATTCAACCAGAATAGAATGAAGCAGCAAAAATTCAAAAAAAAAAAATGAAAGGCTTAGGAACCTTCAGGACAACTTTAAACATTCCAACATCTGAATCATATGAATGCCAGAAGGAGAAGAGGAAGAGCAAGAAATGGAAAGCTTATTTGAAAACATAATGAAGGAGAACTTCCCCAATCTGGCAAAGGAAATAGACTTCCAGGAAATCCAGGAAGCTCAGAGTCCTAAAGAAGTTGGACTCAAGGAGGAACACACCAAGGCACATCATAATTACATTGGCTAAGATTAAAGATAGGAGAGAATCCTAAAAGCAGGAAGATAAAAGGAGAGAGTTACCTACAAAGGAGTTCCCATTAGACTATCAGCTGATTTCTTGAAAGAAACCTTGCAGGCAAGAAGGGCTGGAAAGAAGTATTTGAAGTCATGAAAGACAAGGACCTACATCCAAGATGACTATCCAGCAAAGCTATCATTTAGAATGGAAGGGCAGATAAAGTGCTTCCCAGATAAGGTCTAGTTAAAGGAGTTCATCAATACCAAGCCTTTATATGAAATGTTAAAGGCACTTATCTAAGAAAAAGAAGATAAAAAACTATGAACAGTAAAGTTACAACAAAGTACTATCAACAGCTGAACCTAAAAAACAAAAATGAACCAATCAAACAATAAAACAGGAACAGAATCACCGAAATGGAGATCACATGGAGGGTTATCAGCGGGGAGAGGAATAGAGGGGGAAAGGTACAGGGAATAAGAAGCATAAATGGTAGGTACAAAATAGACAGGGGGAGGTTAAGAACAGTATAGGAAATGGGGAAGACAAAGAACTTATGTACAACCCATGGACATGAACTAAGGGGGGGAATGTAGGTTGGGGGATGGTGTGAGGGGTGGAGGGGAATAAAGGGGGGAAATGGAACAACTGTAATAGCATAATAACCAATGAAATATATTTTTAAAAAAACAAATACTTTGCAAATTTTCCTTGTCTACAATACCCTTGACTATTTACTCATCACTCACCTGCCTGACACGTCACATTTTCTCTCTTCTTCCTGGTACTTTTCAAGAGCTTATTAACTTTTTACCCAGTTCAATTTGCTGCTAAAGGATGTCAGAGTTTAATGAATCACTTCCTTTCCCTTAAATAGTGATGTGACGTGCTTTTACTGTGTAGGTGAATTTCTTAATATGATTTATGATAACTGTTTGACTTACCAAACAATAGATCATTTATGTATTTTCATGTTCATTCTCTATATTGGTGTATGCTCATTTGGTATTTTAACATTACCTCTCTTATTAGTGTTTGTGCACGTCTTTTGTGAGCTGAAACTTCGTATCCATGTTTCTAAGCTCTAGAAATTCCGATTCTCTTAGTCCTTGCTGGTATGATCATATGTTCACTTTATATTTAATTATGTCATTTCCTCTTTGCACGTAAATGGCAGCGTCTGGAAACAAGGCTTTGCAGTGTTTATTTTTGTCTTTTGCTGTTCTTTTAATGTTCAGCGAAAATGTTAAATTGCCGTATAAGCTTGGAGTATAAACCTTCCTCATATTGTAATGTTTTGACTGAAGCGCGTTGAGGGACATGAAGGATACATTTAATGTTACCATCTCTGCTTCGTCTTCCAGGGCTATGATCACAGCTACTACTTCATTGCAACCTTTATTGCCGATCACATCAGACATCACGCAAAATACCTGAATGCTTGAAAAACATCCGATAAGAGACTATCTGGGGGATTATAAAAATTGTAATAAAGAGAATTGCAGGGGTAAAAGATTTCAAAACATTGTATTTCATAATGCTAAAAACGCTTCGTTCGGTAGTTAAATCACCTTCTGAATAAAGGTATGAAACCTGCTTCTGACTTAGAGTTATTTGACCCCAGTGCTCACACAGGCGATCTTCAGCACTTTCCAGCTCTCTGGGGGTCACTTGGCAGTCATCACGGTTGTGAGCCGGATCACAGAACGTGACTATAAGCCCCCTCAAATCACAGGACGCTAGCTCTGGATGGAGAAGAGGATTTAAAGGTAATTGAGCGAAGCCTCCCCTTTCCAGACCTGAAGCCCCCGAAGGCGCACACTGTCTTCACTGTGTCCACTGGTGGGTGTCTAGTGCCTGGCAGCTAGTAGGCATTTCGTAATTGTTAGCTCTGAATCGGAAAGCAGGCTCAGAAATCTTAAGTGACTTCCTCATCACCACACAGTTCTTCCCGGGGCAACTAAGGTTTCCCAAACCTGGTCCAGTGATCCTTCTTAACCTTTGAGACAAACAGTCAGGGACAATGGTTTTGGATGTCTCCCAAAAGACAACAATGAAGTAATACGATGCATCTGAAAACAGCTGGTGAGGAAACTTGTAAGTTTCATGTGTGTTGCTGTAAACATAGATTTTTCCCCTTAGTTATTAACATGTAGAGATTTAGCTTGTTGAGCTAACGAAGAAAAGTAACCGGCTCTCTGTAATACCAAATTATGTTCCTTTAAGGACTTAATGGACACACCTGAAACAGGACAGATGAAGTCTGGTTGCTTTAAAAGAAATATTTTCCTGTCAAACTGCAAAAAGTGTACAAATTTTAAACATTCAAAGGAAGAAGACATCGGGTTCTTAAAGGTGTAACACTAGCACTATTTAGGTGTAACTTCGATTGTTTTTAAAGATCAGTGCTACTTACGTATCAGCAGTCAAAGCAGAGCCCTTAAGCTACACAAATGGTTCCAGTCTAAACAGTCTCGTTTCCTCCAAAGAGACCATTTAGTTAATTAATTTTGCACACGTTGGGGGTAACTCCTTTGTAAAAGAAAAAGCTGTGTGGTCCTGAGATTGTTGTAGGGGATGTAGCCAGACACATAGCTAGCAGCAGACCTCGACAGTGAAGATTTTTTCATTGTTCCATTACGCCCCCATTTCCCCCCTTACTCTCCCCTGCTCCCCATCCCCACCTCCCACATTCAATCCTACCCGCCCCCTGTTATCTTTGTGCCTGGGTCCTTTATACGTGTTCTCTCACGACCCCGCCCCTTCTTTCCACCCTTTTCCCCTCCAACAGCTTTTATACCCCTGAAAGCGTTTACCTGCTTCAACAGTGACCCCGAGACTGCTTCTGTGACCAGTGCCAACCTCTGCCTCAACATGAGTGAGCCAGCCAGAAAACGGCTGGTTGGAATTCAGAGTTTTACCGGCCGTGAAATGAGAAAAGGGAGGCAGGCTCACCTGCACAGCGCACACTCTGCCCCCCGGTGGTGGTGTCAGCCGGCCACGCACGTTTTATTGCACAGGGGTCATTTTATTGCCCTTGAACAGGGCACAGGGTCTCTAAGGTGACTTTGCCACACACAGGGCTGCACTTAGAAGAAAGCAAGCCGTTTCACAGAACATAAAAGCCATTTGCGTTAGACAGCTTCAAGAAAATACTGAAAATTAATGTTGAAAGAAAACTTTTAATTTTGGAAAAGCAGTCTCGCACAACAAGGATTACAGAGCTTCATGGTGCCGTATATACACGTAAAAACAACGAACACCCCAGGACCCTGCAGTCTGAATGCCCGCCAGGGCGCAGCAGTCGGAGTCTCGACTTCTGTAACCACCCGCAGAACCTCGCTTACACAGAACACGCTCCCGGTCCAACACGTCTCTGCGGCACCATGCTACTGGACAACAGGTATGTGTGCAGTACAGGGAAATATAAAAGACATCTTAAGTTAGGTTAAAGTGCACAGTACATTTCGTAGGAAGTTACTGAAAGCTGCCAATCCAACCACTATCGTCAGTCACACTCCTGCCTCACCCCACGCGTGGCCTCGGCTGATGGGCCACTGCGCTCTCAAGGCTGCGAAAGGGGGCGGACTGGGGTATCCTCGAGGGCGAGGCGAAGGCCCGAGCAGGGAGCACACAGGGGGCAGTCTCAGACCCACACGGGCGCCTTGCCTTTGCGGGCTCTCCCCGGTCCCGTGTCGTCTAACTCGCTCCCTCCCAGACCACGTGGCCTCACACACGCCACTTGCTGGACCTTCTGCTCACCTCGGGGCTGCGTGTAGCCGCCTGGCCCATTTACTGACTCACTTCGAGCGTTTCCCCCGGAGACCGTGAGCCTCCCAGTGTGTGGCGGGCTAGTCTGAAAGCCGCCACCTGGGTGACCACAGCGTGAGCATCTCGAGACCTTTCCCCCTTTTAAAGCTGGCAGTTGCGGGAAGTGCCGGTTCCCCGACCCAGGCCTCGGGTGTCTCACGGGAGGAGCTCTGGTCCACCTGCGGCAGAAACTGCCCTTCAGGAACTTTTTGGTTCAACGAAAAACTCAGCATCCTCTCCGCGCTCCCATCCCACTTCCTCAGGGTCTACCTTTGGTGCTAGACTTCTTCCGTGACCCGAGTTACAGTGCAAAACGATACTTCAAGACACATGAAGCTAACACTTAGGACTTCCTTGGGTTAAAATGTGAATGTTTTGTGTATAGCAAAATAAGTATGAATCCCCAAAAATAGTTGTTCACATTTTATCTTCAAGTTTAATAATGTCTTTTTCTTTTTCCGTCTCCCCATCACAGCTATTTACACATCACTCTGGGTGCTCTCTGGATTTCGGTCAGTGTATTGTGTCAGGGGACTGTGGGCAGGGGGATGCAGGCACG
This sequence comes from Sturnira hondurensis, assembly GCF_014824575.4. Lineage (NCBI taxonomy): Eukaryota > Metazoa > Chordata > Mammalia > Chiroptera > Phyllostomidae > Sturnira > Sturnira hondurensis. The sequence goes on along the minus strand of NW_028082350.1, from coordinate 14,657,300 downwards.
TGGATGGAATGCAGAAATATAAATAAGACCACTGTTACAAAAACCCAAGTGGGAGCAACACCTCCCCAGAAAACAGTTCTTGACAGAGGAGCACCTGCCTTTTGCTGAATTGTTTTTTTTTCTGAGTCACGCATACCAGAAAACATGATTACTGAGACCCCGAACTACTGCACGCCAAAGAGGATAGAAAATAACTCAATATTTATAATATTAAAATAAAGTGTTTAACCACAAAAAAGCAGTAATAAAATAGTTTCCTAATTTACAATTTGCATCCAAAGGATGAATAACCATTCACTAATAAATAACATTTATATAAATATTTTGCATGTCGAAAATAGTTTGCTTTCTTTAAAGGCAATGGTCTCAAGAAACATCTTGAAAAATTTGGTGGTGAAAAACTGGACTGAGCCCCCCTCCCCCCATTCAATACACAATGAGTTTGGCTTCAGTAAAACTAGTGCATCTTGCTGCAGAACAGCTGTGCTTGGTGTTTTGGTAACGGCCGTGGGTGAAGGCGGGAGGGACGCAGGAGGCTGTGAACGGCCTCGATAGGCTGTTCGGTTCTTCATGGCCAGCTGCCTCCCTGGCTCCGAGACAAACACCTGTCACATCTTGGTGTCGGAGGTCAGTTCTGAAAGGCAGAAAATCTCCTCTTGGGCCCTCCCGTTTACGCAGCTGCAGACATGGAACAGTGGGGGGAACATGGCAGTGGGGGCTGGGGGGGCGGGGCCGAGAGCAGAGTTCTGGATCTCTGATGGGAGGAGGGTTCGAGCAGGTCCGAAGGACAGGAGCTGGTTTCATGTGAACAGGGCCTTGGTGACAGTCACGTCTAGCAATGCCTGCACGGTGACGCCTACTTTGACCAGGCCCTTCTCCTCAAGGATGTGATGGGGCAGACACAGCTTATCCTAGAAGAAAGAACAGTTGTCAGTGTGTAGATGACTGGCATGTCACCACACCATCTGGCCAACGGCACTGACGAAGGCAAAGCGGAGCTCTGTCACACGTCTGCCTTGTCACCACAGACTGTGGTCCCTCCCTTGCTTCCAGCGCCCATTACAAAGAGAAAATAACAATGATTTTACTCCAATAAGCATGGTTCCAAAAAGGTGATCATCCCCAAACCTGCAAAAGATCTGAACATTTCAAAAACCTTCACACCACGTAACTGAGATACACACAGTCAGCTGGAAACCACACATCAAGGTCACGCTAGTTTGTATTCTTTTTTTTTAAGACTTTATTTATTTGTATACAGAGGGGAAGGGAGAAAGAGAGGGAAACATTGATGTGTGGTTGCCTCTTGGGCGCCCCCTACTGGGGACCTGGCCTGTAACCCAGGCATGTGCCCTGACTGGGAATCAAACCAGCGACCCTTTGGTTTGCAGGCCGACACTCAATCCACTGAACCACACAGCCTGGGGCTGGCTTGCATTCTTGGAAAGCAAAATCGCAAACAGCCTTTCACACATTTTGCAGCAACTCAGCTACTCGTTTATACAGACCACACACTGTTCTTCTGAGCAGGAGCTTGGGTTCAATTCATTTTGTTCGTGTGATCTCCGGAATGCAGGCGTGCTGACAGACTGGTCTTTGGGGTTTACAAGCAGCCATGCAAATAAGTGGTGTTCAGCAGCCTCTCTGAGTCTCTTTCACACAGCGGTGAAAGACACAAGCGGCTTGCTACCTTCTCACACTGTATTTTTACTCTTGGGAAATGTCCAGCACATGCGACTCAAGGAAAACAATTCATGCAAGCCATTCCTTTCCAACAGACCCCTGCATGCTCAACAGAACAGTTTGTAAAATAACAGGGTGAAGTAACTTTACACCTTTGTCATTCGGCTCTGGGAAGGAGGGACCTGCCTTCCAGGGTGTCTGCTTGGCACCGGGAAGACACCCCAGCCAACGCTGCCTCTGGTCCACCGGAAGATGGGGTGCTCTCCACGGCCCCACGGCCGCCTCTCTTCAGGAAGGTGTGCACATGGGGCCTGTCCCTCCCCTGCAGGTGGAGACAGCACTGAACAGGAACAAACTGGGGTCTCTGGACAGACGCTTCCTCCGCATGCGTCTTTTGCTTGCGAAACCAGGTCTTCCTATCGGCTTAATGGTAGGACTCTCCATAAACTACTACAGATACGGCCTTCTGGTCTCGAAGTAAATCTTCCAGGGACACTATACCTCCGATAACTTGTTCTATCTTGAAAGGGCAGTTTCCCTACACCGTCTCGACAGTCTTTCCGCCCTTACTGCGAACTCCTTCCCGAACTTGCGGTAAATTCAGAGCACCTCAGACCACCTTAAGCAGCAGCCACATGTCAATATAAGACAGCTGGCTATTGAGAGAACTAGGAATTAACTCGCGGTCAGCGGCACAGGAGGCTCCTGGCCCGTGGAATCAGAGTGGCCAAATGTCAACCTGAAATATGCGTGACACGCCGTGCCCTGGGCCAGGGTGGACAGTGGGCTTCCTCACAGCCGGAGGACAGGGTATGTTCCTTCCTGATGCCACAGGCTGGTGAGGTCACCTGCAGCTTGCATGTCATTGCCAAGGTTGGCTCCACCAGGGCAGGAGCACGTCTTTCTCATTCTGATGACCCTAAGTCAACATCTGATTTGGTAGGAAATTATAAATGGCCACTAATCACGCTCCTAATGCCGGCATTCCTTGGGGGAAAAGTAAAATCTTCACTGTATGCTAAAATCAGTCTGAAATGAATTAAAGACTTGTTTTAAAAACAAGTCTTATTTAAAACAAACAACTGCCTCTCCTAATAAAATGCAGATGAACACCGAGTATTTTCTCTTACAAAAATATTGGGAAGGATTTTCTAAGCTAAAAAAGCAACAGAAGAGAAACCACAAGGAAAAGGATAAAAACAACTGATTGCTTAAAAGTTTTAAAGCTCCCACACGTCAAACCCTTACATTAATTAAAATATAAAACCAACTGTAAAAAAGTATTTGCATCAAATTACAAGGGCCGTATATGACACATAAGCTCAATAATACCAATCAGAAGGCTGACAGCGGACTGGGCGAGGAACATGAACAGAAATTTGAAAACGAGGGTTTTGCCCAGGTGTCTCCTTTTGTCCCCTCTAGAATGCTCCTGAACTACTGTTAGCGCTGACACTTCCCGTGGGCCGAGTCCGTACGCACACTATGGCCTTCCTAGGTCCTACCCTGGGTCCTGCTTGAGAGGGGACAGGGCTCCTCTGGTGACCACCCCCTCTCAAGCCATTATGTGATGAGCCGCAGCTCCAGGGGTCTGTCTGCAGAGGGTCTGCGCTGGCGGTCACGGCTGGGCAGACTGAGGGCTCCGTGGAGGCGGGAGTGGGCAGGAGCTGAGGCCCCAGCCTCCTACTAACAGGACTTTGGAGACAGAACAGATCAAGTAGCTTAAGAGCACCATCTCTCCCGGGCCTTAATTTCTCCAACCAGCATTTATTTCTCACCCTCCAGGCGTCCTTGCCCCTGAGCCAGGTGCTGAGTCCAGGAGCCTGCCGCCAGTCAGCCCTTACAGCTGGAAATGTGCAGCAGACAGAAGGTGGGAAAAGGTGACCACGCCTCCCTCGTGCCTTCCTTTCCCTCGGACCCCCTGCAGGAGCCCGCAGGTGCCCTGAGGTTACTCTGATGGGGTTGCAGGTACCTAAAAAGACCAGCGTGAGACCATAGACCCCATGCACAGCGGGACAGTCCTGCCACGGGGAGGGACTCCGGGGAGTGAGCTAGAGGCTGGGGTGGGGGTGGGACTGCTGTGGCCCACCGCTGGACGAGAGAGGGCAGAGAAGGGCCGCCCACCCCTTGTGCATGATGGACTTAGAGCTGAGGTCGCCGTCCGTGTACGTGGACTTGACACGCATTTAAATTTCAGCGTTAGAGAAGCCCAGTGGAATCCGGCAGCACGCTGTTCTAATGCAGCCACGGTTTTATTCCGTCATGTTTCTTTCTAAAGCAGCCAACAGTCATAAAACACTCTCCTGCCTGAAAGAGTGTTTCCGAGCCCCTGTGAAGAGCGCACGCTCTGTCCCTTTGTCGCCAGTGGTGGAACCCATGGGGGTTGGCTCACAGGCCCCCTCCCAGCCTCCTCAGGACCCCGGCGCACGGAGCTGCCCGAGGTAGGCAGAGCGGAAAGACGAAATGCAGCATCGACCTCCTGGGTGCGCCCTAGGCACCTGGCATCGACACACAGGTGTGCGCTGGGTATGGCTTCACAACAGCTTTCTAAGGTGCATACAGCACCTTCACTTCACACAGAGGGGAACTGGGGTGGAGAGAGGTGACTTGGGTAGCTTCGCTGAGGGCAGGCAGCTGGTCAGCTCTAGAACTAGGGTTTGGACTCTCCGACCACAGTCGGGGCTCCTTCCAGACATCATGCTGCTTCCCGGTGCGTCCCGTTTTGAGCCCACGCGACAGAAGAGGCTCCGCCCCTCAGAGACCCGGCACAACCAACGACAGGTGGGGGGACCTAAGAACCCTCAGCTCCGTGAAAGGCATTCGCTCTGCCACTCGGCCGTCGCACGGAGGCACAGACCGCTCGTCCTGGCAGGAAATACGTCACAGGAGCAGGCAGCCCACTGCCACCATCACTGCCTGGCTCTCCTCCTCTCTGTCGTTTCCCACAACCCCCAACAGCTGCCCGCCCGCCTCCCAGGCCAACTGCGGGGCAAAGCGCGGTGTCCTTCCCGCCAGCCCACCTCCTCTGCTCTGTCTGCTTGTAAAACGCGAGCTCCTGGTGCTAGCTTGGCTGAAGCCTGACACATAATGGTTACAGTGTTTGCATGTCAGAGAACTTCAGGTTCCTGCCCGGCCCCGGGGGGCCACGCCCACCGCTCCCAGGCAGAGATGTCTCCTTTCGGTCCATCCGCTGCCTGCCTCCCCACCAGGCTGCCTTCCAGACCCCCCTCACTTCCCTACCTGCACACCTGCCCCCTGGCTATGCCTACATCTCTCCTAGGTCTCAGGGTCCATGGGGGCTTCACAGACCACCTGCCCAATCCCCCTCCCATCACCGTCAGGTCCAGAGTCATGTGCCTGATCCACCACAGTCCTCATCCTGCGCCGCATCCCTCTTTATTGGTCCACTGGGTCCGCTGCATCCACAGTCCGAAAACTTCAGCCTGCCCGCCAACCCAGCCCACAGTCTGCATCCATAAACGACGTTTGCCTGACATGCAGCCAGTCCCGTTCACTTGCAAATCCTCAGCAGTCACGGCAGAACCGGCCGGGCCCATAAAACCTCAAGCATTTACTACCGAGCGCTTTACAGAAACCAGGTCTGATTCCCAATTCAGGCGCAGGTCTCTGAGGACAGGGCAGTCTGTCACGGTCACTGTCTCACAGCCAAGGCCTGCTGTGGGCTGCACGCGAACACTGCGCCGCCGGTGTTGGAGGGACGAAGCAATGAACACCGGTGTGAACCAGATTGTGGCAAAAATCCAAGGAACCAGCCGGACCCTGGCAGTCAAAGGGGGAAAAAAAGCACACAGTCTACACACCTGATTGTTTACTGAGCACTAATTTCAGAATCTGAAGCCTCGTTTAAAGAAAACAAAGTCCCTAAATAAAACCGTACTAAAATATTTTCCCCGTAATCTGAACTCATTTCAGGCTCCCGAAGTTCTAATCCATAGTCCGCCACCCTCACCCTGAAGGTGAGAAGCACCTTTTGTTCTTACGAGGGGCAGGTGTGGATTATAATTTCCCACTCACAGTGGCACCGGCACACCAAGGGCCTTTCCTTCTCCACCCTCCTTGAAAAATCCCTGCCTGGGTGCCTTCCTTCTGAGTTCCCAGCACCCCCCAACCCCGCCCTGTCACCCGCCCCATTTCATAAGCGTCTCTCCCGGAGGGCAGTAAACTGGGTCCAAAACACGAACCCACACACAGGGGGAACTAAGAGGAACCAGTCGTCACATGTCGTGGAAATCCTGGCACCGAGAGTGGATGGGCCACCTGGCGAAGGAACTGGAGAGAGAGAACTTTCTGTTTCGAAAAGAAAATGTCAATAACTACTTGGTTCTTTTTACCAGGCATGGGAAGGACATGCTGAAAAAAACATTCCTTCTCCTTCCTCGCCCGAGACGGGCAACCTAGGATGCAAACACAACCCCACAGCTCTGCCCCTGACCACCTCTCAGGGGACGAGGAGGCAATCCGGCCCCACCCAGCACACGCATCACGCAGCATCACGCCGCATCACGCCGGCACAGGGGTAGTGCCCAGACAGACTGGGGAAGCACCACAGACGGGCTTAATATGCTGCAGAGAAGTGAACAGCTTGGTAAGGGCGAGAGAGTTCGTTCGGAGTTTTGCCTACAGGGCTAAACTCACTGTGTGCCGCTGGCTCCCATGCCACCGCGTGAAAAAGTGCCCCCAACAGACCCCGAGAGCAGCGGCACGTCGGGGTGCAGGCCCAGTCGTGACGTGAGGAATGAAAGTGTGTCCAAAGACTACTCTAGACGCCGGACTGAAAGTCGGAGCCCAGGCTGGGGACAAGGGCAAGCCGTCAACGCGGAGCATTAAATCTGCCCCCACGTGATTGGCCTACTCGGCTTTTACTGACGTTTCCTTCCAGGTGGCCACGCAGCGAGGCGTCTCTCTTCTCCACCTCGGCCACCGCCAGAAAGAAGAAACAGAAACCACCAGGGGCGACTGTGGATGGGAGGCCCAGCACCCTGCAGGGCTGCACGTTCAGTACACGTTCACACACGGCCGAGCGCGGCTCTGGGTGTGTGCAGACACATGCGCCGCTGGGCCCAGAAACACTCGGAACAGTCACCTGAAATGTGTTTATTGGGCAGCTTACGGCGCAGGGGGCTCCTCAGACGTGGTACAAAGGGACTTTATTTCGTTACAGACTGAGAAGTACAAGAGAGCACCACAGGCAATTCAGTACACGTTCACACACGGCCGAGGTTCCCTCGGGCGCTTCCACATACCCTGTATGTCACCGACCAACACAGCATCAGAGGGAAGAGGCTCAGTTAACGTGAGACAGTATCACACAGAGAATGCCTCGTGTTAGAAATCGCAGCTGACTCAGCAACAAAGAATCTCATTATAAATATACTCTCCTGGATTCTCGGACATGTTTGTGAAAATAAAGTTATCGTCTTTGTAGCCATCTGGGAAGGCCCCTTGCATTTCAGTAAACTAGGAGTTTGTCCTGAGGGAGTTAACCCCATCAGCTCCCCAGTGTAGTGAACATTATTTACCAGCAGGTGCAGACTGAAAAACAGGGGAGACCGTGTTAACTTTGGGGTAGGGCCTTCTCGTATTAGAAAAAGACACCCCAGAACCAGGAACATAGCCTAGATGATATTCTATTGGTTTTGTCTTTTAATTACAGGCTGATCAGATGGCCCCGCAGCAGACATACTGATAATTAATATATAATCCTTGAAGCTTACTTAAAAAGGAAAGCAGCTTGCTAACGAGGGTTACATGGACATTTCAATCCACTGGAGACATTACACTTCCAAAATAAGGGCCATTTTATCACTGGCTCCTGCCACCATGACTCAAGCCCCAGGGCCAAGAATGTTCCATGGCTCGCGGCTCTGTCTGAAAACAAACACAGTCAAATCCATCCCATTCTGGACCTGCTGTGATGACGGGGCGTAGCAAAAGCCAAAATGAGCCATGCCAGTGTTTAAAAACAGACCTCTCTTCTGGAGAGCGCTTTTCTAACAGCCTGCAGAGCCTAACACGGAGCAAGCGGGGAAGACGCGTGGGAAGTGGTGTGCAAGCGAATCCTCCAAGGGGCGCTCCAATCCTCCAGGGAGAGCTGGCCTCCCCCTTCCCCGGTGTCCCTTCTGCCCCACAGGTGGGCAGCTTTGTCTCCAGCAGCAGGGCACCAGGCTGGCTGAGGGCAGAAGTGGACGGCACCCCTCCCTGGGTCCCCTCGAAGGCGCACAGGAGGAAACAGTGAGGAGTCCCGCTGAATGGCCAGCAAATCGGTCATCCTCCACATGGAATTTTTCAACTTGGTCAGTTGTGCTTTTACTGCAGATTTATTTATATGGACCAAACTGGGCCACAATGCTGTGGTTTTTGTTTGTTTGTTTGCATGTTTGCTTCCCCTGCAAGAGGCAAGGGGTCTCTCTGCAGCTCAACTGCCCAGTCCCAAATTAAGTTGGATTCGGCTTAAAACAATGCAAAGGAATGATTTTCATATTCCCCTTTGCTCCTGCTCTGGAAGCTTCTTGCACGCCATCCAGGGCAGTGAATTCCACCGGGGGGAGGGGAGGGGCCACTGGCACCGCGTGGATGAGGAAGCATGAGGTAGCGTGAGATAGGAACACACTCTGTCGTCCTTGTTTTTCAGTAAGTTACCTAATGGGACAGCACTCCATCGGGCTTGTGCTTTTGGAAAACCTGGTTTGTGGATGTTTGGCTTCCACACTGCACAGGCTACTGAAGGGCTAGCAGGGGTGGGAGTTTGTGAGGCAAGGGCGCAGGTGGAGGAGGAGGGACGGGGCCAGAGTGAGCGCAAGAGCGCTCAGGACGCTATGCAGACAGGGCGCTGCAGCGGTAGGTGACATAGATCAGCGCTACACAGAGGATATGGACAAGAAAGAGGCTCAGAAGGTCCCTGGCGCGGAGGGCAGGAGTTGGTTGTGGGGGTGTCTCCCCGAGGGCCAGCAGAGTGTCAACGGTCTTTCGAATGTGACGAAAGTCCAAGTGCAGGATGTCACCCGGAGAGCAGAGGTCGGCCTATTCCGAGGGCAGCCGTTAGGACAGAAAGAGACAGTGCACAGCATTAAAACCGTGTGGAGCAGCTGGAGAGAAGCACACATTTCTGGTTACTAGCAAACAGCCAGAGTAGCCGCTTATTACGAGCAGGCGAAACCTGTCCCGCCATCAGAGGTTTTTAAACCTCCTTCGAAAGTAGCAGTAGCACGCCCAACGTGTCTTGTGCGAAAAGGACAGGGATCCTTCACCCCCAACCTCCCTAGGAAGAAACAGAACGTTCTGCAATTTATACATCATTCTGGCAGACAGCAGCTTAATGTTCAAGGGGTATCGGGTAATCATTGATGGCACCAAATCAGAGGTTTTCACTTGGAACATGTAGGCCTTAACCTTACTAACAAAAACACATATATATAAACTTTGAAGTTTAACCCGCACTTTTCCTCACTCTCCTCTTAATGCATTTTTTTCCACCCTGGTTTACGAAGAATATAAAGTTTTTCTCTCCCTGAAAGACAACACGTCCATTTAATTTATTTTCTTTTTAGGATTACTGACGAGCTCCAGGGAATGCCAGACCTAATTAGGTCTCTCCACCACTTAAACACTAAGTTGCAAGGTTCTGCAGCGACCGTCGAAACTGGGGCGACTTATCCGCTGTGAGGTAACAAAGAAAGTGCGCTCCCACGTAGGGTCATCTTGTGAGTCGCTTCACCATGAAACAGGTTTGGGGCTGGCGGGCTGTGCAGGCCGAGATCTCCACGCAGGTTTTGTCTACTTTAGAGTCACCATGCAAGGAGGCAGAGCTCTCGTTTTATCAATTAAAAGCAAAAACGAGAAGCTCAGTCTGTCAATTCCACCTTCAGGTGCCCACTACTGCCAAGAGGCAAACAGTCTGAATTCCTGAGCCAGACACAACAATAGCTTAAAATTCACACTGACTGTAGTCGCTACGTCGGTATGAAGGAAGCCGTGCTTGTGTGTCCAAATGAAACAAGAACTGAAGGGATTGGTGCTATATTTCATAAATGCAGCTTTATTTGTAAATTAGGCATTTAAAATATAGATGGTATGTATTTTATGACATGCTCTGATACAATATTGCCCTGTGTTTTGCCTTCAGTGCTAAGCAGATGTAAATCACAAAGCAACTGCAAGATGATTTCGAGGTAGAGATTTCTGTCTTGCTTGTATCTTCTGATGCCTCAGGTTAGGAGGAATACTATCATATTACCTGGGCTGAAGGACACTAAGAACATTCTCATCTTATTTTAATTTATGAAGGTATCAACAAAAGATTTTTTAAGACAATAAGTCACATTATATCTACTGAAACTGTGTCTCTTCCCAGTAGATTTGGAAGGACCAAGCTACCGCTATGATTTTCCCAGGCATTAAAACATCTACACACAGACCAGATTTCGCTGGGAGAAAGATGCCAGCCAAAGACTAACAGATGGAGAGCGTGCTAAGAGACGCGTTCTATTGCAATACAAATGTTCTATTGCAATGTTGTGCTTAGCCAGTGAGATCGAGCAAAGCAGACAGAAGACAAAAGGCATTCACCAAATAAAACGAGATTTCCACAGACGTGGCATTTCCAGGTGAAACGCAAATCCTTCTACGTCCAGTGTGCATTTCAATAATCCCCCCACACCCTATGGAACCTGTCTGGCCCTCACTCCAGTAGCTGCACCAGAGAGCCCGAGTTGGCCGCCTCTGCAGTGTGCAGTGCACCCATTCAGCAGGTGGGCAAGGCACCCCACCCCGTCCTTCAGCTCCCGGAAGCAAGTTCGTGATGTCCCCCGATGTGGGCTTCATTCAGACTAACACTCAAGGCCAGACCTAGACTCACAGTCCACGGGGATCTGTCTGAATTTCATCGCGACCCCTAAAGGAAAAGGCGTGGGTTGGGGACTGTCCTCCTGCGGGGAGCACGGGCACTTCGCCCCGAGGGCCGCTCTCAGGGTCCACCAGGCATCCTCCGACCCCCGCAAGGAGCTATGACGGGGGTCAGCTGCAACTGCTGGGGAACCCGGGAGTTCGCGGACCCCTGTGCTTCCCACATTTCAGTCCTAACGAGAGGGGCGCAGAGGTTACACTATTTTCTCCCTTAAAATTAAAACAGGAAAATACTGAAAAGGAAGGAAATTTAAAGAGGCAAAATGCTGCCATGAATTTACAAAGTGCCAGTAATTACTGCCAGGCAGTGAGAAACACAGTGAATATACTTGAGTCCCTAGAGGCCAGTGCAGCCACCAATGCTTGTTACTGGGGACAGAAATCACAAGTTGCCAGAGGACGACCAGGTTCTCTCACCGGCCACAGCCCAGGTGCTGTGTCCAGCAGCAAAGTGCATGTCCAGTCTAGGCTCCCCTCTCATGCACAGGGGGCAAGTCTGTTAAATTAAGGAAGAACCTTGCTCCTCAAAGAGGTGTGAGGCCAAAGCTCCTTTTTAAAATCGAACAAAAGAATTTCCCCAGTGAACCAAATAAATATCTACTTTCTAATACTTTTCATGTTTCACAAATCAGAGATTTCTCTCAACCAGAGTCAACACTACCATAGCCCTATATTTGGATCAATCTGGAAACCCGCAAAAGCCAACCATGAGGTCAGGGGCCTCCATCAAGGTCAGGGGCCAGGAATGGCCAAGCTGACTCAGAAAAGGCAGAGGAAGCCTCAGTATGTCCATAATGAGCCTTGTGACCCCCAGGCTTAACTGGAGTCAGATTGTTGGGCAAAATAAAGAACAGAAGCCCGCTGAGGGTAGAGGCAACTTCAAGGTCAGGTTGAAGCTTGCGCCAGGGGTCACGGACAATTGCGAAGTCTGACCCCTGGCACAACACTACAAGGGGCGACGGGATGATGCTGTGATGTGGGACTTGGTGGCCGTTCTCTTGCAGCTAAGCAGCCAGTGGTGAAGGAGGACAGCAGTTATGTGGCTGCAGATTGTAACTGAGCTTCCAGGGAGTGTGGGAGCTCAGAGAGACCTTAGGGGCCAGTGATGCTCAGACTATGTTTAGCATGACGATGCTTTTTCTTCCCCTAAAGGACGGAAATGCAACATATGCCGCAGGCAAAAGAGAACGATTCTGGCTGAAGCCAGGGACGGGGAGTGATCTGCAGCGGACACAGGGCTGTGCCTGGCCTCCTGGGCAGACCGTCCAAGAGAATCAAAGGCTCTGCTGGGGAACGCAGTTTAAATCCCTGCTTAAGTCCAATGCCTGCACCATGCAGGCAGGAGCTCCAACGCAGGGAGCCTGTGTGCACTGGAGAGAGAGCGGGCCCTGCACCGGCTCAGACGCTGGTTCAAACACCAGCGCTTCCGGCTCCGAGTGCAGCTCAAGAAATGACCCGGGCTTCCTCACAGTACGGTAGTAACATATTTACCTCAAACCCTCAACACTGGCCTGAATGATTTTATTAACCAATGTTGCCCCAGTAAATTTAATTTAAAAGACAAAAAGTAAATTAAAAAGCGGTAAGAAAGAAATTTACACCTAAAAAAATATCAACAGTGAGCATTTGAGATGATGCCCTACAAATTCTCGGTCAACATTTAACTGCTCTGAGTTAACTAGTTCTCAGTCAACATTTACCTGCTCCAAATTAACTAGTTCTCAGTCAACAGTTAACTGCTCCAAGTTCACTAGCTCACGGCATAGGCACGGCCACTGAACCCCCAACCTTGCGCTCTCCCCCCTCTGCTCACAGATGGGTGCTCCGCACTCCCTCTTCCTTCCAGTTAGGCTGTTCCATCTGCATCCTTCATTGGGGGGACTGGCCCCCCACAGAAAACCAAAACCCCAAACCCAAGGAATGTGCAGTGGGAAGGGGAGTGACCGGCTGCAATTACTCTCTGCAGGAACCGTGACTCCCGTACTGAAAAAGAATCGCTATCAGTGAGGTCTCTGGTCCACTTTCAATGAGCTCTCCCTGGCATCCTCACCAAGCCTCGGCCTCACTCCGATCCTTCCCCGGGGACAGAAACAGGCCTGTGGCCACTCTCACAGAACTCCCCCAGAACCCACCCCCAGCTACCGTCTGCAGCATCCACTGCTCCAAGCCCACGACCCCTGCCCCTAGGCTGAGACTCAAGGGTCCCTGGTGAGCCTCATCCCAGCATCACCAAGAGCAGAGGTCTGGAGTTCCATTACCTCTCTACACACCCTAACCTGCAAATAACTGGGATGCCTGCACCGAGCGGCTCGGAAGGCAGCTGTGCTCAGCGGTCAGCCCCGCCAGAGCCACTCTGCTGCAGCTCACAGCAACAGCAACAGGTGTCAGGGGGCCCTGCCAGCCCCAAGGCAGGCTCCTGGGGACGCGTCTGTCCGTGGGACCCCTAAAGAAAATGCAGTAAGCTGCAACAACATACAGAGTAACTGCATTACTTCATACATGATAATGTCACTGAATCTGCTCCCCAACCACATTCTACCCACGTGAACACATGCTGCCCACCCTGACAGGGGCTTGTGGTCTCAGGTTGTCCTGCTGTTTCCAAGGGCAACGATGTTTGGCTCCGAGCACACCTGTGACCTTCCAGTCTCTACAGGATGACGTGTTATTGTCCATTAGATATTTAGTTAAAAAAGACAGAACTCAAGGTCTCTGTGACGCACGGGTGCAAGTTATGGATAGAGAGGAAAGAAGGAAAAGCTTGCAAATTAGGAGAAACCAACTGCTTGTTACTGAGAAGTCAATGGATATTTCATTACCCAAATATTAAGTCTCATGCTAATAAGAAAGTGTAATGTTATGGGTCCTCTGCTTTTAGTTAAGTCTTTTTATTTTGTTTTTAAATTAAAGTGGTGGGGTGCCACTGGTTAATAACATTACACAGGTTTTCAGTGACCGATGCTCTGATGCCTTATCTTTCTAGTGCACGTGTCAGGTCTTCCTCCACCGCCACACGTTGGACCCCACTTCTCCTTCACCCCCACCCCACCCCCTTCCCGCCGGTCCCCACCACACGGTTCTCTGTGTCTGTGAGTTGTTTGTTTGTTTTTCTTGTTTGCTCATTTTTTGCTTTCAGTCTTCTATCCCACCTTCGAGTGAAATCGTATGGTTCTTAACTTTTTCTGACTGATTTATTTCGCTTAGCAAGCGATTCTCAAGTTCCATCCATGTTGTCACAGACGGCAGCACCCCGTCCTTTCTCACGGCCGAGCAGTGTACCACTGCACATACACAGCACATCTTCCCTACCCGGTCCTCTAACAAGGGACACTGTGGTTGTCTCCATGTCTGGGACACCCTGAATAAAGCTGCACTGGACACAGGGTGCATACGTCTTGGCACACTGACGTTTTCAAGTGTTTGTGGTAGAGACCCAGAAGAGGGGTTGCTGGGTCATATGGTGACGCTGTTCTTCATTTTTCAAGGCACCTCCACACTGTTTTCCACAGTGGGCTGGACCAGTCTACACTCCCACCAGCAGAGAATGAGGGTCCCTTCTCCCCACAACCTCTCCAGCACCTGTTATCAACTGGCTGGTTGCTAACAGCCCTTCTGACAGGCATGAGGTGGTATCTCATTGTAGTTCTGATGTGCATTTCCCTCACTTTCATGTGTCTGTTGGCCACGTGTATGTCTTCCCCAGAGAAGTGTCTGCTCAGGTTCTCTGCATGTTTTTTTAATTGGATCGTTTGTTTGGTGTTGAGTTGTGTGCGTTCTTTAAATATATTTCTTATATTAACCCTTTGTCAGAGCTGCTGTTTGCAAACATCTTCCCTTCAGGTGGTTGCCTTCTTTGTTTTGTTGGCTTTTTCTTTCTTTTTTTCTTTCTTTTTTTTTTTGCTGTGCAGAAGCTTTTTAGTTTGATCTAGTCTCATTCATTTTGCCTTTACTTCCCTTGCTTTTGAGGTCAAATTCCTAAAATCCTCTCTGAGACCAAGGTCCATAAGTTTAGTACCTATGTTTTCTTCTATGTAATTTATTGTTTCAGGTCTTATGCTTAAGTCTTTGATCCATCATAAGTTAACTTTTGTACGTGGAGACAAACAGTAGGGTAGTTGCATCCTTTTGCATGTGGATTTCCAATTTTCCCAGCACCGTTTATTGAAGAGGCTTCTTGTCCCACCGTGTGGTCTTCGTTACTCTGTAGAAAATTATTTGCCCGTATACGTGTGGGTTCATTTCTGGGATCACAGTTCTGTTCCACTGGCATCAGCCTTTTTAAATGTCTGATTGCTGGCGGAGAATTGCTTCAGTTAGACTGGCGCTATAACTATATTTTTAGCGTGAACAACCAAGTGTAACGTGCCACATGTATGCGGCAACCCTCTTAACTAAAGAAATACAACTATCCAAGAGGGAGGGCGTCATTTCCCCTCCCCCAACTCCGTATCCTACTCCTAGCGAAAACGTTTCTGTAGTTCTAATAACTTATCCCCCCTCCATCTGTGAGAGAGGAAAGCAGGAGGATTCGCCCACTGCTCCCGAATCCGCAATGCCTAGTTTTCCACTAGAATATTCCCTCCTTCTTTCAACGTAGCTTGTTAAAGAAGTTCCACTGCTAACGCAAACTAACCACCAGACCTTTTATCTGGTAGCGATGAATCTAATGTGACTTTGGTCACCAGTAAAATGCACTTGGACTACGCATCAGGATTACTACATAAGCACATGAACACACATACACACACACATATACACAAGGAAAACTGAAAAACCACCTCAAATCTTAAAAGCAATTTTGAAAATAGCCTCAGTGGGATACTGGCACAAAGTCCTTTACCCCTTGTAATTCTTCTTAGGAATTATGGGATGCCTACTAGTGTGAGAGGCATCCTTTGAAAACTATAGTAAGTGTTTCTCTGCATTTTTGTAATCTCCATTTGCCCACCTTAAAAGGAAATCAAAATTACCAGTCTTTACTCACAATAAATGATGGAGTGCAAGCCCTGGCTGGTGTAGCTCAGTGGATGGATCGCGGTTTGATTCCCAGTCAGGGCACATGCCTGGGTTGCTTCCCAGCAGGGGGCACACGAGAGGCAACCATACATTGATATTTCTCTCCCTCTCTCCTTCCCTTCCCCTCTAAAGATAAATAAATAAAATCTCTTAAAAAATGGTGGAGTGCAGTTCCATTCCAGTTTGGATTACCACAAGGGGCTTGGTCATAACTCACGAGTGCTTTCCAGCACAGATGTGAATAATTTACCACCTGACTTGCCATCACAGTTTTAATTCATATTTGGGAAATCTTCTTAGCCCGTGACAGAATGAAATTACTTTAAAAGCTATGTGTACAAGAATGTCACGAGTATCTAAAGCCAAGAATGTATATGCAAAATATATTAAAATGTACACATACTATACGGATACACAGATTAACACTGTTGAAAGACATCTGAATTGACCACAAAGACATTTAGTCCATAAACAGTGATTGTACTCTTTAAAAAAATAATTTGTAACTTCTTTCTATTGCTGTAACATCTCTGAATTAACGATGCTTTAATAATTATTTTCCTCAAATAAGATAAGAAGCCCATCATGAACCTACCACCAAACTAAAAATTAGGGAGATAAGGAAGGAAGGAAGGAGGAAAAGGAGGAGGAGAAGGGGGAGGGAAGCCCAGAGGCAGAGAGAGGGGGAGACAGGCCTTTCTCGTTGCAGTAACTCACTCCCGTCACGGAGTAAAATGTACTCCAAAACAGTACCCCTGAGAGTCTGCAGTTACCTTGGCCCTGGAACATTAGAAAAGACAGAAGAAATGACAAGAAATAGAATTTCCGTCTATTTCTGTTTATCAAATTATTAAAAACTTCTCAACGCACCCCCAAATCGGAGGGGATTGGCTCTTGTCTCCCTAAGAAACTGCCCTATGTTACTAATAGCAAAGGCGGGGGCTTTGCTTGCCGGAAAGAGGAGGGGCAAACTAGACTTGGGCGGGACTTGGGGGGACTCGCCCAACCAGGCCACAGCCTCCCCACGGGGGAAATGTAAACGCAAACAGTTAACAAACCATGAAGCAACACACACACATTATTATTATTAACGGGAATGATTAATAATAATAAAATTCATGTTTTCAATGCTGATTAGTTTGATCCTCATACCCAAAATGCAAGTACAGAAAATGAAAACCCACAAAGGTGTCAACTACAGCTGTGCTCTGCTAAGAGCTTTGATGAGGAAAAACCATCCGGTTTTCTACCCCTCGGGGCCTGATCGCAGGCCCGCTGAGGCCGCGGCAACTTCAGCTCTTGGAGGAGACCCTGGAGCTCGGTCAACGTTTTGTTTTTTCAAGTCTGGAATTACACGCTCATTCCAAAGCCTTTAAGAAATTACATTCCCCTTTTCCTGACCATACTGCCTTAAGACATTTTTTATTTCATGGCAATAGAGCCATTTAAGCTAAAATTTTATGACTTATTTAATATCACTCCTTTAGAAAGACTGAGGTGAAAAAGGATGTACAAAGTCGTACATCTGTTCAGTGGGTTTAAACGCATATTAAACAAAATCTTTACTGAAACATGGCTATTTTTGAAGAAGTTCGGTGTTACCTCTGGCACTCCCAATTTTCGGCACGCTTCCAAAAAGTTCTCCACGTTTCTCCTGCATTTGGCCATGCTAAGCTTCGGCTGTAATGCAAATATGCAGAAATCATAAATTACTAACCATAATTTTAGTAACACATTAAAATTTAAACTCTCTAAATGGTGCAAGTAATATACATTTACTGAAGGAAGAATATACAAGCACATAAAAACTTATCTATCCAGAAATGTCCACCTAGAGATAAGAGTTACTATTATTCTGGGTTATATTTTTCCGGACATTGTATGCGTATGTCTGTGTCTGCTCCGTAAAACCCCGAAGATGTTCAACCCCATTCCAAATACTTAGGGCAGCCCAGCAAAGTCAATGAAAGTGTGTTTCAAGCTCCAGGAAGACCATTTCCCACCTCAGGGAAGTGAGGGAGGGCCCACACTAAGGCTGCTGCCTCCTTCCGTTTGAAGGGTACTTGCTACAGACAGAAGTTCAAAGAATTGGCAATTACTGAGGAGGCCCGTGGTTAGTCACCAAACTGTCCACGACTGAGGAAACCCACTTTAAGGGACTCTTAGCATACTGACAGTGACAGCGACTCTTCTGGGTACTGCGTCCCCCAGCCTGGCACGGAAAATGGACAGCACCGGTCTCGTGAATGAAAAGTGAGCAAGCTCAACACGGGTGGTCACCTGGGTACAAAGGTGCCCCGTTCGCTCTGGCCAAGCAGTCACCACGCCTCAGGGTCTTCACCTGGTGCTAAGACACACCTGTGACACGGAGAAACACCAAGCTCATGGTTGCTCAGGTCTGGTCTAGTTTGAGATGTTAACAAGTTCAAGAAAAGGCCAGTATAGTGTGGTATTGGTCATATCAGGCAGTGGGGAGAGGGGTTGTTACAAGGAGGAAAAAGAAAAAAGAATCCAAGTGCTAAGGAGACCAGGGAGCAGAAGCAACAGCCCCTGAGGCCACCAGGGGCCTGGCTGGTCAAAGAGGCTTCAAGGTGCCTGCCAAAGAATTTCCAGCAAGTGGACATTTAGTGACAGCCCGCATTTCTAAAACATGTTACATCTACAATGTGTTATTATGTTACACTAAATATGGATATTTTGGAAGAATTTTAGTGACATGGGAAAATACTTAGGTTTTAATAACACATTTTACAAACTACTAATTAACAGATACAAGATGCTCACAATTAAAAATCAACTTAAATACAGGCAGAACGCTAATGGCATAGTAGGTGAAATGCTAACAGTGATTGCCTTCGGGCCGTGAGATAAGGAATCTTTTTTTTCTTCTGATTTCTCTATTTTCTGGGTTTTGCCCAATAAGGCATTATTTCTCATTATATTCTCATATAAAAATTTACTTAAAAAAGAAAAAAGGTGAAAACCAAAGGACTTCAAACAAACTGTAGCATTTTTCCTGAAGAATAAAATATACAAATGTATACAGATAAGTGATTCATGGCATCCTCTTACATCTTATAAAATAATCGTGCATTTAAATTGGAAACGGAGGACTCATTCATAGTTTCTTCTGTACAATTTGGGGGAAATTCTCGCACGGGATCTCAGCACACAACTCAGAGCACTACAGCAGTGTGGGACCGCCCGAGAAACACACCCAGGAAGCTGCGGGGGCGAGGGGGGCGGGGCGCGGTGGTTAGAGAACGAAATTCCCTGCCGGACGACCGAGGAAGGCAGCTGGGGCAGACTTGAAAGAGAAGACAAGCGGATCTTTCTCCCTTTATGTTTCCTGAAGCCAAAAGTAGTCAAACTTTGCAAAGGAAAAATGTGTTCCACAGTGTAAAAGGGAAACTGGCCGTGGAAATGGGATCATCAGATCAGAGGGAAAAAAAAAGAAATTAGGCCAAATAGCGCCAGGTGAGGGCGCCCTGGAGGTGGGGGAGGGGCAGACAGGCCCAGGGCTGGCCCATCGCATTTCCCATCCCTCCTTTCAGGAATGTGGTACCTTGAGACCCGGCTCTGAACAGTGAAAATCAGCTCAGTAAGCCCTGTGGATAAGAACGGCTTGAGTTCCTGTGCCCATCCTCTGTGCTACCTTATCTCATCCTCACAACTACAGAATCATGGTCGGGAAAAGCACATTGAGGTGAGGAGTGGTGAAATAACTCCTGAAGACACACACTAGACTAGAAATTCTTGACTTTTCTTTGTTTGAGCCCTGCATGGGCGTCAAAGACAAGTTCATCCTTGACTCCCCCACCTGCAGTTGGCTGACCATAAATGCCACTTCATAGCCCTCTTCAAGACGGTGACAAGCTCAGAAACATACAGGGGGAGGAGCCACAGGCCAGCTCAATGTCCCCAACAGAGGGGACAGGATGTTTAGGGCATTAAGGGGTCCCACTCACCTTCACACTCCCTGGACCTCCAATGCACCTCTGAGTGCTGTGAATGATCTAGGAATTTTTGGCCAATCAACCTCTGGCTTGACAGGTTACTAATGATCTTTTACACAGAACCCACATGTTTTCAGAGTTTTCCAATACTAAAATCCCCAGTAATTAACAAAGGAAAGAGATCCCGTTCGTTCGGAAGAGAAGCTGCCAACCAAAATAACAAAAACAAAAAACCCCTTTCCCACAGCCTTCTCCCTTTGTGAGAAATGGATCTTCACGTGGCTGAAGTCTTAAAGTTAGCACCCCAACCAGGGATCTGTTAGTGGGGTTTGCCTTGTGTTTGAAATAAATTCCTTTCTGTCGTTTACATATTTAAATAGTCTCCCTTTTCACAGTGAAAATGTTGCTTCCCTCGGGCCCTTTCCTTTCTGCTCTCCTAGTGGTTGGGGGCCCAGCAGAGGGGATCTTGGGGTCCCGCGGGCCACTTCGGGCTGCAACCCCGTCCCCAAAGAGTTGATTTCATGAGAACATTAGTTTACGTGGCGTCACTTACCACTGCTGGTGAGGGCACGTGGATGCTGGCGACAGATCGCGGGCGGATGTGATTAACCAGGTGGCAGAGGACAACGCCGTCCAGGAGCGCAGCCCCCAGGTCCTCGTGCAGGCTGACCTTGAGTCTCATCTCGATGCTCTGTGGGGGGTCAGAAGGATGCCGTTTTGGACAACGGGGCCCCGCACACCGTCCTGCCTGAGTGCAGTGGGCTGTACCAACCAGGTTTGGGTGAGCGCACTCTGGGATGTGCACACGCAACAATGGAACCACCTGGCGACTGAGCCCCAGAACGCACCCCCACTGCACAGCAGCACGTGACTTCGTACCACAGGCTGGTGATTCGAGAGCAGCTGAAATGGGGCAGGGAGGGCTGGCAGGAGCCAAAACGTGGGCAGTGGCTGGCTCTGAGCAGCAGAATAAAAAAAAGGATTTATTTTCACACTGCATTCCTCTATTTTCTCTTTTCCTCTGGTCAGGTTTATTGCCTGGCTTATTTTCAATTAGAAGTGTATTTTAAAAAAGGAAAAGGGTGACAACCCAAGGATTTCTAAAAGAACGTAGCGCTTTCCCTGAAGAATTACTAAAATCCACAAATAGGAACAGGTACATGACTCACAATGTCCTCTTACACCTTATAAATTAACTGTGCATTCAAATTGGGGGCCAAAGGGTCAGAGGTTTTCTTCTGTAACTTGGGAGGAATGATGGAAGGAGAGCTTGGTACCCGGCTTCAACATCATGAGAGCGGTCAGCGTCCCATCTGTAAAAATTACTGGAGGTTTCGCATTGGGTCACAGGGCAAAACTCACTGCCCAACCCAAGGCAGCGGAGAGGCCGATTTAAAAATGAGGACAAACTGTTCTTTCCCCTCCCTGCGTTTTTATGCAAAAAAAGTGGTCAAACGTTAGCCACAGTCCCTGTCACGACAGAGCTTAAAATCCTCAATGTCACCCAGCACGAGACTTCCGTCTTGGTGGGAGCTCAAACAGTTTGGTAGATGACTGAGAAAAAAGTTCCCGCCAGTTGGGAATAACTATGAACATCTTTAAATTAATGGACTACTATTACTAAGTAAATGAATAATGGTGCATTATTGTAAGTGTGCCTGAATTGAAATATATATATATATATATTTATATTTATATTTATACATATACATACATACATACATTAAGTAGTTCCCCTTACATTATCTCAGGTATTACTCACAAAACCACACTAAGGGACATTGGAACTGTTTGGGTTTTTTTAACACTTGAACAAACTGACCCCCAGGAATGTGAAGTGACCTGTCCCATATCAGCCAGCAGGTGACCTGGCTGGATTTGAAACCAGGTGTGTTTGCTGGGCTTCAAAGCCTAGTTTTTAAAAACAGAGGTGACCCTTGGCCAACACAGCTTTGAACGGCATGGACCCACTTGTACGTGGGGTTTTTTCCCAGTAAATACATACAGTTCTGTAAGTGTACTTTCTTTAGTTTACTTTGCAGTGAGAACACAGCACATAATATGCCTAACAGACTAAATGTGTGTTAATCAACTTGATGTTAGTGGCAAGGCTTCTTTCTGGTAACAAGCCGTAAGTAGCTACGTTCTTGGAGAGTCAAAAGCTACTCTCAGACTTTCGGCAGCTGTGGGCCTGCGGGCGAGCAGAGAGTGCGGGGAGGGCTGGTGGCCCCCTAAGCTTGGTGCTGCTGAGGAGCGGACCCCACAGATGCTGCTTCGGTTGTGGGCATTTTCGTTTGGGGACAGAACGTTTCTTGGGTACCTCACGGAGTTGTTCCACCAGTTCCTTTTCTTCTCTCATTTGCTCCATCTTCCTCCGGATTGTAAACTGTGGGTCTACAGACTCCAAATTTCTCTGAGGTCTTAGGAACACTGTAACAGAAAGGGGGAGAGGCCTTCATGGAGCGCCCAGTGTAGGCTCCCGTAACACTATTCAGATTCAAGTGAAGCCAAGGGTCTCTTCCTTCACCCCAAATCGTTCACTGAGGGGATTACAGAAACAAAGGACAGTGCGACCTGGCATGACGTGGGACTCAACTACTCTAAAGAAGGCTGCACGTTGTAATTATCCTGGGTGGTGCGGACTAACACAGCTGTCTTCCTGGTGACAATACACTGAATCCAGGATGAGTTCGGGTCATCCTTGCAACCATCCCAGCCCACCTCTTGGAAAGAGGTCCCCTCCTCTCTCCTTTTTGCAATGTGTTCACTCTACATTCTCATTTACGCCCGAGGTTTCACGGTCTATTCATTAAACTCAGAGCATCTGTTTCACATGAGAACTCTCTGGAACGGCTTTGCCTATATAACACAAGCACAGGTTAATAATGTCTGTTGGCTGAAGTTTTCGAAAGCGTGGGCTAAGAACTAAGTGTGGATCCACAGGGTTACATGGTTGTGTGTGGAGTGGGAAAATTCTGCCTTCTGCCACATCACTGGCAGCGTAGCCAGAACATCAGCACAGGACATCAGCGCTTCAGACAGGACCAGAGACCCTTTTTAGAGAACTTGGCAAGATGAGAGGCATTTAAGAGATCGTCCTTGGCTTCAGGTCCTTAAAATTACAACCTCCAAGAAGAGCAGCGAACCGTCTCGCTCTCTCTAAAAGGACTCACGCCTCTGGCTGCAGGAGGAAGGAAGGCTCTGAGCCTCAGAAGGACATCTTTTAAAGATTAATAAAGAGAGTAAAAAAAAATTCTACACAGAGCACAGTGATTATAACAAGTGTTTCTGATCAGTTTTTATTATGACACAAAGCCCACAGGCAGATTTAAACTTGCATTTCTTCCTCCCCTGAGACTTTTTATCCTGCTAAGACCTAAAGCTTTCCTCCCACACAGAAGGGGGCAAAGTGCCGGTGAGAGCCTCACATGGCGTGTGTGTGTGTGTGTGTGTGTGTGTGTGTGTGTGTGTGTAGGTAGGGAGGCAAGCTCTTCAGAAAATTTTGGGCAGAGAGCTCCAATTTTAAAAATCAAGATGAGGCAGAAATTGCATCCACCAGAATGTAAATAATGTAGAATAAAAAGGTTATAGACCTTTTCTTCCACTTTGACAAACATTTCCTATGGGTCACTTTAAGAGCTATTTCGACGTATTAGTATTTTTAGGTTAAACATGGTTTACAAATATACTTCAAATTAAAAAAAACTTGTGACAACTCCATAAAAACAATTACTCTGTGCTCACCAGCCACTGTGCCGTTTTTAACGTCAGTCTGCACCTCGGGACCAAACCACTGTAGTAAACGCCCTGCACTGTGGGCCTCATGCCTCTTCTTTCTTTAGAAATCAGAGCTAGGCCCTCTGAATCAGCATCTGACACTCGACGAAGACTGAACGCGGACACAGCCTAAGACACCCCGGACTTAGAGTCAGTGGAGGAAGGCGGTGATCTAAAGTGCGTGGTTTCTGCTGGAGCCTTGGAGAGCAGTCGGCCTGGGGCTGGGCCTCTGCCTCCAGCCCCCGAGGAAAGTCACAGGGAAAAAGATTCAAAGGGCGTCACCAAAGGGCTGTCACCAAGGCCTATGAACACCAAACCCCGAAGGAAGTGAAACCAGTGATTTAGAAAGCAAAGGCAAGACCGGCAAAGGAAGAAGGGCGGAGCCACCCTGCAGGGAGAAGTGAGAAGCTCACAGAGGGAAGGGAGGTGAAAGAAAATCTGACGAAATGGGGAAATCTGTGAGAAATTGTAAGGAACCCAACAAAAAAATTTCCCATTTAGGCACATCGGCCAGAAGGAATATATATAGTAAAATGTAAGATCTAGAAATAATAACACACCCCACAAAGTCAACCAAATTTACCTAAAAAGTGAAGACATAGAGACAGAACTGGGTAATACACAAACTAGCCAGCAAGGGGCGCTCCAATGCTATTTAAACAAATGTCCTGTTTTCTTTGGAGGATTTATTTTTCCTTTGCCTTTTTTTTCTGGGGGCAATCTTATCTAATACTGCGTGTTTAATATTTTCAATATGTTTTCATTGGCAGACTTCATTCTGAATACAAAACGATCAGGAAGCTCAATTAACCGGGAGCTTTTGTTTGAACACACACAATTCAAGGACCTACGCCTCGTTACAGCCCCATGTGAAACGAGGAGTTGATGCCCGGCCCCTGGATTTTAATTTCCTGGTGTCGCTTCTCATCATAAATTGCTGCGTCTTAAAAAAAATGAAATGCATGCCTGGGTACTTGCTCTAATGGTGTTAATTAATTACAAAGTGTTAAAACACACTTGCCCTGTGGGCTTTTAAATGAACATTTCAAGTGTACGTGAAAATCATTGGAAGCCAGGGCTATACAGCTACTCGTCTCTGAAATGGATTGATTACTGTGGGAGCGATGAGTCTTCAGGCTGACGATAAACCTGCAGAGCACATGCTTATTGTGCTGAGCTTTGTTACGACAGGACCATCCGAATCGGGGCCATCAGGGCAGCTCCGATGATTTACCTGCAGTTTCTCCCTCTCACGTCATAGTTAAGTAGTAAATGCAGTGAAGGACGCGAGACAAAGATTTGGGAAAGTGCTTGACGGGAGAATTATCCTGGTTTTCCCTAATCTCCTATCACTAAGTTTCATTTAAAAAGTTCCCTTACTTAACTCAGGGGAGTAAAGCTTTAACTGGAGGCGACAAGACCATATGAAGGGCCATACCATGGGTATCAGTTTTTCAAATCAAAAGCCATCCCAGCAGTTTGAGTGTAAACAAGAGGAGAAAAGAGGGGCAAGAGAGCAGAGTGAGTGTGCATACGGGCGAGTGTGCGTGTACACATACACATCTAAGGGGTGGGATGGGACAAGGAGGTGGGTAGGTGATTTAAGATGCAGAAAAAAGATGAGTTCTGCCCAACTGTTCAAAGACTAGCTGTCAAGTAACATCCAACGAATGAGAAGATGCTCCGCTCTTACGGGTCATTTCTTCTGCAGAAGAAACACATTTCTAAGCGAAGCCCTGCAGGGAGTGTGACTGTGCTCAGGCAGGGTATCACCTCATCCTGGCAGGCACAGGACAGATCCCAGTGGTTTTTCCGCTGCGCCCACCTCCTCCCGCACTCTCCTCCTCGTCCCGGACCGGGGGTGGGCTGCCTCCTAGAAACGCACCGAAAACGTCTCTCTCTCCTGGGACTCGCCGCTCTCTCACTGCATGGGTCTGTTTCTCTCCATTAGGACTCCGTGAGGGCCTGCGTCTGCTCCCAATTTGCACCTCTACCCCACCCCACAAAGCAGGTTGTTGGCTGGATAAATGAAACAAGTGTTTCAAAAACTCCCTCTCTGCTGAGATTATTCCGCTCTGATGATGTCATCCAAATTTTTCCTCTTGCGGAAAACCTCCTAAAACTTAAGTTTCCAGGTCTGAACAAATCCGACTCTGAAATGCATGATCCATGAAAGCAGAGATCTCTCCGTGTTTCCCAGAGTTGTATCCATGGTAACAAGCATCATGCCTAGCATGCAGTAACACTCAATAGATACGTAAGAATGTGAACAAGAAACCATTTCTCTAATGGTTGTAAGCCTGTCTTTTAGTTAAGCCAAAAAAAGCACACTGCTGTAAAAATTGCCTGGAATAATCATTATTACACAAAATATACTCTTCATATAGCAGTCATTGGTTTGTATCATTAACCGTTACTACCTAAATTTAACTTGAGAGATTTCTTCTTTGTGGACACATGAGGTTTAGAAACTCAGCTCTCAGTTTCTTCTTGGAAGTTAAGAACCTGCACCGGGTGTGATGCTTAAGATAAAGTCAAGGGCAGAAATATGGTGGCTTTGAAAAAAATATCCTAAGCTGAGATCCAAGCTAATGTGAATTAGAAATCTAACCAGTGCATCCATTCATTCCCTTCCGGTGCCTCGAACCAATGAGGTAGAGCCTCTGACCTCAAAATGCTCACATTTACTCTCCACGGTCTTGGGCGATTCCCTCAGCCCAGTGTCCTTCTCCAACGTGGAATCACATAAAGATCAGTGACAAAATGATCAGCGTGCAAACTCTGTGTGACGCCGAGTGAGGCGGCACTGAGTGTGGGGCAGCAGCAGCTTTAAAACGCCCAGGTGACTCTGATACGCACCTAAGGCTAAGAACCGCCGAAATGCCTTGCACCACCCGGTTTCCTCATTTTGGGAGTAAGTGCAAGATTGTGGTCAAAGCTGAAGGACATCTGTACCTCAGCCCAAGATGGATATGCATGTTCACTCACTCTCTCGCGAGCATCAAAGATTAAGTTAAAATAAGTACAAACCAGTGCCCACCAACTCATTCACTGCAAATGAAAAGGGCAAAAGATTCCAAGGACGATGGGACGGGTTTCAACTTTGGAGCCAAGGGGCGAGAGAAAGAAAGACGAACGGTACACGGGAAACAATGGAAGTGAAGTTCTCAAGTTATGAACACTGGAAAGGAAGTGCCCCGGTCTCCGAGGTGGACAGACCTACGGACCGACACGACTTCCACATCCCTCCACTGTCTATCTCAGGAGGCAGAAAACTTTGGAGAAGGAGGGAATTCAAGCTCCCAGGGACCTTCCAGTCCATTTGTCATTTTTAATTTTCCTTCCTTCCTTCCTTCCTTCCTTCCTTCCTTCCTTCCTTCCCTCCCTCCCTCCCTCCCTCCTTCCCTCCTTCCTTCCTTCCTTTCTTTCTTGGAGAATTTGTTTTAGAGAAAAGGGGGAGATTTCAAATGAGATACTTTTGGAGTGAAATGCTAGAAAGCAATAGTTACTGCTTTAAATTGAGTTTAAATGTTACTTAAATCTTGAAATTTAAATAAAAGGGGAATTTTAATGCAAACCAAGGCAGCTGCTAATTCTACCCAAAATAATAACTAAACAAAATATGGGCTGAGTTGGAACCAGGATGCCACTGCTGTATTTGCAAAGGCTGACAGAGCCGCCAGTAGTAAGTCATGCAGAAAATATGAGGAAACCAAGCCAATGCGATACTCGGCTTTGAAATGCCCAGAGAGGCCACTGAACAGGATCTCCCACTGACCAGGAACCCATGAGAACAACGCGAAAAGGAGGCTGTTTTCTTATTGCAACATCACGGGTGGACCCACGTGATAAAGGCAGCTTCCCTAATTCTAAAAATGTCACAGACAATACATTCGTATCGGAAGGCAAAGTCTGTCACAGAGAGAAAGGAGACACTGAAACGCAGGTCTGGGGACCTGGACAAGTACTTTGTAAAGAAGATTTCCGCACAGAAAATTACTTGCTGCCCGGGAGAAACCGCAGACACACTGTGCGCAGGACTCGGCGGCAGCCATAAGACATGTGATGTGGCTGACCGAGCCACGTAAATGTGGAAAGCAGGCCCTTTGTAATTACTGCGGTACAGCATCTGAGCCACATGCGAGTTCCTGAAATTTTCATTCACACCGAGTAAACATCGCAGGGTTACTTACTGCATTTTCAGAAAGATTTCCACAGTCATTGTTTTCTATGAGTTCTTAGGATTGTTAATGAAAAAAGAGGCAGTCTGCCTTCCTAATCAGCACAGAGTCCTCAGTGAGCAGCCGGGCAAGGAAGGCAGATGTGGTGGGCAGTGCGGAGCCCTGGGCGGGCTCACCTCCATCTCAGCCTAGCAACGTGGCTGGACAGGCCACCTCGCCTCTCTGGGTTTAGTGGCTCAGCACAAGGAGAGATGATACAAGGGTTGTCTACCATCACACAGAAGACATCTAGACCTTCTCCAGCTTAAAAAAAAAACCAGCAAAAACTACCCAAAAAGTCCTTCAGTTTCACACATCACTCCTAAGGAAATACCAAATCACACATAAATCTTTTATTCAAGGCTTCAGTTCCTTTACACAACGTCAGACCCACAAATCACCATGTTTTCTGGAAAATATGGCTGCCCCTCCTCCCTCCTTTTTTACTTTTAAGTAAAGGCACAGTTTGTCAAGAAAGTCTTCACTGAGTCCTCCCTCACTTCCAGAATTTAAAACAGAATCGTGTGTGCAGGGACGTTCGTGTTATTGCTGTTGTTTACTCATTTTCAGTGAAAAATTTAGAAAGATATGAAAGAATAAAATCTGTTACAACTGACCTGCCAGGATATACACACAGCCTTCCAGAGAAGAAAACTGGAAACACAGTTTTGGTTGAATTTTGACCAAAACAGCAAATATTTTAACTAAATATTTTCTATGTATTATATATAACACACTTAAATTTTTTTAAAAAAGGTATTATGGGGGAATAGATCTCCCAATTGTGTTGGCATTGTGGTGATTACTCATGTCTCACTTCTCTTCCCTGTAAACTGCTAACTTACACCACAACAGAGTCTCAACTACATGTGGTGTGTGGCTCTAAATAATCACATTTATTTTCATCTCTTGAGCTATTTAAAATATTTAATGACATGAAAAGTTACCAACATTAGTCCCAGCTAGGTGTCCTCAATTTTCATTTGTCCATTTGATTCTGAGGCCAAGTTACTATTCTTGGCTATTATACAGATGAACTTACACTCAAAAAGGTAGAAGGTATCGAAAGTCAGAATCCATAAATAGTTTGCAAATCCACACGGAAAAGGGGAAGACAAGTGATTTCATTTTCAGAAATTTCTCAGTGTTGACATTATTTTCAGCATGCCACCCCTGCCCGGGTCAGCCACGGCACGCACATCTGAATTACCTGAAACATCTCCCAC
Organism: Sturnira hondurensis; assembly: GCF_014824575.4. Classification (NCBI taxonomy): domain Eukaryota; kingdom Metazoa; phylum Chordata; class Mammalia; order Chiroptera; family Phyllostomidae; genus Sturnira; species Sturnira hondurensis. Next base: position 14,628,500 of record NW_028082350.1, on the reverse strand, counting down.
ACGATAAACATAGATAAGACCAAACTTCCAAAGCACGTAGTTCAGATGCAGGAGCAAGCAGGAAACAGCCAAATGCGCAAACCCCAGATTTTTGTGAACAAGCAAACAAGCCAAAAAAAACCCAAGCCAAGAAAGCAGAGAGGACATGACTGTCAAGTCCTCCCCAAGTTCAGAAAACTCAAGATAATTAAAGGCAGCCTGACATCCGCTGGCGGAGAACGCATGCGCCTTTCAGGACGCCCCTTCCCCCGAGCTGCTCCTTCTCTCGGGCATGCGCAGGAACACGGCTCTAGCTTCAGCCGCGCAGAAATGAACGCTCCAGTACATTCACTGGCTTATTCGTAAGCAAGTTGGAGAAAAGGTACAAGGCCACCTACCATTGTCACTGTCCCCTGCAGATGGAACGCTGTAGCTAGAGCGGTCCCATGTCTGTGCCTGCGTGAGTTTGTTGAAGGAGATAGGGAGAGTGAGGCCTAGGCCGGCGGGAGGGCGGGAGAGCCGGTTGCGCGTGCGCGGCCCAAGGACCGGACAGACCAAAGGGCGGCGGCATTTCCCAGACGGCATAGGGGTTGTATGGAAATGAGGCGGGTTTCACAGGGTGGGGTTTAATTTCAAATGGACAACAATAGGAGTGAAAGATGGCGCGTGGAATAGAGAGAATGATAAAAACTGAGGGTTAGTACTTATCAGTCATATACTCTGCATGCAGTTAATATCGTTAATCTTAGCAGTGCCCCAAGCCCAAGGTGCATCACAGTAGCAGAAAGGAATACCCATAGATTACAGACAAAAAGCGAAAGACCTACCAGATAGCTTTTTCAAAGACCCTCTAAATAACCATCTTAGCAAATACACGATTCACACCAACCATTTGGTTACAGGATCCAAGCTTAATCTGGGTAGCTACGTCCACTATTTAACAATAAAACTACTACAGAGCTGGTGTTTACTGTTGTATTTTTCCCAAGGCCATGTAAGATTTCTCTTTGAAGACTCTAAACCTACTGGCAGACATTATCGACAGGTGAATGTGGCCAACTCTTTCCCCAGCACCTGATGTACACCCCTCTCGGTGCTGGCTTCAGTATCTGTCAGTATAGTCCTGGCTGGTGAAACTCAGTCAGGCCTGCAAACCAAAGGGTTGCCGGTTCAATTCCCAGTCAGGGCACATGCCTGGGTTGCAGGCCACGTCCCCAGTAGGGGGCAAGTGAAAGGCAACCACATGTTTCTTTCCCTTGCTTTCTCCTTCCCTTCCCCTCTCCAAAAATAAATAAATAAATAAAATCTAAAAAAAATCTGTCAGTATAAAATATGACTTTGGGCGGTAGGAGATTCTCTTTAACAACAAACCTAACCGACCAATAAATGCATGTCGACTTCAGACACGTCTTGAGTTGGTTATTTATGTAATGGTAGCATTGGTTTTTGCATTAAATTTCCACGTGGTGCTTACATGTTTAGAAAATATGTGTATGAACCATAAATGGGAAACATCACTCAATTATAAGGCAGGGGCAGAAAATAAATGGATCTGGTTCTAGGAACCAGCTGTTGGGTGTGTGCAGTTGTCTTTCTCTGGAGGAAAACACAGGAATGAAAACCACGTTTTCTTTCACGTTAACTCTAAGCTTACTTTAAGAATCCGAATTCTTATTCTAACTTGCTGATTTGAGCAGTCTGTTTTTATTTATAACACTGAAGTCACATGAATCCATCCATGTACTGAACTTCGAAAGAAAAATTCATTGGTTTTGAAAAAGTTCCAAAGCTACTCCATCAAAGTGGATTTCTACCTGTTTAAATCATGTCATCTGTATATATGATTTTCTAGAAAATGTGAAAAATACATACTGTAGTATAAGTATTTTAAATTATTAAATACTATTTCTGGAATTGCCAGTACATAATGCTACTTTTATAAAGTTCCAAAATTTCCGTGATGTTCTGGAGGTCAGTCAGCAACATGTACAGCGCCCACCTCTACAGAGCTTTCAACAACTAGACCAACCTCCACCTGAGTGAGTCAGCGTTAGGAAAGCATTGGAAGCTTGGAGAGGAAGCTGTCTTCGTTTTCTGCTCTTTGAAATAAATACCCCATTTATTTTTCGCCACTACAAAGGATCCGAAATCATTTGCTTGTACAGGACAAGCACCATGTCGACAGGCTGAGGGCTGACTCCACACAGGGAACAAAAAGTCACTGAGACAGTTTTACAACTAAATTGCAAAGAAGCACATGCAAAAGGGTATTATTTTTTAAAGAGTGATTCCACTTTTGATCTGATCTATCGGAAACGATTTCTTTTAAAGTTGTATAAAACTGCATGTGAGGATTGGGGGAGAGTCTGCCACCTCCTGTGAGGTCCCCCGTGACTCTCTGGATGGCTCTCCCTGAAGGCACTGAGGACATGGGCCCTTGTGACCTCCATCCCTCCCTGCACACCGTCCAGACCTAGTTGCTCAGTTCCAAAAACGAGGACACCGGCTGTTTGAACTTGTTTCACAATAAAGCAAACACCTTCCTATAAACACCTCCTAACGGCCCTGCCACCCCCAAGCACCTTCTCCACTAGCTTTGTCTTACAGCAGGGAAGCCATGGCACCTGGCTCTAGGTACCCACCCATCAGTCAACCTGCTGGGGAAAAAAATTCCTTCATGAAAGAATTATCTTTTTTTTTCCTATGGGTATCCCTTTCCAAAATATACACATCTAACTTCTATTGTTACCAAAAAGCTTTCCTGAAAACCCCAAGAACATCTGAGTTCTTCACTGGATTTTGCTTAAAAGTGCCCAAGTCCTTTTTAGCAAATGTATCAACTAAATCACCAAAAACAAGGCTCAGTAGCCTAGCCTCCCCACGCTGCAGCCTGCCACCGGCTCTGACACCAGCCGGCAAACTCATGGGCAGCGTGGATGAGGCTGTGACCACGTACAAGGCTAAGGAGAAACCCCGCCCCGGAGCCCTTTCCAAGCTTAAGATCACGGAGGATTCAACTCACCTGATCGCGGCTTCAGGCCAAACGGGGCTGCACTGTGGGCCGCGGGAGAGACTGTGGCAAAGGTATCTCTCATCTGTGATGTTAAAAGGAAAGAACATTTTGTTACAAAAAGAACACAACAGAAGCGGAACTATACATGCTTTTCTACCCTCAAGGATTTTAACAAAATCACGATCTCCGGCCTGTGCTGCTGGGTGGCGAAGTCCTAACTAAACCATGTGATCACCAGCACACCTTTAAAGGGCAAACACCTTATGTGGCATCATCAACAGGCTGTTATTTGCAAGGAGACCCCTTCTACTCCTTATTTGCTCATCATAACAGTATATTTTAGGGTTGCGTGATACTGGCAGTCCTCTTCTGCCGTAGAACAGATGTGTGCGTGTGTGTGTGAGTATGCATACACACACATCCACCTCCCAGAAGGCTGAAGCAGCTCTCACAGCACGTTGAGATGAAGCCCTGGGTCACAAGGAGCAAACTTCTCATCTATAGGTTGAGAAACCACACACGGGAAACCGCCCACGGGCCACTTAGAGGTCATGACGCATGCTCTGTGCTGTGGGGCGGAACTCTTTCCCCCTAGTTTCCTATGAAAATGTTCCCGTATTTGGCTTTCAAAATGTATCTTCTAAAGTTAACCTTCATGGAAGGAGAGGGCCAGGTAAGACTCCGGTCACTAATGACCGGTCCCTGCAGAGTCCGCAGTACAACTGACTCAGAACCCAGGGCGGCCTTAGACTATCGATTTCTGTAAAATATTCCAAGGCGGGCTGCACAGAGTGTCTTTGCTTTTGTTAACCTTCCGGAAACATACCTCGTTTGGAGAGTAGTCGCTCCCATTACTCTGTGACGCCAGATCATCTTGCACCTTCAAGAAGAAAAAAGTGCATGGGAGGGTTCATCAGACCACACAGTTCGTGAAGACCACACAACTGCGTCTTCTCACCTCCCTCACACCCCTGGCCCCCGGCACACGCTGAAGACACGCTGAACTGATGAATTAGTGTTAAGTAGACAAGGAGGTTGTACTTACGTTTTCTAAAGACACGCAGCTGTGGCCACAGAAAAGTACATCTAAAGTATCACGTAAACTAAGCGAAGGGATTTCCCAGAGCAGGGGTCAGCCCGAGCCACCTGTGAAGGTCGCCCCCAAAGGCCCCACCTCCATTCAATGACAGGTCTCTGTTAACGGTGCCAGGCAGGAATCCCCAACACACAGAATCCCATCGGGAGCCTTCAGTGTCAAGTACACGTGCCTGGAACCCAGGCTGCCTGGGAAAACCCGGTGCTGTCCACTCCACATCAGTTTGCTTTGACAACAGATGGTTATTTTACCCAGATCTACCTTCTTTATGTGGTAATCAGAACCCCATGAAATGCACCTTTATGGTGATGGCTAATATTAACATCTTCTTCTACACTACACCGAATGAGTATAAATTTAACACACGCTTTCCTATTCCTATTGTGGAGGAGTGCCATTGAAAGAAGATCGCCAACTTCGACACATCTGCATAATCGTTAGCACTGGCTGATCCACGGCTTTTTCTCTTCTTCCTCTTCCTCCTCCTCCTCCTCTTCCTCCTCCTCCTCCTCCCCTTCCTCCTCCTCGTCCTGACTTCCTTTGGTCAGCAGAGCCCACTAACACCCCCTCCCCCTTTTAAAATCATCCACAGAGAACTGCCTGGGGCAGCCTTACCTCACACCCGGGAGAGGCCTCCAGCTGCAGCTCACCACTGGGGGAGGGAGGGAGGAAGACACAAAGTGGGATTTAAAGCACACTTATTTCAGTGTAAAAAAGAGAAAACACTCAGTTTTTAAAAGGTCAACATACTTGAGTGCAGGATCTTGCAATTCTAAGGCTCCTGCTGATTCATTAGGGTAAAAGTTCACACAACTTCTCTCCGTGGTCTCTGTGCGCAGTCTAAAGAAGAAGGGGGGAGGTGTCAGCCAGTTTATTAGATTTCTAATAGATCCTACTGCTTTTTGGGTTATGTTTAGTCTAAAAATTTAATGTATTAAATTTAAAGAAGTTACGTTTACCATCAGGATTAAGTAATAAAGGTTGATGGTAGAAATTTCAAATTACATGGTATTTTCCCATCCTGTGCCAAATTTAATATAATTTTAATATAATTTTCTGACTGCTATTGGTCATAATATTCATAGGTAACATACAGTAAATTTTGTTCTAGAAATTGCTTAACTTACAGAAGCAACTAAAGTAAAGGATACTGCATTATGGTATATGTATCAGGAATACTTTGTTTTAAAAGGAAGACATTTCTGATAGACTCTTAATACCATCATTCAAAAAAAGAGAATTCATAATAGTCTTAGTTTCTGAGTTTCTGCAATTTTAAAATCAGGGATTTCTGCAAGTTGTATAAAGGTTACAATGCTATTTTAAAAAATGGGAGCAATATCTCATTATTATTATTATTTTAATAATAAATGGAGGGTGCTGGGTAGAAGGGGGCAAAGCAGGGAAAATCAGGAACACTGTAATAGCATAATCAATACAATATAAGTAATAACATAAAAGGTAGAATGAGTTCGTATTATACAGGCTTATTGAAAAATGATATCAAACCAACCATCAGAAATCCTTAAGAAACCAAGATAAAGGCAAAATAGGATAATAACCTGACTTCTTGATGTTAAGATTGTCTAAAAGATAAACCTATAAAATTTAATCATAGGCTTAACTAAAACAACAACAAAAAAGTCTCCATCTGTGACATATGAGATAAAGGACAAAATCCAATCTGTATGTAAAGTTTTCGTTACTAACGTTCCATCCCCAAGCAGCTATAACCTCTTGGAAGGTCTTCTTTTTATCAGAAACAAGCACAGGCCTGGCTCCCAGAAGCATTACTAGCAAGTTGGAATTGTCTCATGATAATTATTTCAGGGCGAACAACAAAGACCTGAAGCAGCGAAACTGGGGGGTTATTTTCTGGGAGGAGACGAAACCCGTGTAACGCTTTAGAACAACATCATTTTGAAGTATCAGTCCCGAAAGATGCCAAGCAACTACCACCCGGAAGGTGACACGGAGCCGTGTTCGTCCACAACTCGGCCAATGCCCCCCACTGCCCCGTGCTCAGGCATCTCCAAGCTGAGAGGAGGATTCTCGAAATCCCCCATTTGCCCACCGCCCGGGAAGGATGGCAGGACTGAGACTGGAGCAGCGAGCCACTGCCTCCGGGCCACCTGGATCCGACTCCTGGGTCCTGGTGCCACCCCCCTATGTCACTGCCACTCCCTACTACAAGGGCTGCTCTCTCTTGATTTGGGGCTCAATCTGGAAAAAACTCACCGGGAAAGCAGTACAAGATGTCAGAGGTGGGTGTGTTTCAACAACATAAAGTTTGAGCCCACAGTGGCTGGCGCTCTGTCACACCCTGTCTTCAAGGCTCTGTCCTGGACGCACAATCCCTTCTCATCGATATGCTTGCCCGTGAGAACCTCAGCGGCTTCTGCGGCTACTGTTACTCCACCCCCTGGGGAGTATGAGCCTCAGATCTAAACCTCTAAGTCCCAGAAGTAACCCTCCGGCAGCTGGATACACATTGCCACACTGCGCCCTTGGCCGCTATTCCACATGTCCTAGCTGACCCCCGGCAGCTTCAAGCTGCTGTCCCTCCCGGTTCCCCTTCTCAGAGAAGATGCCAGGGGCTCGGGTCTAAACCACTTGGGACCCCTCCCTCCCTGCGTCCTCGCCACCCACTTTAAACGATGGGCAGAGAACGAGAGCAGCTCCCACCATATATAAAAGTATCTACGATGTACAAAAGCATTACAAACTATTTAGAAATGCCTACAGAAAACTACCCATCATAATATATTTCCTTCCAGTTTTGATTTTTTCCTGAGCTTCTTACACATTTGAAACCTCATTCTATTGATATAATTGGGATCAAAATGTATACATTATATACAATTTTTAACACTCATATAATGTGCATTCTAGAATCTATTGGAACCTTTAAAGCACATTGCTGTGGCTACATTATATTCCACCTTATTAATGACCAAAATGTATCTCCCTGTTCCCAAATATTTGCTATTAAAAACACTTCCTCCTTCACAATCTTTGTTCATACCCTTTGTCCTTTGGGATATATTTTTTTAGAATTCATTTAAAGAAGTGGTTGCTATTTTTTTAGACCCCCAACTGCATACTATTAATACCAGGATGCCTTCTGGAGTGGTTCTGCCGGTCCACCATCCCACGAGTAACGTATATGCTGTTTCAAACCCTCTCCACCGTAACAGCCATGTACTTGTCACACGGCACACACACAAGCTCTTTCGTCACTAACTCCTGTGGGTCAGGACGAACAGCTCTGCGAAGAACGTGCCTTGATTAGGCACTTAATACAAAACTCGGCCTAAACCAACCATCAGAGCACAAGAACAACATGAATAGTCATATTTTTTTAACCGTCATCACCTCCCTTTGCATTACCTCCCTTAGCCCCTCACAACAGCGTCTGACATCTGTGGCAGCCCCCCCACTAAAGCCCCCGAGACTCTCGGGCCACCCACACCTCACAGGAACAGGCGTGGCTTTCTGGAGTGGAAACAACCAGACCCCACCCCACAAGTGACGTCATGGAGTCTTCATTTCCCAAATCCCACCAAGGCTCCCAGGCCTGGCCAGGGCGCAGGCCACCCTATCTGCCCCATTCTCTCGGACCTCCAGGCCCCTGCCCAAGCTTCCCAGTCAACCTAGATTTGCTTTGCCCTTCAAAGCGCTGGTTATTCTTGGTTAGTACCCAAACCTTCTGGAAGGTGGGGGTCAGGTATCCACTCTAGTTGACCAACTTCAAGTGTGTAAATCTATTACACTTACAAATAACTGCCCACGGAAACTCTGTCTCCCACAGTGGAAGTTCTTGAGAGGAAGAGCTGTGTCTTGTTCACCTTTACATTCCCAAGGTGCCCACCACACATCTTCCTACGCCCTAGACACCCAGCAAACATCTGCAGTAGCAAAATGCTTTTCAAATCAACAGCCAAAGATGTTCCGTCACACTGTAGCTGACCCGTCGCTACCTTCTCAGGGCCAGACGTCACTGGGGGGTACGCTCGCCGACCACCTTTGGGTAAATTCCCAGAGCCAAGCAGAGGTGGCTGGGGTGTGCTTTTCAAGTTCACCCCATGACAAGACCACAGCATCTTCATAATTTAGATTCCCAGGACCCCCAAAGAGCTTACCAGGGATAAGCATGAGATCTACGTCTCCAGTGATAAGGGAGTTACTACCTGACATCAGGCATATTGTCTTACTGAGAAATATTTTGTCCATGGGAAGTTCATTTTCCTCAACTAAGCAACTTAAAAATGAATCTACTGTATATAGTGCCAGTGACAGACAACGGCCAATTCAATTAAAAATTACCCTGCGACCCAAATCGTTACAAATATATTCTTTAGTTAACACATATTTGCCACCATCACATAAATACGGTAGTTCTTGATGTAGCAATTCTTCCCTTTTTGGAAAATCTCTCCTGTAGTTCTCTAAGTCAGAGATTTAAACTTTAAGCAACATAAAACATGCACTTGTACCCTGTTTCTGTTTTTTAAGAATTATGCCAAAAATTCCCACATGAATTTCAGAAGAGTGAACACATTTCACTAAAGGGTGGAGAAGGGGCAACTGGTCTCCATCTGTTGAGAAGTTCGACTCTCGCGGACAGATCTTAGGGAAACAGGGAGTTAAAACGACGAAGCCCATACTGTGTACACAACTATTCGTATGAAGTGAGATAAGGAACTGGTTCGTGTTATTTACACCCGGAGTTGGGGCCAAGGGGGCACGCGCACCTGTTGGGATCCTGCAGCGAATCTGCGTCTCTCAGCTGTCCGGTCACGGCCATGTCCACGTCCGGGTCTTCAGAGGGATGCATCCTGCAACAAGGAATCAAGCGAGAAATGAAAACCAGCACCTAACAGGAACGTCATCTTGGGTCTTAGGAGCAAAATCACACACTTCCAGCTAAGGTCTTACACACGATCTTGATACTTCGACATTATGACAAAGGCCAGTCAGCACGCCCCTGCGGGATGAGCTGCCAGAATGTACTGGAAAGAGCTCCCAGACCCGGGAAGCCCAGTGCTGCTGTAATGCCTCTCAGTCTCAGTGTCTGGGGGGGCCTCCACCCGCCCATCTGCACAGTTGGGCCAGCTGGTGGCTCTGCCCTGCCTTCCTGAGCCCCGGGGGGCAGGGGCCCAGAGGCGCTGGGCTGGGGCGGGTCTGCACTACTTCCAGACCTCCCAACGCCAGTGCAACCAGAGGAGGAGGCGGCTCAGCTTTACAGCTTTGGCCCAGCAGGGCTTCAGGGTGGGATGGCTCTGGGTCTCAGCCCCACGTGCAGCATAATCGCCTGCAGTTCTTCACAGCAGAGCAAAACCCGGGCCTGGGAGTCCCGGGCAGATCCGGCTGGGGCTTGGGCATTTTATCCAGCTCTACAGACCACCCCGATTTACAGGCAAGCTTGAGAACAACAGACACAAACAAGGTCAAGAATGAGGTTTTCAGAGCTTTATATAGTTTAAAGAAGCCTTTCCCTATAATCCTACAAATCTATAATCAAGCCAGGCCTCCTTGGTCTTTCAGAAATATACCCAGTGAAGGCTGGTCACACTAGATAGTGATTTGAAAGGAACTTTTTAATGCTTTTAAAGGTGAGAGAGAGGTGGCCATGGAAACTCCCCTCCAGTGCAGAACGTACATGGAGGGACTTTTTAACCGAGTGGAAAACTGCCCCTAAGGGGAGAAACCCTGTAAGGTCTGGGAGAAGGTCCAGGCCTACATGCCCCGCTGTGGAAAACAAAATCCCGTGAACCAGAATCCTGCTCTGTGACACAGGGCCCGAACTCCGTCCCAGGAGATGGTCCCCTGGCCCACACAGATGGCTCATGCCCACCCCCATAAAGCTTGCCAAGGAAATCTTCGTGGGCAAAAGAACAGAAGGGCTACCCTTCTGGCATGAGGTTCCTGGTGTTCCACCTGGCCCTCTGTGACCTTGGGGCATAACCATGAACCTCTAGGTGCCTCGGTGTGTCATCTGCGAAACAGGGAGAGCAAATCGGACTTACAGGACTGCTGTAAAGTTGCAGTGTGTTACTACTCATGACGTCTTAAGACAGGGCCTGACACGGGGTGCGATACTTAATAAATGCGAGCTATTATTACAACTGCTGGACTCAGGGCCAGGACACGAGAGGTGTGTGATTGTCTCAGCTTTAGGAACCAAAGAGCCTAGGCAAAAAAGGGGGGCCAGATCTACTAATACGTTAGGTCCAGTTGTTGGCTTCTTTGCACAAATGGAAGGAAGCCAGAATCTCCACGTTAGAAATTCTATCTAATTCCCTGAGTCACATTTCTACCTACAGCCTCAAATCTGATAAAGCTCAGGGCCAAGGAAGAGGCATGACCCAGCACGGTACTGCGCTAACCCTGTGACAATGAACATGAGACAGAGAGAAGCTGGCAACTTCCTATCAATATCTTTGGGTAAGAATATCATCTTGCCCCCTGCCCCGAAAGCAGACTGGAATTCGACCACGACAAAGCTTCCATTCTCCCTAAACCTCGAAATCTGCAGGACGACGGCTCATCCCCGGCCCCCGTACTCACGCCCCCTCCGACTGCCAGGGCATGTCCTCTTCTATCCGCAGCGGCTCCTCGCAGTCGACCACCCTCCCCTGTGGACAGAACACATGGGTCTTCTGAGAGCCACTGGCTACCCACGGTCCACAGTCAAACCCTGCCCCGACCCACGTTCACAGCAGCACGGCTCACCACAGCCGGGAGGTGGAAGCAACCCCGGTCCATCAGTGAGTGAATGGATCAATCACGTGGGGTCTACCCCTACAGCGGGTGTCATTCAGCCCCGAACAGGAAGGCAGTCCTGACACATGCTCCGATGTGGCCAAATCTTCAAGACACGGCAGTAAGTGAAACTAACCAGCCACAAAAAGGAACCTGGGATATGATTCCACTGTTATGAGGTCCCTAGAAGGGTTGAATGTGCAAGGATAGAAAGTGGAACGGTGGCCAGGGGCTGGGGGAGGGGAAGGAACGGGAGATACTGTTCAGGGAGTGAAGAATCAGTTCTACAAGATGAAAAGCCTTCCGGAGGCACGGTGGTGATGTCTACACCATGATTAAAGACCTCTGAATTTTACACTTAAAAGTGGGGAGGATGGTCATTTTCCTGCTCTATTTATTTTACCAGAATTAAAAATAAAAGTTTTTTAAAAAGAAAATTTGGCCCAGGACAACGATACCTGTTAACTTCCTGTCAGAAATTTAACACTTCGTTCCTACTCCCTCTTCTCGCCTCCTGATGTTCACAGAGTCATGTCAGGCGTGTCGGGCGTGTCAGTCACATGAGGGTGTGCATCCCAACATTTGTGGGCAGCGCGCGCGCGTGTGTGTGTGTGTGTGCACACGCATGGCTGGTGGGGAGAAGGGCTGGATAACAACAGAAAATGCCTCCAAGGACATCTAATCGGTTTCATGTGTGCAGCATCCCCATTTCCCTGAAACACAGCCCCACCCCCACTATTTTCCCAAAGAAACGCTGGCGGGAGTTTGGGAACGGCGTGTCCACCGCTGGAACTTCCACGTGCTCTCTTCCACTCCCATCTCTGACGCAGAGAAATGCCCCTTTCACACAGCCAGGAGCCCACCGCCGGCTCAGAGGCCACCCCGAATGAGGTGGAACATGCCTGTTCTCTGGCAACGAAGGAACAGCAGCCAGACAGACTATTTTCTGCGTCGAGGTTCTGACGTGGGTCCAGCCAACTCTCTGGCTGTGTCGCTGAGCGCCCGTCTGCTTCCAGAGGGGCGGCTTGCTGCCCGACGCTAGGCTCCGGCTTGCAAAACACTCAGACACTTTCTATATTGATTTTACTTAGCAGAGCACAGCAACGCCAACACAGCAGCTTCTGTGCCAGACTGCCCAAGTGACAACGAAGTCCTCGGCAGAAAACACGCCGCCGGCGATGACCAAGAAAACGTGTTCTCATCTCTTTTGGCCGGGCTTCGGCTGCAGAGGCCCTGGGCATCCTTCAAATTCTCGGTTCCCCAACAAAAAGCAGCCCAGGAGGGGAAACATCGGTTTTTCTTTCCATATGCAAAATAGGGCTTACTGGCCTTCTTTCGCTGAGTTAGATGGTTACACAGTTAGTCCTCATTATCTGTGGATTCTGTATTTACAAATTTGCTCACTCAGTGCAATGCATCAGAACCCCCACACTGACACCCATGCTGCTCCCCGTGTCCCTCGCAGGCCTGCACAGGACGGTGACACCTGAGCTCCCCACACGCTCTGCCTTCTTGGTTCAGCTGTCAGAGCTCAAACACATGTCCTTTTCAGAGTCCATTTACTGCCACCTTTTCATAGTCGGTGCTTTTCTGGGTGATTTCACTGCTCAAGACACCCCCACCACAGTGCTGAAGCATGGTCTCATGTTCCTGAGCCCAAGAGGGCTGTGATGTCCCTTCCAGAGAAAACCGTGTCGGACATGCTTCATTGAGGCATGAGTGAGTGGGTGGTGTGGGCCGCAAATTCAATGTCAACGAACCAACAAGGCACATTTAATAAGGTGTCTTTAAATAGAAGCACATGAATGCAACACATAAACCACAATGAGCAAGGTCATGTATTGGCCGCCTGACACGGAACCTAACCCTGTATTTACCCTTTGGAGCCATGGCTCAGAACACAGTAACTCAGTGCTGGGGGCGACTTTGTAGAGCAGAACCACCATGAACAATGAGGACCAGCTATAGTTACAAAAGTACAAGGTGCTGATTCAGCAGAGGAGAGAGAACAGGACTTTGTGAGCCACGGACATCTCGGTCCTCAAGGACTGAGCGGAGGGCACACCTGCTGGCCGTCCAGCACACACTCACAGGCTTTGCGAGTGAGGCGGCTCCCGGCTAAAAGAAGCCTGGCGTTCAAGTTGGGCTTTTTGCTACAGGTGTAGGTTTTATTTTATCATTAGCATTCTTCTCTCCATTTCCCAAGACGGGCCTCTTGCAGGGCTGAACCTCCAGGGGATCATCTTCACGTTTTTGGGTGCCACAACCTGAACTGAACAGACTGGCAGAAACTTACCAAGGCACCAAACCACGTCTCAAAGTGACACCGTGACCACCAGCTTCCCTCCCAGGCTAGTTTTCCTCTCCTCTTTGCCACTGTTACGAAGAAGCTTCACCTGACAGCCCAGCCACTTCCCCCAACTTCCCAACAACAGTCAGGGAGCCAGTGCCCTCAGCGTGGGCCTTCCGAAAGGGGAAGACGCTCATTCCAGAGCCTAGAAGTCCCCGCTTTTCTCTCCCTGCTGTGGAGAGACCCCTGGGAAAAGCTTTCACCCAGAAAACACGGAAGAGAAGGCGGCCCTTGGCTTGTTCAGATTTTACTGAACCAGCTGGCATTTGGGGTGCTGGGTGGTAACCTGAACCAAGCAGAAGTGAGTAAGACAATTAGTGGGTCCTCAACTTGCCTTCATGTAGTTTATAAATTCCGGGTGGAGAACATCGGTTCCAAGGATAAACTGGTCTCTTGCTTCCCCTGAGTTGGTACTGTCACTCGCCAGGGACGCCCTGGGTGGCAACTCCTGACCAAATTCCCCTGGAAAGCAAACAGATGGGCAGAAAGTGTGAGTTCCCAAACAGGGAACCGCGAGCAGGGGCGTTTACTTCTCGGGGGAAATATCACCTAACAATTTCAGCCTCCTCTCCCACCTCTTAAAGGGGTAAATGAATGGTCCAAGTTTTCTCTTCCCTGAAGGGTGTAAAGCAAAGGTAAAAGAAGGAAGGAGAGAAAGACAAGGAACAGAAATAGGAAGCCCCAAACTGAACTTGGAAGTCCAAGGCCTCTGTCAGGCTTAGTTCCTTGTGAAAGAAGTGAAATTCTGTCTTGACATTTTAAGGCACAGAGGAAAGAAGGCAGGGGAGGCCTCCCTGCCCTCTGTAAGGTGTGAGGTGTGACTAAGGGGACAGCCTCACTGTGTCCTCGCTGAGCGACCAGGTCGCAACAGCCTCTACAAAGCAGACGACTCGGGGGCCACCTCTAAGTTTTGAACTCCCAGCGAGATCGCCTTCGCCAGCCAGCTGGTATCGCCATATTTGTGTAAACATGACCTTTGAAACTTAAAAACGAGCCCTTCCTTCCCACCTCTCATTCTCAGACCTTTCGCTGGACTCAGGTGATGGCGCGGGTCCTCCTTGGTGATCTGCTCTTCCTCCTTGATGTTGGACATGGGGACACTGAAGCTGACCGTGTCCTCATCCGACGGCTGGAAAGAAACAGGGCGCTGCTTCAGGCACGGGGAAGGGTTATCGGTGCAGATGAAGAGAGTGCCATGTGACGGAAAACTACCAGACCGGGGTTCCCAAAAGCATAATAGCGGGTAAAAGACACCAGGCACGAAGGACAGTTCTATTTACTAAGCTCAAAAACAGGCAAAACTAACCCATGGTGTTTAAGATCAGGTTCGAGGCTGCTGTGGGCTTGGGGGTGGGGTGGTCATGGGAGTGGAGCTTTTTGGGGTGCTGGGAAAGTCCGTTCCTTGATCTGGGAGCTGGTAACAGGCTTCACGCTGTCAAGATTCATCGGGCTAACACCCGTGTACTTCTCCATACGTGCTCTGAGCGGAAATTCTCTCAGTCATGTTCCAACCTAGGAGTCACAGTCTGGGGACTGAGAAGGGCTAGGTGACACCTGGCAGAACAAAGAAATACTTGCAAACGGGCTATGACAGGATCCCCAAGTCAATCACTTGTGTCTGTAGGAACGTCACTGGGAGATCTGACCACACTAATCCACCACAACCCTCCTGAGGTCTCACGTGGTTCGTCACAGAAAGCCGACGGTGAACCTCTGGGACAATGTCGCGTTTATTTACACTGCCTTTTCTGTGCTTCGTAACTAAGCTTCGGTGTAGGTCCCAGATTCAGGGTGAGGGCGCTGCATGAGTGGGTAAAAGGGCTCCATGGCTGTGGGACTGCCGTGGAACACGTGTTCTGTGAAGTTTTCGGAAAAACGCTTGGACGTGGTCACGGGGTTAGTTCTCTCTGGGAGTCTCGCTCCCCACACCAGCTGATGGTGCTGATTCAGAAATGGCCCCGACACGAATGAAACAGGAAGCCTCACTCATCCTCCTGTGTCTCCACGTCGGTGGTGTTGTTCAGTGAAGAGCGTTTCCGGTCACAGGGATCGGGACCCTGCCCCCCAGAACCCGGTGCGCTCCCCCATTCCGGAGGCGACCACTCTCCGAGCACAGAACTTGTTCCCTTTCGGACCTGGGCGCAGACTGTTCAGAAACTGGCAGACATAACAAATGGGTGTCTCCTCCAGTAAACAGATATTCAGCAGGGTCTCAATTTTTTGGCTTGTTCATCTTGAAGAAAATGGGTTTTTAACTTCTTAGGTACCAATACTACATCCATCAGAAAAATGGCAGCAGCCAGAAAAGGAGCTGGGGTACCGCTGAACCCCACAGTAAGCTGTAAGTGGGGGGGGGCGAGATCAGCTGGCCATAGAAATTGCCAAACGAAGCAAAAACAGAAAGGTACAGTGCTTAATTCAGAATCTTGATCATTCTAAAAAAAAATTTCTTGGAGGTGTCCCCAGGTAATGAAGCTACACTGTGAGATTCGTGCATCTTATTCTGTGGAACGCAACCTCCTCTAGAGTCCTTCTTCCTTCCGGCCGCTTCCCATCTGAAACACTCAGCAGAATTCCGAAGATACGCATCTCGTTAAAAGGGAGGGAATAAACTCCTGGCCTCCTCTTGTGGAATAATATTAGCATCCCACTTACACTAAGCGAGAACAGAAGGACAATGAAGTTCTTTGTGCGATGTTTCATTAGTGGACTCACCCTTAGAAGGCAGGTAATCGAGAAAGCCGAGTGCATGTCAATTCAACAGAAAATGAGTTTAGGGTGAGTCATTTCCGAAACAATGGGGCATTTCAGGGGACTCACGAGTTTTAATAAAGCTAAGGGGGTTGAATTAAATACAACATATAAAGCGATGTGTTGAGTATTCCCCCCCCAACCCTCCCCGGGCACCACAGTGAACTATTCATGCGGCTCCACAGAAGTCATTTTCTTTTACGGACCGGGCTTTATTTCTGGCTGACTCTCCTTCCTCTTGAGGTGTTCTGTGAGAAAGAGTTTGAGGTGTCCTAGTTTGTTTGTTTTTTAATACACTGCTTTAATACACTGCTTTATAAAGAACTCGGGGAGGAGGGGGAATAAATCCAAATACCTTAACTGTATATTAAACCTCAAAGGTCTGCAGAGAACTGGAAACAGGCATTTTTCCTAGAGTCACACATATTGATGGCCCTACTAATTGTACCTTCAAAGGGGATTAAATGTCTCAAGCTCTGTTACCATAAAAACGCCCTCAACGGGGGAGGACCTGGTGATACACCAGCCCTCACTCCACCCATCCCTTTCTAGCTCCTCCCGTCAGGAAGCTCACTCCATGGCAGACCGTGAAAGATCTGGGGGCATCTAATAGGCTCTGAATGAGGTGACAAACGCGCTAAGTAAGCTATTTTACAACCACGTTAGAAAGCTAATGAACTTTTTACCGAATGATCTGAAGAGAGTCCTTCCAAGGAAACAAATATTATTACATTTAAAGTCATGGCTACTCATAAACTCATTGCCGTAGGGCAAACTGCTAAAACACAGTGTACATTTGATTCCTGAATACTGATGCGTGCAACCTTTCCCCAAATTACTCTGTCACTTAAAAACAAGCATTTATTAAAAATGCCTCAGGGATACTTGCACCTCACTTAGTCATTTCATAATATTAAGCATTCAAGAATATTCTCGATAATGGGGGGTGTCAGGGAGGAGGGCAAGGAGACAGGAATTCTACTCCCAAGACATTGGCAAACCACTGAAGATGCAGAAGAAGCTGACAATGACTAATATTTATACAACACTTGAAGGATTTCGAATTGTTGCTTTCGCAGACATGATCGCATATCCCTTCGCAGAGGGCTAATGACCTTTACCAGAAAGGGTCTCAATAAATGCAGCAGATAGAGCTAGAAGCAGAGAAAGAAAAAAACATGACCAACAGATGGCAAACTTACCTCCGTGGCGGATAAGCGCTTGTCCCCATTATCGCTCCCAACGCCCGAGTCAGAATCCTTCTTGCTGGGGCGGATGCCGTCAAGATTGAATTCACAGAGGAAACAGCAAAATCAAACAGTTCACATGCCATATCAATTTATATTCAAATTATGAGTCTGCTCTACAAATTTTTATTACTACCATAAGGCAACAGAGCAGCTCAGTATTAAAGGGTGTTACAAGGGCCTAATGTGATGGGAACCAGATACTTGCACTGTTTAAACAGAGCAGAGAATGAATTCTCTGTGTTCAGGGTTCCGTGGAGTTACGCTTTAACCAAGGGGCCCATTCTTTGAAACAGTTAACGATTTTCTTATTCTGATTATTTACATTAAAAAACGCAAAAACTACCTAATTGCTTCTTCAGGCTTTGAAATGTTGGCAATCTTGAATAGTTTAGTAAACTTGAATCCAGTGACTAAATAAATTTGATGGTACATTTTAAAAAATAATGAAAACACATTTTAAGCTTTATGTAAAGGTGCCATTAAGGTAGTCTGAGATTTTAAGTCAGCAGTTTCCTTTTTTAATAAAGAGTTAAGGAAAGGTGTCTGTAGCGAAGACTTCTCCAACCAAATCTGTGTCCTAAAGTGAGTTTTCCAAAAATACAAGGCCCGATTTGTGCCAACAAGCAGCCAAGGACACACGAAAAAATTCTAACACTTCCGTTCTCAACAGGAAATAGTAAAACTAGGCATGCTGCATTTCAAAAAAAACAATTAAAAAAATAAAACCTGTAGTTTTTCTTAACAATGTTCTAGGGACATATTAACCCATGTCTGAGCTTGATATTGTTGTTTTAGTGGATAAGTAAGGAATACCCGTTTATATTATACATCTTATTTATAAGCATATATATATATATTTGCACACAAATAACTGTGCATACACACAGCACTAAGAAGGACTGATTTTTGATTAGGAGAGATTGGATAAGACTTGAGAGGTGCCAGAAAGTTATCCACAGCGTCAATTTTCTCTTTCCTATTCCAAAAGTTTCTGAAACTCTGAGTTATAAGTCTGCCCTGGTTAGTGAAGCAGAAGAATCCTGGAGCGAGGTACCTGGAACTCCTTGGCCTAAGCAAAACTCTAACGAGGGGCCGGGAGCCAGGGCGGCACACACCTGTCCTCCACGTGCTGCTGGGACTGCGGCCTCTCCATTGTGTGCAGGTACAAGGAGTCGGGCGTCTTCATCTGGCAGGCCTGGATGCTCAGGTACTTGAATATGTGCACTTTGCCCTTCGTGCAAATCTGGGGAGACATCCATGATACATACTTAATGTTTTAATGGCAAAACAAAACATCAACACAAGACAGCTGACTGTGTCTATTTTGATTTTTGCATTTTCATGCCCAGGAACCCTTCAACACCCAATGTGGCCTCTACAAAACATAGAAGAATTTGGGCAGTCATTTCTTCTACTTGGAACAGAAAACCACGCTCAGGCAATTTCTTTCTAGTCTTTCTTGCAGGAAAAATGCAAAATCCTAACAGAAATGCACTTAAGTGTAAATAGTGTAAAAAACTGCAGAAGTCCAACATCTAACCTGGCAAGACTCCAATTCTGGACCCATTTATACTCCATTTTTTCTCCTCGTTTAATATTTGAGCTCGAATCTTATCTCTAAATAACCAATAATCATATTTCAAAATGCTCAAGCTCCACTTTCCGGCCAACATTAAAATAAGGACTCTATTACTCTTTTTTACTCCATGGAAAAGTGTCACATGTACATCTAAATAATAAAACAATCAGCTATAACGGGGATTGCAGTGCTAAGGAGAGTGACACTGATGCTGGTTCACAGGCTCAAGGTAGCAGAACACAACTTCCTGCTGTCAGATGCACCCAAGAGCTCACCTTTTCAGGGATTGTCCCCGCTCAGCATCCTGTCGAACGCTGCACTAAACCACAGACTGTCACCAGAGCGGCTCTGCACACCCCGCCCACCTGCCCGGCCCCCCCACCTGCCCGGCCCCTCACCTGCGCCGGAGGAGACTGCAAAGGGTTATTCTCTAGAAGCAGCACTTGCAGCTGCTTCATCTCTCTGAAGCAGGCGGGAATCCCGAGCACTTTATTGCAGGAAAAGTCAAATTTGACCAAGGGAAGGTCTACTAGTTCTAGAGGAAGAGGAACAAAAACAGAAAAGAAAAAGAAAAGAAAGAAACTCAGAAAGCAACACAATTGAATGGCCAAACATTCAAAAACTGACTCTCTGCGTATCAGGAGAAACGTCATCAAGCACAATCAAAAATTAAGCCCCGCGTCGGGAGTGAATGTAAGCGTACAGGCCTAGCACTGCACCCAACGGGAAGGCGGAATCTTCCATTGGGAGGTCCAGATGTTTAGACCATTGTTGGTGCTGGTAAAAGCTGGAAATACTCGATATTTACAATATTTATGGTTTAAAGATGGTTTTAAACAATAAAAGCAAAACACTCACATAAGCCACAACACACGGAACATATTTTCACTTCCAGTGTTCCTAAGCAGCGCTTGGTAACATACGAATGATACGCTGAGTACCGCATATTCTTAGCCGTTTAATGTATCTGGGCTGGCACGACCTCAGGACTAGTTACAAGAAATACGTTCGTGGTTTCTTTCACTCCACTTTAAGAAATGAATGCTATCTAATTCGGAATCTTGCAAAGAACCCTGTAATCCTGACGTGATAGGGCTTTATTCTCCTCCGTTTAAAAAATCTTCTGCAGCTCCGCCAACAAAACAGAACATTATATTTAGCTTAAATCCCCACCCAGTGGCAGAGTGAGCACTCGGTGATTTCAAGCATTCCAACTGGCACCGGCAGCTGCAAGGAACCAGTCAAACACATTCCATACAGCAGCAAGGCGAGCCACGCCAAAAGTGTAGGGTGACGGGACAAACCCCTTGGATCTCTGCGCAAGAAGCTCTGGGGGGGCGGTGTCATTTCAGAACAGGCCTCCCACATTTGCCACGGGACCTGGTAAGGGCTGGGACATGGTGCTGTCAAACGCTCAGGATTCCGAAGAGGGGGAAAGGCAGGAACTAGAAAAAGAGGAGGAGCCAAAGGCAGCACCCTGGCGGGAACAGGGCTCTGGCTCCGCCTCCTCCTGCCTAGCCCGCCAGAGGTTTCCCCTTCACTCAGCTATGCTATGTTCAAGTTCCACCAGGCGTCTTGGAGCAGCCAGCGTCTGTTCTCCAGAGTTCAGCTCGCCCTGGGCTGGGAAGGACTTTCCTTCTTTCATACAGCCTCGGGGAATGACTTTGTCTTAAAGCAAGAAGTGATGGGGCTGAAATGACAGAAGGGAGACGGAGAACCTGGGACTCAGCAGGTCCCCAGTTCTCGTCCAGGCGGGCAGCTGGGTAAGAGGAACTCGGGAAGTCTATTTTTTTCAGTTGCTGGGACTTCACTGCTCCAACCCAGCTCACTGTCCAACAGCAGGACGAGGATCCGCCCCCGCCCCCCGCTGGTCCTGGTGGGGGCCTGTGCACAGGGCGCGGAGTAGCAGGGGGCGGAGAAGAGAAGGAGTGAGGGAAGCTAGAGAACAGTTTGGGATCCCGAAAGTAAAAAAAAAAAAAAGGGGTGGGGTGAAAAGGGGGAAGATCCCTTTCCACTTCGTATTTTCTTTCTGAAGTGGGCAGGCATTAGGGGGCTTAGACAGGAAAAGAGCACCTCCTGGCTGTAACCTTTGCAGTATCAGTCCTCTCCTGTGGTGATTCACTCGATTCACAAAAGTCAGGTTAGCCAATCAGTGGCGAACGTTACCTGGACCCTAGAGCTTCAGGAATCCTCTGCCACCTAAAAGGTAGACCTTTTAAAGCAAAAGCAGAGGGCTGAATTCTGGGGCAGACAGAGCAGGAGCGGAGGGGAAGCTCCGGACAGGTACAGCAAGTGGGAACGGTAGGGACCCTCTTGGTGTTCCACAAGAACGTGGGGAGAAAAATGGTAACTCCAGCCCAGAGAAGCTCAAAAGAAACAGAGCAGAAAAAGGGAGTAAGAAAAAAAAAAGGGGCATCTTACATCTTCTCTCTCTGTTATAAAGAAGGGCAATGAATGGCTACTTTAATCCACAGTCAGTTCTGGTCCTAGAAAGAACAAAATAGGGTCCCCTCCTTGAAGCCATTGTACTTGAATTTCTGTGGGTAATTAGGCCAAAGACATTTTCTTCCAATGGAAAGCATCAGAGGAGGGGCACTCCAGGAGGAAAAACAAGTAAGTAAATGCGGAAAGTCTTTAAATTCACGGCCTGAAAGCATCATCAATGCTCTTTTGTTAATAGAGTTCTCCAGAGTGAAGCAAAAGGAAACCGGATATTCAGGAAATTATTTTTTAAGAGATTTTCCAGTCCACTGATGTTTTAGCTTTGAGTGGATTTTAAAATACTGAACCTGAGTAAACACAATTATGGAAAGCATAGAAATTTGTAACTGATCTTTTCAGAGAGAGGAATGCTTTTAAGGTAAGAGAGTCGGGCATGGTGAGAGAAGCAAACATCTTGGTTTTGTAGATGTACTTTCCCCACACGTTTCTAAACTGTCACAGGCAACTGTAAAACAATTAAATTACGTTTTCCTTTTGAAAAGTATGCAATGACTTGTGATGATTTCTCAGGGATTAACTTGAGGGCTTACATTTACATGAACGTTTTCTCCCATGCTATGAAAGATTAGATGCTTATAAACGTGGGAGGACTTTTCCCTTTGTACTTGCGCAAACACAGTTGCAAACATTCAAACACGGGACCCCACAATGACAAAAGGAAAAATCTGTATTTTTAGGCCACATCATCTCAAGTATTAAAGTCATCAGCCTATACACAGAGACCGTTTCTAATTCTACTTCTTTGAAACACCAGTCAGCACGCAAAAGCGAAGACGGCAGGCACCAAAACCTTCCATCTGTACGGCACGTTTCATTTCGAGACGTCCTTTTCCTTGCGTCGGCACCGTTCTCCTGCCTCGGGTCATGAAGCATTTCAAGCCAAAGATCGAGATGCAGGGGCAGAATAATAAAAACCGAGCGGCTCTCAAAAAAGCAGCATCAGCAAATGCCAACCATCACCAACTATAGGGTAGGGTCAAGGTTGACGACAGTTGTTCGTATGGAAAATAACAATAATTAATCAATAATAATACAAGAGCAAGCTCTGTTTCGCAGGCTCGTGGTGGTAAACCTCCTTTGGCCCCCAGCCCGTCTGTGGCTGTGCTCTGAGGTGTCATTCACCATGTGTTTGAAACTGGCAAGCCTGGCGTCTTCCGATGAAAACTGGGGACATCGACCGGAACGCCCTCTGAAAACCAGCGGGTGTTTTGGAGAATGCATTCAGCTCCCTCCTGACGCATTCCTGATGGTGATCCAAGTAAGAATCCCAGAGCATGAAATTCAGATCCACGACCACCTCCAAGGCTGACTGTCAAAGTTCTTAATGGTCCAAAATTTCTGAATAAACCTATCTTTTGTCTTGGATGCTGACACAGCGCGTCAGAAGGATGCCTGCAGAGGCCCACAGTGGCAGGGCCTGAGCCTGCTCCAGACCAGGGCCGTGTGGGGGGCTACAAGGGAGTCACGGGAACTTCCAGTGACGTTAGTCCAGTGTCACTCTAGCAGGGGCAGTGCCTTCCCCTGAAGAATAGAGTTTAGACATGGGAGGGGGGGTTCCAGCCAGTTCCCCCTCAACCAGAAATCCTGACCATCAGACCTGCAGGACCAAGCACGTGAACTACGCTGCTGGGGTGAACATCACAGATCCATACCCAGGACAACACACACTGCCCCCTGTCATGACCTGAGTGGTGTGCCCCCCAGATTCCTACGCTGAAGCTCTGACCCCCAATACTTCAGATTGCGACGGTATTTGAAGACAGGCCTTCAAAGGGAAGAATTAAGTTAAAAACGAGGTCATTAGGGTGGACCCCAATCCAATAGGACTGGTGTCGTTCTAAGAAGAGATGAGGACACAGACAGAAAGTAGAGGACATGAAGACACGGGAGAAGACAGCTGTCTACAAGCCAAGGAGGGAGGCGTCGGAAGAAATCGGACTGGGCGGCACCTTAATCTCAGACTTCCAGCCTTCAGAAGTGTGAGGAAGGAAATTTCTGTTGTGTGAGCTGCCCAGTCCATGGTTCTCTGTCATGGGAGCCCCAGCAGACTAATACACACATACACATACAGCCTCATATAAGGGAATGGTTGACTGCTGTGCCCGCTGGCTAACAGCACGGCTTGAACAGGACACACCTATTGTCTGCATGTGACCATCAAATTCCAATGGGCAGTAACAGGCAGTAATAGGCATAGACAAACAGCAAAGCAAACAAAAAATAGCCAGGGCCTCCCGTTTTATCCACCCCCCCCACACACCCCACCTTATTTACCTTGTGGTAACACCTCCAGGTAATTTCTCCTGACGTTGAGCTCCCGCAGCGACTTCAGCTGCCCGATCTGCGGCGGCAGGGCGGTGATCTCATTGCAGCTGACATCCTGCCCCGGGAGCAGAGAGAGAGACTGAGAAATGCCATTTCTGCGCAATCGGGCCCCACGAGCGACATCACCGCAAGGGATTCAAACACGATGAGGACAACAGCACAGACAGACTTCCCTAAGGGTCCCCAAGGTTCCTAGCCAAGGAAGGCTGAGCACAGAGACCCAAAGGAAAGGTCGGCCACCCCCAAACCCTTCTCAGAGGAGAGGAAAAAGGAAAAGAAGGAGGCCGTGGCCTCTCGGCCGCGTTCACAGGCTTTGGTCTCGTTTTGTTCTCCCCTGAAACTCGAGAGGCAGCGTGACCACCCTGATGTCTTTGGATCACAAGGAGCCTCAGAAAAGTTCAGTCATTCGTCCGAGGCTTGCAAGTGCCGGATTAGCACGTGGAGCCAATCAGCAACCCACGGTTGGCCACTCTCCCATAGGACCTCAAACCAGAAGAGAACATGCCCTGCCCCTTACTAAACACTCACATCTTACAGCAGAAAACGCCACACACCCAGGCATTGTTTGGATGTACCATTCATGTGAGATCAAGGTCAACCTTGGACCTGAACACCTTTCCCTACATTTTACAAGCACGTCTGTGGGGTGTGCGGATTGTGTCTTCCTTGCTTTGATGTTCTATTAATTGTTGATTGGGACCACCCCTTGACAGACGCACAACGGAGGCACGACATTTTAAACCTCACACACCCTGTTGTTACCCCTCATCCCACTCTTCCTCATGGTTCTGGCAGCTCCACCCTGCTTTCCACCCCTCACCACAGCAACTCCACTGGTCTAGGGCAGCATTCAGTCTCCGGACTGGTTTCCACGCTTCCCTCTATTCCCTTGACTCATCCTGCCCAGAATAAAAAGTCACACAGTGGCCCTGGCTGGTGTGGCTCAGTGGATTGAGCACCAGCCTATGAGCCAAAGGGTCACAGGTTCGAATCCTAGTCAGGGCACATGCCTGAGCTGCAGGCCAGGTAGGTCCCCAGTGGGGGGGGTGTGAGAGGTAACCACACAATGATATTTCTCTCCCTCTCTTTCTCCCTCCCTTCCCCTCTCTCAATAAATAAGTATCTTTTAAGTCACACAGTGTCCATTTCACTGTGTCATTCACCAGCTTCAACATCTGCGACAGCTCCTCACCTACAGCACAAGACCCCGCACTCCGCACAAGGCCCAGCTCTACCATTTGCGCCTGTGCATTTCTCCCATGCCACCCCTCTGAACGCTGCCCCTCGTTTCCTACACCCGAACGGCGGCGTGGCTGCTGGCGGTTCCCCGCGGGCACCAAGCTGTTTCACAGAACTTGTTCCCAAAGCCTGTTCAGGCTCTTGCCCTGTCTGGTGCGTCTTCCCAAGTACTGTCTTCTTGTCCCACGTGTTCATCTTTCAGGACTTAATTCAAGCCCCCCCTCCTGGAAACCTCGCTTGAGGCTTCCGCCCCCTCTCGCTCTCCAATGCAGTCACCAGGAGAATGGACCTCTCTTCCATGGGGTGCAACAGGGTCTGCCACTGTACTCATCTGCTCAAACGTTTCTCTTCTCCTCAACATCTGTGAGCTCCTGGGCGGAAGAGACTGGCTTATTCACACCAGGCTCCAGGTGCCGAGCAGAATGCCAGGTGTAAGGTAAGGCATCAGTAAACTTTGGATAAAATTTCTCAGCCCATTGCCACTGCCATCCCACCATGCTGCTGTTTATTCTGTCTCAGCGGTGGGACCACCAGATGCTCCAACGCACATGCCAAATCTCTTGCACTTACTTGGTATCGCAGAACCACAGATATATTTGGACCACAAATGATCCCAATGGGATCCAGTCCTTAAATATCCCACATCACTGCTGAACCTGCAAAAACCCGCTCTTTCACTCCTCCTCCCCCTCGAAGAAGGCAGCAAAGCCTCGTTTCAGAAATCGGTTAGCTCCGGGGAAGAGATCGATTAGCATCCCATTGCTCCAGATGAGACACGGGAACCACTGACCAATCCCTGGAAACGGCGGCCTCCGCGTAGGGCAAACCTACACACAGCACAGCAGACTGCTGCCCTCCAGCCCCATCCCACCTGCACGTCCTCGGGGGGCCTGCTACTCTGTCAAGGTCATGAGGACACAAAATGAGTATCACTTGGTGAAGAGGAATAATATCGCTCCTGCCAAAGGGAATGGAGCTGTAGCCTGGGAAGGCTGAAGGCTCGCTGTGGAGTCAGCCTGCCACGGTGCTCTGCACTCCGCTGTCAAGCTGGGTGTGGGGGGAGGGGAGGGGAGGGGAGGGGAGGGGAGGGAGGGAGTGGGGAGGGGAGGGGAGGGGGTAGGAGCACTAAGGGTTCACTGGCATGGCCCCCAAGCTGGCTCTTGCGGCATTGTTCCTGGCCCAGAAAAGTCACAAAAATGTTTATGAAAAACATCCCTAGTGTTTAAAACACACACACACACACACACACCGACAAGCACAGTTGCAGCGACATAAGCATAGGTGGGGCTGACTCCAGAATTAGCGGTCCCGAGATTTGCTCAGTCACTCTGGCCCCTCAGTGAGCCAGGAAAGCGTCTGTCTTTCGGAATGTACTTGCAGACACGAGACATGCAGGGCGAACACACACCTCTCTTCCCGATTCCTAGGGCCTTTGACCGGTCACAGAAGTCAACGGAATCCTCCACTGAAAGCTTTGTCTCTCTTTGCTTCAATCAAGCTGCAAACATTACTTCTGCTTTAAAAGTGCCCTCATACGAATGGCGCACAGGCAAGCCCCAGAAATAAAGGAAATCCAGTCATTCTATGGGCCTCACAAAGCCATGCTGTCGATGTGGGGGGGGCTGGGGGAGAATTGGTGGGAATTATGTGCCATCTCTAGAAAGAATTTATGCAGTTGACAACGAAGATGAATTTCTGTAAGTCTGTGAGTGACAGCATGAGAAAGACCCATTTGTAGTTCAGGGGACTCACAGATTTGCAACATGAAACTGACAACTTAAAGACATTTTAAGGACATTATTTTTAAAAACAACCTTCTCTTTAAAAAAAGAGAGGGAAGAGAAGAGAACGAAGATGACAGATATTTAGGCAGCACATTTGTAGCATGGAACCTGAACCTTTCATGCCACTTGTGTGTGTGTTCTCTCATCGTCTTGCCCTTTGTTCAGTACCCTCTGACTGGCCAGAATTTAGGGCACCCTGTTTCTCTAAGCATAAGGTAATTTCTCCAACATCTATTTCCTAGCATCATAGATTGGTCGAAGAAGATCAACTGCCCTCAGCTATATTTAAATACTTAGCAGCAGGGAAAACAGTCACCAATTTACTTTTTCTTTTTTATGGGACGTCACATAACACCAACAGGAAGTTTTTCCTTCTGGCTTAACAGGACAAGACTTCTGAAGACACTCGAACCCAGAGTCCGAGTGTCTGTTTGCATTTTGAAGGGCAGGTGGTGAAAGGTCAAATCATGTTAACAATTCCCTGCGCAGCTGCGGTTACTTCCCGTCCTGCCGAAATCATGGGAAAACACTCCCAGGCGCATCGGGCATGCGGGTGAGACCAAGACTGGTCACTGTTACACTGTCCACATTGTAGGAAACCGAGCAAAACTCTATTTCCTGGATGTCGTTGAACCTGCCGAATTTAAGAGGTTCCGAATTTGGTCACAAAATAAAACTCGTTCGTTATTACGTCGTCATTAGCTGGGGAGTGAGGAGGAGGAAAGAGAGGCCAATCAGAGATGCCCAAGAAAAATAGTGTTGATTTTTCAGTGGCTTAGAATTGTCAAATGTATTCCTTCTGAATTATCTATTAGCCCTAAATGATGTATTAGAGAAAGGAAATTATTCCAGGCTTCGGTGAAATCAGATTATCACATATTTGGTGGTGTTCCAGTATTACAAATAGACCAAAAAAATGAACCATCTTACGTGTCATAAATATTTACTAATTCTATTCTTCTACACACAGAAATAAATCTACTTACTATACAGTAACATAAATAGTCAACCCTAAAGTTTGGATGGGCCAGACAGTTCAAGTCTGTCATACGGATAACAAACAAAACAGAGGTTTCGCTATGACAAACTTATTTTCCACTGTTTTAAATACCATGCTTCTACGTAACCACATTTCATCTGAGCCCCTTGGCAGCAAAAGAAGTCTCTAGAAGCATGAAATGCGCGGTGAAGATCAACACACTTTTGCTACCTACGTGCTAGTTACCTTTAGAACGTGCAAATGGCAAGGGTTTAAAGCATCGGGGTCGATCCTGAGATTACCGATAGGTGGCGCTCCCCTTCCGAGCATTACACCATCGAACAGACCAGAAGGGCCGCTGAAGGGTGGCCCTGCTGAAACCAGCACCAGGACTGCGTCACCGAGGGGATCTCCGCTGGTCGTTGGGGAGGCTCCTGGTGAGAGTGGCCCCGAGGTGGGGGAGGAAGTGCAGCCCCTGGTGCTCGAAGGGGCTCCCTCGGTCAGACTCTCAGGTTTTAAAAAACTTTGGTGTGGTAAAACCACCGCTTCGGACATCTTTTTGTAATGAATCTAGCTCTTTTTTTTTTTTAACTGAAGGAAACACAAATGTTCCAACAGGAAATGTAAGCGATTACCATTGGCCTCCCGTTGGGTGGTCACACCCCTTTTCGGGAAAAGTCTTTTGCATGAATCAATAACTTTAGGTAAATGTCTTAACCGCTCTGTGGCCATATATGAAGAAGAGGAGAGATTAAACATCCTGATTTCCCTACAAGATCAGGAGAAACCATTTGCCACATCAGAAACAATGAGGAGACTTTGTTTGAAAGGTGGACACTTGGCTGACTTAGCAGTGACGTCCATTTTGGTTTCTCAGCGATCAAGAAACCTCAATGCCTATCCTCAGAACTATTTTTGTTTTTAAAACAGGATGTTCATTTAAACTCCAAGATTTTAACAAGCAAAATAGAGACACTCATAGAGGGACAGCAGGAGGACAGCTAAGGGAGGGGGAGGTTAGGGGTGGAGGGACGGAGCAAAAAGGAAAGAGGCCTCATGGACAGGACAACAGTGTGGGGATTGCAGGAGGAGGTGCGCGTAAGGGGGTAAACGGTAGTGGGAAAATGGAATAAACTCCAAGACTTTCACAAGCAGCTGCTAGTATGACAGATTTAAGACGTCTCAAGACCTACTAAATGTCTCTTTCCAGAATGAAACTCTACTTCACAGCCTTCCACACGCCCACGAAGGCACGTCCCACCCCACGGCCCTTCGTAAGAAGGGTGAAAATGGGAGCCACAGAAGGAGCGTCGAACAAGCCACGGGTTTCCACGTGTCCCAGAGGACAGGAGCCGCCCGCAGAGTGTGCGAATGGGTGCGTAATCATGGCCGGTCCGTGAACTGACGTCTCCACTACCTGCCCCAGAGATCGAATTGCTACCCATAAAAATGAGGAAGCAGGGATTTCTGCCAGAAGCTGCTCAGTGAGTCCCTGTCTATAACCAGTCCTTGAAGGCCAACTCTCCACACAGCCAAA
Organism: Sturnira hondurensis; assembly: GCF_014824575.4. Lineage (NCBI taxonomy): Eukaryota > Metazoa > Chordata > Mammalia > Chiroptera > Phyllostomidae > Sturnira > Sturnira hondurensis. The sequence goes on along the minus strand of NW_028082350.1, from coordinate 14,599,351 downwards.
CATTGCACAAAAAGAGAGAGTGCATCTTGCCAGGGCCCCGAAATGCACCTTCCACTCAGCTGCTACTTGAGCCAGGCCCTGCGCGCTCTCTGGCCGTGAGGGCAGGTTCCGAGTCAGTGATGCTCAGGTCTCATGCATGACGTGAGACGGTTTTCACGTGAGACAGGTGAGCAACGTGGAGGAAGAGACAGTGCATCCAGTCATGCAGTGCAGTGGAAAGGGCGTGGGTGTTCCACACCTCGGCTCCACCACTCCGGGGCTGCACAGCCTTGGGTGCGCAGTATTTCCCAAACTCAGACTTGTCTGTACAATGTAGACGCAATGCCCACCCCGCTGGGAGATTGTCAAGTTTGTATGAGATAAGTCATCCCATACCCAGCAGAGCACCAGGCGCAGACCAGGCACTCTGGAAGCGCCCAGGCCTTCTCTCTTCCCACCGCAGGACACACACACACACACACACACAGGCGCCCAAAGCAATGAATGGGTGTGCGCGGCTCCATACTGTAAGAACAAAGGTACGGAAGCAAGTCGAAGAGCCCATTAGATCGTCCCCACCAGCAACGCCTCCTGAGGGCCAGCTGCACTGAGCTGAGATCGTGCAAGCTCTCCAGGCCTCTTGTGCGGACTCGCGAAAAGGACGTCTCAGACATGCCTCTGAATGGCTTCTTCAGGGAAGCAGGGACCACCGCTTTCCAATATTCCCTCACAGGGGAGTCCAACCCGCAGGCCACATGCAGCCCAGGATGGCTGTGAATGCGGCCCAAAGCCGTTAATTTACTTAAAACATTATGAGATCTGTTTTTGTTAGTGTTTGCGCATTTAATGTGTGGCCCAAGGCAACTCATCTTCTTCCATTGTGGCCCCAGAGATGCCAAAAGGTCGGACAACCCTGCTACAATTTCAAATGGCGGACGCACCAATCTCTGAATAGCAATGCTTTTTGTTTTAAGATTCTCAGATAATTGTGACACACTGAAGAAGCTAAGATAACCCTGGCAAAGTGGCTCAGTTGGTTGGAGCATCGTCCTGTAGACCAAGAAGTCACAGGTTCGATTCCTAGTCAGGGCACATGCCCGGGTTGCTGGTTCAATGCCTGCACCCAGGGCATGTTCAAGAAGACAGCCCATCAGCGTTTCTTACTCCCTCCTCTCCCCCACCCCGCCTTCTCTCTAAAGGCAGTGAAAAAAATGTCATCAGGTGAGAATAAAAAAAAAAAGAAGGTAAGATATTTCTTTCCAACTCCAATTTACTCTCAAAAAACTAGAAAGGACAACTTCCTTCTTGTAGACGGCTATAGTGTTTTTGTGTCTGTATTTGTTTTCTAAGCAAACAATGACTCTGGAAGGCTTCACTTATACTTGGAAGAAAACAGAGTTTACAACACAATTTAGGATACTCTGAGTCTAATGTGAAAAATTTAAGAATATTTCTTCCAAAATAGTAAAACAATGCTGAGCCCATAAGCTGAGAGATTTTTATCAGCACTTCGGTGGTGTACGGTACCCTGAATGCTTGGGGAGCGCCCATGTGTTTTAAGACGTTGGTCACTACGTAGTACAAAACAGAAGCTGCCCACGTAATTCTATACTTGCTCTAGGCTCTCCCAAGAATTTTTTTCCCATTGATAGCTAAAAAATCATCGGATGTGGCTAACTACAGTAACTACAGGGAGATTAAAGATAAATAAGAACAGATGGAAACTGGTCTTTTTTTAGTCTGTGACCTTAAGCAAGGCCAGTTACCCTTTGTGGTAAAATAATGGCCACGGGCTGGATTTACACCGATGTCACAAATCAGTGCTTTTCACAAAGGTCAGGCTTGTTGACACACAGGGGCAACAAAGTAGAAAGAATACAGGCTGTCCCGTCCAGTCGGATGGTCACCACTGACCACACGGGGCCACTGTGCTGGACAAGGGTGACCCATCCAATCTGTGAAGTACTGTAAGTATAAATACACACTGGGCTTCTAAGACTTAAAGCAAAAAAAAAGGAAAAAAAGAAAGAGAGAAAAGAATACACAATAGCTCATTCATTTTACATTGCATACATGTTGACATGATACCGTGGCTACCTTGGGTTTAAATACAGCATTAAAATTAATTTTCTTTTGAAGTGTAGCTACCAGCACATTTAAGATGGCATTTCCCCTTGCACTGCCCTCCTGCTGCACAGCACTCGGTGAGGGGTTCTCCACACCTGTGCCAGGTTAGCCGCGCCAGCGTGAGGTTCTATGAGTTGTTCACTGTCTCCCGCCTCGGTCTCCTCATTTGGTAAGATGTCAAGACCTTGGATGAGATGCCCTTTAAAACCTCTCTGTCCCTGGCTGGTGTGGCTCAGTGGACTGAGTGCCAGCCTGAGAACCAAAGGGTCGCCTGTTCAATTCCCAGTCAGGGCACATGCCTGGGTTGTGGGTCAGGTTCCCAGCCAGAAGAGGGTGAGGGAGAGGCAACCACACATTGAGGTTTCTCTCCCTCTCTTTCTCCTTCCCTTCCCCTCTCTCTAAAACTAAATAAAATCTTTTTAAAAAATGAATAAATAAATAAAATGTCTGCCTCCAACAGTCTGGGACTCAAGGGTTCAAGAGCTCCTGCTGATGGAGAAAAGACACAAGGACGGGTCCAAAGACTGGCTCACAGATGCAAGTCCCTGCTATACTGGCCTTGGCTAGAGCTCCAGCCAAGGCGCCCGAGGCAAGCTCAGGGCGTCCCTTACAGCCACCCAGCAGTTCCTGTGCCCCAGGCCAGAGACAGCGCTGTCCTCCTTCCCCGAGAGCCTGGCTGCGGACGAGGGTCTTGGAGCAAAGCCCTCTCTGACAAGGGTGACCCAGGGCGTGGCACCTGTGCCGCCTAGGAACAGGTGAGCGGGTCTGTGGTCTGGTGACACAGCTGACGAAGGGCACGCCATCACTGTACACCCAGGGTGCAGTGGGCCAGAAACACGCTCCAGAAGGAGCCGAGAAGGAGAAAAAAAAATGGCTTGTAATTCATATTTTGTTTATCAGACTCCTAAAGGAAGCATTTTATAAAAACGCACAGAACTGTCAGTTTCATCCAAAGCATTATTCTGCATTTGTTTGCTGGAGCCAATTAAAGGGGCACCTTCCCCATTCACACACGTGTCAGCAGCGCCCAGCAGACATTTCGGGGTGTCTATCTTGTGCCAGGCCCAGGGACTTAAAATTGCAAGTAAGACTCAGGCCCTGTCCGTATGCAGTTCGAGGGGTGGGGGGAGTTGTTGGGGAGAACACCAAGGGAGACGGCCAGGGTGACTGTGAACATGTGGGTGCTTGCCTTGGGAGTACCTCACTTGGGCTTGGAGAATCTGGGGAGGCTTCCTGGAGGAAGTGAGACCTGACTTAGCTAAGAACTGACTGAGAGAAGAGGAGGAAAGCAAAACAGCCTGTGTAAAATGACAGATGTGCTCGGGGGCTGGACGTGAACATGAGCAAGGTGCATGCCCAGGAGGCCGGAGTGTAGAGGGCGAAGGGACCAGGGGCCAGAGGTGGACACGGGAGCCAGCCCACGGGGGCCATAAAGGCCAGATCCTATGGCGGTGGCGGGCGCACTCTCCCTTGTCTCAGGAGTAAACTGCTTCCTGCTGCCCAAGCACACCCTGCGGTCCTGCACAGTCTCCTCTCCCCAAGAGCCATCCCTTCTCGCTTGAAGGCCTTCCGGGCTCTGCCTTCTCCTTTTCTGCCCAAGAAATCCCTCATGGACCAACAGAAGGGGCCTCTCACAGGGCGCTTCCCTCACCGCCTCTCCCCAAGCCAGGACTGAAGTGATCATTCCCGCCCCTGCGAATGTGCTTCTTGTAATACAGACTTTTCTAGGGAAGGGCCCAAATGAATAAGCATGCTCTTTCAGACCTGCCCCAGCCTCGGTGGCAGCTGAGCAGCCAGGTTGGGGCAGCGTGACCCCGTGCCTTAGGTGACTGAATCAGGAGAGGACATCGGACTCAGACCTGGCCTCTCTTGCTTAGAAACCGGGGCTGAGACCTGCTAGCAGGCCCTTGCTAAGTGCTTGAGGTGGGAGGGAGTCTAAACCTGGAGTGTGCATTCGAGGCCGCCTCCCCAATGCGCGCAGAAGCAGGGCAAGCTCAGTTCTCGACAACTTACCAGTGACTCATTCTCGTCATCACATGACCCCTGGTCCAACATCCTGCTACTCAGGGATGGGAGGCCCCTGCATCCCTACAACCCAACCAGTCTCCTGGTGTGAGCCAGCCCAGATGGGCTTCCAACACCGCCCGCACCCCAGTCCTAAAAAGGCGCTCTGTTTATAGTGCTCACGCCCGATACAGCAGTCAGCGGTCTCTAAACTCGAGTAACAGTCAACCCACATGGGACATCGGTGCTGTCCCCCCTCAGCCACGTCTCACTGCAGACACAACAAAGTGGCCACAGCCCTCAGTCTGGGCCTCCCGGCCACCACCACACTGGTCCAGGTGGCCACAAAGAAATGAGCTGGAGAAGGCACACAAGAGGAAAGTTATTGGCCATCTGTGTTCTGGACAGGCGCCCACTTGGAAGAAGGTCCTTTTCAAGGTCGGAACCACAGTGGTCAGCTCTGTGCTGCACATGAGCTCAGCACGAAGTAATGCAGCCTGGAGGACGCACCGTGACCGCTAGACCCGAGGGCTCGTTCTCGCCTCTACACCTGCCCAGCTTAGCCCCATGGGAATCTAGAAAGGAGTCACTCTTTCCCCTCCTAAGAAACCAGGTAAGGAGCTGAGTCAGGACAGAAGGAGCTGCAATCCCGGTGGGTGTCTGACTCTCGGGCACACGCACACAACCTGTCTCTCCGCCTGCCTGTAACGTGTCCTTCTTTTCCATCCCCGGGGATGCGTTCATGTGGAGCAGGGTGGCCCAGTCCTCACAGAATCAGGGCACCCTGTTCTCTCCGCCTCATGACCTAACCACACACGTTCACAAAGTGGGCCTGCTCACTTGTTCGTACATCATTTTCCCAGTTGGTCCGTAGTTCATGACCAACTTATTTCCACGGTGGAAAGAAAGAAGGACCTAATGAGCGTATGGCGACCTGTAAACTCAGGAGCCGCGCATCCTGTACACCTAAGGACAGGTAAACTCCGGGAAACCTGGAACTTTTGGGAACCGCGTCTGCCCCAGCACCGCCAGCAGCGGTCCTCCCTGCTCTTCACATTTCATCCCCACGGGCTCCTCCTCCTCCAACCAGAGCAAACAGTCTTTCTGGCAGCCTCGATAGACGATGATTAGCAAACAGGCAAAAAAAAAAAAAACAAGAGAGAGCATCTTAAAGTTCAGTAACATACCAACTCCATCAACTGTCTGAGCTGACCGATCTCCTCCGGCAGCGAACCCAGTTTGTTGTTACTGGCGATCAGGACTCTGAGAGGCAGGGCGCACAGGCAGGCGGGCAGGGTGGACAGCTGGTTCCGGCTGCAGAGACAACACAACGGGGACACGCGTGAGCAGGGCGGGCCGCTGTGAGCGAGCGGGGATGCGGGGTGAGCGGCCAAGACATTTCACAAAAGTAAGAGCCCAGAGGAGTTTCTGGATACGTAAATAACGCAGACCTCATGTGCATAAGGAAAGAAAACACAGGTCACAAAAAGAGAGGCACCATTCTGAGATATCAACCCCCCCTCCCCCAACACAAGGAACCCTGCCTGGCCGTCAGGGGACAGGTGGGGGTGTGCCCTGCACTGCCAAGAGCAACAGGACACTGGGGCCAAGTGGTACCTTCCCGACAATGTGAACAGGAAAGTCTGCGAGGACCAAAGCCTCCAGCACAGGAGGGCATCGGCCCGTCTGTTTTAGCCGTGATGGAGACAGCATTTTCCTGCAGCTCACAGAACCACTGGCCAATTCCCAGCCTTCTGACTCCCTGGGGTTAAAGTCTGTTTCCATATGTGTTAGAGAGCTAATTTTTTTAAAAAAAGAAAAGAAAAAAGGAATCGTCACTGCCGAGTATTCCAAGATGGGCAGATACTGAAGAAGTGAAACCTAGGAGTCGCCCATTCTTACAAGGCAGCCCCTTAGCCCTGCCCCTCCCTCCCCACCCCCACCATGAAGGGCCCCTTCCTGCTCTCAAGCGAGGACACAGATGGGTTTCAGCTTCCTTTTCCCTCCCGGCCACTCTGCTGAGGAAGCCAACAGCCAGGCGGCAAAACTCCCAAAGCTCCGAGCGTCATGGCGCTGCACCTACTTAGACGGCAAAGGTCGTGGTGCCGCGCACGTGTGTGTGTGTGTGTGTGTGTGGTGCACGTGATATCTGTGGGTGCGAGGGGGTGACACAGATGGGCTGCCAGCACCACCAAATGTGACCAGTGGCCATTTGGGGGGCGGTAGGTACAATGAGAGGTTTCTATCATTAGGAGGTAAATAGTACAATAAAAAGATAAACTGCATAGGAGACTGGTTACATGGTTGCTTGTATGTGTGAGAATGCACTGAGGTGCACACTTGTGGTCTGGGTACTTTTCTGTATGTGTTGCACAGATTTCCACTGAAGGGCTCACTCCTCGTGTGAGTGGGCGGGGAATCTGGCCAGCCAAAGGGCGCCTCCAGCTGACGGGCGCGTGAATAGCAGGTGCTGTGCTCAGGAAAGCACCTAAGGCGGGTGCTCCGCTGTAACCCACCCTCCACCCCGACATCTCTTTGCTCCTGGCCCCCAGAGCCCCGGTAATGAGGTTTTAGTGAGAAAAGACTCAGCCACGTCTCCCCTCCGTGGCCCAGATCCAAAAAGAAAGCTATTTCCAGAAAGGAGCGCAAGGAGGAGAGAACTTTATGAGGGTCCAGGGGGCAGGGAAGAGACTGAGAGCCTTTGGGGGAGGTGGGTGGGGGATGGAGAGGGGGCTTCCAGCTCGAGAAGGAACAGCTGGCTCCTGGTTAGGGTGACAGACGAGAATGAGGCTGGTGGGCCCACCCTGGCACCCTCTCCTGGTCCCTGGGGACAGCAGCAGGAGAAACTAGGGCTACCAGCCTGTCCAACTGTCCTCTCAGCTCCACCTGCCACCCTGTCTGATGCGCAGGAGCCCAGTGGGGCACCTCCCGGAGAAGGAGGAGGTGCCCAGCCTCTGGGTGCCCTGCTGGGAGAACAGGGCAAACAGGTCTTCAAAAAGATTAGCTCCTGACAAGAGAACTCCATTTCTCAAAAGGTGGCAAGTAAACAATTTGGGATGTAATTTGTGCCTATAAAATATTTATTAATACGTTATTATTAGTTTGATATTGCATGGTTTATTCCTGCCAGAATTCTTCCAGGGTGGGCGCTGATTTAAAATAAAATCAAATTTAAGCTTCTGAAAGCATCTAGTTTCTTTGCTGGGGAAGAATGCTATTTACGCTAAACGCTGCTGATGGAATCACCATTTATTTATGCCCCCTACAGTCCTGTATTTAATCACCGGCAGGCAAATAAGACACCAGGACTTCAGCCCCAAGACAACACGCGTGGAGCTGGGGCACACTTCTGCTACTGCACCCATCTGTCCCCTCAGCCTGTCCTGGACAGGTTTGCTCACAGGATGTCCCCGTGTCACCTGTAACTTGCCCCGTAAAAAAGGAAATACACATGCACACCAAACCCCGTTATCTCTCCCGAAAATGTTCACGAAGGAGAGGAGAGGCTGGGTTCCCTCTGATCCTCTGGCCACATGGGCAGCTGGGCGCTGGAAGCCCCTCGCCCGACAGCAATCTTTCTCCAGCAAGTTCAGAGCCCCAGGCTGCAGCCCACCCCCCCACCCCCACTCGTCTCTGGTGGGCCTGGGAGCCGTGAGCAGGCCCGGCGAGGAGGGGAGGTGTAACAGAAAGGCCATGCAATGTCTGCTAAGGTGATGGCCAGCGTTATCCTCCAATCAAGCCTGGGGGCCACATCTGAAGCAAAATTTAAACGAAGACGAACTCTTTATGCAAGAGTCAGTAACTGGGGGAAGAGGGCCGCTCACTCAGCGCAAGTCACAGATTCGGCTGCGGGGGCCGGGGGCTTCCTGCATCCCAGAGCCCAGCCGCCCAGCATCCCTGCCCAGTCTGGGGAGAGGAGGGTGCAGGGGCAGCGGGGAGGGGTGGACGGGGCAGGGGCTTTTCCCAAAGCTGCGGCTAATGCCTGTCCCCCATCCTTCTCCGCTGATCGACTCTCTGTTAGACTTATCTATTTCCTCCTTCCACCGCGGAGCAAGGCAGCTAGCTCAACACAGCGAGAACCTGGTGAGAGCCTAAGTGTGCAAGATAAACTTCCCTCGGTTTCAAGTCCCTAGCAAACCACGGAATTTCAGGCCAAACAAACTACGTACCTATTTCCAGCCTGGAGAACCAAGAGCAGCCTGTGTAATCACATGAGTAACTTTTCTCACTCATCTTCTCCAATTCCAGGGTCCTACCATTTCTCTGGGAAACCGTGATCCCTGGGAACCACCCCCCACCATCACTGACTTCTCGGTGTGCCAAGAGAAACAGAAATAATGGTGTGAAATCATCAACCATCACAAATCTATTAAGAAAATGTCAGGGGGGGGGGGAAGTGCTGGTGGGAAAAAGGAGACAACTGTACTTGAACAACAATTTAAAAAGTCACAGTAAGCCACGTCCCGAGGGCCACAGAGGAAGCAGGCCAGGTTTCCCCGCGGGGCACCCAGGGCGGCTCACCCTGGAGGGCTCTCAGCCCGGGAGGGGCAGGAACCAGTAGCTCCTTCTGTGCCCAGCACACAGGGATTACACTGTAGCCAAGAAAGTTTCCTTTCTCCCGAGACACCTCACCCAACAGTGTTTTCATGTTCTTTTTGCGTACCCTACGCAACTTTCATTGAAGCCACGGTAACTCTTCCCTGTTTTGCACACGACACTTGACTGCTGTCTTCCTGCACGCGCCATCGTGAACCACATCCAGAGAGAACCGTTTCCTCTCCTGCTTAGGTCGGCTTCAATTTCGTAGCTATAAAAACCCGAGATGTAACTCTAATACTATTTTCCATAAAAGTATTCCTCTCAAATGAGATTGTGTACAGGCGTAAAGTCTGGGAGTCCACGTTGAAATCTAACTGTGGCAGCAGTTGCGCCCCCTACAGCTTGAGTGTGGCAATCATTCGGAGACCGAGCGCGTTGCAAACCTGGGGGGAACCCAGCATCCTGGTTTCGAGGGAATCTTGAGCCACTCCTTGAACACTACAGCGACCCGTTCCACCCAGACACGGAGGCCACAGTTTGAGAAGGAAAAGGGTCTGCTTTAGAAAAGAGAGCGGAAAGAAAAGCAAGCTGCAAACGGTGAGTTTCTGAGCCCCGCTCAGGGCTCAGGCACGGCGCTGCACTGGCCTCGGGCAGGGCATCCCCGCTGCACATACCGGCACCATATTTGGCCACTACCCTGAGCTGGTTTCCCACGGTAGCAGCCTGTCGGTCTCCTCTGGAGCATAAACAAAGCCTTTCTTAAAATATCCCATTCTACGCCCCTCACGGTCAGCCAGGGCCACTACCAATGTCTGCAATTCGACTTCCAAGTGCAGTGATGGGTACCTGGCCCCTCCTCTGTCACTCCTCCTCCTTTTTTTCTGAGCGCTTTTCAATTCACAGGGCGGAGACTCTGGCTTGCTGTCACCGAGACGGTGCACCTACCTGTCCTGCCTTCTCCTCCAAGCCACTCCACCAAGGCCATGGAATTATATGCTTTTGCTTTAACTTTTCTTCCCCAGAAATAAAGGGATACCGATGCTAACTTCAAGGAGAACAGAACACTCAGATCAACTTTTACCCAGGGACACTGAGTTAATAAAACAAGATGTAATAAAGCCCTGGCCGGATGGCTCTGCTGATTACAGAGTGTCGCCCTGTGCACCAAAAGGTTGCAGGTTCAATTCCCAGGCAAGGCACACACCCAGGTTGCAGGTTTGACCCCCAGTGGGGACATGTGCCAGAGGCACCCGTTTGGTCTCTCTCTCCCCCACCTCCCTCTCTCTCTAAAAATCACCCCCGGGTGAGGATTTTTTAAAAGTAATAAAAATTAAGATGCCTAAACATTATCATTTGCTTCACCCTCGATTTCTGAGACTTTTGAATGGGCCGTGTAGACTGGCATGCAGGTTGGTAAGTCTACGCATATTCTCTTTCTCCCACTTGCCCTCTGAGGAAAGGAGCCTCCACAGAACTTCTACCATGGGGTTGACCATCGCTGATAATTCAGTTCCACTTAACCACTCCAATGCTTTTTACAAACCATACTCCAAAACCCACTTCCTTCACTCAAGGACCAGACTGTAACTTGTAGGCTCTGCCACAAAACTTGACTGCACCAAACTCGACAAACATTTCTCAGGTTGTTAGTACAGATGAGGTGCTGTGCTAGGCACGCCCGCAATTATCGCTTTACTTATGTTCACATGAGTTCACTTACGTATCACTTTACTTACGTTTACTGATGCAACATCAGCATCCCACCTCCTACTGTTCAGACTCAAGAGTGGACCTTGCTCAGAAAAGTTAAAAAACCTGCTCCCAGGTGCCTCGTCAGTCTGTGCCGTGGTTTGAAACCAGGCGGTTCGGACGTCAGCTCCAGGTCAGTGATCGGCCCTCCATGTAACCCAGCCTCTTCTCATTTACCGTGGAACCAGTGGGAGGGCCCAGAATTCCCAACAGGAGGCAACGAAGCCCCAGGCGGGTAGGTCAACGGCTGAGTTATACATGGAGGAGAGAGTTGGACCTCATTTCTGAGACTCCACGCTGGGATAACAGAGGAAAGCAACAGGAGCCTGGAGAGGAACAAGGATCCAAGANGCAGGTTGGTAAGTCTACGCATATTCTCTTTCTCTCACTTGCCCTCTGAGGAAAGGAGCCTCCACAGAACTTCTACCATGGGGTTGACCATCACTGATAACTCAGTTCCACTTAACCACTCCAATGCTTTTTACAAACCATACTCCAAAACCCACTTCCTTCACTCAAGGACCAGACTGTAACTCGTACGCTCTGCCACAAAACTTGACTGCACCAAACTCGACAAACATTTCTCAGGTTGTTAGTACAGATGAGGTGCTGTGCTAGGCACGCCCGCAATTATCGCTTTACTTATGTTCACATGAGTTCACTTACGTATCACTTTACTTACGTTTACTGATGCAACATCAGCATCCCACCTCCTACTGTTCAGACTCAAGAGTGGACCTTGCTCAGAAAAGTTTAAAAACCTGCTCCCGGGTGCCTCGTCAGTCTGTGCCGTGGTCTGAAACCAGGCGGTTCGGACGTCAGCTCCAGGTCTGTGATCGGCCCTCCATGTAACCCAGCCTCTTCTCATTTACCGTGGAACCAGTGGGAGGGCCCAGAATTCCCAACAGGAGGCAACGAAGCCCCAGGCAGGTAGGTCAACGGCTGAGTTATACGTGGAGGAAAGAGTTGGACCTCATTTCTGAGACTCCACGCTGGGATACCAGAGGAAAGCAACAGGAGCCTGGGGAGGAACACGGATCCAAAAGTCCCAGTTGAAGAAAGAAGGAAATGGGCTTCGTGGGACGCATGCCGAACACTGAGGAGTGGATGGGCGTCTGAGAGACCCCGAATGTTGGACAGAGGGGGAAATGAGGGTTTGTGCTTAAACGGGCTGGGCACATGGAGACTCTGTCAGAGCCACACAAGGCATGAGGTTCGGGAGGGAAGGTTTCAGGCCCAAGGGCCGCACTCTGGGGAAGGCTCAGCCTTCAGGTGCAGGAAGAGAAACAGCACCCAGCCCCGGAGCAGAGAAGAAACAGAGACCGACAGAGAAGTGGGCGGGAAAGCACGTACCCGAAGCCAAAATGACTGTTGGGAGAGTCTGAAAACATTCTCCCACCGCCCTCCAAGAAAAGTTCCATCGGAAAGAAAAGGAGCTGGTGAGAAGGAAAAGCCTTGAGCAAATGTCACAAAGAATTAACAAATAGGCAGACTGACTGCCGGGGAATGAGTGATGTCACACTCCTTCTGGTCTGAAATAAATTACACACTGCAATCAGATAATGAACAGACGAGTAAACATTTATCTATGTTTAAAAGGTGCTAAATAAAGAAGCAAGCAGCCTGGATGATAGCTGTGTGCAACACACTTCATGCTGTATTACATCCTGGGCCTTTCTCTTTTCTACTTGTTTCTCAGCCTGCCTTTTAAAACATTCGGGCCACACCGATTAGGTGGCCCCTGAACATGACATCATGACATGCTCTCCGTCCTCATCTTTTCCTCAGATGTAACGTCAGTTCCTGGAGGTTCTTCGTGTGACAAACCCTCTTTGTTTCCAAACCAGGGCGCTGAAAAGCGCTATTATGAGGCCCGGTAACAGGTGGGCCTCCCGAAAAGAGAGAAGCGTTAGGAGTTGCTTGGCGGGTCGCATCATCGATCAGCACGATATGTGAACTTTTTTCTAAAAAGCCTACCCGTTAACATTCAACGTTTCCACAGAGTGTATTTTGGGGACCTGACACCCACCCAAGGGGACCCCTGAGGTTGGAAACAAATGACACTCTTTCTCCGACAGAGTCTAGGGGGTAACCTTTCTCCAGATCTGTCGCTCCCGAGTCATGAACGGACGAACCAATCGCCGAGTAGCATGGACCGGTTTTCGTAAACTGTTTTCCCATTCCTTTCCGCTACGGCTGCCAGGTGCCAAACGGGGTGTCTGCAAGCACCGCCTGGTGTCACGAGGTTAATGCCAGTGAGTGGAGACTCGTGGATGGCCCAGTTCCGGGCGATCCACCGCCGCTCGTGGCCGATCCGCCTGATTACGTGCATCTCCCCATTCAAACGAGAGGATCTCGTTCCCTCTGTCCCGCTAGTCCGTCTGGTGGTCCAGCAAACGCTCAGGCACTCCGGGGAAGGACAGGAGATGAGCACACGCCTCACAGAGCAACCTGCTCTGGTCGCCGCTCCACCCTTCGTCTCCTGAACGCCCCAGCTCTGCCGTCTTTCGAGAGAAAGAACCGCGGGATATGTACTTACGTTTGACTAGAGATCTCTGTCCTGAACAAGCGCCACTTGAAAATCTGTTTCTCATTATTTTACCCAGATTTCCCTCCCTGAGTTTGCCGAGCACAGGCCTTCCTTTCGGAAGCAGGGCATCGTTATTTTTAATATCATATTCTGCGACTTAACAGCCACGGTGGCATGTGTGTTCCTTTTGAAAAGGAAGTGATGCATTGAAATGGGGACCGGGGACTAGGAAAATCAGTGCTGTGTCTCTTTCCTGAAACGCCACTCTGCCACAAACTTTTCTTATGCATCCGGTTACTGCAACATTACCAATAAGCAAGCAAGACCACCGGGAGGGCCCAGGGGAAGCCTGGCCTGGCCATTCGGCCTGGGGATGGCAGTCAAAGCTACCTGCCTAAAGCCCTAACTCCATGAGAAGAAGGGAAGAAGGAGGATGCTAACGAGACAAAAAGGGCAGAGTTCAACAAAGACAAGACTGAAGATTACGAAGTCAAATTTTCACAAACTCCAAATTAAGGGGCCAAGGCTTCCAGATTACCTCTCAGCCAGTTTGCAATCGAATAACCAAAACAACTCATAGAAACTTACTGGCAAGTCAAAGTTTTTTCAGCCCACCAACCAAGTATACTATTAAAAGATTAAGACACCTGGCTTAACAGCTGAGTTGGTTAGAGTGTCATCTTGATACACCAAGGTTGCAGGCTCGATCCCCGGTCAGGGCACATACAAAAAACCACCGATGAGTGTATAAATAAGCGGAACAACAGAACAATGCTTCCTTCTCTCCCTCTCTCTCAAAATGAATACACTGAAAAGATAAGAGAGGGCGTAAAGTTTCACGACTGAGTCAAAACGTGTGGCCCCTGCACTCCACACTCCGCTCACAAAGAGTCTTTTCAGTGAAAGACTCCGACGGCACCACACTTCCCCTGCAGGCAAAGCACTGCTGACCTTCCACGCTCGATGTGTTCAAAGGCATTCTTGTGCTTGCACACCACCTCCAACATACAGAAATGAGAACTCTAAAAGAGATTAAGGAATCTGAACGAGAGCATTGGAGGTCCAACATCCAGCAACCAGGGAGAACCCAAAGAAGATGGAAATAACAGTGCAACATTAAAACATAAAACGGCTCAAATATGTTAGAGTGGATGAGAGCCAGGCACCTTCACACTCAGGAAGGAAAATAAGGTGTACAGCAAAGTAAGTAAAAATTGTATAATACACATAGGATGAAGTTCAGATGCGCCAAAGACAAAGGGAAGAGATAAAAGGGGGGATGTGGGAGGTTTTTGTGCAAACCCGAAACATTTAGACTAGCAGGAAAGAATTTCTCTGTAGCAAAACAGAGGGCGGAAAACATAATCTCTTTAAACACAATACAAAGAATTGCCAGCTTAAAACGTTATATTAATGTAACCTAAAACTTTGTACTAATAATTTGAAACTTCTTTCAAAGATGGGGGATCGAAGGCATTTCAGGAAAAGACTGCATTTATCATAAACATACCTTCACCAAATGAACTTCTTAAAAATGCACGTTAGAAAGAAGAGCAGACTCTGAAAATAGTGAGATAAAATAAGAAGAGGGAGCAAAGAATCCGGCACAAATAGGGGTGACCGCTAATAAGCACTGGTTGACTAAAAGCAAGGGAAACACCAAGGTAGACCTAAAATAAGGAATAAAAATAATATTTAAGTTTGGAGACAGGAGCTTGCAATTTATGCTTTCTATAAATGCTGTTACATTGGGGAAGATAGCATAACTTTAAAAATCTACCCTACAGAAAATTTATGGGCCAAGGAAGTGATACAAAAAATTTGAAGATTTAGGAGTGACTTAAAAAATACTACATATTAAAATTTTTAGAAACTTCCGCCAAGATGGAGGCATAGGTGGAAACACCGTGCCTTCTCCCACAACCAAGTTTGAATACAACAAAAGTTTTGGAGAACTAGGACACACCCAGAGACTAGAAAACGGAATTATACGGAAGTCCGACAGCTACGAACCCTTCAACGGGACGGTAAGAGAGGCAGAGCCAGCAGCGGAGCTGGGTCGGGCAGCACAGAACCAGTTGGGGTGTGGGGCAGACTGACCAAGGTCGCACGTTCGCGCACAGTGAGACGGACCACGCAGGCCCCAGGGGGCGAACCCAGTGGTGGAGGGCTGACAGCGGTGGCACACTCGTGTGCAGTAGAACAAAACTCGTGGGCCTGGTGACGGTGGTAGCTGTGGTGCCCGTGGGGGTCGCGGCAGCAGGCAGCAGAGGGAAGCCATTGTCCCTCTTTGACCCCGCCCCCACATACGACGTCACAACCCAGCGACTGAGTTGCCCTGCTCTGGCGAAAACCTAGGGCTCCATTCCTGCTACTTAACAGGCACGAACAGCCCAAAAGATGGTGCAAGAAGAACTCAAAGTCCCAGAGCCAATAACTCTAAGCGACCAACAGATTGCCAGCCTCTCAGAAGCACAATTCAAGACACTATTTATCAGGATGCTCACAGAACTGGTAGATTATAGTCACAAATTAGAGGAACATATGAAGGCTAAACTAATTGAAATGAAGGGAGATGTCCAGGAAACCAACAGCGATGGAAAGGAAACTGGGACTCAAATCAATGGAATGGACCAGAAGGAAGAACGAAACATCCCACCAGAAAGGAATGAAGAAATGAGAATTCAAAACAATGAGGAGAGGCTTAGGAACCTCCAGGACATCTTTAAACGTTCCAACATCCGGATTATAGGGGTACCAGAAGGGGGAAAGAAACAGCCACGAGTGGAACAGTTATTTGAACAAATAATAAAGGAGAACTTCCCCAGTCTGGCACAGGAAATAGACTTCCAGGAAATCCAGGAAGCTCAGAGAGTGCCAAAGAAGTTGGACCCAAGAAGGAACACACCAAGGCACATCATAATTACATTAGCCAAGACTAAAATGAAGGAGAGAATCCTAGAAGCAGCAAGGGATAAGGGGACAGTCACCTACAAAGGAGTACCCATCAGACTGTCAGCGGATTTCTCAAAAGAGACCTTACAGGCAAGAAGGGGCTGGAAAGAAGTATTCCAAGTCATGAAATCCAAAGACCTACAGCCAAGATTGCTTTATCCAGCAAAACTTTCATTTAGAATGGAAGGACAGATAAAGTGCTTCTCAGATAAGGTCAAGTTCAAGGAGTTCATCATCACCAAGCCCTTATTATATGAAATGCTAAAGGGACTTATATAAGAAAAAGAAGATGAAAAATATGAACAGTGAAAGGACAGCAAACACACAGTTATTAACAACCACACCTAAAACAAAAGCAAACCAAGAGGACAGCTAGATCAGGAGTGGAACCATAGAAATGAAGAACACATGGAGGGTTAGAAACAGGGGGGTGGGAGGAGGAGAAGGGGGGAGAAGGCACAGAAAATAGCATAGATGGTAGGTAGAAAATAGATAGGGGGGAGGGCAAGAATAGTGGGGGAAATATAGAATCTAAAGAAATTGAGAGACGTGGTTATAAACTAAGGGGGGAGAATAGTCGGGGAGGGAGTGTGCGGGTGGAGGGGAATGAAGGGGGGGAATAGAACAACTGTAATGGTATAATCAATAAAATATATTTAAAAAAAGAATATAAAAAAAATTTTTAGGCATCAGCTGAAACACCAAGCATGGCGCAATCCCTGGCCCTAAAGGCATCCATAAAACACAAAATTAACTAAAACTTAATAAGCTAAATATTCAAAACTCGAGGAATTAGAAAAATAATAAACGTATAAGAAAATGTTGGAAAAGATGATACGTAAAATTTACATTTTATTTATGTATCAAAAATTAAAGACATTGAAAATAAAAAACCAAAAGGATGAGAATTGTCACCATGAATAATTGTTTTAAATACAAAATTAAGACAAATGTCTGAAAAAATAAAGAAAGGAAAGCAACATGTGCATTGACAGTACTGCAAATCAATGGGGGAACCAACTGTAAATGCAGTGAAAGGCTTTTGAGTCACAAAGGCCTCCCCCTATTAAATGTTGAGTTGGTCCCCTGGAAAATTTTCTAACCGGCTTGACAGCTACGACTCTGTGCTGGGGGCACAGCCCGCAAGGAAGCGCAGCGTCTGAGGAGGTAGCAGAGGTGGAGGTGCTGAGCCAACAGTATCTGGCCAAGAAATACATTCCCCTAATTTCTATTAGTCTCACTTACGAAGCCATTTCCGATCTACAGTAACGGCTGTGGAAGGGCCCCCCCGGGAGTGTCCCAAATCCCCACACCTCCTTCCATGCGTCTCAGCCCTCCTTGTCTTTCTTCTCCGCCTTGCTCCTACGGCACCTGTTAGGAGCGCGGTCAACTCGAATGTCGTTAGAGGGCACATGAGAAGCTGACCCCTGACGAAACGGCCATGTTTCAAAAGCCTTTTGTCTGTTCTGGTTAGAAAAATAAACATACAGCTTGTTCATGTGAGCCTGCAGAAAGAACTGGGAGAATCACTGTAAGCAAAAAAAAAAGAAAGAAAGAAAAGAAACACAAACTATACAGTAAATTAGAAGTAGGTCTTTACTCCATCTTAAAGCAAACCTGCTGCACAAAGATCTTAAAAAACTCTCTGAAGATCAGAAGCAGAGCTGAAAACAAAACCAGGACGTTCTGCCAGCAACCTAGCTCTCAAAGTCATAATGTGCCTTTTGGGTCCTGCTGCCTTTTTTTTTCTCCCAATATAAACACTGAGCTACAGCAACGTCTATAACCAGGTGGCGTGCACCAGGGAAAAATCCTCATCAGAAGCCTTGCCAAGTGCCGGGCCAAATGAAAAGGGATGGAATCCGATAAGGCTCCACCTTGGAAACCCACACCCAGAAAGTCCATGAGAAAAGGCGAGGCTTTGGCCAAACCCCGGCGGCCACTGCCCACCTCACTCTGCTCAGACAAGGTTTTCAAGTTTTAAGACGACACAACAGCTTGGTGTCTTCCTGTCATTTCACAAAACAAGGTGGTTCCCAAAGGCCAGTCCCGAAATATGTGAAGTACTCTCCTTTTTTCCCCCTTGGCAGGGGATAAGAAATATCTTCTTAAAAAGATGTAGGAGTTACAAGTGTGTCTCGCACTGAGCAGAACACCTCACATTCCCCAGCGAGGAAGACACTGTTTTATCGGTGCCCAGAGAGAAGAAATGCTACCATGTAGTGGACACTTTCTTCGGAAATGTCCCTGCAAAGGAGCCTGAGGAGTAAAATGAAACCCTCAGGAACAATGAAAACGAATTCATTCACAAGAAGAAAATATAAAATCTCTATTTGTAACAATATAAAAAGCTGTATACGGCCCCTCTGGCGGACAGGACGCCACTTCAGTCCCTCCAACAGAGCTCTACTCTGAGGGTTAAAGATTATTTCTCCGAACGGCCCCCCACACAGGCAGGAATGTGGGGATACAGGTTACACAGCCAGGAAGCAGGCAGGCTCCTCCAGCACATTGTTTAGCAGCCAAAAAGGATGCCAAGCTTCAGACAAAGCAGTCGAAACAGAGATGTTAAAAAAAAAAAAAAAACCCGTCCTCTTCTCTACAAGCAATGCCTCCGACTCCATTCCCATTGCTTTGGGAAAGAAGGGAATTCCAGTGAGGAAGCCAGCTCCTAGCTCTGCGTATTCACCCTGGGAAAGCACAGCCAGCCACCAAGAGTCCTGGAAGCAATGCGATCGGAGGCTGTAAAGAACTTTCATTTTTTGGCAGCTTGTCCTATTCCTGAACTGCTCCAAGATGGCACTTGCAAGCTAAGGCCCCTATTCTTAGAGCCACAACACCCCTGAGGGTGCCAAGAGCTTTCCTCCTCTGTGTTAGTCTGTGTTCTGAAGGCCCGTCTCCTCCAGGCCCGTCGTGAACAACAGCCTCTGCAAGGTCTTAAAATAGGTTCCCAACTTCGTGAGGATTTCCTGTGGAACTCAGGTTCAAAAACATTTGTTCCTCTATAGGAACAGATCCCGCTTAAGCACTTTTATTGTTCCTGGCCCCGTTCCTGTCCATAAAGACACTACATAGCTGTCGTTGCAAGCGCGGAGAGGCGAAGCTTAAAAGGTGAGATCCTTCGCACACGGTCTACATCGAGAGCACAAAATCCATGTTTTCCACAAGTACGACCTTTCTCGGTCACGAGAAGAAATGCAGAAAACATTGGTTTTTACCTGCACTTAACAGTGAAGTTTTGTTTTTGTTTCTGTTTTGTTTTTTAACTTGTGCCCATGACACCCACCTCTATCCAAGACAGGAATTGGGTTCCGGGCACTGTGCAACCATTTGACATTTAAAGATAACATCCCTGAGAGATCCTATGCGCCAAGAAGCCGGGTCAGGGCAGTGACACGTCACCGCCACTCCCATCATCTTTGTTGTCATCGCTGTCCCCATCGGCATCAAATATTTATGGCTTTACTCTGCTGGGAAACCCAACATATCTCCGAGGACATCATCCATACTAAATGGCTTCTGTACATGCAAAAGTAGCTTCATCTGGCATCTCTCCTACTTTGAAGCACACACAGGGAGTCATGTCCACATGAGATTTATTTTAAAAGAGAAGAAAATATTAACTATAGCAACACCATGTTGGGCTTTAAGAGTAGAAACGTGAAAACTACCAATGTGAAAAGCAGCTTTTCGGTACCCTCCCCACCGAACAGTGTTCGACTCCTAGTTCATAGAAATGTGGGGAGCAATTCTAAGTCCCGCAGAGAAGAAAGTGTTTGCAGGGACTTATTTCTCAAACCGGACAGACTTGCCTGTTTGTTCAAGCTCTTTCAGAATGTGTTGTCTAAGACTCGCCCAGGTCAAGTTCGTGCTCAAAGGCAGTTTACAGCAGCATTTCTCTAACGCCCTGAAGTTCAGGTCGCCTCCCCACTACATCTGATCAAGGGATAGCGCCCTGATTGGAGTACATCCCATCTAGAACGTGAGGGTTCTTTGACCCAGTGTCCCATTTATAACACCACAGAAAGGACACTGGATGGAAGGCAACTTAGAAGCTCTCCCTAGGCAGTATGTTTGCAGCGTCCGGGGTCCCTTGCTTCTTTCTCAAGTGCCATATTTTACCGTGTATGATGCGTACTTTCTGCCCAATTTTTTTAGGCAAAAATAAGGATATGCATTATACCTGGGTAGTGCTAATTCTGTATCTATATAAATTTATTTATGCTTCTGTGTTTAAAAGCATAACTCTAGAAAGCAATAATGAATCCATATGCAAAACGATATCCTATAACACAATCATTGGTTTCATACATAAATAAAGAACTGAATCAAAAAATTTAAAGTTTTTTTTCCTGGAAGTTTGGGACAGAAACAGGGATGCGCATTATACATGGCAAAATACAGTGAATGGGCTAACAGCCTCTCCCCTAAAGGCCAAAAGTCTGCACAAGCCCACTGAGCCTCTTCACCCAACCAAAGAAGAAATACACTTTATCCCATCGTCTTAATTTTCATAAAGGGCAGAAAAGACATGAAAAGGCCACCATGCCCAACCCTGGCGGACGTGGAAGGGACATATGCCACGGTCGCGCACAAACACTGTAGTCTGAACAACTCCTGGTTGTCGGGAGTGGCTGGGGGGGTGGTTGTTCAGGGACAGCAAGACCTCACAGACCCAGCACCACCACCATGCAGATGACATCACTCAACATCCTAGAAGTCTGGCAATTTAATGAGATGGCCCTGGTATTTTTTAGCAATTATTACATCTTTGACAAGAAACATGTGTGACCACCCCCTGCCATTTCACAGGTGACAAATCTTTTAGGCAAATACAGCAGTCTACCTCAAAGTACTCCCAGAGAAATAACCCAGTTTCAAGAGTCCAATTCCTAGAGGATATGTTTTACTAAACCCGATATTCAAGCTGGAGCTAAAGGCCTTACAACCTAATAAACCAGGGCACCATCTCCTGGTCACTCCTGGCCCTCCTACTTCATGTCCATGAGGTAAATTTGATAGAGGGTATCATAAGAGTTTAAAGGATGCACATACATTTTTCTTTCATTTTATTTCTATCCTTGCCCCAAGACACACTTACTGATTTTAGAGAGAAGGCAAGGAAGAGAGCGAGGGAGAGAAATATCGGTTGGTTGCCTCTTGTTCACGCCCCAACTGGAGACAAAACCTGCAACGCAGGTTTGTCCCCTGACCAGGAATCGAACCTGTGACTTTTCAGTTCACATGATTATGCCCAACCAACCAAGCCACATCGGCTAGGGCCATACATTCATAATCTACCCTGGTACAATACCTCTAAAAAATAAGAGCCATCCTTCTTCTTAACTTTCTCCATTTAGTTATCAACTCCTTCAAAGAGCCATAACTCGACACTAGAGACAAGGTCAGACATCGAAGCCTATAAGAATTTTTATGAGCTTCTTTAAGCCAAACTGATGACAACTGCCAGGAAGCAACATCTCAATGGACTGAGAAAATGCTCAGGAAAATGACAGTTTTGCTCCTTATTTATACATTAGAATCAAAGGGGAACACATAAGAGGGTTTCATTGTATTTAGCTAGAAAAGAAGAGCAAAGAGAACTAGACCTTGAACTTCATAAACTGGGGAGCATAAGCCTGCTTGCTAGTCAATACGCTGGAGGTTCACACCCCAAGGGACCACAGCATTGCTCTGCCAAGTGGATTAACACCCCTCCCTCCCCCCCTCAGTGCCTGAGTGTTGGGGGTGCAGGGGGCAGTGCTGAACCACAGAGGCCCATCAATCTACCCAGGTGATGAACCCCCTTCCAAGCCTGTGAAAGCTCGAGAAGTTCACTGGTTCTTTTGAAAGGCACCTGGTCCATCCCAAACTGTCTGTCTGTCTCTCCTTCCCCTCTGCTCCCACCCAGTAGTGTGCTCCCGTGCTCTCGCTCCCTAGCAGCTGCAGCTGTGGGGACTCCGCCGCTGGAGCAGCCGACACAAGCTAAGCTACTCGAATGGGCACTGAGACCGCTAAGCGGCCACCAGCAGGCTCCAAAGGACGGAGCCTGAACACGAAGCAGAAACTCCGGACACTGGCTTTTGCTCTGGCCTCGCAGCAGACACGGCTGGACTCTTCCTATGCTGAGACAGAAGGAGACAGGACAGGGGACACCCAGGGAGAAGCTTCTAGTTCCACACAAATAAAGGACGCCACACCACCATCTCCCGTGCGGGGGCGCTTGGGATGCTTTTCTCGTGACCCCGTGGAAGGGCCCGATTTCCACCACCAACGACATGGAATCCACTGGTGACAGATCCGGGAGGTGGCAGAAAGCAAAGCAGGAAAGTCTCTGGGATTGGGCAAAAAGTAAAGCAACAAACACACACTTCTTTCACATAGGTGAGTACAGGAGAGCTAACAGTTAACAATTAACACAAAAACAGTAAAACCAGGGGTTTTGCGGTCTCTGCTCCAGTGGAACACTGTGCCCTGGGGGGTCTGGAATAGGAAGTTACCTTGACACTCCAAAGGGACGTGACTGGAGATGCAAAAAGACAAGGGCTGGGCTCTGTGAAGGTCAAGATCGACCTCTACAGAGGAACATTTGGGCCTAGGGCACGACTACTGGCCCCGACTGGCCTTTGGTTAAGAAGTTTTCATTTCAGCGCATCCCCTGTGGTTACTTTCAGTTTCTCGAGTTTTTAAGACCACTGTGCAGGCCTCAGGTTTACCACGAGGCCCCCTTTTCACCCACAGAGCAGAGAAAAACAAAACAGAACAAAAATAACATCTACAAAGGGGAGAAAAGGTAGAGGCAGGCAATAAATTAAACCACCGCAGATAGAAAACAGTTTAAATGTGGGATATACAAAGGCCCCCTTACCTTTCTCCCTTTCCATTCCCCAGGAACTCATCGCCACACCCTGGGGATGGTGCGCCACACGGTCCCTGCCCCGCCACTGTCCCTTCCAATGGCTTCTCTCTGTTCTTGTCCCCAAGGGCCGGGAACCATATTCCAGAATGTTCTTTCCACCATTCTACTCTCAACTAGGCTCAACATGAAAACCATACCCAAAGCAATTCTATTACTGCTTTTGAAACAGAATACTTCACAGATTTTGAAATTAGATTACCTAATGTTTATAGAATTTTACGCTTGGTCTCACCCCAGAAGAAAAATGTCATCCAAAGCCAAGTTTCTCAGTGCATATGGACTTAATGCAAAGCTCCATCTGCTTACTCACACACAGGACCATTAGAGGTGAAAACGCCACGGCAGGACAGGAGGAGGTGTGGACCAACCGATAATTTCCCTCCAGAAATTTCCCCCAATGGGCTGGGCCAGGTGTTCTGGGGACGTCCTGGCCACCTCAGGCCATTCCAAAGAAACTGATGTTCTGCAGAGCTGGCACAGTTTGACCCGTTCTTATGCAAGAAAACTCCAACTGGTCAGATGGACTAGGAACCAGGGCAAATGAAAGCTCGATACATGATGAGGCCCTAGGTTATCCTAACAGTAACCTGTATCTTACTTACCAGAAAGAAGTTAAAGACACTTAAAATAGATGAGGGAGGACCCCCTCCAAAAAAGGAAGTATCTTCTGGAGGGCAGGCCCCTTGTAGTAGAGGCTTCCTGTGCTAGGTGAGTGTTCTAGGAGACCATCTGGATCAGTGGGCCAGCTGGTGTTGCTGTGAGAGGCTGCATTTGGCTTTGGCGAATGTTTTCGAAAGACTCTTTCAACACATTTGCCCATTCCATGATTTGTGATTTACGAGTGCACCTACCATACTGTGCTGAGTGTTCAGCAGTTTTGGACCAAACCCCCATGGTCTTCTTACTTCCCTCCTCCAAAATCTACACCAATACCTGAAGGCAATGCACCAAGAACCTCCAGGCACCAATGAGATAAAAAGGATACATGACGTTACATAAATTATTTTTAAAAAACAAAACACAACTCATCATATTCACATCCAGAAAAGTCTAGCACCGAAAACAATATGAATGGTTCCACAAATGGATTAGAAGATGTATTTCTTAAATGATATTTGTGTGATTTACTTCCAAGGGTGATGAGCAGTTTTCAGAGAGAAAACAACTGATAGGAATAAAAGCATCTTTCTATTTGAACTTTATTCCCACATTCAGAGTTCACCCACCTCAGGTTTAAGTAGGTCAGCGCCTGCAGGTTCACGACGGCCTCGGGGATGACTCTGATGCAATTGTGATGCAGGTTAAGAGTTTCCAGTGACACGAAGTGGCACAGCTCCACGGGGACCTCAACCAGTCTGTTTTTAGATAAATCTATGAGAAAAGGGAAGAATATTTTATCAATAAATCTTCAACAGAATCCAGGACAATTTTACCAACTAGCATACTTTTTCCTGAACATGTTTTGACACAATCATTATAACCTACATTTGGATCAACATTACCATTTTCTGCACCGCTGTGAGCACGGTGTCATCTCCATTTATTAGCGTATCAGCTCAAGTCATATGGGAAAGGATGCCCCTGCAACAGATTCAGCTCTCGATACTGATTCGCAAATTCAGGGCAGAAAGAAGGGTAAGTGTGTCAACATTTACTTTCCACGTTATCTGAAAATCATTTCCAAATTATTCTCCCCTAGACAAGCATCTAAAACTGTATTCTTTAATATATCCAAGTGCATATATTTACCCCAGCATTTGATTTAATTTTGCATTCATAACATGCATGATCTCTCGCAATATGACTTTTGTATCTTCTGCAAGCGAGCACATCGTAGATGCTAAACAAAGACGTCATTCCCTAGATCACTGACACCAGCCACACACAAGGAGGACCGGCGCATGTTGGCCACGTGGCCTGCGGTAACCCTGGACTCTCTCGGCCAAATGCTCCCTTGGTCTACAAAGCAAAGCAAATACATGCGAAGTTTATAATGTCCCCACTGCGACAATAAAAAATGCAGCCCAGCCTTGCAGGTCTAACTCTGGGAAGGGCGGCGATTCACTGTCGAATGCCACAGGACACTGAATACCAGACAAGAGCCACCCCTCTCAAAATAGTAACCCAGCAATGGCAGATCACCCCGTACATCAGTAGGAGGGACCCAATTTAAGGAAACTTAAATAGGTCAACACTACTGACAGCAGTCAAGAGATGAGACAGCAGTCACAGAGCCACCTTCATGAAGGTCTTCCAACCCATAAATCCGTAAACAAACAGAAAACAGGCCTGGATGACTTCACAGGGGATTCTAAGAAATTCTGAAGGGATAGTTCTGGTAATATTTAAACTATTCTAAACCATGTGAAAAGAAAGAAAGTTTCCGAATTCTTATGTAAACAGGTATAATGTCGATGCTCTGACCTAACAAAGAAAGCACATGTGTGTCCCTTCCCAGTACCAACAAAGTCCTAAATCTGACAACCAACAAAGGCAGCTGAGCACTAGATGAAAAGATGGCACACTACGGGGAACAGGGATTCATTCTAGCAATAGAGGCTTTTGGATCATTTAAACCATTTGCTGTATAAACAGTAAAAGTGAAAGGGTACGTGCATCGCTACAGATACTTTACTGCTTATATGTCATGAACTTGACCAAGTTCAAGCACACGACTCCGTGCACTCTAGTAATTTTACCAAAGAGTGTGTTCAGCACCACACGTCAGTTTCAGAGCACGCGTGTTCCTTCTTAGTGCCGCTGCTCATTAACGGGAGAGCAGTTCGGTATTTCCTTATGTGACTTACAAACACGACTGAGAGGATACACTTCCGTTTATCGCCGCCTCATGGACACCTAGAAATGTTACCCTTACAGACAGTCACTGCTACTATTACTGCTAGTACTATTTACTGTTATTATTCAGGAGGTACCAGTCAATGACTCGGGGGTAAGAAACAAAAGGACAAACCCAAATGGGAAAGAAAAAGACGAAATGCTGCCGCCCCCACTGACAAGTACAGTGAAGTCGTCATTGTTCACACATGCGCATTCCAGTCCACTCTCCACGTTGCTCGACTTTCTAGGTCTCTACTTCCAAATAGGTGAAATTAGAATAGAGGCACATGGGTGAATGCAAAACTTCTTTTCAGATCTAAGATTTCTGTGAATAAGTAAAAGGGATCCAGAATTCAAGGGTTTTCTGCCAAAAGCATTCAGAACCCAAGTGATGTTTTTCATCATAATGATCATACCAGTAGTCAAATATCACAGTTATAAAACACAAACCTCCTCATAGTAAATATAAGCACATCCTTTTGATGGATTTGCCATTTCATTGTGGAAACTACATCCTATCATATCACCTGAATTTTAGAAGTACTGAATTTTCTGTTTTCAAACTTGGAGAAAATGTAATGGTAGGAGAAAACAGTCTCAAATAGGTCACAAATTAAGCTAATAGTCACTTCTGCTAATAGTTTCTAATAGCATTATTAACTATCCACTAGAAAACGATGCTGGGATAATGGTCTAGTTAGCATGTGAGTCTGCTATCGTCATTAAAACTTCCAACAGAGATTTCATCCGCTCTCCTCCACAAACCCCAGGCTTGGGGGGCACTTCCTGCACCCCTTTCCTCCCCAGCCGCATCCTCCCGGCTCGTCTGACTCGCACCGAAGCACACAGGGGCAAAGGCCACGCACCGGGTCAAGCCTTGATGTCACGTTGGTGCTCTGCTCTCTCCTGTGTGAGTCTTTGCTCTTAGTTGTACTGTTCTGCATATAGTCTTTTCAGGAATGCTTTTATTGAAAGGAGTCTGACTACGCATTAAAATAAAGTTGCCAGGTGTGGACAACGAAGCCTGAGACTGTTCTGCTAGCAACGGAAGACACCTCCCTGCCTGCTGAGTTTGCGAGACTTTACCTGTGCGATGCCCCTACCCGCCATCCTGGGAGCGTGCTCCAGTTTCTACACGGAAAGGAAGAAATTACATTACGAAATCTACAGAGAGCTCTGACTCTTTCGATGCCTGTGTGAAACGTCGCCTGGAGCAGCACTGTTCAAAGAAAAACAAAACTAAAGAACAGAGAGACAAAAGTTTTCCTTTCTTAGTGGTTTAGGTTAATCGCCCCGATGATGAATTATTAATATAGTCATCAACACAGACTCAGTCCTTGGTTTTGGCAGGAAGGGAAACACACATACATTCACTTTTAAGGTTATCATTTCTAGTTGCAAGGCGAAATGAGGCACTTGCACAGGGAACCATAAGGTAAGATGTTCTAATGGTGCTTTTTTAAAAAAAGTATAAACCAAGAGGTAAAATCCATTCGGGTAGAACTAAGGTCCCCATTCCCTGAGCCTTTCTATCGTACCAGACACAACACCAGCAGCTTTGCA
The DNA here is from genome assembly GCF_014824575.4 of Sturnira hondurensis. NCBI lineage: Eukaryota > Metazoa > Chordata > Mammalia > Chiroptera > Phyllostomidae > Sturnira > Sturnira hondurensis. Next base: position 14,572,148 of record NW_028082350.1, on the reverse strand, counting down.
TCCGGTTTGCACCTCACACAAACCACCCACCTTGACAGGAGGACACTAGGCCCAGAAAGCTCATGGGACCGGCCCAAACTCGGAGGTAAGCCACCAGAGTCACGACTAACTCGGAGACAGACAGACGACTCCAGAGCCACACAAGGCCACCCTTTCCGCGTGGCACAGTGGCCAGCAAGGCCATGATGTGCCCTGCAGGCAGGTGCCCAGGAGGATACAGCACCTAAATCTTCACTGCGTTTCCGTTTGTGCAAAACGCCATCAAAACAAAGTCCACACGTTCTGTGCCCAGTCCCGGCGGGTAAGAATGTTACAAGCACCATGCTCAAACAGAAAGTACTGCAAACAACAGTGAGCTGAGAGCCTACATGCTGGAAGTGGCGGCCGGAAGCTTGGGAATTAGAAACCACTGAAGTCTCTAATTATGCTGACCTTACTACATAAGCACTGTGTTTCACTGGAGACTTTAGAATGGGTTTTTAAATGCACGACTTACTCTTCCCTCCTTGTCTAGGGGTATCATTTAATTCTCAGTTAACTTTACGACTGGAAGAGAGAAAGCGGGGGGAGCCAAAAACTGGGTGCGGCTGCCGCCCCATGCCTTACTCAGGCCAATACACAGACCATCCTATCCAGAGGGGCCAGCGCGGTCAGTCTGCTAACGCACGCGAGTGGATAAATAACCAGCCACGGGCAGTGGAAAAAAATAGGTTCAAAATTATTGAAAGCAAAGAAATAAAATAGGATCTGGTCCCCCTCTCTTTAAAAAAATTGAAAATAAGAAGGTGAAGAAGAAAGGAATCTAGGATTTAAATGCCATGAATGACAACTGGAAGAAAACAGCTCCCAAAGGACAAGTGTCCCTCTCTCGGCCTTTGAAGAGCAAACCCGTGGCAGGAGGCGGACAGAGAACAAGCAGGACGTCTTAGAGAGAGAGGGGCACGAGCAAGTTGGCTCACGAGCTATCTGTTGACTGAAACATTTGCCGACCATTTCTCAACCGTGCAGGTACACTGGAAGGACCTGAAAAGTTTTCACAAATCCTGACACCAGGAGCCCACGGCCAGAAATGTTAGGGTGTGACGTGAGCATCAGAAGTCCTCACCCCCTTGATTCCCTCCCTGTACTCCAGGGGAAACGCAGGCAGAGTACAGGGAGGGTCCCACCTCTCAGCCTTCCCTACAAAACCACACCAACAGGTGGCGCCCTCCTAGGAGCAGGCAGTGGAGCCCAAGAGTCATCTGATGGGACACCAGCCTGGGACCTCAGCAGGCAGCCCAACTGGATAAACGAACTCTGGCCCATCCAGGGGTAACCACTCCACGACCAGCTTCTTCCTCTAAATCCCTCCTCAACTACTGTCTGTTGCAACCTGAGCCACACAGATCTGGTCTGGAATGGAGCTGAACCAATTATGAATTGGCTACCATCTCAGCAAAGTAAGCCTTTTCCTTATTGAATCCTCGGCATAACCTAGTGAAGCGGGTGCTGCTCTGACCCCCGGTTACTCTAGGACACTAAGGCCCAGAGAAGTTAGGCAACTTGCCTGAGGACACATAGCTACTGTCACCAAAGAACCAACACACAAAAAAATGGTCCCACCCTGTCTGACCAGGGGCCAAGCTGTTTTCCAGGACAGACAACCGGGACCCCAGGGTGGAGCAGCTGAAGTACACACCGAGGAGGGAGCTCAGGCCTCCAGCCGCACCGGGACCCGAAGAGGCACCCTCCCCCCACCCACCACATGCACTCACCCGGGCGGAACCAAAGGACAAGGACAGAGCCAGTGTCCACACCGGAACCGCTTCAGACCCCGAGGGTCCGCGGACACCCCTTTACCGTAAATGACCAAGTTCCAGGGTCCTCCAATTACAACTTGCCCCCAGCAGCGCTCTGCACACCTGGTGCCCCCGCCCCTTCAAAACCTCCGGCCAGTCCAGCGAGCAAGATGGACCTGAGGCACCGTCAGGCCTCGCACCGTCTGGGCTGGGGCCTTCTCCCTCAGCACACCTTTCCTTACTCCAAGCCCTGACGTTCGAAGGTGTGGCCTTCTAAAGGGGGAGGCTCACAGGCTTTGGGTCGGCAAGCGGCAGGGGCCAGAACTCCAGCCGGCAGAAACGACACTGAAGCCACCGAGGCGCGGCACTGGAACGTGGGGGAAGTGGGCTGCTTGTGTGGCTCTCTCTTCTAGCGAGGAAATGAGGGCCACATTTCAGATGCCTGGCCAGGAGGCACTGAGTGACCTCAGAGTTCGGTACTGAAAGGACACGACCTCTGCCCTGACTGGCGTGGCTCAGCTGGTTGGGTGCCGACCCTCAAAGCCAAAGGTCACCAGTGTGATTCCTGGTCAGGGCACATGCTTGGGTTTCGGGTTCAGTCCCCAGTCGGGGTGTGTTCAAGGGGCAGCTGACTAACGTTTCTCTCTCTCTCTCCTCCCACCTTCCCCACTCTCTAAAAATAAACAAAATCTTAAAAAAATAAGTAAATAAATAAAAAATATAAGGAAGTGTGACCTTTGGCCAGGCCCTTAATCTTTCCCCCAGAAAGAAGAGCAGGCGTTATGAGGGCCTTGTCCCTCCCACCCACCCCAAGTTGGAGACTGTCCTTCCCGCTGCACAAGGGCCCCGGGCCCCGCCCTGCCCTGGGGACAGAGGCCAGCCCAGCTCCGCAGACACACCCAGCCCGGCAGCCAACGGAACCCCAGAAGCACGTCCTCCCACGTCCCCACCTTCCTGGAAGCGTTCACAGGAAAGCCGTGCAACCGGAAAGACACGGTGAGTGTGGCCGCCGCCAAAACAAGTTCAGCAAATCCCTGAAATAAAGTCGCCTAAGGAACACAGATAAGCAGGGAGGGTGGAGAAACAGTCCCTGGAACCCCGTGTGCAGTCAGCACCCTGAGTGCACGATGCTGTTTTGGTATAAAAAAGGAAAGTGGTGCGTCCGGAGGAACTGGACGAGGCCAACGCCCCGGCAACAGCATCCGGAGCTGCGGGCCACCGCGGCCAGGGGGCCGGGGCCAGGAGTGCTGACATGCCGGGACAGCTGCGACACTCATCTGCAGAGTGCCATCCCCCCACCCCCACCGTCAGGAGCAAAGACCTCCTCTTGGAAGTCGGCCTTATGCCCAGTTCCAGCAAGAGTCCTTCCTTCTTTTTTTAAAGATTTTATTTCTTTATTTTTAGGCAGAGGGGAAGGGAGGAAGAAAGAGAGGGACAGAAACATTCATGTGTGTCTGCCTCTCATGAGCCCCCCACTGGGGGCCTGAAACCCAGGCATGTGCTCTGACTGGGAATCGAACCGACGACCCTTTGGTTTGCAGGCCAGCTCTCAATCCACTGAGCCACACTAGCCAGGGCCAAATGATCCAGTTTAGAAACATGCTATCACGGGAGCTTAATTTCAGGGTATCAGCACCAATGGTGATGTCTCAGTAATCGGGTAAAGTGGTATCCTCCACACTCACCTCTGAACCCCCGCCCACCAGCCGGCACATGAACCTGCTGTCCTGACCTCGGACTAAGGAGACGCACTCTGTGTCTGGCCATTCCACCCTCGTGCTCATCCCTCCTGGGACCCCCTGTTAAAGACAGTCCTCAGGGGAAGAACGGTCTGGGGCCATATGGACCCCTCTGGGCACGGGTAGAAATAATAAGCGTGTTGAATGAGCCAGTCAAACCTGCAGGCTGCAGGGGGCGCTGAAACAGGCTCCGCTACCTGGGTGAGGAATAGGGACCCTCAGCAGCCACCCGAGGCTCCAAAGGGCTGTGCTTTCAGCTGGAGCAGAAGCTCCGGACACTGGCTGGTGTCCTGGTCTTGCGGAGGAAGGGAGCTGGGCAACAGGAGCCCACCGTCCTCCCAGATCCCGCGGCGCCTGAATAAAACAACTCTCCTTTTACACCAGCATCTGCCTCAGGGCAACAGCAGCTGAATCTCCACTTTTTTGTTCAGTTACACAGGCACCTACCTAGGTTGTGGGTTCGATTCCCGGTCAGGACATGTACCCAGGTTGCGGATTTGATCACCTGTCGGGGTACCTACGGGAGGCAACTGATCGATATTTTTCTTTCTTTCTCTCCCTTCCTCTCCCACTAAAGTCAATGAATTATGTCCTTGGGTGAAGAATTTTTCAAAAAAGAAGTACGGAAGAGGGGACCGTGATTTTTAAACAGGGTCCACGAATAAGTGACCGCTGGAATGAAGAACTGGAGGAGGCAAGAGTGGAAGTCATGGCAACAGTCGGGGGAGGGGACGAGCACCTCCCCTAGAGTAAACAGCAGATGGAAAAACCCTGCTGGGAGCAGGGTGACATCCAGCAGGGACACCAGGGAAGCTTTCGGAGGGCAAGAAAATAAAAGACAGAGCCCAGCAAGGCCAGGGGGCAGCGGATCAAGCAGGCCTTTCAGTTATTGTAACGACTTGGCACTTACTGGGCGCTGGATGGTGTGGAGCAGGGTGCCGCTCACCTCTCAGAGGCTCTTGGATGTCGCCCGGAGAGTAGCTTGGGGGTGGGGGCAGGAACGCCAGCGAGGAGGCCACTGCAGGACTCCCCCCAGGAGAAGACTGAGGGAAGCGGTCAGATCAGGCTGTGTCTCGTGAAAGTAGAGCTACCCGAATTTGGAGATTGGGCATGGGATGGAGAGAAGAAGAGCAGTCAAGTATGCCCTCCAAGGTTGGCTCCGGGAAGTACGAGAGTGAAGTGGTCCCCTCCAAGGATGTCATCTCAGAGGCGGAAGCCCGGGAGCCAGTGTCGTGGGGAAGACGGAGAGCTCGTTTTGGACAGGTTAATACGAAGACGCCTATTGGTCACACAGGTGGGTTAAGTGCACAGGCCTGGAGCCCCCAGGATCAGCTCAGCCTGGAGATGCCAATGGTGCAAGTTTCCAGAGTACAAATGGGCATCCCTAAGATCGCCGGGGGTTACAGTGCCCTGGGCCACACCTGACGTGGAGAGCCGGGGAATGCGGAGGGGACCAAGACAGAGTGTTCTGTGAGGAAGGAAGAAAACCCAGACAAGCATGATCTCCTGGAAACCAGGAGAAGGTGTCTTGAGGAGGAAGAAGTGACCCCCTGTGCCAGGGCTGCTGCTGGGTCAGCGTAGCCCGAGACCGGGCAAGGACTGTTGCACGTGGCCAGGCAGAAGTCACAGGCGGGGGCAGGGCCGGAGCAAGGCCTGTGGGAGTGGGTCCAAGAGGGAGAGGAAGGGCTACTTAGAGCATCAAATGGGCAGAGACAGAAAGCAGAGCAGCCGATGCCAGGGGCTGGGGGAGGGGAGGGGGAGTTACCGTTCAAAGGGGACAGCGGTTCAGTGTCACCAGGTGAAAGGGTTCTGGACAGTGGCTCCAGAACAACACGGATGAGCTCACAGAAATGCACACTTCAAAATGGTCCAGATGGCACATTATACGTGTATGTTACTTTTTTTTTTATTTTGAGAGATAGAAATGGTGTGGAAAGAGAGAAATGGGTCACAATGAGCCGAGGTACATCAGAACGGCTTGTGATGACAGGAAGCAGAGAAATGCAGTGGAAGCTGGAGGGGAATGATACTGGGGGACACCTACCGGCACATGTGTGTATGCAGATGGGAATCACTGGGTGGGAAAGGGGATGGTGCAGAAGAGAAAGAGAGACTGCGGGGAACTGATGTTCTTAGGACCATGTGCTCCCAGCAGCTGTGGTCCCTTCCCCAGGACCTCGGTGCTCTCACAGAGGTCAAGCAGCAGCTGCAACACAGCTGCAGAGAACTGAGTAGGTGGGGTGACAGGTGCCCAGGGGAGTCCCCGCCGGGTTGCCTGCAAGCCCAAGTGGCTGAGAGTAAGGGATGGAGGAAAAGACGTTAGGTTTAAGGAAGTCGTCAGTGAGGGGTGGGGAAGGAACGGCAGTGGAAAAACGGAGAGTGACAGGTGGCAGGGCACCCCCACATGAAGTCTGGGAGGCCCCAGGGCTGCAGAACACGCAGGTGCCTGATGGGAAGCTGTGTGACTCATTGTGTCAGGCGGCTTGCATCCAAGCTCACCACCTTTGCCACAAGTGCAATCTGGAGATAATAAAAAATATAAATTTTGGCTTATGCTTTGCAGCTCTGGTCCAAGAGCACAAATATAACTGGGGAGAGCCAAGCGAAGCCGCCCCGTGGGCCTGCACGGCAGCAAGCCTGCTGGACGGAGACACCCAGGGATGTCTCCTCTGAGCCAGACTTAGTACACCAGACGCTGGATACAGTGAGGTGAATTGAAGACTCAGTCCATAACCTGAATTAACTCTGAGTGCAGCTGGGGAGGCAGAGAAGCAAGCAAAAAAAGGAAGTACAATGAATTAGAGCTGGATTTATGAGCCAAGTTAAACATCGACTCCACCCGAAAGGCTGAGAGGGGCTTCAGAGAGGCACTGACCTTCATGCGGAGACTCAGGACAGGTGTCTGGGAGCCTGCCAGGGTCGGGGGGGGGGATGCCCTCCACACCAGCAGGTGCAGCCTCGATGAGGAATGCAGGGTCGGGGGGGGGGATGCCCTCCACACCAGCAGGTGCAGCCTCGATGAGGAATGCAGGGGTCGCGGGGGGGGGGGGCCGCGGGACTGACGGTCAGCGGGGAATCTATGGAACCAGCTGTTACAGACAGCGGTCGCCAAAATCCAGGGGCGAAATGAGGAACCCTCAAGTAAGGGGAACAGAGTTGATACAGGGGAGCACATACAACCACCACCACCACCATCGTCATCATCAGGAGGCAATGGACAAGGGCAACACGGCTGAGGGACACTGGGCGGTGCCCAGCGATCATTAAGTGGACAGAAAGAGCGGAAGGCACCTTAGGGTTCCGGCCTGAATGCATGCCTGGCAGTGAGCCACCTGCTCAGAACGTCCTCGGAGAAACAAACGTGCGTGGGTGACAATGGCAGAAGAGCATCAGGGGGCATTTCCTCTCTGACACATCGATTTAAGATCTCTACGGGGCGACGGAGTGGCGGGGCTGCTGGCCACTGGGCCGCGGACCTGGAGCCCTGAGAAAGGCCTTGGCGAAAACTTAGGCCTGGGAGACACTGGCATGTGAATAACGAGTGGCCGTACATGATGTCATCCTAGAAGAACGTGAAAAATGAGGAAAGAAAATGAGCTGGCGGGGGGCGGAGGGGGAACTCCCAACAGCTGCTACACCAACCAGGTCAGTGCCTTCCCAGGCACAACTTCTTGGAACCCAGGGCTTGGATCCATGGCCCCAGGGCCGTGGTGAGTCTTGGGGTGCAGACTTCCTGAACCAACACCCAGTGTTATTTCCACAGCGACACTATGCCCCGCACGCTTATCACGCAGTTCAGCGAGAGTGACGCCCTGACCAAGCAGGGGGTGCAATACGCTCACTCGCTTTTAGGGACCGATCTCAGCCCATCAATTCCTAAAACAACCAAAATGTTGCAGGCTAAGCTACCAAGGCAACTGAGAGGTTTTTGACTCCTTCCACAAGTACTTCCTTGGGCAATTTTTTTCCCTTAGCCCCAAAATATGAAACAAAGAGGGAACTGTCTACAAAGTGCCTGGTTTTCCAGTTTTTAAAGTTCACATTTAGACAGGGCGGCGCTGATAAGAAAGACAGTTTTGTGACGGGGACCGAACATGGTATATAGTCCATTGTAGGAACATGAATTTTAAAGCGAGAAATAGTTTATTGCAGATAATTTCTGCATCCTTTTTGGAAGCTCTAGTTGAACACTTCCTGCCGAATTACAAAGCAAGAAGATGGTTAGCAATAAAAATAAAAATCGTTTCATGTTATCACTGGCTAGAAATGACAATAGAAATATGGTTTATCAAAATTATTAAAGAAGATATATTTAACAGGTATGTTATTTTTTAGGCATACCCTTTTTAGAATATTTTAATGTAAACAAAAGTCTTATTCTCTTGAGACTGCGCTTTAACGTCTCATTGCGGTCACACGATTTGCTCATCCAGGATTCATGAATAACAAATTGCTGCTCGCATTTTTGTAAAGTAAGAGTTTTTACTAAAAGCTCTGAAAGAGCTAGTGTTCGTGGGACATTCAGAAGCCTCCCCTCTTTAGGTCTCTTGCATTCTGCTTTACACTTTGAGACACATTAGGTTTTTGCCCGTTTCTCACTAATTACTTTGCAATTGGAAACCCAAACCTTGGAAATTAGTTCTCCCCCTGAGGTTCAAACTGCATGTCGGTCCCACGCTACAGCGGACACAGGAAAACAGTACAAAACTACCCAGCGTCTGCAGCGAGGACTCTCCAGGGCTCCGGTCTCTGGCAGCAGCAGCAACACTGGCCACCACGCCTGCACTCCCCCACACGCGCCACACCCAGGACACCAGCCTGTGACCGGTTCCTGACTGGCAGACCTGGGCCTGCTTCCAGTTGCCATGGCTACTCACCATAACCCGGCACCGACTGTCCCTGGCACACCGAGTGTTCTCTGTGACAGCACTCTCGTAAGAGTTTAGTGGGAGTGTTCCCCCCACTTGCCACGAAGAAACAGACACAGAGAAGTAAAATAATTCAACCTGAGACACCCAGCTGAGAAGGTAAAAAGTTGTGACTCCACTTAACGCCACTGCATTGTATACCTAAAGATGCTTAAAACGGTAAACTCTACTCTATTTTACCATAATTAAAAAAAACCCCAGCAAGTTCTAAGCTCAACTCCTTATACTAGAATAAATTCCAGGTAGATTAAAAACTTAACAGTAAAAAGAAACAATAAAATGACTAGGAAAAAAAAGTTAAAAAGCTGGGACTCAAACCCAAATAATCAAGCTTCTGAGTCCAAGCTCTGTGCAAATGGGCTCCCACAAATGGCTGTTTTGTGGGTAAAAACTACCCAAGTGCTATTTTACAGACGCCCCCCTCACCATCAGCAAACTCAGCTTCATAGTTACTCAATGGCACTGCACGGCTCACCGTGCACAGGCCCCGTCTGGTGGCCAAACACCAGGGGCAAACCCCAGGACGAGGCCTGAAGCCACTTGGAAAGCCCGTCTGCACAGGCCCCTCTGCAGGAGACTGAAGGCCAAGTGCACATGAGAAGGCAGGAGCCTGGAGGGGAAATGTTTGCAGTGCGAAGGATGCAGAAAAGAATCACACACGTACTTTAAAAAACCACATGCCCACAGCAGGGAGCAAACAAAATTACACTTTTGCAGAAGACCTCAGCCTTGAAAGCTTGCAAAAAGCCTCAAGTCTTTAGGAAAGAACTAAAATAGAGCGCAGAGAGAGGAAGAGGGGGCAGATCCCCGTGTTGGGGCTCCTCTCGGACTCCCGACAAAGATTCCCAGCTCTCCCCAGGGGCACACTTCTTCCTCAAGGCAGAACTAGAGGGGCGGGGCGATGAGAGAACCAGCAAACACAGATGTCCCCAAAGCCTGCTGCTCCAAAGGGAAGGATTTCTACATGCCTGACGCAAATGACTGCCCATCTCATTTATTTTACTGTCTTTATTTTTTTTGTCGTTATTACTTTTCTTTCTTACTTTCTTACTGAATTAGGGTGACACTAGTTAATAAAATGATATAGGTTTCGTGTGTACAATTCTATAGTACATCACCTGCCTACTCTACTGTGTGTTCACAACCCCAAGGCAAAGTCTCCTTCATCAGTTTACCCTCCTTTACCGTCTCCTCCCTCCCCTACCCGCTCTGGTGATCACCACGCTGCTGTCTATGGCCGGGGGGGGGGGGGGGGGGGGNGGCGGTGGGGGGGGGGGGGGGGGGGGGGGGGGGGGGTTCCTGTTTATTTAATGCCCCTGCCCCTCCCAGCCCCTCCCCTCCGACAGCTGTCAGCCTGCTCTCTACCTATGAGCCTGTCTCTATTTTGTCCATCAGTTCACTGTGTTCCACATCCGAGTTCCACGGGAATTTGTCTCTTTGACTGGCTTATTTCACGGAGCGTAGTGTTCTCTAGGTCCATCTATGCTGTCACAAAAGGCAAAATGTTCTCTTCATGGCCGACTAGTGTTCCACGGTATCAATGTCCCATAGTTGTCTGCTCCACTCAGCTACTAATGGGCACCTGGGCTGCTTCCGTAGCTTGGCGACGGTAAATAACGCTGCGATGAACACAGGGTGCTTCTGTCCCTTCACATCGGTGTTGCAGGGTTTCTCAGATACATTCCCAGAAGTGGAACCACTAGGTCATAAGGCAGATCCACTTCTGTTTTTTAAGAAAACTCCAGTTTTCCACAGGGGTTGCCCCAGTCTGCATTCCCACCCACAGTGCAGAGGGTCCCCTCTTCACCAGGTCCTCGCCAGCACTTGTGGTTTGTTGATTTATTGATGACAGCCATTCTGACAGGTGGGAGGTGATGTTTCATTGGGCTTTTAATTTGCTTGTCTCTGATGATTAGTGACAGAGAGCATCGTTTCATACGTCTGGTGGCCATCTGTATGTGTTTAACCATGTTTCACAGAGTACGTGAATTAGTTTCTTCTCACCATTGTTCTGATACCAGCTAAACTGCATTTTGAGAAGGACGGAAAGTCTCTCTCCTCACACCTTCAAAGCCTCAACGCCGAGTATAATTTCCATTAACAAACAATTCGGTCCTCTCCTGGCCCCATTTTTTCAATGTGCACTAAAGCTTGGCAGAGAACAATCGAAAGAGAAACAGACCTGGCTGCTGGGTGGCAGTTTGGTCAAATGCAAGACTGCACCGCCACAGTCAGTGTGCCCTGGACGCTTACCCCAGGAGTCATGGCTAAACAGGCCGACCTTTAGATTCAGATGCCCCTGTTTTCTGAAAGCCTCAGGTTCAACCTTACAGAATCTAAAGAATTGATGTCATTCTTTGATCAATTTACTGAGAAAGTAGTCATAATACATAATACCCTCCAATAATTATGGAAACTAGGTCCACAAGCAGAACGCCCATTTTCATCATGTAGAAACATCTGTCCTGGGTTAGGAGAGAACAATATTCTTGCCCCGCCCACCTGCTTTCCCCGTACCAATGACGCTCCGGAGACTCGTTTCTGAGATCCGCTCGGACACTCTCCCTATGGCCAAGGTCATCTATTTTCAATCGGCACTCCCCGAGCGAGGGGCAAGAATGTCCTCGAGAGGGATGCAGAGAGAAGCTAAATGATGACGTCCAGGCCAACATAATGACCGCCCTCACAAGCCTTAAGAAAACGCTGTTCCTTCCCAGCGTCCAGAACTCCCCCGCAGCCCCACGTGCCTTCGCTGCCTCTGTCTCCACTTACCCCAACCCCCTGTGTTACTCACAGACCTGCTGACTCCCCTGCACAGGGGGCACCTCTGCTCCATCTGCCAGGCATGGAGACCTTACTCAAACAGTCCTTGTGTGTGGTTAGTGCCTGGTCGAGATAGGGCTGGGAAGAGCAAGTGTCTGTTGGAAAGGGATGTGGGACACAAATTCCAGCCTGCGGTGCTGGCTTCTACTGCATTTCCCGGCTCCCACTTCCCCCCAGGTCCCAGTCTTTCTGGTTCGCAGCGCTTTACTCTACCAATCCCCACCTCCTCCCCATCCCTGTAGACGGGAGAGGCAGAGACCATACCCAAGCTCACTGGCAGAGGGCGCCCTCCAGGAAGTCCAGGGCTTCCCTGAGCACCCACGTGCTGGGCCCTGAGCATGCTGGGAGGCTTGGGGAGAACAGACTCAAGGCCAAGTTCCTCAGAGGCCTCTGTCAGAAGAAGCCCATGGACAACTTCAGCCAGCTGCTCCTTATCGTTTGCAAGCTTTCCTTCACCCATGCCATTAGCAGCATTAATGATGCTGATTTTATTTTCGATTGGCACGCAGGTGACACAAAATGCTCTTCCATAAGATCCTGTGGGAAAGTTTAAAATAAAAATAGCCCTGACTGGTGTAGCTCAGTGGGTCGGGCATCGTCTGCAAGGCGAGGGGTTGGTCCCTGGTTCGATTGGAGTCAGGGCACATGCCTCTCTTTCTCCTTCTCTTTCTCCCTCCCTTCTCCTTTCTCTAAAAATAAATGAACAAAACCTTTTAAATAATAAAGCAAATAGAAATAAGAAACGTTCTGTCCTCATCTAACTGGTTGCTCTTGAGCTCACCGATTTTGCCCCAGGTTTTAAAATGCTGAGCAGCTCTGTAACTTCGATTTTTCTGCCCCTTTTTCTAGAGTTTCCCTTAGCTCCCTAAGAAGGTGGCTTTAACGGTGCCCAGGGGAAGTTCGCTAAGTTCGCTTGATGTCCCTCCCGGTGTTCGGGAACATTTAGTGGACCTCCGTCCAATTCAGAATGAATAACACACGCAAAACAATTTTTCAAAGTCGCTCAACGGGCAATCCAGTGGTGTGTCCAGTCACGTTTAGTAGCACCAGCAGCACAAGACGCTGTGCCGTCTGTCTTGCTCTGCAACCTTTGCTGTCACGTGACAAGATGAGCAATAGGGGCTGACCGCAGGCTGCGTCATGCGGCGGTCACACTGCTGCACACGTGATTGGCTCCGCACGTCACTGCCGGGCCCCTCCCAGCAACAGCAGCTGGACTCAGATACGCTGAGGCCGACCCTCCCCGTGGTGCCAGACCCCACCGCGCACTCCCCTCAAGGTCTCAGTTTGCCAGCCCCGCGTCCAGGAGCGCCCCCTGCAGGACCCGCTCTGCAGGACGTTCACCGAGCTTCTCCCTGGACCCACCAGGCTGGTGGGTCTCTCTGTCTTCCCGCCTCCATTACCCAGCCCCAGAGGTTTTAATATGTTAACGTCCTATTTAACAAATGTGTCGGCACACACCAGGAACTTAATATGCCTTCTGATTGTTCCCGTAAGTTCTCTGGTAGCAAAGGAGCGCCAATTTAGAGTGACTGTCCCCAAACCTGGGATTGCCATAAGCCATGCTCTCTTCAACACGTGACCGTGCAGAACAACAATGAGGTGTTTCGAAATGCGCGGATGACTGTTACAGCTGAGTAACAGTCCTTCGGGCCACGGAAACTGAGAAATCGAGAAGAAATGGAGTGGGGGGAGGGTTCAAGGATACACAGGTTCAAAAACTACAAATGAAAAAAAAAAACCTAGGAAAAAAGGAATTGTATTTAGCCCTTCAAAATAGGTGACTTGTAAGTGACCAACAACCACGAATCCCATCTACCCGGGAACAGTGCTGGTAGGTTCCCAAGGAAAAGAAACCTGGTTATTCTATCCTGCTTGATCTTTGCCATCTGTGTGTGTGGGAGTGACTGCATGTGTGACTGTGTGTGAGAGTGACTCTGTGTGTGTGTGCGTGCACTGCGGGTGCGCTGAAGTGAGCTGGACCAGGGGAAGGGGAGACGAAGACCAAGACAATGGTGGGACAAGTGGTGAGGTGAAAACACCATCAGACCCCGGGTGAGGGCCAAACTCCGCCTCCTGGTCTCTAATTAATTCTCTGGGTCTCACTCTCCCTGTCTGTCATGTAAAAATACAGCCCCATCTGAAATGCCATGACAGTAAGGAAAGGGTTAACAACAAAACCATCCCCTCTCCCCACCGTAGTCCCAGGAAGAAGGAGGATTCTGCTCTCGTCACCTTTATGTTCCCAAACACCAGCACACACAGAAGCACACGCACGCGTATATTTTCAGCCAGTGGTCACCTGAGTTCAAGTGACTTTCCCATGGGCCAAGAGAGCACTATGACTATCACTACTTCTTCTTTTTCCAAGTAGTATATTTACAAGTAAATGACAACACCAAACCCAAACCTAAGACTAAGCAACTCCACGTCCAAAGCTTTCCCCATTGTGACACCTGCCCAAGTCAAAAGGGGGCACATGAAAACCCCTCACCGATGTTCACACACTGACGTGAGGAGAAATGAAAGGAAAACACTGCCCAGTGTTTATCTCATGAATAATAAAACAGGAAGTACGAGTATTAGGGTCACTTTCATTTTTGTTTTTGTTTTCTGAGGGTATTCTTTCTTTCACACAAACCCACTGATGGGGGAAGATAATTGAGAAAAGAAACAAAGAAAAACAAGAATGGCTGTTTATTTGATACATTGTATGACACATGTCCTCCTTCCTCTGCGGTGTTTAAATTTAACTCAAAAGAAAGGACACCACAGCCTCAGCACGAATTTCAACACCAGCCACCATGCCCCCCAGGGTCACTAAGAGTGCAGCGTAACCACCTGGCTGTGCTTTAGAGAGTAGCTCCCGTCCATCTCTCCCGGGAAAAGGAATAGAACTGATCTGAGCAAAGCCGAGTCTAACGTCGCCCAGTCTGCCTGCACTCTACCGTCATCAGGGTTGTCGGGCTTAAAACGCAATTAAACAGAAGCTGATTGACACAAAGAAAAAGGTTCTCCTTCCCAATCCCTTGAATTACCCAGAAAGTTACTTAATGCAGGACCCACATGTCACGCAGAGTAGAAGATATAAAGTGATTTAAAAAATCATTTAAAATATCACCTTATAGGTTTAGAGCCCCTTTCCCAATGGAAATGTAACTAAACTCAATATGCATCAAATGCTTACTTTGTGCCAGGTGACGTTGTATTAAAATAACAGAGTAGGGTTCAAAAGTGACTGTCTCTAGGAGTTACGTCACGAGATGAACCCCGTCGTCAGTACGACACAATCGGGCCCCTCCCCGCACCCCTCAGACACAGAACCTGCGCTCTTCCATATATAGTCGTCCCCAGTCGATCCATCCACACATACACATGTCACTCACCCCACACATGCTTTCTGGGCCCGCCCTGGCCCCAGGGATTTAAAGGTAGTCAGTCACTGTGCCTGCCCCCAGGTATGTCCAGTCCAGTGAAGAGAAAGACCCCAAAAGTCCGAATAAACCAGAACAGCATGCTGATTGTATGACATGCCCCCCACTGGGGAGCCGTGTTCGTAGCCATAGCAGCACTAGTCACAGCAGCCCAAAGGCGGACGCAACCAAAGTGTCCGTCAGCAGATGGATGGATACACAGAATATGGCCTACACATACGATGGAATATAATTCGGCCTTAAAAAGAACATTCTAACACACGCTACAACCTGGATGAACCTTGAGGCTGTTACAGAGGAAGGCAACCACTGCGTAAGATGCCACCTATGGCGCGGACCTAGGGCAGTCAAACCCCCCGAAACAGGGAGGAGAACGGTGCACGTTCCCCTTGCATGCCCGGCCAGCGTGGAGCCTTCTCCTCCCACGGCCGGCTGAGAAACTCCGCTGGCCTCACCCTGACCCCCACCCCACTACAGAGCTGTGTGAGCACCCAGCGGGTGACCGCTAGACTTGGTGCACCCTGGGGACACTCGCTCAGAGGCCTCAGACCCAGCACAGGCACAGAAGGGCTGAGCATCCGGTGCAGGCGGAGGGCTGGGCAGCCGAATGCAAAGCAGCACAGCTGTCAATGCTGAGCAGGTGGGTCTTGTTCCTGTTGGAATAAAGGGCGATGCCAAGGATGCGGCTGAATCAACTGTCAAAAGTCTCAGTGCACACAACCCAGGGGCTGTGGGAGCCACTGAAGAAGAAGAAAGTAGCAGCAAGCGCCCTGACTGGTGTGGCTCAGTTGGTAGGGCATCATTCCACGAAGCAAAAGGTCGCCAGTTCGATTCCCAGTCAGGGCACATGCCCGACTTGCAGGTTTGGACCCTGGTCAGGTCACTTGTAAGAGGCAACCCATCGATGTTTCTCTCTGATACCAATGTTTCTCTCCTCTATTCCTCCCTCCCTTCCTCTCTCTCTCTAGAAATAAAATCTTTAAAAATATTAAAAAAGAAAGTAACAGGAAGAGTTCCAGTGGTAGGAAGGCCACTGATCATAGTTAATTTGCCTAATACCCCATTCCATTCTACAAGTAGAGGCTGTTGTGACCAAGGTGCAAATGTGCCTTCAAAACCATGTCACACATCTGGAGTCACTGGAGTAGGCTCACAGAATTGAGGTTTTCCTACCGATAACATCACTACGTCATTCAAAGGTGTTAATGGGGTTTTTTAAAGATGTTTTTATTTATTTTTAGAGAGAGGAAAAGGGAGGAAAAAAGGGGGGGAGACAAATGTTGATTGGTTGCCTCTCGTACACAGTACGACCAGGGACCAAACCCGAAACCCAGGCATGTGCCCTGACGGGGAATCGAACCAGCAACACTCTGCCCACCCAACAGAGGCACACATCAGGGCAGGCTGAGCAGTTTTCCTTTTTTCTTCATCCTGACTAAATTAAAACACCTGTGTCACCGGTCTATGCCACTAAATTCCATCTTTGCAAGGAGTCCCTCTACCTGCGAGGCCACCGACCTGCCCTGGGACCTCCTCACGACACGCCCCTCCGTCCTCCACTGGTTCCCTCCGAGGCCCTTCACCTCTGCGGACCTCCTCATCCTCTCGGCACCTCAAACCACCGTTTCAAGAGGCATCTACCTCCTCTCACCAGGGGTAAATGAGAGCGTGCCTTCCCCCGAAAATGGGGGTCCTATCAGCTGCAACAGCTCGAGTCTTCATGAGCAGGGACGGGTAGGAAGGGGGATCTGAGGGACGGCCAGAAAGCACTGTCATTCTGACACCAAGTTAAGAGGGTCCCTGCCGGTTCTCGAAGCACCGTCCTTGACACGGCGCAGAACGTGTCCATCCTCAAACTCCAGCCAGTCCAGAGACGTGTGAAAAAAGGAAGCTCTTGACAGTGGCGGATTCTAGTTTGTCCACAAACCTTAAAACCTTAGCACACTCAGTACACTTTTATCAAAGAAGCTACAGACTGGGCACTTGGCCTTGCTGGTGGTCCTGAAAAGCCAACATCTTACTTAAGTCTCTTCAGCTGATCACGTATTTATGGCCTTCCTTCGCCTGCAAAGTACCAGCCTTCCCCCCTTTCGCTGTCCTTTTACTAAATATTTGCCTTCCACCCCCACCCCCACCTTCGTGCCAAAGCCCCCACTCAGCCTGCACGTACTAATAACCACCCGTGTTATCTTTCACCAAGGGCATGTGCATCACTGTTGTGATGAGGCCCCAGAAATAGCTCCCAAGACGAGGTGGGATTGCATTCAAGACCCCAGGGGACTGGTCCCGGGCTCACATGGAATTTGCAGCCCCTCACCAGCTGCTGTCCTTGGAATTCTCCCGTCAAGCTTGGTCTAAAGTCCCTTGCTCCATTTCAGTGGCCACCAACAACAGAGCCGGCATCTTCTAACTACACGGAGAGACTCCCGCCCTGCCCTGCTCGCTCCGGGACCCGTGCCAGCAATGAGCCCAACCACAGGTCTCTCTCCACATGCTGTCTTCCCGACAGGCTTCGGCTCCGCGAGGAGTGTGACACAGCCACAGAGCCGCTTTTCTGAAATGACTCACTGCCAACTTTGCACAAGGAAAGCACGTGTGAAAAAAAGGGAGGGGACAGGAACCCTGGCATTACCCACAGTATTCTCGAATGCCGCTGAAAAACGCCACAGGCCCTGCAGGTGTTCACGTTAGAAAGTAATTTCCTTAGCTGGATTCATGGCATATATTAATTTCAATACACGGCCTGGGAATTTCTCTCACCCCTCATTTTGTGAGTTCTTTGGTTCTCTGCCAGGTCCCCGTGGGTTTATGGGAAAACCAGTGTTATTGGAGGGGTCCTAGCCATTTAGTCTTCTAGGTCCAGCCTTCCAGGGTGGCAGGAGAAGAGTGAGGAGGTTTTACTGACACCAGAATCATGTGTCCCTTGGGACGCTCTGCAAGTTGACTCCTGCTGCTCCAGACTCCACCCAGGCTGCCCCGATTTTCAACGAGCCCCTGCAGGCAAAAGCCCTTGCAAGACGCCTGTCTGTTAGGAAATGTGTAACTCACATCCAGCCAAGCCAAAGCAAATGAAAACCAATTCCATAGCCAAAACTCTGCCCCGGGAAATCGGCGCGTTTCCTCGGGAGGGCTCCGGTGTCACTGACTCAGTTAATGATACACTCTATTAACCAAGCAGGTGGTTGGGCAACTGTAACTCCATCAACAGAGAAAATGCTTCCCAGCCCCGACGCTGGGACAGCCGCAGATGTGCACCTAGGACACAGTAATGGGCGTGCGTGTTTAGAGTTGAGTTGTTAAAAGTTCTTGATCTCCCCAGTGTTTCATCACAAGGTTTCTTTAACTGGTAACTTCTTTCAGCACAGTCCGTTTACCCCAAGTTCCTCAGGGCTGATCACACACGGCCCCGCACGAACGTCTCGGTTACGTAAGAAAAAGCAATGCAATGTTTGTTTTGCATTTGGAGTCCAATGTCTAAAACGCACACAGAGTAAGCCCGTCTCTCAGCCCTTCCAGCCCCCAAGACCATAGAGGAGGGATCAGATGAACATCTGCAGCACCAAGAGATGAAAGCGAACTCCTCAAAGCAACGCTCCCGCCCACTGGATGAGTCTTCTGTTTACTTGCATAAGCAGTGTAAGAAGTACTAAAATATATATATACATATATGGTCCTGTCCTGGCTGGTGTGGCTCAATGGATTGAGTGCCAGTCTGTGAGCCAAAGGGTTGCTGGTTCGATTCCCAGTCAGGGCACATGCCTGGGTTGCAGGCCAGGCACCCAGAAAGGATGCACGAGGGGCAACCACACATTGATGTTTCTCTCCCTCTCTTTCTCCCCCCTTCCCTTCTGTCTCAAAATAAATAATAAAAATCTTTGAAAAACATACATTATCCTCACTGATGACAAAGTGGTTCCTAACTCCCTACAGCACTTCATCATACTGGGCTTTCTGTAACTTTACAGAATCACAGAATCCTGGGAGAGCTGTGTGGACGGGGGCCACAAAAAGGCTGCTGGGTACAAGGTAACGTGCTCACACACACAGCTCTGCTCTACTGTCCCCCGCGTCCCGGGGGCGGAGGTGTGCAGCATGAGGAGTGTGCGTACACCTGTGTGCACGTGGCGGACCAAGACCCGCCTCCTGCTCTCGGAGCCCACGGCGCCTACAATGAGTTTACCCAAAATGCAGTAAGAACTCCGGGACTGACCTACATTCCTTAGAGAAGCCCTCGAGATGCTGCATTCCTCAGTGCATGTCAGCACTTGACAGAAAGCAATGAACTGTCAAGTTCATTATTCAGGGCCCCGATCAAGCGAGAGGAGAAATACCAGCCCACTGAGTAGAGTGATAACAAAAAGTGTAAATTCAATGGGAACATGGGAATGTCCAAACCCAAAGGCAAAATTCTCCACAGATAATAAAGCAAATGGCAAATTCCTACAGATGTGGGCTACACAACTCGTCTGGCTTCGGAAAAACACGGTGGATCCTACACAGGTCACTTCCCCACGGCACAACCCTATGTTCCGGTTCATCGCCTAATCGAGGTTTGGTCACAACCCTCTGTCCTGCGAGCCAGCCGCGCCCCTGTTCTAGCAGAGACTGCTACAGACCCGATTTCCTCCCCACTTCTTTTCCCGCAGGCACAAACCACAAGGGATCCACACGCCATGGAGCAGACAACACCATCATCAGGGCAGAAGCAGGAAGAACACAATACTCTTCTGTGTTTGTTGGTGAACTTGGGAGGATGTGCGCAAATCTGACAACACCGGCTGCAGGAAGGTGCGCTGGGTGGCCGGGGAACAGGCCTGGGAGGGACTTGGCGCTCTGTGCCCCTGCAGAGCCATCCCACCTGCAAACCTGTCAATGCAAAAATCACTGCGTCCACACATTTTAATAATGACCCAGTGCAGACACCAGAACTACATGATGTCCATCCGTGATGTATTCCTGAACCAAAAGGAAAGTAAACGTTCTCTTCTGTTGGAACGCAGCTCAGATCGATACGGGAAGGAGTAAAATGCGCTTGCGGCATTCTGAAAAACGCGTGGCTGGCAGTGGTACACGGGCTGAGTATGTGGCTACAGAATTCAGGAAAAGTTCGACATGAAGATCTATTTCTTGGCCCACACTCTGAACTCATGAAAAATCTGCACAGCTCACAATGTGCTCCATCTTCCAAAGGGAAAAGCAGTGGTAAATGCCATGCCCATCCAACAGCAACTTCGTCCACATGTTCATTCACTTTCCTTTCTTCTGACTTCAAACGCCAAGCTTTGTGTATGATTTCTTTCTGGGAATAAAATCACAGCGAGGGCAATTTCCAGCCAAGGGTCTTCTCTTCACAGAACTTCGCCATCTCCTCTCCTCTGTCCTGCAAACAAACCCAGGGCCCTTGCTGGGAGGCTGTTCTGAAGAATTCGTTCCCTGATGGATTCTTCTGGAAATACTTGGTCACCGCTTCAAACCCAACTTCCTAACCTAATATGTGTCAGAAGAAAACATTTCGAATGGGAACTGAAGACGGAAACATTTGCAAGCTGTGGAGCCCCATCCGTGTGATACTTACTCTTTCACCGAACACAACAATAACCAAATAAAACCCAGGCAGGGCAAACATTAGGGGGTTAGTGGAATTCTTCACAGCCACCTGCATCGTTCAGCTCTGGGCCTCCTCTGGGGCAAAACTAAGAAAGGAAGCAGAGCTGATGGGTAAAAATGATCCAGCACAAGGGAGAAAAAGACCCGGCACTATACGGGGTGCCCTACACTACACCGCTGTCACTGACTCGGTTTTATACGGAACGGAGGCATCCTTCGGAGGGGACCGCTGCAGGGTCCTGGCAGATCTCGGTCCACACGGGGGCAGGGTCTGCATCCATCATTTGTGGCAGCAACTTTTCTTGTACGTTGAGGGAAAAACGTGAAAGCGAAACTCAGTGCAGACACACAAAAGAATACGTTTGTGATCTACCAGGCCCTGCTAAAATCTGAAGCAGGTCTGAGTTCACGTATATGAAGACATACACACACAGATACACACACACACACACACATGCACACACACACACAGCTTGAGGACATCGCTACCAAGGTGTGAAACTTCGCGAAGACGGGGGCAGGGTCTGACTGACCTCTATGTCCAAGGCCCTAGTGACACCTGGGACTCGGCGGACTCTCACACGAACACAGGCGAAATGGGGAACGATACCCTGTTGTGACAAAAGGAAGTCTGGGGGCCTCTCTTGAATGACAGCTGATGCTTCCCTCAGGAACTTCCTTTAAAAAACGATCATTGCCCAAGGAGAATCTGAGCAAGCGGGTCTAAGACAGACGGAAAGATGACATCACTGCCCAGAGAAGGCCCGGGGTGTGTCTTTTAAAGAGGAGGGTGAGGCGAGGACCAATGTCATCCACCAGAGGAGTCATGGCATGGACCCGCAGCCTGCACTAGGTCCCCGGCCGCCCCCTCGGCCCCCCTGAGAGCAGCCCCTCTGTGGGGACCCTCCCCCCAAGCCCGTGCTTCACCTGATCCAGCTCCAAGTTACAAAAACAGAGCGCTGGAAGGGACCACACTGATTCGCCCACATCCTCATCGCACAAAAGGAAAACGGACCAGCGACGTGACTTGCCCACACAGCTCGTGAGTGACAGGTCCAGGGCACCAAGGTCTCTGCGTCCTGGGTGCCAAGCTGTGTCTCACCGACCACACTCCTCCGCCTGGAACAAAACACCGGCTCCTCCCCATCCATCCCCACCCAGAGCGTCCAAGTATCGGCCACCAAAAATACATTCTATGCAGCAGCCAGAAGCCCTCCCAGGGAGCTGTCGGTCAGGCCCCACTGCGGGAGGGGGGGCAGTTCGGGGCACCCCTGGAAGACGCCCAGTAAACAAGCATTTTGGACCCGTTACCACCACGCAGCAGCAAGAGACTCTTCTGGGGGCTTAGGGTTTGGTTTTGTTTCCATGAATAACTTCCCCACCGTCCTCCAATACAAGACTACAACGCAAAGTTCCCTGGGAAGAATCTAGAAGGAAGTAACTCAAGAAATGACACTTACTTTCATTTTCAGAACCTCTTTCCATGACAAGCAGCAGCCTCCCGGGTCACACAGGCGCCTGTGCCCCACCGAGGTGTTTCCACGGGCCAGGCTCACAACCAAGGACGGGACGGGGACTCTGTCCTCTTACGGGCGAAGGAAAAGCCGACAGGCCGAGGGCAGTTAGTAAGCTTATTTTAATAGCACATCGATTATCTTTATGGCACCAGGAGCATAAAATGTAGTTTATAGCCCTGGCCTGGCGGCTCAGATGGTTAAAGTGTGATCTCAATACACCCAGGATTGCAGGTTCGATCCCAGGTCAGGACACTTACAAGAAGCAACCAATGACTGCCCAAGTAAGTGGAACATAAATCAATGTTTGTCTCTCTCTCTGTCTCTGTCTCTCTCTGACATCAACAATAAAAATAAATACATAAACAATATATAAATAAAACTTCATTGATAGAATTGTTTCCGGTTTGTGTACTTGGCAAGAACACAACTTTTACTTGGCAACTGGCCTTGTGCCCAGGCTGACTCCTCTGGGAAGCCAGAGGGCCGGCATCGGGGTTTGGGGTCTCGTATTGTTCCAACTGGCTGCAGAAAGCCAGCGAGCATCCCTACCTGCGAAACTGAAACTCACCCCAGGATATTTTTAATTCCAGCCCACAATTCCTCTGCCAAAGGCATTACCACAACTCCACTCTCAGTCACATGTTTACATTTCCAAGAACCGACGTGTAATTATTCCAGGAGGCAACTCTAAGGGAGCCGCTCACACTGTTTACACACGGGAAGCACCAGAGTCGCCTTCGCGGGGGCGCACGCAGAAGAGAAAGGCAGAGAAAGACCAGAAGTGGCTGGCACCTCCTCTAGAGGGGTCTCGGGACCAACACTTCACGCTTCACGTTTCCTGGGAAATTTTTCCATCACAGCCCTTAGTAATGACAACACATTTTAAAAGCCATCCCCACAGAATGCCATAGCTGGGCAAAACTGGACGTGCCGGAAACCCTTGAAGAAAACACAGCAGAAAAATATGCAATCCTGGGGACAAAAACATCCCTGAGACTCTTGTGCAAGCCCCTTTCAGTCTTGGGAAACAGTGAAACAAACGCAGGGCCTGCCCTGGTCAGTGTGGTGCACTTGGTTGGAGCATCGTCCTGTAACCGAAAGGTTGCAGGTTCAATTCCCAGTCAGGGCGCGTGCACGTGCCTAGACTGTGGGTTCGATTCCCAGTCCAGATGTGTACAATCTCCGGTCCAGGAGCATGAGACCCCGGGTCCAGGTGCACATGATCCCCCGACCAGGAGTGTAACGGGGGCAACTGACTGATGCTTCTCTCGCACATGGATATCTTTCTGTCTCCCTCTCTCCCTTCCCCTCTCCCTAAAAGCAACGAAAAGATGTCCTCGGTTGAGGGCTGGGCAGGGGGAAAGCAAGTTCTAATACACACCCACAAAGAAGGTCTGGATTTTTTTAAAGGCCAAGAATGGTACAGGTGCATCTTCACCACGTGGCCCTGGAAGAAGTGTGTTTAAGAATAAGAACTAAGCCATGAGAAGCAATCACTCAGGTCCACTACTACGCAACGGACTCACTGGTGTGGACAAAAAAACAGCCAGAGCCCCCCAAACAAAAAAAGAGCACTCTCTGAAAGAAATGTATAAAGAGGCATGACCAGGGAATGAGGTCCAAATCCCAGCTGCCCAGACGTGAGGCGGCAATGCCGAAGTGCTTTCCTACCCCCTAACAACTCCAGCAGGCTCTTCCGGGTTGCCGTCACCTCTTCTGGGGACAGACCACTTTGATGCTGCACTGTGATCCGCAATAGAGTAAGTCCCTCTTCTGTCATTATTCACCTCTAACGTCCTAATGTCCTTCATCTGAGTTTGGCGGCCCAGGCAGAGGGCGTTAACACAGGGGAGCTGGATGGAGCGAGGAAAACCCACTCATTGCCCATTTTCAAAGGGAAAACAAACAACAAGTGTCAACCAGCAGACACGGTTCAGGGAAAAATTCTGGACGTGACCGGCACACAGGGTCTACCACGAGAAATCAGATTTTATTAAGGTTTTGTTCTTAAACATGTCCTTAATTGTGCAGACGTGTCCCTTACAAAAGCTTGGTTATTTAGTCTCTTATGAATCCAACATTTCTTTTTCTTTTTTCCTTATGCGGAGTTGGTGGGCAGATGTTTATGATTCCAGTTTTATGATTTGGTTCATGGCTCATCTTTAAGCTATTTTCGTATTCTTTTTTCTAGTCTTCCTCTAACAATGTCATTTCTCTGGAACCTGACAAAGGGCCCCCAGAACTCAGTGACTGCCAACCACCACACTGCACTACGTCCAGAGGCGTAATTAACGAAGCCAGCACACAAACTCACTCACAAAAAAAAAAACACCACTGGAAAGTATGAGAGAAGCAAAACAGCACTGGCTACAGGTTCGACTCCTGGTCAGGGCGCGTCCCAGAAGGCAGCCAATCAATGTTTTCTCTCTTATATCGATGTTCCTCTCTCTCCCTCTCTGTCTCCTCCTTCCTCTCTCTCTAAAGGCAAAGAAGAAATGTCCTTGGGTAAGGAGAGACAGAGACAGAGACAGAGACAGAGACAGAGACAGAGAGAGAAAACACACAGTACATTGAAGACCAGCCTTTGGATATGAATCCCACCCCCTTCACTCGCTCAAGTAAATTAACTGCTTTGGGACACCACCACCCCCCCCCACCTTGTTTTTCAATAGAGCAAGCACTCCAGAGGTGAGCGCCTGGAGTTCAGGAACTGTTTGCTCTAGCTTATGGTTAGAGACTGTTAGCGGTTCTTCGGGGCCGGGTGGCGCCCCATGCACTTTGACTCCACGAGACAGGGGCCACCTCTGTCTGTCCGACTTGTGGGCACACTCCCTGCGCCCACACTCTACCCAGCAGGCGCTCCCTCCATAAGCCTTTCTGGTGGCATGAATGAATCAGCCGTTCGGTTAGTTAATCTAAGACCTCTTTTAATTCCGAAATTCTGAAACTCTCTCTGAGACCATCCTTCACGCTTTCACTGTGGAATGAAGAGAAAGATCAACAGCCAAGTGTGCATAAAGAATAAAACCCACTATTATTTCCTCCTACCCTTGCCACCAGCTTTCTCAAAATGCACTTTTTAATCATAGCGATGATGCAACTGAATAGCAGAGGACACGCATGGTCCCCCAACTTGGAGAATACTGCTGTCCATGTCTTGCCAGCCAGACCAGCACCCCCTCAAGATGACGGACACAGACGTCTGGCCCAAAGCCACTGCCGTGGAACTCTGCAGAGGGGCGGGCTGACCTCGGCAGACAAGGTGGCACTGAATGCCCCTCTGTGCAGAAATTACCAACCCCATTTTCAATGATGGTGACCAGCTGAAGGTCACGAGCTACAAGGCTCTGCAGACACTGAGAAACCACAGGGAAGTGGCTGCTTTGATCCGGGTCACTCAGATGCATCGCTCAGCTCAGATTCCGCAACTACACGCCACTCGTGAGGTGACCAGTGGGGGAAACCAAGCTCCGAAGGGAGGAGTACATCGCCTTCTGCCCATTTGGCTTAAAGGAGGGCTGTGTCCACACAGTGCATAGTAATTTCTAGACAAAGTTAAATCACAACTAACTTAGGAAGTTAGTTGTCAATTAGACGGAAACTTAATCCATCTTCAAAAACCCACCGCATTATGTAAAAACCAGTCCCATGTTAGGAAGTTCACGTTTTAACGACAGAGTGAGAGATGTCACCAAGTTTCAATGGTATCTGTTTGGAGCTCGATTTTGCCTTCTTAGCTGTAGTAGGGAAAGTAGACAGAGAAGGGGAGGTACCTGGAAAACCCACCAACCTGCAGACTCAGGAAGAGAACCTGGTCTGCTCTCCTGCAGGAGTAAGAATAATAAAAGCATGTTCATCAACTACTTAGCGCTGTACTTCTTTTTTTCCAGAATTTACTCCCCTTGTGTCTTACGGTCTTTTCCTCGCACTGAACGGATATCGAAGTCAAAGTTACCCCCAACAACACAGAGGCGCTGTCGGCGGAAAACACGACCAGCAGCAGACACCCAGGGCAAGGGCGTCTCTGCAATCCCGAAGCTAATCAGCTCTGCTGACCAGAGGGCC
The DNA here is from genome assembly GCF_014824575.4 of Sturnira hondurensis. Taxonomy (NCBI): domain Eukaryota; kingdom Metazoa; phylum Chordata; class Mammalia; order Chiroptera; family Phyllostomidae; genus Sturnira; species Sturnira hondurensis. The sequence goes on along the minus strand of NW_028082350.1, from coordinate 14,546,257 downwards.
GGCCTCCCACTCCATGTTGGCACCACGGCTGGAGAGGACGGGAGAGCGTACCTGCACTTTTCTCCCGCCCGTGACTAGTGTCAGTGCCAACGCTTAGGAAACGAATCTGGACTCTGACTCTGAGAAATAAATGTCCACGGGACCCCAAGTTCTGGCTAACTTTGGAGAGGCTTCCATAACCTATGCCCCCCGCCCCTTTACAAATCCCTGACTTCAAATGCACCGTGCAGGGGTGAGGATGGGCAGGTGCACCCACCAACTCCCAACCTGAGGCTTTGGTCAAACAAGTCACCTTCTAACTCTGTAAAACTGGTGTCTGGTGAGAGGGGACAAGACTGCCCACGGGCAGAGAAAGCGCCCGCCCTCAACAGTCAGGGATTATTAACCGTATTAGAAGCAAACAGCGTGCTTTGTGCACAGAGCCTTCTCCCAGAGCTGACACTGCTCCTGGCAAAGGGGGCCTCCCCTCTGCACTACGCCCCCCAGCTCCCCTGCCCCACCCCCCCCTCTCTCTCTCTCAGGGACGTTGCTCACCTGGTCAGCAGACAAAAAATGACAATCATCTCCTAAGGTGTCTGAGGGCCTAAGATTTTCTACCGTGCTTTAAATGATGTCCCCAGAAGTGCCAAGCATGCCGAACGTGATGTAAAGGTCTGCGTGGAGAGCGGAAATGTAAGAAGGAGGGGTGGTCACTCCTGATAGAACTTGTCTGCCACTGACCATGTCAATGAGAAGAGGTTTAGTCTCAGCTCTGGGGAGGGCGGGGCGGGGGGGCAACGGCTGTGAACCCCCTGTCCGTGAGCACCCTTCTGAACCTGGGTAGCACCTGGACAGGCATGTGTGTGTTCGCCTGTGATACTGCAGAGGGCACGGGGAATGTGTGCGCAAGGGGTCTTCTTCTGATAGACTGAGAACATACAGAAAAGTCCTAAAAGGAAGGGGGCATCATTATCAGACCTACCTCACTAACAAGTCGCAGGTCTGTGCTGTCCATGAAGCCCTTGGAAGGTGGGGATTTCCACTCAAATAAAAATATCACTCCAGTATACCCATGGGCACAATTAGGTTGAGGTATTTTTGATTCAATATTGTTTTACTACATGATGTCGGTCACCCTAAACTCCCTTTCTCTGCCTCAGGTACCCCACCCCTAAAAGCAGAACTGCCCCTCTTAGACCCAGAAATGCTGTCTGCACCCTAGCAGAATGCCTTCTAACGTGGTATACCCACTGAGATCAACACAATCACATACAGTCGTTTCCTACCTTCCCGCAGTCCCTCAGCTGGCGGCCCCCACCATCAGGTGAGCAACCTTGACAAAGGACAAGCTCCTACACATGTGTCATTCAACAAATATTTCCCCCAGGCTCCTACTAAGCACATGGCTCACATCAGACACTAAGGGGAAGACCTGAGTCTCAGAGGACGTTGCCTAGCAGAGGAAAGAAAACAGAAAAAAAAAGACAAAAAGTGGCCAATGTCACAGTAAAAGCACAAAAACAGTGCTGTGGCGTCCGAGCTGACAGAGGGGGATGGAGGTGGCCTTCAGACACCGCCACCACAGTGAACGGTGCACCTGGGCTCAGGGTCTGGCCCCAGTGGTGTTTTGAGACAGACTCTCTCCAGAGAGAAGAAAGCAAGTGAATTGTGGGCCCCAGGGCAAGAAGACCCTCACTCAGCATCTACTCGTTTATCACTGTGCCCACTGGGTAGCCACGATAAAAACATCTAGTCTTTGCTTGTATAAATCCACATGTCCAGAAAAGCCCACCACTCACAGAAAAACAAACCTACTCTCCCAGACACCTCTCCACAAAGATACACACAATTCCAAGAGGTGCGGGATGTCCCGGTTCACTCACAAAAATAAATGCAGCCAAGTGAGACGGGAAGCGGGGAAATGCTATTATAAAGATCACCAAAGGTAGCACAACGTGGCACTGGCGATGAGGAAGGAGGGGAGGGAGGTCCGAGCGCAGACCCTGCCCCACCCGGGCCCGTGCTGCTGCAAGTCTGAGTGGGACTACGCACAGACCGTGTCAGACACCCACCGTGGCAGTGACCCCACGGAAGAGACCTGGTGCTCACCACGGTGCCGAAGATGATGAGATCGAATGTTAACGCCCTGGCTCTACCCAGTCAATCTGGACTTCGGAAGAGAGCGTGTCCGAACCACTCCCAGCAAAGGCTGTTCAAATGAGAGTTCGGCCCCTTGGGGAATATTTCAAGGATCTGAAACGTTTAACCCGCACTGACCTCCTCCTTTCTCTGCAATGGTCCGGGGAAAGCTCCACTCTGGAGTCAAGTAACGCAGGTCTTGCATTCAGCCCTCCCGCCTGCTGTGCTGTGTGACTATGGGGACGTCACTTGCTGCCTCTGAGTCCCCATTTCTCCAGTGAAGGAAAGGGTTGAGCTAGATGGCATCGAAGGGCCTTCCAAGTTCTGACACCTTGTGTTTCGTGAGTAAATCGTCACTCACACAACTAATGTGAATTCCGACCGCACATCCCAGCCATTACCACGAGGTACAGCTCTGTTGTCTCATCTCCAGAAATGGGAATCTTTTAAGCCAACAAAACTGAACGAAGCAAGCAGACTCAGGGAAAAAGTTGGGGGGATAAGCGCTGCCCCCCAACCCTCAGCGCAAACAGCCAACAGAGCCCCCAACAGAAAGTTTGCCACCATTTTCATACCTCCGCCCCCATGGGACGTGGCGTGTTCTTCAGCGGCTGCAAACGGGTAAAAGGCACAGGGCTGCGTGAAATGAATGTGTAAGGCGGCCTGGGAACAGCCCCCAACTGTCCCGGCGTCAGGAGGCTTTGGACCCCGGCCCAGGAGAACGCTCTGTGGCCTCAGGTGGGTCCTCTCCAGTCTTGTGTTTGAGGGTCTCAGAGAGGTAATTCCAGACACATGTGTTTTTATGTCAGTCCGACTTTCCTTAGAGAAAAAATGTGTGTCAAACTCAGGGTCGCTGAGATTTGGGGAAGGGCAGGTGAGGATTCCCCTCCCAGGTGCTTCCCCAGGCTGCTGCGCTACAAAGACACCTGCCAATTATGCATCCCCTGAGTGAGGAATTCACAGGTCCACTTCCAAGGAACAAGACCTGTCATGGTGCAATGGAAGGAACTGCCTGTCGTTCGTTTTTCTCACCAACCTGCGTATTTACCCACTACACCGCCCCAGCCAACACCCAACACGGCTTTGAGCGTTCTCTGACGCACCCTTGCCTCTCATGTCAGCACTTGGACTAAGAGAAATGCCGGCCTGCTGTTACCTGGATACAGTCGCCGTGTGTCTGGCTCCTTAGAACCAGGGTCGTGAACTCTGTGGTCAGTGCCACGAGGAGACGAAGGACATCCAAGTGCCCAGGCTCAGAGGGCGTCAAAAAACAGAGGAAAAGATGGCCCTTGTAGGAGTCACAGGCTGAGGGGGCAGAGCCGGACCTAGTGGGAGCCCTGCCCCCACTACAGCCCACGCTTATTCCGTGGGAGGGGGAGGGGGCAAGGAGGGAGGGCGGACGACTGGTCACTAAAGTGACACCCTCGTGAAGTCAGTGTCCCAGGAGACTGGTCCTTGAGATCCTTCCCAATGAAACAGGGATCCTTCTCTTGTTACCTCCAGCTGTCACCTTCACCCTACTCGGAGTGACCACAGGAGAGAGCGCTGGGCTGTAGGCCTGGAGAGTAAGGCCACCCACCCACAGCACCCGCCGGCAGCCACAGAAATCCACCTGAATTTCTGAGAGCCTGCCCCACCCCAGATAAAATAAAAACGCCCAGTCAGATTAGAACTTTGGATAAAGAACCAACATTTTTTTAGTGTGTCCTAAATATTGCCCTGGACATTCTTATACTAAATTTTTTCCCTTGGGTATCTGAAATCCAAATTTCACTCACACGTGGAACCTAGTTATGCTAAAAATATTCATTGTTTATATGAAAGTCCATTGCAACTGGGTATCTTTTCTTTTATTTGTTAAACCTGGCAACCCCACCCCCAATTCTTTCGATATTCCTCCAGGCTATTCTACTAAACAAGAAAAAGTTAACTGCAGCCAGCAAAACAAAACAAATTGGGGAGGGAGGGGTTTGGAATCTACAAGCTGATTTTAAAAGGAAAGTCCTACAGTAGCAAGGACAGACACCGTGACTCCCACCCACCCCCAATCTGCAAATCGCTGAAATTAATGAATCACTGAAATTAACAGGTACCCTGTCATCTTTGAGTAAAGCGACCACATTGGGGCAAATAGATGCAACCTCTTTTCATAGCACTTTGAATATCAAATCATCTGATTAAAAAGGTGAAGGTAGATTAAAAAGTATTTTTAAATGCTTAAAATTCTCCGTTACTTAAAAAGTCTCCTAAGACAACAGAGTAAGTCGTCCACGGCACGCCTGACTTTCAAACTCACTGCCGGCCTTAGGTGTCAGCCTCCTGCATTCTCCAGCTGGATGGCTGGCTTGCTGAGACCATGAGCGATCCCGAACTCCTTCCCTGAACTCCCTGCGCACAGGGGCCTGGGAGACAGCCCATTTGCGTTACATCAGCAGGCTGCTGTAGACGGAGAACGTTGCTGAGAGAAGGCTTCAGGGAACTCCTGGGTCAGGGTCAGGAGGGCGAACTGGACGGCATCCTGGCACCTCAGATGTCCAGTGCTGCTTTGTCTCTCCCGTCCCGGTCAGGCACACCCTTGCTCACAACGCAATGCCACTCCGGGCAGAAGTCACCCGGAGACCAGGGGCACCTCTGCTGAATGTGGAAACAGAGGAAGAGCAGCCTTCCCCTTCCTGGACCACGGGAACCGAAAGGTGTGCAAAGTAATTTAAAAGGTGCGCCACAGACTTCAGGCTTAGAAGCATGTAGCCATTTATTCAGCAAGAAACAAATTTATTTAAATCTATTTGTTATTTTCTTAAACCGTTGAGCGGTGGCAATAGATAACCAACTCCTTGACCATAGAGAATTTCAGCCTGTCACTCAGAGAAGCCTGCTGAGGAATGGGAAGCAACGCACTTTGATTAAGAAATGAGGACGATGCTGAGCGCATTCTGGTACCAGCCACAGCGGAAAGAGCTCGGCATCGATTCCTCCCATTTCCTCTTCACCATGCCGCCGTGAGTTAAAAAAAAAAGAATTCTTATTTCCATTCCATCTCAAGGGAAGACGAAGTCTGCAAGCAGCTCCGTGAGCTTCACCCCAGGAATAGAGACGCCATCAATGGCAGGGGACCGTTCAGATCCACCCTCTAGCCCTGGGCAGACACTCCGGCCCAGGCTTAATGACACATGTTCTGGGTGGTAGTGACGGCTCGACCTTTGACACAGTAAAAGGAAAAAACGCCTTCAAATCTCCCTGGCACTCAGTTCTGCAGTGACGCCAGATCATCTCCGAAGACTTCCCACATCCGACACGGCCAGCTCCGTTCCATTGGAACAGAGAGCTCCTGAGGTCGGCCATACACAGTTCCAGGTCACCTTCTGGACACTGCTCAGGTGCGTGGGGCTTGGGTGACTTCCCTGAGTCTGAGCTTTCGCCTGCCCCCCGGAGACAGTCGCCATTAAACCGCAGCTGGACCAGCGATCTCTAATCCATGTGAAGAGACTGCCCATCGGTGGACACAAGAGCACCCAGGCTGCACACCCAGCTACGACGCACCAGCGATGAATTCTCGGGTTTATCACACGGGTCCTTGCTTCCCCATCAATAAAGGACATGGGTGACAACTTGGACTCAGTAGCTGGATTTCGAGAATGAGGCAGCAGTGCCAATGCGGTGGCATAAGTCTCGCGTGTATGTGGGTTGGGTATGTAGCGTCCCTGAAGTGGTGACTTTGAGGGAGACCTGCCCCTTCCCAGCTCACCCCCCCAAAAAGCACCTCTTCCCACTGGATCAACAGAGCCGTGCTTGGCAGGTTTTGTGGCGCGAGACATGAAATCCACCCCAACGCACCTTGTCCACGACCCAAGGCTTCATTCAGTCAGGGTTTTGGGATGCGGGTGGAGCCAGGCCCCTTGTGAGTTTAAAGGGGCTGAGAAGAGTCGGATTACAAGAGAACACTGAATCCCCCGTAGCAGACAAGTCATTTAACCTGTTAAAATCCTCTCTCTGCCTATGATCCATGAGATACACACCAGTCGTTCCCCTCTCTGGCATTTTGTAAAATTCTGTAATCCTACTTTCCCTGCATTTAAAGAGTTTGCCCCCCAGTTTGCCTCCAAGATAAGCACTGACACGCAGGCAGTTCCCGACTCCCAAACAGGGGACCAGTCGGGCTACACACCACCACCTACCTCCTCTGTGTGGAATTCTCTGCTTTCTATTCGGGAGGGAGGAAGAGCCCTGGAGAAAAGCAGAGGGAGAATTAGGAGACTCCCCCAGACCCAGGGCTGATGCACCTTGTCCACACAGGGCTTCCCGATAAAGGTTGTGACCTAAGGGTCATGGAAAATAGAAAAAGAAATGCCACACAGCCCCTCCGTTGTTCGGAGCACACCCAAGCAAAGGGACAGTGTGCTGTTCCAGGGGCAGGCGCCCGAGTTTTCAGGGGCTTAGGTGGGCCGACACGTGATTCCCATCCTGCTGAGCTCCCTACACGAACACTCAGCCCACCCCGAGCATAGAGCCGACTCTGTGGACGTTTCCATCTGCTCTGCAAGTCCCGCCGCCCAGGGCGCAGCTGCCTGGACCAGGAGACCTGAACGCACCTGCAGAGCTGGCGTGGCTTCGCCAGGCAAACGGCTTTGAAATGCCCACAGAATCGCAGAGTCCCAAGCAGAAAGATCGATCGTGACCACTGAACAAAACAACAAAGTCCAGCGGTGCCAGAGTCTGTCAAGCTGGACGACAAGGTCAGTCCAGTGACCAGCATTTCATGTAAAGAGAGGGAAATACATTTCTTTAGCAGAACTGGACGTACTGCAACAAATACTTTAGGTTCAGTCCTCTGTGTGTGTGTGTGTGTGTGTGTGTGCAGAAACGTATTTCTTCCTGGCACAGGGGACACAATATTAGAAGCTTGGAAAACGCTGTCTTAGGTTCAGTAGTAAGCTCAGTCTTGGGCAACAACAGCAAAAGGGAGCAGCAGAAAAGACAGTGACCCAAGAAAAGGCAAACAGAAATGAATAAAAATAAATACTTCCTCTAAAGAGCTGACCATACAGTCTTGACCTGAAGCTTTGTTATTCTTGGCATGAGTAACCCAACTGGCTGAGAAAACTACTGCCGAACACCTAAAAGACCTCAAATGCAGGTGTTCAGAAAAAACAGAGCAAAAAAATAAATACCATCAAGTTCCGAAAGGCAGGAAGCGACCTTCCCAAACCAGAGACATTACTAGAATAAAATGTTTGTCTCCACATTAAAAAGCCTCGCAAGAGCAGACAATGCATTCTGCGGAGCAGGAAGGTGGCCCCTGGGACATGTCACAGGCAACATGTCATACAGGCCATATGTCCGGGTGTGGAAAAACAAAAAAAGATCATTTTCTTTGAAAGGACCACCACGTTTAACTTTTAATATACCTGACACTTAACATTTAACTTAAGTAACACATTTCACATTGGGTAATATTTACTCACATTCTTAAAGTCTACTAGATTGTTTACCTTTCAATATTGAAAGCAAATATTTTTACAACTTTGAAATAGCTGAGCAGTTAACAAAGGAAGAGCTGCCACATTTACCCCAAATCCTTTCCAACCCTGAAATGTATTTGCATGACAAACAACACCCTCAATGAATTCATGCTCACTGATTCATTAACAAGAATTGATTAAACAAAAATTAATTAATTAAAATTAACAGAGTGTTAAGAATAGTGCTAAGGTAAGACGAGGTAATGTCAGATAAGCTGGTTCAGTCTGGTTTATTTTTAACCTATAGAGGAAAAGCTTCGAGATGTTGGATTTGGCAATAACTCCTTGGACATGATACCAAAAGCATACAAAAAAAACAAAAAACAAATTGTACTTCATCAAAACAAAACAATGTTTGCATCAGAGGATATGGAAACACCATCCACAGAATGGGAGAAGATATTGAAAAGCTATACACCTCAATAGGGGTGTTAATATCCAGAATATACAAAGAAAAACTACAACTCAACAACAGCAAAAAAAAAACCAACAAAAAAACTCCCCCACAAACCACCCAATTCAAAATGGGCAAAGAACCTAAGATGTTTCTGCCTGGAAAGATGCTCCACATCAGTAACTAGAGCAATGCACGTCAAAACCAGTGTGCAACTGCCTCCCTCCAAATGACTGGTGTTGGCAAGGAGGTGGAGCAATTGGGACCCTTGAGCCCTATGGGGCGGGGGGGGGAGATGAAAAATGGTACAGCTGTAACGGACACAGCATGGTGGTTCCTCAAAAAGCTAAAACTAGAATGACCGTCCCATCCAGCGAGTGCGCTGCTGGCTAATTCCCTAAAGAGCAGACAGCAGAGAGTCGAACAGATACGCGCGCACCGACAGTCACCCCAGCACTATTCGTGGGAGCCCAAGGGGGACGCAACCCAAGTGTCCATCAACAGAGGAACGGATACACAAAATGTAGTCTATATAAGGAAACAGTACTCTGTTTCAAAAAGGAAGGAAATTCTGACACATGCCACAACTTGGATGCCCACTGAAGACATTATGCTAAGTGAAACAAGCCAGTCACGAAAAAAACCAGTGTGTCATCTCACTTACAGGCACCGCCTAGAGTGGTCAGATTCACAGAGACAGAAAGTACAATGACGGTTCCTGGGGTCTAGGACTGGGGGAGATGGGGAGTTGGTGTTTAATGGGCCAAGTTTCCAGGGTTTTGCAAGATGGAAAGAGATGTGGGGATCGGTTGCATATACCGACGTGAATCCAGTAACGTTACTGAACTGTGCACTTACAAATGGTTGCGACTGTAAATTTTGTGTGTATTTCACCACAATTTAAAAACATACACATCGGCCAGTGCTCGGCCTGGGGTTTTGTGTGCCGTGGTGGCACCCGAGGCCGGGGAAGCAGACAACTGGGTGAGTGTTCGTTCTCTGGAAGCCGAACCCCAGGCTTCGCGGCCTCACACATTTCCTCCCCGAAAGCCCGACCTGGAAGTTCTGGCTCTTTAGTTCATTGTCTGTCCGAACGGCATCATGAAGGCATTTCCTCAAACCCAGAACAGGGCTGTTCTGTTTGTATCCTCCCAGCAGCGCCCCCTCCCCCCAGACACCCTGCTGAGGGGGTGGGGATGGCACGGGGAAACTGCAAGAGGACAAGTAGACACCTCTTCCCTCGACTTGTTTGAGACTGGATTTTTTTCCTTGAGCCTGCAGAAGAGCACCCAGCCGGATGCAAATCTCCTCTAACTCTGCAGCGGCCTGGTTCCCCAGACCGGCCGGTTCCTGTGTGGTCTATTTCTGTACCGACTGTGCAACGAACCAGGGTGCCCCAGCTGCAAGAGGGTCACAGAACACCACCCCAGGGGTGCACAAAGGAAGCCACTTTTACACACAGAGGAACAGTGGCGTTTCCAGAACATGCGGAGGAATGCATCCACTGAGCACTGACTTCCTTGGAAGTAACTCAAATGTAAACTCTGCTGTCCCCTTTCTAGAAGTGGGGTTCTGGACGGCCCCCTGCACACACAGATCCACACTCACAGTGATGACCAGCTGTAACTCGCTGTGAAGAACTCCCAGAGGTCCCCAAACTCTCGGTACTGTTGCTGATATACTATGGTTTATGCTCTAACTATGTTCCCGTTCAAAGTCCAGGGCAAACAGGTGGGATGGGAGGACAGGAGTTCCTACGTACGGTGGACCCTCGTTCTCGGCAGCGGATCTGCTCTGCAGCCATCTCCCACCCGGAGTCCGCAATACCGCACCTCGGTCACCAGGAGGAAGGCAGGGTTAGAGTCCAGCGGCTCGGGCGACTGCTCGACACCCAACCGTGTTTCGTGTGCGTGTCTGTGTAAAAACACCCCGTGTGAGCTAAGCTGTGAACTCACTGACACCGCACGCAGGGCGAACGGCCCAGTAACTCCCGCCTGGAGGGGTCCTCCTGGAGTGGGGCACTTTCTCGTCCTGAGCAGTGGGAGAGGAACTGGGGCAGCAGGTCAGCGCTGTGCTTGCGCTTCCGGTAGGCAGAGGTCCTAGTACCCAGGGCCTGGCCTGCAGCCGCTCAAGAAATGCCTTCAGGGCTGTCCAGGGCCATGGCGATGACACTGAGTTTTGCAACACAGTTTCCATAGGGCATGAGGCCACGTTGCCTGGGTAACTGAGCATGCCTTGCAGGACACTCACCCTGGGAGGTTGCCAGAGGGCCAGGCGAGTCCCCATCCCCCCCACCAAGATGGTAGCAGGGTGGGGACGGGGGTTTGGGGGGGCATTTGTACACTGAGCACAAGCAAGGCTAGCTAGACAAGTGGGTACAGAAAAAGGCCCTTCCACCTGTGCAGGTACCAGACTGGGGGTGGAACCAAGGGAAGGAAGGCACACCTCCATAGAAGTGAAAACAGGGCAGTGGAGGCGTGGCCATCTAGCCTGGGGAAGGAAGGGATGGGTGGGAGGTGGACCCACCTGAAACACATGAAAGTTTGGGAAGCTGATGGGTCATTCTGGGAAAGCACCTGGTCCATCCCACATCCAAGCTCATACAAACCCTGGAAACAAAGAAACTCCGTCTGGCTCGGCTCTGTTGCTCCTGGGGGGCCTGCTGGTGGCCTGCACTCGGAGGGTGCACTGACCTGCCTTCTGTGTGGGCTGTGTGGCAACACGGCCCATGGCCCCCGGGGGAGAATGTGTGTGTGTGAAGGGGGGTCTCTCTGTCTCTCTCTTTCTCTCCCCCACCTGGTAAACGAACTCACTCGTACGTTCTTGCAACTCTGTGGCCATAGCAGCTGTCGGGCCCACGGCCACATGGGTAGCATATACAAGTTCCAGGAGGAAAGCTGGAATGGACGGCATCCAGGAACAAGCTAAGCCATAGCGGTGAGTACCTAGGAGCCGCTTACAGGCTTCGAGGGACAGAACTTGACAATGGAGCAGGAGCTCTGGGCACTGGCTTTTGTTTCAGCCTTGCTGAGGACAGCTGGACTTGGTCTGGGGTTTGCACCGATGAGCTGTGGGATGGGGGTACACCTTCCTCCCAGACCACGAGCATCCGAATCAAACCTCTTTCCTGTCTCATCAGCATCCACCCGCCTCACGAGTTTTGCCTTCGGGGTGGCAGGCAGATGAACTCTACTTTTTGTTCCGAAGCACTTTGGGGGAAAAAACCAAAAACAAAAACAGTGGAATCATCAATAGAAAGTACAAAACTGTAAAAACTGTGTCAGGACTGGAAAAAAAGGTTGATTCTTTACAGTAGGAAAGCTGACAAGACACAAGAGAGGACGTTGCCGTGTCTGACCTCAGCCTCCAGCTACTCAGATTTTTTGATGCTATACACCCGCAAATGACCCCAAAAGCACCGTGAATATGGATTTGGGGGGTTACAAATAAATCTCAGCAAGCAGGAGAAGCCACAAATAAATTCGCAAACACAGAATCCGTGATTAATGAGGACTGACTGTACTGGCCAACTGAGGGACTTTCCTTGACTCACTGCTTAAAATAATAAGCAGGACATCTTTTAACTTAAAAATGCCAGTGTTCTGACCTGCACCTACTGCGCACAAGTGACTGTCTCCCTGGGGGCGGGGAGGGGGGTGGAATGTTTCCCCAAGTCCATCAGGCTCGGCACTGAACAAACTGCGGGTCGGTACGGACCCAGCAGCCTTGGTTACCAGCGTCCACCTCCAAACTCTGCAGCGCTTCCATCCAATCGCCAGCTGCTGGCTGACCCCCACGGAATTCCCCGCTGTCTGCGGACACTTCCCTTTGTCTGTGGAAGCCTTTCAAGCCCCATCTGAACATAAGTCCAAGTTCAAACTCGCTGGCACTCTTTCATACTCCAACAAAGATATCTCTGTTCTTCTTAAAAATTTTCATTTCCTTGTTTATCCTTAAGATAAAAGTCAAGATTTAAAAATGCCCACTTTTTTCCTACTTACTATTCATGGCAACATGGAGTGTCTTCCGTCGTAAAAATGAAAACACAGGGCAGGCAGAATGCAGCCAATACAGGCTCCTTGCAAAAGAGCAAATGATTTCTCCTCTCTCGGGAGTAGCAAAGACTGTGATTTATCGTTACTGTACTCAACCCACAGCAAGCCACGCTGCCTCCTTGAGGCAGAGAATGCTGGGCCGTAGGACAGGGAGCAGGTGCCCTGGGGGTCTGCGAAAATCCCATTATTTCTTCAGAGCTGCGGAATTCCCCGGCCCAACACTCTCTTAGAATAAAACAGGTCAGCATTCAAGATGGGCTTCTAGAGAAGGAACCACCTCTCTAACCTAAGTTTGTTGGGATAACACTGGCTAATAATAGCACCTAAGTTGCAGGTGTACAACTTGACAATACAACATCTGTACACTCCGTGGGTGCCCAGCCAGCACCCAAAGTGTGGTCTCCTTCCAGCCCCAGGTATGTGACCCCCTTTGCAAGGGACCAGTTTTGATTGTCTCCACCCTCCCCCACCCATCGCAGCCCTTCAGGTCTCAGCCCCGCCCTCTCTCCTGTCTTGGACCAAAATAGAAAGCAATCCGCTCTAAAACTTCTGCTTTCTCAAAGTCTCAAAACTGGCTACTTTTCAAAAGCCTTTTTGATTTCACAACTAAAAAAGCTCCCGAGCAGTAAAGATTCATTCTGTTTCATTTTAAAGGTGGTCGCCACTCTTCATTACATCCCCACTTTTTAAGAAAATATATTTTATTGACTGTGCTATTACAGTTGTCCCATTTCCCCCCCTTTATTCCCCTCCACCCTGCACACCACCTCCTACCCACATTCCCCTCCTTTAGTTTGTGTCCATGGGTCATACATGTAAGTTCTTTGGCTTCTACATTTCCTGTACTATTCTTAACCTCTCCCTATCCATTTTCTACCTACCATTTATGCTGTTCATTCTGTGCACCTTTTCCCCATTCTCCCCCTCCCCTTCCCCACTGATAACCCTCCACGTGATTTCCATTTCTGTGATTCTGTTCCTGTTCTAGTTGTTTGCTTAGTTCGATTTGGGTTTTTTTTTTAGGTTCAGTTGTTAATAGCTGTGAGTTTGTTGTCATTTTACTGTTCATATTTTAACATCCCCCCTACATATAATAGGCAAATAAAAAAATGCTGAGCCACGCTTTGCTTTCACACGGCCCACTCTGCTCCACGTCCATGGTCGGCAGAACTCCATATCCGGGCCAAGCCCCGGGGGATGGGGCCTTGCCTGTTCTTGTTGTTTCTTTGAGTCCATCAATGTCAGGTGCAAACGCTCCAGAAATGCTGAATTGTGACATGGGAACTGCCCCTGAGTCAGAGCGGGAACCCATGCTCTCCTCTGAGTGCACAATTAAAAACAAATGAAGTCTAAAACGACATTTAAACCAGAAAGGTGGGTGCGAGGGCAAGGGGCCACGCAGGTGGCTCGGCCCCAGCTGGCTACGTTTGGGGGGGCCCCAAAGGTGAGTTTACCTCTATCGTAAGTCTGCCCATTGGAGACGTCACAGAGTGCAGAGGACGTCTGTCACCCTGGGGGCTAGGAAGGGGGCAGTTTCACAGGAAGCTCAGCCAGGAAAGCTCTAGTTCCCTCTGACATCAGACCCAGGTCTGTTCATCCCCTTAGTGCCCCAGAGAAAGAAAATGTGTCACCCACGGTTCCATTCACTCCAGGCCACCCTAACAGACCATGGCTCCCCGCGGGGCCTGGGAGACGAGAGAACAACGTGCACGAGACCAGGGGTGGTCCAACACTGGACCTGCGGGGGCCGGTGGAAAGAGCGGAGGATGGGTGGCAGTTAAGGAAAGAGGGCGGACTCGCAACATAGCAGGAGAAATCCCCGAGTTTGAAACACGAGAGGAAGTGAAAGTGGCCACAGCGAAAACCGAGCTTCTGTGACTCAGAGAAAATCTGTTCCAAGGCCTTGCAGGTAGACAGTGGAGAGCCCCCTCCACCGGAAGCTGCCACATCTCCCCACTCACGCCCTCGGTGTGGGATCTCATGACACCCCTAGCGTTTCAGAGCGGGTATGTCCTGCTTTGAGAAAGCACCAGCTTGGAAGTAGGGATGGGTGTCTTTTCCAAATTTTGCAGCATTTCCCACAATTTGGTGGCTTTATTCATCAAGGCTAAATGAAGCAGTCACTTCAGCAGTGGTGTGTGAACTCCTTAGGTCAAACAGAGAAACTTCAGTAAATTCTCCTGTAACCCTCGGGGCACCGGGGACCGGTCCTAGGGCCCCCGAAGGGCCCCAAACGCTCTCCCCTCAAGGACGCAGCGTGACAATGACCCTCAGGGAGATAAAACGTCACTTATTATTCCGTGAGGGTCCCTTCCCTACATTTTTCTTTGGGTCAGTAAGACCAGAAGACAAGGGCCTGCGTCTCCGTTGTTCTGATTTCCTTCAAAACCTCACCAGCACATCTATTTTTTTAAAACAATTCCTTAATTAGCTTGGAAACTTACTACAAGTCTACGGTTATTTTGCTTCACTGATAATACCCATTTCCAGTTTCCCCAGCCCCGAGATTAAGGACGCGTCCAGTGCCAAAGAGCAAGACTAGAGGGGAGAAAGGAAAAGACAATCAATGTCTTGACTTGTTTTTTGACATCAGACTGCCTGGGTTCAAATCCCAACTCCGCCGGTAACTGGCTGGGTGATCTTGGCCAAGTTGCTTAAGCCCTATGTGGGTCAGTGAGGGTAATAATAGTTACTGCCTCATGGGACTGTGAGAATTAAATGAGCCAACCAAATATGCAAAGCACTGAAAATCATTCCTGTCACACAGTAAATGCCATAATGAGGATTAGCCCTTATCTATTATAATTACAACTATAATTCTTCTTATTATTTACATGACTATAGCATTCCAAACCCTGTACCATGTCAAGTTATAACACTTAATTTATAATGATACCCCTAAATTTTATCATAACATATTGAAATTAGCTTTTACAGAAAATGATGCACGATTAAAAAAATACCTAATAAGATGTCTTTCTGTTCTCTATCATTATTGTGGGCTGACCAAACCAAAGCTACCACAATGACTACAAACGAAATCAGACCAGAATACGTTTGAAACTCAAAAGCGCAAGAAAAGGAGTGTGGGACCCTGGGAGAGAAACAGGGCCCCCCAGGGAGAACCTGTGCTCCCTGGACTGGATGCAGCGCTGGTGTGGGCCCCGCCGTCAGGACCTCACCATCTACAGGACAGGGCGGTCCCCCGCCTGTCGGCAGGCAGGGCAGGGGACAGGCAGGGCGCACTGCGAACACAAAGCTGTGCCTGCTGGCTTTCTGCACGGCCGCCGGAAACACCAGCCTCAGGGTTGAGGTGTGCAGAACCCCAACCTCACTCATCGGCTGCTGTACTTTATTCGGCCCACAAGGCACTCGGGCCTCTCCTGACTCGAGTCCAGCAACTCTGTGCAGATTTCCCACTCCTGCCTCCGTATTCTCCAGCGTGAGAACAGTCTTTGGCTACCAAGTACTAGGATTTGCAGAAAAGTTTGAAAGATGGCGTGTTCCACTGAACTACATGTATCTAATAAAAAAAAACCCTCAAATGACCTTTGCTTCAATTCTTGTTGAAAATGTTCGAAGATGCGTTGGTAACTTTCATATTGAATAAGCAGAAGTACTGAACATTGTTTGATATTTTTGAATGGCTTGAAATCTAAACTTCCTGAGGGTTTTAAGAGAGCTAGACATACAGGGCTAGAGGGGGGTGACATTCCTTGCAGTACAGAGGGGGACAGAACAGGCCACTGTGACTTTGGGGCACAGGTCCAGGGCGGCACAAGGAGACCTGAGCAGGTGGGACTGGAGGAGCCAGAGCAGGAATGGGGTGCAGGAACAAGGGCACAAGGGGGCGAGTCACAGGGGAGTTTGGGTAGAGAGAAGCCACAAACTGTGGAAGCCATAAACTCGAGAGCACGCTGGACGTGACAGCTGGTCCACGTGCGTTTATAGCAATGCAGGCATGGAGGGCGGTATGAGTCTGGGGCTGGGCACAGGGCCAAACTGTTACAGTGAAACAGGAAGCCCAAGGACCGAGGAGTCTCTGCATCGACCAGGACAGTGGCAGAGGCAGAGTCTCACACTGAGTGTGCAAAAAGCTAGGGGAGGACTGCCAGGTGGGAGGTGGCGCCTGTAGCACCTGTAGTGGTACCTGTAGGGATGCGTCTGAAACGAGATCCTATTTTTGATTCACACACCACGTGGCACTGGGGAAGCCGGAACACCAGGGACCCTTTTCACCCAGTGCCATGACCAGGTTCAAGAACGGCTCCAAGGCTAAGAACAAAACTGCCCATAGATGATGGAACTCCTCTAGTCTCTCAAGCTGTAAATGTTGGGATCCACAATATCAACCGGATGAATTCAACTGATGATAGAACTACTATCAGAGAAGGAAAAGTGTGCGCACAGAGGACGAGCCAGGCTCCTGGCCCCTGTGAACGACGCTTGCTCGAAACACCATTATCGCCTCCAAATTCTCCCAGGGGCACAAAGTCGATATCCGACCCGCCTAAAGCAAGGGGCCTGCTCTGGGGGCCTTTGGCGGCCCCTGCCAGCTTTAGGACATTGAACTTAATTGGATTTGCGGGGCTCAGAGCTCTCCAAAACCCTGACGCTCATCTTAATGGCCTTCGGAAAACCGGTGGCCAGCCTGGGGCTCTGGCTGAATAAAAGATACCTAGAAGTTCACGCTGACCGCAGCCTCTCCTGTTTATCAAGTGCATATTCAGAGTCATATTTCTTTTTTTTTCTTCTCAAACTTGATGAAGGAACCCATTCCATCATGCCTTTCCAGAAGCGAGCTGCAAGGAAATCACAAAAATCCTCCTGCAATCGTTTCCATTCTGACAAATGAGATACTGATAAAGGCTCACTTCTGCCCTTGGAGAGAGGAATGAGTTCATTCTGAAAACGAGTAGCACACACACGTGCTTATCAATGGCCCGTAAAATAAATATTTTCCAATGAAAGCTGTGTTTTTAGACCCTAAAATTATTCCTAGCGTTTGGCACGGAGCCAGGCAAGTCAGTAACGTTGCCATTTATAGCAAAGTCTAGGCTAGGTTGCGGGGCACGCACAAAAGAACACACTTGCTTAACATTTTAAGGCCACAGGGCTGATCAGAAGGGCGGGCAAGGCAGGAAGGGACTTTGTCTGAAGGACACCCCGGGCTCTATGAAAGGTGGGGGGTAGCCCACATGTTCCCACAGGTAGAGCTGGCAGCGCACTCCACAGAAAAAAGCACAGGCAATGGAAAGTGGGGTTCAGAGAAGGTACACCGGCTCCTAAGAACTAGGGCACCCACTGATAGCCACACCTACCTCCTCGCTTCACCCACAGCCAAACTGAGGACCAGGGAGAGAGAGAGAATCCACCCAGCATCTGAGAAAATGGCCACCACCCCGGCAGGGACAGGGCCATCGTGGGTCCGGAAAACCCCTCTCCCGTGCAGTGTGAGAGGCTGAAGTGGAAAGAAATGAGCCTGTGCTAACATTATGTTGGGTTTCAAGAAGTTCCAGAAGGAGCCACACGATCCCTGGGGTCAGATTTCACGGGTTAAGGAGGGCCGGACAGAACAAAAAGGACCTGTGACTGTGGCACCCAGTGTGCACATGGTGTCCTGGTGACAGGGAAGCCCAAAGGAGCCGGGAAGGGACGGGAGGGGAGTGGTTAAGTTCCCCTTCTGCTCTTTTAAAACAAAGAAGAGGCTCCAATCAGAAGCTCACAATAAAGTCATTATTCTTCGCCACTTTACTCAGTATCACGGAGGCCTGGGTTGCAAGGAAATGGGTCCTGAAAAGACAACATTCTCTTAATCTCCTCCGCCCCACCCTGAAAAAGAGGAAAAGAAATAACAACCTCCAAACTTTCTGCCCAACTTCCAGCTCACAAGAAACACAGGGGCAAGAGGAAAGGGAACGGCCCCACAGGAAGAGCCCACCAGACGCACCCCCCACGCGGGACAGTCTCCAAGGCAAGCTGCCCGGACCCGCGCAACAGTCAGTGTCACGAGAAAGACATGAGAGCGGCCTTCCCTCTGGAAAAAAAGTCCAAGACGCTTTAGAGACACGGCATTCCTCTACAGCAAGAACACCGAGTGGCTCTCAGCTCCGGAAAAACAGTGACTAAGACACTTTGGAGACAACTCAGGGACTCTGCCAAAGGACTGGATACCAAACACCATGAGGGCATTGTTGTCAATCTTTGTGTTTTTGAAATGTCCCCATTGTTAGAAGTGTAGGAAAGTAGGGGGTGATGCGCTGACTCCAATTTATCTGACATTGTTCAGCAAAAAACACGCACACACAAAGTACATAAATACACGCATGTTCGCCACACTAGACTCTCAGTTGCTCTATATTTGAAACTGTCTGTCATCAAAAACTGGGGGGCGGGGCGATGTTGCTAAGGCTAAGACCTGAAACATGTGAAAAGAAAGTGAATCTATGCAAAGGCCCTGGCTGGTGTAGCTCAGTGGATTGAGCGCAGGCCTGCGAACCACACGATCGCAGTTCGATTCCCAGTCGGGGCACATGCCTGGGTTGCAGACCAGTTCCCAACAGGGGACTCACGAGAGGCAACCATACATTGATATTTCTCTCCTTCTCTCCTTCCCTTTCCCTCTAAAGATAAATAAATAAAATATTAAAATAAATAAAAAATAAATAAAAAATTTTTTTAAAAAGAAAGTGAATCTATACAAAAAGAAGATTAGAAGAGTGGACCAGGAAGTTACATAGTATTTATCCTTTACTAGCAGAGATATTTAATCAGACTAATAGGTAACTCATTTATCTCCGGAGGTTATATACCACTGTTCCTGTCTCAGATGTGCGGGTGGTTTCTGCTACAATCTATTCCAGATTCACTGAGTAAACAAGACACATTTTGTGATTTCAGACGGTGGTAAAAGTCTACGGTCCTGGTTTTCGCCCTTCCGTGCAGAGCATATTGTGAATACAAATTACTCCCAGATACGTGAGTTGTCGGAAAAGATCACACAATTCAGCACCAATAATTCATTCAGAGATATAAGACCGCGTTTCCCCTAAAAGGAAAAACACAGCCTCAAACTTGCCCATTCCTGTGATGTTCTCAAATTAAAGTGTATTTAAGTATGCCCTGGCTGGTGTAGCTCAGTGGATTGAGCGTGGGCCTGCGAACCAAAGGATCACGGTTCGATTCCCAGTCAGGGCACATGCCTGGGTTGCAGGCCAGTTCCCAGCAGGGGACACGTGAGAGGCAACCATACATTGATATTTCTCTCCCTCTCTCCTTCCCTTCCCCTCTAAAGATGAATGAGTACAATCTTTAAATAAATAAATAAATATAATGACATTACATGTTGGAACATTAAAGCGTATTTAAGTAGAATGCAGTGTTAATAACCCCTGTCACCCCCTAACTTCTCCATGATACCAAGAATGAAATGCAAACCCTAAGACTAATTTCAGCAATTGAGAGGAGAAAGCAGAGAGATTATTCATTTCATACATGGAGTATAATAATGTGATCATGTTTTTCACTGTTTCTCATTGCTTTCTAATCTAAGTTTATCATTTCAGGTGTGTATTATCACAGATGTTAACAATAAGGTAGATGTGTTTCAACTTTCCACCAACAAATCAGAGACATTTGATGAAATTCCTCTCCAATATAAAACAAGAACAGTAACAGTAAGCTGCTCTGAAATTTGTCTCTGATTCCTAACCAAGCAAAACTACCCAAGAAAGCATTTGCTGGAGACCCATTCATTAATCGGAGACCCTCTGACCTGGCGGGGGGGTCGAACACCTCCTCTCGGCCAGCCACGGCGTGACCCAACAGGCTCATCAGTTTTCCTCCAGCCCTTCTGAAACGTCTGCGCACGCTGAAGGCTATCAGAAGTGGCCCGGAAGCCGGTCCGATCTTCCTTATGCATCGACGCCAAAGATCGGTTCTCAAGCCTCAACACTGCCTTCACGCCAGCAGCATGACCCTCTGCACGGTGTGCGTGCAATGCCGCCCATCAGGCCTGTGCAGAAAGCACAGGGCCTGGGCGAGCACAGTTTTCTTTCAATGAATCTGCCACGTCGTGGACTAAAGGAAGTGGGGCGCGTAAACAGAGTCTCTGGAATCGGGGAGACACGAGGCCTCACCTGCAGCCACCTGCAGCAGGCTGGGGCCGAAGTCAAACTCCGAGTGAAAGGAGCCCTGTCTACACAAACCGCGTGACAACCCGCCCTGCTTGGGGAGACGCAATGCTGGGAAGAGTTGCCCGGGACCACAAAGCACAGGAGACCCCATCCGGATCCCCAATGCGTCGTACTGTCACCAATTGCTTAACCCAGAGAGGGAGTTCAGTGAGGCGGCTGGCCGAACAAACACCACCTCGAACAAAAAATGAAGTTCCCCACCTCGCTGGGACTGTTTTTGCTACCAACAGGTGACAGGCAGCTTCTGACCCAGTGGTAGCCCTTCCTGAGACCTTCCTGGGCAACGGTTAGAATGCTTGCATGAGCAAAACGTGCCATCTCCGGAGCCACACCGCTGGCCTTTCTCCCCATCTGTCCGCTCCCTTCCCCTCCGTCTCTTTATTTTTACAATCGCTGATTTTGTATTCCCCACAAATCAACTTATTTCCAGATGCTCGACTATCGTGAAATGTTTCATCCCGGTGTTGGGCCTGTGAAAAGAATGCGCGACGTGTTTAAGGTTTGAAAATGTGAAACGCAAAGTAAAAACCGATTGCAAAGTGCAGCTGTTTCTCCCAGGAGCGCGCTGGTTCAGCCAAGAACTGGGAGATGATGAAGTCAAGAATGAAGCGCCCCAACCTTAATGTGCGGTTTAGGCTGAAAAGGGTTTAGGCTGAAAAGTCGAGGGAAAGGAGAAGTTCACAGAGACTTAAACCCCAGTCTTCGTGGTCGGCTCCTCCATCCGGGGAGGGTTGCTCGGAACAGCGATCACACTTCTCATCCCAAATTCCTACAGGGGGAAAGTGACGATGGCTATTCTTATCCTAATACATCCACGAACAACCAAAAAGACAGAAAAGACCTAAGGAGTGAAAATTACTCAAGTGAACAACGCACATGCCACTAGAGCGTAGTCAGGAGCGCAATTCCAGACCAGATACGTGTCTACAAAGCTGTGGTCAGAGACGGAAATGCGGATGCGCTCCTACGAGTAAGAAGCAAAAACACCACAAGGTGCTGACTGGTTTTAAAACACCCAACTTAGCCAGTAGATGCTGAAGGCTGTGAAATCCATGTCAGAAATTCCACCAACTTGTTCCTGCTCATCTCCTTACTAATCACAAAAGGAAAAAAAAAAACATCTGTTCACTTTAAAGGCTGGAAGTGTTTCCAGGTACCCAGGAAAGAAAGCGGTTCTCTTCACCGACCACACCCAGTGCCACTATTACCCCCTAAATGTCCCCCCACTTTTCAGCAGCGAAGCCAATTGAAAATTCACTGCGCCTCCACCGCTCAGCTGCGTGGAAGCCAAGCTCCGCGAGCAGACCGGCACCATCTGCCCCTGCAGTTCCCAGTCCACGCACAAATTCCACCCACGTTTGACACAGCTTCATCTCAGGAAGCTCCATGGTTTTTCATAACAAATGGGTGCTTTATAAAACACCATTAAACAGACACCAGGTGGGCTGTGACTATAAAATTGTCACCAGACTGAAACAGCCTTGTTAAAATTAAAAAAAAAAAAAAACTTACTACATTCAGAGCTCTTAAGAACAAATCAAAGGAACAAAAACCTTCAAGGAGAAAAGCCTACAGGGCACAGTTAAAGAGAGGAACACGCTGAGAGCAACAGCAAAGCCTCAGCCCGTGGGGCTGCGATGGGGTGCAGGGGGCCCTTCCCGGCAGCAGCAGCCACACACGGTGAGCGGGAGACACGTCCCCCGTGGGACACCAGGAAGGACAGGTCACGCCGGCGTGTTCAGCGGCACTGTGCAAACGGGAATGTGCACGCAAACCTTGGGCATCTCGCTAAAACAGACTCAGTTGAGGGGGGCCAGGGCGGGTCCTGGGCGTTTGCACTTCACCCCAGCTCCCAGGTGATGCCAAACTGCCGGTCCACAGGCCATGGAGACCAGGACCATCTGGAAAGGGGGACTGACACAGCAGCTCTGAGAAGGAATGGGGCTGTGCGTGTAAAGGATTCAGTTCCCAGACAGAAAGCACTCAGAACTATCCTTTTCGGTGCTCTTGGAGCTGTTCTGCATTCCTCCTTGGCCTTGGCCTCCCCACCTTGCCTCACTTTAAGCTTTTCCCTGAGATGCGTCCAGCCGGGTCAACACCAAGTTCTAGTTACTGCCCAGAGACTGGGGCCAGGGGGAGCAGATGGGGTGAGAGACAGGAGGCAGAAGCTCACCGGCGGCAGAGGGGTGTACTGGAGCAAGACATGAGGAGACTGAAGAAGGGACCGAAACCCACCCACCAGGTTTCAGATGGCAGGAGGGAAGTGACACAGGAACCCCCTTTCTGGTACCACGATGTCACAGGGGCTGTGCTTTGCTTTATTTCATTACGCAAGGCCCAGCTTCAAGCCCGGAAGCTAACCCAGCGATGCATGTATTAACAAGAGGAGTTCCAGCTACACACTTCGGTGTCTGAAGTGTCATTAAAACGCCACCACCACTGTAATGCTCACCACCAGGACACAGGTCCACTCCCAGCCGTGGTGTGTAAATTCCCTACACTACAGGTTTATGAGGGCTCACTCAGCACTGCACACTTGGGAACTTTTACCAATTCCCCTCCGGCTCAGCTCCTCTTTGAGAAGAAGACCTTTGTCCCAGAAAGCTCTGTCCTTTCCACCATCGCTGCAATGTCCGCCGTGTGTCAGAAATGCCTTACAGGTGGCAGGCTTCATCCCCAGGTCACTGCTCACTGACCCACATTTTACAGGGTCCAGAGCGGCCAGAAGGGACTTTCCTGCTGGTCTCACAAACTAACTAGCTCATCTTCCAAGCCCCGGTGCGTCAGCAGATGACTCACGGACACACAGATCTGTCCCAGGTCAAACGTGTCTCCAACGCGACATCAGTGCCCCGGAACAGAGAGCAGCGTGCACCACCCCCCAGCGCTGCCACCACTGAGAAATGGACCCGTGGCTTCCTCTTGCTCCCCGGTCACTGGGTGGAAAGCAAACTGCACATTCTGCTTTGGCCCATTTCAAATCCTCACTCAGACAACACGGGCTTCTGACAAGGAGGGAAAAGAAAAGGGGCCCAGAAGAAAAAAGCAAGATAACCAAAGCTCTTTTTATTATTTTCGAACTTTAGATACAGTCTGGAGTCAGGTGATAATTTGATGACAAGAGACAGAATTTGTTTTAAAACCCCATTTTCGTGGAAAACGGTTCTGTCAAGCTTTTCCAGAGCGAGCTCACTGTCAATCAAGAATGTTTGAGTCCAGTGAGACAGGACTTTTGTAAAACTGTAGGCAGAAGCAGGGGGTTAGAGAGGGGGGTCTGGGGGAGGAACCAAGCCCCTAAAAAGGCCTTGGACTAGGAACTCAGTGTTCACGCCAAAGTGCTCCGAGCGCCCCTTGCCCCTCAGCCTTGCTTGAGAGGCCTTGGTCCCTCACGAAGCCACTTCTCAGACCAGCCTTTCCAAGTCACAGACGGCGAGTCTTCTTGAAACCCTCCACAGCTCAGCGAGGCTGATGGCATTACAAGGCCGTGGCCCTGGGGGCTGCCACCTCAGGCTCCGCCATGGGAAGCTGCCAGATGGTACGCTACAGAGCACCTGCTTCTGAAGCCAAACTTTTCTTCTCCACCGACAGTCACGTGGATGTTCACGTTGCTTATGGATAAAGGAAGAAGCTTCCTTCAGGGGGGTGTACAGAGGAACACGCTCAAGTGCAGGGAGCTAGTGAAAAGGCAATCTCGGAATGCAAACGAAGACTACTTATTGTTCACATCTCTCTGTATTATGCACATCATCCGAACAGTAGCGGTAAACCACAGAAAAGAATGCTTGTATTCAACTCATCCAGAAAAGAGATTAATATAAGAAAAAATAACTTCTCCCCCTAGCTACAAAAGTGGGTATAGATGCAAAAACCACTGCCAAGAAGGAAAAAAATAACAGTCATAAGCAGAAAGAACACAGCAACCGGCGAACACTGACATCGTGCCCCACAGAATTCTAAGAAGGCAATGGACAGTGAGCCCGCTCTTCCGAGGGGTAGGTGGTTCTCCGATGAGGTGAGATCATGAACGCAGATCACTGCAGATAGCCAGAGCCGGAGCTGCGTCCCAGGGGTTCCTGGAGGTGGCGACCCCATCTACAAGCTCTGCCCCTAACGGATGCCCAAGCTGGGCTCCGCGGAATCAACCTGACCAGGCTGCAAGAGAGCGGTCCTTCAGTGTGTGTTGTTTTTATTTCAAGATCTAATACGAATTCTTGGAAGTGCAGTCCTTTCCCCCCCACAGCCACTCCCCCACCTACACAGCAAGGAAGACGTCCCAACGTTCTTCGTCGGAGAGGGCGCTTTAATCAGCAGGAGGTTTGCTCTGCCACCCTGGGAGGCTGCATGCAGCGCAGTTCTGCCAGGTTCACTCAGTAAGAAAAGGAAGGGGAGGCCAACCTCCCTCCCCAGGGAACTCCCCCAGAGGCTGCCTCCCTGTCCTTTCCGGAAGGAGGGCCAAGCCCTCCCGTTCCCAGCTCACGGGATGTCAGCGCCTGACTGCACTGACGCTCCCAAATCCAACCCAGCGCGCTCGCACCCTCCTGGGACAGCGCAAAGGACCGGCGCGCTCGTTTTGGAAGGAGGACAAGAATTGGAAAACTGGGACATGCTACCAGAGGAGAGGATCACGTGGTCCTTCCGGCTGAAATGCCGGTCCTTACCATCCAGAAAGGCACTCGGCAGGTATCGACTGTCCATCACGGGAGACAGGCTCTTTTACTATTTGGACACCACCAGGCTCCAGCCTTCGTTTTCTCCCATGAATTGCAACGAGATCCTCCAGGATGCCTTCACCGCGGCCACTCACTAAAAGCAGCAATGTTTACGTGAGCGGCATGGACACCCACACCCGGGACTGGTCCAGGAAGCAGGCTATGATCTCGACGGGAAGGTTCGAAGGCTGGGCAGAGGGCTATTACAACACGTACACACCACGTGGGCATCACAGAGCGCACACCCTCTCTGCTCTTCCCAGGGAAACGCTGACTTTGAAAGCCACGCGGGGCCAGGAGATTTGAAACGAAGGCTTCGTGTCTGCACCTGACGCATTGCACTGCTGGGAAATTCCGAGGGATGCTGCGTGCACACATGGTTCCGAGGCAGAGAAGAGAAAGCCACGCTGGGTTTTCATGTCAGCCTAAGGCAAGCAGGAACTCCATCTCTGGAAACTAAAAGCAACGCTGAGCCGGGAGGGGAGCGCGTCCCTTTACTGGGTGCCCCGGCCCTTCTGTGTCCACAGTGGCTGTGCACAGGAGCAGAACCGAAGGGGCGGGGGTGGAGCTCCTCCGCACTGCCACCCCAAATCAGTCCAAGACCCAATCTCCTTCTTCCCTTTTTCCTTCCTTCCTTTGTGTCCGTTCCTTCTCTTTGTTTATGCCTTCACAGCAGCCAGGAAACAGCTCATTAGTGACCCAGAAAATGCTGGCAACTGCATTTTGCAAAAAGGAACTCAACAGCGTCTCTCGTTCTACAGTAAAGCTGGCGGTTGAGCCGTCACCGCAGAGAATTCATTCATCTCATGTGTTCATTCTTTCAACATGAGTGACTGAGCATTCCGGAAGGCGGATTTTCAAGAAAGCCCCCAATATATATATCAGCCCCCTGCTCGATATGTACAATCCTCTCCTCCTGAAGGTGGCCGGGACCCCCAAAGACGATGGGCTGCCACTCCCAAGATGGTGCCATCTTCTATGGCAAAGGGAGTTTGCAGAAGTATTAAGGTCCCCATAAGCTGCCTTCGAGTTCATCAACAGGGACGTGATCCTCCGGGGGCCTGGCCCAGTCGGGTAAACCTCTCAAAAGAGGAACTGGGGGCCTCTTTCACAGGAAACAGTCGCCAGGAGGTCTCTGAGTTCTACAACTGAATCCTGCCAATAATCTCAAGAACTTGGGAGCAGACTCCCGGCCCCCAAGGACAGTAGCCCCGGCCACTACCTTGATGACGGCCACTACCTTAATGATGGCCTGTGAGACCCAGGGCGGAGGAGCCCGCCGAAGAGGGCCCCTCCTCCTGACCCAGGAAAATGGTGACGTCATAAATGCAGCTCATTTTTAAGCCACACCCTTTTTTGTGACAATTTCTTAGAAGCAGTGGAAAACCAGTAGAAATGTCAACGTGTGCCTAAATAGTGCTGGGATGCTGGGGACAAAGAAATAGGGATGTGTGACACAATGAGGTGCCTGAGACAAAGGCCAGGGGCAGTCCTAGCCCTGGGACCAGAGAAGAGAGGTTCTTGTTGGGCTGGGAGCCGTCGAGAACATCTACAAAGGAGCAGCTTGCTCCCCAACTTTTCCGAGGGCACCCCAGCTGGCAGCCCTTTGCACTCAAGCTCTCATGGCCCACAGCGCTGTGACCGTGTGGTGGGAGCCAGCCCCCGCCCCGTGTCTCAGAATACACACTGGTCATCCGAGCATGTGTCGCCACGATTACTGCCCGGTCCAGCAGCCACGGACAACCGCAGTCAGGACTCCGGGTTAGTGGGAGGAAGAGTGAGCTTAAACCATTAAATTGTCCCACTTGAGGATTCAAACAAGAGTGACATGGACCATCGGAATCCTATAGAAAAAAATAAGAGGAGGGCGGACATCCTGACGGGGGGCCAGCACATTCAGGGAGCACCCTTACTAAAACCGACCGCCACGCGTGAGCCTCTCACCCACCGCGCCTTCCCGGGGCCTGTTTCTCCAGCGCAGGGAGAAGCTCCAGGAACACGAGGTCCAGCGCAAATGCCCCACAGGAACAACTCTGCCCCGCCCACAGCGCGCCGCACACTGCCACTGTCACCGGCAAGTGCGTCGGGAATGCATGTGTCCAGGCAGAGGAGGGGAGGGCAATCCACCGCCAAAAACAGAAACGCGCCCCAGAGTCAAATGTGAGCGGCTTCGGGTGATGGGCTGTTCCGTAACGCCCCTGCCAGGGCTTCCCTCGGTCATTCTGTAGTTCATGGTCACTGCCCAAACGTCCCAACAGACAGTCCGAGTTCACCAGATGCAGGAGCACAGGGGCACAGGAGTTGGCTTCACCACCTCACATCAGCCAAAAGGAGTTCCCTGCAGGCGTCTCAGGCAAGAGTCAAGCAGAGAGAAAGAAAAGGTGGTGACCCTACACTGGGCAGTGGTTTGCGTATCAATCGGTTCCATTTAAATAGACCCTGTCACTCACTGCGATAAATGAACCCCTAAGCTCTCATGGACCTCCGACTGTTTTCATGGCTCAAGAAGCTCTGCTGACAATCAGCCAAGAAGCTGAGACACACGGGTCCTATGCAAGGAGTTAAAAATCCCTGATGAGGATTTTCACAAGTAGGAATGAGGCCCCCCCACCCCCCAATACACATGCAGGCTACTGAGCAACGTGCCCTTCAGCTTCGAAGGAGACCCGTGCACCTGCAGAGCACAGAAACGGGAAGACCACCCAAGGCCAGTTCCAGCGCCCCGCGGGCAGAGTTCTTTATTCGGGTATCTGGACACAGCCTGTCATTCTAAGAAGCGAAACCCTACAACAGGCTGTCTGCACCAAGGTCTGGGATGCAGAGCCGAGCGTCAAACTCCACACCTGCGAAGTTACTAAACTGCAGCAGAGACCACAGCCCTCTGTGCTGGGGACAAGGGGGAAGCAGCGACAGGGAGCCAGGGGCCCCCCAGCAGCCCCAGGCCCAGCCGTTCCCATGGCACAGCAGGGATCGGAAGAACACGCCCTAGTGAGGGCTGCCGCCTAATGAAGGAAGGTGCTTCTGGTCCATTGGCCAAAAGAACCTATTACTGTAACGTTCAGGAACGTATTTGTAAATATCTAATGTAAACCTCATGCAAAGGCTAAGACTAAGCAGAATCTTTATTGTCACTGCCGCCAAAAAGAATGTTGCTGGCTGAAGTTATCCAAACAGATGAGAAAAAGATGAAGAAAAACCAATAAATATCCCATACACCAAAATGGAAACAGAACAATTCCAAGCAACCAAAAGCAAACAAGTGAGCGTGTTTCGTAATCAGGTTTAAGTCACAAGGGTTGACTATTTAAAAATATCAGTCATTTAAAGTTTGTGGAACTTCCTTTTGAAAACGCCAGAACAGGCTCATAATGGTTTCTAGGTCCGAAGAGAGGAAATCATTGAGATGGAAATGCCTTAAAAGCAGGAGGGGGAACTCACAAATAATTAGTTTCAGTCTTCAAACAGACGATGGAGGAAAAGGTGTCCCTGATCACGCAATCCACAACAGTCCCACCTGGTTCTTTCCCTGCATGTCCCCGGTCACCGTCAGTCTCTATGTATCACCAGTTTCTCCTCCGCCAGACTCCAGGGCAGCTCCGTGAGGCCGGCACACTACGCTCTGTTCACCGCTGTACACGCAGCCCCACCTGGAGTGTCTGTTGCTCATTCACTCATCCATTCCTCCATGCATCTCTGGAGTTCAAGTACGTATGAAGCTCCTACCACGGGCCAGACTCTGGGGAATCGGGAAGAGCAGTCACAGGAGAAGAAGGACAACAAGGTTTCTCTCGGCATTTGAGGATGGAGGGGGGAAGGAAAAGAAAGAAGCCAACAGCCACATAAGGAACAAATAACAGCTGACAATTATTGAGTGTCGCTCATATGCCAGGCACTGGGCTGCACGCCTTATGTTCAGTAGGCCAAGGGAGCGAGAGACAGATGTACCAGTGAAGAGGTATGTTCCCAGACTAATGACGGGACGGATCCAAGTCCCCAGCACACACTGGGATGCGGAGCCATGAGAAGATCCCTCTTCTCCACAAAGGGACACCACATTCAAAAAGCAGCTAGGACCAAAGTCACACACACACAAACACACCTACACAAGCCAGGTGCCATGTACTGAGAATTTGTTGTTTTGATCCCCACTGTCGGCCCATGAGATAAGCTTCTTTACTTTCATTTTACAGTTGAAAAATCTGGGTTCAGAAAGATGCATGAATTGTCCCAAGTCACCCAACCAGTAAGTCACGGGCCTGGAATAGGACCTCAATCTGTTGTTGGACCCCAGGGTTATTACCTGATCCACTGCGATGGTTTGGAGCCTCACGATGGCCATAACAAGAAAGGGACAGAAGCCGGTGACCAGATCACCGTGACTTGAGCCCTCTGGTATTTATTCTGGGAGGCCCTCACATCACGGACAATTCTGAGAGGCTCTGGACGGAGCCCCGGGAGATGACACTCTCAGCACACCCTGAGAAAACCCAGTGCACACCGCTCGCGTTCTCCAGGCCCTGAGAACAGCAAGGGCCCCGTGTGCAAGCCAGAGTCGGCGCCCACCACTCAAGAGTGCACACTCGATCTCTTCCCACATGCCGTTCCTCCCACTAACAACACCGACAATTGTTCTCCCAGCACAGCCAACAGAAATGCCCTGGGGATGAAAGTGCAAGTAGAGGACACATCCCAAGGCCCAGGAGCCACACCTGACGCAGACCTGTCTTCTTGTCACGTCAGGCAGCTTGCACTAGCGACGGTGATGCGCAAGGGGCATGGGGCGGCTGGGGACCACGTGTTGTCCTTCACAAAATTCGAACATGTCAGTACAGTTTTAGAACATACAGGAGTTCCTTTTCTCTTTGAGTTTTTAAAGAAATAGTTAATTGCTCATAAGGTGAGTCTCCTGTGAATTTAAATGGTCTAGAAATCTGCCAAGGCGGCGGGGAGGGGGAGGCTGGCTACGAGCATTTGATTCTGCACCTGAGAAGGGCACTTGGAAGTGGAACGTCAGCCAGTTGGAGGACAGAGACTGGCTACGAGCATTTGATTCTGCACCTGAGAAGGGCACTTGGAAGTGGAACGTCAGCCAGTTGGAGGAAACTGACAACAAAGCAACTGAAAAATATTAGCGTGAGTCCCCCTAAGGCTGTGCGGGGGACTGAACGAGAGAGGCCACTTGATCTGACACAGTACCTGACTCAACACATACAGCTGTTATCATTCTCACTGTCGTCATGAATCGGAGAAAAGGCAAGGCCTTAAAGAACAGCTAAGGACCAACTCAACCCCTTCACGCTCCTGTTAGAGACCCAAAGCCCAAAGTTCAGAGAGGTCGGAGGTGAGTGAGGAGAGGAGATCACTCCCTCTGGGGTCGGGACATCACCAAAGCGGCAGGAGTTGCGATTTGGAGATGACCGACGGGGACAGGAGAGCCGCAGTTTTATTTTTTGTTTGTCTGTTTGTTTGATTTCACTTGGTCAGTTCAGAGAGGCAAGGAAAGGTATGATCAAAGGTGAAATAGAGACGCCTCGCCGGGAACATAAGGAACACGGAAGAAAAAGGAAGCTGGAGCCACAGAAGCCCAGGAGGTGGGTGAGAGAGACCCCCGATGGATCATCAGGGTGGCGCACGATTCCAGAGGTCCACCGGGTGCCCTGTCAGGCAGCTGACCCTGTGGGGGGGGGGCCACAGGAGAGAACTGCAGGAGGAGGCTGGGCCAGGACTGCACCCTGTACACAGCCCCAGGCTCCAGGGTACAAGCAGGGGCCCAGCCAAAGGGCTCGATGTTCTGCAGCTCCTCCTAAGGGTGGTGTCCTTGGCGGGAAGGGCAAACACCTCCGGCAGACAGTGGGGGTTCAAACTGGCTCTCTCACCTTCCACATGGGGATACCAGGCATCTGTGAGCCCTGGTTTCTGCACTCAGCAAAAAGAAAGGCAAATGACACCTGCCTCAGAGGCTGCAGGGCAGGATGAGCTCAAGTCTGCAAAGTCTCGACTCCCAGCAGGTGCTCAACACGCCCGCAGGCCCTGGCCCTCGTTAGGCAGCATCGTCCCCGTGACCCCGAGACAACTTGGCTTAGGATCCATCTTTCCCACCCATAGACTAAAACGCCCCTCGTAAATCAAATAAGAACACTTTATTACTATGGTGACACAGTGAACAAGCTGTTTCAAAACAGAAAAAAATGAAGACCAGCGAATCTGTCCGGTAAAACGGAAACGCAGGTGTTCTAACAGGAGGCACTGACTCCGCCCCATTCTGTGCCGCAGAACAGCTCGTCCATCAGGGCTGCTCGGAAGGCAGAGAGCTAACGAGGGAGCGAGCATGCTCTCCTCGTTAAGCTGAAGAGTGGGTGCACAGGCGTCTCTTCAGTCCACTGTGTCAAGGTATAATTTAGACACAATAAAACGTCCCCAACTGAAGTGCAGAGTTGGACGGGTTGGGACAGTCGCACACACCTGTGCGCTCACTATCTGGCCCTCCCAGGTGATCCCTGCCCTGCCCCGCCCCAGGCCCGGCTTCCTCCTCACTCTCTGCCCTGACGGCTAAGACGCCGCAGTACTGAAACCACGGCTACACTGTGCACCGACTCCTTCCTACGTATGCTTTATTCCCTAACTTAAAAAGGAATGTGGTATCTTGCCCACTAAGATCAGTGACCAATGCCAAAGACATTCCCACGAGGGTTTCTTGGTGTGAAAGCCAAAAAGAGAAACCGGCCGAGCACTGTCGTCACTTCCCTGGACAGCAGCACAGACAGGGGTGACCAGGACAAGCTGGTGCTGCAGCCTGGCTGGGTGGTCCGAGCAAATCACTTCCCTTGTCTCCATTTTAGTTTATTCTTCAAAGATGGTGTCAGTGGCCCCCCAGGAGTAGAGTGGCCACATCCTTTGTCACCCAAGTCAGGGTGTGTTAAAAGGACACCCTATCATTACTCATGAGGCCAGAGCAAGAGAGGCTGCCCCCAGCACACCTGGATTTAAGACGACACTGCTTAGGAGCATCCTCTAAAAGCACCTCCTGTGACGCCCACAGTAACCAAAGTTGCTCTTGAAAAATCAAAGGGTGCTGCACAGAATGATGAAATGTGATGACGTCCGCCCTAAAGCTGCAGGCTCCTTCAAAGGTGACAGGGCTCGTCCAAGCCACGTGGTGTAAAGTGATTACAAACAGCTACCCAGCAGGCCGCCAAGAGACAGACAAGGGTCTGAGACCCGGGGACACAGACAGCACACACGGCAGCTCAGGGCCCCTTTGCAAGGACCCAGGCATCCTGATCATGAGCCAGGACCCCCATCTCCTCACTCCCTCTCCATGAGGCAGACATTCAGGGCTCCATCAGGGCGTGGTGCCTCGGAACTCCCACTGCGCAAATTTCCTGGTGAGATACCAAGTCTTTACCATAAACATACTGATTCCAAGGACTTTGCACAAAGGGGTTGGGGAGCAATGGCCAGTCTTCAGCTGCCAAACGAATCCCGTGAAGACATAGGTCAGCCATAGGCACACCAACGCTCAGAAAATGACGGCACGGCATCTGTGAGAGCCGTGCATGAATGCAGGAAAGGATGAATTGCAAATACCCGAACAAAACCACAGTGAAGCGTTTATGACCAGGCCATAACCGCTGGAATGCCTGGCACAACTAAAGCCAGCTTTGACTTAGTCAGGCCTGCTGAAGTCCGAGAAAAGCCACATAACGGCTTTAAAGTGCACGCAGTGATTGCCGTCCACACCTCCGAGGGAAGCACCCAGAGAGAAAGCGATCTGCCTTCAGCGGCACACACAGGTCCCTCTGAATTCTTCCAATGTGCATAAACACACACAGACACAAAAGTCTGTTCTTTAGTCATAAACCAGGCTGCCACTTTCGTCAACATGGGCTGCCGTGTCACTGTGCTCATAAAATTGTCAAAGCAACTACTCGAGGCATTCAAAGATCTTCACTACCAAACGGAGTGCATTTTTACGCAGCCAGCCAACAGTAGCTGCCTAGTAAGATGGCTTTCGGAACGTGAGCACTTGCATTTTATCACAGGCAGGATTCTAGAGAGCAGACTTGGTCTCTCACCCAACGGCAATTCATTCATTTCTCAAGGGAGGGAATCAAACCTAGTAAGTTGTCCACAGGTTGTTTACTCAGGGGACACAGTCTAAAGTCTAACAGAATTGTATACCAAAACTAAAAACCCAAGTGTGCAGTTACATTTTTAAATAGCAGACGCCTTGGAGAATTTTTAAAGCAGTTCATTGCCGCTGGCTTTGAAACACAGTTCTTGGACCTGGCTCTGATCACCGACCACTGCAAACAGGAGAGGATTAGGACTAAGCCCCTGTGCACACCCCCGGGGCCCGGCATCCACTCCCAGAGGAGTGGAGGAAGGGACATTCGTCCAGACACTCAAAAGACCTGCTGCTCAACCTCTGAGTCACCCTGAGGACCGCTCTCAAGATGCTCGGGGCCCCATCCTCATTGGGACACGTCTGCCGGTCTGCTCCTCCAGCTCTAAACACTGTGGCGCTGTAATGGAGCAGAGTGCGGCAGGAACATGAGCACGTGTGAGCTCTGATTCCAGCTCGGCCTCTGTCCTTCCCGGATCTACCAACATGCTCAGGTGGCCCGACCCACAGTTCCCCTCCTCCGGGCAACAAGGACACACCTACCCTCCAAGGCAGCAGTGAGGAATGAAATGAGGAAACATCCAGAAAGACCCTGGACCTAGCTGGTCCCTTATCAGCACCTTCAGGCTGATACGGAACCTATCACAAAGCTTTGAATGAACTAAGGTCTGATCGAAGTTAAAAATAAAAGCTGGATGCCAGAGAAACAGTGAGAAGAGATAGTTTAAATCTATAGATGTACTCTTAAATCTTTGCCTCCTCGTAGATATTTTCCCACTTCTTACAGAAAAATTATTAGCTATACGTCTTCAGAACAGTTGCCAAGAACATAAAAAGATTCACAAAATTGTTCCTTGCTGAGGGCACGAAAAGGCGATCGATTTATTTCTTTTTGCCTGGAAATGCTTCTAAATCAATGGCAGGCGCTTGCAGGGGGTGAAGAGCTACGCTCCAAGCCCCCCCTGTGAGGCCCTGGCCCCTCCCTGACATCACCCGATCTCCTGGCCAAAAGCAAGCCTGGGCCCCTGGCACGGACACTGTGCGGCCTCGGATAACGGCTGCCCCGTCTGCAGTGGGACTATCCCAACTCATCCACCTCCCTCAGCCTTGTCCTCCTCTGGACGTCTCTGTCCTGATGAAACCCAATCAGACCCAGAACACCGTTATATTGAAGAATGAGTGGAAATCCGATAAGAACTCCAAACATGCCGTCCTGGCCCAACCACTGACCAGCAACAGAGCCCACGAAAAACCATTTCAGCCTCCTGGCTGGGCAGCCGAAATACTAAAAAACCTCCTACACTCCTCTTCTCCAAAGACTGCCAAAAGAGTCTAACTATCACTTACACACCCTGAAAGCGTGGCTATGCCAGCTTTCTGGGGGGTCTACCATTTTACCAATGTCACACTACTTCCGGGAATTTAACTAGTCGTTCTGTGCCTATCGGATGGAATCTCTTTGCTGAAGACGACGGGGTCTAAGAATGACGAACGTCCATGCCAGGCACTAACCGGAACACTTCACACACACGTTCACTGGCGTAACCCAACTATGATCGGTACCCACATCATTCTAGGATGAGGAAACCGAAGCACAGGGAGGCTGAGTGCTTGCCCCTCCCTGGTGGAGGCGGGAGGAAGACCAGCCACAGTCTGCACACTCAGCCCTGGTGCTCACGGTGCGCTCACAGCTTGCGGTGATGTATTTTCCTGTGGAAAAC
This sequence comes from Sturnira hondurensis, assembly GCF_014824575.4. Taxonomy (NCBI): domain Eukaryota; kingdom Metazoa; phylum Chordata; class Mammalia; order Chiroptera; family Phyllostomidae; genus Sturnira; species Sturnira hondurensis. Next base: position 14,511,421 of record NW_028082350.1, on the reverse strand, counting down.
TACAGCACAGTGTCACGAGAACCAAGGAAGGCAAGCGGCATCTGCTGACGACTCTATTCGTTTATACATACATGCATTTTTTAACTGATCGTCACCCAAGGGCATGCCCATTGAGTTTAAGGAGAGAAGAAGAGAAAATAGATTGCCTCTTGCACACGCCCCAACTGGGGACTGAACCAGCAACCCAGATATGTGTCCTGACCAGGAACTGAACCTGAAACCTTTTGGTGCGCAGTACAACGTTCCCACCCATTGAGTGACTCGGCCAGGGCTCTGCGGATCACTTGTGGGCCCCAGCCTTCCCGCCGCCTGCTGCTGCCCCTGCCTCGTGGGGCCGTGCAACAACCCCAAGGAAGAGGGTGTTTTGATCTGTAACAAATCACAAACCTGAAGTTCAGAGAGATTCAGTAACTTGCCTCAGATTCTACAATGAATACATCGGGGAGATACCACAGAAAACATGAAAATAGCATAGAGAAAGAAGAGTTTCAGGTCCTGTGGGCTTCTCCTGAGCCAGCCCCTCCTCAGCCTGGAGGCCCCGTCCAGTCCCGGAGTGACCCCACCGACCTCCATACCTGCTCCCTGGCCAGTGAGACGAGACCTTCAGTCGGCTGGGTCCTGCAACCAAGGGGGAGGGGAGGGAAGTTTCTGATGGGACCTTGGGTCCAAATGGCCAGAGAGGAGACTCTTACCCTCAAGGGGCTTTATTCTCAGCCCAATGCCAAGTTCTCCAGATCCAGAATTCGATGTCGGAACTGAGGTTCCGTGTTTTAAAAAAAGCAGTGAGAAATCACCATTAACCCAAAGGCCCACCTTCAATAGCGGCCAGTGGGAGAATGGGTGGGAAGCTCTCCCACCTGTAACTACAACGCTACGGAGAGGAGAGGATGGCTCCAGGCCCTGCCAGCCACAGAAGCAGGCTCTAAGCTGGAGAGAGGGAGGGGGCGTGGGGGCCCAGATGTGCCAAAGTCTCCCGGTTTTAAGTAGGAAGGCAGCTCCTTCCCTGCGTCAGGGCACGTTCCCACGCTCCACAGCACTTCCTGAGCGAGGACAGCCCAAGCACTATGCTGGTGCTGTGCCGTCCACCCTGAAGATGCACGGTGAACAGGGCAGCCTGGGGAAGGGCAGGCTTGTGCGGGTACAAAGTCACTTTACCTGGCGCTACCAGCGACCCCAGGGGTGACTGCATGCTGGGCTGAACTGTGTCCCCATAAACTCATGTTGAAAGCTAACCCCTAGGACTTCAGACAACAACTGTGTTTGAAATCAAGCCTAGAAAAGTGACAATTAAGGTCAGATGAGCTCCAAGGGGCGGGACTTCATCTGATGTGATGGGTGTACCTGCAGCAAGAGGGCCTCTGGGCCCACGGAGATACCCAGAACCAGGAGAAATGAACTGCTGTGGTTTCAGCCCCCTCAGCCTGTACGGCAGCCCACACCAACCAATACGGCGGGCAACACTGAGCGGTTAAAAACGATGCCAAATGAGAAAAAATGAAATCATCGCCAAGAGAGTGGCAGCAGGTGAGCCAAACACACACAGGTAGGAGCTGGCGTCGTGGGAGGGCCAAGACGATGGAGGCTAAGAACGGGCTGGGAGCAGGAAAGAAGAGGCAGGCAAACCCACTGGGGTCCATCTAGAACTTTCTGGGCTAGCCACAGAGGGCACGTAAAACATAAAGAGAGACCCCTGCCCAGCCAGAGCTCACGGGTCCATAAAGGCGGGAAGAGGTTAAACGTGGGGAAAGTACCAGAAGAGGAAGGCAATAATTAACAAAAACGCCATAAGGAAATGATGCAAAGGTGCCTCCAGGCTGTGCCTGAGTCAGGGCGCAGCTCTGTGGGGAGGGGCTGGCAGCGAGCCTGTGGGAGGTGCGCAGGACCTGCGACTGGAGAGCAGGAGAGAGAGGCAGGCAGAATCTTACAGGGCAGGGGAGGGGAGGGAGGGAAGGGACCCAAAAAGGGGGAATGAAGGCAATCTAGAAAAAAGTCAGGGGGGGGGGGTGCTGCAGATGACGCTCATATCTGAACCTGCCACCACTGTCTGCTGAGATAATGCAAATCAAACCAGAGCTCAGCCAAGGGCACCAGGGCGGGGAACCAGGGCGGGGCGACGATGCTGCTCCTAACACTGTGGGGCATTGGCATCAGCATCAGAAACGGGAAGGAATGGGAGAGGAAGACACTAGGCAACAAAGCTTCCTGTCTCGCACGGCAAGGTCGGCTGTCAAGCACGAGGCCACAGGGCAAGCCAGAGGATTTAAAAAACACTAAGACAGGGCTTCTTTCTGGCCATTTGGAGAGAGCGGAGCAGAAAAACTCCAGGCCCACTCAGCTGGGAGGGCTCCTGGTCATGTAGCATCTTCAGGGTCTGAGGTCCCCTCCAGCACACAGACTGAGGAAACGCAGCCAACATCAAGGAAGATTCCAGAATTGGACAGCCCGAACCTGGCGACTTAAAAATGTCCTGGAAGAGGACCAGGTACTATAAATTGAAATGGCTCAGTGTCAACATCGTATTATTGGAGAAGCGGTAATTTCTCAACACACAAAAAAGTAAAATATGTCTGCTTTGCAAACCGAACGTTGTTCTTCTCTAATTTGGCTTTCTTTTCTCCCATTTCTATCCTCCTTCATGGCTGTGGGACACGAGCAGAAATCGGACTATAGAAGCATTTCCCTTCTGTTGCAAAGAGAAGCCAAATTCTCACAGTTCGTCGACTTTCTGTTCATGTAAACAATCTCACTTTATTTTTGAATTACTTTGTGGGAACAGATGGCTTCCAAATGTATGCCTTCTTACTACGGTCTACGAAAGCAATCCTACTGAACTCTTAAATTACAATGAAGAAAACACAGGCGTACTTCAAGTCTGCGCCCATACTGGTGCCCTCATTTCCCCAAGCTGACGCTTACTTGGAATTCTGACCTTTCTTTTTTTTACCTCTTCTTTTCTTGCCGTTTTTTATTTTTTATTTTTATTTTTTTTTTTTGGTTAAAAAATTACATCACACACAAAATAAAAACCCATCTGAAATACAGCAACTGGCCCATTAAAACCTCCATGCAACAAACCCCTAGTAGCCCTGACAGAGTCTTCTAGACTTCTTAGAAAAGGCATCAGATATGTAAATACAGTTGGGCTTTACCTCCAACCTTCTTCAACCTTTTACCATAGATGGTAATTTTATGATTTGAAATACGCACTGCAATTAACACCAACTGACCTCAATTCCAACCGCTGACATAGTCCTGGGAAGAGTTCCCTAGCAGGAATCGGGGTGGCACTGCTGATCGAAACCCAGGCCAGATGCCCCCGAGGCCGCGCTGAGGCAGAAAGCGGATTTTCCAAAAAGCTAAACCAAACTGGGAAAGCAGCAGCACAAACAGGTTCTTGTGACACACAGACAAACGCTCAAGTTAGGTGGCCTGACTAATGAACCTGTAACCCCCATAAATAGAGTTAAGAACCTTTCTGTCGTTTAAATGGCCAAAGCTCTGGATGAGTACCCTCTTCCATACAGCCCCTGGGGAGTGAGGACTTTGGGGAGCTATTAGGGGAAAGTCAAGGCCACCCAGTCTAGACATAATAAGCCTTTATAGCTCCCTCTACAGTTATAGCTATGTATCTATATGTGTATGGACAGGTACAGATCGGATATAGACACATAGGCACGAAAAAGGGGAAAAACAGAAAACACACAAAATAGGGAAACCACTTACCTGTAAACAAGCAATGATGAAGTTAAATCACAGAAAACTAAAAGTCTGTACACACCAGAAGGACAACAAAAGCAAAAAGAAAGCAGTACCAGCGTGGGTTTCAAAAGGTAGCTATCTACTCTTTAAATTCTTCCGCCAAAGAACTGCTACACCACAGCGGGAAACATTTAAGTTTGAGACAAAACACACACCCAATTTCAGTCAGTTATCGGGACAAGGTTGAACATAGAGGTGTGTGTCTAAAGTTCAAATAAAACGCCGCACAGACTGACAAGCCATCCAGTAGAATCACTGCAACGATGAGGGGCAAACCTTGGGCTGCCCTTTATAAACCGGCACAAACCAAAACTTTACAGGGGCTCTGTAGTCTGTAACTGTCCATGATTATTCTAAGAACACGAGCAACGCGCTCCCCCCTTTCCGACGAGCAGCAGGACGTCTGCGGAGATTGTCTGCGGCACCCCCAGGCGCGTGGAAGAGTACGTCTGGACGTGATTCCAAGCCACCATCCTGTCGCCTTCGTTGTTCTAAGGCTTTCACTTTCTGAAATCTCTACAACTTAATGGGGAGGAGACTCATCAACAGGAGAAAAATACTACCAAGAGGAAGGAAAAGAATGTGACTAATCGTCAAGAACAGTGAAGTACTTTGACTCCGTGTAATGAAAACAGGCATTTACACAGCAGTGAGTGGCACAGTAAATGACAGTTGCAGCAATAACTAATAACTTTAACCCAATCACAGGGAAACAATTTGAAACTGGATATAGCTAGATGGAACATTTTAAGTATGTGATTTCAAAAGTGGCACTACTTGAGCAGTGAAAAACCTGTATGGCCAAGGTTATGGAACAGAACACATTTCTCAGAAGGAACAGATTTATCAACTCTTGTGTGCATTCCGATGACTAAAACATCCTAAGAGCCCGGGGACTCGGTCGCTACAGAATGGTACCAGGATGGAGGAAGTCGGCCTTCAGGAGATAAGCCTGCCCGCAAATCTCAGAGAAGATTTCTGGAATGTGTACAGGCATTTGAGAGCGCTGACAGATCGCAGGCCTCGGCCATCCCCAGAGTCCTTTTCATATTGTGATGGGGGGTGAGAGGACATGACCCAGGCATGGGCTTAAATGCCCTCTGACTGTTTCATTCACAGATCTCAGACTGTCAGGTTCTCATTCCACGTTTCTGAACTATCTTCCCAATGACAGACTGTCCACAGGCACTTCTATCCAAAACCCCTCCATCCTGGGAAACCTGACCCAAATCCCACCTGTGCTGTGAAAATCTCTCCTAGCCAACCTCACTGAACTGGCCTTTTCCTCTGAATTTGAAAACAACGTCTATCTTCGGTGTGCAGCATCTTGCCTTAAAGTGTCGGGTGGCCCCCACCGCTTCCTGGAACTGTTTGCTTCCCCGTCATTCCAGTCTGACCTTACCCTCTGCACGTCCTACCATCATCCTCGTCCCTCACACATGCAGGACCTCGATGAATATTTTCCACACTGCCCGTCTATTGTCCTGCCTGCGTAAGCTGTTCATTCCCCAGTCTTCCCTGCCTCCAGCCACCTCGAAAAGACGTCAGCAATACACTCCACCCCTCCCCTCGACCACAAATTCTGCCCCGCAAGTCCGAGGGACTCCCTTTCATTTTCCAGAGCCCCCAGCAATCAGCCGGGGACAGACACTTTCTTCACTCGATCACTCTTTTCCATCTACTTTATTTCAAGTGTGCAAGTACCTTTTTGAACATCTTCCTCCCCAAATGACACTACCTAATAAATCAGCCACTGGAAAAAAAAGTTTGCTTTCCCAGTGCACATATTGCTGCAACACTTTGCATCAGGCCCGATTTTATGCCTCTCCGTGCTGATGATTAGTCATCGTTTGTGCTGCTGTTACAGGCTACCTTGAGTCACCCGTCACAGAAAGCAGCGTGTCTGTTTCTAAAGCAAGGGTGTTACGTCTGTACTGTAACTCTTCCTACTCCTCCTGCAAAACAAATTTCTTCATTACCTTCCCAAACCCCTCCAGCTAGAATGAAAACTCCCTGAGAATGGACACGGGGATCCTCTGTCGGTCGCTGCCATGTGCCAGGTGCCCAGAACAGTGCCTGGTGAGTACTCGGGGGATGGATGGTGGTTGAATGAACCCCCAGATTCTGGCCCTCTCCACCTTTTTCCTGCTTAATCAGAATATGGCCGAGAACATAAATACTCAAGTGAAATCATCAGGGTCCAATCACTGGTTCCCCCCTCTAAGTTGGGGGGCCGCCCTTGAGCCTCTTACTTGTCTTCTCATGGCCNATGTGCCAGGTGCCCAGAACAGTGCCTGGTGAGTACTCGGGGGATGGATGGTGGTTGAATGAACCCCCAGATTCTGGCCCTCTCCACCTTTTTCCTGCTTAATCAGAATATGGCCGAGAACATAAATACTCAAGTGAAATCATCAGGGTCCAATCACTGGTTCCCCCCTCTAAGTTGGGGTGCTGCCCTTGAGCCTCTTACTTGTCTTCTCATGGCCACCGCCCAGCTGTCAGTGAGGACAGGAGCAGGCGTCTAGAGAGGACGGCAAGGACTAACGCAGATGGCACAGTGCTCACACACCTGACACCTAGAGGACTGCATGAACCAGGGTTACCCCGCTAAGGTCAATAAAGAAGAAACCACGCACAGGTCTTCCTCAAAGTAGAGCCAACGCAGCAGACACCTCAAGTTCACCCAACTTTGGACATAAAGGGAAGCAGGACGGAAGGAGAGGAACACCCTTCAGGCCCCGCCCCCAAAGGTACAAACACATGCCCTTCCTTCCAGGCCAGCTCCATTTTCTGCTGTCTTTTTCAACCCTTCCATAGTTCGTGGACCCTCGATGGCAAAAAGGAAGTAAAACTTAGCAGATTTTTTTAAAGTTAGTGATTCAGGCAATACTTGGAATAACTTCCACTTGAGAAAATGTAACTAAGAGACTCCCAAGCTGTTGACAGCTCCGCTCCGGAAACGTCCTCCTTTTTTGCCTATTTCTGTCTGTCCCTAAATCCAAATCACAAAGTTGAATGACCCCAGAAAAGCCCTTTTTGCCTCCAGGGCTCAGAACCCTGTCTAAATACATTCCTTGGGCCTCTCCATAAATGTTTATTGAATTAAAGGGAGTTTTTTTAAAAAAAGGCACTGGAAATCTAGCTCCAAAAGCCAACTGCCTGCCCCCGCTAGCCGACTCCTTCCTTCCCCAACAAGAGGACACTGGGGGATCTGGAGCACAGAATCCAACCAAAATCCAAGGGGGTCTGACACCAGGCTCACGAGGTGATGACATCCAGAACGTCTGGGCAGTGGATCCAAAACAGGGACCCGGGAAATGCTGGGCGCTGGTCAAGGTGGAAACCCTCCCCCCGGGGAGCTGAACCGGGTGGTAGGAAACCAAGCGAGTTCCGTAGGGATCCCGTCGCCCTCCTTCCTGTTTATAGATCCCGCTGCAGGAACTCCAAGCACCGAAGAGAAAGCAGACGTCTCAGAAGTGTGTCAACACATGACATAACTTGAAAAAGCTGGCTGCTCATTGGCGCGAGTTACAACTTGTCCGGCTCACGCAGGAAAACCGGCCTACTTTAATTACTTTTCTCTGCCTATGCCATGCCGTCCGTCCCTGGGCCCCCGCCAAGATCGGGTTACTGAGAACTAGGTAGCCGCCGTGGTAGGAAGGAGACCGTGTGGGCGGTGAGCTGAAAGCAAGGAGCCAGAGCCGACCGCCCGCCAAGCGACGGCGGATTCGGCTTCACGACAATCGCAGGGGCTCTCTCCTCGCACAGGCGCAGGAAGAGGAAGCCTCGGCACCCCCTCGCAGTCCGCACCAAGTTGCATTACCGCTCGGGTTGCCGAGGGCCCTCGCAGCACCGAGCCGGTGCCCTCGGGTCGGCCAAGGGCGCGCCACCTTTGTCAGGGTTTCCCCACCAGGATAGGCACCGCCTCAAAGCAGAGGGCTTGCCGGGTCGGAGGGGCAGACGCGGAGCCCGGGTTCCCCTGCCCCCGCGCCCGGGTGCCCAGCCCTGCGCCGAGCCCAGGAAGCCCGCGTGGCCGCCGCTGGGTGGGAAGCCTGGGACCCGCGCGCTGGCGGACACAGCGGCAGTGGCACCCCAATTCTCCCCGGAGGGCTGCACCGCCAGCAGCCGAGCGAGGCGGGGCTCACTATGCCCTCCGTGGGGGGGGGGGGGGCGGGGGGAGCCTTTCTTGTGCCCACTCGATCCCTTCCTCGGGAGAAAACGGGCGGATGGACCCCCAGCGAGGCTACATCTCCTGCTGTCCCCTGCGTCGGGGAGGGCTCGACAGACAGCCACTCACCCACTGCCTGCCCCCCCCCCTCACCTGCTTGCACGGTGTCCGAGAGATCGTGCCCGGGGGCCGCGGTCCTGGGAAATTCTTTCAATTTCCTGGCGCTGAGGTTCAATCCCCCGGAGTTGGCTGCTTCCTCCAGCGCGCGTTCCAGCCCCCGGTTCAAGGGCACGTTGAAGCCCCCGCCACTGCCGCCGCCTCCCCCAACCCCGCCGTTGGCTCCGGTTCCTCCGTGGTGCTGATGGTGGTGGTGGTGGGTGTGATGATGTGGGGGCAGAGCAGACACCGAGAGAGAAGGGACGAAAGGTTGGGGTTCGCTTCCCGGCGTCGCCATCTTCTCCCGGGCCCCCACCCCTGCCGCCACCCCGCCCCGCAGCTCCTGCGGGGGGCGTCACAGCTTTCCCCCGGGAGGGGGAGACGGCTTCGGGTGCCGCTTTCCTGCAGGGCTCCGACGAAAGATGCCAGGAGCAGGGGAGAAGGGTGTGGCGGACGCGGAATGAGGGGCTGGCGACGAGGCGGCCGTGGCAGCTCGGTCTCGGAGGTTTCCTGTCCCGGGGAAGCGGAGCACTGCGGCGGCAGCGGCAGGCAGCGCGCATGTGTCTCCACCCTCCCCTGCGCCCTCCTCTCGGCCGCGCTCTCCCCTCCTCCGCTGCCGCTCTCTCCTCCTCCTTCCCCGAAGCTGTCAGCCCTGCGCCGGGACTTCCTCCGCCGAGAGCCCGGGGTGGCGCTCGCTGCTGCCGGGGGTTCAGCCTCGGGAGCCGGGTCTGGGGAGGGGGTCACGTTCATTGAGACGCCCCATTCCTCTGGCTTTCTTTTGGCTGCCAGGAAGGGGAAGTGGATGAGGGACAAAAGATTTTGGAGGGTCTAAGAAGCCGGTGACAAGGCAATAGAAGGGATTTGAAATACAGTGAGGTCGCGGGGAGGTGAGGTTATCTCAATTCTGCGAATTATTCTGACTCTGTGACCCAGCGGTCCCCCAGACGCAGGTTTCCACGGTGTTGTCCAACCTCCAGCAGACAGCCGCTGGCATGTGGGTGCCTGCCGTGAGCCAGGCACTGGTCTGGGGAGTCTATAGTAGTAATTTCATTAATCCAGGAGCCCCGAGAACATCGTGTTTTCTCCAGTCTACAGAGGAAGTAAAGAAAATCGTCTAGGGTCACCTAGGCACTGCTACCGGTGTGCTCCTAGGCCCTCAGCAAACAGGAAGGACAGGTTTCCTGAGTGATGGTAGAAAACGGCAGACCCAGAAAGGAAGGACTTCCTTTTAAAAGGAGGGTGGTTTTTATGGGAGACAGAATACATTGTCCTATGCGGGAGAGGGGCTGCCTATGGCTGCCTGAGCCCGAGTCGGGTGGTGCAAGGCGAGGTTAGAGAGCCAGTGATGCCAACAAACAGTAACTCAATTAGTCACAGGTTGAGCCTGTAGGTACCTTAGCGTCCCGGCAGCTCCTGTTCCCGGGCCCTGTGAGGCATGCAAACTGATATGTCTGCTTGCAGGCAAATCCACGTTTGGTCAGAGCAAGGCTGGCACGCCAGACGCGACACAACAGGACTCCAGAAGGGCAGACCAGCTGGAAGACTGGTCAAGTCCATTTCCTTTGCCACGTCTCAGCGCCAACTCTGCAGGGCATCGATTTTCCACCAGTGTGCCCCAAGAATCTTTATAACATGCAGTAACTGACTGTTTAGTCAGGGGCACTGACCTCTTTTCCCTCAGACTGTCAGATTAAAAAAATATGACAACAGGCAACACAACAATAGCCACCAATTGTGAATGAATCAAAATCATACCTTTTTTTGTCAGATCAGCAAAAAAATATAATACTTTTTTGGTATGCCACAGCATCTGGGTAATTAGTGTGCCATGAGATGAGAAAAAGGTTGAAGATCGCTGCCTTGGGGCCTTTGTTTTTGCTCTGTACCCAAGGCTGTCACCGAGGCACAAGGTGCCCGGTAAGTAGGAAAAAATAATACAGCCCTTGTGGTGGGGGGCAGGCGGTGTGTTAAGTGGTCTTAGTGATGTCAGAGCAAAAGGCTGGAAATTGTCATTTCATCAGCTCCATGCAAAGGTGCAGCGTGACCTTTGTCACTTGCCTGAACTCCATGCCCACTCTATGCACTTGTTCTTAAGGGATTCCGGGCTGGGTGGAACATTCTAGTCTGAGGAGACACGCGCCACCTGCTGGTATCCTCCCCCCAGCTCTCCTCTCTCACCCTCCCCTTATTCTACTCAGCCCCCCAGACTTGAAAAAACAAGGCTTGAAAATAATAATCATAATAAATAAAAGTTTCCTTACATCACGTATAAAAACGAGCCTCCCTCCCCCTTTCCTCACTGGTCTTTCCCCAAAAGGGAAGAAGCAAGGAATGGAGAGAGAGGAAATGCAATTGAAAACCTTCAGCCGCAGCCAGATGGGAGTTTTCTGAGCCGTCGGCAGGCGGCGGGGACGGCTGCCAGACCGCACAGGCGGCACAGACCGTGGATTGTGGGGGCGCATCATACAGAGTGTGATCTTTTTTTTAAATAAACCACCAATTCTTTGCTGGAGGAAATGATGAGAGATGAGTATAGGGTTTGCTTTTTAAACAAACAACCAGTCCTTAGGTTAGGTTGACCTAATCAATAACTATCGCTTTACCTTCTACAGATTACTAAAGGGTCAGCGTGGGGGAGAGACTGTTCACCTATGCCGCTCCCTCCCGACACCCCAGAATCTAGGGGAGGGCCGTGTATATAATAAGTGCACAGGGAATACCAGTAATTAAGCACCACACACTACACCACGTGGTCTACAGGTTTGTTGACATAGCTTTCAAATGATGTCCCTGAATAAAGGTGTTTTTCCATAAAACGAGGAGAGTACGTGACCCTTGAGACCCATCTCAGTGATTTCTAAATTCACTAAAATTATCCTAAAATTTCTAAAATTCAAGAAACTGAACGGGCCATTTTTTTTCTTGTTACTTTGATTCCTCAAACTTTTTTCTCAGTAAGGTGGACAGCTCTGTTTTGTTTAATGCCATTTTTATCTCTGAAAACAGTACTTCTTCTCGTTCCTCCCTCCCGACTCTATGGCGCATGGTCCCTCTGGAAGCCGCCCGTGGGACATTGCCCGAACTGGCTTCTCTGGGAGTCCAGAAGTGTCCTCCTGACAGAGCGCCCGGAGGGTCCCGGTGGCATCAGACCCTCGCTTCTGACTGTTCCTGCCTCATCGCTTTGGTCGCTCTGGGGTACGCAGCCGATTTATAACACATTCAATTTTATCTCATTTTCTGTCCATGCGACCGAGAGTTCTAAATAACATGTTCAGTTTACCAGACTTGGGTCTGCGGTCCTTCTTGTTTTCCTGTATAGCCTCATTTTTGGACAGTCCAGAAATAATCTTTCACAAACTATTTGGATGATGGTAGCGGATTTTTTTTTATGCTTTGTCTTTATACCTTCCAATCATTTCACAAAGTTAATGGAATTTAAATTATTAAGAAAATAGGGAAAGATACAAATAGTCTCAGCTAAAATATGGGCAACTAGGAGAAGAGTGATCAACTGCATCAACAAATGAAAAATTTTAGAAACGACTTTTCTAACTATTATGTTCAGAAAAGACACCAGATCATAGGCTCCTGCCCATTTAAGACCCAGCTCTCATTCTTGCCTGAAACGTGGAGCTGTACACAAGCTTCTAAGAACCAATGTTAAGAATGGGAGACAGATCGGGGCATAGACTCCAGTGCATTCCGCCTTCTCAGAAAATCACTGAGAATTCCTGTTTGGTGCGGAACTCCAAGCATTTGCTGAGTCCTGGGCGTGGTCAGCCCTGTGTGTCCTTCCCAGCCCTGCCTGCCCTCTCCAGCCCCATCGGATTAGGCAAGAGGGGCTGATGCTGGTCCAGTTGCCCCCAGGCAGATGAGTTCTCATCCCAGAGTCCCTGACAAACGTAAGCAAAAGCACACAGGGAGTCCCTCGAATAGCAACAGGCGCTGACTTCAGGCAGGATCATGGCTCGTTCATATCCTTTCACCTTGACATTCTCTGACTTCTCTGCTTTAGTTTCCCCTTTCCTAAAAAAAAAAAGCAAGGCTGTTTCCTGAAAATAGGGCTGTTTTCTATCACTCCCTCCACATGCTCTTGGGGCTAACGTATTACCCTCTTCGTGGGGCGTCTGTAACGGTCAGTGGGTGTTTACTTGTACATGTTCAGTGGGTGCTGCATTCATTAGCTTTCAGGTACTGCAAGGGCAGGGCTCAGGCCTTCTTATTGTTAACCCACTGCCTAGAAAATTCCACAGATACAGTTGTCTGACTGAGGTCTGTGTATACCATCAGGCAACGAATAACACCAACATAAACTTCTCAGAAGGAATATAACCAATGATATTACCTTGGACATGTTTAGGGAATTTTTCTAGCATCCCGTAACACTAATCTGAACCAGTTAGTTAGTGGCAAAGTGACCCTTGAAAAATGAGAAAAAAATTAAGACAATGTTCCAAGTTTTTCTTAAAGCTGAATGCATTCAATTTTAGTAACTGAATGTAGGTGGGAAATTGTGCCTCTCTTGTATATTTTCCAGGGGGGGAAATGATAAAACAACAGTCATGATAAATTCTAGTGCTTTCTTTGCATCCTTATTTTTGAAGAAATAAAAAGGAGGGTCCTAGAGTCATCTCCCAAATTAATTGTTAATGTTACTTATCTGTAAAATCAAAAAGCATAGGAACTGCTTGCATACATTCTTGGTTTTCTTAAAAGGGAGTTAGTCACATTTACCTCCAGTTGCCGTCCTTCAAACACTTCCCCAGGCTTAGCTCCCCGACTGTGATGTAACGCAGTGCCTGTGAGCACACGTTTGGTTTCTCCGTCCCCAACCTCTTTCTATTTTCTAGGTCCTCTCCTTTCAGAGGGCACCACAACTCCGCTCCGAAAAGAGGATGCCCCCGCCTTTGGGTTTGGGGATATTTCACAGCGGGTCGTTGTGCAGACCCGGTTGTTCGCTCTCTGCACCCCAACCTCCCACCCACAAAACTCTTAACCCCTCCTCCGGGTTCACTCTTCCTTCTCAGGGGGCACAGAAGCAGCCACTCCCACCCTGTAGCCAGCCCGGCCCTGCCGCCTTCTCCTTGTTCCCTCGCAGGTGAACACCGAGCACCAGCCCCCAGGCCGGGGAGGCATTATTTATATGTTCCTTTCCATTTAATGTGCAGCTTCCATTTAATAAAGAAACCACAAAACCCGGGACATCACGATAAGATTCACCGTGAGGCTGCCTTCCAGAACGAGTCTCCCTAAAGGACAATGGAAGGGCTGTCTCCTGCAGGAGCAAATTATACACGCTTTCAGCCTTCGCTCTGTTTTCGTAAATATGCTGGGTCTCGTGACCCAACGCCAATGCTGTGTGATTTTTGTTATTTTTATACAAGGTTTTAAAATATTTGCACAACAGAACGACCGATCGCGTTGCGGAAAGACAACATTCTGACCCAGAACGTAGGAGAGAGAACAGCATTTTGAAAGAGCCTGTGAGGAAGATGCGGCTCGGACCACTCGGTGAAAAGCAGGTTGTGCAGAAGGAACGAATGTCTTTGGCTTAATGCGGTTGGCGCCTCCTCGGACAAGTTGTAGGGGAAAACGTCAGTGAGCAAGAGCCGACCCCTGGATTCTGCCAGAAGTATCTCAGGAGGCTACCCAGGGAAGAACCGCTGGAAAATAAGGACCGAAAGGCACCTATAGACCGGATTTTAACTTTTAAGGAACTGTGTATTGAAGCAACTGGCTTTTGATGTTAATCCTCAACCAAGGACATTTTTTTTCATTGCTCTCAGAAAGAGGGAAACATTAATGCAAGAGAGAGACGCGTCTATTGGTACCTTCCTGCACACACCTGGATGGGGGATCGAACCCGCAACCCAGGTATGTGCCCCAACCAGGAATCGAACCTTCCATTTCAGCACAACGTTCCAACCCATTGAGACTTAGGAATGAGGCTGGGCCATGAAGCAATGGTGCAGAAGCAAAGAAACATCTCAGAAAGAAAGGTCACCCCCTTCTTACCTCCTGGCAAACCAGGTCACCAGGCAACACAACCCACCAAGGGTCAGAAGCAAAAACAGTTAGAATGTTCTTAAACATATGCTTGGTGCAGAAAGAACAAAGTCGGGCTTAGCAGGGTTGGGACCAGAGGAGTGACCAAGAAGGCCATTCCAACCACGGCGAGTGTGAAAGAGCCAGAATCCCTCCTAACAACCACGGGGGCCTGTGTTCTCAGGGCCCTCACAACCACTGGAAGCCAAACATAATCAAGTTAAGAGCAAGAGCAATCTCACGCTCAGGCAGGTTGAAGTGAATTACAAGCCAGTGATGGGGAGTGTGTGTGGTGGTGCCCATCTCTGGGAGACAAGTCCGGTAAGTAAACAGGACCCCAGGCAAATTGTCTGGGATTCAAGTCGGGGCCGCCGGCTCTGTGGGAAGCTGCAGTCCATCCAGGAAGCAACTGTGGGGCACAAGGTACGTATCTCCATCTGGATGGAGAAGAAACTGTTAATAGTAAGTGCTTGTGGGAAAGAAAACTGGGAGAGTCACAGGGGAGAGAGACTTAGCTTTCTCCAGGTACCTTCTCGTTCACTGTGCATGCTTCACCAGTGCATCTGTAACTGCCTGTTAAGCAATCGATTAATTAGATGTAAAATATACCAATGGGGGAGAATGAGCATGAATCAATAGTCACTGGAGAGCTGCTGGCGAGTCCTGAGGAAGATCTAAATGATGTACTGGAGCAACGGGCAGTGTCGAGGCCAGAACCTCATCCCCGTGATAAGAGGTGACATGAGGAGCCTGCTTCCAGGCACAGGCACACAGGAGAACGGGTGGACGAGAAGTATTTGGGGGGAAGAGACGACGGAGCTTCAGTACGCAGAGTTTGCCGAGCCCTTTGAAGTTGGAGGCAATGTTGCTACTAGTCCGCCTCCGCCTTGAGTAGATCAAGTGGCAGAGGTAAGGGACATGAAAGCTCATCTCTAAGGGCACAGCCCTGGGACAGCTTATGAGCATCAGACTGCAGCGAAGGAGGAAGACAAGGGTCTAGCAGTAGTAGGTGTGAGCTGCTTACTGCAAGGATTTGGAGGCTGGGGGGAAGAAAAAAGTTAGAGGTGACCCCCCCCAAAAAAAGGCAAGTAAAGCAGAGAAAAACTCATTGGACGTTTAAGGTGGGAAAGATCTGGGATTTGAAAGAAGAAGAGAGAGGCCATGAAGAAGGTTGGGGTGCCCGGGGAGCAGAATCGGGAGGGAAGGAGGGGTGGATGCTTGGAGGTGTGAGGACCGGGAAGGGGAGGAGTCAGGAGGGGTGGAATCCAGCGCAGTCGGAAGGGCTTAGATACCTCCTCTGAGCCTGGGGCAAACAGGTCCGAGACCTAAGGAAGAACATTAACATGCTGAGGTAGTGACTCAGACACCGGTATGGTTGCATGCTGATGGGTCCGGAATCTAAACACAGGCCATTTGCTAAGAGGAGAACTAGAGGTGGGAGGTGAGAAGGAAGATGTATGCGCAATATTTTAAAATAAAAAAACTACAGAAGGTGCAGTCCATTATAATTAGTAATATTAGATCTTTTAAAAAAATATTTTATTTCCTCATTTTCAGAAAGAGTGGGGGAGGGAGGGAGAAAGAGGTAGAGAAACATTGATTATTGCCTCCCATAGGTGCCTCAACCGGGGATTGAACCCAAAACCCAGGCATTTGCCCTGGCTGGGAATCGAACCGGTGACCTTTTGCTGTGCAAGACGATGACCAACCCACTGAGCCACACTGATCAGGGTAAAATAGTCAGTCTTTGACTTTCAGCCCTTACTAGCGCATTAACGTGTCACTGAAATCTTGTTTCTGCCCACAAGTGATGTTTTTCTCTTGGGTGTGTCTATTTGTTTATACACCTATGGACTGCAAAATGCAACATGTGTAAAAACATACAGCTTCGTGTTTGAGACACAAAAATAGTCTGGCTCCTACGAAGAGACCAGGTCTCTCCTAATATCACTCTGCAGACAGGGCCACACCAGAGTTTGTACCCAGCCTGTCACATCCTCGGCTTGGGAGGCCCCTGGAATCTGTTCCACTTCCCCATTCTTCAGGTTGGGGAACTGGGATACACGCATGGAGATGAGTTACCCAATGCCACTCAGCTGGCTGGTGCAGAGTGGGGACCAGAACCCAGGTCTCCTTTCCTGTCTATCGTGTCCCCTTGTCGTCCATGAGAGCAGAAACCACGAACCGTGCCACTAGCTGCCCCATTCGAGCATCTGTCCTTCCATCATTGTGGTTCCTTTGCTCTCTGCCCAGATATGACTGATGCTAAAGGGACATCACCCAGGATATTTGCCTACAACTGGTGCTGGCTACGGGCTGTGACGGAGACTGGTCCCCAGGAGGTGGTCTAGCTACTTGTCTCTAGAGCAGGGCAGACAGGCTGCCCTGTGCCAGCAGAGGGGTGAGGTAAGCACCCAGAGACCAGGTGAAATCCAAGGCCATGGTCATCCAGGGTCTCTTCCACAGTGATTAGAGAGGCCAGGCTCCTATGGCCATCTTACACGTGGCTACAAAATATGTGGGGGTTTACAAATCCTTTGAGGTTCTTTGACAAGCAATATACTCTCTTTCTAGAAAAAAAATGAATGTGAAATCACACATGAACTAATTTGTACATAATGTCAAAGTTATGAGAGATGCTCTGCACCTTCAAGGGCTGGCCAAGCAGCATCTGCTCACCTCTGACTCTAAACAGAACTTCCCTGGTGAAAACACTCTCGAGAGAAGCCACCTGCTCCACAGGACCATCTCAGGGAATCTTCTACCTATTTTTGTACAGCCCACGCTTCTTCCCCTGAAGCCCTCATATTTCCCCTGGGCATGGAGGGCATTGTGTGGCATTGGAACAGGCTTCCAGCATGTAAGAAGAGCTGAAGGGTGGCCAAGGTCAGGCTGATGGTGAAGGTCCTCCATACTGCCCACAGGCTGCCGTGTCTAACCCTCTCAGGCTTCCACGGCCTCCCAACCTGGCTGTGATTCCCCACCCAGCCTGTCCTAATCACCTCCCACGGGCCAGGTTAGATTATTCACATGCGCTCGGGCCCCGTCCAGCATTTCAGCCATCTGGCTAATGATGGGGCGCCGTCTGGCCACAGCAGGGGATGGGCACCTGCCCGTGGGTTGGTGTGCAATCTGCCCTCAGGAACAGCTTGGCTTCCCAGTGTGTGGCTCACTCCCCAGTGACACAGTGCACTTCTTTTGCATGAGTCTGCCATTAGGACACACATGACCAGGGTCCCTCCCACTGTGGGCTGAGCTCGGGGTAAATGGCATAAATGGTTCGAGTTGCCTGTAGGTCATTCCTCATCTTCCTCTTCCCTGGCCATTTAGAGCAGCTCCAGTGGTTTCACATGTAGGTGCAGATATTACTTAACTACACGGGCCATTACACCTGCAAAATTAAAGCAATCAGGATGCAAGGGCTTTATGCTACGTCAGACCGAAGTTCCCCCCAGCTCCACTCCCGGAGTTCCAGGTTCTGCAGGTCCCTCCACAAACTGTGACTGAGAGGAAAGGCACTTTCGAAGCCTGATGTGAAAAAATGAAAA
The DNA here is from genome assembly GCF_014824575.4 of Sturnira hondurensis. Lineage (NCBI taxonomy): Eukaryota > Metazoa > Chordata > Mammalia > Chiroptera > Phyllostomidae > Sturnira > Sturnira hondurensis. The sequence goes on along the minus strand of NW_028082350.1, from coordinate 14,493,745 downwards.
ACGAGGTACCTGTGACATCGAAGCGGTGCTTCCTGTCCTCTTACTTCAGGAGACGGGAAACTGGCTAGCATGCAGATTACCTTGTGTGGTTGGCACTTCCGTGTTTGGACTGGGGGGTGCAAAGGGGGGAACTTAGGGTGCAGATTCCCCAGGCAGTGGATGGGATGCTCATGATCAGAACCACATACTGCCCTGAGCAGTGTGGCTCGGCTGGTTGGACCATAGGCCCACAAACCAAAAGGCTGCAGGTTCGATTCCCAGTCAGGGCACATAACTGGGTTGCAGGTTCAGTCCCTGGTCTGGGCACAGGGAGGCAACCAACTGATGTTTCTCTGACATGGATGTTTCTCTCTCTCTCCTTTCCTCTCTCTCTGGAATCAATGTGTAGATCCTTGAGTGACGATTTAAAAAAAAAAAAGGAGTCACACATCTTTGAGGTCTTTGCTGCTGATTCAGTTACACTGTTCCCCACCAACTGCTTTAGATTACATGTGCCTCATTCTGTTCACAGGGACCTCCTGGGTCCAGGAGGCTGCATTAAGCAACATCTGCTTTGCTTTCTCATGCTTGAAAATGCAAGATCATCTAAGCTTACACTTTCATAAAACTGAGACCAGGCTCTTATTCACTTTTCCTCTTACGCTTCATTTTCAATTTAAAAAATAACTTGAATGCAAATGAGAACTGTTAAATGCAGATCTCTTAATAATGGGCTGTTTCCTTAGTCATTAACTATAGAATTAACTAGGCAAACCCATATGAGTTCAGCATCCTTTAGCCAACCTCGCCTAACTTTAGCAAATTAAGAGAAAAACCAGAGGGCTTTCGGACACAGAGGGAAGTGAGAACAATGGTGGAAGTCTGGTAGGAACTTAAAATGTATTGTTGCGAGACTTCCGCCAAGATGGAGGCGTAGGTGGAAACACTGTGCCTTCTCCCACAACCAAGTTTAAAGACAACAAAGTTTTAGTAAACAAAAACGCAGCTAAAACACAGAAAATTGAACTATACAAAAGTCTGACAACAACGAACCATCCAGCCAGACAGGTAAGAGGGGAGGAGCCAGCAGCAAGCAGGGTCGGGCAGGAAAGATCCCCCAACCCAGGCGCACAGGCAGCAGGCTGACCACGGTCAGACAGACCACGCAGGCCCCAGCACTGGGAAGCAGCAGAGGGGACTGCCATTGCCCCTCTCTGACCCCGCCCCCACATACAGCGTCACAACCCAGCGACTGAGTTTCCCCGCCCTGGTGAACACCTGGGGCTTAGCTCCTTGTACGTAACAGGCACGAATAGACCAAAATATGGCTTAGGAACTCAAAGCCCCAGAGCCGATAACTCTAAGCGACCAAGAAATAGCCAGCCTCTCAGATGTACAGTTCAAAACACTGGTGGTCAGGATGCTCACAGAACTGGTTGATTTTAGTCACAAATTAGAGAAACAAATGAAGGCTAAACTAATTGAAATGAAGGGAAATGCACAGGAAACCAATAGTGATGGAAAGGAAACTGGGACTCAAATCAAGGGGGTGGACCAGAAGGAAGAAAGAAATGACCAAACAGGAAAAAATAAAGTTACAAGAATTCAAAAAAATGAGGAGAGGCCTAGGAACCTCCAGGACATCTTTAAACATTCCAACATCTGAATTATAGGGGTACCAGAAGGGGAAGATGAATAGCCACAGTGGAAAACTTATTTGAACAAATAATAAAGGAGAACTTCCCCAGTCTGGCAAAGGAAATAGACTTCCAGGAAATCCAGGAAGCTCAGAAAGCCCCAAAGAAGGTGGACCCAAGAAGGAACACACCAAGGCACATCATAATTACATTAGCCAAGATTAAAATGAAGGAGAGAATCCTAGAAGCAGAAAGAGATAAGAAGACAGTCACCTACAAAGGAATGCCCATCAGACTGTCAGAGGATTTCTCAAAAGAGACCTTACAAGGCAAGAAGGGGCTGGAAAGAAGTATTCTAAGTCATGAAATACAAGGACCTACAACCAAGATTGCTCCATCCAGCAAAGCTTTCATTTAGAATGGAAGGGCAGATAAAGTGCTTCTCAGATAAGATCAAATTCAAGGAGTTCATCATCACCAAGCCCTTATTATATGAAATGTAAAGGGACTTATCTAAGAAAAAGAAGATAAAAATATGAACAGTGAAAGGACAGCAAACTCACAGTTATTAACATCTACACCTAAAACAAAAGCAAACTAAGAGGACAGCTAGATCAGGAGTGGAACCATAGAAATGAAGATCACACAGAGGATGAGCAACAGGGGAGTGGGAGGAGGAGAAGGGGGGAGAAGTTACAGATAATAAGTAGCATAGACGGTAGGTAGAAAATAGGGGGGAGGGCAAGACTAGTAGGGGAAATATAGAATCTAAAGAACTTGAGACGCATGGTCATAAACTAAAGGGTGGAATGGTGGGGGAGGGGGTGTGCAGGGTGGAGGGGAATGAAGGGGGGAAATAGAACAACTGTAATGGCATAATCAATAAAATATATTTAGAAAACAAACAAAAAATTTATTGTTGCAAGTGGTAATTTAAATGCAAATTTGAAACAACTGACCTTGCCTTTCATTTTTCTTTCAAATGAGTAAAACAATCAACTTTGATAAACTCCGTGATCTGTAAGATAAGTTCAGGAAATAATGTGTGCTATAGTTATTTCGGAGCTCCTGTGCTAATTGGATTTCTTGAAGGCCAAGGTCATTGAAACACTGGATGTCATGGGAAGAGAGATGAACTGAAAATGAAGAAGCAGCCCTATTTCTGGCGAGGCCGCCGGTCCGTTGCGAGACTGCGGCCAAGTCCTCTCATCTCCCTGGAACTCAGTTTCCGCATCTGTCAAATAAAGGGAAGGAAGAGTTTGTGCCCAACATCTTCCTTCTCTGAAATTTCGTGACTCCCCAGATGACAGTGTAATCAATAACTTTGACTTCCTGTTCAACCAAAAGCACTTTGACCCTACTTCCGGCCTTGGAGAGGTGGATGTATCTCTAAAGTGCTCCCTGCTAAGCCAGAGGAGGGTGAAACTATGATTGGCTCCTGAAGAGCCTGAGGCTGCTAGAGGGAGAAGCTAGTGTCTTGGATACACCCCAAAACACGTAATAATCTGTCATACAGTTAGGTGTGTGAAATACTGCAGACAAGTTCAGGTCTAAAATTCTTCTTAATTAGGCTATAATTGTCTATTCCCTGTCCAATACTGCCTTGTTTCTAGAGCCAATAAGCACAGAATCTTAGTTGTGCAGAAAAAGGGAAGAAAAATAAAAACGTTTCAGAGGGAAATGAGAAAAGGTGCCGTAGCAACATTGGAGAAGGAATTGAGGGGAGGACCATTCCAACCATCAGTCTCAAAGGGTAAGTTGTCAACTGACTGAGTTTGGAAAGGTCCAGAGCAGTCCGAATTTTCCCACGGATGTGGGAGGCGCCCACGTTTTGAGAAAGGAACCCTGCTAATGAAATAACGCTGATGTTGTTGGTGATTTTATCAATGCACATAAACAAAATACCTTCTGTTAAAAGATTGTTTTTTAAGGGTAACAGCATGGTGGTCATACAAATAAAAACACACACACATCAAGGAATGTATTTAACTCATTAAATTAATCATTGAAGCAGTAAGATAGCTTGGTCAGTGGAGAATTCAGAGTAATGCGCGTATATGTAGGCAGACAGGAAATGCTGAAAACGAATTTACGAATAGACGCAGAAAGCAGCGCACCCCTGGGGCAGGTGCCACTCCCACGCCCCCGACACCACCCGTTTCCAGTTCTATGGACGAGAATGATTTGCATTACTCCTAGTTTTCTGCAATGGACAGAGGGTCCGATTGCTCTAAGACAGTCAAAAGGGGAGATGGCTAAGAAGGGGGCGTAAGACAGAATACTCGTTAATCGTTTCCCTGGTCTCTTCCCCCCTTCAAAGTCTTTCACAGTTTTTCCAGACAACTCGCATTGAGGGAGTATGACGTGGTGGGCAGCACAAATTCTAGATACGACAACAGGAAGCCCTGGATTAAAATTCCTTCATCATCTTGAGCAATATATTGGACTTTCTGAGTTCCAGGTCCTTTAAAATGAGATGATACTGCCCATACGCCAGGGTTGCCGTGACGGCTAAATAAGGTGAACATACAGAGAAGTGAGTTCCGCCCATCAACTAGGCTCAGAGCACGTAGCGGCCTTCACCTGGTGGAGCTGATTACACAGAAAAGTCCTTAGCAAACCAGAGAGATAACGCGGCTTTACCTGTGAAAGAACAGGTCTCTCTGCTACCCAGGTACAGTCCATACAGTTTAGAATGCTGTGCAAATTTTAAAATCCTACATAAAAATGAGTGATTTCCTACTCTCTGCTGGTGAGAACCCCAGATGGTACAACCACCCGAGAAGACAGTTTGGCAGTTTTGCGAAATCAACCATACCCTCACCACATGACCCAATGATCGTGCTCCTTCACACTGACCCGAGTGAGCTGAAAACGTGTGCCCACCCCAAATCCAGCACCAGGATTTCCACGGCAGATTCATTCGTAACTGTCAAAACCTGGGAGCAACCAAGGTGTCCTTCAGATGGGTAGATAAGCAAGCTGTGGTACCATCAGGCAATGGAATATTAGTCAGTGATAAAAAAAAAAAGAAAGAAAGAAAGGACCTACAAAGCCACAGAAAGCCATGGAGGAAACTTAAATGCACATTACTACACAAAAAACAACGAAACAATCCAAGAAGGCTACATTCAGTATAAATCCAGCTCTATGACGTTCTGGAAAAGGCAAAACCTCAGGGACAGTAAAAGGCCAGAGGTTACCAGCGATAAGAGCAGAGAGGGAGGGACACACCGGAAGAGCACAGAGAATTTTTTTGAAGAGTATTTATTTATGTGCTTATTTTTAGACAGAGAGAAAGAGAAGGAGAGAGGGAGAGGAATGTTGATTGGTTGCCTCTTGGGTGCACCCCAAAGGTGGGGAAATAGAACCAGCCACCCAGGAGGGCCCCTGACTGGGAATCAAATGGGTGGCGTTTCACTTTTCAGGACAAGGTCAAGGCAACTGAGCCATGCCAGCCAGGGAGCATGGAAGATTTTTAGACAGTGAAACTATTCCGTTGATCCTGTGATGTCAAATACCTGTCATCACGTGTTGGTCAAACCCCACAGAGTGCACAGCACAGAGAGTGGGCTCAGTGGGCCCTAGTTACTGATGTATCAGCACCAGTTCACGGAACAGAACAAATGTACTGCATTCACTCGAGATGTTAATAATACAGGAACCCGGGGTGGGGGGAGTGTATGGGTCCTCTATCATACTCCACCCAACTTTCTGTAAACCTAAAACTGCCAGCAAAATTCTATTGTGTTTTAATTAGTTAGTTCCTGTTCCTGCTGTGTGGTCTTGGGCAAGACCTGTACATTCGGTGAGCCTTCATTTCCTTATCTGTCAAGTGGATATAAGTGCAGGACTGTTTGTTAAGTGACTTCATGTCGTTCCTGGTACCTAGTACACAGTAAGCCCTCAGATATTGTTAGCTATTGTTATTAGCATAACTATTACTATTGTTTGGATTTTGTGCTTTAAGGTCAATCTTGTTTTTATTAAAAACGTTAATAGCCTGTGGCTATGGAAAGAATGTGTGTGGCTTAAAGAATTTTTTTTTCCTCCCTGGCCAGTGTGGCTCAGTTGGTTGGAGCATCGTCCAGTGAACCAAAGGGACTCGGGTTCGATTAGGGATCGGGGCCCTGGTTTCTGCTTCCTGTCAGGTCTCGGAGAAGACTCAACCAATTCACGTTTCATCGATGTTTCTCTCGCACATCAACATTTCTCGCCCTCTGTCTCTCCTTCTCTTCCCCTCTCTCTAAAATAAATGAGCGTGTCCTTGGGTGAGGATCTTTTCTTTTTTGAACTGTGGAAAGGCACTACGCCCCGATGGAAGCCTTTCATGCCAGCAGATCATCGGGGCTCCGAATGCCTGCTGCAGAGGCCCCACCACAGGGAAGCGAGGAGGTTGGCCGGCTGGGGCCACCTCCTTATGAGACTGCATCGCCCTTAGTGCGGCTTCCGAAAGTCACCGGGCAGTGGCTGGAAATGAGAGTCTTGTCGCTCAGGGACAGAAGCGAGCATCTCTGCACTTCATTTGCACGCCTGTTCTTAGTTAGACCCTGGGCGCTGCCATCACCCAGAAATTAAACAAAATAAAAATTAAAATTAAAAGATGGGTCAGAGCTCGTGACTTCCAAGAGAAAACGGAAAGGGAGAGGGGACCCTGAGGGGGAAGTTGATCATCTGCACTAATTGGCCCAAGAGGTGCGGGCCGGGTTCTTTCCTGGAGAACCGCGGGCTGAGCGTGCTTGTGAGTCTGTGCAGCAGCCCGCGCGGTCCCTTTGGCACTGGGCTGACTTCAGGAAGGAGCAAGGGGAAGTGAGCCCAGGAGGATATTGTCCGCAGAACAATGAGCCGGTGGAGGCCCCGCTCCTGCCAGCTGCCCCGTGACCCCAGTGCAGTTCTCACCCCCAAGCGCCGTGAGCGGAGGCCCCAGTGAGCCTAGCAGAGCGTGGGCCGCCAGGCAGGTCTATCTTGTGAAGTGGACTCTGCACCCGGAGAGGGCAGCAATGCAAGGATGCGGCGAGGGACCCGCTGAGACTCCTCGAGGACGCTCACCTCACCACGCAGACAGCCCGGTGATGGCTGCAAAGCGCTTGCTCAGCACCCTTTTACGCTTCCCAGATTTCCACGGCCCAGGGCGATGAGGTCTTCCCAGAGGCAGACCATTTGTGTAATGGGGTTTTGGTTCCCAGACAAAGCCACCTAGCTTCCGAGTGCCTCTCCTCTCCGACCTGTGGGCAGAAACCCATCGAGGAAGGAATGCAGAGAACAACGCCTTTCTAGGAATGCCATCTTTTTTCTCTTTTTTTTTTTTTCAGAGTCCAACACAGTTTAGGGATGGGGTGGAAGGGGTATAGGCAGTCGATTTTTTTATTGGTTTCTGTGGGTCTACATGTGGAGAAGAATAGACGCACAGAGGTACAGACTTAAGAGAAAGAGAATGTCATTGTGCAGTTGCTTTCTTCCCAAGGTCCCTTCCAGCTGTGTCCCCAGCCCTGCGGTCACAGTGGGTGCAGCTCGCAGCCCCACAGCCAGTGTGCCTGGGACCACGCCCTGCACCGTATATTCCCCTGCACTCTCTCCTGTGACCCTCACTCGGGCCATCAGCTGGTTATTTTCTCATTCTTATTTGAGGCTGGCCACGGACACAGCCCTGGATGGGAAGAGTACCTTCTGGGACAGGAGGCTGGATCCTGTTGCCTCCTGACATATGTCTGTCTGATCTGTTTCTTTCTTCCTTTCCTTTCCTTCCTTCCTTCCGTCTGAAAGGACCATCATCTGTCGTTTCCTAACGTGTCTGCCGGGTGGGCCTCCACTGTTCTGATAAATCCCTGAACTCCAGGGCAGGGTCAGTAAAAGCCTTGTCCCCAGTGGATGCCTAGTTCTCTTTGGAAGTAGCTATGCCAGGTTGACATGTGTGTGTGGTATGTGCACTTGTTCTTGGGGCTTATCAAAGGTGACCAAGGGCACCTGGGAATCAGTTAAAGGTGGGGGGACTCGAGGCTTCGTTGGGGGCAGCAGGGATCTTTCTGCCGGGCTTCCTGGGGGAGAATAGCGAGTGGGGAGAACTCCTCCGCTGGCTGAACCATCGTCACCTCCCTGTTCTTATTGGTTACTCTGCTGCTGGGAGGAACCAGGGAGGGAAATCGTTCCCCTTTCCCTTTCTTCTCCAAGAAGCTCGAAGGGAAGGAGCAAGTTCCTCAGTGCCTCTCGGTGAGGCCAGGAGTTTCCGCTCCAGAACCGGGGTACAGAGCCCTCCCTGATGGGTCCCCTGGTGGATGGATGGATCAAGGACCTCCACGAGAAGTTGCTAAAGGTGGGGAGAATATTTTCACGAACCATGTATGAGGACTTACGTGTGGAATGGGAAAGAAATCCAGCTAATTTTAATGAACCTGACACTATCAGAAGGTTAATTATCTACACCATGGCCTCTGTGTTAAAGGCTGCCTGTGATGTGGACCCAAAGAAACACAAGGATCTGGAAAAGCCTGGACGTGGGGCTCAGGCTCTCACTGAAATGCTAACTGGCTGTTTCCGCTACAGTGTAATTAAATGGGCCCTTACTGTGATGAAAGCCAGGCCTGTGAAATGAATATCAAATAGACAGCACTGTGAACATGGAATAGCATGAGAAAATCCAAATAGATTTTTATCTTGAAAAACTCCCTCTCCTCCCTCTTTTTCCCATTTTTATTTCAGGAAAAGGAGAGATGTTTATGAGGGGACAGCACTTAGAACAGGGGAAGGTTTTGCCCAGAAGGTTCAGGTTAGTCTAAGAAAGAGCACAAATATGAAAATACAGGTTTAAGTTCTTAAAAACCCCTGGCAACACCTTGGATGAAATGAATCAACAAGTGATTCATCAAAAAGCCCCATTTTCTCAAGAGTCTGGAAGAATAAAAAGTATGAAGTTAAATTAGCAAAGGACTTCAAATATTCGCCCAAGAAAAGACTTAAGCATATTCACAGCATTTAGGCTCAGAGTTGCCTACTTATGCCCGACCTCCAGCATCCCGCCTCCCCACCTCTATTGGAAATGCAGTATTTTTACGTCCATTTCAACATTTGGGCAATTCCACCTTCGGGTGTCCTCACTGGCCCGGGGCTCAGTGGAGCCTGAGCGAATTCCTCGGGCCCCTGGGAGAGAGACAAGGATGCCCAGCTGCACAGGCTGTCTGAGAAAAGGACCCTGGATGCGATTAGAGAAAAAACTTCCTCTCCTTTCATTTTAAACAGGGTTTAAGCACGCAGCCCAAGATGGCTATGAATGTGGCCCAACATAAAATCATAAATTTACTTAAAACGTGATGAGCTTTCTTTGTGATTACATGTTGCAATGTGATTATGTGTGGCAGTGTGTTCAGCGTGTGGCCCGAGACAACCCTGCTTCTTCCAGGGTGACCCAGAGACACCAAAAGGTTAGACGCCCCTGAAAAAGAGGGCTTTTTCAGAAAATCATTTTAAACATGGACAACACTAATGAAAATAAGCTGGAATTTTAAAAATTCACCCAACCCTACCTCCTCCAAAAAGCCAAACTATTTTTATTTGAACCACCTTTCTAGTTCTTTTGCATAGGCATACACACTGTTTAAAAAATTAGAAAAATGTAAGAGTAGTAATCTTCATTTCACCTGTACCACAGTCATTTCCCCACATTTTGTATGGTTTCCAGTTTATTGCAAAAAATGTAATGCCGGGGTACGGAGAGTTACACAAAACTTACTCATCCTTCCCTTCTACACGAGGACTTCAATTATTTTCCACTTTCTGCCAAACTAGCACAAGTAAATAACATTTATATAACGCCCGGCTTCCTGCACTTTGTTTCACTTGATTGCCCTGGCAACTTGACGCCGGCGGCTTTGCTGTCTGCTGCCTCTGCACAGTGGGGGAAAGACAGGCTGAGAAGGATGGGGCAGTCCGTTCTCGAGCACAGGGCCGGTGCCGTCGGGGCGTGACTTGCGTGAGCCCGTGTCCCCCCGCGGGAGTAGATTCCATTTGCTTAAAGTCTGTGGGTGCAGACAGCTTTTTCCTTTTGCAGCCCAGCTCTCCCATAACCTCAGCCAGGGACGCACAGCGCTGGTGTCAGTGAGCAGAGCCCTCGGCTTGATGAGCGAAGGACCTCAGCAGCTCCCCCCAGGGGGTAGTGTGAAGGCTCCTAAGGAGGCCCTTAGGCCCCCAAATACCACATCGACCAGGGCCAGTAAAGCCTCCACAAGAAAGGCATTTCTCTGAGTTCTGGTGACCTTGGGGGTTTTAAGAGGCCCTTGTGAAAATCTGCAAAGCCGGGAGAGGGATGGCGGCAGAAACGAGGTTTTGCTGACCCCAGGAAAAGATTGTTTTTAAACCCCGATCATCAGCGGGCCGTGTGAACATCTGTTATTTTCTTTGCTGGGCCCCCCAGACCCACTCTCACTGGATGGAGCTGTCCCTTCGTCCCATGGGTGCAGCCTGTTAGAGGCAGGTGGTCATTGGCCATAATGGTGCTCGTGTCAGAAGGGAGTTGATCGGGCCCTTCCCTGGGACGTGGGGACTGAGGTGCAAAGAGAAGGAGCCCCCTGTCTCTCTCACTCTGTGTCCCTGTCCCTCTCCTTCATTCAAGGCTAATGTCACAGTCCACACCAAAGGCCAAAGCAGAAGCTCTTGGCCCAGAGGACTGTGAAGACGAGGACTGAGCACCCCCCTAAGGGGGCACAGCATCAGGACATTTTGCATCCCACGGCGGTGCTGAGTGTTAGTGACTCTCCCTCACCGTCATAACCTGTGCACATTTAGTTCATCACTTATTTAGTAGACACCGATGGAAAGCCCACTGCGCCAGGCCCCAGAGACAGAGGAAATCAGTTCCACCTTTAAGAAGCTCCCAAACTAGTGAGAGATCAAGACAGGCCAACACATTCTTTCAAAACACATGGCCAGCATGCTAACGACAATAAATGTGTTAGGTACCAGAACCAAGGAAGGCATGGCTATGGAAGAAGAGGCGGCCAAGCTGGCATCAGGTGGATGGCCGGGAGGAGGTAACTTTCAAGTGGTTCTTGCTGAGTGAATGGGACGTTCCCCACGGAAAGGTGTTGGGCGTGCAGCCTGTCATTTTGTACACAAGCAACGCTCCATGCCAGGAGAACAGGGTGTGCAAGTGTAGGGAAGAGCAAAAAGTATGTGCTTGGCTGGAACACTTGCAGACTGTGGGGCTGAACCTCAGGGTGTGTGGTGAGAACCGTAGCACAGAACATACAAAGACAGGGAGGCCCTGCCTGGGACGGGCCTGGTGTGCTGGGCTAGTGTGTCCCACCCTGCGTTTGAGGACGATCACTTGAAAAGTCAGAGAAGAGTGAGGGGGGTAAGCGCGGGGCGGGTGGGCATTTAGGGTCCCTGCTCAGATCCCTAGTAGCAGAGTGACTTTGTAGCTGAGTGACCAGTAGCTAAGTGGCTTTGAGCAAATGATGATCCTCTCTAAGATGCAGTTTCCTCATTTGCAAATTGGTGCTCAATGGTGTGTACCCAAAAGTCTGCTGGGGAGCGTTAAATGTCACATCTTTAGAGTACTTAGCACAGACCATGACAAACAGTGACGCCATTAGTCATTTGAGTAGCGGTCGGTGGATGGCTCTCACGGGAAGTGAAGATGCTCAGGGTGCATGGCCCAGGGAGGAAAAAGCCACCCCCTAGTCCTGGGGAGAAAGCTTAGGTAGGGATCTTGTACTCTGGAGGCCACTTCAAGTACTCGTGGCTAATTATCTGGGAAGTGTGTTTTTAGGTAGCTGGGTAAGAGAAAAAAACATTAGAAATAACTGTGAAATAATTTTCAGTGAATAGTCTATTCAATACAAATAATTATACAAATAATCATACAAATAATTTTCGACGAACAGTCAAGGACAGAATAGAAAACCAAAGACATTGGAAAGTTGCTAAGAGACTAAAGCTTAAAAGTTCTCATAATAAAAGAAAAAAATTGTAACTATGTACGGTGACAGCTGTTAACTGGACTTACTGTGATCTGTAATATATGCAAATACTGAATCATTATGCTGTGCCCTTGAGACTAATACAATGCTATACATCAATTATACATCAATTTTAAAAAATAATAAAAAAAACAAAGACAGAATAAAGGCAGTTAAATCACCTGTTGTTTACATTAGCTGTGGTTTCATCGCACCAGGAAAAAACAAGATTTTCTTTTTTCTCTCGCGTAACTCAACAGAACATGCTGGACTCTGGTGCAGATGGTTCGACTGATGAAAGACTCTGAAAAACGTGGGGGACTCCTTTCTCTCTGTGCACTGGAGGTGGTGTGGGGAGCTCTGTTGTGGGGTGTTTGGGGGAAGCCGAAGCATTAAAATCTCATCATGTCTAAGCAAACACAGTGTCTGCAGGACGCCCAAACGTTCTAGCATGTGTTGATCAACTAACTACATGACAATAAAATACTTAGCCAATGAATCAAAGTTTTGTTCTACATGATGCCAAACATCTGGATACTTGGAAGCAGCTGCGGAGCATCCTGTGGACCAAACAGAAGCACAATTGTACCACTCGATAATGGGGAAGGCCCCAGCTTGCGTTCTCTCTGATCTGCCCATTGACCCTACAATCTGGTTCCAGGAACACTGTTGACCAGGCAGGGCCAGTCCAAGGTTGGGCCAAGATCAAGGATATAAGGAAGACTGAACCTCCGAAGGGCCATAGTTCAGGAGGCCATGATGCACTGGACCAAGACAGGAAGCGGTGTGGAAACCAGGCTAGCGGGACTGCTCTGTGTTTCCTTCTTCGCTGTCAAGAGCCTGGGGTAGCGGGAGGAGCCCAGGACCAAGAGACGGGCTCTGCTCCTGGCTCCACCGCCCTCCTGCCCCTGTAACCATGTGGTTCACTCTGGAGCTCAGCTTTCCCACAGGTAGACTAGAGATCGGCAGAGCTACCTCGCAGAAGGACCGAGGAGCGCTGTACACAGCGAACAGTTCAGTGGCATAAAATGTGAATTGTTGCCCTGGCTGGTGTAGCTCAGTGGATTGAGCGCGGGCCTGCGAACCACACGATCACGGTTTGATTCCCAGTCAGGACACATGCCTGGGTTGTGGGCCAGTTCCCAGCAGAGGACTCAGGAGAGGCAACCATACATTGATATTTCTCTCCTTCCCCTCCTCTCTAGAGATAAATAAATAAATAATTTGAAAAAATGTGAATTGTCATTAATAGTTCTGCAGTCCAACTCCGCTATCACCTGAAACGTAAAAGGACCAGCTACAATTGTGGGGGCTATGGGTAAGAATATTTCAGAGAGTTTTTGGTGGGAATGGGTTGTCCTGAAAGTTACTGGGAGACCTACGTGGAGAAAAGCTTCGGGTTTGGAGAAAAACAAATAGTTTCTCTCCCCAAACACAGCAGTTTAGCTGTGTATCATCGGGCCAGTCTCTTCTCTGTGCTTTGGTCTCCTGATTTGCGAGGTAGGGGCAATAATAGTAGCCAACTCGGAGAGTTGTGAGGACACCACCCCCAGCTCAAAGCCCTCCGAAAAGGTGCTGCTGGCACTGGCATCCGAGAGGTTCCCGCCCCCAAAAGGTTGGAGCAGAGTTGAACCCTGGCCTCTCCAAGGTGCTGATGGTATGCAAGAAGGTTGGACAAAAAAAAACTTCTTCTAACCTTCCTTTAAATGCAAAACTTCTATGTGTTCCTAACATAAAAATACACGATTTCAGGAAAGAAACAAGAACTGAAGTTGATCCTTGGAAAAGATCATATAACTTCTGTGCAGGATGAGAAACTATACATGAGTAAACATCAAAAACTATGCTCCACCCCTTTTTACTGGCACAGAATCCAGCTTATTTCTTGGCCAAGCCTGACACAAACGACTCATGAGCTTGTTCACAATGTCCTGTGCTTTGAAGTGTCAGAATCTCAACTTCTCCCATTGTCATTGGGTTGGCCCCAGTACAAGAAAAGGGACTGGAGGATCTTGTTGGCAAGTTCAAGAATGAAAACAGTAACAGCAGTTATCAGTGTAACTGTGCCCTTCGTCCTATCATAGGTTGTAATTGCTGGCTGGACAGATAAAGCACTTGGAGGCAGAGCTATCAGTGTGTCTGGCCTGGCAAACAGAACACTATTCTTCCCGTTAGGCTCATCCTCTAGGAGAGAGGAAGGACAACCCAGCTTTGGATACCGCGCCCTTGTTGAGAAATCTGTGTTATGGAGAGAAAAATGCTCCTTAGCAAATGTGCATGTCTTTTTGTTGGAGGTAAACTGTGAAAACATCAGTATATGCAAGCAACTTCTGTATTCTTCACTTTGCTCATTCATTTTTTTTCAATACCTACTATGTGCTCGGCACACCTCTAAGCCTTCTGAATGTTCTGCGGACTTTCTGCATTGCCTGCTCCAGACCCACTCCCTCCCCTCTTCCCCAGCCTCTGGGACCCCAGGAAACTGACCTTGTATAGATGACATCACGCAGGTGCCACAGATTCCCAGTTTGTAGTGCAGTTTGACCCCTGGGAGGCAACAGCAGGGGTTAGGACAGGAGGAAAGAGAGCTTAGGTTATTTATTCCAAGCCTCCCATCTCCCTCCTCCTTCCTCCATTTCACACAGTGAAAATCCAGGACTGACATGAGCTCTTGGTAGCCCTGTGGTTTCTCTTAAACCTGATCAGTTTTAATCCACTGAACAGTGACCCTGTGGGTCATACACACATCCATGTCCAGTGGACTATAACCGGAGAGGACACAGTCACTTTGAGGCCAAGGCAGCAAAGAGTCAGTGTAGCTGCTCTATTCATCAGCAAGCAGGGACCCCCACATGTCAGAGTCACTGTTGGGGAGCAGCCCGGGTCCTCACTCATCCTAGGAAGAAAGCCACCTGCCCCATGTCAACCTGCAGTGTGAGCAAGAAGTCAGCTTTGGTGGGGGAAGCCACTGAAATGCTGGGACTTGCTTGTTACTGCAGCAGAACCTATACTATGCCAACTAACCCTCTTGCCTAATCTAACTCTTATAACCTCCCTGTGAAGCAGATGCCAATATCGATCCTCCTTCTGTAGATGAGAAATCGGAGGCAACGCGCTTGCTGGAAGCAACAGAGCCGGTGCCCGAATCTTTCCTTCCTGACTCCAAGCCCAGCTCCTACTGGGTCACAGGACAGCTTTCCCCTAAACCACGTTCTTTTCTGCCAGGCATGGGAAGATGTGCTTTCTGTAAGAACCTCACACGTGGGCGGGGCCCAGGTCAGGCCTGCTGGCCTGGCAGACAGTGTATCCAGCGAACTTTTGAGGGAACTTTCCTGAGGCTGATTGACAAGTGGCCAGCCCCTTCATACAGTTGCTCACCTTCCCTACCTGGGAAAGAGGGATGTGGCGTTTTGCTTTATTTGCCTTATTTTCCTCATTTGATAATGTTCCTGGGGAAGTATCCCATTTTGCCATTCTTCTCTAGAGTAAAAATGTAGCTCGCTCTTTGCTGCCCCCATTGAGGGTTTTTTTGTTTTGTTTTTTCAGAGAGACTAGGGGCCCATTTATAGCTACTTCTCTTAAAAGTATGATTCTTAATGTACATCATGTCACTGAACTGTAACCGAAAACAGTTAAATGATAAACTTAGTTTAGGTGTGTTTTACCACGACGGAAAAAAATTGCTTTAAACCATTCTTCTTCGTACATAATGACGTCATAGCGCCGCAGCCCCGCGGGGCTCCCTGGCTGCCCATCGCACAGGCCCAGGGCGTTTGCACAACTTCAGCGTCAGCTGCAGGAAACAGGCTTTGCCACCCGCAGGAAGAAACCATTGACTCCGGGTCACATCAGTTCCTTGCATTCAAAATAATGACTTTTTTTTCTGTCACCAAAGGAAATGCAGCAACACAGCGACTTCCGAAATGTCCTGCTTAGGAAGGAAAAGCCGAAGCCGGACAGGTGACCTCTGGCACGGTTAGGAGGCGGTGGGGTCAGAGAACCCGGCATTCCACACCCCCACCCCTGCCCCCGCACTGGTTTGCCTTCGAGGGCTCCAGGGAGGCGTGGCAAACCCTGATCGAGCGCCCCAGGGCTTTTCCCATGATCCCTGGGCGCTGCTTCCGTCCCGGAGTTTGCCACGCCTCTGGCGCAGGGCTTACTGTGGGGAAGCCGGTTCTCTCCTACTTATATTTTCTCACACAGGACGCGCTCCTTGGGAGCTAACGCAGGAATTTTCGAGTATTTGGAAAAGCCGGCGACTTTATTTAGAATCGTGTCTGAACCCATGCATATTTGCCCAGCGTCCTTTAAAGAACTGACTGGTTGGCTCAAGTGGGATTTGGGGGTCAGAGTCTCCGTGTTGCCTTCAAAGCCAAAAGAGGCAGGGAAGGGGACTAGGCGGAGGTGACTCGCACACCCATGGTTTCTTCCTGTTAAACCTGACCTTGCCTTGGTGGTCAGGGTGCCCAATAGTGGCTTTTTTGTCGAGTGGCTTTTCCCCCTACTTTGTCCTTAGGGTCAAGACTGGCTTTCCCCCTGCTTGGTCTTCAGGGATGACATGTTTTAAAACAGTCACCCATTTCTGTCAATACAGTGGACGTTCTCCCTCCAGCCTGAACCTCTCATTGTAAGGGCAGATGACCTGCTTATTTTGCGCTAAGCAGCCCACACCCATCTCCTGTCCTTTCCTGCCCTGCTCTGTTCCCCGGGGACCTGACCCCTTCTGGACCTGACCCCTTCACAGGGTCTTGTTCTCCGACTCTTCCAGGTGGATTTGGCCAATGCTGGTGACTGTCGAGGAAAGATCAAGGTCAGGGGCATTTCCCCTACCTTCTTCCTCCTTGCTTCAGCACCCCGGTTCTGCCCACAGTCGAGGGTCCCCTCTAATGTGACTCAGTGTCCATGGAGTGGCCCTTCAATGGCCCCGGGTCCCGTTAGGTTGCCACTACGTCAGGCTGGGGGCAGGAACGCTTCCAGGTGTGCGCACACCTGTCTGCCCCAGACCCTGGTTGGGCCTCTGAAGCCTGCCCACACCTGCCCTGAAATTCTCCGAGCCCCTGGTTCAGCGTGCCTTCTGCAGCCTGCAGGTGTCCAGGCTGAGCGTTCCTCAGTGCTTGAAAGCCAATGCTCCTGGGGAAGTATCCCATTTGTCCATTCTTCTCTAGAGTAAAAATGGAGCTCAAGAGCCTGTACCCAACTTGGGGAAAGTCCTCGGTGCCACAAGGTTTGAGTCCCCACCAACCGGGGGCTTGGAGAGCCTGGGCCACTTCACCACGGACACGCTGCCCTCCAGTGGAGGTCCACTCCGCTCTCGGCACCCAGGGCGGCGGCCTCACCTCCACCGGGCCGGTGGCCTCACCCCACAGGCCGGTGGCCTCACCTCCACCAGGCAGCATGGTAGAAACGGTGAACCCAAAGCACTGATTTGAAAAGGTATGTGCCCCCCTGTGTTCACTGCCGCATTGTTTCCAATAGCCCAGATCTGGAGCAGCCCAAGTGCCCGTCAGTAGAAGAGTGGAGGAGAAAGCTGTGGCCCATTTACACAATGGACTACGACTCTGCCGTAAAAAAAAAAAAGGGGGGGGAATCTTACCTTTTGCAACAGCATGGACAAACCTGGAGGGTGTTATGCCAAGTGACATAAGTCAGTCAGAGAAAGACAAATACCATATGACTTCACTTATATGTGGATTCTAATGCACAAAACAAAGTAGAAAGAAACAGAACAGACTGACAGGTGTGAGAGGCAGGGAGGGGGGCTGGGTGGAAAGGGTGAAGGGACGAAGAAGGACAGATCGCAGTGACAGGGCAGTGACGGAGCAGCAAAGTGCAGCTCAGGGACTATAGTCAAAAATACCGTGAGAACTGTGCACGGGGCCGGGGGGTACACGAGGCATTGGGGGGACCCTCTCTAAAGCGCATGATTTTCTAACCACTTTGCTGCACATCTGAAAGGAATATGGAATAAGATGGAATGTAAACTGTAATTAAAGATTAAAAATAAAAGAAATGTTGAAGCTCAGGCCCCACCTAGACCTCCTGAATGCGTCTGCATTTCAACGAGATTCCTGGCACCTGGGGTTCCTAAGAAGCACGCCTGTCGCCCATGGATGATCGACATCCCTGTACATGACCCCACGGGGGTTGCCTAGCTCCCACGGGAGGTGAGGACAGGACAGTGGGTCAGCTCTGTGAAGTGTCTTGGCATCGATCGCTTTTCGAGCTCCAGGCTGAGGCCGGCAGAGGGAATCTGGGTCACACCCCCTTTTAACATCCTTCCTCTCACTCAGATGGCCCGTGCAATCCTGTTCCAGCTTCCTCTTCAGCCCAACTCAACAGGCTCTGGCAAAGCCGTCCACCTGACAGCAGTGGACAGGAAGATCCGTTCACATCCTAGCAAAGCCAAACATTCTTTCGGTGTCACAATCGCAGCAGAAAGCACGAGAACAGGAAGAAACCGGGCGCTAGCCGTGGAGGGAGAGAAGAGGGGGAGGAACTGAGAAACAGGAGATGCATTCGCTGGAATTTAGTCACCGGTGGTGTGCTACTGGGGTAGGGGGTGGGGTGGGAAAAAGTATGCAGATAAGCAGGTTTCTCAGTTTTTAATTTGTGTGGTTGAGGTTGGGGGTGGTGCCATTACCTGAAAGGAAACAGAGAAGAGAGAAGGAGGGAGTTTAGGGATGGGGAGGAGGAGTTCATCATTAGCCCTGCTAGTGGCTAATGAAGTTCAGGGAATGAATTTAAAGAAAAGAAAAGAAAAGAAAAGAATTAGCCAACCCTGGTTGGGTGGATGAGTTGGTTGGAGCGTCGTCCCGCACACCCAGAAAAGGCTGTGCGTTTGATCCCCGGCCAGGGCACACGCACAGTACAGGTGGTAGCCCGTGGGTGTTTCCACTCTCTCTTGCTCTCTTTCAAGTCAATAAGCATATCCTTGGATTTATAAAAATAAAAATAAAAAGAACCAACCAGGAAACACATTGGTCTGGCTACAGTGTGGGAGTAGGGGGCTTGTTCCTTGAAGTTCAAGCACAAAGGAAAACGCCCTCCTGACAACCAGCAAGCTGGGGCAGTTTTCCTGCTGGGAGCAGGGGCGGCCCCCAGTCTGCTCTCATTGTGCAGGACGGCACCTGCCCTTCACCCCACCCTTGCTCCTTGCTCCTGTCCAGGGTGTAACAGGGTGCAGCCATAGGGGGCCCCAAATAGGGTTTGGTGAAGGGGTCCAGAAGAGCTTGGAGACGATTGGCTCCACACCGCAGGGCCACACCCGCCCCGTAGGCTGGCAGCTGCTGTGGCCAGTGGTGGGCGGAGCCAGAGTGAGGCTGCAAAGGAAGATGGGCCCTGGGACTTAAACGGAGGCACGGCAGCCATTTGGCGTCTCTCTTTTTGTGACCACGTGGCTTTGGAAGTGCAAGGTACCGGGAGGAATGTGTGCGTTTGTGGGGGAACTTTAGTTTGTGTTATTTCAAATAAATAATAAATTCCTTTCCTTTTCACTGATCTTTGGTATTAAGAGACATCTTTCCTCGGGCGGTGGGCAAAACGAACCCAATGGGTGGGGAAGAACCCCTGGAGAAAAAGGGGGGGTCTTTTATATCATTCAGCGCACCCCCCACCCCGCTCTGTTCTGTAACAAGGGTGCAGAGTGGAATGTAGTGCACCGCACCGCCCACCTCGCCCCGGCACCCCAGAGCAAGGAATTCCCCATTCCTCACAGTTCCTGGCCAGAGCGCATAAACCTTTGGTTTCTGGTTTTTACCCCAATCCCGATGGGAAACCAGAGGAGGAGAGAAAACAGAGCAGGAACCGAAGTGGTCTCTTGTGCAGTATTTCTACTAGGAGGAAATGGGTTTTCCTTTCCTTTTTTTTTTTTTTAAGTTGTATCTATTTATTTTTAGAGGGGAAGGGAGGGAGAAAGAGAGGGAAAGAAACATCAGTGTGTGGTTGCCTCCTGCATGCCCCTGCTGGGGACCTGGCCTGCACCCCAGGCCTGTGGCCTGACTGGGAATAGAACCAGCGACCCATCAGCTTCCAGGCCAGCACCCAATTCACTGAGCCCCACCAGCCAGGGCAGGAAATGGGTTTTCTCACTGATTCAGCTTGGCACTTCCCTGGACACCAAATGTGCCCCTTGGGAAAGAAACCTGTGTCAGCTGACTGTATTGAGGGAATTCTAATAATAAAAATGTTCGTCTTGGGTGAATAGGTTGCTGATTTTTTTCTTTTACTTTTTGTTTGTTTGTGTTTTGTTTTGATTTTTTTTCTTTATTTTTATTTGTCCTTCTCTTGGGGCCAAAATCCCATGTATGTGGCTTGCGGTCAGTGAGGCCTCTTCCTTGCTCTGGGGAAGGAACTCGACCTGCAGGCAATATGAACACACGGCTACAAACTTAGGTGAGTGGATCCCGAATGCTGCCCTGGGCGTGATGAACAAGACGGTCTTGCACTAAACTGGGTACAGGATTCATGTGACATATTGGCCTGAGGAATGAAGTGTTGCGAGCAGGGGAAACGGCTATGGTTTCGCCACCCTCTTCTCAGTTAGCTCACTTCCTCCACTTTTTGACACAAAGAAAAACCTTGATGACCAGCCCCCCAGCATCTGCCTGTTAGCCTTCCTTAGAAAAAAACCTTGTGCCACATGAGGCCCTGCTGGCATTTTTTGAGTGAAATTCAGCCATAAAAAGACTAATCTAAACAGTTCCACACGATTAGCCCTCCTTTACCCTCAGTTACTAGAGCAACTTGGGTGAAAGTTACTTTTCCTAAATTTATCAGCATTTACTATTCCTAAATTTAATGTGAGGATAGTTTCTTGGAAAGAAGCCTGGGGAAACCTTTGGACTTTTCAAATCAGAGACAAACACTGGCTTTTATATGGGATCTCGAGAGGTGACTGGTGAACTTCCTCCTAACAGCAGAAGGGATCAGGGCAAACTTTAAAAAAATTTTTTTAAATGTTATTTATTTTTAGACAGAGGGGAAGGGAAGGAGAAAAAGAGGGAGAGAAACACCAATATGTGAGAGATCCATTGCTCCGTTGCCTCTCATGTGCCCCTGACGGAGGACCCGGCCCACAACCGAGACATGTGCCCTGACTGGGAATCGAACCAGTGGCTTTTTGGTTCTCAGGCTGGAGCTCCATCCACTGAGCCACACCAGCCAGGGCCCAGTGCAGTTTCTTTACAGGCACTCACTCAGTTGCATTCCTTGAAACCACAATGGACACATGTGATGCTTGGTATGGAGAGGTCCTTGCCTTGGGGAAATCCACATTCTTGGCAGGAGGCGGGTGATGCAATTCTACGCCTAGATACGTGCCCAAGAGAAATGGAAATACACGTCTATCCAGAGAATCATACATGAATGCTCAGAGTAGCGTTACTCATAATAGCTATAAACAGTAAAAATGACTCAAACGTCCGCCAACTGAGAAATGGCTAAATGAGGTGCAGTGTAGTCATAAAACATAATAGTATCTGGCAATAAAAAGTTCTAAAGCGTGAACTTGACTCTGAAAGCATTACGCTTTCTGGTGACCACCACTCTGACAAGGTCATATTTTGGTTGAGGGGCAACAGAGCACAAAGCTGTTGCTCTACAATAGAGAATTCATTAACGGGGGCTTCGGTGTACTACCAACCTCCTACTTAAAAAAAAAAAAAGATTTTATTTACTCATTTTTAGAGAGAAGAAGGGAGGGAGAAAGAGAGGGGGGAAAACAGCGATGTGAGAGAGACATCCACGAGTGGCCTTTCACACGCCCCCAACCAAGGGCCTGGTTCAGCAACCACAGCATGGGTCCTGACTGGGAATTGAACCAGCGACCCCTTGGTTCACAGGCCAGTGCCCACTCCACTGAGCCACACCAGCTATTGCCTCTTACTTTTCCTGTAGAGATGAATCAAGTCATTCCCATTCTAGTTACTAATAGAGTCCACTTCATTAAGGTACTTTTTACTTTAACGGACACCTTTTCACGTATAACTGTTCAGGAAAAGTGCCTATGTTGTCCCAAGTATTTTGAAGTACAATCCAATGAAGTTTGACAAGAATCATATTTGTTGAGTTATTTCTATCCCAATCAGCACATATGTCCAAAATAATTAATATAGTGAATATGCCCAAATTCTTACTATGTTCCATGTGACTGTTAAAAAGAATTTCTAAATGCAGCCTTACTTCACCAATACTGACATAAATACCTTTGTTATTTTTAAAGATACTAAAGAAAACAGTGTCAAATTTAAGAAAAAGAAGAAAGAGAAAGAAAGAAAAATGTAAGAAAGAAAACCTTACACTAAGTATAAGTAAAAGAAGTCAGTCATAAAGGGCCACATGTTACATGATTTGATTTCTAGCAAATGTCTGGAATAGGCAAGTCTACGCAGACAGAAGGGAGACCAGCAGGGGCCCTGGGCCAGGAGAGGGACCACCAAGGGATGTCTTTTTGGAGTGAGGAGAATGTCCTACAGCTGATGGTGGTGATGGTTGCACATATCCGAGAACCGATTAAAACCACTGACTGGATGTACACGAGTGAATTGATGAAACGTGAACTGCATCTCCATAAAGCTGTTACTGAAACGATCTATAGAGAAGTAGGTATTGAAATGGCTTTGTGAACCCCTCTGCAGGTGTGAGGGTTCAGCGCCGACTCTGCTGGAGCGCAGGGCACAGGATCCCTGGTCACAGAGACCCGGCGGAACATGGCAGCCGAGCTGCACGCTGACACTGCGCCGCAGTCCCGCCGCTCTGTGTGGCACTTCCAGGCAGCTGCTCTCTGTCCAGCTGTGCCTGTCCTCTGATCCTCAGGCCTTCGATCTCCAGGGAATCGATTCTGACTCTGAACCTGAGCCCCAGCTGCTAGGGACTTCCTGGATTCGGCGTCTGGTGATGTTTCATTTAGCCTTTGACCTCAGCAGCTGGAGCCTAATATTCTTTGGGAAGAAAATAAATCAGCGCATTCTAGTTTTGCAGGGATGATTGGGGCGGGACAACATTACCATCTGAGGCCAGGGCTGCCTACCATTAATCAGAATAATTCAGGATGCCCCAGACAGCGCGCGGTAGGCCTGGCATGGTCAGGTTAACCAATGGAAGGAATATAAACCAGGTTTCCAGACCTGGTGTAAGTGGTTTGAAAATTCAGTCACACCATTGATCACTAATCTTCTAAATGAGAGGTCTTCAAAATGGCATACATTCACCCCAAAGGGGACCCAAGATAAGCCACTGGGGTGTGACAACGCCCTACTAGACTTTCAGGGTTCCTTAATTCATCTTTTAAGTGTATTTTTGTTTCTGTTCTAAAATACACATAATATTAGCCCTGGTTAGTGTGGCTCAGTGGATTGAGCTCCAGCCGGTGAAACAAAGGGTCACTGGTTCAATTCCCAGTCAGGGCACAGGCCTGGGTTGCGGGCCAGGTGTCCAGTAGGGGGTGCATGAGAGGCAACCGCACATTGATGTTTCTCTTCCTCCCTTTCCCTCCCTTCCCCTCTCTCTAAAATAAATAAATAAAAACTCTAAAAAAATAAAACATGCATACTATTTTAGGACAATTGTACATGCATATTATAAATATATACATTAATGTTAATGAAGGTGCTCAAAAACTATTTATTGGTAGTTTAGTGCGATGTTCTTTGAAGTTCCAGGGACGGTTGTTCCGAAGATGTTTTCATTTCCTACTAGATGGAGGAATGAAGATTGAATCTAATGTGTTGATTCGCATTTGGAATCTAGCCCCAAAAGAAAAACTAGTTCTGAATACCTGTGTGCAAAGATTTACTCTTTTTAGTACAGCCGGTCATAGCGGAGCTCAAATTTCTAGAGTTCACTTGTCTCCCCACGTGGATAAGAGCAAATCCCCCTTGGCCAGCCCCACTTGCAGGTTCCTAAGCATTTTCTCTCTCTTTTCCACTAACTGGGAGATTAGGCCCCAAGCAGAGGTTCAACCCAGTCTTAAGGATCTACTGACATCGAACTGATGGATTTCAAATGCTCTCCACCAGGGGTGTCAAACTCATTTTCACCAGGGGACACATCCGCCTTGAGGTTGCCTTCAAAGGGCCGAATGTAACTATAGGACTGTATAAATGTAACTACTCCTTAACTCCAGGTAAGGAGCTCACTGCTGCCACCAGGTAGAAACAAGGTGAAGGGCTGGATTCTGCCAGGTGGCCTCGTGTTTGCCACCTGCGCTCTGGAACCATGTTCTTGGCCAAAATGTCAACTCACCCTCATTGCTAGTCTGAGGTAAGGCCACGTCCCCAGTTCTGAGAATTGGACTTGTGTTCCAGCCCCAAGGCCAGCTTCCCGTCAACATCTGATTCTAGTAACAGAATCCCATGTGGTACCCCGTGTCTAAGTCTGCATCCAAAATGCCCGCATGCTCTTCATCCCTACGGGGATGGCGACCACCATGCACCTCGCCAACCTCCAGGTAGATGATCGCATTCTGGGCACCTGCTGACAGAGTCATCAGTGTTTCGGGCCCCTGGGATGTTTAGGTGCAGATGACAACATGATGTTATACATAATTATCTAAAGGATCCTCGTCATGGATTGTTAGTCCCAAGTGGTAATACCCAGAAGAATCTTCCTGATCAGCATTTAAATGTTCTCTCTGGTGAACAATGATCAGCATTTAAATGCTGACCTGTGTAGAGAACAGAGCCCTTCCCCCCACTAAGGACACACAGCTGTTGCTCAGCACCCATCCCCTTTAAGTGTAAAAAAAAAAAATCAAAGAGAATTCTAAGGGAATCTGGTCTGGGGGTCACAGGGCCGAGCCACTACACCCTCCTTGGGGAAGTGCACGCCGCCTGCATCCGTGCGGAATTAGCAGACTCGGAACTTCGGACCCGGCAGGCGGCCTCCCGTCCTCTCCAGTCGGTCCTTCCTGGGCTCAGGCTCAGAGCTGCCTCTGTGAATTTAATCACACCTGATTTCCACTAGCGCTGTCTTTCTCTGCTTCTTCACCATTTTTCGCTTGTCTTATGCTTTGTGGATGTAGAACAATTATCTGTAGGAGAGACACTCAGGAGCCACCAGGAAGTGCTCGCAGTGGAATTCAGATTCATCTTGCTCCCAGGTCCTGGTTCTTGCTGAGCTCCGTCAGGGCCCAGACACGGGGCCTTGCGTCACATGTCAGGGCAGACTAGGAGCCAGACTGCATTCCGGGTCAGGCGGAGTCTTGTTGATGGAGACCCATTCCGCCCCCTCTCCTCGGAGAAGCAGGCTGGACCGCTGGTTACCTGCCAACCAAAGGTCCCCTGGAGGTGTGCCCCATGTTAACACATCCTGCAGAGTTGCTTCATCCAGCAGCTTCCTCATATCTTAAATGGGGACAATGACCTACCTCCCAGGACGATTGTTGGAGGAAAGAGTTAAAATTACTACAAAACATTCTTACCCGTGTCACAACAGTGAAGGCAACATGGATTGAGTTCTTCGAATTTTTCATAGACTGTTTCACATGGATGCTTATGCAAGGTGTTCCATCTGACTGTGTGAGACGGAGTCGCTTCCTGCCATCTGACTTAGACTCTTCCTCGGTGGCCCACCACCCTGGGCCCACCACCAAGACCAGACCTTTCGGTGGGTGAACACTAACTGTGCCTTTCTCCAAAGTCTGCCTGGTAATAAGTAACATTCAGAGGAGAGAATGTTAAAAAATGTTATTAGGCCCTTGACCTAATAATGTTGTTATTAGGCCCTTGACCTTTCAGGGCATAAACCTTATATTGACTTTAAATGTTTATTAATTGCCTCAATAAGAAGTAAAACTAATCTGCAAGTGAATGTACAGTTTGCCATTCTGAAAAGAGAAAACAGAGCAAAGCCAGTTTCAGGGGAGAAAATACATAGTCTCTGATACCTGCTTGCGTTGTAGCCGTATAGACTCGGGGAGGTGTAGGATCGCTCCAAGCTGCATTTCTTTAACTCCAAGTTCGACGTATGAGCTAGGGTAGTGTTTATCTGCTCTAGCAAAGAGACCTAAAAATGCGTTAGACCTAAAGAACACAGAAGCTTATTTCTAACACAATAATTCCTGGGTGAGTGTTCGGGTTGGCCAGCTGGCTCTACTCTGCACAGTCACTTAATTAACACCATCGTATTTAAAAGCCACATGTAACCAACTTCATGAGAGTGTCTACTAAAATCCATTCTTCATTCCTTTGGGGGCACAGGGCTGCACACTCTTGCTTTATGACACGAGGTGACAAAGAATTTCTCAAAACATAATCTTGAAAATATAAACTGGAAGGCAAAATTTGTTGACTCAAAATTAAATGTATCCCTGGCTGGTGTAGCTCAGTGAATTGAGTGCGGGCCTGTGAACCAAAGGGTTGCTGGTTCAATTCCCATTCAGGGCACATGCCTGGGTTGTGGGCTGGGTCCCCAGTGGTGGGGGCACGTGGGAGGCAACCACACATTGATGTTTCCCTTCCTCTTCTCCTTTGCTTCCTCTCTCTCTATAAATAAATAAATAAATAAATAAATAAATAAATTCTTTAACAAAAATGTGTTAAGTGTTGTTGCTGTCATGCTGTAAGAGGCCCAGATCGTGTGGAAGGACCGTGAATAAATGCTGGTCGACTGCCCTGCTCAGCTCCCAGGGAAGAGTGCGCGCCAGCTGCCGGCTGTCCCTCCGAGCTGGATCTGTACGAGTGAGGAAGCTGTCCTGGAGTGAGGAAGCTGTCCTGGAGTGAGGAAGCTGTCCTGACGGGGCTCTTCCAGCGCCGGTGACTCACCTGGTGCCACAGGGGTCGACACCAACTGTTCAGCTGAGCCTTCCCTAAACTCCTGACCCACACGATACAATAAATACAATGAAACTCACCCTTATGAGGGGACAGCCCTTTGTGGCTTGGCAAAGGCATCATGGTGTGTCACCCCCACCAAGACCAAGTGTCCCTTTAAAGCCAACCCCTCTCCCCCGACAGTCCCTGACACCCCAGGACCCGTTTTCTCCCTCTTCCAGAATGTCCCATAAATAGAATGAGGCAGCATTAAACGTTCCGGTCGGAATTCCTTCACTTAGCCCAACGCCTTTGAGACTCGTTCGAATCGTTGCCCCTACTGGTAACTCATTCCTTTTCATTGCTGAAGTAGTATCCCACTACACAGATGGACCAGTTCATTCATTCATTCCCCAGCTGAGAGGAATTCGTGGTTTTTCCTGTTTGGGCACCACTATGAATAAAGCTACTATGAGTATGTTAATACAGTCTTTCACGTGAATGCCAATTTTTATTTCACTCGGGTAAGTACTTACGAGTGAGATGCAGGTCCTGTGGTGAGGGCAGGCTTTGCCGTATGAGAAACCCTCAGGTCTCTCTGGTGGTGACTCTACCGTTTTGCACTCCCGCCAGACTTGTGTGCGAGTCCGTGGCTCCCGCACTTGAGGTTGTCAGGCGGTTGGATTTCTTCGAATTTCAGCCATCCGAGTAACCTACCAGGAGGTTCTGGTTTGCATTTCCCTCGTGACAGCCAATGGTTGTGATCACCGTTTTCCTTTTTTTTGGTCAGGGATTTGTTCAAATTTCTTCTCATTAAACAAAAGGGGGTTGGTTTGTTTTTCCTCTTACTGAGTTTTGAGAGTTCTGGGTGCATATTCTGGACACAAGTATTTTATTGGATATGTGATTTGCCAGTATTTTCTTCTGGTCTGATTTGTCCTTTAGTTCTCTTAACAGAGTCTTTCAAAATGTAGTTACTAATTTCGATAAAGTCCAGTCTGTCACTTTTTCTATGGATAGTGACTTCTGTGTCATTTCTAAAATATCATTTCCTAACCCAAGTCCATGAAGATTTTTCTTTTGTCTTTTCCTCTAGTTTTAGATTTTACGTGCTTTTCCAATGAAGCACTTTAATTTTTGTATATGGAGAACAGTATGGACCGAGTTTCTTTTTCTTTCTTTCTTTTTTTTTTTTTTTGCATGTAGATATTCAGCTATTCCAGTACATTTGTTGAAAAACCTATCCTTTCTCCAGTGAATTAAGTGAATATTGCCTTTCTATTATTTTTCAATAAAAAAAAATCAACCTACCATATACGTACGAGCCTATTTTTGGACTCCCTGTTCTGATTTATTATTCCATGTGTCTCTCCTTTCTCCAAAACCACACTGTCCTGACCCCTGTATCTTTATATTAAGTCCCAACATTAGGTGGTAATTTTCTTTGCAGTGTGATTACCACATAATCAGGAAGTGGCTGGATCACAATTACACTAACCAAATCAATTAACTTAAACTAGGGAAAACAAGTGGATGGTTAACCTTCGCGATAAACTCTCAGATGAATGAATAAAACATGTTTCCTCTAAGTCAGAGTAAGGTCAGTATGAGTCAGGACAGTAAGAAGCCAGAAAAAAAAAACCCTTGGCAAGTGGAATGGGGGGAACAGACAGACAGCTGGTTCAGATGGGCCTCATGAGCACGTGGACTCACCTGCCTCCTGCTCCCTGCACGGCCCCTCCCCTGAGCATTAAGCCCGAAGGACGATGAGCTTCTGACCTGCATCCAATAATCTGAGGGACAAAGCCTCAGGGCCGTTGACCACAGAGACCGGGTTCCGATCACACTAGAGATGACATCTAGGCTGAAGCTGGGTTGCAGCAACCAGACAAAGGTTCGAGGTGGTTGGCCTGAGAACCAGGTGTACTAACCTATGACCCCTGGCCCTAGCACCAACCAATCAGGACAGACCATGGGTGGATACGCTCACCTTGATGAATCCATATAGTCAAGGACTTACCTGGAAAGCTGATACATATTCTACTGAGATCCTCCCCTAAAAATCCTGCCTTAAGAAAGCAGACAAAACCCTTTAAGATGAAGGACCTAGTGCACGCCCTCTCCCTCGAGCACCCCTTTGCCTTCTTTCTCCAGGCCTGTGTCTCTGATTCTTTCTCCTACACTCTAAGGGTCCCCGTGAGACCTGCAACCAGGGGAGCAGTGGGCAGTGGCGGCTCGTCCCGGGCCGACCCCCTGCACCTGTCTCCAAGGGGCCTCCTTTTGCCTCTGTGATTGTTTTCCGACTCCACGCAGCCCAGCTGGCTCACTTTACTTCTCTGGCCTCTGTGATGTCCTTTGTAACAGGCCAAGGCAGCTCTCTGAGCAGACCGCGCCAGTCCCTTCAAGTGCACTTTCCCTTTGCACGCTAAGCGAACTTCCTCTTGCACTGGAGTCCTTAGGTCTGAATCCCCTCTTTCCTGAACTCAAGAACCGAGAGCCCACAACACCAGTCATGAATACATATCTGTACCAAATTACTAGTCCTCCTAACAGCACAAATACCTGCAAAATAATTTACAAACACAACACATGGCCCCTTGCTTTATGCTACAATTTCCACGCACCACCTGTGACAACGAAGCAACTCATCGTTACCACCCCCTCCCGATTCCGTAGGACCCAAACAAAGTGACTCTGTTATTCTGTGGCCGACCTCTACACGGACAAGACTCCGCTGTGGCTTCAAAACAGCATAAACGGGAAAAGAAGATAAATACAGAGACATACCGAAACACTAATCACTCCAATGTTTGCTCTGGCGTGACAGTGTCACTGATTCACAGTTATTCTTAGATTGAAAGGGAGAGAATTGAAGGACCAGCAATCAACGTTGGACGGTTTTACAATAATAACTCACACTCTGTTTCTAAGGGAAAACCTGCCGCGAAAGAGTGAAGGCAGAGAGACATCTCGGCAGGTGCTTTTCATCGTGCCTGGCCTGCTCTCCTGAGCCTAATCAGGGGCCTGGTCTGGAGTCCTAGGTCCAGCCCATGGAATGAACACCGACCCCGTGAATCTCAGTTCGCTTCCTGTGACAGTATTATACAGCATACTTACCACACAGGGTTGTCAGCAAGATTAAATGAAACTATGTTTGGAAGGCACCTACCACCAGGATCAATATATATAAATAGTCGATAAACTACACTATTATTACTAGCCATTTGGGGAGCAGCAACTTACAGTCCCCTCTACTAACTACAGGCCCCATGGCCAAGGCTAGGAGCCTTGCCCCGGGGGCAGGGCCGAGGCCTGAGGATGGTGCAGGAACTGGGGCCCATGAAGGAGCAGAGACAGGAATGGGACTGAGGGCCACCCCCAAGTGTGCTCGAGAGAGAGACATGACAGGCTGTGATGAATGGATGGACAGGTGTGGGGAAGGAGGAGCCACCTTCCCAGGTGTCTGGTGAGCCCCTAAGGTCATCTCTATTTCCACCTCCTGACGACCTTGATAAAGGCCAGAGGCCTCTTTGGAGATCTCCGAAATAATCCAGGGGCACCCAAAAGAGCAGTGGGCAGAGTAGGATCTACCATACATTTTATAAGGAAAAAAACACAAGAGGAACGAATCATACTCCCCTAGCACACAATTTTGTAAACTTACATTGGGTGATGGTGACTGTGTATGTGGACATGAATGGAAAATTCTTGAAAGAGTTAAATCCGTTCACCATGGAAGACAGCGCTAGTCAATCATGGAACTTTTTTTTTTTTGCAAGTTCTGATGCAGCTTCTGAACACTTGTCAACGACACAGCAGCGTCCAGAGAACCAGTGTCGCCCCAGGACCGTCCTCCTCCCCCTCCCCACTCATCCCTGGCCCCTCCACCCAGGCCCCTGTGGCTCCTCACCTGCTCCCCGAAGTCACGCCATTGAGCATGTCATTGGAGCATAGAACTTGAAAGTTTTTTTCAATCTGTACTCCCAATCCAAGCCATGGACCATGACCGTCTGAACACGTAGGGGAACCACTCTGAGAAGGGTCCTGGAAAATGCGGTTTTCTCCATTTTATTCCGAAGGGAAAGGTGAGTGCCTCTAAAGCCTGCCTAGTGAGGAGAGGACAGTGAAAACACGGATCAAACCAGAGAGCGTTTGGAGGTAAAGCCGAGGAGGGAGGAGGCAGAGCAATTCCAGAGGGTGGTAGTTAAGACTTAATCTGCCCCACTTGATTTTCTAGCTCCCGAGGAACGGCACAAATGGAACATTCAGGTTCCAATAAAAATAAGAACTTTGCGTTGACATTGAAATTGTCAGTTTTGTGTTGATGCTAGAAAGGGCCCCCCAGACTGTTGGGAGCAATAGCGTCAATTCAGAGATCAGTAAACCGAGGTCAACGAGGCACGAACGTTTACCCCAAAGCCCTCACCTAGCGGCAGTCCCAGCCAGAACAGAAACACCTGCCCCTCCCGCCTCCCAGCCACAGCTGTCCCCATGGCAGAGTTAACAACCCAGGGCTTCCCCACGGCACCGAGATCCCCCCCTTAGATTGAGGACCACATGGCGTCCCTTGTCTGGTATCTGCTCTCCCCAGACTCTGAGCTACTTGAGAGCAAGATTTGTTTTTTTAGAGAAATTTTACGTCCACAGCAAAGTTGAACTCCATGTAACAGGACTTCCTTTATACATACCCCTTGCCCCGTTAGCAACACCCTGCACCGGAGGGCACACGTTCGTAACTGACGAGGCTACATGGACGCACCATCATCGCCGCAAGTCCGTGGTCTGTCTCAGCGCTCACTCTGTGTGCCGGACCTTCGGTGGGTTTGGGCAAAGCTGTCACATCCTATACCCACCATTACAGGGTCGTACAGAGTGGCTTCACTGCCCTAAGCATCCTCATCTGTGCTCATCGGCCTCCTTATCCCTCCCTCCCAGCTCCTGACAACTGCTGACCCGATTGCCTTTTCTAGAAAGTCCTGTGTTGGAATCACGCGGGATGTGGCCCTTTCAGGTTAGCTTCTTCCACTTCGTGACATGCGTTCCAAATCTTCCTGTAACTTCGTATGCCTGAAAACAACCCATTGATTGCAGGCACGGACCACATTTACTTATTCATTAATCACCTATTTTTTACCTTTATATTTCAACACCTAGCAACCGGCCTAACCCATAATAGAATATGAACAAACATGTGTTAAATGAATGAATTACTAAGCAGACCTCCTATCAGCAGGCCCAGTGTACTCAGTCGCAAAGAGAAGTATCAAGAAAATATTAGCCTGGAAGGTTTGTTGTTTTATTTATCAACCTTTCAGGAATGGGGCCTGAATCCAAATTTAGGAAGTGATTCTTAATGTATTTTTGTTTGTCTCTTTGTTTTTTAAAACCTAAAGTAGGAGTTTGGAAATACTCATATGTATGAGTATTTATGACCAATACTCATATGCATGCAAAATGTTATGAATATTTGTATCTCTAATTTTATCAGGGAACAAAAACCCCTTAAACCACGCTTCTCGCCGTCCTTAGTCCAGAAAAAGTGAAGTCTGGCGCCCTCTTGTGGTCCTTCATTTCTAAGCGAGAAATTCAGTAAGTTCTGCGGGGAAGTTTTTGTCCACTAAGGAGCACCTGGCTTTTCTCTGGAGGAAGACTTCCTTGGGACTTGTTTCTAATGCTCAAGTGTCTCCCAAAGCTTCAACTCAGAATGTCCCCCTGCCGAAGGTGGGGCCAGGCTGGCGGCGATTTCTCTGTTGGTAGCCAGGGCTGGTGCTTTGAGATCCTAAGGAGTCGCTGTAAAGAAAGAGAATGCACTTAAATAAGATAAAAAATTAAAACCCTTTTATTCTCCCACAATCTTGGAAGGTCAAGTCCATGATCATATAAGGACCTTCACGAGCTAGCAGTTGTCAAGCTTCTAGTCTCTCCTCTTGTGCACGCCCCATCCCCACACTTCTATTCTTTTGTTTTTAAAGCTATAATCTCTATCGTATTTTTCTATTACTATTAGTCCCTTTAAACACCCCTCCCCCCAGCAACCCCCACACTGTTGTCCGTGTCCATGAGTCCTTTTTCCTTTTTGCTCAGTCCCTCCACCCTCCACCCCTTCAGCTGTCATCCTGCTCTCCATCTTCGAGTCCGTCTTTGTTTTGCTTGTTAGTCCAGTTTGTTTATTAGATTCCACATATGAGTGAGATCACATGGTATTTGTCTTTTTTTAACTGGCCTGTGTTACTCAGCACAATGTTCTCCAGGTCCATCCATGCTGTTGCAAAGGGTAAAATTTTCTTCTTTACAGCCTAGCGGAATTCCGTTGTGTAAACGTCCCCCAGCCCCATGCCGTTCTGACCCCCGAAGACCAGCTCAAGGCAACTATCATTTCCTTGATAGACATTGTTTGGGTTTAAAACAATGTCTTTTTCTTCTTGGTGCCCCACCTCCTCACAGTCTTCTAGAATGGCAGACCGCTACTTTATCTAGCTACGTATTTATCTAAATCCTTAATCAACGGTTGTGTTCCTCGATCCCAGGCTTTAGTCCTTGAAAAAAGCAAGTACTCATTCCCATTCACCCAGCGCTTAGCCAGGGGTGCAACAAATGTTGCTTTATCGACTGCAAACTGAAGATCAAGCCCAAAGTCATCCTGGAAGCAAAGAACACTGGCAGCTGTGTCCAGGAGCCCCACAGTTCCCTTTGGCTCTATGTTAAAAAACCGTGGGGGAGGGGGCGCCTGGGGAAAGCAGGCTCACAGCATAACCCGATCAGAGATTTCTGAGCAGGTGGGCCGTCAGGCCTCAGGCACCTAAGTTCTTTAGTGGAAGGTTCATTGGTGCCTCAAGTACGTCTGCTTCTAGGTGAGCACACCCGTGGTGCAACCACACTGCAGAGCGCGTGGCCCCCGTCTGCTGTCCGGTAGCCCAGTCCCCACCCAGGGTCCTCCCACCTCCCCGTGACCTTCCTCAGGGTGCCCCCTTTTCATTCAGACGTACAGAAGAGAGTGCAAATGTATTCCCCAAAGCATTGGTCTCCATCTACTGCGACTTGGCTTCCAGGTGTATCCTGGTTTGGGCTTAAATTGTTATACAAATTGTCTACAGGTTTGGACGTTCCCACATTGGCACCCCCCCCCCCATTTGCTATTCAGTATAAAACTCAAAAAGAAAAATCACTCCCCTGATGCCTGCTGACCCCCTACACCAGCGACCTTCAACCTGTGTGCTGCAAGATTTTTTAAAATATGGAATACTAGTCAGGAGCACGGACCCCCTTTTTCCCTTTTATTGTTGTCAAATGAAAAAACGACAACAGCCACCACAATAGCCACCTGGTGTGAATGAGTCAAACTTGCACCCGTTTTTCTGTCAGGCTGGCAAACAGTGTAACATACTTTGGGGTGTGCAGCCAAATTTCAGTAATTAGTTTACGAGCGCCATGAGATGGGGAAGGTGGAAAAGAGCTGCCCCAGACGGATCTCGGGCTTGAAAAGACACATGTCCCTTGGCTTCTCTATGTGCTTTGAAAAGTTTTGAGTCAAACCAAAGCTTTAATGTAGCTAAAAGCCCAAGAGAGCTAGGAGTTTTCTGCCTGGTTCCTCCGATATGAGTATTTGAGGAGGGCTGGGCCCAGCGTACTGATAAGGAACATGAGCTCGGAGACTGTGCCCGCCCTAAGTCACAGGACTGACCGGGCGGATGGAGCCAGGACCGGATGTGGGCCCCGACTCCCAGCTCCACGCTCCACGCATTGCCCAGGGCAGCGCCTCTTTGGGCTGAATGCCCGGCTTCTGCATCTGACATTTCAACTGCCCGTGCACATACAATATTTCTGTAAATATTAAGATGTCACTTAAATGACCCGCACCCCGAGTCTTCAACGACAGCAAGCTAAACACAAAACAAACCCACCGATGAAAACAGATGAACAAAACGACTAACCACGCTCCCACGAGACCCGCAGGATATCAGGAACATCACACAGGAATCTAGATTCGCTGGGCTGCATCTGAGACCGTGCTCTCAGTAATGGAGAGAAACACGTCTCCCCTTCCCTTCCAGATTCTGTGGCAGGGCTAATAAATAAGCCGACATAATGCAACAGTTGTGCATTGTAACCACCGGTTGGTCTGACATTGTTTCTTTGAGTGCGGACTCTGAGTACTGTGTAGCTCGTAGATACGCAGCCTGTTTGTGTAAGAATTCCAAGAATTAACTTCAAAAGATACAGACCCAGACCTTCAGGCATGCCGGTTCTGGGAGGTTTGCTGACATTTAACCAGAAAGCCAGGCTGATGCACACCAGAGCCTCGGGTGGCCAGTTTCAAGGTCCTTGCTGGAATGTGCGGTGCTGGTCTGCAGGTAGAGAACTTTTCGCTCCCCCCCCCTTGACCTCTTTGTTTTGCTTTCCCTCCCTCTCCCTCCTTGTAAAACCTTCTGCCTCCACTGAGATGTTCAGATGAGCGGTGGGGCAAGGGTCTCCCAACTTTTTAGGCCGCCAGCACTGGAATAAACTGGTTTCCTCCTCATCGGCACCTGTCTCGTGGGTTTAGCTTTTGTTGTGACAGGAAGCTGGACCCGAGTTTGGTTACATAACTGCACAGAAACTTCCTTTCTTGGATATATTGTTTCCCTTGATTCTAGACAGCTTTGTCCAGTCAAATAGCGCCGAGGCTCCCTTGCCTGCTGTCGACCAGACCCATCTGTCTTTGCACAAACTGCACATCCACTCCCTGAGTCAGTAAGCCCTGAGGACATCCTGGTCCCCATTACACCGTCTTCAGAAAAAGGCCTCAAGTCTCTTGATCAAAGGAGCAGCATTTTCTGATAATGAAAGACAACACCTTGGCCCACTGTGCTTTGCCCCAGGCCCAGGGAAACTGAACAACCTACTAAACACACCTTCCCGAAACCAGACAGAAGGACTCTGCTGGCATCAGCACTTGATTCAATGATCAATGACCCCTACCCATGACCCCAGCCCCCTTCGGGAGCCAGGACTGATAATTTCTCCCCTATAGAATCTATGCTCTAGATTCTAGAGCTGTCGGAGAGCCAGACTGTAGAGAAGATGCTAACCTGTGTCTCTGGACTGGCATCATTTCACTGAATAAATCAACCAATCTTTCTCTTTCTCCCTCCCTCCCTCCCTCCCTCCCTCCCTCCCTCCCTCCCTCCTTTCTTCCCTCCCTCCTTTCTTCCCTTCTTTCTTTCTTTCTTTCTTCCCTCCCTCCTTTCTTTCTTCCCTCCCTCCTTTCTTTCTTCCCTCCCTCCTTTCTTTCTTTCTTTCTTTCTTTCTTTCTTTCTTTCTTTCTTTCTTTCTTTCTTTCTTTCTTTCTTTCTTTCTCTCTCTCTCTCTCTCTCTCTTTCTTTCTTTCTTTCTTTCTTTCTTTCTTTCTTTCTTTCTTTCTTTCTTTCTTTCTCTCTCCCTCCTTCTTACCCCTCTCCCTTCCTTCCTTGCTTTTTTGCTTTCTTGCTTTCTTTTCTCTGCAAACTCCTGTTCACAATTTACTTGGCTTGGATGCACACAGGCAAAGAAACCTCTTTAGTTTGGTAAGAATTTATTGAGACGTAATTGACAGACAATACACTACACATCCTTAAGGCATATACAGTTTGGTAAGTTTCAGCATCAGCATATACCCCAAAACCATCACCACGACCAAGATAATAGACCCATCTGTTACTCCATAACTTCCTCCTGCTCCTCCATAACCCTCCTCACCACCTCTCCTGATCCGTTCTTCCCAGGCAACTGTGAATTCATTGCTCGAAATTAGTTTGCATTTTGGGGGAATTTTATATAAATGGAATTGTGTAGAGTACTTTTAACAAAATCCAGTTTCCTTCGGTTGGTCTAATTACCGATATTTTGACCTTGAGACTCATTCATGTTGGAATGTGTATCTTTCTTTCTTTTTGTGCTCTTTCTTTTTGCTGAGGAGTAATCTATTGTGGATATGTCATAAATACATCATAGTTTGTTTTCCGTTCACCTGTTGATGGGCTAACACAGATAAAGCTCCTTTATTCCTGTCCATGTTTTGTGTAAGCGTTAAATACATTGTGACACATGATCACCAAAAACTCTCATCACACTTTAAATAAATTTACGACTTTGTGTTGGGCGCGTGCACGGCCATCCGGGGCGGCAGTGGCCTGTGGGCTGCGGGTCAGACACCCCTGCACCCTCCTGGCAGGGCCTTCCGGAAAACAGGGTTTGGGGGCTGCCCATTCTTAAACCTCCTGAACCAACGGACATGGCGCCACTCGCCTTTATAACAGAATCTAAATTACTGCCACTCCACGTCTGCTGTGATTATTTTGGTCATGAAGAACCAGGGAAACAGCATCTTTGCGCTTTATCACAGCTGAGCCATGCGGGGCAGGTGGAGGCAAGACGAGAGCCCGCCACTAGGTGGCGCGGCAGACTTGGAGAAGGGGCTGAGCGGCTGGGCCCTGCAGCTGACAGGTGTCCCCACCTCGGTCACTGCACCTGCGGCCAGTTCAGCCGCGCGGTCCGTGGAGGGTTTCAGGCATGGCCAATACCAAGCGCATCTTTACAAGGAAGCAAACTTGTTCAGACGTTTACAGCAAACTGCACGGACAGAGCCTAACGCGTTAATTCTTGTAGTTTGTTTCCAGCTGCAAGGAGGAAAGATGCGCGCCCTAATACGCTGAGCAGAACATTCCAGAATGCCAGAACCGGACCCGCGTTCCCGTGAAAAAGGAGAGGCTTGCTTCTGGGACGCGTCCCACCGCTGCCCTTGGCTGCTGCCTGTCATGGGTTTCATTCCGCTGGAATGAATCCCCCAGGTGTGGGGGACGCTGGGGACACTGCTTCCCAGTTCTGTCTGTCACAGCAGCCGCTGTGCAGGCCCATGGCGCCACCGCGAAACACGGGTGAACGCGACGAGTGCCTATCTGCAAAGACTGACCCTGGAACTCCTGGAGAAATGGCAAGAAGTAAAAACACAGGCTAAGCTGTTCTTTTCAACATTCCCCTGGCTGCGCTGCCCGGAGGGCTTTGCTCTGTTGAGGGAATAAGAGAAAATGCGGGACAGAAGAGTTCGTCATTGTGATTTCAACATTCTGAAAGTGTATGGTTATTTATTACAAAGACTGTGCTTTCGTGATGGAGGGTCATGCGTGCCTCATTCACAGCCTGATTAGAGCTAACGTAATTGCAGAACTAATTCTAGTGGAAACAGTCGTTTGGACTGAGTGTGTAACACGTATGTCTGCGTAGACCCTGAGCGAACACCTGGTGGAGAGGCATTTTTTGCCTCAAGGTTCGCAGTCTGTGATTATTACGCTTTGGGCTATTTAGTTTCTCCAAGGCTTCAATCTATTGGACTGTTTATTTTTGCACCCGGACGTATCCCATGCACCTCTTTTCCTCTCAAACCAGCTTTTCGGCAGTCCGCAGTCCACACGTGCACGGAGGGCTGTGTGTTGCAGAGAAACATTCCAGAGAAAGCGGGAGTAACGCAGGAGACCAGCCCTGCCTCGGAGCTCCAGCCTGGAACGTGCCCACTCCGCCACGGGGGCACAGTGCCCGAGCACACCTGCTTTCTCACCCTGGAGGGGCGTCGTCACCCCTGGGGCTGAGACGGAAGGTGCAGAGGGCACCCGGGACAGCCCGGCTGGGCCAGGGTGGGTTTTCGAAGACACTGGGTTAATTTGAGAATGTCCCCTGACGGTCTGACTTCACACTGCAGAGTGGCCTCTGCCGAGGGCAACCAGAGCTGATACTTGTTGAACACAAAACACTTGCTGGGCCGAGTTCTCAGCCCGGGATGACTCTGCCTCTGGTGGACCTTGGGGAATGTGGGGAGACATGTTCCCTGCCACAACCTGTGGGGAACGGGCTACTGATTTCCAGGGCATAGAGACCAGGGGCGCTGATGAGCACCCCACAGCACAGGGGCAGCGGTGGACCCCAAAGGGTTCTCTGGCCCAGAAAGTTGGCAGGGACAACGCTGAAAAGTTTTAGTGTAAAGAGAGAGAAACTGCATCCAGGAAAACCTGGGAAATGGCCTTGCACTTACGAATCTGGCAAAAGTCTAAGTCTCTTCCAGAATCAACTCACATTTCATTTCTCGGGAAGTCGCAGTTTCTGCCCGGCTCCTTCATTCAGCCCTTCTCACCTTTTCGGGGGGCAGTTCCCGTGCCTGCTCACTGCCGGCCTTCCGCCCCGGGACAGGGCTCTTCTCCCCTGCAACCTCTTGTCTGCGCCGTCCCATTGGGAGGAGCGGTGTCCACCACCGACTTTGCCTCGGTCGGTGAGACAGAGCCCAGTAGAGGCGACTTCATGAGTCAGGGGGGTAAGACTCAACCGACAGTTGTCCCAGAGAGAACAGGCGGTCCCCAGCGGTCTCTCTCCTGCAGAAAAGGCACCTGCAGGCAGGTTGCTATGGCGACGTGCCCACCTGCGCTGGCAGCCAGCTCTGCCAATTTCTGGTTAAATATTTGAAATGTCACTTTGTAAAAATATGTATTTTGCGATTAGGTTATAAATACCTTGGGGGATAATATCAAAGGCTTCCCCCCCCCCTTTTTTTGAGTTTCCAATTCTGTCTTAGAGTTCCTAAGTGGGCTGTAAATAAAGTGACTCCTCAGTAGATAACACAGTTAATTTAGTGGGTGATGTTTGATGCGAATGGTTTTACTGATAATATTCGGTGGTTCTTACAAGAGGAAGTCAGGAAAGAAGAGTGTGTTTCCTCTCAACAACCTGACGGCAAAATCCCTCAGGTCCAACTGATTTCTCCTGCACGAGAGGAAGAGATGGAAAATGGACACAGCGTGGAAAACCCACCACGATCGGGGGACAAAGATGAACTGTGGGGCTTTAGGACACCCCACAAAGAACTTTATACGAGGCTAAAAAATTTAAAAGCGCTCCAGGAAGGAGAGGAAACTGGAAATGAAAACCGGACACCCTGTATTTTTGACTGCTCATGTCCTCTGAGGGACATGCTTTCCAAGTTCCTGTTTTTTTAATGGCTTTAAAGACAAACGTTAAAATGATTCGGGGGGTGCTGCAAGTTTTGACCTGAGGACTCTCTACTGCTGCTTCTGATGACACCCGTCCCTCGGGAGCCAGGGGCCTTTCTAAGTGACAGGCATGAACCTGTTCATATCATCCTCTCAGCAACCCCCCGAGGTAAGGGAGTAGTCACGGGGTAGCACCGGGAACACGGACACCAGAACACGCTGTCATCTGTTTAACCTGCACTGGGGCGGGGTTCTCTCGTGGCCAGCATCCGCCACAGGCTTGCTGTTCTGTTCCTGTCCTGCCGGTTCTAGAATGAATGCACGTGATTCCTCGTTACTTAGCAGTGGATGAACCAGGAGTCGGGCCATAAGAGAATTAAAGACGAATAGTGCTAGGTCTACCCCAAATTTGAGTTTCTACTCCTTGATACGAGTATTGTCTTCTTCGTCCCTCGTTGTACTGGATGCCCCCTGGGATGAGTCATTTAAATCGGTTACATTTCGAACCCAGGCCCAGCCCATCCCAGGCCAGGACCGCAGGCCACGAATACAGTGGGTGACCAGCCCCTGGTCACCACACGCTCCATCGCCTTGCATCGCTGGCTCACCTGGTCAGAAACAGTCTGCACAGGCCCAAGCAGCGGGATGTGTTCTCGCAGGTGACCTGAGTCCTCTGGGCAGGTGTCGCTGGGGAGAACATGTAATGCTGATATCACCTCACTCCCTCCCTGACTAAGTGAGACCCCTTTTCTCTCACTGCCCCTAGGAGGGCCCCCTAGAAGGGGACTATGAGTCCCCTCAGGTAGAATTTAGAGATGTTTGTATTTAGCTTGAGTGTGCTTCTGCGGTATTGCAAGCAGAAAGGCAGGAGTTACCTGAGTGGAAAGTACCTTCTTCGAGTGAAAGCTAAGAAAAAGGGATTTTTTTTTTAAATGGAAAGAGTGGAGAGGGTTTGTGAGAAAGACAGACTCCCTGAACGGGCCACATTTGGACGCTGAGTGACTGAACCTCTAAGAGCCTGGGGAAGGATCCCTGTGCCCACAGCTTGGCCTTGAGGGACGGAACTGCTCCCGTGAATAGACTTCACACACGAGGATCTCGGCAGGGACCACGGTGCAGCAAAGTGCAGAGACCCTCCCTCCGATGCCACAGGCCCACGCGGGCTCTTGGGCGACTCCAGGGAGAGGCAAGTTTCTCCAACACGTGACAGGTTTTTTTTCTTGTCACTTATTCAAATATGGATACCAAGTCAACCTAATTCGATTTTGAAAAATTTTAGAAAAGTAAGGCAATTGGTTTTACCAGCACCAGAGTTATAGAGAAAATTCCACACCAGCAACACAGGATTTTATCTAGGGGTTCGACCTTCCCTTATCAAAGAGTCCAGGTAGAAAAGTCTTGGGAAATGGTGTGAACTGGGCCGGAAGGCTACTATAGAAACTACTGGCATGGGAGGCAGAAGCCCTGACGCACCAGGTCGGGTCTGGGGAAGCAGATTTAAAAAATCGTAAGATGTGCTCAATGGCGTGACGTGCGAAGGCGGAAGAATGTGCCAAATGTTCTCGAGCCGTCGGGGCCCATTGCAGGTCTCTGGGTAAAGGAGGCAGGGGTGAAAGAAGAAAATGAAAACTGGTTTGAGAGCAATAGTCCCCCGAAGATGAAGTGCAGGGCTGGGTCCCTCAGTGAGGGTGGGGTGGGGGTGCAGGGGAAGGAATTCAGAACAGAATAAGCCCCCCCCCCCCCGGGCCCGCAGTCTAGTGCGCAGGACAGAAGACAAACTTCGTAGTCTTCGAAGTTCTGGCAGCAGCTCGCTGTTGACAACCACACTCTTGCGAGACCCGCAGTGTTCCCTGTGGTCCGTACCTGTGGTCCGTATCTGTCATTGTGGTGAACGCAGACCACAGAGCAGGAGCAGCTTCTGGTGTCCATGAGCCTGGTGAAAGGCATCTTCAGAGAGAAATGATGGGACTGTGGAGCAAGAGAGGGGACGGGGACTGAGGACTGGGTTCGAGCATCCGTCAGACCAAAGGCATGTGGCCCCATCCTGCCATGTCGGGGGGGGGGGGGGGGAAGGCCGGCCCTCGGGTCAGGGCTT
The DNA here is from genome assembly GCF_014824575.4 of Sturnira hondurensis. Classification (NCBI taxonomy): domain Eukaryota; kingdom Metazoa; phylum Chordata; class Mammalia; order Chiroptera; family Phyllostomidae; genus Sturnira; species Sturnira hondurensis. Next base: position 14,452,348 of record NW_028082350.1, on the reverse strand, counting down.
TCCCGACCTGGTGGGCTTGGTCTGTCTGGTGTTCCCCAACGGTTGGGAGTGAGCCCCATTTTCACCTGGGCCCCCAGTCCTGCCGCGTTAACTCTGCCTCTTAAAGGTAAAGGGCTTCTTTCAGGGCACGGCCTCTCCGAATATGCCTCCCACAGCCCGAATGATCCATCCCCCGCAGAAGCAAATAGCAAAGTGACAGGACTGTCCCTCCTGAGCAGGGAGTGCCACGACCCAGAACAGTTCAGACACCCTCTGAAGGACCGCAGAACAGGGCAAGATGGATAAAAATGCAAGGAAAAATCTCCCGGGGTAGGGGCCCCCTCTTACCCCTTCTTTGCTTTCACTCCAAAGAAGTATTACATCATGATGATAGATTTTAAATATTATGGTGATATATACATAACATGAAATTGTGTGTATACATCTGTCTTTGCTGTTTTAACCATTTTTAAGTATACAAGCCAATGGCACGAAGTGCATGTGCAGTGATGTCCACCCAGAACCCCGATTCAACCCCAGAACTTTCTCATCTCAGAGGAAACGTGTGCCCCGAAACCAGCAACTCCCATTTCCCCTCCCCCCAGCCCCTGGTGATGCCATTCTATTTTCTGTCCCCATGCATTTGCCTGTTCCAGGTTCCTCACCTAAGTGAAATGAAACAAATGTGTCATCTTGTGGACAATGGGTGTTTCAGACTGACAGACAGGCCGGGAGACAGGAGGCAAAGGAGCCTCCCCCAGGCCCCCTCTCCCTCAGACCCACCAGGGCTTCTCTCCCACGTGGGACCGTCCAGCTGTCTCTGACGGCTGTGTGGCAACACTGCTCCCCCCGTAGCTTACTGTGCAGTTCATCTCATCCGGCTCCTTCCTGTTTTGCACAGAGACTGAGTTCCCCTTCGCGGACTCAGACACGGGGTCACATCTCTGCTGGCGGCACGAATCGTGGTGTGTGGAGCCTGGTGTGGTCTGGGCAGGCAGCTGCCAGGCTCCTGTCTCCGAAGAGGCTGTCCTGGCCACCAGGGAGCTTTGTGTGTGACTGGAGGGTGCCGGGCGTGAGCCAGGCTGGCTAAAGTGGTAAGTTGTTCCTGACCCTGGAACCAGCCTCTGCTTGCCCTGCGTGGTGCTGGGTTTGTGACCAGTGACTTTCTCAGAGTCGACGGAGCCATCTGGCTGCCTTGGAAAGCCCACCCCTTAGCAATTAGCGTGCGGAGAAAAATGCTCCTTCCAGACCCCACGGCAGACAGAGTGGATTTCCAGTGGGTGCTCCTGATTTGCAAACTCTGTCCTCAAACGTCGGTTCTTAGTTCTAAAGCTGCCCTGCCAGACTCTGGGCCTCCTTCACCTGCGTGCGGCTCCACGTCCTGTGGGTGTGTGGTCACAGGTGCAGGGTGCCTCACATGCAGCAGGGTACAGGCCCGCTGTGGCGGTTCTGCTTGCGGTGATTTCAAAGCCGCGGTGGAGGGAACGAACTAGATCTGACCGCCGGGGTCCCACATCCCCTAGTCTCCCTCCTCAAGCACGCTGTCCATGCCTTGGCGTCGTCCAGTCCGATACCCCGGTACGGCTTGCCGTTGCTTGGCCAGCTGACTCGCTGGTTTACTCTGCATGACATTTGCTCTGGTCTTAAGATTCTTTTTCTTGGCATCTTCCCGATTCCTCTCTTTCCTATCCTGAAACAGGCTCTTGCTTGGCTCCCTCATCCCATTGTTCTCCGGTCTTGCCAATGAAGATGGGTGTTAGATACAGGTGCCTTCAGAGCCTGGCTCTGCGGCTCGCTGGTTGCCTGACAGTGGGCAAGCCACTTCACCTCTCTAAGGTGCAGTGATGGGAACGAAGGGTCTGCCATTCTCCAGGATGTTGATAGGATTGCTAGGATAATTAGGGAAAGTGCCTGGCGGAGCGGAGCCTCGGCAAAGAGTGGCGCACACCCCACCCCCGTTTTTTCTGAGTGGGATGGAAGCCCTTCCCGGTGTGTCCTGGTCCAATCTGTATTCCCGAAACGGATGAGACAGTCCACTGTCTGTCTCATCCTCCATCTAGGGAGACAGGGGTGATTGACAACTACTCTTCCCCTGGCTCTGTGAAATTGGTTCCCGTCTTCATCGGAAGCCGCAGCGACCACGTGGCACGTTCCTGGACCTCTTCAGGCCAAGCTTTGTCAGGGAGGGTGGGGGTCACCTGGCAACGCAGCCCGAAGTACCTGTGATGTGGCGTCACACCCCGAGATTGACAAGGGACAAAGCTAAGGAACAAGGGAAGTGTGATGGGTTTGGTCTCACCGAGTCCCAGCGATTCCCCTAAGCAAGCCAGGGCCGGCTCCCCTGGGGAGCGGAGAGGGTGGGAGCTCAGAGTGTCCCCTCCCCCCAGGTTGGCAGTGCGCGGACGCGTTTCGCTTCTCCGGGAGCGTTTCTGCTGGCGGGGGCGGCGGGGTTAGGGGGGCTGGGGCGGGGCGTGGTGGCGTCGGGGCGCAGCGTCCCTCCCTGTGCGGCTGGGGAGCAAGGTCTTCTCGCTACGCTGCCTCGACCGGCCCGAGCCGGGAGCGGAAGGCGGCGCACCTGGTGCGGTTTTCCACCTGCTGGTGGCCGGCACCGGGCTGTGGTTGATAGAGGAGCCGAGGTACCGGGTAGGCGCGGGAAGTGTCTGGAGAGGCGGGGTGCTGAGAAGGGCACCGGATCCCCGAGGGGGCCCACAGTAAGTAGGGGCTGTTCTGAGGGCCTTGGGGAATCGTGGGCAGAGGCCCGTCTGAAGGGGTCCTCTTGCAAGGGAGGGCGACTCTGCTGGGCTAGGGGCCGCAGGGACCGCAGCGCGGACGCCAGCCCCTTTAGCGCAGGAGGACTCTCAGCCTAAAGCGTGCGCCCGGCGTGGTTCCAGGTGCCCTGCTTTCGGCTCTGTGGCTCTTCTCGGTTCCTCAAAAGTGCGCCCGCGGAGGACCCCCCTCTTGAACTTAACCGAGCTGGGCTGGAGCACTAACGGGCGTAGTGTTGGTTTGGACCGAGCGCACCTGCTGAGATTGCCGCCGAAAAAGCGGAATTGCTTGCTGCCTGGTTTCCTTGCTCAGCGGGGTTGGCTGCAGACCCCCTGCGAAACTGGCAGGCAGCTTAAGGAACGTGGAGAACTTTCGGAGGAGCAGTTAGTTAGCCCAAATAGAAATTAGGGCTCCAAGGGAAGGGTTCGCTCCAGAGCTGCCCTCACTGTGTTATTCCCGTGGCTTTTGGAAGGGCCTCTGCGTTGAAGGGTGGTGGGAAGGCGCAAAGAACTGAGGGTTCCAGGAACTTCGGTTGCTTAGACTCTTCCCTCAGGGGGACTGGGGGTGAATGAACTTCGGTGTGCACTTGGACGCCAGTTGCTGGTGTGAGAAGCGGATAACTGGACGGAGGCGCGCGTTTTGAAAAGTATAAATTTTGTTCTCTACAAATTCAGGTGTCACCACGTGGCTGCCTACACCTGCCTCCTGGCCGCCGACAGAACACACAGTTAAGGCAGCAACCTCAGGGCGGGTTGGAGTTTTCCAGATCACGTGTCCAGAGAGGCGGGGCCTGTTTCAGTTCCTCCCCCCACTACCCTGAGACGCCCCCCCCCCCAGCCCCTGGGCGCCTCCCACCAGGGGACAGACTCTTGGCTTTTTCCATCCTCTGCCGAAGGGCTTGTACGGACGGGCGTGGCTGCTAGGAACGGAGGGGAAATTGAGAGTCCTGCCCTCTGGGGACTTAGATGTGATTAGATCTGTTCCTCGGAGACACTTTAAGTCCATTGTTAACTCTCTGAGGTTGGAGTTCTTGATTGTGCATGCGGAAAATTCCGTCAGCGCAAGGTAAAAATATCCAAGAATAACATTTTTCATTTGCTCGGACTTCGCAGGAGGACAGGTAAAAAAGCTTCAGACGGGTGTGTCCCCTGCCTCACTGATCTGAGGGCATGATAATAGCTTTGACAGATTTGAATAGTTTCCCTTGTTGCTAAGTGTAGGTTCACAGGCAGAGCAACTGAGAAGTTCACAGGGTTGGCTGTGCTACTGTTACAACGTAAGCCGTTACCGGCGCAGCCTGCCCGCGATCATAAAAGGGGAACCATACCAGTGCCTGTGCGACATATTGTATCTGTCCGCGGTTCCACGCGTGAGGCCTCTGGTTGGTGTTTCCATTTCCATTAACAAACAGAAGTTCAAGGACCAACTGAGGTTGGAAAATAGTGTGGAACTGCCCGGTGTGGCTCAGTTGGTTGGGCATCTTCCTGCAAAGTGAAGGGTCCTCCTTCAATTCCTGATCCGGAGTTCGGACCCTGGAAGGGGCAACTGCGAGAGGCAGCCGGTTGTTGTGTCTCATATCCATGTTTCTCTCTCTCTCCCTCCCTTCCCCTCTCTCTAAAAATAAATAGTCTTAAAGAGAGAGGTTGGGAAATAAAACTGGGTCTCCTTAATTGTGCTGACTTAAATTGAACTGTCAGTCTTTATCAAGTCGTACTGATGGTGATAACACTGCCTGTTAGAGTATTGTGTGTCAGACTGAGCTGTGGGTGTTTCAGTTCATCTCGTTCTCACAATAATCCTGTAAAGAAACGAGCACAGAGAGACCACCCCAGGGTGATGTAGTTAGTACTCTCTCTCAGGTAATTCTCAGAGATAAAAAGAAGTTCTAGAGTGCAGTATTGTTGTCGTCTGTGGCTGTAGGCTGGAGAATGGCCAAGGAATAGAGGCTGAAACTGTCACCCAGCTGAAGGGGGTTGCTGGCTTGCAGGCGTCAAAGCCCCAGTAAGATGCGAGAAGGAGTTTGCACCAGAGAAAGGAGACGTTTATTTAAGGGAATGGCGGCATGCGCAGAGACGCTGGCCAGCTACTTTTCTAAAACCGGCTGCCTGATGGGGTCCAGGGGGTAGGTTCTACAGGAGTAAAAGTTGTAAATCACAGTGACTGAGGAGTTAGGGTCAGGGGCCCTACGGGTGGGGCCGAGCCAGGGCAGGGGGTCACTGATCGTTGCACTGGACCCTGATGTCAGCCATGATGTGGCTGGTAGGGCCATTCCACCTTTCTGGGTGTAGAGCTGAAACACCCCTGAAACCTACGTGTTGTCCTTAGTTGGATGGAAACCCTGCCTTTGTGGTCAACAGACCTGGGCCTCTGTCCCTAAGCCTGTTTGGTGCTGGCCAGTATCTCCCGTCCCAGAGGCTGAATGATTCAGGGAGTGGATGTGCGAGGGAGGGAGGGAGGCTGCTGAGTCACATGCTCCCGGGCTGGACGAGGTTGTTCTGAATCAAGAGGAAGGAACAGAGAACAGGTTATATTGAAGAAAGGAAATTTCTGCACAGTTGCAAAAGTAACTACATGCTTCATGTGACTTGCCCAAGAGTTACGCTGAAAAAAAAAATCCCCCCTAAAATACCATTACTTCTTTTCTTGGATCCTTTGCCCTGCATTTATTATGAGAGATAAATATAAGTGAAACCTCAAAGGTGGTTTTTGTTTTCCCCCTAGATTTCAAGGAGGAAACATTTCCTCTGCCCGTCTGGGTTCCTCTGGTTGGTCTCCTACTCAAATGGACCCGAGACAGCTGAGCAGGAGGAAACCAGTGTAAGTTCAGTCACATGTCTGCCTCCTGTGGCGGCAGGAGAGGCCCAGGGAAACTGAGGAACCTCCCAACGCGGCCAAAGCCACCACCTTAAAAACCACTTTCAGCTCCAGACACATGCGTTGGGAGTGAGGAGCCCCTTTGGGGAGGCTCCCGGAGAGAGCAGAGAAATCAGGAGTAAATTGTTCTGCAGATTGAAATCCTTGCTTTTTTCCACTGACAGCCTTTTGTGGAGATTTAGGTATCTTCTGCCCCCTGGCCCTGCGAGGGAAACGCTTTTAGAAACTGAGATTTCCCCTGCAAATGTCCCTGGATGAATGTCCATTTACAAAGGGTGATAACTTCTGCTCACTTTTCAGAGCTTCTCCATATGTGTTGTTTCTTTTTTTTTAATTTTAAAGATTTTATTTATTTATTTTTAGAGAGAGGGAGAGGGAAGGAGAAAGAGAGGGAAACATCAATGTGTGGTTGCCTCTCAAGTGCCCCTTACTGGGGACCTGGCCCACAACCCAGGCATGTGCCCTGACTGGGAATCGAACTGGTGACCCTTTGGTTCCCAGCCCGCGCTCAATCCACTGAGCTACACCAGCCAGGGCTAGAGCTGTTGTTTCTTGAAATTAACCAGCCTAAAATACTCAAAACCCCCAAGAGGAGTGTTTGGGGTGGCACACTGTGTTCTCCTTCGTGGACAAGGTGGAAAGGCACGCAGGGCTGGCATGTGCGTGTCTCTAGTTGATTTCAGGTGGTGATCATTGGAAGGGTGCGCTATGTTTGTCCTTACACCGCCAAGGTGTACTGGGGCAGAAAACAACCAAGTCCCGAAAATGGACATAAGTACTTCCCCATTCCCTCTTTATTTGGAAATTTTTCTTAGAAGACAGCTCGAAGTCCAGACGGGCCCTTGCAATCTTGTAGGTGAAAAGTCCTGAGTGTTTCCCTTCCTCCCCTTCGCCCGTTGGTTACCGATCTGAGCAACTGTGTTTCCTCGGTACTCCCCACCAGCACTACCTACTGTTAGTTTGAAGCAAATTCAAGACATTCTGTCCGTCCTTTTTAAAAGACAGGCACTTAACCAAACATAACCACACCATTAGCCTCCTTGACTTTGCTTCCCCTGTGTACGTGGGACCCCAGAACCTCTCCAGCAACACTGGGTTGAAGGTGGGGAAGGGCGCCCGAAGCCCTTCACACAGGGTCTGCCAGTCAGTGCCCAGTTCCTGCCAGCCACCATGCTGGGGACCTGTCTGTACCAGCCCTTGTATTTTACTTTTATTTTTGTACAGAGCTTTATTGTGGCAGTTTCACTTCTCCTCGACTTCCTCTCTCCTCTCTATACCTATTTTAGGCACATTTAAAAAAAAAATCCTCACCCGAGGATATGCTTATTGATTTGAGAGAAAGAGACAGAGAGAGAAAAAGAAACATCTATCGGTTGCCTTCTGTAGCAGGGGTTGAACTGCAGCCTAGGCATGTGCTCTGACAGGGAATTGAACCCACAGCCTTTTGGTATATGGGTCCATGCTCCAACCAGCTGAGCCTCCTGGCCGGGGTCTTATTTTAGGCACATTTATTAAGTATTGCCTTGTACACTGAAATTAACTGTAGACTCTAATTAAAGAATAAAAAGCATTTGTTTTGCCCTGGCTGGTGTGGCTCAGTGGATTGAGAGCCAGCCTGCAAACCAAAGGGTTGCCAGTTCGATTACTGGTCAGGACCCATGCCTGGGTTGTGGGCCAGGTCCCCAGTGTGGGGGTAAGTGAGAGGCAACCACACACTGATGTATTTCTCCCTCTCTTTCTCCCTCTCTTCCCCTCTCTCTAAAAATAAATAGATAAAATCTTAAATGTATTTGTTTTAGCAAAAGGAACTGTAGCTCAGAAGACATAGATGATTCTGGTATTGGGTTGGCCAAAAAGTCCGTTTAGTTTTTTCTGTAAAATAAAAGACACATTTTTCATTTTTATCAATAACTTTATTGATTTGGATATTTTGAGTATGCCAGCTCTCTCCCACTATTGGCCTCTAGTGGGCAGAGGCCAGAGGTGCTGCTAAACACCTTCCAATGCACAAGACAGCCCCGCAGCAAAGAGCTATTTGGCCAAGATGTCAATAGCACAAGAAGCTTCACAACCAATTTGACACATTGGATCAGTCACAGCACCTTCTCCGCACACCGCACCAATCTTTTTTTGCATTTCAATTGCGTTTTTACCTTTCTTGAAATAATAAAGCATAATATGCCAAATATGTTACATATTCCCTTCCATCTTCAATATTAAAATGGCTGCACCCAAATTCACCAATTGTTGATAAGTTTTTAAAATGCATGCTGATATGACAACTGTCACAATACAATATAACAAAATTGTTTAGAATGAAGTTAAAGGTAACCGTTGCTAAAGCCATTGTAGGGAAAAAACTAAAACAAACTTTGTGGCCCACCCAATAGAAACCTTAATTGTATTCCATCCAGACAAAGGAAAGGATGCTTGTTATAACTAACCTTCCCATCCAAGTTCCCAGTTAGGTCTGTTTTGTGTAAATGAGGCATGTAAATTACGCAGTTCTGATTGGACGGGGCAGTCTTCGCGCCGTGGTCGAAAGCAGGAAACTGGGAACTCCCTTAGAAGAGTTGACTCATGGATGGCGTAACAGGGGAAGGCAGAGTTCAGCGCGAGGTCTTCCCGGTACCCAGCGTACATGAGGATCCCTTGTTAGCACATGTCTCTAGGATCTTATGATTCATAAAACAGGGTCCCTCAGTTGACCACGGGGAGTCCATCTCAGCAGATAAATTCCCTCCTGGGGTTCATATCGAATGAATCTTGCTTCTGAAGTCCACAGTCTTCACTTAGTCTGTTTCCCCCTCCACCTTCCAATGCCTTGTCCACAGCCTGACGACCAGCTTGCTGTTCAGTTCCAGGTTGGGGCACGTGCCTGGGTCTTTGACGCCCAGAACCTGGGACATGCTAGCGCCCTCTAGGCTTCCTACACGTTTTGGAGAGGAGATGGGGACTTCTTCCCATTTCATTTTTTCACAGCATTATTGAGATTCATATAGAATTCACTTAGCATACGATTAATTCACCCGGGAAAGGGTACAACACAGTGGTTTTAGCATGCTCATGGCTAAGTGCTGTCATCACCAGGGTGGATTTGAGAACATTTAGAACCTCAGAAAGATACGCTGTACCCTCCGGCCGTCACCCCCTAGCTTGCCATCTCCCTCTGCCTGCCCTGAGCAACCTACGATCTACTTTTTGTCTCCATGGACTTGCCTATTCTGGGCATTTTATATATGTATAGTCACACACACACACATATTATTCATATATATTATTCATATATATATACATATATATATATGAATAATGCTGTCATGTATAATTTTTGTGTTAACACATGCTTTCATTCCTCCTGGGCACAGGCCCCGGAGAAGAATTGCTGGGTCGGATGGACACTGTGTTTAACCATCTGGAGAGCTGCAGACGGTTTTCCAATATGGCCCCCCTTTTTATTTTGCCCAAACTCGGGAATCTAGCCATTTTTCCAGTGCAGGCACCTACTTTACTTTGGATCATTTTTTTTTGTATTAATAATTCCCCTAAGGCTCAGTTATCTTATTATATATGTCTCTTTTGTTTGTTATTACATTTTTATGTGAAATGTTTCAGGCGGAACGTGATTGAGCAGTGGTCTGCGCAGTGAACGGTGTGCACCTTCAGGGCACAAGACGCTTCACTGGAAAGTGAGAACAAAGGCCATTTCCACGTTGCCTGGTGATTACAGAACGCCTTAGAACAGCCGTGCCTGGAGGAGGCTTATAAATAAGTAGTTCTGTATCAGAGATTATAAATGGGAAGGTGCAGTCCTAAAATTCTAAGGAAAACTGTTCTGACTACATAAAACCAAAAATAGCTGTGTGCTTCTTCATCCTGTTTTGTGACAGACCCGATGGGGAGCATTTTTAAAATTACTTTGCTAACAAAAAGTGGGGAATTTCCTGCTAATTGTCACCCAAATGCAACATGTAAATACCAGTGCAAAGGGCTTTGGATCAGGTGTCAGACTGCTGTTGTTCTGCGGCTGCTGCTGCTGAACGGTGCGACTCTGGGCAAGTTCCCTAGCTGTGCCGGGTCGGCTCTCAAGTAGGCCCCATAAAACCTGAAATAGTGCAAGTCGTCATTGCGCAGAGAAAGTGGGAAGCGTGACCTAGTGAATGACCACAGGAAGTTGTCATTTGTGTGTCTTGGGCAACCAAGCAGCATTTTTTAAGACAAAATACCCAGCGTTCCGTCATCATTGCCTTCATTGGGTCTTTCCTTTCTCACCTACCCCCCCCATTTCCCTTCACTGTGCTCTGTCCTTCCTGTGTGTTTCTGACAGCAGGCCTCAAAGTTAGGGGTCACCGCCCCAGGGCGCATTGGTCGAGGAGGAGTCCAGGTGACGCCACCCTTGCAGTGTTTCCTTCCTGGGCCCTTTGCATGAGGACACAGCGTTCAGCTCACCCTGTGGCGAAGGTGCAGGCGTTTTGGATGCTGGGCACAGAGCAGCATCCAAAATAAAAATGTGAAAAAAAATTTGCTCTTTGGGATTTTACATTCTAAAGGGTGTCCATCATTGAGGTTAAATCGAGTGGGGGTATGTGCTAAGGAGTAAAGAGAACAATAAGGGTTGGCAACGTGGGGAGGAACTATTAGGGAGGAAGGGACAGTTGCCATCATTTTTATAGTGGCCGGGAGGCCTCCCTGGGAAGTACCATCTCAGATGAGTCTTTGGTATGATGGTCCCGCTTACATCTTCAATTGGTAGTTCGGGGCAGAGAAAATCCTAAATCCTAAGTCTGGCTGTTCATGGAGTGCCTTTAACCTCGTGAGGGGTGTCAGGAGCTGAAGCTGCACGTCTTCCATTGAAGTGCAGGCTGCTTATGGTATGAAAGGCTTTTGTGAGGTGCTTTTAGGTCATGGGGGCTCATACCCAACTCAGGCACCCACCCTGTTCAAAGAGGTTGCGTCTTTGCAGAGGGTACTGCGGCCCTGGAGTTCTGGGCTCTCTTTTTGTCTCTAGGGCCGTTGCCGTTGCCTGTGCTTATCTTCAATTAGAAAATCTCGATAGAGATGATGGTAAGCTTTGCAACTTGATTTCTCAACCTTTAAAGTGTTTTTGGAAATGGATTTTATCTTTGTATGTAACCATCTCTCATTCAAAGGACACCACGTTTGGCAGTGGGAAATCATGAGTATGTTTCTGCCATTTGATAAAAACAGAGTCATGCTTTCCTTTCGTAATAATAACACCAAAAATTACTGGAGAGGGAGAGATGCGCGATGGAGAGAAATAGGGATGCACGGTGAGATTTGCAGTCAGGAGGAGGAGGACGGAGCCCTTCAGGGCAGCAGGTTCCGCTGGTTCCCGCTGCATTCTGGGACATTCTGCGAATGAGGAGTCGGAGTCCATGCTGTGGTTCAGGGTGGCGTGTAGACACGTGTGCATCTCTCCAAAAGGGACGACCTTGAGTGGAGGATCCCCAATCAACAAAACCCAAGGATTTCTCATAGAATTTTCACACATGCTTTTTTTTTGGTCCATGTGTGAGTGTTAGGTGGGGGAAATTGCATATCCTTAGGAAATGAGGATTTACCTTTCCTGTATGAGTCACTCTGCCACAGTAATAAAGCAGTTGTCCCATCATAGAAGTTATTTCTCCAGCCCATGACTTGACTTCCACTTTGTTGGGGTCGTCCCTTTAGTCCATGACCTCTCCTGAGCCCCTTTGTGCAACTCCGTGACCTGGCAGAGGCCAGATAAGGCTGCTGCGCTCCTGGTTCCGAGCATGGGGGGTGGAGGGGAATGGCAGTGGGGGCTAAACAAATATCAGGAAGTGAGAACTCCTATGATGAAAATTAAGCAAGGTGCTGCGACAGGGCGGAATGGGGGAACCGCTCTAAAAGAGGCAGTTGGGAAAGACTTCTTGAGGAAGTAATTCATAAGCCAGGGCACATAACAAGACAGGGAGGAGCCAGATGTGAGATGGTTTGGAGGAAAGGCATCCCGGGCAAGGGGTGAGTACGGCGCTGGTAGCGTGTGCCAGAGCTTGCTGCGTGCTTGGAGCGAGGATGAGTGGCAGGCGTCTGCAGGCCAGGAGCATGTCATGCAGTGAGGACGAGGTAGGAATTTTAGATGCTGTTCCAGATCTGATGGGCAGCTTTTGAAGTTTACAAAAAATTCTCTCCAAATACCTTTCGATTATAAATAGGCAAGAGTAGAAGCAGGGAGACGCACTGGGGAAATAGCCAGAGGTCCGGGTGGGAGAAGACAGTGACTTAGAACAGGATGGAATAGCTACAGAAATAAACTTGCTAACAGGTTGAAGATAAGGGAGTATAGGATCAGAGGTGCCTCCTGTGTTTTGTAACGTCAGCTCTTGGAAAGTGTGTTTTCTGAGACGAGGCAAACTGGGGAGGAACAGGTTTGGGGACATCAGTGTCAGATCTGGATGTGTCATGATGCGATGCCTGCTGGACGTATGTCGAATAGGCAGGAAGACATGCGAGCCCAGAGTTCAAGGGGAGGTCAGACACAGATCCCGGTGGCAGCCGCGGCAGCCGTCCACCTACATAATGATGGTGCCGAACGCCCCGGAGCTGCCTCCACACTTCCACCCTGGCCCCTGCCTGTGCGCCCGCCCTTTACTTAGGCTGAAGTCACAGAGCTCACTGCTCCTGGCTCCAGGCTCTCCCCTCTCTGGCCTTGCTGTCGCTGCTTGGAGCTTTCCAGCGTCACGGACAGTGGGGCAGCAGTAGAAAGACACTGTGTGGGCCTGTCATTCCAGAGCGCTTCTCCTTTGTGGAGCTCCTGACGTTTACGAAAGGTAAAAACCGAGCTTAAAGTGAGCCGGCTGTTTTTTTAGGTTCTAGATTTAGATTCTAGACTTACAGTGTTCTTTAGGTAGTATAAGCTAATCATAATATTGCTATTGTAATAGAAGTAAGTACTATAAGCTAACATAAATGACCTGAAACAAAGTTTTTAGTGGTACTGATTATCCTTAGTCTTGTGTGCTATGGTCTATTTTGCTGAAATATAAACACAAATTAAACAAAAATAAGAAACTGGGAGAATGTGTCCTAACTTTAAGATAATACTCCCATTTTGGGTTGGACATGTAACTTTATTGGATTAACATATAGATGTTTTGCATTTTTGTCAATAGTACCCTTATACAACTCCGTGCTTTCAACAAAAGCAATCTCCTATGAGTTTCGTGCTTTGAAAATAGAAAATTTTTACCCTGTATGTTTGCTGCTAGTTTATGACTACTTTTTTTGGACTTATAAATCCAAATGGATTTACTGTGTTGTTTTGGGCAAAGTACAAACTTTTCATTTCATTTTATTTTTTTATCCTCAAAGAAATTTGAAGTTAAACATGGGATGGAGCCCTTCTTTATCTTGACCGGGTCTCGCTCACTGCAGTCAATCTCCCCAGCCCTCCTGCTGCCACGTGGTGAGTCCCAGGCCCCGATCTGCTAGGACAGCGGACTCATCTGCCCTGAGCCTGCGAAGATGGTGTCACAGTCTTCGGGCCAGCGGGATTCTGCTGTGGACCCCTTGGAAGGGGTCGGCGATGTCTCTGGTGACAGGGATGGGTCACCCAGCCTCCTGGACACTGGCCACCTGCCTTGCCAAGCAGACATCAAGTTCACAAGGCACAGAGCTGCCTGGATTAATCCCCAGGGTGCGCAGGGGCAGGATCTGCCCCTCCAGGTGCCAACAGTGGGAAGTGGTGGCAGCCTCGTTGTGAGGGGTGCCGCCTCTCCCTTGGGCGCGTCCCCTCGTCCTCTGGAGAGCCCCGTGGTGGAGACATCACTGTGGAAAAACACCGTGGGCTACGCGGGCAGCTCGGGCGAGCAGAGCAGCGGATCTGCCTTTGTCTCACCTCGAGAGCTGGCCGTGCTCCCAGGAGGCTGTCCTCATCCTCGGAGGTCTCTGTTTCCAAGCTGCACGGTGTCAGCTGCTTCCCCGCGTTCTGAACCTGGCAGCCTGTGTCTCCAGCCTCCTCACCTGCCAGCTCCCACCAGTGCAGGTAACGTCAGTCAGTTGGGGGCTTCCCTCACGCCTGCGCCTTCACACACCTGCCTCAGCATGGTCCCAAGGCCGAAAGCCTGTCTCCCTGTCTCCTCGGGAGAGAAAGGGGCCGTGGGTTTCCCTTTGACCCTGAGTCTGTCCCTTAGCCCAGCTAACACCGTCTTTGGCCCGCCGCCTGGGCCGTCGCAGCCGCTGGCATTAAGCATTTCCTTTCTCCCTCGGCGGCTGCAGGGAAATGCCACTTTAGCTCAACCTAGTTGGTCACCACTGCCACCTGCCACCTTGAGCGGGTGTGTGCCTTCAGGAACCTCCTGATTTTTAAACCGTCTGCAAGGGAGAGCACTGGAAACACTCTCAATCCACCACGCTGGCGGCAGGTGTTTGCGGCAGGTGTTCTGCGGCACCCCAGCGCTTACTAGGAGCTGGACTCCTGTCACCTGTTATGTCGACCTGGGCAGAGCATGAGGAGAAAAGAGTGAGGTGTAAAAACAGCAGCCACAATTCCCCAAAGGCAGGACAAAACCTTTCTCAGATTTTATTTTTATTAAAGGTAATAGTGCACATATTTCTGAAATACCGAAATCCCTAAAAGGAGGTCATCCATGCAAATGCCAGAGTCCATAGATTAGCCATTGTTCTTGTTCTAATTTGTAGCATGCTTATTTTATTTTTAAATATTCGCTGGGCTATATGCATGCTTTGCGTTCATTTATATTTCTGTTAGAACCCTACTCAGATGGTCAATGATGTTTTCTCTGCCGAAACCATTTTAAAAACTGCCTGCCTTCCTGCGTGTATGTGGGTCTGTAGGTGTGTGCGTATGTGTGTGTCGGAATAGTTGTCTCTCACTAGCAGAAACCAGGTCCCCCCCCCTTCCTAAGGTATGGGGTTTATTTGTTCTGTTGGAAACTTTGAAAAGTCAAAGAGGATGATAGTCTTTTATTATTCATCACTCAGGAACAGGAGATTTTCATGGGCTAACTTTGAGATAAGATCCACATTGGAGCAACATGAAACACTCTGTGTACAGGCCTGTTTTCTCTCTCTTTGCTCATCTGCTGGGAAGGTTCTCAGGAAAAGAGGGATTTTCAAATTCAGGGGTTGCTGAGTACAAGACTAGCCTCCTACTAGGTTGTCTCCTAGGGGAGAAGGAGGAGAACATGGAGAAAAGGGATAGCACCCCCCACCCCCACAAGCCACCACCCCCATGAGGAGTGACAGTGACAGAAGACGATCTTCAGGCCCAGGACACCCCCACCCCAAGTCCTCCATTGTCTCGCTGCACAGGAAGTGGCCTTGCCTCGGTAGGAAACAAGCACCCCAGCCCCTCCGGTCCAAAGCTAGCGACCCCAGCAACCTCGCTAAGGGCCTTTAAAAAGCCACTCCATCTTTGGGGAGTGTCTCCTCAATGTGGCGGAGGGAGTCATTCCATGGGATTAAAAAACACACGGAGTGGTCTGGTTCTGTCTGTCTGCGGTGTGGGGCCGCGGTGGGGCGAGCTGGCTTCGGCCACTGGGACACGGTGCTTTCCTACGCCTGTTGTGTCTCCAGCGGCAACGGCAGGTTTCTTCTCCCAGGCTAAGGCAGGGAAAACCGCTTGAGCATGTCCTAAGGCTGCCAGGGACAGTCCCCAGTTCCTGCGTCTGCATCACATCCACACACGGACAGAGGACTTTCACATCCATTCCTGCCTCTAATATAATAGAGAATCGCACCCCCCCCCCCCGCCCATAAGGGATGAAGGCACTGAAATGCAGGCACATGGCCCGGGCGTGGGGCCTGCTGGGACGGGAACCCACACCGTCTGATCCAACTCCCTGCTCTTCTCTACGTGTTCGGGGTCCAAAAACTATGACCAGGTCAAACCCAGCCAGCCTCCTGCTTTTACCAGTGCAGCTCTGTCCGTGCTGCCTGGCCCTGCTCTCTCACTGCAGAGCTCAGTAGGTGGAACACATGCCGTATGGATCTCAGGTCCTAC
Organism: Sturnira hondurensis; assembly: GCF_014824575.4. Classification (NCBI taxonomy): domain Eukaryota; kingdom Metazoa; phylum Chordata; class Mammalia; order Chiroptera; family Phyllostomidae; genus Sturnira; species Sturnira hondurensis. The sequence goes on along the minus strand of NW_028082350.1, from coordinate 14,436,723 downwards.
ACTACGTGCTACTTAGTCGTCCCTTTCAGAAAAAGTGTGCCCACGCCCGATGGCTTCTGAAGCCAAGAGGTCCACAGTTTTCCGTGGAGCAGCTGCGTTTTGGAGATGAGGCCAGGGATTTGAGGGATCCCCCGGGCATCTCTGTTTGTCACCCCGAGTGCGGTGAAATCCTCAGGATGCTGGTAGCATTTTGCTCCCATTTAGCAGTTGGGACAGCCCAGCTCTTAGCTCTCACAGAGACGTTCTGCCTTAAATGCTGTCGCGAGGAAGCACGTGAGAGAAGTCCCTGGTGTCTTCCGGGGCTCCCTGTCAGCAACAGAGCGATGCTGACAGGCGTCAGCTGTTTTGCTTCTGCCAACAGGAAGTCTTGGGTCAATGGCAGTGTGGCGGAGAGGGGATCCCGTGATTCTCGTGGCTGTTTCTAGACTGTTCCCCCACCTCCCTTAGGTAGTTTCCTTCTTCTCTCTCTGCCCTCTTCGCCTCGTGGGTCTCCTCCATCCGGCGGCTCTTCTGTGTCCCTGCCATCGTTCCAAGAGCCTCTAGTAGAAACGATGGCCACTACGGCCATGTCTGCTGGCCCTGACCCTCTTGTCACCCTGTGCACCCTAGAATTGTGCTGATAAAATAAAAATAAATAAGCAACATTGAAAAGCCATTCCCTAGAACTGTTTTCTTAGATAATCTCTGGACCTCTCATTCTCCATTTCTGATAACTCGCTGTCTTGGCAGGTGCCGTTCCAGTGGGTAGGAGAAGCGTTTCCTTAAATTCCTTCTCCCCAGAAGCATTCATGTTCCCTGTTGATGTAGAAAAGGTGAATATTTCTTCTTTTTTTTCACCACAGCAAGTGTTAATCCTTTAGATAGTGCTATCATGGTATAAATTTGGCAATTTCACTTGGTGAGGCGAGGCTGGTAGGTTTCACCCCAGCATGTGATGGGTGGGGGGGGGGGCTGCTGGGACCCCAAGCTGAGAAGGTTCCGAGGCAGAGCCTGCACTGCCCCAGTGGAACGGCTGCCACGATGGATGAGTGAGGTCAGTTTTGGGGCCGCCTCCAGCCCCGGGTTTTATCCTGCAAGGAGTTCACAGCGGGTTGTCTGTCGATCAAAGTGGGCTAAACCTTATGTCTCTGGAAGACATGAGTTAGACTTTACTCAGTGACCAATGATAATTCAGTTGAAGGAACATTTTTATTTCTACACCTTAAATCCCCTCAAACACAGCTTTCTGATTTTGACTCTAAGACACCTCAGTGGAAAGAAGCCGACCGGGCTGGTGTTTTAACTGATGCTCGCTGTTCCACAGGAAAACGCGCACTTCCAGGCCGCCGACATGATTATCTCAGCCATGGAGACAATGAAGTGGGACCTCCTGAGTGGGCAGCACCCGGAGAACTGCAGCCTGGACGCAGCCAGCGGGTCACCTGGGAAGGATGGCGGTGGCTCTGAAGTGGCCTTCTATACCCGCAGACAGCAGGAGTCGGGGTCTTCCACTTCCTCGGACAGTGGCTGTGAAGGCAAGCGGGCGAGTCGGCGACAGCTTTACACTGTCGTCTGCACGTGCTTCCACCTCCGTTGCTGAATCTGGAAGTGCATCTTTAAACCCTCTGTCCAAAATGTCTGAGTAACCTCCACCATGCTCACCAGTTCTGCCACTGAACTTGGGAGCCATCAGCAGGCCCCACTCAGCGGTTAAATGGGTGTGTGTGTTGGTGTTTGTTGCCCCCCTTGGACTTCCTCCTCCGTTTCCTTTTGGCAGTGGCGACCTTCCCCTCTTCCTTCGTTTTCTGTCACGTGCATTCTCCTAGCTCCTCCTTCTTTTCCAAGTCGTCCTCTTTTATCCGTCCCACAATCAAGGAGCCTGTGGGTGCTGGGTGCTGGGCATCAGCGGGTGGCAGGGTGGGCTCACTCCCTGCAGGAGCACAGGCCAGGGGAGCCAGGGAGCCATGGGGATCCCCGGGGGGCAGGCAGGGCTGGCACGGTGCTGGCGCGCAGAGCAGAACGGGTTCCAGGTGGCCGTCCTGTGGGGGACAGGGGTCCCTATGCTGAGAACTGAAGATAGGGCTCATCCTTCTCCTAATGAGCTCCATCTTTTCCCATGAGCCCCAGAACCTCCTTTTCCGATAGCCACTTCCTGGAGACTCTGTCCCCTGCAGCGTCTTCCCACCATTCCTGTCTGTGGGCCTCTCCAAGCTGTGGTTTTGGTCCTGCACCTCCCCTCTGAGTGCGTGCTCCCTGTGGCCGGGCCCTGGGGACCACAGCCACCTGGATGGCCTCCAGGGCCTCTAACGTAACACGTCTGAGCTAGTCCTCTCTCACTCCCACGCAGCCCCTTTCTGCAAAAAACAAAACAAAACAAACAAACCCAAAACCCAACTTTTCAGGAGAGAGGAACTCAGTCCCAGTGGTACATGTGTAGCACACGCCTGGCGTGAAACAGGGGAATAGCAAAGTGCTGTTGAACACACTACCTGGCTCAGATTAAAAGGAAGCATTTTAAACAGTGTATGGAGCGTCCCGTTGAACCCCAGCAGTGGGAAATAGGAAACTGACTGGTGTGGGGGCAGCTCCGGCCTCCGTCTGCTCTGGGGCTTTGTGGCCTCTCATCAGCCGCTGCTCTGCATGCAGTTGCTTCCTTCTGCTTTTCCTCAGCCTGGCTGCTCCCACCACCCACACGGGAGCCCCGGTTTCGTCTGGCATCTCCCTGCCTGCTCGGCCAGGGCCTCGAGGCTCAACCTGGCCTCGCAGGGCCCCAAGTCCGGGTTACTGGGAAGAACACCGGGTGGGGTGTCCTGGTCAGGGGGCTGTGTGGCCGGCGAGGTGCACCAGGGGCAGGGAATGCACTCGGCTCCATCACTCCCTCAGGGGTCCCCCGTGGGGAGGAGAGACTGCCGGTCCATGTCCCAGCATGCCGAGCTCGACCTCTGACTCTCCCTGCTCCCCTGTGCCCCCATTTCTAGCCAGCACACAAATCCGTCCCCACCTCTCAGAAATAGCGGCATCCCCCCATGCATTCCCTACACCTGCCTTCTACCTGGGCCACACAGCAGCCTCCTGGTCTTTACCTGGACCGAACCGGCAACCTTGGCTAATCGGGACGATGCTCTAACCAATGGAGCTACCCAGCCGGCACTGACAACTGTATTCATTTCTAGGTGGATTCCGTGAGTCCAGTTTTACAATAATTATATACTCGCACTAACGTAAGAACGACAAAACATAGCTCCTTGCGTTTTTAAAAAGTTCTTGAAGCAGAACTTTAAAATTCTTTTCAAAGTAACCTCCCAGCCACTTTTTCCTCTAGTTCCTACAGTCGGGCGTGGCAATCTGTGTCCACCTTTTCCTGCTATGACGCCCCTTCCCTGTCTGCCTCTAGGGTGCGCTGTGCTGCAGGTCAGCCCAGTGGCTCAGGCGCCGGGGGACGGTGACACTGCGGAGGAGGCCTGCACAAGGGACTTTGAAGGATTTGTTATTGTAGGTAAGATGCAGGAGCTTCTCCAGTGTAACCAGATACCGCCCTCCTGCCCCCTCCCCCCGCAGTCCACGTGCCTCACGAGCAACACCACGGGGACAAAGCCATCCCAAGAAACGTCTCCCCAAATGGGAGCAGTCCCTGATGTGAAAAAAGAAAAGAAAAGGTTCTTTCATTTCAAGTACCTTGGCAGAGAGCCTGTCAGCTCACATGCAGGACGGGAGCGGAAGCAGATGCTCCTGATGGGCTGATGCTTGTTTGACCTCACCAGTCTTTTGAAGTTTCAGAGGAGTGTGTTTCGAAATCCCGAGCTTGGTTCCTAGCTCCAGTCTCCCGATAGACACCCCAGAGAGCCCCGAGCGAGGAGGTGCTGGAGAAGCGGTTCTCTCTGAAATGCAGGGGGCTGCCTGTGCGTTCCTCTTAGAACCCTGACGGTGATTCCGCGAAGCGGGCCCAGTGACCTGGCTGCTCTTTCCCTGATTTTCCCACAGAGCTTGCAGAGTGTGGTGACCCCGCAGAAACCTGTGCACGTTCCTGCCGCCCCTCAAAGAGGTACCGTATCTCTCTGGTGTGTCCCCTCCAACACGTAGACCCCAGGGTCACCACCTTTGAGGTGCTCTGCACTCTGAGAACCTCTTGGGCCAAATTCAGCAGCTTCCAATGACAGGGGCTACCACGTAGACATGAAAGANCCTAGCTCCAGTCTCCCGATAGACACCCCAGAGAGCCCCGAGCGAGGAGGTGCTGGAGAAGCGGTTCTCTCTGAAATGCAGGGAGCTGCCTGTGCGTTCCTCTTAGAACCCTGACGGTGATTCCGCGAAGCGGGCCCAGTGACCTGGCTGCTCTTTCCCTGATTTTCCCACAGAGCTTGCAGAGTGTGGTGACCCCGCAGAAACCTGTGCACGTTCCTGCCGCCCCTCGAAGAGGTACCGTATCTCTCTGGCGTGTCCCCTCCAACACGTAGACCCCAGGGTCACCACCTCTGAGGTGCTCTGCACTCTGAGAACCTCTCGGGCCAAGTTCAGCAGCTTCCAATGACAGGGGCTACCACGTAGACATGAAAGCAACACCACTCAAGTTCCTGCAGTGTTTGAAAGACTCTGGGATACATTCTTATTTCATCCTCAGGGATAGGCTGCCGGGGGGGAGGGGGGGGTGGGCGGCGGGCGGTGTAAAGCCCTGCTTTATAGACGGAGAAGCTGAGGTTAGGGTGTGCCTCAGGGCCCAGTGCTGTGAAACGAGAGCAACGGGGTTGGAACTCAGGCCTGCTCACTCTCCATCCAGTGCTCTTTTCACCAGGCCTCTCAGTCTCCGTAACCACCCCCTGCCCCAAGTAAATATAGCCGCTCTGTGAGGCGGGATCACGGTGAGGAAGAAAGACCCCTGTTGGAACCACGGTTGGTGCTGGTCTCTCATGACACCCCCTCTGAGTCTTCAGAGAGAGAGAGGAGAGTCAAAACCTAAAGAAACACTTATCCTCCTCATGAATACAGGCTTTAATTTTTCCTTTTTTTTGCATTGCTTACATTCCAGTGTAATTTACGAGCCAAACTTTAATTCTGCTGAGCTCATAGCCCGAGAATTGTACCAAGTGTTCCGGCGGGGCTGGCTGCTGTCGGACGTTCCTCATCAGCTGGCAGTGTCCCTGAAGGCAGGTGGCTCCGTAGTACGTAGCAGGGTAAACGGCTTTGCGTGGGAAGCTCCTGAACTCGCATCTCGCCTGCCATTCGCTTCCGACCCGGGGGAGTTGGGGGAGGGCTCCAAAGGCAGGAGAATCTCAAATCCATCGAGCACTTATCAGGTACCAGGGACTGTGCTCCCCGATTCCCACTTTCATCCTCAAATGTCTTCTATGCGGTAGAAGCTATTGTCATGTTTATTTTAAGGTGCTAGTCCCAGACCCCAGCAGGGCTGCTCAGCGTGGAACAGGAGTCACGCCACAGGCTGCCTCATTTTTTTTCTATCCTCACCTGAGGATATTGTGTACTGATTTGAGAGAGAGAGACAGAGAGAGACCAGACAGAGAGAAGAGACAGACAGAGAGAAGCATGGATCGGGCTGCCTCCTGTACGCGCCCTGACTAGGGAGGCTGAACCTGCAACCCCGGCATGTGCCCTGACTGGGAATCAAACCCCGGGACTTTTTTTTTTTTTTTTTTGGTGCATCAGATGGTGCTGAGCCACCCGGCCAGGGCCAGGTGGCCTCATTCAAAAGTCTGGTTCCCTGTTGAACTCTGCCCTTGGACTTCGTGCTACTCGTGGGGGACAGAGAACTTGGTGCAAAGGCTAAAAGAGAAATAGGCCCCCTTATCCCAATAAATTCAATATAAACAAATGAATGAATGAATGAGTGAGTGAGTGAATAAAATAGAGGTAGGCAAAAAGCACTCTGGAGATGCGAAGGAGGCAAAGGCCCAGCTGGCACAGGTGCCGTGCAGGTGCGAGGTGCCTCCCGAGCAGAGTGTTTGCTGTGGTTGGACAGCATGTGTGTGTCCGTGGGAGAGGGAGGAGGTGTTGATCTTCCTGGGAAATGAGGGTTGAATGTTAGTGGCACCATCACAGAGCCTGCAGGATGCTAATTGCAAGTGTGTGGATAACAACAGGGAAGTTTCCCGGTTCCAAGGGGAGCCGAGCAGGGGAGTGATCTTACAGTGAGCTGGTTCTGGGCGGGTCTGCCGGCCCCAGGGGTTCGGACGGGCAGCATCTGCTGGCCCGTTGAGGAAAAGGGGCCTGGCCTCTGCCATCCAGGACAGCTTGCCCAGTCACAGTGACCTGCTTGCAGTCATCTGAAGTCTGGAAACAAATGAAATAACTGAAAGAACCGAGAAAGTAGGAAAAGTGATGTCAGCCAGATGGCGTTTTAAGCAATTTTTCTGTGAATGGCTTTGGCTGCGTGAAAGGCTTTTGTCCCGTCCTTTCATCCAGTTGAAAGCAGTTTCAATTTTTCGTGGTAAAGTTTAATGTTGGAAACACATTTGATTCCAGTTCCCCAAACAGGCCTGTTTAGGTTGTTTCTAAATTCCCCTCTGTGTTATGCAGGTGGTGAATGAAGAGCGTGTCCAAAAAGACTTTGAATCCGGTGTGGATTTCGGAGAGGAAATTAAATTTAAGTCGAGGATCAGAGGGACGGAAGACTGGGCACCCCCCAGATTTCAAGTCATATTTAACGTTCATCCACCACCTAAGTGAGTAGGGTTGCTGTGTGGGCTGCCAACCCAGTTAAACAAGTTGTGATGGTTCTGTTACCCGCGTTGGGGTTCTTGGGGTCCCCGAGACAGAAATCGAGAGGAAACCCTAGAGAGATTCCAGGCAGATTTTATTGAGCTTTTATGCCCCAACGCAAGGGAGGCAGCACAGAGGACAAGAAGGTCCTGTGAACAGGCTTGGGGGGCTGGCTCTGCTTGGCCACTTGTATAAGCTGGGGACAAAGCAGGCTTTTGGGGGGTGAGTTCATTTTGCAGCTGAATTGCCCGGTAACTACGTGCCCGCCTGTGCTGAGCTGGGGCCAACAGCAGGCTCCACCCTAGGGAGGCCATGGACAGGTCGAACCTTGGTCCCCTGTGAATGCAGGTCGGTAGTTCCGACACCTGTGAGAAAGGAGGTGGTCAGAAGGGAGACGAAACCACTACCTCTGTGTTTCTGAGCAGGGAGTGGAGGGGCGGTAACATTCCGGTGGTCCACTTATTCCGCATTCCTTCCTGACACCCGGTCTTAACTTGGCGTCTTCACTGCCTGGTACTGTTTTTCTTCCCCGGGGCCCAAGTCCCTAACCTGCCTCAGTTCCCACCCGACTCTGTGGAAGTGGGTGAAAGAAAACAATAATACACTGAAGGAAAAACGTCTTGTAGGAAAAGCTAAGTTGGGCATGTTTTTCTCTTATCTTTCTTGGCACCTGTTTATCACGGGCTTTGGGGGACTCTGTGAGTTTTGGTAAGTGGAGAATTTAACTCCAAATCCTTAATTGTGAACATTGCCTCACAACTGAAACAGGCTTGAAGGGGGTTTTTCAAACCGGTTAATGTTGAACCTGAAAAATCATACACAATAATGTTAAAAGACTGGTCCTTCGTATTTTTCCATGCAATGGAAAATAAAAATCAATGAGTCATTTTTTTTAAGGAAACTTGATTTCGAGGAGAGCTCCTGTCATAGCGAAAAGGCACATGGGTAGGGTTCTGCATACTTTTACCATGGCCATTTTTGATGACGCTAAACTATAATAAAACTGTATAACTTGTTGCATATCTCTGAATCACAGGTGAAAGCATGGTGACAAAGTTCAACAGAAAAAACACTTCACCAGATGGTCTCCCACCAGAAATGCTGTATGGTTTTGTCTTACATTAGCTCTCATTTATCTAAATTTCTTTGGACCATCTGTGAACTTCCCAAGGGCATCTGCTCCTGGTGCCTGTTCCCTGAACCTGCGCCTGCGCAGTGGGGAGTCCCTGAAGACCCCTGGTGGGTGTGTTCTGTGTGGTACTGACTCCACTTTCGTGGAAGGGGCCTTTTAACTGACCCAGAAAAAGCGATTGAATGATTCTATTTCTTTCAGAAGTGAAAGTGAAAAAATTAAGGGCCCAAGCCAAGAAGAATACCTTGATATCAATTTATTTTTCCAAGCAGTAAAATATGCTCCGTCGGCCTTCTCTGAGATGCAACTGTTACTGTTTTCTGTACTCAGGAGGGACCTCGTGGTTGCAGCCCAGAATTTTTTGTGTGCGGGCTGTGGAACTCCAGTGGAACCCAGTAAGTATGGAAATGGACTGCCCGCTTACGACACTGAGACTGGGCAGGGACTGGCAGGGGTGGGCAGGGCGCTGATTGTGCGGAGAGGCCTTCAGTGACGAGCCAGTCTGCGAGCTTTGTACCATGGCCCTCTGTTTCCTGAAGGGGCCGCTGGGACCTCCGGGGTGATGGGACTGGCCCCTCAGACCCCCCTGCTAGTTGCCTCCCCACCTGGCGCTCAGCTGCCACCCCATGGCCTCCCTGCCAGTCCTCAGAGGTGGCAGGCTCATCCTGACTTGGAATGCCAGCCACCCCCAGGGCGGCCTTCCTTCCTTCCTTCCTTCCTTCGTATTGTCCCTCAGGGGCCCTGGCGTTTTCCCCGCCTGGCCCACTGCCAACGTGTGTGCCTTGTATGACCCTTCCTGCTTCTGTTTTATCCCAGCACTTGTCCCCCTGAAGTGCCCTCTCCGATGTTTCCGGTGTGTGTCATTATCGTCTTTCTCCCGCCTAGGTTCTCAGTCCCACCAGGACAGACGCATTGTCTGTTTCACTTGTTGCTTTCACCCCAGCTCCTAACAAGGTGCCCGGCACACAGTTGGTCCCCCCAAAGATAAATCTGTTGAAGGATCGAACAGCTTACCAAGGAGCTAGCCAAACCCCTCTGAGGGGCTTTGCCAAGGGACCTGAGGGGATCATTCCTGGGCCGGCTGAGGCCTAGGAAATGCAGGTCGCCCACTTGGGACCCGGAATCACTGGGTTCACGGTTCTGGCCTGAGGGAGATGGGGAAGGAGGGGCTCTGGGGAAGAGGCCCCCTGGACCTCTGATAAGCAGTCTTGGAGGAGAGCGACTCTGGGGGCCTCCACTCCAAGAACAAACATCTCTCTGGGCTTCCTTCCACCCAGCCAATGAGGATGCCCACCAGCCTCACTGCTGTGACTAATGTACGTACATGCCTCGTCTTCCCAGTGTAGCAGGGACCCTCTCTCTTTGGTCCCCTGCACTCTGGCGTCTCCGTAATACTGAGTCAGAAACTAGGAACAGATGACTCTGATTCCACCGACTCATCAAGTACTTCCCTAAATTCACTCGGACACGGACATGTATGCCTGCACGGTGCATACAACAGCCACGGTCCCTCCCTTGCGGGGCCTGCCCACAGGAAGACATAGTCATCAGCCAAGTAAATATCAGGAACGAGGCACACAAAGAGAAAGTCGAGAGTGCTCGGGATTTACAGCAAGGGAAATTGGTCTGGGCCACGGGTGGGTGGGTGGGTGGAGTGAGAAGTTCTGCACGGAAGTGATTAGCCCCAGAGGAGTGGGGGTTGGGGGGGTGGAGGATGAGCCACCATGTGCAAAGCACTATTGCAAAGAAGACCTGAGCCACCAGAGGGTGAGAATGAAAGGAGCCAGGTGGCAGGCAGCCCACGGACTCTAGAGGCATTATCAGTCGGACAAACAATTCTGGACTTTTCGTGTGAAACCCCCATAGGTCTTAGGGTAATTTTAACACCGTTTCATTTTGAGGTAATTTTAGACTCACAGAGAGTTGTAAAAATAGTGCAGATGTGCCATTTACCCTTCCCGCAGCTTCCCTGTGTCACCATAATCATCCAAGTGTCATCATTAAATCCGAGAAATCAGCACTGTTGCCATCCCATTAAATTACTACAGGCTTTGTGCAGATGTCGTGAATGACNGCACGGTGCATACAACAGCCACGGTCCCTCCCTTGCGGGGCCTGCCCACAGGAAGACATAGTCATCAGCCAAGTAAATATCAGGAACGAGGCACACAAAGAGAAAGTCGAGAGTGCTCGGGATTTACAGCAAGGGAAATTGGTCTGGGCCACGGGTGGGTGGGTGGGTGGAGTGAGAAGTTCTGCACGGAAGTGATTAGCCCCAGAGGAGTGGGGGTGGGGGGGGTGGAGGATGAGCCACCATGTGCAAAGCACTATTGCAAAGAAGACCTGAGCCACCAGAGGGTGAGAATGAAAGGAGCCAGGTGGCAGGCAGCCCATGGACTCTAGAGGCATTGTCAGTCGGACAAACAATTCTGGACTTTTCGTGTGAAACCCCCATAGTTCTTAGGGTAATTTTAACACCGTTTCATTTTGAGGTAATTTTAGACTCACAGAGAGTTGTAAAAATAGTGCAGATGTGCCGTTTACCCTTCCCGCAGCTTCCCTGTGTCACCATAATCATCCAAGTGTCATCATTAAATCCGAGAAATCAGCACTGTTGCCATCCCGTTAAATTACTACAGGCTTTGTGCAGATGTCGTGAATGACCTTGATCTGTCCCAGGGTCCCGTCCGGAGCTCCACCTTTGATTTAGCTGCTCATCTCTAACCTCACACACACAGGGACATTTGAAAAGAGAGCAGCAGACAGCTATTATAATGCTTCATACCGAGTGTGTTCTAACAATAGGGTTATGAACAGTTACCACACCAAAGAAAATAACGTTTCTCTGACACGGCCTAATACTAGTCCACATTCGCTGATATCCTTAAGATGTCATTGATAGCTCATTTTTCTTCCCAAGCCTCAACCAAGTCTCATCCATTGCACTCAGCTAGTATTTCTCTTTCGTTGGCTTTATCCTCGAACTGCACTCTCCCGTATGGTAGCCACTAGCCCCTGTGGCTGCTNATTATAATGCTTCATACCGAGTGTGTTCTAACAATAGGGTTATGAACAGTTACCACACCAAAGAAAATAACGTTTCTCTGACACGGCCTAATACTAGTCCACATTCGCTGATATCCTTAAGATGTCATTGATAGCTCATTTTTCTTCCCAAGCCTCAACCAAGTCTCATCCATTGCACTCAGCTAGTATTTCTCTTTCGTTGGCTCTATCCTTGAACTGCACTCTCCCGTATGGTAGCCACTAGCCCCTGTGGCTGCTTCATGTCAAATTAAAATTAATATAAATTAAAAATCCAGTTCTTCATCCACCCTCGCTACTTTTCGAGTGCTGAACAGCTTCACGAGGCTAGTAGCTACTGCACTGGACAGCACAAGGTGGGGAACATGTCCATCCTCACCAAATTCTGCTGGAAAGCAATGTTCTAGAATTTTTGCCCCCTATTTTTTCCTAAGATGAGGACAACTGTGGTTGAAAGCCGGGGTTTTTTAGCCTTAGTGTTGTTGTTTTATGGAGGCTGCCCCCTGGGGCACGGGAGGACATATAGCATCTTTCACTAGAAGCCACTAGCAGCTTTTCAACCCAGAATGTCTTGAGATGTGACAGTCCGGCTGTAGTTTGGAAGGGTTTCGCTTTCCCCATGACTGTACCCCCAAAGCGAACCTCATGCATGGCCAGGATTTAAGGCCTCCAACCCCTGCCCGGCTTTCCCAGCTGCCATGAGGGGCAGTATAGCTTCCGCCGCCACCTGAGCCTGGCCCGTGGGTGGGACCGGAGGCAGGGCCACGAAGGTGGGTTTCCAGCGCCCCCCACGGATCGGTGCTCACCTCCGCAGAGTTTGTGAAGCGGCTGCGGTATTGCGAATACCTGGGCAAGTACTTCTGCGACTGCTGCCACGGCTACGCCGAGTCCTGCATCCCCGCGCGCATCCTCGCCCGGTGGGACTTCCGGAAGTACTACGTCAGCAACTTCTCCAAGCAGCTGCTGGACAGTATATGGCACCAGCCCCTTTTCAACGTGCTGGACGTCAGCCGCAGCCTGTGTGCGAAGGCCAGGAAGCTGGAGGCCGTCATGGTGAGCAGCTGATTTTTGGAGGGGCCAAGCGGGGATTGATCCAGACAGACCCTCAGAGGGACGTGCTTGGGGCCCTGTCCAGGGGATGGAGCTGATGCCTCTGGGCCCCGGCCTGCGCTGGCTGTTGCAAAGGCGCATGCCAGATTTTATATTTATGCACAGTTATGCATTTATACAGTGCTTTTTAATTTATTATTTTATAAAAATAAAGGTGCTATATGTCTGAGTGTACAGCATGGCTTGAAGCACGTCATGAAATGATTATTAGTTTGTATATCCACCTACTTACGTGGTGACCGTGCATAGGGAGAGCACATGAGCTCTCCTTTGCCGGGAAATTTCCGGTGTTCGATGCCCTGTTAACTAGAGTCATGACACTGTGCATCAGATGTCGACCTAACTGCCGAACTGCACATAGGGCGACTATGTGCCCTATGACCCTATCTCCCCACTTCCCACACATACCCCCCCCCCGCCCTGCCCCTGGGAACCGGTGTTTAAGTCTCTGTTTCTATGAAGTTAACATTTTTACCTTCCACACACCAGGGAGACCAGGCAGTTTTTCTTCTCTCTGTGTCTGGCTCATTCCACTTTGGGATCCTCTTTGTTATTGGAAACACAGACCTCTTTCTTTTATACAGAATTACGTATGTTTCTTAGAGGTCTTCAAGGTTGTGTGAACTTCAGGGTCCACAACACCTGGGTCCATCCCGGCCCATCTGTGAATCTGCTCTCAGCCACAAATCCCTGCTGTGTGGACTGGGTTTCCAAGGCTTGGGTTCTCGAGTTGCCACGTTTCAAGGCTAGAAGTAACACCTCAGTTTGACGTCAATGTGTTCCGTGTCTCTGGCCACATTGCGAGAACCCCGTTCTGTGTCTTCCCTTAGGAAATCCAGGAGCAGCTATTTCATGTCAAGAAGCTACTGAAGACCTGCCGATTTGCTGAAAGGTACCGCTGTGGGCTGGGCCAGTCTGGGCATGTGAGTTGGGAGGACCCGTACCCTGCACACGTTGCCGATTTTCTGCTTGCCTCCAAAACACAGAGCCTCTCAGCACCGGGCAGTTGTCCCTTGGTGTCTGGGGGGGACTGATTCCAGGCATCCCTGGATCCCCAAATGCTCAAATGCCTTTTATAAAATGGCGTAGTGTTTACATAGAACCTGTGTTTGTATATAGGCTACAGCAGGGTGTGCCTACTGATACATCACTTCACTCATGGGAATTCAGCATAGGGCTTGGCACATGGCAAATTCAAGTCTTGCTTTTGGGAATTTTCTGGGGTTTTTTATTTCTGAATATTTTTGATCAGGGCTTGGTGGAATTTTTGGATGCTAAATCCAACCTGCAGATACAGAGGGCCAACTCTCCTTGGGCACACAAACTATCTCTTTGAAGTTATTAAACCCTCTGACTCACTAAGAGTACATTTACTTTGTTAAGAAAAGCAAATTGGTGCAAGGATGAAGATTCTGTAGCCAGTGGCCTTTTTATTACATTTAAATTTTGGTAAAATAAACACAACATAGAATTTTCCTTCGCAACCACGTTTAAGTATACGGTTAGTGGGGTTAAGTACACTTTCATCGTTGTACAACCGTCACCCCTATCCATCCCCAGAAATCTTTTCATCTTCCAAAACTGAAGCTCTGTGGTCATTGAACACTAACCCTCAGCCCCTCCTCCCCGCACCCGTGACAATAATCAATCTATTTTATATATCTACAAATCTGACGACTGCCTTATTTCACTCAGCATAATGTTCTCCAGCTTCACCCAAGTTGTCCACGTGTCAGAATGTCTTTCCTTTTTAAGGCCAATTGTATGTATTGTACATACCACATTTTATGTATTATACATACCACATTTTGTTCGTTCATCCACCTGGGGTTGCTTTCACCTTGTAGCAATTGTGACTAGCCTTTCTGTGAGCAAGGGGTACCGATGGCTCTTTCAAAATCCTGGATAGAGTGGCATGTCCAACCCTTATTGGCCATATGGTATTCTAGACTATGGTGTGGTGATAATTTAACTATTGTCCTATTACTAATAGATTTCTAGCCAAATAGATTTTAAATATCTTAATATTAAAATAGATTTTAATATTTTTATATTAGGCCTAATAGAGTTTTAATATTTAATAGATATTTAAATATATTTCTAATCTTTTGCTATTTAAAAAACTAGTTACTTAGAATAGTACCCCCTAAGTCCATCCATGTTTTTGCAAATGCTAAGATTTCATTCTTTTTTATGGCCGAGTAGTGTTTCATTGAGTATATGAACCTCAGCTTCTCTGTCCAGGTGTCTACAGATGGGCACTGGGGTTGCTTCCATAGGCTGGCTATTGGAAATAGTACTGCAGTGGACAGAGGGTGCCCACCTCTTTTTAAATTGGCGGTTTGGATTTCTCCAGATAAATACCCGGAAGTGGGATGGCTGGGTCATATGGAAAGTTTGCTTTTAACTTTTTGAGGAACCTCCATACTGAGAAATGAGTCAGTCAGAGGTGGACAAAGACCGTATGATTTTACTCATCTGTGGAGTCTAAAAATGAACAAACTAGACTTATCCTGGAGATACGCCACTATGCTGTACACCTGAAACTCACATGATATTGAACGTCAACTGTTACTGAAAAATTTTTTTAAAAATTGAAAAACCTAGGTTTTAGCTGAATCTCTGCCCACGTCCAAAGGACTGTCCTTAGGATGAACTTCTAGAAGTGGCATTTCAGGAAGCCACACCCATAAAGGTATAGGCATGGATTTTTTAACAGAGAGATTTTTAAGTGGGGAAAGAGTAGGTCACTCAAGGAGTTAAGACTATTTGTTGTCCTAGGAGCATAGGTTGAAGTTCTTTTCTTTTAAGGCTTCTTTCCATTTCTGATCTTTACATCATGATGATGTTTTACTTTGGAATGAAATCTCTTGGGGAGGAGCATGACTCCTGTAGTTACTTGGCCTTGAGGTTGACCTCGTGGCATCGGGTGACAGGTAAATTCCCCCTCAGATGCTTCGTTTTTTTGTCTGTACCAATACCCACAATTCTACCCATCTACTACAGTTTCTTAAACATCCATCCCGTGCTTCACATTACAATATCAATGGGACTCATGTAAAGTTCAGGAAGAAAATCAGCCCAACAGCTCCTGGCTGGACCGTGAGTTTGATAATGGTGTACAGAGCCCGGAGGGTGCAGAGGAGCATGTAGTTCATGAGGAATGGGGCAAGGAGGGGGCAGCCAAGGCTTCTGGAGAAAAAGCTGAGCTGGAAGAGGAAGCAGTGTGAGCAAGCGCCTCAGGCTGGATGGAGCATTAAATGTGGTTTGTTCTGGCTAGAAGGGCAGTCCAGTGTAGACAGTGGCTGGCTTGGGAATGCAGTGCGTGGTGATGCTGCTCCCCAGTTTAGAGAATTCGGGAGGGGACCAGGAGGGTTTAGGGAATGTTGCACTCGGGTTCAGAAGCTCTTGGGACAGCCAAATGCCTATGACAAGCCCACAGTTGGATACCCAAGTCCTAAGCCCCATCCTGAACTCAAGGATTTGGAAGCTTCATGCCTGCTCGTGATTAGTCATTTTTGTGCCTGGGACAACTGTCAGTGCTGGACTGGACGTGGAGCTGGGATCAGTAAGGCAGTGAGTTGTTTATCCCAGGACACATTTCTGAGACTTGAAGTAACATTCAGTTTTCTGTTGCTGGGCGCGTGCGTGCGTGGGCAGGCTGCAAGAGGCGTGTTTCTCTTCCAGCTTCGCTTCCAGCTTCGTTGTTTGAAATCAGCATTTATGGCATTTTAATTGCTTGGCTTGCAAAAGCAAACTTGCCAAATGTAAAGTGATGAGTAAGGTGAACTTATTCTTGGGGCTGTTTAAACAATCTGAGTTAAAAACCTAAGTGCTGCCCCAGTCCCTGTGGGGTGTGTCCCTGAGTCCCTGTGGGGTGTGTCCCCGAATCCTTGGTGTTTCCTCCCTGGCAGGGCACTAAAAGCATTTGAGCAGGTGCCCAGACACCTGACGGAGGAGCTCTACCTGTTCTCCCTGGAAGACCTGGTCAAGGTCAAGAAAGGGCTGCTGGCACCCTCGCTCAAGGACATTCTGAAAGCTGCTCTCGACCACGTGGAGGACTGTGAGGTAAGGTTCATGAGTGGGGGGAGTGGGGGCGTCCCTGAGCTGCCTCTCATGTGTTCAGGGCCTGCACTGAACATTGTTTAACCCTTATAAACCCTGACGGAAGTGCTGGCAATGCTATTTCCAGATGGGAAACATGAGGTTCACAGCGGTAAAGTCACAGGCCAGGGTCATCCTGCTGGTAAGTAGCAGGGCTGGGATGCACACCTGGGCCAAGCGATTTCTCAGTTGGGGCGCCCAGCCCTGCTTGGGCCAACCTCGACTCCCATCTGCCCTGGTAGACCAAACACAGCAGCGTCGACTCGGCATTTGATGGCGCAGGACCTCAGATAGACTAAGAATCCGTGTTTAAAATCACGGTCTTGGACTTCTGGCCAAGATGGAGGCATAGGTGGACACATACTGTACCTCCTCACACAACCAAAAGAAGGACAACAACAAATATAAAAGCAAAAAACAACCAGAACTGCCAGAAAATCAAACTGTATGGATGTCCGACAACCAAGGAGTAAAGAAGAACACTCACCCAGACCAGCACAAGGGGCAGAGATGGACAGCTGGGCAGAGAGGACTTGCTGCCAGGCAGTGGCCAGCAGGCTGAGCGGTCCTACATCCGCGTGCAGATAAACCAGGAGGAACAACTGGGGAGCAAGACAGACCTGCAACCCAGATTTCAGCAAGGGGAAAACAAAGCCTCAAATCTTTGACTGAAAACACCTGTGGGGGTTGACGCGGCTGCAGGAAAAACTCCCAGCCTCGCAGGAGAGTCTGTGGGAGAGACCCCCCAGGGGCCTAGAATGTACACAAACACACTCCCAGATAAGGTCAAGTTAAAGGAGTTCATCATCACCAAGCCCTTATTATATGAAATGTTAAAGGGACTTTTCCAAGAAAAAGAAGATGAAAAATATGGACCGTAAAATGACAACAAACTCACAGTTATTAACAACCACACCTAAAACAAAAACGAACTAAGCAAACCATTAGAACAGGAACAGAATCACAGAACTGGAGATCACATGGAGGGTTATCAGCAGGGGAGGAGGAGGGGGAGGGGGGAAGGAGGGGAAAGGTGCAGAGAATAAGTAGCGTAAATGGTAGGTAGAAAATAAACAGAGGGAGGTTAAGAATAGTATAGGAGATATGGAAGCCAAGGAACTTATATGTATGACCCATGGACATGAACTAAAGAGGGGGAAGGCAGGTGGGAGGGGGTGTGCAGGGCAAAGGGGAATAAAGGTGGGGAAATGGGACAACTGTAATAGCATAATCAACAAAATATACTTTAAAAAATCATGGTCTTGCTCTAGTCAGCTCGATGTGAAACTTCTCCATGCAGAATGGGCGCACATGGGTGCTTCTGACCCATCCGTTGTGGAACATAACATCCTGTTCCTTCCAGATGCTGGAAGCGTAGACCCGTAAAAACTGATGCCTTTAGAGTCCTGTAGAAACGGTGCCCCAGGTTCTCCCTCCAGAGAAGCTTTACCGATGACGATGTGCACTGTCGCCCCTCACAGCTGTGTCAAGGGAAGGGCTTCATCTGCGAGTTTTGCCGGAGTGCGGCCGTCATCTTCCCGTTTCAGACCGCAACGTGTAGAAGATGTTCAGGTATCGTAATAAATTAGCAACGTAAACTTTGGAGCTTGCTTTCCTAATGAGGTGTACAGTTAACAAGAGTTTCATAACAAGCACGAAATTCACTCCAGCTTCAAGATAGCTAAGCAACACGAATTTAAATGATAATGATGCTGGTGTGTGTGCTTATAGGTGGAATTGGAGCTAACTGAGTTCTGGGTGTGCGGGGAGGAGGAGTATTTGGTTGTGACGGGGGTAGAGCGCGATGTCTCCTGGTGCAGGTTTGTAGAGGATGTAGACCCTGATTTGCCTGAGCCCTGATTCAGGACAAGCTCCAGCACCCCATTTTGTGATTAGATTCTGGTCATGCCCAGCACTGAAGGGTCATCTCCGGCTTCTCTTGCATTGCAATGGCCAGGCCTAGTAGTTGTCATGGAGACCATAGGGCCCACAGGACCTAAAACGTCTGCTGTCTGGCTGCTTCCAGGAGAGGCTGGCAGAGCCTGCCCCACTGCCTCCGTGCCCCAGGACACCCTGTGTTCTCTAACCTGCTTCACGGGAGAGGTCTGGCCCGGAAATCTGCGTCCGTCTGTGATGTGGGTGGGCCCTCCTCTTAGATGGCTCCAGTGGTGTCTCCCCTGACTCATTAGGCAGGGGTACAGTGGGGGCTCCTCTGCAGGGACACTCGGAGGCAGGGCTTCGCGCACAGAGGGTCCCCTGGGGCGTGTCCTTGGGCTCCGCGCCCAGGACGGTGAGAAGGCAGCTGGGCCAAGCAGCTGGGAAGCTGACCCAGCTGTGGTTGAGTAAAGGCTCAGCCTGTGTCCTGGGCAGCTCTGAAGCCAAGTGGCCTTCCACGTTGTCTCGAATTGAAGATAAGGGGCCAGTGAGTGTTTAAACCCCATGTGGACCAGTCAGTCCCTCATACAGACTGGTGCTACCAAGGGGCCCTGACCTTGAGCATCGCAGTGCCCTCCCGTTAGGGCCATTCCCGGAGAATGGGCTCCACCTCATGTCCCCGGGGTAGAGCCGCAGTGTCCCCTCATCTCGTGACCCGTTGGGGACCTTACAGTCCCCCGTCAACCTGCCTGGCTTCTTTCTGCCAGAGTCCAGCCTCTGCACTCAGACCCTCTCTGTCCCCTGGGCTGATGGCCGTCTTCCTTGCTTGCAGAGTGCAGGGCTTGCTTCCACAAGCAGTGTTTCCAGGCCTCCCAGTGCCCGCGCTGCACCCGCATTGCAGCCCGGAGACGGCTTTCGGAAAGTCTGCCCTCGGCGGCGACGTGATGCCCGGAGCACAGCGAGAACGACCGCGACGCGCCTTTGTGGACACCGATGTGCGCCCCCCGCGGATACCGTTACTGTTTTAGATCTCAAGGATTGTGTATTGAGAAGAAAGGGGGCTGATTTTCTCTCCATTGTATGGTTAATGTGTTCACAGGGTGCAGACTGTTGGTCATGAAGGAAGGGCCGTGACTGGTGGCTTTGTTTACACGTGTTCGCTGTTTTCGCTGCTACTGTTTTTTAAAGGGGTTTTGTAAAAATATTTATATTGCATTTGAATAGTTGTATTTAATGCATGTGGGAGCTTATTTTTTCATGAATTGCGACTGACAAGGTGAATGACTCAGTTCCTCTTCCTGTAAAGCTTGTTTTCGAGCTGGGTGGGAATGTCCATTGAACCAAAGCGCAACCCAGATCCCCTCGCTGGGGCTGTGTTTTCAGCCTCGGTGCCTTTTTGTATTGTGTCAGCCCTCCGGTCTGAATGACCCCAGGGTTTGCGTGGAGCGGTCCCATTTCCTCTGCGCAAGTCTGTTTCAAGATGAGTCCCAGTTGCTTCACCACCTGACAGGCACCATTTGAGGAAGTGACCCCTGAGGGCGCTCCTGCCCGAGGCTCCAATCAAAGCTGTTTTTGACCTGTATCCAACGCGCTAAGTCAAGGGGACGTGTGGGTGAGCAGAATGCATCCCTGCCCTTTGGGATGTCGTCTCATAGATGCAAAATTGAATATGAGAGATTCGAAGACTTAAATAAGATGTGGGAAACTGTCATCAGTGACGAGGTGATAAAGGTCGTCCGCAACCCCGTCCAGTCGTGTGTGTATTTCATTCAGCTGGAGGACACTGAGCACAAAGACATGAGTGTCCCCTCTCATCCTGGCGTCTTCTCATCCTGTCCCTTGTTTTCCCATCTGCTGCCTCTGCCGGCTCTGTGCTCCCACTCATGATGTAAGCTGTGTCTCTTTTCAATGGAAATATTGTCACAGGGGAGAAGGTAAAAAGCATCTAAATTAAAACAATGCTTTCTTCTTCCCTGTACCCTATATTCCATGTTAAGAATCAAGGGCAGAGTGTATCTCGATATTGCTTCCAACAGCTCCGTGAAGTTCACGTCGGTACCTCCATCCTGCAGGTACGGAAACAGGCTTCAGAGACAGCGATGATGCACCTAGGTCCCCTGAGGGGTGCATGGCAGAGCTGGGCCCGGCCCTGGACTCAGCCTGCCTCCCACGCCCTGCCTCTTCTGCCTCTTATGCCTTTGAAATAATATGAGCAAAAGCAACTTGAACTTCTCAGTGCTGCTCCAACCTCAGCCAGCAGCCCTGGGCTGAGTGCTCTCGCCCCTTGCCGGGCCTTGATTTGAGTAAGTTTCTGTGGCATCTGCATTGCTGGAAGGTCTCTGCGTTTATAAGGCACTGAGAGTGTTTGGGGCGGGGAGGCGACACATCTCTGATGGGAGGAAGAATGCGCAGCAGCACTCAGGAAGCGATGCTCTCAGTTTGTAATTCAAGAACGAAGCGATGGAAATAGCCGTTCCACAGCTGAGATGTGGCCCCTCCCCATGGGGCGGCAGGGACCCCTTCCTGGTAAGGTGCGTGTTAGAACAGGGAAGTGGTTTTGGCCACAGGCAGCGCCCTGTAGGGAAGCAATTCGCTGTGGCCTATATTGCTGTTTATTGGCATTTGCTCCTTCTGTGGGTTTTGCGTGCGACGCTTCGGCTGCCAGAACGATGATGAGGACTCGCCCTTTCTCGGCACACTGTCACCCACCGGGAGCACAGAGTTGCCGTGCGGTGACCCCAGTGATTGATTTCCTGCCTCGGGAAATGGCAGTGACATGTTCTCTATAGTCATGACCCCCAGTGGCAGGTGGGGCTTTGTATGGTACCAGGGGGAGGATGCAGAGAGTGAGGGGCGTGAGGACCCCGAAGGCGTCTGGTGTGTTGGCTGGGGTGAGGACTGTTGGATCCACTCACAGATCAGCTGCTTCCTCTCCGGGTGACTCTGGGCAAGATGCTTAGATTATCTGAGCCTCTGCTTGTAAAATGGGGGAAAACAAGTACACGCAATTGATGTGAGGATTCCATATAAGAAAGAAACACCCAGTGGAGGGCCCTGTCCAAGCAGGCGCCCAGTAAGTGGTGATAATTACTCCTAAACAGATTAAAAACCGAGTTCTGCCACCTCTTTTCGATGTCTTTGTGTAAGTTACTCTCTGAGGCTCAATTTAATATGAGGACTAGAACAATACTTACTGATGTGGGTGGTGTCCCCCAAAGATAGGTTGAAGTTGTGACTTCAGGTACCTTCGATGTGTGACCTGATTTGGAACTAGAGTGTTTGAGGATGAGCTAAGTTGAGGTCGTGCTGGACTAAGGTGGACCCCGATCCAACGCCTGGAGTTCTTAGAAGAAGACGGGACTGTGGACAGAGGTAGAGTCGGACATCACAGGGGGGCCGCCATGAGGAGGAGACAGCTGGGGTGATGTGGCTACAAGCCGAGGGACATCAGGGGCTGCCGGCAGAAGCCAGCAGAGAGGCCTGGGGCAGGCTCTCGCTCGGAGCCTCCAGAAGGAACCAGACCTGCTGCTGCCTGGAGTTCAGACTTCTCACCTCTGCAGCTGGGAAAGAACAAATTCCCATTGTTTTCATCCACTCCGTGTACGGAGATTTCTTATGGAAGCCCTAAGAAACCAATGCACCTGCCATTTGGGGTTCTTAGGTTAAACAGTGATTAAGCCGCTTGGGTAAAAGAACTGGTCCGGTGCCTGGCACGTGAGAGGTGCATTGAGTGTCAGACGTCTTACCTTTGAGCGGCAAGACACGGAAAATGGACTTTGAGAGAGAAACGACATAAAAACTTGTACCATGTCCACAGGGTGAGGCAATACCCGGGTCACAGCTGTTCCTATGGACAGTAATACAATCATTAACAAATAATAACACAACAATAAACTGTGTTTCATGTACTCAAAACCGTAAACCTACTTTACCTACCCCTGTAGGTTTGTGGGTGTCAGTATAGAGATTCCCCAAAACACAGCCTCAGCGAGTGAACACTCCTGCCCCTTCCACGTCCGCTCTTCAGTGTGGGAGAGAGCTGCTTACCCTCGGGTGATGGGACACGGCCGTGAATTTGGACGGTGGGGTTTGGAATCTTGTGGAGAGGGGTGGGGGGAGGCTGAGAGAGAGAGAGAATTTGTTTTGGCTGCACCAGGTTCTGAGAGCTGTTTGCAGTGGAGTAAGGGGTAGAAGCAGACGTCAGGGTTTAAGGAGAAGAGAGCGCAGGAAGGACAGGGAGAGCAAGCTGGTGACCATGTGCAACCCGGTGAGAAAGTGAGGGACGCTGGAGGGAGGAGGCAGGCCCGGGAAAGGCCCCACCCCCACCGTGGCAAAGCCCAAGCAGAAGACCAAGTGCAGGCTCGTGCACGACGCAGCTCCACATTTAAAAACGACACGTGCTCCGTCCTCCCACCTCGATGAGCACATCCTCCTCAGGACCCCGGGAGCCAGGCAGGTTCGGATTTCAAACTCTCAGAGCCCCGGGCGCTCGGCTCTGGAACACGGTGGCCCGGGGACATCCGGAGAAGGGCTGGGGCGGCCTGCCTCTGCCCACCACGGGCTCCGTCCCCCAAGCTGCTGCCCTCAGCTGCCTGTGGTGTTGGTGGGGCAGCACAGCCCACTTGCAGGACAGTGGGCCGAGGGGACGGTTTCGAGCAGCCCCTGTGAGTGTGCTGGGGTCGCCGGGGAGGGAAAGAACTGTGGAACACTCAGAGCACTGTCTGATATAGGGGGTGGGGGCTTGGGGTGGGTGCATCCCCTCGGCTTCTGTCCCATCACCTGGGAGGAGAGACCAAGCCAGGGGAAGGCCACAGCGGGGTTTGAGTCCTGGGACCTCAGGGGACCCTGACCCTGAGCAGTGGGCAGGGGCACAGCTGGAGCTGTACTGGCAGGACCACAGCGGGATGAAGGCGAGGTGGAGGCGAGGGGAGAACCTACCTGGACTCTCTGGTCGGTCTGTTAGGTTCTCAGTTCCCCTCGGGCAGGAGAGCCGCCCTTCCACGTGTGAGGAAGTGGGCGGGGGCTCGTTTTCTCGGTTTGATGTTATTTTCCAGTTGTGTGTGCCATCTGCCTCCTGTGACATCACTCATGGAAGCGGCAGTTCAGATTTCAGGGCAAGAAAGGGAACCGCAAACCAGCGGGGGAACTTTTGTTAGAGAAAGAGGCCCTGCAGTGCTTGTTTTCGGGAAGCCGCTTCCAAGCGCGGACGAATGAGACAGTGCAATGCCCCTCCCTCGTTTGGAGGTGACCACAGACGGCTCATGACCGATAGCCTGCCTGTGGGTGGTGTGTCTGGTGTTAACAAATCATGTGTGATCTGGTGTCCAGAATGGAAGTCCCACACTCCTCCTGGGCATGTCTACAGTGTCCCTGCAGCAAGATGACAAATTTTCCTGGACACCTGGGATCACCAGGCCCGGCTTCCTGGAGCCTGTGCCCAGGTGTCTACCTGCGGGGCTCTCCTGCCGCTGCCCCAGGTCGGGGAAGGAAGCATCCCCCTCTGCTTTTTCCTGACACCGTTCCACCCTTGGGACCATCTTCTTGAAACGCATTTCAACCTTAAAAGCACATTATCACGGCCATTTGAGCGGGTGTGGTTGCCCGATGCAGAGGGATGGATGCCTTTCAGATTAGAACTTCTTGTCCCATCCTCTCCATCATCAGCTCCACGAGAGGCCATGGAGAGCACATCGCCTTACCTCTAACCTCGGAGGCTCTGGGTCCCCGCCCCTCCGGCCATAGCCAATGGGTAAGGGCTTACTGGGAGCTGGCGGAAAAACTTGATTACATCAAAGCGAGAGCACAGTTAATGTTTTTGTAAGTGTTGCCGCATGACCCGCCGCAAATGAGGAACTGATTTATGTTTGACAGCTTGAGAACTTCCATTCTCAGCTGTCTCCCAAACGCCATTCTTTTTTTCTCCTTTTATTTTTTGTACAGTTATATTGCGGTGTGATCGACACGCAATAATAAACCACACAAATTTACCACTATCCTTTTACTCGCTGTTGCATGTACAGAACATGAGGCTTCCCTGATTTAATTCCTCGCTTTAATTACCGATGGGGATGGAGCATCTTAGCGTGTGGCCGTAGAACATTATTTCATGTGTTGTCTGTTTCATTGCCCAGTTTCCACTTAACTGTTAGTCTTTCTCTTAAAGATAGATGGCGGGTCCTTGTGCAGAAACTCGTGTTTGGACCAGGCGTTAAACCAGAGTTAAAATGAGGATGTCAGTGTCCTCCCCAAGTGCTCGGCTGACTTCAGGGCCAAGGGCAGCCCCATCTGGCACTACGGCACCCTCCACACAAGTGTGCAAGGGCCGAAGAGGAAAGAGGATACCATCTGGGGAGGCAGCTCTGGGTCACCGTACTCGTTAGGGCTCCCCCCAGAACCAAACCAGCAATACACACAGACACACACACACAGACACACACACGTTTGTTTGTTGATTGGCCGACTGATCATAGGGAACTGGCTTGCCTGATTGTGGGGCTGGCGAGGCAAATCTGAAACCTGAAAGGCAGGCCACGAGGCAGAGCTGCTGCCACAAGCCACAGGTGCAATTCCTTCGTCCTCAAGAAAACCCCAATTTTGCTCTTAAAGCCCTTCAGGGACTGGATTCGACTCACCGAGATGATCGAAGGTTGTTTACAGGGCACCTAACAGGAGAGTTTACTTGAGCGGCGCTTTACAGTTTGCAGATGTTTTCCTGCACCAGGTCTCAGTGGTGGCTCATCGCAGCTGCCTGTAGGGAAGGCACCGTGAATTTCACTCTAAACAGGGGGCTCGAAGAATTTGTGTGACACACACATGTGGAGCGAGGGCATCACAGACGTGGCAAGCCACAGAACCCCAATTAGACTCCCAAGGATTCAAAGCTTGGATGTCTGGTTTTTGCATACGCAGGTCCTGGAAGGAGGCGTCCGGGAGCAGAAACCTTGGGAGAATAAACGGAATGCAATCGGAGAGTCTGGGTGTGGATCTCTCCTCCACCTCTGCAGCAACCAGACGGCCAGAACAAACTTCCCCCGAGGCTTGCTCAGCGAGCTCTAGGCAGAGAAAAGTGACATCTTTCAGCACATATGAAAAATTAGATGTCTAACAATTTTCTTGCCTTGGGAATAGCATTTGGGTTTCGATGCTGGATCTCTGGCCCATTCGCCAATCACTGAGGCCTTGTGCAGGAAACATTTACAGCCTGTGAGCACCATTCAAGCGCTGCCTCCTCCCAGACACCCCCGGAGGCGTGGGGCCTGCTCTGATGAGGACATCAGGAAGGTGACCTCTCACATGGGACGAGCCCCACGTTGGTGGCTTTCCTGCCTGAGCTCCCTCTCTGACATTTAGCCTGTGAGGAGAAAGCGGAGACATTCTGAGATAATCTGGAGGAGTCTTTTTATTTTTTAAAAATATTGTGTTTATTTTTAAAAAGAGAGAAAGGGAGGGAGAAAGAGAGAAACACTGATCGGTTGCCTCTTGCACGTCCCCTGACTAGATATTGCTCCATGACCCAGGCATGTGCCCTGACTGGGAATTGAACCAGTGACTTTTCACTTTGTGGAACGATGCCCAACCCACTGAGCCACACTGGTCAGAGCCGAGGGGTTTGTTTTAATATAAACGTGGGTTTGTGGCAGCAGCGAGGCACCCAAGGCGTGAGTAATTAAAGGATAAATGGGTGGGGGGGGCAGGGGGTGAGTGGGGACTATGGCTGGAGCCCAGGCTTCCCTCGGCTCGACCCAGTTCCTTTAACGAGGTTTCGGTGGCTCCACCAGGCCTCCTCGTCCTAGGAGACGCGGCACCACATCGCCACAGGCCCAACTCACCCACTCTTCCTACTCCCTCACTCTTCCCAGCCACACCAACTCCTGCTGACAGGTTAATGCGTTCCTCCAGCCCTGCACCAACCTCAGGGCGGGGGCAGGTGAGGATTTCAATGACGCTTCTTTGTGGGTGTGGAGAGAAGCTGATGGTCTGTGGCCTGGGCATCACGCGGGGCCTGGGCAGACTGCAGCATCTGCTCATGCTCTGGCGTGATGCGAAGGGACGCAGGGACCAAAATTCCGCTGCTGGCCAGGACTGCAACTAGACTTGGAGTCAGCATGTGGGGAGATCGGCTGAGATGAGTACCTCCTTTCTGTCTGTTTTATTTCTAAGACGGTCAACATTTTTTAGGAAAGAAAAAGGAGGAAAAGAAAACCATGCATCTCCACAGTAGGTGGCAGCATTGCCTTGGGTTCGACAGACCCTGTGCCTCCAGCACAGGAGGCGCAAATTTAGGCCCTTCCAGCCTGTGTGTGGAGTACAGTAAGCACTTTTTAGAAGCAGGGGCACTTCCAGTTTGGGTTTTGACCACATAGACTCTGTTCCTGGGGAAGTTGGAAGGGACACCGTGGCCCACTGCCCCTGACTGCGGTGATGAGCGCTGGGCACCCAGCAAAGCTGTTCTCACCCCCAAGTGCGTGTGCAGCGCCAGCAGTATCAGCCATCGTACTGTGTTTCCCGTGCGGCCAGCACCGCTCCACCACCTTATACTCACCACTCACTGAATCTTTACAACACCTCAGGGGGCGGGTGCTATTACTGTGCCCATTTTTCAGATGAGAAAACTGAGGCACAAGGCTTGAATAACTTGCCCAAGGTCACAGACCTAGTTTCGAACATAAGAGCCAGTTTCGAAATCTGAGTGGTCTGGATCCCCAGAGGCTCTTACCCGTTGCACCCCCCACCCCCCACCCCACAGCAGGCCGGGAGACAAGGCGCTGGGAGCCTCACCGTTACCACTGCGGACTTACCCAGAGCTACTCAGGGTACGGTGTGATGCTTGTAATGACGGGGGAGGCAGGAGAAACAAACTCCTCCTTTAAAAAACACGACATGCTACTTTTACCAAGAGAGTCCTGCTTCCCATCTCCCTTAGCTCTATTGTATGGATCTACGTAGACCCTCTGTGAGGCCATCTTTAACATTCTCAGCCATAAAAAACAAAACCAAACCCAAACAAAGCAATTCTGCTTGCTCTACTTAAGAGAATGAATGAATATGTTTTAAGAGTTTTAAAATGTCCATTGTTGGTAGACAAAAGGGCAGGAGCCACACCTATCTCATTGCTTCTGTGATCTCAGCTCTAGACCTGAGGCTGGTACACAGTAAGCGCCCGATAAATGCTCACTTGTTGGATGATGGTTATTAACTAAGAAAGAGCCCCCCCCCCCACTCTGATTCATCAGGCTTTTACAAAAGGACCAAGACGGCCTGTCACATCTCTGATTTTAACACAGGTTTCCTTTTTGCCAATTAAACAAATGGCGTTAAACATATTTTAAGATTGCAATAAATAAATCACTCACTTGTCAATCTCCAAAGTCTGACTGAAGACAGGGCTGCTTTATCTTGGCATCTGCGTTGCCCACGTTTCCTGCTGCAGGAAGCTGCCCCACCCCCCCACAACTGTGCACCAGTGTTGTCCCCTCCCCTGTCCGTGGTTGGTGGCCTAGCCACAGCTTGCGACACGCCATGCTTGCTCCCTGCCCTCTACTGATTTGATCTGGAATGAGCACCTCACCTGAAAGAAGGCTATCCGTTGACCCGCCAGCAACCTCTGGGACTTTAAATTAACTGGTTTGATCCAATGCTCGGTCTTCAAATCTGCACTTAGAGTCTGGAGAGGTGGAGTCAGGTGGTGCTGGTGAAGATGTCAGCAAGGTGGTAGTCATCAAGCATCAAACACGGAAAGTGGAGGAAGCCTGTTGGTAGTGGGACAAGACAAAGGAGATCCTCAGAGTCTCCGTAAGTCGTATCAAAACCAGAGCCCTAACATCTGGGGATGCCAGGAGAGCAGGGTGCCTACCTCGTCTGCTGTCAGGCCCCCCCCCCAGGGCAGGCAGAAGAACAAACCCCCCAAAGGTGCCTCTGCCCCAACCCCGGGGAGCTGCATCACGGGGCAACAGGAGGGGTAAGGTTTCAGGTGGAATTGAGTTGCCAATCAGCTGATCGTGAGATGGGGAGATTGAACCAGCTGGGTGGGCCCGAGGTAGTCACCAGGGGCCTTAGAAGAGGGAGATCAAAGAGGAAGGGGCCAAGAGATGGTGTGGCCAGAGAAAGCCCGGCAAAGCTGGCTTTGAAGGGATGAGGCCACGAGCCAAGGAATGCAAGTGGCCTCTAGAAGCTGCAGAAGGCAAGACAACTCTCCTTAGAACCTCCAGAAGGAACGCAGTTTTACGGTCGCCCTGACTTCAACCCAGTGAGAGCCATGTCAGACCGCAGCCCTCCGGAACCGTAAGGTAATGTTTTAAGCCCCCGCTTCGTAGAAATTTGTTACAGAAGCTATCGGAAATGAGTGCACTTTTCATCTGAACGCTTGTGGGGT
Source organism: Sturnira hondurensis (assembly GCF_014824575.4). NCBI lineage: Eukaryota > Metazoa > Chordata > Mammalia > Chiroptera > Phyllostomidae > Sturnira > Sturnira hondurensis. Next base: position 14,408,395 of record NW_028082350.1, on the reverse strand, counting down.
CTTTACATGACCTACAGGGAGAGGGGGCTTTGGGAGGGACAGGCCTCTGCTCTCACACAAACCTGCGAAGGCAGGAAGGCAGCTTCTTTTGAGACTGTGGCTTCTCTCCTGCTGTGTCTCGGTTTCTTTCAGCTTCGTTCCGTAGGGCTGACTCAAATTGGCAGTTTGCCTTTGGGTGCCATCACAGTGGGGGAGTGAAGTGTTCTCTACTAAAGCTGGCAGTCGGATTTTTCTTTTTCTCTGGCCTGGACCGAGACAACGTAAAGCCACAGGCCTTCCAGAAAGCACTGCCCTCCTGCAATGACTCAGATGCTCACTGCCAGGAAAGGGTTGCGAGAGAGGCAACCACGAGGTTCCGCAGGGCCTGGCGGCCCTGGCAGAAGGTTTGTGGTCTCTGCCCCTTGCGACACCCACCCTCCTGCCTGACGCAACCCTACGGATGCGGCGTGAAAGGCGTTACAGCAGCACGAGAGCCTGCCTTTTTTTTTTTCTTTACTGTTCAAGTGCAGTTCTCTCCATCTCCTGTTGGACCTGCTTCCTCGTACTCGAGCGCAGGTACCGGGACTTGGACATTTGGCGGCCACATGCGCATCAAGCCGCGTGCGATTCTCAGCGTGTGGAGACACTGAAACAGGACCCTTCCAGGGGTGCGATTAGGCAGGAAGGGGAGCAGAGGCCCAGAGCGGGGCGCGACCTCGTTCGACGTAGTGCGGCCCACGTGCGCAGCCGCCCTGCTGAGGCTGGAGGGGGGCCGGCCTGCACGCTAGCCGGTGAGAAGAGAAACGGAGTGAGCTTCTCTCTGGTCCGGTTTCTGGAACGAGCTGCGGAAGTGAGGGGTCCTTTCAGCAGCAGCCTAATTCTTTTCTCTCCTTTGAAAAACAGTGAAGCATTTGACCCATTCATTTCGGATTCATTCCATATTTACTGCCCACAAAATTCATAAGTATTACATAACTAAACCAGTGGAAAACAGCGAGTCTTAAATAAAAGCAATTAAAGTAGCTACAATGAAGCACTCCTTTCTTCTATCAAATAATTAAATATTTTATTTAAAATGTGTGGTGGTAATATTTTATAAGGGTGCTGGAGCTTGCTGGGGGTGTCCAGGAGTTGGGGGGCACATTTTCCGGAAAGCGCATTGGCTTTCTGTATCGAGAGCCTTAAACGTGTGTATCTTTATAACTCTGAAATTGTATAGAATCTGCCCCCTTTAAAAAACCCATCCTTTCTGCTTCCTCGCCTGTAGAGTACAAATTATTTCATAGAGTGATGTCAGAAATAAATAATGGATAACAGGCATACAATGTGTGCCTGACAATTCTTAGGCATAATTGTTGATGAAAAAGAAAAATCTTCCCAGGTGAAAATTACTGTCACATCGTGGCACAGAAATTTGGGGCACTGAGAAGTCCACCTGCTCGAGGAAAGCTAAAGAGCATTTTAGGGAGAGCTTTGGCCCACTCACTTCCCATTCAGTGTTCTCTCTCTCTCTCTCTCTCTCGTCCCCCTCCCTTCCTTTTAAACAGTATACATTTATAATCTCACACGTTCTGTATTTCAGAAGGCTGAGCAGCTGGGCTGGTTCCTCTGGGTAGAGTCTTGCAGGTTCCCATGACTGCATTGGGCCCACCTGGGTAATCCCAGGGTACTCTCTCAATCCCAATGTCGGCTGACTGGCAACTTGAAGTGACTCCATTAGCAAAGTCTGTCTTGCAGCTTGTCATTATATACTCTTGGGACCCCAAGAAGAGGGCATAGACAACATGGGGTGCGGTGGAGGGGTGCTGGGGGAGTGATAATTACCACTCTACCAGAGTGGGTAACAAAATGCCCACAGATCTTTCCTTATGAACAATTCAGCCAATTAAGACACAGGCGAAGAATTTATTCTTTTCATTCAGTTCTGAAAATAGTTCTTTTAAAATGTCTCTGAGTTAGGTAAATTGGAGATAACTATTCATTCAGACATGTCATCATAAAAAAAAAAGGTTAAGGGACTCTCGACCTAAGAACACTGCATGTTAATTCTATGCATTATTTTTGGGCAAACCGTGTTCTCCTTGGGGAACATTCAAGTGGCACTTGGCGCCTGGAATTGTGTGTTTAGTGTGGGCTCCTCAGCCTTTCTCCCTGGGCCCTTTTGGAGGACCAGGACTTGAGTCTGTTTAAAGCTCTGAGAACAGAGAAAAATGTCACTGAAGACAGCCTGTCTGGCTGCAAAGAAAAGGCAATTTAGATTGGCCTTTGCCGGTAATGACTGGACTGTGGTCAGTGTAGGCAAATCAAGGTCTTTTGTGAAAGAAATTGTGGACTTAAGATGGAAAACAATAGGAACCTTTGTTTTCAGAGAACAGAGAGGAGAGACCTGCAAGCAGAGGTTATGAGATGGAGACCCAGCTCCGGGGACCTGAGTCAGAAGGGGAGGTCAGAATGGGGAGGGGAGGCTGTTGGGGGACCGAGAGGAGGTCTGAAGGAACAGACCCTCGGGCTTGGTGTGGGGGCCTCTCCAGCACCTGGGACCTGCCTCGAATGGGGGCTCCGTCACTGCATCACTGCCCGCCCAGCCTCCAAACGACTGGAGCCCTCCTTCCCCTCCCGCTCCGAGACGCATTCAGAATAAACCTGGGCTCTAACTGTGGTGTGCCCGCCAGAGGAAAGACCAGCAGGGGCGACCCCCCAGGAGTGCCACAGGCTGGCTTCTGTCCACCCGCCTGTGCAGACACCTTCCCATACAACTCTGAAGGATGTCTGTAAACCCACCTGGAACTCCGGGGGGACTCTGCTGGGCCGGGGTCCTGCTGAACTGAGGGTGATCTAGACCCTTCGGCTGGGACAAGGCTTCCTGGCGTCCCCACTACCTTTACAGGGTGCCGTCATTTTCCTGCTCTGTAAAAGCATATTTGCCTTGTACCCACTCCACGTTCTCCGCTTTGTCCCTGGACAGTTGCTAATAGCTTTAATACTATTTGCTCCACCGAAGGGGGGACAGGAGCTAAACCTGGAAGTCAAGGTAACAAACACTCTCTACTATTGGAATGGAGAGAGTGCAGCTGGAATGTAGATACAGGTACATTTAAAGGTCCTTTGAGCTTTGCCAGGAGAACTGCTATAAATCTTTTTGGGTCTCTTTCTCCTCATATTTTCAAATGACAGGGGAATGTGAGATTGGAAAATGAAATTTTCTGGTCGGGGCAAATTTTTAATGATGCACGAAATTACAGAAAAATCTCCCTCGTCCGGATGCTGCTTCAGGGACCATCGTCTGGGCCAGGAGACCCTTCACCAGGTCACTGGAAACCTGGTGTCCCGGCGACATTCCCCAGTGAGATGATGGCTTTCTTAACTGCGTCTGTATCTGCCCCAGGCCTTCCGCAGACTATCGATCGGTTGGTGGAGCCAAGTTTTGCATTACTACAAATGACTTACTTGCATATTGCTGTCAAGTTCTTACGTTTTAGGGCCTCCTTCCTCCCATTAAAACCGTGTGACAGAGGCAGAAGTGACTCAGGAATCACAAAGTACAATTTGTGTGCATCTCTCTTAGTACAAGAAATTTATGCAGCCCGTGAGCTAAGTGAACCTGAGCCAGCGAAGAACAAAAGAAGAAAATCAAGCCATTATTTATACTATTTCAAAGAAGCCCATGCTTCTCACCAAAGTTTGAAAAATGATGGTAAATGGCTTGGCTGAGTTTCTGAGGAAAGTGCCAACTGACCCCATAAAGTTTCAACTCAAGGGAAGTGTAGACAGAACAGTGTCCTGGGGTGACCTCTGGCTGCTGCAGAATCTCCCGTCAGCTTTCTAACCCCGGGAAGATTTCGCTGGGTTAGACTTTCCCAGTGACCCAATAACAGTGAGTCACTGAAGAAATGTCATCCTGGAGGGTCAGACGACAACTTCAAGTCTGACGTGATACTTTGAAAAGAATGACCCTATTTGCCTCGTGCTCCAGGTTTCAGGAAACATCCTTTCTGGTTTTTAGGAGAGGCTGGGTGGGAACTATCTCCAAAGAGACGGACCGTCCAAGGGCCCTGAACTCCAGCCCTGTGTGCGGGCTGCGAGGGGCCTGATGGCGAAGGTGCTGGGGCTGCTTTTCTGAGCGAGGGGTACCCAGTGAGGGGTGCAGGCATTGGGGGTTGGTGTGGAGTGACTCGCCCCTTCCTCTTCACAGCCCCTGAGAACCTCTGAGCGAGACCTCTGGCAGGCCCAGTGGTCCCTCCTGCCCGTTTGAGCCACGAGAAGAGCCACACAGCATCCAGCCCAGCGTGACAACCCCGCTCCAAGCCAAAGGAGTGAGAACAGTATGGGGTCGGGCCTGGCCCCGCAGCGGAGTGGGGAGTCAGGGCTGTGATCAGCTGCATCTGTCCCCCTCCCCCACACCCTGCTCCCACGGAGTATCTCTAAATCCCGATTCAGTGTAAGAAGGTGGTCGTGTTTCAATCTTTTGCGGGTATCTGTCCAATTTTTCCAACATTGTTCATTGAATAGATGAGCTTTACGCATTGTGTGTTCTTGCCTCCATTGTCACATATTAATTGACCCTAAAGACATGGGTTTATTTCTGGGCATTTGATTCTATTCCATTGATCTGTGTGTCTGTTTTTTTTTTATGCCAGTACCACACTGTTCTGATTACTATAGCTTCGTAGTATAGAGTCACATCAGGTAGCATGATTCCTACAACTTGGTCCTTCTTTCTCAAGATTGCTGAAGCTGGCCATTCAGGGTCTTATGTGGTTCCATATAAATTTTTGGAATACTTGTTCTAGTTCTGTGAAATATGCAATTGGTATGTTGATAGGAATTGCATTGAGTCTATAAATTGCTTTCAGTAGTATGGACATTTTAATGGTGTTAATTTTTGCTGCCCATGAACATGGTATATGCTTCCATTTATTTGTATGACTTCAGTTGCTTTTTTTGGTGTCTTATAATTTTCAGAGTATAAGTCTCTTACATCTTTGGTTAAGTTCATTCCAAGGTATTTTTTAATGCAGTTGTAAATCGGATTGTTTCATTAGTTTCCTTTTTGATAGTTCATAATAGGTGAATTTATTGTGGTTTTGGCTGTGTAGAAATTTCAAAAGTTTTACATAGTGAATCTATTCATGTTTTCTTTTGGGTTTCCACTTTCTCCTTAAAAAGATCTTTCTCATTCTAAATTTTTATTAAGACCCTATTTTTAATATATTTTTAGTTTAGACCTTTAAGCATCTGAAAATTAATTGTTGTGTGGTGTGAGGCAGATAATCCCATTTTTAACAAGTAATACATTATAAAATGTATACTTATACACATATGCATTGCAAAATGATTATCTCTTCATTGCGTGGTAGCATTGCAAGGGAGATTTCCTTCTCAGGCTTAGTTCTATTTTAAAATATTTCTATGATAAGTATGTCTTATCATAAAAACACACTACAAGCTACTTTTTTTTAAATTTTAGAGACGGGTAAGGAAGGGAGAAAGAGGGGGAGGGAAACATGGATTGGTTGCTTCCAGTATGTGCCCTGACTGGGCACCACACCTGCAGCCCATGTGTGAACCCAGACCAGAAACCAGACTGGCAGCCTTTGGCTTTGCAGGGCATTTCCCAACCGACTGAGCCGCCCCAGCTGGGGCACGTACGCTATCTTTAAAAAAACTATACAAGGTCACTTAGAGTCGAGGTCCCTACTACCCATGGGGAGACAGTCAAACTGGGCTTTAAGTATATTTCACAGTTGTCCCAACTGTCCCTAGACAGTTGTCTAGGTGTACGTGTTTCCTGTGCAGGGTCTAACACACTCTCATGTTCCTTAATTCATCCTTTCCAGTTCATTCCCTGTCTCAATGTGACACTACTCTGTTACTCAGACCGAAAAACCAACTCATTAAACATTAAAAATAAATGTACTTCTTCCTGTAAGGAATATTTCAGGGACAAGCATGAGTATTAATAGGCTATATGTCACAAGGATTTAATTTTATTTTTTACCTTTATAATTATGGGTATATTACATTTTTAATGAATTTACTTGTTGTCATGCTATAAATACCCTCTTTCCAACTACCTGTGTGATGTGGTAGTTATTTCTCAAAGATAAACATATACACATAAATATAGATATTTGGCTGGAGAATACAGCGTATACTTCTCAGGCAAGGTTTTCTTATTTCTGCTTAAAATCAAACTGAGTTTCAAGGAGAAGAATACAAGCATCCCAATTAATTTAAATCAACAGTCAGCAAAATCATTTTGCCTGGCTTATCTTTGATTTAAATAATGTTACCAAGTGAAACACACAACTCTGGCATAATGTATATTTTCTGACATTCTCTGATGATAAGACAGATGTCTAAATTTAAATTATTTCACTTCATTGTTTAATGAGCAGTGACATTTTAGATTTATGTTGACTGCACCTAAGTGTCATACCATAGGTGAGACAATTTGTGCCATTCTAAAATTGTCGGTTATATCAAAATGCGCTTTTACCTCCCCTCACCAAACACTAACTCTTAAAGCCTCAAGCACCACTGAATGCCTACGTGGCTTTGCAAGGCGGTTGCGGGAGTCTGGTTGTACTTTCCCACCAGGCTGGCACCGAAGCCTGTCGAATGCTGGCCTTCATCTGTGGAGTCGGGCTTTATGAGACGAAGGTCAGTGTGAGTGAGATGTTGTGCCAGTTTTCTAAGAGCCTGGGTAATAAATCCAAATAAGCAAACATATGCCTGGAATTGACCTTTTATTCCGCAAAGTAATCTACAGTTGAGATGGTTGGCCCTGGATGGATTTCCACCAAAAGGCATACACGTTGGGGACTTGGACCTGTGACTTTGAAGCCGCGGGAAGCAAAACTCCACTGAGGACTTTGAAACGTTATCTTCTCACTTAGAATGGATGCATGGGAAGGCCAGTTATAAGACAGAGCCTTTCTGCAGAAGATACTCACATCTTCCTTTTTATAGGAAACACGCTCTGAAAGAACTTTTCTAGATCATCACTGAAATACAAAAACCTGCACCGATTCTTCTACAGCAAGTCCCCAGCAGTCACCAGCCTCCCTAAGGAGCAAGGACCAGAGAGAAGATCCGCAGGAGAAGGCACTAATGCCTTCCACACCGAGCCTGTGTGGTGTATAACCCACAGGCGAAGAAGCGAACTCCTATGCACGTCAGCTTGAATGGCTCAGTGGAATTCAAAAATGACGGTGTGATCACCAAGTCCGACTTTGCAGCTACGCTGTCACCAGGGCCACTATCTAGAACACACTCTTCTCATTCACTGCTCGGTAGCAGGAAGAGGAACAGACGTGAAACAGCACGGGAAGGCGTGCCACTCCGAACACGTTGCAGGACTGGATGACGCGGTACCCTTCACCGAACCTGGGGCCTCTGCACCACTCGCATGTGGATGCGCTGCAATGAAGAAACGTTGCGTTAACCTTCAGTCAGTGTCTGCTCCAGAAAAGGCATTGGGTTGGTGCTATGCAAGACTCAAAGGAGTAGGAAATATGCCCTTCATCATTGACCTTACCATCTGATTGAAGAGCTAAGACATACATACAAGTGAGCAAGTGAATGGTAAAAAAATAAAGGAGCCCTGACTGGTGTGGCTCAGTGGGTTGGGCGCTGTCCCGCAACCTTTCAGTTTGCGGGTTCAATTCCTGGTCAGGCAACATCTGAAAAAACGTGTGTGTGTAGCAGGCTCTGAGTGTGTGTGTTCACAGTAAAACTGTCCTCTGAGCCTGTAGTGAAGGCAGAACATTTAAAATGCTTAACAGTACATTTTGGTTAAAAGGGCTTCATGATTTGCTTACCCCTTTAGTAACAGTTGGATTTTCACTGGGATCACATCATAATATCTATCTAGATTATTTTTTAGAAAGACCAGCGAAGCAACTTGAGTAAGACGCTGTGGGCTATTCAAAGAATTCTCTTTCCAAAGATAAGGATGAGTGAAGTTATTATCAAACCGGATTTTTTTGAGGTTAAGCTTCAGAATCCCAGGTGGAAAGGACGTCAAGTCATTGCCATCAACGACCAACTGTCTGAGTGACCTGCAGATAAAGGGGCCGCACTTTAAAAGGTGTTCATGCAATTTATAACTCTGAACTACCATTCTGCCCCAGTGCTCCTTAAAATTAGTATTATAAAACTCAGCCACAATAAAAGATAAGGATTTAAGTACTTCCTTAGAATTAAGAGGGTTAACTTAAAAAGCAACTGAACCAAAATATCATTATGCAAAAAAGTTCATCTGTGTGAATTGTAGAATTAAGCATGTATTTTGGGTCTTACGACATGTCATTACCACATTAAAAAAAATCACAAACAGCAGGATGGTGAATGTTGCACCACATAAAATATACCATGTATGGTATAATGATATAATGCGTTTATTTTCATGGACAAATTGAACATCATTACATATATTTTTATTTAAGCCCAATCAAAACAGTGACATTAACACTATCAAAATGTGCTATGTGGTATTTTGACTTTGGGCCACCTGAGTCCCCTTGGCTTTTACGGTGTCAGGTGCTTCTAATAAGCCTTCTTCCTTTATTCAGAGAGAACCAACAGTACTGATTTTCTCATTTTTTAAGCCCTTGTGTTGATGTGTTTTCTGCAGTCACTTACCTCTTCTCTAACTAGTGCTGAAAAACAGAAGGACCTACTCATGAGAGACATAAACATCACATTGAAAGCTGCTCCTCCTTGTCAGAAGAATTGCCTTACTGTTTATCTGCCTTACCCGAGCGGAACTGGGTGCACAGCACTCTAAACAAGTTTAGAAAAAAGAGACATAATCCTAAAAATAATCTGGTAAAGTTCCTGAAGATCAAGGTAATGAGAGAATCACAGTCTTTTCAGATAAATAAGAAGAACCACTTAAAGAGAGAGAGGAACAGAACTGGCCTCAGGCACCTCGCCTGTGCCTGGGGAAGCTGCAGGAGGGTGTGTGGACGGAGGTAACTCATGCAGAGATTCCCCGGGGAGGTGGCCCGCCCCAGGGACATGGCCAGCCCCAGGACACAGCCAGCCCTGGACATGGTCAGCCCCAGGACAAGCTGTGCCGCTTATGAGGCTGTGAGAGCTAAGTGCTAATAGAGTCTTTCGATAAAGAGAATGACAAGAACAAAGCTAATGGGACTCCCAAACTAAGGTTCCTACACTGTCTCAGCAAAACGGGTAATTAGATCAGAGGTGAATGAGGAAAGCAGGACACGGAAAGTGTTTCAAGGTCCCCACTGCTGGTGGGGTGCCCAGCGAGGGGGCAGCCTGGGTAGGAGGGGACAGCAGCTGTTGTCTTGCTTTTTACAAAGGAGTAAAAAACCATGCATTTATGAGTTTGGGGAAAGGAAAGGTAGCTGTTAACAAACTGGGAAGCACTGTCAAGTTCCAAAATTAACAAGGAAGAAAAAAAGAAAAGTAACATCCTAAAATATATATATATATATTCATATATATATATATATGAATATATATATATGAAAAGGAGAAAGTAAATAAATAGTAAATACAAAGTAAAATGGAAGGCAAAAAATATATCAGTCATAACAAATGTGAACAACTTCTATTCCTCTATTACCTACAAGGATTGCCACATGGGAAATTAAATAAATGGTACAAATATTAGGAAAAATTGGAGAAAAATTATCTAGTTTTATTGAAGATAACATTATGCTTCTTGAAAACCAATGACAATTTAGTAAAACTCAACTAAAACTGATAGATTTTTAAATTAATGTAAAGAAATACATAGCTTCTCTCTATTCTGTACTGGCAATAGTCAACTGGAAATACAACTAAAGAGAAAAATATTACATTCCCAGGAGGAATACAATTATAAAATATTTAGAAAGGTTAGTAAGAAATATAAAGTACAGTGAGTCATAAATTCTTATAAAGAACATAAGATCTGAACAAATGAAAAAATATGTTTTAGGATGAAAAGACTTAGAAATATAAATTCAAAATTTATATATAAACTCAAGACAATTCCAGTGCAAACCCTAACATTGTGTTCACGTGTTTCAGGTGAGGAGGGACCTGGAATCATATCCAGTATCTTAAAGGTCATGACCTACAGAAAACAGGTAAGAGGCTTTTATTGAAACCTAATCCTCCCAATAATTATTAAAAATTATTCTAAAGTAATAATCAAAACACTATAGTACTCACCTAGAAGGATACCAGTAAACTTCAGAGACTTTTTAAAAATTCATGTGAGAAAGAAATGGAGCTTAGCATTAAAATTATATTGTGTATTATTGGCATTTTTTTATGTGTTTCCTTACAAAAAAATAAAACTGACAACCACAGGCACACACATGAAAAAATGGACAAAACAGCTTGTCATTCTATTAAGTGGTCATCAGTATTGTCCTTTAAATAATTATTCATAATGTTGTATCCTAAAAATAATGTACACCAATCATTCAAATTACATTTTGGTAAATGTTATGCTTTTACATGTATTTTGTGGTTATTAAAGAAATGAATGGCCTCAATTCTCCCCATCAAATCATCACCAAATAAACCCTTCAGGAGCAAATGCTTTTGTGTGTACTTACTACTTTTAAAATACCTGAGTTTCTGGATTTCATTTGGAATAACAGCAATGCTATTGTAGGAAATATTAAGTTCCTCGAGATAGGGCAAGTGAAATAACCTTAAATAGAAAGAGAAAATGGATTGTAAAAATGGTTATCTATTTGTTCTAACTAGGCATAAATAAGGCTGTTTAAAGGTTTGTCAATCTTCTTTATACTTTCCAGGAATCAGCTCTTGGTTTTATTGATATTTTGTATTTTTTTAGATACTTATTTCTTCTATTTCAGCTCTGATCTTTATTATTTCCTTTCTCCTACTCACTTTGGGCTTTGTTTTTCTTTTTCAAGTTCCTGTAAGTGTAACATCAGATTTTTTATCTGAGATTTTCTTGTTTCTTGAGGTAGGTGCTATGAATTTCCCTCTTAAGACTGCTTTTGCTGTATCCCATAGGTTTTGGGGTTTTGTGTTCTCATTTTTATTTGTTCCAAGGTATTTTTTGATTTCTTCCTTGATCTTATTGTTAACCCACTCACTGTTTGGTGACATGTTATTTAGCCTCTATGACTTAGTGTGTTTTTCAGTTTTTTTCTTGTGATTGATTTCTAGTTTCATACCACTATGGTCACAGCAGATGCTCAATATGATTGCAATCTTCTTAAATTTATTTAAATTTATTTTATATTTTAAAATGTGGTCCACCTAGAAAACATTTCATGTGCAATATTTTGCTGCTTTGGGGTCAAATGCTCTGAAGATATCAACTAAATTGGCTCTAGTGTGTCATTTAAGGCCACTGTTGTCCTTATTGAGTTCCTGACTGGAAGACCTCACCTCTTCCTGACTCTTGTGCTCTGAGCTGGGGAGCTTAGCCTGGGGTTGAGATCTCACGCTTCTCAGAGAGAACCTGCCCATGAGAGCATTTACAAGACCTTAGATATTATAAAAACTAATTTCTTAGTTTACAGATTAGGGAATTGAGGTCAACAATGATTAATTGCCTTCTATGTGGCTTGTAGTATTATTTCTAACACAACAATGAAAAACAGGTCAGCTACTTGAAAAAGAATGAGAATTATTAAATAGCCAAAAAGTTGCTAGGTGCTTTCAAAAGGGGAGTTGATCCTGTTCTAAATTATAAGCTTTTTATTTCTATGTTTATAATTTCAAACTATTAACCTTACCCAGGTGGAAGATTCAAAATCAAATTAAAGGCAATGTTGAAAACTCTAAGGAACTGAAGTTGTTGGATTTCAGAAGGGATTGCTTTGATAGGATTATTTCTCAGGATCAATACTTGTAAATATTTCAGACAAAATATCTGAGGAACAGAAGAGAGACACAAACATGAGTAGAATCATAAACTGTGCAAATTTCTATTTGTTACATTTTATAAACCCTTTGACCTGGTGAAGCAGAATCAGTACAGTAACATGAATTGTCTATCACACATCTCAAATACCTTGGGAAAGCTGTCAAAATGGCTGGCCAGCATGATACGCGTGATATGTAAAATAGTGAAAACTACTGTATTCATATACTCTTGACTCAAGATTGGTCCTTTTCTAAGTGGGGAACTGATCCTGTTCAACCAACCTGTGGTTTCATAAGATGCAAAGATGCAAAGAGGGAGGGAGGGAGGAGGCACCTTCAGAACAAGACAAATAAATGGAGTTGACCTTCGTAGTCAGTGGGGTCTCCGATATCCTAGCCAGCTTGTTTCATTCTCCTGTCATAGCGATTTCATATACACTGACTTTTCACATAAAATTTAAATGTAAAATACACCATTTAAATCTATGACCTTTGTTTGACTAATATATTTGTTGCTCTCTGGTGAGTCATAGTGAGCGGTCTCACGTCAGCTGATATAAAATCGGTGGAATAGAGGGTGCTCGTCTTGCATCCGAAGTGGAGGTCCTCCAGGTTTGTTTTTCCTTTTCAAGCTTGCTTGGGCCCTTTGGAGCCCCTTGTATTTCCTATGAACCCTAGGATCAGCTTGTCCAATTCTATTAAAAAGGCAAGTTGTAATTTTCATAGGGATTGCAATGAATCTGTAAGCCAACTTGCGAGTATTGCCATTGTAAAAATATGAAGTCTTCAGATCCATGAACATGAGATATTTTGGGATCTCTGTGTTTCCTTTGGTTTCTAACAATGTTCTGTAGTTGTCACAGTAAAACTTCTGCACTTTTGTTAAACTTACTCCTAAATATTTTTTCATATAAATAAAATTTTTCTTCACTTATTGTCAGGATTGTTTGCTGTTATTTTTTAGAACTACAATTGGGTTTTTGTATATTGATCTTGTACACTACAACATTGCCGAGTTCATTCCTCAGTTCTGACATAATTTTAGTGAATTCCTCAGGATTTCTATACATAAGACATGTCATCTACAAGTAGAGATCGTTGAACTTCCTTTTTCAGTTTGGGCGCCTTTGATTTCTTGTTCTTGCCTCGCTGCCGTGGCTAGAAAGTCCAGTACAATTTGAATGTAAAGTGGCGAGAGTAGACACCTTCATCCAGTTCCTGATCTTAGGGAAAAAACCGAGGCCTTTCACCATTAACTATCCTAGAAGCTGTGGGTGTAGGTAGATGCTCTTTGTCAAGTTGAGGGCGTCCCTTTCTATTCCTAGATGTTGACTGTTTTGGTCATGAAAGAATGTTAAATTTTGTAAAACTTTTTTTTCTGTCTCCATGGAGATAATTGTATAGTTTTTTCCCCTTTATTAAAATGGTGTATCACATTGATTGATTCTTGTATGTTTATCCAACCTTGCATTTCGGGGATAAATATAATTTTGATCATGGCGCAAAATCCTGCTTAGGTGCTGTTTTGTCAGAATTTTATTGAGAGTTTTTGCATCTATGAGATGGTTGAGAGTTTTGCATCTATGAGAAGTTGAGGGTTTTTGCATTCATGAGATATTGTTCTGTGGTTTGCTTTTCTATCCATGGCTTTGTCTGGTTTTGGTATCAGCATGTGACTGGTTTACTAGTTTGAGTTGGGAAGCTTGTCTTTCTCTTCTATTTTTTGGAAGTTTGTACAGGATGGGTGTTCATGCTTCTTACGATGTTTGGCAGACTTCACCAATGAAGCTATCTGGTCCTGGACTTGACTTTGTGGACAGTTAAAATTGCTATTGAATGTTCTTCTTTTTATAGAGCCATTCAGATTTTCTATTTCTTCTCAAGTCCATTCTTTTGTCATTCTAGGTCTGTGTCTATCTTGTCAAAGTTATCTTGTTGGTTGGTTTACAGTGATTTGTAGTATTCTCTTTTTTTTATTTCTCTGAGGTTAGTAGTAATGTCCCCTCCTTCATTCCTAACTTTAGTAACTTGGGCCTTCTTTCACCGTGGTCGGTCTGTGTAAGTTTAGTGAATTTTGTTGATTTTTCAAAGTGCCAATTATTGGTTTTGTTCATTTTTCTCTATTGTTTTTTTATTTTTAATTTCACTAATTTCTGTTCTAACTTTATCTCCTTAAAGAAAAAATAAAGGTTTAGTTTGCAGTTTTTAAAATAATGGCTTAAGACAAAAAGAGTTAGGCTATTGACTTTTCTTTTTAAATACAGATATTTATACCTATAAATCACTGCTGTAGATTCATCCCATACATTTTGGTATGTTGTCTTTTCACTTTACTCATCTTAAAGTGTTTTCTAATTCCCCTTTTGATTTCCTCATTGAATCGTTGTTTATTTAAAAACATGTTGCTTAATTTATATACATTTCCAAATGTCTTTTAGTTATTAATGTTTAAATACATTCTACTGTGGCCAAAAATATACATCCTGTGATATTCATTGTTTTAAGTGTGCTGAGATTTCCTTTGTGGCCTAACATATGGCCTGTCCTGGAAAATGTAAACTGAAGAATTGCATCTTCTGCTGCTATGGGTCGAAGTGTTCCTTGGATGTCGCTGATGTCTAAGTGATGTACGGTGCTGCTCAAGTCTCTGTTTCTTTGCTGATCTTCTGCTAAGTTGTTCTATGCATTATGAAGAGTGGGATACTGGAGTTTATAACTGTGATTCTTGAAAGTCTAACTTCTCCCATCAGTTATTTCCGTTTTCATATTCTGGGGATATATATATATATATATTCATTAATTATATATATATTCATTAATTATATTCATTCATTATATATATATATATTCATTCCTGATTGACAAAATGTCTGTCTTTATCAATCTTTTTGTTTTAATATCAATTTTGTCTGATATCAGCATAGTTGCTGCAGCTCCTATGATCGCTGTTTGCAGGACATATCTTTTGCCATGCTTCCACCTTTGACCCCTTTGTACTTTTTTATCTGAAGTGTATCTTCCGTAGACAGCATGTCATTAGAACTTGATTTATATTCAGTCTGAAAATTTGTACCTTTAGATTGTTTGATGTGTTCACATTTAATACTGTTATCCATGGGATGGGTTTACATCACCATTTTACATACGGTTTCTGTATCTCATGTTCTGTTTGCTCTTCCTTTACCGTCTTCACTCACATCAACTGAATATTTTTGCTAGTGTAATATTTTAATTACTTTAATGATGTTTCACCATATTTTCTTGAGTTACTTTTGTTGCTCTTTTAGGGGTTATAACACATCCTAACTTACCAGAATCTACTTCAGGTTTACACCAACCTAGTTCCTGTGAGACATGGAAATGTTCCTAAATAGCTCTATTCCCTTTTTTTTTAACATGATAGTTGTTATACATATTACACTCATACATGTTACAGCTCTAACAATTCATTATTGTTCTTTTGTAATGCTCATTTACACTTAAATACTTGTGCAGAGCTGATTTCAGAATTTAGGGATGCACCAGAATCATGAAATAATTATCTCATCTAGGAGAGCTTAAAAAGCAAAACCTCAAGAAGAATTATCATCTTTTAAAAGAGTTGTAGAAAAATGATAAAAACCAGGTAGCAGATACCTGAGAAGGACGTGAGGAAACACCCAAGTGCACGACACACGGGTGGAGGGGGAACACTTATCCTTCTGGAACTGTTATCAACACAGAGGAGAGACACTGTTTTGAAAAGGTTAACTTAGTTAACGAGGCACAGAAGCAACTCATAGGCGATGAAAGTGAGCCGACTTACCTACACGGAAGGGAGGAAAAGGAAACAAAATGTATGGAAAAAATTCTGTGGCAAGAGCTTATTAGTTGGTCTGCAAAAAGACCCAAGAAAAATGTCCTAATTTTAGACATGTTAGATATTCAAAAATGAAACAGGAAATTTAGAAAACCATTTTAAATGTCTGTAATTGCTGAATGCCTCTTTGGTTAGTATCTGAAGGATCGTTTTTAGTCCTACACCGGATGCATTTTTCCCCTTCCTCATCTTTTTGTTTGCAAACCTCCTGAAAGTCTCATTTCCTCTGGTGAACATTGTTCTCTTTGACATAGGACCAAAATAGACCCCGCACTTTAATCACACTGGGTAATTGGAAAGTAGGAATATTCCAGTGACTTTGTAAAAGCTATTATTTTTTTCTTCTGTTATAAAATTATTTATGACAGTTTGTAAAGACATGGTCACAACGGCCTGAAGCATGTCCTCCTCCCTCCTAACATCACCTGGACCCCTGCCCAGTGCTCCTGGACTTGTGGCCAGCGTTTTCCGTGGGTGTGGGAGCCGTCTTGGCGGGGCCTGCTGCTGCTGCTTTTCAAAGTAGGCTTCTCTTCTCTCCCGTAGCTCTTCTGAGGTGAGATGTACCTGACGTCTGTGGATATCTTGAGATGTATTCCGGACTACCTTGCACACTGAGCTGAGTAGCCCTGCTGAGATCTGCTCCTCCATCCTCCGTGTCAGTCTCTCCGTGACTTAGTGGCAGCGTGCGCTGCACTTCCTCCCCATTGTCTTCTAACACCCCTGGCCCGTCATTTGCTTCTAAGACCCCTTCCAGCTCTGTTTTCTGGACTCTCTTTCAGTTGTGCTCACTCTTCTCTAATAAGCTTCGGTTAATACATCTGTCGGACCTTGGTCATCTGTAGGAGTGGGCCAGCCTCGCGGTCTGGCAGATCACCCTTAACAACATACACAGAATAACCTCCCTGTTGTAACTGAGGGAAAAAAAATGCGGGGTATGTGTCTGATAGTAACTCTGACCCATCAAGGGAGAATTCAAGTTGAACCACTGTTTTCCAGTTTTCTAACAGTAAATCAGTGTTGTTTATAATCGCATACCAATGATCTTCCATGTATGGGGTCGATCCTGAGCCATCGATTCTGATACACTGGGATGTTGAACAGGATCAGTTCTAAACCCCCAAACCTTCAAGGCATTGCTTATTTGAAGAGAGGAAACCACTCTCATCCACATTTCCAGGAGGTGCTGTAAAAATGTATGGTGGTCTTCACTAGTAACTTTTCTTCTGCCATCCTCATCCTCTCTTCTTCACTTAGCTGATGTGCAACAGGAGGTAACTCCACAGAGCTAAAATATTCTTTGTGCAGTAGATTATTCAAGCAATGTTGAGTACAAAGAGAGCCTTCTTATTTCCTATAGAAGATCAACAATACATTGTTATAACTAATTATTACTGTGTATGTCTTTTAAAGAGTCCAAGATTTAAAAAGTAGACCAAGTATGTATTTATAGGGTTTGTTATAGTAACCTTCTTATTTACCATTTCAGCTTCTACCTCTTCTCATCTAAAACTATTTTAACAGCCCCTGTCTCCCACAGAGTCTCCCATCTTGAGTTTTCCATGACACTTGTAATAATTCCAATCACCGCATTTATACCAGCCTCTGGCCTTGTATGGACGGCATTTACTCTATGCTGATAACCAGGTACCATTAGGTACCTAGCCCCAGAACAGCCCTACTAAGCCTGGATGTCACCATCCTTTTTGGAATATTTCATCCCCAGCTGTATAATGCAGATCCATATTTTATTTTGTTTTTGTTGATTTAGAGAGAGAAAGAGAGATCCATTTCTTGTTCCACTCATTGACGCATTCACTGGTTGTTTCTCATATGTGTCCTGACTGGGGATCAAACCTGCAACCTTGGCGTGTCCGACAACACTCTAACCAACTGAGCTACCTGGCCAGAGCAACAGATCTGTATTTTAATGACAAATTCTATTGATTTCTATCACTTTAAAAAGTGGACACTTTACATTTTACATCTGAAGAGCTCTTACATTTATAAATTCTTTCTTAGTGGATAGAGTATATTTTGGCAGATACACAGCCTCATCTGTGACTATTTCAGGGGTGTCAAACTCATCTTTACCGGGGGCCACATCAGCCTCAAGGCTGCCTTCAAAGGGCCGGATGTAACTTTAGGACTGTGTAAACGTAACTACTCCTTAACTAGGGGCAAGGAGCTTGGCGCTGCCGCCGGGTAGAAACCAGGTGCCGGGCTGGATAAAACAAGGTGGAGGCTGGATTCGGCCTGTGGGCCTCGTGTTTGCCCCCTGTGATTCAGAAGAAAAGTTAAAATTAACGTGAAGAAAAAAGTCCCTTGGGAATTCTGGTCAATTTGTCCTAGTCAAATTTACTAAATGATTGTTATGTATTAGAAAAGAAAAAGTAACTCTTCAAGTGAGGGTGTATTATAGAGAAGTTATGGAAAATAAGTTTCCACTACTATAGTTTTGAAATTAAAAAGGAAGTCAATCACCTAAAAATAAATTCACTCAAAGTCAATATTCTGGAAGTCAATTCACAAAACAACCGATCACCCAGGGACCAGTGAAGAATTGCAGAAAGATACAGGAACCATATGGTCCTAATTACTCATAATGACCCATTTATTGAAAATGACAATGAATTAGTTCATCCTCACATGTGATTCTTGTCGATAAGGGTTAATATTATGCAGAATGCCCTGCTTTGACCAATGATAACTAAAAGCCGTTAGAGCATCACATTACCTGGCCACTAAACTTTGTTTCCAAAGCTTCTGATTTAGAATAATAAACACACAAAGAAGTTTATTTTAGGTTTTATTCACAGTGAAGGGAATACATACATTATTCTATATACATCCCACGATTATATATTTGAGTGTCTGACCATAACACAGTCTTTGAGGATTATGTCCTGGAACTTCCCAGGAAAGATGTACTCTTGGTATCTCAGAAAATAAGCCTTTTTGGATGCAATCCAGAATAGATTTACTTTATAGTAACTGCAGGGTATCATGTATCTATTTTTTATTATAGTTATTATTCATAATAAAAGTTATTCTCATACATACAGTAATAAAAATGGACTTACCTCTGTAGGAAAGGAACTGATATTGTTAAATGATAAGTTAAGATATACCAATTGCAAAGACAAACTTGTTAAGTCTGGACAATTCAGGATAAAAAAACCCTGAAAGTGACAATGGAGAAGAGTTATGAACAACACACAAAATCTTTTATACAAAGTTTTAAAATCTCATATCCTAAGCTACGGTGTTTACATAATACACTGATAAGCCTACACTCACCTTCCATTCATTCACTTTAGTCTGTCAGGGTAATAGCTCCTTACATATGTAAACGATGGAAACACTAGAGTTTGTTGTGTGTAACCAGTATGGTGACATGTGTCTGACAGGACTTCAATTGATAACGGGCGAACATTTTACGGAGTGCTCACCGCCTGCTGGACTATAAATAGTTAAATGTGTTTCCCATTGAGTTTTGTTTGTCACCCCCTGGGTGTTTTCATGTCTCCACTTCTGAGGCAGGACAGTAGGAAGCCAGGAAAATGCCTTGGCAAGTGGAGTGGGGACACTGAGACAGACAGCTGAGCAACGTGGCCTCCGCCAGCACGAGGACTTGCCTCCCTTGCAAGGACATTCCCTGAAGCATTAAGCAATGACTAGTGACCACCCCCCCCCCNGACCCCCCCCCCCCCCCCCCCCCCCGGCCCCAGGAGAGAAAAGGATCCTGAAAGGACACACCTGAAAAGCTGATGAATAGTCATTCTATCGAGATCCTCCGGAGACATCCCCTAAAATTCCTGCCTTTCAAAAACAGATAAAAGCCCTTAGGGCCAAGGACCCAGTGCATGCACAGGGGCTCGCACTCTCTCCCTCCCCGACCCCAGTCTCTGGAGCATGCTCCCAGCTTTCTCGCTCCTTTCCTCTGCTGCGTGTCTTTGCTTTTCCCTTTCCTAAGCTCTAAAGGTAACCAGGAGAACAGCTCACCCTGCACTAACCCCCTGAACCTGTCTCCAAGGGTCCTTCTTGCGCCTCTGTAACTTGTTTCCCGAGTCTCCACAGACCAGCTGGCTTGCTTCTGCTGCCTCTGTGACCCTCTTTCAAAGGGGCCAAGGCAGGCCCACCTAGGATCGACTCTTCCTCTTGCTTCCCAGGGGCCAGGGCAGCCACACCGAAGCTCACTCCTGTGGCTATAATCTTGCCTCACCTTTCTTAAGCCCGTCCTTTGCTTCACTGTCCCCAGCACTAACGAGAGTACTCTCCAAATCACCCAGGCACATGTCGTGAAATCTTTCCTGCACAGAGTTAGGAACCGAGAGCCCACATTGCCACTGACGTTTCTATTCCTCGGTTATCTTTCTATTATTTTGACATCTATATAAAAGTTTTTGCTTAAATACACCAATTTCTGAATGACAAGAACTTATGTCTTGTTATATATTAAATGTCTGTGTTCCTACAAACTCCACACGTTGAAACCCTAACTTCCAATATGACGTTTCTTAGAGGAGAGACTTTTGGGAGATAACTAGGGTTAGATGAGGCCTTCACGGTGGAGCCCTTATAGAATAAGAGAGGACTGGAGCGCATGCGTGCATTCTCCTGCTCGCGCTCTCATCCTCTCTTGCTCTCCCTGCCATGTGACCACACAGCAAGAAGAAAGACACGAGCAAGAGAGCTTTCACTAGGAGCCAGGTTAGCTGACGCCTCAATCTTAAACTTTCTCACCACAATAACTTTAATAAATGTTTATGCCACTCGATCTATATGGTATGCTGTCGTATCAGCCTGAATTGACTAAAATTTAATGGTGCCCCCAGTATATTTAATGCTCCAGGAAACAGGGAACATTTGTTTTCTTAAGGATCGCAAAATCAGAGGAAACAACTGAATGAACCGAGGAATGATAATGATGGAGCATCAAACCTAAGCTTGCAGTGAGGGGACGTATTGTTGCCAATACGTCAGGCTATGGCATATACACTATGTAAAAATAAAGAAGTTCATGGCTAAAAAACCTTGGAATTAATGGTGCTGGTTTCATGACTATGTGGGTAGCACACAAAAGCAGGTGTTCTTTCTTCCTGTTATTACTGTCCGTTAACATCGATTTATAATTGTTATTTTATGTACCTGTATTTTAAATAATATAGAAAACAAAAAGGTTTACCAGCTAATAATTGAATAATATTGACACACACACACATTTCTACCTTTACCAGAGTCCTTTGCTTCTGGAGGCTTTGAATTGCTGTCTAATGTTTAGAGTACTCTTTCTAGCATTTCATATAAAGCAACATGAGTAGCAAACTCACTAAACCTTTGTTTTTTCTGGGGAAACCTTGATTCCTCACTTCTCTTTGAAGGGGAGTTTTGTGGGATGTAAAACTCTTGGTGGAAAGATTGCTCTTCCTTCACTACAAAAATGCCATCCCATTCCATTCTGGCTTCCATTGCTTCTGACGACAAAGTGGCTATTGATTTGAGGATTCCTTGTACACGACAAATCACTCCTCTCACTGCTTTCAAGATTCTCCCTGGATTTTGACAATTTTATTCTAATACATCTTAGTCAGACCTCTCTGAATTGATCCTTCTTGAAGTTTGATGAGCTTCTTGGATGTATAGATTTCTTTAATTACATTTGGGGAAGTTTTGGTCATTATTTCGTCAAAGACTTTCTTTTGGGAAAGAAAGGAAGGGAAAGGAAGGGAGGGAGTAAGAAAGGAAGAGAAACATCAGTGTGTGGTTGCCTCTCGTGCGCCTTCTACTGGGAACTTGGCCCCACAACTCGAGCGTATGCTCCAGACTGAAAATCAAACCAGCGACCCTTTGGTTTGCAGGCTGGTGCTCAATCCACTGAGCTACACCAGCCAGGGCAAAACTGGTGATTTTTTGTGTAGTCCTTTTAATATTGAAGATGGAAGAAATATATAACATTTTTAACATATGCTTTATTATTTCAAGAAAAGTGAAAACACAACTGAAACATAAAAAAAGCTTTGTGCAATGGATACAGAAGGTGACTGATCTAATGTGTCAAAAGTAGTTTGCAAAGCTTGCTGTTGGAGATTTCTCTCTCTTTTTTAAGATGTTTATTTGTTTTTAGAGAGAGGGGACGGGCTTTCCTCTCTCTCCCCTCTTTTGGGGACTCCCTTTATCTGTATGCTGGTGCACCTGGTGAGGATGCCTCACAGATTTCCGAAACTCTGTTCCCTGTTCCCCCTTTTTCTTTCAGCTCATCATACTTGATTTCAATTGGCTCATCTCCCAGTTCTTCAATTCTTCTCACTGTTCAAATCTACCACTTAAACATTCCAGCAAATCTTTCATTTCAGTAATTATATTTTTCAGCTCCAGAATTTACTTGTGGTTCCTCTTTGTAATTTTTATCTCTTTATTGGTACTCTCTGATCACACAACAGTCTCCTAGTTCTTTTATTTGCCTTTTGCTCATGATTTTCTTTATCAGTTTGAGTATATTTCAGAGAGTTGATGTGAAGTCATTCTCTAGTAAGTCCAATGTCTGTGCTTCCTCAGACACAGTTTTTGTCCTATGAATGTGTTCTGTGAATGAGCCATACTTATCTTTCTTTGCCTATCTGTTATTTATTTTGTTAAAAACTGGGCATTTTGAATATTATAGTGTGGTAGTTCTAAAAATCAAATTCTTTCCTCTTTTCGGGGTTTGGCTTTGTTGCTTGCTGTGGGCTACAGCTGTCGGTTTGTGTAGTGATGTTTCCAATCTACTTTTGCGAGGTCTGTATTCCTTTGTATGTGTTCTTGTTACAATCTCTGCTCCTTTAGCTTCTGTTCAGTTAATGTTTGGCCAGAGATTTCTTTGAACACGAGAAAGAGGAAACAATACTCCCACCAGTTACTTTTTCAGGTTGGTTCTATGCGAGAACACCCCTTCAGTGCTTGCCCAGGCCATTTAAAACTCTGCCTTAGCGTCTCTCCTTCCCACCTGAGCTGCACCTGCAGACCCACAGAGCTAAAAGCTAAGGTATTCTCGGTCTTTTCTGAGCACGCATCCTGCCCTGGGCATGCACGCAGCTTTCAACATTCCCAGTACACACAGGCATTTTTGAATGTTTCAGTTTCCCAAAGGAATTCTCCCTGCATCTTCTCCTATTTCTGCTATCTGTCATGAGCGTGAACTGATTTCAAAACAAAAATTCATCTAAAAGACCACAGACTTTCAGGCAGAGGGGTTCTAGGTTCAAACCCAGCTATGCCACTTGCTCGCTGTGTGATCCTGTGCAAATTACTTTCACTGGGCGTCAGTGGTCTCATCTGTAACATGAAGACTCCAGCACCCACTTGGATAAATTAGAAGGGTTTTTCTGAATCCTAAGTTTTAAGGGTAACATTGGCTTTGCACATAGTGGGTGCTTAATAAATGGTAACTATTTTACTGTTACTCATACTGGACTTGTGTTCAGTAAAAAGCTGGCCTTGTGCCAGAATTGGCACAAAGGCCAAAGATTCTCGATAATTTAGAAATATGATGATTCTGAATCCCACTTTTTAAAAATCACATGAGGTAATGAAACAAGTACTACTGGGCTGGCCAAAAAGTCCCTGTGGTTTTTTCCATAAAATAAAAACCACATTTTTTACTTTCACCGATAGCCTTATTCATTTCGACATTTTGAGTGTGTCGGCTGTCCCCGCCCCCACGGCAGAACACTGATTGCTCTCAATGAACCTCCCGATTTCATAGCTATGAACTTCAACTGGTCTGCCCAACTGTGGGGCATCATCCTGTGAGAAATCTCCAGCAGCAGCCTGACTGGTGTAGCTCAGTGGGTTGAGCGCGGGCCTGCGAACCACACGATCGCAGTTCAAATCCCAGTCAGGGCACATGCCTGGGTTGCCGGCCAGTTCCCAGCGGGGAATGCGTGAGAGGCAACCATACATTGATATTTCTCTCCCTCTCTCTCCTTCTCTTCCCCTCTCTCTAAAAACAAATAAACATCTTAAAAAAGAGAGAGAAATCTCCTACAGCAAGCTTTGCAAACTACTTTTGACACATTAGATCAGTCACCTTCTGTATCCATTGCACAAAGCTTTTTTTATGTTTCAGCTGTGTTTTCACTTTTCTTGAAATAATAAAGCATATGTTAAAAATGTTATATATTTCTTCCATCTTCAATATTAAAAGGGCTACACAAAAAATCACCAGTTTTGCCCTGGCTGGTGTAGCTCAGTGGATTGAGCACCAGCCTGCAAACCAAAGGGTCGCTGGTTTGATTCTCAGTCTGGAGCATACGCTCGAGTTGTGGGGCCAAGTTCCCAGTAGAAGGCGCACGAGAGGCAACCACACACTGATGTTTCTCTTCCTTTCTTACTCCCTCCCTTCCTTTCCCTCTAAAAATAAAATAAAATCTTTTAAAAAATTCAACAATTTTGATTTTAAAAAATGCACACTGATATTACAGGTGTCACATACAATGTAATAAAATTGTTTTGAATGAAGTTAAAGACACCTAAGAACTACTAGAGCCATCTTATGGAACAAAACAAAATTTTCAGCCAACCCAGTCTAGTTGCTTTGGATATGAGCATTTTTAAAAACTGGCAAACTAGGACAGGTAGGATGAGAGATGCAATTTGAATGTGTTCCTGGGAAATCTCTATTGCAACAAGGAAGATCCCTAGAACACTGTGCAAACTAAACTAAGTTAGAAAAACCAAAAGCAAAACTAATTTTCAATGCAACAACAAATATACCATTAAGTAGTTGTCAGACCTGGAGATTCAGCGCGTTCCTCCCATATATCTGACAGTTTACCACAGCCAGGTTGGTCATGGCTTGTATGGCTTCATACTGGGTCGTTACCATGGTCTTATAAACCTCACGGCCCCTAACTCGTGCCTCTGCTTCATTTGGTCGTCTAGATTTAATGAGACCTACAGAAAGGAGACAATACACGAAACCCGGGCTGTCACTTAGAGTGAGACGCGAAAGGGACTTGTGACAACAGTGGTCACGAGAGGTCGCTCGCCCGTACCCACACTCTGGAGGAGACCCCCCAAAACCTCCCCACCCCCCAGTCTTGGTTGTGTTGCCAAAGTGGGTGCTGTCGCTTTTACTGTGATGCAGCACAACCGTCTTTCACAAAGAAAACCACGTGCTCGTGTATTTCTGCCTCGGTAATTTGGACGCCATTAATCTCAGTCTTTAGGTACTATATACAAAAATACTTTAAAATCTTTTACTATGAATTACATAAACGACTTCTTGCTTCACAAAACTAATAAAGGACATCATGTAAGCATAACTCAAGACAGAAATTACCTCCCAAGGAACAACCTCAGCTTTTTTCCTAGTATCACCTAGATGCATGATTCCTATGCCTAATGTAATTCAGCTCTTCCCTCGCTTTCAAGACTTCCACACCAGAAATGAAAAAAGAAGGAAACCAAGCAACTCAGGACTGAGCCAAACAGAGATCCCCTAAATTTACTTTATTGTGTTCCTGCGTATTTGACTTCCCATCAGAAATAGCCCGTGCTGGCGCCGGAGCACATGAGCAGCCAGGGAAAAGAAGAGGGTAACCTGCAAGGGGACTCTCATTAGATGGTCATCAGATTTTTCAGCAGAAACCCTACCACTAGGAGAGAGTAGAATCAAGCATTGAAATTACTGAAAGACAGAAATAACTGCCCAAGAGAATATATCCAGCCAAGTTACCCTTCAGCTGTGAAGGGGACGCAGACATTTATAGACACACAGCAGCAGAGAGAGTGTGTAGAAGTCTTTCTACTTCGAGAAGAGCCCCGTTACAAGGTAATACTGAAGGGTGTTCTTCTGTCTGAAACAAAAAGACAGACAGATACAAAACTGTGAGCAAGACGACTCACAGAGGCAGGAAATTACACCTCTTGTTCAGAATAGGGGTCACCCACTTAATGGGAAAGTTAAAGGGGGTAAAAACATTTTTAAAAAGAGAAGACCGTAGCGACTACAATTCAGAAATGAACTCGCAGCATGAAAAGAGATCATTTGTGGCCACAAAAACCTAACAGAGGAGGCAGTAAAACGGATTTTACACATGTGAATGGAGACGAGAGGCAATCGGGGAAAAAGGACTGTGGTATATATGAAACTTTCTTTCACATAAGCTCAACGATAACCACTGAAAAATCTAAAAAACACACAACCTAACAAAAGAGGAAAGAGAGGACGCATCACCAAAGACCACCAACTGAAACAAACAAAAAGAAACTCCGGGGAAAGAAACAATGAAGACCGAGCAACACCAGAAAACAAGGACGAAACGGAAGCCCTCGTGTGTAATCACCCTCCACGGACGGAACTAGCCAACTAAAGGGCACAGAGTAGTGGGCTGAGTCATGGAAGGAAGCCCAGCTCTGTGCCCCTTCGGGAGACACATCTCAGCTTCAAAGACACACACAGAACAAAGTGACGGGGGGCGGGGGGGATGACACTCCCAGATAGCGGCATCCAGAGAATCCCAGGTGTGGCCGTACTTATATCTGACGAAATAGACTTCCAGATAAAAAAGGTCACGAGAGAAAAAGATGGACATTTTGTGATGATACAGGAGACACTACCTCAAGGAGAAATAACACTCTTCCATATTACATGCACCCAACATGGGGGGCCCAAAAATGTATAAAGCAACTAATGGAACTGAAGAGAGAAACTAACGGAGACATAATTATAGTGGGGGCCCTAAATACCCCATTTACTACCATACGCAGACCATCCAAACAGGAAAGTCAACGAGGAAATGTAGGTCTCACGTGACACATTGGGACCAAAGGGCAAGACCGACGTTACAGAGCTGTTCAGCCCAGAACACCATGGTGTACACCTTCTAGTTCACAGGGACGTTCTCAAGGACACAGGTGATATGCTGACCACGAAGCCAGCCTCAACGTATTTAAGAAGATGCAAATCATACCAAGCATATTGCTTTGGTATGATCTCTGAGCATAATGTTTCAAAATTGGAAATCAAATGCAAAAAAAAAACGGGGTCGGGGGGCAAAACGCACAAATAAGTGTAGATAAAACAATACACTGCTAAATAATGACTCGGTCAAAGAAGAAATTTAAGAAAAGATGAAGAAGGCACATAAAGACAGATGAGAGTGAGAATATGACGTATCAGGCTTTTGGAGGGTACTCAAAAGCCGTCCGAGAGGGAAGTTTATACCATTCCAGCCCTACCTCTAGAAACAAGAAAAGTCTTCAATATACAACCAAGCATATTTAAAAAATAAACTTTCATTTGTTTCTGCTAAGCAGCTAAGGCCGAAACAGTGACTGGTGCACGGCTTGTCTGCCCCGCCCAGACAAAGACCACGGCAGCTTTTATGTTCTCAGCCTGAGTGCGGTTTGTAGTCAATAGTGAAAACACAGCTGCTGAGGAAATGGCATAAGGAACTGAAAATGAGGCAAGACATGGTGTGGATCACACACGTACAAAAACACACACAACCGTGAATACTTTTATAGAGAGATCATCTTACATACAGCTTTTTGTAAGAATGACATAAGCCTAGCATTTACCTTCATGTGGGGCTAGTGAGCTTTCAACATCTTCTTTGAACAGATTTTCAATTTCTATTTTCCGAGTTTCTAGAAAACCAAAGAAGAAACGGGACAACCTTTGGATACTTGTGAAAATTCACATGGACGTTCTCATGGTTTCCTTATCATTGTTCACCTTTTAATGAATGGGAACCATCCATGTAATCTGCCCATAGAGACGTGTGTTAGAACGGACATTCTCGACTTCATCCACATTACCTTATGAACGGCTGTTCTTCCTCACTGCTCACTCTAAGATAAATATTAGACTCTCTGGTCCTCTCAACCCCCTTTTCTGGCGCCCACCACCACCACGTGGGTGGAGGGCCCACTTCGGCCCTCGCAGACCTGCAAGGTCAAGCAGAAGTTTCGTCCTGCACTCCAGCCCAGGTACTCAATCTACAGGCAAAGAGCCCCTGCACCACCCGACCCCGCGGACCTGAAGGGGGCGCCCCTTGCTCGCCCGCTTCTCCCTTCCCTTTGCTCCACCCGACCCCCTGGTTCTTACAGACCGAGGTCGGAAAGCACGTACCTATCTCAGACTGTCTTCGAGGTTTTCTCGGTAAAATGGGTGGCGGTATGGAAAGAACACCAGGAAACTGAGCAATATTCACCAGCACCGCCGTACTTGGCTGTAACTGGTCAAACCACCGTCTTTGTGCTTGCACAGGCATGATTCTTGGGAGAGGGACTGGCTGTATCACACTCATATCTATGAGAGAGTGCTTAACAGTATAGGGCCTGCTCCTCGACACAGGTAACTCCACGAGGCGGACGTCCGCAGCTGTGCGCGAGGTGACAAGGGGAGGGGCGCTGATGGGCTTGGAGAACATGGAGGAGAAAATCAGGATGTCTTTTAGCATGTCGTCAACAGAAGTCTTTTTTATTCTTGATGGCTCTCCTTTTGGTTTCCTTGATCTTTTCCATTGCTTGGTTTTTTTCCCGAAAACTTGAGTGGAAGCTGATGGACAACTCGGAAAAAACGGGCAACCAGTAACAGTGTCTGGAACATGCCAACGACCAGGCTTGGGTCTGGGGGGTACTGGGGCGGTAGTCACTCCTTTCTGTGCACGGTCATCGAAAGAGACGTTGTGGGCGCTGACAGAGGTCTGCAATTGCTTTCTTGAGACAGTGTCGGGAAAACTAGTTTTATCTCTTTCACCATGAGTAAACTTTGCCTGTGGTATCTCAATTTTATCAGTCGTGGCTAAACCAGAAAAAGAATAAAATAGCACAGTTAGATTAAATTTATCAAGGGGTCAGGAACAAAACTCTAATGTCTTACCATTCATAGCTTTTCTTTATTCGCTCACCCCTCTCACCTTCTGAAATACGCCTACTCAGCTGAGAGAACTTTTATTTCCCTGAGATAAAGTTTGGACAAATAACTGGAGAAGTGAAGAGGCTAACCTGTATTAGACTTCTGAAGGGTAGGGAACCTGCTCTTGGAAAAATGGAATTGACGGCAAGAAGAGTAGATTAGAAAAGAGATTTTTTAACAGCCCCCACTAAAACTCCGGCAGTATGGATGGGGACAATGATTTTGATGAGTGGTTACTATTCGTTCTCATCTCTTCCTTATTTGAACCTCCTTGAGCAAAGACGGTCTTTCTTTTTAATGCCAGATGTCAGACAGCTGTGTCTTTTGAACATGGTAACATTCTGCCACTGGCTACCAGGTACCACAAGTTCATTGAGGTCACAGCAGTTAGCACTGTTTTCTCTTAGGTCCAGAAAATGCGCCGTGCCTACATTCTTAGGTACATCACTGTATCCCAAGTATGTTTTCTTTCCTATGTGACAGAATGTTAAATGACAGTTGTTTTCTGTTGTCTTGTCTCATCTGACTACAATAAATGACGGGGACCTCTATATGCTGATGAGGAGATAACAGATTCTGGAAGGCAGGACTTGGGAAGAGATGGCCAAATAAGTGCAACTCACCTACCTGCTGTCTACACACAAGAGACGGCTAGAGATTGATCTGGTTCAGGGAGAGGACTTTTCCTGATTGACGCTATTAGAATGCTGTGCTTCCCGGATCTTTCCATCCCCATGGTGGGTGGAGGAGGCTAACGTCCCCCCACCGTAATCTAAGCGAGGAGGAATTCTCAGGAAACCATTACTAGAGAACAGGAGTATATGCCACCAGGACATAATAACATCTCACCAGACCCCTGCCCACCTTTCCTACCGATATCTACAGAGTAGCAAAATGTATTGGCTCACCCAGTGTTGTGCCCAGACAGGAAGAAGGCAGGAGAATCCTTGAAATTCCTTGGCCTGTTTCCTGGTGTTTGGGGAGGATGCAGAGATGGTTACCTGATCCTCACCTTAACCCTAAACTCTTGGGCTCTCTGTCACTCCTAACTCCCCCACCTACTGAGGAGCCAGAATCTAGGACTTTGAGGACAGAAGTTCAGAGCACGAGGTGGAGGAACATCATGTGTTGGTCACTCCCCACCATCATGTGGTTTAAAATAAAGACGAGGATTGGGCATCAGTGATATAAGGAAGTTCTGCTGTTTCAGGAGAGAAAGATAAGGTCCATCGGCCAAATGACTCGCTAAAGCCATATGTCGCAACAGTGTTGGAGCTGAGACCAAAACTCATACCCCTGTACACCCATTCGAGGGCATCTGACACTGTGCCAGGTTGCTGCCAGTCAGCAATTGTGGGCCAAGTATTCCAAACCTCATAACACTTACAGCTACCGAGCAGTTTTACGGCGGATAAAGTGCTTTCACCCAGGCTATTTATTGCACGTTAACCCTCTCTCACAGTTAAGTGGTCAAAACCCCAGATTTTCCCTTCTGATTTTCATTGCCACCATCCTAGTCTTCATCAACTGAACTTTCTTTCCCCTTGACTTTCTGGCCTAGCTTTAGAGTATTTTCACCAAATTAGCTGAATCTTATTCACAACAGTTCAGATGTATTAGTTTGGTTAAAAACAAATCTGTGAGAGCTGGATCCATTTCTCCTCGCCTCGCTGTGTGGTGACTCATTCCTTTGCAATGTGAGTGCTCACCTACTCTCCTTACCACTGACAGTCCCCAAGGCCACCTGGCTCATCGATAGCTTCGTCTCCTATTTTTGATCGAACTGCGTGGAACACCTTTTCTTACTACTTTAAATCGTTGTTTTCTTTCAAAGTTTACCTTAAACCTTATGCAATCCATCATGCTTGATTAATGCAACCCACACTTAACCGTTCTTGTTCATTCAACAGCCACGCAACACCTACCATGTGCCAGCTGTACACACGGTGCTGAGGCTACAATGACACCAAACTACCCTTACCACAATCAGAGCCCTCCAACGTAGTGCAAAAACTAGGCAGTAGACAGTTATAGTGGAGAATGACAAATGTCCAGCAGGGGTAACTGTGGGACACTATAGAAGCATAAACGAAGGCATTCTGACTAGGTGAGGGGCGCGGTATTTAGGGAAATCTTCCCCATGAGGATGGTATGTCACCTCGATTCCATACTTCCTTTTGTTTTGCAGGGGGGAGGGACACCGTTCCCCATGGGTTTTCTTTTCTTTTTCTCTGGGACATTGAATTTCTACTTTTCAAATAGACTCCTCTTTGCCACCAGAAACTACATGGGTCTCCTCTATAAATAAACATGTTTCATTCCACTCCTACCAATTCTTCAAGTCTCAGACCAAGTCCCGTTCTTGCCCTCACGCTTTCTCACACCTGTGAACCGCTACTGCCCGCACTGTTAACTGGACATACATTTTGTGCTGACCTGTACTGCTAGTTAAGGTTCTCATTTTATGTGCACCTCACCTTTACAGGTTAATTAAGGGTCTTGGAAGGTCCTAACAGGCAGGGACCAGATCATCCTTGACCCCAATTCCCTATGACAGTTTGCACTGTATGCAAATTGTGGATATTTATGTCATAGTTTTACTTGTGTTTAAATATTCATTTCTATAAACTGCCTTTCGGTCACGTTAAGTGTTCGTGCACTCAACAGATATTTGGAGCACTTGCTACATCCAAAGCACTCTGCCGAGAGCCTTCGGAGACACAGAATCACTAATAGTCAAGGTCACAGGATCTTCAAGCTACCAAAAGCAGAAGAGCCCCTCTCCCCCAAAAGTTATCCTGTCCAAAATGGCAATAGTGAGAAATTCAGTACTGGAGAATAAATTTCAATCAAAACACAAAAGGAAAAACTACAATGAGGGAACCAAATCAGTAGTGAGCAGTGAATGTACATAACTGTGTGTATTACTCTTACAGAATATTTTGTAAATATAGAAAAGTGTAGAAATGTAGAAATAATAAGAGTTGATAGGGAAAGTGGGAGAGGAAATTTGTGGTAGTTAGTATAAGGTAAGTTAGTATAAAAATAAGTTTTAAAGATGTATTAAAGATGTATTTAATAAGTATTAAATAAGTATTAATTTATTTTATAAGTTAGTATAAAATAAGTATTAAAGATGTTGATTTAAATACCTTTAATAGCCATGGATCAGAAGATAATAATTTAACACTTTAAATCAAGTTAGAGACTAGGCATACGTTAACAGTGTAAATGTTGACACTAAAATAATTAATACAATCAGTGAAAATCAGGTAGTAAAGGAACCCAAAAATGGGAAAAAAGCTATATGCTAATTTTGTCATTGCTTGTAAGCAAGGAGTCCACAGATACCATACATGGGACAAGGGGGTTCAGGGTATTCTCTACAGTGGTAGTTATAAAAGTGACTCACATTTCCCCTGGCTGCTGTAGCTCAGAGGACTGAGCTCAGGCTGTGAACAAAAGGATCACCAGTTTGATTCCCAGCCAGGGCACATGCCTGGGTTACAGGCCAGGTCTCCAGTGTGGGCCATGTGAGAGGCAACCACACATTGATATTTCTCTCCCTTTCTTTCTCCCTCCCTTCTCCTCTCTCTAAATAAATAAATAAAATCTTTTTTTTAAGTGGCTCACAATTTACTTATAGCATTTATCACAGGGCAATTTTACGGTTACACATATGGTTGCCTGATCCCCCTGGAGGGGAACCAGTGAGGAGGACTGGTGGGACTATTCTGCCTACTGTCTCCCCAGTCCTAGCCCTGTGCTCATAAGTAGTCCATGTTATCTGCAGCCAATCTGTTCTCTAAAGTGCCAGTGAATACTGAGCTATCCAACACTGAGCCTCAGGTCTCAACACTATTGACAACCAATTCACACAGAATCTTGTTTTACACGCATTTCTATTTTAAAGACACCTTATTTAACACATACTGTTGGTTCATTACCACTGTGCTCACGGCCAACGACACTACTACTCAGGCCTGGAGAAAGCTTGTCTAACACAGATATTTCTTTCCGAGGCACATCACAGCCTTCCTGTGCTTAAGGAGAGTAGACAGCACCTCAGCACTGTGCTTGGGGCTGTATTAGGCAGTAAAATCACCCACAAAAAGCACAGATTTTAAAAAAACAACCCACGGCACTAAATAGACTGGGGAAGGGGCAGTTGCTCACAGTAGGAGAGCCGGAACGAGGAGGATGAACACAGCCTGTCCCACCTGAGCTGGGAGTGTGTGTTCTGGTGCTCAGGGCACATCCGCAATGACTGAGAGACACCGCATACACACTCCCTCTGCACCCCTCTCCTGCACCCAGGCACACCCAAGGTCAAAGAAGGGAGAAAGAGTTCTCTGTGCTGCCCTGCAGTGCTCTTCGTGGTATGGTGTTGGGTTACAAAGACAAAATGCAGAACGGTACTGATCTGAAGGTTACAAATCAGTGTTAGCAAAGTTAGGAAAGTTCGCACCTACCGAGCCCACAAATAATGAGAATCACCTGTACTTGTAGCATTAAATTGTATGCTATCAACTCACGACAAGCTTTTGTCAGGGACTGTTTTCTCGTGTCTTTAACTGCTGTGATTCTGAGTTGGGCAGGTTGAGAACTTTCTAGGAAAAGTAGTTAACAATATTGCTGATCGACATACATACCTGTACGGACTTTCTTATATAAAGGCAACTTAGGGAGCTTTGGAGGTAAAGGTCTTCGAAGAAGTAGTAGTTGCGGGTGGTTTCGCATTTTTATTAACGGTAAGTGCTGTTTCTCACAACTATTAAGACTTGAAAAGCTTTTGAATGCGTTTGAATTGTGGCTGAAAACTAATTCATTGGAATCTAGATTACGTCTTAATGAAAATCATTCCGTGTTAATACTGTGCTGAACCCATGAATTCCTATAAAAGAAAAAGAGGGTAAGAATGTAAGTTTTAAAAACTTTTATAGAGAATCTAGGTAAAAATGTAGATTGATAATGGATACAGAATTTTAAAATATATATGCTATTACCAATCATTCTAAAATTCCCCTTGTTAGTAAAAAGGTTCAGTCTTCCAGTGCTCTCGCCCAGTAAATACAGGACAGTAGAAAGGGTACTCGGGGTTTTTTTCCTATCTCCAAAACGTTATCAGTTTATAAATTTGGAAAAAAATTTTTAGTCAAAACATGAGAAAGTCCCCCTCCCTGCATGACAACCCCCAAAGACCCACAGTATCTAGTATCCGAGTTGTTTTCTTTCTGTAACAATGAGTTATTTTAAATTTCAACCCCTATCGTTAGACCATAACTATCCAATCCAAACATAAGATACAGTCTTCGGTGTAATGAGATTTTTCCAGGACGCCTGTTCCAATTAGTACT
Source organism: Sturnira hondurensis (assembly GCF_014824575.4). Classification (NCBI taxonomy): domain Eukaryota; kingdom Metazoa; phylum Chordata; class Mammalia; order Chiroptera; family Phyllostomidae; genus Sturnira; species Sturnira hondurensis. The sequence continues at coordinate 14,374,422 of NW_028082350.1, read as the reverse complement.
GTCTAGAAATGATGCCAGAAGACAGCCCCCAAGAATGTGCGCTTAGTTTTCAGGGCAACATTTAAGTGCCTACTGCATCGGTATTCCGTTGACAGTCTGGAAGGAAGCGCATCGGACAGAGCTGCAAACCGCGGCCGTTTCATCTCCCGAAAGGCGACCGCGCCCAGCAGCGCTCACGGTGCGCCCCCTGCCAGTGCGTCCCCTAGGAGGTCGGGGGTTTCTCCTCCGTGTGGTCTGCAGAGGTGCTTGGAAACATCGGACTCCTTAGCTATCCTTCGGGGCAGTCAACTGCTCCTCAAAACCGCCGACTCCTCCTCTTTTATCTCGCTCTTTTCCCGAGTTATTTAGTCAGCAAGATACTGGTCAAGGGAGCTCGCGGGTCCGCCCAAAAGAGCGCACCCAGTCGCCAGTCACCACCAGGGTGCAGTCTGCAGCCAGGGCGACGGGCGCCCGCAACCGGAAGCCGATGCACCCACCCTGCCCGTGGGGCGCGCAGGCGCTGGAGAGGGGGGCGGTCGCCAGGGGGAAGGGGGCGGGGCACGGCGCCGTGGGGCGGGGCGCCGTGGGGCGGGGCGGGCGCGTGCCCACCGGGTCAAGAGAGCCGGCCCCGCCCCAAAGCGCTGTGCTTAGCCCAGATGTGGGGCTGCCAGGGAGGCAGCGGGTAGTGGAGGCTGCGGGCGGTGGAGGCTGCGGGCGGTGGGAACTGGAGGACAAGCCGGCTCCACATGCAGCTGCTGTACGGAATCCCGTGGTGACAATTGTTATTACTATTTTATTCTTAATGACAGTGACCACTGTTACTTACTTTTCTTGATTACACCATGTGTAATTCGGGTACCAGGATCGGAGCCTGCATTTTCCAGTGAGGCACTTGCGCGTGGCCGGTCTGGTTGCTGATTTGGCAGTGTCCCCGGAAAATCCAACATTATGTTTTCTTTCTCTTCCTTTGATTCAAACTGTTTTGTCTTCTGACCCTTTTAAAGTTCTTGGATGAAAAGGAATTGTGTAGGAAGAGGGGAATTAGGATCGGAGCGGGACTTGAAAAGAAACCCATTTCTCACTGTCATAGTCATCTGTTTTGTGACTTGTCTCTTCTGTTATGGTGTTGAGGAACCTGTGCCACGTGTGGGTACAATGATCAATACCTCGCGTGTGTTGCATGGCTGTGTATGTTTCTCTGGAGACTGGAGAGAGAAAGCGCTTGAGAGAACTAAGTAGGTATGTATGCACCCGACTCAGGAAATAAAGTAGATGGAGCTTCCTTCCAGTACTTTTTTTTTTTTTTAAGTACAAGTTTTGAGACTTTAGAAACAGGTGTTGGAAGAGGAGAGATTTCTGTAGAAATTTTGGGATCTTTCAAAATTCACCCCCTAACCAAGCCTTCCTTTTTCTCCTTAAAAGCATGCATATATTTTAAAACAGTCAGTGAAGAAGTGAAAAAGTGTTTCATCAAACTCTGGGAAGTATTACACACATTATTCTCCTTTAGCGTGTGAGTGTGTGAGCGTGTGAGTCCCTGGTACTGCCACAGTGTTCCCATCCCATCGTCTCCTTCATTTTCTGGATCTATTATGCTTTGCCTGTGTTTACTTCATAGCTCGATTTAGCTTCTCAGACAGACAAAAAAGCTAACAATAGGCAAGTCTGATGGCTAGGTTTTGCCTCAAGTAATATTTGTGGTGCATATTTTGGAAGTGTGAGAAATGTTTATATTTTTAAGCAGGAAAACGTGTATGGTGCAGTATGTAAATTGAGTCAGGTGCCTATGCCCTTATTATGAACAGAACCACCGCTCGTTAGAAAGAACTACTGGGATTCAGTCTTACTGATCGATGGTTGGCCTTTAAAACTTCTGTTTAATATTGCAGAGTCAGAAATCAAGGCTTAGCCATTTTTTTTAATGCTTTGTCACACATGGAATCAGGCCAACAGGCTTTATTCCCTGCAGGTGTCCTTTAGCAAGTACCAGGCACAATCTTGGGCCATTTAATATGTAACCTCCTGAGGTGTGGATATTTTGTCTTCTACTACTTATTCTGTTAGACCAATGAGATAGCTATCATGCAAATCCATGGCTTGGTGTGTTTTTTTATGTGCATGCCAGTTATTCTAACACAACATGCTTCATCTATGGCAATAATGTACAAAGACTGGATTTGTAAGGCACAGATCACATTCCATATGGATTGCTTTATTATTTTAGAGTAGTTTATTGTTATTACTTTTGAAAATATTACTACCTCAATGTCCTTTTCCCCTTAAAAAAATCTTGTCTCTTTAAATAATACAGCTCTCTCTTTGATTTCAAGGGTGTACTGTACCCAACGCACATTACAGCCTATTTGTTTGTCCCATTAACTTTGTAGTTGGGCAGAACCCAGTAATCAGTTTTGTCAAACTGAACCACAACACTTTCCATCTTTAGCAGCTTGTATTTAGGAGGCTGGGGAAATCTGAGGATATAGGGTCTGTGTTTTTGTTTGTACTCTGTGGCTAAAATGAGACAAAAGCTTCATGCAACAGCCGCCCGGGGCACCCTGCAAGTAACGCTCTGGCTTTTCCTGAATAATGGGGAGTAACTGGGGCATCTCAGATTCGCTGCCGGTGGAAGGACACAGCTCTGTTGGAAAGGCGTAGAGATTGTTGCTAGACATCTTCACTGTCTTCCATGTAGCACTCCTCTTGGTTTGCTTGCTTGCTTGTTTGTTTTAAAACAGAACAGAGATTTACTAAGCAGTTTAGTCAGTGTGGATTTCATCTAAATTGTCTGGTATGGATATAGCTGGAGCAGTTTGTGTTTCGATGCTCATATTAGTTTTTAAAAGTTCTTTTTTAAAATGAGTAGTTCTTTTTGACTGTACACCAGGTAAACTTTTGAGTCCTCACAATAATCCAGGGCAGTAAATGCTTTTGAGAGAGAGCTCTTTTCTTGGTCTGACTGTACCTGATTGTTTAATTGTGTATCTTCACTTTTCACCAGCAGGAAAGCAAAAATGTGTGCTTTTATTTTGTGTGTTTCGTTCTGCTGCGTGAAGATCAATTTTATATTTTCTTAAAAGTTATATAAAGTATAATTTGAAGCTGCTTTCCTTTTTAACTCTCATACCTCGCTGCAAAGACAAAAGTTTTGTTTCTGTTCTTAATTATTTTTTTGCAAGTTACTTAGTTATTTCTTTTTGTCTTTCAAGATGATAATTATTTCCTTTCCTTTGTTTGAACTAGAGAATTATCCTGGCATTCCTTCTCAAAAGAAATCCTTACTGTCAAGGAAATGTCATGCAACCTGCGTCATAGATTTAAAAAAAAAAAACAAAACCTCCAAACATAATAGAAGGGCAAATTTCTATCTGCTTTTAAAAGCATACTCATGAGTTCAGTCCCTCATTCCAGAATGATTTAATTGCAGACCAACTATGCCTAAGGTACTTTGCTAGGTGCTAAACCTTAAACTAATAAAACTTACAAAGATTCATTTGAGGTTTTATAATTTTAGACATTGGAGTGAAATTCTAAATCATTTTCAGAGGCTTTTCTTATTTAGAATTATAACTGTTGAGTTTTTTTTTACAATGTTAATGTTTTCTCATGTCCCTTCATTAGACTAGTGTTGCCTATTCGCATTACCCCAAATACTTAGAAACAACTCTGTATTTCCTTAGCTTCAGCAATCTTACTAGACTTTTACTCTGCACCTAACTGACACTAGGTATCTTTTTGGTGTGACTGTGTCCACCAAAAAGAAAAGGTAAAAATACTTGTTTCCTTAACTTGAGGTTGACTGTGAGTGAAGAATTATCAGTGCTCGGAAGGCACTGTGCTAAGGGTCGATTTTATACTTAATCTCACCCCACAATGCTCATGCTCACTGAAAATTCTAGTATCTGCATCAAATGTCAATCAAAGCCAGCACCGCACAGCACAGCTGGGCCATCTTCAGGTCCTTCCCTGCCACTCGTTAGCTCTGGGCCCTTGGGCTACCCGCTCAACCTCCATAAGCCCCTATGGTTTTCTCACCTGTACGATTGGGTAGAACGGGACCTAACTCGGGGTGCTGTAAGGACCGAAAGAGATCATCTACGTCAAGGACTTAGTTTGTGCCAGGTAGAGGCAAGTTTTCATTAGATGCTAGTTGTTGGAGAACAGCTAGCTTAGGTTGCCTGTCTGCATTGTCCTGCTTTATGTGACTGTAGTTGACATTCAAACCAAAGTGCTTGGTTTGGAGGCCTGGAGGGCCTACCCTGGGCATTTATCTATGAAGTACTGCACTTGGCTGATGATGCCGGTACGTCGGAGAACCTAGTCTGCTGCTCTCAGGTTATGAAACAAGGGCTGCCTTCCATCTGGGCAGGTTTCTGCCTTCTGCACCTGGTCCTTACATGTGCTGGGCTGCAGACGACCTATGAGACAGCTGGTGCCTGGAAGAGTCCAAGCACAGCGACGCAGGTAAGGGGGCCTCGACTTGTCCTTCACATGCATCGAGCTCGTGAGCTGCTGTTAGCATTTCCTGAGCTGGACTGAATCCATGATGCATTTCGACCAGCCACCCAAGGGTGGAAGCTGTCTTGTTCTCAGCACCCTTGAGGCAGCTGGTGAGCCTCACAGAGGTGGACGATGTGCCCCTCCTTTGCCTGGCTGGAGGGGAAGGTGCTCCGAAACCACATCATCTTTCTCAGGTGCATGCCAGACTTCGGGAGAGTAATCTGCTGAGTCCTTGGGACCGGCTAGGATTTAGTCCTGAATTCACGAGGGACATGTGTCATGCCCTTAGGATGTACGAACTGCATGCCTTCTGTTCAGTCCTCCGAGATGACCTGTATTATTTAGAGCCGTGGGTGAGCAGAGACACTTTGTACTGACATGGCTTAAACAGCAAATATGGTGGATCTGCCCTTCAAACCCATTGTTCTGCTTTGTGCCCACCGTCCTGGTTAGTTATGTGTTTTATCCTTAAGTGAAGCTAAGACTCTGTGGGGACTGAGAGTAGGGAAGAGCTCAGATCACTGGGACAGGAAACGGTGCATTCCGTTCCCCGTTCCCCTTGGTCAGGAACTTGCGTTTCTTCTACCTCAGTGGGACAAGTAAAACCTCAAATTACATTCCAGTATCACACAATGAGGTCAGTATGCCTCTGACAGTCCTTCCAGATCTACAGCCACCTCAGTCCCCCGACCTGTGTGTTTTGACAGCAGGTGTCCTATCAGGGTTGAAATGCATTAAGTTTTAATCCATTGCTTCTCTCCTCCACCTGTCCCAGGTGCCTCCTCCTGAGGGGAGAAGGCACCTTCATTCGCTCTGCCACCTAGTCGAGGTGAAGGAGCATGCTCCAAGGGGAGAGGCTGTGGTGTCCAACTCTGTCAGGAGCCCTGGGGAAGACAGGTTACGGGGCTTCATTCTTCCCTCCGCCGCAATTCCAAGCAGAGCAGGTACACCTTTACCTGTTTGGCATATTAATATGGTTCTGTTCAAGACTCGCTTCAAAGAAAAGATTCTGCAAACTTACAAGGGATTTGCATGCCAACCACCAAAGATGAGGGGACTTCACCTGTGACCCTGTTTCTCACTGGATGGTACCTTGCCCTGCATGAACCCTGGAGCCCTAGCATGCTGTTGCAGATGGGGTGCCTTCCTTGGGCCCAAGGGCACCATGAACCCCATCACTTCCCAACCCACCCAGAATCAGCACCATAAAGAGACGTCCATAGCCACATCTTCTTTCAGCAAAGGCTAAGAAAACCGGTACATTCCCTTCTTTCCTGCTTCTTCCACTTCCCAACCCGGACTCCAGAGCATTGAAAAGGACTGGTTCCAGAGGATTTGTGACCTGGCGTATCCCTCCACCCAGGCGATGCTACCTGGGAGGGGAAAAAGCACCTCATTGGCATACTGACTGTGGTTATTTTTAGTGTGCGGTTGCGAACCACCTGACATCTTGAAGGTAAGAGGGAGGTGTCCCTGATCAGTGAGGAGCTGAAGCGGTAGACCACTGTGATTCAAAGTGGAACTAGGGGCGGGACAAACCCAGCTGGCCACCAGGGGCTCAGTGGAAAGTATTTCCTTAGGAACCAGAAGGGCCGGTTTTGCTAATCGTGTGCTGGGAGTGGCGGAGACAAGCTGCGGTGAAGGAGAGCAGCCGTGAGTTTCAGACCCGCACCTGAGGGCTAGACCCAGTGCCGGGTGTTTCTTCCTACATGTATGTCCCTTACGTGTGCTTATTTTCAATGGGAAGAAAGTCATTTTCACAGAGAAACGTTTTCTGAAAGGTGTAGAAGTACTGGACCATCGAATGTGTTAAGATTTCCTACAGGAGAGGAGGTGTGGCTTTTAAGAGGTCAAAATTTTCCTTCTGAGTTACTGGTGTTTTCTGGCTGGAGGATGAAGGAACCACGGGGGAGGCGGGGGAGGGGTGGTTCTGGCTGAAATGGAAGCGAGGACTTTTCCTCCTGCTTGACCTCCAAACTGTCCCCAAATCATCTCTGCCCTTTAGAAATCTCACACCAAGCTCAACAGGCACCTTTCTCCCTGGGAAGAGAGAAGGGGCAGCTTTCCGAGGGGGTCCGCAGGGAAGGGAAGTCACTGAGCCCCAGTCACAGGTGGAACCGGGACCCTGTCTCCCGAAACAGCAAACTTCCCTGTGCAGTGGTTGGTCTACAGTGTGGTTTTAAAAAGAACGGGTGTGTTTCCTGAGTGTGTGACCATGAAGTGTATAGTGTGTAGAAGAACTGTCCTCACGCAGTCACTGGGATTGCTCCACCCTAAATTCCCAAAGGAAGATCCGAGAGAATGGCTTGGGATTGTTGTCATTGGTGTCATCAACTTAAAAAAGTGTCTAAAGCTGACCTGGGACTAAATCGGGATGATCTATCCCCATCTGGCTGAGCTCTGTGAACCTGTCTCCTCACTGTTAAGGCTCTTTCAATATGTAGGCTGGATGGTTCTATTGCCAGTTTTCATTTATGGACTATTGATCAATTAGCAATAAGTAACTACGTGTGTTTATATTTTTTCACATGCACCAGTCTGAGGCTAAAGGTATTTAGAAAGCTATTTGATTGCCTAGTACTAGACTGGGTAATAAATATTTGTTGAATGGATGAATGAATCTGTACTGGGACCTCCCACAAACTTTGGTAAAACAGGCTTTGAACTAATGGAATCATTCTTGCCTTGCAACATCTTTAAGTAGGAATTACACAAATTCCTATCTCTCTTCTGAATTAACATTAGGCATCCAATATTTACCATGCCAAATATTTCCCCCCATTTTTAGCTGGTGATGACAGTGAAGATAACCATTGCGTAAGTCAAGCTGTTTCAACATTTTGTGCGACTTATCAACCATTCAGTATCATTCTTCTTATTCAACTCGTCAACCCGAAGGCACCAGTAACATTATTTTCTCACAATTTTTAAGTTTTTAAATAATTTCCATTGTAACGGTGTGCCTTCAACATTCTTGAGTGTTTGCACTGCTGGCACGTGCTGAGGTTAATAATGTCCGAAACCTGCAGCGCCTTCCGTATTTCTGCACAAACACAGCAGACGTGCCACAACCCAGAAGGTGTCAGTGAGTGACCTCTGGATGAGTCAGTTACAGAGTAACCAACATGACACTTAAGTTTTTAAAATTCATTGCCAATACAGCCTTGGCTGGGTGGCTCAGTTGGTTGGAGCATTGTCCCGTACACCAAAATGTTGCAGGTTCAATCCCCAGTCAGGACACACCCTTACGTTGTGAGTTTAATCTCCAGTCAGGGCACATGTGGGAAGCAACCAATCAATGTTTCCCTCACATATCCATGTTTTTCTCTCTCTCTCTCCCCCACCCCCTTCCTCTCTTTCTAAAATCAATAAAACATATCCACGGGTGAGGATTAAAATTGTTCTCAATTCATTGCCAATTTATAAAAAAACCGGAGGAGTTCACATGGAAATGCAGATTTCTGATTTCTCTTAAACAATTGCACCTGCATTCCTTCTGCTGCTCCCTTTGGACAAGATGGGTTTTCCCGCCTGCCAGAGTCCCTGCCCCTTAAACTGGGCTCATTTCAGGCAGTTCAGTTACCAGCCTGGTCCTTGTGGGCGTTCGGGATGGACTCATCACGCCCCAGGCAGGAACGTGGCCTAGAGATTTAAACGACCGTGTGAGCTCACTTACGCCACCTCCCAGGGCAGGCAGACTTGGCGTACTTAGTCTGAAGCATGGTTTTCTACCTCTGGACACTATACAATGTGACAGTTTGTGAATTCAGTGGCTGCGGTAAATCCGGGACCAAAAGCAGTGTTGGAGAGGCCGTACTGCATTCATTCTGGTGCTTGCTTCTTGCTTGATTCTTAATTTTATAAAAGAATTGCATTTTTTTATTTGACCATCATCTCTTGCTCTAAATAGGACAGAGCCGTGAGAAGGCAGATCAGCTGGCAAAGCGTCCTTCTCCCTCCCGGTTTGCACTCCTCTTCCTGGAGTTCATCGGGGACAGGGAGCCCTTTGTAGGGTGAACCCGTCACAGTGTGAGGGGCAGAGAGGGCCCTCTGGAGGGGTGACAGGAAGTACGCACGTACTCCAGTGAAGCCATGTGACCCCCTGGGCCTGTATTTCTCACATTTCCTAGCCACCATATCACTCACCTAAAAGAAGACCTGCACTTGCTGATCAACAAGCACCAGCCTTCCTCCACGAATAGTACACCGCCGAAGGCAAACGGGAAGCGTCACTGAGGTTCAGCCCTGATCGCTTTGGGTGGGAAGCAAAGCGGCAGGATGCACCAGGTCACGGGCTAGCCTGTGAGCTCCACAGGAACAGACCGTGTGTCTTACCCACCACTTGTTCTCCGTGGTGGGCTGAGTGCCTTGTGGAAAGTGGGGTGAGTGGGGAAAATAGTGAACGGATGAGTTCGGGTGTGCCGATTGCTGTAGGACACTGGGATCCTTGAGACTGGCGGGTGGAAGCTGTCTTACGCCCTGGTGCTTAGTTCCCATTATGAGCACCAGCTGCGCAGCTCAAGGGACTTCACTGTGAGCCACGGTTTCTTTTCCCTGGATGCGATTCTTCTCAAAGTGGATAGAATTTGGAGTGCCCGTGCCTTCTCCTTTATTGCTACTTGAACTTTCTTGGGTGCAGAAAAAAGGGGGTAAAATATAATTTCTTTACTATCTAACATAATCTAAAAATCATCTAAAATGTAACATATCATCTAAATCTACTTTATTTTCGTTCACATCAAAATTTTGACTGAGTTGGCCCCTCTTCATGTTAGGTGTCAGCCCTTGAACTTGCGCTCATTAGCTTCGAAGTGCTTTCTCCCAGCCTTGGCTCTCTCCAATAGCTCGATTCATCTTGTGCTGCTGCACACAGTCCTGTGGCTTCTGCCTCAGCCCCAGCTGCAGCTCCAGTTCCACAGTTTGCACTGTGCACAGGCCAGCTCTCCCTCACCCTCGCCATGATGCCTCAGGGTCACTGTGGCTCATCCTCCTCTTTCCTAAATGCTGTGTGTCTGTCTATGCAGGACATCCCTCTTCCCCGAACTCCTTGTGTAATTAACCTCCATCGCCCTTGACTCATCTTTCTCATTCATCCTCTCTCATGTCAAGCTCTGGGGCATGTCTTCTGTTTCTTTTTCCCAGGCTTGGCGGTGACCACCGCCTACCTCGTCCACAGGCAGGGCTTCCTAACCCTTCCCATTTCCAGTCGCTTCCCAGTCCATCCCATTTCTCTGCCAACAGACTGATCTAAAATGATCTATGTCATTGTTGGCTCTGTCCTGCACGAGGTCCCTGGGATGCTCTTTACCTGTGTTGGTTTTGTGTCTTCCTGGGCACTTCGTTACACACAAGAAACACTTGCTTAATAAGTGAGCCTTTGGAATTAGGAAACTGGAATTAGGAAACTGTTGTAGGGATTCACAGAAGCTAAGCCAACTGTCCTTTGGCCCAGTACCCAGAGGCTGACAGCTGATTCATGCATCTATTTAAAAAATGGAGAACTTGACCAGACATATTTTCATACTGCAGCTGCAAATGAACAGCAAAAAATGAAAACTTGTCATCTGGGCCTCCATTTTCTTAAAAAAGAGCAAATGCTACCTGCCTTGTGGGCTTGTTGCATGTGTTAAACGTGATGTTGTCAAGGCCCCAGGCCTGGGGCACAAGTAAACAAAAATAGATTCCAATTGAATCTTAGGAAAGAGGTGGACTGAGTGAATTTGAACTGACATAATGAACAATTTAGGTATTTTATATGTCACAGTCGACAAATTCAGGGTCAATAAAATTTGGCAGTAAGACCATTGTTAAGTGTGTTAGCATGATTAGCTCATTTATTCTCTCTCTTTTTTTAAAGATTTTATTTACTTTTAGAAAGGAAGAGCGGGAGAAAGAGAAGGAGAGAAACATCAATGTGTGTGAGATACAGTGACTGGTTGCCTCTCACACGCACCCAACTGGGGACCTGGCCCACAACCCAGGCATGTGCCTGACTGGGAATCGAACCAGTGACCTTTCTGTTTGCAGGCCAGTGCTCAAGCCACTGAGCCACACCAGCCATGGCATATCTCATTTATTCTCCAAATAAACCTGTGATACAAGTAGCAGCGAGCTTTCCAATTTACATGTAAATTCAGCCGAGAAAAGTGAAAACGCCTTCCTCACACAAGATCCACTAACCTTCCGGAACCCAGGCTTTTCTCTGCGAGGTCTAAGTTCATGTCCTGTGCTTCTCCCAAGTACCATGCTCCTCGAATATTTTCCCGATTGTTTCTTTTTTACTCCATATTTTTAGGTTTGTGATTTTAAAAGGCCTATGACTTTCCATTTCAGTATTTGATTCACACTCCTCGTCGTGTTTTGTTTTCTATTTGCTTATTGAGAAATCTTTGCTTTTGCATTTGTATTCTGGGCGGGCGGGACCATCTCAGACACTCTGTCGGCAGCTGCAGCAGCCTGTTGCTTACAGACTCGCAGGAAGCCTTGTTCCCATGGTGGGGAGTTCAGGTGAGTGGGTCCAGTCACACCAGCCTGCATCTGTTGTGAGGCCTGTTGGTGTAAATGGGTGAAGAAGTGTCAGTGAATATGTAGGGGGTTGCTATAAACGAAAAGTATACAAATCCTCTACCTTTGAAATAGTCAGAGCCTGCATGATGTGCTGAATTCAACTTTTTACGACTTAGAAATACCGCAGAGATGACATTGTCTATGGACTTGGCATCTTACGAAAATAATATTTGCAGCTATGAACAGCCCCCTACCTGGTGATCACAGCAAGGATCAGCCTTTGTCACACTGCTGTGGGTCACACTGTTGCAGACAGGGGTGGTGACGCCGGCATCGCACAGAAGTGGCGTCCATCTCTGTGGGGCAGCGGCAGGTGCACCGTCCATCTGCGGGGGACCCGCCGTTCTTATTTCCGTGAATGTCATCCTCCTTCCCGACTCATTCTTCTTAGGTTTGCTCTCTTCATTTGTATGTTTTTCTCCCTCTGTCGAAGTTCTGATTGGGTTCAGCCACGCGCCCCCTGAGGCCGCTGAGCATCCTTTCAACCTGTGATTTGACCTCTGAGTAGCGTGCATGTCTCCCTTTTGTGTCTTCTTTGTCTGGAGCTTCTGTCCTTTCGCTGGGGCCGTGTTTCTTTGTCTCCCCATCTCGGCCACCCTGCTGGGTTTGTTTCTGTGTATCAGGCAGAACTGCTATGTCTCCTGTTCTTGGCAGAGTGGCCTGAGGTAGGGTCCTGCGGTCACCTGGTCACCTGAGCCAAGTGCTCCAGGAGTAGGTTGTACGTGCCATCCAGTTGTACTTGAGCCTTGATTGCCGTTGGCACATCAGTGGGAGGGGCTGGCCCGTAGGGTGATTGGCTGGGAGAACTGGCGGTGACTACAGTGCAGGGGAGTTAGTCCTTGTGCTGACCTCACAGAGCAAGATTTGCTTTGGCAGGGCTCCGGTGCCTGCCAAGTCTCCTCTCTCTGGATGTGGTTTGTGGAGGTGGCTGTGGGCGGCTCCGGTGTGGTCTGAAGCTCATCATCAGGTATGTTGGATCTGGGGCTGTTTCAGAGGGGCTCTGATGCAGGCCAAGGTCGGCCACTGAGTGCCTGGCCCAGGACCACCTGGTGTGAGGTACGAATGATGTGCAGGGGTTGCTGCCCGTGCTGGCCTCAGAGGCGTCTTGGAGAGGCTAAGCCGTGAACTGAGGTTGGCTGCCACGAGTGCTAGACTTGGAACCACTTGGCAAGGGGCACAGGGCGTGCTGAAGCCGAGTGCTGCGTGTTTCAGGTTTGTGGACCTTTGAGAGATTTTAGGAAAGTTTGTAGCCTAAGCAGAGATAAGACATTTGTATGGAATAGCCGCTAGAAATGGCTTGGGTGGGCCAGCAATTTGGCCGGGGTGTGGTCTCATGGAATCTTCCCAGTAGGCAAACAGTACCTCCAGGTGATGGGGACTCAGACTTGGTGCTGGCCTGCATGAGCAGGCTGGGTGAGTGGGGGGCTCAGCCAAGGAACGATACCCTCTGCCAGCACCTGTGTCTGGGAGAAAGCTGCTCCTCACTGAGTAAATCCACTTGTGGGCCCTTTAAGAGGACTGACCGCCTGGGCCTTGGGCCTCCCTCTGCTTCACTCAGCCACAATTCCCACCAGTTTTCACAGCCAGATATGGCGGCTTCTCTTCCAGGTACTGGAACCTTGGCTTGGGGAGCCTGTTGGGGAACTGGGACCCCCCGATTGTGAGTTTGATTTGCATTTTTCTAAAAACTAATTGCATCTTTTCACGTGTCTGTATGTCCTCTTTGGAAAAATGACTCTTCAGGTCCTTTGCCTGATTTCTCATTGAATTGTTTGGGTTTGTTGTTGCTCAGTTGTATGAGTTCTTTACAGATTTTGAAGATTAACCCCTTACTGGAAGTATCATTTGCAAAAGTCTTCCTCCATTCAGTTGGTTGCCTTTCGGTTGTGTTCAGAGTTTCCTTTGCTGTTCAGAAGCTCTTAGTTGGAAGCATTCGCTTTTGTTTACCTTTCTCTTGAGTCAAATTTACAGAAGCACCTCTAAGACCAGTGTCCAGAAGCTTAATGTGTATGCTTTATTTTTGTATTTTATTTCATTTTAAATTTCAAAATCTAATTGGCCTTATTAAACAACTCATGAATTGGTTAACACCCCATCTAGCAAAGAGAAGGGGGCCCTTCCTGTTTGTATTTTATTGAAGTCTTACATTCCAGTCTTTAGTCCATTTTGAGTTAATTTCTGTGTATGATGTAGAGTTTTGTCCAGTTATTTTTTAATCGATTTTAATCTATTTTGAATTTGTTCTTATATATGTTAGAAGATGGCAGTTTAAACAGATGGATTTATTTTTTGTGTGTATCCTTCCATTTTAAAAATATCATTTATTGAATAGATTGTGTTTACCTCATTGTTCCTATCTCCTTTATCACATATCAATTGACCATATGGGTGTGGGTTTATTTCTGGGCTCTTTACTCTGTTCCATTGGTCTGAGTGTCTGTTTTTATGCCAGTATCATACTGTTTTGATGATAGCTGTCTGGTTTTTCCAACACTATTTATTAAAGAGACTTTTCTTCATATATTGTTGGCTTCTTTCTTGTAACTTAGTTGCCTATATATGTGTTGGGTTTATTTTGATTCTGTTGGTCTGTGTGTCTGTTTTCCTGCCAATACCATACTGTTTTGATTACTATAACTTTGGAGTATAGTTTGAGATCAGGGTTGATGACACCTCCAGAATTTTTTTCTCAGGATTGAAGGAAGGATTCTTGATCAGAGCCAGCTTCAAGCATGTATGACCCATGCAGTGTCACAGGTTGTGTGCTCAAAAGGTCTCTACACTTGGCTCAATGCTGTGCTGTCACCATCTAAACATTCTTAGTCATTTATGAACACGGGAGTCCTCATTCTGGTTTTGCACTGGGATCCACAAGGTATGTAGCTTAATTCTAGGAGAATGATTCTGATGGACAGAAGTGGGGAGTGGGGAGAGCTGGCAACAAGAGAGATCCCATGATTCTGATAGGCATAATGAGAAGTGTGTGGGTGTGTGAGCGGGTGTAACAGACCAGCTCAAAAACACCAAGGGACTTACGTTGTGGGAATGAAGCTTGGAAGATGAATCCAGGCAACCTTTGGATACTATCCTGGAAGTGGTGAGTGATCTCAGATGAGGAGTGAGCAGGAGATTAGTAGGAAGTGTATCCTTGTGGGAAGTAGTGTGGTGGTAATGTGCAGGCTGTATTTAGGAGCAGCGAGGTAGGAAGTCGAGAATCACGAAGCTGATCCGAAGCCCAGGGGTAGTGTAATCAGGGCTTAAATAATGTAGGAGAGGCCTAGAAAGCAGAGCACTGGGAAAGATTGTGAAGGGAAAGTGGATGCAACTTTGACCACATGTGGGGTGGAGACAAGGCCAGGAGGCTGGGAGTTCTCCGGCAGCCCTGGGCCAGCCGGGCGCTCCTGGCTGCACTCGGGAAGCACGAGATGGCGTGCAGCGGGCTTACGTGTCACAGGAATAGTGTGTTTAATTTTAGGAATTTAGCAGGACAGCAGGAGTTCAAAATAAAATGGTTCACTTTGCAATTAAAGAACAATAATTGCTCATGGAGACAGGAGCTGGAGCAGAGGAAGGATGGCTCTCTGTCGAGTGTTGCGCAGAGGCAAGGGCGTTGAAGAGGGAGCCAAGGCTTTTCGGTCACGGCCTCAGAAGAGCAACGAGAAGAGCAGCCCCGCAAAGACTGTGGGAACCGGGGAAACTGGGTAGCATTTCCTACATTCATCATGTCTCTTCTGCAAACTCAGTTCCGCATTTGGATGGTACACCCACTTTCCGTGCAGATGTGAGGTCATCGCCTTTGACTCCTCCTCCTGTACTCAACCCTTGTCTTCCCTGGCACCCAGTCAAGCTCTCGCACATTCTTTCTGCCTCTGCCAAGGGTCCCTTGAATCTGCCCGCATCTCTTTGTCCCCACCACTGCTTGTCCTCACTTTAAGGCCTCTGGAACAGTCTGATCCTCTTCCCTCCCACATTCCAACGCTCGCCATCTCACTTCCCTTTGGAAGCAGGGTTTTTCTAAAACACAGCCTGATTGTGTCACTTTCTGGTGAAGTCCCTGTCAGGAATGGTGGCGCCCTCAAAAGATACTGAAGCATTAACCCCAGTGCCTGTGCGTGTTACCTTATTTAAACATGGGGTGTTTGCAGATGATCACAGCAAGATGGGCTCATTAGGATGGGCCCTAATTCTCTAGGACTGTCTCCTTGTAAATAGGGGATACAGCCAAGGATGCTGAAGTTTGCTGGCAAACCACCAGAAGCCAGGGGAGAGGAATGACAGGGACTCCCCCTCTCAGCCCTCAGAAGGAGCCAGCCCTGCTGACGTCTCGGTTTTGGGTCCAGTCTGTAATCTGCAGAACCACGAGACCCTACGTTAATGTTTCATAAACTTATTTTAAACAACTTGCTGGCTGGCTCTTTATTCCCAGCAGCCCCGGGGAATGAATGCAGACCCTAGGCAGCCCCGTCCTCCTCCCCACCCTGCCTGGGGCTTTCAGAGCACAGTCCAAATTCCTTAGCACGGCTCCAAGACCCACCACGATCTGGTCTCTGCTAAAGTCTCCAGCCTTTTCCTCTTTGTTTTGTGCCCCCTCCCACTTCCTCACTCCCCCCACCCCCACCTTACACTCTGTACTGCGGGAGTGGTCTGCTTGGCCTGGGTCTTTATGTACTTACCTGCTTTCCCTCACCTCTGGTCCTTTGCACATGCCGTTCCCTAGCGGTTAGAGTACATTCCTGCCTTTCCTTTCCATCTCGTCCTTCAAAAGTCGCAGCTTAGTCTTCTTCGTTCATTTATTCAATACGCACAGTTGACAGTTATGATTATATTCATTTCAGGCCTACAGCAAAGTGGTTAGACATTTACGTAACTTACAAAGTGATCCCCTGGTAAGTCAAGTATCTATCAGGCACCATACATAGTTATCACAATATTATCGACCGTATTCCCTATGCTTTGCTTTATATCTCTGTGAATAGTTCATAACTGCCAATTTGTGCTTCTCAATTCCCTCAGCTTTTCCACCCAAACCCCAAACCCCTCCCCTCCGGCAACCATATGTTTGTTCCCTGTATCTGTGAGTCTTTTCTGTTTCGTTTGTTCATTTACTTTGTTTCCTAGATTCTACATAAGTGAAATCTTATGCATTTGTCTTCATCTGCCTGACTTATTTCACTTAGCATAATAACCTCTAGGTCCATCCATGTTTTTGCAAATGGTTAGGTTTAATTCTTTTTATGGCCAAGTAATATTCCACTTTATATATACACCACTTCTTCTTTATCCAGTCATCTATCAATGGCTGCTTCCATATCTTGGCCATTGTAAATAATGTTGCACTCAACACAGGGGTGCATATATCTTTTTAAATTTGTGTTTTGGATTGCTCTGGATAAACACCCAGTAGTTCTACTTTTCATTTTTGAGGAACCTCCATTCTGTCATGCTACCTGATTCTCAAACTATACTACAAGTCTATAGTAATCAAAACAGCATGGTACTGATCTAAAAACAGACACATAAATCAATGGAGAGAGCCCGGCAATAAACTTACACCTGTATGGTCAATTAATCTGTGACAAAGGAGGCAACTATATAATGGGGCAAAGACCGTGTCTTTAATAAATGTGTTGGGAATATTCAACAAATAGTATTGAAATGCCAGGTACAGTGCTTAGAAGTAACACAACAAAGAGAGCCTTCTCTTCGTGGGATTCCCAGGCTAGCAGGGGAGACCAGTAATGTCAGCAGAATGTCGAAGGCTGTGACATCACGGAGTGTGAAGTGTGCTTGAGGACGCACAGCAGCACAGCCCCCCCAAGCCTGTGATGAGAGAGCCCAGCAAGAAGCAGTTCCGATCACACCAGTTCGGACACTCAGCCAAGCTCAGAACCCTGGGCCGTGGCGTGTCCCCCTGAAGGCAGGGGTGCCGGTGGTGGGGGTGAGGAACAGAGGAGGACTGGGGCAAACTGGACGTAAAAAGCAGGGAAGTCTTTTTCACCTCGTACTGCCCCCCACCTTGCTATAAAAAAGGAGGGCTGATTGCTGAGAGGAGGGGAGTGTGAGGAGATTGAACGGTAATGGGAAAAATATAATAAAGGTTATTTTAAAAGGAAGACCCAGGGAAAAAGAGTTTTTGGCTATTAAAATCACATTTGAAATAGAACATCCAGTAAGAAGTTTTGAAGGAAAAGTAGAAAATCCTCAACAGGAAGGCCAAAAGGCAGAAAACAGGAAGAAAAAATGAATGAAAATCAGGGGACCAGTCCCGAAGGCCCAACAAATAAATTTAATCCCAAGAAAACAGAAAACAGAAAACAGAGGGAAGGTGGGGGTGGTAGGGAGAGAGGGAGAGGGACTCTGACTTCCCAGAACCAAGATATTTCACTTTCCAGATTGAGAGATCACCGAATCCCTGGCCCAATGGTTGAAAACAGAGACGTATAAAGTTTCAGAATGCCAAGCATAAAGAGAAAATTCTAAATACTTCTGGAAATTTTTCAAATTGACAGGCAAAGGGCCATAAAGCAGCATGGCATCAGACGTCTTGATAGCAGCCGTGGAAGCTACAACATACCTAACAATGCTTTCAGAATTTCTAGAGAAAGGATGTCCAGTATGGACTTCCAAGACTATATGTGTTTTCCGTTTTAAACTGTCTTGAACATGTTATGCCCCAAGAAATCTTCCCCAGAAATCTGCTGGAGGATGCGCTTGTTAACTCGGAAGTGGACCGAGAAAGTTGCATCACTGTGGTCCAGAAACAGGAGGTCCCATCGGAGGGAGGAGAAGGGGGTTCCCGGGATGATGGTGAAGGGAAGTTTCTAGGTGGCTTTTGGGCAGCAGGGCCCAGCAGGAGGATGAAGGATTATAGGAAGGACCCTTCCAAAAGGAGAAAAAGAAGACATGCGTTCATTTCTTAATTTTTTAAAATGTTTATTTCTGTTGGAGTGTTTGATACAGAATTAGTAGCAGGTACACAGAAAACTAGCCAAGGAAAACAGATGCGATAATAAAATGTAAACATAGGGCCTGTTGTAACTCAGCTGTGTGTACGTACACGGGCCGTGTAGAAGCTGGATGTAAATTGAACTGGAAAGAGGTAATAACCTGTTTTAGAGGGTGGTGGGAGGGTCAGTGTGTGTGTGTTGGCAGAGTGTGAAGTAAAAAATCTGATCATGAACAATCAGCATAGTCTAAGTACAACATTTGAAAATATGGCCCTGGCTGGTGTAGCTCAGTAGATTGAGTGCGGGCCTGCGAACCACACAATTGCTGTTCGATTCCCAGTCAGGGCACATGCCTGGGGTGCAGGCCAGTTCCCCGCAGGGGACTCACGAGAGGCAACCATACATTGATATTTCTCTCCTCCTCTCCTCTCTAAAGATAAATAAATAAATAAATATATTTTTAAAAAAAATATGGAGTAGCCAGAGACATAGCGGAAACTCGACGATAGCTTTCTAGGGACCAGGAATTGGAGGTAGAGAGGGCGTGTTCTGGTGTGTCTCACCTGAGCCTTGAGGCGACGTGTGACTTCTGAAGCTATATGCATGTATAACTGCGATTTAAAATTTGAAGAAAACACACACCCACACAGAAACGTGTACACAGATGTGAATGGCAACACTATTTACAATCCAAAGAGGAGAAACAAATGCCTATCCATGAATGAATGGATGAATAAAATGTGGTCTACATTGTACCGATGATGGAACATTCTTCTTCTGTAGGGAAGCATTGCCACATGTGACAACATGGCTGAGCATTGAAAACAGTCTGCTTAGGGAAAAGAAGCTAGTCATGGAAGACTGCGTGTGTCATGGAAGACTGCGTGTGCATGGAAGACTGCGTGTGTCATGGAAGACTGTGTGTGCATGGAAGACTGCGTGTGCATGGAAGACTGCGTGTGTCATGGAAGACTGTGTGTGTCGTGGAAGACTGTGTGTGTCATGGAAGACTGTGTGTGTCATGGAAGACTGCGTGTGCATGGAAGACTGCGTGTGTCATGGAAGACTGCGTGTGCATGGAAGACTGCGTGTGTCATGGAAGACTGCGTGTGTCATGGAAGACTGCGTGTGTCATGGAAGACTGTGTGTGTCATGGAAGACTGTGTGTGTCATGGAAGACTGCGTGTGCATGGAAGACTGCGTGTGCATGGAAGACTGCGTGTGCATGGAAGACTGCGTGTGTCATGGAAGACTGCGCGTGTCATGGAAGACTGCGTGTGCATGGAAGACTGTGTGTGTCATGGAAGACTGCGTGTGTCATGGAAGACTGTGTGTGTCATGGAAGACTGCGTGTGCATGGAAGACTGCGTGTGTCATGGAAGACTGTGTGTGTCATGGAAGACTGCGTGTGCATGGAAGACTGCGTGTGTCATGGAAGACTGCGCGTTGTATGGCATGTTCGGCACTGGAGCACCTACGGGAGGCCACACAGATCCGTAGCTGGCAGCCAGGGAGGTGGGGGTGGATGGGGACTAACTGTGGAGGGGTAGGTTTCTTCTGGGAAAGATGAAAATACTCTATAATCATATAGTGTCATCCTTGCCCGATTCTGTTGATATACCAAACTCAGTGTTCAAAACACTGAGTTTTGAACAGTGAATTGTAAGGTATGAGAATCACACTATTATTTTAAAATTAAATCATACTGTTGTTGCGAGGAATCAACGCATTAATGTGTGTGAAGGGTCTAGTCCCGAGCTGGGGTAAATGCTAAAATGCAGATGAACGTGTGGATAGCACATACTATGTGCCAGGCACTCTTCGGAGTTTCCCACCTGTATCCATTCACCTACCAGTCGCAGCGACTGTGTGAAATAGACACTGTACTTTGCTCCATTTTCTAGGCAAGGAGACTGAGGCCGGGGGCATTCAGTGCTTTGCCCAAGGTCCCACAACAAGTGCAGCAGTCGGGCTGGGCCGTAGCCCTGCAGTCAGCGGGGCATCTCTCCTTTTAACCCTCCGCGGGGCGCCCCCCTGGGCACGCCTCCCAGAGCCCACATCTATGCTGGTGCGGCGTGGCTGTCCCCACGGGCACTGCACATCTGCCGTGGCTCTGAGGACCACGTGTCCGTGGCCTTGACCACGGTGGACCTTCCACAAAGGCAGGGACTGTGCTCGTCTCAGTCACGGTCCCTCCAGGCCCCCCTCCGTGTTGGAGGGTAAGCAGTAGCATGAAGCAGAAGTATTTTTCCTTTGTGTAAATCCTATGAGCAAATGAAGGGGAAGTTGTGGGAGCATAAGAGATGAAAGATTCTAGAAAAAATATGAGATCATGGATGGAGCAAAGCAGCTGAGGGAGCAGAAGACGTAAGGGTCCAATTATGATGGGGAACCATGGCCCTGGGGGAGAAGGTGGGGGAGAAGGAAGACCGCCTCCTTCGAGGCTGACGGAGAGGAGGAAATGAGAAACCTTGTGAGAGCAGAGGCAGCTAGATAAGGAAGCTCATACCAGATGCCTTGATCGTCTTGATAACTAAGGGGCAGGAATCTTGGGCCAGGGAAGGATGCAGGAGACGGAGTAGGAGACTGAGGCAAGAACTCCGGGGTCGCTTTAGTGTGTCGATGAATAAATATGATGGACCCAGGAAGAAAGCACATACGCACAAAATTATACATGCATTTTAGGGATCCGTGGACCCAGGGCTGAGAATCCCTGCTCTCAGTAATTCATGGACTCAAACACAAGTACTTCTGGGAAGTAATTTGAGGGCAAGCAGCCTGAATGCATGGCATGCGAGTCTGTTTCTGGGAGGTCAGTACCTGACGTGGGGCTGGGGAGCTGGGTCTCAGAGCAGTGGGAGGGTGAAGTGGGGGAGACAGTGGGTGGGGAGGGAAAGCAAAGTATCAGCCGGTGAAGGGCAGGTCATCAGGGGTGCACTGTCTGTAGGGAACACAAAAAAATAGTAAAACCGAAAGGGGGTCGGTCTTCAGACCATCATCATGATGCCCCGGCGATTCTAAACACTGCCGGTAGTAAGCTGCTCCTCCCTGCAAAAGCCTGAGGCCCAAACGGTCACCAGCCTCTGGGTAGACTTCTGCCTCGAGAGGCAGATGCAGAGATGAAGCCCGAGGAGGGAGTGGTGCAGGATGTGGGCGAGGCGGCGGCGGCGGCGGCACGGAGCCACAGCTGAGCTGGCTTGCTCTGGCAGAACCAGACTCCTTCAGCCCGGTGGGTGTGGGCAGCACGGCACGGTGCCTTTCATCTCCTGCCATCTAGACGTCATCCGAAATCCTCAGTCTCCTTTTGACTTGAAGCAGCCACCACTCATGACTGTGTTTCACCGTCTCCAAAGGTCAGCCCTGGCCAGCCCTGCACTTTGTCCCGCTGCCCATTTCTCCTCTTTCGTCTCACTGACCCTGTGCTCCTTGAGGGCAGTGACTGTGTCGTCTCTGAGTCACTGGGCCCTGCAGGTAGGCACCCAGGTGCAGTCTGACCCAGCAGCAAGGATCAGTTGATGCCTTGGGTCCAGATTTTTTTTTTTTAGGGAGATCCAAAGTCACTGCACAATTTTTTTTTATCCAAAGACCATCAAGACATTGTCCCTGGAGCCCTAAGTGATGACCACCTCCACCCATGTGGATACCACCTGAGATTAAGTAATTAGTCCCATCACAGCAGTGCGTGGGTGTTTCTCTGGTGTCCCCGAAGAACTGAGGTGCTTCTGGAAACCCCTCTGCGACCTATTCCTGGGGAGGAGTAATGCAACAGAGAAAACAGGGTTCAAGGACCAGCTTCCCTGGGGAGGCAGAAGAGGACTGACCATTCTCTGTGCGGCGAACCACTTCTGAAAGGGACCAAATCCCTGCCGTCTCTTCCTAGTCTTCCGTCTGTCCCCTGGGCGGCCCCTGTGGGCTTCTGACTGAGGAGCGGCCCACCACTGGCTAATGGACAACGTCAGCCAGAACAACTGGGGTTAACGTTTGAGGTCAGAAGCAGGATGGGTCTGGAGGAGAAATGGAAGAAGCAAGAGAAGTTCAAGGGCAGTCCCCCATGCAGCATGCCCATGGCCGGGCTCAGGCCCCTAGTCGAGACAGAAGCCAGTGGGAGGGTCAAGCATCTTGCCTCCCTGTCAGAGCTGCCTCCAACCTACAGGTCCTTGTCCCTCACCAGCAGACTGGCTGCGGGAGCTGCATGGTCCCCAGGCCACGTGGAGGCCATGCCTGAGTTCTGTCAACGGGACTCGGGGCCCCGCACACCCTCCGCCACTGCCGCCACAGTTGGGCTCTGAGCCCCTGAACGTTTCCATCTAAAGATGGGCCTTTGACCTCAAGACAAGCATCAGGGGTTTGGGCCTGAAACAGAGCTTTTTTTTTCGATGGCTCATTTTATGAAATGTGCCTTCGAAAAATAAACCTGGTCTCCGTGAAGGAACGTGGCTGCCCGTTTCACACAGCGGCTGCCCAAGCCATCCCCTGCTGCTCTTCATAGGAAACGTGTAAATAATTGAAATCCTTAATTGGGTTAAAGAGATCCTCAGCCTATGGTTGTTCTATAAATAAAAGAATGAGTAAATAATATAGTGACCTTGAGTTTCTAGCCCTCCTCCTTAAAGAGGTCGTTTTGTTTTGTTTGCACCAATAAGATCATTGATTGCGGATTCTTAAAAGAGGTTTGGTTTAGGCTGGCACGGGCTTGCGCGAGGAAACCCCTTTTTGTTTCAGGGGCACTGCCACTTTTTCGCTTGGCTCTTTCACTAGAAATGAATAATTTGCTTATCTCTGTTGTAAGTCGCCAGAAGCCTGGGCTTCACGTTCACAGCTGGAGTCAGAGAGAGAAGGCAAGGTGGCTGGCTGGCCTCTGTGTGTTATCTGAAATCAGGTTGAAGTAGCCCTGAGTCTAACAACTAGAGGACGGAGAAAAAAAAGGGGGAAGGAAGAGAAAAAATGCTTATGAAGAGGAAGTGGTAAGAGGCTTCTACATTTCAGTGAGACCTGTTCAGTCAGGTGATTTCTGTTGGGGAGGAGACAAGAAAAAAATTTAAGTAAAATGTCCTTATAAAGACAAAATCTATTTCTTTCTTGGCTGACGATTTGTCATTTTAGTCACTTCCTGCCTTGTGACCACACACTTGGGTTGACAAAGTTCTGCAAATCAGAAGGAAAGGAGTTTCTGGTCACAGGCCAGTACCACTGACGACGGTCTTCCTGCAAGGTAAATTTTCTGTGTCTTTTTGTCATTTCCAAGCATTTCGGGTGCTGTGCCTGTTGGGTGGCTCGGTGTCTGAGTTGTGGCGTTTTGTCTTCAGAGGGACTAGAGTTCTGAGCACTTGTTACCTGTGCCCTTGGGGAGCCCTGCCACCATTCAGTTGCTCAGCAATGCTGCGGCCACCTCCTGTGGCTGTCCAGAGTGGGACCCCTCCACTCTGGGGGTGGCTTCTCCAGTCACCCACTGCTATTGCCCCCCAAAACGGTGATTTGTTTTCTTGTTAAACTCAACCATGTTGTGATTGATGTTCACGGCTTCATTCCAGGGAGACTATTCACTGTGATTTTTTTTCCTGCGTTAAAACCATTTTCAGGAAAGTGCGTATCGATCATTTAGGTTGTGCCTAATGGGGGTGGTTTAATTTTAGCTCCTGTGGCTCTGTGTTTCTCAAAAATCCCCTTAACATCCCTTTAGTGGGTGTATTAACTTCTCGAGTCCCATATTAGTGTGTTGCTGGTTACCTGAGTGATTCTGGTACCCACAGTTTTTAATGGGTGTGCTCAGCGACCACATGGAATTGGAGGGCGCCCCTTCTCATGTACTCCCTCAAAATAAAAGCCATTTGTATCCCTTAACTGTACTTTTCCATAGATTTCCCTGAACTATTTGTTATGACCACACAAATGACTGTGACATTTTGGATGACAGTTTTCTGCCTACCAGAGAAATTCTTATGAGGTCGATAGGGGATCTTTATTCCAGGAACTTGGTTGAAACACAGACTTTTTGGGTCGTGTGGCATCAGCCTTTATTTAATTATGATCACGACAGGTGAGAAGCATAAAATCCACTCAGACTGGAAGTAGATTCCTACATTAGCACACTTTTAAAAACCCAATTTTTAAGACATCGATTATAGCAACTTGTTTTCTAAAATTATTCCCTCAGGACAACTTTTTTAAAAAAATCATTAAACAAAGGTGTTTTATCTGCACATGTTTTGACTTTATATAAGTTTATCCTAACTGATTTCTAGTCAATCAGATTGTGGAAGGAATATCTGCACAGGCAATTTTGAATGACAGCAACCATGTATATATAAAAGTGAATTTCTGGACATTGCAAAAGGTGGCCTTCGGTACTGGTTCTCATATCTCGCTTGGAAAAAAACGTGGAATTGGGAGAGGCATACTTGAACCCTCTGAGAGAACAGATTTAAAGATATGCTGGGTGTGGTTTTAGGTAAAAATGTTGATGAGAATAAAGTCAATGAGGGTGCAAAGGTGCGTCAGCATTCTCCTTACCCTGGGAGGGAGCAAAGGGCAACATGAAAAAGTTAACTCAAAGGAGTAAAAAGTCTCCCGATTTAAATCCAGTTGGGCTTGTTGAAGCAGCCATGTTTAAACGATTCCTCTTCATTCTCGCTCCCTGCCCATGGCGTCAGAGAAGAACCTTCTGGTCTTGCCCTGCAGACAAGCATGGCGGTGGGGGTGGAGTTGGGCCTGTGGGGACATTTCATTAGCCACCTCCAGGTTGCTTTTATTTTGCTTTGTCACATTTCAAATTGTGTCTCATTTGTAAATTATGCCTTGAAACAGCTGGTAGCTTGGGAAACAATTTTTGTGTTTTGACATCATTTATAATTCTCTTTCTAAACCTTTTGGGGAAGGGGAGGCTAATAGTCAGGGCTCTTCTTGGATCTATTTAAGTTAGAGAGAATGGGACAGGTAATAATAGCACTGGACATTTGTAGGTACTATGCACAGCCACTCTCCACACATGGCACCATTTAGTCCTCTCCTCTTTACAGACCCAGGGTGGGCTTGGATCTTTGCAGGCGTTGGCCCATGGATACCAGGTAGTTGGAAGGGGCGGGGGCAGCAGGTAGCCAGGATTGTGGGCTCCATGCTGCCTCTGTAAGCCTGTGTGTCTAGTCCAGGTCCTCTCTTCCACACTGGCGCAGTTTCTCCCCAGATGTAGGTAACTGAAGGCTTTTATTTCTGAAGCTGCTTGAAGAGACTGGGCACTCGGAGCTTTAAGAGGCAGGGAAGGAAACCAGAGGCGAAGGGAGAGGGAGGGAGGGAGACAGAGAGGCAGCAGGAGAGAGAATGAGAGAGGGGTGAGAGGGACAGAGAAAAGAGAAAGAGAAGACAAAAATATGGCAATAAACCCAGAAATATTTTTATTTTTGTAATAACAGCCACCACTGCAGGTTTTGTATCATAGTAGGATGAAGTCTTTTTCTTTAATTAAAGCATAATTTTACTGAAGAATTATGTGCCCTCACAAACTTGCTCAACCACTTCCCCCATCTTCTTTCTTGTCACTTCCTACTGACTCCCAGGCCCCTCACTTACACAGGTTCTGGGTACACAAGACCGCACTCCACCAGGAAGTCCTAGGCTCTTTCACTTTTTTTTTCTGCAACAGTTTTTCCAATTGCTTTCTTCTTTATTTGTAAACCCCCTGGTTATTTTTCAAGGCTCATGCCTAAGAAGCATGCCCTTAGGGAGGCCTTTTTCCTGCTAGACTCCACTCCTGCATTTCCTGCACGAAGTGTCTTCTATGTGTGCTTGCTGAAGCCTTCGACACTAGAATGAGGACAGCAGTACTAATGTCGCCTTCCTCTCAAGTCCTGAACTGCTGACAGCCTGAGCTCCTTCTCTCGTCTCTCCTAACACACAGTAGGTGCTAATGATACTTATCGAATTGCAGATTTGTTGCAAGTATTTTTTTCTCAGTTCTTTAGATATTCAGGGGAGCTTTTTCTTTGACTTCACTTATTAACTTAATATGTACTGAGTTCCCCCAGGGACTGCTATGGAGGGAGATGCAATAATAAAATAATATTTTGCATCCCACCATCCCTCCTTCCCCAAGCATTCTTCTTTATTTTAGCCTGAAAGCACTCAGTGGACACCGACATCGAGGAATTTAGGAAACTGTCCAGTGGCCACTGCAGACAGGGAAAATGACGATCTCCTTATTTTAGCTGAAGTACATTCACGGAGCTAGCAGCTAGCTACCCTTATCAAAACTAGGTCCTTGATAATGGGCTTCTCTGAAGACAAAGAACAAAGCACCAGATAGCACTAACTTTTACTCACTTGGAATTATTCTCAGAACATATTCAAAGCAACTTCTTGTCACCTGAAGAGTACAGGCCCCTCTCTACATAAAGGAGAGAGAGCAAACAAGTTTCTTCCCCAACTAATTTCTTCTTTTATTGTTCAAGTACCATTGTCTCCATTTCCCCTCTCCTCTCCCTGATGTCCCGCCCACCCCCACCTCCCACCCTCAGTCCTACCCCCTGTGGCTTTGTCCATGGGTCCTCTAAGCAAACAAGTTGTGGGGTGAGGCAAAATGATAACAAATTTCCTTATAGAATTATAGTTATGAAGTAAAAATGTATAAACTAAGACTACAATGGCATTGGACTTTGTGACTGATAGCAGACTTTATAGCAGGGTAACACCATTTAGATTAATCCAGTTGTCTTCCTGGGTTTTTTGTTTTTTGGTTTGTTTGGGGTTTTTTGGTCAGTGGTTGCCCTGCTCACCGATATCATCCAATGCAATGACGCCGGTCCATCTGCCTATGGAAGGAACCCTGCAGAAATAAAACTCAGAATAGAGTCCACCAGAGGGTAAAACCCATCAGTGCCAGCAGAATTCAAGAGCCTTGAGGTCCCCGCGCTGCTAGGTGGCAGTGTGCTTCTCAAATCACAAGGGTTGCTGTTCCACGTGGTTTTCATTTCCAAGTTCTAAGACGTTGCCACCTGATTAGATGTTCGTCTTCCAGGGTGCCTCCCCACAGCTGCCGAGACCCTGAGCACCCAGATGGCCCCTCCCACTTGCCTTCCTCCCTGCCCTCTGGATTCAACTTTCTTATGCTCTCGCCTGCTCTGTTGTGCTAGTTTGTCACTTTCAGGCATTACACGGTGTTCCCAGCGGTTTCATAGTCAGCCCATCTTGTAAGATGCCGAAGGCAGCAGGGAGTGGAGGGGAGATGTCCAAAGTATCAGCTTAATAATAATAGCAGCTAAGATTGGGCTGGCCAAAAATTCTGTGTGGTTTTTTCCATAAATTAAAAGACACATTTTTCATTTTCACCAATGACTTTATTGATTTGGCTATTTGGAGTATGTCGGCTCTCTCCCGCTATTGGCTTCCAGTGGGTAGAGGCCAGGGGTGCTGCTAAACATCTTCAATGCATAAGACTGCCCCACAGCAAGGAATTATTTGGCCAAAATGTCTATAGTACCAAGAAACTTCACAAACCACTTTTGACATTTTCAGTCAGTCACGGTATCTTCTCCACATACTGCACAAGTCTTTTCTTTTTTTTTTGCATTTCAGTTGCATTTTTACCATTCTTAACATAAAAAGCGTAATATGCTAAAAATGTTGCGTATTTTCTTTCATCTTCAATATTAAAATGGCTACACAAAAATCCACCAATTTTGATACTTTTAAAAAAATGTACGCTGATATGAGAGCTGTCACAATACAGTCTAGGAAAATTGTTTCAGTGAAGTTCAAGACAACTAAGCACGACTAGAGCCATCATATGGAAAAAACTAAATGGACTTTTTGCCCAACCCAACACTCATGTTCTACTCGCTTTGAACTGAGTGTTTTGTAAGCACTGAAACCTTTGTAAGCTTGTGTTAATGCATTTCATCGTCACAGCAATCCTGCGAGGCGGTTACTGGTGTTGCTGTCAGATCTGAAGCCTGGGCAATGCATCCCTGTGTTTTGTCGCTTTGGTTTGGGACAATTGAATCAGTTTTGTGTTAACTTCCGAGTCCCAGGGGAAGCCTCCCCTAGTGAGCAGGCAGCAGACCGGGGGCTCACTTACACCTACGCCCTTGAGGTGAACTTGAATAATCATACTGTATCCCAAGGAAATGCCTCTGTATTTTAATTGATTTTATTAAACAGTCTATTCTTCATCGTCATCATCATCATCAATATTTGTTCAGCCCCTCTCATCACTTGACTGTTTGGTTTTTACCAGTTTATAGGCCTGTGCATGGGTCACAAAACACAATCTCTAACCTCAAAAGCTTTACAAAGTTATCACCAGTCTTAGAAGATGAGAATATTTTGAGTCCAGGGGCATTCGCATTTTCTAATTGTTGTCACTGGTAGACAGGAATAAATTAAACAATTTAGTATTTGGACCCAAGCACACACATCTCTAACTAAATAGTCATGGCCAAATATAAGTGTCCTAAAATCTGCATTAGACCAAGAGACTGTTTTCACCGGGAGTTGCAGTGGAGAGGTGAACAGCGACCCACATAACTGAGTTAAAATAAGTTTTGCTCAACTTCAGAGCCATGCCTGCCTCTGTCTTTCTTGTGGGTTATAAGGGGGCTCGTTTCGTGAACACAGTTGGTTGTTTTCTCTGGTAGAAAGAAAAGTGAAGATGTGACATTGAGCAACTGGCAAAGCCACGGTTCTGTGGTTGCAGCGTAGATTCTTGTTCTGGTCCAGGTCTGGTTACATGGAGGGATTCTCACTCTTTCCCTCTCTTTCTCCCTCTCCCCGCCTTCCCCTCTCCCCTCCCTCCTCCTCTCTCTTTTTGTCCCCCTCTCCCTCCTTCTCCCTACCTCTCTCTCTCTCTCTGGCTCTCCCCACACACACACACATACCCTTGGCTGGATGAGCTAAAATGTAAAAGACATTATGTTCTCCAAAGGCAGAAAGGACAAGACACCAAATTCAGCGGGCAAGTTAATTATGCATGTGAACTGCAATCTCTCACATAACTTGTTTTCTTTTNTTCTTGTTCTGGTCCAGGTCTGGTTACATGGAGGGATTCTCGCTCTTTCCCTCTCTTTCTCCCTCTCCCCGCCTTCCCCTCTCCCCTCCCTCCTCCTCTCTCTCTTTGTCCCCCTCTCCCTCCTTCTCCCTCCCTCTCTCTCTCTCTCTGGCTCTCCCCACACACACACACATACCCTTGGCTGGATGAGCTAAAATGTAAAAGACATTATGTTCTCCAAAGGCAGAAAGGACAAGACACCAAATTCAGCGGGCAAGTTAATTATGCATGTGAACTGCAATCTCTCACATAACTTGTTTTCTTTTTTCCTCTGATTGCATTTGCAAGAGGGAAGTGAACTAATGCAATAATTACTTTGCATTTACATAATACTCTGCATTTTGATCCCTTGGTCTTGCAGTTATCACTAAAATTTATCCAAACTGGGTATCCAAATGTGTGAAGTACAGGTGCACAAGTGTATTTGTATAAAATTTGCTTCTTCATTGTCATCATTTCTGAGGCAAAATTTAGAATTAGAAGTGCATCTTTGTTAGCCTCAGAGGTAGCATTTTAAAGTGTGGATCCTTGGCACCTCCTTGGCAGCTCTTTGGCCTCATCGTCTCCCAGCACTTGCACCAGGAAGGCCAGGTTAGGAAGGGTGGCACAGGCGTTCCTTACGGAGAAAGCTAGATAATAGTGCAAAGTAGAAATAAGGAAAAGAAGAAAAACGAGTGTGCAGCTTTGCGTTAATGATCTGCCTCTGGTCTTTTTAAAAAGGTGAAATGAACTTCCCTGTCATTTCTAACACTTTATAAAGACGCATTTAAATTTTTTCCCTTTGGAAAGATGAAGTATTATGGGCCACATAGAAGAGTTTTTCATATTTTCCCCCATCCCTTGGTGTCTTTCAAGTTGAGATTTTTCATCAAAATATCCCTGATTCTCTGTTTCTTTCCCACAATCACAGAGGAAGGCAATTACAGCACACTCTATGGGGTGGTCATGTATAATGTACATAATGTGTGATGTACGTAATATATATATTGTCAGCTTTTCCAAGGCTGTGAGTCCGAGTGTGTTCTATGGTTTCTGTGCACCAGACCGATGCGGCATAAAAGGGAGAGGGCAAATTGGAAGGCGCATTTGGATTCATTGTCTAACCTTTTACCGAGTGTGGAGTCTGGGCCAACGTCTTCAGTCTTCCGGAGCTCGGTTTCATCAGTAAAATAGGGGAAGGCCTGCCCATTTCCCAGGTCTGTTCTTGGTTTCATTCTGCCCCTCCCTTCACTGCCCCATTTCATCAGCCTGTGTGCGTCTCTCTCTCTGCCACACTCGCCATCCCTCCTGACTTCCTGAGTCCTTACTCGGTGTCAGGCATCACACTAAGCACTCGATGTATGTTTGCTCTTATATTTCTGCACAAAAGCTGCATAAGGTTGGAGTTCTCATCATCGTATAACAGAGGACCAAATTGAGGTTCAGGGAGGGTTAAGGCCAATGTCACAGAACCAGTAAGTGCCAGAACCAAGATTCACACCTTGCCTCTTCCTGTGATATATTCAGTTTCTTAATGGCTCAAACACATGAATTCAAACACTGTGTCTTCTAACACCATACACTAGCTGCTTTCTAGTCACTTTAAATATTCCTTTCTGTGATCAGCCAATGGATGGGTATTCCTAATAACCACCGGTTATTCCACATTTCCTTTGGGCAGAGAGCCCAACTCTGCTTTTGGTGGGTTTGCTGATAACACCAAACATTTTTTATTGATTTGAGAGAGAGAGAAAGAGAGAGAATCTGTGGTTCCACTTATTTATACATTCATTGGTTGCTTCTCGTCTGTGCCGTGACTGGGGATCCAACCCACACGCATGGTGTATTGGGACTATGCTTTGACCAACTGAGCGACGTGGTCTCGGCTATACCAAACATGTTTGAAAAACACGCAAGTAAATACTTGAGAATTTTATGGTACAAAGGCCTTAAAATAAGAGTTATGAAGGTCTTAGACTAGACTCTTTCGTTATTTAAACTTTTCGCCAAAAAACCCTGTCACGGCACAACTGTTACAAACACCCCAGTGTCAGCTGGTGCTGGGAGCACTCGCCAATCAAACCATGGCTTCCAACAAAGTGAAGATAAGTATATCCCACCAAATTAAAATTTCCCGCCTCAATTTATCATTTTTTTCTGCGAACGAGCTTGTTATTAGAGATTCTCAAAGAACTACTCCCAGGAGCCGATAGAAAATGAGGTCACACTTAAGAATAAACAGGAGCTTCTGCCATCCCAGCTAATATGCAAATATTGCTGCACATTGTCTCTCCCGCTCCCAGGGCAGGAGAGAAGATGCCTGGAGACTTGGGGAGGGCATAACGGAGGGGTGTAGCGTACAGGCTCACAGAACCAGTCCCCAGGCATGGGCACGCTTCGGGGTGGGCAGGTGCTGTCCAGGGGTTCTCGTCACGGACGCCCAAAGATCTCTTTTCGTGACTTAGTGTGGGTGTGGGCAGGCTTTTCTTAAGGTTTCTGTAATTTCCCCGCCCTGGCCTCATTTCCTCAGCCTTTAGAAGGTACTTTCCACCACGAGTATTCTAGGCCAGGCTAAGTCCAGAGGCCTTGACCACGCAACATGGTGTCAGCCCGTACCAATGCCATTGGCTTCTAGGTGGCGTCTTCTACTGACTGTGCACTATCTTTTGAGATTCACTACTAGGGCTCTCAATGAGAGAGGCGGTCCCAGCACCCAAGCAAGCCAAGATGAACACATTCGACAATAGAGCACAAACACGAAATCTAGATTTACCCCCCCACCTCGCCACACACACAATATTCATATGATTGTGTGGATTTTAGGTGGGGACATGACATAGTATTTCATACAATTTAGAGTGGAAATTGGCCTTGTTCCCCAGGATTATTTTGTACAAGTTCTAGTTCTTTATGTTCCCCTCCTTCCAGCCCTCCTCCCCTTCCTTCCTCTGCCGAGCACGGTTTTGTGCAACTGAAACTCTCTGTCACCTAATTCTAACAGAACCCAGAGGGGGGAGCCCTGTGGTTGGATTATTAACACTCTCTTCTTACAAGTGAAGAAACCGAGGCTCAGAAAATCGAAGTAACATGTACAAAACACGCAGCAAGAAGCAGCTGCGTCAGAAACCCCAGGGTCTTTTCAGCATGCATGTCGCTTCCTAGCGCAGTGTACACAGGTCCGGCAGAAGTAAGGGCTGCTCAGTGTGGTTGGTAGGGTAATAATATGGGTGTGATAATTTATCGTTTTAATGTGAACATGTCACCTAAAATGTCCTATGGTGTGCATGAGTGTGATTGTGTTACAGAATGACATGCTTATGATTTTGTCATTTAAGAAAAGGGGTAGTATTTGTACCAGACCCTATATATCTGAAGGCTAATTTTGTAACGGAAGATGGGGTCATGAACACTAGGGGGGATGCCCCTCCGGTGGGAGTCGTGGTCTGGCACGGGTAGAACTAAACTGAGGACGAAGAAGAAGAAACCCCTCCCCTGATTCTCCTGGTCAGCCTCTAAGACGTCCTGTCCCTTTCATGGGCTGAGCATCTCAAGTATTTTGAACCTTCAGGTTGTCTGATGCTGATGGACTTTTGTTTTTCCCATCCCATGGCCTGACCAAACCAAGACTGACAGGCTCTACTTCTCTTTTGGGGCTAGTCACTGACTCATTCTGAGACTTTGTGGAGAAACTTTGGTTTTCAGGGCCCACATTTTCCCATTTTCCAACATGTTCAGTTCTCTCCTCACTTCCCAGGTCTGTGTTTTCTAAATGGGAAGTGGTCACAAAAGAAGCAACCTATGTACAGACAAGCAAACTAACATGGCTTCTAGGTAGAATCATTTCGTAGCACAGGGAAGACCAAAAGTATTTGAATTACTTGCCCTGGTCGAATGGTTTAGCTGCTTGGAGCATCATCTCATGTGGCTAAGGGTTGCAGGTTCGATCTCCAGGCAGGGCACATGTGGGAGGAAACTGATCAATGTTTCTTACATCAGTCTCTCTCTCTCCCCCGACCCTGTCTTCTCTCTAAACTCAATAAACATGTCCTTGGGTGAGGATTAAAAAGAAAAGTGTTTGTATTACTTAAAGTGAATGTAATAAGCATTGTGACTGAAGATAGCAAGGAGAGCCTAAATCACCAAGGTTTCCTTCTGGAAGCAAGAGCTGGCGAGGAAGGAACCACCACGCCACTTCCCCAGACACTTCTAGAATTCCATGTCCTGCCTCTGCGGCCAGTGCTGCCAGACTGTCCCCGTCTTCTGGGTGTGCTCTGGCTTCTTACCTGTCTTTGCAGGGTGATTTTCTCTTCGATGGAGAAGTGGAGAGCCCGTCTCCACGTGTCTCTCTGTTTAAGATGCACCGTTCCTTCTGCCCTTGGGCAGTGAGGCACTCCTGTGCCCATGTGTAACCCCAT
The DNA here is from genome assembly GCF_014824575.4 of Sturnira hondurensis. Classification (NCBI taxonomy): domain Eukaryota; kingdom Metazoa; phylum Chordata; class Mammalia; order Chiroptera; family Phyllostomidae; genus Sturnira; species Sturnira hondurensis. Next base: position 14,341,000 of record NW_028082350.1, on the reverse strand, counting down.
GGGAATGATACCTTTAAAGCAGTGATGCGCAAGCTTCTCTCATCTCACAGCACATAAACTAATTCCTGGACTCTGTGACATATCAAAAAAAAATTTTTTTGTGGATCTGACCAAACACATAGGTGTCATTTTGACTCATTCACACTGGACAGCTCTTGTTGGGTTGGCTGTTGTCATTTTCTCATTTGACAGTCGAAGGGGAAAGAGGCCAGTGCCCCTGACTAAGCAGTCAGGTACTGCATGGTTTTTTTTCATTCTATTATTAGTTCTAGAGGTTGAGTCTCACAGTCTTGATAGTGATATGCAAACTGCATCCTGATGCACCCATTCCCAGTGATTTCCTGTGTCTTCCTGGACCTCCGAGTTCATGCGTCCTGGGCTTGGATGTAGCATCCTTTCAGTCACTGCTCTCTCTCCACACCCCTCTGCTCCCACCTCAGCAGACTCAGCTCCAAGCAGACACCAGGGTGTGTACTTAGATGAAGACCCTCTGCCCAGCATCACCAGCAGCCAGCCGATGGGTTTCTTTGTGCAAACTCATTTTGCACATGAGTCTACAAACTCATTTTCTACAAACTCATTTTCTGAGCGGCTGCAAAGTGTGGTGACTCACCGTTTGCGATCGCATAACGTGCTGGAAGACACGGATGTGAGCACCGGTGCCTGAGGGCTGCACGAGAGTTCAAGGAGGATGGACAGGCTCCCTGACCCCCACCTGGCAGCCAGAGGAACAGACAGCCTGAAAACATGCTGACTGTTTTTTAGAAGTCTGGGGGTGTGATCTTAGTGTTCACCTGTGAATTTGGCATACTGTCCTTTGAGCATTGTGCCTGAGAGTGGGTTGTTTTAATGTGGTTTGCTTTTTGGTTGCTCAGGAAAAGCAGAAGGCCCGCCTTCATACAAAGTCAAGAATGAATATGTAGATAAGTGCAGGAGCCAGTCACCTTGTCTTGGTCATTGTAACCCGGAAGGTGTCAATAACATGTGTGTATAGTATTGGTGTATGGTGTTTGTGGCCCAAACTGAAACAGCACCTTCTCACTCCCGAGATTAAGTTTTTCTTCATAGGCAGGAAACATACATGAAATTCTTTTCATAAGCTATTTGAAAGCACGAGGGAATTATACTTACTATAAGCTGAGTAGGTCTTAAAGAACTGCATTCTCTCTTAGATTTGAAAACATTATAAAGGAAAGAAGAGAAATAAGGAAGTCTGGGTCCCAGTCCCAAAGAGCTCTGTGACAATGGGTGTGTCCTTTAACTTGGTTGTCATTTCACTCCTCTGTGACAGGGAAAAAGTGGCCAGACAGGTAATCCCTAAGGTCCTTCACTTCTGCATTCAATAACTCTGTTATTATGTTAACATTTAAGGAACTTGGCCCAAACCCAGAAGATAGCAGAGAAAACTCTTGAAATTTAGAAAATAAGCCTCCAAAACCAGGTGAGGAGGACTTTTTTAGAAGCCGGGTGGCAGTCACCACGGCGTGTGACAGAATTTTTATGAATCGAGCAGCTTCACTATTCCCTCTGAGAGCAGCCCAAGAGAGAGAGCTTTCATAGGGTCAGAAGAGACTTAGGTTACAGGGTGGCGACACGAGACACCGGAGAAGTTGTAGGGTTTCCTTATTTGGATATTTTTAAGAAAATAGCAGTGTCTTTCTTTCTNGTCCCAAAGAGCTCTGTGACAATGGGTGTGTCCTTTAACTTGGTTGTCATTTCACTCCTCTGTGACAGGGAAAAAGTGGCCAGACAGGTAATCCCTAAGGTCCTTCACTTCTGCATTCAATAACTCTGTTATTATGTTAACATTTAAGGAACTTGGCCCAAACCCAGAAGATAGCAGAGAAAACTCTTGAAATTTAGAAAATAAGCCTCCAAAACCAGGTGAGGAGGACTTTTTTAGAAGCCGGGTGGCAGTCACCACGGCGTGTGACAGAATTTTTATGAATCGAGCAGCTTCACTATTCCCTCTGAGAGCAACCCAAGAGAGAGAGCTTTCATAGGATCAGAAGAGACTTAGGTTACAGGGTGGCGACATGAGACACCGGAGAGGTTGTAGGGTTTCCTTATTTGGATATTTTTAAGAAAATAGCAGGTGTCTTTCTTTCTGGGACAGTTCGCATACAGTCTTGTCTAGAAACTAGGAGGGGACTGGGTCGGCATGTCTTGGGCGGTACGGGCGACTCCACCTGCCACCCCGGTAGCTTTCCTGCACCGTGCAGACAGGAGAACGCGTGAGGTGTCCCTGCTGCAGAGGTAAGCTCAGGAGCCGGTGGGGGGGGATGGGGGGGTAGGCGCTGGGTGCATGTCAGCGGAGGCACCTCCCAGAGAAGTCACCCCAGGGCCAAGGCCACGGCTCCTGGAAGCCCCCGGGCCCTGTGTCTAGGCTCATTAGAAATGGACCATACCCTGGCTCTAGCTGGTGGTGCACACAGTTGTCCACTACGGAGTGGACTTCTGGAACTTTTCAATTGGGAGGGATTTCATCTCTCAGCTTATAGATAAGGAAACTGAGGCCCAGAGAGGCAAGATGGAGTCCGATGATGTTACACAGGTAGCCGCCAAAGGCCTCCCAGCCCTCGAGTCCCCACTCACCCCCACTCCTGGCTGAGCGTTTCAGGGGCAGGATCCTTTGCGAGGTACAAGTGTAGAAGTTACCGGCACGCCTTTGTTGCATGGGTTGATGTAGATATTTGATATTTTCATTTTTTGAGAAGCTTCTCTGCTCACTTCTTGCTGTTACCTGATCTTTCTTCCCTTGAGCTTGTGTCTGTCCTTTTTATTGGTGCGTTTTTGACCTTTGTAACCTTTTCCAGTGAGTGAGCTACAATCTCGGTGTCCCATTGGAGACTTGACGTGCCCCGGTGGGTTTCATGAGGCCTGCGACCCCCATGTGTGTGGCCCCATGACCAGAGAGAGAGCAGTGCTCACGGGGCAGTGAGGATGAAGGCATGAGTGAGTGACGTCTGATACAGAAGTAATCGCGTAACAGTGGATGGCCAGCTAGCCGGTATTAACAGGCGGCTTTTTGAAAAGGTCCAGGGGTACCCTGAGCTTTCAGAGGGCAAGGTCTGAATCTTAAAGTCCCAGTGGTATTAGGTTGGTTAAAAAGTCCATATGGTTTTTCCGTAAAATAAAATACACATTTTTCACTTTTCTAGTAACTATTGGTGTGGGTATCTCGCACATGTCGGCTAGCTCCCATGTGGTCGAATGTTCATTTTTCCCAATTAACATTTCGATTGGATCGCTGTCGACTCCCACTGGTCCACCCGATCGGGGAGCACCGTCCAGCGAGAAATCTCCAGCATGAAACTTCACAAACCACTTTGACACGTTCGATCAGTCACAGCACCTTTTCCACACACTGTACAAATCTGTTTTTGCATTTTGGTTGCATTTTGAAGTAATAAGGCATAATACACCGAAAATATTCCATCTTCAATATTAAAATGGCTGCACAAAAATTTACTAATTTCGGTAAGTTTTTTTAAATGCACACTGATATGACAGCTGTCACAAAACATTCTAACAAAACTGTTTTTGAATGAGGCTTAAGACAACTAAGCACTACTAGAGCCAGCGTACAGAAAAAACATAACGGACTTTTGGACCAATCCAGCAGAACGCGAAGGGGGGCTGTGGTGTTCCAAGACGTTAACGCCAGGAGTGTTACTGTCTCAGCCCAGGGGAGGAGAGAGATACCAAGGCAGCAGCTGCTCCAGTGACCTGCAGCCTGGAGGGTTGATCCCCTTTGCTTGCAAATAGAATGGATCTGCATCACATCCTTTGCAGACAGCAGGGGTGCTGGGGGTGTGCTGGGGGTGTGCTGCCAGTGAGCTGGGGGAGAGGGGAGAGGCCGTGGGCACTCCTTCGCAGGTGGCAGAGCCAGGTTCTGTGTGCAGTGCTGTATACAGAAGCCCCTCCATGCCGTGACGGAGCCACTGAGGCCCCGGATCAGCAGTGGGTCCGTGGGGTTTGGAGTGAGAGGGTCGGCTGGATGCCCCGGAGTGCTGACCCTGCCTGAGGCAGTGACAGAAAAGAGCCCCCGAGTCTGTGCTGAGAACAGCCTGCCCCTGCCTTGCTCCTTTCCCCCTGAGGCTGCAGAGGTGAGGCTTCTGTCCTCTGGAACAGCCCCTGGAGAACCGGCGACAGTGCAGGGAGAACGGGACGGGAGGAAGTTCTGACTTGGCAGAAGAATCCCCGAGAGCCCTTTTAGGTGGCTGTATTTGAGATCGTTTATAATTACTTGGTTTCTTAAAGCCATATTAAAAATACATTTTCAGAACCGTCCTTTATGGAAAGCTTTGGTGTATCTGTATCTACAGACAAATGGTACCCCAGGAATATATAGTAAATTATTCATAGTCAGACCCCCTGCAGTGGTCTCTTCTGTAAAATGGAGCGGACAGGAATAACTGAGAGCAAAGCTCCTGTATTATCTAAGTTTTTCAAACACTTACGGGTCTTTCATTTCGTGTTGAAGTCCCATGTACTTTACATTTTAATTCTTTAGTCATCAGAGGCTAACTCTGGAGGTTGCCGTATTAATCGTGTTCTAGACTCCGGGTTGTTTGGGGTCACTCACTGTGCACCGAGGGGTTGGGAAGTTCTACAGTTTTTCCCCTGGATACATCCTGACATTATCCAGGTAGAACTAGGAATTTGGGTCCTGAGTTTCCAGTTTTGCTCTGCTCACTGGGTCAAGTTTCAGGAAAAGTAGGGCGCATTCAAAAGAGTCCCTTGGCAACGCGATCCCAGGTTACAGGTGCTTCCTTGATCAGGGCGGTTATATAATTGGGCATCAATGTATCGAATCAAAGCCCTGACCAGCCCGGCGCTATCATCTTTCAGAAAGACTCCTAGCCCGTGAACTCTTCCTTCACTGCAGACCGGGCTCTCTCTTCCATTCTTCCGGCTTCTTTTCATTATTAATTTTCTCTCCTCAGAGAAAGTTCAGCTGTCGGTTCCACATTTATTTCAGCACAGTTCTTTTGTGTATTCTGCAGCACTGTATCCTATCGCAAACGCCTAAAAATAGTTTCTACCTCCAGACTTCAGGAATTTAAGTCAGGTGCTTTTACCACGAGAAGTCATTCTCAGAAATGTGCTGCCCCCCCCCCCGCCCCAATCTGGAAAATACCAACTTCCTTCAAGTCAGGACTCAAAACCCACTGAGTTAAAGGAACGGACAAGTTCCGTGGCTTCTGCCCTTTGAGGGCTTACTTGGTTTTCTTAGGACTTGAAAAATAATCTTATAACAATGAACAACCAGTTCTTTCTTTGGCCAGATACCACGGGTTTCTATAACTACTGGTTTAATCGATTCAGTTGCTCACAGGAGAACTCATAGCCAGGTGTGACTAAGAGAACAGCTTGAGGTTTTTCTTCTGAGACTTCGTGTTGAGGGTCTTGTGTATTTTCTGTTTCCCTTCTCTAGATCTGGGCAGTGGTTCAGAGTTCAGAAAACAGGGCTCCAGAGTTCACCACTGCTTGACAAGAGACCCTACAACAGCCCCTGATAGGACACGGTGAGATGGTGCAGTCACTAATGAAGGCCACACTGCCGCACGAGCGAGAGAGCGGGGCTGAGGCCATGGCTCCTTCACGCCCTGGAAGGGACAGGCCATGCCTTTCACTTTTCTCAGGCCCCAGATGCCTCACCAAGTGCACGGTTGTAGCGACATCTCTAAAGTCTGCTGCCAACATGGTGCCAGGAATTTGCAAACTCAAATGCTCACCCATGGTCTCTGTGAATTTTACCAACATTCTTGGAACTCACACCTTCAAATATGGGTGCATTCAAACGCGGGTAATTTTTTCTAAGCTGACACATTCATAGACGATGTAAAGGACCTAGTGTTTCATTCTAAGCCAGCAATGTCCTTCTTTGAAAGGGTCTGAGCTGCGTGTTAATGACTTTGTCTTCCTGTTTCTCTGCTTTGGGAAAATGGCTCTATTTGTGCATCCAGGTCAAGGAGCTAAAGGGTGTCTTCTCAGTTCTGCTCTGTAACAATCCTTCCAATAGTCCCTCCATCCTTTCGCTGCTCTGTTCCCCAGCAGCTGTCTGGACCAATGGTAGCCTGGCATTGCTTTGTGAACTTGGACATAGACAAAGCCTGTTATCTCATTGGTTGTAACACATTACTCCTTAGAGTCCTTCTGTCTCTGAAAGTTGGGTTGTGTTTCCAGGACTTTCTGCTTGTTCTGATGATAATGGCAATTTATCCAGTAGGTTGGCCAAGAAGTCCATTTTCTCTGTAAAATAAAGGGCACACTTTTCATTTTCACCAATAAATATTGATTTGGATATTTTGAGTATGTCGGCTATCTCCTGCTATTGGCTTCTAGTGGGGAGAGGCCAGGGGTGCTGCTGAACTTCTTCCGATGCACGAGACAGCCCCCACAGCGAGGATATTTTGGCCAAAATGTCAATAGTACCAAGAAACCTCACAAACCACTTTGACACATTTGATCAGTCACAGCACCTTCCCCACACCCTGTACAAACCCGTTTTTGCGTTTCAGTTGCATTTTTACTTTTCTCAAAGTAACAAAGCTAATACTCCAAAAATGTTGCTTATTTTCTTCCATCTTCAATATTAAAATGGCTACAAAAAATTCACCCATTTTGATAAGTTTTTTTTTAGTAAAAAGCAAAAGATTTATAGGCTCTGAAGTGAAACCAGAGTACTGAAGATAAATTTTTTAAATGCACACTGATAAGACAGCTGTCACAGTGAAATCTAACAAAATTGTTTCAAGTGAAGTTCAAGACAACCGAGCGCTGCTGGAGCCACTGTGCAGAGGGGAACCTAGAGGACTTTGGGGCCAGCCCAGCCCTTGCGTTGGGCCCAACAGGCAGCAAACGGCGTCACAGTAACTCAGGGTGTCAACAATTCACTCCCCAATTCGCCTTTTAAGCTAATTCAATCTACTCTCATTTCCTTTTAGTTATTAAATCACTGGTGTGTTTTGGATTTTTAAAATTCAAAGTCTGTCTCCCTTATGGCTTCTCGGAGCTGACATTTATAAATCTCTTAGAAAAATGTGGTTATTCGGGTGCTCAGAGTTTTTCATCTTGACCTACCTGCTGTGGCTTAAAAATCATATGGTTTTAAAATAATGCTTTGTTTCTCTTTCTAGGCATTCTGTTCGAATGACCTGTGTGATTTGTATGCTAAAATGTTTTCTCTACTTTTTCACTACAGCATCATCTTTTTTTCACCCCAAAATATTTCTTTCTTTTCTTCCTTGGTTCTACTCTTGACCCTTAAAATGTATTCTCATTTCCTGCTTTTACTTGTGTTTCTCACCAGTTTCTTACAGTGCTCAAAAATTTAAAACTCTTAGGTCCCGGGGTAGGGCTGGATCTAGATGAAGAGATTCCGTTCATTCTCTTGACCTTTCACACTGTTTCCTGCTTTCCGGGGAACTGGGTCCTTGCAGACACCGCTCCCCTGAAGTGAAGGACAGTGCCTGTAGTAGGCATTCATTCAATATTTGTTCAATGAATGACTCTATTTCATAATCCCATGAGCATTCGTGAACCAGGGGGTGTTAAGGCACCTAAAACCAAGAAGGGCCAGCTGGCTTTAGGGCTTTAGACCAGATTTTCCCAAAAGCCTTGTTAAAACACGATGGAGGGCTCCCTTCTCTTAATGCACCTGTGGAGTCTGGGTGGAGAGTGTACAGGAGAACCAAGCCCAGTTATTCACAGAATGTAGTGAGGTGTGCAAAGTTATAAATTCATTTCTTGAAACGGAAGCCTTGCTTTCTTAACACATGAAACAAAATCTTCCTAAGCTAGAACGCCTAGATACATATCTGTGCTGTGGTTTTTTATTTTTAATCTCCCCTGGGCTATACACATTAAAGAGACCTAATGAAAAATTTCTGAGTGAATGAATGTATGGATGAAAGGCGTGTCTCGCAGAAAGCGAAGGCATTGAACCTGAAAGGGAGAGGAGGCGAGACTGAGAACTGGAACCCGGGCTGCTCTGCCGCCTGCCTGTGTGATCCAAGGTCCTGTATCTAATTTCCCTGAGCGGACGTCCACTTTCTGCTCTACAAAACAAGAATGGATATGCTTGGGCCATCAGCCTCCATCGAGGGGCATTATAAAACAACACAAATCTGTGTTTACTGTGCCCCACGAGAGTCGTCTTCTTGAGGCCTGGGGAGAGGTATTGCTGTCAACCTCATTTCCACGGGCCGAGGAAGCTGGTTTGTTTGTCCCGTGCAGATAGACCGCATTGTTTACCTGATGCTGTTTTCCTTTTCGCATTGGTTTCTGGAAAACACGGAGCCAGATCATAGCCCACTTCCAGAAAAACGTGCAGTCTCGCCCCTGTACTTAAAGCATTCACGCTCTCCCCTGCCGACACCGTGGCCCCCCTTTTCACTGACCACACGACCTTACTGGTTCCGTCCTGGAGTTTGGGTATAGCTGTGTCATCTAGCTCAGACTGTTTTTGGAATAAGATGGTGAAAAGAAGGAAGAAAAGAAATAAAGGAGGGAGGGAGACAGGCAGGCAGGCAGACCAAAGGAAGGCAGGGAGGTGAAGAGAAGTCAGGAGGTCAGACCACAGGGACCTGCTGCTGAGGGTCACTGTGATGTGGGAGCGAGACCACCTGTGCTTATGCAGCTAAGGCCTCTCTATTTTCTGCTCTTGTGCACAGTAAATAGTGATAGAGTAAACTTTCACTGATAATACTATATATATTTCTATTGAATTTATCAGGGTGACATTGGTTCACAAAACCATAGCGGTCTCAAGGGTACAACTCAATAAAACATCACATGCATACTACATCCTGTTCCTACCCCCCCAAGTTCCTCTCCATCCCCATTTGCCCCGCTTTGCCCTTCTCCCCCCGCCCCCACCCCTTTTCTCTCGGCCATCACCATGCTGTTGGCCGTGTCTATGTGTTATGTATGTAAGTTTTTTGGCTAATTCTTTCACCTTCTTTCATCTGGTCCCCCCCTTCCCCCTCCCGTTTGACCGCTGCTCCACATATCCAGGCCTGTTTCTGTTTTGTTAGTTTATTTCGTTCATTAGATTCCACACATAACTGAGATCATATGGTGTTTGTCTTTCTTTAACTGGATTATTTCACTTAGCATAGAATCTCCAGGTCCACCCATGCTGTCACAAAGGATAAGATTTCCTTTTCCTTTTTTCTTTTTTTTACAGCTGAATAGTATCCCGTTGTGTAAATGAACCACAGCTTTTTAATCCACTCACCTACTGATGGGCCCCTGGGCTGCTTCCAGAGCTTGGCTGGTGTGAATAGAGCTGCTATGGATGTAGGAATAGACACGTTCTTTCCGATTAGTGTTTCGGGATTCTTGGGATATATTCCCAGAAGTGGGATCATAATATATTTTTAAAGGAATTTAAAAAATAACCAATGTACATAATTCCACAATTTTAAATTGTTCTCCGTGGAGCTCCCACCGGTGCACGAGGTGACAAAGACCTGGGGCAGTGGAGGGACTTTCAGGTGTTTTCAACCAAAGGCTCCCAGAATTGTTCGTTTGTTTGTTTGTTTGTTTACTCTGTTCACTTTTATTTACATGTAAAGTTTCTGCTGACCAAGGGTCGCATGGGGAAACAAAAGTTGGGAAGCGCCCGTATATGTAAGTCACAGGGTAGCAAGGTGGATGGGGATTTGCAAAGGTAAGCGCAACGCGTTTTCGGCTTGTGGGTTTGAGCCGTGAAACGGTCTCCTTTTCTGTGTGTGCGTCGGTCGCTACTGGGGTCAGTGCAGCATTGCGCTGTAGGATAACGTGAAACTATAGAAAAGGAACTCAGTTTCAAACAACATCCCAAAATGAAATTATAGAAACACCCCCTTCCCCGGCACCAGGCAACCTGGTAAGCCTCGGTGGGAGTCCTACTGGAAAGGTGCTGTGTGGACCAGCAAGGGGCATTTTCTTCCCTCTCGTAACCCATTTTCTGGTGCATTCTCTCTCCCCAGAAGGAGCAGTTATCCCCGGAAAAGGGAAGTGGCTCCAGCCAAACCAGCCTTTCTGAGAAGAAAGCACCTAAAAGTCCCTTAGATCCCCATCTATGAATTGCTAGGGGGTCAAATTTCCTTCCTCTTTCCTTATCTACTCATAGAACTTTGATCACTTCCGTGTGAGTTTTAAAATCTATTTGTTGGGTTGGCCGAACATACTACTTCTAAATGGGAACGTGACAATATGTCTAAAAGATGTCTGGGGAGAAGTTAAGTGTTGTTGGTGTATCTTGCTATGTAACCAGCTGCTCCAAAGTTTAGCGACTGAAAACAATCGTTTTAGCATCTCTCTTGCTCTCGGTGTAAGGAGCACAGCTGACCAGGGGTGTGGACACCTGGGGCCCGATGGGCAGAAACATCCGGAGAGGCCAGCCTGGGTGGCGGGTGGGTGCAACTGCCCACCTGCTGGGGGTGCAGCAGGCACTGGTACCTGCCCAGAGCACCCAGGGCTCCTTCCCTGGCTCTCCAGGTTGCTCTCACTGTGCGGCAGAGAGGAGGATGTGCCAAGAATGAGCATACTATACGAGACGATTCTCCAGCCTTCTAAAGGGTCACAGTGGTCCCAGGACCAGCCTGGATCAAAGGATCAGGGTGTGGGGGTCAGGGGGGGCAGTGAGCTCCACCCCCAATGAAGCAGTGGTGGTAGGTAGCAGGGAGAGGAGAGATTGGTGAGGGTTGGCTTTGGAGACCACCATGTGGAAGGGATAAAAAAAATCTATTGCTTACGTTGTTGAGAGATAGTTGCACGGCATGAGAGATGCAGAGGAATGCTTCTTCACTTAATAAATGGAAACTGGCACTTTAAGAATTACTGTCCATAACAGTCGTTCCTTATGTTCTTCTTCCCCCCCTGCAGATCTGTTGTTGCCTTAAAGCAATAAAAAATGGCCCGAGGATCAGTGTCCGACGAGGAAATGATGGAGCTCAGGGAGGCTTTTGCCAAAATTGGTGAGTAGACCTGGTACCTCAGGGGGTACAATTCTCTTTTCTATCGAGCATCTTCAGGACAGAGTCCAGGAGATGCTAAAATGGGCAAAAGAGCAGAAGTGACGGGCATCCAGTGGACCAGGCACCGGAGCTGGGAAACTTAGCCCAGAAATGTACCTTTCGGAAGACAAGCCCTTCTTTCTTATCGAAACACGGAGCAGGGGCCCTTTCTCACCTGTAGCTCTTCCCAGAAATGGCCCCTACGTCCCATCTTTTTACTGCATCCACTGTCTTTGGTTTTTTTAGGTTTTTTTCTGTGTTTTCTTTGTATTCCGTACTTTTTCGTACCCTTCATCCCTCAGCCTGTGGTTTATTTCCCCATCTGATTCTATGACGGTCCCTTCAGAGAGATTCTGTTGCCAGACCTCTCTTTTGAAGTTAGGCCTCTGGGGTGTTGAGAGGGATGTTAAGGACCATATCCAATAGTGACTGCCCTCTGGTGAGACTGACTCTGGTGGGGGGTCCGGCCGTGACCCCTGGATGATCGCTCCTGCTGCCTGCTCACCTCCCCTGCCCCCCCCAGCCTTCCTTCACCTCTCTTCCTGCTCTTAGTTGAATTGCTCCGAACCTACTACACCTTGTGTTCTGCCCCACAGATACCGACGGCAATGGGTACATCAGCTGCAATGAGCTGAACGACTTGTTCAAGGCCGCGTGCTTGCCGCTGCCTGGGTACCGAGTGAGAGAGATCGTAGAAAACCTGATGGCTGCGGGCGATCTGGACCGTGATGGAAAGATCAGCTTTGATGAGTTTATGAAGGTGAGGGTGGTGTAGTCTAGGAGGAATAGCGTTCGAACCTTAGAACTTCAGTTCAAAAGATGCCCCGAAACTCACTGCCACTCTCCCTGCACCAACGTGATGTACTCTTCTCCGTGGTTTTCTTGACCACAGAGCGGGTCTCTGAAGGTCCATGGTGTCTCTGCAGGTTTTTCACGGCCTGAAAAGCACGGATGTGGCCAAGACCTTTAGAAAAGCGATCAATAAGAAGGAAGGCATCTGTGCCATCGGCGGCACCTCAGAGCAGTCCAGTGCTGGTACCCAGCACTCCTACTCGGGTAAGCTGTCCCGATGGGCGTGGACCGAGGTGGCAGGGAGAGGGCTGGGGGCCGCGGGAGAGGCCCCGTGCAGAAAGGACCCATCTTCTGGGACTGCACATTCTGAACTCGGTATTCACACTGTGGGGGCAGGGGGCGCAGGGGAGGCTGTGAAGTTTATTGGCTACTCCCCGGCTTCCCACGCATAAGTGAGCCAGCGCTCCCAGCTCTGGGTGGGGCCCCATGCCAGCTGATCCTACCAGTGTTTAAAAAGTACATAGATGGCTGCGAAATTCCTCTGTAAAATCTTTTGGACAAAATAAGCTGCAAAGGCTTCTTCTAACTTCCAGCTTCATAAATTATTCTTGACACCTGCTGAGGGGTCTGAAAACTTATTTTTATTGATTTGTAAGAAAGTTTTGCATTTAGTCTGAAGATCCTGAAAGCAACCATCCAGCAGCCTTACTGGGCAACCTGTCATGGCCCAAACGGGGCAACACTCCAGCAACCCCCACACTGAGTTCTTCAAAGCATCAGTTGCTCTTCAAGAGAAGTGCATGGTTACGCCCCACCTAAGTCACTGCTAAGACAAAGTTCAGCCTCTTATTTTGAAATACAGACATCTTCACGGCTTTCTGCCTTGTAAATGGACATTGTGGAAGTTGAAGACCGTGATAAGCTATGGCTGTGTTTCTCAAAGCTTTGTGACTCAGGATTCTCCTGAGAGCCTCCAGCCAATTCCCTGGCACACATGCCGAGAAACACGGTGTTGGGCGTAACTCAAGGTCTTATTAAATTTCTAAAGTCCACCTCTGGCAGCTTGACTTCTAGGAAAGAAATAGTATATCACAAATTATTTCATTTCATAGCAATTTCACAATAATGAAACTCAGAGGTATTGCAAGGATTGTCTGCGATCATCCCACCTTTAAATCAGCAGGGCTAACAGCAGCATCCCAAGTTTTATTCTGTAAGAATTAGAGCACATTTATATTTAAATTATAAATAAATATAAAGAAAAATATTTTCATGATTTATCTATATTTACATGTGTAAAACATAGCTATACTTGCTTCTAAATAGAAATTACTTGCACACTTATATGCCTTCTAAACCTGCCTGCTGTATGTTTTCTGAGTTGGACGGAGCGGAGGCACTGCGCCCCAGTCCGCAGTCTCCTGAGATTCTCAGTGGTCAGTCAATGTGAGATGATCAGGGAATGGGGGAGAGAACCTGTCTCTCCGGGGCTGGAGAACCTAAGACCCACACACCCAGTTCTGCTGGTGTTGGTTCCCCCTCGCCCACCGGTCGTTTCTGCCACTGCCTTACAGAGGAGGAGAAATACGCCTTCGTGAACTGGATCAACAAAGCCCTGGAGAACGACCCCGACTGTCGCCACGTCATCCCCATGAACCCGAACACCAACGACCTCTTCAGCGCCGTGGGTGATGGCATCGTCCTTTGGTAAACGACACGTCCTTCTTGGCTGCCAGAGCTTTCCCTGGAAGGTTCCAGAATACCAACCATTAATTGTGTTGATCCCAGGCCAGCTTCCTTCAGTGGTCAGCTGGACCCGAAATGCTTTTCTGGACTTTTTACTTGGCAGGTCCAGGAGAGAAAAGTGATGCTGAGAGAAACTCATAGAAAGAAGTGGAAAACGACTCTTTTTGGGGTGGAGGAGAAGGGTGCCTGGGAGAGAGACACACACGAACAGGGAGCTCTAGTAACACAGGTCGAAAGCAATGACTTTTTGGGAGATGTCAGCCTTGCCGGAGTGTGGCGTCCGCACACGAGAGTGGGCAGGACGAACCACAGCAGCCTGGTGCCTGGAGAAATCCAGAAACTCAGCACAGGCCCTTCTGACGGGGAGTGGCGGGGGGCGCACACCGAGACACCACGGAGCACACCCACCAAGAGGAGAAGGTGTTCTCTTCTGTGGGAGGCGCAAAGCCCAGCGAGGTGTGCTCACGACGGTGCCTTTGACGACACCTCTGTCACCATAAAACCTACCATGGGGCCCATGAGGAGGCTTCCCTGAGGGGGGGCCGATCTCAGGTGAGCTCAGGAGTTGAAGTGAGGGGTAGGTAGGCAAGACTTTTTTTTAAAATTCTTATTCAAGTACAGTTCTCTGATTTATATTCCCAGCCCTGCCCCCCCCCACAGTGCTCCCCACCTCCCTCCCATTTCCGCCCTCCACCTTCATTATTGTTGTCCATGTGTCCTTTATATTTATTCATGTGAGTCCCTCCCCTTTTCCCCTATGATTCTCTCCCCTCTCCCCTCTCCCCACTGGACCCTGTCAGCCTGTTCCGTATTTGAGTGTCATTGGTCATATTTTGCTTGCTTGGTAGGCAAGACTTTAAGCCCTTTTGCTCTGCTCTGACCTGAGCAATTCTGCTTTGGGAATTTTATTTATTAGAGTTCATTTTTAAAAGGTTCAACCCCTAAAAAAAAAAATCAAACACTGAGCCGACAGCAGGAGCAAGGCCTGATCCCTTCGGGGGGCACCCAACCCGCCCCGTGGCCTTCCGTCAGTGTCCTTGTGGTTTGACCTCCCCAGACCCGCTGACCCCGGCTGGGGGCACCGCGTGAATGGCTTCGTGGATGGCAGGGAGCAGACTGACTCTTTCCCATCCACGCCCTTCTTATAACTTGCGGCGGTGGCGTCACCTTGTGTTTGCCTTTAAACCATTCCCTTCCTCATACTCTCCTCCTATCCAAACCCATTTAGGGGTCCTTTTCTGGTCCATCCCAGCCTCCAGTGATCTGCCCCCCAACTGAATTCTTAGAGCACATTCTGTTTGTGCTTTAAACTTTGGAGGCCACGAGAAGGTCCTGCTTTGGACTGAACGTACCTAACGTACCTTTAAATATCCACACAAGGTGTGTCTGTAATCGGACTGTTGGCGTTCTGCCCATCATCTCCCAGAGCTTCCAGTTCACTCCACTTTCATTCTTTTCAAATGATGATTTAGGAGTTTGTTTTGCCTATATTGCAGTAAAATGCCTTTTATTTAAATACATCTGTATACATGAGATAAAGTTATAGAAATATATCTTTTTCTACCACGAAAAAGGATAGTTGCTTAAAATCATTAGGGAAAAAATGTTCATACTGCTGTCTCTTCTCATTAAAAAAGAAGTCACAGTCAAGTTTAATATTCTTTGATTTTTGTTGTTGATTCTTCTATTTTTTTTCCAATTCCCTTTCTTTAAATAAGATGGAGGCGACCTAAGGGAATTTATTTTTATGCCCCATTGAAGGTTAAACCAATGGTAACTTGGGTAAAGCCAGCTCTTCATCAGTAATATCTGCTTGTGTTGGGTGTCTGACCAATGCATTAGATACTTGAGTGGGTGAAATTTCTGAAGTGCTGATGTAATAATGACTACAGGAAGATGTAACACATTTCACTATGCGATGGGTGGAAGGTGTGGAGTCTGGCCAGGTGTCAGAGAGAAGTGTAGGCGTTCCATAAGCTCAAAAGCGTGTGATAACCTTTTATATAGTGGGACAATTTTCATGGCTGAGAAAGTACTCGTGGAGAATTCACTCTGGCTAAGGAATTCCCTAATACGCCGAGGAAACCAGGATGATTTCAGGGAAGTGAATGGAGTGAGGGTCCTTATTTCCTGCCTTAATGTCAGTATGAGTTTAGGAACATTAACCTTTCCCACAGATAGTTTGAATCTCATCGAAATCGCATAACTGGTTTTGTATCTCAACACCGGGTAGCACCGATGATGTTGCCAGTCTCGTTTGTGTATGACATTGTTGGAATTTAAATTCAGCGTTGCTGGGCCCTGTGGTTCAGAAGTCTTGCTTCCTTTAAGTTTATTGTTTCTCTTCCAGTAAAATGATCAACCTGTCAGTGCCCGACACAATCGACGAAAGAACAATCAACAAAAAGAAACTCACCCCTTTCACCATTCAGGTATGTCTCCCTCTGTTGCTGGGCTGGCCAAAAAAGCTCGTTTGGCTTTTTCCATTTAATGGCTCTAGTATTGCTTGGTGGTCTTTAACTTCACTCAAAACAATTTCGTTGGACTGCATTGTGACGGCTGTCATATCAGAATGCATTTTTTAAAAACTTATCAAAGTGGGTGAATTTTTGTGCAGCAATTGTAACATTGAAGATGGAAGAAAATATGCCACATTTTGGAGTATGTGCTTTATTACTTCAAGAAAGGTAAAAGGCACAACTGAAATGCAAAAAAAAAAAAAAATGTGGCGTGTGGAGAAGCTGCTGTGACGGATCAAGTGTGTCAGAGGTGGTTTGCGAAGTTTGTTGTTCCTGTTGACGTTGTGGCCAAATAAATGCCTTGCTGTGGGGCTGTCTCATGCATGGAAGATGCTGAGCAGCACCTTGGCCTCTCCCCACTGGAAGCCAATAGTGGGAGATAAGTGACGTACTCCAAATAGCCAAATCAATACAGGTATTGGTGAAAATGAAACATGAGTCTTCTACTTTACAGAAAAAACCAAACTGCCTTTTTGGCCAACCCAAACACTGAGTTTTTATGCCCCAGAACTGCGGAGTCTGACTTGTTCAGAGGCTCAAGACGTTATTCTTTGGGCTGGTGACTCATGACCAGTCCTGACAGGCGGGGAGGGAGGGACACGCTCTGTGTGTATTCTTTTATGGATGTAACGGGTGGGGTGGGGGCAGGGGGTGGGCTGCTAGCAGCTGGGGGATTCTTTCTTTGTTTTGGCCACTAATGAATATGAATTCATTCATGTTGGTAATGTTTTAACTTAAACTTTCCCTAACAATTTATCTTTGAGCTGAAGCCAGATACACAGCATTCTGGCTACAAAGATGGGCCTTTCTAAGAAGTGGGAGGGTGAAAAACAGGAAGTCCCGATAGCCGTCACAGAGCTGTTGGCTATGGCCACAGAGAGATAAATACGACTTGTTCTTATGCCTCAGTGTGTTGATTAACTGGAATAATAATGAGTAGTTAGCAAGTTGTCTTTCTCTGTTAAGGTCCAGTCTTTAAGCATGATTGTAATTCTCTTGCTCACAAGCCACGTCTCATTTCTCAAGTTGTGACCCAATATTTCACCTCCTGTTTGGATTTGAGCAACCCTGCATGCTTTTAAAGTGAGATCCTCGTTAACCAAAGAGAACAATGCTGATGAAATGTACGCAAAGGCCCTTGCTGTTGAATGTACTCAGAATCCTGGCCACAGCAAGAACTGGTGTTTTTCACTCACCTGGGACAGAAACACCGCTCTTCTGCTCATAGTTACCCTCCCAGTGAATTCACGGGTGGCCAGTGTTTCACTTTGTTAATTTGTCACAAAACCAATTTCTCTGCCTCTCTGACTCTGATACATCCCCTCATGGGACCCAAGAATATAGTGTACAGACTCCAGACTGAAAATTTCACTGACCCTATTCCAACTGCATGTGAGTTACATTATATACGTTGTTGTTAGGGATGAAAACATATAATCTGTCCACACGTGTGCCTGTGAGTATGCACACATGGGGATGTGTTTGTGTGTGTGCACTCGAGGTCCCCGGGTATTACGGATACTCAGCCGATTGTCCTAGTAAGAACCATGCTCTCTTTTCTATGAATTTGATTTGTACCTTTTTCTTACCCTTAATGCCCAATCTGAAAGTGACCTTGACAGTCAACAGCTGTGTTACTAACAACAGTGACAAGGCAATGAGGGTATGTTCTCCCCTCGAAGGTGCGTCCTTGGTGTCTGGCTTATGGAGACATTGCTCTTGCAGGCTCCATCCCGTGGCAAGACAGGAAAATACCTGACTCACGTGTCTCACCCTGACCGGGCTGGGCCCTCAACTCAGGGTCCTCGCTGGGTGGCCTCGGCACTGCAGAAGCCTGGTGTGTGAGCTCCTGGACTAACTTTTCCAGTCACCACCCGCCGCTTTTTCTCGATGTTAAAATCTAGTGAAGACGGTGCCTCTAGACCTTGTGAGCTCTCCAGAAGCAACCCATTGTCGCCGCTGCCAGTCGGTGATCAGCATTTGGCATTTGCAAAGTCACAAACAAAACCCGCATGCTTTTTCTCCTTCAGGAGAACTTGAACCTGGCTCTGAACTCGGCCTCTGCCATCGGGTGCCACGTGGTCAACATTGGGGCTGAGGACTTGAAGGAGGGGAAGCCTTACCTGGTTCTGGGACTTCTGTGGCAGGTCATCAAGATTGGGCTGTTTGCCGACATCGAACTCAGCAGAAATGAAGGTACGAGCAAAGCTTCAAATGTTATTAATGGCGTGGCTTCTTATTACTACGTGTATCGGGGGCCGTAGGAGGTGACGTAGGGAATAGAGACGCTTAGAACGCTCAGTGTTTGAAAATGAGAGTCATGGCGAATTCATTGTGGCAGATTCTATCCACACTGACCAGATTTGTTAAACAATGAAACAAAAGATTTTTAGGACTACAGACTAATAATAATGCATGTTTCCGAACTGTAGCTCAGGCTAGCTGTCTGGGACTCCAACTTCAACAGCTTGTCTGGGCTAATTTTGCCTTTAGACACTTTATGACAAAGTAAGTCTACTTTCAACTTACGTTTTATGAAACAGTTCACAGCCATATACTACAGAGATAGCAACAGAGTAGGAGACAACTGGTCTAGTTCTCACCAAAATGATAGAAAATTGCATTTAGCGCTTCAAAGTTCTCGAACTAGATATGTGTCTGTGCATCTTACTTGCTCTGAGCATCCTGTCTGCAGGGAGACGATTACAGCCCTGTGCTTCAGACAGAAGTTACAGACCCGTTCACATAAAATACAACTTTACTTTCTTATTTTGGGGTACAGATCCTATCGGTATGAAATCTGAAGCCAAACTCTAGTCTTGATTTTATGTATAAATGTAAAGTATATATATATAATTTTATAATACACTTTTGAAGTCCAAGTCACAATAAGCAGCGGAGAACCCTGGGGCAATATAAAACCAATATATTAAGCATAACATGCAGAGAAAAAAAAGAACAGAGGAGTCCGAACCCACGAGAAAAACTATTGATTTGCAAATAATGACCTCAGCTATATTTAAACCTTCTAACGGAGCAAGAAATATTTATTCACCTGGGAAATGTAGAGGAAAGACTTGATTATACTTTCTGAGCTGCTATAATTATGCAGGTAAGCACTTGAAATCTAAAACACCTATGGGAACAGACGATAGGACATTGTCATTAACGCAAAATTGATCTCTTAAAAGCAAAAAGGTTGTCCTCTCAGACCCAGTGCGGCATTCTGAGCCAACAGTCTGGTCTATCTCCTTCGCTCTGCCGCCGTATTCTTAGGCGTAGTCTTGAGATTCATTGGTGCTTTTCTTTACCATCTGAAAAATAAGGACAATGCATAAGCTCACAGTACCTGACACCTTCCTTTAGGGGATAGTAGTAATAAAGTGTTCGCTCCCTGGGAAAAGCCGTAAGTACTGAGAGCCCAGGGAGATGGCCCTGTGATCCTGGGCTTCCCAGCAGAGCTCAACACAGCCACCACTGGTCCCCCAGAGCTCCCTGTGCTGATTCTCCTCCCGCGTCTGTGCTTCCTCAGCCCTGATTGCCCTTCTGCGAGAAGGGGAGGGTCTGGAGGATTTGATGGCCCTCTCCCCCGAGGAGCTCCTGCTGCGATGGGCTAACTACCACCTGGAAACCGCGGGCTGCGGCAAAATCACCAACTTCAGTACCGACATCAAGGTAGGAGGGGGGCAGCTGGAAGAGGACTGACCGCAGCGGCGGAGCGAACGTGGGCCTCTGTCGAGAAATGACGAGGGCGGAGGCCCTGCCGCCCCAGGCTTCCTGCGGTCAGTTAGGGGGTGGCTGGCGCCCTTTTGGAAGGCTGGCTGTTTCCAAGTCCATGGCGGGGCCACGCACAGGTCTGCCTGCAGTCCTAGCTGCTGCACAGAGCAATGGGAGAAGGGTCTTCCTCGGAGTTCCGGTATTTGGAAGTAGAGGGGTGAGGAAGGCGAGAGATAAGACGGCTGGTCGAGTGTGTGCAGGACTGTGAAGCCTCCTGATTTTGTAACGAGACTGTCAGGTCGAGGTTCCTCTAAAAACATTAAATGACCCCTGGCCAGTGGCTCCGTTGATTGGAGCAGCATCCCACACACCGAAATGTTTTTGGTTCAATTCCCAGTCAGGGCACATTCCTGAGTCGCAGGTTCGATCCCCAGTCAGGGCCCATGCGGGAGGCAACCGATAGCTCTCTCTCTCTCTCTTTCTGGCTCCCTTCCTCTCTTTCTAAAATCAATAATAACTTCTTAAAAACATATCCTCAAGTGAGGATTTAAAGGAATAATAATAATGAAATAAATTAAAGAAGGATTCTTCCGCTTACATTAACACCAACACACATAGTGTGTACTGCATGCCAGGCACAGTTCTCACTGCTTCATACATGTATTGACTCACTGGTCCTCACAACAGGCCTCTGGGGTAAGGATTGTTATTTTCCCATTTCACAGATAAAGAGACAGAGGCAAAGCGAACGTAAGCTCACATAGCTGGGGAGAGGGTCAGGATTTAAGTCCCGCCGTCAGCCTCCATGGTTCACGGCCCTGACTGCCACACTCGGCTGCCTCTCTAAAAATAGACAAGTCAGGTACTCCTTGAAAGGCTTTCTTGTATATGGCCCAGAGTGATGTTTAAAAGATAACGGCCCTGGAAACCGTCTGCAGTGAGAAATCACCCCAGAGCGTGCAGAAGACGCCATCAGACCGACAACACAGAGAGGCAGACGGGGCACGGCATGCACTGGGGCTTTCCGTTTTGTGAAAAGGTCCAAGTCAAGGTGAAGGCGAGTAGCTGCTGACGCAGATGACAGATGGACCAGGGCAGACAGAGTGTAAGGAGCCATGAGGAATGGCGGGAGGCAGTCCCAAGGGGCCCATGGTGTGAGATGCTGGGGGCAGCAGGCAAAAAACACTTCAGTCTTCACTTTCTCAAAACTTAAAAGCCATGTCCTCCAAACACAGTCAAAGGGAAGGGCACACAGCTCACCAGGAGTCACCCCAGGCTTCAATTCCTGAGGGACAGCTTTCTCCTGCTGTGAGCTCCTGGTTTTTAGAACTGGGAGTCTGTTGGGCATGGTACCTGTTAAGACAGAGGCTTCAAGGATGTAAAGTCCCCCGTTCCTTAGGACCTAAGCTAATAATGCCAAATGCATTTTTTTTTACTATGCCACTTTTCGTGGGTTATTCACAGCCCCACCAACAAAACTGAGATTTAGCCAAAATGGGATTTGACCCTCCCCAACCAAACTGGGGTTGAGCCGAACTGGGATTCTGGCCCCACAAACCAGACTGGGGTTGAACAGCAGCCAGAAAGCATCATCTTTCTTTGTGCTCAGCAGTTCAGCTCTGCCATTGTTTCAGCCAAAATTTTCCAGCTTTTCAGCCAGAATTAGGCTGTGTGATCTAAGCCATAAATTTACCTGACTGCCTGTCACTGAGAGGCTGTGCTCTCTTTGGACCGCTTTGGACTTGGGAGGTGTCAGTGTGAGGGACGAACTGGCCAACCAAGCACTTGCTTAGTGGATGTGCCTGTTCTCAGGGAGCAGCTGCGTCCCAGCTGAGGTCCGCACTGTGACATGGGTCCGAGCAATAAGAGACTCTGAAATGCCCTGAAATGACACCAAGTCAGCAAAGGCGGGGGAAAGGTCCTTGCTGGTGTGAGTGAGAAAGGTTTCTTAGGGTCAGATGAAATGAGGGGACACTTAGCAAGGCCAAACAGAAGTGACACCAGTCAGGGCCTAACACCTGCATAGAACTTTCCCTGGCTCAGAATAGCTGCAGTGAAAACGAAGATCGGGGGGAAAGCAGGAAGGCAAGAGATGATGCTCGGTTCCCCAGGGGCCACATCAGGGGCTGGCAGGTTCTGACATCACAGGTGGGGAGCAGGCCTCTGCTCGCCTCTCCCTGATTTGAAAACACAGAAAAATACAACAGTACAACAGCTCATTTTTCAGCCTTTAATAGACATGAAAATTGCCTTCAATAGTTTAAAGAAATTACCTGAACATCTTCATCTTTTGATTGAATGAGAATACATTTATCCTTTTAAGGATGCAATTCTGAGAATCTTTTGGTCAATAAGCATATTTCCAGAATCTAAGAAAACATGAGAATTCAATATCCATATAAAATTTGTTATAACTAAACCATGTTTTCTAGTTTCTAGATAAACATTAAATGAACTTGTCATTTTAATAACTCTCCTTTTATATAAAGGCTGCTTGTTTCAAATACTTTTGCTTTGCTCATGATCTATTTAAATGTATTTTTCAACACTGCTTTAAACTTCTGCTTCCTTTTTCTGTCGCTGTTTAAAAATTCAACTTCAGCTGACTCTGCCGCAATATAAGGGTGTATATATTTTCCCATGTACAATTTAACACATGCTAATAAATATTTCCCCCTAAGAACAAAAGAATAGTATTTGCATCTTCGGAGTGCCCCTTCAATTGTTATACTGATTGTAAAAAGCAAGGCAGATACAACATGTAAACAGACAAATAGAAAATTCAAATCAGTAAGCGTTTCCAGCTTTGTTCATTAAGTTGCATTCTTGAATGGTAGTCAAATAAGAAATGAAAAATATTTGCTCCGGGGAAGTTATTGGGCTGAGCCTGTAATTTGAAATTGTGATTGTTTGATTTCTCACAGGACTCAAAAGCCTATTACCACCTGCTGGGACAGGTGGCCCCCAAAGGAGATGAAGAGGGCATTCCTGCCGTCGTTATCGACATGTCCGGACTCAGGGTAAGGCCAAGTTCTGAGCCAGGTCTGCAGGGCGCGGTGCCGCCTGGGCATGGGCGGCTCCATCGGCCCATGCAGCCCTGACTTGGGCATTCTGTGGGTTAGCCTCTCGGCTCACAGCTCTGTTAAAACTGCCAAAGACTGTTCACAGCTTTAGTTAGTAATTGTGGGGAGTTTAACCTGGAAATAACACCAGTCACATGCCATGTACCATGCGAGGCCGTTCTGTGCATTTTGCCTCGTTTAATAGGCTCTACAGCACCAAGAAATATGATGATTTCCATGTTTAGGTGCCTGAGTATTATTTCTGGGAACAGATGGGATATTTATACAAATAAATAAGCTCTCACTTTAGTAATGAAAAAACTGAGACTGAAGGTTAGTTAATATGTCCAAGATGATATGTCAGATTATTGGAAGTGATTTGATCCCAGAACTATTACTTCTTTCTCTAGCAATAGTTCAGTCTACTCAACTGAACTATTCCATAGTTGGATAGCCAGCCTTTCATCTGAAATGGTCTGTCCAGAGATGAGAGGCTTCGATCACTGAACTTCTGAGATTCCTTTTACTTGTGACTGATTTTGGTTCAGGAGAATATGAGTAATAATATGCTTACTTGAGGTTCAGCACTATGGGTTTTGGTAAGATACCCATTTCTTCTGTCATCCATGTCTGCTTTGTGCCTGGAGAGCCTTGACCCGGCCTTGACCCCGCCTTGACCCTGCCTTTTCTCTGCAGGAGAAGGATGACCTCCAGAGAGCAGAATGCATGCTGCAGCAGGCAGAGAGGCTAGGCTGCCGGCAGTTTGTCACGGCCACAGATGTCGTCCGAGGGAACCCCAAGTTGAACTTGGCCTTCATTGCCAACCTGTTTAACAGATATCCTGCCCTGCACAAACCGGAGAACCAGGACATAGACTGGGGAGCTCTTGAAGGTGCGTGGAAGCCAGTTGATGAAAAGTTTAGAAACACATTCATAATCCTAGGCAACAACATTTCCTCCTAAGCAAACGTAAACCCTTCACATGCCAGGGAAGCTTTGCAAAAAGGTCATCAATTCTCTCATACTTAATAGAGAGAGTAAAATAGACTAATCAAGTCCATTAGAGTCAAGCCAAAATAATCAAATATTATTCTATCACATTCATAATATACAGGCTTGATCCATTACCAGAACTGTTTGAGGAAAGACATGAATTTGATTATCAGATGAAATAAATCCTAACTTCCCCAAATCTAACATATATTCTCATTGGACTGAGTGTTAAGTCCTAGAGACAAGAAACTGCAGCCACTAGGCATCTTCCAATGATATTTGTTCTAGGAGGTGCTCACTGAGTCTCTTTGGTTTGGCTTGGTTTCTTTGATTTGGTTGTGGGCGGCACACAACCATATTTTGAGGCAGAATCCCCGACAATTATATTTTGGGAGTCAATGCCCTAAGACTGAGCGAAAAAGCTTATAGCTTTAGTCAGTTTCTAATAGGTAAAACCACCAGAGATGTTTACTTTTTTTCCCCCATCATGAATTAGTCTCAATATGGAAGCAGGGAAATCAAAACAAAATTAATATTAAATGACTATCACCAAAGAAAGGAAGTAGGAAGTCCAGATTTAAAGTGTCAATGGACCCTCTTTCTGCAATGTGTCAGCCTGGCCAGAAATGCAAACTGAATTCAGATTCCAGCACTGTGGCATTTATGCCATGTGACAAATCGTGGTCAGGGGTCCATGCACATGTGACAAGCCCTCTGACCCCCATTTCCATCTGCCTCTAGCACATCCCCCGTGGGTCCTTCCCTGTCACTCAAAGTTCAGCATATACAGAGCAGAAAGGATCACATGTCCCCCCTGCTGTCTTTCTGCTGTACCCCCATGCCACCCTCTCTTCTCTAGAAAGTCCCCATTTGCATTCCTCACACCACTTTTTACTGCAGTCACCGAAACCCTGGGTTCCACTTTGATGCCTTCCTCTTCCTCACCCCTAAATGCCTTGAAGCAGCAAATACGAGTAATTCTTCCCTCGAAATCACTGTTTGGTCGTTAGTTTTTGTTTCTGCTCTTCTGGACTCATTAACTCACACACCAACTACATCAGCCGGTCTTAGGGGCCTGTTCCTCCATTTGTCGCGCACTGTGCCTTCCGCGGGTTTCATTCAAATGCGTGCTGCCTTCCAGAAGCCCGCACACCTCTGCCAGGTGCATCGCCATACTGCTCCCATTGTACCTCTGCCTTGTGCTAGCATTTATTATAGTTACATTAAAAAGCCCCATAGTGCCCTGGCTGGTGTAGCTCAGTGGACTGAGCATGGGCTGTGAACCAAAGGGTCACCAGTTTGATTCCCAGTCAGGGCACATGCCTGGGTTGCAGGCCAGTTCCCAGTGGGGGCCATGTGAGAGGCAACCACACACTGATGTTTCTCTCCCTCTCTTTCTCCCTCCCTTGCCCTCTAAATAAATAAATAAATAAAATCTTTTTTAAAAAGTAAAAAAAAAACCCCATAGTGACTGACGTCTGATATTTCAACTCAGACCTCTGCTCCACTCAGAGAGCCCTCCTTCTGGTTCCAGCCACTGGACAGATAGACTTATCTCCATGCACTGAGCTGCACAGGTTCCCCCCCAAATCCGTGCCCAATGGTTTTAATGAGACCTTACCTACTGGTCTCTTTGCATTCCTGTTTACTCCGTCTCCTACTCCCACCCCTTACTGCACCCCCAAATCTCTCCCCTTTCCCCTTTGCTATCCAGATTTTACTAGTCCTAGAAGGTGAAGCTCAAATTCCCTTCCCTCCAAATTTAGCCCACACTGGTATTCTCTCCCCTGTCTCCCAACTGGAAAAGCAAATGTGTCCACGTCATCCATCAGCCCTCTCGCTTGCATGCCCTCTCTGTTTGATGCCTCAAGGCCGTGTTTTTCCAGGAAGAATGGAGGCCCTGGAGGGCCAGTTCTGAAGTTTCCCCACATGGATCTTATACACGATGCCACAGAAATACCTGTTAAATTGAAATGGAAAAAAGTAACCCAGAAGAGCAACCCTCATCTGTGTCCACTAGGGTCCATTTCATTCATTTTTAAAATTCGACTTCGGTCTCCATTACAGCCTCTCTAGTTGGGGTTTCATAAGACACATTTTCTGGGGGCCTGCTGGATAACCAGTCTGAATTCATTCAGGTGAGACAAGAGAGGAGCGGACATTCAGGAACTGGATGAACTCCTTGGGTGTTAACCCTCGCGTCAATCACTTGTACAGGTAAGAGTATTTGGGGACTCATTCTTCATGCGAAACACCGAGACCATGAAAGGTCCCTGAGATTTCAGGTACCGCTATGGGGTACAGTTCTTTTCACAAAATGTGTGCACCTTTCGGAGAAGTGGGGGACTTGCCACAGTGACCCACAGGTGTCAGATGTTCAGGAGGAGAGAAACTCACTTTCATACGCCAGCATTGCTGTGTGTTTGGTATATGACCTTGACCCAGGGGAAGGACCAATGTCCTGCGTGTTGCTTGCCCAGCATCTGCTCACGCGCAGGTGAAACAATAAACGTTACATGTGCGATTGCCCCCTATGCCATTTGTCCGAGCCAATTCCCCCACCAGAGGCAACATGCCGTAGCTGAAGGGACACGGGGGACGTCCTGGGGAAGACCTCGAGGGGGTTTCCTCAGTGCCCGAGTCAGTGCCCTCTTTACCTCAAAAGACAGAGTGGCTGGCACCAACTTCACCACGTCGTCAACATCCCTTGAGCTAATATACAAGGGAGCCCCTGGCTCACATGGGCCCTTGCAGAAGGTTAGCTGCCTGAGAGTTCTCCTGTGTTTGTCTTTCACTCAGTGACTTGTCGGACGCCCTGGTCATCTTCCAGCTGTACGAGAAGATTAAAGTCCCTGTGGACTGGAACAGAGTGAACAAACCTCCGTACCCCAAGCTGGGGGGCAACATGAAGAAGGTACGCAGAGCTGGCCCAGCAGCACAGGCCTGCAAGAGCACCCTGGGGGCACTTTACCAGGAGGCCAGACTTGGATAAGGCGTGTTTATCTAGGGCTTAAGTTAGAGTAGAGCAGTCAGGAGCCTAGCTAGTTTCACGGAAGCGACTCCATTATTTCTGTGGATTATCATTCCGGTGGGATGTGTTTAAACATCACAATGTAGAAGTTCTAACTAAGAGCGTTAGAGCAGGCCCGGTTTCTCTCCCCCCGTCCCACCCTGTCAAGATGCTCATTCGGATTTTCCAAAGACCGGAGCTCTGTGCTGACAGGCGGACTTGGACAGACGGTTTGTTCCACGTCAACGCAGTGGGAACACGTGCGTGGGAACAGCATTTCCCACCGTGGCTCGTCTCTGTGACTCCTCACGATCCAAGTGTAGCCACAGGAGTACCTGTCCTGCGTGTCAGACCAGGTGTGCATGCAGGATAGAGAATCCAGGCTTCCCGTGCGGATCCCTATGAATTCAGCTACTGCAGGGATGCCATGGGCAGGTGACTGGGCCTGGCTCCCTGTTCTGGTCACGCGATATGGCCACAAAGATGTCCATAATCCTAGAATCGCAGAACCAGACGAAGCTTGAAAGATCATCTATTCTGACCACGTTTATTTCTTATTGTCTTTGTTATCTTATTTTATCTGATATTTATCACCGTAGAGATGATGACATTAGGTTGTTGTCCTTTCTCCTCGTTAACAGCTTGAGAACTGTAACTACGCGGTGGAATTGGGGAAGAATCAAGCCAAGTTCTCGCTGGTTGGCATCGCTGGGCAGGATCTCAACGAAGGCAACCACACGCTGACATTGGCCTTGGTTTGGCAGCTGATGAGAAGGTAGAGGCTTTTTATCGAGTGTATTATCAACCTAGGGAAGTACTACAGAGTGTTGAGAGCTGTAATTTAATCTAGGAAAGCTATATTTTTACCTACACTTAAAACCAAGAGAGTCTTTTGAAAAAATGTCCCCATTATCTTTTTCCCTTTCAGTTCTGTCCATTCTGTTTTAGGTTTTGGAAACTCTTTTTATTAGGATCCTAAATATTTCAGACTGTGTGGTCTTCTTAATTGAGCCTCCTGCTCACTGGGGAGTGACGCTCTTCGTGTCTGCTAAGGCGCTCTTCTCTGAAATCTACTTTTAGTGACGTCGATGTAGCCACCCTGGCTTCCTGCTGATCAGTGTCAGCGTGGCAAATCTCCCCATCCTTCTAACTTGACTTGCATTAATAACAGTCTATTATCTTTAAAAGGGATTTTCAAAATAATGAGGAAATAGGCGGCACTGACCTACACATTTTCCATTTCTGGAACTTTTCTTTCTGTGGCATAGGTCCGGACTTCTTCTTGATATCATTCCCCTCCTACTTGAAATATTTCGAATAGTGCGGAGAAATAATTCCAGCATCTGCGTGACTGAAAAAGCCTGCATTCCATTTTTATTTTTGAAAGAGATGTTCTCTGCGTATGGAGTTCTAGGTTAACAGTTTTTCTCAAAGGTAGTGTCTGCCATCTCATGGCCACCTACATTGTATCCAGTGGAAAAAATATGTTGTTATTTTTATCTTTCTTCCTCTGTATGTAAAATATGTCTTTTTTGTTGTTAGGCTTTTTATTTTAAAGATTTTCTCTTTATCAGTGGTTTCAAGCAAATCGGTTATAATGTCCTTTTGTGTTTCTTATCCTTGGAATTTGTCATGAATCTCTGGGTTCATAGTTTTCACCAAGTTTAGAACAACTTTGGCCTTTATTTTGTCAAATTTGTCTCCTGCGCTTCACCCCTGTTTCGGGGGGGAGACAGCAGGTGTATGGAGACTTGCTCATCTGAAGTCGCCCCAGAGTTCACTGAAGCTGTGTTCATTTTTCTCCTCTGTTTCATATTTTTCTGTGTTGCACACCGGGCAATTTCCATTGCTTGGTATTCAAATTTGCTACTCTACTCCATAATGTCTAGTCCTCTGCTGACTTCCTTCAGTGTGCATGTTTGCCCCAGACATTATAGTTTCCACGTATAAAAATTCTTTGTGGCTTTTCCCCTCCCCTCTTGAACAACAGACTATAATTACAATAACTGTTATTTCTAGGTCCGTTTCTATTCACTGATTTTTATCTGTATGCATCACATTTTCCTGCTTCTTGTCATGCCTCCTGGTTTTATTAGTGTATGGGAGACATTATGAGTTTTACCTTGATGTGGGCCGGATATTTCTGTTGTCCTTTAAATATTCTTTTTTTTTAGATTTTTTTTTAAGATTTTATTTATTTATCTTTAGAGGGGAAGGGAAGGAGAGAAGGACAGAAATATCAATGTATGGTTGCCTCTCATGAGTCCCCTGCTGGGAACTGGCCTGCAACCCAGGCATGTGCCCTGACTAGGAATCGAACCGAGATTGTGTTGTTCGCAGGCCCATGCTCAGTCCACTGAGCTACACCAGCCAGGGCCCTTTAAATATTCTTGCATTTAACCCCAGATGCACATGGTTACTTCAATGTAGGCAGTCCTTTTGAGGGCTACTTAAAGGCTTAATCAGCCTTGAGGCAACTTTGTATCTCAATATTGAGACCATCTGGACCAGTACTCCATGCCCCAGGTATCTCACGGTTCTCCCACTCCTACTGGTGGGAACCAAGTTGCTTCTAGGCCAGTGTGAGCTCTGAGAACCGGTCTGTTCTGCGAAGTCATGCCTGGCAGTCCCTTCCCGAGCCCCTGGCAGTTCCCTCACCCACAGACCCCGAGTCGTTCCCAGCTAACGACAGAGGCAAACCCTCCGAAGGTCCCTGGAGCTCTCACTGTGGCTCCGCTCTGCAGGCTGCTTCCTGGCCCCCGGTATTCCATCCCACAAATTCTAGGCAGCTGGGCTTCCTCATTCTCAACCCTGCCCCGAAGCTCAGGGGCACTGTCCTGCTCTGCTTGGGTTCCCTGTCCCTGCACCACAGGCTGGACGCGCTTGGTGCAGTCGGCGTAGACAGTCCTGGGGGTCACTGCGTTTGTTTCCTGTCTTTCAGGGACGGCTGTTCTGCGCCTTCAGTTACCCGATGTCGAATGACATTGTTTCACGTGTTTTCCATTCCAGTGTAGGTGTTGAAGGCAGAAGGGTAAACCAGGCCACTGCAGTCCATCAGGGCTCGAAGCAGAATTCTCTGCTGTGGCTTCACACAGAAAATCTAGCTTTCAGAGCTGGCCATAAACTTGACTGGTATGAGTGCTAGGTGGTGAGACCATTAAACCGGAGTGGAATATAGTAAGATATACAAATAGAACATAAACTGTGAGAAAAATAAGCAATTTGGGGTACCAGAGTATTTTTAGAAGACCTTTAGGGAGTAAATCTCTAAGTATAAAACAGTGTGCTTTTCATTAAAGGCTTTGCTTTCTCCTGTATGCTGGTAGGTCCGGGCAGAAGTCCCAACATCGCAGTTAGAACCTGTTAGTGTGACTCAGTTCCTGTTTCTGCCTGGGAGGAGGCTCCAGAAGCCCCGTGTCACACGATCTTGTCCCTGACAAGGGGAGGGTGTGTGCTGTCCCCCAGGCTCAGGAGCCTTCCTCCCAGGCCACTGTCTGCAGAGTCTGACACTCCCATGGTCCTCGGAGGAACAGGTCCATGTGTCTGGGTGCTGTAGGGTAATCAGGCGTGATCCCAATAGATTCCACAAACTGACTCATCAAGCACAGTTCTCCATTGTCCATTCCTAACCTGGGCCCTTGAAGGTCAAGGCAGGGGACATCAAACTGCCCTGGCACAGGAAGTGCCAAAGCCAGAGAAACTTCAGCTCTGCCTTCGATTTTACCGCCTGTACCTAGAACATCACTGTACATTTCGGAGGTCCGTTCTCCCCAGTGTGTTTTCAGAAGCAGTTTTTGAATTGTTCTCAGTTGCCTTTCACATGTGTTTTTGTTTCTTAACAGACTGGGTTTGGGACTGATTGCTTTCAAAGCCAGAGCAAAAATCTTTTTAGCTGCAAGAGTGAAATTGACCTTATTGGGTTTGAATATAAAATAATCTTTGATGTCTTCTGTTTGGGTCATTAAAAACTCAGTCCAATTCTATTCTATTTTGGAATTTCACAATACCTGAAAGTCACGTTGTAATATGGTCTTTGTTGTGGAACTTTTATAAAAGGGTGGTCTAAAGTCGTACCTTCTGGCTGGTTTGTATTTGACAAGGTCTGCCGTAGCCACCTGGCTAGTAAGTTCTATTTCCCAGGAGTGTTTGCTGTACAAGGATGTGCGTGTGTAAGAAAGCAGAGACAGCCCTACGTTACTGCCGAAGGCAGGGAGGTGACTGATGATTATGTACATGCCACCAGAAGGCATCTTTTCTCTGTGTGCCCCACAGTAACAGACCTATTAGAATTACAGACAGTTCTAGCGGGAATTTGTCGCTGCAGTGCACAGATGCGCTATTTCGGCCATTTCTCTGGGCCATGCATGGCATTTCTCTCATCCATGGCATGTCACTTCTTTCTCCCTTAGAGTAACTGAGATGCGTGTTTCAGCCTTTCCCGTCAGTAGCCTGGAAATAGTTCTCAGGTTGGAAGGCTGGCAAATAATGTGCATGTGTATTTGGGGACAAAAGCTGGAAACCAGCAGGGTGCCACAGACAGTAGTGTCAGACTCCAGCCAGTGAGGGGACTGTCCCCAAATCAAACAGGCTGGGACCATGAACTTGGAATAGATTCTCAAAAAACAAAACACCACAGTTTGTCCTTCTGGTCCAAATGTTAAATAAATAAAACAAGTGTCCGAGGGCAGGAAAGCAAACCTCTCATGCCTGCAGCTCCCCGAGGACGGACACACACACACACACACACACACACACACACACACACACACCTGTGTACTTAGAAGCAGGTACCTGCTTTAGTTTTAAGCCCCTGCATCTCCCCTGAGGTGGCAGGAAGCCAACCTGTGCTTGCCAAGCTCGGTGCCCCCCAAGCTCAGTGCCCCCTGGGGGCTGTTCTCAGACCCCTGCATGCACTCACTGAGCTGCCCCCACGACTTCCTGCACCTTTTCAAACCTCCCTGTTCTGTAGTGGCTTTTTAAACATTTTATTTCCACTGTGGACTCCTGTATAAAGGTGAGCTCCTCCTTGTGCCATTTCCTCCCCTGGCTCCAGAAGTAGGTGGAAGCCCTGCTTCTGTGCGCCTGAGAGCGTGGGGAATGCAGGCTGGGGCTCTGAACCAGGAGCAGCGAGAGTTCAGGCCTGGGAGGAGCAAAGCTGCTGGGAAAGTGAGCTTTGTCTCCATCAGGTTCCGTGTAGACGGGACCCAAGGAAGCGAGAGCACTAACTGGCCTTCCCTAAAGTGTCCACTTCAGGCAGAGATGCGTAAATGGGGCATTGATGCTGTAAACTTCGTACATGTGCTAATGACTAAGAAACAGGAAGTCAGTGATGCCATAAAACATCACCACTGCGAACAGATCAAAACTGGGACCTTTTTGCAAGCTGGGGATATTTTGAAAATTGGCCTGGGACGTACCCCATTCAACCTCATTAGTCCTTAGCAGTTTGGTCCCATGTCTGGGTCCCCATTAAGCACGACTCAGCTTTCTCCCTGCGTCGTTTGGGAGAATTCATTCTGCTTATTTCCTCCACCACATCACTCCTCCATTTACCAAATGCATAGTAGGCACTCTGCCATCCCCTGGCAATGCCACGGATAACAGGGTCACAGATTTGGTAGGACGTACAGATAGACTGATGGACACACACACACCAGGTCCCTTAGAAGTCTGGGCAACAGAACAGGTGGAAGGAAGTGTTACAATAATGATGAGGATGCTGCGTGGGGCAGAAAATGATGCTGACCCAGGAACTGTTCAAACGATGGGGAATCCTTTGCCAGAGCACAGAGCTGAGCCCCGGAGGCAGGAGGGTGCCGGGTGTGGCGGGGTGGGGGGTCGGGCAGGGGGTGGGTAGAAGAGCTCTGGCACTTCTGAGAGATGGAAACCAATCAGGGTGTGTGTGTTCCCTGGGGGGGGGGGGGTCTGGTGACAAGGCTTGCAAGAGAGGAGGGAATAAGAAATCAGAGATGCGCTGGACAAAGATGCTGGGGCTGAATGAGGAAGGGCCTCACCTGCCATTGACCTGTAATATTTGGGCCAGAGAAGGTCACTCTCAGTGACCAGAGCTGTACTTTTGGAAGACACACACACACATACACACACACCAAGTGGCAGGAGCCCATTCCTCCCCACTCACAATCATGGCAGGTGGCGCTCTAACCTGGCGGAAGAGGGGCATCCCCCCTCTTTCAGAGATTCGACTTGAAACCCCTGTGGAAAATCGGGGAGAGCTGTGTTTTCCCTGGAAGCAGTAGTCGCTGGAAGAGGACAGCAGACAGATTAAGTGCATGGGCAGCCACCTGGAGGGTGACCTCCATTCGGTCGGCCCTCCCTCCAGATGGGACTCAGGGGCCGGATACCTGAGCTTTGGAGCCAGCAGTGCGCCTGAAACCCTAGCCCTGAGGGCCTGTCCGGGGTAACTGGACCCCTCCGGCCAGCCTGGACCTTGAGGCCAGCAAGCCTGCTGCACTGCTGGCCTTCTCTGGAGCCTTCCACCCGTTCCCCCAGCTCCCCCTGGTGGAGGGAGTCACCCAAGGGAACGGGGAGGAGATTTTAAGAGCTTGACGCTTCTTTGTAAGTCTCCCAAACAAACCCAGTTCTTGTAACAGTATGGAAGGTGATTCTTACTCTCAGACTGGAGAGTGACGTTGCTTTCTATTTTAAATTGACCTTCATGGTGAGGTATTCCTAATATTTCTACTTCAGTAGAAGAATCTCTCTCTTCCCCACTTTCTGTAGATAGATAGCAAGTGTCTGGCAGAAGTGATGTCTGTTTGAGTGTGGTGGGAGGGTAATAATATGGGTGCAGTGATTTATACTTGTCACTTGAACATGTCATGTGAAACGTCATATGGTGTGCTATGGTTACGTTACAGGATTACGTGCTGATGATTTTGTGATTAAAAAAAGGGGCATTATTTGTGCCCAACTCTGCACTTTAATATATTAGCTACTTGGCTTTTTCTTAATGGTTCCTTTAAGTTACTGGTTCCCATCTTTTACGTCATTTTCCTTCCCTTGTTTCTCATTGCCTCCACCTCCTGCCCAGGGCAATGCGGTGCTTACGGGAGGTCTCTGCCCTGAACCACACTCTAACAACCATAAAGCTACAGTCCACACCATCATACGAGGAACTGATGTGTATAAATTTATGTATTTTTCTCCCTCCCCACAATGTAATGGCATCCAGGCTATCTCTCATGGTGTACCTAGAAGCAGAATGTGTTCTACCCTGGCTGCTTTCTGTAAATACTGAATTATTTAGCAACTTTTCTCCAGAAATCATTCTTGGTTTTGTTCAGGTACACACTGAACATTCTGGAAGAAATCGGAGGTGGGCAGAAGGTGAATGATGACATCATCGTCAACTGGGTCAATGACACACTGAGGGAAGCCGGGAAGCATTCCTCCATCTCCAGCTTCAAGGTAAAGCCCCGCCCACTGCTCCCACCCACCTGAGCCCTGTGCTTGTCTGCACTCCCAGGGCTCTAAGAGGAGAACGAACCGTGCTGGTGTGGCCATCAACATGTTTACAAATGCCAAAGAAAGAGCCCAGGATTGGGGGGTAGAATGCCTCGGTTCGAATCTCAGCTCCACCACTCATCAGCCAGTCACTTAACCTCAGAAACTCCCTTTACTCTCTGTGAATTAAAGTTAGATGCCGACACCTGTGCTTCGAAGTGAGCTAACTTATTTAAAAAAGGGAAGGGATTAAGCAAGCCCTCCCCGCCCCAAACAAAAACACTCATAGACGGGGACCACAGTGTGTTGAAGCCTGGAGGGCAGCGGGCGGGGGAGGCAGAATGAGTGGTGATGGAAGGAGACCTGACTTGGGGCGGTGAACACGCAATACAGTGTACGAACGATGTATACCTGGAACCTATATCATCTTATTAACCAAAGTCACCTCAATACATTCAGTAAAAAAGGAAAGAAAAGAATTATTGTGAGACAAAAATTCAACCTACAGTTGTAAGAAAAAAAGTGCTGAGCACACTGTGAGATGCCGACAAATACTAGTTACTGTCATAACAGCCAACGCCAGGTCCCTGGACCTGTGGACTCTTTTCTCTCCTTGAGGTCCCCAAGAAGTGAGCCTCGACGGAAACCCCTGGCCCACGGAGTCCTCGTCACTATCCCTCCCATCACCCCTGGGGCACCCCCCAAACAGAGCAGGGTTTCTCCTGGCATCTTTGGTCTCCCCTTTCGGATGGTTTCTTATCAAATCATCGCTTTCTCTGCTCACACCCGCAGTTACAGCCTCTCTGCGTTTCCCTCCACGTGCCTTTCTCATTCTCTCACTGTTTGAGACCCTCCCCCTGACTGCCTGTCGACTTAGGGGGTGCCCCTGCAGAAACCACTAGTGATTTGGAAAGTGCATAGATACAGCTGGTGTGCAACAGTGTTGCACGTCCCAGACCCAGCTGTACCTATTTCCTACGTAAGGGGAAGAACCACTGCCACCACCTCCCCCCCACCTCCCCCAGGGCCCCCAGAGCAGAGCAGAGGTAACGTGGGCCATACTGATCGAACCCACCGTTCTCCATGTGCAGGACCCGAAGATCAGCACCAGCTTGCCTGTTCTGGATCTCATCGATGCCATTCAGCCAGGTTCCATCAACTACGACCTTCTGAAGACAGAAAACCTGAACGAGGAAGAGAAGCTCAACAATGCAAAGTACGGACACAAACCTGGGGTCGAAGGTGGGGGTGGGGAAAGATCTGACCGGCGCCTGGGTGCCTATACAGTGTATCACTTGTGCTGTTGTGCAAACGCTTAGTTTTGCTACAGATTTGCTACAGATGCATTTCTTTGCCTTGACTTGCTGCCAGTGGCCCACCACCGCTGTTTCAGATGTTGTGCAGTGGTCGTTTCAGTCTCCCGGCCTTCGAGGGAGCAAGGCAAAGAGCGAGTGTGTTCTTCCGGTTAATAAGCCAGCCTGTATTTTCATAAAACCAACGATCTAATCGTGATCTATAGGAGACCTCCCAAATAAGGTCTGTGCGTGGCAGGCCCGAATATCAACAGCTGCTTTATGCATATTCATGAATATGAATGAGCAGGGCGTGAGCTGAAGTTCAGAGTCTTCACCAGCTTGGGAGCCGCTGCCCTTTGCTTTCCCGTGTACAGTGAGGGTCAGCAGACAGCTATAGTCTGTGCTCCAGAGCTGGCCTGTTGTCTTCTGTTATAAACCAAGTTTCACTGAGACACAGCCTTGCATATATATGTACACACACACACACACACACACGCACACACAGCTGCTTTACTGCTACAACAGCAGTGTGGGGGAGTGTGGCAAAGCCCACAAAGACTGAAATATTTGCTCTCTGGTCCTTTGCGGGAAGTGTGCTGACTTCTACTCTAGAGAGGTCGTGTCCTTTCCTAGGGCTGCTGGAACAAAGTCACCCAAACGAGGTGACGTCACAGAAATTTGTTCTCGCACAGCGTGGAGGGTACAAGTCCAAGATCAAGGCATTGGCAGTGCTGGTTCCTTCTGAGGGCTGTGAGGGAGAATCGTCCCCATACCTCCCTCCTGCCTCCTGGCCCTGGCCAGCGGCCCTTGGCTCCGAGTTCTTCAATGTCCACCGCCCCCACCCCCCGCACGTCCTTCCTCCTTGCATGTTTGTGGCCGCACATGGCTGTCTTCCCTCTGGGTGTGTATCCGTGTCTCTCTCCCTTTACTTGTAAGGACTCCAATCATATGACCTCATCCTAATGAGTTACATCTTCAACAGTCTTATTATGAAATGCAGTCAAAATCTGAGGTACTGGGGGAGAGGGATTTTACATCTTTATAAAGATTTTATTTATTTTTTGAGAGAGGGGAAGGGAAGGAGAAAGAGAGGGAGCGAAATATCAATGTGTGGTTGCCTCTTGTGCACCCCCTACTGGGGACCTAGTCTACAACCAAGGCTTGGGCCCTGGCTAGGAATTGAACTGGCAACCCTTTGGTTTGCAGACCTGTGCTCAATCTACTGAGCCACACCAGCTGGGGCCATATCTTCTTTTTTAAGGGACACAATTCAACCCATAACACAGGTCCAGAATTAACAAGTGAGTAGTGCCCCTCAGCCTCTGTGTGTTCAAAACACCCCAACCCTTCTCTCTGTTATCAATTTGGGAAAGTAGGGGCCTGTGTTCCTGGTCTGCTGATGCTGTAGCACAGCCTAATGGGAAGAAGATAAGTAATTCAAAGGCAATTCCAGTCGAATGTGACGGGGGGCATAGAAGGCGGAGTGCAAGGCGCTATGAAGGAGACAGGAAAGAAACCAAAGTTCTGCAGAGCAAATAACATCCCGCTGTTACAACATCCCAGATGGACCAAAGGGACAAGTAGGAAGGAGCTAGGCAGGTGGAGGAGGTGAGAGCACCCCACACAGAGGGAAGAACTGGACTGAAGACCCAGAACATTTTTTAAGTGACCTTGAAAAGAGCTTGAATCTAGAGGTTCAAGAGGGATACGATTAGGTTTAAGGAACTTGGTCTTACAGTTACTCAGTGGTTTTGCTAAGATTCAGAGTCAGACATCAGGGTCTAGACCCCTAGGCATTATCCTGTAAGGGCAACATACAAAATTACCTTAAAAACGGGTGGAAGGAATTACCCAAAATCTTACAAAGGCTATGGTAGCCAGATGATGCACCACTTTTGAAGCTCTATTTTTTAATTTTTAATCATATTTTCCTTTCTATTTTATAATAGAAAGTACATTTTAGTTCATTAATAATTAACACAGAGGAAGTGATGGAGAGATGGGCAAGAAGAAAGAACAGGGGCTGCTTTAGCCCGATAACTGGATTTGATCTGTAAAGTGAGAGTGGAATTATGTCGGGGGAGCCGGGAGAGGCTGGGCCTCGGGTGCAGTGGGGGCACTCTGGAGTCTAAGAAGGTCCTAGACAACAGACGACGTGAACGAAAGAACTGACAGGTAGTTAGTATGTAGGCTCACTTGAAAACAGACTCCAGCTAATGAAAGTGGTCTTCCTGCGACTATAAATAGAGCAGAGCTGCGCAGGTGCAGCTGTGGTCATTTTGTGTGCGGTAGCAGACTGGCTGCTGTAGCGTTGTGGCCACATGAATGAACACACCTGTGGGTTCCTCCAGGGGCGACTGGAGCAAGGAAGAAAGTAACTGTCGAGACAAAGTGTTGCAGAGGCATTTTCCCTGTGTTTGTCCTTGTAACTGTGTGTTCGTAGCTGTAGTCTGCAGGCATTTCCCTGCACACCTGCTACAGTGTGATGACTTTCTCTGCTACTGTGTAGCCCAAGAAAATCTTCATGGTGTCGGTGCCAAAAGTGGTGGGAGCCAGGGAGGTGTCTGAGGACCAGCAATACATTGGGGTGTTTAGACAGCAAGTCGGGTGGAGCCAGGAGCTTCATCGAGCCGAGATCAGCCCGTAATCATGGGGGGATGGCAGTGGCCGGCTCTGGCCATGCCAGGGCTGAGCCGTGTGTCACGGGCAGTACGCAGCCGTCAGTCACGTGTAGAATGATTACATCTATGCCTCCGAGGGGCCCCCTTCATCCTCCATTGCTCCAGTCTCCTCATTTGTCCTCTGTTCTCCCTGGCAGGTATGCCGTCTCCATGGCCCGAAAAATTGGAGCCAGAGTGTACGCCCTTCCAGAAGACCTGGTGGAAGTGAACCCCAAAATGGTCATGACCGTGTTCGCCTGCCTCATGGGCAAAGGAATGAGGAGGGTGTGAGGCCCAGCGGGGCGGGGCTGCAGGCGGCTCACCCGCCTCCCAGCACCAATGCTCCAGGGAAGGACGAAGACCACTAAGGCCGTTGCAAAGTTTTCAGCTTGGCAGCATTATCAGACAAGATTCCAAAGAGGGTGTTATCTGTTCGTGCAGGTAGCCTCGCCTATATTTAACAAGAGCTTCATTCTTTGCAAAAGACCCAATCTCCTCCAAATATTTTTTTTACCATTGAACTTACTGCTTTTTTGAAAATCTATACAAAAAAAAAAAAAACACCCTGCTTCTTGCCATTAGTCCAGTGTCGAAGCTGCATTGTTACTAATTTTAACATGGTCTTTCCAGCCTAAGGGGGGTGCATTTTTGTTTTAGGGTGAGCATCTAACCAGTCCTAAAGCTTGTTTGTGGAGGTTGACATTGATCTGTGACAAGCCTCGCTTTCTGTCCCCTTCTCCTGCACGCTGCCGCCCTGGGACTTGGCTCTCCCCCTCTCAGAGCTCTCTGCCTTCTCGGGGACCCACCTCTGCAGGCCGTCCTTGTCTCTGGGCCATTGGGAGCACCTGACACATCAGTCAGGTTCTTGGGGTCCCAGGCGTCTCTGGGAACCTGCAGAAAAGTAACACTCCTCATCAGAGCTTTTCCTCAGAACTAGGGCCCCATTTGCTATTCGTTTTGATGTGTGTTTTTTCTTCAGCCAATAAGAAGCCCCTGTTTTTAGCCCTAGCGTTGGGGCTCAGACCAGATCTAATGCCTTCCATACTGTGCCTTCACATAGACTCTTGGTTAGAGCCACTGAGCGGGGCGGGGGAGGGGGATGCAGTTGAGCAGCAAACCACCAGGGGGCAGCGTGGAGCCATCACAAAGCCTCTGTCCTTCGATGCTGCCTCCCCAGGTACTGAGCCCTGCCAGAAATTAGACCCAGATCTTGGTGAGCGGAGACAATCCTGCTCTTCTTTCACGCGCTCTTAGCTTTAGTGGATCTGATCCCGCCAGGCCATATTATCCGTGTTTACTTTTTCTGGTACTGTAGAAGCCTGTTGCCACCCCCGAACTCCCAGGGGGCAATATATGCCGATTAGCAGGGCCCCCACCCCACCCCACCCCGCTACACACCTACCTAGCCATACCTAGCCAATGTCAAGCTGGATAAGCACTGGCCGAGTTGCTTTACAAAGAGCTATTTTACTGGATATTTAAAGAATTCCCGACTAAAACCCGAGGCACCACAAACCTCATAGATGGTACAATTTCCATGGAAACCTGAAAGGAACAGAACATTGTGGACCAACACTAGACTCTCCATAGTTCTCAGAGGGCTCATCTGTAAGGTGTCTTCTTTGGGGGCAGGGGGTACGGCATGGAACTTGGCCGTCTTTCAAAGC
This sequence comes from Sturnira hondurensis, assembly GCF_014824575.4. Lineage (NCBI taxonomy): Eukaryota > Metazoa > Chordata > Mammalia > Chiroptera > Phyllostomidae > Sturnira > Sturnira hondurensis. The sequence continues at coordinate 14,301,063 of NW_028082350.1, read as the reverse complement.
CATTGAAATGAGTCACCCTGGATCTGACCCTGCGGCTCAGGAAGTCAGTTACTGCTCTGGCCTCGGAGTGTAAGGAGGTTGGCTTTGTCTCACTCCATACTTGCTGTGGCCCTGGGAGATCCTCTCCCATCTGCCTCCAAGAAGAATGTTCCTGCCTTAACGTCCAGAATCTGTCCAAATAAAATGTTCCTGAGGTTGGATGTCCTGTGGTGGTTTTGTAACTCCTCAGTTCCTTCAGCCCGTGCGCCCTGAGTGCAGTGCTAGGCAGTGTGCGGAGTTGGGGACTCTGCCTGGGTTGCACTCTGCTGGGCGGGAAAGACAAATGAACCGAATGGCGTGGTAAATGATTACGGAGGGCAGGGTGAGGCTGCAGCTGATTGCAGAGGAGGCGGTCTGAGAAACTTGGGCTGAACACTAAGTACATCGGCGAGACTTTGACAAAGCAGGATCTAAAATGAGAGCCGGGGCACAAATTCTCAGAAACATACCAAACCCAGTCATGAACAAAAGCCAGCCCTGGAGATGGATGCAAAACAGCTTCTCGGGGCATTTGGGAAGGAATCTTCCGGGTGGGCAGTGCTGGGGGCGGGCCTCCTCACTGGCCTGGCGGAACCTCACTTTGGCAGGCAGAGCGGGGAGAATGTGCCGAGGTTCCTGCTGCAGTAGCTCCCGCTCCGGTGGCCAGCTGTGACAGGCATCTGTCCAGCATGGGCACATTCTGACCATGAGGTGCCACACCCCTGCACGGCCGCCGGAAGCTGCATGTGGGCTGTGTCCTGGCTGCACCAGAAGCAGCTTTGGGTGATCGTTCGTTCCTGGACAGGACATCCTGGCAGCGTCTCCACTGAGCAGGTGGCCGCCTTCTCTGCACCTCCAGCAGTTACCGGTACCAAGTGCTTTTGTGCAAGGCTGCACGGACAGGCCTGCCGCGTAGGGCCAGGGTGGCAGCACCCGTGCTCCGGAAGGAGAACCTGACTCCCTTGGAGGAGGAGAAAGAGACACGGCAACCTCAGCAAGATCATTTTGCTAAATTTAGAGTGCTGTGTTACATTTTAAATAGTTGGAGATTAAAATTGTCCGGGGACATGCTCTGAAGCTGGCTCAGGTCAGCTCACTAAAGCTGACTTTGTGAGCCCGTCGTTTGCTTGAAACTGCCCATGGTTGGGTGGGGCTAGTTACACGTAGATACAGTCTAACTCTCTGACTAGGGGCCTTTTCCATCTCCAGAAATCTACTTTACCCACCACTGCCTCTGTGCTGGTCCACCAGCTACTGTTCCAATGTCTTCTGTATCCTTCTGGAAATACTTTCTGCACACGTGACACCTTTGTTACTACAAACCACGTCACAAACCTACGACTAAACACAACATTCTGGGGCTCACTTTTCTCACTTGTACCTTGAAGGTTGTTTCCTATTAGTGCATATAGACCCGCCTCAACCTTTGTAACAGATGCGTAGTGTTCTCTTGTGCAGGCCAGCCAAACGATATTTAACCAGGGGCTTTTAAATAGATATTGAAGCTGTTTAAGTAGTTTGCCTCAGCACATAAGGCCACAGTAATATCATACCCACGTCTGGTGCACAGAATGTTCATTTGAGCTTGGTAGGTACTTACCAAGTTTCTGTTCCAGCAAAGGTGTTGAACATTGGATAGCAAAACACAGGTTCTCCTCTTATTTCCTCAAATTATTTGACAAAGAATCCTGGACTATGAGAGACCCTGGGGCTGATTTCAACTTCTCCATTTTATGTCTAAAGAAGCAAGTGAATCCAGCAAGAAGATAATGCGTGTGCATGTGCACACGGCGTAATAAACAGCCATGTGATCGGTGTTGTACAAAGGGGCACATCGAGTGTGGGAGCTCAGGGGGGAATTAGCTCTGAAGGAAGGATCAGCAGAAGCTCTGTTTTCCCTCTTGGCCACGTGGATGAAGTGCTGGCCAGCGCTTTCTGGGTGAACTTGACATTTTGTCACCCAGCGTCTCCCTGCCAGCCTCACGATCAGAAACCAGAACTGTCGAGCAGAACAAGTCCGCAGCCTGGACCGACCCTCTTGTGAAATCTGGTCCCGGAAAGTTTCCTAATCAAGTTCCAGTAACTAAACCCCCAGCTGCCAGAGGCGGCTCTTTACCCAGCATCCTCCCCTTCCCTTCCGAAAGACAGTGGACTGTTGGAGTCTGTGCGTGTGTGAGAGAAAAAAGCTGTGTGTTTTCCCATGTCTACAGCCTACAGGTGTGTACGAACCCGTCCAACACAGGGCACAAACACGGAGGTCGTCTAGTCAACACCTACTATCTCATCATTAACTCCGGGACAGGTGCCAACGTGGCAGTAACATTTATGTTACCGAGTGTGTCAAAATTGGGACGTTCCATTCATATAAGTATCTTGGTTAATATAGAGCTATTGTGCGTCAAGAGGGTTAGAATGCAGGCAAATATTTAATCCTAAAGCCGTCTGTACTCCAACATGAAAATTGATGACTCAGCAGGCACTTCTGGACCTGGTGGTCCCAGGTGCCCCTGTCCATGTCCCAGGTGTTCCAACTTTTTTTCTCCAAGTGCAGTTCCGGGCCCAGGGGCACCAAGAAACGCAGCCTCAGTCCCCACCTCAAACCTGCTAAACCAGAATCTACATTTTAATAACCCCCCCCCAATTAATTTGTATGCACTCTAGGGTTTGAGAAACACCATCCTAAAAGAAGTTGTCCTAAAAGATCTACAGCCAATAGGCAGCCCCATGGCCCAGCTTTACATGAAATGACACATTCCCAATGANCAAATTATTTGACAAAGAACCCTGGACTATGAGAGACCCTGGGGCTGATTTCAGCTTCTCCATTTTATGTCTAAAGAAGCAAGTGAATCCAGCAAGAAGATAATGCGTGTGCATGTGCACACGGCATAATAAACAGCCATGTGATCGGTGTTGTACAAAGGGGCACATCGAGTGTGGGAGCTCAGGGGGGAATTAGCTCTGAAGGAAGGATCAGCAGAAGCTCTGTTTTCCCTCTTGGCCACGTGGATGAAGTGCTGGCCAGCGCTTTCTGGGTGAACTTGACGTTTTGTCGCCCAGCGTCTCCCCGCCAGCCTCACGATCAGAAACCAGAACTGTCGAGCAGAACAAGTCCACAGCCTGGACGGACCCTCTTGTGAAATCTGGTCCCGGAAAGTTTCCTAATCAAGTTCCAGTAACTAAACCCCCAGCTGCCAGAGGCGGCTCTTTACCCAGCATCCTCCCCTTCCCTTCTGAAAGACAGTGGACCGTTGGAGTCTGTGCATGTGTGAGAGAAAAAAGCTGAGTGTTTTCCCATGTCTACAGCCTACAGGTGTGTACGAACCCGTCCAACACAGGGCACAAACATGGAGGTCATCTAGTCAACACCTACTATCTCATCATTAACTCCGGGACACGTGCCAACATGGCAGTAACATTTATGTTACCAAGTGTGTCAAAATTGGGACGTTCCATTCATATAAGTATCTTGGTTAATATAGAGCTATCGTGCGTCAAGAGGGTTAGAATGCAGGCAAATATTTAATCCTAAAGCCGTCTGTACTCCAACATGAAAATTGATTACTCAGCAGGCACTTCTGGACCTGGTGGTCCCAGGTGCCCCTGTCCACGTCCCAGGTGTTCCAACTTTTTTTCTCCAAGTGCAGTTCCGGGCCCAGGGGCACCAAGAAACGCAGCCTCAGCCCCCACCTCAAACCTGCTAAACCAGAATCTACATTTTAATAACCCCCCCCCAATTAATTTGTATGCACTCTAGGGTTTGAGAAACACCATCCTAAAAGAAGTCGTCTTAAAAGATCTACAGCCAATAGGCAGCCCCATGGCCCAGCTTTACATGAAATGACACATTCCCAATGAGACCAGACTCAAGATGTTACTATAGCGTCCCCTGGTGGTTTCCCATCCTCAGTGGTGGTTGGAAGGAGAGTGGTCCTCCCTCCATTTGGGTGTATCCAGCCTAGCCCCCTGCTGCCTCCCTCCCCTCGGTCCCTCTCTTCCTTGTGGCACCCACTCCCAGGCACTGACCCAGAGAGCTTCATCTCCCAGGCTCTGTCGGGCACAGTGTCAGTGTCTCTTGGCACAGCCTCCTCCAGCTGGTGGCCCAGGACGGCCACGTCAACGCATCTGACCTGGTGGTGCATCACTTTAGTCTTCCCTCCTCTTCTTGCACGACCTGCACCGAACTTACTGGCTTTTCCCCCTTCTCCAGGGTCTCTGGAGCAGTCTCTATGACTCCCAGGGATGGCTAGGAGACTTAGGGAACCAAACTGTCCTGGTGGGGGGGGGGGTGGGATCTCGGCCCTCCAGGGCCCGCTTGTTCCCACCCCAACACGTCCACTTTGNTGACCTGGTGGTGCATCACTTTAGTCTTCCCTCCTCTTCTTGCACGACCTGCACCGAACTTACTGGCTTTTCCCCCTTCTCCAGGGTCTCTGGAGCAGTCTCTATGACTCCCAGGGACGGCTAGGAGACTTAGGGAACCAAACTGTCCTGGTGGGGGGGGGGCGGGATCTCGGCCCTCCAGGGCCCACTTGTTCCCACCCCAACACGTCCACTTTGCCAAGGCTTCCTAGGAGGATAGTGCTCCATTCGTTGTCATTATCTTTTCACATCCCTAATGGAAAAGAGAGAGTGGAGCCGTGTTTCCCAAGGGGACGGCTCTGGTGTTCAAAGACCCAGAGTACGGGAGAAGCTTCTCGTCTCTGAGGAACTGAAACACTGGCGTGGCCAACGGAAGCAAGACTTGCCACATGATGAAAAACAGGTGAAAGGGCTTGTCATACTTTCAGGTGCTTAAGAATCATCCCGGGGAACTTGTTAAAACACAGATTTTCCAGACCCCACCCTGAGATTCGGTGCCTGTAGGGCGGACGTGCCCGAGAGATTTCCACAAACACCCTTGGAGATTCTGGGACCCACAGGCCACCCTGGGAGGTCGACGGGTCCAGACGAGCTGTTCTCCCCTCGGGCTGCACAGTGCAGGCATCTCAGGAGCTTTAAGGCCGCCTGAGGCTCGGACGTCATTGATCTGCTGTGCAGTCAGGGCATCTGGATGTGGAAGATCCCTGAATGGCTTCCAGCACGTGGTCCAAGTTGGGAACAGTGGCCTGTAGGCTGGAGGCCTCTTGGAAGGGCCATAAAAGGGAGTGACCATTTGGAAAGGGGGAGTGAAGGGATGGAGATGTCCAAAGAGAAACCTCTCTGCCTTCACCATGTGCCTGTCTAGTCAGCAAGCCGTTGCCCATCTGGGCGCCCAGCAGCGCTCCTGGGGTCCCAAGCTGCCAGCTCTATGGGGCTCGGCAACCAAAGCAAAGGAATCAGAACCTGGGACAGTTCTCTGCTCTCGGGCTTCAACCCCTTTGTGGCTTCGGAGATACCAGCGTTCTTCAGCGAGGACGACTGAGGGGCCAAAGCGCCAGACCTTTACACAAACGATCAAACCACTCCCCTCTCCATGAATAAGCTCGAGAGACGGTGAGTGGGGGTGGGGAATGAACACCGATCGGTAATGGATCTGCGAAACCTCCCACGATTAGACGTGCAGGTTTTTTTGTCTTGCTAAAATGTTTGGTTTTTTATGTTTTTAATAATTTTTAAATTTAATTATTGTTCAAGTACAGTTTTCTGTCTTTTACTCCCATCCCAGCCCACCCCCCACCACCCAGTGCTCCCCACCTCCCTCCCATTTCCACCCCCCTTAGTTGTTGTCCATGTGTCCTTTATACTAGTTCCTGTAAATCCCCTTTTTCCCTGAAATTCACTCCCCTCTCCCCTCTGGTCACTGTCCCCCTGTTCTCTATTTCAATGTCTTTGGTTATATTTTGCTTGTTTGTTCTGTTGTTTAGCTTGCTGTTAAAGGTGAGATCCCATGGTATTTGTCCTTTAGCTTTAAGGGCCGAGTGATTTTGGAAGGAAACCTTGTACACTGGGCTGCACCTGACCTCATAAGGAAATGCCACAAAACGGATCGACCCTCTCCTGCTCACCTGAGCTGCGTGTCTGAGCCAGGCCGTCCAACAGGGCCATGGCATCTGCCCTTGACCTCGGGCCCCTGCACCGGAGAGACAGGCAAAGCAGAGTCCTCCTCATAGGGCAGGCTATCCTCCTAGGCAGGGTCTTAATAAGAGGCACAGGGTTAGGGCTCTCAAAGAAACATCTGCGCCCCTGGCTGGGAGGCTTGGTTGGTTGGAGTGTTGTCCTGGACAGCAAAAGGATGAGGGTTCAATTCCCAGTCAGGGTACAAACCGAGGTTGTGGGTTCGAGGCAGCCTATCAATGTTTCTCTTTCTCAAAAGAGAGATCAATAAATTTTTTAAATGACACCCGGGTTTCTGCCTCACCCAGATGGATGGGGTCCCCACTGACTTCCGCAGCCAATGTTGTGGGGGCCCCTTGTGACTGCACTGGGGCTCCAGGCTGGGACCCCGGTGTGCGGCCGGGGCCTCTTGCTCCCCAGGGGAGACTGCCACAGCCCACAGAGCCCTCCTGCTTCTGGACGCCACCCGTGGGTATAGGGCCCTCCCCTCTCCCACGTCCGTCCCTCCTGCCGGTCTGTACGCGGCGTCTTTCTGTCCTCAGTTATAGGAGCTCCGTTCAGCTAGGCTCTAGCCGGTTGTCCAGGCCGATTCCTCTACAGGTCTGTTGTCATTCTGATGTGACCGTGGGGGCGGGGGGTGCTCTCCTACACTGCCATCTTGACCAGCATTCCTGGGCTGACTCTTTATGGGTGAATTTAACACAGAAGAGTGGGGATGGAAGTCCAGGAGGGGAGAAAACAAGGAGCCAAATGGCCAGGTGTTGACACCAACCAAGGTCCCCGAACGACACAGCCTCCACTGTGGCCTGGCCCTTTCCCCTCTCCCATGTCTGCAGGGCACCTCTGCTGGACTGAGGTCATCGCTCCCAAGCGGATGCCTTGGCAACCACATCTTAAGTCAGATACTCACATTTTTCTAAATAAGAAAAAAATTCGGGGCTCACACTACATGGACCTCGAGGTAGATCATGGCTATTAGGCAGGGTGGTCCTCCCTAAATAAACAGGAGTCAGGGTCACCTGGTGGATTCGCTGCTCCATGGAGCCCCCCACAGTACGGCATTCCCGTTCTCCCAGGAGTGAGCCCATCATTCCAGACCAAGAAAGATCTTGCTGAGCGAGGTTTCTGCAAACTCCTGCATGGCCTCTCCTTCTCGTCCTTCTGTTAGCCACAGATTTGTGAAGCTCACCTTCTGTGCCTTTATCTAAGTCACAAAGGTTGGAAAAGACAGAGGAGAGGGAAGAACTTGTAGGACTCTGTGGGAGACCCCCTCTGCGTGGCGTACGTTTCCACTGGCCAACACTGGGCAGCCGTGGCTCTCCGGTGAACCCGACGTGGCCCCACGTTTATGCTGCCTTACTCTGCTTTCATTCTTGGCCTCATCTTCCTGAAGAAGTTAAACATTTGCTAGATAGTCTGAACAAAAAGCAACTCTCCTCGTACCTTCCTTTGGAGAGCGGCAAGGCAAGCGAGGTTGACTGATTGCAGCAACGAAGGGAAACAAGCCGTTACATTTTAACCAGTGTGTAAAGAAGGCTCTCGGGCCCTTTTGTTTCCGAGAATTTTGTTTTCCTGCAAATCGCCAGGGGGATGAAGTTTTACAGTTTGGGAGTCCTCGTAGCCACCGTCGCCTTCTGTGAGCATCATGTCTTCGCAGTTCAGAGGTAACCGAGTGGACCCTGGTGGGCGGGTGGTGGGCCGCTTCCCCACTTGCTGACCCCACCCCGAATCCGGCCAGTGTGCCGGGCTGGGGAACACATGTCACAGTGTGGAGGCCAGCTCTTTCAGGACCTTCCCATGCTCCCTGGACAGGTCACATATTTCAGTGCAAGGCTCTCACGAGACATAGGGCCTCTCTTCTTACCCGGCTCCAGTTTTATTATTGCGAGGGCCCTAGATGACGTGAACATTCAGTGTCTACGGAGACGAAAGGCAGAGAAACTTTTATAAAAAGTAATTATTCACGCCCGAGCACATCTACAGTGTATTAACTGTAGATAACTTATTTTCTTCTTACACATGAAGCACAGGAGGAAGAGGGTGAAGGTATAAATAGAAGGTTGGGTTGCGCAGGAGTGTTCAGCCTGGAATATAAAAGGCAGAACAGTGGCGTTATAAGAACAGCTGCACGAACATGTCGAATTCTTACTCTGCGTAGCAGAGCAGTTCCTTTAGGGTTCTCTACTACAAATCACTTAGGAGAACACGAGTGAGTCCAACACTCTGGCATCTGTAATTGTGGTGAAAACAATTCGTGGCTCTGTGTAATATTGTCATTGATTCACCAGCTACTGTTTCCGTTGCTCAAAGTCGGTCTTGCTCCATAGGAGAGGGCAGTGGTCGTGGCAGCTGCCCAGGAGCCGAAAGAGTGAGCGTGCATCTGCTCTCTGGTGGACACCCCACTCGGTCCACAGCCAGACCCCTTCCTTTTCATGTTTTAAGCTTATTTCCTTTTAATGATGATCTCAAAGACCCCCCCAGTATAACTGATCCCCCTTTTTACTTTTTAATTAACATCAAAATCCTGTTGTATTCCCCCCACCCCCCTGCAGTGGCCAGGTCTTGTCTGCTCTTCCTAAAACCTCTCTGCAAGTTCAAGTCCTACAGAATCTTACCACAACACACGAGGTAATTTCCCCTCGTTTATCTGTGTATTGGTTTCATTTCGTGCAGGTATTGGGTGCTGTGTTCTCTCCCGTATGTCGTCTAGCTTACCTAGAGCTGGGATAAACAGCCCTTCTTACAGCCTTCGTCCTCTTCCCATATCACACGGTTTTGCTGGTTTCCAAAATCAAACCTTCTTCGTTTGTGTTATTAGCTTTTCAGCCAACTGCATAATCATATCTTGGGCTTCAAAACATGCACCTACTTCCAAAGATGCTACAATCATAGAAGCCCAATAGGACTTTGCATACAGAACAAGGATTTTTAACCAAAGAAGTACCACCCGGGAAAACATTAAAAGTTTTGTGCCTGGGATCCATCTCCCCGGAAGTGTAGACACTTGCCTACGGTGTGGAGAATGGATGCGAGTTATTAAATATCATGGTAGGAAATCGGCGGCTCCATGGTTGTCGGCTGGACCAGATTTGAGATTCAAGAGATGTACTAGGGGAGATGCTGTGAAGGGCAGGGGGCGTCCTCTGACCATAATGCACCTGACCCCTGTCCAGAAGGGAAGACTGTGCATGAACAACCTCAGACTCAAGGGCAGTTCCCTGAAGACTGGGCGGGACCAGTGGTGAGCCACGTGTAAGAGGAATCTCCCCACTAGTGAGAATGGACCTGGGTTAACATACCCACGGTGCTTGATCACTGGCCAGTGGGGCAGCAGGGCCTCAGCCTCTGGTGGGTCAGGAGTGGGAACAGCCGGGAAGGTCAGTCTACTATGCGTCTCCTCCCAACAGAAGAGTTGAGTCGTGGCTGTTCACCTCCAGCTCATCAGGGGCGGCGGGCATGCCACCAGGGGGCGCATCAGAGCCTGAGAACTGGGTTCTGGGCCTGCCACCCGGAAGTGTGTGATTTCAGACCCATTAGCCTCGGACCTTAATGTCCTCATGGGAACCGTGCAGACGATGCCCCTCGCCTGGGCTGTAGCAAACGGCTACTGCAATGACCAAAGGCAATGAGTGTGGAAGTGCTTGGGAAAAGTGTGGGGAGACAGGAAAAAGGGTAAACGACTGTGGAAGGCATTGTCGAGAGTCCATATGAGAGAGGAACACTGACAGGACCATAACGTCAAGAATATCGAATGTTTATTAAAATCACCATTTAATCAACTTTCCAGACAAAATGTTATTTCTCTTCTAAACACCGAACGTACATGTCCAGTTCTAGACAGCTGGGACATGAGTACCTTTACTCACCCATCGTCTCATCAGATATTTACTGAGCACCTACTATGGACCCGGTCCTCTTTAGCAACTGGAGTCACGGGGAAGAATAAAACCAGCCCCCCCAAAACAATGTTTATAATGCCGTGTGCATGAATGAGGGCCAGTGACCGGGGGGCACCTTTCCCTTACACACGCTTTCGTGACGTTCGCTGTGAACCGCTGTGTTTGCTTTATTGATTTTCCCCTTGAAACTGCAGATTGTCCTCTGGAAGCCAGTAACGGCTGAGTTTATCACCAAGGAAAAAGAAGTCCACTTATTTGTGAATGCATCTGATATGATCAACGTGAAAGCCCATTTACAAGACAGCGGCATTCAATTCAGGTAGGCATCATCCAACGTTTATTAAGTAGCTATTATAAACACCTGCAATGCAGCAGATTAGCAGATGGCATAATTGCACCCTGGAGAAATGAATACTTGCATTAAACTTGGCGACATAGAAATCTCTGGAATGGGCTGGCTGTAACACCCAAGTGGCTAGCTCTGTGAACTTGAACAAGTGGTTTAACCTCTCACGACCTCACTCCCTTATCTCAAAATAATGTTTAGACTCAGTGATCTGTGCAGTTTCTTAGAGTTCCTCCTAGTTCTTTCCTTCTTATAGTTCCTCTGCTCTCTGCCCAGACGGGGGGAGCAAAGTTGTCATTCACTTTAGTAGACTTTGCAGGATCTCTCAAAAAAAGCAGCTGGTAGAGAGGGTTTTGCTCCCTTCACAAGGTCAGCGAACACTTCTGAACGTCTGCCTCTAGATGAACACGCACCAAATGCAACTCCTGCTCGGAGTCCACGCCCTCTTCCTCTTGAGTCCTCCACCAACGTCTGTTCTCTGTAGCCACTGTCCAAACCCCAGGGTCCTTCGGACGCCCTTGCACTTCCTGGAGGCGCTCTGTCCTCTGCACGGCACCTGGCAGCCTGTGGAGAACACTCGGTGATAATTTCGAACAATGTTATGGCAGGCGCTGACTGCCTCCCAGGAACTGTGCCGAGCCTTTTTACACAGTGTGTCATTCCATCCTCATCTAACCTCGGGAGGCAAATACTGTCCTCGTTGGGCAGATGAGAAAGGTTTTCAAACTGATGAATGAATTCCTCGAGGTGGGTCAGCTAGAACATGGCAGGGCTAGGAGCTGGACTCAGGCCTTTCTGCTGTCCAAGCGGTGCCTTTCCATCTGTCGGCCTGAATAAAAATAGAGAGACCTTATGCAATGTAACTGCCTTTCAACCCAGTCATCTCAGGTGATGAAATGGTTTCATTCAGTTACAATGTTGGCCCAGTTGATGGTGTGACACTTCTCTAGGGACACTAAATAAGACGGCTTTCCCATACCTCCCCTTTTCCCATGCCTCTGTTTCCCTAGAGGTCTGGCCACCTCCAACTGTGCAGGACACCTGGGATAGGTCCCCAGTGGTCACAATGAAAAACAAAAAGAGAAGACTGTCATCTTCTCCTGAGATTTTCACTGCAGATAGAGTAAAACACCGTGACTCTGAATTGAACAAAACTGTCCCCTAACCTAGATGTTCACATAAAAGATGCTTAAATGGAGCACGGTGGAGAAACGTTGGCCACGGTGGGGGAAGGGTGGGATTTCGGAGGCGTGAGAAGCATCCCGTGTTGGAACCACTTTCTCTCCAGGGCCCGTGTCGGCTGAGCCAAGAGGGGGTGTGCATTCTGAGTCACCCGCAGTCCTTGGTAGGGTCGTTTCCCGCGGGAAGAACCTTTAGATTTCTTCGAGATTTTTTTTCCCCTCGTGCTCAGCTGTTGTGGCTGCAGAGGGCCACGTGGGAAGATCAGAGCCCTTTTGAGAAACACCTGCTCACCCTCTGTTTCCTCACCCAGGGTCTTGATGGAAGATGTGGAGGAGCTAATCCGCCAGCAGACTTCCAACAACACCATCAGGCCCCGGGCCCCGTACGCGTATTATGAGAATTATCACTCCCTAAGTGAAGTAAGCCATCAGCCTTCTCTCCAAAGTTCCTATCGTCACTGAGCCGGCATTCCCATTGCAATGATGGGAAATTATTGAAGTATCATAGTCGGTGGGAGAAGGTAAAAGACACCACAGTTAGGTTGCTCACGCAGTGGTAATTCATCCTTTCGTAGACACCCGCCCGGGGAGACAGCATCGCGGGTGGTGAATGGCCGGTAAGCAGGCGGCTGGGCCACAGCCGAGGGCATCTCTCACTGCCAGGCGCAGTGCCACACGCAAAGGAACAGCAGACATCAAAAACAGGGCCTTTTTGTTGAAACTGCCACACAGACAATGAACAGTCCAGTGAGTGATGTCTCTGCGGACTATTATTGAATAATTGCCACAATATCTCAGTGAATTAAACAAATGTAGTCACGTATATTCAGTACACTATAAATAAGCCCATCCTATTCCCCTCAGGAGGAGCCTGTGAAGTGAATAAGAATAAGAATAAGAATAAGAATAAGAATAAGAATAAGAATAAGAACAAGAACAAGAGCCCTGGCTGGCATAGCTCAGTGGATTGCACACAGGCCTGCGAACCACACAATTGCGGTTCGATTCCCAGTCAGGGCACATGCCTGGGTTGCAGGCCAGTTCCCAGCAGGGGGCTCACGAGAGGCAACTGTACATTGATATTTCTCTTCCTCTCTCCTTCCCTTCCCCTCTAAAGATAAATAAATAAAATCTTTAAAAAAAGAGTATTATAAAAAAAGAATAAGGGTAAGAATAAGAATGTCTGTGTTTTACTCTCGCAGAAATTGACGTTTTTCTTTCAGTACTTACAGGCTCCAGTTTTTCTAGAGGGAACCTGAGGAAGGTGTTCAGTTGGCATCAGTAAACCTTCGCATGACACTCAAACAGCCGCTCCCCCATATTTGGGAGCCGAAAGGGTGCATCTCTTGGAGGACTTCCTTTTCTACACAGTTTACTCCAAGGAATAAAAATCCCTTAGTATCTTTCATTCCTTCACAGGAGTAGACGGTCGCATTGCTTAATATAAGTATTTTTTTTACCATCTTTGGGTAGGTGCCCAGAAGCGATTAAAGACCATGTCCATGTTTCCAGACATCTAAGCCTTAAATAACAAAACATCAGTTTTCCATTTAATCTTTAAGAGCATCTGTTCCTTTTCTGTTAGTTAAGCCACAACTCAGTCGGCTTCAAGATTCAATGTGCCTGGCTGATGGATGCTGAGCTTGCAATGGCATTCCCCTCCCCCCTCCCTTGCCTCCGTTTTGCCTGGACTACCTCCCTCCACCATCTATCATCAGAGGCAAACCTGATGCCCAGGCCTGAGAGGCCAGGCAGGAATGGGGAAGGTAGGCGTGTTTCTGCCATGCGCGGTTCAGTGGGAAGAGAGAGATGTCTTACACAGAAGTATTTTTAAAAATATATTCAAGGTCCTCTTCCCCATCAGCCCTGATGACTCCTCCAGCCCTCACCCCAAGGGGGGTAGGAGGTGTTCCAGGTGACTGTCCCCAGGAAATCTTAAGGAAACAGGGAGAAAAACAAAAGGCCAAAAATTACTTTTAACATAGGCCAAAGAAGAGAGCTATTCAAAGGCGGTTACCTTCATGGCCTCCATGTAGACTGTGGAATAAATAAAGATTTCTGTAACGCTCCGATCATGGAACCTGGCCTCCCTGGTTGATGGAAGCCTGCTGCGTGTCCGCAGAATGCACGGCAGTTGTACACGGTCGGTCTCGCAGGTGCACTCATTCCTTAGAAGGGTAACTTGGAACTCCTGGTGGCGGGATCCCTGACACCTCAGGTAGCCGCTGAGTTGGGGGTTGGCGGCAGCTTCGACCCCCAGCACAGGACAGTCACACGCGCGGACCTCTGGCCCTTGGTATGCTGCAGAGAGGAAGCAAGGTGGAACAGTGCATGCGTCCCCGTCACCTGGGGTTGCGGTCAGAAATTAGCTCCAGAAAAGTTTCCAGAAGTTAGGTCAAGGGTTGGTTATTCCTGTTTCAGGAGGTCCAAACGTTTAATTACGGCCCCTGAGAAGTTGGTCTCCATCCAAACACAGTCAAGTTCCATCATTCAACCCCTGCTTGGAAGCGGCCCCTAACGTCAGGCCTGGGCTTTTTTACCCATCTCCCCACTGAAATCACAAATGCCACCAGACGTCCATCCAGGAGGCAGGTCCAGAGCCCAAGTCCTTCTCAGAGCGGAAGAGAATTTTTTCTCTCCGGATTGTCCTTGCCTTCACCCCTCATCACTTCACAGGTCTGCTGTGAGTGTCCGGGCCTCTGGGGGGCGACAAAGGCCGCACCATTTATAGAGTGAGGGGGCCAGGGCCCAGGGCTTCCTAGGTGACTCAGGAAAAGCCGACTTAAAAAAAAAAAAAGTTCCACGTAAAAGGGAACTCACAAACGAATGGTAAAAGGATTTTATCCACAGAGGCAGGGATTCGATGAGCCTTCAAAAATAACTCTTAGGAGACTTACTGTATTGTGCCGTGTACAATGAGCACCTGTTTTTGGCCCAAACGTTTAGGAAAAACATCTTTCATTTTAATTCAAGTTTTTATTTATTTATATTTAAATACTTGTTTTTGTATTATAGAGGAATTTTAGCATTTATTTTTTTAACATATTATGGTACAAGAAATTTTGTGTAATAAATAATTACAAATCACAAGAACAGATACAAGGAAAAAGAAATGTTTTGTTCTGCTAACAAATTAGTACTAACCATGTATAAGGTGCATCCTTATTTTTCCCTAAAAAATTTGGGCAATAAAGTATGCATTATACATGGCAAAATACGGTACTTTAAAAATGAACTTTTCCTACTTTGTCATAATTTTCTCAGTACTCTTTCTCTAAACCTTGATACCTTTCAAAACGTTAATTATATTGATTTTTCCTAAACAGCCGAAGAAACATCCTACCCTACATATTTTAGTTCCTCGTTCCTTCTCCGTACAGAGCTTTAGTGGGCTTGCCTTCCTTCGAAGAAGCTGTCTGCCTCCGTTAGGGCAACGCTTTGAACTTGCTCTATGACTAACTGTGTACTTCCGCTTCCATAGATCTATTCTTGGATAGACTTCATAACCGAGCGGTATCCTGACGTGGTTGAAAAAATCCACATCGGATCCTCATATGAGAAGCGCCCACTTTATGTGTTAAAGGTAAGTTATGGGGAGAGTCATCGACCTTTTGCCGTTGGAGGATGTGTTCATTCTCTTGTAGTGCTTGTTATAACTTGGATTTTTTTTCCTTTGAGTTCTGGAAATATTTGTATTACCAGTCTTCCTCCACTGTAACACTCAACTATGTAGGGATAATTTTCCCCCTTTGCTAGTGCAGTGTTGGTCCATGAGTAGAAACCCCAGTGTTAGAATCAACTCTCTTTTTTGTGACATAGATGAACCATTAACTTCCTTGAATTTCGACACCTACTGCCTAACAATGAGGAGTGTGGTCTGGATTATTGTCTTCATACCACCACCACCTCTGACCGGCTCACTTAGGAAAAAGAAAAAGAGAGACAGAACCTGTGATTGGACCAATAACAGTGGAACTGTTTCTAGAACTAAAGAAAGAGCCCAACAGTCAAACCGGGGAAGGGGGAGAACAGGGACGTGCAGGGACCTTAGCCATGGGGCTGATACAGACAAGAGCGTCTCCTCCAACCTCAGTCTCTTCAGTTCTTTTCAGTTGAACACATTGACCTTAGTAAAGGTGAGTAAATACGGCCACAGGAAGAATTCTTAGGAGCCATGAAACTGCATATACTAATTTCTGTCCTTTGATTTCTACTTCTGGAGTTCTGCTTTTTTACCGCTCCCCCACCCTACAACGAACAAAATATGTATATTTTTTAAATTGAAAAGAAGCTCTGGAGAAGTTGAAATCACTGGTTTGATATTTGATTCAGTGATGTAGTTTTCCAACATTATCACTTGGATGAGCCTTCTTGGTCACCCAAAGGTGAGAGTCTGAGCCAGGATTTCTGGGCTTTGATCTGTGCTGAGACACGTGAGACTTCGGGTCTTCTGGGTGGCCGAGCTGGTCAGCACGGAGCCATGTGATCATGGCCCACCCGCCCGTGACATTGCTTTCAGCTGCGTTGGGTGTACTCTTCGGGACGTGGGAACTTGTGTTTCTGGGACCCAGTTGGGCAGGCCGGAAGTCCGTGCTTGCTGCGTGCTTCCTTCCTGCTCTTACTAGACCAAGGACGTGAGCACAATGACGTGACCCGAGTCTCTGGGGTCCTCCATCTTCCCAGGGTCAGGGCCAGTACGCACCAAGACAGCTGGCCTGGCACATTCAGAAGGCAACTGATTCAGACAGCTCAGGGATCTAACTATTAAACTAAATAGTTAAATCAGCCAGGAAGTTTTCTGCTTGGTACACTTTAACCCTTCAAGGTCGGTGCATGTGACTGCCTCACCTGTTTTCTCAGTGAAGGCCTCCAGGTTAATGAAGAAAAATCCACCTTGACTGGTGCAGATGGCAATCGGAAAACCTAACTCTTTTCTCGTTCTGGAATTTCAACCCAGCATATTTGTTTGATTTTACAAGACCCTTCTCCCTTCCCTCCACACTCTAAAATTGTGTTGTATCTAATTTTGACAAGCAAATGAAGTATTGGGCTGGCCTAATAAATGAACTAAAGTTCATTTAGTTTTTTTCGTACAATGGCTCCAGTAGCGCTTAGTTGTCTTTAACTTCATTAGAAACAATTTTGTCCCGTTGTATTATGACAGCTGTCATCAGAGTGCATTTAAAAAAATATCAAAATTGGTGAATTTTTTGTGCAGCCATTCTAATATTGAAGATGAAAGAAAATGAACAACGTTTTTGGCATATTATGCTTTATTATTTCAAGGAAGGTAAAAATGCAACTGAAACACAAAAAAAGATTTGTGTTTGCAGTGTATGGAGAAGGTGCTGCGACTGATAGAATGTGTCAAAAGTGGTTTGTAAAGTTTCTTGGCACTATTGACATTTTGGCCAAGTGATTCTCTGCCACAGGGTGGTCTTACACATTGGAAGATGTTTAGCAGCACCCCTGGCCTCTACCCACTGGAAGCCAATAGTGGGAGAGAGCCAACATACTCCAAATATATAAATCAATGCCGTTATAGGAAAAAATGAAAGAATGTGTCATTCATTTTACAGAAAAAAATAAATGGGCTTTAAAAAAGATTTTATTTACTTATTTTAGAGAGAGAGGAAGGAAGGGAGAAAGAGAGAGAAACATCAACGTGTGAGCGATACATCACTTACTTGCCTCTAGCACACCCCCAACCAGGAATCCAGCTCACAACCAGGCATGTGCCCTGACTGGGAACTGAACTGGCAACCCTTCAGTTTGCAGGCTGACACTCAACCCACTGAGCCATACCAGCCAGGGCACAAACAGACTTTTTAGCCAACCCAACATAATTTCTATTGTTCGGAGGTGTTTTAGGGGGCTTCTCCTGAAGACATCAAAGGCTACCATTGAGGAAATGCTGGGGAAAAGTCCCCTTTCCCAGAGACTCGACAACTTGCACTGCCCCCCTCCCCCATCCTGTGAATCAGAACAAGGCTCCCCTCCCACGCGTGTTGGTGAGCAGTTCGTGGGACATTCAAGGTGTGCTTCTTCCTGTGTGAAATGGGTAAATAGTCTGCATGTCCCAAGTGCGCACCCTGGGGAAGTGGCGAGGGAGCCCAAGTTTATGTTCGGCCCTCCCGGTTCCCCTTTCCCAGGCCTTCTCTGCCCCACACCTACCACGGAAAACCATCCACCAAGCCACCCACAGACACGTACGCACTTCCCTCCGATGAGGTGGGAGCACTGGTTCTCTGGACTCTCCTTCTTCATCTCCACATGCAGCACCGACATGACTCCCTAAACGCTGGGGAATACGACCCCTTTAAACCAGGGCTCCTGGCGTCACACCTTAACTCTGACTTGCACCAGCTCTGTGAGTTTAGCAATTTCATCTCTCCACCTTTACTCTCCCCAGCTTTTAACTTTCCTTGAGAATTCTCGAAAGAACTCAAACAAAAATGCATGTGCCCTAGCTTTGTTACAAGAATTAGAGGTAAGCCCTGAATGGATGGAAGTTAACGTTTTGAAGCTTCTTCTTATTATGTTTGGCTTCCTTTGGGCAGATTTCGAGAAAGCAGCAAACGCCCAAAATTGCTATGTGGATTGACTGCGGCATCCACGCCAGAGAGTGGGTCTCTCCTGCTTTCTGCCTGTGGTTCACAGGCCACGTAAGTATTCACGTTCTCTCGCACCAGCGTTTCTCTGTGTGCTTGGCGCCCCTGGTACAGCATCAGTGGGGCTGTTTATCACAGGCCTTTGCCCAGGGTCACATCTTGGAATTCTTGATTTTAAAATCTCTGGGGGTGAGGCTTGGCAATCGACCATTTTCCCAAGCTTCCCAGCTGACTTTCATGAGTGTTATGTTTGAGAACCATGATTTCCAGCCTTTCAAACAACTGAAGGGCTGTCGGCCTCTTCTGTCCCACATTTTTAGCCGGGGCCAAACACTAGAAAGTGAGTCAGAAATAGTAGCCATGGCAATATTTTTTTACAGATAGAAGAAAGAACTAAAGCAATGAACTAAGCTGAGTCTCAGTTGATTTCTTTTGATTTGAATTATTCAGACATCTCTTGCCACAGTTTGCTCTCGGAAACTGAACATTGATGTACAACATCACTGAGCAGACCATATTTTTTCATATATCATAATAAGGGATTTTGTCCCTGAAGAAGGCCATGGCACCTAAAACCCATATATATAAATTATATATAAGGCAAAGAGTACGTCATAAAAGTAACAAAATTAATTACTTTAAACCTCTTTAATGATGAAAACGTAAAAATTATGGTTTACATCCCCTAAAATGGACACATATGTCCTCTACACTGACCTATACAAGGAGCCATAGCAACCCCAAAATAACTTACAATATGTGTGCTCTCATATGGGTATTATCGTCTCTGATTTGCATGTACACAGTAACATAAAATAGATGCATCAGGAAATTAAGAGATTGCCACTTCAATTGAGCCGTGCTACCCAAGGAGGTACACTGGAAGTCAACATATTCCTGCCTCCTCTGGGTCTGGTCAGACTCGTCTCTACCCACCTTCATTTGACGCACCATCTGTCCTTCCCCCACGGTGGGAGCTGAGGCCTCCCCAAACCCACTGGAAAGCTCTGTGCCCCAACACTGGTACTCCCCGAACCAAATGAGGGGGAGTTCCCCACGGACTAGACCCTCAACACAGCCCAGGCATGTGGTAGTCTGGAACCTTCCCCATGTTCGGTAGCCTCATTCATCCTAGGGAATGGCTGAAGCAGCTGTCGGTGGAGAGAGAAAGGCACGAAGCAACGGGGAGAACATTTATTTTGCATTCTGTAACTAAACCTGGATAGGGCCAGAGAGAAAGTTCCATTCCCACGGACTCTAATTCACATGGGGTGAAGTTGTCCTTAACTGTGGTCCCTCCCAAACTTACATCCCTTCCCCCCTGCCCTGGCTGCCATCCCCCGCCCACCCCTCCCATAGGCAGTGTCTGGTGAGGCCTGTTAGGAAACTCATAGCCGGTATCTGGGAAAAGCTACTGCTGATTTTAAAGCCAACTGATCTGATGTGCAGAAAATACCCTCCAATGCAGCAAAAATTTAACCCCAGAAGTTATGAAGACAATGTAGAAAACATCTCTACTCCCGTCTGGGCATAAGACAAGGTTAAATCTCTGACTGATGTGGGTTATTGAAAAAGGAGTGGAATATATTTAGGTTTTCTTGCTTCCTTAAATCTTTGTAGTGGGTCTTATGGGTTTCGTAGTTTAGTTTTGTTTAATTCTTTTGGTGTTTCAAAGGGTATTTTAGAAAACGTACGGTTCTGTGTTCTGCCTCCATTAAATGGAAGGACCATTTGTCCCATTTCCAAGGAATTTATCATCACTTGGCAGCTCAGTACCCTAAATTTCAGTCTTTCCAGGAATTGATATTCTTTCTGAAAGTTAAATTTGCAAATCTAAACATGGCAAAAGAAAAACACAGAAAAGAAACAGACTGAGTTTAGAAGAACTTCAAAGAGCTACGACTAACCATCCTTGGTTTAATTTGCAGATGACTCAGTTCTACGGGAGGGAACACCGGCACACCAGTATTTTGAGGCACATGGATTTCTACGTTATGCCCATAGTTAATGTGGACGGTTACGACTACACGTGGAAAAAGGTAGGTGAAGGCAAAGAAAATAAACATCTGCCCCCTTGTGGGTGCAGAATACACAGGCTGAATCATTCATAAAATCCTGGGTCGCCCTGGCTGGTGTAGCTCAGTGGATTGAGCACAGGCCTGCGAACCAGAGGATCGCGGTTCAGTTCCCAGTCAGGGCACATGCCTGGGTTGCAGGCTGGTTCCCTGCAGGCCAACTCCCAGCAGGGGACACACCAAAGGCAACCATACATTGATGTTTCTCTCCCTCTCTCCTTTCCCCTCTAAAGATAAATAAATAAATAAAATTTTTAAAAAAAGAGTAAAACAATTACATTTAAAAAAAAAAATCCTGGGTCTAGGAACAATGGTTTCATTATGAAGAAAGTATGGAGAAGTTCAACTACATGTGAGTGGAAATAATTGCATAGTAAACACCAATGTACCTGTCAGACTGTTCCAGATATAATCCATCCATGGCCCATCTTTTTCATCTCTATGCTCCACCTGCTTCTACCGTACTTTTATTACTCTGAGGCAAATCTCAGACATCATGCCATTTCATCAATAAGTATTTCAGTATCCATCTCTAAATGAGGTCTTTAAAAAATGAGCACAGTATCGTTATATCTAAACATTAACAACGATAACTTAAAATGAAAGGTTCAATCAATAGTTCAATTTCCAATTCTGTCATAACTTTTTAATACATTTCTTTGGTTCAGGATCCAAATAAGGCTGCGCTGCTGTGATTCCTTCGTGTATCTTTTAACTCTACTTTAGTCCATAGTTGCTCCCACTCTTCCTCGCAATTTATTCATCAAATGCAAGTCTCCCCTTGTCTGGATTTGTTGATTGCATTTTGCCGTGTTGCAGTTCAACCTACTCCTCTGTCCTCTGTATTTCCTAAAACTCGATGTTTGGATTCTAGAGGCAAGAGCTCTTCATTGTGACAGTGTGTCCGCACCAGACTGTGCAGAGTGTCTAGTTGTAGCTCTAGTTGCAGCTCATCGCTACCCTTGATGCAAAATGCCCGGACCCGTTTAATCCTACTCTCAGTCCTTTGGACAGCATTTTGATTTATCAAATCGTACATTGGAAGACTTAGAGCAGAATCATAATTGAACTTGTATTCTAACTGGTACGTGCATTGGTATCTTTTAACTCAAGCATGAGCATGCGTATCTCCATCAATGTCATCTATACTGGGAACCATTATCAATAGCTTTCTGGCCCATGAAGATGGTGATTCATGTAAATCACTCAAACAATATGAAGCACATTCCTTTTTACTTTAATGGGGGGGCACACAAAAATGTAGCGGAGCATGCATCAGCTCAGAGACACCTACTTGCACAGCACATGGGAACACCGAGGGGGATGAGCTTTATTGCCGTGGTTAGAAACACACAGGATTGTCCAGGAGCCACTGCCTGTAGGGGGAGTTTATGCAGAAGAGATTGGAATGGACATTGGTGAAAAAAACTTCCCAGGTAAGAGGAATGCTGGGAAGCCAAGTTTTCAGGTGGGGGTGGAAGGGCAAATCCTAAATTGTGCACATGAGAAATGCTGAGCACAGCACATAACACTCATCTGGTGCTCAATGAATGGTCACATTCCTGTGTTGATCTTGTAGTAAATTCATGCCCTTCAACTTGAATCACAGTGGCATTCAGCTGCCCTATTGCTGTTGCCACTTTCCAGCTGTCCTTTGTGTCTTTAACTGAACTCTGCCATGTAGTCCCTGCGGTTTGAGAACCTAATTTCTCCAGGGAAACTGTTGCTACCAAACCACCAGCCAGGGTGTGGGTGGGACTGGGTGGCTTGGTAGGAGGATTGGTGGGAGGAGGGGAAAGCATGCCACCCCACCTCAGCAATGGAACCCAAAGTCTGTGCAATGATTTACACGATCACGTTGCCTTAGTTTACCTCAAGGAGGCAGTTTACCACAGGAGTTTGCTCTGTGTTTACCAACCAGAGTCAAAGGGGGCTGAGGCTGGGGGAGTCTCCCTGGCTCTGTGCCTCGGAGCGTTGACAGAGTGCTGAGTTCAGTGTAAAGGGAGCATCGAACCTTGTGACGCAGTAACTGCAGCATAATCGTTGAACTTGCTAAGAGACCAAATCTTTGTGATTCCCACCACAGAAAAAGAAACGATAATTAGGTGATGGGGCGGAGGTGCTATCGCTACAATAGTGATCATATTACAATATGTGGATGCATCAGGTCACCGTGGTGTACACCTTATACCTTAAATTTATGCAACGTGAGATGTCAAACGTACTTCGATTAAAAAAGAAACTCATGCCTCACAGTCTTAATTTGAGTTGAAACACAAAGGTGTCTTACTTTTCTTAGAAGAAACTCAAAATGGCAATGCATCAACTTACTTTAAATGAAATAAGGACGAACAGGGAGGCCAGTAAGCAGCCGAGCAAAACGAGGTGGAAATAGTATCTGTCTAGGTCCAGCCTGGTCAAACATTAGGATTTTGTTTGGTTCATACTCAAGCCATGTGAGTGAATGTGATGGAGAGCCCAGCAGAAACGGCGCTGTAAGGCCACTGACTACAGAAGGGGATGGGCTTGCAGGAGAGCAACACACCCTGGCCACTCAGGTTGTCAGAGTCAGGTCTTTCCTGCCCTGGCTGGTATCACTCAGTGGGCTGGGCATCATCTGAGGCCCAGAGGTCACCAGTTCGATTCCCGGTCAGGACACATGCCTGGTCTGCAGGTTCAGTCCCCGGTTGGGGGCGTGCAAGAGGCAGCTGATGGATGTTTCTCTTACGCACCAATGTTTCTCTCCCTCTCTTCCTCCCTCCTTTTCCCTCTCTCTAACAATAAATAAATAAAATCTTAAACAAATAAATAAAAGTCCCGTCTCTCCTAAAACCACAGACATGGCCACCATGCTTATCTGTGTTTTATTTATCCAGGACCGAATGTGGAGAAAGAACCGTTCTTCCCATGGAAACAATATCTGCGTTGGAACAGACCTGAACAGGAACTTCGCTTCCAGACACTGGTGTGGTAGGTGCTTCATTTCATTCGGAGCAACGTCTCTGCGTTAAGAAGGTGATATTCACGGAGAAAGGCCCATTCACTCCAATGAACGAGAGAGGGGAGGCCCATCCGATTTGGGAGACCATTTAAATAATGAACACTTTAGTTCAATGTAATGCTGTGAAGATTGATGAGAGTCAGTGAATCTCCTCAAATAACAGCGTGTCCTTCGCAGGGCGGCCGTGAGGGTTAAATGGGGTGTTTCTGTCGATCTCTGCAGAGTCCCCGACATGCACGCAGCACGCACTTGGTGGGTGGCAGCCGGCAGGGTCACTGTTGTGAGCTTTGTTCCAAAGGGCGGCTGGGTTGAGACTAGGATCTTCATCTCGATTTGAAGTTATCCATGAAGGGACTCGGATTTTCAGAACCTCGGTGAAGGACCCAGTCCAGAGCTAGTCAACTGTTGCCGGGAGGGAATCAATTTTTGCCCAGAGGTGGCTCCCTAGAGATCCATCCCTGGGAATTAGGGACAGGAAGGAGAAATGAGGTGCGGGGGACAGGCTGTACATGCTATAATCTTTCAGAGGAATGAGTGAACATCACTCCGGAACCAAATATCACCATCCCATTTTAGTCACTAAACCACCTACCAAGTTAGAAGTCACTCCAATAACAGACTCTCCTGTTCTGAGTTCCCAAATGAGACTTTTCTTTTATGGACTCTATTGATGAGTAATTTTTAAAATACGTAACAAGTGAACTCATAATAAATTAAAGAAGGCAGGGCTTGTTTTCCTCTCATAACCAGAGGCTTGGAGACTGGGCTAGCGTTTCTGAGGCCCCCTTAGACTTTCTCCGGGTTGCAAATGCTGCCGTGGCTGCTACGAAGGCGTATAAATAAATGACTTCAAAAGGAACATAAACAACACCGAGTGGACATTAAAAGTACGCTCTTTACAGAGCCCCGTCTAACCCATGATCTAACAATGTCATGCCGTAGATGTTGGGAGAATACAGTGCGAGGGAAATCACAGACCCCACTAGTACGTGTGTCCCTCATAAACCCAGACTGTTGGTTGCACCACAGAGAGAGGCGCGTCGAACTTCTCGTGCTCGGAAGTCTACTGTGGCCCCTACCCCGAGTCGGAGCCCGAGGTGAAGGCAGTGGCCAGCTTCTTGAGAAGGCACATCCACGGCATCAAAGCCTACGTCGCCGTGCACTCCTACTCCCAGATGATAGTGTTCCCGTACTCCTATAACAGGAGCAGAAGCAAAGACCACGAGGAACTGGTACGTGCTGCTCGGTGATGTCCATCGTGAGCGTTTCAGACATAGAGGAATACTTGGTTTGAGAGTCAAAGAACCCTCTGGAGTTCTGGTCTAACTCGCCTGGGAACCAGCCTGGGTCAGGGCTCACTGAGGGGACGTGACGCCGGGGCCTTACCCCGAGGGCACGGACTTGGGCACAGCAGATGGGCCCTCCTAGGAAAAAAATCAGACTCCCCTTGGAGATCAGGAGGGGACCATCCCACCTGGGTGTGACCCACCTGTGGAGCCGTGTAAGTGAGGACCAGGACGCGAGTCTCTGGACTTCTGCATCTGCTTTGTGGCCACTAGCTTTCTGCTCCAGACAACCGACCAGCTCAGGGCTCGTCAATTGGACATGCGCCTTAGGAGCTGTTTGCATGTTGACCTGATAGGACCCCCAGGGTCCTATCAGAAAGCAGCTCCAACTGCCGCATTGAGGTGGGAGCACACCCCCTTGTTTGGAATGTAGTGGACAATTCGGTAAAAGTAAAGAAAAAGGAACGATAGCGTGCTGTCGACACTCAGGAACAGATACAGTTTCCGCCAAGCAATGAAAAGATAGGATTTCTACAGGCAGACGGGGGGGCAATGGTGTCCCCACGGGAAGCAGGTTCAGGGGACTGGGAGGGTGCCAGAGTGCAGGGTGAGCAGATGAAGTCAGCTGGTGGAAATAAGGTTGGCTTGTTTGAATGTCAGAATAAATTTGCATTTTAGTCTGTAGACAGGGGTTCCTTTCAGACTTTTATTGTGAGCAAAGGCTTGGCGGAGCGTCATGTCCACGGGAGCTCCTCTGGGTCATCCAAGAGAGGGACAGTGAATGCTGTCCACCCTCAGCAAAGGTCAGGAAGAGCTAGACCCAAATGCAGTAGAGGGCGGACGTAGTCATTGTCTCACTCCATACCGAAGGCAACACCTTTTCTCTGGAATGCATCTTTGGGAGGTATTAGACATTTCACACAAGAACAAAGCAGAGGTTTTGAGAGGGATGAGAGGGGGGTTGGGCACGCTTCGGTGTGGTACCGGTTAGAGACGTCAGAGTCACAGTTTGGTGACGCTTTTGTCTAGAAATGGGGGAAGCCCAAGTTGTTTGCCTTTGACGTATAGTTATACTTTATTTTACAAAATGAATTCCTAAAACAGACAGGCGAGAATTAACATGTTTATCAAATTAAATAAAATTTTCAAGGTACCAGAAGAGTTATGTTTAGAGTCACCCAATTGTGATTTCCATAACGCAAAAAAAAAAAACAAAACCCCAAAAGCAAAAACAAAATGTATTTTTAAAGTTAATTTATTCTTCTTGATTTACCTTCTGGATAAATGCAGATTTTTCATAGATAGTTTTCCCTGCCTTTACTGAGATACAATTGACATATAAAATTGTGTACGTGTAAGGCGTACAAGGTGATTTGATACACGTGTATATTGTGAAATAATTACCTCACTAAAGGGAATTGACACACCAGTCACCTCACATCATGACTGTTTTTTCTTGTTGCGGTGAGAACAGGAAAGCTCTACTCTTTAAGGAACTTTCACGTATGTAACTCAAATTGTTAACTGTAGTGACCAGCTGTCCATTCGATCCTGGTACCTAAGCATCTTACAACTGCAAGTTTGTACCTTTGCCCAGCAGCGCCCCTTTCTCCCAGCCCGGCCCCAGCTCCTGGCGACCACCATCCTGCTCTAGGTTTCTGCACACAGTACACTCTGAGTCCATGACTCTGTGATTGGTTTTTGTTTAGAAACTTCTTTACCTGCCCCATTCGACGAGGGCTTTCCATTAACTGAGTTTTCCTGTTCTGTTGCCCTCAGTCTCTGGTGGCCAGAGAGGCGGTCCAGGCCATCGAGAGCGCCGGTAAAGGCACCCGGTACACATATGGCAGTGGCTCGGAAAGCCTGTGTGAGTATTTCTGTTCACGATCTTGGAGAGCTGTGCGGTCCTCACAAAATCCGGGGGTTCCGTGTTTCTGTGTTGATCGAATTCTTTTCAGTGGACTCTTTAAACAAGGTCATGTGCAAAACAATTAGATTATAATGGATACGGGTGGAAGCATTGTGGCCGTGAGAGTACTGAACAAGCTATGTCCAGTGAGTATTTAAACAAAAAGTCAAAATGGTATTTCAGAAATTATGCTCGTTGGTATAGGGTTGGGATCATAGAATGGCATCGCACTAGTTGAGCGGAGCAGAAGAGACCATAAAAGGTCAAAGGAATATGTAAGATGCCCAGGGCCACCAGGCTAAAGGCTACCCACATCTAGGGGACCATTACCTTAACTGTGTTTCAGTGACAGCTGCTGCCCAACAGCACAGCCCACGCCCACTGCAGCTGAATGTCTTTGCACCAGCTGCATACAGCTGCGAACAGCTGCATGGTTTGTATCATCGTGATGAGTGTATTGCAAACTCCTAACAAGTATTTCGAATTCATTGATACTGGAAGCTCTTGACTGAGGGACTCCCTTGTACGCACACTGGGATAGCAGACAGTGGTTTCGCTCTTTCGAAGCTGGAGGGGGAGTTGGGAGACAGTAACAGAACATGAACAGGTCGCCGAGTGTCAGCAAATCACAAACCTGCAGGCTGTACAGTCCGAGAGCAAAACATGGCTTTCTGTTTCCTTAAATGGTTGGAAAAAATCGAAAGGAGAATAAGACGTTGTGGCCTCTGAAAAGGCTAGGAAATTCAGATCTCCGTGGTCCCGAATGCAGTTTTCTCTGAACACAGCTACACTCGTTCATTTGCACGTTGTCTCTGACAGTTTCGTGACTGATGAGCCGAGTAACTGTGACCTGGACTCTGTGACCCACAAAGCCTAGAACACAGGGTCCGGCAGAAGTAACGCCTGCTGACGTATGTTTGGTGGGGTAATAACGTGGGGGTAATAATTTACAGTTTTAATTTGAACATTTCACCTAAAATGTCCTATGGTGTGCTTGATGGTGATATTGTTATGTTCCAGAAGGCCATGCTTATGATTTTGTAATAAAAGACTTTGTAATAAAAAGAGGCGTTATTTGTGCCAGACCTTGCATTTACTATCTTGTCCTTTACAGAAAAGTTTTCCATCTCTGATGTAAACAGTTACGTAGTAAAATAGAGTCTAATTCCATTGATAAGTGAAGAAAACAAAATAGGCTTACAGACCTGAGGATGCCTGCAGGGGAGAGAGGCTCCTTGGAGACTGTGGCCTGGGAAGGTCTTTCTCTGTAGGTGACAGTCTGGGAAACCTACCTGGTAAGTGGCTACCCAAGAAAAGTGGGGGGAAATCGGGGAGAGGGAATGGCCTGTGCAAAGGCCTAGAGGCAGTCCGTTCAGAGTCCCAGAGCTTCCTTTAAGAGGTGTGATTGGCAGGATTATAAAAACACACTCATATGAATAATCGCATTCATATTATTTTCAATAAATTGCTTGGGCACCAGGTGCCCTCCTAGTAGAAAGTCCAGAAGCAGAACTTTCTTCCTCCTTCTCAACATCCCCAGACTGACTCAGGGCAGACTGAGGCCAGACTGGCCCACAGGGCCTCTCTGTCTCTTGGGGTCACTGTTCCATTGCTGCCTTTACTGACACAGGTCCCTGCTGTGTCACAGAAAAACCCCACGGCTTCCTTTCACAATTCGGAGCATTCCCGATTCCTATCCTCTTCTCTGCCATTGCTCCCCGAAGCATGACCATAGTGCCACAGTGTTAGACCGCTCTGCCTGGTTTTAGGAATTGTATCTTAACCCCTTGTGGCTAAGGGTGAGGGACAACCCCTGGAATGCAAGCCACAGGAGACAAAGCTTGTCTTTGGTAGCGAATGCTGCCTTAGTTTCCTCTCCCTGCCCCCAAAGCTTGGTCTGAAGTCAATGATGGGTAAGGCCCCTCACAGCGGGGGGCAACCTAAGCCAGACTCAATCACTTGGGAGGCCTTCATGGAAGGACTGGGGGAGGGGCTGCGATAAAGAGCAATGGACTCTCACCTGACCCAGCTTTGAGATAGTCGGGAGTCCCCATGTCCTCTGGGAAAAGCGCTTCCTGGCTCTAATCCCCTTTAGCCTGAATACCTGTTGGGGAGGGGTGCAGCTCCTTGCCTTGCTAGAGGGTGTCCTGGGAAACAGTCTGGCATCACAAAGACTTCCTGATAAACCTGTGAAATCTGCTCTGCTAAGAGTACTTTCATTCATATGTTAAGGGTTCGAGCAGGAAACCCTAAAACTCTGTTCCTGACAGACTCTGACTCATACTAAGCCCTTAGACTTCTTTGAAATGTTATCTACTGTCTACTGTTTGATCCCTGCCGCCCTGTATTCCAGTGTATTACAATCCAATAAAAGGCCCTGGAGGAGGAGGCTTGAGGCCTTTTTCCCCTGAGAAACTGGCCACTACCCACGGCCTTTTCCCTCTGTGAAAATGGCCACTTCTCCTCCCTAAGCAAATCACATCATGTCTTGGTCATGTCTACTCTCGCCTGTGGCAACTGGGGGGGCCTGTGAGGAAAGTCGTCCCCACCCCTCAGGGCTGGAGGAGCTCAGGGAGCAACTTCCTGCTTCTGTGTGATCAGTCCCTCTCCACACACTCATTCATTCAGGGCACATCTGTGTGTGTGTGTGTGTGTGAGAGAGAGAGAGAGAGAGAGAGAGAGAGAGAAACGTGGAAATAATGGCTAGAAGCACAAATTGCAAATATTGATATTGGTTGTCAGACATATTTGCTGAATAAATGAATAACTTAACTAATCCACTATTGATGGACGTTTTTCAATATTTAAACAATGTTCCAGTAAACAGCTTTGTATCATATAAATATTAGAAGCAAAAAGATCATTTTGCATAATTCTATGGTTGCCTACCTGAAAAACAGTAGAAAATTAACCAAAAGTATTAGCAACAATTAAAAATTTCAGTAAGATGGCTGACTGTGAACTTGTATATGGATTCATTGTTAAAGTATATGTGTGTGTACAAACACAAATCCATATAATATATATTTAAAAACCTAGAAAATGTTACTAGTGTACATTAAAAAAAGACAAAAGGAGGAAACTGTCATGCTTTTGAGTGGGAAAGCAATATAGAAAATGTGTCTGTTGTTCTAAATTAATTTGTGTATAAATCCCAATGAACACTTAAATGATTTTGAACTCCTCTTGAAAGAACAAATTCGGGAGAAGAGCTTGTAGAATTCAAAAAAATAAGGCTAATAATGGAGCATTTTCCTCAACCAGATATTAAAACACATTAGAAACCTGTAGTAATTAAGATAGTGTGGAACCAAGCTCGTGGGAGACAGATTAAGAGGACAGTGAATACAGGAAGACACTCAAATAGATGAGGAGATGTGGCATCTCATAAGGGGGGCAATTCTCACCAGTTAAGGATGTTAGAGTATTCACTTAATAGGGCTGGGAAACCTGCTAAATTAGGTGGGAAAAATAATAGGATTACTAACACACCTTTCTCCAAAATAAATTCCAAACAGGTAAAATATCTCTATGTAAATGCTCTGTAATAAACCGAGTTAAAAGCTAAATAGCCAAATAAAAGGAAAAATCCTTCTCATATTACATATGGCAAACAACACTAACATTGCTTTTATAAACAATTTAGAAGTGGGACCAAATAGAAATATGAGTAAGACAATTGGTTAAAATTATATAAACATGGACAATAAATGTACTGAACAAAATGTGCGATTCACTGGTAATCAAAGAAACCTAAAGCAAGGCAATCTGATATTATTTTTTTACCCATAAAACTGCCAGAAATGCAAAATTCCCATGGATGATATGGGAGGGAGAAAGGACATATTCACACCTTGCTAGTGGAGGTATAAGTTGGTTCCATTCTTTTGAAGGTTATTTGGCATCAGGTAGCCTAACTATGAAAAGTACATACCCTCATGCTAGCAATCTACTACTTGGAAATAATATCCTAAAGGAACAAAGAAATAGTTATGTATAAACAAGGATGGTTGTTCATTACTCAGAAATGAGGAAACATTCTAAAGGTCTCCAAATAAATACTTAATTTATATCCAGCATTACAGTGTAATGCTTGCTATAAGTTAGTTAAAAATGATTTGAACTCACTAATACATAAAGTTGATCATGATAGATGGTGTTACAAAACAGACTGTATAGAATTATCTTATTTATGTCGAAAAAATTAATATAGAAAAATTTTAAAATTAAGTTAAAATATTTATTTATTTTTGTTAAAGCCTGCAGTGAGGGAAAAAAGGGAACAGTGCGATGATGATGACGATGGAGGGAGGGACAGGGATGAGGGCGGTGTGGAGGCCAGAAGGTGGAGGAGTAGAAATCCAGACATTTAACGGTGTTACAATAACAATAAAGAAAAAAAGTGCTAACAATAACAATAAAGAAAAAAAGTGCCACAACGTTAATGGTGACGAACGTTTCTTGGTAAAGTGATTGGGTACTTTTAATTTTCTTCCATAACTTGTTTTCCTCCAATATCCCTTTTCAACTGGAAACTTATATTACTTAATAATCAGAAAAATGCTAAGCAGTTTTCATTTTTAGGAGAAAAACATTTTTCTCAGTTAACATGAAACATCTGCATTTCAAAAACTAATGTATTGCCTTCTTCTTGCAGACTTAGCTCCCGGAGGTCCAGACGACTGGGTCTATGACTTGGGCATCAAATACTCCTTTACAATCGAACTTCGAGATACAGGCGAACACGGATTCTTGCTGCCAAAGCGGCTGATCGAGCCCACTTGCAAAGAAGCTCTTGCCGCGGTCTCTAAAATAGCTTGGCACGTCATCAGGAACGTTTAATGCTCTTGATCTCCTCACTCTGCTCCCACATTTTAATTTGCTGATTCCAACAAGACCGCCTCGTGTACCAGTTTCTTTTGGAGTTTCATCAGTAGTTTTGATAAAAAGTTTTCCTATTTCTTGGTGTTTGTCAAAGCACAAAATAAATGCAATAAACAAATTTGCACTTTTTCCTTTTTTTAAAGAAGCTAGGTGCTGATATTCCCCCCCTTGGATTCAGACGTCGGACTAGGCAATCCCAATTTTAATAGTTTATCGCAAATTACTGGACACTATACAAAAAAGGTTGTGAAAAGTACATTAAAGATTTTTCCTCCAAATTTTCAACAAATTTACGCTTGTACCTTTAAGACAGGTATAGACAATGGCCCAGAAATTGGAAGGGTGTCAAAAACAGGACATTCGTCTGCCGCCTCTCCGTTCATGAAACTTTGTTGAGCAAACGAATGAACGTACTTTCGACAACAAATGTGGCATTTACCGCACTTACAACAGCCGTTTATTAAAGGCATTATGTAATAAAAAAACCCTAACTCTTCCTTTTAAATGCACTTTCAATTGGGAACTTCAGAAGCTCCTAGCCACAGGCTTCCTCCGCGGCTACGTCTCAAAAAGAGGGATTGATTCCGCACCACGGGGCGGAGCTAGTGGAGGGCGTTTCCTCGGAGGGGCGGGGCCTGCGTGTGACGACTAATTTGGCAGCCGGAAGCCGCCCAGGGGTACAGGGGACCCGGGCAAGCCCTCGACTTCCGGCGGCGTTTAGAGGACATCCTCCCCAGCGGTGGCCAGTGTTTTCGTGGCCTTGTCTCACTCCCTGTCCTCTCCGTGTTGTTTTTCTGTCCACGTCCCAGTCTCGCTTGACCCTGGCGAAGCGGCTGGCGAGTTCCGCTGCTCACCCGCCCCCGGGGCCCCTCGCCAGCCGAGGGCCGGTTCCGGGGAGCCGCACGCGCACCTCCTTGTCCGTGCCGTCGTCCTCCCGGGGCCAAGTCCGGGGACTGAGAGGCGTCTCCCCCGCTCCTCGGAGCGGCGGCGGCGGTGACAGCTCGGGACTGTGCGTGCGAAGGGAGCTCGGGGAGGAGGTACACTCGAATTGCGTGACTTGGGGCAGGGATTGCTGGGGATGTGGAAGGGGGGGCCGGAGTTGGGCTCCTGCCCCGCCTGGGAGCAGCAGGGATTTTGAGCCGGTTGAGCATCCCACCCTTACAACTCTGCAGCCAGCTCCCTGTGCTCAGGCCTCGTTTCTCGCCCTCGTTCTGTTTCTGGAGAGGCTGTCTAAAGGGGATGGGGTGGATTCGGAAGGAATCTTGACCGCTGAAGGTGCGCTTGGGGACCCTTGTGTGGGATTGGCGTTTGCACGTAACCGAAGGCTTCGGGAATGTGGTTTTAGCTGTAAAACTCCTCTTCACACATTCCGGGCCTATTAGGGGAAGTATTGTGTCTTTCTTTTGGTTGTCTTTTGTCTTACCTACTTCCTGGCAGTGGTAGCTTAACGATTTAGGCCCTCGGAGCAGAGGAGTGCTACTAGACCGTCTTCCCGTTCCCTAGAGGGATAGTTCTGGCAACTATGTATCAGAAACCGGGAAGATGCTGCCTGGCACGATGTGATATATGGCGAAATGATTTAGCAGCTAGTCAGTTATTCAGTAGGTATTAGTTGAGTGATATTTGTAGAATCTTGACTACGGATCACTAGTAGTGTCAAGCTACTAGACACTACTATTTTCGGTTATTTTGCGAGGTTTTCAGATAATTTGAACTACTCTGAAAATGATGGGCGTGTGCAGTCTCTTCGGGGTTTGGTTTGTTTTTGAAGGAAGGCATAATTTAGAAAGTTTGGAAAAGATCTTCACACCTCAAGTTTTCCAAGTCCATGACACTCGCAGTGAATACAAATGCATTTGTGCAGTACAATCCCTGCGTGTGGTCAGCAGAGTCTAGTTCTGTAATGTTTGAAAGTACTGGCTTTAGGACCTCAGCGAAAGTATTTTGGAGAGTTTTGTGAAAATAGTCTGTAGATTTTCAAGTAATTTACAATTTCCTAGTGAAATATGTGAATTGTTACATGACAATTTCAACAAGAGGCTGAGAATGTTGATGCAGGAATGTAGCAATTCGTGGCAGTAAAAATAGTTGCAAGGTGAACCAAAGACTGTGGATCTGATAGAATCCAGTTTTATCAAACACATGCCCTTTACTAGCTTCTTAATTATTGATGATTTGAAATGAACATTGATTGCATATTTTAAGGTATGCAAATTGGCCCGATTTCCATATCTGTAAATTAAAACTAAAATCCAGCAAGTAGATGTTTTAATTTGTGTACAAGTTACCAGTGTTAATTTGTATTATCATATGTATTGGCTTTTACATATAGAAAGCAAAGTTTCTTGACATAGTTATTTGAAGAGTTGGTTCTCAGTGCCTGTTCATCTCCCCCATACCCCGCTCTCCTCCTCATACAGAGTTGGAGCTGTTTTAGCAGATATTTAGTAACAGTTGAAACAATAACAGGTGTTGATATATAAAA
This sequence comes from Sturnira hondurensis, assembly GCF_014824575.4. Lineage (NCBI taxonomy): Eukaryota > Metazoa > Chordata > Mammalia > Chiroptera > Phyllostomidae > Sturnira > Sturnira hondurensis. The sequence goes on along the minus strand of NW_028082350.1, from coordinate 14,267,332 downwards.
TGTCTGTTATTCTTTTGGGGGGAGGGAAAGGTAGTTGCAGTTCTCTTTACTTTGCTTTACAGTCGTTGCCAGCATGGAATTTTTTTCTGTGCATAACCTTCACAGTAAATTATTTTTTTCTGCACAGTGCTTCAGTGTGGCCTTGCTCATACCTGTGTAGTCAGGTTAGGAATGTCAGTTCTGTTCACAATTCAGTTTGGAATTGTTTTAGTTTATCTACTACATCTAAGCAATCTGCAAGATTGTTTTAGAAAGTTCTTTTTGAAAAATTCTCGCAGACTATGCAGCAAATAACTTTTTTCCTGTCAAAAATATAAAAAATAAATAGAAACGGACCTTATTTTTAACATAGCCTTTTATTTTAGAACTCGAGTGGATAGGGGTTTATTCTATTACCACTTAGTACATTTGCGTAGTGTCGGTTCCTTGGTTGGTTGACGGTTTACTGATGGCACGTTGCTGCTCATCACATCATGCCTGCATTTGTGTTACTGGAAGGCGGGACCTGAAAAGAACGTCGTTAAAGATGGGAGTGAGCATCCTAGAACTAATACGTGTTTTACTGACAAGATACTTCAGTACTTAGGCTTCAGAAGTTATTGTTTAAAAAGAGGCCCCTTTATATTTTTTCCTCAGCCATATTTATAGTATGAGTTACAAACATTGTGACATTTGTAAGTTTGGGGGGCAGGGGCAGACAGTGTCCACTTATAAAGACCCTCTTTTGTTGTGTCTTAATGATGCAAACGTTGTCCCCTGTTTTTCTTTTCAGTTGCAAAATATAATAACTTCTGGTCTTTATTAACCCTTACTAACCCTGAAAACGGCAAGGAGAGCTGGGAAAGTACTCAGTAGACTCTCGAGAGGGTCACTCCTGCTTCTGTAATGCTGGTGTTGGGGAGAGACGTGATGATGGGAAGTGTGATGGCAACCGAAAACCAAAGCAGAATTTAGGAACAAAACTGGAGAGAAAACCTTCAAAGTCTCTGAGCTAGGGGGGGTCTTTAATGTTGGCATTTTTATTTCATTTTATCATTTAACTTCTTTCACATACTCTGAAGCATTTACTTTTTAATGAAGACTGTTTAGATGTAAATTGAAAAAGTCCTCCAACTCAGTCACATTTGCATTTTATTCTGTTGTAACATTCATCTTGCTTTGTGGACTCAAAATTTTAGGTTGAAAATTTTAATTAAGTCACATTAGTTGGTAACAACTTTTTAAGCTAGTTTATTACTGTATACGAGTAAAGGCTTTCCTGGTGTGTTTTAGATTACGTGTATCTATTCAGACAAACAGGACTGAAAGTTTTCTATCTTGTATTCTTTGCAAGCATAAAGCATTTTATCTATGCAAAATCATAATGTTTCAGTAATACTAATTAGGTAACTTGTTATTGTTAGGTACTGATGGAAGTCCCTAGATAGATAGATCAGAAGAATTCCTTTTCTTTTTTTTTAAGTCTAGGACCTTCCTGTAATTTAGACCTGGTACTCAAACTCATTGCCATTTTAGGGCAGGGTCTGACACTGTGGGACTCTGAAGAAAAGAGAATACCACTCTACTTCGTTTCTGTTCTTTCTTAAGGTGGTGGAGTCCGTGGTAGCTAGAAGTAAAATTCCTGGGATAACCAGTGGGTAGGTGAATCTTGAGCAGTTCCGTATGTCTATTACCAGTAAAAGCAACTTGGTCTTTGCGAAGGGTCGTTTCAGTGGCAGGAATGTGAGGAGGGGCAGCGTGGAATCCTCAGTCCTCACCTGACGGTCTTTGCCATAGCAGCCCAGACCCTTTGAAGTCTTCAAAGCTGCTGTCAGGGATGTGGGATTGGAGAGGAGCCAGGAGACTGCTGGTTCCAGCCCCAGGTTGGGGGAGGGGGGAGAGCTGATCCAGGCAACCAGGGACAGAGCAGGAAGCCGGCGTGGGTGCCTCGAGGGCCCGAAAAACCAAAGGGAGGCCCCATCTGTGGGAAACACTGCCATTGACCTGTCGGGAGGAGGGTGTGCTGGGTGGGAGTGAGGGCGCGATGGGCATAGGCCGTTTGAGGACAGAAGGAACTGTTTCAAATGATGGTAGAGAGAAGAAACGTCGGGTTAGGGTTAGTCTCCTTTGAGGCCACGTGCCGAGGTGGTCCTCCTGTTTGCCGTCCCAGATAACCAGTCACTGCTAGTTACTAAAACTCGTTCCATTTTACATTTATTAGCACAGTTTTAAAATTAGTGAATGGGCATTACAATGTAATCTGCATATTAATATTTACGGTAACATAATGAAACATTAGAAATTTGTTTTAACTTACCAGTTCTCAGTTCTAAATTGTAAACTGGTGGTCTTCTCAATCAAAGCTCTACATTTTCTTCTTTTTTTTTTAAAGATTTTATTTATTTATCTTTAGAGGGGAAGGGAAGGAGAGGAGGAGAGAAACATCAATGTATGGTTGCCTCTCGTGAGTCCCCTGCTGGGAACTGGCCTGCAACCCAGGCATGTGCCCTAACTGGGCATTGAACCGTGATTGTGCGGTTCGCAGGCCCGCGCTCAACCCACTGAGCTACGCCAGCCAGGGCCAAAGCTCTATATTTTCTACATCTTTCTCATCTCATCTCATCTTATAGTGAATTTTAGTTCTTTATGGTCAGTAAGTCAAGTACATGTGTGAAATTTTACCAACTTTTCTTCTGTAAAATCACATTTGGACTGAGAATGAGCCCAAGAAAAGCTTGGAGAACAGTTGATACTTTGTGTTGCAGCAAATTCTTCATTTATGTGACACTCTGCACAATTTTTTAAAAATTTGAAATTTAAAGTTATTGTCTAACTTTGAATCACTAACAAGTCATTGCTATTAAAATAGTGATTGTATTTTACATTAAAGAATGTATTGTTTTTTCAATTTAAAAGTACCATATTATATCATTTCATATTTTTTTCTTTGTTCATTTGTCAAATACTGTTCTTATTCTCTGAGTCCTTTTTTTTTTAATTTTATTTATTTATTTATCTTTAGAGAGAGGGAGAGAAACACCAATGTATGGTTGCCTTTTGTGCGTCCCCTGCTGGTAGTTGGCCTGCAAGGAACCGGCCTGCAACCCAGGCATGTGCCCTGACTGGGAATCGAACCGCAATCGTCTGGTTTGCAGGCCCGGGCTCAATCCACTGAGGTCTCTGAGTCCCTTTAAAATGTGACCTGAAAAGTATTTCACTGAAACAAACATTGTTAAACATTTTTTTTGTAGTTTTGATTTAGTACTACTATGATTTAATAATTTTCCAAGTGATATGCCTTTATTTTGAAACTCATTAAAAGAACATTTGTGAACTTCATAGAGGCCAGTTTTATACCACATAGAACTCTTACGTTAACTACTTTTGACTACTAATAAGATTTCAACTAATATTTAGGTTGCATAAAGTATAATGCTGTTTAGTGTTTTTTTTTTCCTTGTGCAGTTTTCTGTAATAGTGTACTCTTTAGGTCATTTTTGGTCTAGAATTTAGTGTTTTTTTCCTAACATATATCATACACTGTATTTTTTGGACCATAAGACACACCTAGGTTTTAGAGGTGGAAAATAGGGGAAATTTTTTGAAGCAAAAAAATGTGGTAAAATATTTAATAACATAAATAACATAGTATTTCACCAATGTAAATGTAAACAGAACTCAAAAGCAGCGTTAGCCACCATTATTGCTCCCAAATTGGGGTGGGGGGTGGAGTGTGTCTTATAGTCCGAAAAATATGTGACTTTTCCTGATACTTTCATTTTCAGGTGAATTACCTGATGACATATTTGGATAGTGTTTTATTGCAGTTTTGGTTTTAATGTTTTATTTACTTCTGTAAAACATTTTTGTGATTTGTCTTCCTTGCTACCGGCATCGGTAGAATAGCTGGTTCATCACTCTCAGTGCCTCTGACCGCCATGTTGGTCTGTGTGGGTGAGAGAAGCACCTTCACGTTTCCTGCTTAGACAGCCTGTTCCGTCGTGGAAGAAAGTCGTCTTACTCTCATTGAGTGTTCTGTGGGGTTTTTTCGTTTTGTAATTGGAAGATAAATATTCTTGATTACTGTTTTTCTGGACTACTATAAAACAAAAATATATTTAAATAGTCTTCATTTTCCTCCGAAGCTGATTTTTACAACATAACCAATGTCACTTAAAGTGTATACAGTATAACTTCTATCAATAAAATTCTCACCTGACCTCATGTTCCCATCTTCAACATGCTTTATTTTCCAGTGAACCAACTGATGGAGAATGATAGTGCAGCTTTTCCTTAAAGATAGTTACTAAATCTCGAAATGACCTGCATAAGGAACTTAGAAACTAATTGTTTTATAATTTGTTTTCTGAGGTTGAATGTGCTGTGACTGCTTAGCTGTGTGAGTAAAATCTCACTCATTTACTCTGCAAAAGAGGTAAAATTCTAGCCAACGGACCCCAAAGTTACAAATTGATGATAAAGTGAGTCTTAGAGGATAACTTCGTTTACTTGTGACCTGTCCTATTCTTTTTTTTATCCTGAAAAAAAATATCTTATAATTTTGCAGTGCTTTCTTCAGTTTTATCAACTAGTAAGTTATGAGGTCAGTGATTTCAAATTGAAGAATTTTACAGTTTTGCCTTTTTCTTTTTTGGTTAAAGTAGTACAAAATGTCAAAAATTAGAAGGAAGGTCACAGTGGAAAACACGAAGACCATTTCTGAAAGCACATCCCGAAGACCCAGCGTGTTCGAGCGGCTCGGGCCCAGCACCGGGAGCGCGGCGGAGGTGAGTGGCCCCCAGTCAGTCACCCTGCCCCTAAATCCCCACGTGCGTCCTAGAACTGAGCTGGTAGGTGTGGAAATGGTGGGCAGGAAGAGGATCGAGGAGGAGGGTAGGGTTACGGGTTTTCTTTTCTTGGGGCAGGGGCATAATGTGGATCTCAGGTTAGCTGGAATGTCTATAGCATTTGTTTTAATTTTGTTCTGCTGGCATCTGTTGTCCAGAAGTCAGTGTGAGTAAATACGAAACTTAATGGTGCTGTCTGTCTCTTAGACGCAGTGCCGTAACTGGCTGAAGACTGGCAACTGCCTCTATGGAAACACGTGTAGATTCGTGCATGGCCTTTCACCCCGGGGCAAAGGTTACAGCAGCAGTTACAGAAGGTAAATTAAGAACTTTGAATTGCCCGAATACAATTAGAAGATGGCTTCTAGAGTTTATCTAGTAAAATCTGAAATGCAACCGTGTATTTGGTCAGATTTTCTGTTTTGGTGGTAGTCCTATTTATATGTAGTCAGAGCGACAAGATCCTCCCAGCTGTTAATCTCAACATTAATACACTGCTTTGAAATTAACTTATTTGGTCAATATTTACTTGTTTTGACAGTAGACCTTTTTTATAATATATGTGCGGCAAGCCTTCCCACTCCCCAGTTATGTATTAAAATGCTGCTTAAGCCAGAATTTTATTAAAATTTAAGTAGGGTATAGTTTTAGCTTTTCGGGGATTTTAAATTTAAATCTTAATGACAAAACATCAGCCAGTGCAAGCTCTGAAGGTTAAAATGCAGTTTCTAAACTCTCATTACAGTATGTAGTGTACGTACGTGAGGAGGGCACACGGACGGCCTGTTTAGAATGTCCGTCACTTTGTCTTTAGTAAAGGCAGCCCTAAATTAATCTTTCCTAGCAAAGATATTTTCTTTTCCTTTTGGTTTCCTCATGACAGTTTTGTTGTGGCATTTAAAGATGTGTCATGTGTTAAATGGCCAGAAAAAGAGTTCAAATGTGATTGATAATTTACCTAATTCTAAAATTGGTGTGCTGATCAATTGCTTTGACTACAGGAATAGTTTAAAAATTGAAATTAGCATTTGGAGGGGATTTTTTAGTTGCATAAATTTTGTGTGTGTGTATAGGTTTTGAAGTTTAATACAATTTAAAATTCAACCCCTTAACATTAACTTACTTTCTATTCACTTAAATGTTGTATATTTTAGTTTACTTGTGATGCTGGTGATGCTGAATACTGTCTTATTTGTGTTTCGATCGTCATTCGTCTTCTCTGTTACTGATAGGAAATTAGTCGTTGTAAGTTTAGTTACCTGTACAAAGACATACCTGGGAAACTATTTCAGTAATTTTAATGTTTTGTTTATATTATTACACATTTTTAATACATGCTTTAATTCATCTTCAAAATTTATTATTAACTGATGCAAAAACTTTTTAAAGATTTTATTTATTTATTTTTTTAGACAGAGGGGAAATGAGGGAGAAAGAGGGAGAGAAAACCTATGGTTGCCTCTCATGTGCCCCCTGCTGGGGACCTGGCCCGCAACCCAGGCATGTGCCCCAACTGGGAATCGAACCTGTGACCCTTTGCTTCACAGACTAGTACTCAACCACTGAGCCACACCAGCCAAGGCTCTGCAAATACATTCTTGTAAAATGATGTATAAATACAGATTTTGCTGTTTTGTTTTAAAGGTCCCCGGAAAGACCTACAGGGGATCTCAGGGAAAGAATGAAGAACAAGCGGCAGGATGTGGACGCTGAGGCGCCGAAACGCAGCACGGAGGAGTCGTCCTCCCCTGTCAGGGTGGGTAGGAGTGGGTTCCCGCAGTACGTTAGGTTTCGGTAGTGACCTGTCGTTTATGTTCCATTTTAAATGCTACCTGTGTGGTGAGTGTGTACGTGGCGAACATATGAAACTGCAGAGTGGTGTTCTGTGTGGAGAGTGTAATTTCAAGGGAGAAACTCTCTGTCCCTTTGCCGAGGGAAAAAGTCCTCTGGCAAAACCTATTCTCTGGTGGTTCGCCTCTTGGCAGAAGTGAAGATGAAGGGAAGCTGCTGGTCGAGCCCAAGCTGGACTTGTCGGGGCTTCTGTCCCTGGGCGGACGTCCTTAGGCTCTCAAAGTTCAGCCGGCCTGGGGTGGACACTTGTAAAGGAGAAAGGAGAACCCCGAAAGCAAAGCCCGATGGGGACGGAGACCGAAGTAGGCGCCGTAGGTAGAGGGAAGCACAGGTGACAGCAACGCTTCGCGTGGGCCTTCCGGGCGGTTAGGCCGACAGAGACATGATTTGTGATACAGTTTAGTGAGTAAAAGGAAACAGGTGTTTGTCAGGAGTGGAAGTCTTTCCCAGAGCTTTTTGTTTTTCCAAGGCATTTATTCTAACAGATTTATTGAGATACACTTCACATACAGTACAATCCGCCCATTTAAAGTACACACTTCAGTGATGGTTGGTATAGTCATAGTCAGGCGACCACCACCAGTCAGTTTTGGAACATTTCTTCCCCTCCGGAAGGCACTCCGCACCCTGTAGCAGTCACCCCTCACCCCCAGACAGACCACGAGTCCTAGGCTGCCGCCACCAGCCCGCTCGCTGTCACTGTGACTTACTTGCCCGTCCCAGATGGGCGTCTCAGTGCACTCGTGGCATTTGTAACCGGCTTCCTCCACTCAGCGTAGTGTTTTCCAGGGTCTTGAAAGATTCTGGGGTGTGTCCATATTTTACTCCTTGTTTTTGCCAAATAATAGTCCATTGTATTGATACCTCACATTTTGTTTATTCATTCATCAGTTGATCATTTGGTTTCAAAATAGGGAAAGCCTGTTCTTTGAAGGCATTTGTAAAATAGCTAAATGAGTTTGGATTTATCCTTATTGGGGTGTGTGACAAGTCTCAGATCAGCAGTTACCGTGATCGGTGTGTCCCTTTTTCATCACTTGTTAAAGTCACAGGTCCGCGTGCATTTCATCCATTTTAAACAGTCTCTCACCCTGTGGTTTTCACATAGTATACTATGTATGTGATGATACCTATGTATGCGATGATACCTATGTATGCGATGGTACCTATGTATGCGATGGTACCTATGTATGCGATGGTACCTATGTATGTGATGGTACCTATGTATGTGATGGTACCTATGTATGTGATGGTACCTATGTATGTGATGATACCTATGTATGTGAGGGTACCTATGTATGTGATGGTACCTATGTATGTGATGGTACATAGTGTGCTCTCCCGGGCTCATTAAAGTATTAGATTTGCACTGTGTATTTTAAAATCTCACTACTCCTCACGGGGACTGCATCTTTGTTCTTCAGTAAAATAGACGCGGTTTGTCTTTCTACTGGGGTGCTATACTAAAGCTTGTCACTTCCTGTGCTTAGTAGGTCAGTGATTATTTACAGAGCTGATTCTTTAATGAGCAAAATGAGTGAAGTTAGCAGTAGTTTCTATTGCAGTGACTGTCTCATACAATTAAAGAATGTGTAGTAACTTGCATGTATGTATGTACTTTTTAGAAAGAATCTTCGAGGGGGAGACACAGGGAAAAAGAAGACATAAAAATCACCAAGGAGAGAACTCCAGAAAGTGAAGAGGAAAATGTAGAATGGGAAACTAATAGAGACGGTGAGTTAAAAAATCTTTGTTTTTAGAGTCAGTTTATTGCTTATTCATGTTGCAGACTCTTCTGGACTTCAAACCCCTTTTCAACTGTGATCTGCCTATTTGTTTAGAACCATCTTACTGTCTTGTCTCTGCTTGTTGAGGCATAGGGTGGAAAGCAGCCCGTAGTGACACAACAGGCCCGTAGTGACAGCAGGCCCGTAGTGACAGAACAGGCCCGTAGTGACACAACAGGCCCGTAGTGACAGCAGGCCCGTAGTGACACAACAGGCCCGTAGTGACAGAACAGGCCCGTAGTGACACAACAGGCCCGTAGTGACAGAACAGGCCCGTAGTGACAGCAGGCCCGTAGTGACACAACAGGCCCATAGTGACAGAACACAGGCAGAGAGAGCCATTCAGCTTCTTCGTCCTTCGTCCCCCTCCAGCTCCACTGCAGCCTCACGGTCCTATAGAATCGTAGTGCATTTATAAATCTCCTTTTCTTCACTGGCAGAGTTAAAAAATTCAGTCTAAATTTGTGTGTGTATTTTGTCACACTATTAAAAGATCTAACAGTTTTAAAGACCTGGGAAAGGGATTTCTAGGAAACAGCCTCATGCCTCTCACAGAGTGGTTGTGAGTGCAGCCGTGCTCCGTTGTGCTTGGCTGACTAGTCAGTATGTTGAAACAAAGTATTACAAACCGTGACTGTCAAGATTGGATAGTGCCGACACCTTGTTCTAGATGGTCATCTGAAAGTACCAACGTGATTTTAGTGCAAGAACCTCTTCTTTATTCGGTTCTTTGGAAAGGCGAGTAAACGTCTTTTGTAGCGGCTCCATTGGCCGAGGACTCACGTGGCTGTTCATGTTTTCTCTCGATCAAGATTGGCACGATTTGAAAATCGTGTGCTTTTTGGTCTCTGATGCTTAGAATTTGTTTCTGGGTGTTCTAATTTTATCTTTTAAAAATCCCATTTCCTAACCAAAACTCAACCCCCGACTACCCAAAATTACTCCCAGAAAACCTAGGAACCTTACAGATATTTGGCTTTTCATAAATCAGCCATATTGATTTGAATCCTTTATAGAAACAGTATATATTTCTTTTATCTTTTAGAAGTATGTTAATCTAATAAAGGCTCTGCCATTTTAATTGATGTAAAAGTTCAACAGATTCTCTAGTTTTGATATAGATTATTATTATGGTTTCTGACAAGTAATGGGATTTTTATTTTAAAGATTCTGACAATGGAGATATTAATTATGATTATGTTCATGAGTTGTCATTGGAAATGAAGCGTCAGAAGATACAGAGAGAATTAATGAAGCTGGAACAAGAAAACATGGAGAAGAGAGAAGAAATTATTATTAAAAAGGAGGTGTGCTATTTATTGAAATACATGTTAGTTAATTGACCTCAACATGGATATTTATCAGAACGTACTAGCTACTTGCTGCATTTTAAGTTGTGTTAGATATGGATACATATTGGTCAGCTTGCTGCGTATCAGTCACTTCCTCTATGATGTTAGTCATTTGATCTAGTAGTTAAGTAGGAAATCGCATTCCTGCTGAACAGGTGAACAAAACTGAGGTTCCGTTGCCTGGGGTGACCAGCTCGTGTAAAGTGGGGTTGGATCGTGTGTGCGTCTGTTGTTAGGCCCATGCTGCTTCTAGAATACTCAAGTCATTTCTAGTGAGAGTTTATTAGAATATAATTTGCGGGTTTTTTAGGAGACTTTGAAATTTCCTAACTTTAGTTTGTTTTATTGGTGTTAGTGTCATTTAGGGCAAAAGGCACAGGTTCAGATGTCAGACTGCAGTCAGTACATGATGTTGTAACAACACTTAGCACTTTGTCTAACTTGCAGTGCGATTTAAAACCACCTGCCTTGTTACCTGAGTGTCCAGCCCTGAGGGAAGTCCCTGAACTGACTTACTGCGTTTTTCTGAAAGGTCTCACCAGAAGTGGTTAGGTCGAAGTTGTCTCCATCACCTTCTCTGAGGAAGTCTAGCAAGTCTCCAAAGCGAAAATCAAGCCCTAAGTCATCGTCCTCGTCCAGCAAGAAGGACAAGAAGTCGGCTGCGGTGGCCTCCCCCCTGTTGGACCAGCAGAGGTCAGTGGGCTGGCGGACGGGCTGGAAAGACACAGCTCTTCGGAAGTGCTGTGCAGGGGAGTTCGTAGGTTACAGAGGGTGCTCTCACTGCTTTCGGGGTTGAATGGGAGAGTTCGTCCTCTAAAAAGACTGAATGTTTCACTTCAAAAGAAAATAATGAACAGCAAAAAAGTCTCTCACATCTGCGTGTGCTTCAGAGATTTTTATTTTTTAAGAAATGAAACATAACAGTTACATTTCCTGTTTTCCCTCTTGAATTTGGCTTTTACGATTCTTGTGCATGTGTCTCCACACTGTCGTATTACTTTACAGTGTGTGGTGGTACTTGCTTCTGTGGAATCTTAACCACAGACGTATCACAGCCTTCTGCAGCCATTCACTTCCTGGTTTTACATTTATCCGTGTTGGTGTATTTGGCCTTAACTTTTTAGTATTTGTACCATATGTTTATTTACTTTGTTGAACATTTACGTTGTTTCTAGTTCTTAGCTAGTAGAAATTACACATAATGAACTTAACTTCATTATGTATAGTTGTCTCTTTGTGTACATGACCACAAGGTTAAATTCTTTATAGTGTATCCACAGCAGTGATAATACATTGTTTAGCTTTGATATTAATTTGATAATAGGAGAAGGATATGGAAAACAGTGTATTTTAGATACAAAGAAAACACTGAATTGCCTATCCCATTTCTTTAGCCCAGTAGTTTCTTAGCGTCCCTTCTGAGTCATACAGTAAACTGTTCGAAGACACGGTAAACCCCAAGTAAGGGTTAGCATTTCATTGAAAATTTGGCGGAGTGTTGCAACCAGTGCCCGTGAGTCACCCGAGGTGACAGTCAGGTAAACAGACCCTTCAGTCTTCGTCTCGCGTGGTTACCGGGGAGGCAGAGGCGATTACAGACCAGTGCGAAGTGACCCCTCTCCCTGGGAGCTGGCGGTTCCCTCTGACCTCACTGTGAGGCACAGCCTAGACCCTGAGCGTTACGTTGATGAGTGAGACACCCTGGGCCTAGAGTCAGCCAGCGTCCTCTGTTCCGGCCCTCCACGTGCTTTCTCAGTTTTTATTAAGGAGTAAATTACTTCTTTGTTCATTTCTCTGTTGTCTCGATACTGATTACTAGTATACAAAATAATCAAAGGTAAGTTTTTGAAAGGAATGCTACCGTCTTTTAATTGTGCTTTGTTAAAATGGAAAAAAAATCTATTAGACCTTCCAGTAGTTTGGGACCTCCAATGAGAGCTTTGTGTTACCTCCAGGAACTCCAAAAGCAGCCAGAGTAAGAACAAGGGGCCTCGCACCCCCAGCCCGCCCCCGCCTGTGCAGGAGGCTCCTGCTCTGGGGAGGAAGTATAAAGAGAAGTATAAAGTGAAAGACAGGACAGAAGAAAAACCAAGAGATGGAAAGGACAGAGGACGGGATTTTGAAAGACAGAGAGAAAAACGAGACAAGCCCAGGTAAGTAAGTAGGATTCAGTGTTTTCACAATTTTACTTCTGTGAAATCTGAAATGCTTCTCAGGAGCTTTCAGGCATTACTGTGATAGATGTTTTTTAGTGTTTTAAGTTTTGTATGTATATTTAATAGTTCCCATATTGAGTTATGGATAATTTAATAAAATTAACTTAAAGTTTTTACTGCGATTAAAAGAACGAAATTCCCAATCTTCATTTTTAAGTGTAGTTCAGTCAGTAGAGTTAAGTGTATTTGCATTGTCATGAAACGTATCTCCAGAACTTCTTCATCTTCCAGATCTGAAACTCGAGACCCATGAAACAGCTCCCTGGCCCTCTCCCCTGTTCCCCAGCCCCTCGGCCCGTGGTAGCTGGAATCTGGCCGTGCTGGACACTTACATGAATGGAATCATTTGGTCTTTTTGTGACTGGCTTATTTCCCTTAGCATAATGTCTCCGGGGCTCATCCGTGCTGAAGTGTGGGACAGGATGGCCCTCCTTCGGAGAGCTGAGCGATGTTTTGTTGATATACTGACCGCATTTGTTCCTCCATTTGCCTGTGGGCGGACTGTGGGCAGCCTGTGGGCAGCCTCCGCCTCTGCACATCTATGGACAGCGCTGTTCTGAACACAGCTCAGTGTGTCCATTGATTTTTCTGGGTGACAGGCCTATGGGATGCTTACAGATTCGATAGGGATATTTGTGCTTGTTAGTTTTTTGAAATTTGTTTTCACGTCTCTTCATGAAAATAATATTTTCTCGAGGAAAAATCAGGCGCCTTAGAGCTCTCCCGGTGTCTGTCTTTTGAGTTCCAGTGTAAGGGAAGGTGCATGGGCTTTGCCTTCACAGGAGTCTGTTTCTTGGCTCCGCCATTTACCCCGAGTGAGGCCCTGAATGAGGCCCCGAATGAGTGACTTGTTCTCCCCAAGCCCCTGTCTGTGCGGCTGTGCCGTGTGCATGGCATTGCCTCCCGGGGCTGGAGTGAGGGTTAAATGAGATAAACTTTAAAAAGTGAGCAGGGGGCTCAGGAGGGACACTCCACGTCCTTCCACTTCAGTGGTCAGTGACAACACAGCGCAAGTTCAGAGGGCAGAATTAGTCACACTTGCAGCTTCAACCTGACATCCGGGCTTTGTTTGGGGGAGAGGGTGTCCCCTGGCGGGCTCTTCATCGGTGCTTTTGCCTCGCAGGTCGGCCTCCCCCGCAGGACAGCACCGCTCGCCCGTGTCTTCCCGACACCACTCGTCCTCCTCGCGCTCGGGGTCCTCCATGCAGAGGCACTCTCCCTCCCCTCGTCGGAAGAGAACCCCTTCGCCACCCTACCAGAGGACACTGACGCCGCCGCTGCGACGGTCCGTGTCGCCGTACCCCTCCTCACACGCCCCGTCGTCGCCGCAGAGGAAGCAGAGCCCCCCGCGGCCGCGCTCGCCCCTGCGCGAGAAGGGGCGGCACGAGCACGAGCGGGCCTCGCAGGCGCACGAGCGGCGGCACGAGCGCAGGGAGGGTAGGTGCCCGCTCTGCGTCCTCGCTCCGTTCTCAGCCGGTCACGCAGACGCTTCTAAAACTCGGACGTTCGGGCGTCTGTCCTAACTAGGGAGGGAAGGGAACGGTGGTATTAAGTCTTCCGTGACGCAGAGGAGAGCTGTCAGAGTGCTGGATGACGTGGGGATGTGAGCTAGAGTACAGGGCCCGGACAAGCAGCGCTCCTTTTTTATTACATACAAAACCTTTTATTACAAAGCCGTAGCATGTAATTCTGTAACATAACAACGCACACTCAAGTACACCACGTGACGCTTTAGGTGGGATGTTCACGTTGCTGTCCGTCTCGTGTGACACTCGGTCTCCCACCAGCCACCTAGCGGCGTCAGTCCTGCTGGGCCCTGTGTGTGTGAGTAGGCATTTATATGTGTGCTAGGTTGGTGTTTCCTCCAAGATGTTTTACTTGAGTACTCAGTTCTGGAAGTTTTTTGCCATTTTAGTCTTAGTGCGTCCTTCTAATTTCTAGTTAGTTCTTTAAAAAAATAAAAGGAGGTGAAGGAAACACGCGGCAAACCAGAGGGCGGAGGTCGAAGGCACCAGAGGAGTTTTGATAAAGAGGTGACAGTTGGGGAGTACTCAAGGGTCAGTGCACGCCACGTGATCAGGTTTCCAGGTGTAGCTCAAGGAGGCAGAGTCGCCGAAGACGTTTCCTCTCTGGATCCCTGAGAATTAAGTTGGGATCGGCGACACCCTGTTCAGGCTGAGATGCTGTCATGACCTGACCGGAGAGCCGGCAGCTCTGGGCCACTGCCCCGCCCCGCTTGTCTCAGCGTCCTGTCCTCACTTACTGCCTTGGCAGGTTTTTCCTCCCGCTCCTCCTGAGTTAGTTTTTGGACATAATGACGGCTGAGGAAACACTTGCTTACTTGCAACATTTCTGTTTAATATGCATGTTTAGGGCCTGTGTGTGAGTTTAGTGTAGCAGGTTCCCATGAAACATGTTGAACTTAGTTATTATTCTTTCCTACTAACAACGCAAGCAATAATTAATAAAGTTTTTTTTTAAAAAGGTTTTTATATATATTTTTAGGGAGGGGGAAGGGAGGGAGAAAGAGTGGGAGAGAAACATCAATGTGTGGTTGCTTCTCGCACACCCCACACTGGGGACCTGGCTGACTGGGAATTGAACCAGCGACCCTTTGGTTTGTAGGCCGGCACTCAGCCCACTGAGCCACACCAGCTGGGGTAAACTTTTTTATTCAGGAAAATGACGGATGCATAGTTAGGGACTAATGAGAGCGCCCGTTTTATAGAATGGTCTCTGTGTACCTGGTTTGGGAACCAGATCCGCCTGTCAGTATTCATGGGGCATTGGTAAGATGGTAAAATTCTTTGTACCCATCTATTAATTTTACTAAGAGATTTAGCATCTGGGGTTGGCCAGGAATACAGTATTCACTCAGTGAGTACTTACTGAATAAAAACTCTTCATCATTTGAAAACATAATTATAAGCCGCCTAGAGAAGGGGAATAGTGTGCAGTCGAGTGTTTTTAGGATTGCTGTTCTTGTGGTGAGAGTGGCTCGTGTTATGGGAAGAATTTGTATGTGTTTAGGTTCTTTTTAAGGAGGACATTTCTTTAAACTTCCACGTAAGAGATGTGTGTTCCTTTCTACTTGGATGTAATTTCCTGAAATAAGAATAATGTTAGTGGAAGAATGGGGAGGTAGGTAAAGAACAAAATGCAGTACTTAGAAATATTTGTAAAGATAGGTGGGGCATCATGAAAAAGCATTAAGTGAACCTATTTTTAGGCACCGTTGGTATTGGAGGAGGTCTAGGAAGAAGTAACAGACATTCAGGGGACGGGATAGAAATATAGCGGGTCCTTGCCTAGTGCCTCTGTCCTTAAATGGCACCGATGGACATAGGCATCTGGACCTAGGACTTGGCAGGGCAGACGGGTTATCGATGTGAGAATCTGGAGGGTTTGTGGGTAACTGGGTCTTTGGATGCTTGGAGAAGTCTGGACCAAGGCCCTGGAGACACAGTGCGAAGGGAGTGGATCGATCACGGCCTGGGTATAGGCTGCCTCGAGCCTGGAGGGGCCTACGTCCTGGGGACAGCACCGGAGCAGCCTGCCGAGGAGCCCAGTTTAAAGAGGCGGTGTTCGTTCTTGGAGCTCTCTTGTTGATTCTTTGACTCACGTCAGGTTCTGCTGGGATCTACCTGTGTCTATCCTAGACTGGTTAGGAGGATAGGATAAAGACTGGTTCCTAACCATTGCAGTTTCCCATGAGGTATAGGGTTAACTGAGCCCTTTAAGTTCTGGGTCTCTATTTCTTCATTCATACAATGACCAGTTTGGATTAAATAATCAGATTCATTCCAGCTTTTTAGTAAACTAAAATTGCTCATTTATTTTTTTTATGAAATTTTACAAAATGCCCTAAGTAGAGAAAGCTTTACAGACACGAGTACGACTCCGTATAATGGAAAAAAGAGGGCTGCACCTGTTTGCCGGCCGGCTTTCCCGCTGTGGGCCACTCCAAGCGCTTGACCCCACCCAGGAGGCCCTGTGAGGCCCAGCCCGGCCTGAGGTCCCAGGGGGGCCTCACCCAGTGGCCCAGTGGTCCTAAAGCGGAAGCCATCAGTGACAGGGGGTGGACTTCTTTGTTTCATTCAGCTTGTTAAGTAGGGGTAAATTGGGGCATGGGAAGATCTTATTTAGAGCTTATCCAATAAAAACAATTATCTGAGTGTTAGTGAAATTACCTTTGGAACTTCAGCTTTTGGATGGATTTAGTTTTCCTACGTGAACAGGTTTTCTCCTTTTGTTTTCTGCAGAGGACACGAAATAGTATTACCAATTACAATGGTAGTTGTAATAACATTTTAAAAGCTCCATATTAAATATATTGTTAAGTTTCCCAAATTTTTGCGGAAGGTATTACACTTGATTTCCAAAATTGCATTACAGAGACCAGAGGCAAGAGGGAGAGAGACAAGGACGCAAGGGAAGAACGGGAGTATGAGCAGGAGCAGAGCTCTTCCAGGGACCACAGAGAGGACCGGGAGCCCCGGGACGTGCGGGACCGGAGGGACGCCAGGGACGCTCGGGACCGGAGGGAGCCCAGAGACGCCAGAGACCTGCGAGATGCCAGGGAGCTGCGGGACTTCAGCAGGGAGGCCAAGGAGGGCCGAGATCCCAGAGACGTTCGCTCCACGCGGGATGCCCACGACTACAGGGACCGGGAAGGTCGGGACGCGCACCGGAAGGAGGACGCCTATCCCGAGGAGTCCCGCAGTTACGGCAGAAACCATCTGAGAGAGGAGGGCTCTCGCGCGGAATTGAGGAGCGACTCCCGAAACGAGTCTCGGAGTGAAATGAGGATGGGCAGGAGTCGGGGGAGAGGCCCGGAGCTGCCTGAGAAGGGTAAGGCCCGGGGGTTGCGGCTTGTCTGTTGACGGTGTCGTGTGTGCTTACGTAGAAATTGTTGCATCTCCTGCGATTTCTTTTCTAAATGTATTATTCCTACCTTTAGTATCATTATTTTGTTAAAGCAGTTTTCAGTTCATTGAGTTTGTGAACCCTCCTATAAATTCTGAATAGGAATTGTGAGCTGAAGTAGCGAGAGATAAGCAGGCCTGACCGAGACTCGGGTTAAATTACGTCCTGCCTCCAGTCTTGGTGCGTGTGAAACACTCGGAAAACTGCCACCCAGACAAAAAAAAAGACTCAAAGTAATTTCTAATAAATAGGAGTGTGTGTGTAAGTTAAAGTTAGCATTAAAGGGGCATTAAAATGGTGGGCTTTCAAAAGTTGATGATGTCAGAGGCGACCAGTTTGTGTATTCGTCCGTGTCTGGGCTCGTTTTAACCACGTACCAGATGATCACGTATGTATCAGATGATCACGTACCAAGATCCTGAGCCATTTGTCTTCTTTTCCCGAGAAGGCTGTTGTCCCACCCAGTGACTACCCACCGAAGTGTATCGGACTACCTGTGAACTGCGTGGACGGAATTAGCTTTGAACTCTCTCTGTTTTCTTCCACCTACTTCTCTCCCTTCCCCCAAAACACTGCTGAATAGTCCGTCTACTTTCACTCTTTTCATTGGCCCACTGGTCTGCCTTGTCAGTATCACTGCTCACGTTAAGCTGAAGGCCCCTTACCTTCTCTGTTGTAGTTGTCTGGGCTTTGAGGGGCAGGGGCTGCTGGGGAGACGCGGTTTCAAGCTGGTGAGATCCCAGCACCGTTCCTGCATCCAGAGGCTGTCTGCGGTCCAGCCACGCAGAGTGGGGGCAGGGCACTGGGGGCGGCCACTGAGTGCTCTGTCGCTCTGTTCCCCTCGGGTCACGGCCTCACCTCTGCATCTCCACCTCTGCCACTGGGCTCCGCTGAAGCCTGCCCCTGCCACTTGTAGGGGGAGGGGCACTTCTGTCTCTCCAGTCCTCAGGGCTGCAGGAAATGAGCGCGGTGGCCCTACAGCCCTGCAAATGCCCTATGAGAAATAGAGACATTTATTGAAGAAGATAATTGTGCTGTGAGGATTAGTTTCCCACATTTTTTTAATGGAAATTTTTAGATGCCACTTCATGTCAACAAAGTACCTTGGTTCTGTACTGGAATCTTTTTGCCATAAACTCTAATGAAAGCAATAATATGTAGCCACATTTTCATTGTTTCGTGATACTTCTGTGAGTTAGACGTGACAGTAGTTTTGTGTTTTATTTTGTTGTTTTGGGGGTCACTGAAATGTGTGTTCCTGCTTTATGGTTTCATCAGAGGCAAGGGTCACTGAGACCTAGCTCACCCAAGTCAGTCATCCGACACCTCAGGTGTCCTGGTCAACAGTCGATGTTCTTTCCGACAGCGATTAGCCCACTTTGGGGTGGAAGTGACAGCACCTCTGCCTGGCTGTGTTTCAGTCGGAGAGGCCGTGACCGATGGGGCCTGTGGAACAGAGTGTCTGCCTGAGCATTTGTGCGTCTCCCCTTTGTTTGCTTAGGGGGCCGAGGCACGAGGTCCTCTCAAGTTGACGGTCACGGTGGTGGCAGCAACTATCATGACAGCTGGGAGATGCGAAGCAGCTACCCTGAGAGAGACAGGTACCTTGAGAGAGACGGCAGGGACCCGCCGAGGGACTCCTCCTTCGAGAGAAGACACGGCGAGAGGGACCGCCGAGACAACCGGGACCGAGGTGCGTCGGTCAGAGGAGTCGTTTTCTGTAACAGCCGGCACTGAGTGTGGTTTGTAGTATAAGGTGTCCTTTAAGACTTCTGCTTGTTGACACGTCTGAAGTAGCTACACTTATTCATGCAATCTGCCTCGTTTACTCAGTGTAGGGGGAGTGTGTGGCGGCTGACTGCCAGTACCTGACGGGCAGCGCGGCAGAAATGGGGGCAGCAGCTGCGTGCATGCTGCAGTGCTGACGTGCCTGCTGTGAGGCCTCCTCACCTTGACCGAGTAGCTCACACCCTTTAACAGATAAGGGATTTGGGGGGCCGTTCCAGGCGTTTCTGATTCGGGAGGTACCTGGACCTCCTCATCAGCATATCCTGGCCATTCACTCACTAGCTTACAAAACTGTAAGGACCGCCAAAAGGGAACAAGAAAAAAGGGATCATTGTAGTTCTGGGGTAGTTTGAGAAATGTTTTATAACGTTCCTTCCTGAGAAGGTGGGATGGTGGCCTTAGCTAATTGTACATTCTGGTGTATCTCAAGCTAAACATTTTCTGTTACTCTCCTACATGACCTCTTAAATCAGTTTTGAAGCGAGATTACTAGAAGCCGTTTAAGAAGGGTGATAAGAACTTTCTTGCACAAGCTTTTATTGTCGAGTATATTGGGGCCTTGGACAGTTCAGATGTTGTGAAAGCCTCACTAACCTTGGCTGATTACTGAAGGAGTAAGGCTTACTGTAATGCTGAAATTGATAGCGTACAAGAGTTGATGGGGTAGGGAATTGGGTATCGATGCTTCACAGTGAGCCGAATCAGAGGTGATACTGTGTCTTACCGTGGGAAAAACTGAGAGGCGGGTGAAGTCTGCGAGACTCAGTGTACATGGGGCCTGTCGGGGAGATGAGACGTAGGGGTCAGAGCGTCGGGTGGGGTCTGTCAGGGTGAGCCCGACGCCTTCGGGTTGGAGATGCATGTGGTTTATTGCGTTACAGATGAGGCTGGAGCATGTGTGCTCTGTGTTCATGTCTGAAGTTATGTCTTCCCTAACACTGATTCACCTCTCTTTACACAGTGGCCTGGTAATGTTTCTGTATATCTTTCTTCCTCCTTTTTTCCCTGGTTGCATATCCGAGCTCAGGTTTTTCTCATGTCATGCTTGAGTTCAGTAGTAGCATTTGGTTTTAGTTTTATATTTAGTTCAGCCACACATGCATTGAGTTACCAAGAGCTTCGATAGTTGTTTTATATGTATTCTCTGACTTAATGTCTTTTACAATATTGTCAGAGAATATATATTTTAACAGTCCTTTAAAGTGCTTCCTTTTATATGTACAATGTCTCTGTAAGTATAGGTATAAGGGAGTTGGTATTTCATAATTTAAGAGATTTGGGCTAAGAAAAGGTAGCAGTTTCCCAATGTCACAGAGTGAGTCCCAGAGCTAGAATTCAGACTGAGGTCTTCTAACCCCAGGTCTTGTTCCTGTTTGGTTTTACTTCACTGCACCTCCTTCAGTAAATAGCCTTGGTGTGATGGAGAGAGAACAGTATCTTTGAGGGTGATGACACATGCCACGGATGTTTGCTGAGGCCCCAGGTGCTTTGGCTAGGTTCCTGGAGCACAGTGGCCCTGTGCTCGTGGGACTTCATAGAGGCAAAGATGAGCCCCCGATGAGGCAGTTATTCTGTGCTGTCGGGGAAACGCGCAAGGGGCCCAGTAGAAATGGAGGATAAGAGAGGGACCGGTTTTTTTTGTTTTTGTTTTTGTTTTGTCTAGATAGAGTGTTTGTGGGACATTGGGAGGCAGTGACGTCTGTGCAGAGCCTGACAGCAGGGGAAGTGGAGGGTGGGAACTTTCCACGCAGAGGGAAGAGCCTGCGCCAGCTCCTGTCTTCAGGGTTTGATAGGGGACGGGTGTGACTGGAGTCTGGCGACCAGTAGGGAGGTTCCCAGGCACCTTGCTCTGTGCTCAGGAATTTAAATCTTCCCTTCGGTTCGTCACAGGCTGGTTAGGGTTCAAAGAGACAATTGAAGTGTGACTCATTCTACGACTGTACAACGTTCTGTGGGAAGACAGAGGAGCAAACAGGGTTCTGAGGAAATCCGAGGAAGCTTCCTAAATAGGGGACACCTGAATTGGGTCTGGAAGATGGGGACACCCGAATTAGGGTCTGGACGGTAGTAAGAGTTGCGGGAAGGATCGGTGGGAGAAGCACTCTGCAGGGAGAGGGCGCAGCGCGTGCAGACACACAGGGCTGAAAGAAACACGTGTTTTGAAGTAGTGGAGGCTGTAGGTTGGGGTGGAGGTACGCCGTGCTTGGTGGAAAAGGAAAGAAGCCAGGAAAAAGGATTGATGAGAGCTTGTAGGCCAGGGTGTCAGCCTGTAAGTCAGGTTGAATATTTTGGGTTTAGTTGCCATTTCACTACCTAGAAGATAACTGCCTTTAAGCTGCTGGGAGAATAGAGTTTTCATCAAAAAATTGTCAGAGTCAGGGAGAAGACTACAGACCCAAGATGCCAGCCAGGTAGACTGGATGGCATGGATGTCTGAGGAGGGCTTGTTGGAGTCTGAGTTAGTGTCAACTGTAGGGGCCGGGAGGGGACAGAAGAAAGGAGTGTGGGAGAGTGAAGTCGAGGGTGCCCGAATGTGACAGCACTCACAAATGGGTGTGTCACTCACCAAGGCCAAAGGAGTATGGCAAGAAGCACCCCTTCAAAGAACACGTTTTGGGGAAAAGATAGTTTAGACATTAAAGTAGTGTTCTTACGGTCTTTCCACTTTCTCTAAAGTAAGAAACATTGTCTTTTTGGTTGGGAAAATAGACTTTTTATATGTCAAATGAGGGTGTCTATTCCCTTATTACTATAAGTTGCAGGGCTGAATTTGTTTCAGCTTTTTTTTTAAATCACTGTAACATTAATATAACCCCCAAACCAGGGATTCAGTCAGGTAGCATTCCAAGAATCGAAAGTGTAGTGCGATAAAACCGTTTTAAATTGAAGTTGGTTTCTGCAAAAGTAAGAAAGGGTTGCAGAGAACTGACTTCTCGTGCTAATGTTTCAGGGTGCTTACCATCTCTCTGACCCTGGCAAGTGGGCGGTGGGCCACAGTCTCTGCGCCTTCTGGAGGAGAGGGAGGAAGGGGGCTGGATGAGGTTTGGTTTGGTTTTAGCTTTAAAATTTTCTGAGCTTTTGTCCTTAAGAGTAAATATGGATAATTCTTTCATTTGTGGTAAGAAAGGACATTTAAATTAATATATTTAACCCTTCCCTAGAAATATCCTAAAATTATTCTGCTTAGTTAACTCCACTTGCGAACCTGTTGGCCACATGATACTATGACCTTTATAACTGACGGGTAATACTGTATAATATAAAAGTGCAGGCGTCACGGTGACCTTGGCCTCACCACAGTGACCTGGTTTCTGCAGGTCCACGGAAGAAGTCATGCCATGTTCTCACACTTTTTTGATTCCCGGCTAATTTCCTGCTCAAGTGAGCATGTGGGCACCATGCATTAATTTTCTGTGTTTACATGATTCGTGAAGTGAAAAAAATTATTTATATATAATGTGATGAGACTACCTATTAATATTCTAAGAAAAATAGCTCTTCAGTTGAGTAATCCGTTCTATGACTAAACAAAACTTTTCATTTATTAGTAGTTATTAATTATCAACCTATCACTAATATGAAACACTTTTTACATTTAGTTATTTCAAGATTACAAAGCATCAGTACCCTTAGCATTTTAGTTTATTATAAATTGAAACTGCAGCAAAAATATCTGTTTTGTTCTACTATATTTTCTTCACATATTAGCTGCACTTTGATGTGTATATATTTTTGCCGGAAATAGAGGTGTGACTTACGAGGGAAATTTTTTTTTTCCTTCAGCTCCCATGTTCTACACCTCCTGCTGCCCCTATCCTTTGCCACCAGTGTTCTCAGGTCCTGCTGGGGGGACAGAGAAGATCAGAGGTGAAGGGTAGAGATGGCAGAAAGTGGGGTTGGAGCAGCGGGCTGGAGGTAGGGTAGGGAGCATGCAGAGGACGATCAAGGCGGATCAGCGGGAGGCGGGCGGCTGATGGGGAGCGTTACACGTTAGCTAGGGGCAACTGGAATTACCTCTAAGAAAAAAACAATNCACCAGTGTTCTCAGGTCCTGCTGGGGGGACAGAGAAGATCAGAGGTGAAGGGTAGAGATGGCAGAAAGTGGGGTTGGAGCAGCGGGCTGGAGGTAGGGTAGGGAGCATGCAGAGGACGATCAAGGCGGATCAGCGGGAGGCGGGCGGCTGATGGGGAGCGTTACACGTTAGCTAGGGGGCAACTGGAATTACCTCTAAGAAAAAAACAATTTTAACATCTAGGGGTGATTACTTGGATGATTAAATTAAAAAAATAAAGATAGTACCTGATTTATATTTATTGCCACTGTGACCCTGTACACAGATAAAATCTAAGATTTGCCATGCTGTCTTACCAACAGGTTGTGTGTCCAATTAATCATTGACAAAACTTGGTTTTCATTGTAGATCAAAGACCAAGCTCACCAATTCGACATCAGGGAAGGAATGACGAGCTTGAGCGCGATGAAAGAAGAGAGGAACGGAGAGTAGACAGAGTGGATGATCGAAGAGATGACAGGGCCAGGGAACGAGAGCGGGACAGGGAGCGGGACAGGGAGCGGGAGCGGGAGCGGGAAAGAGAAAAGGAAAGAGAACTGGAGAGAGAGCGGGCGAGGGAGCGGGAGAGAGACCGGGAGAGAGAGAAAGAGAGAGACCGTGAGAGAGAGAGAGATCGGGACCATGACCGTGAGAGGGAGCGGGAGAGGGAGCGAGAGAGGGAGAAGGAACGGGAGCGAGAGAGAGAGGAGAGGGAGAGGGAGAGAGAGCGGGAACGAGAACGGGAGAGGGAGAGAGAGCGGGAACGAGAGCGAGCCAGAGAGAGGGAGAAAGAACGAGAGCGTCAGAGGGACTGGGAAGACAAAGACAAGGGTCGCGAGGACCGCAGAGAAAAGCGAGAAGATGTCCGAGAAGACCGGGGTCTGCGAGATGGACACGATGAGAGAAAGTCAAAGTAAGCAAGGCTGCGGATCGGTTGTTTAGGCTACCTCCCCGTAGAGGATGCAGAAATTTCCGCTAAATGCTTCTGAGTGTGACCCTGATGGCTTATTGTATATTTGGTGTTGAAAATTTTTTTAATTGTCTGGAAAAAATAATACTTTTTTCATTCTCCTATTTATGTATTGAGGGAATGTAATTAATCATTCTTATTTAAGAATGATGACACCGTGACTTATTCACCTGCTATAGATTTGTTTTTAACAGGAAACCAACATAAAAGTGAGAATCATTGAACTCAAATCATATCCACTTTATAACTAGTTCATGGAGTTGACTAGTTACAGGAGATGTTGCCGATGCAACTCCTGATAACCCTCCGTGATTTTGTGTTCTGAGAGTCTGGAGTCGCTACCCCCAGGCTACTCACGGAGTCTCAGCTCTGGGGGGTTTCTGTGACCTCTGTGTGACTGGGGGGAGGGGGCACAGGGGGTCCTCTCTTGGACTGTGGAGTATAGTAGGTAATTGGAGACAAAAATGTATTATTATTATTCCATAAATACATCTTAGGGCATTTTCACCCTTAAAAAAAAAACTAAAAGTAATCTATTTGCTCAAGTTTCCTGGGAGTCTGGGGTTACGTTTGTGTTTTCTGTTGTACCACCTTCTCTAAGAAAGCATCGGGAGTGATGTTTTTCCGTTCCTCCACTCCCGTCTTCTGCACTAGTCCCGGCTCAGGCGGGTTTTCTCCAGGTCATGGCTGAGGCACCGTCAGCTCAGCAGCCCTCTGTGGGGGGCACTCACTCGTTGGGGAGTAGACCAGGGACCGAGCCGGTCACTGTGGCCGGGAGGATTTGGGCTCTGGTTGGTCGTGTGTGAGGTTTTACAGGCACAAGACCAAACTTGTTGGAGTCACCTGCTCTGTAAGAAATGCCACCTGGGGTAAAGGTGTGGTTATGTCTGCTGAAGCCGACTGTGAGAGTATTTTATACATCTTTGAATTCTTTGTTTCTGCCTCCAGCCCATGGTAAAGACAGACTGTGCTTTAGGCTTTTTTTTGTTCGTCACTGTTGTGGGTTGTGGTTACGGACAAATAACAGAGCACAGAAGTGGCAGCTTCTTCCATTAGGCCTGTAGCCAAAATATTCTGTAGTTCACCCTCATTTTATTAAAAGAAAAAATCTTACATTTGCATAAAATCAGATACTACCTTTCACATATACAGGCATATAATGCATATTGTTTCTCTCATCTCCAGTGCGCTCTTCAGCTCTCTTCTCACGTCAAAAGTCTGAAATCTCTCTCTTAACTGATATGCATCCTGAGCTTTGATTAATACTTTTTAATACTTTTCCATGTTTCTGATCTCTGCTCACAGTAGCAAAAACTTCTTGTTTTTCTGTTTGTTTGTTTGTTTATGTTGTTTTGTGATGGGGCAAGCTGGGCACTGATAAAGGACCTCCAGGGCGTGGCCAGTCAGCTCTGTGACAGCAGCGGCTTCTGTGAGGTTACATCTGGGTGTCTTGGTCATCGTGCTGTCTCTGCAGCGGAAGTTACTAGCACTTTTTATAACTGCTGTTAATCTAGGTTTCCAGACTAGCGATAGTATTTATTTGACTCTAGTTTTATTTCTATAGGTACTGCTTTGAAATTAAAGGGTGTTTTTTTTTTGCATGTTTTAAATTGTCACTTATTCTAGTGTATCTGTTATTTCCTGCTGGAAATCAAATCACTTCAGAAGTTAGTCGTTTAAAACAACAGTGTTTTTGTTCATGAGTGAGGACCAGCAGTTTTGGCTGGGCTCAGCAGGGTAGTCCCGCTGGGGTCACTGGAATCAGTGCGGCAGTTCAGCTGGGTCTGATTGACCTCAGACGACCTCACTCACAGGTCGGGGGTGCTGCTGGCGGCGGTTAGGCATCTCCTTCATCCTTCACCTGGCCTCTTCTCCGCCAGGAGTCTAGGCTCTGCTTTTACACGTGATGCTGGAAACACACCAAGCGGGCAAAAGCAGAAGCTGCAAGGCTTTTTGAGTCCTGACTCTCAACTAACACACTGCACTTTGCCACATTCTCCTGTCATAACGAGGCACTACGCCAGCCCAGACTGGGGGAACGGGAAGGCACAGTGCCCGAGGATGGGCGGCGCTTCTGACGCTGACGAGTGCGCACTTGGGTGTGTGAGTGGTCGCTGGGCCTGAGCCCGCTGCCTGCTCCACCTGCCCCTCGTGTGTAGCAGCGGCTGTCGGAGAGGTGATGGCGCTCTGACGCGTTCTCCACGTCGACCGTGGAGAATGGTATTATTAATAATAGTAACTTATTAACAAACACTGTTAGTTAAAAACTTTAGTAAGTCAGCATTTATTGAACCTACAGGAAAACACCAGAGTGACTTAAGTGCCCAGAGATACAAACCACCACCTATTTAAAGTTCAACTGAAGAACAAACGTAATGAACATCTGAATTATTTGTCACCAAGCAAGTGGTCTAGTTTAAAAAGAGAAAAGGAACTAATTTTCATACAACGTGTCTGACTTATGACATAACTAACCTGTTCCTCATTACGACTGGTGTGGAGGTGCAGTCGTGTGCCTCGTACCCCCATTCTCAGGTGAGGGAAGTCAACTTCGGGGCCACACTGAGCTCACCCAAGGCCGGGTCGTGGTGGTGTGGCTGTCCCTTGAGCTCCTCCTTCTGGTTCTGGAGCCAACTCAAGGTGCAAATGGGAATTAATAAGTCAGGTCCAGCAGAGAGTCATGCACGCTCTGCGTCCTCAGCTGTCTGTTTCCACCTTGCGCACTTGTATCCAGTGGTTTTCAGTTGCGCGATTCTACATGTGTGACAGGGAGACAGGTTGCCATGTATTTTAAGTTCACGGTTGTAAGTCTTAACAAATGAAGGATTTTATTAAAAGATTCTAGACATCCTTCGTATGCTACAACTCTGATACTATTGCTATCTCACAGTTATATATTCTAGTTACAGTGAAGAAATAATAGTAAAAAGCAGTAAAGAAACCTCTCTCGCCCCCTGGAATTTACAGATTGCGTCTGTCTGCCCCATTTAGGAAGCGCTATAGAAACGAAGGGAGCCCGAGCCCGCGTCAGTCCCCGAAGCGCCGACGCGAGCACTCTCCCGACAGCGACGCCTACAACAGCGGGGACGACAGAAGTGAGCGGGGTCTGTTCTGTGTCTGCACGTTCCTTTGCAGCCGTGAGGCCGTTCTCTGATGGGAGAAGGGGGCGATGGGTGAAGGGGTGTGGTCTTTCCTGCTCCGCGCCTCCGAGGGCCTTCTGTGTGGCTGGAGGGTGTGCTGGAAATCACAGTGACACTGTCACTTCCCACTGTCGACGGTAAAGCCACGAAAGATGAGTTGATTATTATTTGTATTCGACATGCAGGTTTGTTGGCTCGGTGACAGTGTGGTTACTTTTATCCTTTTGTGCAGACGAAAGGCACAGGCTCTTGAGCCAGGTTGTGCGACCTCAAGAATGTCACTCTCTCAGCCCGTCACACTTCCCAGAAGACAGGCAGGGTCGGTGGAAGGAGGAAGATCGTAAACCAGAGCGGAAAGAGAGTTCCAGGCGCTACGAAGAGCCGGAGCTCAAAGAGAAGGCCCCCCCGGCAGATAAGCAGAGGGAGCAGAGGGAGCTCTCGGAAGGCTCCCGGCTGCGGGCGCAGGACGTGATGGGACACCGCCCGTCCGAAGACCGTGACCTGTCCGACGGAGCCCACGATGAGAGCAAGAAACGGGTGAAAGTGCAGAAGAAGCCTGTTAGAAAAAAGAGAGAGGAGGACGTGGGCGTGGAGAGGGGAAACACGGACACAGCATGCGAGGACGGGCAGGTGTTTTCGCCCAGAAAGGGACTGAAGAAGCGAAGTGTGGAGAAACGGCACAAGCGCCCCAGAGGCGATTCCGACCTTTCTGACGAAGAGGCAGCCCAGCAGAGTAAGAAGAAACGAGGCCCGCGGACGCCCCCTCTGATGGCCAAGCAGGGGCTGGCCACACTCCCCGGCGATAAGGACGTGGCGGTGGAAGACGCTCACAGGAGAGAAGACACGGCCTTCAGTGACTGGTCTGATGAGGATGTGCCTGACCGCGCCGAGGTCCCCGAGGCCGAGCGTGCTGCTGCGGCTGTCACCCCTGGCAGGACGCCTTCCCCATCTTCCCTCCCCCCGCCTCCTCCTCCCGTGGCTGCCGCTGCCACGGTGTCTACTGCTCTCGCCACTGCCACCGCCGCCGTCGCTGCCTCTGCCGCTGCCATTTCCGCCTCGGCCACCCCCACCAGTGCCGGTGAAGACTCACACAGAAAATGCCACAGGGCGCGAGTAGAGAGAGGGGACGCCCCTCACGTGAGTGGGGACGACATGTCCCACCGCAAGCCCGTGGGTCAGAAGAGGAGCAGCAGCCTCGGGAGCCACCGGAGCCGCACGCCCGGGCGGCCGCGCTCCCCGTCCAGCGAGTCCGCCCACCGAAGCGGCGATGACCAGAGCGGTCGGAAGAGGGTCCTGCACCGTGGCTCGAGAGACAGGGAAAAAACAAAGGGCTTGGAGGTGGCGGGAGAGAGGAAGTCCAGGATCGATGAGCTGAAGCGTGGAGAGCCCAGTCGGAGCACCTCCTCGGGTGAGCGGGTCCTAGCTAGCCAGTGCCCCTGTGTGTGCACGGTGTGCACAGATCTCCGGTTCACGGTAAACGCTCGGTTGGTTGCTTGCCCCCGCCCTGAATTTCAAGGAACTTAATAGAAGTTTAACCATCTTTCCAGGGTGGTAGCTGTCGCCACATTGATACAACATCACGATAAAGGTGCATTCAGTGATGTCAGTCTGCTTAACATCGAGATTTTGGTAGTACATCTTGGTGGGAGAACTTACGTATTCAGCTCCCTTGCCGATGCCTAAAATGTTAACCTTCCTGCTCTCCCAGCAGCTGGTTCTCTTTTGACCACAGAAAATAAAGTAGGGGACAGGAAGGGGTCTGATAGAGAAGGGAGTGGTTCTGCGAATGCTCAGCCACTTCACATCCTTCTCTGAGATGTGGTCATAGTGGAAATAGACAAGGAAATGTGTATTTTAAAATATGTTATGAAACATTTTATGTATTTTTATTATTTTTTTATTATTAAAATCATCACACAAGGACATGCCCATCAATCCTGCAGATGGAGGAAGGGAGAGAGGGAAATACTGATGTGAGAGAGAAACACTGGTTGGCTGCCTCCCGCACGCACCCCAGGTGGGGATCGAACCCACAGTCTTTTGGTGTATGGGATGACGCTCCGATCCACTGAGCCACCTGGCCAGGACTACTTTAGATATTTTAGCACTTTGAGAGAGCAGTTTTTCCTTAAATGAGTTCTTTGGATAAGTGGGAATAAATACAGAAAAAGATAAATTGTAAGCTTTAAAGGGGCCTAAAGTGAAGCATTTTATTTCTGTTTGACACATCAACTCTTTGTATGTGATATGTGTATTTTAGATCGCCGGGATTCGAGAAGCCATAGTTCAAGAAGAAGTTCTCCCGAGTCGGATCGACAGGTTCATTCTAGATCCGGGTCATTTGATAGCAGAGATAGGCTTCAAGAGCGGGACCGGTACGAGCACGACAGAGAGCGGGAGAGAGAGAGGAGGGAGACGAGGCAGAGAGAGTGGGATCGAGACCTGGACAAAGACTGGTCACGGAGCCGGGACCGGGACAGACTGCGGGAGCGGGAGCGAGACAAGAGGAGGGACTTGGACAGGGAAAGAGAGAGGCTCCTTTCCGATTCCATGGAGAGGGACAGGGACAGAGAGAGGACTTTCGAAAGCTCTTCTCAGATGGAGTCTGTGAAACGCAGTGAGGCAAAACTGGAGCCTGAGCACGAGCGAGACCTGGAAGGCACTTTCCGAGACGCCGGGGCTCTGGAGAAAGAGCGCCCGGACAGAGACCCCGCGTCTGTGCAGGGGTTTGAAGACACCGACAGAGCTGAGAGAGCTGAGAGCGTGGAGGGTGAGTCACGACTTCCC
The DNA here is from genome assembly GCF_014824575.4 of Sturnira hondurensis. Classification (NCBI taxonomy): domain Eukaryota; kingdom Metazoa; phylum Chordata; class Mammalia; order Chiroptera; family Phyllostomidae; genus Sturnira; species Sturnira hondurensis. Next base: position 14,237,637 of record NW_028082350.1, on the reverse strand, counting down.
GTCCGTCCACATGCTGCTCCGTTCCTGCTCCGATTTCACGGGGGTTTTCTTTCCCAGGGTCATCTGCTGATACGTGCACACGCGCGCGCGCACACACACACACACACCCTTCCATTGTTTTGTAGGGAAGTAGATTTTAAGAGGCAGAGTCATATTGTATTTTTAAAATGTGTTCTCATTAGTGTCACCAAGGCAGACTTGGTGCATATGAGTCTAAACGAAATGAAAGATTACTTAGATGCAGTGTTTATAGATGATGAAAGACAGAAAAATGGTAAAAATTGAAGTGACTTCTTGGTCCAGAGAGCCATTCAAAAACTCCCCATGGTTCCTGTTTTGTAGGGCCCTTGAGAACAAGCACATGAAACAGTAACGCCTCCTGAAAGCGCATTTAGGGATAGACAACTGTGGGGTGCGGGGTCCTGCCCCTCTGCCCTTGCCCCGCCCTTTCCACACCCACTTGGCCCGTCTGCTCTGAAGGGCCGAATGCTTCAGCCCTCTTGCACCGCCTTTTCCATCGTCTCATGGACCTTTTCCTTCTGTCTTCTCTTTCACTCCAACATCAAGTCCCCACTTACGGACTGTTACTTCTGAGAAGCCTTCTGTGCTACAGGCCCGCCCTCTTCAAAACTGACCTGGCCCTTGTTGAGGCCCTGCACTCGGATGGCGTCCCTGTACCCTGTACCAGTTTTACAGTCCTTGGTTTCCTCGACACTCTCTGTGCTCCTTTGTAAAGGGCTGCGTCTCTGCGTCTTTGCGTCCTCGCTCCCACAGCCAGGGCACAGCGGACGGCTAGTCCCTGGGCACGTGCTTTGCCTGCACGCACGTGCCCTCCTTTTGCTCTTCGCTGGGTTATAACCAAAGCAGTAGTGACGGCTCCCGAGAATTCTGGAAGTCCTGCTTCTGCGGCACCATCCCGTTCTGAACCCAGCGCTCACACCATTGCTCTGACATCATCTGTCCTCCTCAGGACCCCAGGAAACTTTGGGGTGCTTGCTGTATAAGCAGGAATACCTCACTGTTCCTTTTGTTTGCCATATTGTAGCCTTGGGCCCGGGGTAAATTCACATTCTTTGACAGTTAAGCAGCCTTACATCTTCTGATTATCAGGTGAAATATTCCAGCATGCCATCTGTTCCATGTTTTTCCTACTTGACAAAAACACTGTCTCAACATTCTTCGGTCATACCTTCCTCTCACTCATTTTCGAGTTTAAATAGTATTGTTTGTGAGCCATGGTACCACGGGGTACAGCCGTGGGTGTAACTGAATGTAACTGACCTAGTGAGTATCGTTCCCTTGTGACCATTTTTCTAAGTCATTCATTGGCTCTGGTCGTTGATAACAGAGCATAGAAGTTTATAGGTGAATTACCCACTGTGAGATGAGGCATTTTATTCACCTAAAATGGGAAAATGAGTTGGATAAACTTGCAAAATTAAGAACCCTATCGTTTGCACTTATGTTCAAAATTGGTTACCTCGTAAGTGAATTGGTGAGGGTGTAGGAGATTAGTGTAGAATTTAATAGACTAGAAAAGTAGTAGAGTGACTAGAAATGTCTCGTACTTCACTGTACTCGCTGCAGATTTTGTCATGAAGGGTGCTGTTGCAGTTTGAAAACTAGTGTTGTAAACACGGTCAAGCGTATCAGTGCGTAAGGATTAGGAATATTGAATGTACTCTGTAATTTTAGGTAGTTTAAGTTCACAGCTAACTCATCAGGAGACCGGGCAGTTGAAAAAAGTGGGTAAAATAAGGAAATAGAATGTACACCTGTGGTAATAGTAAAAATGTGTTAAAATTGTATTACAGCCTTCTTTATAAAATCGTGTTCACTAATCAAAGGATAACACGGGACAGGGAGGATGAATTGGGAAATGCAGGGAGAATTAACAGTGCTTTTGCATTTTACCTCCTGCTGTAAAGTCCTTCATGTGAGCTAAATTCTGCGCACTAAAGATGAAGTTTCAAACAAATTTAGTGAAGAAATTTGCAAGTTTTTTTTTAAATATATTTTATTGATTATACCATTACAGTTGTTCTATTCCCCTTCTTTCCCCTCCACCCGCACACTCCCTCCCCCACCCTTCTCCCCCCCTTAGTTTATAACCACGTGTCTCAAGTTCTTTAGGTCCTATATTTCCCCCACTATTCTCACCCTCCCCCCTATCTATTTTCTACCTACCATCTATGCTATTTTCTGTGCCTTCTCCCCCCTTCTCCTCCTCCCACCCCCCTGTTTCTAACCCTCCGTGTGTTCTTCATTTCTATGGTTCCACTCCTGATCTAGCTGTCCTCTTGGTTTGCTTTTGTTTTAGGTGTGGTTGTTAATAACTGTGTGTTTGCTGTCCTTTCACTGTTCATATTTTTCATCTTCTTTTTCTTATATAAGTCCCTTTAGCATTTCATATAATAAGGGCTTGGTGATGATGAACTCCTTGAACTTGACCTTATCTGAGAAGCACTTTATCTGTCCTTCCATTCTAAATGAAAGTTTTGCTGGATAAAGCAATCTTGGCTGTAGGTCTTTGGATTTCATGACTTGGAATACTTCTTTCCAGCCCCTTCTTGCCTGTAAGGTCTCTTTTGAGAAATCCGCTGACAGTCTGATGGGTACTCCTTTGTAGGTGACTGTCCCCTTATCCCTTGCTGCTTCTAGGATTCTCTCCTTCATTTTAGTCTTGGCTAATGTAATTATGATGTGCCTTGGTGTGTTCCTTCTTGGGTCCAACTTCTTTGGCACTCTCTGAGCTTCCTGGATTTCCTGGAAGTCTATTTCCTTTGCCAGACTGGGGAAGTTCTCCTTTATTATTTGTTCAAATAAGTTTTCCACTCGTGGCTGTTTCTTTCCCCCTTCTGGTACCCCTATAATCCGGATGTTGGAACGTTTAAAGATGTCCTGGAGGTTCCTAAGCCTCTCCTCATTTTTTTGAATTCTCATTTCTTCATTCCTTTCTGGTGGGATGTTTTGTTCTTCCTTCTGGTCCATTCCATTGATTTGAGTCCCAGTTTCCTTTCCATCACTATTGGTTTCCTGGACATCTCCCTTCATTTCAATTAGTTTAGCCTTCATATGTTTCTCTAATTTGTGACTGTACTCTACCAATTCTGTGAGCATCCTAATAAATAGTGTTTTAAATTGGGCTTCTGAGAGCCTGGCAATCTGTTGGTCGCTTAGAGTTATTGGCTCTGGGACTTTGAGTTCTTCTTGAGCCATCCTTTGGGCTATTTGTGCCTGTTAAGTAGCAGGAACGGAGCCCTAGGTTTTCACCAGAGCAGGGCAACTTAGTCGCTGGGTTGTGACGTTGTATGTGGGGGCGGGGTCAAAGAGGGACAATGGCTTCTCTCCAGCGCCCGCCGCCGCAGCCGCCGGCGCCGCGACCCCCACCAGCACCGCAGCCACCACCGTCACCAGGGCCACGCGCCCCGCTCCTCGGCACGCGGGTGTGCCACCGCTGTCAACCCTCCACCACTGGGTTTGCCCCCTGGGGCCTGTGTGGTCCGTCTCACTGCGCGCGAATGTGCGACCTTGGTCAGTCTGTTCCGCACCCCGACTGGTTCCGGGCTGCCTGCGCTCCTAGATCTGCCCTGGCTGACCCAGCTCCGCTGCTGGCTCCACCTCTTACCGTCCTCGTTGAACGGTTCGTAGCTGTCGGACTTCCGTATAATTCGGTTTTCTGGCTTCTGGATGTGTGGTAGTTCACCAAAACTTTTGTTGTATCCAAACTTGGTTGTGGGAGAAGGCACAATGTTTCCACCTATGCCTCCATCTTGGCGGAAGTCTCGAAATTTGCAAGTTTTTTAAAAACTAATGAGTTTAGCTAAAGAAATTGGTGCATCGTTTTGAAGTTAGCAGATTTGTTGGATTTACTTAAAGTTGTAGTATAAAAATTAACACCACAGAATGTTGGCACGTCAGCTCTCACACCTCATGTTGTAGCTGTAACCGTAGAACCTGTTTTGGTGCAGCTGTCCGTGCTGTGGTCTCGGCGTTAAAATTAAGTCTGCCTCATTGAATTTTTCAGGTTTTTGGAATTATCAAGTGTTTTGAATAACTAAAGATGTCATTTTCTAGTGAAAAGATGCTTTTCTAAGTTTTCTAATGTGCACAGCCTCTACGTCTTTGGCTCGAATTAGATGATGTCCTTCCCTCTGATGCCCTCTCTGACGTGAAGTTCATGTTCCCAATCAGCAGGAGATGACGACTCCAAGTTAGACGATGGGCAGCACTCCCTTGGCTCTGGTGCGGGCGAGGGCTACGAGCCCATCAGTGACGACGAGCTGGATGAGATTCTGGCGGGTGACGCGGACAAGCGGGAGGACCAGCAGGACGAGGAGAAGATGCCAGGTGGCGATGGGCGTGGCGGCGGGGCTCAGCCGGGCGGTTCGGGCGTGGAGGGGCTGTTGTTCCCTTTCCTGCTGTGGCAGTTAATCACAGCCAGTTAGAACTTTCCCTTTGCGTTTTAATTAACACCACAAGGCCAATAATGATGAAAATTATCATCAGTAAAAATCCTAAAATGCTGCGCTCATTTGTCAGTAGACTTTGCCTATGAATTGGGAAATGCCTCACTTAAAACAGTGAAGTTGTAAGGTGCCCTTTTTGCAGTTTAAGATTCGTCTTCTAAACAACTTGGGGTCGGCCCAGAGACCGATGGCCCCGCAGTGTTCTTCTGGGTGGGGGTGTCTGGCGTGGAGCTTCACAGCGTGACCCACAAACAGCCTTTGAAACGACTGTTCTCAGAAATTGACTGACAGTTGAGATTGTGTTTCAACACTAGTCATGCACCTCTTTCGTCGGTGTTAAATTCAGTGATCGCTTTTACTTACAGTACCTGGTGTCTTGCCAGAGCGTACTCTGTCAGTCTCCCCACTTAGTCTGGTTGTTACTGATGAGTTTTGGGTTTTTTTAAAATCATGTGAGGATCTTTGGGTGTATAGAATACTCCATTTTATTTTTACTTAATTTGATCTTCTATTTCACAATTCTTCCTACTAAGGTAGAAGGTATGTATAATTGTTATCTGTATCATTGGCTATCGTGTGTTTCTAAAGAGAACATTATTTTAATTTCTTCAACTGCTCCTTGTCAGTGGATTATTTATTGTCAACATTAATAAGAGCAACTGTCTGATACATAATTTCTTCATGGACCATTTTTAAAAAGTAAATCTGTGCATGTTTGCACGCATACACATGCAAGTAAGATATCTAGGTTTAACCGTGGAGGAATTCTGATGCCAAGTTCCAAACATCACACCTATTATTTATTCTTAGTGAAATGGTGGGATTTTTCACTGGGATCCCGCGAGCGATTAAAGAGGTTATTCATAGGAATCGGTTTGCTCGGGTTTCCGTGTGCTTGCCTGTTTTCTTTTGGGGAGAAAGATTTTTTTATGTAAAGGTTCTTAGTTTCTAAACATTGGTGTTTATAGAAAAGATTTCATCTTAAGAATATGGAATTTTGGTTTAAAGTACTTGTTATTTAATGGTTTTCCGTGTTTCACAGTTTACATTTCTCTGTAGATAATAAAAATGCTGTTACTTGGTGTAAAAAGGTTCCTGCTCTAACTCTTTGCAGACCCACTGGACGTGATCGACGTGGACTGGTCCGGGCTTATGCCAAAGCGCCCGAAGGAGCCACGAGAGCCAGGGGCCGCGCTCCTCAAGTTCACGCCTGGGGCCGTGATGCTGCGAGTCGGGGTTTCTAAGAAGCTGGCGGGTTCCGAACTCTTTGCCAAAGTCAGAGAAACATGTCAGAGACTTTTAGAGAAGCCCAAAGGTGACTGCGTTCTGCTTCGATGTATACTGTGTGCTATAGCTGCTGAGATGCTGGTGGACAGGACTCTGCTCTGTCCTCACATAGCACCTGCAGTGTTGGGGCTGTTTTTTAATCCTCGCCCAAGGAGATGTGTATTGATTTTTTTTTAGAGGGAGAGAAACGTCAGCGTAAAAGAGAAACGTGGACTAGTTGTTCCTGTATACACCCTGACTGGGGATCGAACCACAGCCTTTTGGGGTTCGGGGCAACTCTCCCAGTAACTGAGCCACCTGGCCAAAGATATGTACACACACATGTGCGTGCGCACACACATGTATACATTGCATGACTGGGTACTCTGGACAGATGGTCTGTCCGTGGAGTGTCTGGCCAAGTAATACAAAAAACAGACATTTATTGTATCTGATACAAGATACAAGAGACATTGTACATGGGACAATGTTGCCTCAGTCCCCTTCAAAGTAGGCACCTTGGGAGCTCACACAGTTCTCCCAGTCGCTAGTCGCCATCAGCTGCCCTGTCCTATTTTCCTGAATCTCATCAGTGGTCAGAAATCTCTTTGATTTCCAAAGTGACTTTCGTTTGGGGAAAAGCCAGAAGTCTCAGGGCACCAAATCTGGGCTGTAGAGGGGCTGAGTCATCTGAATGGTTTGATGTTTCGCCCAAAATTCTACGTGAGACGTGATGCATGAGTGGGCACATTGTTGTGATGAAGCCATGGAGGAATGTTCAAGGTTAACACAAAATCTGATGCAAATTCATTGCTCTGCTTGCTCAATCCCTTTGAGTGCGATGGCCACACCGTGCACACGCTCACTCAGTGCCACCTACCGCCCCCACTGACTAGTTCAGTGAGGGTGTCATTATTCACGTACGTGCATTCCAGGCCACTCTTCTTGGCTGCCAAGTTACATCAGTATTGCGCAAACCGCTCTCACTATATTAACAGTGTGTATATACACAGACATATATGTATATATTTATTTAATTCTCATGGTGAGAATTCCTTTTTAAAATTTGTTTTGAGAAAATTGTAAGCTCACAGAGTAAGTTGTAAAAATAGCACGATGGTCTTTATTGCAATTACACTGATCAAAGTACTCGGTGGATTTCGCAGGGCTAAGTGAGGCACAGCCCGGGGAGGTGGCCTAGGTTTTCCGTAGCCAAGCTGGTTGGATGCCTTGGCGAGCCCTTTGTCCTGGGAAGTGGGAAATTCTGCCCAAATACGGTTGTGTAGGTTGAACACTGAACAAAGCTGTTAGAAACTTGGCCTCTAGGCCAGCTGGTCTGGTCCCATAGACACACCGCTTGCTGGCTGTTCTTTAGTCTCTCCGAGTTTGGCCACCATCCCCAGCTGGGACTGTGACGGCACCCACTGCAGTGACTGCCAGGAGGGGCCAGTGGGTCACACGAGTAACAGAGGGGTCCCTGATGCGTGGTAACACTCCCCAAATACTCACCGCTACTCTGTAGTTTGAGAGTATTTTTATCACACTGGTTTTAGCCCTTACTGAGGCACCCTCCCATTATTCCAGAACACTCTGTGTTTAGTTTATGGATGGTTTTGCACTACTTGTCTTCTTTTTTGCTGGCAGCTGATTGATATTAATGCGGAGAGGGTGTCAAGGAAAGGGGGTAAAAGGCGAAAGCAGCGTTATTTAATTCTACATCATGTTCATGAGAATAAGAAAGTTTAGTTAAAATAATTAAGCTTTTTCTAATACAAAATTGAAAAAAATTGTTTTCATAGTTTCATGAATCCATGTCCTTCCTTCCAGGCCTTAGTGTCAAAACTCGGGCTGTCAGTGCCCCAGTCAGTGAGCATAGAATGTATGTGCAAGAAACACATAAATGGTGGCTGTGAACGTATTTTAATCTGGAAAGTGGCTGAAAGCTCGTTGCCCCACTCGCCCTCGTTTGGTCGGCTCTGTGGTCTGAAGCAGGGCGCTGCCGTGGGCATAAAACGGCAGAATGAAACCCTGGGGCCTTCCCCACCTCCAAAGCTGTTTGCTTGCTCCTGTGACTTCGCTGATGGCATTTCAGGTCACAATCTAGTTTGATTTCGCTCTCTGTAATACACAGTTTGACCCTGGCTTAATGACGGCTTAATCTCAGTAATGAACATAAGCACTTCTGATGGTCGCTCACCTGTCAGCCTGTGTTGTGCTGTGGGAGCTTTGTCAGAGGGCTGGTGTGAGGTGCCGCGTGTGGGTTTCCTGAGGCCACAGCCTGGCTTACTTTGTGTCCATCGCGATCTGCTCTTACTGACGACGCCGTCGCCGAGAACCCCCTGCCTGACACGCAGTAGGTGTTCAGGCAGTATCTGTGAAGTGGCTGATCCCAGCGGTTTTCCGTTGTGCTGGTCTGTTTCAGTGCCCCGTACTGAAGAAAGCAAATGCCCACTCCATGTGTAATCTTCAAAAACATGCTAAGAACCATAAATTCTTTCTTGAGAGCAGAAAACGTGTGTACAATTGACCCTTGAGGGACACAGGGTTGGATTAGGTGGTTCTGGTCCATTGCTCTGACTTCCTTTTTGTCTGCTTCAAATGTAGCCCCTTTATTAAATCTGTCCTTGACTCACCAGGGGTTTTTTAAAGTTTTTTTTAAGTTTTTTTAAGTTTTTTTTAAGTTCTTCCCTACCTTGGTGTTATGCCTCAGAACTAAGTGATTTTAATTGAATACACTGTCCAGGATTTTGTAGTGACCAAATCTAGGATGGAGTGTGCAGATTGTCTGACCAACACCTAGTCGCTTTCCTAACGGATTTTGAAGAGGTCACAGTCTGCAGTCACATTATTATACTTGAATCTTATGACTATAAAGTCCTGAAATCTAGAATTTTCAGTAGAAGTGGATGGGATGCAATATTCTGAATTTGACTTCACTAATTCTTAACTTGAACTTTTCTTCCCAGTCATAGTTAGTGATCAGTGTCTAGACTCTCTCCCCCAAGTCTGCATGTCTTATATCTTAAACTGGCTGTGAGAATGTTTATTTTGTTTCAGACTCGCAGAGAATAGATTGCCTTTTATATAAACCAATTTTCATCAGCACTGTTAACTTTGAAAATTATATAAGAATTTTCATCACCATTGTAGACTGTGGCATATTCATCTAAGCAGTTGATGACATGTTTATATTTTAGGAAAACTTAATGCATATTTATATATTTTTTAAAGATGCAGACAGTCTTTTTGAACACGAGCTGGGGGCTCTCAACATGGCTGCCTTATTGCGGAAAGAAGAGCGAGCCAGTCTTCTCAGTGACCTCGGGCCGTGTTGTAAAGCCTTGTGTTTCAGGCGGGACTCTGCGATCCGAAAGCAGCTGGTCAAAAATGAGAAGGTACTGTCGTTTCCTGGGAACAAACGCAGAGAAAAGCGTTTGTTGACGTTGGGGAGTGGCATGGCTTTCATTCGATTGCTCTAAGGTGAGGTCATGGTCTCATCTGTATCTTTGAGTTTGGCTTTCTAGTTTTTTACACATGTAAAAAACATTCTGTTATAATTTATAATACTTTTTATACTTCAGTATTTTATTTGTGTTGAATAACAATTTGTTATTCAAAAGTTGATGTATAAAGCTTAAAATACTCTTTGTAAAATACTTTTTTATTTTATTGTGAAAAGTTCCTTTAGATAATAAATCAACTAGAACTTTATTTAAATTGAAGCTTAAGGACAAATATTCCCGAGAATATGGTGAGAATATTTATAGAAATACTGTTTCTGAGATTGTATCATGTTGAAAAGAGAGGGAAATAAATGCAAGTGATTGTATGTAAGCATTTACTGGAGAAGAGCGAGGGAGCTGCAGTGTAAGGGAAGTAGGAGTTAGCTTCGATCTGGAAGAGATCTGATCATGAGAATTGGAAACCTCTCAGGCCTTTAAAGTGAAGAACTGGGACTTTTATTTGGGGGCGTGGTCATTGGTGGGCATGGGTAGCCAACATAATTTTTTCTAACATGAGCAAAAAATGAATAATGCTGGAAGGCTCCCAGCACCTGATTTTAAGATTTTCTGCAAAGCCATTGCACTCGGGACAGTGTGTCGGTGTCAGGACGGTGTGGCCGGTGTCATCAGACAGGTCAGAGAGCAGGGGGCGCGCTCAGAGTGGCGGGCGGGGCAGGAGTGGAGTTCAGGAAGAGAACCGCGTGGACAGGGCTGGCCAGTTGCCAGGACAGTTTTAAAAAGTTTGCTTTTTTAAAAAAAATTAAACTTTATTTTGAGATAACTGACTTAAAATTTAAAAATTTTATTCTGTGACAGAGACTGAGAATGCAAAGACAAGTATATTAGGAGAAAATACTTGTAAGTCACATTTTGAAAAAGAGCTTGTATCCAGAATATACCCGTATTTTCGGACCATAAGATGCACCTAGGTTTTAGAGGAGGTAAATAGGAAAAAAAAATTAAAGCAAAAAATGTGGTAAAATATTTAATAACATAAATAACATAATATTTTCACCAATGTAAATGTAAACAGAACTCAACAGCAGCATTAATAACACCCATCATTCCTCCCACATTTTGGGGGGAGGGGGGAGAAATGTGCATCTTATAGTCCGAAAAATACGATATAGAGAACTCAAAACCTAACTTAAGAAACAGGCAACCCTGTTCTTCTGAATGAGTGGAAGGCTTAAGCGGACAGCACCCGGCACCCGGCACTTGCTCGGCACCCGGCAAGTGATGGACGTCTAAGAGTCACGGTGCAGCCCACAGGAGAAATGCTCCACCGCACAGCGCTTGCGGGCACTCACTGCTTCCGGCGCTTGACGCAGTTCCGGAGTTGACGACAGGTGCTGGGGAACCGGTGCCGGGGAACCGCTGTGGACGTAAAAAGTTGGTTTCACTGACTCACAACTTACAAAACATCTTTTCAAAGCAGAGGTGGTCGGGGCACCACCCTGTTCCTCTAAGGACCCTAGCAGTGACCGAGAAGGCCGGATGCCGGGACGAGCAGCCTGCACTCCGTTTCATTACACGGGTGCGCAGAGGGCGCCGAGGGAAACTGCCGGACGCTGCCTCCCACCTCCCAGCGCTGCCGGCGCGCGTTCACTTACAGCGGCAGAGACGCGCTGTCTGCGGGGAGGGGCGGCTGCTCACGGAGCCCACGCCCCACGGGGCGCGGGGGTAGGGGTGGGGGCCGGCTCCGCAGGTGAGAGTATTTCTACAGGTCGAAGGTGCAGGGCCTTTTCTTGTTAGAATGAGGTCAGGACTGGTGGAGAAGGTTCCTCCATTAAGCAAGATTGCTTTCTTTTCTATGGTTGGTTCTTCGAGTCTGAAAACATGTCCCAGTTTGCTTTTGAATATCCAATATAGCTAATATCCACCTCAAATTAATTTTTCATAGAGCTTTTACACTTTTGTTAGAAGTTAGCCCGTCTTTCTCACCGTCCACCATTCACGTCCATTTCTAAACAAGCTTTCCTGCTGTCCCGCAGGGCACGGTGAAGCAGGCCTACACCGGCGCGCCGGTGGTGGACAACGAGCTGCTGCGGCTCAGCCTGCGGCTGTTCAAGCGGAGGAGCGCCTGCCGAGCCCCGGGTCCCGACAAGGCCGAGGACGGCAAGCTGGCGCCGCCCGAGCAGGAGCTGTGCGCGTCCTGAGGCGGAGGCTCGGGGCTTTCAGCGTGTGGCGGTGCTCGGTCCTCCCGGGAGATCCGGTTTCACCAGCGTTCCGGGACAGCAGCCGAGCAAGCTCCTCAGCCAGGCCACGAGAGTGAAGGACGGTCGCTCTGACGCTTAAAGGCGTTGGTTTGGCTAAACTGAGATTTTGTGCAGTACTTAGTGCTCGTGAAAAGTAGTGTGACAGCGTCTAGAGTCAGTAGTGTGTTTGGTGCATTTTGTTAAAACTGGAGTTTGGGGAAACGGTTGTCACTGCTTCCAGTCTGTGGAGGTTTTTCTGAAAAGGAGCCACTGGCGTGTCCTGGGCCCTTCCTGGACGAACTGCAGCGTGGCTCAGGAGCTGTGTCCATGGCACCCGTGCACGCACGTGTGCTGTGCACCACTGCGCCGCACAGAACACAGGGCCTGGCCCTGCGCCCGGTGTGTGGGCAGCGCGCCGCAGGAGGGAGGAGCCCAGAGACTTTTCCTTGCCGAACATCTAAGAAAGTTACTTAATGGGTCTGTGTTTTTCTTTCTTTAATATGTTCATTGTTGCAATGTATACTGAATGCATTTGGAATCTAAATGGTTTTGTTTGTTATCAGAGACTGTCTTCTATTTTTATTTTTAATAAACATGCCCTCTTCCCTTTTCTTGTTTTAGATTTACTTTGCTTCACAGTAGCATTATTCCTGGTATTCTGAAACATTTGCCATCAACATCACCGGCCAGGGTGATGGCTTAATCTTTATTAACCTGAAAGTTTGTGTTGGCAAAGCATCCCACATCGCTGCCACCTGTCTGGTTGGGTAGATAATAAGTTATATAGTACCTACATTGTTTTTTAATCTTTTTCTTTTTTTATGTTTCCATTACAGTTGATATTCGCTGTTAGTTTCAGGTGACCAGCATAGTGGGCAGACATTTCCATAATTTATAAAGTGATGTTTCATACCTCAGCTACTTCACTGCTCAAGTCCTTGCTGTTGGACAGCTGTTACTGACGTGCGGCCAAGATGTGCTTTACAGCAGGGCAGTGCGTGCAGCAAACCGAGAGTGGACAGAGCGGTGTCATCTGAGCTTTGAAACACGAAAATCACGTTTTTCAGAGCTTTAACCTTTGATTACATTAAACTGGCTCCAGCCTCTAATATGTAAAATGACTTGCTTTTTAAAGATTACAGTGTATCTGCTTTATTCTGTGTGTAAATATTTAACTCATGAAGTAGATTCGTAGAAGGACTTGAAATAGGCTCAAAGCTGTGAAGTATTGGGGGAGACAGAAATAGTAATAATAACAGTAATAATAATAAAGAAAACCAATCAAAATTGCAATTTGGTCCTTAACCTCCAGCAGTTTTCTGTCTGACTGTAAGCCTATGATAACTTGTCTCCGTGGTTTTTTATTGTCGCTAAAGGTAACCAAGTTTCTTTTCAAAAACTTCAGGAAACATTTATTGTGCATGTAATTTGTGCAAGGTACTTGCCCAGCAAAGGAAACGGCAACCTAAAAGCATGTGTAAGAAAAATAGACAACAAAAAAACTGATTTTCTTGGTATCATTTCCCTTTCCAGTTAGTCAACGTTTTGAGTAAAAAAAAAGTAAACATTATAATCACTCTGAAGAATGTACACCCTTTAAGAAACTACTTCCTGACTATAATGGACAACCTTGTTCATGGTAACATACAAATTTAAGGTCCCAGAATGTCTCACGCTAGTCCCCAGAATTGTGAACTGTAACAAAAATGGTGCTTCTGTTTTGTCCACCAACTTTAGGAATGTTTCACAAGTTGTTCAGTTACAGAATGAAAATTGCATACGTACGGGTGGTCCCTGGTTTACAATGGTTCAGTTTGCAATGTTTCACCTTTATAATGGTGTGAAAGCAACACATGTTCGGTAGAAATCAGCTAGGATGCACTGAGGTTTAGTAGGTTAAATGCGTTTTCCAGTTACGATGTTTTCAGCCTCCTGTGCGTTTATCAGGACACAGCTGCATCGCAAGAAGCACCTGTAGCTGAATTTCCCACATAGTTGAATCTGTTTGCCTTTTAAGTGTGAGGATGTTTTTATGTCACGAAAGAAAATTAGAGAGTGATCCTGTTTCCCTAGCCACAGCATTAGAAGCATTATGTTCGCAGTGGGAATGTACTGTTAAGTCTCATAATTTTTTAAAGAGTTCATACATTCTTTGTATTGCTAATTAGGTAGTTATAGAGTTCTAACGCAGATCCTTTCATTAACTTTCTCACAAAACTCTTGGGCCATAGTTACTACAATCTGTACTCCTGAAAATGTCTTCCCATTCATAAATTATTTGCTGGTGGAGTCAAAGGTCTCCCATAGCTGGGGGATCAAGATGGTCCCGTTGCCCTAATTGCACAGTGGCCTCCAGCTGCGGGCAGCGATGTTGGTCTGTCTGTGGTCCAAGATGCGGTGCGAGTCCCCACGCACACACATCCTGGCAGCGGTGGGTTCCCTTTGGCCGCTGCCCTCACCGTTTGGTCAACAATGACGCTCACTTACTGCAGAGCTGGGAACTTCACGGCAATTCCTAAGTGCAGGTACGTGATGCAGCGTGCTGAAAAATCAGACCCGTCACTCCTCTGTTCCGATCAGTAGCTGCAGGTTGCCTTCCCAGTCCTACCCCATGGTTGCTTTAGGGTTTTATGGCTCAATCTTTTTAAATAATATTTTCTTTAAAAAAAGATTTTATTTATTTTTAAACAGGGAAGGGAAGGAGAAAGAGAGGGAGAGAAACATCAATGTGTGGTTGCCTATCACACACCCCCTCACCGGGGACCTGACCCACAACCCAGGCATGTGCCCTGACTGGGAATCGAACCCACAACCTTTTGGTTCTCAGGCCGGCACCCAGTCCACTGAGTCACACCGGCCAGGGTGATGGCTTAATCTTTATTAACCTGAAAGTTTGTGTTGGCAAAGCATCCTACACCACTGCCACCTGTCTGGTTGGGTAAATAATAAGTTATATAGTACCTACATTGTTTTTTAATCTTTGTATTTTTTTATGTTTCCATTACAGTTGATATTCGCTATTAGTTTCAGGTGAACAGCATAGTGGTTAGACATTTCCATAATTTATAAAGTGATCCTCCAGTCTAGTACCCACCTGGTACCTCACATAGTTATTACAGTATTATTGACTGTATTTACTGTGATGTACTTTTACACCGTGACTTTCTCTAGTCCGCAAATGAAGACATGCTTATTGATATTAGAGAGGGGGGAGGGAGGGAGGGGAAGAAAGACATTGGTTGGCTGCTCCTTGTATGTACCTTGACCTGGGGGCCGAGCCCTTCGGGTGATGGGACAATGCTCCAGCCAACCCAGCCACACTGGCCAGAGCTCTCGTGACTGTTTTTAAACTGTTGCACTTCCTAATAATCCCTTCGCCTTTCTGCCCCCACCCCACCCCCTGCCAGTCTGGCAGCCATCAGTCCTTTGTACCTACGAGTCCACTTTGGTTTGGTTGGGTTCTTTAGGTTGCACATGTCGGTGAGGTCTTCTGGCATTTGTCTCTGATTTAGTCACTTGGCACAATACCCTCTAGGTTCATCTGTGATGTCGCAAATGGTAAGATTTCATTTTACTTTTATGGTTGAGGGTAGTCCACTGTACAGATGGAGGGGCACTTACGTTGCTTTCGTGTTTCGGCTGTTGCAAATGCTGCTGCAGTGAACATGGGTAAGTAACTTTGTGCATTGCTGTTTTGGGTGCCTTTGGATACCCAGAAGTCATGACAGTTCCATTTTAATTTTTTTGAGGAACCTCTACACTGCTTTCCGCAGGGGCTGCCCCAGTCTGCATTCCCACCCACAGTGCACGAGGGCCCCCCTTTCCCTCATCCTCACCAGCCCGTGTTGGTTTTTTAATGATGGCCATTCTGACATGGGTGAAGTGGTCTCATTGTGGTTTTTACGTTTCTCTGATGGTTAGTGATGTTGAGTATTTTTATTTAACAAGTGAGATTAACTTTATTTTAAATCCTTACTCAACATTTCCATTGATTTTAGAGAGAGGAAAAGAAGAGAGAAAGCGATGTCAATGTGATGGATCGGTTGCTTCCGCACACAGCCCGACGGGGGATCGAACCAGCAGCCCAGGTGTGTGCCCTGACCAGAAATTGAACTGGCAGCCTTCGGTGCGTGGAACCAACGGAGCCACCCAGCCAGGGCAGGGTCTGCTTCATTTTCAATGGCTGTGCAGTCCCATTTTATGCGTTTGTGACATTTAACCTGTCTCCTCGTATTTTAAATGTCTGCTGACACTTAAATGGTGTCAGTATTCTAGACCATGCTGCCATGAAGGGTCCCGTGTACCTTGTTTTATCACCGGGACTGTAAGATAAGGGCCTACCAGTGCTGTCTGCCTGTGTGACAGAAATGAAAACGGGCTGCCACCTGGCGCGCCTTCTCTGGCTCAGTGACTGCGAGCAACCACGGAAGAGGCTGATGGTGCGAAGCGCTGAGTGGGCACCACGTCCCAGGGCCGCAGGAGAGGTCTACCCGTTCCGTGAGCGAGCTCTGCGTGGTTCCAAGCATCTCGAGTCACGCACGTGGACTGGCGGCGTGGTCTCCACTCTAGACCTTCGGAGATGAGCACTGGTCCTGGGCGGAGGCCCCCAGCACGACCCGTCATTCTGCCTGCATGCTCTGCAAACGCGGTTCAGTGTTGACTGTCCTGTCCCCACACCTGTACGGGAAGTGCGCCTCTCCATCTCACTCTGTCCAGTGCGGGAGCGTCCCCTCTGCTTCCCCTTCCCTGGTCTGGCACCACAGGTGTCACGGAGCCCTGCTCACACCGTCCCCTTGGAGTCGGTGTGTGAAAGAAGCTGCGGACGCCGCTGGTGCCTGGAGCATTTTCTCAGCCCCTTCAGACTCGGCGTCTGCATCTGGCTCTGCACCCCGGGTCAGATACACTCTTTAAACCTTCAGGTTTGGGACTTACTTCGTGGACAGGGGCAGTGTGTGCCCATGTCAGCGCGTGGCTGTCCAGGGTTCTCACTCCCATCATCAGCCTGTAAATACCTGTGTGCTCTCACCAGTGATACCAGGTCTGCATTTTCCAGTTGAACACGGAAAAAATAATGGCCTGCTGTTGTTTCAACTTGCATTCTCTTGTTTGTTTGTTTTAAATATATTGACTATGCTATTACAGTTGTCCTATTTCCTCCCTTTATTCCCCTTCACCCTGCACACCCCCTCCCCCTGGCATTTTTAGTTCATGTCCATGGGTCGTACATACAGGTTTCCTGGCTTCTCCATTTCCCGTGCCCTTCTTAACCACCCCCCCAGCTCCCCCACTGATAACCCTCCACGTGATCTCCAGTCTGTGATTCTGTTCCTGATCTAGTTGTTTGCTTAGTTCATTTTTGTTTTTGTTTTAGGTTTGGTGATTAATAACTGAGTTTGTCATTTTACTGTTCATATTTTTTATCTTTTTCTGAGATAAGTTGCTTTAACATTTTATATAATAAGGACTTGGTGATGATGAAACTCCTTTAACTTCACCATACTTGGGAAGCACTTTATCTGCCCTTCCATTCTAAATGATAGCTTTGCTGGATAGAGTCATTTTGGATGTAGGTCCTTGCCTTTCATGCCTATAATTTGGATGTTGGAACGTTTAAAGATGCCCTGGAGGTTCCTAAGCCTCTCCTCATTTTTCTGAATTCTTGTTTCTTCATTCTCCTCTGGTTGAATGTTTCTTTCTTCCTTCTGGTTCAAACCACTGATTTTAGTTCCAGTTTCTTTCCCATTACTGTTGGTTCCCTGTACATTTTCCTTTATTTCACTTAGGATAGCCTTCATTTCTTCCTCTATTTTGTGACCTTGTTCAACCAATTCTGTGAACTCCTGATGACCAATGCTTTGAACTGTACATCTGATAGGTCGGCTCTCTTTGTTGCTTAGTTGTATTTTTTTTCTGGAGCTTTGATCTGTTCTTTCATTTGGGCCTTTTTTTTTGGTCTCCGTACAAGTGTTACATAGCAAGGGGTGGAGCCTTAGGTGTTCTGCCTAAGGGGGCGGGGCAACCCCCCTTGCTACATTGCGGTGCTGTATGTGGGGGAGGATCCGAGAGGGAACAGTGCTGCTTGCTCTTCTCTCTGCTGGTTTTCAGTCACTTCCCCTGCTTCCCACAAACAAACCTGGGCCCTTCTGGTGCTGGTGCCTGGGTGTGTGGTTTGTGTATGTTCTAGGACCCTGTGGGTCTCTCCAACGAACTCTCCCGTGAGGCTGGGAGTCCTCAACCCCAACAGGTGTTTTCAGTCAGAAGTTTGAGGCTTTATTTCCCTGCTGGAGCCCTGGGTTGTGGGTCTGTCTCGCTCCCCAGTTGTTCCTCCCGGTTTATCCACACATGGATGTGGATGTGGGACCCCCCAGTCCACCAGCTGCCCCCTTGCTGTGAGTCTCCCTACCGGGCTGCCCGTCTCCACACTCCTGATGGTCTGAGTGAGTGTTTCTTCTTTACTCCTTGGTTGTTGGAGTTCCATACAGTTTGATTTTGTCAGTTTTGGTTGTTTTTTGTTTTTAAATTTGTCATCCTTTTCGTTGTGTGAGGAGACACAGTGTGTCTACCTGCGCCTCCATCTTGGTCGGAAGCCCTCTCAACTTGCTTTCTCTTACTAGGAGTGAGGTTGGGTATTTATGTAAATAATGTTTGAGCCATTTCCATTCCTATTACCTTAAACTGTCAGTTTCTGACCTTTGCCCATTTTTCTGTGGGCTTGTTGCTCTTTTATTCAATTACAGGAGTCAAGCCCGTCACCGAGGCCTTGGTGTGGCGACCTGGGAGCCAGTGCTGGCAGGAGGTGAGCTGGTGAGGAGCACAGGGCCAGTCCAGGCATCCAAAGGGCTTACCGTGACGTCCACCACCAGGAAGTCCTCCAGTTCACTGACCGCAGAGATGTCCGGTGAGCAGAGGAGAGCCCAGCTTGGCCAGTGTTGTGCCCTGCTCCAGGGACCCGGACACTTGGGGAGAGGGGTCATGCGGGGCTGGTGAGTTGGTTGTAGTTTGGGGCAGATTTTGCTGTTTGCTCATTGAAGGGGCTTCTGCACCTGAATGTCTCTCATTAGCCTAAGCTGTTTTGATTGAATCACAAGATGCTTTTCCCCAGGGGATGTTCTGACAAGGAGCTCAGGATAGTTTAGCTGGATCTAATTGTCCTAATTATTCAGCAACAGACATAGGGTTATACAGGCCTGCTTTAGGGAAAAAAAAAGTTTTGCTCTCTCGAATCTGGAATGAGCTTACCTCTAGAAATGAATGTGGACAGAAATATTGTGCAGTGACGGGGACCTGGAACAGCCCACAGAAAAGATTCTCCATTTCAGAATCGGGGAGAAAAACTGGAAAGAGGTCCTCGTTCTGTGATGAATGTGCCACGAACCCTGTCTACTCCCCACAGAGGTAGGCGGGTAGGGGTACCGCAGTGACGCTGCAGCCCCGCCCCACGGCGAGTGGCCGAGCACCAGCCCCTGGTGCAGAGACAGCGCGCTGGCCTCCTCTGGTCTACGGCCCAGGGGCTGTTCAGACCCAGGCGGTGGGAAGAAAACGGCTTTTCACCTCCTACAAAGGGCTGCTGAAGGGCAGCCACCTGGGCCTCGCTGCACACTGAGTGTTTCTGCGCCCCACCCCCAAATTCTCGTGTCAAAGCGGATGCCCACGGTGGCAGCATCTGGAGGCGAGGCCTGTGGCGCCAGCAGGTCCTGAGGTGTTTTTAACGCCTGACTAGATCCTGATACAAATGCCGGTTTTTTCCCAGGCTAGTCAGTCATTCATTGGCAGTCCTTGGGACGAATTTTTAAATTTTCTTTTAAAATTAAGAGACTCGGACTTTTAATTACACCTTCATCGCAGTTTCAGTGCTTCAGCAGCTCTGATTCAGTCTTGACTGTGGTGGGGAAGGTAGGCAGGTGGGCGAGGGTCAGCTGACGGTACTGTGTGCACAGGTGGCGTGCGCATGGGTTTTGCGTGTTCTCGCTCACGACTCCCCCTCTCCGCACTGGAGAGTTCCTATGGGAATGAGAACAGGCAAGGACACTGAGGCTGGGAGACCTGCGCAAGCTCACCCAGCACTAGTAAGCTGCGGAGTCAAGGCTCAGCCCGGACAGTCCTCGAGAATCCTGTGCCACTGCTGGGATGCTTCTCAGGTGCGCGCATCTGATCGCACTTTACAGACATCGGAACAAGTGAGAGTTCTCACACGCATCACTGTGGTCACACCGTCTACTGCATGGCTGGAGTTTCCTTCCACGGTACTCAGCACTCAGCAGTTACATGTACAGTGAACAAAAGGTCACACACAGGTACAGGGATAGGAAGGATGTGTGCTGTCTCTGGAGAAGGCACAGGCGGCCCATATGAACAGGATTCCAGCGAAACAGCCGTGAGCAGTCTAACAGTCCGGGACTGCGCGGCCCTGCAGGCAACCTACGAATCAGCTCCCCGAGATGCTCCGTGCGGTAGCAAACACGCCACCTCCTACCGTGCCTACTTAGAAAAGAAAAGAAATCATCGCTCCAGGTCACATTGGGCAACTTTTATTAACTTAAATCGACATCATCAGCTCTGTCTGCCGGGTCCTTGTAAACACACCTTCTTTCGATCCACACCCACAGGCTCTTCTTGGTGCCACGGGGTCAAGCCAACTTGCTGTCACTGGTGTTTGTAATGGTGAAAACAGTGTTCAAGTAATCGTTACTGCACTGAAATATTTAAAAGAACATTCTGAGGAGTGTTTGAAAGCTGTGTCTATAAATAGTGATTGACATATTTACTTAGGTATTTGATGTTGAAAATAAACACATGAAACATCATTTTATTACACTGCTCTACTAACGAGGCTCGTTAATTAGGTACAATACTTCTAATGCTAAAGAATAAAGCTTTATAGTCATATTTATTTTATTCATAGGACTCACTGACAAAGAACGTCGTGTCCCGCAATGAGGAACTGGCCCAGTGCAATCAGCACTCCGTGGAAGTGACGGGGACTAAGGAGACCAGGTAACCGCGTTACACATGCTTTCCACACACAACCCTTCTCAACAGCAGGATTAAATGCGGACCAACTGCTTTTACAGGTTTTTGTGCCTAGATGGCGCTATAATTCCCACACACTGAAGAGAAAAGAAGCAACAGAACACAGTATTTTTAACAACCATAGTGCGTTTGGAACCTTCAGCCGTCCGCTGTATTGTCAGATCAGATTGGCAGCTGAAACTTCACATCCACCTGGGCCTGTTTGGCTAAGCTCACTATTTCAGAGAGCTTTACAACCTGAAAGAAAAAAAAATCTTTTGTCTACTTTCACAAAAATGTGACATTAACGCACGCTCCATCTTTTCCGTGGGGACTGTGGACCGTCCTGGCATCAGCCACGTCCCACTTGCAGGAGCCCTGAGCGCTCGGTCTAACCCTGCTATCAGCTGCGCCGTGGCCCTTGAGGACCGCGCCACACCGGAAGGTGCTGCGTATCTGATGTGTGTGTGCACCTGTTTTACTGCCTACATTTATCTTTCTTAAAGACAAAAACAGTGTGTCGGCTGGATACCACACAATGCAACCACACATAAATAAGGATACAGTCTTACCAACGCCGGGATAGGAGTTTGGATCTAGTTAGTATTTTACTTTCTACCAGTGAGGTGACAGTTACCAGTTTGAACGCCAGTGTTCTCGCTATGGTCTCTCTGAGAATACCCAGCTGGTGCCACACAGAACATCACGCAGATGAATTCTGCTGACGAACGACAAACGCAGCTTCTCGCCTTCCCCGCGGAGTCGTTAGAAGGCAGCTTCAGTGAGGCACCTTGGCTGCATGTCTCACTCAACGCCATGTGATCCTGGGTGAGGGAGTGCATCCAGCCTCCTTCCTCATCCCTAAAGACGAGCTTATACCACCACACTCACACGCAGTAAGGTGACACTCGGGAAAAGCTCGGCACGGCAAGCATGAGAAGTGGGTGACACAGCAGGAGCTGCCAGTGTCACTGTGTCACTAACACGCGTGCCTCCCACAGTCTCCCGGTCGGCAGAGGACCAGGGCCTGGCGCAGATCGGCTGTTCGCTTTTGTCCCTCCTGCGCCCTCGGGTCGGGGTCCTGCTGACTCTCGTCCTTGCTCTCCACGTCCACGAAGCTTTCCTTAATTCAGGCCCTCACTGCCAACAGGCATATTTTCAGGGACAGGTTGCAGCCTGCCCATCCCTCACCTCGCTGCACATCTAATATTGCCCCAGCCAGGCTCCTTCCGTCCCTCAAGGTCAAACAGGCCTTCTGAGCCGCTTTCCCCCTGCCACGCCCTTGCTCAGATCATAACTTAAACTCAGGATTGTGTGTAAGACCCTCTGTCTGTAAACCGCAGTGAAATTTGTTTACTAACAGGTCTTTTCCCAGAGTTGTCCCAAAGACACACTAAGGCCCTTACCATTCTTACGAAATGACAGTCACTCAGCAAATCCCAAAAGCCCACTACTGATTAACCCACACAGCCCGCAGGAGCATGCTGGGAAATGTCCGCAAACAGAGGTGGGAAGAACCCAGGGTTCTCCTTTGGAAACACCCGTGTGTCTGTGATGACCGAGTGTGCCGAGACACAGTGCAAAGTACAACAGGTGAGAGAAAATGTATGCAACGACCGTTTTATGAGGCGCAGTGCACACACGTACATGTGCACGCACACTGCTTGCCAAGTTAACTGCCCGTGGGGAAGGAGAAATCAGGAGTGGGTGTGGCAGTCAGATTCTCAGAATGTACTTTGTTCTACGGTCATGACACTTTGGACCAGGTAAGTATTTATATAATACACAAAAAATCGGCGGTTTTGTTTTCAAAGCAATTCCTTAGGAAAACAGTATTGAATGACACTGACTGTATACCAAGCTGGGATAAAACACACAGCTACTTAACGTGCATTTATTTAAAATCCCTTAAATTATGAGAAATACTTCAAGGACAGAAAAAACTGCGCATACAAATCTTACACTGCTTCCAGCAGGCAGTCGTGTTGCTGGCACTGTTTCCACACAACTGTCACGTCTGCTGAGTGAGCGAGCAAGCGTCACTCTGTGCGTCCGTGTGACACCGGGACAGGAGACCAGAGAAGACCTGTACTGCTGCATTTCTGCTGTTTATCTTCAACATCTTTTTCTACACTGATCATTTAAAAAGCTCAGAAATGACCAACGGCCCAGTAGCCACAAGAACCCTTACAGTTCAAATGTGACGTCTAAACACCACATGCCTGATTCTGGAACAAACAGTGTGGAGGCGAGCCTGGCACATGGGATCAAAGCAGAGAGCCCATCACAAGGCCGGCAAGGAACAGGGCTGGCAAGGAGGACTCAGGAGTCCCCCTGAAGAGGCTCCCACTGCCCAGAGGTGGGACCACTTGAGCATCAGTAAGAACAACTGAAATGGATTGGAACCCATCAAACAGGCGTAGATCCACTGAGGTCAGGCTAGCATGTGTGTGTGTGCGCACAGACTCCACGCACACCTCACAACAAAAGGAGAACAAAGCCCAGGTCACTTCCAGAGTGGAATGAACTCGCTCCTCTGAGAACTCATCAGTGAAGCAGATAACCAAGTAATTGTGCTGCTTTTCCTACGCACAGCTTACTTCCTGTCACTGATAACCAACAGTTGCAGATACCAGGGAGTTTCACTTTTTACAAGCACTCCGTAAAGAATAGCAGAATTAGGACAGTAGCACTTCGCATTTACGAAATACCATTAGGCCTGAGCTATAATTGCCAGTGACTGCCAGTGCCACCTACTGAGGAGTAACCTGATGTTAATCACACATTTCCTATGAAATTACACAACATCAGCTACAAAATATTCCTGCTCCTTGCCCCCCAAACCAAATACCCACGCGACCAAACTGGCAGACCAGGATGGCCAGCGGACAGGAAATACAGGGGAGAAGACACCCCAGAGACACACTCATTGCTGTCCTGACTATGGGAAAGGCCACAAGACCATCAGCTTGGCTTGTTCAACAACCTCCAGGAAAAGAAAAAACAAAGGAGAGTCTACAGATTAACAGAAAGTTAGTGACGTACAACCGACTGCAGTGCATACAGACTGCCATTCTGCAGCGGTGGGGCCCACTCACCATTTTAGCAGCTTCGTCCAGGTCGTCGCAAGCGAGAATTTTCAACCCACTGTCTGCGATCAGTGCCTTGGCGTCATCTACCTGTGTACCTGAAAAGTGCCGTGTGATGAAAGGTGTAAATGTCCGCACAGAGGCATTAAAGACGTCTGCCAACACGCACAGTGTGACACCGCAACATGCGAGCACACTCGTCATCTGGCACGGCACGTGGCTGAACCAGAGACGCGTGGGAACCGGAGGCACCGGCGACACCGCACTGCGCTTGACCAGCGTGATGAGGACGTCAGGCTCAAGACAAAGTGCCACGCACAAACGTCTCGGGTTGCACTGAGCGCAACTCTGAACAGCTTTGCCCCCTGCTAGGAAACTTTTAATGCCATGCTGCTCACATTCCCTGTCGCACGGTGCTCTCATCGGAAAGACACAGCTGTCCTTTAAAAGAGCTGAACGTTTCAGCAGCCAGGGCTCAGGACACGGGCACAGGCTGTCCACACTCACCCTGTAGCCGCACCACGATGGGGATTTTAATCTCCAAATCCTTCACCGCCATGACAATGCCCTGGGCGATGACGTCACACCGCATGATGCCGCCGAAGATGTTGACCAGGATGGCCAGTACCTAGGAGTAACGTGGGGTTTTTTTGGCAGGTTAAAATTTTAAAGAAATACATATGTGTCCTTCCTTCCCAAGAAAATAGCAGTGTTTGTCCCTTACGATAAAAGTCAGTTCTGGGGAACCCCTTTCAGACCCAGGAGCCGCCCCTCTGTAGGCCTCACCGCTCACATCTGGGCCTCCAGCGCCTGTTCCCCTCTGCCCACGTGCAGACCTCCTGGCGCCAGTCGCCTGTCCCCCTACTAACACAGCCGTCCACCAGCAGGACTGCCGGATCCTGCGCAGCAAGGCGATGCCACACACATCTCCTGCTNACGTCACACCGCATGATGCCGCCGAAGATGTTGACCAGGATGGCCAGTACCTAGGAGTAACGTGGGGTTTTTTTGGCAGGTTAAAATTTTAAAGAAATACATATGTGTCCTTCCTTCCCAAGAAAATAGCAGTGTTTGTCCCTTACGATAAAAGTCAGTTCTGGGGAACCCCTTTCAGACCAGGAGCCGCCCCTCTGTAGGCCTCACCGCTCACATCTGGGCATCCAGCGCCTGTTCCCTTCTGCCCACGTGCAGACCTCCTGGCGCCAGTCACCTGTCCCCCTACTAACACAGCCGTCCACCAGCAGGACTGCCGGATCCTGCGCAGCAAGGCGATGCCACACACAAGATCTCCTGCTCGTGCTCACTAACGGTCCCCGCCCCCTCCCCGCCCTCCCAACACACTCTCCACGCCAGCCAGGCCCCCGGCACCGCCCACTTCCATGTGCACACTTGCTCCCAGCTGCGCGTCACACCCAGCTGGGGCCTGCTGGGTTGGTGTGTTCCTTCACCATCACACTGACAACCCAAGTCTCTGTTCTTCCATCCTTTACATAAAATATTTTTACTTTTCATTTTTTAATGCACTGTACTCGGGTGGAGTTACAGACAGATCGAGGTACTGTAAATCAGCAGTTACAGAAGTTGTCTCTGGACAGAACTGAAGAGGATTTTTATTCTTTCTAGCTTTACAGACTTTTCATAGGAATACACTCCCATGCCAAATCACTAGCATTTTTACTATCTGACAATCTAGTATCTCTTCATCCTGTGTTCTAAGTCACAATGGGAACCTGCCTTTTTCTGCGGTTGACCTTTACTGGGTTGGACTGCAGCAAATGTTCTCCCACGATGGAGGACTTTTAAACTGAAATGCTCAGCTAGGGTGCCAATCACATCTGCCAGTGAATCCAGCGCCTCCTCACCTTTCGCACTCTGAAACACAAGCCCGCCCTTACCTTTTTATCGGAAGTGATGAGCTTAAATGCTTCCGTTACTTGATGGACTGTAGCACCACCGCCGACGTCCAGGAAGTTGGCTGGCGTCCCTCCGTGGAGTTTTATGATGTCCATTGTGGCCATGGCCAGACCAGCACCGTTCACTAGCGGGGCGGAGGGGAGGGAAATGGTGTGTGTAAGCGACAGCACAAAGAAGACACAGCACAGTAAGCTGAGCGGCCCGACAACGCGAGAACACGGTACCGAGACAGCCTATGTTCCCGTCGAGGCCGATGTAGTTGATGTCCGCCTTCGCCGCGTCTCTGTCCCTTTCATCTTCCTGGGTCCAGTCCTGGAGATCAAAGATCTTCTTCTGGCGATAAGCTGAATTAGAATCGAAGTTGATCTTTGCATCCATGCAGAGCACTTCAAGGGGAAAAAAAGAGTGATCTTAATTTCAAGACAGATACAATAAACCATCTAATAACCAAATATTCTTCAGTTCAGGGGAAAAACACATTCTGCTACTTTATTGAAAGTATATCAACTTATGTTCATTCACAGTGGATTCAAAGCTTTCTTCAAAAACAGAACTCGGAATTGCAACTACCCCTTCAAAGTTACTAATTCTATATATTTCTAGGCAACAGATGAAGAGGAAAAACACGGGAATATTTTTTAAATTACCAATCATCTGTCCACGCTCCTGGCCAGTTTAGGGCCCCTGCACTCGGGCCCCAAATTCCACCCCTCCCACCTGCTCAGAGACAGGGCGCCAGCAGGTCTGTCACTCCTGCATTGTAACTCCTCCCCCTTGCTATGGGCGCAATCAAACAGACTTGCAAAACGCAGTTCTTTCCTCCATCTTATTAAAAAGAAAACATTTCAGTCCTTACATTTGCCTTCCTCGTCTCTCCCTATACAGCAAAACTTATGGAAAGAACTGTCTGTTTAAAGCAGGGATCAGGAAACTATGGCGCAAGGGCCAGATTTGGCCTGCGAGTTAAGAATGGGTTTGCGGCTCTGGCTGGTGTGGCTCAGTGGACTGAGCACGGGCCTGTGAACCAAAGGGTTGCCGGTCCCAGTCCCAGTCGGGCCAGGGTTGTGGGCCAGGTCCCCCAGTAGGGGGCACGCCAGAGACAACTACACACTGCTGTTTCTCTCCCTTTCTCCCCCTCTTCCCCTCTCTAAAAACAGTATCTTTTTTAAAGTTAAGGAATAAGAGGCCACAGGAGCAGCTTACAAGTGTGTCTACTGGCCCCATCTGGGGTAATCTGAGCAACAACGGGAAATGGACGAAACCTGGATTGCAGCCCGTCTGACATAAACAAACAAATGGACAAGCAGATGGAGGAGAGGGCTCTTCTTCACAAGGCAGTGCCAGGCAGTCAGCACAGGGGCTGATGGGTCCGAAAATCGTCAGGAGATTCCCAAACTAACGGGCACAAGTTTGATCAGGGACATAGTCTCAAAACACTTTCCCACGAATTTCCTAATAATTGCAAATGGAAAAACCAGGGATTTGATCGTCAAGAACTCTGATGGACACGACCCGAGTCAGCTGATGCTGGCTGGTTCACACGGTCAGTGATGAGCAGACAGCAGAGCGCACCTCCTGGCACCGCGTGCCGGGAAGGAGAAAACCCCATGACGGAACTCAGGCAGGGAGACCTGAACGGAAGAACGTTTTGCAAAACAGACGACTCCTCTCCACAAAAACAAAAGCGTGGACTGTGTGTGTGTCCAGGTCAAGACACAAAACAAACGCGAGGCGCTCTCTGAGGCCACACCGAGCTGGCACCTAAACCCACTGTGGCGCAGGACCAGGCAGGAGTGGGGGGCGTACATCGGTGCTGCCGGGCGCTGTCTCCACTTGGCAGATGTGTCGTGGACTAGATAGCACTTTATCAACACTCAGTTCCCTGGTTTTTTATAAACATACTGAGGTTACACGAAGGAGTGTTTTTAGACTCCAACATATTTAGGGGTGACCAAGAACAGTATCTCCAATTGGTGCTTGAATGACCCTGAGAACCTACCTGTACACACGCGTACTACGTAGAGAGAGAGAGAACAGTGACGCAGAGAAGGCAAATGTAAACGACTGGCGATCCGGAGCAGATGATAAAGGGAGTCCCTGGCACTACTTTATCTCTGCATCCGAAGGGGGGGCGTATCATTACCACATTCACAGCAAGCAGTGACTTAGCAAAGTTCACCCATCATATTAAATTGATGCTGGTGAACAGAAAAAAGTACTGGCAATTTCTGTCATTTCCCATATGAACTATGTAACGATCCATTTTTCATGTTCAAAATTCTTAGTTGCATTTAAGTTATATATCCATTAAGAAACTGACCACTTTGATAACTCTTCCTTCCAAAGAGCACTACACACTTTGCAGTTTGCTCGGTTCTAAATATTTTCTCATTTCCATTATTTCTTAATTAACTCATGAATTGAAGTATTCTCATTGAATTTTTAAAAAAGGATGATGTCTTACATTAATTTCTAATTATACTGCTGTGTGCTTAAAGACTATTAACTATGTTATTCTTAGCTATTTATTGAGACTTTTAAATTGCAGGTCAATATTTTTTAATTGGCATGAATTTTGTTAAAAATGTTGGATGAAGGGTTGTGCGTGTGTGTATGTGTATCCACTATGTTAAAAAAATTAATGTGCTGTTCAAAAAAATAAGTGAGGAGCACCGAGCAAAGGCAATAGCCTTTACTGGGTGTCTTGGGCACAGGCTCCAAAGGACCGAGACAGGCTCACCCGGGAGCCAGTGGAGGGCGATTCTCCACTGCAAACCCTCTCAGGGCGAAATCCCCAGGAAGCAGATTTAGGTCTGAGCTCCATAATGGAAAAAGTTTTAAAAGAAAGACATGATATTTCAGTCTTTCCCTTTTCAACACATGTAGAAGAAAAGCTGTCAAAGGGACAAGCCACCCACATTTCTCCGGTGGCCAAAAAGAAAGACCCACCGTGTCTCTGCAGTGGAACACTCAGGGCGGTCAGGCCGGCACATTCCCCAAAGCTGCGGCGCCTCCGAGGCCACACCGGGCACTCCACCGGGCACTCCACCCGGCACAGCCCAGAAGACCCTCCGGCAGTTCTGGCTGCGTGCTGTCCGACGCGGTGCCTACATGTGGCTAAGGTGGGGCCCCTGAAACGTGACTACTGTGACTGAGGAGTACTTGAGCCTTGTTATCATTTTAATTAATTTTTGACAGTCACATACAGCCGGTGGCCACCACACTGGGCAATGCAGCTTTAAGCCCTCTGCGTGTACCTCAACATATAGCTAAGATATTTAAAGTGTTCGCTTTAATCAGCCTCTTTAATGTTTATATTCCCTGTTTACCACAAAATAAACTTCTACATAGGAACGAGTTCATTTCCTTATGCATTCAGCTCTCTGAGTCAAGTGCACAGTAGGCGGGCGAGCACACCACCAGTGTTGGGTGAGGGGACAGCGTACCGGCTCCGTCAGAGTCCTCCACCATCGGGTTGATCTCCACCATGGTCGCGTCGTACTTCAGGAACAGGTTGTAAAGCTTGACCATGTTTTCTGCTGCCGAATCCACGACGTTGGGCGGAAACCCCATCTTCTGCGCCAGCTGAAAGCAATTTGTCTCTTTAGTAAGGGATGCCGTGCATGTCCAGACGACACTCAATGACTGCACATCAGAACGGGTTCATCTGCTACTTAAGTAAACCGGACCAAATACAGGGGCCGCTGCCACCACTGAGAGCTTAAACAGACGTCTGCACTGAAGACCGTCCTCACGGGCCGGGCTGCGTCCCTTTCCCAGCCGAGGGAGAGGCACAGAGGCCACGCACTGGCCGCTCACCTCGTGGTCAGGTCCGTGCTCATCCCACAGCCTCCACAGGGCCCCGCAGCCTCGTGGCCAGCCTGGTTTACGCTGCACTAAAACTACACACTGGGGATACAGACGGCGGCTCACTGATGGTCCAGGGGCCCAAACAGTGTGTCGCCTGTTAGGTGATTTGTGACGAGCATCTACCAAGCAAGGAGGCCGCGCCTGTCTCACAGGCGTCACCTCATTCCACACTCTACTGGGCACACGGTGGCAGAGGGGTCGAAGGAGCTCACAGATGTGTGTATGGAACACACTACAGTTGGTAAATATAATACAGGCAAAAACTCTGTTTTGCACACACCCAACTGGGACCTACTTTTGCCCCACCCTGTGTGGCAGGCCCAAAAGATACAGGGTGTGAGCTTCTGATCTCAGAGGAGTCCGCAGGCTTGAGCGGGGGTTTCTAACGACGTCTGCACCGAGAGCTCTTGAAAGAGCACATCTGTGAAGGCCCCAGCCGAGAGGGGCGGACTCACAAGCCCGACAGCGGACCCCGCGTCTGCGTCCCCCCGCCTGCCGTGCCCCTCAGGAACGCCCCAGAGGGCTTTCCTCCCCAGGCTGTGTCACGGGCTGCACCTCATCCCACGTTCGGTGACAGGATCTCAAGTTCCTGGAGGGTGAATGTGATTTTTTGGCAAAATGCCCAGTATACCAGGCATTTGGTATACTTTATATACCAATATATAAAGTAACTGATCAAGCTAAGAAATGCCATTTTTGGTTAAGGCTTAATTCAAATAAAGAATAACAAGCCCTGACCAGTGTGGCTCAGTGGATTGGGCGTCATCCCCAAAACCAAAGGGTCACCAGTTCAATTCCCAGGCAGGGCACAAGCACGGGCTGCGGGCCAGGCCCTGGCTAGGAGAGTGCCAGAGGCAATGGACAGGTCACAACCCACTCTTTCAGGCTTGAACACCCGAAAATTCCAGCAGACTTCTGATCAACCCAGAATGCCATTAATCTGCCAAGCACTGTGCTGGGTGCAAGTTGTGCTCCTCGCTCAAAAAGCTGCAGTCTCTGTGGAGTCGTCCTCGGAGCACTCTTGTGAATGAAGGACCTCCTCCCTCACTCGCCTGCACGCCCAGCTGTCACCCTCACGTGAACACCTACTGGGTCGGACCTCTGTCCCCTTTCGATGCCTATGCCACTCACTTGTCTTAATGACTCACTTCCAGCTTTATCAGGGAAATCTCTCTGTCCCCTCTAAACTTTGGGGCAGTCAAAAATCTTACTCTACTGGACTTCAATACCAGAAGCTTCTTTTGACAATTCCTACTAACACATACAAATGTCACCCAAACTTTAATATTTGAACTCTTAGTTTAACATGGGTCACTGAGTTACATATCCAAGCCAAACAGCCTGCTCAGCAGTACTGCGAACGTTACCGAGCACCTCTTACAGGCCACGCAGCGTGTTCAACTGCACGCCCGGTCTGCCTGCTCTGGGGAGGGGGCAGGGGAAACGGAAGGGAAGGAGAAGCTCACGAGAACCACACAGACGACCAGTGAAGCCGTGGACAGGCTCGATCACGCATGTGCCTGCACAGAGAAAGGCCACAGCTTTCGGCAGATGCGTCAGTCCCCCCCCACACAGAGTGTGAAAGAAAAGGAGTGTGAGACGGTCAGGAAATGTGAATGGCTGGACCAGTAATGATACGAAGAATGACCGTTCACTGCACTAGGTATGGATATACATTATAGATACTTCTATAATGTTTCCGTTTCAAACAAGACACTGGCATGCCCTGACACTCAAAAGAATTATTTTAAGTTTTGTCAGTCATTTCACTTGTACAGAGTTAACTCTCTTTCTTCACATATTATAATTTCCTACCCAAAAGCTAGAAAGGTTTCGGAACATGACGTACCCGGACGGCTTGCTCCTTTTTGATGCCTTCTACAATATCGATAGGTTCCTTCACTATGGCTTCAGGATTTTCTGCAGCAACATCTTCAATGTTGACACCGCCCTGAGAGCTTCCTATTAATACAGGACCCTAGAGGGAGAAAACCAGCCAAAACTTTCAGATTTTATTTTGGACCCATCGATAAAATTTTAACATGTATTTGTGCACACTGTCAGACTTATATACCTGTTACTCCCCATTCCTGCTTTTAAATGCGCTGGAGAGTTTGTCCCAGTATCCCCTGCACAACGGCCCCTTGTACTGAATGTTCAACTGAGGTCACAGGACAGTGCAAAGGAGAAGACCACGGCTCATGGTGAGGCGAAGATTAAAAATATGTGCTAGACAAAACAGGCGTGCACCACCCCGGACGTACACAACCACGTGGGGACTCACCGTGGGCACGAGGGGTGAGGGAGGGGGCAGAAGGGGGAAAATTGGGACAACTGTAGTAACATGGACAGGAAAAAGATCCAAAAAGGAAGTTAAGAAAATGATCCATTTGCAATAGCATCAAAAAGAATAACATGCTAGGAAGAAACTTCACCGAGGAGGTGAAAGACCCGTATACTGCAAACTACAAAACACTGCTGAAGGAAACCGAGGCAGGCACAAATAGAAAGACATCCAGTGTTCATCGATCAAGAGACCTAATTTTGTTAAAATGTCCAACATTACCCAAAGCAATCTACAAATTCAGTGGAATCTATACTGTAATCCCAATGATATTTTTCCCCATACAATCTTTTTTCTGTTTTCAATTTTTTTTTGCAAAAATAGAAAAAAATATCTAAAACTCACACGGACTCTCAAAGGACCCCAAATAAGCAAAATAATCTTGAGAAAGGAAACAAAGCTGGAGGCCTCATACCTCCTCATTTCAAAACTACAGTAATCCAAAGAACGTGGTCCCACTATGCAGACAGACACAGGGAACAATGGAATGGGACAGAGGACCCGGTAGTAAACCCTCACATACGTGGTCAAACAGTCTTCGACAGAGGTGCCAAAGACCACACCACGGCTGAGGGACCGTATCTCCAACAAGTGCTGCAGAAACTGGATATTCACGAGTGAAATAATGAGGTCGGATCTTTACCTTACATATTCAAAAACCAGCTCAAGAAGGGTTAACAACCTAAATGTAGGACCCGAAACTAAAAATTCGTAATATAAAGCATAGGGGAAGAGCCTCATGACATTGGATTTGACAGGAATTTCTTGGATAAGACAACAAAGCCCAGGAGACAAAAGCAAAAATAGATAAATAGTTCTACATTAAACAAAAACTTCTTTACAACAGAAGAAAACCATCAACAGAGTGAAAAGGCAGCCTACAGAGTAGGAAAAAATATCTGCAAACCGTGCATTTAATGAGATTAATATGCTGAATATGCGTATACAGAGAACTACAACTCAACAACAGAAAACACAATGCAGATTAGAAATGGAGGATGGACTTGAATGGACGTGTCCCCAAAGGAGAGAAGCCTTAGCTTAGGCTGCTGTGACCAAGGTCTGCAGGCCTCGTAGCCTAGCCAACAGGCACTTCTCAGTGTGTGCTTCACACCCACGCGCGTCTCCTCAGCAGATGGCTGTTTGGCCACGACATTCATATTCTGTTCCAAATAGCTTTCTCATTTTTTGCAATACAGTTGTACCCCCTAATTTGCAGGGGACACATTCCAAGTCCCCCAGTAGATGCCTAAAACTACAGATAGTATCAAACCCTACATATATTGGGGTGGCCACAGAGTCCATTCATTTTTCCCCATAAGACGGCTCTAGTAGCGCTTAGTTGTCCTTCACTTCATTCAGAACGATTCTGTTAGGTTTTATGTGACAGCTGTCATATCAGCGTGCATTTTTAGAGTGAGAAGAAGGAAGAGAGAGGAGAGAAACATCAATTTGTTGTTCCAATTATTTATGCATTCATTGGTTGATTCTTGTATATGCCATGACTGGGAATTCAACCTGCAACCTTGGCATTTCAGGACAGTGGTCAACTGAGCCACCTGGCCAGGGCTGACAGATTATTTCATTGTTTAACAGGGGCCTATTTACAGGGATTCTAAAAAATTCACTATATCCCAAAAAGTAACACCAGCCAACTCCACAGTGGTCTAATATGAGAGCATCAAAGAACATTATACTAATGTCTTTGGCCAAATGGTTTTACTAGTACTATCACATTTTTAGTCTGAATTATTGTAATTACGTATTACTTTTGGTATTTCATTTTGCAAATGAAGTAACATTTTTTCCTTAATAAGACTGAGATAATTCTCTGATAACTGACATCCTTAAAATGAACTCAAATTTCATCCTCTTCCCTAACGCTCTAATCTCCAACAAAATCGACGTGGCGCACTGTGACGTCTGTACTGACGCACTCCCAGTTTGGACAGGTCCTCCCGTCACTGCGGGCTGCTCTGGATGTACAGTGTCACGGGGCTCCATCTCACATTGTTCAGGCACACACACCTTGTTTCGGGCCATAACAAAAAGTGAAAACATAGGAAGTAATAAAATGGCAGATGCTGATACACAGTACCAATGAAAAAGAAAAAATAGAGTGAAAAGAAGTGAATTTGTAAAGACAGAGTGTTTGCAAATGTGTGCGATGTGTGATGGGACTGCCAGGACAACCCACACAGCCGAGCTCTGCCACGCGGGGGACCCAGAGGGAAGGACATCCGAGCGGTCTCATGTCCTGAGTGGGTTTTCACTGCCACGTACTGCTACCTCAAGAGATAACCATATTTTGCTGTGTATAATGTGCACTCACGGTTTTGTGTGCATTACACACGGGATTATTACACCCCATTATTATACCCATGTATAATGCGCATCCTTGTTTTCCCCTAAAAAATCTGGGCAAAAATGTGTAATTAGACACAGCAAAATAAGGTACTTTCTTATAAAACTTAAAAGTTACAAAGACAATTTAAAATATCATTCAAACATTACTAGAAGATTTAATTAACTATAGGGACAAAAACCACAACATAAAAAAATAACAAAAATAACTTTTTTTAAAAGTATTTTTATATAAGAAAACTACTTTTAGGAGCATTACAATTTTTCTCTTGGCAAATCCTCACCAGGGCATCCAAATGTATATACCCAGCTTAGTCAGCATAAGCTACTGACCACACAGGCTCGGCGCCTAAAGCTTCGGCAGTGCACGCAAGCAGCCAGGCACCCACAGCGAAGAGTGACGGGCTGCCCACGCCCTCTAGCTCAGTCTGTGCAAGCCCCTTCGCCACCTGACGCCTTCGGCTCACTGCCGGCACTTCAGGCCCCGTGAGGACACGGTGTGCTCCGTGGGATCACACTGCTCGTCGCCGATGTTGCCTTTCAACTCACCAAGTACCAAATCATCCAGTGAGACAAACGCCAGACTGTCAAAAATAACAGGTTGAAAAAGACAACGCTGAAGCCGGGATACCCATTCTCTTCCTGGGTTCAGAGTCTTCCCTTTGGGTGGAGTGTTCTACTCTGCTGGAAATCACTCTCTCAGTCTGGAATCTGGAGATGGTTTCAGTTGCTCTTAGCAAGTCAACAATTTAGAAATCCTGTGGATTTTACTTCAGCAAGGCCTTGCCTAAGCTTTTTTTTTTTTTACCACAATATTATATATTAAATGTTACGGCATCAGTCATGCTACTTCTTAAATGACACAAAACAAACACTGGGCCGTGACATACACAACCAGAACTAATCATCGAGTTGTGAAGCAGTGCGTTAAGATCACCGGGCAGATCACGACCGCGTCACGCACCTGGAACGACCTCTCCATGGTGATGGCGAAGTAGTACTCCCGCCGCGGGTAGCGCCGCTCGCAGACCAGCACCTGGTTGCAGATCCTGCCCTTCTCTCCCGTCTGCTTGGTGAACAGCTTCTTCCCGATCATTTGAGAGGAGACAGCTTTCGCTTCCTCTGGGCTGCGGTAAGAAAAAGAACTCAGATGAGAAAAACGAAAGCATATGACGGCCAAAATCTCGTTTCATCTAACACTTCGATTCCAGCATCTTCATTGACTCAATAAGGAGGGGAGTCTTTGACAATGTGTGGTTCTCTGCTTTAACGGTGACGACTTTTCCAAAAAGGTGACTTACGAGAAAACTATCTTCACTCCCCCTTTGAGGCCGCTTTCAAACGTTCCCTTCCCTCTGCCGCCGGCGAGGACCTGCGCCTTTATCACCACGTCTTTTGAGCCTGGAGGAGAAACACTATCAGACAAGCAGCATGGGTTTCATCACAGAGAGAAAACAGTGGTCGCAAGGATGCTCAACGCACTTGGGAAAAGCAGATGACCTCAGGGAGGACTTCAGCAAAGATCAGGAAACACAAAAGTGGAGACGGAAAACATAAAACAGAACTAGCAGCTGAGGCGTACAGTAGCTGAAACGAAGAACACATTAGAGGGAATTGGCAGCAGATATCTGAAGCAGAGGACCAAATCAGTGATTTGTAAGACAAGTAGCAGAAAACACCAATCAGAACAGGAAAAAATCCCCCAAATTGAGGCTAGTTTAAGTGGCCTCTGGGACCACCACAAGCTTAACAACATTTGCATCATGAGGACACTGGGAGAGAGAAGCAAGAGACTGAAAACCTTTTTGAGGGCATGACGACAGAAAACTTCCCTGACCGGGTGGCATCTAAGGCACGTAGGCCCAGGAAGCACAGGGAGCCCCAAACAAGGGGAACCCAAAGAGGCTCCCATCGAGACACGTCATGACTGACATGACAAAGAGTGGATCTTGAAAGCAGCAGGAGAAAGAGCAGCCAGTGTTCCACAAGGGGGCGCCACACCTTGTGCAGTCAGATCCTACATCCGTGTGTTGTGATGCTGGTGACTCACAGCGAAGGAAGTCACCAGCTGTAGGGCCCAGTGGCCTCAGCCCCACACTGACTCGGCTTCTCCTGCCACCCACAGGACGAGGGAAGCACCAGTTTGTGACACCTGCAGTGCACGTACCCTAGCACATCCGCAGGCATGAGTGTTTAAGAAATGTGCATTAGCATTTTATAGTGATTCAAGAGGCAAGGCAGCCAGAATCAGCATTGGGACTCGCTAGTTTGATGGACAAAGGCAGGTGTATTTCTAAGGTACCTCATGCCACACCCTGTGTGATTAAGTCCCATAACCACTATCCTACAATATTTCTGACTCACTGCGACAGACAAAAGTTGTTAGCCTCCACACAGCACATCCTTCACAAAGCAGCTTTCTGCCCCCCTGGATGGAGAGGTCCCTGTCTAGTCACTGCAGTCACCATTCGTAGTGCTCTTCAATGAGGGCAGACTCCGGGGCGGGGGGCAAGACGCGGCCTGCCCCTCGGGCTCTGCCCTGGAGCTGCCCCCTGCTGCCCCCACCACTTGGGAGTCCGAGTCCTGTAGCTCTTGCCGGAAGTAATCAGTTGCATTATATCTTACACATAACTATTTTTCTTCCATAGTTAAGAATCACTAAAGATTTTTACAAAGAGTAAAGAATTCAAAAGCTTGGCATCCAAACAATCCTACCCATTTTATGAGAGTTCTACAAATTTTTTTCTAATAGAACAACAGTGAAATAAGACTAAATGAGAAAGTAGATGAAAAAATTCAAAAAAATTATAATAATTATAAAATTTGGAAACAAGAAGAAACAGCTTTTACTGATTTCATTATGTATAAATCAGGCCCTACTAATATTACTGTATGGAAAACATTCAGCATTATTATGAAGGAAAGAACTAGTAAACAAGAAAATCACTCAAAAGATTAACAAAAATTTTAAAAAAGAAAGTCAAAGGGTTGGGAATTGATCCTTAAGGACACAGGGTAGAATAAGAAAAACATAAACTTTCTCAACTACATTTCCAAGTTTTCCTTCCTTCTTAGCAGTCTTCTTTAGAAATTAACATTTAGGTCATATATAAAAAGCCCAAATCTCAAGGCAGTTTATTAAAAAGTAGCCTTTGCAAGAAATACTATAGAAATATAAAGTACAATCATGAGTTTTCTTCTAGCCTTGACCACTGAGCGCCTTTTATACGTGGTGCTTCCAAGGTAACAAGGAGGTCCATCTTTTACCACGTCCAAGTTCAAACTACGGATCACCATCAATTAACAAAAATTTCACCCAAACTGGTGTGAATTTACACAAGGCTTTTACTAAGTAAAAAGTTTGCTTGTAATCTAATGTTTCAGATAAACATCAACATAATGTTTCAGATTAACAACAATAAAAACGGTGAATGAAAAAGCAGGTCTGCAAGGCACGGAAGTCATGGCCACCAACCACGTCTGAAAGCGCTGTCTGTGAAACCTGGCCACTGTGGTCGCGAGCACACCCTCACTGCTAAAAGAAACCCGTTCTGGGAACAAGCAGGTACAAGCACAGAGGGAACTTTAAACTTTTTAAAACATTTTTCAATGTTCCATATCTTTCTTGAAAAATTAGTAACAGCAAAGTCTTCACCAAAGAACAATTAAAGCCATGTAATCAAAGGTACATACATGACCGATTAACTGTGCTAACCCATAAAGATATTGGTGGAATTAATTAATTAAAAATTTTAGAGAAAGGAGAAGGGAGAGAAAAGAGTAGAAGAGAAACATCAATGCGTGGTTGCCTCTCATGTGCCCCCTACTGGGGACCTGGCCTGCAACCCAGGCATGTGCCCTGACTGGGAATTGAACTGGCAACCTTTAAGTTTGGAAATTGACACTCAGTCCACTGAGCCACACCAGCCAGGGAAGATATTGGTGGAATTTTAAGTACTGCTAAAACTAAAACATATTACATAGCTAGTATATTACTCATTATTAAGTTTTCTCATTAAATCATTAAAAAATAAACTGAAGATTATTTTCTAAAGTCAAAATTTATGTTTTAATTACAAGATTAAATTTAAATTAACAAAAGATATTAAGATTTCTGTTATCAATTAAAGAACCTACTAACAGACAAAGGCAACTACTTAATTCATTTATATTCACTTATATAATTCATTTATATTCATTATAATTCATTTATATTCACTATAACTCATTTATATTTCTTATGTATACTTCATTTATATGGACTATATATAATTCATTTATATTCATTATTCTTAATTCATCAATATTTATTGGTTACCCAAATGTCAGGCACTCTTACTTTTCTATGAGTTGGGGAGATATCAGTGAAGAAATTAGACAAAGAAGCTCTATTCTCATGGAGTCTGAATTCTAGTGCTCAACTTTCTGTTTTCCCCTTGGCTCCCTATTTTTAATGTCCAAAAAGGTTTGGGGGGCAGATAGTGAGCCTCTCTTTACAATCACATGAACGGCAGACTGCCCTTCACCACTCTGAGGAATCACCAAGCAGCCACACCTTCCCACTGCGGAGCGGTAAAGCGTATTCCCTCTCACCCCACCGCAGCTGACTGCAGATCAGACTTCGGCTTCCTAACGCACTGTAACAAAGCCTTCAGTTCCCAGCACCGTAGGAGCTCATACTCATAATAATTTTAGAACATCGGCAATCATAAAGTCCTGCTTTCTAAGTAAACTATTTACTTTTTAATTTTATTAATAAAATAAAAACTAAAAGTTGTTATTAAACCAA
The DNA here is from genome assembly GCF_014824575.4 of Sturnira hondurensis. NCBI lineage: Eukaryota > Metazoa > Chordata > Mammalia > Chiroptera > Phyllostomidae > Sturnira > Sturnira hondurensis. The sequence continues at coordinate 14,198,822 of NW_028082350.1, read as the reverse complement.
AAGTAAAGTTCGCATCTTCTCAGAGGTGCCATGTCAAGGTGGCGTGAGTTTTTTTATTTCAGTACCTAATTTTTTGGCGATGGCATAAGCTTCGTCTGGCGACCTGGCCACATGTCCCTTGGGAACGGTGACCCCGGCGTCTTGCAACAGCTCCATGCTCATGTACTCGTGCAGAGAGAGGTTCCTCTGTTGCTGCTGCTGCACCTGGAGTCCATGGTTGTTAAACAGTCCGGAGCTCCCCAGAACCTGAAGAAATTGGGGATGTATTTACATATGACAATCATTTGGCAGTCGTTCTTATCAAAGACACCTTCTCAAAACACTTTGTTTCTATGGAGTACTTGGTTCTTCCTAACTGTAACAAACTTGTTATGCTCAATAAGAACATACGCAGTACCCAAATCACAACATAAAACTAAAAGCTAATCTACGAGATAATAGCAAATGTTACCCTTGCAGTTTTACTCATTTCCTCATCATCTCTCATCTGGGTTTTACCACACTATCTCCAACGACCTACAGAGCATTTCCGTCTCAAAGCCAAATTCAGCAGATCTAAAACTAGTCTTCTCTCCCAAGTGAAAACCCTTCCCAGCTTTCTTCTCTCCAGCATTCCTTCAGCACCCGACAAACTGCCTGGCACTTGACATGTGAAAATCAAATGACTGGGCACCATTACTCCTTCACACACTCAAGACTCAAAAGCCTGTACTGGACGTTGCGGTGCCCGGTCCAGTCCTCCCTCCAGGACCACGGCGGTCATGGCCCGAGCTGCGGGGAATGCGGGCTGCTCTCAGCGGGGATGGGAGTCATCCCTCTGTTGGGTGCATGCACGCTGCATACACTGCCCGCCCACTAGTCACGTAGCAGCCACGTGGTTCCGAGATCGACTGCCATGTATCGCAGTGCTTGGGTGCGAGCCGCCCTTGTGTTACCTCAGGATGGCCCCAGAGCCTCTGTCCCAGCGCTAATACGTGTCTCACCATAATTGTTCCAGCGTGTTATGTTGCTGCTGCTCATCTTACTGTGCCTGATTTGTACATTAACTTTATGACAGGTAGGCATATACAGAAAAAAATACATCCAAGGGTTCCGTGCTGTCCGTGGTTTCAGGCCTCTGCTGGGGCTCTGGGAACACGTCCCCACGGTGAAGGGGAGACTTCTGGGTATCTGCACAGTTTCTTTCAACTACTTGTACTCACAGAGAATTAGCAAAGACACAGAGGGCGCTGCTGAGAGCTTTTATACCACTTTAAAGGCTTTTAAAAAATATCTGAGGTATCTCATCCTTTCATACCAAATTCAACGTGTGACCTTGAAACAGTTTCCTAGGACTCTGCACTTCCAAGTCCTCATCCACAAAAGCAAGGGGACAGACCACCAAGGTCCTTCCAGCCTCTAAAGCCACGTTCCTTGATGTGAGGGTGGAAGAGAAGATGTCATTAAGACAATGCACCGGGCATCTCCATACAAAGAAATGAAGGCTTACAAAGGAATATCCAAAAGGATAAAGATTATGGTTACAATGAAAACATAATCTACCAACTACACAGCACCCTTTACGATTCATTAAGAAGAAAGCCCAAGGCCAAAACACATCATGTTTCCTATTAGAAAACAAACTCCTGAAAACCACTACCTCTGGGCTGAAAGTAAGAGCAGCTTCTAAATGAGAAAGACAAGGGTCAAAATCAATTCCTTTACACGTCTGAAGAGTTACTTCTTACAAAGCCAATTACGCCCTTCCTCAAGTTTCAACGTATCAGCGTTGAAAAGAATCAGGGCCTGGAAAAGAATCAGCGTTTTCAGGGCCTGGAAAAGAACTGTAGAGCAGTTTCAAGCGCACGAGCTCGAGCCAGACAGTTCTGGAATTACACCTGAGCTCCGACCTTACCTGTTCCTGACCTAACCCAAGTTACTCGTCCTCTCGGCGACAGCTGCTTCATCAGCCGCGCGGGTGTTAAGGCCTCCCCTGCAGTGCTGCTGAAAAGCCTAGTAAGACTCCGAGCAAAATGCCAGCACATAGCTGGCACACAGGCAACACTAAAACCAAACCAAACCAAACCAAACCAAACCAAACCTGTGGCCATGATGCTATAATGTATCCCATTATAGGGATACACTTCAAAAGATGAAGTGACCCAAAACACTGTTTTCTTACTTCCCCAGCTGGTCACCCGGGAAACATCATCTCATTGCCGTGGGAGCGAACAGGGCGGGCGGTACACGACGGCCCGCGGGAGGGAGGCAGTGAACTTCCCCGCCTCGCCCCAGGAAAGCCCTCAGCAAGCACCGCAGTCCCACCTCCGACAGCTCCCCGGGAACACCGAGTGCACCTGAAGGGCACGTCCCGTCCCCAAAGGGGGCCGCGAGAGCCTCGGCCCGCCTAGCAGGACCGGGAAGAGCAGAAAGGGACCGCTCGGCCCCCGCACCTGCCCTCCGACCCCACCCCGGCCCCCCGCCGCCCCCCCGCACCTGGGGGAGCAGTGGCAGCCGGGTCGCCAGGCTCCTCACGGACGGAGGGCCGGACCCAAGCGACGCAGACAGGAGCCGGTTCGAAGCCCCGGGCGAGCCGCCCGCAGAGCCGGCGGGGCACCCGGTGTCAGCCAATGTCACTGATGTCAGCTGGGCCTCGGATCCCTTCCCACCTGGCCTGCCGGGGCCGAGTCTCCCGCCTCGCCCTTCCTCCCACCGACCCTCCGAGCACGAGCAGGCTGGGCTCCGTACCTGGGCGGCGGCCCCCAGCGCCCTCCGGGGCGGGTGGCTCCTTAGGGTAGCCGCGACCAAGAGCCGGCTGCAGAATATGGAGGCCGCCATTTCTGCGTTCGACCCGTCCCCTCCGCGCCTGCGCAGGCGCAGCGAGGGGGGGGCCCCGCGACGCAGAAGCTCGGCCTCGCGGCGGGTGGGGCCGAGGGTTAACCCAGCGGTGCCGGTCGCCCTAGGAAGGGAGGGCAAACGCAGAAACTGCTGGGCTCGGGAGAAGCAGGCCTAGGCGAACTTTGATCTTTGGAACTGGGCACCACTCAATATCCGAACTGCGGCCAGAGAGCACCTGAACCCAGTGAAAGGAAATGGAAGGGCAACCAGCACCTGCACCTGTGTGTGTGATCTTCTCTGAGTCTCGGTTGCTTCACCTGTGAGGTGATGTGCACTCAAAGGCCAAGCCTGGCCAGGTGCTCAGTTGATTGGAGTAAGTCCCAATGTACGACCAGGTTGCGGATTTGATCCCTGGTCAGAGCACAGGCAACAATCAACCAATGAGTGCATAGCTAAGCGGAAGACAAATCCATGTTTCTCTCTCTCCTCACCCCCTTTCTTTCTCTGAAAAATCGATAAATTTAAAAAGGTACTGTTATTATACACTCAGGGAATAAAAAAAGTGGATATGACTTCTCCTTAAATGAGTTGGCCACGTGATGTGCGTTGGCCCCGGGGACAAACGTGGCAAGCAGAGGGTGAGAAGTTCCTGCACTCTGCGGTTTGCACTTTGTGCTCCTCGTGAATTGTGCTGCCACGAGAACAAGTCCGGTTACCTTTCTGGGTGAGGAGCAACATGCATCCCGTTGCCTCCACCAAGAGCCGGCCCACACCAGTGAGGCCATCCTCAGCAGGCAAACCACCACCACCACCAACAGCGACGATGCCCCCAGCACAGACAAGCCGACGTGGCCATGCAGCTGGGCCTGAGAATTATAAGTGAAATAAATAGTTGTTTCAAGTCATCAAGTTTCGGGATAGTTTGTTATGCAGCAAAAGTAACTAATACACAAGGACAGGAGAGGAATCTGAGTGCAAGCCTGTGTTCAAAGCTCCTGTTCCTCCCTCCGATGAAAGAGGGGCCTTGGAAAGTCCTGTACTCCATTTATGCGTGCAGCACTCCCTTATCAAGTGAATGTTTGCTGAGTGACTAGGCTAGCAGACGTCAGGTGCTCAGCTGTGTTTAGGTTCACTGATTTGGACTAGGGAGTATCCTCTGTCATCAGAGCTTACAGAATCATGGCTCAAGGAAAAGAAATAATAAATGAACTAAGAACTTATGTAAGTGTGTTGAGAGATAAAAAGAAAACCAACAGGAGACTTCCGCCAAGATGGAGGCGTAGGTGGAAACGCTGCGCCTTCTCCCACAACCAAGTTTGAATACAACAACAAAGATGCAGCCAAGGAACAGAAAATTGAACTATCTGGAAGTCCAACAACAATGAACCGTTCTACCGGATGGGTAAGAGGGGCGGAGCCAGCAGCAGAGCAGGGTCGGGCAGGAAGGATCCTCCGACCCAGGTGCCCAGGCATCCGGGGTATCGCTGGTGGACCCAGTGAGGGCTTGGGACGGTGGGAGTGAGAAGTGAGACGGACTGCGCAGCCCCCAGCAACGAACCCAGCAGCGGCTGACCGCAGTCACACATTCGTGAGCCGTGGGATGAATCGCACGGCCCGCAGTGGCGGCGGGAGGAAGCAAAGGGTGCTCGCCATTGCCTTCTTTTGGCCCCGCCCCCACATACAGCGTCACAACCCAGCGACTGGGTCGCCCTGCCCTGGTGAACACCTAGGGCTCTGCTCCTCATATGTAACAGGCACAAATAATCCAAAATATGGCTCAAGAAGAACTCAAAGCCCCAGAGCCCATAACTCTAAGTGACCAGGAAATAGCGAAACTCTCAGATGCACAATTCAAGACACTGGTGATCAGGATGCTCACAGAACTGGTTGATTTTAGTCACAAATTAGAGGAACATATGAAGGCTAAACTAATCAAAATGAAGGGAAATGCACAGGAAACCAATAGTGATGGAAAGGAAACTGGGACTCAAATCAAGGGGGTGGACCAGAAGGAAGAAAGAAATGACCAAACAGGAAAAAATAAAGTTACAAGAATTCAAAAAAATGAGGAGAGGATTAGGAACATCCAGGACATGTTTAAACGTTCCAACATCCAAATTTTAGGGGTACCAGAAGGGGGAAAGAAACAGCCACGAGTGAAAAATTTATTTGAACAAATAATAAAGGAGAACTTCCCCAGTCTGGCAAAGGAAATAGACTTCCAGGAAATCCAGGAAGCTCAGAGAGTCCCAGAGAAGTTGGACACAAGAAGGAATACACCAAGGCACATCATAATTACATTAGCCAAGATTAAAATGAAGAAGAGAATCCTAGAAGCAGCAAGAGAAAAGGGGACAGTCACCTACAAAGGAGTTCCCATCAGACTGTCAGCGGATTTCTCAAAAGAGACCTTACAGGCAAGAAGGAGCTGGAAGGAAGTATTCCAACTCATGAAATCCAAAGACCTACATCCAAGATTGCTTTATCCAGCAAAGCTTTCATTTAGAATGGAAGGGCAGATAAAGTGCTTCTCAGATAAGATCAAATTCAAGGAGTTCATCATCACCAAGCCCTTATTATATGAAATGTTAAAGGGACTTATCTAAGAAAAAGAAGATAAAAATAGGGACAGTGAAAGGACAGCAAACTCACAGTTACTAACAACCACACCTAAAACAAAAGCAAACCAAGAGGACAGCTAGATCAGGAGTGGAACCATAGAAATGAAGATCACATGGAGGGTTAGCAACAGGGGGGTGGGAGGAGGAGAAGGGGGGAGAAGATACAGAAAATAAGTAACATAGATGATAGGTAAAAAATAGATAGGGGGAGGGCAAGAATAGTATGAGAAATATAGAATCTAAAGAACTTGAGACATGTGGGCATAAACTAAAGGGGGAAGGGTGGGGGAGGGGGTGTGTAGGGTTGAGGGGAATGAAGGGAGGAATAGGACAACTGTAATGGTATAATCAATAAAATATATTTAAAATAAATAAATAAAAAGAAAACCAACAGGATCATGTAGAAGAAACTTGTAGAATGGGAGAAAGAGAAAGGATTAGGGCAAGGGCTAAAGTTGATGGGGATTTGTCAGGGAGCCAGAAGTCCTTTCTAATGAAGTTGTGCTGATAACGCTCCCCAGGAAACAGAGACTTAGGGGCACAAAAGGTTTGTCAGAGAGTAATACTTCCCGAGAAAAGGTGAGAGAAATGTTGGGCAGGGTACCATTGAAATAGTAACCCCAGCAGAGGCCACAATTGCTGACCAGGGAGGAGCTCTGGGGCAAAGACTGCCTGTGAGATGAACTCCGCATGGGTGAAAACGATACATACCACTGACTCAAGCAATTCGTTGGCTGGGGGGCCACGGTGAGAAGAATGTGACCTTGGTTCAAACCCTGAGGGGAGGGCCCTGAAGGCACTTATGGCTGGTCAGTGTTGGCTAATCTCACTCCTCACAACTGGGCAGTGAGTCCTTTCTCTCTCTCCTTCATGTGCTTTCATATTCATATATATATATATATACACATACACACATACATATATATAATAAAAATATATAAACCAATGTATATTCAGTGTGACATATATTAAATATATATATTTATATATAATTGAATTTCATATATAAAAATTTCACATGCTTTTATACAATGTCCAGAAAAAGTCCAGCCATGGTTAATACAACAAGAATGGTTTGCCCAACATTGATGTAATCCGGCAGCCAAGGAGAGAGGGCTGGAATGCACGTGTGTGAACAATGAGACTTCACTATACTAGTCAATGGGAGCTGTAGATGCCAATGAGTAGGTGTGTGCACTGTGTGGTCATTGCATTCAAACTGACTGAGCAAGTAGAGCAACAAATCTGCATCCAATTTTGCATTAAGCTTAAACATGCATGTGGAAACTATTTCGATGATTCAGAAGGCCACAGCTATGGGCAACTGAGGATTGGCAGCTTTATCGAGGTAACGCACCCACTCACACATCACATCTCATGAAGCTTTTTGGTGAGACATCAAATCACCCTGGTGACTCAGCCCCACTGCAGCCCAGATTTGACACCCTACGACTTCTGGCTTTTCCCAGAACTAAAATCACTTTTGAGAAAGGGAAGAGATTTCAGACTCTCAGTGAGATTCAGAAAAATAAGACGGGGCAGCTGCTGGCAACTGGGAGAACTGTGTGAGGTCCCACGGTGCCTACTTTAAAGGGGACTCAGGCATCATTGCCCTGTGTACAATGTTTCTTGTATCTGGTATCTTCTTCAATAAATGTGTCTATTTTCATATTACATGGCTGGATATCTTCTGGGTAGACCTCATGCACAGTTACATAAAGTGAACCATGTTTAAGTGGCCCTTCAGTGGCATTAATCTTGTTGTACAACTGTCACCACTGCCATCTACCTCTAGAGCTTTTTCATCTTCTGTAACCTCAGTTACGTCCCTCCCTCCCCACAACCCTTGGCAACCACCATTCTATTTGTTTCTGCGAGTTTCACTACTCTGGGTTCATGTGAGTGTGCAGTCATTCACTGCTCGTCTTTCCGCACCTGGCTTCTTTAACGTAGCAAAGTGTCCGCAGGGTTCCTCCTTGCGGTGTCAACATTTCATTCCTTTTTAAGGCTGAGTGATATTCCGTTGTACGCACATGCCATATCTTGCTTATTCATCCATCCATACCTGGAGGAAAAACTACAAAGATTCTGATGACTTATAACCGATCATTTTTCTATTAGATTTTTTGGTCAGGAACATTACTAAGGCCAATTTCAAAGGAAAGGACATTAAATTCACTTCACGATGGAAGGAGGAGCAAATAATTTGGCCAGTATTACCTGTAATCTACCACAGACTGATACCTGTCTGATATATTCAGTTTAGATGGACAAAAGTTGCAGTTTTAATTAAAGAAATGCAAGGAGATCAATCTATTATTCAGTTTCTAGCATTCACAATAGGATTATGACATGGGGCAATATGCTTGCCAGTCAGACCTTCGTGTCTTAAGAATATGAAGGACTAGGGCTCGGCGGTAAATGACAGATTTTAAAGAATGGAAAGGGCAACCTTTTTCTTCCTGTCCCTTAGGACTGGTTGTAAGTGACATGTCAGTTTTTCTTCTCTGTGATCTTCAGCCCTTCAGCCCGGAGGGGGAAGCTTCCTTCCAGGAGTGTGGGCAGCGTGGAAAGCAGGGGTGGTTCCTTTTTCCCCAGCCTTGTCACCCTTCCCTTTGGAGGCTCTGAGAGGAGGTTGCCGTGAAAGTCCTGGGAACCGAAACACTCTTGGTCACATGGTGTGGTTCCGTGTGGGGTGGGGAGGGGATTCTTTGCCACCCTTGGCTCCTATGTGTGGACTCCAGATTCCTCGCTCGCCTCGTCTCTGAGCACCATGGGATTCAAGGAAACCGTCTCTCCAAAGTGTTAAAAAGAGCACAACCCCATACACCTGAAGATCTTAAGTAAACGAGAAGGAGGAGAAAGCTGACTGACAGGCCAACCATTTGAACCAAGACAGACTGCACATGACTTAATGATTCTAAATTATTAGATGAGACTGTTTGAATCAGACTGAATGTTTAATGAAGTTGTCACAGACCCATACACCAAGTAGTGAGAGTTTGGTGAGAAAAATCAGACTTCTTAAAAATAAAAAGGAAGAAAGAGTAAAAGAGAGAAAAATGGAGAGAAATAGAGAAAAACATTCACTTATTTATGTATTTATTTGCACATCTTAGTTGCAGTGTGAGTTAAATGTTTGATTCTGCTAACATACATACCATACCATATTAAATAAAACCACAGGGAGGTCCCTGAGTTTCATACAGCTTCACGCATCAGACTCGGGGACAGGCTGGCAAGGAGGAGATGCTGGGTGAGTTCAAGCTGGAAGCTTGGGTGTGGGATAAGACTGCCCATCCCACGGGCACAGGGTAGCCAAGGGCAGTGTTGACACGGGAAAGAATCCAGCTTTCATAGCTCTTCTCCAAATAAGCCTCCCGAGGAGGAAGTAATAGGTGAAGGAAAGAGAAATTAGACAGCATCTGCGTTGACTGTATAATTCCATCTTATAACCTAAATGTATTAGAATTCTTTTAAGGAGAATGAAAGGAGGCATGCTTCATACTTCATTTCTAGGACTATTCTTGGCTGTAGTGTAAACTGTGAAGTAGTATTGGACAACCTTAGGAGAAAAGCTGACTCAACACTGATACACACATAGAAGAGGCATGGAAAATAAAGAGGTAAGTGACTACTAAAATAAGGAAGTTTTGGAGCCAGACAAAATAGCCAGTTTGGGGGAGCTGGCACCCTTCAGTCTGAGTGAGCAACATTTCTGTGTGAATGGGAGGGAGGGGAAGGGTGCTGTTGGGTACAGGCCTCGAGCTGGGCGGGTGAGGGCCCCTGTGCCCGAGTAGCCTGCCCTTCAGCTGGGAATCTGGATAAACTGGGAAGAAGCGATGATGAGAAACTGGCTGGTTCTGATGCTGTAGTCACTAGTGGGATAAGCTAGTGGTCCGCCCACTGGGAACCCTGCAGAAGGGAAATCCAACATGTGGATTCTCAAATTAGAGTTTGCGACGCCTAAGCAGGTTGGTTTATACTTCTCCCGTAGGAGTCATAAACGTCATCTTGGTGCCTTTTTCCTTTCCTAAATGCTTGTATTTCGTGTGAATCATGCCACACGTCTACATACAGCATGAAGATAAGGTGGGGGGGTTATTCTCTAGTTTGCTTAATTACACTGAGACTGTTTCGTTACGCTCACGAGAAGAGAAGCTCTCATTGAAGTCTTCATTTATTAGGCGCTTGGGTTTTAATCACTGGGTTCCGACCACAGTGGGCACTGAGACCAAAGGCATGCTCCTTGACTCCCGTGTTGCTCTCTGTTCACTGTTCCTTTAATGCAAGGGCAGACCCAGGCCTCACCCAGCTCTCTGAGGCACAGGCAAGACCAAGCCCTAACACATAACCAGACTCTACTGGAGGCTTCGGATAGTGCAATGAAATTACAACGCCGTGAAGAAAAACTTTAAACCGGCTGCCAAGTGTGATTTCTGAATGTCATAGGCTGACCCTCCTTGCCCACCCATTTCAGCCCCTGACGTCCTACTGTGTTTTAGGAGGAACCTCCTCTCCCTAACAGGAATGCCTGTGACCATGAACATCATCCTCCAGAGCTCAGGCTCCCCAGCCCCCTAAGGCCTTGCGAGAGGAGGAGCCTGCTTCCCCCTAAGTCTGGCTGCCCAAGAAATGTCGTAGTCTACAGGGACACGACCCCACCCACAAGGGCAGCTTTTGACAGCGCAGCTTCGCACTGCCCTGAACCTCTCTGGGGCTGCTGCCTCTCAACCTTTTCTTTCTGCAAGTCCACATGGCACTGTTTTCATATTCTGATTCGTTTTAAAGCCATATTTATTGAGGGTTGCCACATGTAGAGTAGAATTCACCCGTTTTGGCGCACAGTTCTTTCCGTGTTGGCAAACAGGTCACCACGTCACTGTTATCACAATGAAGAGGAAGAGCAATTCCTTTATCCGCCCCCTATCCCGCCCCCGCCAAATTCCCTCAAGTCCTTTTGTAGCGAACCTTCAGCGTCAGGCAAATACTGCCCTGTTTTCTGTGTCTACAACGAACCTGTGTCTATTCCATATGGTCACATAAATGGAGCCATACAGCAAATAGTCTTTTCTATCTTCTACCTTTCGCTCAGCATAATGAAACAGATTCACCCACGAATAAAGATAGTTACTTCTTCCTTTCCAAGTTAAGTATCTGTACTGATTTTTCTGGTTTTATTTCTAGCACCTCCAGAAACATGACTGCAAGTTTGGAAAGGGATATCCTTGCTTCTCTCAGACCTTAGTCTCTCACCACTGCACGGGTTCGCTAGGGCTGCCATAACAAAGCACCACAACAGATTTTCCTTCTTACAGTGTTGGAGTCCAACGTGTAAGATCCAAGTGTCAGCAGGATTGTTTTGCTGAGGCCTCCCTCCTTGGCTTGCAGACGGCGCCTTCTCCCTGAGTCTTCACAGGGCCCCCTCAGTGTCTGCGCCTCAACCTCCTCTTCCAGAAAACCAGTCAGATTGGATGAGGGTCCACCCTGACGACTTCACTGTAATTTAATTCCCTCTTTATCGATCCTACCTACAGAAACTCACATTATGAGCACTGGTCGTTAGCACTTCAGCAGGAGTTTACGGCAGGGCACGATTCAGTCCATAACAATAACTAAACATGATGTCAACTGGAGGCCTTCATAGATGCCCTGTATCTTGGTTAAAATGCCCTTTGACTTGGACTTTGCTTAAATTTTTAAAAACATTATGGACGAGTACTGAAATCTGTCCATTTTTTCTGCATCTATTAAGATGATTGTGTGCTTCCTTTTCACATCTGCTAATATGGTAAATTATACCGATTTACGTTTCCATTTTTAAGCCAAACCTGTATTCCTGGGAATAAAGAGAGATGCTGTAACACAGCTTAATTAAGCTTCATTTACTACAAAATGCAGAATGAACATATTTCTTTTAAATACATAAACAAGCCCTGGCTGGTGTAGCTCAGTGGATTGAGTGCGGGCCTGCGAACCACACGATCGCAGTTCGATTCCCAGTCAGGGCACATGCCTGGGTTGCAGGCCAGTTCCTAAGCAGGGGACTCAGGAGAGGCAACCGTACATTGATATTTCTCTCCTTCTCTCCTTCCCTTTCCTTCTAAAAGATAAATGAATAAAATCTTTTAAAAAATAAAATAAATACGTAAACAAATATAAAAAATAACAAAGAATCGAAAATGGGTGGAAAGAGGACTAGAGGGTAAGATCGCTCGTTTCTCCATTCTTTCTTGTACCATTCATTTGGTCGTTGTAAATTATGTGCACATTATTTTGGTAGAACTAAAACAATTTACGTTAATTGTAAATTACAGTTCTGACTCACTGAGATTTTGTGTTGGTTCAAGGTGTGTAAACTGGAACGGTGTGTTTTCTCTCCTGAACGGGTCACAAACTCCCAGAACAATGTATTGTTTAGTACTATTTACTGTTGGTGATATCAGGGTGTTTCTACACAATGTGTTCTTACCCCCGTACCACGTTGATTTGCGCTCTAGTGGAATGAGTTCACCGTGGTGGAGAAGATCAAAGAAAAAATAGAATGTGCAAAGGCACAGGTTGGTGAAAGCAAGTGGCTGGGGAATGCATCGTTTGGAGGGATCTGCGAGTAAAGAAACGTTAAAAGCGTAACAGTAAGAGCGTTAGAAAAAACAAAGCCCTTGGCACGCAGACGTTTGGAGAGCTTGGGCAGGACCAAGTTTCCCAAGCTGGAACCATCCGCGCCCTAACCCTGGTGAGCTTGACACCGAAAGAGACAGACACCGAGTACCAAGGTCAGCCGCAGAGGCAGGCGGAGCCCGCGCCGGCTCACGACGGGATTGGTGACGGCCTTGGGGGCGGGGCTAACGTCCGGACGCAGCAGCTCCCCGGGTCCTCGTGCGCGATGAGCGCCTGCTCGGAGGCGCAGGCGCGGGCGCGGGCCCAGCGGCCTGGGGTCGGGGTAGGAGTGGTGGTGACTAGCTGCAGGCATCCTCGTTGCGTCCTCCTGGGGAAGAGGAAAGGGTCGTTCGGAGCTGGCAGTTTCCAACTTCCTGGCGGTCACTTGGAGTTCGGGTAAGTGGACCCCCGCGGCCGAGCGGGGCGGGGGGGGGGAGGGGAACGCCCAGTAGGACGGGCTCCTGCGCTGCGTGCGCGACTCTGCCTCCTTTCTCACTCCCTCCGTGGCTTCCTTCGGGCCTCCGCGCGGCGGGGGCGCCGGCCAACAGGGGGTGCAGAGCTGGACCAGGGTGGAAGAAGGGTGCTCTCGCCCCCTCAGTCCTTGCATCTTTGCGCCTGCGGTGCTGCGCCCGGGAGTTCATTTGTGATGTGTGTTTTTCTTAGTACTTACCCAGGAAAGGCGCAAAGGGAGCATTTGTAAACCTCGAGCAGTCCAGCGTGGTCAGTTAAGAGATTTTCGAGGTTTCCTGGTGATTTAAACGCACGCAGGTGTTCTTAGTCTAGTGCCTGCCCGCATAGGTCCAGTTGCGGGCTAGTGAAACTCTCTAAGCCTCAGTTTCCCCATCTTTAAAATGGGGAAGGAGGACGAAGTACTCTTGCAAGGCCTCTGCTTTGGCATTCTGTGATTTGAGGATATATCAGACTGACAGAGAAAGTTGGACAGTTAAGAGGCAGTTCTGCCGGGGGTCGGGCTGGGAGGTGCATTCTGAAGTGAGAGTACCGTTCGCGTTAACAGCAGACAAACGGCATCTAAGGCGTTCAGACCCAGTGCTGGTTTTTCCTTTAGTATCGAAAGTTCCAAACGTACATAAAAGTAGAGGAAATAGTGAGTTCCCCTGAACCCGTCACTCGGCTTCTTGTCTCATCTTCAATGCTGTCCCCAGCAGACACCGCCCCCCCCTTGTTTTCCAGACCATTTCAAAGGAAATCTCCTATTATACCACCGGAAACAGTTAGGTATGTACCTGTAATAAACATTTAAAACCACAGCCATGCTACTATTTTCACAACTAACAGAATAATTCTTTAACATTATACCCAGTCTGTGCCATTTTCCCCAATTGCCTCAAAAGTGTCTTTTTACTATTTTGCACCAGTGGAGATCAGAGGAAGGGCAGTGTCGCCTGTGGTTAGTTTTTAAAATCTCTAACCCTAACCCCTCCCCGCCTCCCCGCCTCCCCCCAGGCTGTGTCGAAGAATTCCGTTCACCCGCTTCTCATAAAGTGGGGGTTAGAAGTAGGGGCTTGACCCTAGTGCCTTTTAATCAGACTTTGTTCTTTATAAAGTATGGGGTTTAGCACGTGGGGTTTTTAAAAGTCTTCAGAATTTTATTTTTTTATTTTTCTTAAGTCTATGTTTTTAAATTGATTTTAGAGAGAGGGGAGGTGAAGGGGAGAGAGAGAAAGAAACATCGATTTGCCGTTTCACTTATTGATGTATTTATTGATTGCTTCTTGTATGTGTCCTCTTGACCGGGAATCAAACTCACAACCTTAGTGTATTGGGAGGTCCCTCTAACCAGCTGAGCTATGCAGCCAGGACAGTTCAGACTCTTAAGAAGCGTCAGTCAGTTTATCACTTTCAGGGAATTAAGATGAGCCATCCGTTAATACGTATCTAGATTAAGGAGCGAATTGTGCATACAGACACGCCTATTAGCGTGTCAGTTGTCAGTGGGCATTAGCCGACCTTAGATCACAAATGAAGCACTATTCCACCTCGTGTGTAGTTGCTTGAGCAAAGGCTAGCGATGGCATTCTTAATAACACAAGATGATGTTGGAGTCTTGACCAAATACCCACCGATAAGAGCCAACATCGAACTTCAGTGAGCTTTCTGCTGAGTGCCAGATATTTTGTGTGCTAAGCTCTTCACGCGTAAGCCTTTACTGATCTGTACATAACTGGTTTACTGAGTGGGCTACATTCGATGGGAAACAAACAGGAAGGGGCTTTAGTTTCTCCTTCCATTATCTTCAAACAAGGTTTGTCTTTCCCATTGCTGCTGCTCCACGATGTTTCCTGCAAATTCTCCTGTTTTCCTGTCCCTTGATTATAAAAGTAAATCACATTTTGGCTGTTTTGATCCACTTCCGAGCATTTCTCTCTTCCTGTGGAGGGGAAAGGAGGGCCGGGCTGCTGAATTGCTCTCTCCACCTTCTTCTCCCTAAGTCTGGGCTCCTGTCTGCAGTGTGTACGGGAAGGAGAGGGCGTAGCCTTTCACAGGCCTGGGGCTGCTGTCCCATCCGAGGGTGCCTGCTGGGAGCAGGGGTGCATGTGCACTGGCTTTCTGGGGTGTGGTTGGTGGTCGTCCGGAAGCCTTCCAGGGACTTCCGCTCTGCCCAGCTCCCTGACGCAGGGGACCGACTCGTGGTGGCACTGGCTGCCCTCCGCTGGCTCCTGCTTATAGCACGCCACCCTGCATTTTCTTTCTGCTGGGGTCCCCCGCGGTCTGCCTGGCCCCAAAGGAATCTGCAGTGGGAATAATGCCTTCGCTGCTGCCCTTTTTCCTCGCTCAGCCGTTGTGGGCAGCTCTGGCCAGTCTCCTTCCTTCCAAGTGTCCCAAGTGGGAATGAGCAGCAGCTTCTGTGTTCACAAACCTGCGGAGATCGTGTGTATCTGAGAGATACACACCCTTACAAAACACGAGTTATAACCAAACTGACAGCTTAAACGTCGTGGCTTAACATCAGTCACGTCCAGCCGTGCAGCCAGACATGACCTTGAACCTATGCACCTGATATATGTAACAGTATTTGAGGAAAGGCTTTGTATGTCTCAGATCAACCGTGACCTCCGCAGGGACAAGCATCCCCACGCACCGAGGGACACGTTTGAGACTCACCCAAGAGCTGTCACCCTCCCACCACCTCTACTCTGATGCGTTGATGTGGGCCAAGAGTTTCTGCGCCTCGTCACGCACGTCTTCAGCAGGACAGCGACACGGCCAGTGTCTCCTCCTTGGGAGTCGAACCCCGTCTCTAGGACTCACTCGCCTGGTTTGGGGGCAGAGTCGGCACCGCATCAGGAGGAAGGGAAACATGCCCACCAGGCGGGAAGCTCCCAGCTCTCCTGCCTCCCAGAGACCCCCCGACTTTCTGTGCGCACGGGCAGGGCGGGTGCTCCGGCCGCCTCTGCAGGCCCGTGGGTTCACACAGCCTCTGTCTGCCCCTGTTCCGACCGCTTGGGAGTTTGGAGGGGTTGTTCTCCGTTGTGAGGCTTGGCTCGAAATTCTGAGGCTGCACGAGAAGACACGGACCCCTTCCTGACACACGTGCAACAAGTCCGTGAGCCACTAACATTCTTCTTCTTTTTTTATACATTATTCCCTTTTTACTTGCCCCAGGTAGAGAGGGGTGGACTTCACACTCAAACCTGGGTCTGGCTGGCTTCGAAGCCTGTGCCAGGAACAGACAGGCCGAACCTCCGTGGTCCTGGCTGCTCACGGCGTCCAGGTGTTGGAACTAGTGCCGAGCTGGCTCCGGGCTCACGGTCCATGTCCTGATGATTAGACACGGGAGATGCGGAGTGCGCGAGGCAGGTTGGAGTCACCGTTTTACAGCATGGACCGATCACAGTCCCTTTTGCTGTCCACCAGAAGTTTCTCACCAAGAACTTCTGGCAAAAAAGATAGGTAAATAAAAGGAATTGGATACAGTGGAGTGTTTGCGTTTTCCAGGGAAAGCTGGGAAGAGTGCGCTCGGAGGGAGACCTGGGAGGAAGCAGCTCTGCGCCTGAAGTGCGTCCGCTTTGCCTCAGTTGTGAACTCCTTCGTCGAGAAAGAGAATTACCATTATGTCACCATATTAATGAGAGGAGAGGTGGATACCACCTACGACTCAGAACCTACGAATGTCGAGCCCGAAAAAAATGAAAGTAAGAGAATTGTGTATAATGATGCTTTTTTTCCTTTTTACGGAGAGTTTATCATCTGAAAGCATATTGTATTACACTGCCCCACGAGGAGAATTCGATTCTCTTCACGTGTAAATCTGCTCACACCCTGGCGTCACTAGGACAGTGTGGGACAGAGAGTGGGCTGGTTGGGCTGCTTTGCCTTTCGACTCTTCCACTTAGAGCTTTGCGACCTTGGGCAAGTTCTTACGTTATCTTCTCTGCCTCTCGTCTCATCCATAATAATAGTGACGGCCTCATGTGGGTCGCTGTAGGGGAAAAGGAATTACTGCGGTTACGAGCCTAGTGAACACAGTAAGCAGTAAATGTTAGCTTTAGTGTTAGTGTTTATTTATTTGTTTATTTGTTACAACCTCTGCTTTTTTTTTTTTTTAAAGATTTATTTATTTATTTATCTTTAGAGGGGAAGGAGAGAGGGAGAGAAACATCAATGTATGGTTGCCTTTTGTGCATCCCCTGCTGGTAGTTAGCCTGCAAGGAACCAGCCTGCAACCCAGGCATGTGCCCTGACTGGGAATCGAACCATGATCGTCTGGTTCACAGGCCGGCACTCAATCCACTGAGCTACGCCAGCCAGGGCCTACAACCTCTGCTTTTGAACAAAACATTTCCTGTGCCTTCTTCCTGAGTTTTCTCACCTGTGCAAGAGAGGCCGTGACTTCCTTTTACAGGGAGTGATCAGCCCGACAGCAGTGGTCTGTAACCCTCTGTGCTGAAGTGAGTGCGCTGAAGGCCTTACTAACAGAACTGATCTTTATTATTTACTCCATGTTAAGTGTTGTTCTCAGCGCTTGGCTTGTATCATCTCACTTCAAATTTCATAAACATAAGAGGCACTGAAGAGGAAAACAGCAAACTCGACTAGGTTATCTGCCTTGGGAAGCTTTACTCGAGTGGCCTCATACTGGGCCCACCCTGTAAGTATTTAATTTCTCTTGTAACATGGAAGACTCTTTTCATTCAACAAATCCTGAGTGTCAGACACTGGTCTCAGCTGGCACTGAAGTACCGGTGGGGTATAAATGAAGTCCCTGCCCTCCTGGACTTGACCTTTTCACAGCGGGAAAGGCAGCCGATCAGCAGTGACGGCATATTTTATGCCAGTGACGATTAGCACGAGGAGGAAAACGCCGTGTAAGAGAGTGGGGCGGGTGGCCCGGCGGGGCCCGGGGGAGGGGCCGTGCAGGCAGACGCCTGGAGGAGTGCGGCTCACNGAAGTACCGGTGGGGTATAAATGAAGTCCCTGCCCTCCTGGACTTGACCTTTTCACAGCGGGAAAGGCAGCCGATCAGCAGTGACGGCATATTTTATGCCAGTGACGATTAGCACGAGGAGGAAAACGCCGTGTAAGAGAGTGGGGCGGGTGGCCCGGCGGGGCCCGGGGAGGGGCCGTGCAGGCAGACGCCTGGAGGAGTGCGGCTCACAGAACGAATAAATCACGTCTGTTTCAGAGATGGATTCGATTGAGTGAACCCAAGGGCGTGTTCTGCCCAAAGGTCTCTTGAGTCATATGAATGTTTTAAATAAAAGAACTGTTGGCAGGAGAGACCTGGTTCTTCCAGCTGACGCATGTAGAGGATTACAGATTGGCAAATATATTACTGTGAAGTCAGTTTATTAGTGATGTGTTCCCAGGAAAGAGAATGAACGGGCCTAGGCAGAGTGAAGGGTAAAAGGCAGAGTTCGCAGGGCGGCAAAGCAGGAGCAGCTGAAGACCAGGGTGGCAAGCCCCTGGGTGGCCTGAGGCTGGGTGGCCAGAGGACCAGTGACCCGAGAGCCAAGAGCACAGAGAGAGAGAGAGAGAGAGAGAGAGACCTTTGTTCTGAGGACTCATAGTTGGTGGGATTAGGAGGAAAAAAGTTACCTATTGATTGACAGGTACGTGCCCTGCCAGCTGACCCGGGGGAATGTGACTACTCAAATTTAGGTATGTGTGGCAGTCTCTTAGCCCAAATTTTTACCTCACTCCAGACTCCTTTTGTTCATCTTGTTGTAAAACAAATAAGTGACAAGAGGCAGTTAATTAAAGTTGGGGCACTTTCCAAAGTTATTTATGGGCTCTTTCTCTACGCATCCGGGACTCCTTCGTAAAACAGATGGTGACCAGAGGTAGACAGTTAACCAGTTGTTTTATGGGCCTTTTCTTTGGGCTTTGGGGACCCTCTCCCGCATTCCAGGCCAAGGATGAAAGCACAGTTTCAAGGCTTTCTTTCCCAGACAGTGGAAACACTGCATAGAATTTCAAGGACTTCCCTTTTTTTGCTAACATAGTGTAGTGTCTCCTGTGATGTTGGAACATGCTGGCAGTATTATCAGACCAGGCTCAGGACTGCTGCGTTAGCGTGTGAGACCCGTTTCCTTCCTCCTCCCTACCTGGTTTACTGATCATTCTGCCTAAATGGTGAAAGGTGCTTCCTGGCGACCGGGGTGCCAGACGCTGGCCAGTAACAGCAGCGCAGTTCCAGGGCTCTTCTGGTGCGGTCTCCCGCCTCACCGGGACCTGGAATCCCCTAACCTGATTAAGTGGAGGGAGGGACTGAGCGGATCTACTCCCAACGCTGCAGGCACCAAGTGGGCGGGTTTCTCCTCGCGCCAGCCAGTTCCCCAGCTCTGCAGAAACCAACTGGCTGGCCCGGAAGGCAGTTCAGTTCGGACCCCCACCTGTGCAGAGTCGCCCTCAGATCCCCAAAGCTAAGAGCTCGGTGGCACAGGCTGCCCCCACTTCCACCGCTGTGCAGAAGGCCTGGCCTCCTGTAAGTTTGATCACGTTGGGGATGCATCGGGCTTCCCACAGCCCCTTGGCCGGGGTCAACAATTGGCTAAAGTCGCCCGCAGAACTCGGAAAAACACTTCACTTACATTACCCATTTATTGCGAAGGATATAAAACTCAGGCACAGCCAGATGGAAGAGATGCGTGGGGCGAGGTGTGGGGGAGGGGTGTGGGGTTTCTGTGCCTTCCGTGCCGGAGCAGCTGCCCTCCCAGCGGCTGGCCGTGCCCACCGACTCGGTGGCTCTCCAGGCTGAGTTGCGTGGGGCAGAATTTACGGTGGATCACCGACTGTCCGTTGGTGGTTGACTCAATGTCAATTTCCCCTTTCCCATAAGGTGGGGCTGGGGGTGGGGCTGAAAGTGCCGACCCTATGCTCATGCCTTGGTCTTCCTGGTGACCAGCCCCCACCGCGAAGCAGTGTAGGGGTCCCTGGCCACCAGTCCTCTCATTAGCATTAATGCAGGTGTGGTGGAAAGGGGTGTGTTATGGGTAAAAAAGATGCTTCTCTCATCTCTACCACTCAGGAAATTACAGAGGGTTCAGGAACTCTGCACCAGGGAGAAGGGGTGTATTTCTTAGATCACTTATCACACAAAGCAGCACCCCAAAAGTATCCAAAGGCCTTCAGTTGGCCTAGGGTAAATGAAAATTGTTCTCACCTCAAGGAGTGGAAGGCCAGAGACGTAGGTAAGAAATGTGCCTGGTTCGTTGGCAGTGTTCTCTACAAGTCCCCCTACCTGTGACATGTCTAAGTACCCCAGATAAAACGAGGGGCTGGAGAAGAGAGAGGCCAGACATCAACAGTGAGAACAAAAACCAGTAGTCTTGACATTCGCAAGCTGTGGAGAGAATCAGTTGATTAGTTGGCCTTTTAATATTAAATTGAAATTTAAACATATCTATTTCCATATTAGTATTTTTGGTAGGACTCGATTTACTTTTTGTGAAGCAAAATAGATTGCATGGAACCGAACGTGTAAACATCTGTTTTGAGGTGTCTGTGTTCAGGTCATCGGCACAGCTGACTGTTACGGGGCCCTCAGCCTGCAAGGACGTTTCCTGTCTTCCTCTGTCCTGTGGGCAGGACACCCTGAGACTAGAAGAGACGGATGGGACAGAGTCTGGAGTCGCCGTTTTTTATGCTTGTGGAGCAGCAGACGTATGTAGAAGGCGTTCGTTGGTAGAGAGGGTGCGGAGGAGGGCGCACCGAAGGCCCCTGAGCTGACGAGCCTCATCTGCATGGCCCGTCCCTCTCTGTCCTCAGTCCTCCTGCCCTGCTGGCGCTGGGGGTGTGAGCTGGCGAGCCCTGGTCCACACCACAACGTCTCACTCTGCCCTCCTGAGCTGCAGCCCTGTTCCTAGTGGCCGTCCGGATTTCTCCCCTGATGCTCAGAAGGCATCTCAGAGGAGCTCACCCATTCAACTTGACATCATGCTTCTCCTCCTTTAACGGGCCTACAGAGTGCAGATATTTGGGCTCACTCATCTTTGACTCTTTGGGTCTGACATGGGTCTGACACTGTGGGCCTGGCTTTTAATCAGTGTCAGAACATGGTGAAGAAGGAGCAGGGGAATGAGGTGTGAGCAAACCTGTCTCTGCGAGGTTCTCCAGTACGGCAGCTGGATTGGCCCATTAATTGACTTCTAAGAGATCACTCTTCTGCTTTATGAAGTTCTGTAGTAAGAGTTTTTGCTACTGCACTGTTGTATGGATTGTTTTTTCCCCGTAGAATATAGTAAATTTTTGATTAAGAATTTTGTTTTACTCCTCACCTGAGGACATGCTTATTGATGAGAGAGACAGACAGACAGACAGACATTGATCGGTTGCCTCCCATACTTGCCCCAACCGGGGGTCGAACCCACAGCCCACGTATGTGCTGTGACCGATAACCTGCAACGTTTTTTCTGTACGGGACAACTGAGCCACTTTGTCAGGGCTAGAATGTAGTGATTTTAAGTAGTTTTTATATGCTTTGTGGTTTTTTTCATTTGTATAACTTTTTGAGCATGTCCATCTTCATTTTGTTGCCTCTGACATGCTAATAATCTCAAGTCAAGGGGCGTGATTTTATAAGTCCCAGGGTCACTAGCACCAGGTCAGAGTTTATCAGAAACACCTGTTTCTCTCTGCATTCCTTAGTAATAATATAGCAGAAATCACTTTTACTTTTTCCCCAGTTGAAAGCTCTGGCTGATAACCGGTTGCATCCTGACCGTGGCGCAGTGGCGCAGTGAGGCTTTGCTTTATTTGCAACGCGGAGATGCAGCGGCTGCCCCATGTCCACCGGGGCCTGGATCTCAGAGTCCTGCTACGGTTTACCCGTTAGTTCAGCTTCCCTCCAGCCGTCCCACCCAGCCATCTGATTACTGTTAGGGGGTCTGCCAGACACTGCCTTTGTCAAGGAGATGGGATCAAGGTCACTGACAGCTCTCTGGAGACTTAGTCAGTTCAGCACCTTCCCACACTTCTCCCCTTTGTGCGTGCGTGTGTGCTCATGCATGTGTGTTAGTTTGTGGTCACAGTTCCTCATCGGCCCTTCCTGAACTTACTCCAGTTTCAAGATTCTCTGCCCCGCCCTTGCCAGAGCAAACTACATACCTGTGTTGTATAGGCAGAGAATTCGTTAATGGCAGAAACGGTACTTACACATAGGTCTGTTCATGTAGTCATAAAGAAACGTGCTTAGAGCATGAAATGTACATCTTATTATCATATTTATTCATTCACTTGTTATGGGCATCTGTGCTTTCACAGTTTACGTTTTTTAAATAATATATTGATTATGCTATTACAGTTGTCCCATTCCCCCCTTCATTCCCCTCCATCCTGCACACCCCCTCCCACCCACATTCCCCCCTTTCATTTATGTCCATGTGTCACAAGTTCTTTAGATTCTATATTTCCCCTACTATTCTTGCCCTCCCCCCTATTTTCTCCCCACCGTCTATACTCTTCTCTGTACCTTCTCCCCCCTTCTCCTCTTCCCACTCCCCTGTTGCTAACCCTCCATGTGACCTGCGTTTCTATGGTTCCGCTCCCGATCTAGCTGTCCTCTTAGTTTGCTTTTGTTTTAGGTGTGGTTGTTAATAACTTTGAGTTTGCTGTCCTTTCACTGTTCATTTTTTATCTTCTTTTTTTTTTTAGATGAGTCCCTTTAACATTTCATATAATAAGGGCTTGGTGATGATGAACTCCTTGAATTTGATCTTATCTGAGAAGCACTTTATCTGCCCTTCCATTCTAAATGAAAGCTTTGCTGGGTAGAGCAGTCTTGGAAGTAGGTCTTTGGATTTCATGACTTGGAATACTTCCTTCCAGCCCCTTCTTGCCTGTAAGGTCTCTTTTGAACAATCTGCTGACAGTCTGATGGGCACTCCTTTGTAGGTGACTGTCCCCTTATCTCTTGCTGCTTCTAGGATTCTCTCCTTCATTTTAATCTTGGCTAATGTAATTATGATGTGCCTTGGTGTGTTCGTCCTTGGGCCCACCTTCTTCGGGACCCTCTGTGCTTCCTGGATTTCCTGGAAGTCTATTTCCTTCGCCAGACTGGGGAAGTTCTCCTTTATTATTTGTTCAAATAAGTTCTCTACTTGTTGCTGTTCCTCTTCCCCTTCTGGTACCCCTATAATTGAGATGTTGGAATGTTTAAAAATGCCTCTCCTCATTTTTTTGAATTGTTTCTTCATTCTGGTCCATTCCATTGATTTGAGTCCCAGTTTCCTTCCCATCACTGCTGGTTCCCTATGTATTTCCCTTCATTTTACTTAGTGTAGCCTTCATTTTTCATCTGATTTGCAACCAAAATCAACCAGTTTTGTGAGCATCCTGATCACCAGTATTTTGAACTGTGTGTCTGATAGGTTGGCTATCTCTTGGTTGCTTAAAAGTATTGGCTCTGTGGCTTTGATTTGTTCTTCCTTTCAAGCCATATTTTTGGGGTCTGGTTGTGCCTGTTACATAGTGAGGGGCGGAGCCCTAGGTGTTCACCAGGGTCGGGCAGCCCAGTCACTGGGTTGTGACACTGTATGTGGGGGAGGGTTCGAGAGGGAACAATGATGCTTGCTCCACTTTAGCTCCAATTTTGGTCCCCTCTGCCACTTCCCACAAGCAAATTGGGCCTTTCTGGTGCTGGCTCCTGGGTGGGTGGGCTTGTATACATTCTAGGACCCTGTGGGTCTCTCCGACAAACTCTCCTGTGAGGCTGGGAGCCTCTCCTGACACCTTTTTACTCGGTGCTTTCAGGCTTTATTTCCCGTTGCTGGGGCCCTGGGATGTGTGGTCTGTCTCACTGCCCGTTTTTTGCCTGGTTTTTCTGTGTGCGAATGTGTGTCCATGGTCAGCCAGCCGCCTTGCGTGCCTCACTGGGTCTGTTCATTTCCTCCCCACGCCTGGGGTCTGCCAACCACTGCTCTTTCCTGCCGTGACCCCTCTCTGCCGGCCGTGGACTCTACCCCTTAGTGGTTTGGTTGAATGGTTGTTGGACTTTTGTAGAGTTCAGTTTTTTGTCTGTTCTGGTTGTGTTTTTGTTTCTAAATCTTTGCTGTCCTTAATTTTGGTTGTGCGAGGAGGCAGTGTTTCCACCTACACCTCCATCTTGGCCAGAAGTCCACGATTTATATTTAAATCACCAAATAAAATCCCGTTCCCTAGAATTGAGCGGTGTGATTTTATACGTCTGAAGGTTACTAGCACCAAATCAGAGTTGATTTCTCTAGGATTTCGTGTATTTTACAACTGATAGACCCTGTTACATCTTTCTTGTTTCAATAGATTTTTCAAAAGACGACCCCCCCTCTGTATTTGGCACCCGATATTTTTTCCTCTCTGCACAGCTTCCATTACTGTGTTGAGATGGAGAAGAGCTTGGAAATGTGCTCTTCCTTGTAGGTGAGGAAACCGCTGTGTGTTACTTGTTACATTCGAAGAGCGAGTAACCAAATGTCCAGGCACTTAGAGCATTTAGATGTTATTTATTGGCCAAACTTTTAACCTGCGCAGGGGCGAACTTCCCCAACTGTGACCGGAGTCACCGTAGCTCCTCAGAGCTACAATATGGAAGTCGCGCCTGGCTTACAGACTAAAGGGTTTTTATAGAATACTGCAAGCAAGCAATATACAGAAGCAGATGTGGCTGTCAGCGATTGGTGCCATTGAACAATAGCCTCCTTACTCATTGGTGGGACCCTCTTGTTGGAAGGCAGAACATATTTTTCTTTTTTTTCCTCCTACTGGCCTTCCACATTCTCCTTATCTAGCTTCATGCCTGATTGGCCTTGTACACTGACTACATTCTGGGGTGGGGGCCTAACTATATCCTGTTGGAATTTCTACTTGCAGCTGGCTCTTATCGTAGCTGGCTCCTACATTACTGTAGCGTGGCCTCCAGGACATCAAGTTCCGTGCGCTTTGTTCAGCCCGACACTCAGATGAAAATTGAATCACATGGAATCCGGGNCACCAAAGAAAATCCCGTTCCCTAGAATTGAGCGGTGTGATTTTATACGTCTCAAGGTTACTAGCACCAAATCAGAGTTGATTTCTCTAGGATTTCGTGTATTTTACAACTGATAGACCCTGTTACATCTTTCTTGTTTCAATAGATTTTTCAAAAGACGACCCTCCCTCTGTATTTGGCACCCGGTATTTTTTCCTCTCTGCACAGCTTCCATTACTGTGTTGAGATGGAGAAGAGCTTGGAAATGTGCTCTTCCTTGTAGGTGAGGAAACCGCTGTGTGTTACTGTAGCGTGGCCTCCAGGACATCAAGTTCCGTGCACTTTGTTCAGCCCGACACTCAGATGAAAATTGAATCACATGGAATCCGGGTTTTACCACAAAGTGGGCCTTGTAGACTTGGCTTCATGTTCAAGTAACAGCATGTTTTAAATGATCTTTATTAGTCTTCTCAGATCTTCATTCTAAACGTGAAACTGTTTGTGTAGCCACGCTGACTGCATAGCTCCGCTGTGGCCCTTTCGTCAGTAGAAAAGTCTTTTTAAATTTAACTAATTTTTGAGGTTTAGGTTGATTTACCAAGATGAATAACCTCTGTCTCCTTTCAACTAAACAGCGGTGCTGTCTCTCTCTTAGGTTGGGAGTGGGTTCCTTGGGAAGAGCTTCCCCCACCGGACCAGCTGTTCTGGGCGCTGCGCGGTCTGAAGGAGCAAGGCTACGACCCATTTAAAGAGGGCCTGGACCACCTGCTGGGCTACAGAGGGGGTCACCTGCCGGGGGACCAGATGGCCTGACTGAAAGGGCAGGGCAGAGTAGGGTCTGGTCAGAGAAGGAAGTGTCTGTTCCAGAACAACTCCACTTTATCCAAAAACGTCCTTAGCGTTGCCGTTTCTTTTCTGTCTCTCAGTACACCCGCACCCTCCAGCCAGTGCTGGTGGAAAACGCTCAAGGAGCACGGTGCGCACTGTACTCCGAGGGTGTACAGTCGTCTTCCCGAGGCCACGTGGCCTGTGATGTTGTAACGGGATGAAGGCAAAAGTAGGTGTGAGGGTCCAGCCTCTTCTGCTGACATGAACCAGACATTAAAGAAATGTGTGAAAATGTGGGACAGTGTTCCTCTTCTGTTGTTTTTGTTTCATAAAGTTACTTTTCATGAAAGTTACTTGTGTTAACATGAGTTTTGTTATTTATAAATGAATAAAAAGTTACCATCTTTTAGAAGATAAAGAATGGCAGTGTGAGCCTTCGAGAAACCTGCCAAATGTGATCACCAGTTCAGCTGTCCGTAGCACACCGTTTGGTCACACACTAGAATTCTAATAACCTATAAGATGCAACTAGATTTACAGAAATAATTTCCTAAACTACACCAAAGGCAATTCAAATTAAGATAACAGTATAAGAAGTACACATAAATTAGTTTATTTACAGAAATTATAGTAATTACAAATAGTACAAACTGAGGCAGTTCCTCCTGTTTCTGTTGACAGAAGCTAACCTTTACTGTTTCTTTTTGTTGACTTTAGAGAGAGGAAGGAGGTTGGGGTGGGGGTGGGAGAAACCGAGTTGCTCTCCCACCTGCTGATACACTCACTGGTGGATTCTTGCCTGCGCCCCAACCGGGGAGCGAGCCCACCACCTCTGTGTCGGGACCACACCCTAACCCACCGAGTGACGGCCAGGGCACAACCTTCACTTTCAAGGAGGGTTTCCGCTACCTTGAGGTAGTGCACATTCAGTGATCCGCTGCCTCTTCTAGATAATTCCAGGAGGCCTACTAGTGATAGGGACACGGGTCATTTCCTTCAGACCCCACCCCCGGAACGACTACGCGCAAGTCCAACACAGCTGGAATGGAGCAGGGCAGGGCCGCACTGTACTGAACTCTCCTTCCCCCCAACGGTAAATTTTGATTGTCCTCTAAACAGTCACCGAACGATTTAGAACTGAAATCATCAGTCTTTGCTTTAAAACAAAGTCCACTGTGATTTTTCAGGGGGGGCGCAATCCCACTACAGCCAGCACCGCCCAGCTCCGCCCAGCTCCTCCCACCGGTGGCTGCCATTGGGCGACACCCCGCAGTGCGGCCCTGAGCGCTGCTCAGTCGGAGTCGCTGCTGCTGCTCGAGGAGTCCGTGGACATCACCTCCACGTCGTCCTCGTTCTCCTTGTTGTGCCCCGGCGGCTCCAACAGGAAGTCGTTGCTGTGGTTGGGCGGCAGCATGTTCATGGCCATGTCTCCCGACTGCCAGGGGTACTGCGGAGCAAGGACGTCTGGAGGGGAGAGAAGCGCACATCAGAACAGCATTTCTCCCCGCGACTGTCTGATTGTAGGTGCCCCTTTCCTCCACGCAGGTGTCAGGAGGCGCGACCCTGAGGCCTGGCCCGACCACAGCCTGCGAGCTGCCGTGCTGTGCAGTCTCGGCCTGGCTGCTTCTGGGAGTCACTTCCAGTTTGGTCCGGCAGGTGAGTACAAGGTCCACCTGCTCCACTGCCGTCTGGGAAAGCTCTGTATGTTCTTTACACATGTAAGTAGCTAATATAATCTGTACTGCGTATTACAAGTTTAAATTGCACTTTAACCTTCCAATTCACACTTTTTGTTGGACCCCGAAACACTGAGACCACGGCTCCCTTGCCAGCAGCTGCAATATTAAGCCTTGTCAGTAGAGGGCACTGGAGGGCCTCCCCCAGGGTCAGGAGGAGGCCAGCATCTCCTCTGGGACCCCATGCTTCCCCTCTTACTCGGTGGCACGTGGCTGCTGGACACTTTCAGCAGCATCCCCAAGGATGGCTTCCCAGCGAGTCTCACCATTACCCCAAGTGTGGCCTTCTGGTGAGTCTCCCTGGGATTCTAGTGGGTTGTTTGCTGCCTGCCAGCCCTAGCCTGTGACCCCCTTGTGGAACTGCTCTGCTCTCCAGGGGCCACAGCAATAGCCCCTGTACCAAGGGCGTCACGACATGAGCAGAGTCAGGCAGAGGTGGGGGGGCCCTGGGCACCCCGCCTTGCTCCTGGAGGTAGTGGCTGCCCCCCGTATCTGCTGCTCCTCCTGACGGGACACAGAGGCCAGGAGATCAGTGAGGGGCACCCAGGGAAACGAGTGCGTGGGGAGGCCCCTGGCTGCGCTCTGGGTGAACAGAGCGTTGTCTAGAGCACATTGTCAACAGTGCAAATGTTGCAGGGAAGCACGGACAAGGGTAAAATATCAAAAGTGGCTGATGAACAGGGCGGTTTTCTCCTTAACTTTCTAAATGTTCTACCAAATCAAGCCACTTCTACAAAAAATAAAATATGGGGAACCTGAAGTACCTAAAACAACAGCACAAACCCACGTGCAAACCTTGAGGAAGGCTCAGGATATACCAAGTCTCACAGAAGTGCTATTTTATATCATTAAAAGCCTGTAAGAAGGTTTTTACGCATTTGTTAACTTGAGGGTCTTTCAGGAGTGCGTTACTTTATAATCTTTAAATTGAACATATATATTTGTTACTGTTTATGCAGCATGTTTCACAATTTAAAAAATTATGTTTAGAACAATAGAAATAATAGAAGCCTGAGGAAAATGGCATGTTCACAAATGAGAAAGAGAAAACTCAGTTCACCCTATTTCGTAACCTCCATCTAGAACAGCCTTTGAACCAGAGGAGGCAGAGAGTGGAATAAGCAGGCAGGGAGCTTCTTGTTAGGACGAGGTGGGTCAGCCCCGAGGGCCGGTGCCCTCCCAGCTAACACACCTGGCAGGCGGCCTGCAGCCAGTGCGTCCCCAGGCAGGTGGCCGTTCACGCCGTTGGCGGAAGGGTTGTTCATCTGGCCTAATAACCCACTTCTCATCTCCAGGTCAGTCGGGTAGGGTCTCCGTGGGTCCCCTAAAAAATACCCGAAAACAGAGGACTTCTAGTTTCATCACACGTGACTAAGCATCCATGCCCCCCCCCCCCCAGAAGTACTGGTTTTCCTTGGTTCACTTTGAAAAACTCAAGCTGTATTTTCAATTTTGGAATACAAAGGTCATCTTATCAACTGCTAAGTGAGGATATGATTGATTGATTTTAGGGAGGGAGGGAGGAAAGGTGGGAGGGGGAGAAACAGCAACGTGAGAAGTGTTCATCAGCTGCCTCTCGCACCCGCCCCAGCTGGGATTCCAACTGCCACCTCCTGGTGTAGGGACGGCGCCCCAGCGGAGCACCAGGAGCCAGTGATCGTTACTTCCGATCACAAAAGCATGCTAAACAGCAGTTTTGGACTGATAAAATCTTGGCCAGATTTGGACCAATTGGGTAATATGTCTCACAAACTTCCTGTTACACCCCTAACGGTGTAGTTACCCTTAGTTTTGTACTACGGCAGAAGCACCGAGCACCACCGGGAGTTGCTGAGGCTGAGACAGCTGTCCCCGCAAATGGTCCGTCTGCTGTCTGGTGGCTGAGCCGTGGCCGAGGTCCCTCTGCCATCGGTCTGCCTCTGGCTCTTCCTGGCTCCGCATGTGTGCCTCGGGAGCCCAGGGCTTCACCTTTGCCACCAGGGGTCGGGGCTGCCTGTGCCCCGGGCTGGGACTTTTGTGGAAACCTTACTGGCTCCAGAAGTTGGCGTCTAGCCAGCTGGAGTTTTAACTTGTGTATAAATCTATAGCTTTAGAATCATCATATATTGTACTTCTAAAAATTATTATTTTAAAAAAGAAGCCAAATGCAGTCCACAGCAACAGTCACACTGTAGAAAACGAAACTGATCAAACCCATGACCTATATTCTTATGATTTTAAAGATATGAAAAGATAGAGATTTACACACAATCTATGTTTAAATGCATTCCACATTTCACTCTTTTCTCCTGTTTTTGCACACAGTCACCTAAGAACCCTCAGAGCTGCATCAATCAGTAGGGAGAGGGGCGTCCTTACCGGGAACCCAGGTCAGCGGGGCGCACACGGCATTGCTCGCGCTGATCCTGTGCGCGTACTTAATGATTTCTTCCGAGGAGATGGCGCCTGCGGGAGTTGGGAGTCAAGTACACACGGGTTTAAACATACTCGAGTCTGCCACATACGGTACTTATGTACATCTGAAGATAAGATGATCTGCGTGTACATCGTAAACTTCAATCATATGTACATTCCCAAACTAAAGAGTGAGATGTTTGGCTGCCGTGACCAAAGCCAAACTCTGGGACACCACGTGACAGCACCCAGGGACCTCAGTGCCTAACCTTCCCCTGACACTTCGGCTCTGGAGGCAGCAGCCGGCACACACGGGGAGCGGGGTGCCCACCTGCAGCCCACCAGGGCAGCGGCGCACACTGCCACTCGGCAGTTGACTGGAGGAGAAAGACATTCGCTACATCCTCACGGACTGGGAAGAGTGAGCTGTGGAATAGTATGGATAGCCCAACCTGACTTTTTAGAGTATGAGTACACCTTTGTATTCATACTGTTCTTGCTACATGTTTTTATAGATCTAAGAACAGTCCAGAAGGACATGTACCAAGTGTCACCAGTGGTTTTCTGAAACGAGAAGAGCAAAGTCAGACAAGGAGACCACCAAGTGCAGGCTGCTGGGGGGAAGTGAGCAGACCTCTCACTGCCACTTGGACCCTGGCAGGCACGCGAAGGGCCCCCGCGGGACAGAGAGCAGCATCAGGAGGGCACGCGCCCCAAAGCCGTGGTTCCGACTCCGTGAGGTTCTCAGCCCCACTGAGGTGGACCCACGGGTGTTCGCCCATCTCTGTCCTGTCTCTCAAACCCAGTGCAACTCCCGCTTGCTTTCGGCCTGCCGCTCTCTCACCCCAGCGATTCTGCAGACCCCTGTCCCTACCACACATCCGGGCCACAGCCACAACCGGCCTCACCTAACTGCTGCCTATCACCTGAAAAAGGATGTGGTATGCAGGCAGAGCGCCGGGAGACAGCAGACCCTCAACAGTGAAAACTTATCAAACCTTCGGACAGCAGCAGACGATCGCCAATAACATTATCATCAGTTTGAGACTAAAAGTTGAATTTTTTCAGGTCATTCAGTGTACTAACCTTTTCTTGCCTTTTCTATTGATTTCAGTTTTTCTTTTGCTTGGTATACCGCTGTTGCCTAAAGAACATTAAAGAGAAATACAGTTTATTCTTAACTACACCAAGCACAGTTTTTTCTTTAATTCACAACACCATTCATCCTGTAGGACCACTATCCAGTTTGGAAACCCCCACAGCTCGCAGGTAGCACTCCAGGACTGCACTCCGTGTCACTGCCATCACCCTTACACTTCACGAAAGGAACACATTCCCGAGTGAGTCTTCATTCACAAATTAGCTGTTGGAAACAATGTATAGATTGGACTATTCACTAACATTTTTTTTATGTCTTCTATCACAGAGAAGAGATACAGACTACAATCTACTACCCTTTCACCTAGTTCGAGGATAAAATACCTCAACATCCTTGTCATTTACAAGGTCTGTCCTGGGGTCGACAGTCTTACTCGCTTATACACCACCATGCCCAAGCTTACTGCCTGCTGTCGACCGCCCCCGGTTCCCACAAAGGTACACACACGATGGGTAAATGGGGGAGCCTCGCACAAGCATCCTCAACCAAACCCAGGAGTTAAGAGTACAGCACTGGAGAGATTTAGGGTTAAGTGCCATCTCTACTTTTTACCCTCCTTGAGCAAGGAAGTCATTTATAATCTCAGTTTCTTCATCTTTAAAACGAGGAAAGGGCGCTGGCACCCAGGATCGCCGTGAAGGCCGAGATAACGCACACGGCGAGTGGAGCACAGGCCCGGCGGGCGCCCAAGTGCCCGCTGCCTGCGGCTGCCGTGGCGTCTGCAGAGGAAGCCAGGGCTCCCTGTCTCTAGCTCAGGGATTACAGGTTTGAAAACTTCACCTAAAGAATACAATCAGAAATGCACAGGGAATAAAGCTTTTCCGAAAGGGTATTCACCAAAGCATTATCGTATCAGAAAGTTAGAAAATGAAACAAGGAGGCTATAATTATGGGAAAATGCGTAAATGTTAATAAAGAGTAACAGAAAGTCCGTCAGCACCCTGCTTATTACGACACGGTGAGAAACCCGCCCCTGGGACTGCGGCTCTGCACCGAACTGTGAACAGTGGCTGTCCCTGAGCAGTGGGACTAAAGGCCATTTCTTTCTCTTCTACTTTTTTGCATTTTCTGAGTATCTTTTGATAAGCAAGTATTACTTTCCTAATGAAAACTAGATTTGACTATGTATTTTAAAGAATTATTTACTTGGGGTTGTTTCTCTAAAGAAGTGGTTCATTCACCCCGAACCTCTCAGGCTCCTGGGTGTCGGAGCCCCTTCGGACACATTTTGAAGAGCCTTACCAGGCTGGGGGTGCCGCTACGCCTTGTCCGCGTGCGACTCAAACTCCGCCGTGTCTGCAGTGCCGCACAGCAATTACAGCAGTTTGTACTTAGTGAAATAACTGGGCAACTGACAGCAGATAAACTTCGAAACAAGAGCCACGAAGAAGAAAAGGGAAACTAGAGCCCTTGACATGTACCCTAACCCCACCTAGTTTAGGATGGAAACTAAATAATGTTACTTTCATTTATAAAGTTGGTACATATTTTGAAATATTTTTATAGCAAAAGTAAAGATTTAGAGTATTAACAACTACTCCTTGATTCAGGACATGAGTAAAATAAAGCTCCCTATTTCTATAATTCAATACTATGTGATCTTTAAATAATAAAAATGTCGTTCAACCACAACGTGATTGTCTGAAACAGGGAGTGAAGAAGAAAATGACAATGGCCGTTCATTAAACCAAAATGACGAGGTGTCACTTTCAGACTTGGAAAATCAAATTTCTACTACTTCAAAATACTAATAATAGATTTATTTCTCAAAAATACATTCAATAGCCCTGACTGGTGTGACTCAGCGGGCTGGGTGTCATCCTGCAAAGTTAAAGGTCCCTGGTTCAATTCCTGGCCAGGGCACATGCCTGGGTTGCAGGTTTGGTCTGCTGGTTGGGGTGCATAATAAGAGGCAACTGGCTGATGTTTCTCTCCCTTTCTTTTCCCCCCTTCCTCCCTCCCTCTCTAAAAATAAATGAACTAAAGTCTTTATAAAAATAGACTAAATAAACAGTATCCTTGTTAAATAACCCGACTGCCAACTTACGAGTATCTGTTCAGCTTCCTTCAGCTGTTTTTGTAGTTGCTGAATATCACTGTCTCTCTTCTCAACTTCTTTTTCTAAAACCTGCATCTCGTGGTGGACCTTCCCCTGACTAAACGCCAGTTTCATCAGTTCCTGGAACTCCCCGTCCCTGCGAATCAGCAGCTCCAGCACCTGGGAAACCCAGCCGATTAAAGGAGACGACAGGATGACAGAGCCACATTCCAATGAAACAAAGATTCCACCTGTTAACTTGGGGGATATAAAATTTTAACACCTCCAGATATTTTTAATCCTTATTAAAAATAAAAATAGCTTATTTATAATTACTCTGGAAAACAGATTTTCTTCTTTTTGTAATTATACTCTATTCTTTCATAACCAGCAATATGACCAAATGAATCAGCTTATTCATCTCCCAGGGAAGAAAAAGTTAAAGTTTATCCTTGAAAACACCATGCAGTGGAGGTTCCCCAAACTCTGGTACTTGAGGTGACGTTCACTGGCACCAAGAACTTAAAAAAATCTCTCGTTATTACATATTTGTGCTAATATTAGAAAAATACAACTGTCACATAGAACCCGTGACAATACCTAGTCCTCTCTAAGAGGACAAGAGTGATTTCAAAACACAGTAAGTCAATTTTGGCAACAGCTATGAAGGTTAAGCAGCAGAAAGGTCCGGTTTGAATCTCCAGGCTTTCGTGGATTGGCAGGAAGGTCACCTGACCCTCGGAGTCTGTTTTCTCACCGGGAAGAGGGCGGAACAGCGGCACCTGGGCCCTCAGGGTTGGCTCGAGGACTCACGATGTCACACGTGCTAAGCACCCACAGGAAAGCTCCGTGGAGGGTAGGCATCACCCTCGCCACCACAGGAGGTGCCATCTGATCTAAACACCCCTATTTTACTGCGTAATAGGAAATCCTGTATCTCCAAGGAAATTGCTATAAAAATCCAAAATCAATTTTAAAAATGTTACTATAAATTTGTTAAAGATTGGGACATACAGATGCATTCTCAAGCTCCTTCTGATATTCAGTCCCTCTCATTTCTGTAAGCTACACAACAGGCTGA
The DNA here is from genome assembly GCF_014824575.4 of Sturnira hondurensis. NCBI lineage: Eukaryota > Metazoa > Chordata > Mammalia > Chiroptera > Phyllostomidae > Sturnira > Sturnira hondurensis. Next base: position 14,165,085 of record NW_028082350.1, on the reverse strand, counting down.
GTCACACCCTGAACCGAGAACTTGTATTACTCAACTCCAGGAGCATGTTCTGTAAGCAGCGTACTCCACCTAACAGGCCTATAATCCAGTCTTCTCAAGTCACAGGAGAACGCTAGGTTTCCATCTCCGTAAAAGCTTTATTTAAAAGAAATCACACACCAAAGTGAGCAGTACACATTACTTCCATGACAACTTGCAAGAAGTTTACACAGTTTGACCTATTTTTATATACTACCAGACAGTAGGAAAAATTCTCTTTAGATTTTATTGTTGAGTAGAGAACATAATTCAACTAAAGTCAGAAGAGCTGGATTCCAGTTCCGCCTGTCCATGAACTTTCAGCTCATTCCTTCACCCTGAAGCAACCTCACAGGAGGTTACGTGGAAGACCACTAAGGTCCCGTCTAACTTTAGAAGTCCACATGTATGAAATATAAAGATAATAGGGCGGTCAGACAGTTTTCACATGGGCACACCCCTCAGATACTTAAGAGTCTGAATGAACACTGTACAAGAGTTCACAGTACTATGTGCAGAATACGACTCTCAGAATTGCCTGTCCTCACACGGTGCGAGGAAGGCGAGTGCGGGCTGTGCAGGTCTCGGTTGAGCCCTGAGCAGCCTGGGTGCCTGGCTCACAGCCGGCGCTCACTGAGTGCCTGGGAACCAAGTCAAAACTCACATTTCACTTTTTGCTCATTTTGTGTAAATTCATGATTAATCACAGGTGTTATTTATTAATAAAGCATCTGAAATTGAGATTCTATTAACACATTTGTCTAAGTTCTTTCTTAGAGAACCTGCCCTAATATCCCCCCCCCCCGTTTTCAATCTGTACCCTCATCTGGTCCCCCCTCCTGTTGGGAAAATCAGTCCTAGAAGGAGAGGAGTCCGGGCGCCTCTGTGCAGAGTGCATCAGGTTGCTCCGCCGTGGACATATATCACGGGTACCAGGTAGGGAGAAGGGCTTTATCAGACACTGTCTTCTGGACGACATCTTTAAAAAGGTTAATCCTTCCTATTTTCTCTTAAAAAGCTTTTTAAAAAATGGTGGCAACCCCCCCCCAACATACTATAAAATTTAGCCTCTATGAAACGTTTTGAACCAGGACAGATTTTTCCAGATGGCGGCAGAGTAGGGGTGCATCTCGCACTCACCTTTTTCCAGGACCCAACTGGAAATACAACTAAACCAGCAAACAATCACCCTGAATAACCAACTGAAGACCAGCTGAGTAGTTACGTCTGTGCCGCACTAAGACTACCAGCACAGTAGCTCGCAGGCCACCGTCAGGGTCAGGCCTCCCGGGCAGCCAGCCTGAGGGTCGGGCCTGTGCATGGACAGGCCCACAGCAATCCAGACTCGCTCACGCCAGGAGGACTCACATCAGCCACACATGGGACAGTCTGAGAGCAGCCGGCTCAGGAGATGAAGGAGACTACACCACTGGGTGCCCCGGGCACCTACCACGTAAGACCATCCCACCAAGACTGGGAGTCAGAGCAGATCTGATACACAGAAACAAGTCTGAACAGCCCAAGTGGGGAGACAAAGAAGCAGGCCCCGAAGGAAAGGACAGGAGGAATCTGCAGGAAAAGAGCTACATAAAGTGGAGGCAGGCAACCTACCAAACACAGTTCAAAGTAACGGTTCCCAGGCTGTTCAAGGAACTTAGAACTACAACAGCATGAGGAAGGACACAGAAACCAAGAAAAAGGACCGGAAGGAAACTAAGAATACCACGTCCGACATGGAAAATACACCGGAAGGAATAAAAAGTAGGTTGGATGAAGCACAGGATCAAATCAGCAATTTGGAAGTTAGGAAAAAACACCCAATGGAGCAGCAAGAGGAAAAAAGAATTAAAAAGAATGAGGCCTGTTTAAGGAAACTAGAGGGGGTGGGGTGGGGGGCAACCTGAAGCCTACCAACATCAGCATCACAGAAGTACAAGGGGAGAAAAGGGAGAACAAGCAAGGGATTGAGAACCTACTGAAGAAATAATGACCCCAAACATCTCCAACCTGCTGAAGGAAAAAGACATGCAAGTCCAGGAAGCACAGAGGGTCCAAAACAAGATAAACCCAAAGATGCCCACTCCAAGACACATCATAAGTAAAATGCCAAAGGTTAAAGACAAAGAGAAAATCTTAAAAGCAGGTAATTACCTACAAGGGAGTTCCCATAAGACTGTCAGCCGGTCTCTCAACAGAAACATTTCAGGCCACAAAGGATTGGCATGAAACCATCTTCTCTGACCACAATGTTATGAAACTAAAAAACATACTAAGTCATGGAGGCTAAACGACAAGTTACTAAACAACGAATGAGCTAACAACGAGAAGAAATCAAATGTTACCTTGAAACAAATAAAATGAGAACACAAGAACCGAAGACCTATGACACAGCGAAAGCAATCCTAGGAGGGAAATTCACAGCATTACAGGCCTACCTCAAAAAACAAGAAAAATCTCAGAACCATCTAACTTTACACTTAAGGGAACTAGAAAACAACAACAAAGCTTGACGTGCACAGAAGGAAATAATAAAGATCAAAACAGAATTAAATGATATAGGGTCTAAAAAAAAATAACACAAAAGATTAGTGAAACCAAGAGCTGGTTCTTTGAAAAGATAAACAAGACCAACAAACCTTTAACCAGACTCACCAAGTAAAAAAGAGGAAGGACCCAAATAAATACAATAGAAATTTAAAGAGAAGTAACAACTGACACCAAAGAAATACAAAGATTGCAAGAAAATATTATGAACAACTACATGCCAACAAATTGGACAACCTGGAAGAAATACATAAACCCCTAGAAACATACAATCTTCCAAAACTGATGAGTGGATAAAAAAGCTGTGGTCCATTTACACAATGGAATACTACACAGCTGTAAAAAGAAGGAGCTCTTAACTTTTGCACCAGGATGGGTGGACCCAGAGAGCATTATGCTGAGTGAAATAAGCCAGTCTGAGAAAGACAAGTACCATGACCTCACTCATTCGTGGAATCTAACGAACAAGATAAACTGACGAACGAAACAGAAACAGAAGCGTGTACACATGGAGCAGACTGACAGCTGTGAGAGTGGAGGGGAAGGGCGGGGCCTGGCTGACATGAGGGGGAGGGATTAGCCAAAGACACACATGCATGACACACAGACACACAGACACAGCCGACGGGGTGGGGTGGCCAGGGGGAAGGGGAGTCGGGGCTGGTGGAGGTGGGCAAAGGCGGGGATGGGGACATCTGTCATAGTGTCAACAGTAAAAATAAAGGAAAGAAAAGTTTTAAACCAAAAAACCCGTGTTCACTGAAGAAAATTAGGAAGCACAGAAAAGCATAAAGAAAAGGAAATTAACCAGTAAACTCAGCATCCACAAAACCAGTAACCTTCACTAACACTCGTGGGCTCTTTCACTTCCATTCTCCGACAGACTGCCTTGGGGAAAGCAAGCCCACAATGCAGGGTTGACCCTCTGGGTCCCAGAACCCGTTTTCCTCTCCATCTAACAATGCTTTATCGGTTGATTCAAAAGATAAAAATGAACAAGTGTGTATCGGAACTAGAACTGTAACAGAAACAACACCACGAAAGCCCTGACAACTGTTTTCTGGAGCACAATCTCCCTACAGAAATGACACAGGTATCAGTTTAAAAGTTTCGATGAGTAACTTAAAAAAATCCAATTTTACTGTCCTCACACTAAGTAAACAGGAAACTTGCAGAAATTATGGTTTGATTTGGTACTGTTTTGGATTAAAAAGGAAGTCACTTACCTGGTTTTCCTCTCCAGCCTGTAACAACTTTTGGTTTCTTGAAATTGCCAGCATTTCTATAAGTTCCCTTAAAAAAAGAGAAAAGTTAGAAAACAAAACAAAACCCCCCAAAACCTTTGCAAAGTAAATACATGAGGCCCCTCGGCTTACCTCCACCAGGCTTACCTCCACCAGCCCCGCTGCCTTCACAGCATCCACAGTGCCCAGCGCATGGCCAGCCCCGCTGGCCCCCTGCCCCCCCACGGCTCCTCCACCCGAGTGCGGATCTCAGCCCTCACCAGCTGCACCGCACTCTCGCTAGCTGTGTCATCAGCCTTACTTATGAAAGTTTTACTTGATACAGTAATTGTATAAATCGATATCCAACACATACGTAAATAGCAATGAAAGCTGTGAATGGACAAGTTGTTTCTGTAAAAGCCACAGCCACACGCTTGAATGGTGAGAGCCGGGGGAAGTCAGAAAGCTCAGCAAGATCTGCCCGAAGACACCGGCAGAGGGCGTCTCACTTCACATTAAAGAAACCAGGCTAGAATTGGCAGCCAAGCATCAGGGGTGGTTTCTGCACGGAAAACTCCTACATTAGGGCAGTCTGCAGGCCAAACCTTTGGCTGTGTGGGAACACACCCCCACCGAGCCACCTGGCTAGGGAATGACTGAAGTTTTTACATGAACCAAACAGGTACCAGACAAAAGGGATTCTTACATACTGTAGTAAAATCCTGTCTGGAAAGCTCACTGGCATCTAGAGATGCCAATCCTTTAAGAAAACTAGTGTACAGAGCAGAAAAGGGTAACTGGAAGGTAATATTTACATCTTAGTTCCAAACTTGCTGAGAGATGAGATTTTTCAGAGATTGTGCAGGACCGAACAGCTTCCCAATTGCTACCTGACGCTGCCACTCAGCCCTATTTAACTTGCGCTGAGTGTCCACAGCATCATTTCTTGGTGTGCCGACCTAGTAATCGGCAAGTCATGCTCGCTGTGACAAGGACTAAGTCACAGCGGATACAATGCTGACTGGTCGTACAACATACAAAGTTTGTCCCAAAGCTGTCAGCGAATGCTGGCTGCAGAAAAGGCGACAGCTGAATAGGATGAATGAAGGACTGATCAAGCTGTAGGTGGAGGGCAAGGCCCGACTAGAGGTCCGGAGCCTGGGGGAGGCGGCATCGAGGGGCGTGGGGTAGAGGGAGGCGGTGGCCACAGCGAAGGGCTTCATCTATCGCACGCTAAGCTGAAGAACATGGACTTGAGCTCACGGGCAATGGGACCCTGACAGATACTTCAAAGCAGAAGTGATATGAGATGTCCTTTAAAAAAACAGCTCTCTGCCCTTGGACAAAACAGAGTGAAGATGCATGAAGGCAACTAAAGCTGTTGGGATGCTACACTAAGTAAGATCTATGATGGGGCCCCCGGTCAGAGCACAGGCAAGAATCAACCAATGACTGCATGGATGGGCAGAACAACAAATTCATGTTTTTCTCTCTAAATAAATATATAGATAGATAGATAAAGACTTTTGATGGCGATGTAAAATTGTGGGGATGAGAACAAGAAGTTAAATCTGAGCAAAACCATTTTAACATCCGAGTGAACGTGAGGACATTAAGGGGGCTACCACCGTCCAGACCCTCCCGAAAGCGGAGGGATTAAGGAGGACGCGGGATCTCATCCGACGCCTCTGATGCGCACTAGGCGTCCCGAACCGGCACCGGCCCGTATCCTGCGTACTCGGCTCTCCGGCTACACGCCGCCCAGGGCATCAATCCGGCCAACGCGTTCGTCCCACGCGGCCAGTGCTTACCCCCGGACGCCGGCCCTGATGACGCCGGAGGACCGGGAGCGCGTCCCAGGGCTCCCGGGGCCGGTAAACTCGGCTGCTGCGTCCCTGTTTACCCGTCCGTCCCCCCCGTTGGCAGCGAGGAGGCAACTCCTCGTTGACCCCGAGTCGCCCGGTCGCTCCATTCTCCCGTCGCCGTCGAAGGGACTCGCTCCGGCTCTGACAGTCTTGGGGTGCCAGGGTCACCGTCATCATTAACAGTCCTCTAACGGGGGGAATGCCGCCTCGGAGCCCTGGAGGACGACGGACGCTACGGCCACGACCGCCGCGCGCCGTCTCGGGGAGCGCGCGCCGGGGTCCCTCTTCGGCCGAGACCCCGAACCCAGCGGTAGTGCCCTCGGCCGGCCGGTCCGGAGTCAGTCCTCCGACCCAGCCCGGCCCGACCCCCAGGCCTCCGGCCTTACCTCGACAAGACCTCCAGGTCCTCCAACGCAGACAGCAGCCGCTCGCGCGTGCTGTTCCCGCACGCCGCCCCCGAGCTGCCGGCCGGCCTCTCTTTCTCCTTCTCGCCCAGCGAGGCAGCCGCCATGTTTCCCACCAGCCCGCCGCAGCTTCTGCGCGCCTGCGCGCTAGCGCGGAGCGGGGCAGGCTCTGGGGGCGAAGGGCAGGGCCACCGAGGAGGGGCGGTGAGGTCCGCCCAGAGCGCCCCCTGTGGATCTGGAGGTGCACTGCGGACCTCCAGATGGCATGCGGACGCCGGCGCCGTCTGTTGGGCCGGAAGGGCTTCAAGCCCCAGAACCAGCAGGTGCCACGAGGTCAAATTCAGGGCAAACTTTTGTTCTGCGATCTGGAATGGAAGGCTTCTGCTCAACGCATTTTTAGCATTGGAAGGAAGTATGTGATGTCCTCTTGTGACACCTTCTTCGTGAGATGGACTGTGTCTCCACAGTGTGAACCTCTATTTAAGTCTGCATTTCCCTAACACTATTCCGGATCAGCTGTTTGGCCTCTCAGGAGGGTGTACGCACCTTGGCACGGGAAGGAGAAACAATCCTTGTTTCTCCTTCAGTTTTTCTTTATGGTGGAAAGATACTCATAACAAAGTTTACGGTGTTAACCATGTTTAAGTGTAAAATTCAGTAGTAGTAAGTACTGAATACATTCTTTCTCGTTGTGCTATCATCCACCACCCAGCTCCAGAACCCCTTTCATTCCGTGACGCTGAAACTCCCTACCTATCACACAACAACGCCCCGTTCCCCTTCCCCACGGCCCTCGGAAATCACCACTGTACTGTCTGTCTCGGAATCTGGCTCCTCTAGGTACCTCATATAAAAGGAATGAATCATACAGTCTTTGTTCTTTCTCAACTTGCATGCTTCACTTAGCATAGTGTCCTTAAGGCTCACCCGCACCGTAGCACGTGTCAGAACTGCCTTCCTTTTTAAGACCGAGTAATGTTCCACCGTATGTGTGGACCACATTCGCTTACCCTTTCAATGGCTTACCCTGCTGATGGCTGCTTGGGCGGCTTCTGCACTTTTATCGCCATCTTCACAATCATGCACGTCCCAACAAAACGCGCTGCTCGTTGTTCAAGACGACTGTTGCACTGAGCGAATCAATGTAGTGTGGAGAGGGAGTTAATGAAAATAGGTAAAGTAGTCGTTGTAGCACATATTCAAAATCAGACTTGGGTGTCAAGGCCGAAGTGATACCTTAGTCCACTTTTCTGGGGGAAAACAATGTGGAAGTGGATCTTATCAAGAAACCCAAAGTTATAATGGCATGGGGGATGGGAAGTTCTGTATCGGACCAAGCTGCGTTATGAAAGATGTGATGGACAGATGTCCACCACAGACCTCATCTGGGAGTGAGCAGGAGTACCTATGCCCCTCATTCCAGCATCCTGTCCCCTGGTTGAAAATTCCCTCAGGCCTCATGCTGAAAAATTCATTCATACCAACTGCTGTCTAACCCAGAAGACTGATTATTCTCTTATGATAAGCATGATTTCACTCAGGGAGAAACCTACACAGAAAGCCAAATGATCACCAGAATGTCCCTTGATAAACTTGGATAGGACAAATGAAGGCAGATAAAAAATGAACTAATGCAGTTTTCAGGATTTGCACCTCCATAGTGTAGGGATGTTCGTGTTGAAGAGATTAGAATATTCATGCTCATAAGCCAGGGCGCCTTGTCCCCTAGACGATGCAAGAGACTAAGGGACGCCGTTTGTTTTCCCACCGTCTCCCACTTCCATGCCTCACACCTTCCGAGTACAGTCAGTCCCGGGCAACAGAATAAATTAGATCTAAGCTTCCTTAATGACAAATATATCCTGAGTATGTCTCCCATTAGCTCTAGTCAGTATCTTATCATAGGCTCCCACGGGGCTAAACTCCCATAGTCTCCGAGGGGTTTGTTTCCGTAACTGTCACAGGTCCGTCTTGGACCATGAGTCTGCGGGTGTGGGGAGTGAGGGGGCTCATCTTAGCGTAGCCTCACCATTAAAATTCTGGGAGGATTCTAATCAGCTCAAAGTGCCTAATTATGGGTTCTACTCTGCGTGCACTGGGGGTTGATATGTGACACTATGGGTGTGTTTTGAATTCCAGACCTCCCCAAATTTATGGCAAACTCTTACAGACATTGAACAGCTTATGAACTGTAACAGGATGTCCTACAGACACACTCTTCTGACAACTGTGCAGATCCATATATAATGAATAAATATTATTTATAATATAATAATCAACTGTGAATATTGTATATTTTAGAGTTATAGTAGTAACTGAATTCATGTAAGTTTAAGTGTAAAGATTCAGAAGGACGAGTACCACCTTCTTGTGAAATTGTATGCACTTAACCTGCTGGGCACTGTTCCAAGCATTTTAGAAAATGAACTCATTTAACTCCCCTAACAGTGTCAAAGCTACTAAGTTCTGTTATGATCTCTACAAGATAGATAATGAAGCCGGGGGGCAGGCGGGTCAGGAGGCCTGAGGTCCTACAGCCAGGAAGTGGCAAAGTCAGGATCGGAACCCAGGGCCCAGCTCCAAGGTCTGTGCTCTCAGCTTCCGTCCATCCTGCCTCCCTTTGAAAGAAAGGGGGTGTCTTCATGGACTGAGACCAGGCTGGGGACCGCTGGTCTGAAATGTAAGCACCGTCAAATGCACAGCTGAGAGTCCCGAGTGAGAGGCAGCTGCAGACGTTTGGTGTGGAGGTGTGAGCGCAGCAAGAACTATCAGGCCCGTCCCGAAGAGCTAGCTGCATAGACTGTGTGTCTTGTTTTCTCATCTGTAAATTTTGTGAATCTTATTTTTCAATTGCAAGTGATATTCAGTATTGTTTGATGTCAGTTTCAGGTGTGCAGTGTAGTGGTTAGACAGTCGTATAATTTACAAAGTGGTCCCCTGAAGATCTGGGACCCCGGCACCGTGCGGAGCTGCTACGGCAGCCCTGGCTGTGTTCCCTGGGCTGGACCGTGAGTCCTTGTGACTGTTTTGTAACCATCGCTTTGCTCTGTGTGCCATTTTCAGGTACTTGTGTTGTCACCCAAATAGCACTCAAAAGCTAACAAAAACAAAAACAAACGTTCTCAGTCACACCCTCCCAGCCTGTCACAGCATCTCTCTGGCAGCAGCCGCTCTCAGCGTCATAAACGCTTCCTTCTATGCTCTGCTCCCAAATTTTAACAGTGATGTGCGTATATTCGACACATCTACTCAACTCTTACAAATTCGCTTCCGTCCCCCTGTGGTGGATTCGCTTTCAGAAGCCACGCTGGTAGATCGCTCCCTATTTCATTGATGCATTTATTTAGTTTTGAAAGTAAGTCGGTGCAGTTAAATTGTTGAGTCTCACCTACTGATACAGGCAATCAGGTCTAAATGTGGGGTACACCTACGAAAACAGAAGAGAAGGCAAAGGTTGATGATCGGGGGTAATCATAACCCGGTTTCTGCGTCTGCAAGACCACCAGCGAAGAAGCCTTCAAGTTCCTTTTGCTAGAATGGCAGCGAGCAGTGACAGCCCGGCAAGATCAGGCGCGTTCAGGGTGGTGTGGCCGCAGACAGCAGCGACAACCCGACAGACGCTGTTCAGCTGCAGTTCCGGTGTCCGTGGCCTCGAAGGCCAGGGCAGAAGCAGGAATTACTGGAGCTTCCTGCCTGTGATTTTCATGGCACCACCAGTAAACTCCGGCCCCTCGTCTTGCGACTTCACTCTCTCCAGGTCCACCCCGAACGCTGCTGCCGTCTCCATGAACAGTGGTGTCACCCACTTGAACTGCCTCACTTTCTACGGTCCGCGTTCCACCCTGTGCGTTAGCCAAGTGGTGTGTCTGTCTCCCCTGACTTATTACTGGCAGGAGGAACTTAAACCATGTTACGGTCTACTCCACAAGAGCTTTTGCCCATCAGAGATGTTCACACATGGCAGGTCCTCAGATACCAGTGTTCAACGTCATTGTGTAATATTGTCCATTAAAAACCAACTAATCCTGAGCAGGGCTGCTTTCTGCGGGGAGGTTGCACGGTCTCCTGACAGCGTGGGAGAACTCTTCCTTCCCCCAATGGTGTGGTGAACTGAAGGTCTATGTGGTTTCAGCCTGACGGGGTGCGGGGGGTGGGTGTGCGAGCGCCCTGGGATGGAAGGACGTCCTGACTGGCCCGGGGTGGGGCCCCCTGCTCCCTGAGTGGCCTCAGAGGCTCAGTCCCCCCACGACCCTAAGCCGGAATGAGACGGCTGGAAAAATCGACCTTCCTTGATTGTCTTCACCTTCCTTTGAACGTATGTATAGGTCACATTTATTTCAATGCCCAGTATTAGAAGTGTTCTAGGTCATTATTCAGAAGTTTGTGATGTTTTAACTCTTGTTTATAAAAGGTAGCCTGTGGGGAAATTGATTTTGTTATACATCATTTCGCCTGAAGTCACAGTTTCCAAGAACCTGTTGACTGTGTGAAGTGAGGACTTGCTACACTTGTTCAGTGACTAAATAATTCTTGCATTTATTGTGATGAGTCCCACCTGCTTATTTCCAGCGCCACCGTGTGTCAGTAGCCCCTTGTCTTAGAGAGCCAATGACTCAATGTTGATTTCATAAAATTTCATTTGAAGCTCATTCCCAACTGGCTCCATGGATCAGGGTGGAGGGTGGGAAGGAATGTGGGAAAAGGCAGAAAGTGCAGGAATTTCGCATGGGGTGCCATGGGGTCTCGGAGCTCGGGGGACTTAAACGCCAGGGAGAGTGAGGGCAGTGAACGCAGCCATGCTGGGGACTGCTCATGGGCGGTGACTGTGCCATGCCTGGGACCGACAGTGCCATCTGTTCTGGCTTTGCTGCGCGGTGGGACTTCGCCCGCCCTCTCCAAATGGGCACACGTGTGCACACACGCGCACACAGCCTGCACCTCCACCGCAGCTGAAACAGAAGCACCATTGGCTGGCTTCCCATCTCAGGTTTTCCTCTCAGCAGGAAACATGGACGACTCAGGGGCCTGCATACCACCCCACCGGGGTCCTGCTCTGTCAGGGAGGACTGTGAGGTCCAAGAGACGGAGCAACCAGTCACCGCCACATGCAGAGCACTCGGCAGGGAAGATGAGTTACAATGACAGATGGCACCAGTCAAAAAAAAAAATAGCTCCATAGAAATAAGCGTGCTGGAAGGAGATCAGTGGAATCAGTGCAGAAGTCAGGCACAGGCAATGTAAAAAAGTAGCAGATGATAGAACCAATTTTTAAGGAATGCGGAGACCTATTTTGTTAAGTATACTTCTATACTTACCCACTGCTTAGCTAGAGCAATTTTCTCCTACCATCATCATCTTCATCAAATACAGACAAAGCAGAGTTCAGTGTTCCACAGACGTAGCTGTGTGGTGTTATAAAAAATCGTGCGCCCCCAACAGAAACAGAGAGGTGGAGTAACATGATTCACGAGCCACGGACTCGGCGCAAATCCAGGCAGAGGATGGTTGTCGTCCACTTACTGACATGTCCTGCCACCTCTTTTAGGCAAACCGGCTCACCGATGTGGCCGTTGGGACACTCAGGGGACCTGCGGAGCAGGGAGGCCCAGCTGAGGCCCACAGTGCCATCGGGTCATGGGAAGAGTTCCGTAACCAGCAAACCCTGGGGTGGTGTTTCCATCTCCTCTCGGACTTCACTACTTTTCTTCAAAAGAGGCCTTTCCAATGCATTAAAACTCATGCGCCCAAGTAAAATGTCATGGAGACAGGCTGGACACCCACATGTAAACAAGGCTCCTTGAACTTGGACTCCCACAAATAAGGGCACCCCTGGGAAGGTGTTTGATTAGTTGCGAGGAGACACAAGACCCCCAAGGGGAGTCAGGTTCAAGTCACCCTGATGTAATTACTAAAGCAGTTAATTAAATCATGAACAAAGGCGTTAAACACTTCAGCAAAGTCTCTTGCAAAACGCTCATGCGAAATGGTTTCCCAGGTGAAGGGGAGGTGGCTGTGCTGGTGGGGAGAGCAGTCACAGCATCTGCAGGTTTAATGAAATGTTTGCCTAACCTTCTAAAAAGACAGTGATACAGCGCTTCAGAGCACCTGGCAGCTTCGCCAGGCTGCAGTCATTCCGTAATGAGCCTGCTGGTAAATGTAATGGAAATGGCTTTAGCTCAGGAGCAGATGGCTCTTCGGCGTGACAAGGGGAATGACAATTTCTGTCATGTTTACTGCTTCGTAGGTAGGTCTCTGGTCTGAAGTTCCCTTCGGAGCACAGGCCTGATGAAATCAGCGGGTTTAACATCTGAAAGCAACTGCTTCTGAGTTTTGTTGACTTAAAAACATCTGACTCGTGAATTTGCAAGGATGGCTTTCATTTGTCTGAGTTCACGTCTCATTATTTTATGACAAGACTAGTCTTTCAGTTGTTAAGAGAAAAAAGTCTGAACACCTGCAGAAGAGAGAGGAAGACCAGGACAAAGACGGGGTGGGACCTTGCTCTGCAGCAGGGCAATGCTCCTCCTCGGCAGGAACTTTTTACTCCCTCTTACACCCTAAGGGTCCCCATGAGATTTGCAACCAGGGGAGCAGCAGGCAGCAGCAGCCTGCTCCAGGCTCACCCCCGGATTCTGTCTCCAAGGCCCCCTTTTCTCTGACTCCCCCATGAGCAGACAGCAGCCCCGCCTTGGTTCACTCCTTTCCTACCACGTTCCTAGGGAACCAAAGCTCTTTTACCCCAGGACTTCCCCTCGTCCCACTGGCCCAGCTTTAACAAATGTCCTCTCCAAACCACCCGCACTGCTGCTGTGAGCTCTTCCCCGCACAAAGCCGAGAACCGCCACTCCATAGTTCGGTCCGAGGCAGACCTGCTTTGGGCAGGTCCTCGTCCGACAACGATACATCCATCCACGTGAGGCTTCATCCGGTGCTGCAGCGCCGTCCCTTGATTTGGTTTCTGCAGTGCTGCCTTCCTCCTAGACCCACTTCCCTTGGGTTCCCACAACAGCGGCCAGCAGCCCCCTGAAGTACATGTGTCCACCTCCACGTCCAGCAGAGAGGGGCATCCTTGCATCTCCATTCCTGAAGTTAATTTTAGTTCTTCCCTTACTCTTTGCCTCCCTGCCCCCCACACCCCCAAACCCAGTCCTTGCTGTTTTATTTAGCTTGGGCCATGACCTTCAGCTCCGGACCCACCTAGAATGCAAGTCTTTGGGGAGGGGAAATTGAGGGTTGGGAAGGCAGTTTTGTGAACTTACCTAAGTCAGTTTGACTGTCTGACAAATGCTGTTCTCTTTGTTAAGTTTTGGAAGCCTCCGATGCTTGAAGTAGGAGGGGGGGCTGTGCATTCTGTCTCCCCAAAACATTGCTTCCATGCAAAATATTACAGTGAGAGCAGATCTCTAACAAAGTCCCACTTAACATGTATTTAGCAAGCAGACACAAAAAAATCTGTCACACTGCTGGGTCAGAGCTCAGGGATGTGCCAGTATTTGTCACACAGGCCAATGGCTTTCGCTCCTGGTCCACACTGCACCCCGGAAACACGGAGTTTGGGCTCTGCCCAGACCATTTAAACCAGAGTCTCTGCGGGGAGGGTGTCCAAACACCAGTACTTCTTCAAAAAGCCCCCAAGGTAACTCTGGGTATAGCCAGAGTTGGAAACCAGTACCCGGGGCACTTCCAACTAGTCCTTGCATAAAAACTCCAAGAATATTGTGATAAGAAGGTAGCCAGCCTGGAAAGTTTTTTTTCCTAAAGATCAAGGCAGTTCAGGATTCCAAGGGCAGTGAAGATTGCCACACAAGGGGCACTCCTGGGGCGCCAGCTCAGGCGATCCGGGAGACTGCCCCGCTGCGTCCCGCGGGGCACCTGCTCCATCAGGCCACCCCACCAAGACTGGGAGACGGGCAGATCTACCTAATACGTCGAAACAAACTCGGAGAAGCAGCCAAAATGGAGAGAAAAGAAACATGTGCCAGATGAAAGAACAGGAAAAAGAAAACTCCAGAAAAAGAACTAAATGAAATGATGGAGGCAAGCAATTTATTTGAAATAGAGCGGAAAAAATGGTTGTAAGGATGCTCAAGGGCCTTAGTGAGAACTTCAACAAAGAGATAGCAAACATAAAAAGAACTTAGAAACCATAAAAAGAACCAGTCAAAAATGAAGAATACAAAGCTGCAATACAGAACACACTAGAAAGAATAAACAGGAAGTTGAACGAAGTAGGGGATCAAATCATGGATTTAGAAGACAAAGTAGCAGAAGACACCTAATCAGAGCAGCATTGAAAAAGAAGAGAAGAAAAAATTTCCAAGGGACAAAAAAAAGAAGAAAATCTTACCTTTAGCGACAGCATGGGTGAACATAGAGGGCATTGGGCTGAGTGAAATAAGCCAATCAGAGAAAAACGAATAGCATATGATTTCACTTATACATGGAATCTAATGAACAAAATAAATGAAATAGAAACCAACTCATAGATATGGAGAACAGACAGTTCTCAGGGGGGACAGAGGCTAGGGAATGTGTGAAATAGGTCAAGGGATTAAGCTAAAAAAATCCCTCATGGACACAGAGAATAGTATGGTGGTCGTCCAGAGGAAAGGGCAGAAGGGGCAGGTGGAAGAGGGTAAATGACGGATAAATGACTGGTTTGATTCCCAGTCAGGACACATGCCTGGGTTGCGGGTCAGGTCCCTACCTGGGGGTGTGAGGAGGTAACCACACACTGACGTTTCTCTCCCTCTCTCTTCCTCCCTTCCCCTCTCTCTAAAAATAAAATTTTAAAATCTTTGAATTAAAAACATAAAGTAAATTAAAAGTGCCAGAAGCAAGCATGCTATTTGGATATTCAAGTTATATTGATATATATATATATAGAGAGAGAGAGAGAATAGAAAATAGAGTTACATGTATGAACAGCCAGAATGCTCAGTTTCCAAACACGAAAAGCTGATCATTTTGAAACTCACTGTGTCTGAAGTTTGGGGGCTCGGATGTGATCACCCGGCATTGCCTGATGAAAGAACCCGTCCATTATCCAGTAAGCAACCTTGCCTCCTGAGAGGTCTGCTTCTGTCAGTGAGTCATGGAGGGTCTCGATCTTTCTCTGTAGTCAAGGCTTTCTGCTGGGGTCAAGAGTGTGAAATGATCTTTCTCCAAGGACCAAGGGTCCCCAAAGACAGGTGTGAAACTGCCCTGGCACAGAAGCACTGGGAAATAATACAGCGCATGTGGAAAGGGAAGGAGCAAGTCACCTGCAGCTTGTTGTCCAGGGGACTGTTGGCCCCGACCCCTCCTGATCATGACCTGGCCCTCCTTGCCCTAGGCCACTTCTGAATATAGCCCATCTCACACTTAATCCAAAATAAACATGAAATTCATCTCTCATAAAAATTGGGTCATGATTGCCCTGGCTTGTGTAGCTCAGTGGATTGAGTGCGGGCCTGCGAACACACGATCGCAGTTCGATTCCCAGTCAGGGCACATGCCTGGGCTGTAAGCCAGTTCCCAGCAGGGGACTCATGAGAGGCAACCATACATTGATATTTCTCTCCTTCTCTCCTTCCTTTCATCTCTAAGATAAAGATAAATAAATAAAATTAAAAGATAAATAAATAAAATTAAAAAAATAATAAATATTTAAAAAAAATTGGGTCATGATTGAAGCGCCAGGAACAGGAAGTCAGAATTCTGGTCTCAAAGAACTTTAGTTGAAAGCGGAAACTATCTTATCCTCACCCTTAATATCCCATGTGCGGAGAACAATACCTGGTGTGAGAATTATCAAGTGAATTAATGTAAGGCCTTCAAAGGAAAAGAAACACATACAGGACTATTGGAATTGAAAGGCTGTATTTATGAAATTACAGAAGCATATCAGTTAATATTCCACAACTCATTTAGTTATTGATCAAAGAGAGAATTTATTCACAGAGCTTTTCAAATACAAACAAAATAGCAAATTTTTTTGGCTTTTTATTAAATGAATATGGAAATAAAAGTGGTACAGCACAGTATAATAATGGACAACCCCCCCAAACCCAAGATCTAATGACTGGCAAATGTACAGAAATATGCCCCTTTACTTCATAAGAATATCATAGCAGAAGCTACACAGAGAAATACAGCATAGTGTCGAATAATATTGGAATACGAAGGCTTAACTCTAAAGGTCTGCATAAACACTGAAAACACATTGAGGGCATAAGGAGTTTATGCTCAACATACAAAATACGGATAAAGTGGCCTATTGGTCCATTTATTAGGTTTAACGTATGCTTTATAAAGTGACAATACAGTTTTTAAATGCATGTTAAAAGGAACACGGAGCAATGCACAGCTACACCTGCCTTGCGGTCTTTGCGACAGTTTTTAGGTTTGCGTGTGTGTGTGTGGATGCTGATGTGTCTGTGTGCTCGTGTGCTTTCAGAAGCGCCGTGGCCTGCCGGGGACCCCTGAGAGGTACCGGGCTTCCCAACATAACACTGTTCCTTCTAGCCCTTTTGGTGATCTGAGTCTTTATCTTAAAAAAAAAATCCCATACCTTTGTTTGCATATATAGATTTGTTCTGCCTGCATATATGTTCTACATTAACAACACTCTGGGGAACAGAGACACCCAATACCCCTACAATATTTGTAGCCTTTGGTCCATTTTTTCCTATCATCATCCCGTGCTCTCGTTTCTTTTCCAAACCTCGTACAACCCTTCAGTGTCGTCTGATGATTCCGACTCTGCCTGGTTTCACCGCAGTAGCATTGTGTGAATTAGAACCTTTTGAATGCGGCTGGATGCTTCAGTCCTCCGAGGCCCGTCAGCCCATCTCTGCCCCGGTGTGTTCTCAGGGTGCCGTCTCAGTACGGGTACTGCTTCTGCTTCTTGCCGGAGAAGCAAGCCAGCCACGTGCAGAGCAGCACGGCCACGGCGGCCCCTGCTCCCGTGCAGTAGTAGGCCCAGCCGATTTCACACTTACCTAGAGACACAAGAGGGGGAGAGAAAGCAGGTGCGTCAGGGTGGTTCTGTGGGAGGCTCTGCGATTTCTCCCGTGTGTGCGTGTTCCTTGTGTGGAGACATGAGACAGAAATACCCATTGCAAGGGGGGTGCACTCAGTCCCGTGGAAGGAGAGTGCATGTGGAAGGCTGTGTGGAGGCTGCAAAAGGCCAGCATGGTGGTCGTGTGCATTTCAGAAAGGCCTCGTGGCCCACGCCTCTGGCCTCCAACAGCCACAGGCCTAGTGACTAAAAGGAAGAAGGGCAATGATCAGGGTAGAAGAGATGAAGCTATTAATTCTCATTTAAATCACCCAAACTCACATGCACAACGTGGTACCTTGGGGAAAAACTCAGAATACACACACCCCTTCTGAAAAGGGCCACTCTACGGAGGGGACCCACTTGAAGGATAATGCTGAAGTGACCACTACTATTGACATGCCATTGCTAAATGACTCAGACAGACGGAAGTGGAGAGGCAAACTCCCAGATTCCCCTGGGGTCAACACTCCCCTTTAAGTTACAGCATCATGTAACCGAGACCATAATAACGAGGGTCCAAAGGGGTCCCGATTTCTCAGAGTTGGGTTAGTACTAGAAGTAACGATAACGCCTAGGCTAAAAATGGGCTAAATGTCTTAACACACACACCTCCCCAAAGAAAACATACAGGTGACAAATAACCATATGAAATGATGCTCCACGACAGACCTCACCAGGGGACTGCAGTGAGATGCCACTACACACCTATTGGCCAAAATCTGGAATATCGACCCCACCAAGTGCTGACAAAGAGGTGGAACAACAGGAACGCTCGCACCTCGGTAACGAGGACGCCAAGTATTATAGTCACTTTGGAAAACATTTGGTAGTTTCTTACAAAACTGAACATATGCTTACCCTATGATCCGACAGTCACACTCCTTGGTATTTACCCAAAGGAGCAAAAAACTTATGTCCACACGAAAATCTACACGTGGACTTTAACAGCAGCTTTATCCATAACTGCCAAAACTTTGAA
Source organism: Sturnira hondurensis (assembly GCF_014824575.4). Taxonomy (NCBI): domain Eukaryota; kingdom Metazoa; phylum Chordata; class Mammalia; order Chiroptera; family Phyllostomidae; genus Sturnira; species Sturnira hondurensis. The sequence goes on along the minus strand of NW_028082350.1, from coordinate 14,147,005 downwards.
GCAACTTCACAGGAAGGACTCAAACCTGTACAACCCCGGAGACTGAGAAGTCACTGACTCAAAGTGCCCTGTCTGAGACAATGACGTGGGCTTCTGTATTCATTCCTCCTCCTTTCCCCAGCATCCAAGTTTTTCTTTTTGCGTGCATCGTAAGGAATGCTTCTGCATCTGTCATTGAATATTGTCTTGTCTGTGCTAGTTTTTTTTTATTCTATTTATTTATTTTTAGAGAGCGGGAGGGAGGGAGAAAGAAAAGGAGAGAAACATCAATGTGTGGTTGCCTCTCATGCGCTCCCTACTGAGGACCTGGCCAGCAACCCAGGTATGTGCCCTGACTGGGGATTGAACCAGTCACCCTTTTGGTTAGCAGGCCTGATCTCAATTTTCTGAGCCACACCAGCCAGGGCTGCACCAGTTTCAATCAGTCTTTTAGTTTTATGATCTGGTCACAAAATATTCCAACAACCATTATCCTCAATTTTCTTTTGTTCTTGTTTAGGTATTACATTAGGCGTAAACAATACACCAAAGAGACTTGAGTTTCATAGTCACTGAACACATTATAAATCATAGGTTAGAAACCACGTCCTTTTTTAATTTTACAAGTCAGGTATTTTTACCTTGTTCATTAATAACTTCTCTGTTGAGCTATACAAAGACTGTTAGTCACAGCATGCAATTTGACTTCATGCCTTCAGTGGTGCTGACTAGAGAGGCAGACAGCGTGTGACCTGTTTACAGATCAGAAGGTGAGGTGAGGCAAAGGTAAGTGAGTCACCCTCTTGTCACCCTAGAGACACAGTGGCAAAATTTGATTAGGGACGTTCGCATCTCGAAAGCTCTCTAGGGCATTTATAGTTCAGATGATAAACTGCGTAATTCTGTTCTCAACCTAAGCATCATACTTGATTTCCCCCTTTCCATGTCCAATAATAACAATAGTTTTAAAAAGGCAGTTTATTGATTTATGTGATGATAGATTGCTATTTGCTCTAAATGGACAGAAGAGCTTTACATGAAGTAAAGAGGGATGCATGCCATCCTCAGAAGAATTCGGTGTAATAGGTACATGAGTATTGTCCCCATTATTCAATGGGGACACTAAGGCCAAGGGAAGTTCAGCAACCTGCCCAAAGACGTGCCGTGAGCAAGTGGCCAGTCCTCTGCCTTTCCCTGAGAAGTCCATCGCTTCACCCGTGCCTGCAGGGTAGTCTCACCTGCCCTCACTGCCTCCCCCAGCCCTGACAGCATCACCACCCCGAGTGCAGACAGCCAGCTTTTTAAAATAATTGATCATTGTAAGTCACTCTCCCACTTCGACTCTCTAATGCAGTCTCCAAAATCCAATCTCCTTGCAATGGCCTTGAAGGAGCTGGTATCTGCCTTCCACTAAGACCTCCTAATTACCTTCCCTCTTGTCTTTTTTCTGGCCGCACTGGCTGCCTTCTCTGGCTCACACCAGGCTTGCTGCTGGCTTGGGTGCTTCACTCATTCTTCCGTCCACCCAGAAAGCTCTACTTCCAGGTCACTGGAGGTCTGGCTCCTTCTCAAGCGACACCTCTACCGAGATAGCTCCCACCCCACATCTGCTTCATCAGCCATTCTGTCCATCACTCCACTTGATTGTCTGTGTAGCACTTAATCATGGTTTGTGAATACCCTGTGTGTGTTTATCATTTCAGTGTCAGTTAGGGGAGATCTTGTGTATTTTCTTCTCTACGGTATCTCTCCAATCATGCCTGGCTCATGGTAGGCACTCAATCAATCAATGTTGAGTGAAAAGTGAGGAAAAATAAAAATAAAAAGGCAGGAAGCCAAGGAGGAAGAGAGCCAGCCCTTGCAAAAGAGGGTCATTCTGGAATGTTGTTTTCAGAGCAACTCTGGTCCTGCTTTGCCAGTGACTTTCGGGAGCAGTCACTGTGCATTCGCAGGCGCCGCCTGCAGACTGTGCTACGTAGGGTGGGATGACAGGTCCTGAAAGGTCACCTCTCCACCTCAGGGACGGCCCCCTGGAACAACGACCTCCATTAATACCGACGGATGGGTGAAGAACGTTTCAAGGTAACAGAATCCGCATCACGGCCCAGATCTGCTGATAACCTCAGGCCACTGCGGCTGTGACTCTCAGAAATAGTCTCCACGTTGAATTATTTTTTAGCTGGATTAAATAAATCTAGGACGGAGAATTAATAGGCCGCTAAGAGATGGCACATGGTTTAGAAGCTTTCAGACAGTCAGCAAAATTTGTGGTTGGGACATTTAGCTCAGGGTCCATCACACAGAGCACCATCAATTGTCCATTATAACAAGGTATTGACCCACAAACAGTTCCATGGCCCAACGTGAAAAGCGGAGGACGTCACTTTTGGACACTAGTGTGAGAAGAGTAGCTGGTGAGGCTCATGGGCTGAGAGTGTATATGTGACAGTAACCACGTGTATTGAACAAAGGTGGAAAAAGAAGCCACTGCAGAGTTGACTGCTGGGGAACCAAGGAGGGCAGCGAGCAGAACAGGTTTTCTGCAGGGTAGTCATAAAAGAGCAGCAGTTGAAACTCTCAGAGCCTTTGCCTGCCTGGGGCAGGCACCGCAGCAGACCGGGTACCTGTGCTACCCAATGCCTTCAGGGCGCTTTGCTGGTTCTGGGCTCTCATCCCTCCGCTTCTGCTTGTACTTTGCTCCTAACCATTTATACGGAGGAGCGAACCTCATCAGAGGACCTGTGAGGATTAGGGCTGCTTGGCCCCATGTTCCGGGAGCTGGGGCGCCCCCTGGCCTGCCCCGCAACCAGCATCGGACTGCTGGATGGACTGGTGGGTGGACTGGTGGACGGACTGGGGCGGGAGCAAGAGAGCCGCTCCCTGCCTGGGGCATCCCCTGAGAGCACACCCTTACTCGGATTTCACTCCTCGCCTCCCTTGCTTTCCCACCTTCCCGCTGGTTTTCCCTGGGCACGCTCCCGTGGTTACTTGAATGTAAATCCTCATTTTGGGGTCTGCTCTGGGGAACCCAATTTAAGACAAGAGCGACTGAACAAAATCTTCCTCACTTTTCTTATCACAACGAGGGTCTGTGACGTTGCCTCAGGTGTCGGAGGCTGAACCACCCCAGCCCCCTCACCCGCCCAAACCTGGCCATTCCCTGCAGGACCCAGAGCAAGACTGGAGCCCTCGGCAGCGGCTGTCACCCCCTCTCCCCGCTCCACCCTCCTCCTGGGGGACATCCAACTCCTGGACTTGCGAAGTGTGTATGTCACACAATTTTTAAGCATTGCTATGTTTCTGAAGATTTTCTCATTTGGGTCATAAAACATGTAGTCAACTCATTAGACCTACTGTTTATCAGGTAGAAACAGTAGGAACATGAGAAAGAATAACACGTGAAATAAAGCTACTTAAAAAGCATTCCATAGAGGCCCTGGCTGGTGTGGCTCAGTGGATTGAGTGCTGGCCTGCAAAACTAAAGGTCACTGGTTCGACTCCCAGTCAGGGCACATGCCTGGGTTGTGGGGTCCCCAGTAGGGGGCTCATGAGAGGCAACCACACATTGCTGTTTCTCTCCCTCTCTTTCTCTTTTTCTTCCCCTCTACCTAAAAATAAATAAATAAAATCTTTTTTTTTAAAGTATACCATAGGCGAAGAAGATGTTTTAGGGCATCACAAAATGTTGCCACTAAATACACATATATGCAAGTTTCTCTGTATGAGAGGAAATGTATTATACACTTTGTGGTTTAAATTCAGCAACGGATTGAGGTCCAAAATGAGCAATGAATGTCCGGTGTGATTTAAAAAGTATTTCTCTAGGGGAGAGAGAAAAACCTTTTGTGCACTTCAATACCATGGACAAAAGTCCAACCGATCTCTCTCCTCTTGAATAAGTTCCTTCTGCCTCTCTATATTCAGGCCGTCTTGTTTGCATACGCTTTAAAACCGAGAACAAAATAATCTGTCATGGGACCGATTCCATTGGTTCTTTTGTGAAGTCACTGAACAAAGCCGTCTCTAGCAAAATAAGAAACCGGTTTTAAACCTTTGACCTCAAGCACACAAAAACTTTAATTCAAACTTTCAAGGGAACAACTAATTAAAAAGGTCTCTCGTGGGTCTGAGAGAGACTAGAGGGACAGCAAAAGTGACTGGTGGGCACAAAAGGAAAAATGCAGAAGTAAAAGGATTGAGGGAAGAAAGTCTGTGAGGCCTGGCTCTGTTTCCGGCTTCTTCACGTGTTTCTGTTTTTGGTTTTGGGGGGTTTTTAAAAAGATTTTACTTATTTATTTTAGAGAGGGGAAGGGAGGGAGAAAGAAAGGGAGAGAAACATCAATGTGTGTTTGCCTCTCACACGCCCCCAACTGGGGACCTGGCCTGCCACCCAGGCGGCATGTGTCCTGACTGGGAATTGAACCGACGACCCTTTGGTTCTCAGGCTGGCACTCAATCCACTGAGCCACAGCAGCCAGGGCTGTTTGTTCGTTCCTGGAGGTGGAAACTCACATGGCTTCCCAGGGTCACTCTGCACGCAGCTCCAGGATGTACTCTATGCACGCCCCGACATGAGCTCCAGGGAGTTTAGTCCACAAGCAGAGCCTGGTAATGGGCCCCACCAGTACCTCCTGAGAGGAGACAAAGCAGACTTATATGGGACGGCAGAACCCCCCAAGGACTAGCACTGAGTCTGGAACACAATGTCCCGGAAGGGGTGGCCCTCTTCAAGCCTCCCAAGTTTTCAAAACGGCAGCACAGGGGGCAGGACCGGTCCAGCACATCTCCCCTGGAACCACAGCTCTCGATGCTAAGGTGCTACGTGGACAACATCTTTCTGCCTCTGCTGCCCCTTCTCTCCCAGGTGCAGGCGACCGAATTCCACTGGAAGTTGGGTGTCTTTTCCCCAAAACACACCCTATGCATGCCTCACTTGCAGGCGTGTCCAGCCATTTGGCGTCTCTGGGCCACACTGCAAGAAGAAGAGTTGTCTTGGGCTACATGTTAAATACACAGCCATTAACAAAGACTAATGAGCAAAAAAAAAAGGGTTTCAGTAAATTTACGACTTTGTGTTGGGCCGCATTCATAGCCATCCTGGGCCCCACGTGGCCCTTGGACTGTGGGTTGGACCCCCCACCCCCCAGGCAGGATGATCTAGCTTAAAGCCTTGGAACCACACCACTTCCAAAAAAACAGGAGGCGAGACATGTTTAGAGTCACCACCTTCTCTGTTTGCCTTATTTCTGCACAGAGATAACTGGGATGTACAGAGCCGCCGCACAAAATGCAGGTGTGCCCCTTGTCAGGGACCAGGACATTCAAGCTGTGGCTGGGGTGGGGGGCGGCTGGGGGGCGGCTGGGGGGCGGGTGGGGGGCGGGTGGAGGTTCTATGGCTCCACATAACCAGGCCAGTCAGAGGGGGGCAGGGATTTACTCTCTGCAAAAGATACGTATCTGCAAGGAGCTCATAACAGCGCTGTCCAAGGAGCTAGCTGTCCAAGGAGATACATTACAGTGAGTTCTGAGAAGAAAATATATATAAGCCTTGTAACTTTTATCTACTACAGCCGCGTGCCTTCTGCAGCTGGAGCTCGCGTGAGGCGTGAGGAGGGGGTCTCCAGGGGAGGGTGTGGGGGGCGGGCAATGGCTGTCTGTGCAGCGACCACGTTCAAACACGAGAACGTGTTATGTGGGTTTCAGATTTTAGGGGAAAAATCTTCCTGAATGATAAATTCTTTCAATTCTAGTCGACAGTGTAAATTTCTCTGCTGCATTCCCCCCCAAAATCTTGCTGAAGAGTTACAACTTGAATGTCTCCTGTGGAGTCTTTCTCGCCCTGATAGAAATGCTCCAGCTCCACCTTTAGGATAAGGAGCTGAGGAAAAAGAGAACAGAAGGGTTTTATCCAAGTGCTGTCACCGTCTCCCGGGAGAGGGTGCTGGCCACCAGCTTGGGGGGTTGCCGGAGAGCACAGATCCGAAGCCTCACACTTTCTCAGCTGCTCAGATTCATCAAGGGAAGGGCACCCAGAATAGCAGTTGAACTTGACATTGGGTTCATTCACACTGAGTTCACACTGTCCGTCAGGGAGAAAAGACAGCTCTGTTTGTTATTGCTACTGGTACTATATTACTTGTACTTCTGGAATCTTAATAAGTTCTAGTATCAGACTGTAGGCACACATAGCAAGCATTCTTTTTTTTTTTAGTTTTGAGCATAGGGAGATTTTAAATACTACTTTACGTTTGTTACTTTTTGCAAATGGAAAGCCATAAAGCAGAATTAAAGTCCAGAGCAAGCACTACCTGGTAAGAGAAAAACAATTCCATTTCTTTCGTCCATAATTCTTTACTTAAAATATGTCAAATAAGGTCTCTAGGTTAGAGAAAAGTATGGAATCAATTAAAATGTCCTAACTTTGGTAATTGCACTGCTATGTAAAATACTATTAATTTAAGACATTATGCACTTAGTTGCCTATGGTGGGAGGGACACCGTGTCTGAGATGGGGGACAGCAGGAGGTGGGGGAGAAGGACAGAGGAAACACAACAAAATTCAACGTTAAGGGGAAGAGTACAGGGGGAGTCTTTGTGCTATTTCTGCAACTTTTCCATAAATCTGAAATTATTTCAAATCAAAATCAAGCAATTATAAAAAAATTAACTGTATGTGAACATACGCATATATGCAGGCATATGCACACGTAGAAAGTTAGGAGGCAAGTTTCATACTTGTAAGTAAAAAGAACAAAAATTCAACAAATGTGGTGGCCGTTTGACCCAGAAAATGAGTAACCTGCACATGGCAGTTTTTACGGTGTGGTTTCCTCGTGCAGGTATTCGGTCACCTCTCTCACGCCACTTGCACACGTTGCTCTGCTGAGTTCAGCACACAGCAGGATCACTGAGGAGGTCCCTGTGTTTGGCCACGGCCCTTTCCCACCAACCACGGCCCTTTCCCACCAACCACGGCCCATTCCCACCAACCACGGCCCTTTCCCACCAACCACGGCCCATTCCCACCAACCACGGCCCTTTCCCACCAACCACGGCCCTTTCCCACCAACCACGGCACATTCCCACCAACCACGGCACATTCCCACCAACCACGGCACATTCCCACCAACCCTGGCCCTTTCCCACCAACCACGGCCCTTTCCCACCAACCACGGCCCTTTCCCACCAACCCTGGCCCTTTCCCACCAACCACGGCCCTTTCCCACCAACCATGGCACATTCCCACCAACCCTGGCCAACCACAAACAGCGGAGCAAACAGCCTACAGATTAGATCCACCCAAGTAAAGAAGATATTCAGGCATGAATCATAAAATCGTACCAAATGGTAAGCGAGGAGGCCATGTGTGCAGGACAAGTGTACCCAAGTGGACAGGGATGGAGCCCCATCTTCTCCAGGACGTCCCCCCCACCCCCTGCCACAGGGGCCCGGAGCAGGACATGGCAAGAGGGCATACTTTCCTCCGCAGTATTTCTCGGGCCTCCTGAGGCGGAGTGGTTATACACTCCCCTAAAGGAAAGGGTTTTCCCAGCAGGTACATGGGAAGGTTTTGCACAAGCAAAGGATGTGCTCTCTAACGGAAAGGCCCCAGGGTTTTCCTGTGTAAGTCAGGCTGTTTCCAGGCAGATCCAGCCGTGAGTACATGTGGCAGGACAGCAGGGCAGGGGATGCAGCGTTGAGGGTGACACAAAAGGACAGAGAGAGGCTTTCCGCTTCACCCTGGGTTGGGCTGGGCTTCCTCTGAGTGTGGGAACTTCCTGGGATCGTTTGGTGTCAAATTCCAGAGGGCTCCCTTGGGTCACCCTGTGCTCACCCAATTCTCCTGGCTCCCTCTGTGGTCCCCCTGCACTAGCACTGTGCGTGAGGGGATGCGGGCTTCTGCTGCGTAACGTTCGGTGACTCGTCAAAGGTTTGGGACAGATCCAGCGCAGAGCCGTGGAGGAGGCAAGATGCAGGGCTGCTCTGAAAACTCCCTGCGTGGCTGAATCTCAGTGCGTGCTCCACACCTTACTACCGACCAGTTCTCCGCAAAGCACTGTCAGAGTGGGACCATACACTTACTCTAAGCAGTGACCAGAGTGCATCTGGCGTTAGGAGTCTCTCCCAGAAACCAAGTGACAGGCCCTGACGGCTGCTCTCTGTAAGCGCCTCCTGGGCAAGTCCCACTCTGGGGCACACCTCTGATGCCCACGGGCCACCCGGCAGAGCCTTCTGGTTAAATGTCGCACAAGCGGACAACAGTTCTTCAGTTGCCATCGCCAGAAACAGACTTCTGTGTGGGGATCTGGATCACCCAGCTAACGAAGCACCCACTGCAGCCAAGCTTCAGAAAGCTCAGAAAACGCGTTTTCTCTTTTTCTTCCCATTTTTGCCCGTAACTTGCAAATCTGTTTTTCTCAAATGCAATCGGATTTGAGAGAAGGGGCAATAGGAGTCAGGAGTCCCAGAGTGAAGGGGGGGGGGGGGTCGGTCACTGCTGGGATGACTGGAGAAGAGATTTCCTCACTGGACCGGAACCTTGGAAGAAGAGACTCCCATCTTTTCCAACATGAACAGGTTCTCAGTTTTCAGAGTTTGTGGTGTTTGTTCTTGAGAAGCCAAGAGCACAAGTTCAAGAACAGGAAGCGCGATGGCTTCTTGATCAAATTAAATAGCAAAATGAAAGCACGAACTGCTCCAATTCACTTGGCAAATTAGCAAAACAAATGAATTAAAGTTTTAAGCATAGGGATATAATTAGAAAGTCTTTGGTGGATAAAAATATCTCTGAAGCATGAATTAAATCAGTTGGACGATGTGATTAGTAAGGCTTTATGTGTCAGTCCAAACGCACAGTTGTGACGTGTAAAAAGGAGAGTAAAGAGAGACTGTTTTAGACAGTCTCCAAACGTGGTCCTGCAAGAATAATAAGAATAACAGTAGTGAACCTCTTTGGGGCTTTCGTTATGTGAAGATGCTGCGGCGCACGGCGTAGTGTTCTTGTACTTGTACTGTTCTGCTCTCTCTTTTTAAAAAGATTTTATTTATTTATCTTTAGAGGGGAAGGGAAGGACAGGAGAGAAATATCAATGTGTGGTTGCTTCTTATGTGTTCCCTGCTGGGAACTGGCCTGCAGCCCGGGCATGTGCCCTGACTGGGAATCGAACTTGTGACCCTTCGGTTCGCAGCCTGCACTCAATCCTCTGAACCACACCATACAGGGCTGTTTTGCTCTCTTAAAAAGTAATAAATAAAATCACCATTGTTAACATTTAGACAATGGGAGCCATCACTGACCATGATCATGGACTTCGGGGCACTGACGTCCAACAAAAGACATGCTGAGACAGGGGTCTTTTCTCCTGTTTGCCTCTTCTTCCTCGCACACACACCACGACAGCTCAGTAAAGCCTGCTTCTGCAAAACTCCAAACACATCCAGCCTGGGCTGCAAGAAGCCAATGAGGGCGTGGTCTTCCCTGGCAGCGTTCATTCACTCGAGTGTGGACACGTGGTGATGAGAGACCTGTAGTCCATGACAGGAAGCTCGCCCCATCCGGAGGTAGTGTCAGGAGGTGGGACAACGAAGATGAATGGACAGTGCTCACCACCATAATTTCCTGCTCCGAGCAGCAAGAACCCTGTGGTACGTCATCGCATGTTGGACGCAGCTGCTCCGTGCGGAGTCTCAGACCTGCCCAGGCCCTGACCAGCTGCCCTGAGGGCAGAAGGGGTCAGTAAATGAGCACAACCAGCATAAGGACATTTCTGGTGTGTCAGGGGTCTGCTTTGGTTGAAATCAGGGTCCTCAAACTACAGTGCCAACACCTGTTTTTGTAAATAAAATTGTATTGAGACACAGTCATGCCCAAACATACATGAAGTGCCTTTCATGTTGCAGCTGCAGAGCTGAGTGGTAAAAACAGAGAATATGTGGTTCGCCCTGTGGAAAACACTCACCTGCCTCTCACAGAGACGTCTGCACGGCTCTGGCTCGGACTCACCAATCAGAGGGGACTAATACCGGTGAGGCAACTGCGATGCCCCATGCATCGCCCAACACTTTCCTTCCTGACACACTTAGCACATGTCTTATCTTTCTGAACATCTCCCTCCCCTGCTAGGCTTCAAGTTCCCGGGGGACAGTCAGCAGTGTCTATTTAAAGGACCTGCCCTGGCTGGTGTAGCTCAGTGGATTGAGCGCGGGCCTGCGACTCAGACGATCGCGGTTCGATTCCCAGTCAGGGCACATGCCTGGGTTGCAGGCCAGTTCCCTGCAGGCCAACTCCCAGCAGGGGACGCATGAAAGGCAACCATACATTGATGTTTCTCTCCCTCTCTCCTTCCCTTCCCCTCTAAAGATAAATAAATAAAATCTTTAAAAAAAAAAAAAAGGACCTGTGGTGCCGCCCCTCAAGCACCCAGCACAGGCCCTGCACACCGATAGCGCCCTGTGAACGTCTGCTGGCTGCGTAAGTGATGAATGAGCTCCTTGGATTATCTTTCACGTGGAAACAGAAGCAATGGCTTCCTTCAGGAGGTGCCAGAAAGAGAGCGACAACGTTTCCATGATAGCCTGCCAAGAAAGGGCTCCATATTCCGCAATAAGGAGGGCACCGACCTCAATTACATGGACACCTCCCAGCCTCTGAGGGGTAGGTGTGCCCACCCATGTCTCCTTCCAGAGCATACAGAAATCAGCTCCAACTCTCGGAAGGGGCAGAGGCAGGGTGTGGCTGCAGCAAGCAGTGGGGGTGCCGCTAAAAATGGGCCCCTGGAGCTCCCCTTACTGAGAATGCTCCCCCTCACCTGCATGCGGGAGGCCCCACCCCCAAGTGTGCTCCGTGACCTGTGACTGCACCCGTTCACGGAGGTTCAGGCTTCATCGTCATTCAGGGGAATGATGGTAACAATTTGTCAAAGACAGGAAATGAGGCAGTTTGGTGGCTCACACCTTCTCTCTCAAGTGGAGACACCAGTCTGCAAAAATGACAGGAGCCCGGAGAAGGCCAACTCCACACACTCGAGATACTCATTCGGGGAATCTAGAAACTCATTTCATCTGCAGATGACGCCCATTTTTATTTTCCTTAGCAGGCAATCTGAGCGGAATATAATGAGAAAAAGGAAAAAATTCAAATGACACAATAGTTTTCAAATCCCTAAAATGGCTTCAGGGAGTTGAAAACCCTTGAAGATATGATATTACCACCCGTCAAGAGGGGAGCGGTTTTTCTTCTCTAGATGAAGTTTGCCATGTTTTCGTCCACAGTGCTGAGGAGATGTGAAACCCTGGGCTGCGGTAGTGAATGCAAAAGGACAAGATCCGATTTCACTGTAACCTGCCACTGAGCACAGCAGCACCCAGCCGTGGGAGAGGCGGGCGAGAGCCGAGTTCGAATCCAGCGGAGGCCTGCAGGAAACAGCCCGGAAGGCCGCACCCTCCAGGGAAAGGAAAACACCGCTCACTGCGTTGAGGCATCATCTCCTGGATACAGGCCGCTTTCCAAACACAAACAACACAAACAAAACCACGCTTTGCGCGTCTGCTCCGCGCCTGCCTCTTCCTCTCCTGTTATCTCATGGCGAGCGCAGAGCCATCCAGACCCAGGAAAGTCCTGTCACCAAGTCGGGGAGAGCAGGTGGCGGGCTGCCCTGAGTCTCTGTTCCCGTGAATCAGGAGGTACTGGGGGGTGCCCCCTTCTCTGTCAAAAGAGCCAGTGTTATTTTGAGGGAAACAGGGTATTTGTCACCCACTGAGGCCAAGGACAAAAATGGCTTCACGTTCAGACCTTTGGCCGGGTGTCGCGTCCGTCCATTTTTCTCGGTGTGTAACAGAAAAACATTTTTCTACTAGACAGTCTGACATAAAAATAATATGCAGTGGTTTGAGAAATGATGATACTGCCATTAGACCAATTCCCTCAAATCTTTTCTTGCAAGAATGGAATGTTTAATGTGGAAAGTGGATGCTTAAGTTAGTCGCTCGCCATGCGCCAGCGGTGAAACACAGTGTGCCTACCCACCCGTTAGGGGCACTGCACTCGCTACCGTCTGGCAGCGTGGCTTATGGGTTCGTAGTCTGTGGTCTAGTAATGCCAATTTTAGAAAAACAGCCCGAGAAAACAATTCAGTTAGGAAAAGACCTATTCATTAAACTACTCCTTAGACCCTGCCTTTAAATGACAGAAACTGGAATAGAAAGAACTAAGGAAGCAGTTAAGTAAACACAGGTTACCCACCCAGTGAAATACTATCCCATCATTACGACTTATAATGGCGAAAGCCACGGAGCAGGCAAAGAAATTCACAGTTTGCTGAGTGGAATACAATACACACACAAGCGCAAAATATCCGAAATGTTCTGTTTCGTGCGCAGACAAATTCGTGAGCCCTGCGTCAGTGGGCGCGTCCCCACCTCCCCGTTTCTCTCTGTGGACCTTCCCCAGCCTTCCTCCCGGCCTTCATTGCACCTTCCCCCTTGCTCCTGCCTCCTGCCAGGTAACCCACACACGTCACTTCCTCCCAAACCCAGTTGGATTCTTATCCCTTTCATAAAGTTGTCTCGCCCAGGAGGGACACTGCTACAGATCCCGTACCCTTTATCGTTTCCTTGGTGGTTTTATTTGTTTCATCTTCAAAGATAGAGCGCGAATTCATAGACAGTTAATTTTAGCATTTGCAATAAATCATAATTCCATGATGTTGAATGAATTGATCCACAAATAGAAACATTTCTGAGCAAAGGTTATTTCTTTTTTTGTATCTACACTATTTCCCGTAGTTCAGGGAACAAATTACCCTGACACAGCTCTTCAGCAGAACAGAAGGGTAAATGTACGTGCAGGTATTGTTACCCACGAGTCTGGCTGCTACACCAGCGTGTGTTCTGGTTCCCTGTCCCCTTTCCACTTCCTGCTCCCGTGAAAAGTCAGATAGGTTCTTTTCTAAAAGGGATGGCATCTGTGAAGAGAACTTACCCAGGTCAAACTGTCCAGAAACGTAGCCACAAGTCTGCCGAACTTCCTCGCTATCCCAGCCCAAGGGGTAGAGGGCGCAGCCAGCACCAATCAGCAAGCCTGCAAGGAGAGGAGAGGAGAGGATGTCAGCCGTGCCCCTCTGTGCTCCTGCAGCAGGGGAGCAGGAGGGAAACTGTGCTAATAAAGCACCAGAAGAAAGGAGCATGGTGTCTGTTTTGGAAAGCCATCTGAGTTAGATTCCAAGAATAATTTCAAGTCTGCTTAAAAGGGAAAAGTTAAAATTAGAAAAAACGAAATTAAAAAAAAATTATTTCTTTATTCTTAGAGAGAATGGAAGGGAGAGAGAAAGAGAGGGAGAGAAACATCGACTGGTTGCCTCTTGTATGCCCTGCACCTGGGGACCTAAACCTGCAACCCAGGCATGTGCTGTGACCAAGAACCGAACTGGCAACCTTTTGACTTGTGGGATGACACCCAACCCATCAAACCACATTGTCCAGGACTGAACAGTAATTTATTTATTCTTTAAAAATATATATATATTTTATTGATTATGCTATTACAGTTGTCCCATTTCCCTCCCTTATTCCCCTCTGCCCTGCACACCCCCTCCCACCTGCATTCCCCCTGTTTACTTCACGTCCTGGGTCATACATATAAGTTTGTTGGCTTCTCCATTTCCTATACAATTCTTAACCTCCCCCTGTCTATTTTCTACCTACCATCTATGTCACTTATTCTCTGTACCTGTTTTCCCTCTTTTCCCCCCTCACTTCCCCCCCAATAACCCTCCACGTGATCTCCATTTTTGTGACTCTGTTGCTATTGTAGTTGTTTGCTTAGTTTTTTTTTTTAGGTTCAGTTGTTGATAACTGTGAGTTTGTTGTCATTTTACTGTTCATATTTTTATCTTTTTTTCTTAGATAAGTCCCTTTACCATTTCATATAATAAGGGCTTGGTGATGATGAACTCCTTTAACTTGACCTTATCCGGGAAGCACTTTATCTGCCCTTCCATTCTAAATGAAAGCTTTGCTGGATAGAGCAATCTTGGGTGTGGGTCCTTGCCTTTCATGACTTGGAATACTTCTTTCCAGCCCCTTCTGGCCTGCAAGGTTTCTTTTGAGAAATCAGCTGACAGTCTTATGGGCAATCCTTTGTAGGGAACTGTCTCCTTTTCACTTGCTGATTTAAAAATTCTCTCCTTATCTTTCATCTTGGGTGATGTAATTATGATGTGCCTTGGTGTGTGCTTCCTTGGTTCCAACTTCTTTGGGACTCTCTGAGCTTCCTGGACTTCCTGGAAGTCTATTTCCTTTGCCAGATTGGGGACGTTCTTCTTCATTATTTGTTAAATAAGTTTTCAATTTCTTGTTCTTTCTCTTCTAACTTCTGACACCCCTATAATTCGGATGTTGGAACATTTAAAGTTGTCCTGGAGGTTTCTAAGCCTCTCCTGATTTTTTCTGAATTCCTCTGTCTTCATTCTGTTCTGGTTGAATGTTTATTTCTTCCTTCTGGTCCAAACTGTTGAAACTGTTGATTTGAGTCCCAGTTTCCTTCCCATCACTGTTGGTTCCCTGTGCATTTTCCTTTATTTCACTTAGGATAGCCTTCACTTTTTCCTCTATTTTGTGACCACACTCAAACATTTCCGTGCGTATCCTGATGACCAGTGCTTTAAACTGCACATCTGATAGGTTGGCTATCTCTTTGTCGGTTAGTTGTATTTTTTCCTGGAGCTTTCATCTGTTCTTTCATTGGGGCCATTTTTTTCCTGTCTCGGCGCACCTGTAAGGGGCAGAACCTTAGGTGTCTGCCAGGGCGGGGCAACCCCCATTGCTGTGTTGTGACGCTGTATGTGGGGGAGGGTCTGAGAGGGAACAGTACCACTTGCTCCACTCTCTGCTGGTTTTCAGTCACTTGCCTGGCTTCTCACAAGCAAACTGGGCCCTTCTGGTGCTGATTCCCGGGTGGGTGGCTTGTGTCCATTCTAGGACCCCGTGGGTCTCTCCAATGAACTCTCCTGAGAGGCAGGGAGTTTCTCCTGCTGCTGCCTCAACCCCCACAGGTGTTTTCAGTCAGAGGTTTGAGGCTTTATTTACCTGCTGCGTCCCTCGGTTGTGGGTCTGTCTCACTCCCTAGTTGTTGCTCCCGGTTTATCCACACACGGATGTGGGAGTCCCAGTCCTCCAGCCACCACCTCGCTGGGTCCTCTCCATCCAGCTGCCCATTGCTGCCACACTGCCAGTCTGGGTGAGTGTTTTCTCTTGACCTCCTTGGTTGTTGTACTTCCATACAGTTTGGTTTTCTTCCAACTGGGAGACAACAAAGTGGTTGTCTTTCGTGTTTAAATCTGTTGTTATCTTTCTTTTGGTTGCCTGAAGAGGCACAGTGTGTCTTCCTCCGCCTCCATCTTGGTTGGAAGTTGACGAGTGATTTAGAAAGCAGTAATGGGAGGTTTCTCGGACTAAACAAATGCCCCAGTGACTGGTTCCTTAGGCTGCCCCCACCTCCACCCCCGTGACAGAATTTATGAGGCATTCTGATGACAACAAGCTAGTGTTATCCACCACCAAGTAAAGAGATAATTAATGAGAATGTGAATGTTTGTGTAAACTGAATTCCATGAATGTTTAATGAATAATATGGCATCGTTTCCATGATACTCACTTCTTGAATTAATAAGGAACACCAGTTTTTGAGATCGCAAGAGCAACTTTTTTAATGCAGAAAGACAGCCAGGCCAGGAAATGCTCAAGTGCAAAACAAAGGAAAACGCCAACACTGAAACCATGGTTTTCTCTTTATCTGATAGGCAAACAAATGATAAACAGTCTCTTTTGCTAATGTTCTTTTCAAAATGGCAGAAAAATATATGTCACAAACTCATGAAAGCACCTGCTGTGGCCTAATAGGATGCTGGGCCCTTTGGGAAGGTCAACAGAGGGGAATTTGTAGATCCCTGCGGTGAGTAAGTGGGCTTGAGGCTGTCCAGGGGGCAGACGCTTGTCAGTCAGGGTGCAATTGTGGAAATGTAGGTTCAACCATAGAAATCAGGAGCAATTTTATACCTGGAAAACTCATGTAACATGCATGAAATAAAAAAATACCTGTTGTAAACATGCTCACATTAAACTAAGTGTCCCGTGGAGGACAGCGGCCTTAACTGGGTTTTTACGTAACTGGATTTTTATAGGGAGATTTACGTAGTCTTCGCTGTGCTGTCTGGTAGTGGGCGCTAGGAGCAGAGAGGATGCGGGTTCCGGAGGTCTGAGAGACGTTTCTGGGAGAGAGGTGTATGTTGCAAATTGACCAGGCGAATTGGCTGTCTCAGTTATTAGGTTCTGTGGGCAAACGTCAGGGGTCTCCCCAGCTCCCTTGCTGCTGCTGTGTGTTCAAGTGAAATCAAATCACAGAAGGAATTCAGCCAAATACACAACAGACGTTTGCTAGCAAGCTGGCATGAAAAGTGGTCAAAAAACCAATTCTGTTAGCTGAGTGAGACTCCCCACCACCTAACTCCATCACACAGGGATGTCCCACCTTCTGGCATCTCTGAGTCACACTGGAAGAAGAAGAGTCGTCTTGGACCACACACTGAATACAGTGTGATATGTAATCACAGAAACATCTCATAATGTTTTAAGTAAGTTTACAGTTTTGTATTGGGCTGCATTCATAGCCATCCTGGGCTGCATGCGGCCCACAGGCCACGGGCTGAATACCCCGGATTCTAACAAGCACCTCTGACACACGATAAATACAATAAATATTCAGACAGCAGGATCAGGGACACTGCGGGGCAGACCAGGCAATAAATCCCATTCAATGGAGTGGGAGAGAGAGCAGGACCAGAGAGAGCTCTAGACCTGCAGGGCCCAATGCAGTCAGTAACCACAAGCTACGTGTAGGCATTTAAGTTTAAATTCAAATGAATTAAAATTAAGTGAACTAAAAATTCGATTCTTCAATTGCTGTAGCCACATTTTCAAGTGCTTCATAGCCACATGGTGCTAGTGGCTATCATGCTGGGTACACAAATATAAATCATTTCCATAATTGGGTAAAGTGCTATTGGAGAGGGCTGTTCTCCGCCTAACACCGCGCTTCAGAAGGACCCCGGGCTGGCCGGGGTCTCATGCCCTGGGCTGATGCTGCGTGCTCACAATCAAAGTCATCCCTACTCGGTTGGATTCCCCCTTCTGGGTGGAGCCAGAGGCCAGGAAACTGCGTTTCCAAAATTCTCCTCCTAACAGGAATTCTGGTTCAGTTCTGTCACTGAGAGGCCCTCCACTCTCGGGATTTCGCAGGTAAACGGGAGGGATGAGCCCTGGGCAGCTGCAGCCTGGAGCTTGCCTTTCGGCAAACAGGGGGCGTGATTTTGCCAGGGGCTCCCTGGCGTACCCTCGGCATCACCCACAAAGGCATATCATCAACGTAGATTCTTTCAGTCCTGCACTGGCTCAATTCCTGCACTGGTCTCTGAACTTCCCCAGACCTTCTAACAGGTCTTTGAAACTGGGTATCTCCAGGCTACATCCCTTCCTACTTGAAATATCCCAAGCGGTTCCTTCAACGGGCCAAACCCTGGCTGGTCCTTGTCCCAGCACAGGGGCTGACACGTATCTATCGCCACTACTCTGTGAGCTGAACATTATCCATTTTCTCCCCTAACACTGGCCTCTAATATGCCTTACACCAACGACTAAACCCTGGGGTGAAGTGTGGATAGTACCTCAGAAAGCTTTGCATCAACGACCTCCATGGCCGTGATCTCCGGCTGGGGAACTTCTGCTCCTCCTCCTGTCCTGGAATGTGGATTTCAGAAGAGCTACTTCCAATGTTAACTGACTTTACCTTGGGGCCGGCTAGCATTTTATCAGTTGCACCCAAGAATGAAAATTGTGAAGTGAGAGACACACATAAATATGAAAACCCTTTTTTTAGTGGAAAGAATCTGCCCCTGTTCAGTTTGAGCACCGTTAACTCTTGGCCAATGTTGTAGAGATCCACGTTTGATGGACGTGTAGTCTGAATCCCCCTGAACTGGATACCAATTAGATACCACACTCATAAATAAAAGACATGGCTGCATACTAAATCTGACAAGGTCAGGGAAGGCCCACATGATGGGCCTTATAAACCTACAGACAGAAAGTAACCACACAGGGTCTGAATGTAAAAATTCCTAACAAACAGCCCTGACTAGTGTAGCTCAATGGACTGAGTGCAGGCTGCGAACCAAAGGGTCATGGGTTCGAATCCCAGTCAGGGCACATGCTTGGGTTGCAGGCCAGATCCCTAGTAGGGGGACCATGAGTGCAACCACTCATTGATGTTTCTCTCCCTCTACTTTTCCCTCCCTTCCCCTCTCTCTAAAAATAACTAAATAAAAATCTTAAAAAAAAATTCCTAGCTCACAGCAAGTCATGGAGGGGAGTCATGTGATAGGCCTGCAGCTCCCTTCACAAAGGTTGATCTTTACCTCTGAAACTGCCAGTTGTCTCCGTACATCTAAGATGACACGCCTTCAAAAGGTCAGAGTCATTTTCCTTTCCAGCCCCCCCCCCGAAGGCACGGCCACCAGCGAGAGGCCACATTGTCACCTTGTTCCCTGCATTCGCCTCCGTGTGCTGTGACTGTCCCCTGTCCTGCACCCACCAATGAAGAGCAGCACGTGCTTCTCCATTTTGCTCCTGGTCCAGCCCCAGAGGTTCCCCCGCTTCGATTTTCCCAGCCCCTTAATCTACCCCCAGTGGGTTTCATGTGCCCTCCTTACGTCTCCTCCTTGGGTTCTAATGGATAAAATCAGCTGCAAAGCCGCCCTCCTCCTGAGCGTTTCTTCAATCTGTTGAGCGTTTGCTTCCTGGCAGTTGTCATTAGTTTCGCTCAGATAAACTCTCCTAAGACTTTCTCTCAGGCTGGAAGTTCTCTTGCACAACCGTCTCTTATACATTGAAATAGGGCGCACAGAATGTTCTGGAGTCTAAATTGGTTGCCCAAATGATATCTTAATCACACAGTAAGTTTCAATAACTCTGGTTGATGAATTTGCCCCTGGGAAGTAAATGGCTTTATTAGAATCTTCTGGCTCACAAGTTTTTTAATGTCACTTATGTGGATTTTCTTTATTAGATTTGTCAACTTTGTGGATACCACAGGAACTTAATTATGGGGCATTTTAACCAAATTCCTGTGTCACTGCCAAAAAAGACATCATGAAAAAAAATCACGTTGTCAGCTTTTTGGAAATTGTGTGCATAGGAGTGGAGGTGAGACAAGAAGCCGTGAGGCTGGAAAACAACCTGAGGAAGGTGGGAAGGGGGGTGGGTGGTTGATGGTAGGAGATCATTTGCAGCTACAGGCTCATTTGCAATTCAGAAGCAACTTATTTTTTTGCAATTCTAAACACTTTGTAACTTTCAAGGGGTCATGAATAAATCGCAAAATTAGTGTAAATAGAACAGTCTTTAGTTTTCACCCAGTACCTAGCTGAAATCAGCTATTGGGAGCAAGAAACCATGGGGAAGATCGTTGTGTGGGAGGTGTCAGGAATTCAGAGAGATGCTGCCACCTAAAAGGGATAAAATAACCATCCAACAAGTGACTTCACAATTCTTTAATTAAAAAAAATGATTGTCACATTGACCATTACGCAATTTCAACCTGAGCACCCCAGGGTTTGGGCCTTGCCCTGGACAAGACAATTAAAATATTTGAAGAGCCAGGGCAGTGAATCAGCCTCCTAGGAGGAGCAAGTGTTGACAGAGAAGGCACCAAGTGCAAAGAGGTGGCGCTTGGGGGCTGGGCAGGGGCGCTGTGCTGTAAAAGATGCCTGCCTTAGGCTCCACGTGGGCTCCTGGGCCCAAATCTGGGCTGAGTCCACTTTGCCGGCCCATAAACCACCCACGGGAGAGCGTCCCTGTTTGAAGCTGCATTGCCTGTGCACAGTGCTGGGCATATCTGCCCTGACACTGATTCTGTCTCAGATTTGAGTGAGGTCTGACGTTCGTCAAGAGCTCAGAGGTCCAAGAAAGAACTCGATGCTGGGAGTTTTCCCTTCGGTAAAACACTTTCTATTCACAGTCTGTACTTAAACGCCGAGCCAGCAGCACATTAACATAACAATTGGGTTCCTGCCAAAAGGCAGACAGACCTCTGCTCACCCAAGGCCAATTTCTCTGCGAGAGCAGTGAGAATACAGTCCTCACATTTAGCTCGAAAAGCCTTATTTTTTTCCAGGCCACTCTGCAAAGTTTTTATGTGATCTCACTTTTTTTTCCCCCCTCCATGACTATTTCTCCATTCTTTTTCCACAGTTGGGTTTTTTTTTTAATAGTGTGATTTTTTCCACCTATTGCCCTTTTGGTGATCAAACCAGCTTTTCCCATGAATGCATCTTTTATGTTTTTTTGTGGATACTTTTATCCTTCCTACAGCTCCTTTATCTTCTTTTCAGTGGCAAGCAACGAGGGAAATTGTTTTCTTTACTTTTCCCATGAAAGCTGCTCAGTCTTGCAGCCTGTTATCTGGACTTCCCTTTGGAAGACTCTGGCACTTTTCCAGTTTCAAGTCTCCATATGCTAATTCCCGTACATGATATCAGTCTCCTTTCAGACCCAGATAATGGTCCCTTTACCAAATGTAACAACAAAATAAATCCACTGGTGGGGAGTGAACAAGAGCGCAAGGGTCAGTATTTAACTCTTCAGACCTTCTAAGCACAGTAAGGGGGAAGCTACGTAAGCATTCTCTAAGGAAGAGGCTTAGTGAGGCTGTCTCTCTCATAAACCACACCCCCTTTCAAAGTGCTTTCTGGAAACCGAAGTGCAGAGGATGCAATAGGCATGTCCAAGGACACAAAGCCCAGTTCAAGCCCAGAGCTCTTGGGTCCTACCTGGTCCAGGTCACCTCTCTACCCGCTGTATTCCCAGTGAGTGGATGAGTTCACCCCGATGTCTCATGCTTACCCCCCACAATCCGGGTTCAGCCACAGATAGGTGGGACCAGATTGTCAGCATCTTTGACTAAGTGGCATTTTCGCCTGCAGGGGAGAGGGGCGCTGATCCTAGGCCGGCACACATCCGGTTGGGGCCACGCCACGGCCATCCTGTTTGATAACTCCCACATCCTGGCCTGTCCCGCAGGCGTTTCAGAATGGGGATCCCTGGCTCACAGTTCACAGGATGCAAATGATCCCGAGTGCTTTATTTGCAGTGGAATTCGCAAGACCCAACAGCCCTCCGTTTTCTTGCCCTTCTCTTTTTGGAATCAAGGTGTCCTCAACTCAGACACCATGGTCATGGCATTGCCCCCTCCACAGTGGTCAACAAGAAGCTGTCCATACTGAGACCTCCTAGGAACGAGCCTTCTTAGTCCCATGAGACAACGGTACCCAGTCAAAAGAGTGGTCGTCAGTGCATTCTTCCGGGCGATTTATGACCAAAACGGGAACTGTGGATGGAAGAAAGGGTTCTGTGGAAAGTAACCCCGTAGAGTGCTCAGATTAGAAATTCCTCACAGGGCAGGTCGTGGGGGTAGCAGCCCCTTGGGAATACGACTTCACTGAAAAGGTTTATCTTTGCCTTAAGCAAGCCCTGTTGACACCCGGGTCCTGTGCATCACCGTTAATGTACCTTTGAAACGCCTCTTTTCAGAAACCCCTCTTTCTTAGATGTAACCTCCTTAAAAAGAGCAAATAATTTTAACTATCTTACAGTGCAATCCCTCCTCCCACCTGCATGCCATCTCATGTCCCCTCTTTAACTGCAAATGAATACAAGGAATTGCAAAACTGTTATTCCGTGGAGCATTTGAGATCTTGCTCCTTGGCAAATGTCATGAGTTGGGCTGAAATAAAGCCTTGTAAAAATTCTCCACGTGTTTGGACATTTCTTACGTGGACAGAATGAAGCACTGACATGCTATAATCTTGGTGAACTGTGAAAACATGACACTAATAAAGAAAACCAGTAACAACAAGCCACAGACTATACGATCCACTTACACGAAACCCATAACCAGAGAGAGCAGATGCGTGGTTGCCAGGACTGGAGGGAGAGGCGGCAGGAGGAAGGCGGAGGGGGTGGGGGGTGGGGGGTGGGCGGAGGAGGGGTGTTGGCTAAGGTGGGGGTGGGGTTCTTTCTGGGGGGGGGAGAAAAATACTCTGAAATCCTGGAGATGGTCACACGGCTCTGTGAATGTGCGACAACCATTGAATTGTCCATGCTAAACAGGTGGGATTTTTTATGGTCTCTAAATATATCTCAATAAAGCTGTTTCTAAAAATGTGAGGGGAAGAAGTGACTTATCTTTCTCTTTATTTCCCTGGTTCTTAATTACTTCAATCAGGGCCCCACGACAACACTAAAGTAAAATGCCAGGCGTGTTTTTTAAAAGTAGTAACACCCACAAGTGATGAGAGGACCGGTTGGTGACTGTCCCCACAGGGACATCAAGGAGGCCTCTGTGTAGCCTGTGCCTGCCTCAGGGCACCACTCGAGGCCTCTGGCCTCAGGTAAAGGAATTTTAAATGCTTTTGAATATGTAACACAGAGAGTGTTAAGTGAGTATCCTGTATTGTAAAGAAAACAAGGCTGTCACTGAAAAAAGTGATATGGAACTTTTTCATTAAGGTCTAGATAATCTCTTTTTTTCCAATTAAAAAGATTATTTTTAGAGAGAGGGGAGGGGAGGGAGAAAGAGAGGGAGAGAAGCACTGATGTGAGACAAACGCCGACCTTTCGTATCCACCGCCCCCCTCCCCAGGACGAAACCTGCTCCCCAGGCGTGAGCCCGACAGGGAATCAAACCGCCTGCCTTCCAGTGGGTGGGACTAGGCCCAACCAATGGAGCCCCACCGGCCTGGCCGGGGTCTGGATAGTCTGACGCCAGGTATTAATTACTTGTACCCCGTTTCCACACCAAAACGTTGGAGCCTGAAGGTGTCTGGATTGTTTGTCCTGCACACGGCCATCACAGAGGCCAGACTTAAATCTGGGTCGTTAAGGCGGAGTTCAATGCCGCGGTGAGAACAAACACTGCCCACACACTCCTCAAATACAGCTTCAGGGAATGATTCAGAGCGTGGCCAGGAAGCATGGCCACGTGCCCCTCCGGCTTCGGAGTCCTGGGCAGCTTTCTCGTCTTCCTCTTGGGCACGCGTTCTCAGTAATAAAATAGGGATAAAATCCACATCATATAGTTGCTGCCAGGATTACATATGTGTGCACATATGTGTATAAAAATATAAACACACACACATAATTATATACAGCTTATATTATTTGAATATGACATTTGCATATTATGTATGAGCATACATATTTTTTACTAGACTATATAAGACATTTGTAACAGGGTTCTACTAACTTTCTGGCTAAGGGTATACATTGTTTTCATGACTTATAGACTCATGAAGCACCTTTTCCACCACTAAAAATTGAGAGCACCTGGACGTATAAAATCATTGATGGGTGCTATCAGTGAGGTAGTATTTAATGAGGGCAATTAGTAATGAAGCCAATGAGGTGCTTCGTGAGGTATCAGATGAGGCCAACATACTTAAAACAGACATTTCTTTGAAGATATATATTTTTTCCTTCGTACACCTTCAGGGACACCAAGAAAGAAACACTTCATCCCATTTTCCTCAGGTCTTTTAAAAATATTATCAATTCCATTACAAAGGAGTAAAGCCATCTGGAAGAGCTGACAAACAATTTGGAAGCAATCTCTTCCAAGACAGCTGTAATGATTTTCTTTCCTGTTAGCGACGTCAGGGGTAACGGAAACTTCCTCACTTTTCCAGCTGTCATATACAAGTCAATCCCAAACAAGTCTTGGAAGTATTCAAGAATTTGTGTCCAGTCAGTCCAATGTATATTCATTTTAATGCAACTTTTGAAATACCATAGTCTCCCCATTTTTTAAATAATATATAAACTACTTTAAAATATACCTGGAGACAGGGTTACAAAGTATTTCACAATGAAAAAAATCTGAGGATTGCAAACACTAACATAGGCGATCACAGTGAAATCACTCGGCTCTTTTTCAAATAGATGCATTACCCTGAGAGGCATGTTAAGCATCTTATGTAGCAGAACTAGCAGAAGGTAGCATCAGGAATTCTAAGTGGAGGTAGTTATCCCGGGTGGAGGGAAGGCCTGGAGATGGGCAGGGGCAAGTTTGGGGGAAATGAAACTAGACTCAGTTGAGAATCAAGGGGGCAAAGGAGAGTAATGGCCAAGTGGTTGAGAAAGGGCCAGTGACCTTTGCAGAAGGTCATTCATCCTGGGCCAAGGAAGTTGGCCTTTACTTAACGGGCAAAGGGATCACTAAGTTGCAGTTTGCGAACTCAGTTCCCGAACATCAGAGCTGAAGGCAACCTTCCAGATGGTACAATTGAGTGTTTCTCAAACGTGGCCATCACGGTACTCCTGAAGGCCAGCAGGAGCGGGCCTCAGGCCACATGCAGTCAGGGGTCCCGCCTGACTTGCGTCCGTCCAACTCCACAGTGGGAGGGCTGGTTCCTATCTGAGAAATTACTGTGGAATTTTCCCAATGTATTTCGCAGAGAGCAATGGGGAGCTGAAGTGAAACTGATCCTCGGGGCTTGTCCTGTGGTTCCACACACACCTAGCACACCACCCGCTTCCCTCCTGGTGCGTGTGGAGACCTGTGGGCAAAGAATGAACCTACAGATCTAGCCTCAGCTCCGCAAGGGTAAGGGGCGTGCTCAAGGGGACGTACAGGAGTCAGGAATGAAAGAGTCCCTCTTCACAGAGCTTTTTCTGCAAAACCGAGTTGTCACACAGAAAAGGAAGGATCTGACTGGCACGGATGGAGCATATCGCACTCCGAAGGGCCCAGGGGCCATCCTGTGCTACCCTGTGTGGAGACCCAGGTCCCCCAGCGTGCCTCCCCCCTGTTGTGGACACCACCACCCCCTCCCCCGGTCCCACCATGCTGCCCTCTCCCCACCACATGCTAACACAGAGCAGCCTGGGCAGTGTGAAGGCTTCCTCCAGGGCAAGAATATTTCTAGCTTGTTTGCAGAGAGAGAGAACAGAGCCTGAGAGAAATGCCCCCTCCCCCTAAGCCATGGCTGTTGAACATTATTTGTCCTGCCCTGGGCTTCAGGGGAGACGGAAAAGACTGCAACACAGTGTCCGCCTCCCTCTGGCTGCTGGTTCTGGCAATTGCATTACCGCCAGGCAGGCTGAGACAAAACAATTTTCTAAAAAACATGGATCAGCGGAGACCACGGAAAGCCTCCTTTTATGGAGTTCAAGTTCAGACTTTCCCCTCGGGCTGTCCTGTGTGTTCTTTCCCAAACCCTGCTCCTGCAACAGCCTTCTAGCCATCGGAAAGTACAGTGATTTCTCCCTGCCAGAGACCCCAGCCTCCCAAGGACCAGTGCGCAAATCTGCCTTCTCTCCAGGAGCCTGGGCCCCTGGTCCCCAGCGCTCCCTCCTTCCGGCCAGGATTCGTAGAGTCCCTGAGTTTCTGTCAGGAAGGGACTGGTTCTGTGGGTGGATCTGGTGATGCTGAGCGGGAGCGATGGTGGTGAATTGGTCTGCGTCAGTGTTTCCAAGGATTAGTTTCTACTTCCCCAGTTTTCATGGAAGGACATAGTGAGACTGTACGGGGTGCACTGTCCCCCAGGATTCCTTAGGGGCGTTCACGCGCTGGGGCAGAGAGACTCAGTCTTTCACCCACAGGAAAGCTTTCCCCCGGCTGTGGCCGCTGGAGGGGGTTCGCTTTCCGTAGAATTCTATTTCCTGTACGTTAAAACCAATGAACACAGGGAAGGCGTCTGCTTTCAAACGAGCTCCATAAACAGGCATTTTCAGAATGGATGCTCCTGAAAGCTGCCAGCTATGGAGACATAGGATTGGACTTGAGAAGGGCACCGAACGGAACATGCAGTTCCACAGCGTCTGCTGGGCCCCTCGGAGCCTGGCAGGGTGGGATGCGGAGACCCCCTCGGCACCTAAACGGCGCAAACACAGGTGGAGAGGGGCGAGGAGACCCCCGGCATGGAGAAGCCCAGGCTCCGCTGCTGTTTCCACCAGGGCTGCTCGCCCCACTCGGCTCCTGGTCGCCCACGTGGTATTTTATAAGAGGAAAAGTTTCGGCTCCTCAATGTCTTGAAAACCACCCTGACCTGGTATTCAGATCAACTTGCCCCTCTCTCTCCCAAACAGATGCGCTGAAGTCCTAACCTCTGGGGCCTGGGGATGTGTCCTTATTTGGAAACAGGGCAGTTGCTGATGTAATGAATTAAGAGGAGGTTGCCCTGGGGCAGAGCAGACCCCTAATCCAATGTCACTGGTGTCTCTCCGAGAAGGCCACCACCCAAAGAGACCCAGACACAGAGGGAAGGTGGCCACGTGAACGGGGCAGCCGAGTATGGAGTGACGCAGCCACAGCCAGGGAATGTCTAAGGCCACTGAAGGGCAGGAAGAAGCAAGGAAGGACCCCCCCCCCCCAAAGCCTTCGGAGGGCGCCTGCCCCTGCCCACACCTGGCTTTCAGAATGCAGGCTCCAGAGCTACAAGAGACCAATGTCGGTTGTTTTAAGCCTCCCAGTTTGTGGTCCTTTCCTCCAGCAGCCCTGGGAAACTGATATGCACGATCAAAAATGTTTTCTTCTCTGTTTAATTTTTTTTAACCTCTCAGGAAATAAGGAGAGAGAGAAAAGTACATGGACAGAAAGAAAGTAGAAAGTTATCAGTTGGCCCACCAACTCCTGCCCCGGCCCTCTACCTTAAGAAGGTCTCTTAACAAAACACCTCCAAGAAGAGCCATTTAGGGAGGCTCTGGTTTCTCTGAGCGCAGAGCTGAGGCTCTGGGAGGCAGCCAGTGCCCAGGTACCCCCCACAGCCCTATAGATTACCGCTGGGTCCAAGAAGGAAGGCCACCGGGGACCCTCGCTGTTATAACCCGGAAGAAATCAGACCCCATTGGCCATGCATGCCTGACACAGGAGAGGCAAGCTGCATGGTCCCAGCTTGTGTTTAAACAGCGCCTTTCTCCAAAGGGCCCAAAGAAATGTAGAGACTTATACTTAATCAGCCCATGCAAGCCATCCATGAAGAAGGTCAAGTAAGGTCATATGTCCCTTTTTCCTCTGGCCTCCCAAGGTTTGGCCACTTGCTCTGTTTATTCTTGTTTTTAGGATTGTTCCAGTTCTCTTCTCTCAATAGACACACTTTTATTTTGAAGCTGGTGTTCATATTTCCATATAACCTATTCTTGGGAGTTCCTGGGGAATAGAAGAGAATCCGCTCCAAGTCCCCGCCCCTTTTTGGGAGGGGTTGCTCAGAAAGGCCGGGTCTGTTCCAAAACCACCATCTCTTTAACAGCCGTAACACCCGAATCATCTCGAGGTCTAGGAGACTCAGTGTGCGTGGCTGTGTGTGTGTGAGGGAGTGCGATGGGGCGGAATAATAATGCAGGAGACCGGAGGGGCAGCACTTTGGCCCCCACCCCCTGTACGAGGCAGGGCTGCTTCTCCTTTGCCTGGTTTTTATTTGAGCTTCTGAGCTGAGTGAGCCATCCCACCTCCTAAGCACCTTCGTGGATGTTAGGCAAAGATTTAAGATCAGTACATTCTCTTGAGCTCTTTGGAGAAAGAAGTTAATTTAAAAGAGGGGCATGCAGCCCTGGCTGGGTAGCTCAGTAGGTTGGAGCATCATCCTGCTATGCCAAGGTTGTGGGTTCGAGTCCCAGTCAGGGCACATACAGGAGTTAGCCCGTGGGTGCGTGAATGGGTGGAATAGTGAATGAATGTTTCTCTCTCTCTCTTTCAAATCAATAAAATATTTTTTTTTAAATTTTAAAAAGGAGCCTGTAACACTAGATTCCCTGACGTGTGAGACTCTGGCTTTAATTTACCAAAGGCAGCAGTTTCATTATTCTCAGAATAGTATTTCTTTCAATGTCCCTGGGGGAACTTAACTCTTGTTGATATCCATCCGCCTATGGGAACATCGGTTTCAGCACACATCACCTTACAGTAACAGAACCTATGACGCTGAGTGGGGACTCGCTGCAGAGAGGAGGGCTAAAATCCGTCCTCTGGCGTTGCTGGGGTTCAGTGCTCTTCTGCGCAGGGCGACAGCGAGCCACTTTGGTGCTGACTGGTTTGCGCTCGAGGGGACTCAGCCAGCCGGGAGCAACATTGTACCAACGGGGCAGTTTGGTCAGCACGTGCTTGTCTTCCTGGATATTGTGGGTTGATGGGATTTAGCCAGGCGCCGCCAGCCTCTCTGAGAGCAGAACACTTTTCACCGTCACTGAGTCATCGGACACCTGGGTGGCCACCCCAAGCCACAACTTGAAGTCTTTCCTGGGGCCACCAATAAGCATAAGAATTAAAGTCTTTAAAACCCTGGGGCTTTCCAGATGCTGTCACAGTTCTTACCAAGGGCTTTCCAGCACATGTGTCCACCAGACCAAGGAGTTCAACACGCCGTCTGGTTTATTCTGCTGCTCATATCAAGCTCTGTAACTACTTCCCCCATCTTGTTGAGAAACACAGGGCAGTAGTTTCGTTACATTCATTTTTAAAATAGTGGTTTAGCTTTTTTCAATGCAGTTATATTCATTTTGTTACATACTAACCCAGCACGAAATATTCATTGATTAGCACTTATTAGAGAAAGAAAGTGACCCTTAGGAAGAACACAAAATTGGAAGGGGGATGCACACGTCCTTCCTAAACTCTTATCAAAAAGCGTGAATTTAGGGATACGTTCATGGAAGGCGTCGGCTAGCAGAACTGGGAAGGCAAGGTGGGAATTGTTAACTGGGGCTTGCGGAAGGGGGAGGAGCGTGGGGACTTGAAAAGAGTGTTCTCTAAAGACGAGACTGTGGAAAAGAACAAAATTCCCTGGGAAGGCCGAAGGTGTGGCCGATGCTGCGGAACGCTGCCCCCGGCATCTTGGACAAGATGAATTGTGTCGTTATCGGTGAGCCGGTGGTATGGAAAGGGCTCTGAGGATCAGAGGACTAGGTCTCCCAGGGTTAAAATACAGAAACGCACGACACAAAATCTGACCCAGGCAAGCAAACCCGAAGTGCAATGCAAATGAATAGCGATCAAATTTAAAATGAGGGATGGCAATGAGATGTACCTCAATACGATGCCTTTGGCTTCAGTCAGTATTTTTTGCTAATGTTAGCTGGAAAATAATGATCAATCATTATTTGAGTTTGATCAAAGTGCAAATTAAATATTCAGGTTCTCATCACACTGGCGGCCTTCTCAAAGCCACACGTGGCCAGTGGCTCATAGTGGACAGCACAGGTGGAGTCATTGTCATCATTTTCAGACAGTTGTGCTGGGCAGTGCTGCTTCCGAGGGGACACTTGTCCGGCCCTTCAGGCTACTGCAAGGATGGTTGGTACCAGTAAGATGTTCCTGGCATTTCCCAGCCCACATGGCCTGCCAGCATCCACCACTGTGTTCCCTCTCAATGTCTTTCATTCCTTTTCATTCTCATGTCTCAGCTTCGCCTATTTTCAAGCTTAACCACCAATGAAATAAACAAAGAGAAATGTTATAGAAAATATAATTAAAACATATTGCATGCTGTCCTATAATTAATACACAGAATGACGTGGGTATAAGGGGACTAAATGGCAATAAAAATGCAATACAGAAAAAAATAAGGTAAAAAAAATGAGTGCGCAGAAAGTTCATTGGGATTGCTTCTTTACAGAGAGATGCGACGTTAAGTCCCGGTCCCATGACTGTGTTTAGTCTAACTGCAACTGCTCGTGGCAGACACACCGAGGACTCAAATCCCACATTTCTGCAGCCTGCAGAGACCTTTCAAATGTGGTGATTTCACAACATTTATTGGGCCTTTTCAACAAGGACATGAGTGCTGAAGTCCTTGGTAAGAACCGTCTTCTATAAATGACAACGAAAGTAGAACTAGAGAGGCAGCAAACAAGTAGTTTGTTCATCCTTCTTAGTTCCCTCCTTCAAAACAGAGAACTTCACTGTTTTCACTGATGAAGGGGCATTTGTCATCTGCTTCAGGATCTTACAGATAGGGGAGGTGTGGGATCCACAGGGCGGAATGATGACCTCACCACCTCATGCTGTCAGATTCTGCAAGGGCGGGTGGGGGGATGGCGCACACTCTCCATCTGTGCCGGTTCTTTCCAGTACTTATTATTAGCCCGGTGTTACAGCAGAAAGAGCAGCCGTAGGCACAGCTCTGAGCTTGCTGGAGGTACACTCACGCAGCCTTCTGAGTTTTTAAAATTCAGGTTTCACAAAAGTTGCAGCTCGACTGAATAACCATCCTCATATCTTTCCCGACCCGTTTGCCAGTTCTCTACCAGCGGGAGCCCTCAGTCTGATTTTATCACTTTTATGTTACTATAAACAACCCCAACGGATACAGGGATACAGCGAGGGGCTAAAGAATTCAGGGTCACCATTAGCTCCCCTTCAGCTAACCCTGCCATCTCAAACATCATCATATAGGTCATCAGAACCACTGGAAGAAACAGGAAAGGATCTGGGCGTCTACTTTATTTTTTAAAGATTTTGTTTATTTGTTTTTAGAGGGAAAGGGAAGGAGAGAGAGAAACATCAGTGTGTGGTTGCCTCTCATATGGCCCCTACTGGGGACCTGGCCTGCAACCCAGGCATGTGCCCTGACTGGGAATCGAACCTGCAACCCTTTGGTTTGCAGCCCTTGCTCAACCCACTAAGCTGTGCCAGTCAGGGCTTGGGCATATACTTTTAAAAAATTAATCCAAAAGATAAGCTGAATAGAAATGGATAATGTAGATAATGTTTCTTAGTTCTATCACATAGACTTCTATGCAACGCAATAGCCATTAGCTGCATGTGGCTACTGAGCACTGGAACCCTGGCCGACCCAAACTGAGATAAGAACCGAAAGTGGAAAACAATGTTTACAAAGACTCAGTTTGAAAAAAGTAACATACCTCATCAGTAAATTTTTATATTGATGACGTGTTAAAGTGACAATATTTGATAGACTGGGTTACAAAAATACATATTAATTTCATGCTCCTTTTTGCTTTTGAAAATGTGGCTCCAAGAAAAAATTAAAGGACACTCGTGGTCCCCGTTCCCTTCTCATCGACGACACGCCCCTGTAGCACGAATTGCTCAGCACATGCCGACTGAGACGAGCAGCTCTGGGATTCTTCGGCTCCGGACATAAAAATACCCTCTGGCAACAAAAGCAGAAGTGTGGCTAGAACTGGAGAAAGCGGCACACACGTCTTCACGACCTAGAGGCACACAAAGGTCTTGTCCACCGCGGGGGCTCAGTAACCTAGCAGCATCAGAAAGAACCAAACACAGACGTCACAAACGCCCCCTCGTCTTTTTGAGCTGACTGCGGGAAGAAAGTAGGCCTCCTCCTCTTGCAGAGGCGTGGGCTGCTGTGACTCCCGGGGCCCTCCAATCCCCACTTTGGTTGTCTTATGATTGCACACGGCACCTCACGACTGAAAAAAAGCCAAAGGTTCCTGGAAAGAATTCCTCCAGCAGATATAAAATGACCCAGAGAGGGAGCAAGATAATTTGATAACTACATGCCAGAGCTTTGAGAAGACTTAAACCCCCAGAGACTGGGAAATAAGGAAAAATAGGAACCCATAGGTTGCACGAGAGCTGAGAGAAGTGACTTTGTCTGGTGGCAATTCCATCATCGCAGAGCTAGACGGTTCAGAAAAGGGAGCGTCTGAGCCGCTCTCCACTTCCTCCTTTCTTCTCAAATTTATGTCATTGCCCTCTGTGAGCTCTTGTGTTCTATAAACAGCCAGGGAGGGGACGTAATTAGAATCAGCTCTCTCATCCATGAAGAATTTCATCCCTGCTTCCGTTCCAGGATTTCTGGGCTCAGGGGTGACCACCGTTCCCATGTTACAAAGTCTAATTTCCTTTACGTGGCTTCGTTATAATCAGGGTGATATTGTACACAGACCAGTCGGCTTAAACTTTCATGCCCAGGCCAGGTGGCGAGGTGACAGCAATTTGAAAGAGCCACCATCCAGAGGCAGCTGCAATGTGCCCTGCTATTATCTGTATCTCCATCCATAGCGCCAACAGTGCCAACTGCCAATAAATATCAGTAAGAGGTTTTGATTGGTGAAAGTAATGTTTTGGTCATTAGCACCACAGATGGGATAATAGGATCTCATTAGGTGTCATTTCAGCTTTTCAAAGCGTGTACATGAGCGAACATAAGTCAGCCATGCTCCTCTGTTGCAGGAAGTTCTCAGGACCCAGTGGGCTTGGATTCTGCAAGCCTCAGGCACGCATCCGGCCCCGCGTGGAGGGATGGAGTTGGTGGCTCAGGCCCAAGAGGGATCTGTGCCCAGCCATTGGTTTAGAAGGGCTTCTGATGTCTGATGCCAAGCAGAGGGGCTGGAATTGTACATCCTGCATTGTGAATGCTGGTGTTTTGTCTCAAGTAAACCTTTCATACAAGGTGAGGTCAGCACACCCAGCAATGCAGATGGCTGACACCCTATGGGGCTCGAGGAACAACGTATACGAACTGTTCTGTGCCGACCCTGCGAACGGCTACTGATGGAATAAGGACCTGGCAGATTTTGTGTGCAAGTCGCATATCTGGAACCCGGCAGCCCTCTTGCCTCCGCAGCATCTTCACCTGGTCAGCTCCGACTCCCTCTTCAGGTCTCGGCACCAGTCACGGGCTCTCAGACTTTGTGGCATGTTAGAATCACCCAGACAACTTCTAAAAGAGTCCCGTAGCTCGGTCACACCCACACAAATTAAATCAGAATTTCTGGAGGTGGCAGCCAGGCCTCAGTATTTTTTACAAGATTTTATTTATTTATTTTTAGAAGAGATGGGAAGGGAGGGAGAAAGAGAAGGAGAGAACATCTCATCAGTTGTCTCTCACAAGACCCCACATGGGGACCTGGCCTGCAACCCAGGCATGTGCCCCGGCCAGGAATTGAACCAGCAACCTTTCAGTTTGTAGGCTGGCGCTTAACCTACTGAGCCACACCAGTCAGGGCAGGTCTCAATATCTTTTAAAGATCCCCTGGTTGATTCCATTTGTGCAGCCATTTGGGAACCGCTGGCTTCAGCGTTACTTTTTTTCTTGGCAGAGACCACTAATCACTCTACCTAATTTAGGTTTCTCTGCAATTCAGTTTCCTGTCTCATGGCTCTCTGTAAGCTTCTTACTTTATCACTAGTTGTGCCATTTTTGTTTGGGAGCTGTCTACCTCGTGACCGTCTGCTCTGTGAGGGCTGAGAACTTCACTGGTTTTCTCATTTCAGCATCTGGAACAGCGAGGACAGTGCCTGACTCGTAGGAGGAACTCAGTGTATAGTTGTGCAAAATGCACAAATCAGTGAATTCAGTATTTGTCTTTTCATAGACACTTTCTCTCCAGTGAAAACTAGCCAGCTCACCCAATACGTGAGTGCTGTCCGGGTGACCAGTCTTCTCATAGGTACTTTGGGATGATAGAAGGGAATACGTAATCTATTTGTAAGCGTGATTAATGTGTATGAAATCATGGGAGAACAGGATACGGCAGAATAGAGGGTCCGGCACAAATAACGCCCCTAGTTTATTATAAAATCATAAGCATGTCATTCTGTAACGTAACCACATCACACTCAAGCACACCATAGGACATTTTCGGTGACATGTTCACATGAAAACTAGAAATGATTACACCCATATTATTACCCTACCAACCCCACTCAAGCAGGCCTTACTTCTGCCGGACCCTGCATACAAAAAACAAGGGCTTCAGTAGGGAATGCAAGGTGATGAGTAACACACGTATAGGGTCGTTGGTCTTCCTAGACATGAGTGAAGCCAGACACGGACAGTCAGATTCCTAAGTCGCACCGTCTGGGCCGTCTCCGCCCACCCCGGCTTTGTGTTCTGTCTCTCAGGGTTGGAATTCCACTAGTGCCAAGGCTCCCTGATCTCCGCTCGGTGTTCTCCTAAATCAGCCACCTTTGGCCGATCGGAATCAGAAAGCTAGACTTACTCACAAAATTGGAAAAAAAGGCCATTGTCTTGAAAACCGATTGTCATCTTTATTTAATTTTGATCGAGCATGCGGGATAGTATTGAAATCATAAGCCTGACGAATCATAGAACTGTGCTAGAAGACACAGGCTTGTCTGTGTGTTCTAAGGTATTTGTTCTCCTCACATTTTTATCTTCCACCCAAATCCTTGATGATATAAACATTTTCTGGGCTGTCTCTACAAACCACAGTTCCTGCCTCTGGCATGAACAGACAACTACTGAGCAGGAACCAAGATAGGGAATAAGAGCCATAAATGTTCTTGCCAACTTCAAGAAGTCAGCACATAAGCGAACAGACGAAAAGAAGCTCTCAGGCCCCTTAACCTCCCGACATAAGCAGGTTCTGCCAGAGAAAGTACCGTTCACAGGCCACAGCCCCGAGAAGGATGAATAAATTCCAGGGAGCTCCAGGGAGAAGAAGGCATATGGGGAGGGGAAGAACAAGCAAGATTAGCCCAAGTTACTAGGAGGCAGTGACAGCCCCTTTTCTAAGCTAAATCTGAGTTAAAGGCAGGACTCACCCAATTAAAGCAAAGAGCAGAATTTGTTCAAGCTATTTTGGCAGTGAGTAGCGTTAAAAAGGCCCCGTGGGCATGGCCGACATTGATTTACGGTTCTGCATTGTAACCAAGCTCCTCAGAGTTCAGGATGGCTGGGAAATCCGGGTAAGGCAGAAGAAACTCTGTCCCGGTTGAGGCTTGAGACTGTTACGGTGAATGTGGTCCAGTTGGGTTCCTTTCTTTTCAGTGAGCAATAAATATACTATTTGAGGAAGCATTGTATCAGAATAGTATGATGTCTGACTTTTTAAAAGAGATTTTATTTCTTTTTAGAGAAAGGACAAGAGGAAGAGGGAGAGAAACATCAATGTGCGCTTCCTGCCTGCCCCGAGCTGGGCGCCTGGCCCACAACCCAGGCATGTGCCCAGACTGGGAATCAAACCTGTGATACTTTGGTTTGCCGGCCGGTGCTCAATCCACTGGGCCACACCTGCCATGGCTCCTGTGTGGCTTTTAGTATCCTCAAGGGTGATTTTTGTGTAGTTAAGATGATCTAAAAGTTATTTTTAAAAAATAAATATCTCCAAACTTTCTAAATCCAATTTAAAAAATCTTTCTTTTCTCCTTTGAAATTTAGCAAATTTTAACAATTTTTTAATGTGACCTTTGATCAATAACCGGTCCGATTTATCAATATAATCAGGGTCCTTAAACATTTTAAGCTACATTTATAAATTGATTATGTTTAATTTCCTGAACTGCCTCAGCTGTCTGAGTACAAACTACTATACACGTAAATTCTCATAAACTATAAAATTAAACCTTAAACATAGCAGATCTCAAGTTACCTCAAGTGGTTCAGTATTGTTTTATTAATATTTCAACTTAAGACCACAAGTCTGAATAAAAGAGTCCACTATCCAATTTTTAATTGAATCACATGGCTCAGTGAAGATCACCCCTTAAGCTGCCACCAACCTTCGGATTTCCCTATCTAAAAACATTTACTATTCTAGGGTGATTTTCTTAAACACTGTACATTTAAAGCGCTCTTGTGAAAACAAGCAAATGGCTTCAGACAACTTTGGGGTCACAGTGACACACAGACGGGCAGACATTTGAGGCTTCATCACCTACTGGAAGTGACTGAATAGCAGCTGCAGGTTTTAACGGAGAGGCGGACTCCAGGACGGCAGGAGAGCCGTTGTAATTTTTGTCACTAGCATCCCAGGGAACTTCCGTTGGGATGGGCAGTAGGCCAGCATGGATTGCAAGAACATGCCTGCAGCCAGGGCGATCTTGCGTCCAAGTCTCTCGTGAAAGTCATGTCTCTCTTGAATTTCCCTCCACTGACAGGATTCTGTAACCCTCATTAAGTGCTAATATCCTTCACTGTTTCAATTTTGTTTATTTGGGTTTCACAGATGCTCAATTTCTTCATTAGCTTCCACAGATTCCCTCTCCAACCCATCTCCACTTTTTTCTCTGACAGCGTACTGACCAAGTAGTTGATTTTCCCGGTCTCTCCAATACTGTGTAGGTTCCCCCCCTGTAGAATGTTTAGGGTGCAGTCAAACCTGGCTTTTCCAGAGCAAGGCTCTGAGCAGGCGCCACCCCACATTCTAAACACAGCTCAGCATGACATTAACTTTGACGCAGGCTCAGGCGGCAGACTATCCCATGCAAGTTTCCATTTTCCGGACTCTGAGCGATGAACATCTGCACTAACTTTTCTTGATCCTTCCTGGATAAGTGCCAATAGGCTAAGCATCTCAGAAATTGAAAACGAAAAGAATTTGGTCATGTCGTCAAACCTTGGTATTTCCTATGGAAAAATGATTTGAACATATCTGTTGGTGATTGAAAAAGAGATCTGAGCTGCAAATAGGAATTAAACATAATATGCTATAAAAGCGATGCTTTTCCACATAGGAAAAGCTTGTCTAATAGGGTGTTTCACCTTAATAAGCAGTGATTCATCTGTATACATAACTGCACTGAACACATACCTCTTTGCCCATGACTTGTAAGAACTGACTTATGACCTGTTCGTTTTTTCTTCAAGGACCACTTTAGAAAAGTTGACTTGTTTAGCCATCGATGACTACATAACAAACCAATTATTAGAGCCGCACACCCAGTGCTAGATTCTCTGTAGACACAGGAGTGTTTCCCTTCTCAGCACTAAGGGAAGGAGGCCTGTTGGGGCCAGGTTGCCAGGCCCTGGGCTTTCATTCTGCATGGGAACCCAGGAGCAGAAGCAGTGCCAGGGCCACTGGATTCTCTTTGTACCTGCCGTGGTGTAAAGCAGGGTGTTTACACTCAGCTTCCTCAAATGCTTTTTGAAATACAATGGAAATTAAGTAACAATATATATGCAAGCCTAAAAATGTCAAAAACTATTGAATAAACTATTCAATGATGCTGATGACTAGCTGAGGGGTTTTTTTTTGAAATTGTTTTTGTATTTATGACAACGTCTCGATGGTCTAATCCACAGACTACACTAAACCGCCTTACTGGAGGCAGAAATCTTTGCCCAGCCTATCAGTTCAGAAGGCCAGAGAATTATTCTGTAATAATGAAGATATCGTCTCAACCTCAAATTGAGAACAATGTTATGAAGTTCCTAGTATAATCACTTTCATTAAGTGTAATTTATTTGATTTTAATGCAGATCTCCCAGGACTATTGCTTGCATATGACCAATTATACACACCCAGAGACTTACCAGTTCTCATTTCAGGAAACTAAAATGCTTTAATAAATAATGTATCCTCTCATGATTTGGGCCAATTCTATTCTTGTTATGATGTTTTACTGTATTTTGCACCAAATGCACAATAAACATTTTATTCTTTACCTCTGACCAGACTGAGCTGCTGCGGCTTAAGATGCTGAAAAACAAAATTCAAGGTGAACCAGACGTGGACAGAGGTCAGAACCTGGGGCAACAACACTCTGCTCCTCGACTTCAGAGGGAAAAATAAAGATTAAAAAAAAGAAACAGTTATAGTTCGGAGTTTGCCACAGCCCCACCAGAAATGTAATTTAGAGACTAGTTTTAATAGTAATGCAAGTGATGAGAAATTTGTGCTGTTATTATCTTTGAAATTGGCTGGACTGATTGTCTTTTAAAGAAGGACTTCTGCTTTGGCTTGTTCCACCCAGAACAACCTGAACGCTTTGTAAAGCGCCATCAGGACAATAGAAGCCATTACAGGTTAGGGTGCCTCGGGGGAGAGTGGCCCAGTGGGTGGCTTAGTTCCTTCGAAAAATAGGAGGGACTCTCGGTCTTCAGCAGGTGGCTTGGGCAACACTTAGATCTACAGGCCAAAGTGGCTTTTGACTCATGCTTCTAAAGACATCGTAACTCCTTGGTTCCTCGGACCTGACATCTAAACACTTTGTTGTTCAGATTAAGATGCACGGAGATACCACACCCGATTGGCCTTGACAGGCATTCGGGCCATCGAGGCGTCTAAGCCTGGACACTCTCGTGTGTCTTATCAGGTTACCGGCCTGCCCTCCACTGTACAAA
The DNA here is from genome assembly GCF_014824575.4 of Sturnira hondurensis. Classification (NCBI taxonomy): domain Eukaryota; kingdom Metazoa; phylum Chordata; class Mammalia; order Chiroptera; family Phyllostomidae; genus Sturnira; species Sturnira hondurensis. Next base: position 14,108,909 of record NW_028082350.1, on the reverse strand, counting down.
ACCTGGCATGACAACTTTTCCAAATGGTATTTAAAACTGGCTCTCGGGTAGGAAACACATAATGTACCCACCCCCTGCCCCACCTCAAAATAAAAGGAAAGAAAGAAAGAAAAAAATCAATCCAAAATAAGTTGTTTTAAAACAATAGGCTCCTTTTGGCTTCAGTCGTGTTCTAGAAAAAGAATGATTCAATATTGTTCAATGCCACTCAATGGCATGCATGGCCAGGCCTCTGAGCCAGGTTCCAGAGAGTTTGTCATTTCTGTTCCAGACACAGCAATCCTGCGCCCCTGTGTGCTCAGCACCCCACGTGGGGCATGTGTCAAACAGGAGAGCTGTTATGTAAGAAAAACATTCTTAAGACTAGCTCGATAGGAAGTCATTGTTCAGATACATCATCATTTTACCTATAACTTTTGCAAGCTAAAACTGTCTATCTGAATTCTCTTTCACATTTTGGATGCTAAGGTTATTGCCTAAAGAAAGAAAATTTTTTGAACTGATTAAAAAAAAAAGAGCCAGGAGACAAAAAGTCTTTCACAAGAGATCACAATCCTGAGGCCAAATGTATTCACCCGCCGGGCTTTCAGCAGGCCCCCGCTTTGTCCCCAGCAGTGCCATGGAAGCTTCCTTAAGAATGCAAAGGAGCTCAGGGAGCTGAAAATTCTGTTCCGATCGCCATGGTGAGGCCACAGCGGATGAAGCTAGCAGCTCCCCCCCAACCCCGCACGCAGAGGGGTCTCCAACCCTCCCTTGGAATAGCGCCATGGAACTTGAAAACAAGTCACTGTAACTTCGAAATGAACCCTCTGTCTGGGATCCACTTCAGATATTCAGGAAAACGGATCCTCTCTCCCATTTCCCACCAGCAACAGTGACCAAACCTGCAAAAGACCTTCCCTTCATGAAAGACAAGAAGAACGTTCCAGCATCGGAAAAAAAAAGTATAAATAGCATTCCCAAGAGATGCTTTCCGCTACAGCCTGGGGAGGCACAGCTACTTTTAGTTCAACCGAAACACAAGAATTTTGTACAAAACCACCCAGAGGACAGCCCCTACTAAGACCATCAATCAGCACGTGGTGGCTTTGGGAGGTTTTCCAAGAACAAAGGCTCTGAAGATTGTTAACATTTCATTACTTCCTTCTTCGCTGAACATTATTGAATCAGGAAGTCATTGTCCTCTATTAATCTTTGAAGGGAAAAAAAGTAATGGCCGGAAACCCGAACGACTTCCTCATAGCACAGCACAGCTGCTTGGCTTCCGATCAACGTTTCCTATTTCAAGCAAATATTACATATTAAAACCATAGACTTAAAAATAGGTGGTTTCTTATAGGGACATCCTCCTGGGTGAACACAGCTGCCAGACGGATATTTGAATAAGAGGCCTGTCGTACTTTTCCATAATGTTAAGTTACCTCCAATAAACATAGTTCCGCACGGGCCGTAGGACCTATGAGTGTGAATAATCTTTACTCTAACCCAGGGGCAGTTCGTCGCTCTAACTAGGAATACACACTCCAGCTGCCGTTAGCTGCACTTTCCCCAGAAGGCCACATTCCAGGGTTCCAGGGCCACATTACAGACTTGCTTTAGGTATTTTTTTCTTCACACGAACCTTCAACGTTTTTACCATTAGCAAAATGGATGTAAGAGGCGGGGCGTTTGGTTAGTAAAATCATGGGTGCTTAAAACATGGGGACGGGCTAGAATACAGCGACACTGCTCACTCCTGGGAGTGTGTGACCCGCGTCCCAGAGACCGTGTCCCACCTGCACCTTTTAAATCTCGCCTACCCTCACTTCTGGCAGAGCGGATCAGTTGTCCCTGTCTTCGTACTTATGCAAGTGGGATCGTACGTGACGTGCTCTCGTAGGGCTTCTTTCACGCCACGGTGTGCCTGTGAGATGTTTACATTATCCACATTGCTGAGTGTCATTATAATTGGCTTACTGTCCCTGCCTTCCATTGTGTGACTGTGTCACAATTTATCCACTCCGCTGTTGATGGGCATTCCAAGAGTTTCTAGTGTTTGTTTGCTGCAAAAAAATGTTTCTGCGAACACTCTCATTCATGTCCTCTCATTCACAAATCTGCCTATGGCGGTTGGGAGTGTACTTAAGACTGAAATGGCCAAATCTCAGAGTACACAGGCATGCCTAAAGCTACTTCCCACCTTGAGTTCAAGTGCAGGAAATAGTGTTATGTGCTAGTAATAGCACAGGTCCAAAGAGAAAGCCTCAATAACATAAACTTTGGTTGTGAGAACGGAAGTGCCAATATTCATACAACAGGGTCTTCCTGATTACTTTTCCCACCGTGGGAGTGTAGCCATGGTTACTAGTGGCCTATCAAGGAGCCTGGTTCCTGGCCTTTTCCAAGAAATTGCCTGTAACTTCTCACACACAGCTTTAGGGCACGTGCTCCAGGCACGAGCTTCATGCTGATTTTGGCTGAAGTGCAGCCAGCAGAAGAGTCCCTGCTTGCGGTGGGTTAGCATCCGGGGAATCTCTCTTGGGACACTCTTTTCCCCCCTGTTGTTGTCCTTATTTCTAGTGCAATCAAGTTAATTTCACACATAATATTTCAAGTTCCTGACACCGAGGGCTCATTTTTTGACATTTGTATTAAAACATGCACTAAAATTTTTGCTTATGAAACTTTGATCGGCACAGTAATGTCAACAATTTGTGTGTGTTCTGCCAAAACACCTAAATGGCATAATCCCTTGGCATCTAAAGGGTTTTTGTCATGACTGTTGGCATTTAGGCGCTCGAGTGTATTGGAGAGGTTGAGGTCAATTAGACTGAAAGAAAACAGCACATTGTCTTGTTTCAAACCAGAAATAATTTACTAGAACAAGACCTTAACAATGTGTTTGTGAAGACACTGGGCATGGCATTTTTCTCGAAAGGACTTTGAATTCAAGGGCTTGCTCAGATTTTAGTGTGTGTTTCTCCTTTTTCCTAACCCTCAAGTAGCACATGATCAAGTTATTTGGGGAACAGAACATTCCTCAGCCCTGCTGGGACAGGCCAACTGGCCTGGCTTAACTTGCGTTGTACTTTTTTGTAACAGCAACCCAGGACGGAAACATCTGGAAAAATACCATGACTGAACTGGAGGGATCAAAGACTCGTGGTGAAATGGTCTATTGTTCATTTCCAGGAAATGACACAGAGCCCAGAATGAAATAATTCAGTTGGGCACGAATCTCATCGGATTTCTGCAGAGTTAGTCTATCGCTGTATGGCTGTACCAGACAGTCGAAGAAACACCAGTTCAGCACTGTCCTGGAAAAACAAATCTTTTTGCACGCAAGTGTGTGTTTGTGTCTGCTGATTACTGCACACATGGGCCAAATATTTTGAATCTCGAATCTGCGTGCTCACGGAATATTCCTCTGATGGCAAGGACAATGGGCCATAAACGTATTTAAAAATACAAAAGCCAGCCCCAGACTCTCTGGTGTCCTGCATGACCTGAAGGCAAGAATTGTGTTTGCGAAGACACGTCAAGGTTCCCCACCAGATGAAGTTCCAGAGGGCAGCTGGCTGTCCGATCTGTTCTTGCCTTGCTCAGTGGCAGAGTCAGGGTTGGCTACATAGTCTGTAGTAACCAAAAGTCTACTGGGGAGAAATAAATAGATCAATAAGTAAACGGGAGAATAAAAAACAAACAAGCAGCCAAGCTTCATAATCTAAGTGAATCCGACTCCTCAAGTTCTTTCCATTCACAGTCATCTCCTTAGCTTTCGGTAAACGCATTAGGAAATGAGGAGAGAAAAGAACAATCCTTACCCAGCTGGCGTGGATATTTGATACTTCAGTATTTACAGAATAAGAACTGGAAAGACCCTTCAGACATCCCTTCGCTACTTCTCTGCCCATGGGGAGTGTTTGATCGGAAGCAGAATGAATGTGGGGTGAAGCGGGTGGGGTTATGTAGTCTCCCTGGGGGACATCTGAACACAGAGCGCTCAGCAGGCAAGCGTGGACTGCGGTGGAAGCGGCACATAAAACTCATACGGACTGAAGTCTGAGGATTAAGGATGGTGAGAAGGCCCTGGCCGGGTTGTTCATTGGTTGGAGAGTCATCCTGTGCACCAAAAGGTTGTGGGTTCGATCCCTGGTTGGCGTGTGTACAGGAGGCAACTGTTTGATGTTTCTCTCTCTTTCAATCTCTATCAAATCAAAAAACATATCCTTGGGTGAGGATTTTTTAAAAACAGAATAATAAGAAGATTGGGGCGGGGAGGGGGGGGATTTGAATGTTTACAACAGGTTCCATGACTGAGACCAAGATTCTGCCTGGAGTATAAACCCTAAGGCATCTGGCGTCTTGATCTGGTTTGCTCATTAACATACCTCAAGGGTCTAGATCGATGGCTGGCACATCACAGATGCTCAGCGCACCTTTGGTGAGTGAATGAATGACCCCCAGCAAGTTAACGGGAGGAGGGCATGTAACTCTGTTACGTTAGGCGCCTTCGCTGGCCAGGTCCTTCCCTTTACAGTTTCTCAGCTGAGAGCGGAAGGCAACAGTGGTGCTGTCCACGCGTGGTGTCACACAAGGACACTTGTGACTTACAGTTTCAGGGGTAAAAAGATGGAGAGTAAAAGGCTTTCTCACCTCACACTCCTTTGCCAAACAACCTCTCACTATTTGGACATTAAAATCTAAAGTTTGAAGCTGGAAAACAATAGAATAGGATTTATCTATGTTACGTATGATGCATTATTTAGCTGCAAGAAAGGAGAAAGCGTCAGCTTTCCCTGCTCTGCAGTTTGATGAACACACACCAAAACACAGGGAATGTGTAAAGACACTTGATTTTTACACTTCTGTAACTTCGGAGTCAAAGGTAGCAGGAATAATGTGTAAATGACACGCAAATCAATTCTTCCTCAAGCTGGTAAAACGTCAGTTCTGCCAGCCCTGCGCCTGTTTTTACCCTGCGGCCTACAACGGGAATAGAAGAAACATCTGTCACGAGTGTTTAAACAGTGGACTCATTTTGCACAGTCACATCAAGTGGTTTCTGTAAACGTGAACCCATTTTTGTTCGAAAATGCCATTTGCGGATATCTCCTGTCCTGCTGCTGCATTTAAGTTCTCACCAAGTTGGAAGGGTCACCGGGCAAACTCCAGGAAGAGACAGAGTTGGAACTGGCTGAGCCGCATCTGTGACACTTCTAATCAGGGTCTCCTGTCTCCCTGGAATCACCCCGGCCTATTCGTATCTCTGTGGAGAGAGAATGAGACTGGACTTGACCATAAAGACCAAATCCTCAGCTTTTCCCCCAAAAGGCACTGTCTGTTGGTGGCCATGGTGTGGAGGAAAATGGGGGACCCCTCCGAGCAACAGGTTAGATTAGGGTGGCATGAGCCATTCCACAAAAGGCCAACATCCCTAAAAGTGTGAATTAGAAGCCAAGGTGGGAGTTTTTATTTAACTTTTAAAAAGTATCTCTCTGTGGCCCCCCATCACTTAACCAACAGCTCATCTAACTTCTTTCCCCTTCCAAAGGTCAAAGACAAGGGGGACGGGTCACATTAATGGCTGAGGTTCCTTCTGCAAGACTCTTCCTCATTAGTCATTTTGCAAAAGTTCATTAGCTGGATCAGTTATGCTCCCCAGACCTCATCTTTATTCCTCTCGCCTTTCCTCTCCCCCTCCTCCTTTAAAAAAAAACTTTCACCCCAGAATCAGGTCTCTGTGATATTCAGCCTGTCAATAAGCTCTCACCCAGCCCAGTCCAACCCAACACAGGGTCCAGCCCTGGGTCAGCGCAGGGCTGCATTCCAACTCAGTGAGGTGGTGACAAGGGACAACTCCCAGCCTCCGCCCCGTTGTGAATGGGTCCCCTATCTGAGTATGATTCATAACACAAACGTGTTTAGAAAGCAAAAGAAAGGACCAAAAAAAAAGCATGGAATTTGGAGTCACTGGGTCACTATTGTAGGATTTATAGATTTTTTAGAGCATTATGGGGGAGAGAAAGAGGGCTCATTAGTGGGTCCCCACACCCAGTCTAGGGGTGGATCTGGCCAAGGAGATTACACAACCTTTTCTAAGATAAGCTCATAATTAAAACCAACCCAAACCCACAATTACTCTTCCCAAGCACCAGCCCTTTCTGCCCTGCCCCTGGCAAAATAATCATATGAATGACTGAACAAAGGGCCCAATGAATGAATTAATGAATGAATGAACAAATCCTTTTTGGCAACTGCTTATATATTTTTGTCTCTCTATTTTTTTAATATTGTAGAAGCAAAAGCTGAATTACCTGCTTATCCTTTTTTTATGAAATTTGAGAGAAAATGCTGTAGGGATATTTAAATGTTCGGTGAATTTAACAAATTAATGTAGCTGTTCACATTTATCCATGTGAAGTTTAATAGATTCAAAAATAAATAATTGATTGGTGAGACACACACTCAGATTCCTAATATAAAATTTTAAAGAACAGAGTAAAGCTTTTGTTTGCTCTACGATGCGACAGAGCTGATGTTGGGCTAAACAGAACTGGCCATTTCTACGTTTGTGTTACCCTCTGTCTTTAAAACGGTTCTGTCTATCCTATATTTTATCCAAGAATCTCCTCCGAATGCTGGTGCTATCGGCCGAGGGCAGGGGCTGCATAGTAAACACGGCAGAAGCCACCAACAGGCGGAATGTGCGCAGCTGTCCATGACTGCGCACACTCGAAGCCCCCCGTCTGCTAGGCCCCCGTGAGGGCAGCAATCCTTAACGCTCCGAGTAGCAGCTGTGCATTTCCTTCCGTTATCGCAATAAAATGTCTGAGTTGGTCACCGAAATCTTACAATGCTGTCTCGTCTCTGGGGAATGAAACAGCATCACCTTTTCCTATCTCATACTTGGGCATTAACATAAAATACTCACGTGGCTACCCAGCCCTGTGGGCTTGACAGCCGGGGGACATTCACCACCAGGCTGCTCAGAGGAGCACGGCCAGGGTGGGGTGCACAGCCAGGGTGGGGTGCACGGCCAGGGTGGGGTGCACGGCCAGGGTCGGGTGGGATGGGGAGTGGATCCCACCCTTAGTAATGTACAAGCTGCTGCCCAATGGCCAGAGCAAGCCATCAACGGATTCACTTTTTCTGAAATGTTTCTACAACACGACACCCCCTTTTCCAAAGAAAGTTAGGGGGCGGATTAAGCATCCCAATTCATCAGCAGGTGACTCAGCCTGCACTTCAGACATTGGCTGTGTTAATCCACTCCCTTAGTGCATGAAGACAGTGTCTGCCAACACAGGTCATGCTGAACTCCTTTCTGTACCGACCTCGATCTTGTTTGCAAGAGAGAACTAAATGAGACATAATAACCCATTGTTTCTCTATTCTGGGACTTCTTGCTTCTTGTAAAGCACAAGCACAATTTCATCTCTCTTCCTAAGTTTAAACGGATGTCGCCGATGAGAGCACAGTGGTCTGGGAGCACAGTGGGCTAGGGTCAGAGTCATAGCCGCGAACAAAGAAAGAGAGGGATGTGTGAAGGCGTCTTTGGGTGAAATGGTTTCAAAGCACATTTGGTGGTCTCCCGCTTCTCTGGGACAAAAAAATGTGCCATAAATTACTATAATTCTTACTTCAATAAACATGTTTTATTCATTAAAAATGCTAACTAAGAAAAAAGCTTTATGAACTCCTCATTCCCTGTATGTAAACCGAACGTTGAGTTAGTCTTGTAAAATTAATTAAAATGTTTTGACTTCCACTAAAGCTGCTATATTTCCAATTGCTTGAGCGGGGTGACTCAAGTTCACTGTTCCTTCTGAATCTTGATTTCTACTGGAATTTCTACTCACTCTGAGTTCTGCGCATACCAGTCCCCAAAGGCAGCCATGTTTCTCTGCCTGCAAGACGTCCACAAACTACTTTCCTTTTTCTTTTCTTGAGGGTATTTTCCCAGTCTGAGGTTACCCATGTAGATTAGAATGCATTAGAACTTTTTCTAGAGGAACTTCAAAGACCCAAGCACCATCTATGACGGTTAATAAGATACGTGGAGGGAGTGATGATTTTCAACGAGGTTACCAAAGGCGCTTTTTCTAAATACGGAGAACCTGGGAGGTCTGGACCGGCACCTGTCCTGGTACCTGCTCCGTGGTACCCGCTCCGTGGTACCTGGGCTTCATTGTATCAGGTAAGCCTCCTCCAGCGAGACACTCTGGGCTCGGTACCCACCTCCTCCCATAGCTCCCTGTCTAATTGAGGCAAACCCCACCCTCAGGAAGGAGGCTTTCCCCCCATAGACTCTGGAGTGTCTAAATATTATGGTCTGGGTTATCATGCGACGCTCAACACACAGAGTATGCCTTTGCCTAGCGAAGTCTAGTCAATGCCTCAAACGCCTTCCTGTAGGTTCACCCTCTGTGCGCTCTTTCTCTAAGCAGTGATTCATGTTGATAGCATTGTGGGAAAAAGTAAGACTTTGCTATTTATAAGAACTGTTTTAAAGGAAGAAAAGAACAGAGCGCTCACAGCCAGAAACTGGGACCCATCCCACCAGTTTTCTTAACACGTCGAAACGACAGGATTTCTTTTATATTAGCTGTAACCCCAGACCGCCTCCAAGAATCGGCTCACAAGTACGAAGGGAGCTGGGCCCTGTGACAGGTGGGGCAGAGAAGGCCTTCGGACTTCCAGCAGGGGTGTGAAGGCAGAGTGGGTCAGAGATGAGAAAACTTTCAGCACGTTCGCTGAAAGGCTTGCAAGAATTGTATTTTCACTCAGCTTGTAAGATACTGGAGGGAGATGAACTGGGAAAAGAGGGCCCGCCTGGGATACTGCTGCAACCCCCTGTAAGCAGGTTAAAACCGTGAGAAGCTCTGTAGTCTGTATTGGCTCAGCAGTTTCCCAATTTGTACCGGTAGTCCTGGAGTTTTTTTGTCTTGAAAAGAGTTCTCTTATTAACGGCAACATCCTGCCTTTAAACTCTGAGTCTGAGTTGTTGTTTTTTTCCCCCTCAAAACTAGAAAACAGTTTGGTAAGAGAATCAAACAGGAGTTGCGCTTTATCACTTTCGTGTTGCCAGGAGGGCCTTCTCATTCCCGGTGGCAGCAATACCTAATATCTGCCTGTTAGATCACGGAGAAGTTCAGTCTCAAGTGTGGACGGCTGTTTCCTGTTCTGTCATTCTCCCAGCAAACGGGCCGCCAATCTTGGAGAAAAGCAAACAAATGGAAAGCAAAACTCCAAAATGCACTTCAAAAAGTGATATTTGAATATCATATTTGCTCTCTGGTTTAAAGATTCTCAATTAGGACAATGCCTGTTTAAAAATATAACTAATGATTTACGATTACTCATACAGATGTTACTAAAGGTTGAATTCATAAACCTTTAAGCCTCAGGTTCATGAAACATCAATCACACCCATACTCTGATGAAACAGATCCCAGCTTTAGGACTAACCCCACATCCTGAAAGAACTTAAAGACAATTCTCAAGGTCATTTAGATGATTTGATTGGGTGAGTGACAGTCCACTGTTCCACCTTTTGTTTTATAAGGTATGAAATCAGATGTTTCACACCCATAATTATCATTTCTAAGTGGACAGGCACTTGGCAAGATTCCATGTTAATGGGCTCCAAGTTCCAAGCCCAAAGTTCTGAGCTCAAATTAATACATAACAATACAAGAATAAACTCTGTTTCACATACTCACAACTGGGAAGCTACTGCTGCCCACCTTGCATACAAATGCAAAGCCAACCCAAGGAATCCGACCGCTCGTAGAAGACTGTTAGGTAAACTGGTTGTCTTAATACTTGTCGAGCAGAGTAAAATAAAGAATGGAGTGAGTATAAACAGTCGGTTTAGGTTGTTTACCATTGCATGTAGGTGTGCTCCTATGTATGTGTTTGGGTCAAATCTCCAGGAGATGACATTGTCTCCCATCCCTTTCAGCAGATTTTGTCAGAGATAAATTTGGACTAATACCCGGGGAGCAAGCTGCAGGAAGTAGCAAGTTATAAAAGGACTTATGTTGCTATCACAGTCTTCTGTATCAATGGCAGCGGAGGACATTGTATGTTTTAAGGTTAGGTACTGTTACTTCTAAAATTAAACGATGAGGCTGGTGTATTTCATTTCAAGAGGAAAGTACAGTGGGCGACAGCTGCAGGTTCCTTATTAAAATACACCCTTTTATGTGGAAAGCTCTTATTAAAGCTCTTTACCTCGGCAATTTATTTTGAGTCAGAAGCTTCATTGGGTGGCTTTTATTGGAGCCAAAAAGTCGATTATACACACAAATTATGTGTCTATAATTCTCAAAAGGGCTTTTGCAGTACCCAGATTATCTCAGACATAATGCAAAATTTTACCTGGTTGGAACATTGACAGCACTTCCCTGAGTCAAGTGACTTTAGTTGACTCTTGCTTCAGGGCTATTGGAAGCATTTACTTTTCAAACATACAATGAAATCTTCAAAATCATACACACAGTGGGGGCCAAATTCCAGCCTACACGGAAGCTCACAAATACCCATTTCTATAGCTGAGAATTATCCCAGCAAAGACCCTTCATTTCCCTTATTTCATTTCATTTATTCCACGTTCTGGTGGGACCCACAGAATCATCTGTTGACTCACGGACAAAACATGAATCTCTTGAGTGTCTAATTCATCACTGGAGTTTTAGGGGTCCAAATTCCTGCCCCTCCTTGCTCCCCAACTTGTCCACTTCCTTGCCCATCACTGTGTGGGAAAACTTGGTATTCCTAGATCATGAATGTGTGCATTTGGTTAAAATCTTGCCCCGCTGCACAGACTGAACTATCCGTGTAACATATAATTGCTACCTTCTATGTAATCGCACAGTGTAACCGTGACAAAACCTCAGGTGAGAGTACATGGGCCTTTGGAGGCCAAGCTACAACCCTGTGTGTGGTAGGAGAGACTGACCCCCGCACCCGCCAGGGATGAGCATGTGTGAAACGGACCTGGGAGAAGCGCCATGGAGGACGACTCACTGTGAGGCAGGCACAGAGAGGAATGAGATAAAGTCATTCCAGGGTACCCGGGACCTTAGGGAAGTCACGCCGAGTCGTCTGCATTCCTTCCCCAAAGCAATGGAATGCTGTAAACGCAGCATCCCCAACCTTTTTGGCACCAGGGACTGGTTTGGTGGAAGACAATTTTTTCACGGTCTGGGGGGTGGGGGTGGGTGGTTTCAGGATGATTCAAGCACATTCTTTTCAAACTCACCTAACAGGCCAGGACCTAGCAGGCCAGGACTTGTACTGGTCCTTGTCCCTGAGGTTGGGGACCCCTGTTGTAGAAGGACTCTCGGCAGTATTGTGATATGATGATAATAATTCAGAATGCTCCCTCTGTCTAGACTTAAATTAGAAGTGGGGGAAACCTGTCCAGGAAGGCTCTAGCAAGACTCCGGGGATGACAATGGCGTGAGTGCCAGTAAAGGCAGTGGGAGGGGAGGGAGGGAAACCTCTACCGAGTTTCTTTAAACCAGCATAAATACACACCATTTTGAAAGTGATTCAAACTTACAAACATACAAAACATACAAACATGATACAAACATACAAAATGATGATGTAAAATTATGGTTTTTCCCAGTGTCTCATGCATTCATAGGAGACTAGATCCAAAATTATTGAAATTGGGTAATAAAATGAAAGGGCTTTTAAAAAGAGTTGGGCCTTAGATCTGGAAATTCAGTGAAAGTTAGAAAAAGGAGATTTCCACCTGCAAGCCTCCACCTCACCATTTAGGGGAATAAAGCTGAAGTAAGAACGCTTCAGTAAATGAAAGAGGTGAGGATGAGGAACAGCAAATAGTTATCCGCAGACTGCGAGCAAGGCTGCCAAGAATCACACCGGACTCTTAGCAGAAGTAGCCTGGCGAGGATGTGGGCTGCGAGGCAAACAGCCACAATGTGTGAATGGGAAGGAAACACGAGTGAAGCAAAATGCCAAGTGGAGCGACAGAAAAATCTTCCACTTGTTTATGTGCCGGTCTACACTCCATAAATAGGCAGTGAGAGAGCAGCCAATTGAAAGTCATGGGGACTTTTTTACAGAGTTAAAAAAAATAAAAAGTCACAGCTCTGGCCAGGTAGCTCAGTTGGTTAGAGCGATGTCCCCATGTGCTATGGCTGTGGGTCCGATCCCCAGTCAGGGCACATGCAAGACGCAATCAATGAATGCCTAAGTAAGTGGAACCACAAATTGATCTCAATCTCTCTCTCTCTCTGAAATCAATTTTTTAAAAAGTCAATGAAATTTTTGAAAATGATGAAAATTTCCTGGTATAACTTCAGAGAACTGGCATCTAAGTGGCTGTTTTAACTGATGCTTCTCTTCGGTAAATTAACATGAAACTGAGAAGGCACCATGCATTCTTAGAATATTTCTCAAAACTCTTAAAAGTGATAGGGGCAGGCATCTTGACATTTTTTGAACTACTGAAGTTAGTTTCCTTACATTGTTTGAGGCAGATTTATTAGGTATAAGTGACGAGCAATAAACTCCACTTGTTTAAAAGGTACAATCAGATAAACTTAAGCATTGTATTTACCCATGAAACCATGGGTAATTAAGAATTTTATAGCTGTATATGATACATGTGCACACACAATTCTGCCTTTAATGCACTTTATATAAACAGCATGTAATACACATGTTCCTTTGACAGACACGAGTCATTAACAAATATCAAAAAGCAGCGATTGGGCCAAGGAAACTCCTGACAAGGTTGCCAACATCTGGACACACACATCTGTTCGAAAGTGAGTGATCCGAACAGAGGAGTCTAGAGAAAGAACTCGTGTCAATCTGATACTCAGTGATAAACGGTTATCCCCAAACATCCAGTATGATGCCAGGGGTGGTAACAAAACAGGCCAGTTAAGTGCAAACGGAACGACCTCAGGTTCTATGGAAATCAGAAGCTCTGGGTTGCTACCCAGAGCAGTCACCTTGGCCAAAAAATTCCCCTTCAGCCTAAAAGTACAGGAATCCCTGTAAGTCGCTCTGTGTCCCTGTACTCCGGCTGTGCCAGCCAGAGAGATCAAATGACCCGGAAGCCACGGAGGCCTCCTTCAGCCCCGGCCTCAGTTCTTCTACTCCTTCCAGCGCATGGATTTCCTCCTCCTGCTCCCCTGGCTCTCTGGACCTGTTTCTGACCCCCTTCCTTTTGTTCTGGTGACTCGTATTCATGCTCGTATGGGACTTCTTATTCCCATTGATCTTCCCAGCTCTGCCACGCATCTCTCAATGGCTCTCTGATGTGCACTTCTGGGGGTGGCTACAGGTTAACAGAGGGAGCTGTGGGTGCGAAAAGTGTCCTGGATTCGGAAGAGTTTTCTCACGTTGTTATGACTCGAACCACTTCTGCTTACTGAACACTCGCTAGCTTGCTGGTGGTAGGGGACTACATCAGGCATTTTCCACATGTAGTCTCATTTAACCCCTAAAACAAACATCTGTGAGGGAAATTCATTGTTGTTGACATTTTACAGATGAAAGATCTGAGAAGGTGAGCAACAAAGTCACACAGCTAGTAAACATCCAGAGAACGCGCTTCGGCTCTCGCTCCAGGGCACAAGCACTGTTTCTCCTTCAAGCATTCAAGCCTGAGAGGGTCCTTCAGCGTTTTCCCTTCGCCTGTTACGTGGTGATAAAAGCAGCACAAATGCTTTCACCATTTTGGCACCAGTTCAATATTTTCTAAACACGAAACTGTATACCACTACTGAGAAGCCATATGAAAAGAATGCACACAATTTTGTGGCTGACATGTATATAACTTTCTAAAGGACAATTGGGTAGTATGCCTTAAAAATTTTGAAAAGTGTTCATTTTTTAATTTTTAATATATTTTATTGATTATGCTGTTACAGTTGTCCCATTTCCCCCCTTTATTCCCCTTTGCCCTGCACACCTCCTCCCACCCACATTCCCCTACTTGAGTTCATGTCCATGGGTCAATATACTATGTATGTATAGACGTACATGTAAAATTCTGTGGCTTCTACATTTCTTATACCATTCTCACCCTCCCCCTGTCTATTTTCTACCTACCATTTATGCTACTTATTTTCTGTACCTTCCCCCCTCCTCCCACTCTCCTGATGATAACCCTCCATGTGATCTCCATTTCTGTGATCCTGTTCCTGTTTTAGTTGTTTGCTTAGTTCATTTTTGATTTTGTCTTTGTCTTGGGTTCTGTCATTAACAACTGTGAGTTTGTTGTCATTTTACTGTTCATATTTTTTATCTTATTTTTCTCAGATAAGTCCCTTTAACATTTCATATACTAAGGGCTTGGTAATGATGAACTCCTTTAACTTGACCTTATCCAGGAAGCACTTTATCTGGCCTTCTATTCTAAATGATAGCTTTGCTGGATCGAGTCATCTTGGATATAGACCCTTGACTTTCATGACTTGGAATACTTCTTTCCAGTCCCTTCTTGCCCATAAGGTCTCTTTTGAGAAATCAGCTCATAGTCTTACGGGAACCTCTTCGTAGGTAATTCTCTCCTTTTCTCTTGCTGCTTTTAAGGCTCTCTCCTTATCTTAAATCTTGGCTAATGTAATTATGGTGTGCCTTGATGGTGCTTCCTAGGGTCCAAGTTCTTTGGGACTCTATGAGCTCCCTGGACTTTATGGAAGTCTATTTCCTTTGCCAGACTGGGGAAGTTCTCCTTTATTATTTGTCCAAATAAGTTTTCAATTTCTAGTTCTTCCTCTTTTCCTTCTGGCACCCCTATGATTCAGATGTTGGAACATTTAAAGTTGTCCTGCAGGTTGCTAAGCCTCATTTTTCTGAATTCTTGTTTCTTCATTCTATTCTGGTTGAATGTTTCTTTCTTCCTTCTGGTCCACGCTGTTGATTTGAGTCCTGGTTTCCTTCCCACCACTGTTGGTTCTCTGTACATTTTTGTTTATTTCACTTAGCACAGCCTTCATTTTTTCCCTCTAATTTGTGACCATATTCAACCAATTCTGTGAGCATTCTGATTACCACTGTTTTGAACTGTGCATCTGATAGGTTGACTCTCTCTTTGTCACTTAGTTGTATTTTTTCTGGAGATTTGATCTACTCTTTCAATGGCTCTTTGGGCCATCGTTTTTTTGGTCTCAGGGCACCTGTTACATAGTAAGGGGCGGAGCCTTAGATGTCCACCAGGGTGGGGCAACCCCCATTGCTGTGTTGTGATGCTGTATGTGGGGGAGGGTCTGAGAGGGAACAGTGCCACTTGCTCCGCTCTCTGCTGGATTTCAGTCACTTCCCACAAGCAAATTGGGCCTTTCTGGTGCTGGTTCCCAGGTGGGTGGTTTGTGTACGTTCTAGGACCCTGTGGGTCTCTCCAACGAACTCTCCTGTGAGGCTGGGAGTTTCTCCTGCTGCTGCCTCAACCCCCTCAGTCAGAGGTTTGAGGCTTTATTTCCCTGCTGGAACCCTGGGCTGTGGGTCTGTCTCGTTCCCCAGTTGTTCCTCCCAGTTTATCTGCACGTGGATGTGGGACTCCTGCTCCGCCAGCTGCTACCTCGTTGGGTCCTCTCCATCCGCTGCCTGTCTCCGCCCCCACCGCCAGTCTGGGTGAGCATCTTCTTTACTCCTTGGTTGTCGGACTTCCATACAGTTCGATCTTCTGTCAGTTCTGGTTGTTCTTCACCTTTAAATTTGTTGTTGTCCTTCTTTTGGTTGTTTGAGGAGGCACAGTGTGTCTACCTATGCCTTCATCTTGGCCGGAAGTAAAAACTGTTCATTTTAATACAGCAATTTCATTTCTAGAAATGCAACCCAACGAAAGTCTTTATAGTTCTAGAAAAACTAACTGTCTCCCAGACAAGAGGTAGCTGAAGTTAATTGTGAAATTTCAGGGTTTCACGGTGGCTTTGAAAGCATTGTTTGTGGACCACTGACTGGCAGGGGATTCACGAGGCTGAACATGCCTTTGAAATGGTACTAAAATCTTTCACTCGTATGTGGAGTCTAATGCACACACTGAACTAGCAAGAAAAACAGAGACAGACGTATAGAGAGCAGCCTGGCAGCTAATGTGGGGTGGGGGTGGGGTTAGGGAGTGGAGGGATGGAGCAAAAAGGAAAAAGGACTCATGGACACCAACAACAGTGTGGTGATTGTGGGGGGAAGGTGGGTATAAGGGGGATAAATGGTAATGGAAAAAATACAATAAAAAAAACTGAAGAAAAAAGACACAGCTCTAAGATCTCATGAATCATTTCTACCATGCTGACATTTGCACCAACGGTGCAAATCAAGGGGCGGGGGGGGCGGGCTGAACCTGCAGGCACCTGAGCATGTTGAGGTGGTTGCACCAAACCGTGCACTAGCAGCCACACTAGGTGCACTAGCAGCCACACTAGGTGCACTAGCAGCCACACTAGGTGCACTCGTATCCTTACTGTATCACCACTGCACACGTGGTACTGAAAAATGCCAGTATCACTTAACAATATCCTTGATGAAGTAAAAGGGAATACTTTTTTTAAATACCAACCCTTGACTGTGTGGCCTTTTAACGTCCTGTGCGACAGCAAGGAAGCACACACACCGAAGCGTGGGACGGAGGTAAAGGGCTGGTGGAATCGCTTGTTTTGAGTTTCAAGCTCAACTGGCCTCTATTTTTCATGAAACACGTTTATTTGAAACAACCAATGATGAAGTATTATTCAGATGAGAATTCGGCAGCTATTTCCTTTCCCAGTTAAGAAAAAGTGAACCCAGCGCCGACAGTATTTTTTTTTTTTTTGCCAATGATAACATTGGTACTTGCAAGCAAAAATAAGATTTGGAAAATTTGTATTCGTCACAGTATGCTTGGGATCTTCTTAATACTTAAAGGCCTTTCTGGTAAAGCCATTAGTTATATTAATAAACAATTTTTTAAGTTATTGTAAAGTGTTTTACATTTTAATTATTTTTTTTAAATTGAAAGATTATTGTGAAGTGCATTGACACATTGGTATCCATTTAGAAGGTTGCTATAACTCAATAAATCAGTCTCCCGAATGACATTTCCAGAATGTCTGCTGCAAAGCCACGCCCGGGTGGAGATTCCGCTGCTGACTGGTGGTGTGGCTTTGCCCAAGTTCCTTGCTTTTCCTGACCTCTGTGTCCCCGGGGGTGTGGGACATCGGGAGGGTCGTACGTAAAGCTCTCAGAGGCGTCTGTGAGCCCTGACATTCTGCCCTGTTTCTTTTCGTGCACTGTGGATGTTTGCCTTGCCACCGGCCCGGACCCCTCCGGGGCACTGGCGTCGCAGACAACACACTTTCTGAAATTGCCTCCCCTGGCTTCCAGTGCGAGCGCAGCACCAGGGCCTCTTTCCAGGACTTGCGTTTGCCTTTGTGGCTCAGCATCTGTGCCGCCGCTCTCTTCTCTCCCCTTTCAAGTAACGACTGTGCTGAGTGTCTTCCCAGGGCAGCGCCGCGTCAGTAAGGAGCAAATCGATCTCTAGGCCTCACAACGTCACCTCACGAAATGGCAATGGGTGGTGGGAATGGCCTTGGGGATTTGATGATGCTTAGAGAGGCTCTTCCGCTCCGGACTTTCATAAAGACCTGTTGAAAAGAACTTTCCCAATGTCACCAGTTAAAAACAAAGAATGAGAAGGGCCGGATGAGTGCCTCACCAAGGCTAAGCTGGACCTCACCTGCATTAGCGAGGGAGAGTGCCCAGTCCTAGGGCTGGAATCCGGGCAGATTCCAGCTCACTTTTGTTTTGTTAAAGTCTTCTTCGAAATTCCTGTGTGGTGAGGTATTGAAAGAGTAAGTGCTTATCTGAATAAGCACTTAGGGATGGATAGTTAGTTACATAATACTTGCTTCTCATAATTTACTTGGTAGCCCCTTTGCAAATAGTTATTCAACTGTCCAGTAACTACCTGTTTGGTAGAGACCACATTTTTCTATAGAATAAAACAAACAAAAAGTGGTCCAGGGAGAACAGGGTAGCTCAGAACGATCTGAGAAGACCTACTACCTCAGGGGACATCAAAGTTAGTTTGAAGGGAGACAGCTTCTCCAAAATGGGACTTCAAACATGGCAAAGGGCTGCGGAGCGGCTTTAAATTTAGGCTTTTTTCCATGGCAGTTTAGGGATAACAGATGGATCTTCATAATTAGCATCATATTTGCATATTTCCTCTCTGTGAAAAAAGAGCTAGTCATCTTAGAAGGGAATAATTACAAAGCAGTATTCCATCATGTATATTTTATTGATCTTATTTATAATCAGCGTGCCTAGTCTTTTCTCTCGTCCCTACTACTTCCGACCCTCCCCTAGGAGATGAACAAATTCACAAAGGAGGAAACAAACGAGGAGCATAGTTACTCAGGAGCACGAACTTGAAAATGACTTGAGGACTAGAACTAGCTGCAAAGACCTGATACTGCAGAAGGAACTTGGAGATGCAGAGACAGCCTGCAGACCATCGCCATGCTTTCCTCCAGCAGCTCAGGCTGAGTTACTTTTGTGGACATCAGAACCAGTTACTCGGCTCAAGGGTGCTTTTGAATAAATGAAACCACGAGACCAATGGCCCTCCCTCGCAGGCAAGCTCTGCTGGTCTACGCTGCAGGCAGCAACAATGCGAACTCCTGCAGGGAACAGGGGGTTGAGTATCCACAGCAGCAGAACCTGGGGGAGTGGGGGAGGGCCCTGGGACACTGGTGGGGCAGACGGTATACCCCACGGGAGCTGAACCAGAGTCAGCAAGGATCCTGCCCCATCTTGGGAATAACAGCTAACATCTTTTTTTAAAAAAATTTATTGCTGTTCAGTTACAGTTGCCCTGCCTTTTCCGCCTTGCTCACCCCAACCCCCTCCCCTCCCCTCCCACAGGCGGTCTCCCCCACCGCACCCCAGTTGTCAGTGCTCGTGGGCCCTCTATCTGGGTTCCTTGCTTGCCCTTCCCCTTTTTTTCCTGTTATCCCCCTCCCCTCTTCCCTCGAGTCACTGTCCGCTCGTTCTTTATATCCGAATCTCTGGTTCTGTTTTGCTCAGTTGTATGTTTTGCTGATTAGGTTCCACTTATAGGTGAAATCATATGGTGCTTGTCTTTCACTGCCTGGCTTATTTTATTTGGCACAATGCCCTCCAGTAATATCTAACATCTTGATATTCCCCATAGCTTCCCCAGATATCTTCCTCCTTTTGTAGAAAAACTGAAGTGTAGAGAAGTAAACCATCTGCCCAGTGCTCTAGCAGACGAAACCAGAATTTTTGTCTGGGTCCTGTGTGACAGTGAACTTGACGAGTGTAACTGCTGGCGTGCCATTCTGACCTGCTGTGCTGGATGCGTTCACACCTGATTTCTGTAATCAATAACGTAACTTTGCCAGCCGCCTGGATAGGGATTAGCAGCATAATCAATGGCCGTGAAACAGAGAAGATAAACGGGTCCACAAGGAAACTAACCCTTGACCTTAAGCTCTCGAGGGCTGATTGCTAACCAAGTCGGTTAATTAGCCACAGGCTATTAAGGGAACAAATTGGGGTCTACATCCTTTCAAACCACAAACCTGAGCTGACCTTGGGGAGGAGCACAGAGTTCACGGGCACAGGCCCGCACTCAGCACACTGCCGGCCCTCTGAGTAGCCCGCCCAACAGGTGGACACTCTAAGAGAACATTATAGTCTTGTGTTGATGCTGTCTTGAAGAAATAATGCCTACGCTTTGCTACATCATTTTTTCTTGTTCTTTTTTCCTTTGAAGATGATATATCTAACCTAGAAATCAGGGGTTTTAAAAGAATAGTGGACAAAATGCCAATTTCTCATCAGATTCATTGAACTCTACCCCACAGGCAAAATCAGACCTTTCGTAGTTGAATCGGGGCATAGCCTGTGGAAGACAGTGTGTCTTCAATGAAAAGCAATAGCACCTCGCACTTACTAATGAGATCTGGAAGCCCAGAAAGCCTGACCGAGGAATTCCCTTCCCCAGTCCTCTCGCTGTTGGACTTCAGGGGTTCCCCACTGCACAAGCCCACCCACCGGCTTCTCGCCTGCAGCAAAGTCACTTAAGGGCTGGGTTCTTGCAAGGCAGGAGAGGACAAGAGAAGGGAGCAAGACGAAGGGGCCACATCCTCCACTTAGCACAGTCACCATGGCTCTGCTCTTCCGGAGCCTCCGTAAACACTCCCTACTACTGAAAGGGCTGGAAAGTGTGAAACAGACAGGAGAAGGAGAAAGGAAGAGAAGGGAACTCCTCCCGAGCTGCTCCCGCATTCCTCTTCCCTCAGTCCAACCCCCCTGGCATCTCCCTCCTATCCATACTGTAATTCCTGGTACCACCCCATTCATTGCCAAACTCCTAATATCCTGCACTGCAGCCAGGCCCCAGCCACGCCCAGCCACAGCAGTCCCAGTGCAGACTTCGGAGCCTGCGCCCGCGGCTCTGGAGTGGGCAGTAGGAAGTCCTGGATCTCAAAGCTTCCCAGTTTCGGTGAAAGCAGATTCGTTGACTATGCTGAATTTAGAAGTCTGTCTTTTCACAGAAATGATGTTCTCCGAGAAGACTAAGTTTGACAGAATGGGTATTCAAGGGGCGTGTGGAGTTAAATAAGCTTTCATGGGGTGGCCTTCATCCCTATCTCCCCTGAGCTAACATTCTGAGTCCCAAGGCCTGGGTAGGAGCCTCGCCTGCATGGATTGCACTGCGCTCACTGATTTACCACATAGAAAAACGAGGAAAGGTATAGAGTCCAGAGCGCACCTAGAAGAGGCTGAGAGAATGTTAGCTGAATCATAGGGTATGTGGGATAGTTTCTGTAATTATGAAAAGTCAAACCAGGTTCCCACACACTAGAAATTCATCATTTGTTCCAATAGCTCTATTCGTACTTCCTATAAACAGTATAAAAGTTCAGGTAAAAAACTGCTGTCACGATGTCTATGGTTGCTCTTAGATTTAGACATGGAAGAAGCTTATTAGGAGAAATCACATGGCTAGAATTCTTTTTACTATGATTTTTGTTTGTTCAAGTCATAATTCACAGGAGAACTCTAACTCCAAAAGGGTGATGGGGTCTAACTGCCTGATGTTAATCTGGCAAAATCATTGGGAAATATTTAAACCGCTTATCACAGGAGGAATTTGCTGGAAAGCTTTAACACATTCCTTAATGAGTGTATTTCAGGACAGAAAAGGACAGCAATGCTCTGTTTTGCTGAAGGGAAAAGAACTAACAGGATTACATTTGTAATGAAAGGAGCTTGAGGGGAGCCCGGCCAGTCAGGGCTGGCGACGTCAAGGCAGCAGATGCACTGGGTACCACCTGAGCTGGGAAACAGGGACTCCAAAGCATCCCTCTTCCCCCAGCTGCCTCAGCCACGCACGCGCAACTAGTTCAAGGGGTTAATAGAGAAAAGGGGAGCGCGGCTGACCTCCCAGAGAGTCTTCAGTGAACGTTGATGCCTTTCATAGAAACAGGAGCCCGGGTCCCCTGGAAACCAGTCCTCTGGACCAGCAACCAGTGATACTCCTTACTATATTTCATGATAGTTACATTTATTTTATTTTTTAGATATTTTTAGAGAGGGGGGAAGAGAGGAAGGAGGGAGAGGCTCATGGATGGGTTGCCTCTTGAGCACGCCCCCAACTGGGGACTCAGCCCGCAACCCAGGCAAGTGCCTGGACTGGGAACTGAACCGGCAAACTTGGTTCTCAGGCCGGCACTCAGTCCACTGAGTCACACCAGACAGGGCCTGGTAGTTACATTTAAATACACACTAAATACACACATGTTCGAAATGCACTTTAATGGCAAACGTCAGAAACTGACACCTAATGCTAAATTACACAAGTTAATAAAGAAGTTTCTACTTACATGAAGGGCTAGAATCACAACCCATGCTTCCAGATGTCATAGTCAAGAGCCCCAGTGGCCAGGGTACTGGAGAGTATGAGGAAGTGATGTTGACAGGGACAGCACTTCTCAAGGTTGCAGGCACTGTGGTTTTTCTGCCGTATCATTCACAAAAGCCAATTTACAGGCTTGCCATTAAAAAAAACCATTGTGAGTGTGAAGTATTGACATTTGCTCCAAAGTTTGGAATTTAATATAGGCCTAAATGTGGGCAACACAGTGCCTTACCTTTCATTTATGTGTTGGAGCTTGTCTTCAGCATGGAGTAGGGGAGGGATACAGCGATAATGAGCCGAACCACCCAGGCCGCTAAGCTTTCATCCCTGCAGATGCCATTAGAAGCTGAAAACTGAATGGTACTGTGCCAACCAAGAAACCATGCTATACACGGGATTCAATTGCCACGCCCACCCAAGGCTAGTGGTTAAGGGTGCAGTGATTCTCGGGTGAAATAAACAAAACGATTTTCAAATTGTAATATGGAATAATTTGATAACTTCTACCAGCTCTGCGTTGAATTTGCCATCCCTGGTTCCTCTCACTTATCTACAGATATTTATCTGACCGTCTCGTGTATTTGAAACGTGGAATCAGTGAGTCAAATCACAAACTTCAAGCAATAAAACTCTCCACCATGTCTTGAAAGAAAAGGCCCTGGCACCTTCCGCTTCACAGATTATTGGCACTTCCCCTTTCCCTAAAAAATATGACAGGCTAGGTGACCCATGAGCAGCCACAAGTAGGCAGGGTCAAGGCTTGCTGTGGCTCTCTGGGAGCAGAGAACAATGGCGGCCCCCACAGTAGGAGAAGTAGACAATTAACTGACACTGACAAACACGCAGGTCTGGGGAGACAGCAGTGAGACACCGAACACCCAAGCCCATGGGTAGGATGTGCATAGTCAAAGACCTGAAGGCCATTCTAGTTCATCTGGATGAGTCAATACTTTGTTTCCTTAGCCTATTGAACAAGTCATGAAGTCATTAATGCATTTTAGAAGACATCCCTTGGAAAGGCTCAGATCAGTACCTACGTGTACGTATATATGTGCATGTACAGCTCAGAGGCCGCCCATCGTGATGACGCACAGACAGGGCATCTCAGTCACTTCCCTGCTCTGCTACCTCTGTAAGGATCCCCTTCAAACACTCACTCAGGTAAGATATCGAAGACTGATTCCAGCTCAAAGAACAGCAGGAATACTAATCAGTGAGTAAATGTAGAATTAAAAAAAGAGACACTCTAGCCCTGGCTGGTATGGCTCAGTGGATTGAGCGCAGGCCTGCAAACCAAAGGGTCCCAGTTCGATTCCCAGTCAGGGCACATGCCTGGGTTGCAGGTCAGGTCCCCAGTAGGGGGCATGTAAGAAGCAACTACATAATGATGTTTCTCTCCTTCTCTTTCCCCTTCCCTTCCCCGCTGACTAAAAATAAAATAAAAATAAAAATAAAGGGAGATACCCATTGATTTTATCACCTGGAAAGGCCACTCAATTACGGTCCGGCACAACCTAGTCTTTTCTCTTTGGCAGGCCACCCCCCCCCACGCTGTTCTTTGTCTCTCCCATCCATCCCGTAGTTTGGTGTCCATCTGTCCCAGGTTCCTCCCCCCAGAGAGTATAACCTCCTGGTCTTGCAGAAAGGCAGAGCTGGCTGAGTGTGAGAGGCAGCCTGGGGGAACTGAGATGCTGCCAAGGACACATCGCCCTGGAACGCTGACCTTTCAGAAGTTTTTCAAGGGCCCTGAGGGTAGGGAAGCGGGCTGACTCCACTCAGCAGGCACACCGGGAAGTGGAACAGACAAGCCCATTCCTTTTTTTCCCCTGGCTTTACTGTGGGAGGTGAGTCATTCTTCCGTGTAAGAGAATACATTTTCACTTTAACTGATGGCATTGCCGTTATAGCTTAAGACAGGGCTAGTTTAATTATTCGAGTAAAATATCTGAGCAACATGTCATTAAATGTACATGAGGACAGAAAAAAGGCACCATCGGGCTAATTAAGAAAGACTAATTAAGTTACATCAATTTTAGGCTTGTCTAGTGTTTTTATGGTAAGTCTTGAACTGTATCATGACGTGCATTTAAACACACGCAGTGCTTTTCAGCTGAAAACACTCAACGCTTTATCTTGAAAAGCAAATAAAATCTTTTATGTGTCATGTTTTTTATAGTGCTGAAATTAAAAAAAAAACTTAGGTTAACGATTTCCTTCACTTTTCATCAAGACACGTGGCATTGGCAAGGCAGGTATTGTTATCCCTGTTAAGGACTATAAGCTGATGAACAGAGAAGAGACACGAAAGCCGAGACATGTGATTAGTGATGGAGTACTTTTTCTTCTGCCTCCTCACCGGCTACCTGATCACGTTTACTCAACACCGGCAGCACAGGACAGACAGACAGACAGACAACTGCAATCGTCACCAAGACCGGAGAAAGAACTCAACGAGCAAGTCATGGGCACCATATGTTTAAAGATGAGAAACTAAACTTCTCTTCTAAACACTGGACCATCAACTAACCAGAGGGAATGGAGAAAAGGTCAAAGTCAAGGCCAGGCCCAGAGGTTTTGAGTATCCACAGGTACATGCCTGAATGTGCTTTAATTCAGCTTTTTCACTGCACACCGCCCCCCCCTCAAGTAAATGCGATTGAGTCTAGAATTATCAGCTGCTTCGAATGGTCCAATCCAGCTTCTCTCCTCCCCTGTGGATGATCAATAACTGATATAAAGTCGAGAATTTAAGGAACATTAGATCTCAAACTACTAGTACAACCTTTTTAAAAAAATAATGTATTTAATTGTTGTTCAAGTACAGTTTTCTTCTGTCTTTTACTCCCACCCCAGCCCACCCACCCCCACCAGTATAACCTTCTAATCCGACTGTTGTAAATTATTATGCCTCTGCAAGACAGGTAAAAAGCCCAGAATAATAAAGTCAAGATTATCAAAACCTATAGTTATACTTTAAAAGACATTTCAACACCATCTGACTTTCTTTTTTTTTGGAAATGCGTCCATAAGAGTCACAAGTAAGGGGTGCCTGGGTGAGAGCTGGGTTCACTTTAAAGATAAAGCCGAAAGTCGTCTTTCTACAATTCCATTTTGCACCACCTGGTTAACACCAATGCTTTTAAAAGCATTTTTAATAGATACAGTGAATTCATATTATGCATAGTCATCACTTTCGGCCTCCTAGTGATACTGTTTGAAGAGTGGAGATACAGTATTTTCATCCCAGAGGTCAAGTGCATATAATGGTTGGTGTTTTAACTCATCCGGAAAAAAAAAATGTTGTCATTGTATCATTGCAGACTGTCATTCCCTTTTTTCTTTTTCTTGTCACTTTGGAGATTCTGATAGTTAAAATCAAGTGGTTTTTAATGTCTAAATCACTTAATCAAAATTCGCTAGGCAGCCCACGCACTCAGAACTCTGCAGCCTAGCCGCCACCAGCTGGCGAGCGGCAGCGCCCCCCTCCCCAATCTGGGTTCTTTCCTGACACCGGAGGTGGAGAAGGTCCAGCTCCCAGCTCGGAAATGCTCCGTGCTCTGGAATCGCTGCATGCCAAGATGAACTCGGCTCGAAGAAGAAACGGGGTGCTTTTGTTGCCAGACACCCTCAACATGTACGCTGCAGGCCGTGAGGAAGAAAACCATTTGGATAACACATCCTCCTTTTCCATATTGTTAGAAACAAGGAGCATTTTCCTAAATTGACAAGTTTTATTAGTTCCAGAGTTATAGACACGCTAGGTATAGCAGCAATGACCCTGCTGAGGAGCCTGAGGAAGAGACATAGTTTATGAGGACAATAACCCGATTTTATTTCACTAGGGAGCAAGGCTCCAAAGTCTCTGGCTGATTACGCCCAGTACACGTAAAGTATTTATCAAATGTTATGAAGTATTGACTTCATTTGCTCCAGTGGCAAGTAAGATTACCATGTGAGAGAGCAGAGAAAAACGAGTTGCTTTTTCTAACCACATTAAAATTACACAGTCAATATTGCTGTTTAAACAAAACACATAGGAAAAAGTAATCATAGAAATTTGATTCAATTTATGAAGAGCCATCTGTGTTTGGGAGTATGTGGGTGTGCATGTGTACACACACATGCTTCTGAGACCCACAGGCGGGCTAAAAATCTTCAGCTCCTAGTCAGGCTACAAAGGACAGAAATATATTCAAGGAGATTGTAGGAACGTGGTAAAAGCTGTAATGCGTTACTCAGCATGGCCAACAGGCTAAGAACAGTCTACTAGCAAGCAAGAGAAGGACGAGGATAGAAGCTTCCTGAAGGCAAAGTTAACTTCACGTCTGGACAAGTGTTCGTTTTTTTAAGGAACTTGTTATACAGCCCGAGCGAACTCTCCCTGGAGACACTTCTGCCTGGTGGAAGTCGGAGCCTGTTGCAAGATACACCTTTTCTTCCAAACTCCAGAGGACTGTTTAGAAAATGGCTACTCAAGGATTTGACTTCCCTCCCAAGTTTGTGAGAAGTTGGTCATAGCAAAATATGATCTTCTGATACATTGGGAAAATCAAGGGATCAACATATTTCCCTACGGGTCACTTTAGTTGGACCAGGGAGTCTAGAGCAAGCCCAGAGGTGGAAAGATTTGAAGGAGGTATGTGAGAATACACTCAGTATAGCATTCTCTTTAAGTTTATCCCTGCATTGTGAACACAAATACAGAAATAATGACGATTCTAACTCACTCTGTCAGCCATACAGGAAGAAGGGGCACCTTCCAGCTCATTTGGAGACTAGAGACATCCTGATGCTAAGTCAGCCCAGATATCACGTGGAAAGAGAACAAAGACCAATAGACCCCCCCCCAACTAGCAGAATAATATTCCTCACAAAACATTAAGAAATTGAATAAAAAATATTAATATAATTTATCATGACCAAGTGGGGTTTATCCCAGGAATTCAAGCAATCAGTATAATTCACCAAGCTAATAATTCAATGGGGGAAAGAGACTTTTCAACAAACAGTGCTATAGCAACCAAATATCTGCATAAAAAAAAACAAAGACCCCTAACTCTTAACTTCATATTATATTAAAAAATATAGTCTAAATGGTGTGTGTGCCTAAAAATAAGAACTAAAATTTTAGAAGAAAACAGAAAAGAAAAAACCTGTGACATTAAGCAAATATTTCTTAAGCATAAATTATTTTTTAAAATTGCTAAAATGGACTCCATCAAGGCTAAAACCTTTTTAATTTGAAAGGTACAGTTAGGAAAAGATATAAGCAACAGGCTGATAGAAAATATTTGCAAAATGTATGTTCGACAATGTGTTCAGGATATACAAAGAATTCAAGACGGACAATCCAATTAAAAATGAGCAAAATATAGGCATAGACATTTCACAAAAGGTATACAAATGGGCAATGAGCACATGAAAATATATTCAACATTACCAGTCATTAAAACCACAGTGCCGTATGACTATGCACCTACTAGATTGGCTAGAGTTAGAAAGACCAACAATATTAAGTGCTGACAAGGATGTGGAGCAAGTGAGACTCTCACACATTGCTGGTGGGAATGAAAAATCCTGCCAATGCTTTGGAAAACAATAGAGCAACATCCTACAAAATTAAAGATGTACACCCGAGCAATTCCATCCCTGGGAATTTATTCCAGAGAAATAAAAATCGAAGTCTGCACAGAAGCAAGCCCACAAGGATAAGAAGCCGCTCAGTGGTAGAGGGACGGATGGACAATGAAGGGGCACAAGGGACCTTTTTATTTTTTATGAAAAGATTTTATTTCTTCATTTAAGAGGGAGAGAAACATCTATGTGCAAGAGATACATACATAGGCCAGTTGCTTCTCACATGCCCCCAACTGGGGACCTGGCCTGCAACCCAGGCACGCGCCCTGACTGGGAATTGAACTGGTGACCTCTTGGTGGACAGGTCGGCACTCGCACCACTGAGTCACACGGCCCAGGGCCTGAGGATCCTTCTTAGAAAGAGGGAGTTACTCTGTACATCAATGGTACAGACACTGCTATATATATCAGCAAAATGGAGCAACCCAGGTCCTTAAAATGGGTGAATTTTATTTTATAAAATACCTTAACAAATAAAACTTAAAATGACATAAATATTTTCCTTTACCCGCTGCCTTTGGTGAAGAAAATGACACAGTCCCTGGGAAAAGGACTATGGAATCACACAGTCAAGGTAAGCGTTTTGGGAGGAGAGTGATCGGAAATCCAGATCCCGAAATGTGAGGCCGAGTCCAAGTACACTACCTCCCAGCACGACGAACAGCATCCAGTAGCACTTTATTTTGTGGAAAAATGTTCAGAAAATGAGTAAAACATGTTCACACAAAAATAACAGTAATAACAGCTGTTCCTGGGCCCATTTGGTCACAAAATGGAGACATAGCTTGGCCTCTATCGCAGTTTCCAGGGGCAGCCTGCCGTTAGCCAGCCCTGGGGGAGGGAAGTGGAGGGGGTGGGAGAGGGACAGAAGGGAAGGAGAGCTGGGGCGGGAGGGGGAGCAATGCCCACCCGGGGAAAGACCCCAGACAAACACAGCAGTGAACAGGACCAGCTGAAACATGAAAGACGTGGAGAAGAAAGCAGAGGAAGGGCTGAATGCCGTCCAAAGAAAAGTACAAAGAAAAATAGGTGTGAGAGCAAACATCAGGATGAATGAAAGCTAGCAGAGTCAGAAGCCATGTAGGGCAGGTAAGAAGAGGAAAGAAAAATACGGAAAGTACAAATGAGGAAAGAAAAAAGAACAGCCAGACAGGGTTAAGGAGTCCAAACTTCGATGGGAATGTTGAGATATGAGCCTGCCAGTACATTCTTTTGTTGTACCATCCAAGTATTTTAAGGAAATACCAGAGAAACAACTGGAACAATTTTTTTCAAAGAGGTTCTCAACATATTTTTCCCCTTCTTCTGTGAAATGTAATCTTCCCGGGGCCTTCTAAAATCTTGAAAATTTGGCTCCCTTAAACTTAAATAACTCAATTTCTTATCTGAGGACATTTAAATGTAAACGTTATGTTTTACAATTCTTTCCAAAGATTTCAAAATACTTATAAACTGATTTGCTACATTCTTTCCTATGGGAATTTAAGCCTTTTCAGATAGTATTTTTCTCGTTATACACATTATTTATTTCCCTGTTTCCTAAATGCCTTCCTAACTCAGTTTGGGATTTTAAAACTGAGTGTCACAAGAGAGCCTGAGGTCCCTTCAGAGTCAAGACTGTCAAAACAATCATGTGAATTTAAGGAAAATTATTTATGGCAACAACAAAAATTCCCAACAGCCTAAAACATACACAGTTTCAGAAACACGTGCCTTGTTTTGGCAAAGACTTTGATGTTCAAAAAATCACTTAAAGTAGGTTTGAAAACAGGCTACCTGGCATTGGCCTCTCAGCATACTTTTCAACTCGTTGAGATTTTCACAATCCCCAGAAAGAATGTGATATAAGATCTTTTTAAATAAAATATAATATACCTCTATAGACCTTCACCCTCCTCTTCTTCACTTACTTTTAGCTATTGAATCAATGCCTTGAGTGCCTGTTGAAATTTCTCTTTGCATGCTATCACGAGCTGAGGTCCACAAACTGGCAGGCATTCCAGCCAAAACATCGCATCGCACGGGAGACTTGGTCGTCAACACGATACAACCCTGCAAGACGTGGACGCTCCAGAAAGAGCAAAGCTTACACGCACCTTTACACAAGTGAAGACTGGAGCATCCAATGGTTGCCTGTGTCAAGTAAGAGGGTGGCGAAAAGCCCTTGGATAAAATCAGTAAGTAAATCCGCTCCAGTCCTTCTTGGCGGTAGAAGGATCACATCCCTGCTTGTCTTGAAGCTTCTCTCTACTTCTAGTGCTTCCCTAAGGTGCTCAAAAGGAGACAGCCACAAGGACACTGGTGTAAATACTGAAGGTGCGGGCCTGCCGGGTGACACCCATGCCAGTGTTGACTTGTGGGAGAAAGGAACACGAACAAGCCGCTAGCCCAAGGTTCACAGCATCTTTCAGCCACTGGGCACTATGATTTCTCAAAGACTGATAGCCGGTTCTTTTAAGTTACTTAGTATAGAACCCAACCAGGACATTGCGGACACTTAACACGTGGTTTCTGATGGCAACACAAATGCAAAGAGTGTTGGGTCGGTTTTTCTTTTTTTTTTTGAGTGATGCTTTTTGGTGATTTAAAAAAGCTCCTAGATGCTCATAGGACTTAGCGCCCGTAGAGCAGACATTTAGTTTGCTCTTTGAAAATATTAATGGGGAGAAAAGACCCCTGCTGTGGACCTGCTAGTACTTCAAAGCCAAATGTGCTCATCAGTCCATGTTCATGGCTACCTGCGCAAGGCTAAGGAGAGAAGAGCATGACTCCCCAGGCCAAAAAGAGCCCATCTGGAGAACTTGAACATTATCACAAGTCACTGTCCTCTGGGAAAGTTTTTCCTTCCAGCTGACGTTCAGAGATGCTGAGGCTAGTCTGTGCCTGGAAGGATTAAAAAAAAAAATGGAGCCTTACTAGTTATACCTGGGGAAGGGATCAGAGGAGGGTGGAGGTGGAGAGATAGCTGTAAAAGCCAAGAAAAATGTCTGCCTGGAACTTTGCTGCTGAAAGATGTGTATTTAAAAATTCTCACACTGGCTGGTGTGACTCTGTGGATTTAGCACTGGCCTGCGAACCAAAGGGTCACCGGTTCCATTTCCCAGTCAGGGCACATGCCTGGGCCAGGTCCTCCGTTGTGCAAGAGGCAACTGATCACGTCTCTCTTCACACTGATGTTTCTCTCCCTCTCTTTGAAAAATAAAGTCTCAAACCAGCACACAGTGGTACTTCCAGTTGGAATTTCTTCCCATAGTAAGAACTTACGACAGGCATTTGTCCTATGTATCATTAACTGTTACACTTTTTTTAATCCTGATTTTTTGAATGTTCTTTAGAAATCTCTGGCAACAACAGACAGAAGAACAGATTAGGATTTGTAGAAAGCAGCCCCATGGCTAGGCTAAGTCAGTCTCCCATCTCAGGTCCGAGCTCAGCCGTGGTGGAACTTGACTCTGGGGTTTCTCGACTCAGAGGCTCAGGGAACTTGACCAGCAGCCGCCAGCCTCCTCTCACCGAGCAGGGCACCCTCGCTCTCCTTGGGGGTGGAGCGGACTCAGCCGCTGACCCCTTTTCCCTCCTCAGCGCCCTTCTGAAAGCCGGGGGATGACAGTGTTAGCACTTCGTTCAGAGGAAGGAGAAGGGCGGGCTCACCCCTCAGAGATGCTCTCCCAGGGACTTATTGATCCAAATGTCACCTCAAAACAGCGTTCCCTGGACAGAGCTTCCTTTGGGCTTCTGCTAAATTCTTGTGCTTTGGTTACCTTTCCTCCTTGCATGTCACCTACTATATCACATGCTTCACGCCCTTGGGGCATTTGAGTGAATTGAAAATATCCAGCTTTTGCTCTCAGTCACATAATTTTCAATACGTTTAAAGTCATTTCTCTCTACAAATATTTCCAAATTCCAGCAACCAAATTCCAGCAACCATTTCTCTCTACAACCACATTTCCAAATTCCAGCAACCTAGCCATAAAAAGTTGTATGTCCCTTGAGAACTTTTAGAAAAGGGAAAAATCTATATTAAGGAACAAATAAATAACACCTACTAGGCAGTGCACTTTCCATTACTGTCCTGCTTCGAAGTGGGGGATGAATACTGCCTTCACCACTTTACAGATTAGACACCACATCCGGGTAAGTCTCCCACGCGGTACATCAAACCCAAATCCGTGTGACTCTAAGTTCCAGTGGTATCCTTTCCTCTGCTTAGTCTGACCCTCAAAAAGCCTCAGGAGTTCAAGTTTTGTGAGGAGAAGCCACCTCTGAAAGGCTTAGGATCGTTTTTTCAGGTTAGGGCCGGGAGCGTTAGCCTGGGAACCCCAGAGGAAAGGTGAACCAAACCAGGCCGCGACGATGCCCGCAGGTGCTGTGTCCAGGGGGTCCCTCGAGGGGTCCCATGTCGAGGAAGGGAAAGTAGCTCCCAAAGGCACTGGACGTCCTGCACAGCTCCACAGAGCCATTGAAGGCAGTGCCAGAAGATGGGTGTCATCACTATCGTCACAGATAGAGAGCTGCGATCACGGCTGGTGGCGGAAAAGGTTCTGGGCCGTGATGAGAGTGCAGGACCAATCAGCAAAGCCTCCTGCCTTCACTCCGTGTGTGTTTCTGGTGTGAGTCTGGCTCGCTGATTTCAGACTCAAGGACTTCTATGTCCCCTCCAGCTTGTCCTCAACCACAGAAAGATTTCCTTCACTGATGGCACGTTGTCAATACTGGGGGGCAGGGGGTGGATCTCAGATCCCCAGTGGATCCTCCCACATTGACTTCACTGGTGCTCGTGGGATCTGGTAGCCTTGGCCGGGCACTGACACGGCCAAGAAACTATACAATATGAAATGATCTAATCTATCCCAAGTTTCCTGTTAATGCATACCTTGCATAAAAATATTAATTTGGGGTAGAGCTCAAGGTCACAGTGCCCTACGCTCCAGGTGGGTGACGGTGACAGTCCATGAGTAGATATGAAGACTGCAGCTGGGTGGCAAAGGTGTGAAGATCTCAGCCAGAGACTTTCAGGGCAGTCAAGAGAAAGGAGAGCGGGAAGATATGGAACCTCACAGTTCTGAGTCTCTGTAGGGGGGACTCCCTTGTAGTCATGGGCTTCCAGAGGGTATCTGTGGT
The DNA here is from genome assembly GCF_014824575.4 of Sturnira hondurensis. Classification (NCBI taxonomy): domain Eukaryota; kingdom Metazoa; phylum Chordata; class Mammalia; order Chiroptera; family Phyllostomidae; genus Sturnira; species Sturnira hondurensis. The sequence goes on along the minus strand of NW_028082350.1, from coordinate 14,076,244 downwards.
ATAACACCCCCATTACAATTGGCCACGTGCAAATGAACAAGCCCTGCTCATTCTCGGGTGTGATAAGTGCACCCCGAGGGCAGTCTGCTCCTTTTGCAATCTGGCGGCAGGTTTTCTACACACGCACGTTGAGCAATCCTAAAATGTTGGTGCTGGCTGGACATGGCGACCTTGGCTGTGATGCGGTCACCCGCATGCTGCTGTTGACAAGGCTATGGTGAGAACAGGGATGTGGCATCATAATTTACGTAGTCACAAACCCACTAAAACTCTGCCAGACACAAAGAGAAATATGAGCTCAGGAAACTTTCAACAATGTTGAGTTTTCAAGTAGGTCAGTGATTTACGTTTCCTTCTCATGAGCTCAGCCATGAAGTAGTTCATGAACTAGGACTCAAAGGAGTGATACATTTAAAAATCTCCAGTGCAGCATAGAAACACCAGGGAGAATAAATGGGTTGTAGCAAATTAGAAGTGATATTTTGGGGCCAATTAAATTTTTCTCATGGTGATTTGTATACAAATCAATGAATTGAGAAAATGATGCCAGCAAACATACCTTAGACAGAACAGCAAGTGCTAGTCATCGTTTCACATGCGACCCAGAAAACAAAGTACAAGTGGTTAACTAAACTGAAATGGAAAATGAAATTGAACATAAACTCATAACCCTAAAGTGGCTGAAGACTATTACTATTGAATTTGGCTGAACTGTAGCAGTTGACTCCATTTGAAGGAATACATGTAAAAATAAAACCCATGTTTTAATACCCAACTGTTACAAAAAATGTAATAAAGCCCATATCTTCAATTCTTCTAGTCATCGACGTGTCTTAACTAATGAAGTACCTAAGTATGACTTTATTTCTGTAACATTCGAAAGACTGAATATAAATAGGTTCAAGTATCATGGAAAAAGTCTTTAGTCAAACCTAATATCATGATTGGGGTTTTAAACATTTCGTCACTACAGAGAAAAAATATATGACCTATTTCTAGAGAATTGGAAATTGTGCACTTGTTTCTCTCCTTCATCAATAATGCACAATAGGTAAAAACATGGCCTTACCTATTATTCAAACTAATTATCCTGAAATGAGATCTCAGACTCTCAGACTGAAGGAGAGATACCTTCAGCTAACTAGTGTATATTTTATCTAGGAAAACCGTCACCCAGTCATGGCATTTATTGGCCTAAGGAGAACAAAGGGCCAGTAGTCTTCAGGGACGGCTGCTGTCAAACAGCATAAATCAGGGACCAGGATTAATTAACTAATTTGAGTGGTAAAGACAGGTCTGGTTGCTATGGCAATAAAGGGAGGGTTGAAGATTGGATTATTAGAGAGATTCCCTATTCTCATGGGATTCCATAGAAATCAGGAACCATAAAGAGAAAAACCAGTTTATTGACTGCAGCCATAAAGCAATAATCTTTGGCAATCACTTCTCTTCTGAAGCATTTAGTGACTTTATTGATACTGATGTTTAGAGTGGCCTGAGACAGCCAGTGGCAGCCTGATCCATCACTAATGAGACATTAGCCAGGCAGTCCCTAGACACCACATGAGCGAGTGCTCACACGGGTCTTCCTTCTCTGTGGACTCTAAAGAACTCACTCCCCTCACTTATATGCTGCCTTCCCAACCTATCCAGAGGTTTCAAATACCCACAACCCAGTTACCACAACCTTAGGTTAAGGAAAACCAGAGTCCCACATCCTCAGATCCTATCCCCCATACTGCTGTTCTCCATCCTGGCATCCGACTCCAGGAGGAATGGTTAGGAGCTAGTGACTAGGACGTGCCAGTGACAGCACGTTACTAGGGATGTTCGTCTAGAACAGGCAAGCTGGGAAATCACTTCATGGTGTCTGTCTGAAAATATTTGAAATATGCATCTGTAGAAACAACAGATCAAAGCTACCCTGCATGGTTCCCAGGGGTGGAATCTCAGGGCTGCCTTGGGAAAGACAGGCGGCACATTATAAGAATCCCAGGTTTTGCATCAACATAAAGAAGAAAGGAGTCAGTTGCAGTGACAGAGAGAGAGAGAGAGAGAGACAGAGAGAGAGAGAGAGTGCGCCTTTCACTGACACAGGATTGAGCAGAGTCTTCTTTTGCTTAGACTTGCCTGGTGGAGCTCGGTGGTGTCGTCCTCTAAAATACTGTGACTGGGTCCTACACGTGGTGCCTCTGGGTGCAATGCTCAGGCCCTCCTGGGGGGCACTACCCAATCACAGCGTTGAAGCTGCTGTGCGGGTGCTGATCACACGGAGCGAAATTTGCCTTACTGGGGTCTGGTGCCTCTCAAGATCGCCCTTCGGAGGTGCCACTTGTGAAACTTAATGGATCTTGCTTTGACGTCGTCTGAAGCTGGCCGCTGGGTGTGTTTGTTCTGGGGCCTCTTGGGAAGGAACCTGGTGCAGACCAGTGTCAGAGGCTGCCTGTGGCTGGCCCTGGGCAACCTGTCTGGGCAGTCTCAATGTGGCTTTTTCTGTAAGTCCTTAGTCCTAATACTTCTCTTCTACTCGTCTTCACTTGGTTATGCAGGGTGACTGTTTTATTTCATAATTTAGTTGTAATTCCAGTTTGGTCCTTGGAGGAGGTAAGTGTGACTTCCACTTACTCCATTGTAATCCTGGGTCTCCTCCCTTTCTGCTCATTTTTCAAATACGTACAATAACAGTCAAAATACCTAGCGAAAATGAAAAATTCCTTTGGTAAAAGTATGCTAAACTAAATGGGCAAGATTTGCTATTCTTCAATAGCTCTGATACCAACTGTAACACTTTGTGCTGCATACATTCAAAGAAGTGCAAAGGAAAGCCATCTGACATGGGAAAGCTCCTGCCAAATTTAGAAAACAATGAACTTCAAATCCAATTTAATTGAATATTTAGCCATTTATTCTCAGTTTATATTCTGATATTTTTCAGGCAACTTCTTAATTGCCATTGCATGTTAGTTTTTCTATCTGATAACCTAACACTGGCTTCTAAGAACTAAATTTAAAAGAAAACTTATTTTAATTACAAATGCAGGGTTTAAACAATGTCAGTAAATGTGAGTTGGTGGATTGCATTTCAGTTACGTACATGCTTCTAATTTACTAAGCAGAGGGGTGCTTGGTAAGGGCTGCTCCTCTGAGTTCTTGTTCCATGGTAAATGTGTAAAAGATTTTATAAGTCTTCTGCCAAACAGCACAGGAAAGCCTGATTCTTAGTCCAACAACTTTCTAAACGTGGAAGTTAATTTTTAAAAAAGTTGAGTGAAATAGATCCTGATTTCAAAACAACTTTAATAGTTACTCAGGTGTTAGATAATGCCTTTCCATTTATAAAGTGTTACCATATGATAATAGCAAACATTTCAATTAGTGGTCCACAAAAAGAAACGTGATCATCATTCCAGATGCTTCTTTCTCTCCCACTCTCCACTTCAGACCTGAGACATTTGCTCCATAAATCTTCACTGTGCAACCACAATGTGCTAGCAAAACTCTATTCTAGGCACCCTGAGCTACAAAGTAAAATAAGAGGATCCCTCTCCTAAAAAAAACTTAGAGACCAGCCAGGGAGCCACCAAGAAAATCAGCAACTACAGCGCGGTCACGGAAGCTGGGTGCGCCCAGTCACAGTGCAGGGGAAGGAAGCAATGACTGAGCTGTTGGGGGAGAAGAGGTTACACCAGACTGTGCAGGCGTGAATTTCTATCATTTCTACTTTTCCACCTGGAAAACATCACTGGCATCTGTTCCCTCCTCTCTGTCCTAATTATTTCTGACTCAGGAATTTCTCCTGGAAGGCATTCCTATGAATTCCCTAGAAGGCTTGAGGCACCGTGATAAGTCGAGGCCCGGTGAGGACAGAAAGGAGAGAGCTGTGGCTTCTTCCCCACGCAGAAAGGAGCAATGCCTAAAAAGCCACTTATCCACACGGCCCAGCCAGAAAGTTCTGTAAGAATAGCAGCGCCATGTCGTCCCAGGGCCTCAGAGACTCTCTCAACCCTCTTTGCCTCCCAGGTTCGTTTCTGAACCCCCTGCATACTGGTTTCTCAAGAACACACACAGATCTGTGGCTAAGTTCAAGTTTAGCTGGGTTTATGTTATGTAGTGAGAGTCATGTATATATTGTACCACATGTACTATATATATTTTTAGGGATATGATGGTCAATCCTGTAAAGAAATTTACCAAGGCATTATCATTAATATTTTAGAAGTTATTCCTGTTTTCCATAATGGGAGATTTAAAAAAATTAAACCTACTGACGAGCTTTGTTAAAAAGATTATATAAGTTTTGATGTAGAAATCTGTACTACATCATTTATGTATTGCACTGTGTGCTACCCGCCAAAGTCTACTCATTTCCATCATTGTATATCTCACCCCCTTTACGTTCTTCATCACCCCCCAATCCCTGCCCCTCTGGTATTTATCTTTATGACCAGGTTTGTTTTGTCTGTTGTTTTCCATTTGCTATGAGTGAAACCATTTAGTCCTTGACTTTTTACACCTGACTCGTTTCACTTACCATGATGGTCTCAAGATCCATCCCTGTTGTTGCAGATGGCAGTATTTCATGCTTTCCTGTGGCCGAGTAGTGTTCCATGGAAGATGTACATGTACCATGTCTTCTTTGAAGGACACTTGGGCTGTTCCCACATCTAGGCCACCAGGGATAATGCTATGATGAACATAGGGGTGCAGATATATCTTCATGGGTAAATGGTTTCAAAGTTTTCAGGTAGACACCCAGAAGGATTGCTGGGTTACATGGTAGATCTATTCTTAATGTTTCAATGGACCTATAGAATGTTTCCATAAAGGTGTATCAGTTTACATTCCCACCAGCAGTGTATGAGGGTTTTTTATCTCCACATCCTCTCCAACATTTGTTATTACTTGTCTTATTGATAATATCCATTCTTATATGAGCAAGTTGGTAGGTCATTGTGGTGATTTGCATTTCCCTAATAGTTAGTAATGTTGAGCATCTTTTCATATATCTGTTGGCCATTTTGGATGTCTTCTTGGACATCCAAAATGTTTGGGAAATCACCCAAACACTTCTTGGAAAAAGTGTGCGTTCGGGTCCTAGCCTATTTTAACTGGATTTTGTTGTTGAGTTGTACCAGTTCTTTATGAGTTTTGGATCTCAGCCCTTCATCGGAGGCATTGTTTGCAAATATCTAGTTCCATTTTATTGGTTGCCTTTTTGTTTTCTTGATGGTTACTTTTTCTGTGTGGGAGCTTTTTAGTTTGATGGAGTCCCATTCATCTATTTTTGCTTTTATACCCTTTGCCTTTGGGGTCAAGTTCACACAAACCTCTCTGAGACCCCAGTCCATGAGTTTAGTACTTACATTTCCTTTGTTTCAGGTCTTACAGTCAAGTCTTTAATCCACTGGGAGTGATTTTTTACGTGTCGGATAGCGAGCTAGCTCCATTCTTTTGCATTTGGCTCTCCAGTCCCCCCTTGTCAGTGGCGGTAGGGGGCGTGTGCAGTGTCTGTGGCCCATCCGCATCACCTGGTACGAAACGTGCGGCCCCCCACCACCCCGCAGTTCCGGGGGGCACCTCAGCCCGCTGTGTTCCGACAGCCGTGTCTGCGGTGAAAACAGCAACGCACAATGTGTCCCTCATTTCCTCACGGCTTCACATTTTATCTATGGGTCAACTCATCAGAAGGAAAGCGTTGCCCCTCAACTTCGTCACGATCATGAAACGTTGGTAGGCACGTCTGACCTCAGAGTGGTCACAAGCAGAGAAATGGCAACACGACACGGGCGTCTTTCTAGAGTGACACAGGAAATGATTTCAAAAATTCCCTTTGAGCCCTGAGGTACCTCTTGGCAGAGGCTGATGGGAATGTCCTTTACCTAAACCCAGAGGGGAGGCCTCTGGTCCCTTCCCCAGAGCAGTTCAGCTGACCACAAGGTAAGGCGGGAACTGTGGAACTTTCCAGAGTCGTCTCAAGGTCACTACAGAGCGACCGTGTGATAAGACTTTGGAACAGAAAAGCAGACAAATAATAATAATAATAAAGGGCAAAATGGGAATAGATGACAGACATGCCATCAACAGTCATCAGCACTCTGCGCGTTACGGGTCAGAAAGCAGGTTTTAAGGGCAGACTGATACTGACCGTCCCCCGAGACTAACACAAACACGCTTCCACACGCAAGGGCCAGGCCAAAGGCTACCGAAGAGCCGAAAATGCCTTCTCGTGGGCCCCGCGTGTTTCTGCTGTACGTCACGGCCTGGTCTTCTGATCTCACAGCATAAAATTAGCACTTTCCCATGTTATTGGGGACCCTGCAAAGGAGCTAATGTAGTAAACTAGAAAATATAGATAAATAGGAATAGAGGAAAATTCCACCCTGAACTCCACAAGCATTGAACCCTGCCCCCCCCGCCCCGGAATATTTGGCACAGATCCTTCCTGATGTGTCAGTTTTAAGAAGGCCTTCTTCAAAGATGAGTGTATTAGAAAAGTATAAAAAGAAAAAGTCTCGAGCTGGAAACATTCGAAGACTTTAGAAATAGTAATGTTACCCAAGTGATTTCTTTGAGCGTACTCTTTAAAATAGGAACATTTTCTTTTTTTGGCATACTCTCTACTGTGTCCTGGCTCTCGGGCTGTCAAAAATGCCCCCACCTTGTCTTTTTCTTTCTCGGCCTTGTGTTGGTACGAGGGCTGGCGAAGCCCCACCATTCCACAGTTGGAACTGAACCAGAAAACAAAGGATTTCTTTGCCCCTATTCAAGTCTGACATAAAGGTGTCCCACATAGAAAAATAATAGGTCTTGGATGAGCCCTAACTCCTGTCCATCTGTTCACAACTTTTTTTTTAGGGAAAGCACATCTTGCTGCTTTATATTTAATTCTGCTGAGGCATTTTACAATATCATGGAACACACTGTTTACTGACAGATTTGATTTCCTTTTCACTTTATAGATGAAATACTGATGCAATTTTCTTTGTTGGTTCCAGAATCCAAGTAGACCCACCCAATCTAGGATTTTACAAAAGCACCGAAGAAAGGCAATTAGAGAGGAAGACGACAGGGCTGGCAACGCACATAGCTTGCGGGCTGAGGAGCAGGAAGTGGCTAAGACAGTCATGGAAAGGAGACTTCAGATGTTTGAGGCAGTTTAAAGTCTGGTATCCCACAAGCAAGGAGGATGTTACTTATCCCAGCCACAAGAATTCCTCGTTATTGTCTTGGTTGAGTAAGAAGTTCTTGTTCGCAGTTTAAAGAGATTCACTGGCAGGAATACAATGACACAAGTTCTCTGTAGTTCTCCTTTCCAAAGACAGTTTTCTAAACTTTGCTTTACCATAATATGCTGCAGTTGTAAGAAAATTTAATGAGCGGAAAAGCAGTTCAGAAAAAATAACTTCTTCAAATGGACACGTGATCCTGAATTATAAGCGTGTGGATTTTTCTGGGGAAAAGTTGCCACTGCTCGAAAGTCGACAGACTCTCCTTCCTTTTCTTCTCTCACCTTCTTTTATTCTTCTCCTCCCTTCATGCCCAGGGATGATTTATTATAACTCGTAGATTCTTTTTCACTCATGCAAACTTCTTCTAAAAGAATGAAAACATCATAGTAGGCGGCTGTCATCCACCATACGTGTTTTAAACACCATACGTGTTTTAAATACCAGATTTCCTTCTCACCTGGGCAAGGGGGGCTCTGAGTATCAAACTGAGGGGGTGCAGGTCTCTGTGTGGTGGGCAAGCTCCCCGGAGATTTGGGTATGTGGCTGCCCACCACGGCCCTACCCTTCAGAATGGCTGATGGCGTTTTCTCCCCTTCCCGGTACAGCAAGGCAGTGCTGACCGATGCTGACAGTGATGAAAACAAGGGACTGAACATGGCAGGTTTCAGCTACAGGCAAGTCACAGTGCTTCACATGGAAGCCTGTGGATTTTCCACAGCAAATTTTCAATTCCAGGAAGGCTTCTCCCGTCCCTCGGGGCGGTTCTCCTCTCATCAGCCAGCTCTGCTCAGGGAATACCAACTACACTTACCATCAGATGGAGCAAAATGCGAAAAGGGGTAGATCATCAGGAGAAAGATGGTGCTACATACGAAACACAAATGGGACTCTTTGGGGTGTATCTCCTAGTTTGAACTATGAACCCCGCCACTTTCTAACCAAACAGTGCCGCAGAGGCATTTTCACACTCTACCAGTGTTATTTCTCTATTAGATTCAGAGAAACAGGCTTGGCTATTTTTCAAGTATTCTATAATTGGTGATCTAATTCATAAGTGATTCGAGGGAAGTGTGTTCTTCCCCACACAAAAAGGCAGGCATCTTTTATTTGTTTCACAAATCACCAGCAGCAACAGGGGATGATGAAAAAGAAAAGGAAAAGATTAAAAAAACAACAGTTCACTTTGTTGCTGATTAGATATCGGCTAGAATTCTGGCACCAGCTAGACTGAAACAAGATTTTCCCATGATCTGCTCTGGAGTCTCAGGTATTTCTACGCTCCTTGGCTTTCACCGTGGGGGATGATTGGAAGCTGACTAATACGAAGGTAGCTCTGAGAATCAGTGCATTTCCAGAGTAGAAGATGTAAAGAAATGGAGCACTAAAGAAATGGAGATGGAGCTAAAGGAAAATGACAGATGGGCCCAATGTTTAAAAATCTAGACACTGCAGCGGAAGAACCTCTGTTTGCGTCACGCTCCTGTTGCATCTGTGCTTGCGTGGCCCATTGGGCACCGGGCATGTGGCTCCTGCCATTATTGTTGTCAGTAATAACAGCGGTTGGTATTCATTGATTTTTCACTCTGTTCTAAGCTGTTTAATGCACCTCCGCTGTTTTTAATCCTCACAACAACCCTCTAAGATGAGTATTACCATTCCTACTTTACTGATAAGCATTATCACTCCTGCTTCGCCGATAAGGAGGCAGACTCGGGACTGAACAACTGGCTCCAGGCCCTGCCGCTGGGTCAGTGGCAGCAGAAAAGGTGCGTCCAAGACTGGCTGACCTCCAGACCCTCCCCATGAACTTTCTCCATGTCCAGTGCAGCCATTTCCTGTTCCTGTTTTCTTTCCTAATGAGAAAGAAAACCAGCAGAGGGTGGGGAAGGAACCTTGTGTGGGACAAGGACCTGGAAATTCCACCCCCCCATGGGCTTCTGTGCTGTGCTCAGTAAGTGCCATTGATTGAGCCCCTGTTATGGTGGAGGGTTTTTGTTGGTTTTAGTGTTATTTCTACAGAAAGGCCAGCTACGGCCATGCAGCTGCTGTGTGGAGGGGTGGTAGTGTGTTTGCCGCCAGTGAGAGCTGGTAGTGTATAGACTGTGTCAGCGAATATTTAAAGAAATGTAGTGCAACCCTACGTTGTCACTTATCGATGGGCAGTGTGCACACAAATCCGCCCCATCGGCCCACTGGGAGCCGTCGCTGGCGTGTGAACTGGACCACTCCAAGGGGTCACTGAGTGTTAGTGCCATTGTGAGGACCACGGTCAGGGGGGCTCGCTCCACTCTGCAGACAGATTTGCCAGGAAGAGAGGTTTTGCAACCTGTCACTCCAAGTGCAAGTGCAATCCCACCAGCTTGCAGAGCGGGGTCCCTTTGAGACTCTGTTATAAAACAGAAAGAAACGCTCGTGTGTCAGGGTGTCTAACTTCAAAAGAGAAAACAGTTTAGCTCCCCACTGAATTTCTCTGCCCCAGTAATTTAGAACACATCACAAAAAACTGAAATTGTGTCCTTGCTTATAAAAAAATTACTAAGAGTTGGGTGGATATTCTCGCTGATCCATTCAATGGCACGTAATCAGCATGCAACAAACTTCCACGCAAAACCTTCTGAGGCAGCCTCGGCGTATGCAGGTGAACTCTCAACTCAGTGAGCTGCCAACTTTGTGGCCAATGCAAGGTGTGGAGCTCGCTCACCGATCAACGAGATGCCGGCTGTTCGTCAGACACTACGCACATCGTCCGAGACGCTCTGGGAAATTTTCACACAGACTAAGAAGGCCGCTCTGGGAAGGCCGTCTTCCCCAATGTTGTTAGAAGTGATCAGCGGACCATCGGTCCGGACTGTGCTATATGACCCGACAACTTTGTTCAAAAAACAAACAGAATATGGAATCGCGATTCCTCAATCCTCGAAACTTTATAGCGCCTTCTGGGCTTAATGTGTAGTGGAGCGAAGCGCACTCTCTCCATGTGTGGTAGACAAAGGCGCTCCAGCCCGCACTGCTCCAGCCTTGCCCTCATTGCCCTGCTGGTCTCCCGCGTGACCTGGGGTTGTGCCCTTGTGTTTCAGTGTGTCCAACTGGGACATGAGGAAGATAATGACGGACACAGGGCTCAACACCTACACACCTCATCGAAGTGCTTTACGAATAAATCACATTGGGCTTTGATGCTTTAAAAGCATTCAACAGTAGTTAGCGATTTTCCACATTAATTAAGATACAGGGTCCGGCACAAATAATGCCCCCCTTTTTTATTACAAAGGCATAGATGTATAATTCCGTAACCTAACAATCTCACACTCAAGTGCACCATTTTAGGTGAAATGTTTAAATTAACCCTACACATTCTCACACCTACATTATTGCCCTACCAACCACACTCGAGTGGGCCTTCCTTCTGCCGGATGCTGTAAACGGCCCACAGAATTGCACGAGAGGCTTTGCATGATCAAGTGCAAGGCAGGTTCCTTGGTGGTCAAGGCTTTAGGTAACATAAAAAGAAAAAACGCTCTTTAACTGCTTTTGCTCTTTGGCCCAGTTTAGTGAGAATGATAAAAATATCCAGGTGAAAGGAGCGCCTGTGACGGTTTTAAAGAGTGGGCTTGGTGACTGTGCCTCTTATCCCAGCTCTTTGTCCCACTCTGACCGTTAGCACTGTCACGGTGACCTCCTTTCCCCCTCCCCCCGCATCACGCCCTCTTTTCCCACCAAACAGGCAGCTTCTAAGGCAGGGTCAGGTGAGACGAACCCCGCTTCTATTATTGCAGCCGCGTGAAGGAAACCTTCATCACCGGACAGAGCCGCAATCAGGTCAGATTGTGTAATGCACTGTTCCTGGTAATGCACTCTGTGCTGACAGGTGACCCCACGAGACTGTCCATGTCCAGGTGCCGGTCCCTGGACTCCCACTTCCTGAAGGGTGTCATGAGCTCTCAGACCCAGGACCATGCAGTGAATGGTGCTGATTACGTTCAAGGCAGTCCTCAGATATTAATCATTGTGCACGTTTTCAACAATAAACTTAGACCCGACACCTGGGACTTTGTAGCTGGTGCTTCAGATTCCAAGGCCTTTGTCATGAATTTGGAAGATGGAGATAGAAGCTTCCATGATAGAAGCCTGTTCCATTGATGTGGTTCCTATGCCTTTGCCCCTACTCTCAGGTGTGATCTGCCCCAAATCGCTGAAAGACACCCATCTCTCCTTTCTTATGAAAACATATCTGCCAAGAAAGAGTTCAGTGCTGATAATGTCCTTTGCTGCGGAGGGTTTTGCAGCATCTCATTGGTGGTGGTGGTCGATGTTCACATCATAATTAGCAGGCCAACATCATTAAAACAACAACATGGGGAACTAAGTGCTAACCGTCGGAAGACCCAGGAAACTGCACAGACCTTGAGTGATTGCCTTGCAAAGCTGATCGTGTCTTCTGTTTCCTGAGCTAAAGAACTGCTTTGATGGAACGATGACCTGGAGGTCAGGGGACCTGGACTTTGGTCCCAGCAGGACCCTGGACAAGGTACTTGCATTCCGCAAGCCTACGTTTCTTCAAAACGTTGAACTTAGCCAGGCACCAAGCTTGGAGAAATGAGAAGCTTGGGGATGTCACTCCAGGAGTTTTTGGTCACTCACTGGGTTATTCTGCTGCATAGCCAGGGCTGAGACCAATAGCGCTGCAGAAAGCGTTCAGACTTCAGGGACCCAAGGGGCCTGGAATTAAGATCCTGGCTCCACTGCTTACCAGCGAGGTGACCTCGGGAGTCATTTTCCTCTTCTGAGCTTCAGTTTCTTCCTTTAGAGCCAACAGGGAGAAACCTCTCAGAGCAAGCGTGAAGGTCAAGTAAGATAATGGATAGAAAGTGTCTGGTACGTGCGTGATGCATATTCAGTTGATAGCAACTCTATGGAGAGGGTGGAGTAGGGGAAAAGTGAGAAGGACGGGCAGCTCCGCCAACCCAATCCCTGGATACCTTGCTCAGCCCAGCGCTATGGAATGTGATATAACAGACCCGAAAGAAGGCTCTTTAAAGAACCGCAGTTCAAACCGCATGCCTGCAGTGGGATTTCCACCCCCAGATGCAGAGAAGGACCAAGTGTCTGAAGGACAGAGAAAGACAGCCCTCCAGCACCAGACAGAATGGGGACCTCACCGGCAAGAGAGCCACGGCCAAGAGCACGTGACTGCGCCAGGGGCTGGACCGAGTACACTCGCTGCGGGAAGGCAGGTGATCTGTTGTCCCTGGAAAGGCTAAGTGCTTCCCATTTAGAAGGTGGTGGCCCTGCAGAGACCCAGGGGGGTCCCTTGTTCCCCGGGCAGTTCCACTGGCAAACCAGACACAGAGAAAGGTCGTTACTGTGCAGTGAACCCTAAGTGGGGCACAGTTTGCAGGAGCAAAGGTCACAGCACTGGCAGCAGCGTTGGGGTGCTGGTGGCCCAGAAAACCTCCACACTCACTGAATCCCAACACTCTCCAGTCCAGAATCCAGAGGCCTCACTCATCTATAACTGCAGGCTCTAAAGGGCAGAGCCAGAAAACCTGAACACCTCGAGGTCAGGAGGAAGAAAGCGTTTAGTGATAGAGCCTTTGGCTCATCCTCTTGGCAAGTAAACTGCTTTCCAAATCTACTAATGGGCTTTAAGCCAAACTCCCACTTGCTTTGGTATCGGAAGAGGCACCCTGGGGCCAGGGGCGGGGTTTACTGCAACTGGCAGGAAACCTGGTGCTGGCTAAACCACTTTAAACTGAGGGGCTTTCGTTCATGGCACTGCCTGAGAATAGCCGGAGAGGAAAACGGAGAGGCGAGAGGGGTCTGAAGGAGCTGGTTTTGTTCCTGATGTGTGGGCTGTGCTAACGTCACCACAACTGAGGAAGAGAAACGAGAGCTCTACCCAATTCCCAGGTCCAAGTTCATGTCCTCCATAAGGAGCAGACCCTTAAGAAGAACAAAGTGTGTCTTTTTTTTTCCAGAACACTTGGCTCGAATTTACTAGCCTAAGTTATTTCTGTTGTGCAGTAAGATGTATTTGTATTGCCCTGGCCAGTGTGGCTCAGTGGTTGGCGCATCATCCTGTAACCCAAAGGCTGTGGTTTGATTCCCGGTCAGGGCATGTGCCTCAGTTGTGGGTGCGTCCCCAGTCCAGGTGCGAAAGCATATGAGCCCCAGTCCCTGCGTGGATCCCAAGTCTGTGAACAGTCCAGGCAACCCATCAATGCCTCTCTCTCATGGATGTTTCTCTTCCCCTTCCTCTCTCAAAAAGCACATGAAAATGTTCTTGGATGAGAATTTTTTTAAAAAGATGCCTTTTCACTTATTACAGCCATGGAAAAATTAGTTTGGGACTAATACATTTTTAATATTTGTATAGGAGTCAATCAGTGATAAGCCTTCCTGCTCTAGTTTTGCCTATAATCTTCTGGTGTTATGACAGCAATCCAAGAGCTGGGGCGGAGGAGCACACAGGTGTTGAACGTAGGGTTTATTTTCTCCGCTCTTTTTATAGTGTTGAGAGTGCCACAGATGACAGTAATACCCTCTGATTTGATTTGAGTGGCAATCTCTTTGATTTAGTAACTCTGATGTCAGCGTCTCTGTCACGCTGTCAGGTTGAATTCCCACCTCCGTCACGATTCATACTCTCACGAAGACACTGGCTGATGTTAGTGCTAGTCTGCACTCGTAAAGCTTTGCTCTTCCTAGCTGCAAGGGAAGCATCCTCAGTGAGCCAGGCTCAATCAGCCCCACCTGGAGTCCTTATCAGTTACAAACCATCGAACGTTTGCATTTCCCTCTGAAGCTTGATTAACTTCCGGTGCATTTACCATTTTAGAATCACTTCATTTTCCAAGTGTGTTACTCTGTTTTTAGGGATTCTTCTCAGGCCATTCCACAACAGGGAGGTGGCCTGGTTCTTAACAAAACCCTGCGGATTGCAGGTGCCCTTCCCAGGGTCCGAGTCATCAGATGCCTGATGAAGAATTAACTGAAAAATCTGCTTCTCAGTCAGCCCCTCACTGAGATAAAGAGCATTTGCAGAACCTACTTCGTGGCCTCAGCCTGGCTAACGGGAGTTCACCAGGGTCCAAAAGTTGTGCTTCCAAAAGTGTGCACATTTTCCACCCATGTATGGATGGGAAATCGGGATGCTCTTTAATTCTGGCAAGTCACATCAGCCACGTTTCCTCCCGAGATCTATTTATGGCGGCGGTTAAAATCGGGGACTGACGATGAGCAGCAACCGAAAGTCGGAGAAAGGAGAGTGTGCAGCTGTGGCTAGGACGCCCGAACCGAGCTGGGCCCCCCATGATTATACTGGGGTTGGGGGTGCACAAGGCTCGCAATAACTAGTTTGACACCCAAGACCAGGCGCACAGAAGCACCGCCAGCTCTGTGTTAAGCGTTCAGGGACGAAGGAAGGACGCAGGGAGTGAAACTGTGACGCTTCCACCTCTGGCTGCCGTGGGGATGGTGCCTCTGGGCTCTCTCACCCGCAGCACGGACAGCTCCCGCGGTGACTCCCAACTTCTTCACTCCACTGGGACGTTCACTAATGTCTTTCCTGTGCTCCCAGCATGACAAGGCAGAGTTTCTCTTTCAAAACTCAGGGTCATTATCTCTTTACAAGGAGGGTTCAGGTTCGCCCTCACTGGTTTTGCAGAAATGACTCCAAGCCTGGCCTTCATTAGTCCGAACCTGCATCGAGACCAGAGCCTCTGGGCTGGTCTTCCTTTCTCTGGCCTCCCTCACTTCCGTCTCCCTGCGGCCCAGGACTGGAGCTCCCCCTTTCCAATACCTGACCTCCCACAGCTTGTTGCTCCGGGTTCTTTCACTCGGCCCCAACATGTCTGACAGGAAGATAGCTTCCATTATAGTGCTGGCCTAGTCTAAGGTGACCCCTTCTAAGGTCTCAGTCTATCGCTCTGTCCTGCAGCAACAGTTGCAAATGCCTTACTTTGAGAACCCAGACGCTTTTCCTTATGTCAGAAAACACACTTTTTTTCCCCTTGAGCTTTGTTCAATAAAAACTCAATTTTTAGAAAGTTTTGAGCATTAAAACAAGTTAGACACTGGGCCTAAAATAGTCCCGTTTCCTCTCTCCGACAGTTTTAAATCATTTGCCTAGAAAATAAATTGAGACTTCCCATAGGCTCTGTCTATGAAATTCTCAACCACATTACCACCAGGGAGGAGGATTAGTTGGGCATTTCACAAAAACATGAAAACCAGAGGCGAACACTGCTGTCCTCAGCTCTCTCTCACTCACCCCCGTGAAGAGTGCGGGCTGCGTGGGACCTTGCTCCTAGTGTGGCCGTGCAGTTTCTGAAGAGGCATCAGCTCTGTGTTCAAAAGCTTATGTGAGCCAGTGCAGAGAAGCGTGATGCGCAGGCAAACAGCAACCAAGAACCAAGCAATTCACATTTTTTTCGTGCTTCACTATAATTAGGCAGATCCAAGGGGACCTGGGCTCCCGGATTTCACCAGGCTCATAGGACTTTCTCAGAAGAGCTAGCAGACAGCCCGGTAGACCTTCAGAAGGACTAACTGTTCACAGGCGGAATTTGTTTTCTGACAAATGACTCCCTTGTGAATTGGTCACCAGTTATTTCCAGGTGGAAATGCTGCACTGGAGAAAATCCGCGGGAGTGTCGACTGACGGCTGTAGGTTGCTAACGAGCACCTCAAAACGACTCCAGGCGACCTCAGCTCACTGATGCCTTGTTGCTAGTGGAAAGGGGCAGGAACAGAACTCCGATCTCTCCAACAGTCAGGGATTTGCAAACGCTCCTGCTTACGAAAGAATCACCTGAGTGGTTTATTAAAAACTTTAGATCCTGCTGAGCTTGGTGGGGATCCACCTAGACCTAGACCTCAACCTGCTGTTCCCTCCAGGATGAACTGCTTGGGGCGGGGGGGAGCAGGGGTGGGCACACAGTGATTAAGGAATCCGGCCTAAGCACTCAGCTCCTTCCTGGCCTTGGGCTCGGGAGGGTGGGAGCAGACCCACCCCGGAGCCCCAGGGCCAGCTGCTCTGGGGGATGTGTGTGCTGGGGGTACCCTTTGTCCCAGCACCGGATTAGATAATTCTCTGAGACAGTTCATCTTGTCCCTGCACTGGTGTGGCTGTGTGATTGATGCACAGCGTGGGACCTGGGTTGCAGAAATGCAGTGTTTTATAAGAATAAATTTTATAATAAACTTCTCCACTTTAAAAAATACACGTTTTACTCTAGTAGGTCTGGGGTGAGGCTGGGAAACAGCGTCCTTAAAAAGCGCCAAGTGGTTCTTATCCCGTCTAAGCCAACACCAACCTCTTGCCGTGTGACCCAGTCGACCAAACTCTGCATTCTTGAGCCTCTGAGAATAAACTGAATCCTCCCTCTGCCCGTGAGCCTTTGGGGTTAGGGACACCTCTCCTCTCCCTGCTGAATCTTTCATTCACCAAGTGAAAGCATTTCTCACTTCTTTCTGTAGTTCCTCCCTCAATCTCCCCAAGGGGCCCACACAATTCCTGCGCACGTGGAATGTGTGATTTAACACAACTCGGGCACCAGTTTGCTCTGAAACCCACCCAAATTCCACTCCGTTGGAGGTGGAAACTGCCGAGACGCCCGGCACGTTTCGGTTTTGATAACACCTGTGCGCGGTCGATCTGAGACCCTTCATTTAACCTCATGTTTCCTCCAAGGCTGGTGGACCAATCCGCCCTCAAATGGATGAGGTTTCTCTTCTCATCAGTAATTTACACCGGTGCCCGGAGGATAATGTTGAGGGAGGAAAAAGGCATGCCTGTGCAAACTTAAAAATGAAATATCTAGGGAGAAAGCCCGAGCTTCGAGGAAAATAGAAGCTCTTTTAGTCTCTGTAGTTGATGAGAAAAAGTAGAAATCTTAGTTGTAGGTAAATTCATTTTACTGAATTCATTTTCTATTTTAGGAGTGGCAGGAGTTGGGGGGCGGGTGCAGTTCCAAACAGGGTGATCAGCCTTGTCAAGCTGCCCCCAAGCAGACTTCTAGGAGGTGAAGGACTGGCCCCAGGGGATGTCTAGGGGAAGGGCGTCCGTCCTAGGCAGAGGGAAGGGCAGGTGCCAGGCACCGAGAGTTGTCATGCCCAGTGAGCCATTGGGTGTCACTCTCGCTGTCATGCCCAGTGAAACTGGGCGTCACTCGGGTTCTGGGCAGAGGACTGACATACCAGTATGTGGATTGTGCTAGAAACGAGTTTCTTACCCCGGGCTGTTCTCTCACATTTCACAATTGGTCTACCAAACTCCAGTGCGAAGAAGAACCACTCGGTGCTTTTTAAAGATGCTGTTTCCCAGCCTCACCCCAGACCTACTAGAGTAAAAGGTGTATTTTTTTCCAATGGAGAAGTTTATTATAAAATTCGTTCCTATAAAACACGGCATTTCTGCAACCCAGCCTCCGTGCCGTGCATCAGTCATGCAACCACGCCAGTGCGGGGACAAGATGAACTGTCTCAGAGAGTTATCCGGTAACAATGGGTCGTGAGCTCCCTCTTACTGCACATATTCTAAGATTCGGGGGTGCTGGGGAGGGATTCACGTGTCAGACGGAGAATAAACAACTTCCTCGTTTCCTTCCAAATGTGAAGAAGCTCTTCCCATCACGTTTTCGATGGTAGACCGAGTGACGGTATCCACTCGTATGCACGGTCTGAATAATATTTTGTCTACAGTGTAAATAAAACATTACCATCTACTCAAGGATACATCTCCTTACTCCCACGAAAGGATGATCCAAAATCTCTTCAGACCTCGCCAGCCATCCCAGAGGCTCTCCGACGCTCTCTCCCTCTGCCCTCCACCACCAGACCCCACAAGCCCGCCATCACAGCTAACCACCTTGAAGGTGACCCACGCAGGTGACCCAGCAAGAAACCGTCTCCCAAGGACAAAGCAACGCCAAGCCTGTCCCTGCAGGAAGCGAAATGAAAACAACTTCACTCTGCAGAACGGGCTGCCACACTCTTCGTCACAGCACCGCGTTCTGGGGAACAGTGTGGTCCTTGCCAAAGTTCAGCGCCGGCTTGGTGGGTTCATTCCTATTTTGCGACCAACAGCGCACTCATAATTGTCGTGAACAGAAGCATGAAACAGGACCTGTGGTTACTGCTGCTAAGTGTTTAACGAAGGGTGAGAAATGCTCACGTCCAGTGAAGAACACGCTGAGCCGGGGAGCGAGGTTTCGTTTGATTTCTCACTCTGCTGAGCAGTGGAAACCAAATCACCTAGTTTTCCACCGAGACAGGCTCGGATGACGACCCAAGTCAGAAATACTTCACACTTGCCTTTTATTTTATTTTTATTTCAATTTTATCTTATTTTATTCTCTGCTTCTCACCCATCAATTCGTAAGAGCCAGCACTTTTCAGCAACTTGGTCAGCGGAGCTCCATCGCTCCCTCGGTCCCTTAAGAAGGAAGTGTGCAGCAGAAAGCTGGGTTGGGGGGCGGCCGGGTGGCACGGGAGGAAGGCGGTGGGATAGGAGTTGAGAGAGAGAAACGGAGGGGAAGGTGCGGGGAAAGAATCTTTGATCTCAACGTATAACCTGCAGCTGAGGCAGCCGTGTAATTATGAAGCTGCCTTCTCTTTCACTTGACAGCCTGAGAAAAGGAGGCGAGGAGAAGCTTTGAAATGAAACATGACATTCCCTTATTAAGGTCTCATTTGGATTTTAAATGGCTCAGTGCTTTGCATCCACTTCCCCGCTCTGGGCTGTCCAAGGAACGGATGTGTCACGGGAAGAGAAACTGTGTTTTTCAACAGTGTATGCCTGTTTCTAGACAATTTCCTTATAAACAATTTTATGTTTATAGAAGCTTTTTATGTTATCCAAGCGATATTTGGCCACTGTTTGGTAAGTATAAATAAAAGTATTTTAGCTTCCAGAGAAAACGCATGGTATGCCTTTTGTTTAAAAATAGCGTGATGCATAATGTGTGCATTCCATTAAGAATTTATTGCTCATTTCTGCTTCAATTCCATCTACTGGGGCAGGCCAGAGAAACCACACAGCCCTGTGAGCCCGGCTCTGTGGTTTGCATTAACCTGGGGCGTTGCACGCTGGGACCTGAAGCTCCCAAACAGGAGGGCAACAGCCCCGCTCTTCCTGGGTGATGAGTGGTCTAGCAAGGGCCAGGTAGCATTTTTCCGTCTCAGAGCGAAAGACAAACATCCCCAATTATTCTCTGTCCGCTGGGCCCATTCCCACATCCCTCCCAGCCCACAGGGGTCCAGCATCTCCTCCCCCAAACCGCTGAAGCTTTCATTGGCTTGATAAACACTGAAGGTACTATTCATAATAATGCCTCATATTTACCAAACGTTTTGCACGTTGCAGTACAGTATCCGTGTGTGAGATGACTATCGCTAACCTCGTTTTATAGAAAAGAAAACTGAGGCGCAAAGGATGCAATTTGCTCACAGCCAAGACAAGGACAGATTCAAGATCTCAGCCCAGGTTTCTGGCTGTAAATCCAGGCTTTTCCTCCCCCCCTCTCCCCCCTCCCCTTCCTTTCCCTTTTCTTTTCTGTTCTGTTTAACAGTTTTACTAAGATTTATTTGACATATAATAAGCCAAAGTTAAAGTGTACAATTCAATCAAATTTCGATGTGTGTATAACAGTAAAAACCATCACCATCATTTAGGTACTAAACATACCCATACCCATCAAGTTCCCCCTGACCCTCCGTAACTCCTCCCTGCCCCCACTCCACCCCTCCCAGCCCAGGAAACCACTGATCTGGATTGGTTTGAATTTGAACTCGTTCCTTTTTTATTGCTGGGTATATTCCAGTGTATGGACACACACCATTCGTTTATACATTCACTCGTTGCTGACCATTTAGATTGTGTCCGGTTTGGGGCTGACAGATACGGTAGCCATGGGCATTCATATAGAAATCTTTGTGCAAATACATTATGCATCCAGTTCTCTGGTGAATACCTAAGAGTGGAATGGCTGGATAATAGTGTATGTGCATGTTGAAGTTTTTTAAAAAGCTGCCGAGGTGTGTTCCAAAATGGTTCTACCATTTCACATTGCCACCCGCAGCATGGGAATGTTCCAGTTCATCCTCCCTAACACTTAATAAGGTGAATCTTTTTAAGACTTTCGGAAAATTGCAGAAATGAACAATTCACAGTTTGAAACTGGGCACCGTTCTGAGTAGCAAAATGAAATCTCATGCCCTCCCACTCCGGCCCATCTAGAATGTGAATCATCTCCACTCTGTACACACTCCCTGCCTGCTGGTCACTTAGTAGCTGTCTCGGTTATCAAATCAGTTAATAGAGAGAGAGGCACCACATTCACACAATGATATTACATTATATGGTTATAAGTGTTCTGTTTTATGACTAGTTATTGTTGTCAATCTATTGCCATGCCTAATTTATAAATTAAGTTAGGTAGGTAAGTATAAAAATAACATATATGGGGTTCAGTACTCCCCACGGTTTCAGGCAGCCACAGTGGGTCTGGGAACGTACGGTGTCCCTGTGGACGACAACAGATTACTAAACTGAAGAGGAACCTGCTACCTACTTCTCTAGTGCTCCACAGCATAAGACTTTGCCTGCTGTTAGGTGTGTGCCTCGTGGAACAAAAACGGGGCAGAGCTGTCCTGGAGAAGGGCCCTTTGATGGAGACAATGACACTGGGTCCCTCCCTGCACTCTCCACTTTAACTCCCGGTCATGCCCTCAGCATTTCCCAGCACCCGCTGCACCAGGCACCTGTTAGATTTCTCACCCAGCCCCGGCACTGCCTGTGGGTTCTCTAAAAGTTTCTTCTCCACCCAGCTGGGTCACAACTCCCGAGACCACCAGTAACCCCTATCGTTTTCCGGTTTTGAAGTGGGATGAGTAGTCAAAATGCTTCTTCATTTGAAAACTTAATAATGACACGGACCATATTCAGTTTTAAATATCTACCAAGATCACAACAGCTTCCCGATCCTTACCTTCCCCTTCGTGCTTGACATCCCCACCTCCATGTCATCTCCTACCTCACCCTGACCCTACCGCCCCATCTGCGTGGCGCTCTGTTTCCTTAACTCAAAACCAAGCAGTGCCTTGCATTACTTCTTCTCATAGTATGCAAAATATATAAGAAATAAAATAAAAGTTCTCTCTCTGTGACAAAATGATTGAGCCAATACTATTCTCTTTTTTCAGTTCAGTCTGCGAAGTTGTTTTGGAAAATGTCTGTATCTTTAGACTGCTCTCTAGTTCTAAAAACTGGGCAGCTTGACTGAGGCTGGATGTTCGGCGTCTGAAAGAAGATAAAGGTCCAGGCCACGGTACAACCTGCTTTGTTCTCCCGACCCCTTGCCCTTGGAGGGTTTGGAGGGCTGAACAGTGCTGGAAAGGCCCAGCCGCTCACGCACTGCGTGGCTCTGCCTTTCATTTCTCTCCTGCTGGCCACCAGAAAGGTCATAGTTGTCCTCACTAATGGCCAGAATGTGCTGGGTGTTGTTAGAATAGCAGTGAAGAAGCTTAAAATTTTACTAACTGGAAATACCGGTTGCGAGGGTGTTGGTCCTCGGCTGAGTGTAGTGGTTTCGGATCAAGCCAAGTAACTTCCCGTTGGAAGCAGACAGGACTGATTGCTCTTCTGACGGCATCCATGGAATTCTGGCCGAAGGCAGGTCTTGGATTCTGAGACCGGAAGGCCTGCTCCGCCCCCAGCTCTTGTCCTCCCAAGAGTGGGTCATCTTCTATACTCAGTCTTGCTTCTGGGTTGTATTTCTATTTGAAATCTTCCATGGCCTTCTGTATTTGAATATCTCAGAAGGGTCCTTGAAAGTCTTAAGGGCTAAAACTACATAAAAACAGAAAGATCTGAGAGTGAAGAAATTAGCATGTGTGTTCTACAGGATGTGAAGGAACCAGCTTGTGGGGAAAGGTAAAAATAAGGAAAGTAAACTATACTTTTATTGAGCGCCTACTATGTGCCAGGCACTGTAGTAGAAGCTTTCACAGTTCCATATTTGTTCTTCACAACAACTCTATAAAGAAAGTATTATATCCACTTTCCAGGTAGGAAACTGAACTTCAGGGAGAATACATTTTATTGCCCAAGGTCACACACCTTTTAAGTTAAGATCTAAGCCCAGGCCTTTGCGAACCTGGCCTTTGAAATCAGTCACAGCATGTATGTGCCCTCATCTGTTCCCAGAATGCCTTTCTCCAGCCACACACAGGAAGTATCTACTGACTATGTATTACATGATCCTGACTGTACTAGTACATTGTGGAATAAATAATATATACAGTTTAGTCCTGGCTCTCAATAGCTTCAATATGAGTATATTCCATTTTTTTCTAAGTCAAAGCCAGTAATCATAAAAAAATTGGGGGAGGGAAGATAGGAGGTGGTTCCGAGAGAAAGGAAATTCTTGATGAACTGTTAGAGACACAAGAAACCTGGTGGAGGCCCTGGCTGGTGTAGCTCAGTGGGTTGAGCGCGGGCATGCGAACCAGACGATTGCGGTTTGATTCCCAGTCAGGGCACATGCCTGGGTTGCAGGCCAGTTCCCAGCAGGGGCCAGTTCCCAGCAGGGGATGCACGAGAAGCAACCATGCATTGATGTTTCTCTTCCTCTCTCCTTCCCTTCCCCTCTAAAAATAAGTAAATAAAATATATAAAAAAAAAAAGAAACCTGGTGGAAAAGGGCTAATGAAATTGAGCTCTTTAATGGGCCTTATTGTTTTATCTATATTTGCCATGGCTCTTTACCTTCTTTTATAGACGATTCAATGTTAGAACGAGGGGTCCTCCAAAAGCAACTGTAGTCAATCCTATTACTACACAGATGAGGCCCCTTGGCCCCAAGCGTAAGTAACTCAGTAAAGTTTACCCCAGTTAAAGAGGGTCAGACTTGGCCTTTGGACTTGTCTCTTGTGTAGGGAATGATTAGGAGGCTGGGATGGGGATGGTGGAGGGATTGAGATAAAAACACAAACAAACTCATGGACGTGAATAACCATGTGGGGATTGCCGATGGGGGGTGGGGGTGGGGGCAGAAAGTAGAAATGGGGGAGGTGGAGGAGGGTCTAGGGGGCATAAATGGTGATGACAGAGACTTGACTAGGGCTGATGAACACATAATACAGGGTACAGAAGACTTGTTGTGGAATTGTGCACCTGAGAACTGCAGGACTGGGTTAACCAGTGATATCTCCATATTCAATTTAAAAAATAAAATACCGTATTTTGTTGTGTATAATGTGCAACTTTATGCCCAAATTTTTAGGGAAAAATAAGGATGCACAGTATACATGGATAGAATTAATTCTGTATCTATATAAATGTTATTAGTTCTTTTATTTATGCTTATGCATTGAAAGTAGTATAACTCAAGAAAGCAGTAATGATGTATGTATGCAAAACAATACCCTGGAATAGGATAGTTGGTTATATATATATATATATATATATATATATATATATATATATAATTGAATTAAAAATTAAAACAAAAGTTTCTTTTCCTGAAAGTTGGGGTCAAAAAACATGGGTGCACATTATACACAGCAAATATGGCAACTGGGTTCATGTCCTCCAGCTGTGAACTGGGTGATTGGAAAGATGACTTCTAAAAACTCACCAGCCGCAGCATTTTGCACCCCTCCTCTCCTGTTTTTTCCTGGCTATGACTGGACTAAAAGGAGGGGTAGAGCCACAGGCAACCTGAGAACCTCCCCATCCCGCAGCTGCCCCTGGGGCTCTGCGGGGCAGCGATCCAGAGTCTGTCCTACTCAGTTTCTCCACTGTTTACACGGATAAAAGGAAAGTGGCCTGGTCCCCTGGCAGCACATTCATACTTGCTCTGAAGAGCAGGTTATTGCTAGGATCCAGTTACAAATGGGGACCACAGTAACCTATGCAGGAACACCGTGACACTTGTAAAAATAGCATGTACCAAAGAAATGGGAGCCACGGAACCCACCAGACTAGCTCCTTATTACTCAGCCGAGGTTCACTGAACACCTTGGGACGGGAGAGGGGCAGGGGTGAGGCTTGCCAACTCAGCGTCAAACCCAGCAGCAGAGCTCCGACTGAAATACAAATGCATTTCCGTGCTTGCTCAGAAAGGAAGAAAGTTAATATTCCCAAAGCTGAAGAAGCCGACCAAGGACACAACTGATTGATGTAAATGTTTTCAGTTCCAGCCAGCCGAAAACCAAAAGAAAATCAGTGACGTGCTGAAGGATAGGGACTCCTGTCCCCCGTGTATGGGCACGTATTACAAACAAACAGGAATGGGTCACATCAGGACAGAACCACCCAATCAGTCCCACACGTGCCTTTTCGGGGCCCGAGCCTCTGCTATGGAAGTTCATTCACGTGACAGGACCCGCATCTGCTTCAGTCGGAGTGGCTGCGCTCCCGATGGTTCTCACTTCTCCCGCAAAGAAGCTTATCCTGTTTTACCCACCCTCCCATGCTTTTCCTGACCCAGAGGTGTCCTGCCTGTTGGTTCCACTTACAAAGTGACCCACACCAGGGGCCGGGCCTGTTGCCTTCAAGAGGTAAGGGGCCGTCACTTCTGCTGCTACTTCCAGCTTTGCCTCCTTCTCCGCCCAGGGTCTGGGATTTTTTTCAGAAACCAAGATAGAGCCAGAGGCCCACGAAGCTACACACCAGCATCAGGAAACAAGGTCATGCATTGGAGAGCACATGTCCCCAGGGCACACTGGGCCACACTGGCCACTAGTCCCTGGAATTGACATAACATATACCTGGGCTGAAGCTTTATTTTCTTTTTCTTTTTTTAAAATTTTTTATTTTTATTTAATTCTTGTTCAAGTACAGTTTTCTGTCTTATATTCCCAGCCCTGCCCCCCCAGTGCTCCCCACCTCCCTCCCATTTCTGCCGGCCACCTTAGTTATTGTCCATGTGTTCTTTATACTTGTTCATGTGAGTCCATCCCCTTTTCCCTGTGATTCTCTCCCCTCTGGACCCTGTCAGCCTGTTCTGTATTTGAGTGTCATTGGTCATATTTTGCTTGCTTGTTTGTTTTGTTGTTTAGATTCTTATTAACAGTGATATCATATGGTATTTGTCTTTCACCGCCTGGCTTATTTAGCTCAGCGTAACGCTTTCTAGTTCCATCCATGATGCTGCAAAGCATAGGAGTTCCTTCTTCCTTTCTGCAGCATAGAATTCCATTGTGTAAATGTACCATAGCTTTTTGATCCAGTCATTGACCGATGGGCATCTAGGTTGCTTCCAACTCTTGGCTATCGTAAATGGTGCTGCTATGAACATCGGAGTGCATAGGTTTTTGGATTGGTGTTTCAGGGTTCTTAGGATATACTCCTAATAGTGGAATTGCTGGGTCAAAAGGCATGTTCGTTTTTAGTTTTCTTAGAAAATTCCATACTGTTTTCCATAGTGGTTGTACCAGTGAAGCTTTATTTTCATCATATGCCTTCATTGCCTTCTCCTTCCTGGAGATGTCTCTCCAGCTTAACAGCTTCCTAAATGCTTGCCTTTGTTTGCTAATTATTTGAAGGCATTGCTTTAAAATGATCTTTCTCCCTTTGTACTTGATCTCTGTCCTACAGGACCCCAAAGCTGCTCCCCACTATCTGTACTGAGGCAGGTGATTAACTAGCGCTCAGACTTCATTAGCACCGGCTGTGTGTTCCCAGAGTGGGGATGAAGGAAGGAAGAGACAGGAATGGAAGGAAATGCTTAAATAAAGAGCAGGATTACCTCAGAAGGGAGACCAGTAACACAAGGCATTTGCTTTCACAAAAAAATAATTGCTACGGAGAGAAATGAAAACCTGTAGCTTGAGTAAGGTTTTTATATGCATTCACACCTCAGAAGTTGTGTCATTACAGTACACCCTTCTCTTTATTCATGCTAATATGTTTAAATTACATTCCAGCTGCAGAGTTTTTCAAAGAGCTTTGCAACCTAGTACACCCTAGAAGGCGTGAGACGGTGCAGGCTAATTAATGAATTTCTATCGTCTGATCCTTATGAACCAGCTGGATTCCTCAGAGCTCCCTGCTTGGTGCCCGGCAGACAAAGTCCTTCTACGGCAGCGATAAACATCTAGCAACTCTGCCATACTCCCAGCAGCCTCTAGGAAATGAATGCAAAATATGCGTCTCCTGGCAAAGGCTCTGTGCCCCCGAAATGAAGTCATTTATTTGCAGGCCACCCAGCCCTGTGCCCTGCCAGCTTCAGATACCAGACAGCACATTCCTTACCGTTCCACCCCACCCAGGCATGCTGAGCCCCGGCAGCACACAGCCGGATTTGCTGGGGAACTGATCCCTAGATGGCCGAATCTGCCAGGCAGGGGGTTATCCTCACTGATGTCTATCTGTTCATCATTTGTAGATAAAAGATAAGGAGTGAACTAGCAGGCTTCCCCTGAAGTCCCCCTGGTATGAAGGACCCTTTAAACATAGCCAGCCAGTTGATAGAGAACAATGAGGATGACTTGGCTGCTAATGAACAGACTGATGAATATTTATCTATACAATGCAGGAATCGTCGGGGGCTAGAAGGAAACTCATTTAAGAGGAGGATGTACTTGACCCTTTGGCAACAGCGCTTGGCTTCTGTAAGCCTCAATTAGCCCAACAGTAAAACTGAATCAAACAAAAACCTTGACG
This sequence comes from Sturnira hondurensis, assembly GCF_014824575.4. Taxonomy (NCBI): domain Eukaryota; kingdom Metazoa; phylum Chordata; class Mammalia; order Chiroptera; family Phyllostomidae; genus Sturnira; species Sturnira hondurensis. The sequence goes on along the minus strand of NW_028082350.1, from coordinate 14,049,343 downwards.
AAAATTTGAGGCTTTAATAATGTACCATGATGAGTTTTCAAGAGTAATTTGCGATCCCAAAGACAAGAGTCAAAGCACAAAGCAAACGTCAGAAGTACAGGCCCAGAGATGAGCAGCATCACTTTCATTGTCGGCCCTATCACGCGCGTGTCTTACACCAGCCTGCTCCGCGTTCTCTTGATGTAAAGCGCACTACAGAAGACTGATTTAGAGGTTTTATGTTGGAAATAGAGTGTGCTATGGAGTTTTAAGGACAGAAGGTGGTTTAAAATTTTCTTTTATCTCCCTACATGATCTAAAAATAACATGTTTTCCTAGAAATTGCTTCAAAGAAAACCTCCCTTGGTTAGGATAAAGGGAAAAGCTTGCCAAGGTCTCGGTGTGTCCCAAAGAAAAATACTGTAGACCGTAGGGGGTAGTGAGAACTTTTACACTTCTGAATTATACAGTGAGTTCTTGAGTACTCTAGAATATTTAAAATGCAAGTTGCTAATGGGAAAGAGGGGAAAATGAAATATAAATAAGATAAATGAAGATACCACTTACTATCCCAGTGAACATTCATGAAATAGGAGGGGAGAAAAAAAAACTTCTCTGTTCATGCTCCAAGCATTCCAGATTTTCAGGACCAAGTAAAAAAAATACTTTTTTGCTCTGATTTCACAAATGGACACAGGGTCCTGACTCCTTGTTCTTTATTCAAAATCTGAAATGACCTCAATCAGGTAAAGCAGACAGTGATGTTTATAATCAATCATTATCTACACGGAAGGTTCCAACTGCAGGTCTCCACCCCAGACAGCTTCCAAATCCAAGCGTCCCTCCAGCTTTTCCCGACTGTTTGAAAAACCCTAAGAAACTGTCTCTCTTCTCCCCACACCTAAGGTCATTACATGTTCCTGTGTGTCTGGGACAGTGCCAAGGGGTGGCTGTGGTCCTGGGGTCCCCTCTCACCCTCACCACGCCCAGATTGGAAGGGTAAAGGACGTGGCCTCCATGCACGCGTTCTCCAGCTCCTCCTCCTCCTCCCCAGTTCCCCACTTCACCCACTGGCTTCAGGGGACCCGGAATCACTGAGCCTCAGTAGGACAGCTGAAATAACCCACCAACACCGGCTGGACTCCCACTTGCCATGGCACCCTTCCCCTCCTCCAGGTCACACAGTGCACGCACGGTTCCTTCCAGGTGATCTTTACAAAGCAAAAATCCAACAGGCTCACTCCACTGCTTCACTGGACTCGCCTGCTTTCAGAATAAAGGTCAGAGTGCTAAAACCCAAAGTCCTGCGAGATTGACTTCATTCAGTAAATCTCCCAGGACCCACCGGTTGAATGAAACTATATTAGAACTTCCTCATTCATCACAACAGTGCAAATGTGCAATTAGTTGTCCCAGATTCTCAAGTGTTAAAGAGCCAGTACTTGGGGTCCAGGCCAACTTTTCTGGTAAAAGACAGGGGTTCTGGGACAGTCTGGCTCCAGTCCCCAGTAGCTGGGTCTCAAAACACTCCATTACTCTTTCTGTATTTTTGAACAACTTATGTTTTGAATGTACCAGGGAAGCTTTCTATTGGAAATAGCCCTGTAGCATATCCTTGTGAATGAATGGTAGGGGTTCTCTTACAGTGTAGACTTGCTGGTTGTTAACTTCTCCTTTTCCTAAGTTTTCTAAATCTCTCCAAACCTCTCTGACACCTTGCATTGGGCTGACCTATAAGGGGCCTCAGGGGTGGAAAAATTCTAACGGCCATGCTGTCTGGTACTCAGTCGAGTCCTTCGACAACACTGCTCCTCAGCTTTGTTGTACATTAGAATCTCCTAGAGAGCTTTAAAGAATGCAGATGCCTAGGCACCCCATCTGTGATTTAATGAATCAGGGTCTTCAGATATGAGGCCCAGACAGATGTGTCTCCCTGCAGTGGGACAGGGAGGAGCAGAACCCAGCTCACGACAAGAGCACCCAGAGAACCGACCAGCCAGCGGCATCCAAGCTCGGTGGATTTCGAAGTGAATCACTAACTCCGGGGTTGAGTAAGCAAAGTCGCTGCTTGGAAAGTCAGAGCCACGGCATGTGAGAAACTATTTAAGGTATGTGAATGTTTTAAAACGTTGGTTTATGTCTACTAATCTTGCTTCACACTATCAGAACTAGTCAAATTTTACATAACCCTAAAACTATGTCTACACATGCTAAGATTGTAGCAGAGCCAAGTATATTATCCATTTGTGCAGAGAAAAACTGTTCAGAGAAACCTAGATGTGGAGTTCAAACTGGATTTCGAGCTTAATGATACCAGATTTACATGATGTATCCAGTTTTGTTTATTATGTTGATCGTGATACGATCACGTATCCAGTCCGGGGGTTTTTAAAGAAACATTCAAGTCACTAGCAATGTTCACTTGTGGGCAAACACACATAACGAAGAAAGCTTGTGAGGCAGCCTGAAATGCCCCCTTTTAGTGAACCCAAATTCCTCACAACTACCCCCCCAACTGGTGATTTCCGAAAGCTGATTCAACTGGGTGTCTCACCTCAGGGTCACAGGTCACAGGTCACAGGGTCACTGGTCTGTCAAAAGATTTGCCAAATGATTGCATATCACTCTAAACAGATGCTTTCACTCAGAAAGATTCAAGCAACAGACAAATGGTACTCAAAGCTATTTAGTGACTTTTTTGAATACTCTAACATAACCAGGTTCTATCTAATTCCCTTCAAACCCACAACAATAACAAAGCAGTCCACTCGTGAAAACAACGTACTTCACAATAATCAAGTCTTGGTAGATCAGCAAAATTCTACCAAAATGAAACTATTGTCATTAAATTAGGTCTTTCTACAATGTTGCCTTAAAACCACAGATTAAAAACATGTGAAAATGTTAGACATAAAATTATAAATTTTGCAAGTCCAGTTCAAATATAAATATTTTTCAGGAGTGTGCTAATGATAGATATTCAACGACAAAGCCATTTCTAAAGAGTCACTAATCTGTTTGCCTCAGGTTTGGCTGTTGAACACACAGATTTTCCAATGAGGCTAGCAGGGACTTTTTCCTCAAATTATGGACCAGGTCAGCCTCAAAGTCCCACAACACTCTGAACATCGGAAGCTTGTCCCTCTCTACAACTTCCTTTCCATCTAAAACTAACATCAGATAAATTAGACCAGAAGAGTGTTCCTATTTCCCAGCGTTACCAAACAAACAAAATCCTCATCACTAGAAAAAAATTGTAACTACGTATGGTGACAGACGTTAAATAGAAATATTGTGGAGACCATTTTGCAATGTATACAAATACTGAATTGTGTACATGAGCATTGTACATTGTACATTTTATTGTATCATTGAGATACAATAAAACATCGTATCTCAATGATACCTCATTATAAATAAATAAGGAAATAGATAAATAAAATCCTTACTTATTGAACACGAGTAATTTTTCCCAAGCATTTACACCAGCTAAAATTGTGAAGCTAAGGGTGATCTAGGAGAAGTATGTCATCGAGGCTGAGAATGAAAGATCTAATTCATACTTCCTTCTCCTGTGACCTTTGGGTACGCCCCCTACTCTCTCCTTCTATGTCAATAAAAGAGTGAACATCTGCAAGTCCTCATACTTAGGCTTCTGGGCCTTAGGAACAAAGCAAAAATGGAAATGGAGTGCATCTAGCCGAAGCACATCACTAACACTCACGCTACTGCCTGTAGACCCGTGGTGCTCCAGGCTCCCGCACTAGCCACTGAACCCAACGGGTGGGGAGAGGGGCCTAGGGAGGGCCCGTGCTAGAAGGGGTTCCTAGCCTTGCGGATCAGGGCTGTCAGTGGAAAGCAGGCTGTTTCAGAGTCCACTGGCGGATCGTATTCGCATTCGCTGGCTAGGAGTGTAACGCCCAGCAGCCCAGTCTTCAATGGGGCTTTTTGAACGAACATTCTTCCTTCTGAAAGGGCTATGTAAGATTCAATGACCTCCAGTTAGCCCAGAGGGAAGTAGATCTGAAGAGGCAAAAGCTACTGTCTGATGCACCCAGCCTCAAGTGCATCACGTCAAATCAGCCAAGGGCAAAGCTACCTGAGAATGCGGCAGCTGGAAGGGGGCACGCAGGGGCCTCGGCACTGGTACCTTGCGGTGTCCGAAGGGAGCTCACTGTGCAGCCGGCATGGAGAATGACTAGAACTGGGCCACGTGCAGCGTGAGCTATGACGCAAAGGTGACTGGACCCCTAGCCAGATGCATGCTGGGACCCAGGCAGGATCCGAAAACACAGGCCCGCGATCAAATTCTACATGATCCTAAAACTGCGTCTCCACAGACACTGATTCTGCTCCTTTCGTTTAACAACTATCTTATTTTCACAGAATAGGGTACCCGCACCCTTTTAGAGGGGTCATGTAGACGAACCAGAGACTGCGCCAAAGGCCCTTGCTCAAAGCTTCATCAATACTTCTTTCCAGTTTCAAGGGAAGACTCCCCGTTTCTCAACAACCTCACTAAGCAGGGCGTGTCACCGTACCCATGTGACCCTTTTCTCTTGAATTGGCACTTAAAAAGCACAGCTTCAGAGTTTCCTGAAATGCCAAATACTACCGCCAGTTTCTAGTGCGAACCTATCATTTGCTGGGTGTGCATTTTAGGTAATTTCATGTGATGAAAAGATTAGAGGTTAAGAACGAGATTCATAACTCACCAACATTTTATACTTCCCTCCCCCCGGGGCGCCCATGGTTCACAGTTCAAAGCAGATACCTGACTGTTCCACATCCACGGCCTCTGTGAGTCCGTCTACACGGGTACAGGCCCCGTGTGCTCGCCATGCCCGCCACACCCCCTCGAAAGTTCAGCTGGTTTAGGGCCACGCTGCTGTGATCTTCGCTAGCCCCCAAGGCCATGTCTACTCTCTTCCCCTTCAAATCTCCCTCGGTCTTCAACCGTTGGAGAGAAAATGCATCGTGTTTTCCATAGAATTACCTGTGCACCCCTCCTCCAAACCACAGAAAGACTGTGTTTTGTTCTGCTTGTCATTTGCACCAGTTCTGATGTTGGTAGCTCTCTCTTGTTGACTGAAGTTGCATTTAAAAGAAGTATGCATCGCAAAATGTCGTTCTCTTTTTAAAATTTAATTATGCAACCAAGTGACAGCTACAAGGGCACGGCAGCCAAGGGTAAAGAGGGTGGGTGGGAGGCTGAAGGTGCTTTCCTAGGCAATGCTGGCTGCGGCACCGCTCACGTCGCCCTTCAGGTGTGAAGCAGGGTCCACAGAGTGGACACTGGTCACTGTACCTTCAAGCCCTCTGCACCAATGCCAAAGCCATGCCTCCCCCAGTGCTCCCGGAGCCCATGACCGAGTACTGCAAAGGCAGTTCATAGTAGTGCTAGCCATTCCTGCCTCATTTAGGTCTCTTCTAATGGGCAGTTGGTGCTCGAGGAGTCCCCACTGACGTGGCCGCGGTCTCAGAACTGCACTGAGCTCTGACGCTCTCCCCACCCAAGCCTTCTCCTGCCTTCCCTCCATTCCCAGGGGCCATACTGAAGCCTGCTCTGCTGGCGGCTCTTCCCGCTTCCTCCGGATCCTTCTCCTTCTACCACTCACTGGGACCTTTCCTCCCAGCCCAGAGATCTCGTCTGTGTCCAACCATGGAAGACCCGCAGAATGCAGTTAAAATGCCACTTAAACTAACATTCTAGGGAGTCAGTCAGTAATGAGTCCAGTTCTGGTTTACGGAAGACGTCACCAGCAGGCGACCGGCAGTTTCTTCTTAGGCAACTTACTTTTCCTAGAACGACGAAGCGTGATTTTTCATTTGCCAGCTCCCGAGCCTCAGCCGGCTCCCATCCGCACCTGTTCTAACACATTCCAACCCCAGGGAAGCCCAGACATCTCCCGGATGTGGTTACCAGGCTGTTCAGCCTGTTTCCGAAACAGACTCGGACCTCCACGCCTGTCATTCTGATGAACTGTCTTCCTACCGATGGGAACCTGGCACCTTGTGGGATTTTTTTTAGTTCATTCCCCATTCTCCGTAGTGTCCTCCTGCTTCTCACTCCATCCCTGCTCCTGCAAGGGCCATACACTCCCTTCTACCTGAAAATAACGGGACAGGTTCGGGCAGCTGTAAGTTCACAGTCCTGAACGTACACACCGCACAATTCCAAAATTGTTTTGAGGATGTATATAAAACTCTGCTGGGGCTGAAACTGTAAATCCGTAAACCAGGGCAGTGACAGTTATAAGGGACCATGGAAAACTCAGACCAGCACGATCAAAGTCCGTCTTCCAGGACTGCATGTTCCAGAGTTTGATCGGGCCTCAGTTTGTTGTTTCGCGTCCAAGAAGGAGGCCCTGCTCCTTCCACAGCCGGGACTCTCTGCGCTTTAAAAGCCCATTCAAAAGTCTGACATGGTGGTAACCACTCCAAGGCAATTATTAACTTACAGATTGGATTTCTGTATTTACTCTGTATTTGTTTCAGCCACCACTTCCCTCAATTTCCTTCATGTGATGATCAGCCTCTACTGTCTTTATCATTTTGTTCCTTTTCTCTCATATTACTTCACTTATAAACAAAGAAGAAATGCAGCAAAAGCAAAACTCTCAGTGACTCAGAACCCAAACTCAAAACGCAGTTGTCAGGAAACTAGGTCGGAGCCCATTTTACTAAACTGTTACTACGGAGCTTTGGTAAGTCAGAGTGTGGTCCAGGGACAAAATCACATAGAAACACAATGGAGAGTCAAGGTCAGGTTACCAGGCTGAAGGGCAGCCTGGACCGGGGTAGAGAGCAGGGAGTCCATGCCGCTTCCAAGTTCTATTTCTAAGTCTCTACTTCTTGCATTATATTTTTACTTCCTGGATGTCCCTTTTTGTATTTTTATTTTTATTTATTTATTTTTTAAAGAATTTATTTATTTATCTTTTAGAGGGGAAGGGAAGGAGAGAAGGAGAGAAACATCAATGTATGGTTGCCTCTCGTGAGTCCCCTGCTGGGAACTGGCCTGCAACCCAGGCATGTGCCCTGACTGGGAATCGAACCGCGATCGTGTGGTTCGCAGGCCCACACTCAATCCACTGAGCTACACCAGCCAGGGGCTTTTTCTTATTTTTAAATTAACTTGGTCAGTCTTAGTGCCACTAAAACACCGGTGGAGTCAGTCTTCAGATCTGGTGCAGATTTGAGGACCAGTTCTCATGGTATCTTGACAATCATGTTCCACATGACTTCAGCTGAGATCTAACAGCCAGTTTGTGGTAAATCCAGGGCCCGGAGGGACTTGCCAAATGATGCCAATGAAAAGCAATCAGACACGTTCCACAAGGTGAGCTGTCCCACAGCACAGGCAGCCGGGCTTTTCCAGGAAGCCGGTGTCAGGGAAAAAGGGACTTATCTTCCATTAAGGAGACCTCAGAGACGTGAACGTGGGGTGCGAGGCGTAGTACCAGACTGGCTTCTGGCTTGGACCGATGATAAGTTATATCTCAAAAACAACTCAGAAAGTTTCATGCGAGTGGAAATTTTTATGTGTTGCGTCAAATTACGTGAAGGGATAACTATGAATTTTGTTGGGTATACTAGTTTTCTTTTGGCTGCATAAAAGTGTTATTTTTTTAGATATTAAGAAAAGGGGGGCCTACAAGCCACAGTCTGCAGTCCCTGATGTGCCCCCTCATTTAAAAATAGACGCTGGGCTCATGGCAAACACAGTCTTTAGCCCCAGCATACGACGCGGGTTACCTCGGTCTTCTGCTCTGTTTTTCCTCTGCCCGTAGCATGGTAGCCGCAGATGGTACCTGTTCACTCTTGAGACTCTCACAGCTGCCCAGTTATTTGCTACACAGCTCATCTTTTCCGCATCATGTGACTCGAAAATTTTATTTAAAAAATCAATGTACCTATAAAGCAAAGTAACTGGATCAGCATAAAATCCAACCCTGAAAAGTCTCTTCAGTCCCCGATGCACGAGGGGTCCCTGGTTCTGGAACTGATTTGTACCTGACACGCTTTTGAAGGCAACTGGAAGTCACCTCCCTGCACCGCTGCAACCAAACAGGTCACTCTTTCGGGTCCTCAGGACCCTGGGAACCCTGCCAATCAAACTTCCCTGCACAATAAACACACACGTGCCCAGTTGGCCAGGGCGGCTCCCCGTGGGTCAGGGGAAACTCCCATCCGTGGCCTCAGTGAGACCTCAGTGAAACAGCAGAGGTGAGGTCAGCACCTCTTACCGAGTAGGCGCAGGTTCTGTGAAAACACCAGAGGCGTCTGTCTGTCTGTCTGGATGCTCATAAGTGACTCCCCCAGACTCAGATTTCTCTTCAAGATGACAGGAGAAATGTAGAAGCAGGGTGAAATAGTTAGAGGAGTAATTCAGCTGCACATTGGTTTAGACTCCCTGTCAAAAGTCGATATACTGGGGGATCAAAAGTAGGTTAGCAGTTGTGAGTACGTTCAACAGTTTATTCTGGTATTATTACTTACTAATTATCACATGATTTTTCCGTACAAACAACCATAAGCCTACTTTTACCCCACCCCATGTAATGGAATGTTTTAGTCTATTCAGTTTTACGCTTTGCCGTTAAACCAGCCCATAATAAATGTTTATAAATTTAAACTCGAACAGACTTAGTTTCTAAAGGAGTTTCATAGAGATGGTGAATAAGAAACATAGAGAAAATTCATGCTATATAGATGCTTTATTAATAAAAAAATCATGATTTAAATTTTTAGAGGGAAAAACTATGGAGTTAAGAGAGCCCATAAATTCTTTGGAAATGGGTGTGGGGGGGGCGCTGAGGTGGAGGAGTAGGACCCCTGCCAAGTTTCAAGGTCATGAAAGTAATTGAAATAAAATACAAAGCTATATATAGAACTACATTTTCATGGTAATATAGTTTATGGCTCAAATTGGGCAGTGAAGTAGGAGACTCATGAAAAAATATCACATTAGAGTCCTCTTATTAATCCTATGAATTATTTTGGAATTTGTAATTAAAACTGACCAGAAATGATGTAAAAAGAAACGACAATTTTTAAGTCTTATTAGACAGTTGTTTATAGAAACATATTATTTTTTAAAATAATATGTTTTTAAGTATTATATCCAACTAGGAAATAAGACTTACATTACCAGAAACACTATTGCATTTCTACAATTTGTGCCCTAAATTTATGTAAATTTGCCGAGAGGGCGGGAGATTTATCTCTGCCCTCACCCAGCAGAAGGGATGGTTTGATGGGAAATGTGATCATTAGGGACACGCGTAGTCCCTTCACAGGGTGAGCTCAACCCACTGTGGGAGCTCTGGGGTTAGCAATTAATACCAGGATTATAACATAGTTGTATGTGCAGAAGAGGCTTCGACTAGACGATACTAATCTAAAAGTTGAAAACATTGTTTTAATGGGCAAATCATAAAATTACAGTCCTTTCAAATTATTTTACATCGTCAAACCTCTGTTTAGGTCATTTGGGAAAACCTCTTTCCTTATTAACATAGGTAAAAGCTGAAGTGGAAACAAGACAGAGAGTTGAAACAAAAGCCTTTAGAATTTTTTTCTTTTCGCGAGAATACAAATGAACAGGGAGGGAAACTAAAATACGCATTTCGGTTCTCAGTAGAAGTTCAAAGTGAAAAGAACGGCTGATACTTAGCAAGCACCCTGCTGCTGAGAAAATCACGCGAGAAGGGTACTTTCTGTACCAGATGGGTAAATGTGACGAGATTAGCAGAGGTTTACGTGTTGGGCAATTCACAGATTGTATGACTGGTAGCCATGGGGGTCACAGTGTGGAAGCTTAAGCTGCCTCTGGGTGACCCAGTATCGTTCCTCAGAGCACCCCCTGCCCCCCATCCAGCTGGACCATCGCTGAGAAAATGATCACATGGAAATAGGGGCAGTTTGGTGTGGGGGGCTGTAAAGACTCAGTTTGAATGCGAATCAATTCCTGCCATTTTCCCATATTTGCTCTTTATGAAAAACTTCAGACAGAAAAAAATGAACCGAAGGAAATCCTGCAGGCATGGTTCATCATCTGGGGTTTGAGGATTTCCAAAGGTTGCTTCTCTGCACAGCGTGATGTCATCAGCCATGCACTGGCCCCTCCACAGGCCCCTGCCACCGTTACTCCTTACTCCTGCTGCTGAGCCTCTCCTCTCTCTTTCTGAAGCCCTCCAGCTGACATGCGTTAGTTCCCTTTGCTCTCACCGTCCTGCACCGCTGTTAGAATAGTTATCACGTTATTTGTTCATGGGTTTGCTTCCATCTCTGAGCTCGGATCTGCTAAAGAGCAGGGAGCACCTTGTTCATCTTTGTATCTGCTCCAGTCCTGACACATAGTAGATGCTCATTTAAAATGCGTGGGATGGCTACCTGGAGAGAGGTAAGAATATTTGTATCTTCACTTTGCTGGTAGTTACATGGTATTTACATAGTCATTTTGAACTGTTCACACACACACACACACACACACACACACACACAGAGAGAGACAGAGAGACAGAGACAGAGACAGACAGAGAGTGCACTGTCCAATCAGACAACTGGTATTTTCCGCCACCCACAAAACCACCTGAGCAACTGGTCTAAGAAGGCATCAAATACCACACAAGAGAGAAGACACTGGCAATCTATCAACATAGTAACTGTCCAAATCCACTATGTTATTTCCTAGATGAGAGTTTATATGAACTCAAAATCGACATTATCAATAATAATGAGTTAGTAAAAACTCCCTGTTAACAACAAACTGGATGCTTCGCACAAACGTGGTATATCAATGAATTAAGTAAATGGCCTCATCTCACCTTCACAGTTATTCCGTGAGTCCTGATTACCTCTACTCTATACCTAAGAAAGGAAATAAATTGTCTCAAGGTCATATAGTCAGTACATAAAATCCATCTGGTGGGGCCAGAATTCAATTCCTGCTGCTTGGCTCCAAAAATCGAAAACCCTGCCTTTTACCTACAATCTTATTCTCTTCATTTGCTTCTCGGGAATAGTCAAGCATGGTCTCCTTTCAGTTGTGGACATCACCTAACACAACACAGCATTCGGCTACTTTCAAAGCAGATTTCCAGGCACCGCCTCGCATCTCTGCTACACCTCATGATTCTGAGTTGGCTTCGGCACTGAGCCCATGGCCTTAGCTTGGCAGACTGGACCAGCTGGGCCCAGGTGAATGTTCTCACCTCTTCCTTCCGCCCCTCCCTTTCCTCTGCTTTCCCAATTCTCTGTGCGCAACCAGCTCCCACCACATCCGTCTCACTCTCTCCCTGACCAAAGGCCTCCCCACTGTTCTGCCTGGTAAGTCAGCCCCCGCTCTTCGGACCCCTCTGGCCCACTTCTGGTGCACTGCACCTGCCCAGCCCTCTCTCCCCAGCGCCAGCTGACTGTTCCCTCCTTGCATTCTCATCGTGCTTGCAGAATGCCGGGGCAGCAGCCCTTGTCAGCCTGCATTCATACGTGTTTGCCAGCCTCTCTCAAAAGGCTTCCTGAGCGGGGCGCGGTCCGTGGCCCTGCAGTGCCAACTGTCCCTGGGGCTCTCAGCGGCTGCCTCACCGACAGCATCAGAACCAACCTTGCTCGTGAGCTCTCCGCGATTTCAGGGCGCTTTAGAAGCCTCGCAGTCTGTGAATTTCAGGGCAGGAGCAGTGGAGTCTTATTTATCCTCGGACCTCAGCAAGAGCCCAGCAATGAGCGACTGCTCAGTCAGTGTTTGCTGAATCACAGTGAATGCGTAATCTCATGTGAGTCGCACAACAGCCCTCTGGTTAGGAACTATCTCTCCATGCTGCAGACGAAAACACTGAGGCTAGAGATGTCACGAAAATGTCCTAAAACCCCACAGCCAGTTACTAGCAGGACAAAGTGGCTGTAAACCTTCTAACTTCAAATTCTGTATTCTTTTCATTTCCCTATACTATGTATATCCTATGCATTATACATAAGAAAAAATATTTATCCAACAGGTCATGCGACATTTATTTTAGCACTCGAATTTGCCCAGGTAGGAGCAGCAGATACTTTACTCTGATGTCCATTCACTCACCGGTCTATTAGGCAGTCACATGGCACTGAGCACCCACCAGGGACCATGCGGTATAGCACAGAGGCAGGCAGCCACAGCGGTTCTGCTCTCAGGGGGAATACTGATTCACGGAGAGCAAACCCCTTCCAGTGTGAGGAGGGCCGTGCTGGGAGCCCAGGCTGCAGTGGATGGACGTGGGAAAGAGAAGCCAAGAACTCGGATGGAGAGTCGGGCTCTCTATGGAGAAGAATCCCATGTGAGAACCTAGCTTATTTTGTGTATCTGTTAATTTCCTAAGACCACACTTGTGTGTGTGCACATTTGTGCACTTGTGTGTGTGCATCCCATGTGTGTACCATGAAGAGAAAAACACAAGGAAGGGCACTGGAAGCGACCTACAGTCCGAGCTGCCAAACAGAATTGGGAAGGTGAGAGAGGAAGCGAGGCCTCCCCCCCCCCCNCTTCCAGTGTGAGGAGGGCCGTGCTGGGAGCCCAGGCTGCAGTGGATGGACGTGGGAAAGAGAAGCCAAGAACTCGGATGGAGAGTCGGGCTCTCTATGGAGAAGAATCCCATGTGAGAACCTAGCTTATTTTGTGTATCTGTTAATTTCCTAAGACCACACTTGTGTGTGTGCACATTTGTGCACTTGTATGTGTGCATCCCATGTGAGTACCATGAAGAGAAAAACACAAGGAAGGGCACTGGAAGCGACCTACAGTCCGAGCTGCCAAACAGAATTGGGAAGGTGAGAGAGGAAGCGAGGACCCCCCCCCCCCCGGGGCTGTCACTCAGCTTTCAATGCGTCAAACATTTACACAAGCTTCCCATGATCATTAACGCGGTTATGACTGTAATTTGTCCCCATGCACCAAGAGAAGAGTAAATTCTCACAGAGGGGAAATAGAGGGTGTTTGAAGAAAAGCGATTTTATGCAGAAAGCTGGAGGCTGCTAACTGATAATGCGTGCAGAAGGAGTGATAGCATTTTTTCGTTCCTCACCGAAGGGGCATCAACATCACAGGGCAGGACTTGAAACACGTCTGCGCGCCACACCTCTGAATTATCCAGTGAAGCAACAATGACCAAAGTGAAGGGCTAAGTTAAACAAAAATTAAAATCAGGATGAAATAAAAAGAAAAGGGAGCGGAGAAGCAGAAGGCTGCATCAGACAAGCAGCCCGCCTGCCCCCCCCCCCCCCCCCCCCCCCCCCCCCCCCGGCCTTGCTGGTCCATCCCCCTCGAGGCACTAAATTTGCCGATGACAGAAACAAGACGCAGAGAGATACCTTTGTGTGGAGGACGACAGCAAACACCTTCCTAACTGACTGGAATAAATGAGTCTGCTGGGTTGATAAGCGACTTTATACAGTTCAGTGTAGGTGCTGGATAATGAGACAAGGGACTAAAAATGTCCTTAGAAGGTAAAAGCTCACGAGTCAGCAACACAGAGGTGTTCCCAGGAGCGTGCATTGTTGCATATTTTAACACCCTCCTGGCTAACGAGGGAAAGACACAGGCCAAGAGTGATGTTGAGACTTGGAACATCACTCCTGCCTTCCAGGGAGCAGCACCTCTTCAGGCGACTGAGAGGTTCTGACTCCTCAACAGTTACTGATCCATTGTCATGACTGTATTTTATTATCCCCGCCTGGGTAACAGAATATAGTCATGATTTCTGCTCACAAACCAGAACAGCTAACTCAGGCCGGAAATGAAATTGAGAATAAGGAATGACACTCTCCTTTCCTTCTTGGCTTCTTCCCCTGGAAAGGGATGTTAACGTGCACCAAACCCTCAGGCTGTCCAGGAGGAGAGCAGACACTGGTATCTTCTCAAAAGGCCACCACATGGTTGCAACACCTAGTACCGTGCAGGGCCCAGGGGGAATGTCCGGGAAACGGGGGCTGCAATTAGCCCTGCACTGGAGAGCTGCCTGCCTCGGAGAGTCGTTAAACCCAGGAAATGGAGGCTTTTTAGAAAAAGAAAAGGAAAAAGAAATACGGCATGTGTTCAGCCAGATCAGCAGAGTAAGTCACCAAGGCGAGAGCTAAACTCTATTTCGTACAGCCTGAATGTAGCGCCTAGCACACCTTTATAAATACAGAATGCTTAATGAAAGGTAGTTGCTAAAAATGCTAAAGCGTCCTGACAGGATTAAATGAGGTGAGCACTTCAATCCCTTCCGAGGGAAGGGAGTAGAGGAAGAAGATCAAATATCTACCTGTCTGTCCATCCACACCCAATCCGTCTAGACGGGGTCGTCCAGGCTGAGCCAGACCAGCAAGCATCTTCGTGCCTTCGTGTTTCTAAACTGCAGTAAGGGGCCCAGGCAGTGAAAAACCCGAGAGCAGCCACCACGGTCCTAGATGCTGCTTGTCATACATCACCTGTAGCCAGACCACCTAGCGGCGAAGTGTCCATCGGAGAGAATAACTGCGGCTCCAGACGCGACTCACATAACAAAGCACTATGTGGTCGCCCGTGGGAAATATAAAACAAGGTAAAAGCATCTCACCATGGGCCAGTGAGTTGGGGTTGGGCCTTAAGAGGAACACTGATGAAAGATTAAATTTGCTTATTTAAATATAAAGCCTTTGTGTGTACGAGGGTGAGAATACCACTTGCATACTCTACCAGTGGATAGTTTTTTTCTGGAAAGTGAGGCAGTACACCAGCTCCAAATGAGACGGAGTGGAGAAGATCCTGATGGGGCAAGGTTCAGTAAAACCTGCCTGTATACCTTTTTATGTCTTGATATTATAGAGCTAGCATCCCTCAATAATAAATAAAATAAAGGGCAATATACTAAAGAGTCTCACAGAGGAATCGCTCTGGATAATTGGCAATCCCAAGGCATAAAGAAGAAGCACTTCTTCCACATTCCAATGCTCTAAGAATATTCCAAAGATAGAATGACTGATGTTGTTTAAAAGATACGCTTGTAACAAGTTGGGCCATCTGGAAGAAATGAATAAATTCCTAGAAACATAAAATCTTCCAACATGGAATCAGGAAGATTCAGAAACCCGACTAGAAAGATTACAAACAGTGAAGTGGTGAAACTGAAGCAGAACAAAAGACAACAACAAAAACCTCCCAACACATAAAAGTCCTGACCAGATGGCCTCACAGGGGAATTTTACCAAACATTCTAAGAAAAACTAACACCTATCCTTCTTGAACTATTCCAAAAAATTCGATAGGAGGAAAATACCCCAAGCTCACTTGTGAGGCCACCATTATCCTTAATTCCAAAACCAGATACAAAGAAAGAAAACTATAGGCCAATGTAATTGGCCAATAATATCCAGCAAAGTGGCAAGATGTGAAATCAACATTCAGAAATTGGTACCATTTCTATACACCTGAAGAACATAGATATTAAAATCCTCCACAATATATTAGCAAACAGTATCCAGCAATACATTATAAAGATTATATACCATGATCAAGTGGGATTTACTCCAGGGATGCAAGGTTGGTACAATATCTGCATATCAATAAATGTGATACACTGCATAAACAAAATAAGAATTAAAACCACATTATCATATTAATAAATGCAGAAAAACATTTGATAAAATCTAGCACCATTTATGATAAAAACTCTCAGAAAGTAGGAATAAAGAGAACAAACCTCAACATAATAGAGGCCATATATGACAAACTCACAGAGAATATCATACTCAATGGGCAAGAACTAAAAAACATTTCCCTTAAGAACAGAAACAAGACAGACATGTTTGCTTTCACCACTCTTATTCAACATAGTACTGGAAGTCCTAGCCACAGCAATCAGACAAGAAAAAGTAATAAAAGGCATCCAAATTGGAAAGGAGGAAGTAAAACTCTCATTATTTGCAGATGACATGCTACTGTACATAGAAAACCCTAAAGACCTCACCAAAAAACTACTAGAGCTAATAAATAAATTCAGCAAAGTAGCAAGATATGAAATTAACATTCAGAAATTGGTGGCATTTCTATACAACAATAATGAACTATCAGAATGACCACAACAAAAAAGGTACCTAGAATACATTTAACCAAGGAGGTAAAAGACCTGTAGGTGGAAAACTATAGGACATTGAAGAAAGAAATTGAGGAAGACACAAATAAGTGGTGGAATACACTGTGTTCACGGACTGAAAGAACCATGTTAGCATCGTTATAATGTCCACACTCCCTAAAGCAATCTATAGACTCAATGTAATTCCTGTTAAAACACCAACGGCATACTTCACAGATCTAGTGTAAATATTCTAAAAATTTATATGGAACTAAAAGACCCCAGATAGCCTCAGCAATTTTGAGAAAGGAGAACAAAAATGGAAGTACACAATACCTGATGTCAAACTATACTCCAACGCCATTGTAATCCAAACAGCCTAGTATTTGGATAAGAACAGACATACAGATCTATGGAACATAGCAGAAAGTCCAGAAATCAACCTATGCCTATATGGTCAATTCATATTTGACAAATTACATGACAATAGAGTTTTTTAGTAGTGCAAAGTTAAGCTCCCACTCTAATTTTGGTGTTGTGGGTTTTATATTTGTGTAGTTGCTAAAACAAGATGGAATGCTGACATGGTCTCCGAGACCAGGAAGAGAAGCTACTCCATGAAGGGGAAGTCACCGAAGAGTCCAGGCAGGAAGTGACAGGCAGTTCGAACGGGATTTTGGTGGGCGTGGTGTTTTTTTTTCACTATGCATTAATTGGCTTATTTCTGAATGAACATTTGATGACTATAAAAGGACATTCTGTCTATTCAGGTAAAACTCTTACAAAATTCTGGCAGAGTATGAAGCTGACAAGCTCTCCTTGTGAAAATCGGAAAATCTGAGAACCATTTGCATAAGAATTACCACTGGGAAGTGAGCTAATTCCAGTCCCCTTGACTCACTGCCTCAGCCCCTCCACTGGGGCCCCCAGATCTGATGAGTTCCACCCACTCACTGCTTGTGGGGGCGCCCGGACCAAACCAGCTTACACGGTCATTTGAAGATCACAAACGTGTGATGAGGACGCCTGGCGCCAAATAAAACGACTCAAATCAATAGAAAGGTCATAAGGACATTCTGTTTCTATTTGAACTCCATTTTTTAAAAAATATTTATTGATTTTACAGAGAGAGAGAGAGAGAGAGAGAGAGAGAAACATCAGTTTATTGCCCCACTTATTTGTGCATTCTTTGGTTGATTCTCGTATGTACCCTGACCGGGGATCAAACCTGCAATCTTGGTGCATCAGGATGATGCTCTCACTAACTGAGCTACCTGGCCAGGGTTACTTTAACTCAATTTTTAAACTATTACACCCCCAAATACATCCAAAACACAAGTACAAAAAAGTGCTTCTGAGAACATGTGACACTGTACATGCTTTTTCTATCAAGTATATGCCTCTGGAGCTCAAAGTGTCAATGCATGATTTTGCCCCATTGGAAAAACAAGAAAGAAAATGGGGAGGAAGTCTTCCAGTGGACCTGCTCGCCCTTCTTAAGAGAGTGCACATTGTCTTTAGCTATAGAGAAGAACAAACTCATATTTGACTGCTAATTTTCTAGCTCCTCCTTTCCCCTTACATTCTATGAAGGCAACTGATCTTTCTACTTGTGATACTTCCAGCATCCTTTTAAGAAAATAAGTCCCTAGAGAGCAGAAATAGTATCTCAATGACTCTAATATAATCTACTATAGCATCACTTTCAAAAAGTGATGCTGTAGCAGATGGATATATAGATGGATACGTAGATTGATGAATAAAGGGTAAGAGTTCACTTTGGAAGACATTGAAGAAAAACTGAACGTGACCTCTACTTGAGGAAGTTACACAACACCTGAACTCAAATTCAATTTCCGCCATTAACCGGCTTCGGCGCCTTGGACAAGTTACTCTCTGTATCCTGATCTCTTCAGCTTTGACCTAGAATTTATAAACACACTTATTTCTTAGAATCCTTGCGAGAAAATGTATGTTAAGCATTTCTCACGGTGCCTTTCACATAGTGAGCGCTGAGTTAATGTTAACTAGTATAATTTTTTTGGCTGGCATCAAAGAACATTTCTGTTAACATCAATAGAGCACGCTCTGTCCTAAATAAAACTCAGGAGACTAGAAATTTCAGGCACAGAATTAAGAAGGAATACATAATTGTGTTTTATAATCCACTTAAAAGTTTTTTCAAGTTAAGAAAATAATTTACATTTATTCTTTATTACAGTCTACCGTTAATTTTGGTTTACATAGTCTTCTAGAGCAAGAGTCAATAGACATTTTCCATAAAACTCCAAACGAAAAATATGTTAGGCTTTGTGGGCCACATTCAGTCTCTGTCACTTCTTTTCCTTCTCCTCCCCCTCCCCCCTCCTCTTTTTTTTATTTAAATGACTTTTTAAAACTGTGAGAGCCATTCTCAAATCTATGGCCATACAAAAACAGGCCTCAGGTCACTTTGGCCTGAGAGCCATAGTTTCCCAACTCCGGTTCTAGAGCAGGGGTCAGCTAACAGAGCAGAAACCAAATGCTGCCTGCTGTCTGTTTCTGTAAATAAAGTTTTATTGGGACACAGCCACTCCCACTCATTTACAAATGGCTGCTTTCTCACCCCAAAGACAGAATTGAGTGCTTTTAGCAAAGACCCCATGGCCCACAAAGTCAAAAATATTTACTACCGTGGCCCTGCACAGGAAAATATTTGCCAGCCTCTACTCTGACGCAATGAGAATGCTTCATGACTAGAATTTTCTTTCCACTATAAGAAGAACTAAAACAACAGCCTGAGTTACTTTGTTGAGAGTTATTTTTTTTTATTGCCAGTTTGAAACATCAAAGAAGACAAAAAGACAAATATATTTTATACAAGAAACTAGCATGGGGTAGAGAAAACTTCCTGACATCCACGCGTTTCTTGGAATAGGTGGCTTGTCTGCTCATATTTGTTGTAACAACTGCAAATGAGAATCTTGTGTCTCACAAAAAGTTGAAAGAGAAGCAATAAGAAGCCGGCGAAACCCCAGAATAGGATATACAACATAAACTGAGGTGGGATAAACATCTGTTTGTGGTATGTGAACGCGGGGTGAACTTGCATGGCGCTTTAGAACAAAGGTGCTCAGTATACTCATGACAATGACCTACCAGCTCCAATCTCAAAATGTTTACCTATCAGTTTCAATTCGGTTTAAAGGAAAGTGAAAAAACCGACAACAACTATGTAAACAGAGCAAAGCACCACACATATCTGCTTATATGAATACATAAAGCAAATCCAAATAATTTTCAAAAGGTGTTTTTCACTAGCCAGCTTTTCCACAATTCTGTAAATAGAGTATTTCGTCCTAGAAATTAAATTAAATTATCCCAAAATTAAACTTGGAAAGTGCTGGAACATTGTTTTCATAGTTTGTAGTTCACTTTCCCACTGCAGGATGCCAAAAGTCAAAACTCCTTCCTGCCCATTCCGAAGCCCCAGGCTCTGGCTCCCGCGCTCCCCCAACACGGCTCCCCTGGTCCGGGGCAGGTGCCTCTGGCACAGCAGCCAGGGCAGGGCTGTGCTTCGCTTCCCAACGGCAGACCCAGAATCTGAGCTGATTTTATCCCGCGCCCTCAATGCTGGAGATGGAGGAATGACGAGAGGATTCCACGGAGCGGGTTTTCTGTGGAACCCTCACCCACCCTCCTTGATCGTCCTTCCTCAACCCGAGCGACTCCCTCTTCTTTTGAGGCTTCGAAACTTTTTCCATATGGTTTTCATTACTGCTCGGCAATTTGAAACCCAGACAGAGGAAGATCCGTAGGAGCGAAGATCCTGTCTGTTTTGTTCACTCAGTACCGTTAACCCTTACTCAAGATTACCAGAAAGCAGCCTGTGTCGCTCAGAATAAACTGTATTAAATTCACCTCCTTTTTAGGTTTGGTAAGTTAAGAAAATGTTACAAGCATTATATGGCTTGACTTTTGCAAGATATTTGACCATGTTCATGTTCTTCATGGTCAAAATGGAAAAATGTAGATTGGAAGGTAGGATAGTAAAGTGGATTCAAAACTGATGGAAAAATTATCACTAGAGAGTGCTCTTAGTAAACTGATGTCTTCATCTTCTTTCATGCACAGAGGGCCCAAGTACAAACGACATAAGTTAGAGGAAAGTCCAAGCTCAAATAATGAAGTAATGGGAATGTTCACAATTAAGAAGGCTGTAAAACAGATGGGGCAACTTCTGGAAGCCGAACACCTGTCCAAGCACAAGCGGTCCGGCCGACTGGGATGCTGGGAGACATGTGCACGCCTACGGGCCTTGACCTTTACGAACCTGCAAGTTTACTGAGTATCTATATAAAAAAGAACAATGTCGTAATGAAAACCCGTGTGTGCAGGTTCTGGCTCCAATTTAGCTTTCAGGCATAATCTTTCTCTACTCCTTTGTATACCTCACTCTGGTGCAATTTCATGATGTGCAGTTTCCCAAACACACCCAGAATTTTTCACCTTCACAGACTCTTTTCTCTTTTCCTGAAGGCATTATAATGTTTTATATTAATTAGAGTATCATTTAAATTTTCTGCCATTATTAAAATTCTCCTCACCCTGAAGGGGCCATCCCATATGAACCTTTAAACTTTTCTTTATCCCTTCCACCATCTAAAAAAGATTTTTATCTTTACGATTTCTGGACTCTGGTAAAGCCCTGTTTGTATGCCTTACAAGTTTGGCAACTATTATGTGAGTGGTCGGTCCACTGGCTCCTACACGCTTCTGGAACGACCTCATTCACTCACTCAGCGTTAATATCACAATTTGACTGACAAGTACAGAATTTGCGTCCCGCCATGCTCTGCTCCTTCAGACAGGACCACGTGTCTGACTGCTTGCGAGACGGCAGTTTGCCAACTCATCTGTGTCCAAAATTGAAGTTATCGATACCTCTCAGCATCTTTGCCCCCTGAGTGCCTAATTTATTTATTGACATTTACAGAGAGAGAGAGAGACATCGATATGCTGTTCTGATTATTTATGCATCTAGTAGTTACTTCTTGTATGCTTGCTGATACGGGATTGAACCTACAATCTTGGCACAGGGGAACAACGCTCTCATCATCTGAGCTAACTGGCCAGGACTGAACCCATTTTAATTGGCAACATGACCACAGACTTATACCGATGACTGAAATCCTGCATATACTCAAATCTAAGTCCTGTTCTCCACTGCAATACTGCTTGAGTTTACACCCTCATCTCTTCTCACCCAAATGGGATGCTAATCTCATTATGATCCCATACCCTGAATCACACCTCAGTATAAATCTATTCCACAGAAGGTGGTCTACCTGAAATGAAACACCAATGCCACAACAACTCTGCACCAGGTATCAAGTGAAAGTCCAGGTTCCTCAAAGCAGCCTCAGGGTTAAGCTCACAAGGATAAGTAACAGAGGATAAGGATTAAAAAAACCCAAAGCATTCTAACTCCAGACCCCTCCTTAACCAAAGTAACCGAAATCCCATGTTGTTCGTGTTGTGTTTGCCAAGTCATCTCTAGGAACGGAACACAAAAAGCCAAAGTTGCATCAGGATGTTAGTGATGAAAACAAGCCAATTGTGCTCTGTTTTGCTTCCTGCATTCCCTCCCGTGTTCTTGGACGGCTGTGGGAACCTGAAGCAAGGAAAATTCCAAACCACAAACTCGCCAACTCTGGAGAGCTAAAACCCCTCATCTCCGGGGAGATTTATCTAATTTAAAATACCCAGCAGTATTCATTAAAAACAGGTCAAGAAAAGAGGAGGTGGGGATGGAAACTTATCTGATGGGATGGTAATCAATGAATTAAGCAAGAAAATCACCACCCAATTAGCATCTGTGGGCAACCCCGGTTTCCTCACGACTGAAGGCCTAGCAGATGTAATCCGGTTTCTTTTTCAGGAATATCAGCTCTCCATCTGGTGCCAAGAGTGCGTGCGTGCTCGTGGGCGCCTGCCATTGTTGTTGTTTTCCTTTTCAGTGTTTCAAGAAATAGCCTGGAAGGGACTCTTAGCCTTTTCGGTGGCATGGGTAGACGTGGAGATTAGTGTGCTAAGTGAAATAAGCCAGTCAGAGACAGACAAGTGCCATGTGATCTCACTTACATGTGGAATCTAATGAACAAAATGAGCTGGTGAACAAAATGGAAAGGGGTATGGACACAGGGAACAGCTGTCAGTCGGGAGGAGGGGAGGGGGACTGGACGGAAGAAGGTGAATGGATTAGCCAAGGAACATACAAGTAAAACTTATGTGTGGTGATGGCCAGTGGCACAGGGGCTGGGGGATTAGAGGGAGGTGGACAAAGGGGGAAAATGGGGACATCTGTAATAGTGTCAACCGCAAAAGTAAAGTTAAAAATAATTTAAAAAATGAAATAGCAGAAAATAAATGATCCTATCCCTGGAAATATTCAAAGTAGCGAACCCTACTATTTCTTTTGCCTGCAGTTTCCATTCTCTATCCCCTCACCCAATCAGATTTGCCTGCAGTTTCCATTCTCTATCCCCTCACCCAATCAGATTCAGTAAACAAGAACCTTAATTCCCAGCACTACAACCACAGAACCATTTGATGGAAAGTAAGAACAAGGGAAAAACGAACTATTTTAATAGTCCCAATTTTAGCCGAACTTACTCCTTTTAGGAAATCCCAAGAGCAGCCTCCTACTACAAATAGGCTGAAGAATCAACGTAATCAACTGTGACTACATCTGTAAGAGGTTCCACATGTAATCTTTCAATCATAGAAAAGACATACACAGGGCAATGATATTTATTACACCACAGGCCAAGGAATTCCTAGAGCAGATCAATATTTGCATCCACATAAATAACAATGAAATAGAAAACTTTAGTCTTTGAGCCTCCAGGTCACAGAGCCACGGGCAAAGAGAGAATTTACGGAAAAGTGATGATATTACTGAAGTTAGAGGTGAAATAAACAATCTAATGTCTAATAATAGCCAATTTTCTGGCTTATACCCCCATACAGAAAAACAATCAAATTGAGATCAAGTGTATTGCATGCATAGCGCTTTTACCGAAACAAAGCCATGTTGATTGTTTTTAAAGATTTCTAAAAATGTATGGCATACAATTCTTCTTTTACAAAAGATTTTATTTATTTATTTTTAGGGAGAGAGAAAGGGAAGGAGAAAGAGAGGGAGAGAAACATCAGTGTGTGGTTGGCTCTCACACACCCCGCACCAGGGAACCTGGCCAGCAGCCCAGGCATGTGCCCTGACTGGGAATTGAACCGGGGACCCTTGGGTTTGCAGGCTGTTACTCAATCCACGGAGCCATACCAGCCAGGGCTACAGTTCTAAATACAACAACATATGGGGTACAAAACAAATTTAATAGAAATTTTCCCCTGTCATTGAGGGGAAAGAAAGAGAGAGAAAACTCATGGACACGAACAACAGTGTACTGGCTGTGGTGGGGGGAGGGGGCACTGAGGGGGGTAAATGGTGGTGGATGGAGACTTGACGGGGGTGGCGAACACACAACACAGCGTACAGATGCTGTGTCATAGAATTAAACACCTGAAATCTGTATCATTGTGTTGCCCAGTGTCACCCCCATCAATTCAATAGAAAGGAAAAAAAACAGAGAAAACACAGTCATGACCACATGCGTGGGTGAGCGAAGCGACGCTGCCTTTCCGGGGAGAAGAAGGTAACACGTTCATCACCCCTTGTTGGTGACCCAGCAAATGCCCTTGGGACAGTCCTTTCGGAAGTTGCTGGCGCACTTACTTGCATTGCAGTTTTGCCCACAGTTAAGCAAAGATTTTTTACAACAATTTGCCCCAGCCTCCCAGCACTTCATCATCTGTATAAATTAAACACCAGCACAGCGAACGCCCACGGGCAGTCATAATGTATCGTGTTAGCCACGACATCTTTCCCCTTCATTGCCAAACCTTTGTATCCAGGGACCGACAGAGACAGGTGGCCAGATTTATTTTTAGCTTTATTTTAATTCCAAAAGGCCCACCTTTTGGCAATAAGGATATGCCCTAAAGGTCGGCAATGAAAGGATAAAAAGCAGAAAGGACACTGGTAGCAATCTGCCATTTTAACAGGTCCAAGTTCCAAAGGGGGGAGGACACGGGACAGTCCTGAGTAGGCCAGCGCCTGCCTCTGGGGTGCCGGTCCCTCTGCCCGGGTGTGCACAGTTGGTCCTTGGGGCTCATACCTGGACACTGGAGGCCTGGGTGCACACAGCAGAATGGTCGTCAGAGGTACTTTCAGGGGCTAAAGGATGATCCCCCTGGCACATCTGATTAGACATCGCTGCCAGTTGACTTCTAAATCCGTGCAGACCGACCACAGGGCAGCTGACATTTACTTTCCATCCAGGTAGACTTGCTGTTCGAGGAGCCCCAGAGGAGGTACCTCTCCCTTCGGCTTTATTCCAATTCCACTTCTCTCACAAACCCAACCTGCCCCAGGGGATTGCTTCAACGCAAGGGTTTCTCTGGCCTCTTCCTGGGACCAGCGACTCTCTAGTGATTCCGTACTGCATTTGTTTCTACGTTTCCAAACTGAAGGGGAAATCAGCTCATTTTTCACTGAGTCTTACCAGAGTTCCTACCCGCTACATTTGGGGCAAATGATTTACGAATGCAGGGCGGTTAAAAGATAGGGCTGGGATGGGACTAGATTGCTCAGGCTGGTGGAGTTTGCTTCGTTCCGTGTTACGCTATGAAAATTGGCACAGGCTGACTCTGCAGATAGTACGTTAAGCACTAATTCAAATGTGCAGTGTGACAGGTACCAGTGCTTGTTGCCTCTTTGTCATGAGGAATCACAGAGGCAAGCATTTGGGCTATTAATTGCAGACAGAACAAGAGACTGTGTTTAGTTCACAAGCAAAAATAAGCAAAACGGGGAATCGAACCTCAGGCTCCTTTCAGGGAGGGGCAGCTCCATGGTGTGGCCACACAGGGTCACGTGGTTTCCACGCTCGGCTGCCACCGTGTCAAATTTCTGAACAAGGGGCGCTGCATTTTTCTTTTGCGGTGGCCCCTGAAATTAGCTCACCTGTCCTGCCTCAGATGCGTGTGCACGATCAATCTATTGTCCTCATCTACTTAACAGAAAAGGTCTCATCCACTCACTCACTCAGTAGCTGTTTGTTGAGACCTACTGTGTGCTAAAAAATGTGAGAAGCTCTAAGAAGACAGGTCTACTCATTACCCTCATGGAGTTAGCAGGAGAAAGAAATCAACGAAAGAGTGAAAAATAACATTTAAATAAGAAAAATATTTAAGCGCTCAGCTGACCTTCAGGGCTATAAACAAAAACTCCACGGGGCATGTAAAACAGAAGCATTCCTCAGCTGAACAAACACAGCCCACTCGGCTGCTCTTCTTAGTCTTCCTCTGTCCCCTTCTGTCCTTCAGGTCAGGAGCCGAGGGACAGAGCACAGCTCCTCCAGGCCAGTCAGTGCTGAGGGCCAATCGCCGATCACGGCACCAGGGGATCGTCCGACAAACGGGGCAAAGAGCGGTGAAGGCACTTCCCACACAAGTGAGGGAGTGAGACGCGACACACACACAGCTTCAAACGTACCATGCCCTCCACACCCCACGAGTGGCCGTCCCACCGGATGGACCGTGCTGAGCATGGTGACCCTAATGAACTTGATGGCTGCTGGGTCTGCTCCTCACTCACCACCTCGATACTGATGGTTAGAGTTGCTCACGTTGTAGCCAGAATGTCCTGGCGGCTTGCTGGACAGGAAAGGCTCCTGGTCAACAAAGACCGAACAGAGGAGGTTTCCGAGTACCTTCGCCACCGTTCATGTGGACACTGGCAGCGTGTCTCAGCCCCTGTCATGGACCGTTTCTCCTTTGTCTTTACAGGAAATGAGCAGCCAACTTAATTTCTGTCTGGAGCACATGGCTGAATTGGTCACTGTGGGGTGACGGGACACAAGCACCGTTCTAAGGACCCCTAACCAAAATGACGACATCGACGTGAAGTAATAGCTGTGACCTCGGTATGGCACCGTTTTCAGTGACTGATGATGTCAGCGTTGCCTGCTGGTTGGAACGGGACTAAAACAGGAACAGGTGAAAAAGGCACTCTTTTGAAATTAACTTGATCAGACATGTGTACATTGAAACAGATCTTTAAGCATAGGGCTACTGACATCTAGAATAGAAAATTCCATACGTGTGTCTTTTGCTGTAAGGTATGGATACCGATGGACAGCCCATATGGACTGCTGGGAGTGGGCTGAGGGCGGGGAGCAGAGGGGCCACTGGGGAGACAGAGCTAGGCCGTGGGAACGGGACCCGGGAGCTACTTGTCCGTCGAGTGACATTTCTTGGGACGAGGTCAGAGGTTTGAGGACGGAGGGCATGCAGCCAAAGAATGCCTGCAGGAGCAGGCCGTGGTGAGGACAGCATCTCCCAGCACTTCCGTGGGACTTCGAGACCCATTGCCCAAGTAGAGGGTGTGCCTTGTCCATGCTCCCTGCCCTCCTCTACCTCTCCCACCCCACCCCACCCCATGCGTGGGTCCCAGTCAGTCCTGGCTGCAGACTCTGTGCCCCACCCACTGAGGCCGCCCTGGCACAGTCTCAGAGGCCTTGCCAAGTTTCCAGGGTCCTTTACTTAGGCCTTTGGTTCTGCGGCTCTTTGCGGGCGGGCGCTGAGTGCAGATAACTCGCTGTACGTGGGGACTGGGGGCATGGAGGTGCGCAGTTGATGCAGCACCATAGCAGTCTCCCCCATCGGCATGGGTGGCAACCTGGAAGAGCTGGACCAAAGAGGCCTGTCGGCCTGGCCTGTGGAGAGGAGGGAGTGGTTGGAAGGCAGACCACCCCAGCCCCAAGCCCCCTGAAGTGCAGGAAAGCTCCTGGCCTGTGCCATACTCAAAACAAATGGAGTCCCAGGGGAACAAAGAAACACTGACTCTTGTTTGGCTGTCTGGCTCACTGGTCGCTGCTCGGGACCTACACTCTGAGTTGCACTGACCTATCCTCTGCATGGGCCATGTGGCCTTTGTAGTCATGTGGCCCACAGCCTGCAGGAGGGAGTCTGGCTGTCTGTCTCTCTCACTGACCTGGTGGAGCAATTGCCAGTGTGTTTCTGTGCTCTCTTGCCCCGGAGCACATGACCTTGCAGCCTTGGCAGCCGCCTGGCTTATGGTTGTATTGGCCCCCCACGCAACCTCCTGGAAGGAGCCTGAAGCCAGGCGTCAGCTGGGAACAAGCTACGCTACCTGGGTGACTGGTTGGCAGCCACGGGCGGGCTCCAAAGGATCGTACTTTAAACTGAAGCAGGAACTCTGGGCACTGGCTTTTGTTTTGATCTTGCTGAGGGCCACTGGGTTTTATTAGAATTCTGCAGAGGAGATGAGCTTAGAGATGGGGAGTCTCCCATTCTCCCAAAGGGTTCAGCATATGAATAAAAACCTCTTTCCTTTCTCACCAGCCAATGCCTTTCGAGTCGGCCTTTTGTGGCAGAGGACACCTGAACCTTCTCTTTTTGTTTGGTAACCACATGAGTACTGGACAGAAGAAGTGACCTGGCCAAAAGAAAGGGGGGTAATTCACAGTGTCACAAAGAGAGCACAGACCGCAAATTAGTACCTTGCACAGGTGAGTACGTAGATTTAAAATTTTCCAGAATGATTTTAAGCAAATCATCAGTCAAATAAGTATAGCAGTAGGGATAAGTACAGAGTGTGCCGAGACATTATAGTAGGGGCCTGACAATCGCACGAGGCAGATAGTGCTGTGCCCACCGGGCCTCCACTAGTAAGTACAATGTTGATAAAGTGGAAAGGATGCCCACAGCAGGCAGGGTTCCTTCCAGCTGTGCAATCAGAGAAGGCTGCCTGGAGGAGTCCACATCCTAATCTGGCCTTGAAAGACAAGTAGATTTGGGGCTTGTGAAAAAGGGAAGAGAAAGGTGAAGGAAATAGTTTCTGTACAGGAACCAAAGTGGGACTGGGGAGAGAGAGCACAAGAACCACCAGAAAGCCCAGGCCGGCCTGAGCAGAGTGCCCAGGAAGGATGTCGGTGGATGGTGACGAGACGAAGGGAACTTAGCGGGGTACTGTAGAAGGTCTTTATCCCCCGGGAGTGACCCAGGTACTCTGAGGGCCTTGAAGGGCCATGACCACAGCCGGAAAGATGGCTCAGGAGGCAACCTGGGATGCTGTGGAGGGAGGGGGGTGTGCAGGAAGAGAGCCAGGTGTGCAGGAAGGGAGTCAGGCGAAAGGCAGACACTCACCGGGTCTCCTGAGCCACTTAACACCAATGCCGTGCCCCTGGACAAGACCCGAGAACAATATTTTATGCCAAGTTTTTTTTAATGGCCGCTCAGAGATGATGACCACCATAGTGGCATGTTTCAGCTATATCCAGTTACCCATTAACTATTTCACAGTGTGTTCAAGACAATAAAATTTCTCATTGTTCTACAGGATCCAGCCTCTGACAGCAAAGTAATTCACTGTTTTATCGCACATTCTTCTGCCCCGTTTCTATCTCCCATTTCAAAAAGCATTTTATCTTCCTCTTACCATATAGTTGGTACAGTTTTTAAAGAGTTATATATAACCATCAAAGGTATTTTCCTTTTATTTGGTTCAAATCCCCTGAGGTCTAGAAACGAGAGCTCCCAAACCCCTGCACTGAGCTCCAATCTTAGGAAACTTCCCCTGGACATCACCTGCAAAGGCCGCTGGCGAGATTATTTTGTGAAGATAAAACAGCAATCCAGCTGAAGAACTCAATATGGAGGCTTGTTTTTGGCGGAACGGCGATGACCTCCCTCCAAGGGGGAGTCAGTGACCAGAGCCAGGAATTGATAAATTGCTCTCCAGCTCACACACCTGAACTGTATTTTCTTCTTTTGTCCTCCATAGTCGTCTGTCACGATTTCAAGTGCAAGGCTGCAGCGGGGTTGTCAGACTAACTGGGAAAGTGCGTACAAGAGTGTGCGGGATGTTATAAAAGGCTGCATTAAAAGTGGACTTGAACCCGAAACACTTTTACCCTGGTTATGCACGAGGGATACAAATACAGACAGGCAGTGACCAGGCTACGGATATGAGGGACTGGATTGAAGGACAGATGGAGTGTTTACAGTGGTATAAAAACATCACCACGGCGAAGCAAACCCACACTATGGGGGCACGCACTAGAAAAAGAAACCCACTTGTTCAAACACTGAGAATCTCTATAGGGATGTGTATACTGCACCTCAAATGTGTGATCTGTGGCAGTCACATGGAGCCAGTGAAAATTTTGCAGGGAAGAGTCACCCTGGTTCGCAAACTGGCTGGGAGGGTACCTAGCAAGCTCGAAGTAGATGGCAGCATAGCCAAAGTTCTTTCCCCATCGTTTTTGTAGTCATTTCTTAGCCTGCTTCATTTCTTTGTCCCTAATATCTGGAATGCTGCCTAGCACCATGTGAGATTCTGTGCATATTTGTGTAAAGAATGGACCATACGAAATTGTTCAGGTAAGCTTAAGTTTGAAAATTGAAGTTAACTGAACTATTAGGAATAGCCGCCACTCATTGGGAACCTGGTTTTCCAGGCCTGACACGGTGTGACTCGCACGTATCTGACCGTCACGACAACCCA
This sequence comes from Sturnira hondurensis, assembly GCF_014824575.4. NCBI lineage: Eukaryota > Metazoa > Chordata > Mammalia > Chiroptera > Phyllostomidae > Sturnira > Sturnira hondurensis. Next base: position 14,019,664 of record NW_028082350.1, on the reverse strand, counting down.
GTGAGTTAGTGTGACCGTGAGTAAGAGGTGCAGGAACTGAAGCCGAACGTTAGGACCTTCACCAGGACTGTTAGGCAGGGCAAGAGCCTCCAGGTCTGAGCCATTCTTACTACATGCTATTCTTGCTCAATGTTAAAATGCAGTACAATATTTTGCCATAAACGGGGGAAGCTGGGCAAGGACCCAACTGGATGAGGATAGCCAACTATGAAGGAGAAATCGATATGTAATTGACTACTGTATACTAGTGGTGCTTAAGCCTCCCTTCGGGGAGACAGAGCTTTGGATAGGAAACCCCTGTCTCCTTTATTTGCTGTAAGTAAGTAAAACTACCTTGCTGACAACTACTTGTCATATTTTTTTTTTAATCTTCACCCGAGGACATGCTTATTGATTTTAGAGAGAGGAGAATTGGGGGACAGGCAGGGGAGAGAGAGAGAGAGAGAGGGGAGATCTATATGAGAGAGAAACATTGATCAGTTGCCTCCTGCATGTGCTCCAACTGGGGATCGAACCTGCAACCTACACGTGTACCCTGACTGGAATCAAACCTGTGACCTTTTGTTGTACGAGTCAGAGCTCCAACCAACTGAGCTGCACGGGCCAAGGCAACCGACCACCTCTCGTTCCTGAATGGAGCACCCCAAGCGGCGAACCCCCTGAGTCTGGAAACAGGGTTGTGGAGCTGACAAGAGCCAGAATCCAGCTCCATCTGTCCAAACCCTGTGTTCACGCGCCTTGCACAACACCACATGGCCGAAGAACAAGCTGAACACACGAACAGAAGGCAGCACTTGGAGATTGGCTAATATAAGAACAAAAATACTACCATTTCATCTTATTTGGTGTTACAGAAACATATTTTTCCAGGATCTGACTGCATGTGAAATTTGGAAGCATCCCACGTGGTAAGAAACTGTTGATATTCTGATCTTAGGCTGTAAGTAATGCCACAAAAACAATCTGCCACAATTTACAAGCTTAATCAGCTAAATAGAGAATGTAGAGAGAAATCAAAACATTTCCCTTGTCCAATATTCTCTGTCATCTTCGAATCTCACCAGACGGCCAGGTCAGCCTTGACTGGACTGCAAGGTCAATGCCACGCCAGACACAGGTGCGTGGGGCTACGCTGAAGTCAAATGTACGTGAAACGGTCCCACACAGGGGAGGACGAGCTCACGGCTGCGGGATGTAGTGGAACCTACTGGGCACCACGAGCAACAGGCAGCCCAACCGAATTTTAAATGGTGCTTCCCTGGACACTACAATCAGGGAGCCACCAGTGGGAGGCTGAGATAAATGAACCAACTGTCTTTCACCAGGAGGTCAAAATATTCCATCAAATACCGCCTTTACGCATGAGATTCAAACCACACAAAAAATAAAAAGGTTAAAATACATACCCTTCGCACCTCTGCTTGTTAACTGCATGGCCATTTCCAGACTCTTCGTGTCAATGAACATCATGCAAAGTGATTTTCCCCCTACCTGAATTTTTCTTTCAATTACGCCAGAAGTTGCAAGAAAATAGGACATATTCCTTCAAAGAGCAAACTTCAGAATCCTGCTCCATCTGCATAGTAGCTGCTATGCACTGGACACCATCCTAAGGGAGGCTTAGAATTGCTGATTGAGTTATACAGAGCTAGGAGCTTGCCTTCCAATCAATACAGCTAAAAGTAAAAGAAAGTGTCAGGGTTTGAAAGCCTGTCTTTTAAAGAGTAAGTGAAGCAGCCCTGGTTGGTGTGGCTCAGTTGGTTGGGTGTCATCCCGCAAACTGAAAGGTTGCCGGTTCGATTCCCAGTCAGGGAATGTGCCTGGGTTGCGGATTCAGTCCCCAGCTGGGACATGTGCAGGAGGCAACCAATCGATGTTTCTCTCTCACATTGATGTTTCTCTCCCTTTCTTCTCTCCTCCCTTGCCCTCTCTCTGGAATCAATAAGAGAAAAAAGAGTAAACAAAGTAACCCTCTCATATGAAGGTTTTCAAAGAAACTATTTTCATAGATGTATATGAAAAATGTATTTTTTGAAAACATATCTTCATATATGAATTGAATATCTATTCAATCAAATATTGAATATATATTGAATACATAATTCATATATGAATTGAATATATATTTTCAATTTCAGATTGAATATATAATTCATATATATAAAACCTGATCTGCCCTGGCTGGTGTAGCTCAGTGGACTGAGCGCAGGCCTGTGAACTAGAGGATCGTGGTTCAATTCCCAGTCAAAGCACATGCCTGGGTTGCAGGCCAGTTCCCCACAGGGGACCCACAAGAGGCAACCATACATTGATATTCTCTCCCTCTCTCCTTCCCTTCCCCTCTAAAGATAAATACATAAAATCTAACAAAAAGCTGATGTTTCTCATGAGCTTTTGGCCTGTGTTTCCAACTGGTCACTCGGCCTTCCACCTTCAAGTCCCATCAGAACCTGAACCGCACCCACCCAGGCCAAACAGAAAAACAGACATAGTTTGTTTTTCTTTCTTGAAGAAAGAACAAACTTTCCTCATGTTGTCACATCCAGTATGTCTACACTTTCAAGCCTTGTAAATACCTGGGTAACTTCCCTTAAGGCTGGAATTGATGTTCTTCCTCAGAGCACTGTCAGAAGAAGTAACTCTCAGTTACTTAGAAGGGACGAGGGAGACAAGAAAGACATTGCCTTGATTTCGAAGGACTGCAATTTCCCATTGAAGTTAGGTATTGCAATGCCAAATAAGAAAAGCGAATCAAATGATCAGCAACAAAAAGTGATGTCCTAACCTCATGGAAGAGAATGTGAAAAACCTTCTATTTTTAATACAAGCCCCCTGGGCACACATAGGGGAGGAGAGGTAATGTGGGAACCTCGGATTGTCCCGAGGACCAGCTGTGGCCCCGAGTAAGGAAAAGCTACACCAGATTTGACTATGCATTCGGCTCCCACTTCCCCCACACACATGCTGGAAAGCCACGGTGCCGGAGGGGGCCCAGCCCACGTAACCCGGAGAAATACGGGCATGCCCCTACACAGCAGCCCTCACCAGGAGCACCTTATCAAATGAGGATGACACGCAGCCTCAAAATCACACTGTTTTAGGACCCAAAGACACGTTTCTGTTTCTCAGAGATTTTATATAACAAGTATATGAGAACTATAAATTACGTTGGAGTGACAATATTATTGTAAGTCACATTTTCCTGTTTCCTTTAATTATGAGAGACTAGAAAAAAATGAAACAGCCTACTTTCTTATATGAACAGAAATACAGAACGACCGAGGCATTCATTCATTCGTTCATTCACCTATTCATCTAAAGACAGGAGCAGCGAGACCTACTTGCCTCTCCCTCAGAAATGTCTTCAAAATTCTTTTCTCTGTATTCCCACAGCTTTCATGAGATTCTCTGCATCTTACTCTACCGGCTCTCACTGCCTTTTCTGGTTTCGGGAGTTCCCCAAATCAATCTCCACTCTCCACTGTTACCAGATTGCATAGTCCCTAAGTCAATGTCAACCACAGCCACTGAGAAGCTGAAGTTCACTTAACTGTAGAGTTCATTGCATGGAATGTAAATTCAAAACCTGACCCCATCTGTCCTCTCCACTTTTACCCTTTGTCCCATCCTCCCTAAGTCACACCTGGTCGATTGCCAGTCCCTGAACTCCCATAAAATTTTTCCCTAAGTCCTTGGCTTTGAAAAGTTCTGGGAGGAGAGACAACTGTTGTCAAAGATACTGTCCAGGAAAGAGCTAGAGAGGGAGAAACGTCTGGCTGTCCCCGCCTCCACTGGCTGCATGTAATCGAGATGCCAAATGTCAAGTCTCCTAACATGGATGGCCAAGCAGAAGGGCAGAGAGGAACATGACTGCTCCACTTGGCTACTGAGTGGGCCTTGCTCACCACTGTGCACGGCAAACACGGAAGTGTGCGTGTGTACCATGCGTCTTCGGGCTGTGATCACAGCTCACACCTGGGCTGCCTGCATGCGACTGTGCTGAAGTGCGGAGCCCTTGTCTCAATTTGCATCCTAACACCTACCACCCTATTTGGCATGCAGTAGGCACTCCATGAATACTGCTAGGCACCCGCAGACACTATCCCCTGGTGTAAAACTGACCACTTCCCTCCCAAAGCTTGTTCTGCTGGCCATTAATTCAAATGGGTGTTAATGCATATTTCAGGTGGATGGGACTCTGCCATTCTGTATTAGTTGTTGAAAAACAGTGTTAAAATGAAGCTTTTAGTCCATTGGAGTTGCTGTAACGAAACAGGACAGACTAGGTTCAAAGTTAGAGATCAGCTCGCCAGCATGGCAGGGTAGGGCCCTGTTCTGGGTCGAAGACTTCTTGTTGTCTCCCCCCATGGCAAGAAGGGCAAGCGAGGGTGCTCTCTCCAACTCCCAGTGTAAGGGCGCTGGTCTCATTCCTGGGGGCTCCACCCACATGACCTGATCACCTAGCAGAGGCCCTGCCTCCTAATGTCATCCCCTTGGGCATTAGGATTTCACCGAATGAGTCTGTGGGGAACACAGATGTGAAAACCATGGCGGTTGGTTCCTTCATCACAGAAAATAAGTAAAACCCAATCAGGGCTTTTAAAATGTCCTTGAAGAGGAAGGCATGTTATACAGTAGCATTTCAACATGTAACTGAAGAGCACGCTTTTCCAAAGGACTAACATTATACAGGGCACATTAGTTAAGGGGATATTGCTTTAAATGTCCCCGTTTGTTAACATTATTTTATTTCATCTTTGAAATATTTCTGTGAAGTATAGAAGAACAAGGTCACAACTTACTGGTAAAAATATGGCTAATAAATATTTGAAACTAAATAATACTTCCAGTAGTAATTGAAAATATAAGCTGTTGTTTGCTATTCTAGTCACTGCAGGACTAGAAAGAAAACATAAATTGAGCTCCTGCTCTGTTTGAAGAGGAGCCATACAAGAAAAACAGGGAGCCAGAGAAAGTAGCTTTCTTCTTATCCAACAATATTTTATGCCTCTTTTGACCATCAAGGTACTTGGTGTTGCCTGATTATTAAAAAATTTGATACACAGGTCGGTTCTGGAGCTGACAGTTACGATTTGAGCTTCAGGGACTCCAGGAGCAAGTCACGAAGTGGTGTGACGTCCACCATATAAAGAAGAGAGAGGCTAATGAGATGCCCCGCTAACGAGTCGGCAAAGTCAACGTTCTGGAACTGGGGCCAAGTGACTGTGACACGGTGATCTTCTAAAAATAACCCCTCGGGAGAGCACCAGGCTCCGTCAGAGCGATCTGACTAGAACTTTGTTCATTTCGATCTTCATATTTTATTGATCAAGACTGACAACCCAGAACACCATCCTTCACTTCTAAAGAGAGGCAGAAGGCCGTGGGTCTTGTTATTTAAGGGGAGGGTCCTCTGGCATTAACATCATCTTCACTCTTAACGGAGGATTATTGTAAAAGCCTCTGACAGTGAGTCATATGTGCTAGAAAACTTGGCCAGCATGCAATAATGAAAGAGCAGATTCTCCTGTTAAGTAATTTTTAAAAGACAGTATGTGCGTTTGGGTCAGGTGTGTCGGCCCGTTGCTCTCTCGGTCTCCCTGCCACACAGACCACTATCAACACCCACCTGTGCTGCGCTCACTTCTCCAGGAGCGGCAGGATTAGTTTATCACTCCAAGTGGTTCTGTCGTCCTGCACATGGAAACTGAGGACCACAGACGCACTAAAAATGTCCCGTGAAGGGACGTCTTATCCATAATGGTCAGGAATTCTGAATTCGATACGCAAACAACAGGGAGTGTCAATGAATACTCTATTATGGTGACAGTATTCACAGCTCAGCCAGTAACTCATGGATGGCTCGGGGCGTCACTCTCTAAAATGCAGTGGCCTCCGCTACAAAGAAAAAAAATCACCTGCCTCACTGGGGTGAAATGAGAACAGAATAGAGTCCACAGATCGCTGGTCCCTTTGGCGTGCGGCGCTCAAATGAGTCAGAAAAACACTTGATACTACACTTAGTGTGCAGTGTACCCTCCCCCTCCCCCGCTTACCAACAGGAGGTTGGTAAGAGGCCATCAACTCACTTAAAAGGCTCTGCGAGTTCTGCTTCGATGAGATCTATGAACTTTCCACAGCCAAGTGTTTCTCAGATCTACTTGTTCCCAAAATGATTTTGCCTCTTCCTGTCACCGCCTATTGGTACACCCAGGAATCGGGGTTCCTCAGAGCACACTTGAGGGTGATGCCTTCAGAGCCACCGAAAGGCGCACCTGAATGACAACCCGAGGGAAACTTCTGGACTGGACTCCGCTGTCCTTTGCCATGGTGCCCGACACACGGCTCTGGGAAAGTGAAGGGAGCCGGGGCGTTGGAGGACCGACCGTGTCGTCACACTGACGACTCGGACCGGCAACGTGAAACCATCTAAAGCTCTCGGGTGTGTGTTTTAAGTGTTTAAAAATAGGAATAGTTACAAATGGACACTCCTCTGTTGGTTTCCTTTGAGAATAACAATATGGTTTTGCCAGCCAGTGAACCAGTTTGTAGCCCGTGAGTCAGCGAGGCTAACCATCCCTAGTAACCCTGGCCTCGGCCGAACGGGGCTGCGGCGGTGTCAGCTGCTGCTGGTACCAAAGGGGAGAAAGTTAAACATCAAAAGAGTCTCTTAGAAAAACTGCGTAAAGAAAAGGAAGACTTGATCGTGCCAAAAGTTAAGGAAATAAAATAATCTACACAATTAAAAAAAAGGCTTGCATAGCTTCAAATAGGACAGACTCAAGTGCAATGGATAACTCCTTCTTCCACCAGTTTTGAGAATAATGATCATTATTACTTTTGACTTCAGAGACACAGTCTAAGAAAGGAAAAGCTAGGAACTCAGAATAAGGAAAAACTGAGCACGCTTGGCAGTAAAGAACCTCAGGGACCTCGAGCTGGCCACAGCTCCCTGTTCAGGGCACCGGATGCAAAACATAGCCCTGGAATAACAGCTGGCTTGTAATTTGCAGTTGGAGTCACACGTCAAAATAAGCGTTTCCATCTAAGCATAGTATGGAAAAGATGTGGGTAGTCTGCCTACGGGCCGCCCATCACCAGGACCAGCTCAGGTCGGCAAAACACCTTAAAGGAGAACGCAGTTAGGAACCACTTTGCTCCTTGCTGCTGAGAGCACATCTTCCCCAAATAATGACACTGGACGGAAAGGAACTGACAAGCCACACAGAGCTTAACAGTTGATACAAGTGTATGTCCTGGAAGGTTTTAAATGAGTAAAATTGGCTCACGTTTCTCAAAATGTGTCCAGAACCTGAGGGGGGTTCGTTGAAAGCACTTCTCGTGGGCCCCACCCAGGCCCACTGAGTCAGACTCTCCGGGGCAGGGTCTTGGACTCCCCACGTGGAATAAACTCTTAGGTGACTTTTAGGGCCACTAGAGAGTTAAAAGAATATTGTACTAATTCTGACATCAATTATTCATATGCAGAACTTGGAAGCTTCATAGGAAAGTCTGAAAACCATGAAAAACTTTCCAAATTAAGGCTTAAAGCCCAAGTTCTCCTGGGGGAAGAAAGCACACACACACACACACACACACGCACACACACACGCAACCAAAACAAAAATCCCCCAAATCTGGTGTCTATGCTTTTTTGAAATACAATTTTAAAACATCATTAGGTACAACCATGTAAGATATGATGCCTTAGATGTTATTAAAGATCGGTGCATTCGTCAACATCCCTGCCTTTAACAAATGTGGAGCCAGGCCACATGCTATGTGTGGCACAGGCTATTGGCCGTCGGCCCCACATGTCCCTCCCACTTGGTCCTGGTTGGCCGGACCCTGCATGCCCTGTTGCCTTCTCCATCTCAAGCAGGTTCCTTTATATTATCAGTGTGCATGGGACAGGCGGTTGTGGTGGCAGGTGGATCTGCGGCCCTGGAAAGTACTACTACCCAGCGAGAGTGCCACATCTTCCCCAGGGGTGTTTGAGACCAGGTGGCTTGGCCCTTAGTCAAAGCTGGTTCAGGTATCGCCCTGCCCAGCGGCAGCGGCTTAGATGGGCTCGTTCCTGCAGGCCTGCCTGGCCTGGTCACCCGGCTTCTCCCAAGTGTACGTGGCTTCACAGAGCTGGCCAAGGGCTGCCTGGGCTGGACTTTGTGGTCCACAGCATGGTCTTCATGTCTCTCAGTTTGTAATTCCTCACTGAAAATCCACTGCATGAAAACTACAGAGGATGTATTAAGGTTTTCTTTTTAGTTCTCCATCTATAAAATCTTGTTTCTGGTAAAGGATAATGGTAAATGAAAGGATATATATGATACAGATTATGTAATGTATATATAATATCTTATAATATGTATAGAATATGTATTAAGAGAGAGAACTAAGTTCTGGAAGTACTTAGTCTACCAGAAGTCACATTTTTAAAAACATGAAATAGTTAACTGAGAACAAGAAGTGGTCTCAGAACTATCTGGGAACTGTATTAGAAACATGAGTTTTCGGCCCCCTCACCCTACCAAATCTAGTGGATCAGAAATTCCCGGGGGGCCCCCGAATCTGTGTTTTATAAAGCCCTGCAGGTGATTCTGATGCATGCTAAGGTTTCAGAACCACTGGCTTGGATTTCTAGATAACTCACCGGCACCTTAGGTTGTAGGTGAGAGGGAGCCGAATGAAGCATCTACAAGACGCCGTTGACAGTGGAGCAAAAGAGACCTGCCTGCTCTTCCCGCTGGCCCAGAAAGGCCTGGGTTTCCTAAAATTAGAGCTACTGCAGGGAAGACACTGCCACTATAAAGCCACTCTGCTCATTAATGTGCCAACACATCCTGTATCTTATTGCTCAGCTGCCACTTGCCAGAGAACCTGGGTATGAAGGAAAGCAAAGTGTGGCGTATCATATGACAGGTCAGGTTTAAAGCAGGGTCGGGGCGGGGGCGCCTAAGCCCTCACCCTGAAGGGGGGAAAGACAGGCCCAGGTGGGATCGCGCTATGGGGGGGGCCTGGAAAGGCAGGAGTGCTTTCAGGGACAGAGGAAGCGATACTAGGAGAAACACTGTCAGCGTCCCGGGCATCCTTGGGCAGCCCTACACTACCAACCAACCGAGGAGATGGTCTCCCACGGCCGCTCAGAACACAGGAGTGTCTGCACTGAAAAAGCTGTTTGCTACTGCTGGGCGCTCGACACCCATTTTCTGCATATGTGCCGCTCCTATCCACACCGCAGGCGGATTGCTCTGAACCTGGGACTCTCTCGGGGGCCTCCACACGACAGTGTCCGGAGGGGAAACCTGCAAATTCAGATGCTGGCATGTGCGGGCCTCAGCGGATGGAACTTCCTTACGTGGCTTCACGACGTTCTTACTACAGGCTTCGTTTGCAGAGCCCATAAATAACATGTTTTACCAACACATCCATTAAAATCTCCGTCACAGTACTTAATGACTACAGCAGTATTTGAAAGCACGTCATTTTCTATTTGACAAACAAAAACAGCATTAAAGCCTCAATTTGCTCCTAGCACATTCCCACACTATGCGAACGCTAACATATTTGTTATACCTTCTATTTTGCAAAGGCTTTTGACATGCCTTTTAAAAACTCGGTTGGGGGTAAAAACTCAACCCAGACTTGTTTTTACAAACGAGGACAAAAACACGACTTAAAATATAAGAGGGAGACAGTGGCATGGGAAGTTTATGTTCTAGTTCCTTCGGAGAAGACAGAAGTCAAGGGAGGAGTCCTCCCCTAGGTGGCCAGTGTCCGGGTGCAGAGTCCCATTTTGCATTGGTCTGTCGGCCGACAGGTGACATTTTAACCTCTAATTAACCACAGCAAGATTATTCAAAATTAAGGTTGGCGTTTTTTGTCCTTTAAGTAGTCCCAAAGTGCCGCCGGAGTCTGTCGCCTGATGCCACACCATATGTGTGCTCTCTGGACCCAGCAGGCAGCTGGCGCGAGGCAGGGTGCCCCTGGACTCTGCCACCCTGCCACTTCCTGTTGTTGCTGGAACAACCCTAACCTGAGCTAAACATAACCCTCCGGGTGAACCATTTTTAGCAAGAGCACCCGCCTTAGGGCCCAGTACCCTCCACGCTGACTCTGGTCCCGAGGCACGGCCATCTGCCATCTGCGGAACTCACAGAACTCACTGTGGTGGGCTTCTGTGATCTTCTTGAAAGCCACCCAGCTTAGGAAACATTTCATAAAATGAAATGATTCGCCACTGAAGGGGATATGAATAAAAACCCAAACCCTTAGGAAATGAACAACAGGGGGAATCTTTTTTGACCCTTTTTTTTTTTTTTTGCTTCTCTCAGCTGGTTTACCATGGCATGACAGCAATTAATGGCAGACTTCCTAAAGCCTTCTCCATCATTCAGCTTATTTTCTAGTTTTAAATTTACTATCATTTTGAGCAGTAGGGTGTATTCGCCTCCTTGAGCCCTCAAGAGCTTTGATTCAGAAAAACCCTCTTAGGTTTTACATTCGAAATTTTTTTTTGCCAAATATGAAATATATATGGGAAGTGAGAGAATACCAACTGTTGGTCATACATTATATTCTTTTCTTAATGTCAGTAAAATTACCAAGCCAGGGTTCATGAAAAGCATACACAAAGAAAAACACAAGTCCCTTTTAAATATATATATATATATATCTTCCCTCCTTGGTCTTTCTCCTTGGGTTTTTCTGTAAAGTTAAGCATTTAGCTCTGCACGATCCAGAAAATCTATACACAGTTTACAGAAGGAAGCATAAATCTCATGGGCCTCAGATTCACTTTCTGTTGCCTTCCTTCATCGTATGTTTAAAGATAATCAATAAGAAATGATTTCTCTTTGTAAGCATTTTCCTGTTCTGCCAGAAATAATAGCAGTCCCTGCCCTGAAAGTAAAGGGAGAAGAGGGAAGTAACATGCACCGTAAGAGGCGAAAAAGAAACTGCCCAAGCGCTTTTCCAGAGCCCAGAGAAACCAAAACAGCCAATCAAGCGTATTCTCGACGAAAAAGATTTAAATACTCCTGGCATTCGTTTTATTCTTAACATCCACGGCATCAACAAGTTTTCAAACCCTGGATTTATGCCGCAACTTCCAACAGGCCTTTTCTGTTTCATAGTAGCTGTGCTGTATCTCTGCATGAATATACGTAGCACACACACCGCGTGTGTCAATGTGAAACACTAAGGCAATAAAGAAAGGGCATTGAAGTGCCCCAAATTGCCTTCTAGGGCAGCGTGAGATGGAAAACTACAGAGGAAAAAAAAAACCAGATGAAAACAAAATTACATCCGGCAGGGAAATACGGAACTGCAAGCAACTTCACCCCCTTTCCAAACACAAAACTTTGCCCACTTGCAGTTTCATCATCAGAATTTTTTTACTGAAAACACTATTGAAAGTTTTACACTAAATAATCTGAAATCATCTGCTGGGACTTCTCCAATACGCAGACTCCATCTCAAAACTATCCATTTTTAATTGTTTTCTTCTGGATTTTTCACAGAAGACTGGAAGAAAACAGCAAATGGAGTTGTAACAGACTTTTCCTTTGTAACGAAGTTACAAATATATTTGACACATTTTCCTGGCTTTCCCCCCTTCACTCTGTATTATCTACGGAGGTTGTCATATTCCATCAGGGTGGATTATAAATCAGAAAGTTCAGCCTTTCAGGTTGAAAAATGGAGGTGAAAGGCACAGCGGAAAATATATAAAGTATAATTAAAACCATATGACTGGAGATATTGAAGCAGTACTTGTTGGAGAAAACCCAAGTAAAAATCAAACCTTTTCTGGTGTTAGTGAGACTCTCCAGTCCATTTGGGACAAGCACACATCATTTGCTAAATATTCTTTTTTTTCCCCTTAAAAAGCAGGCATACCCAGGGAAATGAAACCCTAACAAGGCAGTGGAGGCCGTACAGCTATCCTTGTAGTGACATTCACAGTTCTTACCATAAAACAGATCTCTTATTTAAAGCAGTAGTCACGTATTTAGAAATAGAGTTTAAGATTGGGTAAGAGTTGATTTTACCGGAGAATTATAGACTTAAGATGACTACGTGGAATCAAAAGCCTTTTCTACGTTTCTCTGACATCTTCATCATTCTAGACCTGAGAATTCCAGTAAGACACAGAAAATCTAATTACTTACTGTTGGACACAAAGAGTAAGAAGTGATGGAATGCAAACTGTCTCCCCTGCTACATCATAAAGGACCTAAATGCTACTGCCCCACGTAGGTGGCACTTAGCAGGCAAATGGTGCGTGTGTGTCCAAGGATGTATGGAAATGAAGAACTCTCCACGTGGTCAAGCAGTTCTGGTAAAAACCTTTGACTCTGGTTGTCTATCACCAAAGCCATTCGGTCTCTTTCTCCAGAGCATTCCAAGTGTCAATTATAATAATCTCGGGAGACCGCGGGAACACAATTTTCAACACTGCTTTGGGATTCCGGTAAACAACTCAAGTGGAGCCAGTCACTTACCCCCCAGAAACTGGATCCCTCCAGCCACTCTCCCCACCGTCCTGGAGATGAGCTCTGACACGCAGCAGCCCATGAGGGCCGTGAGAGCCACCAGCAGGAGGAGGCCGCAGCCCAGGCCGGTCACGATGGTGCAGATCCTCCATTCCGCGCTGGGGATGCCCTGGAAGGAGGCATAGCGCCCACATTCTTCCAGCATCACCATCATCTGCCGACTCTTATCGTGCACAGGGTATGAGCACCGCCGGAAAGTACCAAAGGACACAGGCTTGCCCAGCTGGGACCCCCAGAGCCAGTAAGGCATGAAGAACCCCACACAGGAGGTTGCGGCACAGAGGAACGAGAGCAGAGCCCAGATCACCCCAGTGCAGGTCAGGCTGGATGCCATCTTTCTCCGGGCAGGGCGATGAGGACACAGAGGGACTGTGCTGGGGCTGCTGGGGCTGCAGGAGTGGGTGAAGGTGTCGCACCCCTGGAGACGGGAATTGCGGGTGACAGTCCCCTCTCCTGTACTGCGCAGAGTCTACGAAGAGCACAGCTCTTCAGTCTTCCTGGGCCTCCACGTCCCCTCCGCTGCAGAAAGGGCAGTGACGATCCCTGGGAGAACAACAAGAAACAGTGAGGGTCTCGGGTTTTTAGTGAAGTGGTAGCACCAATTCAGCGGGTCCGCAGCTTTCAGTGAATGCACCTTCGAACTTGCCTCAAGACTTGGAAAGTGGGAAGAACTTAACCTTCTCTGTAAAGTCTCTTTAATTCAAGTTTTGCCAAACTAGCCGAAAACTTCGTGTCTGGATCTCCTATAAATGCTCCCAAATTAACTCTGATAGCTATTTACTTTAAAAAAATATATGCATGACTTCTATTTGCAAGTGAATTCATGCCATAGACTCACATTAAAGTTATGCAGCATTTTTATTGGCAGTAAACACAATTCCAAATATCATAATCAAATGAACCACACCATGGTTTGTCTACTTGGTTTGCAAGGTCATGCTCACGATTTGTAGTTAACTTTTCTGTGTCCCTTTGGGTGCGTTAACTCCCTGTGGGGAGTCCACATAAAATAATTAGTATAATTTTCACAATTGCAAAGCACGGTCAATTGAACAAACTTTATGGACCATCTACACACTTGGAATGGGTGGAGCTCTTGACCTTCCAACGCCCATCCCGTAGCATTTGGGAATTCCACTGTACCTGTCCTCTCCTACAGTAGAAGAAGGAAAGCCAGTGCAGGACTTGTTTGCATAGCTGCAGTTTTGATTCACTGGTTCTGATAAAATTATTGGAATTGTCTCTCCAGGTCAATTATAGTCAGTGTCTAATTGAAAAATAATACTCTCCGCTACCCTACACTCAACCCCAGTCATTCACATAGTTCCACATACGCCCTGGCGGGTGCGGCTCAAGCACCTGGGCATCCTTGGGGGCGGGGCCGGGGGGAGCAAAAGATCACTGGTTGGATTTCCCGTGAGGGCACAGGCCTGGGTTACGGGTTCGGGTCCCAGACTGGGCGTATAGGACAGGCAACCGATAGATCTCTCTCTCTCTCATGCATGTTTCTTTCCCTTCCTTTCTCCCTCCCTTCCCTTCTCTCTAGAAATAATTAATAAAACCTTTCAAATAGTTCCACATGCATTTGACGACCACCACCTCCCTCCCTTTCCAAGAGTCCCTGAATCATTTCCCACTCTTTCCATATAAAAAATACAGAAGCACAAAGGTCACGCACCCCCGAGTGCCAGTGCCAGAAGTCTCAACTCCAGCGTGCAGAGTCCCCGGCGAATGTCCCCTCCCGGCTTCCCCTTCCCAAGCCTCGCCCCTGCGGGTTCCTCTCCACCCACCGCCCCCTGCTTAGTCCGGGGGCGTCAGTCCAGGGGAGCGCTGGCTACTGTGGTTTTTTAAAAATCGTGTCAACTGCGGTCAGCGTCTGCGTTAGCGACTAAACTTGTCTGTCTGAGTCACGAGGCAGGGGAAGATGAGTGGGGGTGACAAGGGCCATCACCGAGAGCAGGACAAGGAGCACGGGGCGTCCGCGGAGACTGGCTCCTGTACATCAGTCCCCTGCCGCGGCCTCTCCCACCCCGCCCACACCCGAAGACGCAGAGGGTCCCCGCTCCAAAAAGAGGGAGCGGGGCGTCTTCCAGCCGGCCTGCGAAGGGAGGGGACAAAGATGGGAAGGCGGCCACCCCCGGAGGCAGACGCCCACAGCGGCCGCGGCGGGCTGGGAGAGCCGGGCGGGCGCCCAGCGCAGGAAGTCGGGACCCCGGGGCGGCACAACTCGGGGGTGCGGGGCCCACGCCCCACGGGCGGCTGGGCGGTCTACTCACATGGCCGGCGGGCGGCGGCCGCCTTCTGTCCCCGGGCCGGGGCGCGCACTCAACTTGCTGTCTTTTCCGGGCGGAACGTCCCCCGCCCGGGAAACCGTCCTTCCTTCTTCGCCGCGGTCCCTAAGGGCCACGGAGACTCGGGGCCCGACTGGGGGGCGAGGGCAGCGGCCGGCTGCCGGGGCGCCTCGGGAGGACCGGCTGCGCCGCCCCCAGTGCGGCCCGCGCGCCCCGCGGGTCTCCGGCGGCGGCGGCTCGGGCGGATCGCGGGGCGCGGGGACTCGCTCGCAGAGGCGAGGACCTCGCTCTGGCAGGCGCGGCACGCACCGCCTCCTCCCGCGGCCGCCCGGCCCTCCTCTTTCTCCTGTCCCCTCCCCTCGCGCCCCGCGGACCCGGAGCCGACGGGCCCGGGGCGAGGCGCGGCCGGCGGGGACCTTTCCGGCGCACGGGGAGGGGCGCGCCCTTCTGTCCGCTGGGATCCGAGCCTGTCCCCGGGGGCGGCTCCCCGGGCCCCGAGCCCCCCTCCTGCTCTGCTCTCCTTGCACCACTTTCAAAGGGGAGAGCGGGGGAGGCGGGCAGACGGAGAGAGAAGTAGGGGAGAAAGTTGCTTGTCTTCTGGGGTGCTCGCGAGGGGCACGCGTTTCCCGTTTGCTTCTGTGGGTCTGGTATTTGGGGTCAAAGCCCCGGTGGCCTCCCGCCGTTAGGGCCGGCAGATGAGAACCGGGGCCTTGAAGACTGGGGTCAAGCGACCCTGTGAGCTTGAAGGAGCCCTGGGGAGGTGGTCACTTGGTGGGGGGGGGGGCGGGGGGAGGCGCACAGTGCGGGCGTGGGAATGAGAGAAATAGGCAGCCCAGGGCTCATGGGTTCAGGCCGGCAGCCCTCTTTCTAGACAAGCCAGGGAGGGGCTGGGAGAGACTCCGGCAAAAGCCTCCCTCGCCCAGGACTCTGCCTCTCTTTGGGAACTTCTTTCAAAACGTGGCTTTCTCTCTCTGTCTCTCTCTCTGTCTCTCTGTCTCTGTGTCCCTCCCCCTCTCCTTCTCCCCCTGTCTTTTCACCTTCTCCCCCTCCTTCCCTTCCCTTCCCTTCCATCCCTCCATTCAATCTTGCAGTACCTCCGTTGGCTTCCTTTTCTAAGAAACAACTGATGTTTTTCTTCCTTTCCAGTCTTGAACGTGTGTGTGTGTGTGTGTGTGTGTGTGTGTATGTTCCATTGTCATTAGCGCTAACCCCTTTGGAAGTTCAGGGCTCTGTTCAGTGACTGCGGAAGTCACTGCTGGAGGCAGTGATTTAAGAATGGTGCCACCGGGAATAGTCGTGTCTGAAGCGCGCGCGCTCGCGCGCGCGCGCACACACACACACACACACACACACACACACCGTCCCTGGATATAGTTTGTGAAGTGCTTCTTCAGGGTGATTGAAAGGAATAAATGGGTAGGTGTTTGTTTCTCGTGGTACATTTTAAATGGTGCCGTCAAATCTGGCCACGGTGGTGTACTTGCAGGAGGTGTGTGTTCTTTCATTACTGTTTTGGAAGGCTGTGAGTAACTGGCCCCTTTCAGGGCAGAGACCCGTGTAAGAATACAATGCATAAGACAGAAACCTGTACTTGAACAAGAATTAAATAAAAATTATATTAAAAAAATACAATGCAACTGATAAGCCTCCCAGACAAAAAAAAAACCAAAACCTGCAAGTGCATGTGAAGTTTGTGATTCTCAAGGGGGAGAAGCGAGATTCCGCTCCCCATGCCCAGCTGGTGCAGGTGACAGGCATGTTTTTGATGATCGTGGCCAGGCAGGTGTTATTACCCCTGTGTCTAGTGGTTAGAGGTCAGGGATTCTTCTGACCATCCTGGCATGTGAAGGACAGCGCCTCCGAGTTATTGGGCCCGAAATGTCTGCAGTGCCAAGGTGGAGAAAACCCATTTCAGTGAAATGTCAGATGGGTCCCTGGTCCCTGGCAGCCCACCCTCGAACCCCAGACTTGGAAGCCCAGGTTGAAGTGATTCACGTTGTCTGGTACAAAACACTGGACTCTGAGTTCGGTGACAGCACAGTAACTGGCTTCCAGTTACTGGACACACCCTCCCACTCTCCTTAGGGACCATGTGCCCACAAAATGATGATGGTGAGATGCGGACTGGCCCTTCACTCAACCTGCCGAGGACATGGCTCGGGGACCTTTCCCGTGCTCAGAAGGGTTTTAGGCCCTGACCTGGGTGGCTGAGAATAATTCCTTGCTGTGTCACTCACTTCACTAACTCTTCCTAATGGGTTACTCCTTTATCTAATCTTCAACAAAGAAGGACAAAAAGGGCAATTGTGAGAAAGGCACAATTATTACTTTACAGAGAGGTGGTTTTGTTATCTGTGTTCTATTAAACAGAGTAAATGCTATTGGAGAGATTTTGCCTAAGATGAAAAAGAAGAGAGAGGAAGAGGCTGAAGTTTTTAAAGAAATGTATTAGGGTGGAGATCAGTTATTTGTGAAATTACAGTGTGTTGTATACAGAACTCAAATTCTAACTCAGACAAGTGAGTTTTGACAAATGGCAATCTTCAGAGCCTAAATGATCTCACTTGGAAAAAGAGGTTAGAATAGATGATTAGGTAGGTACTCATATATGAAAAGGAGTTTAGGGGTCACCTGACTTTGTTCAAGGGCGCAGTTTCACAGATGATGAAGTAGAGGCCCAGAACCCTTCCCGTGTCTTACCCGAAGCTGAGCCTAGAACCCACGAATTCTGATTTGTCTCTTCATTCCACCATGTAATTATCTTCCCAAACTATAAAATCTTCTGAATTACTCTTTGGGCTGTGTATGCTTACTTTAAAGGCTAAATGCATTATATTGTGAAAACCCTTTCATTAAATTTGCACCTTCAAAGGATCTTTGAATGACTTCCCAGCCAGAAGTGCCCACACTGCCATTTCTACCTCTCATTCTCATTCTCATTGAGCTTCCCAGTGGTCGGAGGGTAGTCTCACAGATTCAGGAGACGCAACTGTGATGTGAAAGTGCAAGGGAAGATGCAAAGCATCGATGACAACACTTTTGGCTGGCTACCCAGTATTGATTCTCAACCTACTCTCCTTCGTTCAGTGGATACTTTTCTAGTCCCTCTTAGAGCTAGTGGGGCAACATGACCCTGTTCTAGCCAATAAGGTCACCAAGGAGGCCTCTGGGAAGACTGTATTCCCTGATAAAAGGAGGAGGCCTGAGAGAGAGAAGGTTCTCTCACTACTCTGGCTCCCTGTAGACACATTCTTGAAGGATGAGATGTTTGGAACTGTGGCAGCCTTCTTGTAACCATGAGGGCGGAATCACAGAGACATAACCTCAGCTCCCTAAGTTGTGGAGCTACACACCTTTTTCATTTTTTTAAAGAAAATTATGGAGTGATAATATGGTCTAAGTCATTGTTATTTGAATGGTGCTTTTAATATCTAAAAGCATTCCCACTTGATGAAGCACTGTGCACATAGGGTATAGGTTTGATGTCATGAAAATACACACAGTTAGCACTGTATCCCAATGCCTGGTAAGAAGAGATATATACTTAGTATTTCAACATTAGCTGAGGTGGTTAGTGAGCAAATGAATACCATTGTGATTATTAACCTTGTCCTATTGCAGCCTATAGGGTGGGAATTAAACCTTTTAAAAAATGGGGTATGCTATATGAAATTAAAGGAGTATGATCGTGGAATATATGGATACGCCATGGAGTCAATCACTTTTGACCGTTGGAGAGAGTTTAGAAGGGGACTTCCTTGGTTCATATTTGTGGCAAACACTACCATTTGGCTCGTGCAATGTTCATTTCCAACCCTCTTCGTCCATATCCTTGCCTCCAGGAGGCAGCAAAAGCTAAAATCTCCATTGCCCAGCCTCCCTTGAAGTCTGAGTTGCTGTGTGAGAGCCGTAGCCAATAAGATGAAAGTGGGGGGGTGCTGGTAGCATCACCCCCACTTCCTCTTTCTTCCTGCCTGACTTTAAAATACCTGGGGGCATGGAAATGTCATTCAACCACAAGGTGACATGGCTGGAGGCAGAAGCCAGCACAGTAAGAGTGAAGGAGAGAAATGGTGGGAAGCGTCTGGCTGCCTGGCATCTGTGTTACCCTCACACAGCTCTTGAGGGAGAACAATAACCCACCCTTAGCTGTTTAAATCCCTGCCGTTAGCAATGAGAACCTGCCTGCTGTATTATTCAAACCAACTGTGCTCTTGCAGCCGCAGAGCCAGCACACAGCAAAGTGGGTTCGACACAGAACACAGAGGACTAAGCAGGCCAGAGACAGGACAGGATGGTGCCATGGGAGAACTGAACCTCCAGCAAACGGTGGCTGCAGTGGGCGTCCATTGTCCCCAGTACGCATTAGAGAGGATGGACCTTCCCGAAAACTGGGCGATAGAAACAGGAACAGTTAAGAACATGGCTTACAAAATGCAGCTCCTTAAAGTTGTAACTTTGAGAAATCAGAGAAGGCAGAAATTCTCGGTTATTGTAAGCTGGCCCCATACAAGAGGGGTCCCCTTGAATACAGGCCAGCAAGGAGAGATGTGGGAAGGTATAAGGTGCAAGAGAACCGGAGGATAATGAGAAAGGCTCTAAACAGAACCAGGGCAGAAGGATTTTCCCTGACTCTGCTGGCTGTGGAGCTCCTCAGTTCTTGTGCCTGCGTGGATGCTCCGAGACCCTGAGAAATGCTCCCCTAGCTGAACAGTGGGCATCACGGTCTTCAGTACAGAAAAGTATAAATAAATAATTTGAGATCACGGTAAGTTTCTCCTTTATGCTATTTCCTTCTCTCTTTCATTCCTAAACTACCCTTCCCCCCTTCATGTATTCCTTTTTAAGACACAGTTAGCTCTGGCTGGTGTAGGTATCTCAGTGGACTCAGTGCACCAAACGATCACCTGTTCGATTCCCAGTCAGGGCACATGCCTGGGTGCAGGCCAGGTCCCCAGTAGGGGGTGTATGAGAGGCAACCACACATTGATGTTTCTCTCCCTCTCTTTTTCCCTTCCCCTCTCTCTAAAAACAAATAAACAAAAATATTTCAAAAAATTTAAAAAGACACCTTGGAATGGGTATTGTTATGGTATTTTATTGTATGTGTCCATCTGTTAAACACAAGGAAAAAAGTCTCTCAGGATAAGTGACCTCTCAGGTTCCTTGGTCTCCATTGCGAGCGGTCTTTGAGTGAGACCTTGTTTTGCGTTCAGAATGTTCCTTCTCCCATTTTTATACACACATTTGTCACGGCTGTCGCAACACCCTGTTACAATAGGGTTGCTTTTTCTACGAACTTCCTTGCCAGTGTTTGATGGACGCAGACGCCTCTCGTAGAAGCTGTGTAGCCCGGTTCAGTGCAGTTTCTAACCTTAGTGACGGTGGGACTGCGCTCCTCGGGAACTCCTGGGAGGTCGGGTGTGTGCGCTGTGCTGGCTGCCTTAGGGTTGCTGTTTGCGTTATTCATTTAAACTTCAAGAATTACTGCGGAAATATGAAGGGCTACATGATTTCTCTACGTAATTATTTTATGAATTAATGTAGTGTACAAATTTTAAATCGATACATTATTCATGAGAAAAAAATGTAAAGTGTGAAATTTACATTTAACATAGCGAAGACTTTACATTAAACCATCAAAATGGAAAACGTCCATAATCCATTATGTACATCACATATGCGTCTTTTCTGCATGACCCAGTACACATTTTAAAGCTGCACATAATTATGTTTAATATTGAATCAGTGTAATGCTTTTGCTACTTTCAAAGTCTTCTTTTTTTTCCCCTTCCAATATCAAGTCATCTCAGGCTTTTCAGTGGTACAAACGTTTTCTGTTTTTTTTTTTTTTTAATTCCCTAGAGTAGGTAGGGAGTTGAGTATGGTGCTGTCTATGGAAAGATACAGAATTTTTGCAGATAGTATTTGCCATCAATCACTTATAACTTTTAAGAAAATTCAAAAATATTTGTTTCAAGAGTATTTTAAACACCTTAAATCCTTCCCTTCTCTAAAATAAGATGCGTCGCCAGGATTGAATATACCAGTAAAATGGTCTCACAGAAGAAAGCCCAAACTTAGTCACTTGACTTGGCGTTTTAATGCTAACGGAACTTAAACGCTGATTTGTCTAAAGTCCTTGATTTCTCTAAGTCCTTGATCACAGCCTTTGTGAGACCGCCCAGGGGAAGGCTTCTTCCCCAGCTCTCTGGTTCTCCTCAGGAGAAACTTCTCTTGAGTGACCTCTGCCCACTTGCCTGAGCACCTGGGACCCGTGGAGCCTCCGGGAGGACGTGGGCTTGCGTGGGTGCCGGTCCCTGCGCTTCTGCTGTGGGCGCACCCTCCCCACGAGCCAGGGGCACTTCTGTGACTCCAGCGAGGCCCCTCGCCCAGACAGAGTGAGGCGGGGCGTCTACGGCTCAGAGGCTCGGTCAGCAGGCCCCTTCCTCGGCTCCAGCTTCTCCTCCACATCAGCCCTGGTCCGTCCTAACTGTGATATTGTGGACTCCTCCTGCCACTTGCCCCCGCACCCCCCCCCCTCCCCCGTTCTTCCAGATTTGGCTGCGGAGGAAACGTGCTCCTTACTGGCTCCACCAGAGACCATGGTTCGAGCTATCACCAACTAAAAGCAAGCACATTGAAAAATGTATTACATATTACTATGCTGTGACTAATATGACTAATACACCAGCAACTCCAGGTCCGTATGAATGGGGTCAGGGAGAAAAGAGGGGAGCTAATTTTCAGCAGTGAGCGCTACGTGGAACCAGGGACGATTGTATCTTAAATGCTGTGCTTGGTTGACTTGCCAGCTCGATAGAATGTGGAGGTGGAGAGAGCGCGCTCTCAGGCTAGTTGCGTCCTGTCGAGAGCAGTGTGTCTGTGTGTTGAAAGCCAAGGAGCACGGGAGAGGCGACCAGAAGCAGAAGATACAAAAATAGCAAGAAGAGCAGCGCACGACATCGCCCATGTCAGCAGACAGGCCTGAGAAGTGATGAGGCTGTGATAAGTGGCCGGCTGAGCTGTGGGAGCAGAGGGAGAGGGAGGAAGAAGAGGGAGGAGCAGGAAAGGGGGCGGGGCGGGGGGGAATGCGGGAGGGAAGGGTGGAGACCGACAGAGAGAGAAGACCCCTTTTCCGTTTCTAGTTTTTGGTTCTGGCTTCCTTTGTATCCAGGGACACAGGGCTATGTAGCTATGCTGTGTCTTCCACCATGAAGGCAAGGACAGAGGCTACTTGTCATGTCTGGCCAGGGATGGGACAAAGAGGGCTGCAACGACTGGGTTGCTACTGCGTGGGTGTTGGTTCCCCACAAGGAATGCATTTCTCAACTCAGAGGCATTAGCAGTGGGGGGGACATTCACTGCACACAGGGAGATGCTAAACTCCGTTTGCCAACCCTTTGTCAACTTTAGTACAGTGATGACCCCCAGTAATGACAGGTGTTTGATACCATGAGGGCTTTTCTAACTGTCTCAGGCAATTAGCCAGGCCTTGCTCTATGCTTGCAATCAGTTTATAGCTACTTCCACTGTCGGGATCCCTAGAATGCAGTGTAATTATTTGCTTACAAATGTGGACCCCAAACTTGATGATTTGCCCTTGAAGAACTAGCTTACACCATCTGCTAAGCACACAGCAGGTGCTTCCGCGGTCAGGCCTAAATGTTCACGGGAGTCTCCACCTTGAGGTCTTGGTGTCTCACAGGGCCTCCCCACCATGAAAGAAAGGTGCCCACCTGACCAAGCCCCCTATCAGCCAGATCAGCTGCACCCCATGAGGTTCTCAACCTAATGGGTTACCTCCCTGTTGGCTCCCAGAGTTGTTCACACAAGTCAGTCACCTCCTCCCTGGGAACCAGGCAGGGCTGCTTCCCCCTCTTGCTGCTACAAAGCCTGTTTCCGGAAGCCTCTGCTGGGTCACCGCTCCCAAGTGCAACGTAGGCGTAGCCCTGCATGACCTGTGGGGACCTCCCTCCCCGGGCAGTGGGATATATGATTGATAAACTGCTGCCACCTCTTCTGCCCAGTGTTGGGGTCAGGTGTTCAGCCATCTCACCCTATTTAGCTGGACGGACTTCTTCCTCATTAAGGAGGCGGGGAGGAGGCGATTCGAAACGTGGTGAATAAATACTTGATTTAAGAAAGGTAATGTAAGACCCCATAACATTACAAAAAAACTACATTATATATTTCTATGTTTTCTTAAAGGCACAGAATTATATAATATACTTTGGAAATATTTCCATATAGCAAAAATGGAAGGTTTGGAATGAAAAATCATTACATAGCTAGAAATCTATTAGCTAAAATCAGTTACCCCTTGATGGGCAGTTAATTTTTTTTACTAGGTCATTGAAATACCAATTACTTTGGAAACTATCAAAATGTGGTAATTTGAAGGAGTTTTTTGGCTTTTCTGTATTTCCTAATTTTTCTTCAAATAACCCAGATTATGTTTAATGAAACGTAGAAGCCAATTATCACCTGAATGCGCCCTCGGAGACCGAGAATAACGAAATCTAATCCACTGGGCAGAACTGCTCTCGAAGAAGCACGTTCGGGTCAGAGCAGGGAAGGAAAGGAGTGGTTTCCCAAGTGGAGCGTGCATGTGAAACCTCGGGGCGTCCAACACAGTAAGGATTCACCGAGCGGATCTGTGTTGTAGAAGGAACGTCGTAGAAAACCACCCAGACTTGGTCCCAAGTTCTATTAGGTTCTTTCCTGTTCCCTTTTCTTCTCCTGGGCTTACCTGTCTCTGAACACCCCTCTCACAGCTCAGACCCAGGGGCCACGAGGCCCCTGGGTTCCTGCAGGTGCTGGGGGAGGCCTCGTCTCTCTCACTCAGCCCTGATCTCACATCTCTGTCCCCACAGACTCTCGCACCACACCCCAAGTGGCAAAAGACCTCATCTACGTTCTCTCCAGAGTCAGACCCCCAGGTGGCAGTTCCTTAAAGACTTTGAGGAGGACTGGGAAAGGGGTTGTGTTTTAGCCGTGCTGAACACGCCACCTGGAGTGGAGTACTAGGCTTCCTCACCCCGGAGCCCCCCGCTCCCTGCACTCCCCCACCCCCCACCATGGGGAGGGTCACAGGGGGTACCATCTCCTTCCTGCCTGCTGCCATTTTTCACGGCTGCGGGGTCCTTCCCAGATCTTCCCTCAGTTGCTGCTTCCTACACGCCTAACTTTTTCTACACCACGTAACAACCCTTTCCCAGGCTTCTCTTGGAAACGGAAGTGTCCGCTTTCTGTATTATTTGAACATTTCCGCTTTCTGTTTGTCTCACAGTTGTTTGCCTCCGGGGGTGAGCACAGACCAAGGCATTACAAAGCCCTCCACCCCCCAACCAAATTTAAAAATAAAAATGTTCTCTTTTTGAGGAGATTTGGAGGTTTGCCTTCCTCAAGTGTTAACCGACTCAAACATCAGTCTGCTTCTTAGAAATAGAAAGTGAAATCATTTAAAATATATTGTTAGACCACGTTCAAGAGAGTCCTTGTTTACAAACAACTTTTCATCTATTCAGCAGAGTTTCATATCGTTGTATGCACCTCTGAGCCAAAGTATCAGAATAAGGAGCCCACATTATGATTGCTTTAAGAAAGAACACAACTATACTGCTACCCTGCCTCCAAAAAAGTTACTCTTCTCCTGTCTTCCCAGAGGAAACAGAGCCAGCTTCTAAGCATCCTGATGGCAACCCTCAGGGTTCAGCAGAGGAAAGACCACCCCTCGGGGAGTGGAAGACCCGACCAGAGTAGGGAAACTGACCCCAATCTGACTCAGATGCCCGTGCTACTGTGATCCGTTTGCACAGAGGCAAGGCCGTGGCTCCCCCGAGTGAGGCCTTGACCATCACACCTGCCCACTTGGCTGAGGCAGATAGGAAATGAATCAATGAGTTTATTCATGTTAGTTAGCGGTAGGGCTCGAATGAATGGTAGCGTTTGGGTTAGAATGTGCTTTTCCTGAATGCGAAGTATTTGTTGCTTTAAACCAGAAGCCTCCTGGTGGCAGAAATGCAGCAAAAAGGAAACTGGGCCTTCTGTTTTCCTTTTTGGTATGCTTTGCATGTCAGATTTCAGGCCGATCTGGTCTGGCTTTCCTGCGAATACCTGGTTAGCATCCCTGTGTCTCTGCTCCTAACCTGCCCACCGACACAGGAGCAGACTCGGTTTGGTGGAGGGGTATTGAAAAATGGCGCTAGGTCAAGGGAAGTTTAGGTTCTGTCTTGATGGGAAGCTCCTTTATGTTCTGTTTCTTCTTTTTGTTTACATTTATGGCCATTATTTCTGTCACGGTCTCGCTGCCCAGTCAGGAATTAGGCACAATGCACCTACTGCTAAGTTTTACCTCTTCACTTATCACCTGCTTTTCACCCAATTGTGTTGCAAGTCTTATTTGAACTTGGATGTTGCTTGGAAAGCAAATAATGATAGTACAGTGAAAGAAGAAGGACCTAGATTCCTGGACTCAAAGGAGCCTTTCAGTCTGGTGACACAGAAGACATCGAGAATAAACATCTGCGTTTTGATTGACGGCCCCCAACTTCATTTTTCTCTGTGAAGAGACAGAAACTAGAGAGGCTCACGCTGCAGCCGGAGGTTCAAAGCACAGCGGTAGCAACGAGAACCGTCCTGGGCTGGGCTACGCCGCTTGCTGCTCGGTTGTTGCTTGACCTTGGCCAGGCAGCCTTGTGAAATGAGGGATCGGCCCATCCTATTCTCTCCTCTGGGAAAAAGCTTCGTGGTTCTGTAATGAGGGTGATAACGTGATTACCAACAGCCAATCCAGCCGGAAACCAGCAAGTTCCCTGCTGTAGTATATTAGCGAAACCTGTATGTTACAAACTTCTTGGGGCTCAACAAACCCCAACGGGGATATAGCTGAAAAGTCACACCATCTTGCCACGGATTAACTTCCCCCCTATGTTTTTATCCTAAATGTCTTAGATAAAAATGGCACCTTAAAGTCTTAATAACAATTGTCCGTACTGATCAGCAATAGGACAACCTGGCATGAAGCTTCCCAATGGAATTAATGAATCCAAACTATTGGTTTTGAATCGTTTATTTCCCTCAGCCAGGTTCTGCAGTGTTTCTCTTCTACCATTCTTAGAATTCATTTAGTAACAAAGCCGCCAACGTGGTGGAACCTACAATCTAAGTCTGACCTGACCCATTCTTCTAAGACGCAGTCCGGGTATGATTATTTTTTCAGTAGCACACAAAGATCAAGAAGATGTTGGGGGTCATAACATAGCATATGAACCCAAATCCACTTGTTTTTCTCATTCTTTACTTAAGAGAAAAATGCCTTTTTTCCCCTCTGGATGTTTTCCAGAGTGTTTTGAATGAAGCATCGTCATATTGTCTAATAAAGGTAAATACATGTATAAGATTTAGCATAACAACTTGCTGCCGCCAAGACAGGTTGGTCTGGATTTGATTTATCAGCAGAAATGCTTCTTCCAGAGGCCGGGCCTGTTATGGGTCAGAGCAGGCAGATTATGGGCCCTGTCTCTGCTTTTCTCATCTCAGACGTGTGAATTACTTAGCCTGTTTAAAACTCAGTTTGTAAAAGTGGAGATAGTATTTGCCCACAGTGTTATTCTAAAGACGAAATGAGGTAACACGTGTAAAGTACTTACCACGGTGCCAAGCACAGAGTAACTGCTCAATAAAGGGTAGCTGTCATTTTAGTAAGATTTCCCTCTCTGCCCGTCGAGTCAGGCAGGATGGAATTATTTCTGTCTACAATGTACATAGGAGGATGCAGAGATTCTGAAGCTTTGTCCTGCTCCAAGCCACACAGTGAGATCACAATGCCAGGACGCGTGTGCAGGACTCAGGGCTCCATCTCTGGGGCTCTTTCCACATCTTACACTTTTCTCCCCTTTAGATTCCAGTAGGACTGATTGTGCTGGGAGTGACTGACTGACGTGATAAGGTTGGGTTTAAGGTGCCCATGTTATCCTGACCCCTCTGTGTGAGGACTTACGTGTAAAGAATGCCATAGAAAAGAAACGTGAAAAGGAAGAGAGGAAGTCCAACTTCCAATATTTACTCCCAGACTTCATCCTGAAGTAATCAAGTTTGCCAAGAAAAATCCCTCTCATCCTTGGCTCAAGAATTATTTTGTGAGTCTTCCTCTGGGCTCCCCTCTGTGTGCACAGCACACGACCTTCCGACGGCTGCACCTCTGTGGCCCTGTCCCTGCCTCTTTTGGTGGGTTTATTTGGGGGGGGGGCAGTGGCATAAATATCAGAAATATACATTCATATTTTTGTATAAAATGGCGCTCCATCTCTCCTACTCTTCCAACCTCTTTCCTACCCAAATTTAACCCTCAAATATCATTTTTTCTAGCCAAATGTCTCAAGGCAGATGAGCATGTTAAATTAAGAGACTCAAAATCAAATGTCTACAGAGACGGCGAAAGAGAAGAAACAGGTAGAGCAGGCCCAAGTATGGGAAATGTCAAGTGGCCTCTCTGTCTCTCATCTTCCCACTTTTGGTAGACCAACAAAAACGGCTATTTTTTTTAATACAAATCGTGCTTGATGGCAAATGGTAACATTCAACCTCAGTATTTGTGTATAAATCACAGGGGATGATGTGAATTGTCGCAAATTGGAAAGCGCATGGCCCGTTTGAAGGGGCAGAAGTATTTTCTTCCAACTAACTGTTGCCTTGTGGAAATCAAGGACAGTACTGCTAAATATCCTCTATTTTATTTTCAAGTAAAGCTAGGAATTTTAATTTTTATATAAAACCTGTTTTTACATTTTGCTTAGATTTAGTTAAAATTCTGTGCCAGCTAAGTGAGTCATAAGTGACCCCAATTTGGCCAGTTTGCAGCCTCTGCTTTTAATAATGAACCAAGACCAGTATCAACATAAACTACTAGTTTGAGAGATTTTTGGGGAGAGCCTCTTGCCCTAGCAACCTGGGGTTCATCTCAGAAATTCCACTGCTGAACATCCTCCTTTTGAATTAAAAAGGGGTTCTCTATTCAAAATGAGTATCTCTTAGAAAGTGACATACTAAGTTATCATTAGTGATGTGAACCTTAATGTAAATGCTAACATTAGATTCTTTTCAACTATTGGATACATAAGACAGGCAAAGAGAAGAAAACTGAGCAGAACGTACAAAATTGGAGGAACTAGCCACCCAGGGATAGGAAAGAGCTAAAAACCATGAGTTAGAGTCTAAAATTAAACTTCTACTCCATGATATAATTTTCAGCAGCCCTTGACCTTAAACTTATAATGATAGTTCCAGCAAGCAACCATTGTTCTTTTCATAAATCCTAAAAAGGAAAAGGAAAAAAAAGGGAGCCTGGCTGCTGTGGCTCAGTTGTTTGGAGCGTTGTCCAAAAGGCCACGGGTTCAATTCCAGGTCAGGGCATATATCCAGGTGGCGGGTCCAACCCAGGTCAGGAGGACGTACAAGAAGGCCACCAGCTGATGATGTTTCGCTCTTTCTCTTCCCCTCACTTCCTCTTTCTCTAAAAAATAAAAAAAATGTCCTTGGGTAAGGTTAAAAATATATTTTTAAATGGAGACATTCTTACTTTTGATGGAATGTTCTTTTCTTTAATTTATTCACAGTTTTCACATGACAAGATGTGAAGAAGTGGCAAAATTACATGTAGTGGCATAAATTACATATATGAAGCTCATACAAAAAACCCATCATATACATTTCTTCTGACAGCTGAAATGTTAAGTATAGAGTCCTAGTTGAAATGCGTCTAATACTGTTAATCCATTAATATTGGGTTGGCCCCAAAGTTTGTTTTTTTTCCCATAAGATGGCTCTAGCAGTGTTTAGTTGTCTTTAACTTCATTCAAAATAATTTCATTAGATTGTATTGTGACAGCTGTCATATCAGCACGCATTAAAAAAACATCAAAATTGGTGAATTTTTGTGTAGCCATTTTAATATTGAGGATCAAAGAAAAGACACAGCATTTTTGGCATATTAAGCTTCATTATTTCAAGAAAGGTAAAAATGCAACTGAAACACACACACACAAAGATTTGTGCAGCATATGGAGAAGGTGCTGCGACTGATTGCACGTGTCAGAAGTGCTTTGTGAAGCCTCGCGCTAGAGATTTTTTGCTGGACGATGCTTCATGGTTGGGTAGACCAGTTGAAGTTGATAGCGATCAAACGGAGAAGTTAATTGAAAACAACCAATGTTCTACCATATGGGAGATAGCCGACCTACTCCAAATATCCAAATCAATAAAGTTATTGGTGAAAATGGAAAAATGTGTCTGTCGTGGAAAAAAACTCGACAGACTTTTTGGCTAATGCAATATTTCAGCAGAGATGGCAGGACTTTCCTATGAAGACTGGAGCCCTGTAGGGGCAGCCTTACTTCAGGGTATTTGACTTCTCAATGGACAGGCAGAAGAGAAGCCTCAAACCAGGAATGGAGAATTGACAAAGTTAAAAAGTACAATCTTTGCCCTCATTTCGCCTGTGGCTAGTTTTGTGAGTGGATGTGACGGTGTCATTTTCTTCCCTGAAAGTATTATCCTTCTCTTAACCACTGTAGAAGGAGAAAAATAATAACTTTCCTTCTACTCTCCTAAGTTTTTCTAGCTGATCTAATAATAAAATTGACGGGAGACAGATGAGTAGGAAAAATAACCCAATTTATCATGTATGCACCTATGGGGTTCTGTGAGAATATGGGACCAGAGGACAAATCTGGTATCAGAGGCTTACATGCCACCTTGAGCTAAGCAGAAGGGGGACTGTGGTTTCATACTCTCCTGCAAATTGCTTGAAGGTCAATTACTTTCTAGACCCTCTTGGGTGAAGTTGGCCCCTCTCTGCATTAGACTCACGGCACAGCACTTTGTTTCCTTCTGCACTAATCACAGTCTAGTAACATCGATTAAGTCCCTTGTCTCAGACAGAAGACATGGATCCTCCAAAGCCTACCACAGCATCTGGCTCATAAAATGCCTTCGATCAATACTTTCCCCCGAAAAAAGAAAAAAACAAAAGAAAGCAGTTAAGGAAGGTGAATTTAATTTGAATTAACTTTTAGTGGGCTTATGTCATGCATAAGTCTCTGCCTATTTTACTAATACTTAGCTCACACTTCCATAGACTAAAGATTCCAAAATCCTTCAAATCCCATGAAACATTTTTTTCTAGTTTACCTCTTATCGCGCATGCGCGGCAGCACACTGCGCACATGCGCAGTTCTGGCGCTGCCGGGCTGAGGTGGCCGCGGCCCTGAGCTGGGGGTGGGCCCGCGGCGCTATGGCCGAGGGCAGCGGGGAAGTCGTCGCGGTGTCCCAGTCCGGGGCTGCCAGCGGCCTCAGCAATGGGGCAGGCGCGGCCTCGGCGCAGACCAGCAACCCGCTGTCGCGGAAGCTGCATAAGATCCTGGAGACGCGGCTGGACAACGACAAGGTAACCGGGGCTGGCAGGGTCCCGGGCGGCCCGCGGGGCGGAGTCGGGCCAGGGGCGGGGTCTGGGCGGCTCCGGGTCCCTCGCCCCTTGCCTGGCGCGCAGGGGACCCCAGCCCCGCGTGCGAGTTTGCGGGGGGCGGGGGAAGCCCTGGGCATTACTTCTGTTTTCAAAGGTTCCGGGACCCAGTGGTGGAGCCCCTGCCCCCTCGGCCGGGTTCGGGGTCCGAGCAGGAGGGGAGGAGGGCAGAGCCCAGGGCAGGATAAGGGGGTCAGGGGTGGTAATGATCGAGCATTAAGGTTATTTCTGATCTTTGCAATTCCGAACAGTTCTGCAGCGAGTAACCACGTTCAGACGCTGCAATGCACAAGTCGGTATATCCTCATGGTGTTTCAGAGATAAGTTTCCTGTCCAGGGGTGTGAAGGTCATTTAGCATTTTGGGGGTTGTTTCGCGGAAACACATGATTTGAAAGTGATCTCACTGAATTTTGGTTAGGTGAGGAAAACATTTGAAAATGGATCGCGATCACTTTCTTCTGTCATCTGTTGTTTAGGAGATGTTGGAAGCTCTCAAGGCCCTTTCAACCTTTTTTGTTGAAAACAGTTTGCGGACTCGAAGAAATTTACGTGGCGATATTGAACGCAGGAGTTTAGCCATCAATGAAGAATTTGTAAGCATTTTCAAGGAGGTGAAGGAAGTATGTAAACTCTTCATTCAGCTTTTATCGAAAATGTACTATATGCCTGGCTCTTTGCTAAGTATACTTTGAATTAGGTTGACATATCTGCTACTCATGTACCATGTTCAAATAGAAAATGTAACTACTTGCTCCAGAAGCTTCTAGGTCTGTCTTTGGATTAATATGGTTTCTGAATCTGTGACTTCTACTAATGCTGGTTCTTAGGACATTATAACATTTGTTATAGGATAGGAATTTTAGGAATTTAGGAATTTTAGCTTCTTTAACAATTAAAAAAAAGTAACATTTCTCCAAATTGTTTTCCACTCGTGATATTCCCTCTTTGAATAAAATTTCCTTGGATAACCCCTTCTCCACTGGCGATAATTAAGATTGGGTTACTTTAATGCATCCTATGTTATAAAAGTTTCAGAATAATTAAGATGAATACTACAACGTGTAAATTATGAATACTACCATAACGATTCATGGTACTCGAGTAAGCAGTCTACTCATCAGTGGGTAACAATGCTTTGATTTTGATTTGATTTTTATATTCTATCTTTCATTATGTAATGTGTTGTTATATCACATAGTAATATTACCTAGTTAGTATTTCTGTGTGAGTTGTATGAAAGAGTTATATATGATTTCGATGAGTACTTCATAAAAACATTGTTAACAGTTTGGTAGGATTTCATTGGCCGAAGGCTAATAATCTGGGAGGTTAAAAGGGAAGCTTAGTGGTGTTTGCCAAGGTGGGAAGGAGGAGTAGCGATGAGCACATCCAGACGGTGCTCTCTGAACACCCTTCCCACCAGGAAACCGTCCTCCACCACTGGGAAGGTGTCAGCAAGACCGCAGCTACTTGGAGTGGCTTCCGCTGGCCAACCTAGGACAGTTTGAGCAGCAGTGAGAATAACTCAGTGGAAGCCGTGGCTGGCATAGCTCAGTGGATTGAGCACGGGCCTGCGAACCACATGATCGCGGTTCGATTCCCAGTCAGGGCACATGCCTGGGTTGCAGGCCAGTTCCCAGCAGGGGACTCACGAGAGGCAACCATACATTGATACTTCTCTCCTTCTCACCGTTCCTTTCCCTCTAAACATAAATAAATAAAATTAAAAAAAAAAAGAATACTCAGTGGACTGAAGCCTGTGAAACATGCTTAAGTCCGTGAATTTACAAGGATACCGAAAACCAAACAGAACCTTCATTGGTCGGTTATCTTTGGGAGATATATGGGAACCAACTTACTGTTTTGAAAACTGCCGAGTACAAGGAACCTTTATCCTGACTTTAGTACCAACTGTGTGCAGTCGTTGAGGGCAAGCTTTTCATTATAGAAACATTCCATTAATAAATGAAGAAATGGTAGAATTAGATTAGAAGTTGTGACCATTCTTTGTCAGCCTTGGCACGATTGAGGTTGTTGAGGACTACCTGCATTTTGCCGTGTATAGTGTGCACTTTTTTGCCCAAATTTTTGAGGGGGAAATAAGGATGTGTATTACACGTGACTAGTTCTAACTGCATACCTACAAAAATGTTTCTAATTCTTTTATTTATGCTTATGTGTTCAGAGTGTAACTCTAGAAAGCTATAATGATATCCGTCTGTGAAATAATGCCCTGGAATATGGTCACTTTTTTCTAAATATAAATAAATAACTGAATTAAAAAATTAAGATGAGAGATTTTTTCCCGGAAAGCTTGGGCCAGAAACGTGGGTGTGCATTATAGGCAGGAGGGCATTATACACGGCATAACACAGGATCCTCTGCCCTGTGGGGGGGCACCGCATCCCTGGCCTCTGCTCACTGGACGCCAGTAACACTACCTTCCCCCTGGTTATTTCAATCAAAAACGTCTCCAGACCATGCCAGATGCCCCCTTGGGGGCCAAACTGCCCTGGTTGAGAACCCCTGATCTAGCCTTTGGTCGACCGTGGCTGCTAACCTCACAAAAAGAGCAACCATATATGTGACTATTAATAAAGGTATACAACACCAGAATTCTTGCCAGAAAATTGAACCAGGTGTAATCAAGCTTTTAGATCTAACTGCCAGTTTATAGGAAATACAGGGGGCAGAGGGGTGAGTTAATACCGTGAAGCTTCATTCAATAAAATCTGCAATGTCAGGAACTGTTTGGGCAAATGAACTGGTTTCTCCTACAAATAAATCATTAAAAAAAAAAAAGAAAAAGAACTAGGGAGGAGTGAGAATCTATGTATTAAGAAATAAGAGAAATATTCAGTTAATTACTATTTGTGAATCTTTTTTGGTTCCTGGTTTGAACAGAGTGACTTGAAAAAGATTGAGACAAGTGGGGAAATTTGAACACTGACTAGATATTTGATATCAAGAGATTATTGTTAAGTGTTTAGATGTGAAAATAGCATTGTGTGTTCTTTTGATCCTCTTAGAAGTACATACGGGTATGTTTATGGATGAAATCGCATGATATCTGGAATTCGAAATGATTCAGTGTGTCGGGGAAGGAGAGGTGGATGGGGCGGTAGGAAGGGAGTGGGGGGAGGCACAGAAGTGGTCCCGAGTTGGTAATTGTTGAAGTCGGGTGATATGTGCATAGGCCTTCATATTTTCTCAACTTTTGGACATTTTTGAAAATTATCTGTAATGAAAATACAATGATGTGTACATAAGGGGTGTAAATGATAGGGCTGAGTGACCAGTTAAGTTCATGTGTGTTTGGGGGCTGGGGGTGGAAACAGGACAATTTACTTACGAGCCTGTCGCCCAGAAACAACTGTTGGCAGTGTTTTGACGCACGGCCTTCCCTGTGTTCTTTTTTGCACATATATATGTATTTTCCTAAAAAATAGGGAGGCATTATGTATTGTTTCATTACACTTTTCTCACCTCATACAGACATTGAATTCCTCAAAGTCTTGGAACAAAGAGGCATTAAAATTTTTAAATGTTTGCTGTTTTTTATTGCTGCACCGTCTACAAAGAATATACTAGTTTTTTTAATACATCTTTTTAACACTAGATGTTACTCTTTTTATTCGTTCTCAGGCTTAAATGTGAGGTCCTTTGTCATATTTTGGCAAAAAAAATTCATGGGTGGGAAGTTAGGGCTCAGCGAAGAGGACTTCTTTAGCAGTGCGTTTAATGGTGCCGTCTCTCTCCTCGTCAGGAACTGGAGAGCATAAACGAAGACGTCCAAGCGATGAGTAGCTGCTGTCAAGATATGACAAGTCGCCTACAGGTGCTGTGGAGTGGCTTGGCTTTAGCGTTGTCCCTGGCACAGAGGGAGCTTTCGGAGAGTGTTGAATGGGCTTACAGAATGTGTGGCTGTCTGCCACACAGTACAGGAAGTTTGAATGTAAATATTAGGCTGTTTTTTTTTAACCGTACGTGTTTTGTACTTCTTTGGGTGATGGTGTACAAATATTGTTGACTCCAGAAGCCTTGATATTTTGATTCCACTGGTAGAGAAAAACTCACTGCGTAGAATTTTGGTAAACCTTCCCTATAAATGTCCCGCAAATCCAGCAGAAGTGAATTGAGGAGATATTACATTTTAAAAAACCGTGCAAGGCAAGACGGGGAGTGGAGGTGGATCTTCCCAGCAGAGTGACCCTGGGGAATAGAAGCACTTGAAGCAGCTACTGGATTTAAAGAGTGGTGGTCTCAGAAGAGCACCATGGGAGCTGCCATGTTTGCTCCCTTTGCCAGAAGTCCGTGGTCTGCTGAACCATCTCGGTTCGAATGTGCTGTCTTAAAAATACCGACTATTTGCTGGGCACTTGATTTGGTTGCAAGGAGCAGGTTCATAATGGCTTCAGTAGAGATGGGTGGGACCATGACTTTCTGGCGGGAGGTAGATGAATCAGAAACACAGACCGTTTCTTTGACAATCTGGGAGGAGGCCTCCGAGGGCCCAGAACTTGGTGGT
The DNA here is from genome assembly GCF_014824575.4 of Sturnira hondurensis. Lineage (NCBI taxonomy): Eukaryota > Metazoa > Chordata > Mammalia > Chiroptera > Phyllostomidae > Sturnira > Sturnira hondurensis. The sequence continues at coordinate 13,984,767 of NW_028082350.1, read as the reverse complement.
GCTGGCTGGCAGGGCGGGTGGTATTTCTACATCTGTTTCAGTTACGACTCGGACGCTTTAGAAACGTTGAGTTCTGGAGTGGGATCTCATTTGCTGTGAGTCCGAGCTCCAGTAAGTATTAGTGTTCATTTTTTGAAGTGTAATAAAATTGAAATGTACTGATATTAGATATGTTCACAATTTTAGGCAGCAAAGGAGCAGACTCAGGACTTAATAGTCAAAACCACTAAGCTTCAAGCTGAAAGGTAAGTTTTTCCCTGCGTAGTCACTCTTCATTGTTTGAAGATTAAATGGAAAGAAAACAGTAGATGAAACCAAATCAAAGTTCAAATAATAAAAACCCTGATTCAAAATCAATACAACATATAAGGTTCTGAGCTAGTATTGCCCAAGAGTAAAATAAACAGTAAAAATTACAGTAAAAATTAAACAGTAGCTTGGGAACATCAAGCTTGATACTGAGATTAAGGGATTATTCCTTTTTTGGTATTGTTTGCTGGAGAAGTAAAAAAATGATTGCTTTTAGAAATGTAGATATTTTTAGATTTTTAATAATTTTTTTTACAATGAGTGTCTCGTATATTTTGACTATGAGTAATATTCTCTTCTGTAATCAAAAGTTAGTAGTTAGTAGTTTCTTTTTGGAGTAGTTTATAAGTAGGCACACTAATATTTGCTCACTGGTTAGATGTGTGACTGAAGGTGAGTGTAATACAGACGTGTCTGTCACAATCTCTTGTTTCCTGTTGGTTGATTGTTTCTCTTTTCCTATCAAACTTGAGCTCCTTGAGAACAACAATTTCTTACTCTCCTTGTGTTTCCTTGCCTAACACCATAGATTCAGTAAAAATTTTTGGGTAGATGAATATGGAATGCAACTATTTTAACATCAGGAAGGGAACATAAAGTAAAAATGGAAAAACAAGCATTGTAGTGGAGCTTTTAACATATATGGTTTTCCAAGGGCAATATTAGAACACTGTGCTTGTAAGCCTATTTTCTCAAAACTTAAATAGTTTTGGCTATTTTTAACAAGCGAGGATATATTTTTATCTCCTAAAAGACATTTGGAGCTTAAGGTATATAATACTGTTAAAAATAACCAAATGTGATTCAAATAAACCAACGGTGGAAAAAGTGATCAAGAAAATTTGAAACTGACCAGATAATTGGTGATATTAAGAGATGCTGGAACTTGCTGAGCAGCAGCAGCTATTCTGTAACCATGAGGTAAAAAGCATGACAGAGGGCTGAGAGAACCCCAGTGGCATTGGCCTGCCGTATTTGGACTGACATTCAGAACGTCGTTCATTCTACAGCTCAGGCCATTGCATTAACATTTAGGCAGGACGTCAGGACGGCCCTCATCCCATGGCCAGTTCTGTGTTAGTTAGGTAGCTCACGCAGAGCAGTGTGGAGGCTGGGAGGGTGAGCATCTTAGCTCGAGAGAGCACCCGTGATGGCCAAGCAACCACAGTGATGGCCACATGTTCTTAAAAACAGGACACTTATGCAGCTGTAATTGAAAAATAAAAATAAAACATTTTAAAGGACACTTTTGTTCTTAATAAGATTAAACATTATAAGAAATGAACCACACCTTTAATTTTTGCCATTTTTTTAAAGTTTAAAAAAATTTTCAATTACAGTTGACATACATTATTAATAGTTTCAGGTGTACACCCAAGTGATTATTAGACATTGTGTAGCTTCCTAAGTGATTATCCCAATAAAACCTTCACTCTGACAGCAGACATACTAGAATGTTACTGACTGTATTCCCTGTGCTGGTCTTCACATCCCCATGCCTGTTCTGCAACTGCCCGTCTGTTCTTCTTCATCCCTTCACCTTTCTCACCCGGTCCCCCACCCCCTCCCGTCCGGCAACCACCAAAACAGTCTCTGTATCTGTGAGTCTGTTTCTGTTTTGCTTGTTTGTTTACTTTGTTTTATAGATTCAGTTGTTGATAGGTTTGTATTAATTGCCATTTTATTGTTCATATTTTTTATCTTTTTTTCCCCCTTCTTCATATAAGACTGGTTTGGTGCTGATGAACTCATTTGGCTTCTTCTTATCTGGGAAGCTCTTTACCTGTCACCCTCCCAGCCAGCCTCCAGCCGCAGTTACTCCTGCCTTCCCTGCCCTGTTCTGCTCTTCCGCTGTGTGACCTTCAGGGCATTAGCTTGAGCTTCTAGGAATAGGCTGGTGAGGCTTGGACACCTCTGCTTTCCTGTGAGAGTTTCTGGAATTCATTTTCCTTTGCCTTTCCTCTTACCCATCTAGAAGGGGCTTCTGGATGCCACTGCCGACTGAACAGTCCGCCCCAGAATGCCATGGGGGGCTGCTGGGTGGGCTGCTGGGTGGGCTGGGACAAAGGCCCCTGACCTGTGGCCCGCCCTGTCCCCTTTGAGCTTCCTGCCTGGCGGAGCCATGCCCCTGGAGGCACTCAGATTTGCTCCCACTCCCTATTTATTTGATAAAAACCCCAGTTAATACATTAATGTGAAATAAAGAAATTTAAAAAGAAGTATTAACAAAACCTGTTAAGGTACATTTTCATAATCAGCAATATGATGATTAAGGACATACACCATTTAAATCTGTGTAGATTTAATTAGGTGGCGTAAGTTATCATTTGATATAAACGGAACATTACTGCCACCTGGAGGAATTTTCCTTTTTTGTTTTTATATTATTCTGCAGGACATTTTGACTGTGGCTTTAAAACCTCACAACCGGAGACCACAAACACAACAGAGATAACACACATTGAATTGTCTCTACAAATAGTGTTGTCACCTACATCTTTGGTCAGTCTCTTCCTGGTGTTACTAGGTTGTAGAACATCGCCGCCCTGTGAACACTGCTGGCGAGACACCCACAACTTCATCTCTGCAAATCTGTGCCCTGGAAGCCGGGGGTGCGCACAGGCAACTTGTACTCCTCACCTGCCCTCAGCTGTCAGGTCCCCCTTGCAGGTTGCATCCCGAGTGCCGTGCACCTTTTCCTAATTTACAGCTCATCCCAGTAGGTCGCGTTCAGTTAATATATTTTAAAAGACTTTTTATTACCACAGTATGCAGAAAAAGCCAGGCAGACAGAAGTGGAGAAGTGACTTTATAGAGTTATGAGGAATTAGTAAATTGACTTCTGTCTCTAACCTAAAATAAAAACAAAACAAAAAACAATAGACCTGATATTTGGTGATTGTGTACTTCACGTGAAAACTTCAAAGGCTTAGGAACTTTTACTGCCTGAGATGAAAACAGCTGAAAATGGGCATATTTCTCTCCAGTAAGACAACCTTATTATCAAGGTGAGCTATTCAGGTGCCTGTAAGTGACTGAGAACTTGTAATGTAGGGACCTTTTGTGAATGAACTTCATAATTAGTAACTCTATTTGCTATGTGCAAGTCCTGGGGTGGAATGTTATCAGCTAATTTTATCAGCTGCGTACCTGATGAACTTCCAGGGCTGGAGGCAGAAATGAGACTTTTGAAGACGTTGAGAATCTTTCACACCTTTGCTTTAAAGTTAGAATGTCAGAGACGTGATTGCCTTAAAGCTATGCAGATGCACATTGTGTGTGATTTTTATTGCTTGTTTCTGTTCATGTTATAGTCAGAGGTTAGAAATAAGAGCGCAAGTTGCCGACGCTTTCTTGGCCAAGTTCCAGCTCACTTCAGAAGAAATGAGTCTTCTCCGAGGTGTGAGAGATGGACCCATCACTGAGGTATCTTGCTTCGGTTATAATCATTTAAAGGGTAGCAGTTGTGGATGCTATAGAGAAAAATAAAACACTTTATTTTACCATCAAAAAATATTTTTGAATTTGGAAATCAGGATGCATATTTTAAATTACTTTAATGTTTTAATTTTTTCAAAGCAATATTGTGTACTTTTTAAAAAGAAGCCACAGTACCAGGCTTATAAAGAAAACATACATCACCTCGTCCACCCCTGCCATCGCTAAGTCCTTTGTCACCCATTTCAACCATGTTAATTGCTTCTTTTGTAGATTGTGCATTCTAGGTCTATAGTTAGAAAGAATCAGCTTTGAATGTGGTGGGAATGGAAAGGCAGTAAGTCCCCCAAGCAGACACATTTAAAGATTGCTTTAGTTTTATCTTTTTTTTTCTTTTAAAAAATTGTTCAATTACAGTTGTCCCATCCCCCCCCATTGCTCTCCCCACTGTTAGTTACTTGTATTAAATTTAGTGCTTTTCTCCTCTTATCATGGGGGCAGGGGCTGTATAGGGTATTAAATCAGTTATAAAAATCAACTATATGTTCTTCCATTAAAAATGTATTTTAATGACCTGTGTTAACTATTTTCTGTTGATTTTCTATCATGGAATACAAGGACTCTGCCCCCCCAGCCCCCTCTCTGACACACATGGTCTCTTTCTGTCATGCCTCAGTGTCTAGCAACGTGGCACTTTCTGTTTGCAGGATGGCGACATTACAGTGGTTACCTGCCCTTCATTTTACACCTCTTTGTCTTTCCTGGAATTAGAAATTCCTTAGTTTTTCCTCTAATTAATTCTTAACCTAGACCATGCTTTCCAAACTGAAAGCAAAATTTTATAATTTTCCAAATTATAAAACCTCTCAAAATGCTGAAAACTGGGGAAACATTTCATTTATTTATTTTTTACTTGAAAGATGTTCCTTTTTTCCAGGAAGGAATCTTTTTCCTTCTGCCTGGGAGGAGCTACATGAAGAGCTCTTGAGGTGGGGGCGGGGCCTCCCCAGGGGCTGTGACAGCTGTTACCCCGCAGTCTGGTCGGGACTGTAACCTGGGCCTGCACCTGCACCTGCACCTGCACCTGCACCTGCATGGTGGGAGTGGGGGAGGGGAGAGGATGGGTAGGAACCTCACTTAACAGTATTTGCTGCCCTTGTCATTTGAGGCACTTCCCCCATTTCAGGTATTTGACATCTCACCTTTTCTTCACTTGGTAGAAATAAACAGTATTAGAGGAGATGTTTTTTATTTAAATTTTATTCATAAAAGAAAAATAGCACATTCACTGTTTTTAGGTTTGGAACACTACTTGGCTATCAGGAAGCTGTGGCTCCAGTTACGTTTTCCTAAAATAAAAATAGATTGGAGTCCATCAGCTGTCAGCTCTTACATATTTAATGAGCATCTTTTATGTGCCGAACTTTGCAGTCTGTTCTTGGATCTGAGGGCAACAGCAGATATATAACAGAGAACAAAACATCACCTTTATTGATGAGAAAGCCGCACTTAATTAAGTTATAAGATGTGTGATACATAGCATATTTTTCTTTGGGTCGTAATCTTTAGATTTGGGTTTCTCGCACACTAGACTGTGCACTTGCTAGGGACAGGGATTTTTTTCATTTAAATTTTGTGTCCCTGGCAGCCAGCACACAATTTGGCATGTAGTAAACATTGAACTAATAATGTGCATTTAAAATTTTTTATCAATATATTATACTTTATATAAAAAATTAGAGAAAGTTGAGAACAGTGTAGAAAGGATTAGAGTAGGTTAAAGTATGTTTTTCCTTTGTAGTGATATTTCATTTTAGAGTAATGTACTTTTACCTGAAAACATGGACATTTCAAAGTTGCACTCTTAATTTTAAAGGATTTTTTCAAGGCATTGGGAAGAGTAAAACAGATTCATAATGATGTCAAAGTTCTCCTGCGTACAAACCAGCAAACAGCAGGGTGAGTACCCATTTCAGTTCTCAGTTGCCTTGCCTCTTATATTTCTGAAATTTAAAAACATTCTGGGTTCTTTCTGAAAACATTTCATCTTTATGTATCTTTGGGTAAGGAGGTGGTTGTAGCCAGGTGTGCTTAGAGTAAAACAGCCATTGGGTACCGGAGTGACATGAATAAAACTTGACTTTTGTTTAATTATAAAAAATGGAAAAATCATTTTGTAAAATGATGAAAAGCTAACACGATGTAACCACATCCTCCTGTAATTAAACAAAATAACTAGGTTCTTAGATGTGGGCTGTTGGCTCCAAGTTTAAGTTCTAATACATTCGTATTTGTTTATCTCGTAGCTTAGAGATCATGGAGCAGATGGCCTTGCTTCAGGAGACAGCCTACGAGAGACTCTACCGCTGGGCTCAGAGTAAGTGGTGTCTTTCTGGTGGTCCGGGTTTGTGAATGTCCGTGTTAGAATTTCCTGTTTTACTGGGTCTTTATTTCATATAATATTTTGGTTGGAGTTATCAAAAGTATTTTTAGCCCTGGCTGGTGTGGCTCAGTGGATTGAGGGCTGGTTTTCAAACCCACAGGTCGCCGGACTGGGTTGCGGGCCAGGCCCCTGGTTGCGGGGCGTGCTCAAGGCAGCTGATCCGTGTGTCTCTCGCACACCTGTGTTGCTCTCCCTCGCTTTCTCCCTCCCTTCCCCTCTGTCTAAAAATAAATAAATAAAATCTTTACAAACGTTTTAAAAAGGAAAAACAAACTATGTTTGAACATGCTGTCTTTATGTTTGTATTATGAACACCTAATACCATTCAAGCCATATGTTAAGGATGGAAATGGAAAAAAGAAGTCAGTATTTCTAGATTGTTTTATCTAATCTAGATTATTTTAAAGTTGAGTAGACGTCTCTTGTTATTTACATACATCTGTTACAAATGGTGAGATAGTTTTTCATGGTTAGTGTAACGAGTTGCCACAAGCTGAGTGGCGCAGACGGCCCTGCCTTTCCCTCCTGTGTACGGTGGTCAAGAAATCCGTGGGGCTCCCACGGCACTGGCACGGGGGTGTGGGCTTGGCTCCCCCACTGCTGAGGCCCTGAGGAGGGACCTGTCTCCTCGCTCACTCGGAGTGTGGGGTCGAGCCACTCTGGGGTTGACCTGGCCTGCGGCTGCCCCGGAGGGCTCACCCGGGCTTCGGCCTGCAGTCCTCCATCTTTAAAGCCAGCGCCGGGGGATGGAGTCACCCTCTCCCTTGGATTCTCTCCTGACTCGTCTTCCCTCTGTGTCTCTGAGTCAGGCTTCCGCCAGCCTCTTCCACTTTTGAGTCCAGGGTGATCCCCTCGGACCCACTTAGCTAATCTGGGTAAGTTGCTGTATCGAAAGTTCTGTCGCCTTAGTTGCATCTGCAAACTCTCTCTGCCACGAAGTCGACCCACTCACAGGGTCCAGGGACTAGGATATTTGGCGGGCCATTACCTGGCACACCACGCATGGTTTGGTTGCTTTAGTTTTGTTTCAGAAAGTTCACAGAATTGCCTGTGAAAACCAAAGGAACGGGAGCACAGGTATTTTCGTAGGTGTGACCAGCTGACTGTTGGGGGGGTGGGGTTCAGTCCGGCCGCCAGCGGCCCTGCACCGCGCTGTGGAAACCTGGTTGTCTGGGTCAGAGGACTCAGTCTGCCTCCGGAACAAACCCCTCCGGGTTTCTTCTTCTCCCTCTCTGTGTGCACTGTCTGTTCCTCTGGGACTGTCGTCTCTTTCTGTGTATTGTGTACCAGTCCTGCCTCAGTCTTCAAAGCCGAGTGCGGGTTCTGTATTTCCTTGGACTCTCCGTGACTGCCTTGACTTACAGTGGCTTTTCCCATCTCCGAACGCTAAGCGTTGGACATACTTATTTGGCATGCAGTAATTTACTACTCTGTCATTACTCTTTGCACACATATATCTTTGCTGTCTAGTTAGAGTTCTTTCTCAAAGGCAAGGCCATGGCCTCAGTTTTCTTTGCACTCCCATAACCTCTGATCTAGTGGTTCCAAACTGTGGGCCCTTGACACCTAGGAGCTGTAAGGTGCCTCCGTTCTCATGCATGCGGATCTGTGAAGATGTGCACGTGTGCTGAAACTACAGCGTGAGTGTGAGGTCCTCGTACACCAGAAGTCGGGGATTCTTGAACAAGTGTGAAGTTCTTTGGATGTAGTGGACCCTTAATAAGTATAGCGACATAAAGAAACCTTGGTGTAGGGGCTTTTGAAGGTTTAAAATCCAAACTTTTAAACCTTACGGCTATATCTGAGCTGTCCATACGCACGTTTTCACCTTGCTGTGCGCAGATCACTCGCAAGGGAAGGAGCCGGTGGTGTGGTGTTCGCACTCCCCCCCGCCTCAGACATCCCCAGTGCCTGGCAGTATTCGGCGGATACCTTCTCACTGATTGGTGTTTTTGAACTTCAGTTTTTTAAAAACAATAATGAAGTAGAAGTTTGGGGTGTACCAGACAGCCTCTGTGGTCCTTCAAAGTGATGTAAATACATGGGCTAAAGTGTTTGGTTCGGTTGGCAGCAGAAACCAGTTCCTGGTAGACGTGTCCTCTGGGTTTTCCCAGGCAGTGCTTCAAAGCGGTGTTTGCTGTAGGATTTAGATGTGGGTGAGCAGAGACCCAGTAGAGACCCAACTGATTTCACAGGGCCGTCATTTTGTTGTCTCTCAGGTGAATGCAGAGCGCTGACGCAGGAGTCCTGTGACGTCTCTCCGGTGGTGACGCAGGCGATGGAAGCCCTGCAGGACAGGCCTGTCTTGTACAAGTTGGTGACTTTTCCTAATTAAAGAAGAAAAGCCCTGCTTTTGCCTTGATAATTTACGTGAACTTTTGGTATTATTAAATACAGTAGTCTGAGCGATCTTTATAATAACTTACAGTGATATTTTTATCTCGTATTATGTGTATGTATCAGTCGTAGCGTGAGTTTATTGGCCTGTTCTATGCCAAAGACGGCGGTATGGGGGGAGACCAGGGTGTCCCTGTATGTAGACCGCCCCTCACCCCTAGGCAGAGGTTGGAGGGCGTGCCCCCAATCTGCCGGCTCATCAGCTGCCTCGGAGTTGACGGGAGAAGTCCCGTAGCGGCACCGCCCTGGAAGACGGGGGCAGGGGGAGGACCGAGAGAGGAAAAACGTTTCAGTTGTACTGATAGGGTTCCAGAGAAGCGTGGGTGCAGGTCTTTGACCCGGTGAGTTAGGCTGGCCCAGAGCTGTGTGGCAATGCTTGGAACGGGGACCCACGCATGATTAGATTATTCGCTCCCCGAGTTCGGTGAGTGTGGCATCGCCCACAGATCCGTATTTGTTCACAAGGTTAATACTTTTTAAAGAAAACGCCTTTGTGTGTTTGGGGCATTTGAAAAGGTCAGCCGCATTCTACCACGTGAATAGATTTTCACTAAATTTTGATTTTTGATCAACACTTGGAAAGGAGCCACGCTATGCAGTGGCTTGGAAGGTGGGCTCTGAGTTAGCGTTTTGACAGGTCTCTGTGTCTTTGTAAGCTTCTGTCTCCTTGGCTGTAACATGAGGATAGAAACGGTGCCTGTATTACAGGGTCCTTGTGAAGATTAAATTAGATTTTCCACGTAAAGCGTTGAGCACAATGCTTTGCTCATCACTAAATATTAGCTATTACTTCTATTTTGAAAAGAGGTAAACTTCTTTGAAAGGTGTCAACCAAGGAGGAGCGTGTTTGGGGTGACAGCCAGGCACAGCTTGGGCGGCACCATAACCGAGAGGAGAGGAGGTTGATCTTTGATGGGCACCTGTCAGGGGGACCGGCGAGGGAAGACAGGTGGGGAAGGATGGGTTCAAGGCCAGTTGACTGCCATGGGGGGGGTGCCAAAGAAGAGAAAATCGGCCTTTCATTAAGTAATCGTGTGTTTTCAAAGTGGTAGATGCTTTGAATTTGGCAAGAACTGAGTGTGTCATGTTAACCACCAGATGGCACTGCGTGAACTGTATGTAAGTGAAGGGTTGCAGCTTCACTCCTCAGTGTTGTGCCTCAAACGTGAAGGTGTCGTGTGTAAGAAAAATGGCAGTCATTGGAGTCCTTCGGGGAGGTGGCCGTAGTCAGTTGTCGTTGGACAGTATGGGACTGGATTGCTGGTGTGTGTCTAACTTTTGATAGGTCGAGTACAGAGATTTCTTTACAAAGAAGTTGATTGCACGTGGAAATGAAAAAAATCGGTATTGTCTTCTTTCCTTTGCTTAACCTTCAGAGTATGAATTACTAAAGAATTACGCACTGTGTTGGTACAGTGTCACATTTCTTAGGCTCTCACACTGTTCTCTTACTTTTTAATTTATGTTGAGCAACATTTTTCATCTTTTAATTTGCCTTTTGACCAGAATTTTTCTTTTTTTTTTTACTATAGCCAGATAAAATAAAAATGGGGGTTTTGAATGAGAATTTTACTAGAGCCATTCTAGAATATTCACATAATTTCACTTCGCTTTTGTCAGTGTAGTTTTGTGAGTTGTTGACCTTTTTGGGAAAAGGGTCTGTTTTGGGTCAGAAAGTTTCCTTCTGTCTCCAGGCAGACGTTTCCCCTCTGCGGATGTCACTGAGTGTTTATCGTAGCGCACGTCGTTCTTGCTCAAATTGTATCTGTTATCGCAGTAAGATCAATGCTAATGTTTGTTGGTGTTTCATAGTGTTCTGTAGATGAGATTCCACTGTGTGTCACGTGACTTATAACTGTTGGTCATGGCGAGTAGTACTGCGTCTGTTCAGTGTTGTCTGTTGGCTCTGAGAGTGAGGGTTAGTTTTCTATGTTAAAATAGCTGGAAGTCCATGAATTTTGTTCTGTGTATAAGTAGTCATTTAATCAAAAGTCATTTCTTAGAATTGGTCAAGAAATGCAGTTTTCACACTAAACTGTTTAGAATTTAAGAGCACGAGGGAGACAATGGCAGTAACAAATCATTTTGGATATCATTTGTTTTACAAAATAGAAAGTGAACTCAAGGCAGCTGTACAGTGTAAGGAAACTTAGCTCGACACGTCTCCATCGTGGCCTGTCGCTACCTTGTCACCGCAGGCAACTGCAGAGTCCTTCCCATTTCACCAAAAACAGGCCTGAAGGGCCGTGATCTGGTCACTGCTGAACAGTCTTTTTTTAAAAAGGTTCAGATTCCTAAAAATTTATAGTTACCAACCACGTCGCTACACTTTCACTTTTATTTAAAAATACTCTCTCTTCCAGTTTGTGTTATAAAAAATGTGATTCGTTAAACTGTAACAAAGAAGGCATTGTAGCTTAAGAAATTAATCCTTTGGAAACCTTTGAGAAATTCTGGTAACTTTAGTTTACATGTACAGGAACAAAATAATTCTTAATATTTAGTCTATTAAATACTGCTTAGGGGTTTGTAAGTGACTGGGTCTAGAATCTGCTGCCACTGGGCTGTGAAAACAGATTTTTGTTTTCCTGCGTACTTTGAAAATGCAAGGAGCTTTCAGGTGGGTGGTGGGTTTAAGGAGTGGTGGCGACAGTGGGAGGCAAAGGGCGGTTTGGGTTGGAGAAATGGGCGCCTGTGGCGACTCCAAGTCTCCCTGTAATTCTAGCCCAGGTGGCTCGATCTCCCAGCTTAAAGCCCCCTTCTCTAAGAATCCCCTCCCCTCAGAGAGTCTCCCCCCATTTTTAACTACAATTGATGACGTGTAAATGTGTGTGGAAGAAAGGTCTGTGCTGTGTACCTGGGCGGCCTGTAAATTTAAGAAGCGCACCTGACGTCAGAGTCGGAGTGACCAGATCTCGGTGGTGAGCTCTGACGACGAGTGTGTGTGTGTGGGGGGGCGTTGCTGATGCAGAAGGAAAGGCTTGTGTCAGGGCTGCGGAGCTGCGCTGGGCCCGGGGACCCGCCCACGTGGCCTTGCGTGAACTGTGGGGCATCGCGCCCTGGCCCAGGGGCCCGGGAGACCCGAGCAGCCGGGAGTCCCCGCCGAGCCTTGGTTTCTGCTTCTGCCCGGTACCGCCGGGCTTCTGTTTGGGTGTGCGCTTCATTGCCGCTGCCGCTGTGGTTATCCCAGATCCCCGCATCCTTCCTACGGGGAGTGCAAATACGTGCCTGGAGACTGAGCTGTCATTGTGGTAAATTAGTATTTCCATTTTTTTGTTGTTTACAAACAGTGCTGCTTGAGAGAGTTGCAGACAGAGGCTTTAGATGTCTCGCGTATTGTAGACACTGTGTGAGCAGTTCGAGGCAGCCATCAGGGAGAAAGCAGCTGGTCCTCCTGTAACTCACTCGCTCCCTGCAGGTACACCTTGGACGAGTTCGGCACGGCCAGAAGGAGCACGGTGGTCCGCGGGTTCATCGACGCCCTGACGAGAGGGGGCCCGGGGGGCACGCCCAGGCCCATCGAGATGCACTCCCACGACCCTTTGAGGTATGGTCCTCAGGCGGTATCATTGGATTCTTGATGTTTTCGGAAGGGACTCTTTGCTGATGCGTGCTTTTTCCACCAGGTATGTGGGAGACATGTTGGCGTGGCTGCACCAGGCGACCGCGTCTGAAAAGGAACACCTGGAAGCTCTCTTAAAGCACGTGACCACGCAAGGTGGGCCCCCAAGTGTTGTCACTGACACCTAAACGCAGACGAGGGCACAGCCGTGTCTGTTTCTGTACTTGCCCTTGACTCGTCCTGGGGGCAGCTTCTCCCACCTGCAAGGCACAGTGAGCTCCCCACTTGGTCTCCATCTGCCAGTGTCCGGCCTCTGCTGATGAGCCGGCTCTCCATCCCTTTCACCGTCACTCACCCCTTCGCACTTTGGAGGTGGCCCCTTACGACCTTTGCATTGGGCCTGGGCTCCTCTGTGTCACACACAGGATGCTGCCTCGGCACACACTGTCCCAGGTCCTCCACCCGCTCACTGTAAGGGTGAAGGCGGTGTCACCTGCCCTTCAGCGGGGAGGGGACAGGCTGCTAGTTCTTTCATTCACACTGCCCACGCCCCTTGTCACGGTCACGTGGCAGTGTGAAAGTCGTTTTGAATAATTACCTAACTACAGTTTCAGCTTTCCTTTCAAGGAAGAAAAATGACTTTTTTTAGTTGTTTACACTTTCGTTCACAGAATTTCAGATCTTCTTTGTTGTGACTACCTTGAGTGCTGTAAAAGGGGACTAACGGATAGTGAAGGTGTTCTGGGTTTTTCATTTCTTTTGAAAGATTTTATTTATTAAATGTTACAGAGAGGGGAGGGAGGGAGAAAGAGAGAGAGAGAAACATCAATGTGTGGTTGCCTCTTGCATGCCCTTCAGCCAGGGTCCTGGCCTGCAACCCAGATATGTGCCCTGTGCCCTGATCAGGGATTGAACTGGGGACCTTTCGGGTCCCGGTACGATACCCATCCCACTGAGCCGCACCACTCAGGCAGGATGTCCTGTTTCTGACAGGGAGTGGCGAGAAGCATGGTGGCCGGTGTCATTCAGCCTCTGCATGGCGTGGCTCCCCTTCATTCTGGCTCAGCAGAGCTCTGCAGGGGCGGCCAGGTGTGGCTTGATGGCAATGCCTAACCTCCCCATTTTTAACTCCTCGATGTCAGGGTTAGACCAGCAGCATGCCTGTTAGATCGACTCAGAGTCTGTGCTTTTTAAAGGTGTTTTCTGTGTTCCTGATTACCCAGTGTAAGAGTGTATTTCTTAGAAGCTGTTCCAGTGAAGTTAATGGGAGAGGCAGCATGAAGTGGTGCGAAGAAAAGACACTGGGGTTAGATGAAATAGGTTACTCTGCGGGCATGGCTTCGCTCGTCTAGGACTGGCATGTTCCCTCTGTAAACATGAAGTGGGTCAGACCCTGGCCGGGTACCTCGGTCGGTTAGCGCGTTGCTCCTGATGCGCCTCGGTTGCAGGTTTGGTCCTAGGGCAGGACACGCACAGGAGCCAGCTGGTGTGTGCGTAACTGAGTGGTGCAACAAATCCGTGCTTCTCTCTCTGTCCCTTTCTCCTCCCCGCCCCCCAAGCATTAATTAATAACAGAAAGAAGGTGGCTGTGAGCAGTAAATGTCAAGTCTCCAGCACTGAGCTTGATAAATCGTATCTAGGAAATGTCAGCTTTCTCATTAGCTCTCAGGTGTGGCGTTCATCTTCCTACCTCTCGAGTGTGCTCTCCCTCACTGCCCGGGAGGAGATGTTGGTAGAATAAAAGCTAACACATCTTCATGTCTCTTCCTTCAGTTACTGTATTTTACAGCCTTCTTTCCCCGTGACTCACACATTTACTTTTCCACAAAGCAGTAATGTTCGCTTTGTTCATCAACAATCAAATGGATTGACACGGCTCTGAACTCGGATGTTAACATAAGTAGTAATGTTCTAAGAGATATGAACTGAATAAAGTTATTTTAAATGTTTATTAGTGCCAGTAATCATATGCATTATCNGGTAGAATAAAAGCTAACACATCTTCATGTCTCTTCCTTCAGTTACTGTATTTTACAGCCTTCTTTCCCCGTGACTCACACATTTACTTTTCCACAAAGCAGTAACGTTCGCTTTGTTCATCAACAATCAAATGGATTGACACGGCTCTGAACTCGGATGTTAACATAAGTAGTAATGTTCTAAGAGATATGAACTGAATAAAGTTATTTTAAATGTTTGTTATTAGTGCTAGTAATCATATGCATTATCTTTTGAATTGATAAACATTTTTTAAACTGAACAATTAAAAGAGCATTCAGTTACAGTTGTCCCCGTCTTCCCCCCGTTGCCCACCCCCGCCTTCAGTCCCCCATCGTATGCATTGTTTGCTGGTTTTGTAAGTGTCTGTGAAGCACAGTGCACTGTGGGAAGGATCTTTCACTGATGCAAGAACTCATTGTAGGTGTTGAAGAAAACATCCAGGAAGCTGTCGGGCACATCACTGAGGGCGTGTGCAGGCCGCTGAAGGTGAAATGCTTCGGCTTTTCTTGTGTTCTGTGGTATCGGGCTAAAGTACTGCCTTATTATGAGTTTAAACATGCTGATAACAACTTGAATTAAAGCTGTGATTTCGTCAAATTAATACATTAATGTAGGATAATAAGATACATTTAAAAATAATTATTGTCAATTTTCTCTTTAAGAAAACTTGAAGCATTTTCTCTTTGCATATATTACCTATTATGTTTCCCATAGTAATTTGTCAGTGAGTTGAGAAAAAGTATGTTAAATTGAAATAACTAATCTTTGAACCCATAACAGATTTACTGACATATTCCATTTACTTTATCGCTTCAAGTATAGTAAATTTTATTATAGCAATAAATAGTGATTAATCCAAGGATAGGGCATCTGTGTCGTCACCAATACTGTTTACAGTGCAGGGGAGGGACTGGAAGTCAGACTGGAATCCCCGCAGTGCAGGTTGGTTGTGCTCACTCGTTCCCGTTGCCCGCGTCCTCTGCACCTTGGTTTGCTCTCGTCGCACCTGTCTAGACAGACACCTGCCAGCGGGGGTTTGGGACCGACTGAGACAGCGGTGCCGGTGGAGCACACGTGGTCCCTGGCAGGGACTGGGCGACGGGGTTAATTAGTGATGTAATTCAAGTCCCTGTCAAAGCCTTGGCGTTAGAAATTATCCTGTGAACATTTTGGTTTTTAAATTCAGATGCTCTTTATGATTTGTCATATTGTGGTATTAGCTGGGTGAATTTATGCCAACAGATTCGTCAGTTTCACAAACATGTTAATGCAAAGGTCATTTAATTTCCACAATGTGAGAGAGAACTTTTGGTATGCTCCTACATTCATTTATAAAATCTTATCCTAGCAGATCCCACTTGTTGGCGTTATGACATATTCAGAAACCCACGTGCAGAGAAACTTCAGCTTTCGAGAGCGTTCACTGAACGTCTGTTGCTGCTCAGCCGGGGGTTGCAGAGAAGGACCCAGAGGACAGGGTTCCCGTCTGGTTAGGGAATAAGATGCAGTATAAGTGGCAGCCTCAGAGCAGGTGTGGTCCAGAAATAAGCACATGTCCTGTGCTTTAGATTCTGTCCACTAATTAGGGAATGTGAAGTAAGGGAAAGAGTGGTGAGGGATGGAGTTTAGTCAGGATAGATTCCTGGTGGTTAACCTTGAGACAGATCGAATTAATCTTGAACTAGATCTGAGAAAGCCCTGGTCAGTCTTATAATTAGACAAATATGTTGGTGCTAATTTAAGATTTATCTGCTCTTCTATTCTCTAATTAATATAAAAAGAGACAACTGCATAATAGTTTAAACACAAAGTTTCTTTCTTTCCTATTTGGTGAGAGAGCAGTACATTTTCACTGAGAATCTGATTTAGAGATGTAACAATTTCTTTGCAGTTTAGTGCTGAACTAAGTTCCATTATTTACAGGTGAAAAGCCTCAAAGTGCTCTCGTTATTGTTTTGATTATTCCTGGTAACAGCTGCCTGGAGCCTGGTTCTGTAGGTGATGGGCAATTTTCTGGAGAGTATATCTGTGTTAAAGTGTTTTTGTCATTTTACTGTCCCCTATGATTTCATATTCAGAAATCCTTTATTTTGAAGGAATTTTGTGATTTCTGCAGCAATAAAATGTTACCATTTTTAATGCTTCTCATAGCATATGATTAGTGAAAAAAAGTTATGCTTTTCAGAAATGTCTGATATTTTTCTCATATTTTAATAGGTTCGCATTGAACAAGTAATAGTTGCTGAACCTGGAGCAGTTTTATTATATAAAATTTCGAACCTCCTTAAATTTTACCATCACACAA
This sequence comes from Sturnira hondurensis, assembly GCF_014824575.4. Classification (NCBI taxonomy): domain Eukaryota; kingdom Metazoa; phylum Chordata; class Mammalia; order Chiroptera; family Phyllostomidae; genus Sturnira; species Sturnira hondurensis. The sequence goes on along the minus strand of NW_028082350.1, from coordinate 13,968,312 downwards.
TCAGGTGAGTGAGTGGTTGAACACGCTCGTTGAGCCCCGCGATGCCTGTGTCAGTGAGGACGGCGTGAGGTGTGTGTGTGTTCCCTGCTGGCCGACTGGGTGTGACTGGTGGAGCCCCCAGCAGTGAGTGAATGTCGGGCTTGCTATTTGCCCTTCTGCGTGCTGTTCCGTGAGGCCCGTCCTTCCCCTTGGCCTTTCTTCTGCAAACAGCCCAGACCCCTGCACCTGCACACGGGCGCGCACGCAGTGGACGTGACCGTGTAAGTCTCTAGCGGTCAGCTAAAGGGATCCGTGGCACCCAGAGCGGCGAGGCATTATACTCAGAACAGGGTGTAATGAGAGAAGCAGCCTGTGCTGGATGTAATACCATAAATTCCTTTTTAGCACCCAGTTTCCTGTTGCTGACAAAACGACCACAGCTTTGTCTTCTCTAAATAAAGCTGCATTAGCATCTCTAAATAAAACCTGCTTTATCTGATTAGGAGCCACTTATTTAAAATTTAAATTTTGCCTCCAAAATTTGCATTCATTTCGCTTTGCGTATGTCTGCTGGTGGTACATATTGGAGCTTTATTATAAACGTCACCCTAAGGAAAAAGGATTCAGGGACTGGACAGCGGTGTGGGGATTGCTGGCGGAGGGTGGGGTGAGGGCCTGCATGGTAATGGGGAAAGTACAATGAAGATTCAATCAGGAGGACTGTGTGGTGTGTGTAGTTGGGTTAAAACAGTGTCCTTCAAGCTTTGTTTTTGATAGTTTCCATATTGGTCGATTAAAAATGACTCACAAATTACTTTTATCCGGTGTGGCAGCATCAGGGGCAGAGTGCCAGGTGCTAAAATCCAAGAGGATTACTGTAGCCAGCAGCTCGGGGAGCGGTGTGGGGATCACCAGTGAGCAACGCACCAGCAGACTGGCAGCGATGCCCCTGCCTTCCAGTGGCTGGCGTTCGCCTCCCAGACGTCTCAGCCAGGAGGTTACTTCTACCAGAAGCACACCAAAAGGTGGCTGGTTCGATTCCCAGTCAGGGCACATAGTTATGTTGCAGGTTTGATGGCCTGGTCAGGGCGTGTACCGGAGGCAGCAGGTCGATGTTTCTCTTTCATATCAGTGTTTCTCTCTCTCTGTCTCTTCCACCCTCTCTCTCTAAAACTCAGTAAACATATCATTGGGTGAAGATTTGTTCAGAAAAGTGATTTTTACAAATACAAATGAACAAAAATGACTTAAAAAGAAGTGGAAAACTGATGGACACAGGCAGTGGCATAATTGTTTTCAATTTACAGGTGACCGCCTGTATAAAAACTTTCATTTAAATCTAGATCTTTCTATCTCAGAGAACTGAACTGTTTCAGCCTGTTTTGCAACCTGAAATATCCTTCGCTTTCAGTGGCATTGTTGGGAATAGCGCAAGTACATTGTTGACCACCATCGAAGAAATGCATTTGCTCAGCAAAAAAATATTCTTCAACAGCTTGAGTCTTCATGCAAGCAAATTGATGGACAAGGTATGTTTGAAAATGCATTTCTTCAACCACACGGATGCGTATCTTTAACATTTAATGTTTCACTTTTTTACACGAGTCAGGATTTTTCCCTGTGCTGTACACTGTTCTTCTGAGTTCTTCCTGTGAACACAAAGTTCATTTTGGGGTGGCCGACTGGGGCCAGGTGAACTGCCTGTGTTCCGGGAGCAGCATATGCTGGGTCCTGAGTGGAGATAGAAACCACCATTTTCCTGGAACCAAAAATGTGTAACTAAATCAGACTTACTATATTGAGGTCAGGGCTAAAATGACACAGATTAGAAAGCTGGAACTCTTAGTAAATGTTTTCTCTAAGCAGCTTACTTGTATTTTTACTCTCTGATGATCCAGCTTTGTCCTTATGAAAGTTACGTTGTTTTGAGTTAAGTACTGTAATTAATTATGAAAACAAACAAGATAACAACCTCGCCCCCAAGGAATAAAACCAAATAACAGCAGCAGGAGCCTGAAAGAATCCCACCAGAGCTAATATTTTAAGTTGAGCAGTGTCATGCGGCAGGACCAGAAGGGATGGGTTTATAATGATCAAACTCTCCTTATTTTTGTTATTTTTTATTCTTTTAAAAAACAACTGTGCTATAACACATCCCACATAATTTTTAAGGACTCACATTTTTAACGGGTTCATTCGAGCCCTATGCTGGTTTCTCCTTCTCTTTAGTCACGGTGCTGTGTGCGTAGCCGCGTGGTCTGGTGCTGGTTGGTAGGAGAGTGCGGGGCAGAGCGTTGCAGTCCCGTCCCGGGCACCCAGCCAGTTTCTGGGTCCTCACCCTGGAACACCTGAGGGGCACTTTCCCTTCTGTCCCCATACCTGACTCAGACCCGTTTGGAGAGGCAACACGAATGTGTGGAGCTGGAGTGTTTATCTTACATTTCCCCTGCTTTATGTGTTTCTGTTTGCACAGGAAGTGACCAACCGTCATTCAATTCTGGTTATGTATACCTGTTTAGAGGCAATTATTTACACGCGAACATTCAGTGGAAAAATATAAGCAGTGGATAACTAACTATACCTTATTTTAGGTCGAGCTCCCCCCGCCTGATCTCGGGCCAAGTTCTGCATTAAATCAGACACTCACGTTGTTGCGTGAAGTCCTGGCATCTCACGATTCTTCAGTCGTACCGTTAGATGCCCGTCAAGCTGATTTTGTGCAGGTATGTTATAAATTTATTTTTAACGATTGCTTACTACTCCTCTGTGGGAATTGCTGTTGAAATTCTGGTATTTTTTGACCCAAATATTTTGGCAAACGTTCTCACTGATTTTTTCTGCAAATATTAAATCAGTTCTCTCTAATTTAAAAAGTGTTTGTTCATTGAAGCTCGTTTGAAAAACCCTTCTGATAATTGTGCCCCTCACTCTTGCTCTCACGTGCTTCTGTGAGCGGCCTCTTCCAGTTACAGTCTGGCATTCGGTTCCAAGTGCCTGGAACCCAGGCCTGTGTCACTGGGGGGGAATTAAAGAGGATGTTTTATCTTATTTCTTCTTGGTAGGTTTTATCGTGTGTCTTGGATCCCCTCCTCCAGATGTGCACAGTGTCAGCCAGCAGTCTAGGCACCGCCGACATGGCCACGTTCATGGTCAATTCGCTGTACATGATGAAGACGACATTGGCCATGTTTGAATTCACCGACCGGCGTCTGGAAATGCTACAGTTTCAGGTGGATTTTGCTGTAAAATGACAGCTCACTGTGATGGAGTCCTTCATCTAGCTGCGGTCTCAGTTCCCGGCTTCACGCCCTGATTCCTGTAAAGCCTTTATTAGTCCGAGGAAGGCTACACACACTTGTCCACACGCGCGCGCGCGTGCGTGCACATGCACACACGCGAGTGCACGTACTCATTTTAGTTTTGTGTTGGAAGAGTCAGACTGTGTGGTGGGTGAGGCTGCGTTGTATTCACACCACAGTTTGTGATGGTGGCAGAAGCTTTCTGGTGAGTGGGAGCCGTTGCTCTGTGTGCAGAGTTCACCTTGCGGGCTGTGGCTAACATGTGTCTCGAGCTGGGAGGCCGGGGCAGGCGGGGTCGCAGAGGACAGATGCGTTTTTATCCGTGTGTAAACTGGCGTCCGGCAAAGCAGCGCGCTTCGTCATGCCACTCACCCCAGTCCTTGGGCCCAGGGATGTCAGGATTGTGTAAAATGGCTAAGGCAAAGCCTTTTATCACATTTACCAGATACTCGGGTTCTGGCTTTGAAACACTGGTTTTGGCAGATACAGTTTTCAAGAAACTTTGGTGTGTCATCACCACTAGGTAAATATGGTGGCGGTGGCCGTGGCAGGAAATGCATTTGTAAGGTTCTAGGGCTTTTCCGGGGGATCAGTGGATCCATCTAAATCTGTGGTATTTTCTGTTTGAAAAGAAATACAATGAAGTGTGCTTAGTTTTTCTTTCTTGTATAACTTTTTCATGTAGAGTTAATAGAAGTATTTTTACAAATTGTTATTTTTGACTGCATTTATGACTAATTCAACTGCAGATCCTTCCTTTTGTCTACATCTTTTCTCAAGCTGTCCCGGTAATTACCGGGCAGCTGTCATCTGCTTTGTCACCAGTCCCCTGCATTGCTTAATATTTGTAGATTCTTTTTTGCATTTCAGGAGCACAGGCCCCGCTGAGTCTGTGCCCATTAAATGTGCACCTGCGTCATGCCTGTCTCCCGGCTGTGGGCCCTCGGCCTTGACGAGCCCGCGGTCGGCGTGGGGGAGGACCGTGGGAGGACAAGGAAACCGGGAGACTGGGCTGGTTCGCCCTGAGGAGTAGCGGCTCCTCTTGCTGAGTTAAAGATCCTCGATTTTCAGAGCTTAGCTGCTAATCCTGTTGACTTTCTTCTGCTCTTAACTTAGCTTCATTTAGTGTTTCAAGTGACAAGTGCAGGCTGGCGTGTCTCTGTTGTGAGGGTTCCTCTGTCGTGTCCATCCGGAAGCGTGTAAGGGTTTCCTCGGGGTATTTTTTGGTGCGTCCCTGTTCCCATTGGTTCCATCTTGGGCTTTTCGGAGCCATTTCAGTCGAAGATCCAACCCTTTCTTCTGCTCAGTTAAGTTTTCTGTTCTCTTCAGTTAGTTATAACTGCTCCTTCTGTTACTTTTATACCCCGATGCTCCTGCCCTTCTTTGGCTTTAGCTCCTGAATCCATATTCCAATTTCTTTTTAAATCTCTCTACTTTAACCAATTTCTCTAGTGTTTATTCTGTATTACTTTTCTTTCATTTTTCTTTCAGATACTAATTTGGTTTTTATCCATAACTCTTTTGTTAAATGTTTACATTTGCACATCTGGTTTTTCTTGTATTTCCAGTAAGTCTAGTAAAGTAAGGATTTTAATTTTACTTCCTTGGGCATCACTTAAAAAAATGAAGTACTCTGTTTTTCAATAGTGTTGCCTGACGAAGAGACACCTGTTCTGATTGTTCAGACGGGCTTTCTCCTAGAGCCTGCTCGCCTCTTTCATAGCGGCCATGAGTTCGTGGCTCGGCTCGTGGGGCGACTTGGGCAGCAGGCACTCGGGTGGTGGCGGCGCAGCCGGTGCTGGGCTGTGCCATTGGTGGACAGACTGGCCACGCGGCGCGCAGACCTAGACCCGTGAAATCGAGGGAGCAGCAGACTCCTCCCCCCGGGGGCTACCTCACCCCAACGGGGGCAGTTCCCTTCTGCGGCTTCCGCCTCCATGCGTATCGAGTGGCTCCCGAGACGGCGCAGAGGCATTTGCAGATGGCGCGTTTGGTTGCCGGGGCGCTTCCAGCGACCTGGGAGGAGTGGGTTGGTGGTGGGGTGGGGGGTTAGGAATGTCAGGTCCTCATCTTCCAGAATTTTTCCTAAGTGCTGTGTTTGACACTGCCATTTATTAGTGTTTTTGCTCCTTTGTTTGTGTCTTGCTTACTCCCAGCTTGTACAAGAGCTGAGAGGCAGCCAGGAGTTTTTGACGGATGGCTGGTGTTGGAATCAATCCTCTTTGCTGTCATCTTTGAGAGCAAGACCTTCCCTCCCTTGTGAGGACTTCCTCGTTAGGGGAGAGACGTGCCTCTGGCACAGAGGGAGTCCCTGTGCCTTGCAGCCTGGTCTCAGCCACTTCAAGGAGCAACCCCACAAGGAAGAGCTGAGGCCGTAGGGAGGTCTACTTCTCCCTCGCCTCACGATTCTTAAAATAACCTCTTTCTGTGTGTTTTATTTTAGATTGAGGCACATTTGGACACCCTTATAAATGAGCAAGCTTCTTACGTGTTAACTAGAGCAGGCTTGAGTTACATCTATAACACCGTACAGCAGCATAAACCCGAGCAGGTAAGACACGGATGTGCCGAATTGAAGGCATGTGCCGGTGCAGAGTCTGGGTCTGGAGCTAGACTCCGGTTTGAACCCCGGCTTCGCCACTTGCTAGCTGATTGTCACTCGGAAAATGACGTTGCTGTGTTTCCTCTTCTGTAGGTGAGGGGCAGTGAACTGTGTGTCCTAGGCTGGTGCTGGGAGCGAGATAATGCACATATAGTTCTTGGGTGATTACCATCGTGCCCGAACCTTGAGTGCCCTTTTTATTATAGACAGCTCGGGTTCGAAGTAATGAAAACACACAGATTACTGTGATAAAATACACGAAGACCGTTCATTCGGGATACATTTTAGTGTCTCAGGTCACTGTCAGTTGATTGGACGCACACATCACTGTGCACGCAGAGTCGTCCCTGTTTGTGTAGCGCATCCTGGTCTGCGATCTGGGGAGGCAGAGACTTCTGTGGCCAGCAGCTCGTGACCTTGTTAAGTTGCAGACCCCCAGTGTGAATAGGGGAGGGGTGGGGGGACTCTCAAAAACCTAGGAAACATCTTTAAATCCAAAGAACTCTTTTACATGAAGTTCATGTGAAGAATATTTTACAGCCCGGGAGTCTTAAATGAAGCTCTCAGAAATCCCAAGTTCTAAATGTTCCCTTTTGACAAAGAAGGAAGCAAGTCTCTACCACCAGGAACCAGTTCTGTTGTCTTTCTACTACGATAGAAAATTGTCAGAGTTTAACCTCAAAGCCTCCATGGCTCGTTGTCGTTTCCTGAGTGCTTCTTTTCCTTTTTGTTTTTGTTTTTGCTTATGAGTGAATCTGAGATATCCTGGTTTTTCCATTGTTAATAACCGTACGTGCTTGTGACTCCCTCCAACAATGCCTTTGAGAGCTCTCGTGCTACTTACACAAGAGCGAGCAGATCCCAGCCTCGGCTCTCACTGCAGTGGGATAAGTGGCCCGAGTTCTCTGGAAATGAGCTAACCGTCCCAACGCGGGCAAGCCACGGACAGACTGCATTTCATAAATGAGGAGGAATGCATAGCGTGTTTTCCACATCCTGTCTTTTCTCTTGGCCTGTTTTTATTTTTTAGGGTGCTTTAGCTAACTTGCCCAACCTCGACTTGGTGGCCCTGAAGGCCGCAATGGTGAGTGTGCAATGAAGCATTTCTGTACAGGTTTCCTTGGGGAACGCTGTTCTTTTTAAAATTTGATTTTAATTTTATTCTTCTATTACAGTTTGTATTTGATGTTGTTTTGTATTATTTCCAGGTGGAAAGCATAGTGGTCAGATAATGGTATACTTTACAAAATGACCCACCTGATACTTCAGGTACCCACTAGCGGTCGTCCATAATTATGCACGACGCATAGTTAGTACCGTGGGTTCCCTGTTCGGTGTCTCACATCCTTGTCACTAACAAACATAGTGGATTTTAGAAAGTAAGGTAGACCAGAAATCTGGTGACTCGACTCTTGTTCATATCACTGCTCAGAAGCTCAGTGAGGGAGATGACGGTGAAGGGCTTAGACTCGGAGTTTTAAAAGTAGGTGCTACTTGCTGGATATTGGCTAATTCAGAAAGGGGGTGTAGTTAAAATGTTTAAGAAATAACTCGTTTTGATCCCAAAGAATGTGCTATTTGGGACTGTGGCTGAGACTTAATCCCCGAGAGACACTGCAGGGTATCTGAGAGGCCCCCCGCCCCGCCCCCGCGAGTGCATGCGCCCCCTTTACGTCTCTGTGCCGCCAGGTCCAGTTCGATCGCTACCTCTCCGCCCCCGACAGCCTGCTGATGCCGCAGCTGAGCTTCCTCCTGAGCACCACAGTGAAGTAAGTGCGTCTTGGTCCCAGTGAGTTGGCAAAGAGTCGCATGTTTTTAAATACCAAGCACATTTCTTTGAAAAAAAAATTTGTATGAGTAGGAGATTTGGTATTGAAGATCTGTAGTTCTCAACTTTTTTTTTCCTCAGCACCTCTGAGAGATTTGACCTTACCCTGTTTGTACTTATTTCTTGCATGTATGTCACTCCAAAATCTTTATTTAGTGAATGATATTTTAGATTAACATGAATATAATTGGAGCTCTGTAGCTATAATACCGAATGACATGGAGCGTGTCGTGGAATAGCGAGAGTGTACTCACTGTGCAGTGCACACACGCTGCCTCGTGGACTGTTGGGCCCCTCTGCAGGGTCTGTAGGTGTATGGTACAGTTGTTCAGTATCGTATTGTTATCAGGAACCTGTTCAGGACAAAGAACCATGGCTACACACATTAAAACATTAGGATATTACAGTTGGAAGAAACGGGGAGATCATATTGTCTGAAGTGTTTGATTTTAAGAGAAATATTGACAAATCAAAATTGTCCACAAGTAGGAAATTAGGCAACAGCTGTCCGGTTTTTTTTCTGTCCACTCAACCAGCTGTGCAGTAAGTGCTTTCTGTGTGACAGGCAGTAGGGATTAAGATTTAGAAGGCATTTGCACTGTCTTCATGGAGATTAAAATAGGATGGGTCAATTAGACATGTGGATGAATATTTATATTGAAAAGGACAGCAAGGAGAGAGCTGTCGGACTTGAATACTTCAGACACCTGGATGGGCGCGGCGGCACAGAGGTGGTGCACGTGTCTCCTGTCGTTTAGAGAGCAGCCCACAGCAGCGAAAAGAGCAAGGGGGCAGATTTTCACGCAACATGCACAGGAATTGAGTATCGGTTACCACCGCCTAAAGATGGGCTGGGCCATTTTTCTCTCAGACGCAGGGAAGTCCCCTATTAAGTGCGGTTCATGTGATTAGAGTGATGACTTTAATATTTTTTATTTTTATTTTGTTATTCTAAAATATCTCATACTGTCTGCAAAACCAGAATTGTGAAGACCTGAGAGCTTATGAAGGAAGCTCTGCTTTGCCAGGGCTCCACTTGTTGGTGTCTTCTTTAGATTACTTAATGTTTACATCAAATACGCTGAACTGTTTTAGACTTCACCATGTTTCAGTATGCAGTACGGGAATGTCAGTTGTGTGAATCATCACTGAGTAGAAAAGATGCCATTATTTTCATAATACAGAGTTTGAGGAGAGATTCTAAGGTGTTTCCAAGGCCGGCGTGTGGCCCTGATTTCACTGCAGTGAAGAGTATCGTGAATGTCGCGATAAGTTGAGTCCTAATCGTTTTTCTGGTGGAGGGTTTTCCCTTCATTTTATTACACTGTGACATCTGTGAAGCACAATTAAGCAAAGCACAATAAAACAAGGTCAGTTTGTGCAAGTGAAAAAAGCAGTTTATTATAAGCTATTCTGGGATTTGAAGTGTTAACAAGTTTGAGTGGTCAGCGTCTCTCTGTGATGTGTTACCGTCACCTTTGCAGAGCCAGTGTGTTGGTGCGGGTCCCAGTTTGCGGGTGTGTAATCCGCTACGTGCTGGGCGCTCCTGCAGCCCTGAGGACACAACAGTGAACGGACACAGCCCTGCACTCCTGAAGCCTGCATACGGACGGGGAAAATTTAACAAAGAAATAACATACAAAAATGTTCTTACCCCCTAACTGGGATAAGTAACTTCTGTAGAGGTCCAGGGAATTGTTAATATTATGGATGTGATAATTATTGTCACATCGATAATGTTTTCAATAAGAATTACCGGCAGTAGCTCCCGCTGTGCAGTGCATAGGTTCAACTGTGAAGCTTTCTTCCAGTTCTGAGGCCGTGTTTGAAGACTGTGTTTTCACGCTCTGCGTGCCTGCCCACAGGGAGCAGATCCTGAAGCAGTCCACGGAGCTGGTCTGCAGAGCCTACGGGGAGGTGTATGCTGCCGTGACGAGCCCAGCCAGCGGCTACAGGGACCCCGAGAGCCTTCTGCTCCGGTCGCCGCAGCAAGTGCAGACCCTCCTCTCCTGATCCCGTCGTGGGACAGTAGCCGAACGCCGCCCCCCTAAAGTGCCGGGGCGGTTTGCTCGGTTTCCAGTCTGTTCATCTTCATGTTGAGCTTTGGTGATTACAGTTCTCTTTGCATCGTAAGATTGTATGTCCCGGTAATTGCTTGCTTTGGTCGCAGTAATGTGCGAGCAAGTGGCACACGCGGACCCGTGTTAGTGCCGCTCTGTGTCCACTGCGTGGGGAGATGCGCTGCTCTCCGCCGGCCGCCTCCCCAGCCCTGTGGCTTCCCTCTCTTCTGGAGTAGAACCATGCGAGGGGGCAGTAGTGTGAGAGGTTTGGGGGTCTTCTTATAATATTGGTTTTACATGAACTGTACACGAAAAATTAAATTTAAGAATTAGAATGAGGACAGGACCCAATAAATGTCTCTTTACCTAAAAATCCATTTTTGATCTCATTAGTTATTAATGTGAGTAGTGTACTTGAACTGAGGGGCAGAAATATACACTGAGCAAAACGGCGGGGAGAGAGAGAGAGAAACAATGTAAACACTATGCCCTGGGCTGAATTCAACATGAAGTGGAGGTGTGCAGGCCTCCTCTGCGGCATGTGAGTCTCGTGTTGAGAGATAGGTGCTGGTTATACAGTGCAGACTCGGAACTCAGCCAGGCACAGCTTTCGTCGGAAGTTCAAACCAAAGACATAATGATCTGCTCTCACACGGGGGGAATGCCAGTGTGGCCGTTGCCGATCGACAGGACGGATGTCTGTCTCCGTGGAGGCCCCTTACCGGGAACGGTCAGAGTTGTCACTTTAGTACTTTTTGTGTGACCTTGCCTTGTTGGTAATATTTTGAGGAGAATTCTTATTAGCAAAATATCTTAATTTCTGGTTAATCAACACAAAGAAGTAATTCCCTAAATTATAAATGAGAAAACTGAGGCATAAGGAGAACTTGACTAAGTTATTTTGAAAAGTAGTAAAATGAAATTAAAATTTGTACAGCAAATATGTAACAAATTAGCATTTACAGAACATAGTGTATTCATCTATCTGAACTGTATAATTGTTTATATTAATATGATTCTTTGGGAGCAAGAAGAGTAAATGTCCCCTCTTGTTATAAACCTGTGTTTTCAGTCTTTTTCCTTCAATTACTTTGTGTGACATATAAAAGAAAATAAAGTAGGATATATTCAAGAGCTTAAATTTTAGATAATTGATTTTTACTCTGAAAAAAGATGAGTACCTTATTAATAGTGAATTCCTTGGTTTTCTAAGGAAAAAAGTGGATTTGACCTTTTACCTAGTTTTCCAAATAAAATATTTAAACTACTTCTGGAGCAGTGATTATTGCAGTCTTGTTTTACATCTTTTTAAAATGTAAAACATTTTAGAAAATGTACTGATGGAAGTACATTTTCTAAACGTACACCCGATTTATCGTCAGGAACCGTAGAGGCCGGAAGACATTGGGTGATACAGAGTTGAAAGAACAAAACCGTTAACTTAGGATTCTGTACCCTGCAAAACTGCCTGTGAAAGTACAGGCAGAATGAAGACATTCCCAGATAAGATACTTCACCTTGCCTGTATGAATGTTAAAGGAAATCCTTGAGGCTGAAATGAAAGGACATGGAAAGTGAATCTATAAAACAAGTTGTAGCAAAGAAATAGGAGGTTTGGGCAATACTATAGACTAGCTGGAATTAATAGATGTCCATATAACACCAGCAGAGTCCACATTTCTCTCGAGTGCATGTGCTGTGTTCTCCAAGATCACATTAGGACAAAATCCACATCTCCAAGATTAAAATTAGACCAGGTCTGTTCTCCAATTACCATGATGTGAAATGAGAGATCAGTAAGAAGGGAAATAAATATATGGAAATTCAATAAGACACCCTTAAAATAGCCAGGGGGGAAAGGAAATAAATTATAACAGACATAGAGAAAATATAGAACAGAAAAATAACATTTCAGTGGCTAGGTGTTCAAACTATTCCGTAACACACATGTTGGAACACAGATGTTTGAACACGTGGAAAAATGCTGTTTGTGCCAAGCATCATGTACAAACAGACAAGTGTCTAAAGACACGTGTAAGAAGATGCTTCTGGAGGGCGGTCCCTGCTCGGTCACGTGAGAGCTGCTATTGCAGTTGTTGGGGGTTAACCATGGAGTGTTGCATGGTGAAGTGTTACCATGTGGAAAGGTGTTTGTAAAAAAATACAGGAAAAGGAAATTTGGTTCTTTGAAATGATAAAACAAAACTTGACTAGCCTTTAGCTAGACGGACCAAGAAAAAAAGAGAGTAGACTCGTATTACTAAAATCTGGTACGAAAGAGAGGACATTACAACTGAATGTACAGAAGTAGGATAATAGAATGATGAATAATTGTGTGTCAACTGTAAATAATAGAGACGGAATACCTATAAAACCTCAAACTAAACTGTCTCCAGGAGAAATAGAGATTCTAAATAGACCTATAGCAAAGAAACTGAGTCAGTAATCAACATTTTCAACCACAAAAAACTTGGGGTTCACATGGCCTCACTGGTGAATTCTACAAAATGTTTAAGTAATATCAATCTTTATCAAATTTTCCAAAAAACTACCCCCAGAGCTAAACAAACAAACAAAGAAAACTAGAGGGAGCACTCTCTAACTTACACTATAAGGGCATTATTTGTTATTTGTATAACAAAGCCAGCAAAGGCATCACAAGGAAACTACCGACCGATATCCCTTATGAATGCAAAGTCCTTAAAACCCTAGCAAATAGGAATGTATGCTACAACCGATGGATTTATCTCAGGAACAGTTTAGGTCTGGTTAACATACGCAAGTTAATCAATGCATTAACAGAAGAAAGGAAAAAATGATTATCCCAGTAGATGAAGAAAAAGTATTTTATAAAATCTAGCACCCTTTCATGATTAAAAAAATAAACAGCGAACTAGGAACAGAAGGGAGCGTCCTCAGATGGTTACAGGATATTTCTGGAAACCCGCAGCTCACATCACGCTCAATGGTAAAAAACGCAGAGCTTCCTCCCTGAGCTCACAAGCAAGCTATGGATGTCCGGTCCAGCCTCTTCTGGGCCACATTGTTTTATGAATTCTAGTCAGGGTAATTAGGTAAGAAAAAGAAACAAAAGGCACTCGGGGAAAGGAAGAAGTAAAACTATGTTTATTGCTGATGGCAGGGTCAAATATATATAAAATCCTAGAGAGCAAAAAAATCCATTATAACTCCCAAGTGTGGCAACATTGCAGTGTGGAAGATCAGTGAGCAGATCTCTTGTACTTCTATGCACTAGCAAGGAACAATCTGGAAGGTAATGAATGAGCTCCGTTTACAGTAAGTAGCACCACAAGGAGCAACACGCTTAGGAACAGGTGTAACTGAGGAAGCGAAACACCGTCCACTGAAACCCGAAAACACTGTCGAAAGAAATGAATAGTGACCTAGATAAATGGAGAGACACTTCAGTATCATGGATTGGAAGACTTGATACTGCTAAAATGGCAGCACTCTCCAAACTGGAAATAGATTCCAAGCAATCTCTATCAAAATTCAGAATTCCATCTGTCCTATTTTTTCCAGAAATGGATAAGCTGACCCTAAAGTAAATAGGGACATAGAGGGGAACATGAGTAGCCAAAACAATCTCGAATCTTCTCAGTTTCGACACTTACAGCAATGCCACACTGGTCACAACCATGTGATGCTGGTGTGAGACAGACGTGTAGTTCAATGGAGCAGAGTTCAAGTTCACAAAGAAGGCCGTGCATCGGTTGCCAGTTGACCTTTCCCATGGCGGCGAAGACCACCACGGTGGGGGGAGAGTCATCGTTTCAGTCCGAGGTGCCGGAAGAACTGGAAACTCACACGCAAAAGATCAGGCTGGACCCGTACCTCATACCACATACAGAAACTAGCTCAGCTCAAAGATCGAAATACAGAGTTTAATAAAAACTGTAGAACAAGGAGGACATGTAGATGTAAATCTTCTTAGCCTTGTATTAGACTATCAGTTTTTATCTTTTATACAGTATGGGTTTAGAAGTAAATGTAGAAGTAAAAAGCAGCCACAGTAATGTTACCATAATAATGTTAAAACTTGGCAGTAGTCTGTTTCTATATTTAGTTAAATATGCTGCATAAAATATTATAGATGGGCCAACATATGGTTATTTGGGGGGTACCATTGTATTTAAGTGCAACCAGCTTGAAAATACACATTTACTTCTCCTCAAAGAGAATGTGCTTTTGGAGATGGATAATATAATTTGCATTTATGGATAATATATGTATTTTTACAGATCCAAATATAAAGTTACTATATATTAGCTAAGAAGTGAATATAATAATCATATTCACAGCAGCATGCTAGTCTATCGAATTCAACTAATATCAACGCCAGTGAATATTAAAAGGGAAAATGTCTGTAGCACTGGTAATTTAATCAGTAAAAATAACTGGTACTAAGCTTATAAAAATGAGCTGAATTGGGAAAAATTTTTGACAGGGCCAAAGGTTTTCACATGAAATACTTGTTTTGAGGGGATAGATCGTTTTTTAATACCTTGTCACTGTGGACTTTCAGCAGCGAAAGTCCAAGCCAATCTAGGACTTTCCAAGTGGATAGCTTTGCTACCAGGAAATTAATTGACTTAAATTCCATTTCCATCAGTGTCAAGATCTGAAATTCCACGGGAGCGAGCATTAGATTTTTGCCCACAAAAAGCAAAATGGTAAGAAACAGGAGCAGTTTTTCTTGTGCGAGCCACCACCCCACGCTGGGTGACCTGTGTTGAGAGGCCACCAGCGTCTCTGGAGCCGCCATCCTTGGGATCCCAGTCTGCAGGACTCGGACAGGAATGTGTGACGGTGATGAGGACCCAGCTGAAGTAGAAAAATGCATTTGCCGTAGAAGCCAAGCATTAAAAATGGGAACCAAAGATTTGATTGATACTGCACAGACTTGCAGTGCGTATTTCATAGCAGACCAGGAATCTTCTTGCTTAAAAAAATTTTTTTAGTTCTTTTTTCTAAAGATGTCAGCAAAGCAAACATTCAAAGGCAAGAAAGCTGTTGTTAAAAATAAAAATGAAAACAGCCTGTCTAAGTACCCTGCCTTTGTTCTGAATCTTACAGAGAAGAAAATTACTCATCTGACACATAGGAACAGGTTACTAATGTAATGAATCATGTAGTCACAAACCATAATGGAATGTGCAGAAACCAAAAAATGTGCGAATACCCTCTTAGGATTTACCGGAAGCCTCTCTGTCTGCAAGTGGTAAATCAGTAGCCGTGGCGTGGCTCTGCGTGGCAGCAGGTCCCTGGGGCTGGTGCGGAACTGTGATGCCCTCAGTGTGGGCTGCCTGGGGGCGTGGGGCCGTCTCTGTCCTGAATCCATGTCTGTACATGGGCAGACTTTTCTGGATCTTTTTTTGCATTTTTTCATTGGTTTATTTATTCCTGCACCAGCAGCGAATGTCTTAATTATTATTCAAGCTCTGTAGTTAAGTCTTGCTATCTGGAGGATGTTCTACTTTATTTTTTTTGTTGAGAGTCCCACAGGGACTGGGAATGTGGTTGGGATGATTTTGAATCGATATATCAGTTTCTGTAGAATTAATATCTCTATGATATTCAGCAATCCAAATCATCAACATGTTAAATTTTCCCCATTAAAGTAGTGTCCATCACATTTTTCAGTAATTTTCTCCATAGAAATCTAAGAAAGCTTTGGTATGTGTATTCCTAAGAAACTTAAAGTTTTATTCATAGTGTAAATGGTATGTATTTTTGATTATATTCTAAAATTATTCACTGCTTCATGTAGAAATGGAATAGACTTTTGTATATTGGTTAGAATCACTCCAAGCACCGTTCTGACTCACGTGTTACGTCTGATGGTTTTGCTTTGGGTTGAGACTGGATGCCAGCTTTCCCTCTCTCTTTGCGTCTGTATGCCTTTTATTTTCTTTCTCAACAAACTGGCCAGAACCTCTAGTGCAACATTAACTAGTAAAGGTGACAATGGGCATTTTCCTTACATCAGACTTTTTGTCTGATTTTTTGAATTGTCGACACTATGACAGATGTTCCCAACATCTCATCATTAAGAATTATGTATGCTGTGGCTTCTCAGCATATTACCAGGATGAAAATTTTCCCAGTCTTGTATGCTCTTAGTTATTAATTATAAATATGTGTTAAGTTTTATTAAATGACTTTCAGAATCTATTGAGATGGTCATGTGGTTTCTCTCTTTTATTTATTAATGTAATAAGTGACATTTGTAGTTTTTCTGATAAACCGCTCTTGTATTACTCAGATAATCTCAAATTGATCATATTGTTTTCTCTTTTTGCATAAATCACTGGATTTAGTTTTGTTTTTGTATATTGACTAGTGACTTTGCCCAATTTACTTACTAATTGTGAACTTTGCATGTAGG
Organism: Sturnira hondurensis; assembly: GCF_014824575.4. Taxonomy (NCBI): domain Eukaryota; kingdom Metazoa; phylum Chordata; class Mammalia; order Chiroptera; family Phyllostomidae; genus Sturnira; species Sturnira hondurensis. The sequence goes on along the minus strand of NW_028082350.1, from coordinate 13,952,135 downwards.
TTTTTTTTGGTAATCTTTATGAATTCGGTCACAATAGTCATTGATGATGGTTTTGTCCTTCCTTTCACTCTTTCCTGGCTTTGTGACGCTGTGATGTCCCACCAGCACACGGTTACTGCATGGGGGAGAGGTGGCCGTGGTGGTCGGCTTTGTCTTTTTCCAAAATGTGGGAAGGAGGGAAAGCCCACTGGGTGGACGTGTTGTGGATAAGCCTTACCAAAGTCAGGAGGTTCCCTTCTGTGTCTGGTTTGTTGTGATTACTTTAAACCATGAATGAATATTAGATTTTATTTAAAAAATGTTTATATATGTATTTAGAGAACCATGTAGTCCCACTCCCCTTTACTTGCTTACTAGGGAGAATTTTGAATGTCAAAACAACCTTGCATTCTTAAAATAACCTCAATGGTCATAATTTATAGTTTGTATATATCTCTTGATTTAGTTTACTAATATTTTATTTAGAATTTTTTCATCTGTGGTCATGAGAGAGACTGCCCTATTATTTTTCTTTCTTTTAATGCCCCTCTCCAGTCTTGGGAACGAGGTTATACTGGCCTCCTGGGTCCTATTATCTTCTTTCCTGTTATCTGAGTTTCTGTAAGATTGTTATTACTTCTTCCTTAAACATTTGGAAAAATTCCAAGCGAAGCCAACTTACCTGGAGATGACTGTGGGGAAGATTTAAACTAGATACAGGACTATTCACATACTCCACTTCTTTATGTGTCAGTTTGGTGAATTTTATTTTTTGAGGTATATGTCCATTTTACCTAAATTTATTGTCATAATGTCTTCCTTTTACCGTCTGTGGATTTGGTATTAGTATATTGTGTTTTCTTTATATCTTTTTTCTTGATTAGTCTTGCTAAGAATTATGGACTTTGTTAGTCTTGTCAAAGGGCCTGTTTTTGAAACAATCTAGTGTATTATATTTATTTTATGTTTATTTTGTATTTCATTGATTTTTACTCTATTTCCTTCTTTCTACTTTTCTTCATGTTGTATTAGCTCTTTTTCTACCTTCTGGAAATGAAAGCTTATACCATCAATTTTTAGAATTATTCTTTTGTAATTCATTCATTTAGTATGTTTGTATTTAGCTATCTAAACACAGACTTAGCTACAAGTTTTATGTCATACTTTCATTGCATTTCATTTTAAAGTGTTTTCTAGTTTCCACTGTGGTTTCTTCTTGGATTATTTAGAAATCTATGTCCAAACATAGGAAGATTTCCTATTTATTTCAGGATAGCCAGCAAATATACAGGGTCCAGCAGAGGTAATGCCTGCTCGAGTGGGGTTGGTAGGGTAACAGTATGGGTGTGATAATTTATAGTTTTAATGTGAACATGTCACCTCAAATGTCGTATGTCGTGCTCGAGTGTGATATTGTTACGTCACAGAATGACATGCTAATGATTTTGTAGTAAAGATTTTGTAATAAAAAAGCAGCGTTACTTGTGCCGGACCCTGTGCATGTGGCACCCCAGTCCTTGTACGTCTGTCCGTACTGACTTTGTGTCCAGTACGATCGTTTTAGTAAATGGTGTCCCCTTTGTACTTGAAAACGATGTGTTCTGTACTCCCTGGGTGCGGTGTCCTACATACGTTAAGAGGATAACTTCTGTCAATCTTGTTCAAATCGTCAGTATAGCCCTTCTGAATTGTGACCTGCATGCTCTGTCTGCTCCTGAGAGGTGTGCTAAAATTTCTAACTATGGGTGTGGATTTCTTAATATTTATTTTTAGTTTTTGCTTTATATGTTTTGAGGCTATTTCTAGATATTTAAATTTTCTTTTTTAAAAGATTTTATTTATGTATTTTTAGAGAGGGGGGATGAGAGGGAGAAAGAGAGGGAGAGAAACCTCAGTGTGTGGTTGCCTCTCACATGGCCCCCAGTGGGGATCTGGCCGGCAACCCAGCCATGTGCCCTGACTGGGAATAGAACTGGTGACCCTTTGGTTCCCAGCCTTCACTCAGTCCACTGAACTACACCAGCCAGGGCTAGATATTTAAATGTTATTAAGTGTAACTTTTATTTTCCTTGAAGCACTAGTTACTTCAAAGTGTGTTATTTTCTATTAAGGTTTGTTTTTTAAACAGAATACTCACTGATAATGCCCCTTTGATATCACTCTCTCGGGGGTCCTACTCCAGAGTTCTAAAAATAAACCGGATACTCACCGATTAAGCCACCCCGAGATATATGAGCTATTGGCCGCTCCGGTTGCTTTGGTCCCGTGATAAATTAAGCTAAATCCTCACAGCGTATTGAGATACCATTCATATTGTTAATTTCCGTTGAGGCAGAATGGTAGGAGCTAGGAAAATTTCTTGGCAAATGGAATGGGAAAGTGGAGACAGATAGCTGAACACAATGACAGAGAAATTTACAGCCAGATACAGATGGTCCCCGGGCCGGGAAGCCCCAGGTGCCTAGCAACAGGCAAAACTGGCGCAGGACCTTCCGCCCGGATGGCCGTTCCGCCCCTGGCATAGCTCACTGGTCACGTGGTTTACAGCCTCCTGGCCTCCCCTCCCTGGAGATAATAACTTCTCGGCCTCAGTTGTATTTCAGCTCCAGGCCCAGAAAAGTCAGGGTCAGTGGCACTGACTAATGACCCACTGCCCTGGCACAGGCCAGTCAGTGGAGACCACCACCCTGAAAGGACGCACCTAGAGAACTGATGGGCGTCCAATTGAGACCCTCTCCTGAGACCTCCCCTAGACTCCCAGACTTGAAAATTCTGGAACAGAGATTCCCAGCTGGAGCTCTCCCTCCGGGGAGAGCTCCCCACACCTTCCCCTCCCTTCTCCTCATCCCCACGGGCACGTGTCTCTTAAATTCTAAGGGACCAGGAGACTTCCAACCAGGGGGGCATGGGCAGTGGCACCTTGTCCCTGTCCCCGAGGCCCCCTTTTCTCTGACTCCAGTGAGCTGAAGCATGCCTGACTAGGCTCACTTCTTCCTTCCATCGTTCCCAGGGAGCCAAAACAGCCCCACCTGGGCTCTCCTTGGCGCTTCTACCCCCGGTCCTTCCCTGTCTCGCTGCCCCCAGCTTTGGTAGATGCAGCCTCCCAGGCACCTGGACTCGAGCTGTGAAATCTTCCCTGCACCAAGTCAACAACCCATGCACCACCAGCAGCCCGAGGCTGGTCCGCTCTCCCAGGACTCTGTTACTTCTGTCCTTCTCTCAAACCCCGCGTGGGGTGACTCAGGCTCTGTGGGCGCTGACTGGTTTTCTTTAATACTTGAATGACTTTCAGCTCTAGGAGACCTTGGTATTAGGCCCTGGCAATAATCCGATTTCATGAACTGAAACGACATCTCCAAGCGCATTATGGTGCACGACCGCACTAACAGTATTAGCAAGTGTCCCACATGGATGCCCACCCTCCAGCTTTCCCAGAAAGTAAAAGGGGAGTCCTTTCTATCACTGAATGTTGCAACACTCCTTCAAGATAGTGAACAAAATAAGGAGGTGATTTTTGTGTTGGGTGGGTATTCTGCCGTTCACCAAACTACCCATTATCTGAAGTATAAATGTAATGCAACATTCAGTTTGGTTCACACCCAGTAGCTTCTGCGAAGTTTTCAGAGTTTGGATGGTCACAGTGTTGGCATAAAATCGTCACAGCCTGCATGCTGTGCACAGATACTCACTGGATGCGATGAAGGAATTACTCTTTAACCGAGCAATTAGGCTCGGTGCCAGAACCATTAAGGTGCAAATGCCAAGTGCCCATAGTGGGGGATCTGTTACAGGACTTTGCCACCAGCCCCTGGCTCGCTCACCAGAGAGTGGCACTCCAGGCTTCCTGACATTTGTGCCAGCCTGGCTGAGTCTCAGTAGCTGCCACCTGGCCACTGCTAGCTTCTAGATCCTCTTCCCAGGGCTGCCTCTGCCCCTACCCTACTTTCCCATCTGCCCACCATCTGCCTGCCCCTCCAGCACTGACTGCCCAGCAGGGGGCACCACTCAAGGCAGCCCAGCTGCCTCACTGCATTCACCTTCACTGTGCCTCCCCACTTCCTCCTGAAGTATCCGGGCCCTCAAGGAAACTGGGCACGGGGGAGGTGGGCATCCTCCCCTGACCTGCACTCCCAAAACCTAGGGGAGCGAGAGTAGCCTTTATAACCAGAATTTCCTCAAGAGGAGCTGAAATCTGGTTCTGTTGTGTTCCCATCTCCTACCTGGTCTCATAACCTGCCCTTCCCCCAAACATGACAAAACACCAGAGCAGTGGAATATCTTAACAACTTGACTTTTATCCAGAACTGAGGTTCTTTATTTGTTAGAACTAGGCATTTGGTCCAAGATTTTCCAGTTCTGTGGGAACTCGAGGCAGCACCCCCTCCCCAGGCCTCCGCAGAAGAAGCAGATGAGGGTCTTGGCAAGATTCACGAGTCCGGGACTTGGACAGGTTGAGGCTTCTAGTTGCCAGGCTGAATTGCTTGTAATTAAAAAGGCCTATACTCCTCCTCTTGTGCTCTTCCGAACTTATCTGAGGAATCAAGAGAGTCTTAAATCATGCACAAAAACAAATCTGTCCCTGTCAGTGCAAAATCTGCATTTGAAGTCTCGGGTTTACCAGCAGGGGGAGCTGGACACAGCTCATGTGCTTCCTTCAGGTGAGGGCCAGCTGCGGACCCCACTCTGTCCGCGATGCTTCCTCTCTCCATCTCCTCGCCTAAGTCGTGCCTATAGTACACACCTGGGCCTGCAGGCACCTGACACAGGTGTCGAGTCCTGTTCCTGACACTGTCACCAGATTGTTGACGTTTATCTGCTTGCTAATCCTGAAAAGTGAACACATCACGAGTCTTGGCATTTTAAGTGTGCAAGGGCTCTGAGACGAAACTTGACTTCGCTTCTTCCAGACTAGGTTGTTCTAATAGCCAGATCGAGTGCATGACGGACACTGGAGAACAGAGGGAGGCACGACTGCTCGTAGCTCTTGGACTAATACAAAATTGTTTTCAGGAGAAGCCTTTTTTTTCTTTCTTTCTTCATTTAGGAGCTCTTAGTTTGGACATGGGGGTTTGGGGTTTGGGAGGAGGCAGGTTTAGGGAGCATCGTATTGACCACACCTGTGCGGGGTGAGCAGAATGATTTCACTGCATGTTAGGGGCGGGGACGGGACGGGCTCGGAGCCCGCCCGCTGGTGCACACACTCCCAGGGCCTCGGAGGAAGACGGCGTCGGGGCAGGCTCGCTTCCAGGTGGGAAGGTGCGCGGTTGCTGGGACTGTCCCCTCTGTAGTCATTCTCTGATGTTTAGGTTTCCTGGTCGCACAGGCAGACAGCTCCCATTCCCACTCTGAACTCTGCCTTGGAGGCCACCAGGCACGAAAAGCGCCACTGAGCAGCGCACTGGGGGGCCACGCCAGGGCACACTTGGGAGACAGGGCAGGGGGCAGGAAAGATCTGGTGACCATCCATCAGCCCCAACTTGGAGCCCTCATTGCGCGAGAGCAGCCACCCAGGTGGGTTTGACAAATCATCCGCCCAGAAGACTCCTGTCATTACCAGGGTGGCACAGGGGGGTGCGCTCAGGTCACTGCCACTCACACTCACTTGGGCAGGTTTGTTCTCTGGCAGTTTAACACGTGTGTCTCTCTCCTGCCCTCGCATGGAACAAGGCTCAGGAACCCATTCTCCCAAGGCAATTATATTTAACTTTGTCATGTGCAATTATCCACTCACATCAGTGGCCTCAGCCGGGGCGCCTGGTGTGGGTGTCTGGGTGGCACTCGGGCCAGCCCCTGGGGCGGCTGGGCCACTGACTGTCCTTCTGGTTCTGCCTCTCGGGCAGGTGGCTCAGTGCTGCGGCAGGCCAAGGAGAATGGCGGTGGCCAGCCTGAGCCGTAGGGCTGCTGCTGGATGTGTGGGGAGCCTGGTCTTCACTCCCTAGGTTGGAGGGTCCAGAGAGACTACCTTGGATAATCAGAGTCCTGCAACTTGGTCTGATATATATATATATATATATATATATATATATATATATATAGAGAGAGAGAGAGAGAGAGAGAGAGAGAGACAGAGAGACAGAGAGAGAGGTGGGACAGGTGGAGGTGGGATGTGTGCCCATCCTACCTTTGCAGGTTAGTTTGTTGGTAACTTTAGAAAATGAGTTTTTGAGTATGAGATATCTACCTTGTTCGAGGTAGTATACCTAATTTGTGTGGCGGCCGCCCAGTCCTTTGGGACATGTCTGTGGGTAGTGATCCCAGCCCTGCATATCCTCAGAGGGAGCTGTTTCTAGAATTTTGTCCTTACCTTTCACTTGCTTTCCTAAAAGATTGATCACATATGCGTGTGTCCCTATTCATTGTCGTGGTTTGTTCCGCTTGCTCGGAGACTTACTGAGCTGTCTTGTCAGTCCCTAGGCGGTCTCCTGTAACTCCCTGTCCTAGGCTCGGTGCGATGGAAATGGAAATTGGACATCTATGGGTGTTTCTGTTTATTCCACGATGTCCAACTGTTGCTGAACCTAAAAAATGAATCACACAAAAAGGCACATGAGGTGTGGGTAGATTGGGGTAAACTGGACTTCTGAAAGATGGTTTTTCAGAAAAGTTCTCATCAACTGAGCGTTGGAAAAATGCAACTATATTAAAAAAGCTGAAGAAAATGACTACAAGAAAATAATAATATCAGCTCTTTTATTCTAGTGTCTGCCTTTGTTTCTAGAATTATTAGATAGAAAAAAGGGGGGAGAAGAAGCAGGAGGAAGAGGAGGCGGTGAGGGAGGAAGACAAATAAAGGACAACTCGTATGTCATGCACGGGTGCTATTTTAAGAAAATGTATTCTGACCAATTTTATTCAAAAAATAAATAAACACCCAGTAGCAATCTGCCCCAAGAATTCTTTTTCCCAATATAGACCTAATCAAAATAATCAGGTTGTGTTAGAAAAAGTTTGCAGTGAAAACGCCTGTCTCCAATTTTCTCAGTGCTCTCGTTAAATATTAGCCATCCTGGGGTTGCGCTGTCCACGTGCTTGGTCAGGCCAGCCAAGTAACTATGAATACTGTGCACGTCTCCCTCAGAAAAATGAAGACAAATGAGAAAAGATAGAACTAATGTTCTGCAGCCTTTTATGAATATTTTATGAATCAGGGAAATTAAAGATGAAAAAAACCCCAGTAACTCAGCCAGTGCCCTGGTTTTCTAATGCTGTACACTATTCCGGGGTAGGCTGGTCTGTTTTTTTTTTTTAGTGTTTTTTCAATTTATTCAATGCTCTTAAGGAAAAAGGAAAGTAATTTGCACTGCTTGATGTTTAAATAAGTTTTACGTTAGGGACAGAATATTATTTAACTGGAAGGTAGAGAATGAAAGCCAAGCCACATAATAAAATATCATGGGTTTTGATCACTTAGAAAATTACAGGAAATAAATGTTACCTAAAAAGAAACTTGAAAATCCCCAACTGTTGAAAGTGCACAGATTTGCTGGCTTCCAGGGTCCATGTTGCAATGATAAGTTATTGCAACCAGATAAGATTAAAAACTGGCAAAAAGCTGAATTTAGTGGCTGTCTGTTAAATTGCCAAATAATGATCTACATGTAATTACTTGCTTATTAACTGAATTTCCATTAAGGTGCGGGAGTAATAGATACACATATATATAAATAGAAGAGCTTATCACCTTGGAGTATGTCAGGGCAACGAAAATACACAAAACCTAATTTTTACCATATAGTGAAGTCCTCAGAAATAAATTCTACCATAATAAGAACCTCTAAACCACAAAAACATATTATCAAAGTCAGACACCATGGCCTGACTTCGCACATTGCTTTCTGGGCTTATTAGTCCGGACTCACACGTGCCATCCCATCGCATGCAATTGTGAACTGTGCCCACGATTTCACCCCGTGTCACTCTCGGGCAATTTATACACAACATCTGTGCTCCGGTTTCTTCCTCAGCAGCATGGACGTATGAGTACCTGCTTTATAGACCTGCTGTAACAATAAAATGAATTAAAGACCTTAAAACAGTGCGGGATGTATACGTGTTCCCAATTGTTATGCCAATTGCTAAATCCATCCCAGGCCTCTCTGGCCTGGGAGGGAGCTAATCCGGAGGCGGGAATGACCAACCCTGGCATTCATAGGTCTATCCTAAAAGCAACAGAGTTCTCTCCACACCGTCCTGCGGGTGTTGATGAGTCTACATACTGTTCTGGCAGAGGCTGGGGACCCAGGACCTGCAGCGTGTTTCCTTCTTTGCTGTCAAGGCTCCTTATCCTTTTCTCACCAGAGGATGTGGTTGGCAGAGGTACTGGCCAGACCCTTTGACTTCTCAGGTTCAATGGCATGGAGATGAGGAAGGTCAAAGGCATCAAGCAGTCCTGCTGAAATCAGAGGTATGTGTCCCAGCCGAGCCCCCGGGAGCTCTCCAGGAACGCTTGAATAGATTCTTTCAGCTTCTTAAGGTGGCTTCGCTGAGCCAGGGCCTCTCCAAGGCTCTGTCCTGAAGTCACCTCTTGAGAGCTGTGTCTCTGACTTCACAGAAAGTGATCCAGGGCCAGAGTCATTCCCAAATCAGCCACCCCTGTCTCATCCCTGAGAACTGAGCTACCAGGAACAGATATTGCAAGAATGTTCTGAGACTCCAGCCACCAAACCGTCCTTGGAGATGTTATCTCAGACTTCAGGCAGTTAATAAATATTTATTAGGTATCATCTACAATTAGCATGTTATGACAGTTCCTGAACTGGGAGAAACTTTCTGAGGAACGAACAGAATGGTAACCCATGTAGGACCTTAGCTCAATTGCTTTCTGCTGCAGACAAAATCCACAGTGATATTTCAAGAACCCGTGTCGGGGAGTTCACTAAGGGGAGAGTGTTGAATTTTGTACTTACAAGCGCATTGAGTTTAAACTGGAAACCCATATCACTGCCCACTCCTCACAGCTGCAGCCTTCACACTGGCGAAAAGAGGAAGACCGAAAAGAGAGAAGAAATCTGAGAAGGTGTTCAAATAGCCCAACTCCTAAAACCTAACCAAATGAAGTAAAAAGTTCAGAACTTTGTTTTTAAATGTATAAAGCAACGTAACGGCTGGTTCCTGAGAAGGCAAGACCACCGGGAAGCGTAGGTGCTGCCCCTGGACGTGCGTGCCCTTCCCGAACAGAAACGTCCCTTCTCTTTCTTTGTAGGCGGTATCGGGGAGATATAATTTATAGATTTTGTTTTTGTTTAGATTTTAATACGACAAATGAAAATTACTATTTCTGGGCAAGAAAGGTTCACATTCATCTGGAAGAAATGAAAAAAAGAGAGAACCCATAGCTTCCTAAGGTGTCACACGTTCAGCTAACTTGGCAAAAGACTCAGCGCAGGATCCATACGTGTGAATTTCGTAGGCACGCCCCTCCTCGGGGAGGTCTGAAGACGTTTGGGTGCAGAATATGACGATCGAGTGATCGCACACGATTTTTGTGCAGAATCTACCTTTTTGAAGTGGATTGCAAACCATCTAGTGTCCCCGTGGGTTCGCTCCCAGGAAAGAATGCCACCCCGGAGGGCCGGACAGAGCGCCAGCCAGAGGAGTCTTTTCCTTGCACGGAAGTCTGCGGGGGGGGGGGGGGGGGGGGGGGGGGGGGGGGGGGGGGTCGGGGGGGGGGTGGGTGACGGATGGCTCTCCCGCGGCTGCAAACCCCACCCCCTTCTTTTCTTCTTGGCAAATGGGCTCCCAGTAGCCGAGGGCACTAGGAGGGCTGCTGCTGAGTGAAATGTTCATCACCGTGGGCGACACTGAGAGCTATGGAGGGGTACCAGCCACTCCGAATTCGTTTTCCTCCAAGGGCCCTGGCTGGCCTCTACGTCTCTTTCACAAGCCCTCCTCCCGGCTCTTCAAAGGTCCCCTATTCACTGTGAGGCTCTCATCCAAGAAAAATAGACGGCAGGGAAGGCCCTGGCGGTGGGGACAGGGACGCAGAGGGTGCTGCTGCAGAGAAGCGACGGAGAGGTGGACACCTGGGGGCCTGGAGGACTCCTGGCAAACGTGAAATACGGTCCAAACGTTCACCCCGATGCACCGGAACATGCAAATTCGTTTGAGCTGTGAGAAGAGAGGTTTTTAAAAAATTNCTATGGAGGGGTACCAGCCACTCCGAATTCGTTTTCCTCCAAGGGCCCTGGCTGGCCTCTACGTCTCTTTCACAAGCCCTCCTCCCGGCTCTTCAAAGGTCCCCTATTCACTGTGAGGCTCTCATCCAAGAAAAATAGACGGCAGGGAAGGCCCTGGCGGTGGGGACAGGGACGCAGAGGGTGCTGCTGCAGAGAAGCGACGGAGAGGTGGACACCTGGGGGCCCGGAGGACTCCTGGCAAACGTGAAATACGGTCCAAACGTTCACCCCGATGCACCGGAACGTGCAAATTCGTTTGAGCTGCGAGAAGAGAGGTTTTTAAAAAATTCACTTTTCCCCCTAAAAGCATGAAATGAACTTGTGCCACAGGAAAAAAAACCCCAAAAAACGTGATCACTAATGAGGAGGCTTTTTTTTTTTTTACATCGTGAGAAACTAAACAGCTGGAAGAGAACTATTTCATATTTTGGATGCAGCCTGCAACCGCTGAATAACCTTCTTATTCTGACTCACAGCTCCCCACAATGAAGGCTTTCACCACAGGGAGAGCCAGAGCAGAGAATCTGGGGCCATTTTCTCCTTTTATTCGTTTTCTAAGCCCCATCCTTCCCCTACCCCTCACCGCCCCCACCACCCGGGTTCCTCTGTGTGGGTCTGAATGGCTGGAGTGTGCCCACAATGTACTAGATACATTGTTACCTCCCTTTCCGCCAAAGCACCAGGCAGGCTCCCCAGCCTCTTCAGTGCCCCCTGCGGAGTCTGGTTTAACTCTTTGAGCGACAAGCGTCCAAATACATTTTTACACTGATTTTAGCAAATATGAGAAATGTTCTAACAAACTAGTTGAACGTGTCCTTTAAAAACTGGATGGACAATAGAACCTGTGCTGTTTTCCTAAGTTTCATAATTTCCTTTCTACTCTTCCTCTCTTCTGGTCTCCTTTTCCCGTGGGTTCCTCACATTAAGATGGAAATTTGTTCTTCCCAGGCTGAATCATTGAGAGATGGGGTTATTAATTGGTTTTAAATCTGAGTCTGAAAATAGCCTTGTGGTTATAAAACAAGGAACCGCATGTATTTAGTAAAGAAAAAAAAAACCATTACACAGCAAAGCATAAGAATAATCAAAGGTTTTGTGTTTTTAGAAACAAAAAACCTTCAGAAGCCTATCAATGTGTAAGTCCTCAGATTTCTGCTTCCAAGCATGATGGGGTGATGGGGACTGGGTGTGCTCTCCTGTCTGGAACAACCAAAACTCAGAACAGACACTATGAGCCCTGGCCGGGAAGCTCAGTTGGTTGGAGCATCCTCTGGTACATCACAAGGTCAAGGGTTCGGTTCCGGTCATGGTGTACCTAGGCTGCAGGTTTGATCCCTGGTTGGGACGTATACCGGAGGCTACCAATTAATGTTTCTCTCTCATATCGATCTTTCTCTTTCTCTCTCGCTCTCCCTCCCTTCCCCTCTCTTTAAATACAATAAATTATATTAAAAATTTTTTTAAACTGTATGAAACCATAGTTTTGAGACACCGGACGATAGGCAGCTTAGGACAACCTAAATGGGATGCAGCTTTAGTTTACTTAGGAGCTGTAGTCTGGGCCCTGTGTAATCTGTCGTGTGCTGTGGGTGCAGAACACGGCACATGCTGATTGTGTAACCGCGGGTACTCCCCACGCTTGTCGGGATCAGGTCAGACAAGAGCCCTCCCGAAATACCGAATTTTGTGAGAAGTACGCCAGAATCAGGTTCGGTCGAGGCTGAACCTCAATCTCTGCTTTATTTTTACCTGCATTTAGCATTACGAGAGAATCTTAGCTTAACGGAGGTGAGTGCTGTACCTGCCCTTGAACTTGAGCATGAGGTGATCACGCTTGGAGCCACGGTAAGACACCGGAGCCACGGGAAGCAGGGAGCTGCTGCCTTCCCCCATCAGAGCAGGGTCGGCAGCAACTGGATGCAATGCTTAGGGGGGCAGAGACTGCAGCGCTCAGCTTCCTTTCCCTCTTGGGGTACACGGATGGAGAGCTTAAAGACTAAGGCTGGACTCCTGGCTTTCTAAACGGGCGCAGCTCCTGCAGGACTCTCCAGAGTGCAGCAGATGTCCTGTCTCTTGGTCTCTGTGACAGTTTATCGAGCCGTAAATTGAAGACTGTGACATTTCCTCTGTGTGTGAGAAGTCACAGAAATAAGCATGGTGGTCCATCGTGATGACATCTCTTTTCATCGACCCCCGTTTTGATCCAATTATTTCTTTATTGTAGATGCATTTTTGATGCTTACACCAGAGGCCTTCCATATGTTCAAGTCACAGGAAAGAATTTGGTCTTTGTTCCTGCAGGTGGAGACAAAGCTGTAGCATTCAAACCCGTGTCCGCCGTTCCTCCCCTGTGAGAAGCAAATATTCTCAGTGACCAAAGTGTGCTTCTCTGAGCTAGTGGCATGGTGCTTTTCAAGAAACGTACGGATGTTCAGCAACATAAAAACCTGGCTTTTCCCGATGGCTGCATGGGGTCATCTTTGTTGTGGTTTGTTTTAGATTGTAGTTTTCCCTTTTTCCGTCCTAACGTCCTCAGTAAACACAATGAGGCTTTAAAAAATGTCTTACGCTCCTCTGTGTGTCCTGTGAAAATCTTGGAGTCTGGAACTGTGTTTTTTTCTGTGTTAAAATGGTTTTACAGTTGGCAGTGCCGCGTACGTGCTGGGGACATTAGACGGACAATATTTTCCAGAGGTCTCTTAGACTACGGACAGATTCAAACAAACCCTGCCTGGCCAGACACCTGATATTATGAAACACGGTCCCTGGTTGGACTCGGAATAGGTGTCGGTTCAATCCCAGGATGCCTGAGCACGGCTCATCTGCTCACCGGGTCTCCCTCCGGCTATGCAGAGCCACACAGAACAGTGATACAGTTTCACAGGGAAGGTCGACTTCTGAATTTGCTGAGAGCAGCTTTTCTTTGCCATCTGATTGAAGATCTTGGAAATAAAGGCAACCCCTGAGCAAGTGAGATTGTTTTTCTTACTAGCCCCAAGGACGTGGAAGCTGCGCTGGAGGTGGCCCCAAGCAGCATGGAGCTTGGGGAGGGACCCTGGTGGTCAGGGAGGCAAGGTGGCCGCAGCAAGCCTTCGCTTTGGGCTGGAGCCATTTGGCCCACTCTGGGAGGGACATGCGACCTCGACAGACTCTGGTCATGAGCAGGCTGCGCCTGGAAAAGTTGCCATCACCTTCCTGGTCAGCTGGAAGCTCATGTTTTCGGAACTTTTAGGAGCCACCTGAGAGCATCCGTCTGCTAGGTTGGGGTACAGCCCACCTGACCTCGCCTGCAAAGAGCCGTGCACACGCGGGACCTTACGGGAAGCTTCGAAGGGCAAGGATGCTGCTCAGAACAGCCCCGAGGGAGGAGTGTTAGGATTCGGAAGGAGCAGAGGCCTGGATTGGTCCGGAGACTCCAACAGAGACTGGGGGAGACCACAGCCACCAGGGAGGGGACGGTGGCCACTGGGCACCACAGCCAGCCAATCAGTGTTTACTGAACTGTATTTTGCTCTGTAGGCAGTAAGCATTGGGCACAGAAGTCAAGAAGCCTGCTTTTGGGGAGAGCACAAGATAGAGCACAAAAGCAGGCTCCTCAATGAGTTGGAGTTAATCAATCTACATTAACCGTGGCTGCTGTGTCTCAGTGGGTTGAGCACCGATCTGTGAACAAAAAGGTCGCCTGTTCGACTCCCGGTCAGGGCATGTGGCTGGGGGCGTGGGTTGCTCCTTTTTTCTCCCTCATCTTTTAAAAAAATTTAAATGACCATAATTTTAAGTTTACTGTGACAGAATGAATCATTCATATAGCAGGTTGGCCGTGCACCTACAAGATTTCCAGCTCCTTTTCTTTTAAAGGTTCAAAGTTGGGAAACCTGTCGGGATGAAGATGGTGTCCTTAACCAAAGCCCAGGGACAGGAGGGAACAGTGAGTTGCTCCAAGTAAGCTCCTCAAGAGGGCAGCAGGAGAGGAGCCTGAGGGCTATCTTCTACCCCAAAGTAGCTGGTGAAGGAGGGATGGTGCTTTGGGAACCCCCAGAGTGTGACAGCTGGGGTCTGACAGCCCCAGGAAGTGCAGGAGGAAGTGAGCCAGAAAGGCTCACACGTGACCCCAGGCTCCTGTGGTTGTGGGCACCCCTCTGTGGGCTCGGCGCTGGGAAGAAGGAGCTGCCCTGGGATGGGCAGGACTCGGGCAAAGGCCAGTCTCAGCTGTGGTCATGACCAGCTGCGTTGTGCCTCAGTCTCGGGGCCATGGCTGGGCCTTTCTCCACTGGTACATGTTACCCGCCCAGGTTTAAAATGCTCGTATCTCTACAGTGATTTTTTTTTTGGTTACTATTCAGGAGTTTTCTCATATAGGCAATATGTATTTTGAATTGTTGGAAGTGTCTACTGACACTCTCCACTGTCCAGGTATATCTGTGAATCCTTTAGTCTCAAATTACTCAACACTTTGAACATTGAGTGTACTCGGAAGAGCTTGCAGCTGGAATAGTATATCTCACGCAACATTTTGCTTGTCTAGCTATTGACATATCCATAATTCTTACTAAACCCTTTGGCTTAGAGATTCGGGCAAAAAAAAAAAACCACACATTCTCCAACGAAAGCAGGAGAGAACAGGGGCTTTTGTGCTGGAGGATGAAGGACTTTTCCGTTTTGCTCAGCTTTGAGGAATGAAGGAAATACTTTATCAAAGCTGGGCTGACCTTTGTGCCCCTGGACGGAAACACGACGTGTTGGACAGAGCGGGGGGACGATCCCAGGCAGGCAGGGCAGGGCAGAGCTGCGTACGCCCTGGCTCAGGAAATCCTGCTCTGCAAGGGCAGGAAAAGGGGAAGCGGGCTGAAACCCCGGGGCTGGCAGGGCTCCTGACGCTTGCAGGAGGGGGAGCAGGCTGAGCAAAGGAAGCCAGGGAACGCCTGTGAGCTGAGAGGAGGAAATCAGCTACCTCCAGGCTCAGAATGGGGGTGGTTTTCCTTCCAAGATCAGAGGAAGCCGGTCCGGACCCCTGCAGTGGGGCGAGCAGGCGGAGGGGGGACTGGGAAGGCGGTGACCTGCAGGGTGAGCCCTAGATCTGCGGGCGGCAACTGGCCTGCAGTAGCAAGGAAGGAGGATGGGGGCTCAGAAAAGGGCCTGGGGACCCTGACGGGGACAGTGGGGGTCCACAGCGCCAGCTGGAGGGTACTGCTGTCAGGACTGGACAGTTTAAAAATCACAGCTCTAGTGAAAAACTGGCCCAGTAGGCTGATACTGGAGCAGGTTTTGCAGAAAGCAAATTGTGCTTACTTATACTTGCACATTTTATTCATTTTTTCTTTTAAATATTTTATTGTTTATGCTGTTACAGCTGTCCCACTTTTTCCCCCTTCGTCCCCCTCCACCCAGCCCATCCCTACTTCCATAATCAGTCTCCTCACCGTTGTCCATGTCCATGGGTCCTTCATACATGTTCTTTGACTAATCCCTTCATTCATCATTCCCCACCTCCCCTCTCGTTCGTACAGCTGTCAGTCTGCTCCGTGATTCTATGCCTCTGGTTCTATTTTTCTCATTAGCTTATTTTGTTCATTAGTTTTCCCTTATAGGCGAGATCATACGGTATTTTTCTTTTACCTACTGGCTTATTTCAGCTAGCATAGTCATCTCCAGTTCCCACCATGCTGTAGCAAAAGGTAGGAGTTCCTTCTTTCTTTCTGCTATGTAGTATTCCATTGTGTAGATGTGCCAACAGTTTTTTTTTTTAATCCACTCATCTACTGATGGGCACTTAGGCTGTTTCCAAACCTTGGCTCCTGTAAATAATGCTGCTATGACCATGGGGCTGCATATGTTCTTTGGAGCTGGTGTTTCAGGATCCTTCGGGTATATTCCCAGCCATGGAACTGCTTTTTAGAGCCCCATGTGACAGGTACAGAATTTCAGACGAACACAAAACTGAGAATGCCATTTTGAAGCTCTCCCAGGATGGGCCGCGCTCTGACACCATCCTGCTCAGGCCTGCTCAGGCGAGGTCTCCTGGTTCCAGAGGTGACCCCGACTTCCCCCACAGCCGCACTGTCCATTCACTCCTGGGCTCAAGGGAAACTGTTGCTTATGACGTGGCCAGCGGGGCCTTGGACCCCCTCCCAGGTTGCAGCAGGCACGTGGATGGGAAGCAGGCAGATTGCGCTGCCTCCCTCCCGTTTGTGATTCCATGACTGTATGTTCTTAACATGCTATTCCATCTGAAACACTACAGGCAACAGAGGCACTGAACGCTGTTAATCACGTGCTGAGCCCTGAAAGATGGCTTACTGGAAAGTGTTTTGAGGAATTTACAGGTTGGAAATGGAGGGCACCACAGGTCTGCTGGGCCTCTGCCCGTTTTTCTCAAAGACGGAAACGTCCCGGTCAGTGGTTGTGTGATTGGATCGCCGAGCTCCGAATGGCAGTGGGTAGACGGGGTCAAGGGTCAGGGGAGTGGAGTGAACAAAAGGGTGTGGGCGGTAGTGCCCCAAAGGCCCGTTTCGGGCAAGATGCTCGAGTTGGCTTTTGGCAACGTGCTCTTGAACTGCCTGCCAAGAAGATGGGCTTAATTGCATAGGAAAGTGTGGGAGGAAACTGATGTTAGTGGAACGTTTGGCTGGACTCTGCATCAAGTGGGGTGTGTGCGTGTCTGTATTTAATCCTCACAACAGCCGTGTGTGATGAGGGTTAGTGGCCCCATTGTGCAGGGGAGGAAACACACTCGGGTTAAGTAAACTCCCCTGGTGGTGAGGACTTGTGAGGGGGCAGGGCAAGTCTCTGACACTGACTTCTGTACTTTTATTCTGAAATAGTTCACTCTTCCATTTACTGTTAGCTCTCTCTGTATGTATGTGTGTGTGTGTGTATATATATATATATATATATAATCCTCTATTTAATATATATTTATATGTATGTAATTTACATTAAAACACAGAGTTGACCAACAGGAGACAGCAAGGCCTCCCTGTGGGATTTCAGGCACTTGGGACAGAGGTGTGGAGGGAAGATATGGAGGGAGATTGTCCTGAAGTGCCACACTTCGGGCCTTCCCTGCGTGGCAGCTGCCGGCATGGGGCACTAATCAGCTGGAAGCAGAGTGCCCTCTTTATCTTCACGAGCCCGTCACCCCACAGGGCTCAGATAAATCTCTGTGTTGGTCCCCACTGGGACTGCTCAGGAATGCAGAGAATTCAAAGCAGGAAATTGCACCCTCAGCAACATTGTCTCTGAATGTTGACACTTGCTCAGGTCAGGTCGCCCCCAAGGGCCACTGTCCTCATCGTGTGACTCGTGCAGGACCTTGTGCTTCTGGAACCGGTTCAGGCCTGGGAAGTGACGGGGTCTCAGAAAACACTGCCCGGCTTGTGGAAACAGGGCCAGATGGTTTTGTCATCGGCCCTTGTCTACACGGTAGCTCTTGGTTGAATGGAAATGGGAGGGATGGACCAAACGGAAACTCAGACGTGCTGTTTGGAAAACTGCAGAGGATCACACGCACGCACAGCACGTAGGAGCACTGTGAGGGGTGGACAAACAAGCATCCTCACAGTACAGGCACCAAAGGCTGGGTCTGGCCAACTGTACGCACTGCGTGTGTGAACCGTTACCGCTGTCACTAGTATGATTCACGTTCTTGTCTTAAGTGGGCGTTACTTTCTAAATGCCTTTTGTGATCACAGCTTGTCAAAAAAGAGAACGGCCGAGGGAAAATGAAACCCTAAAGATGCACCAGTGGAACCACTTTTCTCTTGCCACGCTTTCCCTTTCTGTGACGCGTCACCGTTGCCCCGTGCGTTCCCACCGAAGGTGCGGGCTGCAATGGGCAGAGAGTATTATGCAGAGGACGATGCGACTGTCCTCACTTGGTGCTGGTTTTAAATTTTATTATTTGTGAAGAGGTAATAACATGTGTCCCGCAGCAGATCCCAGAGGTCCAAGAGCACACAGAGTGACAGCTGAGTCTCCTTCTCACCCTGGACCTCAGCCATCCCAGTTCACTTCCCCAGGGGCCGCCCCTGTTCCTGTGCGTGTGTCAGAGGGAATCCGTGCATCTGCGCTCAGACTGCCCACGCGTAGGCTGAACAGACGCCATAGCACGGTATTTAGCGTGTTCCATTCATTTCTTTCTGTGCTCAGAGGTGTGTAATACTCCATTCCTGAGGGTATCCTAATGCCCGATATCTTAAATGACTGTATCATATCCCATAACAGGGATTCACTCCGGCTTACAGCCCAGTTCTCATTGAATGGATACTTTGATTTTGTTATTACAAATAATGCGCCTATGACACATTTATTCTTTAGAGTTTGGTCATTTAAATATTAATTTATTGATGATTGATTGGCATTATTTAATAGATCTGGGGCAGAGAGCCAACCTTATTTTTTTAACCAGATAGGATGTGTTGAATAATCTGCCCTTTCCCCCAGTGATTCAAAATACGCTTTCATCACACGCTCGGTTCTCCCGCGTGTTCAGCCAGCGAGCACTGTGTTTGAGCGTGAGGACTCCGCAGTTGGTCTGGGTGGGAGACTTAGCGCCGCCTCCTGACTAATGGGTCACGTGGGAACAGGTTTTTTATTCTTTTTGCCCCAACTTTCTCATCTCATAAGTGAGAATGAAGATAGCAACGATTCCACACTATTACTGATCACGTAATGAAAAGCAAACATTGTTCAAGGCTCACAGAATTGCCTGATTCAGTCCCTGCTTGATACCCTCAGGAGACTGGTTCCACGTCCCCGTGGATACCAAACCCACGATGCTCAAGTCTGTCATAGAACATGCTGCGGTATTTGCATGGAAACTGGGCACATCCTCCCATGTACTTTGAATTGTCTCTAGATTACTCACAGCCCCAGGTACAATGTAAATAGTTCTTACACTGTATTGTTTAGGGGACAATGACAAGAGAAGTCTGGACATGTTCAACACAGACATAACCACGCTAGATCAAACGACATAGTCCCTATCAGCAACCGCGTAACTTCAAAAATATATTTTTGATCCTTGGCTGAATCTGCTGGTCTGGATCCTGTCATATATGGAGGACTGGCTACATGAAATAAAGTCTAAATAACATTACTTATTGTGGTTTCTCTATTTATTAGTATTTCTGGCCTTTGTAATATTTTCCCATTGTTCTTTCTACTCTTCATGAGGCACGAATCTAGTATTCATGCTTCCGTGGGCTGTATACTTTTTTCCTGGTGTAAGGTCTTTCCATACATTTTAAATTTCTGTTTACCCCCTTTTCTCTCTTTCGTGGTGTCTTCAAAGGAGTTAAATTCTTTCTGGAGCAGCTATTTGTACAGAGGTACGTGGAAAAGAATCGATGCCATGCTTTAGGCTGGTGGGAATTTCTGTTCATATTCAGGACTGGGCGTGTAAGTGAGCCACTGAAACTTCATGTCTAGGCAGCTGAATTCAGTACTGTACCTCCTAGTTTGATGGGCGGACGGTTCTCTGCAAAGCGGCTTGTCTGCCACTGCTCGTTCAGTCTTACCCTCCATGCTTGCTGGAGCTATGGAGAGGGCCTGTACCTCTTTCTTCAGACAAGAGATCGGGGGTTCTGTCCCCGTAAGGGGCCGACCTCACGCAACTGTGCTGTGCTGATGCGCTGAGGTCTGCACCGGTGAACATTCCCACCTGCCTTGACTTTTACTGTGTTTGCCAGCTCTGCGCGTGATTACATACGTCTCCTGGTTGGTCCGAGATGGAGCTCGCCTTTCTACTTCTCCTTGTTGTTCCACGCTGCTGGTTTCCTGTGACTCCAGTTGTATTTTAAATGACTGATTTTGAAAGGGCCTAGAGCATGATTAACATTAACAGTTTAAAAGTCTTTTCTTCCTCTCTCAGCTATCTCTGCAAAATCCAGAAAGAGAGACATTTTTGTTGTTGTAAAGTGGTTAAATGAGGAGAGCAGAAAGCCATCTGGGATGCTTGAAATGTTAGATAAAACATCCCAGAGTCAATTTTCATGTAGGAGTGGTGGGAAAAAGGAAATAAGGAGCTGATAGTCAGCGCGTGCACACAGGTATATTTTCAATATTTACAGGTGACGTTGGATCCGATTGGATTAGTATTTGTTCTGGTTGTCAGTCTGTACTGTACCGTTTTTGTTACGCTATAACATTTTTAACCATATTGTGATTCCTCGTCTACCCAACACAATGTAGAGATATGTCGATTGTTTGAATATGTTAATCAGTGAGAATAGACAGTGTGAAAGAGTCCTTGATTTTTCCACACTGCCCCAAGTAACCAGGTAATTGCCACATATCCACAGTATTACCTGATGCTGATTTCTATCTATTCTTCTTGTTTCTTGAACTTGACAGGCAAAGTAACTCTGTGGTGGTGTTGCCTCTTCACCAGATAGTTTATTTACCAATAGAACCCTCTGATTCATACTTCCTATAGCACCAAGGCCATGTTTGCATACAGGCAGTAGATGGGGCTGTTTATGCCGGACGGCCAGCCTGGCGGGTCACGAATTCAGCGGAGCCTCTTTCAGGACCTGAAAGCTCTAGCGTTCGGACCAACAAAGCCTTTCGGAAGCCGTCCGCAGTAGCCAAAAACCCTTTGGGGCTAGCCAGATCTCCTGGTGTGGGTCCTTTTCTCCATCAAGGATTAAAGAGACAAATGCACAAACAAAGACACCCTATTGAATCATACCCTTGAACTGTGTTGGGGAAGCAGTGCCAGGTATGAGGGCCGCCGAGTTGATTTTGTCTTCCCCCAGTGTTCGTATGAAATGCTTCCACCCCGCCCCCCGTCCCCCCCCCCCCCCGGCAGACTTGCTTACTTCACATCTTATGCTGTAAGTCTCTTCGGTGTCCTTGTTACGCTCACATGTCATGATCGTTTGCCAAGTTCCAGGAGCTATGATTTCCATGCTTCACCTTGTTTAATCTTCGGGACAACTCTGTTAAGATGGAGCCATTGCTACCCCAACTGTGGAGGGTAAATGTCCGATGGAAAGACACTGCGGGTGGGAGAAGACAAGCACATTGTATAACATGGTACAGCCAGTCCGGGCCAGCCCGCCCCGCCTTCTGCATACACTTCTACTTTGGGCTTCTGTTCTTTCTCGCCTGCCTTTTTACCCCAGTGATTTTCTATCCTGGCTGCTTTATAGAATCACCTGCTCAACTTTTAAACAATATTCAATTTCAGAGATACAAATTTAAGTCATTTGCATGGGGCTCAAACCCCATCTGAGGTTCGATCTCTGGGTTTGATCCCCCATTGGAGCACATACGAGAGGCGACCACTTGATGCTTCTGTCTCTGTCTTTCGGCTGAAGAAGTTTTGGAGAGGTGTGGTCATTGATGACGACACAGCAATATGATGTTCTTAATACACAGAACTGTACACTTAGAATGATTAAAGTGGTACCTTTACGCTACATATACTTCCAACAAAAAATCAAAATGTCCCCAGAAGGAGTCAGATCTGAAAAAAATAGTTTCAGTCATGTGACCCACCCATTTCCCTTTTTCCCTGTGAGACCTTCCCCCTGGGTCCCCTGTCCCCAGAGACCCGGTGTCACCCAAGGGTTTCTCTTTCCAGCTCAACTGCCAGTGCCTCTGCTTCCTGGATCTATTTCTTGAGTTACTCCCTTGTTTGGTGGATAATATTATTTACAAAAGGATGCATTGGAATGAAACCCTCCAAGTCCTTGCATGTTCCAATGTGTCTCTATTTCACCCTTAGCTAACTTGCAGCTCAGTTTTCCTCAGAGTATTCAAGGCATTTCTCCATGTGCCCCTGGCATCCAAGTCAAAGCTTTCTGGTTGGGTCATTAGGTCTTTGTTATCATGTACCTCAGCCCCTACGTGTGGTCTCTGGCTTTCAGGGTTTATTGGATCTGACTGCTGATTTGAAGATTGCTCCCACATGCGTGTGTTTGCAACATTAATAAGACAGTTGGTGAATGCCGTTTGCTGATGTTTTTACCCCTCGCTTACTGAGTGAGTTTGAGCCTCTACCCCTTGCCGTTCCCAGGAAGCTGTTGGAACTCCAGAGCTAAACCTTGACAATATAAAAAAAAGGGATTACCAAATTGTCCAAAGTTTAAGGTTTTCCTGATTTTCTGTTGCATTGCAAAATAGGTTTGGAATTGGATTTGCTATTTCTATTCTTCAAAGAGAAAATGTACGTCTCTAGAAGAGAAAAACATCGAGTAAATAAAAACCTCTATTTGTTTGAAAGCCTAATTTGTTAGCTATTATGTATTACCTTCAAATTTTCATTCTAAACTGTTATTATTAACTGCAAGTCAGTCTTTGCTGAGACGAAACCATTCTGCCTCGCACAGCGTGACACTGAATGTAAAGAAAACATATTTCAGATTTCATTTCACTTTTTTTGTTTTGTTTACTTGGTGCTTTTCTACGTGTTCCCATCTAAGTGTTTTCAGTTCTTAAATAAATATTTCATACCCCGATCTCCATTCGGGTGCACGCATGAGCAGCATCACCTTCGGGTAAACCCACCACATTTTGCAATTGACCTTGATATTTTCCAGGGGGACAAATTCATATGTGAAAATAGAAAAGACAATCTGCAGAGGAGAGCAAATGACTCGACGCAGCCTCCGTGGTGAGATGAAGACGATGCACAAGGCCGGCACATTCATTCGCGAGGCCACACGTCAGCACAGATCACGGGAGCCCGGAGCAGTTGGATACACCCCAGCCCTCCTGTGCTTCACCTTCAGTGGGTTTTTTTCCACAGGAGCTGAACATCCTAGAGAGAGCTCCTTGGTGAAAATGCCAATTCTGTTGTGTTACAGAGGCTTTGCGTGGGAAGGAATGAGACCGGCCTTTATTTCTTTTTCTTGTGAAGAGAGAAGAAAACACTGATGGAGGAAATCTATAAATAACGACAACAATGACACAAGGCCACTCTTTGACCTTCCTGACTGCGGAAGCCTCGTTCACAGGGCCGTCAGCCGCTGGACCAGTAGGTCAGTTGGAGGGCCCCTGGGCCTTCCTCCCTCACCTCCTCGGACAAGCGCAGCGAGGCTACGCGGTTAAGGCAGCGGAAGGAAGTGCAGGGTAAAGCGTAAATGAAGACGTAGGTATGGGGCCCACAGTTCCAGATTTCCCCAGGGACGCCCTGCCACACCAGGCCCTTCTCAGGGTCCCCCCAGCCCCTCCCTTTCTCCCCATAGCAGCTCTGGTGACGGACTCAGTTTGTCCCCCATCCGCCTTGGGTATTCACTTCGTCCCAGGAATCCACACCCTCCTCCTCCTCCCTCCTCAAGGCTTTGGGGACAGAGGACCCAGTACATAGTCTGCCCTGGTGTATACTACCCCCCCAAAAAACTCCTCTTAAAATGGGTTTCGTGCATAAAGGGAAGATGTATGTGAAGAACCATGTGACCAGCACGAGTCACAGGGACTGTGTGTCCACGTGGAATTCTGTCCTTCTGAGTGACTCTCTCAGACAGGCATTGTCATCTCTTGGGGAGGTTGGGGACTTCTTTCCTGGTCACTTGAAGGCTTAGCGTATCTGGCCCACAGGCTGTTATAGAATGGACTTTCAAGGCCAGCGGTTTCCGGCTCCCACCCAGAAGTCCTCTTTTGCCTTCGTTTCTTCCTTGGCACCCCCTCCGCTCAGGGGTCCCCGCCAAGGGGCATGTGCTGGGCTTGTGGTTCCTGGAGAAGATAAGTGTCTGGGGACCCTGCCCAGGCCAGAGTGGAGAGCATTTTCCCTTTGCTGCCACACCTGAGGCTCACGTCATCCCCCCCCAATGGTCCCACCCCCTGACCGCCAGTGGCTGATGACTTTGGGGCTTCCAGGGGAGTTGGATCAGAGTCCCCCAAAGCGGGACTGGGTACGTCTTTCCCATTACAGTGGAAATGCTGATGTTGTGAAATGAAAGTTGACCAGCAGAGAACATTTGAACCACGGCCTAAGGCCCCAGGAGGGATGTTCATGTTCTTCCAACATCTCAGGCTGCTTGTTGAATGTCAGCTGGTGGATGTTTGTGTGACAGAGATGATACCTATCCTACATATATGGTTCCCCTCTATCCGTGGTTTCAGGCGTCTTTTGGGGGGACCTTAGAATGCATCCCCCATAGATAAGGTGGGACAACGCTATGTAATGGGAGCAATACAAGTTTTCTCGTAAAACCTGTTGTGAGCACTAAATGAGAAAAGCAATGTGAAGAACTTAGCCTGGTTCCTGATGCTCGTCAGACACTCAGCAAACGTCAGCTGTTGTTTTTCGATCAGAATGATCCTTGACCACCACCGTCGGCACTGTGTTCAGCCGTGGAGGGGCTCGCCTGTGGGTGATACAATTTTGAGCAGCATCCCTGGCCTCTCCCCACTAGGTGTCAGTAGAAACCCCCAGCTGTGACAATCAGAACTGTCTGCAGACATTGCCAAATATCCACCAGGGTGAGTGTGCCGAGCACAATTGCTCCTGGCAGAGAGCCACTGATAGGGAATGTTTTTGGAGGAACTTATCATCAAGACAAATATTTCTATATTATTGGCTCCTAAAATTTTTCCCTCGTGCCTTAAAAATGGGAGTGTTACAGCTTTGCCGTTCTATGGTCCCTGACATGTCTTACACGTTTTCGGTATTTATTTTTTTTCATAGTAGTGACCACCTTAGGAAGACAACTAATTTTTTTTAGTGAATCCCTTTGGAGATGATCACAAGATTCTTACTGCCATGATTTTCCCTTGCCCTTCTCCCCTCTTACCCCGATGTTTCCAGAACCTCTATGAAAAGTAAAAGGAAGGGAGGTAGCCACTGCCTCTGTAAGGGTGAGGATGTGATCATGCATTTGGGGGAGATGGCTGGATAGAGGAGAAAAATTGGGCATTTTGGAGGAGAGGGACCACGACTTCCTTCTATTTGTCCCGGGTGAGAACGCATGCCAGGGCTTGGATGTGGGCCTGGGCGCTGGGCTGCTGGAGCAGACCTCTGCAGCGTCGGAGACGGGGGGACCCCCCGGGAGGGCCCCCCCCCATGAGGAATACGGCTCTGGAGGGAAACACAGTTTCCCAGTTACTGGGAGAGAGGAACAATCCAAAGAACTGATGTAAAATGACAGCAGAACTGGGACCCCAAACCCTGGGTATGAGTTCCTCTGTATCTTCCACCTTACCCCTTCGCCTTTTGTACTGTTCATGCAAATTTACTGACACTCTTGATTTAAACTCTTAATATTATACAGATGACGTCTAGGTTTTTTGAGATGAGCTAGGCACGAGTGAACCTGGGTTTGGAAATCTTCAAGAGGAATGACGCGGCCTAGTTCCTTCCAGTCTTGTATTGCGGGTTGGGCCCCCAAGTCAATAGTAATAAGCAATACTCACTGGTTGTTGTCAACAGTGTGTGTGTTTCCCGTGGTCAGTGAGAGAAAGAAGTGACTGGATTTGGGGATTCTCAGTGTCCTCTGCACCATCTTTGTAATTTCACCTGTCACCTCCCCTTTTGATGTTGTTCCCTTTGTCTCATCCACTAGTTGAATCTTGGTTGTACGAGTAGCAATAAGGATCTTTCCAGAAGTCTTTGTGTATGTTTTTGCTTCCTATATGCTTTTCACACATGTGAACCCCTTAGAAATACTACATTTTGAAACATGCTTGAAAGAGAAAAGACTTAATCTTCTAGTTGGGCAAAATCTGTATATGTTCATGAAGATTTTGTAAACCCAAAGCAAGTCTGTTCATTTTGTCCCATCAATATCCTCACTCAAATCCCCAAGAAATTCTGAGTTTTGGGTATGTATTTCATAGGCCGATGTTCACAGGTTGTTCCTGGATTGAATTTGTTTCTAGGTGACACATTTCAAAGGTGGGACTTGAATTCTCTTACATACTTTGGTTTTAGGAGGGAAAAATCTCCAAGTGCTTGGACCTTATTTGTCTCCAATGGATCTTGGCTGGAGATAAAAATACAACCAGAGTAGATTCTCAGAGTAACTATTTTGCATGAAACCTTTAAAAACTTTGTGATCTATGTTAATATAACATGAACGTATGAAATGTTCTCTTGAAGTTCCAGGGGGTTTCTCCCTCTGATTGTAACACGGTGAGTGCACTTTCCTTAAGGACTTTTCTTTTAAAAAGATAAACATTTTGAAGTATTTTATCCCTTTGTAACCTTCAAAATCCTGAGGTCAGTATGTAACTGCTCTCCCACATGAACTTGACCCGACACAGACTCAGGAAACAGAGCACCGTGTGCTTGAAATGCTCCGATTCCAGTTCTCACAGAGCACAGAGCTCCTCTGGAGAAAGTGAGTGTCTTGGGACCAGTGGTGAGTGGAAGAAGAACTGAATATCCTTTAATATTTTAACCACATGCATTTCGCATCAAGACGAGCCACAGGACTTTTCTAGGCTGGTCTGCAATGAACATGCAGGACCCCTCGTTAAAACACTGAAGAATTTCAGGACAGTAATAGCAATCATTAAACTGAGGTAAGGACTCTTTAAGGAATAGTAGTTTTCAAAAGACATTTTTTTCCTTCTGGTTATCTCGTGCCCCTTTCTGGTCCCGCTGGGTGCTTTGTAACTCAGCGAGGCTCGGCTTGTTCAGAATGGGCCCGGCGATTCATCCCACGGCCCAGCTGGTGGTAACAAGGAAACACGGGGCTTTTGAGGAACGCCGTTAACCTGCAGGACACTTTGACCCAAACTGCACTTTATTAAATTTATAGAGAGCCTCAGTTCTAAGAAGCACCATTGTTCTTGTACCATTAAGGAAGAAAAATGCGCCATTAAATACGACGCATCATCCATTGTCCCGTGAACCGTTCGGTTCAGAGACGGTGAACTGTTGCAGATCTCAGAAGGGATGGAGTTGTGTATCTCCGTGGAGACGTCTCGCAACACGGAGCTGCCTGCCATTCAGCCCTGCCACACGAGCCGGAAGGCGCTTTTGGTCGTAGAAATGAGGCTCGAGGGATAAGCAGATGTGCTCGAGTCCTGGCTGTCATTAGGAGTGGAGTAAAGGGGTTAGATCACTGGGGAGAAAGGGAGAAATAGTCACATGAATATTAATTCATTTTACTATATATAAAACATACATATGTGCATGTATTGTGTGTGCAGTATATATACACATTTGTATATGTTTTACTATATATGTATTTCAAATGACATTTGGGAAACAGTATTTCTTGTGTGAAGTTAATTTATGCCACATTTTAAATTAGTTTCAACCTGTTGGTGAGTTGATTTTATACATATAGCTGTTGAGTTGTATGTGCAGTACAGCTTCTCTTGGGTGAGTGGTGTGCTGCCCAAACACCATGAAGTTCCGTGTGAGCTGCAGAGCCAAGTGAGACGAGGTGGGGATCGTCATCTCTTTGTTCCACGTGTCTGGAAAGCGAGCGATCCGAAACGGCCAGCGGACTTCTGTGAGATATTACCAGAAATAATTTCTTCCTCATTGGTATCCGTCTTATCAACACACACTCACCCACTCCCACACCCCTCACCCTCTGGCCACATGCCGTTTATGTTGTTCTAAGAGGTGGCTGTCACTGCAGAGAGCAATATGTCTAAGGTGGTCTTTGTCTGTCACCCAAGCTGCACCCACCTCTGGGAGAAGGAGCGTGTGGACTGGGCTGAAACGCAGAGCCGCGGGAACGTGTTCCCATACCCTGGACTTCCTGGGTGAAGAAGTGGCCTTGAGGGGGGCGGCTTGGCCAGGTGGCCCGAATGCCTCTGAGATTCCAGGGGGGCAAATAACAAAAGAGCACCAGGGGCGGTGTCTGCATGCCAACAGGTAAAGCTCAGATACCAATTACAGAGCATTAGCACCAAACAAAACCTAATATTTAAGTCGATCCTTTGGAAGAGAAGAGGTAAAAGGAAACGGGTTTGGAGAAAAGCCATCGGCACTGCAGCTTTAAGAGCCACGTAGCCAAAGACAAGTTCAAGTTACAATCTTCCAAAGGCATTCTTCTCCGGCCTGAAAGCCGCAGCTGGTGGAACTTGCCCGAGCCTCGCACGGCAGTGGAAGTAATCAGATTTAGGCGGGAAAAATGAAGCAAAGAATGTGCTGGAAAATAAATGTTAGTTCCTAGCTCTCTCCCCATTTTCTTTTTCAGTTTGTTTTTCTTTGGTTTCATAGTGGGAGAGGGGAAAATGCACCTGTTCTCTTACCCCTTAATTTTCATCTTAACACTGTCACCTGAGGTCATTGGCACTGATTCAACGCCGACAGGCATACCTAGTTGGGGTGTGGGGAAGATGGAGACTTTGTGCTCCATGCAAACAGCTCTGTGGTGACACAGTGTGGCTGTGAGGAGGCCCAGCGGTGAGGTGTCGCTCAGGGTCGACAGCTCCATTCTGCTCTGCCCCACCTGCTGGGGGCCTCCCCGCCCTGTGCCTGTTAGCTCTGGGAACTGTCCCCAGACAGGAAATGCAGTCTTCAGTCTTTGGTGGGAGGGAAAGTCCACTGTCAGAGCCAAAGGGGGCTGTTTTAGGCAGAAGTCCCCTCCCCTGGTATCTGATTGGCCCATCTTCATGCAAACGAGGACTCCAAAGCCTCACAATTTGATTGGTTCAAAAAGCACATGATGAGAATGGAGCTGCTCTGATGGGTTGGTGAAGAGGCTGATAGGGATATAGCTGGGCAACTCTGGTTGGATGGGGAAAGCCTCAGTCCTATTGGTTGGAATAGCACTCCGGGGACTCTGCTATAAAGGCTGGCTCAGATGGCAGGGACACAGTGCAGGAAGGCAGTTCAGTGCAGGCTTCTCCCTGAAGCACAGTTTGCATGAGAATTCGCTGTGTAGAAATGGTTGCTAGGCTCTGTTTTTTTAAATGTGAGCCCTGTTACCCACTAAGAGCCCCTCTTAGTATGTATCTTATTTCTCAGGGTCCACACAGCTCATTATCTTAATCAGCATGTCATGGTTAAGTGCATTAATTTCTGAGGAAAATTGTAGCAGGTTCTCATAGCTGTTGATGAGCCTCGGCTAATCATTGCAATTAGAATTTCCTAGCATGACCTGAAATGCATTTTTATGTGTTCGATTGGCAGGAAGGTTAAATAAAACAGTAGCATTCCCGAGGGACCGTGTTGTTTCTGGGCCCTTGAGGATCTGGGCCAAAAGGAAGGAGGTCAGGGATCATGAAGCAGTGACCACCCAGACCAGTTACAACACAGTTTTATCCAAGTCCAAATGGGTCTCCAGCACGATAGCATGCATTGAAGGAGAGGCTGCCCAGGGCTTTGGAATACAGCATCTTCCGCTGAGAAAGGTGGAAGAATTTGGTCTACAAAGGGAAGGTTCCCATCGAGAATACCACCAGACATTCTGGGCCACGCCCTGCACTGCCAGTCCTGGGGGCTCCACGGAGAATTTGGAATGCAGAACGAAGGGAGCTGACTTTTCCACCCCCTGCGTGGAAAGCAGCTAAAGGCAAGGGCCGGGAGTTTGAGTGGCTACTTACCTCTCATTGGTGCTCTCCACTTTCAGACTCCCCGTCTGTGAAATGAAAGAAATAGAAACTCATTTACCTCCTAGGGTGCCCCTGTAGCATTGTGTATAAAAAGGTTTGGTGGGGACAAATGGAGCCATTGGAGGATTGTGGGCCGCAGTTACGGTCAGTTAGGTGGAGAATTAAAGTCCATGATGCTTAAAATGAAAGAACGCAAAACCCCAGACCTCTAGTGTCCTGTCCCTAAGAAAGGAAGAAAATAAGAAAAAGAAAGAAAAATGTAACCTGGGAAAGAAGAGCCCTAGGGGCAGGATATGCTTCAAGGGTGAGATGCCGTGAGGAGGGTGCCTGGAAATACCCCTGTAGATCGATGCCAGGCATGCGTCCAGAGCCTCCAAGGTTGAGTGGCAGTCGGTTTATAAATGACAGAACCGCCCAGAGTAGGAGACCGCCTTGATAGTGGGCGGCAGCTTCCCAGTGATGCGGTATGGCCCAGGGGGGCAAAGCATAGTAAGTTACTGATTTGGAAACCAACCCAGACCAAGCCTTGCCTTCCAGGCAATCTGAGTGAAAAATAAGCCTTCAGAACCAAGGCTGGAGACTGACATGCTCGTCCTTGTCATGTCAGTGTATGACGAGATTGCCAAGGGAGGCAGGTGGCACCCGCGTCTTTAGCAGCCTTGCTGTGTGGCAGGAAATGCCTCCCTCATCATCTCCCAGGACATTTCAGAACCTTGCAGGCTTACGGCTTGTTTGAGCTACACATGTATTGGATATTGAATATTTTTCTTTGCAACTCCAGAGGAAAGGTGTAGCGGAAAGTAAAATAGCACCCCGCCCCGCACCGGCCCCCCCTCCCACTCCACGTACTTCCTGTCCCTCTGCATTTTCTGCACCAAGGTCATCACAGTCCTAGGCAGCCACAGCAGGTAGACACGTCCTGGGGAGATGGGCAAGTTCTCCCACCTCTGTGGGTCCTCAACCCACTTTTTTCTTTGAACCCTCTTCCAAACGAAAGAAAATTTTCCTTACAATAAATCTTTAGAATAGATGAGTTAGAGATGGGAAAGCTTTTGGCTTGTTGCATCTTATCTCAGATGGAAGAAAAAAGCGGGGGCAGGCAGAGAGGGAGGGGGAGGCAGCCCTGTCTCAACAACTGGGGGCACTCCCGTTTTTTTGGTCCTCAGGGGTGAACCCCTCTTAAGTCGAGATCTCAAGCAATGGGGCCTGAACAAACAGTTTTTGGACAGATCTTAGTACCTTTCACCAAAGGCTTGTATCTCCATGACCTATGGACATGTTAAGGTCTGCAAATTCGTATACTAGTCAATAAAAGGGGCTGTTTGTAAGCTCCGAGTGGCAAATGGAAAATTCTGGGAGATCTTTCAAAATTCATATTAAAAGAGAAGGGGACACATAATTTTTTTTATTAGTATGAGAAAGAAACAACCAATATCATTTCCTAGGAAAATGGTGCTGACCTTTTAGCTGGTATTCCCTTTATTCCTGAACTGCCCACCCCAGTCCTTCTCTTTTTCTATGAAATATAAATGGATTCAGCTTTCCCTGGAAGTGAGCCCTAAAACTGAACTTTATGCCGCTTATTTGGAATGATTTAAAACAAATATTTGTGTGAACATTGGATCCTCGAATTGGGAAGAACTGTTTATAAACAGGCGCTGACACGGTCAGTGGCATGGTTGGCTCACAGACGTAAGCCTTCCTTTCCCCTGGCCACCCGAAACGGCATTTGTAAATGATGAATTTGTGTGTAAAGAACCAATTTCCTGTAAATCAATGTACCTTACTTTAGATTTCAGTCTAATACCTAAAACCCTGTCCTTGGGAAACAAATGGCATACAAATTACTTACGATCTTCGCAGGAAAAAGCCATCTGTCATTTGGATGATTTATCTAGACTCGCAATCCCTTCTCATTGGA
Source organism: Sturnira hondurensis (assembly GCF_014824575.4). Taxonomy (NCBI): domain Eukaryota; kingdom Metazoa; phylum Chordata; class Mammalia; order Chiroptera; family Phyllostomidae; genus Sturnira; species Sturnira hondurensis. Next base: position 13,920,593 of record NW_028082350.1, on the reverse strand, counting down.
CACCTGTGTTTCTCAATAAAGTTCCAATTGAACCAGCACAGGAGACTAAATCTAGAATATCTGTATTGAAGATAAATGGGTACAGGCTGATTCTTCGGGCATTTTCATTGTAAGATGGACCCTAACAAACAAATAGCAAATGCTTTTAATGAAACCGTGCCATGAAATGGCTTTTGCTTCCCCAGATTCAGACCTTCTCAGAGCTATTTTGGTTATTAGAGAGAAGAAAAACAAACAAGGACCGCTCACCCTGGTTGAGGACAAATAGTGGAACCGAATCCACAGGAAAATCCTTGTTGACTTTCAGCCATGCTGTCCCAGGCGGGGAGCTGAGGCTACTTTCATTTTTCAGTTGTGCTAGGAGTTTTTTTGTGTGTGTAGGCAGGGGATGGGCATTTGTAAAACTGTTGTATCATTCTGCTTGTCTGTTAAAAGAGAACATGGACAAAAAAAACCCTCTCTTATGTAATAGGGAGTTTTCCATTTGGAAACCAAATTCCCCACTTCGTCAGAAGTTGGCCTTAGGGAAGGGCATCGTTGTTCTGCGCCACCTGGGACTCTCTGCACCGACTGGGGGAGAGGTGAACACCCCAACGAGAGGGGTTTGACTTTGGAGCATGCGGTTACATGCCAGAAGCTGCCGTCTGCCACGCAGGGAAGAAGGCTCCAAACTATGGCTAGTGGTGCTTTCTTTTTGTTGGGGGAGAGGAGGAGGAGGTCGGCAGCGAGACTCAGGAGATACTTTTCATCCCTCTGTTCCTATCGCGCAGGAAGAGGCGTTGGCCTAGATACTGTTCCCTGGGACTTTTCTACGCTCAGAAACACCCGTCTTTGCTCGTGTGACTAGGGTTACGACCTGGGTGAGGGTTTCCGGACTGGTTTCTTTGGGATCAGATTCCAGCCAACAGGTTTTGTTCCATGTCTATTTACGTGTGATTTTGCAAACACGTGTATTTAGTCCTCATTTTTGCCTCCTTTATAGGATGACAATATTTTCCCCTTATGTCAAATAAACACAAGAGTCTTTATGGGGTTATCATTTTGATTTTCAGGAACACAAATCCCAAGACAAGCATGATTGTAGGATCTTATATTTCTGGAGTGCTCTATGGCGTAGAAAGCATTTTTAAAACATAAACGGACACATTTGAAAATCCTAGAAGACAAACTAGGTGGATGTTATTTTCCCACTTTATAAAGAAAGAAATGAACAACCAGAGAGGTTAAATGATTTATTTTAGGTCACATCGTCCTGCAAATGGACTCCCAGCCCTGGCTTATGGTTATGGTCAATTAGCATTGAACCCTCCTTGGGTGCTAGAGCGCTAGCAGGTTCCTGCATTTGTCTGTACTTTCTTCAGCCAAGCTGCTTCAAATCCTAATATTGCAATTATATCCTAATATCCTCTCCATTGCAATTCTACTGTAGAAATAAAACTGTGACCCGTGTGCTGGGTTGTGAGCCGAGGTGTGAAGGATTTGACAACGGGGTAAAACTCAAACTCGATGCCTCATAAACACGCGGACTTAAGAGAGAAATGATTTTGAACTCCAAGTTTATAACAGAGAAAAGTAGGAGGGTCCAACTCTTTGTTCTGCGCAGAACTTACTGAATTTTCCGACAGCTTACTCTTTAATAGTTCTTCGGAGTCTTGTTGTGGAGTAAGTTTGCACTCCCCCGGCCTCTGGTTTTGGCCTCAGGGTAGACGTCTAATGAAACGGGGCCACTCGGCATCGTTATGTGAGAGTAATTGGACTGTAATGGGTACATTTCTAGGGCCGCGGTTCTCATCACATGTTTTTCAGAGAAGAAGAACAAGAACAAGAAAGAGAGGGGGAGAGAGAGAGGGAGAAAGAGAATGGGAGGATGAATCGGAAGCAAAGCAGTAAAACCTTGGGGAGAAGAGGCGAGAATCAGAGGGAGTCCTGAGACATTTCCACATCCTGCTCCCAGTGCTTTCCCAGGGACTGGTGGGACCCTGCCCTCAGCTCTGGATCCAGCTCTGAAGCCTTCCTGATGTACAAACCTGGATCCAACGGGCATAAGATCACCTTCCAGTCCAAGTGAGACAGTTTGTCTAAGCAATCGCCTTCTCAGGCAGAGCATTTCACATTCTGCTCTTTAATCCCTGCCACGTGTCAGGCACGCAGTGAAGCGTCACTGTAGTTACGTGAGGGACCGTGGGAATGAAAAGGGGAAATGTGGTCTGGTGGTTACTATGTCAGACTAAATGTCAGGCGCCTTGTTTCTGTTTTCGACGTGACTCGAGGGACAGCCTTAGTCCTTGGCTGAGTTCAAAATTGTAAATCTGTCTCCTCCTCAGACGGACACAGCCTTTGACGCTCTGGGACTCATGGACGGTCAAAGATGCCTGTGTGTGTGGAGGGGTCATAAAGGCCCTGTGGGGTGGAGGGAGAATTTCAGTCGGCCCAGGCTTCCTCATCTACAAACTAGAGGCTGCTGTAAATCCCTCTGGGTGGGGCCAGTCCCAATGATGGAAATCAAAGCCAACCTACTTTTCACCATGTGACGTACTTACTGGCTCCACACAGAAAAAGTACTTGACTTGGGGGAATGACAGACTTGTGTGTGTGTGTGCAAAGATGCAAGTCACTTCTCTTTGAATGCTACCCTTCTGTTTCCAGAGAATGAGCCCTTGTCTTCCAGAACCCTGGCTGTGACAGTGCTCGCTAGTCCCAAATTCTTTCGTTTCCTGTTGGGATCTTCTCATTGGCTCAGAGCAATCATCACATGTCCCTGCGTACAGATGACATCATTGTCTACATAGAAAACCCCTCCAAATCATACTTAGGTATTCTATGAAACAGAATGAAACAAAACATGTACAGCATCTGTATACTGAAAGTTATAAAATGTTGATAAAAAGATCAAAGAATACCTAAATAAATAGAGAGACATATTGGGGAAATTTTAGTATCTGAAAGATATCAATTCTCCCTAAATTGATCTGTAGGTTTAAGATCATTTCTATAAAACTACTAGCAAAGCTTTTTTTTGGACACATAGACAACCTTACTCTAAAATTTATACTAGCTAAAATTTATAATAGCTAAAATAGTCTTGATAAAAAGGAAAACTTACTGGGCTTAGGGAGTGGACATTTTAGCAAGCGAGTGTCCCTCCTGTTAAGTTTGATGTCCTCTCCTGGTTCCAGTTCTTGATTCAAATCTGAACTTGGTGAAAAGAAATGTGACTGATTTGGCTAGAATCATCTCACTCTCTACCCCCATGCTATCCCAAGCCCTTTCCTATACCTCCTTAGTTTCTTTATTTAAACCGAATCACTGCTCTGGCCCTGAAAGTCTGCAAGCAGCCAGCACCTCAGACCTTAAAGCCTAACAACACTTAACGACTTCGTTGTAGTGTTTCTTCGCACACCTCTCTGGGTGAGACCCTCCAGGTCTTTGGGGCATGCACTGTATTGGGTGGGCGCTGCGCATTGGCACACCCATGTCATAACTCACCAGAGTGGAACGCTGAGCCATTGTCCCCTGAAAGGGGTAAAGAATTTAGGCATTGCTGGATATGTCTAGAATTTCCTACAGGTGAGCCATTCATACAATACTGCACTTAAAATTCCAGTTCCATTGTGCTCAGGGGCTTACTAAACCTTTTGGGACCTAAGCCAACATTTCTCTCTCATACCTGCCCTTTCATATCAAAAGGACAAAGGCCAAGATTGTCCATCTACAGCCTTATTATTAGCTTTTCTTTCCCTGGGCCAAGGACCTTCCCTTGGCCTAAGATGCTCAACCCAACACCACTACCGCAGGCTCACTTTCCTGACCAGCATCTGGACCAAGGCCCTGAGGTGTGAGATGACATTTAATCAAGTCGGCAGGTTCTTGGCTGTGATCTGAAATACTTGTGAACACATGGATCAAGTGTGTTGTGGCCATCCACCTGGCCTTTACACTGTGGGATTCATGTGTTGAAATGAGGCTGGAGATCCTGTGACAAAGATCAGATGTGCCACGAACACCGTCACTTATTTCTCCCCAGAGACGTTCAATGTACCGGGGATTCTGCTGCTCTGGTGTGTCGACTCCATGTCAGTAACAGAGGCAGAGCTACATGGCTTCCCAGGGGCACCTCAAGCCCCTAGCTAGTCCCTCACACCCAACTCCATTTCCCAGGGAGTGGGTGGGTTGTATGTCAGCACAATGTGTCATTTCCTGGTTGTGGGCACTTGCGCTCTGTGCCGCTTTCCAATTGTTTCCAGATGGTTGTAAATTCATCACAGAACAGCCCTGCGAGGGGTAGGAAAAAACACCTCCTTTGAATGTAGAGAATCTAATCTTTTCAGTGTGAAATGTCTCAAAAATGTGTAGTAATATGCATGCTTTTGGAAATTGATCATGAATTCTCTCTAGGACTTGTCACTCTGGCTTATAAGAGGTCTCAGTTGATGTCACCCATGTAAGACATGCAGAACCAGACCAGAGGAAGGACACCTAGGTCACAGGGCGACCACCACACCTGCTCCTGGGCCAGACATTCGTGTCCACCTGCTCCAGTGGCTTCCCATGCCCGTCACTTCCCCCCTGTTTCTTCTCTACTATGATTTCACTTTTGCCGTTGTCTGGTGGCCAACACGAATCGTAACGCTTCAACCTCAGAATGCCAGCTCCTTTCTACCATCAGCACTCAATTCAATTCCTCTTCCCATTTGTTTGACAGACGTTGATTGAGTGACATCCCTGGACGCGCTAGAGTTGCGGGGCCCGCTGGTGAATGAGCAAACCTGCTCTCCGCCCCGTGGCACCGACAGCCTCTGGAGGGAGGCAGACACTGGACTGGAAAGCGCACACATAAGTAATAAAGAAAGAACAGTGGGAGGGGATAAGAGGGAAAACCTGGTTAGAGAGGGTGGTACCATTTCAGCTACAATCTGAACATTGAAAAGAAGTCAGGTGTCCTGGGGCAGGGAAAGCGGGGACAAGACACCTAGCACATGGTGTGACTTGATGTAGACTTCAAAAAGCTACATGTGGACATGTAGTTAGGAGAAGGACAGAAGATGGAGTCGAGAGACCAGGAGGTGACTGGAAAAGTGGACTGCAGGGAAAATGGTGCACCAGGCTGGTGGCAGTGAGAACAGAACGAAGTAACAATCTTGGATTGTCCATAAGGTGTGGAAGGAGCTGGAAACATACCATTCCCAGCCAGTTAAACCCCTACTTAGTCTTTTAGCTGAGCACCCAATAAAATCAAAACGTATTTGCTCCTTTTCTCTTTTCTCTGATGGCTCAGCCATTTCATACACCACTTGTTTGTCAGTAACACAGGTGACATCCTGTGACATCTCTCACTGTTTTTTAATCAAAGATACTGGGACATATCAGATAAACACTAAAAAGTGTTCTTCGAAGGCATAATAATGTCTTTCTGTGACAGCAAGGCCACAATAACCAAAAGGAAGCATTAATTATAACTTCTCTTTTTTTGATTTTATCTGATATCATTTTCTTGACTAATGATGAGCTTATGTTCTAGGGTGATGTTAATTTGGGGTGCTTTTCCAAAGGTTCAAGGCATGTTTCAGGCAGGGCCCTTACTCATGATTCTAGACCACAAAGTAAAGGGCAGGATTGCATTGGTGGGGGATTTCGAGGCTGAGCTAGCACCGTGATTGGATGGATGGCTACCCTGCCAGGTGTCAGTCACATATCGCCGCAGTTTGGCTCATTCGCACAGCAGAACAGAGGGGTCTGGGCCTGCCTGCTGGGTGTAGGGGAGAGGGAGCAGGAGAGGTGCTGCCGAGGGAGGGAGCTGAGTGAATATCGTTCCCCATCATCTGGGGGCCTGTTTGCTTGGCTAGAGGTCTCGGCTCGGACCCTACGCCCCAGTTTCCCGCACTGCTACTGGAGGTCTGAGAGCTCAAAGATGGCAGGTGGACTTGGAAATGGCCCAGGTAGAGTGTCCTGAGTGAGGTCCCTCAGGGACAAGTGTTGGGCCTGGAGATTTTGAAATGGGAAGCTCTGAAAAGACCATGTGTCACGTACTGGTGGGGTTGGGGGGAGCGTCAGCTGGAAGGATGTGGGCAGGGCCCAGTTGTTAGTCATGAATATTAAGGGAAAATCTTTTATTATGAAAAAGATAGTCTTCCTATAAATGCTTCCATTGTGATTTTCAACCATTTTCATCTCATGGCACAACAACCTAATTCCTAAAATTCTTTGGCACCCCAAAAACATGTTCTATTTTTTGCCAATCTGACAAAAGAATTTGGTATAATTTTGGTTCGTTCGTACCAGCTGGCTGTTGTTGTGTTGGCTGTTGTGGTTTTTTAAAAATTTGACAGTCTAAGGGACAAGAAGTCAGTGTTCCTGACCGAATAGTCAGGTAGGGCATGTTTTAGAAATGCCTGTGGCATGCTGGTTGAAAATCACTGTTCTATTGTCCAAACATTTCTACAAAGTTGTGAAATCAACTTAGTACTCCAAATTCTCCTACTTAAAATAGTAAAACAACAAACACGGATTATTCAGTTTTTCCCCCCGGAAAAGGAAACAGCGTGTCAGTTCAACCCATCCTGGAGGCTGTGATCACAGCCCTTTGTACCCCGGGGGAGAGTGGTCTGGAGGTGTGGCCACTGCAGCCATTTAGAAAGAGCTCCAGGCAGTCCCTGCTGTGCGGAAAAACCAGCCGAAGCCACAGCAGCTGCGTCAACCCACTGACAATTTTGCTGAACCCAATTAGCTGTGACAGGCTGTTTGAAGGAACCACACAGTCAGGACATTGGCATTGGCTGCGCCCTTGTCCAGCCCTGGCAAATGCTTAGCCAGTTACTGTGCAGACGCGTTGCTGCCCTTCCTCAGTCCACCCACAGGACAGACACAGGGTCCCTTCTTTTCCACGTACCGAAGTGAAAATAAATGCTGCCGGTCAAAAAGTGCAGACTGGGAACTTGGAATGGGGAGTGAGCAAGGAGTCCCTGCCTGGGGGGACGACACCTGGAAAAGCCAAATTCTGAATCTCGGTGCTTCTGCTTTTCAGTGGTGAGGGTTTATTGTGTTTTCCAGGCCCCAGAAATGCAAAAAAAAAAATGTTTTTTTTTCAGTTCCGTGATTAGCCTCTGGGTCCCACCTTGGTGGGACCTCTAAAAATATACACATTGGCTATCGTTCTCCTCTACCTGTCAGAAAGGAAACAGCGTGGGTGGGAGGCCTTTCTCAGTCAGGAGCTCTATAATGACAACATACAGTTACATAGTGAAATGATTGTTTGACAATTTATTGGTATGCTTCTTTTTCTTGTTGAGTTGGTGCATTTTTAAACGAATACTGCCAAAATGTTCTTTTTTATAATTTCATTCTATTTTGGCTCTAAAGCGTCATTTAAAGGCGCTTTTTGGCTTATGTGTTTCTCCTGGCAAATGCAGGTCACCCGGCTATTGTAGGTTACAGTAGGAAATGCGTTTGGCCTTCTCACCAACCCTGGGTAAAGCGACGTTGTCCTGGTTGCTAGGGCCGAATTTTGGATGGAGGAACCGTCTTCCTATCCCGATGGATGAGCTTCCTGAATGGGCGTTCCTTCTACGTTGGTCCCCGGAGCCATCTAATCAAGGGGGGATTCGGGCTGAACTTGTGCAAGTGGCTGAGGCTGCTTTGGAGCCTGTGTGCTGTTGCAAAATATGGAAACATTGCTTTTGGTTCCTATGTTAGGGATCTCCCACGTTTCACTTTCCTGAGGACCAGGCGAGGGTCAGCAGACCCTGAACGAAATGCGACCCGCCACCACGGGCATGCGTAACATGACATGTACACCTGCATGACAGAGGTCATCCCTCGGAGGTAAATGTGTCTTCCACGCTTGTTTCGCTCCCTTCATTGTGAAGGCCGAGGCAGTATAGTAGAAGGTCAAGGTTGGGTTCAAGTCGATGGTTTAAGTTTCGTGACGTCCCCACTTGGTTACCACTTGGTAAAAAATGAGAATCATTCCGCTGTCACAGGGTACATGCAGAATAAATATCTACTTACCGGCTGTGTATATGGGGGGCTCAAGCAGTAAAAATGCCTACACACCTCATGTTCAGAGTAAGGTTGGCCTCTCAGTAAACAGTGTTTACCCTGTGCCTGCCCTAGGCAGGTGATGTGATAGATGTATATTAAATAAATGATGAAGAGAGGAAGAAAAAAGGAGTCACCCAGATTTCTGATACGGAAGTCTGTCTGGGACACTCTCCATTCTCTTTTCTGTCACCAGCATCCCTCATCCGGATTCCTGACACTGTGTATACAGGTTCCGGGTTTATGTAGTGTTAGCATGGGGTGGGGGTGGGGAGGGAGGGAATGGCCTTCCACTGCCTACTTTTGAGTTGGTTAGCAAACTGGGTGAGTTAGTCAGGGATCACCGTCCTGTATGTAAGCCTGAATCCACTAAAACAGGAAAAGATAGTTCTCAAAACCCGTACTGATCGGCATGAAGAAAGGTTAACAGCGCTATGAAACGCGTCCCCAGGCAGCCCGCTGCTGGCGAGCCCGGGGTCTGTGTGGCGGCAAGCCTCCCGAGGACCCGAGAAGGACCAAACTCCACTTTCTGCTCGCCGTTTCGCAATGCCGAGCATTCTCCTTAAGCACTTTGTTCAGCTGGAAGGTGGCCTTACAAATCCATCCGAGTCACTAACGCCTCCTCCCCAATCATCTATTTCTTTCTCTGTGTCTTTGCCTGTTATTCTGAGAGCAGAAGGCGATGAAAGGAAAGCCCCCTCAAAGGAGACTGCAACAGCGTCTGTAGTGCAACATCTCATTTTGCTATGGCTAAACCCCATTCAGAATGCAGGCACAGCGCGAGTAGTCTCCCTGGGGTCTGCCAGGCCCAAAGCCGCGGACGGGTGAGAGGCACAGACCATGAGCAACGAGCGAATGTGGGCCGAGAGATCCCCTGTTTAGACAGGTGATTGCGAGCAGCAGCGTGGGAGCCAGAGAAAGCAAGAGCCCGGGTCTGGGGCCCCGGGCCTCAGGAGAACACGCAGAGGCCTTGGCAGCAACCGTGTGAGATCACAGGAAGAGGCAACTAGGAAGACAAGATTCTCGGTCATCATCGCCCACAGAGTGTCACCAAGAAAGGGGAGAGCTTTTAGTCATAAACTGGGCAAGTGGCTTATTTTTCTTGAAGAAGGATTTTTTATGAGAATGAAGTCATCTGATGTCCAAATAAGAGATGTCAAAATAAGCGTTAGTGACAGGTGTGGGGGTGTTAGTGGGGAGGGGCGGGTAATCCTACTTCTTTGCTATGTCCCAACCCTGGTGTGTCCTTGGGCTGGACCTGGTTTACTGAGTAGGTTTGAGTTCTCACAAGGTAGTTGGTAACGGCTGCCCAGAACGCAGGGAAAGGATCTGATGATTGATTGCAGCGTTCCTGCCCCAGGACAGGAAAGCAGAGTCGTTGTATCGGTGCCATTTACCGGCCATCCCTGGTCAAGAAGCTACTTTTCTTAGGCTTTACCTTCCTCATCTTGAAAACAGTGCCAACCAGAGTTATGGGAATTATTCTCAGCATAAAGTGTAACTAATGAGAGTATGGTTCAAGGTGTTTTTTGAAAAGATTTTATTTATTTATTTTTAGAGAGGGGAGGGAAGGAGAAAGAGAGGGAGAGAAACATCAGTGTGTGGTTGCCTCTTGAATGCCTCCCACTGGGGACCTGGCCCACAACCCAGTCATGTGCCCTGACTGGGAATCAAACCAGCGACCCTTTGGTTCTCAGGCTGGCACTCAATCTACCGAGCCATGCCAGCCAGTGGGGGGTTTATTTTTTTGTGGTTATATTAAGTTCGCTAGCATATAACATCCTTTTTAGCATCCAAGTAAATGAAAATATCCAACCTTTGACGTTATTCATTGTAACCTACTCGTTGTGCATGGGTATCTGAGATTATAACAGTCCTGGTATTATGCGAGCGTTTGCGTAATGCAGTGGTACCTGATACAGCCTTATGGATTACAGGCTTTGCTTTGGTTGGAGTTTTATAGTGTGTTGTCAAAGACCGAAACATCGCAAAATGTATTATACAAAAGGGCAGGACACTCAAAATTGTCTTGGATATCTATATCTATCTACTTTTTACTTCCAAATATTGGAGACGGAACATTACAGACAAGTAATGGGAGCCTATATTTTTAAAAAAAATGCCTCCTAGCAAAAAGATTTTTTGATTGCAAGACCTTGAAAAAAACACTTAGGATCAAGGGTCTGGAAGAGTCTTTGAGAATTCACCAAACTGAATCTTCCCTTGCATCCAGGCTCTGGATTGAGAAGGGCTTTCTGTGGAGGGCTCCCAGGGCTCCTATGCACAATTCCTTCTTTGAAGTCCGCAAAGAAGATTCGACAGTGTCCTCGAATAACCTTGTACGTGGCAGGTCCAAGTTCTGTGGGCCCCGGAGCTCATACACATCTGAGGGTTCCTTTTAGAGAGAACGAAGACAAAAATCTCTTTGACAAACTTGACATAAACATGACGTGTAAACACATTTACGAGTCCTACACTGGGGCTTTGGGGAGGGTGTGTGACCTCAACTTCATTCGTCCTGCGGCATGAACCGTAGCAGCTTCTCGTGCTCAGGGGGAAGTAATTTTGGCTAACTTCGTAGTCTTGCTCTTGAAAAAAACCCACGATTTATTTAAGAATGTAAGAACTATAATGACTATATTTGGTTATTTAATAATCATTTAGCCCTGGCTGGTGTAGCTCAGTGGATTGAGCACAGGCCTGCGAACCAGAGGATCGCGGTTCAATTCCCAGTCAGGGCACATGCCTGGGTTGCAGGCCGGTTCCCTGCAGGACAACTCCCAGCAGGGGACGCATGAAAGGCAACCATACATTGATGTTTCTCTCCCTCTCTCCTTCCCCTCTAAAGATAAATAAATAAAATCTTTAAAAAATAATCATTTAAAATACGCCATACAGAAGCACATGACCAACACTTAATGCTTTCTTTCTTCAGTGGCATCTATAGCAGTAACACAACCAAGACCCCAAGTAATTCTCCCACATAATAGTTCAAGGACACAATGATGAGACTCCCAATAATAAAGGAAGAAAGGATGTAAAATGATTGTATTAGAAACCTGAGTGAAGAAACTTTAATCTAAGGCTCTGAACAGCTAAGTTGATAAAGGAAACAAAGATATACCAAGACCTCACCTAAAAATAGTGGGTGAACACCTCCCTGCTCTGTACCAATTGGCTGCACGTGCTAACACGGCATTTCGGCCGGTGTTTTGGCGGAACGCGGTGCCCTGCAGGAGTTCACTCTAGCACCATGGGTGAGTGACAGGGAAACTCTAACTTTCTGACACGCCCAACTCAGGTCGGAACATGGTCTCCTGTTGGGCCATGTGCCGTGGGGGTTGCTTGTCGCTGTTTCTGAGAAATTATTGATTTTTGGCAACTGCACTTTGGTCTGATTTGTTGCTGTGCACCATTCCTTTCTGTCTTGGTCAGGTGTTTTTGTTGTCAAATCTAAGGGTTTAAAGCCAGCTGGAAGGTCTAACAAGAAGCCAGTTGGCGGGTCTAACAAGAGCCCTGATTGTCCCCTTCTGTTAAGTGACAGTGGCAGAGGTCTGACACAGTGGAGAGCTCTGGAGCTCACCCGGAGGAAGGGCAAGTGCATGAGCAACAGATGGGTGAGTGGCAGAATTACCAGAGCAATAGCCACCGTCTAGAAAAGGGCCAACGCGCTGTCAGGGATGAAGGAGGGCCCAGAATTCGAGGACCGGAGATAGGCCAAGCCAGGAAACGGAAATCCTGATCCAACCCATCAGCAGCTCTGGGAACTGGGGGCCGAATGAGCCGAGGCCTCGAGGAAGTGCTGGCTCAGTCACCTAGGGCTGTGCAGACTCCACGAAAGGCGATGGGCGTCTTTCACCGGCATCGCCCACGTAACCTGCGCTGCAGGTGCTCCGCACACCCTCCTTCTCCAATCCTCACAACAACCTGGGGGGCGGGTGCTATCGTCCTCACTGTCTCGCTGCATCACAGGGGCCAACAGCGCGGCACAGTGTGTCAGTGAGACCATGAGACAGTGAGAAGGAATTCAATAATATTATAAGTCAATTTACTGTACAGGCATTGTCAGAGAGCAGTTTATTTGTGGACACACACACTTCACACAGGAGTTGCTACTGTGTTTAGTGCAAAGGGGGAGAGCAAACCGACCGAGTGGCCTGGTTCACTGCCATTGCTTGTCTTACTGTGAGAGGTACTATTAATAACTGCTCATGCAGAAAAGACCCCAAAAGGGGGCCCATAAAGAAAAACAAGAATCTTTTTTACAAAAGGTGCAATTGTACACTTAGAAAATTTAAGGACAGAAAAGGGATCTGTAGAAAGCTGTCACCTTTATGTCACCTTCTGTTAATTGTCAGTCAGTGCCTAGCGTAACATATACAGGATGTGAGAGTGAAGAAATTACATTACAGTAAAAATATTCAGCCAGATGCCATCAAAAGGTCATGGTTTTTCAAATTAGTTAACACGATCAGTCCATTCACTCATCCATTCACTCGTTCTCTTGTCCATTATTTCTGTTCATAAGAACACAGGCCTGTGTTAAGGGACTGAGGTAGTTTCCAGGTGGGTCTGTCTGGTGACATGGGTGATCACAGGGTTGTCGCAAAAAGTTGGTAAGCACTGTGGAGGGTGCGATGCTGCCCTTGCCCCGAACATGGGCACAGAGTGGGTTTCAGAGATAACTTCTGTGTCCTACAAGAGAGCCAGTTTTGTGAGTTTAAGGGTCTAGCGCATTTTACCAAACAAAACCAGAAGCGAACAAAGAACCTGCTTTGATGCTCCGTGTTGATCGGGTAGCTTTACAAAGAGGCAATATGGTACGATTTGTGTTTTATGACCTGACTGGGCTTCAGGGAACGTGTGGATACAGACAAAATTTCGTCATCATTGAGAAGACGTGAAGAAGTGCTGGATGTTTTGCAAGGACGCCCTTAAGAAGTGTGGCAGTGCTGAGTGAGGCAGCATCCTTGTGATAAAAGTCCAATATTCCGGAGGCACTGATTGGAAGGGAACAATGCTCCCTGAGATGAATCAGTGTGGGGTCCAAGAACCCGGTCTCCCCACTCAAATACTCGTTCCCTTTGGGGGGGAGAATGCTCTGGTTTCACAGAACTCTCAGTCACCCGGCATTTGGTGCTTTCCCCGCACTGCCGCCTTCCTGTGAACACCAAACAATGACGAGTTTCTGAAACGCTCCTGTCAGGCCTGGGACCGGGACCAGACGAACTGGATTTGAGTCCCAGACTGTTACCCAAAGGCAGGTCACTCTCTCCAAACCTCCATTTGTTCCCCTCAAAACAGTTTATTATAAAGCATGTCAAATGTAAGTCAAAGCTGAAACACATTTACAGCGAACATTTATAATTACATCCCCTAGACTTTACCATTAACACTATTTTTTTTCTTTTCAGAGAGAGAGAGGAAAAATGAGAGACAGACATTGCTTTGTCGCTCCACTTATTTATGTGTTCATTGGTTGATTCTTGTATGTGCCCGGACCCGGGATTGAACCTGCTGCTGTGGTGTATTGGGACAATGCTCTAACCAACTGAGCTACCCGAGCAGCACACCACTTTACTTTCCTTATCACATATATATTCATGTATCCATCCCTCTATCCATCTACTAATCCATCTAATTTTTTATGAATTTTAAAGTAAATTTGCATAGATTACTATCTTTCCCCTAAATACTTCGGTATGTATATTATTAACTAGAGTTACAGATTTGCTTATAATTCTTCCTTTGCTATAAAATGGACATACATTAAAATACATAAATCTTGCACTAGCCAGGTGGTTCAGTGGGGTGGAGCATCGTCTTGTACACCAAAATGTTGCGGGTTTAATTCATGGTCAGGAAACCTACACAGTTTGTAGGTTCAATCCTTGGCCGAGGCACGTACAGGAGGCGACTGACTGATGTTTCTCTGTCATATCAGTGTTGCTCTCTCTCTCTCTCAACCCTTTCCTCTCTCTCTAAAATCAACAAAAGCAAATCCTTGGGTGAGGATTAAAATAATAACAACAAAATAAAAACACATACATCTTCAGTACACTGTTGCCGCGTTTCGACAAACGCACACATCTTTGTGACCTGGCCCTTCTCTGGTTGACTCTCCGTTTTGCGTTTCAGTTATAGAATGAAATAGAGCACCGGTCAGAAAAAGCTGTGAGGGCGACATGAGTAGAAAGTGTGGTGTGAAGCGAGGTGCAGCGTGAGGCACTGTTCTTGTACTGACATCGATATGATTGTCTTCTCTTTGGTGAGTATTGCTTGTTGAAGTGGCGCAAACGCCGAGAGGGTGACAATTCCAGTTAGACCTGTAACTTTAATCCCCAGAAAAGCAATCGCTGCCCCAGTGTTCACTCTTGGGCGATTTGCGCAGGCGTGTTCTCACACACGCGACAGCCGCCTCCATGACACCCATGCCGGGAGTCCAGGCTACCCCTCTGGGCGATGCCTGGAACCTGTCTGGCAAAATGGGCATGGCAACATTGTCTCCTCCTGATTCAATTGCCGTGGCTTCTTTGCATTTTCCAAACTGTCTGGGAGGACTCAGGGGCTGGCCCTGGCTTCACGTCCACCCTTTGGTTCCATCACAGTTTGGTGGGAATGGTTGACAAGCCAGATTGCCATGGGCCATAGAGGAAGCCTGGCTTCCTGTCCACCTTTAACAAAGCCGCTGTGACGGTAAAGGTTCAGGTGTGGACACGTGTCTGTATTCGGTGCCAGGTAATCCTCCGTATTCATATTGTTCATAATTTGGTTATAATGCATTTGGTTAATAAAATGATATTGAGAGAAGAATGACCAGGATGTGTCTGGCCCTTGACCTGCATGAAAATACTGGGCAGGTGTTGGAAGGTTTTGAATAGATTCAGGTCTTAAGAGAAGACCATGCTCAGCGGTGTGGGCAGGGCGTGGCTACAGAGAAGAGGTTGTCACAGCGCGTGGCTAGTGTGACAGAACACTGATCCCACAAAGAAGAGGGGGGCGGGTAACCACAAGGCCATGGCGATAGGTACTGTTGTCAAAAACTCTGAAGGATTTGAGATTTTTACCTGCTTTGTAAATTAACTAGTTAGCCCACTGCAGTTTCATGGGCTTTTTGAAATCAATAAGTAGATGAGTACTTATTGAAAAGAAAAGAGAAGAGAAGAGAAGGAAAGAAAAGAAAAGAAAAGAAAGTGGCAAATGATATGAGTAGACACTGCTGAGAGGAGGAACTCAGATAATCAACAAACACCCTTTTGACACAATGTTCACGCTTCCTACAATGCAAAAAAAATCAAGTAAAGGCAAAGATAAGATACTATCCCTCCTCCATCAACTGATGAAGATTAAAAATAATATCTGGTGTTGGCTAGGGTGCAGGAAAATGAGCAAGTAACAGTGGCCCAAATATAGATTCATCTTTTCAAAAGAAAAATTTATTTAACATCTTTCATATTTATTAAAACATTCCCTTTGCACCTGGAATTCCAACAAGTATGAGGATAAAGGCATAAGCATAGTCATCTCAGGATGTTTAATATTAAAAAAATTGGAACATCTGAGCTTTTGAACAGTTTTCTGACTGAATTGACACTTAAGTAAATGGCATACCTTATAAGTCATTAAAATTACATTGCCGACCAACACTAATTAACAAGAGGAAATGTTCAGGCTGTGTTGTTTAGAATCAAAACAGCAGAGTTTAAAACTGAATGCATTATATTATCTTATTGCTATAAAATGCTATGCACAATAAAATACAGAAGAACAAACAATAAAATATTAATGGAAGCCATGTTAGATGTTAGGATCATAAGCAGCCCGATTGTAAAGTTCCTTATGTGAATTTTACAGGTTTTGGCCCAGCCAAACCTGGTTTTGCCACATTCAGTTTGAGTTGGGAATAGACTTTTGAGTCCATGTTATCACTTTGACGGAAATGGAGTCAAGGACAATACTTAGACAGGACATCTAGCGTGATAGACGGCTACTGGATGGAAGAATGATTTTGTTGATGGAATGATTTTAAATATTCTGTGTGGCTTAAAATGAGGACTTTGGAACAAAAGAAGACGGAGTGATAAATGTCGCTGGGCCAGTGGGGCTCACTACTGGGGTGTGGATGGCCTTGTTTGGTCGACTTCTCAGGAATCCTTTTCCTCAAGTCCCGGGCAGCCATCTGGGAAGGGTCATCGCAGGACAAGCATGGCCTCATAGCAAAGCGTCGCAGCCAGAGGCCAACTGATTCAGTTGTCATAGCACCTGCCGCTCTCACGAGTCCCAGCACAATTCTCCTAGCCTTCCTGAGTCCTGGGAAGGGACGGGATGCAGTTAAAAACACAGACAGAACCAACCAACGCCTTTGGCGGCTGGGCAGGACAGTTTCTTTGGTGCCGTTCTTGCAGAAAGGAACCCGCAAGGGGAGAAAGGCATTCTGCCAGCTGGCTCAGCCGGCAGCTTGGGGAGTCGCACCACCCTGTGCAAAAGCAGCGCAGCATCCTTGTAGTCTCTATCCAGGTCAGCTCGGTGTTGCCTCCCAACACCGAGTCCTGGATGAGCCCTGAATGAGCCCTGTCTGGGTGCGTGTGCCCTGGCAGCTCCTTAGTGCTGCTGGCTGTAACAAGCCAGTGTTGACCATCTTTTGTGGGAATTGTAAGAAGACGGAAATTGGAGCCTGAGATATTACCAAGCCCCAAATCACATTAATGTTGAATAGGTATTATCTCTTTTTGGTCCAGTGGTTGTTAACCTTTCCTCTTTTAATAGTAAGACACTTTCTGTGAATTAAATATTACGTGTAATCCCAAACAGAAAATCCATAAGTCAGAGATGATTGACATGGGAAGGGGTCAGGGCAGGGGGTGGGTTGGAAACCCGGTTACTTCATGTCAGCCTCTCTCTAACCTGGAGAAGGGCACTTCTGGGAGCTACGAGGGCCGGCAACAGGACACATCTGGCTTCCAGAGGCCTGCAGTGGCTTGTCAGTGTGTGTGACAGAGTCAGTGTTGGAATCCAGAACTATGTGACCGACCACATCATGGCTCATACTCCTTCTCCAGCATGTCTTCCTTACAGACCCTCCCCATACCCGAGGTGAAGGCTGTGTTAACAAACTTCATCATGGTAAACATACTGGAATATACAACAGGCTCATCTGGAAAAAGTCCAGCCATTGTTAATATAATGAGAATGGTTTATGCGATATCAGAGTAACCTGGCAGCCGAGGAGAGTGGACTGGAATGTGCATGCGTGAATAATGACGACTTCACTGCACTAGTCAGTGGGGGTGGTAGATGCCACTGAGTGAGCATGTGTACTGTGTGGTTGTCACATTCAAAATGACTGAGCGAGTAGAGCAACGGACCTACATCAAACTTGGTGTTAAGCTTGAACATTCCTCCATGGAAACTGTTTGGATGATTCAGAAGGCCACAGCTATGGGCCGCTGGTGATTGGCAGCTTCATCACGACAAGGTGCCTGCTTATGAATCACATCTTGCGCAGAGTTTTTTGGTGAAGCATCCAAACCCAGGGGACTCAGCCCTCCTACAACTCAGATTTGGCGCCCCATGACTTCTGATTTTTCCCCAAACTAAAATCACCTTTGAGAGGGAGGAGATTTCAGACCATCGATGAGATTCAGGAAAACACAGCTGCACAGCTGATGGTTAAAGCAAAGGATCTTTCAGAGTGTTTTTAACAGTGGAAGAGACACTGGGAGAACTGTGTGAGGTCCCAAGGTGCAGACTTTGAAGGGGACTGAGGCATCACTGTCCTATGTACAGTGTTTCTAGTCTCTTGTATCTTCTTAAATAAATGTCTCTATTTTTCATGATACTTTTTGGGCAGATCTGGTGTGTGGCAAGTCATTACATCACACCTTAAATGTACAGAGTGTTACATAGCAACTGTATCTCAGTAATGCTGGAAAAAACTGAAAAAGGGAAATAAAAGGAAACCTTGTAGGGTGCTCCTCTCGGAGAAACAGACTGTGTCTTGTGGTTGGAGAGCCAGAGGGTCAGAATAGATGCCACAGGTGGAGACAGGAGAAACTACCAGCCTCCACTGGGAGAGCCACACGGTGCGTTCACACGCTTCCCCCCGAGGTCCTGGACAGTGAAGCCGAAACCCCTTCGGGCTGTGTGCTGTGCAGGGTGGGCGGGGGCTCTGGCCAGACTGGGTCCTCTGCAGGTCTTCCCTCCCGCATCCAAGGTCGCCTCAGGCCCTCGGACAGAACTTTGATGGACCGCTTCAGGGAATTCCCACTGGCGTTGTCGATGGTTTCCTACTTTATCATTTTCCGGCAGCCAGCACCTTTGGGCCTGCAGGGTATTTCTGCGGACGTCGGAAGCAAACATTCTTGGGTCAGTTACAGTGATGAACGTGGACCTGAGAGCCTCAGGCTGGAGGATCTTAGGCTGAAAAACGATGGGACTGGATCAGGTAAACACTGAGGGTTGAAAAATGCTCTTCAAGACACATCGCACGGCTGCACTGTGCATCCAAGACCAAAGTTAATAGAATTAGACCAAAAAAAGCCAATTGGTTTTAGGTGCTGTATCTAGATACCCAAGATTTAATTGCTTTTATGTTGTGTTTGGGGCTTTTATTAAAAGGAAGAGAGTATGCAGAGTTACACTTTCATGTCAATAACCATTAGCTTTATTTTCCAGCTAGAACTAGACCCTTCCAGCCTTTCCTTAAAGCATGACAGACAGATCCCTAAGATGGCAAGCCACTACTCAGAGTTTCCAGGAATCATGAGCCACTTTTGGTCCAATGCCCCTTTGAAAAATAACCCCCCACCCCCCACAAATAAATAAAGTGTGGGCTGTGGTGGTGTTATGTGCTGATGCCCTCTTGCCAAGGACGATCTCAGTGAGCTGCCTGGAAGCTGAGGTCAGGGACACTTTCCTGGACACAGGGTGACTCACTGTGGGAAACTTACTCCTTCCTGGGAGACCACAGTGGCTGCGCTGGTGCCACGGGCCCCAGGGAGTCTATGGGGAGTGAATTGGTCAGCAGCTCCCAGTGACATCTGCCTGCAGATGCCTCCCCAGAGCATCTCCTCCCCTCTTCCCTGTCACAGCCCCTGGCACAGGTCAGAGGGTTGAGGATGCGGGAGGGAGAGCCCAACAAATGCTTTGGAGTTGCCTGGTTGATCCATTTTCGCAGTCCCGGTTTCATTCTGCTTGTTCCTCAGCCCACGGCATTCGCCCCCATGCTACCTGGAGTCGAAATCATTTCACCTCTTTTCCAACTAGCTTGCGTGCATTTTATTCAACCCACCCCTGTGTTTTCTTCCCTCTCAAGGGGTTAGCGACCTACCATTATTTGCTGTCACCTTCAAATTTAAGAGCACAGTCTGAACCCCGATAATGAACAAAGTCAGCATCAAGCATCTAACAGGCAGTCAATGAATGGATAGTCAGGAAGGAAGAGGGGAGGGCGGAAGGGAAAAGGAAGGGTCAGAAGGAAGGAAGGGAGAGAGGAAGGCAGAGAATGCAGAAGAGAGGGAGAAATCACCAAGGAACATAGCCTGCCTTCCTCCAGGGAGGTTTTGAAATACCTGGTGACCATCCCCACTGAAGGGTGGGACCCGGTGACAGCGTGGATAAGAATCTCCCTCTCTCAGGGAGGTGCAGTGAAGGTTGCAGAAAGGGCTTGGAAGGAGGGCGAGTCCCGAAAGATCAAGTAGAGGATGGGCAGGGCTGTGAGCGGGCAGGATGGTGTGGAAGATGCACCCCAGCTTCACAAATGTTTGTCCGAGTTTCTGCCGCATTTCACAGTGCTTGTTTCTGCAGTCCTTCTCAGGATCTTCACAAAAACCCTGTTTGGGAATCATGGTGTGGATTAGGGCATCTTCTCAAGCTGACCTGGATAGAATAAAGACCTTTCTGAAATCCAGGGGGGATTCTACTTTCTCCTTGCCCACCTGGCCTGACTCTGGAACATCAGGGAGAGACTACATGGTACTGAAGCTGGTCTGTGCCCTCGCTGACAAAGAAGGTCCCCACCCCACCCTCTTCCTCCCATTGGAACGTCCAGTGCCAGCTGACTGTCTATGTTGAGGTCACTTGGAGAAAGTGTACAAAGATTGCTGAAGGCAGGGGATCTTCCTGGAAGATGTGAGGAATGTCCAAAGGGACACACTTACTTCCTTCTAAAAATGAAACTTTATTTACTTCCCAGGAAGATTCTTCAATGTCAGAAAAGATAGAGAGAGGAAGGAAGGACAGACAGATTTTTTTAGTACTTGGCAATTCCTGTTTAATTAAGGGCAGAATCTATTGTCCAAATACGCATAGATCTGTGATGGTGATGGCAATATTTAGTGAGATGACTATACTAGTGCTGGGCACTGTGAAGTTCGTATCTCACTTATTCCTCAAAGGGAGCCCATGCACTAGGTTCTTTTGTCGTCTGTTTTGTGGAAGAACCTGGGGCACGCAAAATGGCAGGAAGTGCTCCAGGCTGCGCAGCTGGTGGCTGGTTGAATTTTAATTTCTCGATTTGTTTTTCTCATTGATATTCTGCTCTTTTTGCTCTGCAGGCCACATATACACATGTACAAACTGAGTAACTCCTGTTAAATAACTCCTGTTCCAAGATTAAAACCAACAATCATTTGTTTGTTTGTTTCTTTCTTTTCTAGGTTTATAAGAGTTTTTACTCCTTGCACCTGCGTTGTCTCTCTCTCTGCAGCAGGCTTACTTACCCGCTGACTTTTGTGACCTGATTAATGAGGTCCCTGTCCACCCATTCCCGATTCACCCCCACCCCCACCCCCAAAGCCCAGGCTCGGGCACATGCTCACAGGATTTTATTCTTTCTGGTGGTTCTGGAAGCCTAACTGAAATCCTCCAGTTTACGCTGAATTTCTCTGCAACTCAAGTCCCTCCATGTTCTGTCCCACCCCGAAGTGCCTTGTGGTGAAAAGTTTCTAACCTAACTGCCAGTTTTCTGATTAAGTAAATCTTTTTAAAAAATTATTTTATTGTTGGTCAATTATAGTTGTCTGCATCCCCCACCCCCTACTCCTCCCTAACTCCAGCCAAACCCAACTTCCTACCTTGCTTCCACACTCCCCCTTGGTTTGTCTACATGTCCTTTATAGTTGTTCCTGAAAACCTTTCCCCCATTATCCCCTCCCACCTCCCACCTGGTTACTGTCAGGTTGTTCTTAATTTCAATGTCTCTGGTTATATTTTTCCTGCTCTTTTTTTTAATTGATTATGTTCCAGTTAAAGGTGAGATTATATGGTATTTGTCTTTCACTGCCTGGCTTATTTCACTTAGCATAATGCTCTCCAGTTCCATCCATGCTGTCGTAAAGGGTAGGAGCTCCTTCTTTCTTTCTGTTGTGTAGTATTCCACTGTATAAATGTACCATAATTTTTTGATCCACTCATTTACTGATGGGCACTTAGGCTACTTCTAGCACTTGGCTGTTGTAAATTGTGCTGCTATGAACATGGGGTGCACAGGTTCTTTTGGATTGGTGTTTTAGGGTTCTTAGGATATAATCCCAGCAGTGGAACTGTTGGGTGAAAAGGCAGATTCGTTTTTAGTTTTCTGAGAAAATTCCACACTGTTTTTCACAGTGGCTGCTCCAGTCTGCAATCCCACCAACAGTGCACTAGGGTTTCCTTTTCTTGTTTGTTGATTTGTGTGTTGTTTGTTTCTGTTTGTTTCTTGTTTGTTGATGGTCATTCTGATGGGTGTGAAGTGGTATCTTATTGTGGTTTTAATTTGCATCTCTCTGATGGCTAATGATGCTGAGCATCTTTACATATGTCTCTAGGCTTTCTCTATGTCCTCCTTGTTCAAGTCTTTTGCCCACTTTTTAATATTTTTTTTGGTCTTCCTGGAGTGGAGTCATTTGAGTTCTTTATATATTTTGGCAATCAAACCCTTGTCCGAGGTGTCATTGGCAAATATGTTTTCCCATATAGTTGGTTCTCTTTTCATTTTAATGCTGTTTTCTTTAGCCATGCAGAAGCTTTTTCATTTAATGAAGTCCCATTTGTTTATTCTTTTCTTTATGTCCCTTCCTTTAGGGGACCTATCAGTGAAGATGTTGCTGCGTGGAATGTCTGAGCTTTTCCTGCCGACGTTTCCCTCCAGGACTTTTGATTGGGTAAATCTTGATTACAGAATTTAGAGCCATGCTCTAACTGAAGTCCACTCTGGGTTTTTGTGCGCGTGCGGAGCATCCGAGCGGGGAGCTCTGGCAGGGGGTTCAGGTTGTGAGCAGCATTTCTCTCGGCTGTACCGTCTCGTTTGTGGCCTCCATGCAAACGAAGTGGCGCGCAAGGCCCAGGGCTGGCGTCATGCAGTGTGTGAGTGGCCGGCCTCTCAGCACGTGGAGGCGGCTCCCAGACTCTGAACAACACGCATTCGATGGCACTTAGACAAGTTTTGCTGCAAGAGAGGCCTAGTTCCTCCAATTTTAACAGTTGTAACTTACTTTTTTAACAGTTGTAATTTCTTAATGAAATCATTAAGTTTGCACAGTCTTCTCCCCACTTTAGGAATTACACAGAAGTAACATCTCTCATATCAACAGCATTCTTTTGTCCTCGCTCCACTGTTCTCACTTTCAAAATATGTCAGAACAATAAAAATAATTTGCGGCTTCAAATCTGCCAAATCTAATTTCAAATATGCTCTCCCAGACCCCATTATTGTGACTGTTTCTAGCTGATATCCCATTATCTTATCACAACTGGCCACACACCCACACGTCGCCCCGGGTTATTTATGAAGATAAGTCTTGTGCCAAGACCAAAATCAACAACCATTTTTTCATACATCTAAATTTATTTTTCTTGCTTTAAAAAGGATTTAAAAATATTTTCCAGTGGGTTTATTTGCTTTAAAAAATTTTGGTTAAAAAAAAAATCACTTTGAACAGAAAGTGTTTTTTGGGTTGTTAGCTACCAACTCCCACATATTTGGAATATCTTGAATTATCTGGGAACTGACAATTCAGTTTCAGGATTATTTGTACCCTTGGCTTTGTTGTTAATATTTGAAGGTTTTTGAAATTTGTCTAAAAATATATAACTCCAATCAGTAATTTCTAGCTCCTCGTGAGCATGGGCTTATTCACCAATTGAACCCAGGCTATATGAGCGTCAGTTTCTCATCTCTAAAGAGCACTGAGTATTACCTACTTTGTAGAGTCGCCATGAGAGTTCAATGGCACCATATTGAATACATGTACAATAACTGTTGCCCACCACACAGGAAGTACTCAACAAAGTGAGGCTTTAAAATATCATCTAAAGAGAGAAGCTTAAAATTAGCAATTGGGTTATGATCATTTCTGCTCATCTTCTATCCCCATGTGCATGCACGCTCTGGGGGTCTGGGCCAGGGCTGTCTGCGACCCTCGGTGCTCCCCAGACTTTGTTCCGCACCCAGCCCAGACACAGAGCCTTCTCTGTGAGTTTCGGGGGAGTGAAGTTCATCTGAGCACCCACTCGCCGTGCTGTCCATTGCACTGGTAAGTGGGAGTTATCGATAGTTGTTTACCTTCAGTTTTGCTTTCTTTTCTCTAAATGCATTTTAGAAATGCAACTCTAATTTTAAAAATACTGTCCTTGTTTTACGCTTCCATTTAAGAAATGGAAGGTGAAAGTCGGCAAATTAGTGTTAAAAAGCTTCTGCCTCAAAAGAGTCAGCAGGTAAGTGATGTCCTCGGCTTTTCCAAGAAGAGGTGAAACTGAGAACACTCGGGAGAACATTAGGAACTTGGTGTTAGTTTCAGGGCTCATCAGAAAACAATGAGCTGCCGCGTGGAGAGCCGAGCCACAACGAAGACAGGACTGGACCTCACGTGGGAGTGTGTTGGCCACTCTGGGGCGAGAAGACCCATGTCCTCAAGGCTGGCCACTTGCAAGATTCGGTTAAAGGCACGCTGCATGGGAACAGACAGGTTTGTCCTATAAGGAATATATTTTCCAACTTGGCATTTGATATACCATTTCTACTCTTGAATACATATAAATAAATGTATACAAATGACTGCTCCAAACGAATGTACAGGTATTAACTGGAACAACATCGATATCCTTAAACATATTGGGCTCAGATTTAAATGTGTGTGTGTGTTTAAAGAGAAGTTTAATTAGGTACTGGCATTATATTAATATTAGTCTAACAAATATTTCACACTCAGTATGTGTTATGAAGACGGCAAGAGCTAAAGATATGGCACCGAAGACTGAGAGGGAAAGAGCTAAGACTCTAAATCTGTCATGCATATGGTTTGGGGATGGAAAGCAGCTTTAGCAGGCGAGCCGGCCATGGGAGGAGGGAGGAGGCTAGCAGGCAGAGTGTTCGTCATTCTCTCTTTTGGTCGAACACAGCCACTGGAACTTTCGGAAAAAGGAAGTGGCCTCATCACGCCTGTGCCTATGGAGAAGTCATCAACAATGAGGAGGGTGAATCAGAAAAGAAGCCATCAACGTGTTGGATCCCTCCTCCCGGAGAACTTTCCTGGACACAGGAGATGCAGCTCCTCCCAGCCACTCAGCTTGTCACTGGGGGGAGGTTGGCAGATGCTCTTACTGCTGGGACAGGTCACTGGAATGGGGAGGGTGGCTCTGCCCACCCAGGAAGGGGCTGCAGTCCTTTCACTCACTTAATTTGCAGGAATTGAGCCATAAATTTGTTCACACTTCAGCTTTCAGAATCAAGGCTGCATGTTGAATGAGACATTTTCTAAATCCCAAGCTGTATCTCCTCCTGATAAATACAATAAATTCATTCAAGAGGGTGAGTCCCTATCACCTGACCCAGAGTAGCCTTCAGACTCTGCCGATGGCTGAGAACACACATCCAGAATCAGAAGCATTTACCTGGAATAGAGAGAGCAGCCGGGAGTGTGGTCTCTCCATGAGAGTTCCAGCGGGAAGCAGGGGCACTCTGGGACTGAGCCAGTAAGCGGTGTTATAACAGAGTGACTTACAGAGAGTGACTTGCAGAGAGATTTAGAGACGTGTGCAAAGGAGGCTGCAAGGCCGTGGAGCTCAAACAGCAGGAGGCAATGGTGGTTGTTAAACTCTCTGTTACCTGCAAGTCGGAAGGGAATGTGACTGGTCCAGACCTCAGCAGTGGGTGGCCGTAGAGAGAGGGTCATCCGAGCAGAACTGTGACATCTGACAGGGAAATGCGGTTAACTTGTACACACTGCAGAAAGAGAGTTGAATGCATAGCCTCCCTCTCCTCTCACTTGTGCCCAGTGCCAGCTGGTGCGGGGGCTGTAGATCAGCCTGCAGGGAACACCCTGGAACGGAGGAGGCTAAAGAGTGGGCCTGCAGGGCAAAGAGTAAATGGCGAGCTCGCTGCAGCTTTTGATATGTGGTAAATCTGCATACAGCTGGCTTTGGAGGCTGGGTGTTGCATTTTCACTTTTTGCCCTTTATTCAGGACAAGGACGTTTCACGTGGCGCCAGCAATGGGAGTAGAAGCGGCAGAAAATGACATGGAAGTTCACAAAACGGGAGAGCTGGTTTGGCCTCTATCTCTTTTGGAAACAAAACAACCTCTGAAAGATTGAGGTCATCTCACTGAACTTGAGTTATAAATAAAAGTCAGAATTAAAGTTTCCAACATTTAAACGAATTTTAATGGGTACATTGCTTAGCTTCCTGACAAACTGATGAAACACAGACCTGCTCAATTGCAAAAATGCCGCGACATTTGTTTACTTAGACTGTTACAAGAATAGAGATCATTCGAGATATCTTTTTTATAGGAAAACTCAAAAATATGCTCCTGCAGACTTCTGAATTTGTACGTTTTACACCTTTAAAATCCCTTTCCGACCTATGACCCTCAGCACCACAGTAGCTGGGGAGGCAGGGTACCTGTCAGGCCAGGGATTTCCGTTTTATAGGTGACATGTTCAGACCGGGGGCAGGGGCTGGGGGCAGAGGCCCGGGTGAGAACCCAGGTTTGGGACACCGTCTGAGGGGAAGGGACCGCAGCCTGGCAGAGAAGCCTGGGCTTTCTCCGATGGAGATAGATGAGACGTCGGCAGGGCGGTGCTGCCGCGTGAACGGGCTTTCACCTACCTCTCTGCAGAAGTGACTCCGTATTTTGTTGGGGTTCCATTTATATTGCCCTCTGCTCTTTCAGAGCTTTACAACATCCCCTCTCTGGCCGCCCACCTAGAGATCGAGGTCACCCGAGTGACGGTGACAGAAGTCCCTGGTGCTAATCAAGCAACTGAAACCCTTAAGCCACGTAACGTCTTCTCGAGTGGACCGGCTTCATAGCTCCCACCCAAATTGTCTCACTGACACCCAGCTGGCTGAAGACAGAGCCCACCTCCCTTCAGAAAATGGAGATTGAAGAAAGGAGAAAAGTTCAAAATAAAGACGTGTCCTTTATCCTTCACACCTGGCCAGGTGACGTCCGTTCCCCCCTGTAGGTCGGATGCTTTGACAGGGGAGTGGAGCTCCATTAAGAACCAACTGTCCTTCCCCTGGGTTGAACAGCTGCTTGTAGAGTTGGCCGGGAGCCGCCCTGCCTCCAGCCAGAGTAGCAGACTGCGGGGTCGTGGCTCATCTGAAGGTAGGGCGTGCCAGCTGGTCCCAGGTGAAGGCACTGGTGGCCTCCTTCTAGTCTTGTGTTTTGAGTCGAGTGAGTTCAGTTTTCTAAGAACACCTTTCTGGTGGAGGTGAAGGGCGGCGTTGGGGAGGACAAGGCAGCAGGTTTGCCGGACCTGCGGGCCAGGTGTCCCTGATCACCAGCAAAATCGGGAGGCCAAAGCCCCATTAGGCTGAGCAGAGCTCGGTGGTTCCCTCTCCTTCTACCCAAACATTTACTAAACCCTTAAACAAAAGACTGGCAAGTCCCTGAAGATCAGTTCCATCCTCTGGGGTCTTTCAAAATCGGTTCCACCCTGTGGGACCCATGGATCATGGGAGGTGTTGTCCTCGCCTACAGAGAGCACAGGCCACCAGGCCGCGGTCACGCCATGGCTGTCTGCGCTTCTGAGTCCTGACTGTCATCAGATAGCTCTGCTGTCAGCATTCAGTTTTGTTCAAGTTCAAACCTAGAAATATCTCCCTTCTCTTCTCTGTTTCCCTTCCTCAGCCCACAGCACACGGCCTTGTCAGAGAAAGCCTCCGAGTGTTTAGAGCAGATGCCGCTTCAGCCCCGTCACTGTGCTGGGGTGTAGCCTGTGTTCAGCAGAACGGAAGTGGAGTGGGGCCATTCGTCTGTGTACTCATCAGGCCTAAAGATTTCAGAGACACCCCTAACTGAGCTGGTGACGCATGGGCTCGCAGGGGGTGAATAATCTCATTGACACTCATTTGGGGGATGAGCCATAGAGAACAATGAGTCAAAACTGACTCTAAAATATAAAAATGAGTATCACGAACCTCAATAGATGCTTTCATTGTAAACTGAGGTTTTGCTTCCTGATCAGTTATTCTTCTACCCTTTATTTATTTTTTATTTCTTTAAGCCCAAGAGGTTGCTTTCATTAACAGGCTGCGGCCTGGGTATATTCACACTCCATGGTGCCCTCAGGACAAGGTGTGGCTGCCCAGCTGGAGGCTGTGCCCAGTGTCGGGTTTTTGGAGGGTGGGAGAGTTGTGGGCCCTCAGCTTCCGGTACAGACGCTTCCCCTACACTTTACAATAGTAAACCCACTTTCCAATGCAGTTATTTAGATTTCGAGGTGATTCAACAAGCATTCGTTCATTGCAAATTTAGGTACTATTATAGCAATTTGGTCATTTTCAATGACTGGTGAAATAAAAGTAACTACTCAATTGGATGAACAGCAAAGTACATAACTTGACTTTTTTTCCTACTTATGACCAATGTGTTTTTCTCCTTTTCCTTTAGATTGCATGCATAAACACCAACATAAGGACAAGTGTCTTGCATCTTGCATTTGGGGAATAGAGGTGTTTTTTTTTAAGTGGCAGCCCTGAACTGGAACATCTTAGGAGTAGGTAGGGGGTCACAAGATGAGTGGACATGCCTATCAATGCCTTTGACGAAGGGCTGTGTGTTATGCAATGTGGGGCCAAGCGCGAGGTTGAATGAGACGCCTGGCCTCCCTCTTCAAAACTCCTCACCCGGCAGCACTGTTCCAGGTTGTCTGGAGCCTGCGCATCCGCAGCCTGGGGCAGAAGCCCAGCCATGACCAGGAGTGAAGGATGCTCAGCCCTGGAAGACGCTCATAGACGCCGGCTTCCTTAATTTACAGCCTAGGGCCTATATAAGTTCACTCGGGTTTTGTACGCGAGTATTTCCAAGTCTTGTTTGCAGTGAAGAAAAACGAGGCTCAGAAAGCTTGAGTGGCCGGTTCCACGTCATAAACCGGCATGTATGGGAGCCCGGGCTGGAACCTCATTTTATAGGCTCCGCATTCTTCTTGCGGGCTGCGTGCGCCTGCTGGCAGCCAGGACGCTGGGTGCGTCCTGCAGCAAAAACTCTCTGTCCTTTCCTAGGTGCCTGCTGCTGGGCGCTGTCTGTAATCTGTGTTCCCGCTGCATCTGAGCTATTAATACAGTGCTGCTAATAAGTTGGAATAGACTTTACTTTCGGTCCTTTTTAATTTCATTAGGGAAATAAATACAAGAATTTGAATTTTTTTTTGGTCTTCATTTTCCTGTGCAGGTAAGAAGTCCCGTTCCGGCTCATCGCACGAAGGTGGTACTGATGTACCTGACAGATGATCACAACGTCTCCTGGGAGACACGTGGGAGCGTTCCTAACCCACCTTTGTCATTTTTAGAGACGAGAAAATTAACACCAGGAGCTTCAGTGAAACTTTCCAAGGGCACGTCTCTACTTAGAGGTTGAGCCAGAGCTGGAAATCAAAGCGTCTGATCAATTTGTTTCTCCTTGAAGATGAATAGCGTTTAGTGTAGTTTGGTTGTCTCGTTAATACTTCTTTCCCAAGACAGACTTAAAGGGACAGGAGGACAGGGCACCTTTGGGCTGAGATCTGCGTACCCCCCTGACACAGCAATGAAAAGTGCACAATTAAGCACGCTAATCTGAAAGAAGAGGAGAGAAACTAGGGGCACGTCTGTTCCCAGTTATATTTCTCCTTCCTAATCAAAACCATGTGAGCTGCTGGAACAGAGCCCAGAGCCCAGCACGACTGCCAGAGCTGAAGGCACAGCAGAGGAAGAAAGAGGAGGGACCGGGGAGCAGAGGCCCAGGATCTTTCCAACACCCTAGCACACGGCCACACTTCCAGTTCGTCACCAGAGAAGTGTGTTGGGCGCCCTTTGGGCCTGTTGATGCTGCACAGGAAAGCGTCTCGCCGAGCCCCCAGTCCCCCGCTTCCTGTGGGAGTCAGAGCCCCAGGCTGCGACCTGCATGTCCTAGACCAAAATGCTTCCAAGCCCGAGGAAGAACCTCACTGCCCATCCTGCCATTCAGTGGGAGGAGTCCATAGTCAGCTCCTGACAATCACCAAGAAGATGTTGTCCAGTTCTCAGGTGTCTTTTTTCTTTCTCCTGTGTGTGTGTAAGAAAGCCTAGCTCCAAATGATTATTATCCATACAAGTTCATTGTTTGCAGTTGTGTTTTTCCACAACCAAGCGAGTTCACACACAGGAGAAGGTCCCTTCACCCCTGGGAGCCAACCTCCACCCCCCTCCATTACTACAGCCCCTTCTCAGAACCACAGTCATCCACAGTCATCTTCATCCTCAATCACCTTCAACCTCGTACTCATCCTTTGACCTTCTCCTACTTCCTCCTTTCTTCTTCCCTCTCTTCCCTCCTACTTCTTCCCTCTCTGATTGCCCCCAGGTTGTTAATAAGGTCCTGTAGTTTTTTCCCCAGGTGCCACCACGACCGAGCACCTGTTGAGAGATTCTGTCATTCCAGTCTTTGTTTTGGTGTCCCCAGGTGTGATGTGGGACTGGGGAAGAGGGCACAGCTGGCGCACCTTGTCCCCACCTCCTAGCCCCTGCTATTCTGGCTCGGCTCTTGGAGGGGTTTCTCTGTGTGCTCCTGCCTCTCACCCCAGCCTGAACCTACTCACGCGAAAAACACTGGTCCTCTTGGAAGGCTTTTGGGGGGTCACCTAAGAAGCCTCAGGGTCTCTTGGTCTTCCCGGAACCCAAGAGCCGGTGCCAGGAAGTAAAAGTCTAACTTCTTGTTCAGGAGTTGAGCCTTGTGAGATGCAATGGTATGTCCACCATCCACAGAGTTAGTGGGAAATGCAGGACCCAAAAGGCTCAGGTCTGAGTTTCAGCTCAGTTTCCTCTCCAACTTCCAAGTGCTGTCTGGGCTGAGCTGCAGGGAGTGTGGGCAGAGGGTCGCCTGGGAGAACTTCCTGCTCGGTGCACTTGGTCCTCTGGGTTTTGATTGTATTTCCGACTGAGTACAAGCAATTCTTCTTCTTAGGAAATCTGAAGGAGTAGAAGACCCAGAAATTCTGAGTGGGAATTATATAATTTACAGAGATCTCCTTGGCGGACACACAGGACACAAGAATGACTAATGTGACCAAAATTTTAAGAAATAAAAGGAACCTAAACATCTTCCTTAGAGATATTCAGTTCTTAGATATTCTAAAAATGCGCTTGGTCAGTCCTTTCAACATTTTTAAACCTGTTGTTCTCACGCAACGCTTTTTCAGTGAACCTTTACGTAGGTCTATAAGGCAGGAAGATTTTGAGCAATTTCACTGCTTATATTTGGAGCCATGATTCTTCTGTGTCCCCAGGGGGACTAGGCTCTTGTCCCCCATACGCACTGGGAGTTTCCGTAAGGCAGCCCCACAGAGGAGAACGCCAAGGGAAGACCCGGCTGACATTCTGTAGCTGGTTAGCCGCCTGCCCCAAATAAGAGCGTATGTTTCCTCTCTTCTCATCAAGAGGTTTACCATCTATAATATTCTTTGTCCCTAAGGTTTAGGTGCATCAAGAATGTGAGATGTATTTCGAGTTTTCAATTCTTCAAATTCTTTAAAGTACTCAAAATATTTCACTGGGGAGAGTCGTTCTAGACGTTTTCTGGGAAACCAGCACGCGGGGCATCCATCATCTGACTGATTCTTCAGCAACACGGATGGGAGGAGCAGAGAATGGAGCCCCCGCCAAAGTCTCCATGTGCCTCTGAACAGAGGGGAGAGAAGCAAATGAGGGTGAGAGTCGCAGAAAAACAGCCCGGTGACCCTTTGCATTTGCATAGTAAAAACGGATGGACACGTACCCCAGAGCAGTGTGAGGACGAGTTCCCAGGTTCAAAATTTTAAGCACCCAACTAATCAGTCAAGTGCAATGAGAATTATTAAACGCTTCTAAGCGCCGCAGGAATCTTTAGAAATTGAAGCAACACTCTATAATTAACACACATGGGATTTTATTTCTTTTTTAAGAAGGGAAAAGTACAGCTTTGGACTCACAAAGAAAGATAGAGAATTTCATCTTGAAAGACACCAAATGATCTCTCTCAGAGACTATCAAAGAAGGCAGACTCATACTGTAGCAATTCTGATAACTGCAAGGGACAGGAAAGGACAGTAGCCCCTGGAAGGAAAGTGTGGGTGGGGGGTTATAGAAACTTTTAAAGCTTAATGAAAGGATTGGAGAGAAAAGAAACACAGGACGTCCATTAGTAAGACATAAGAAAGATGAATTGGAGGGAGGGGGGAGGATGGGGGGTGGGATGGGATGGGAGTAATAGACAGAAAACTGTACTTGAAAAATAATTAAATAAAAAAATTGAAGGAAAAAAAAGAAAGATGAATTGAACGATGAATCTGACAGTATTGAGATAATAGAGGGTATCATAAAATTTATCTCTTACAACGAAGACAAAATATATCCCCAGGAATCTTTTTTTTTGGGGGGGGAAAGGAGGGTAGAAATGAGAATCTTACCACATGTCATAAGTGTTATTCAACTGTGAGGAGTTTCTCATTTCTTAAATGGGCTCCAGGATTCATAGTATCCAAGAAGGGTGATGCCCCTACTGACACAGGGGCGCTACATTATTTGCACGTGCTCTGTATCACGTGCATTGGGCTGGCCTTCTGCCAGACCCCGGGAAGGCGACCCTGCACTCCCCGCGTCTTTGCAGCACAGAGAAGCAGTGGGAAGTCAGGAGGCCCGGGTTCCAGTGTGGCTGTGAACTGGCTAAAGTTCCTTACCACCCTCGGACTCCAGTTCCCTTTTTTGGGACACGAGGGGCTTGAATCAGATGACCCCCAAAGCCTTCCATGTTCTGAGATTCTATAACTGTACCCTTGGCCCAGAGAACAGTGTTGTCTCTTAAATAGGAATTGTGTCCTCTGTCGGGTCCTGCTGCCCACAACGTTGCAGGTCCTGACTTATACACAGTAAGGAGTCAAAGGCACCTCGTTCGGAGGCTGCGGCTCTCAATATTTAGTTCTTCGGTGTCTGAAACATTCTCTTCAACGAACTATTGTAACCTTCACACAGCTAGGTTTGCACAAATCTAAACACACGCCAAACCTAGACTTGCCCTCACATTTTAGTTATGTATCCACAGATATTTACGGGGTGGCAACCAGATGGCAGACCCTATGCTAAGCCCTGGGGAAGCCGAAGTGGACAAGACAGGAGAAAAGTCAAACCCTCATGTAACTTATGTTAGAACAGCGAGAGCAAATAAATGTGTAAGTCACACACTGCATCGAATGCTAATACGTTATAGGGAAAAAGCGGGACAGGAAAGAAAGGACCTGGGTCGGTGTTTGTGCACCAGAGTTCTCTGCGGCAGGGTTCCCAGCAGGCAGAAGGCGGAAGCCACCCAGATATCCGCCTGCGGGTGAATGGATGAGTGAAGGGTGGCGTATGCATCCAATGGGATATCATTCGGACGTGAAAAGAAGGAATTTTGGACTTGAACTACAGTAGAAAGGGGCTGGAGATGGTGTTCAATCACCACCCACCAGCAATTCTATCAGCCATTCCTGTGTAATGAAGCCTCCATGAAAATCCGGAAGGAGGGCTTCAGAGAGTTTCTGGGTTGGTGGACAGACATGGGGGGGTGCTGACTGAGTGGCGCCCCCAGAGCAGGGGACCTCTGTGTCCCTTCCTCGCCCCTGGCCCTACGAATCTCGCCCATCTGATGGCTCCTGAGTTACACCCTTTTACACCCAACTGATAACCTAGGAAGTAAAACATTTCTCGGAGTTCTGTGAACTGCTCGAGCAAATTAATCAAACCCAAGGACAGGGTGCTTGTAACCTCTGATCTACGGTCAGTCAGTCAGATGCACAAGGGACAAGCTGAACTTGCCCTTGGCATCTGAAAGAGGGTGGAGCTGTGAACCTGTGGGATCTGACGCTGTTGCCAGGTAGACAATGTCAGAGCTGAGTTAAATTGCAGGGCACTCAGGGGGTCAGGGGATCCCCGGTGTGGGGAAACCCTTCCGCACATTGTAACTGGTGACCAGAATTGTTAACAGTCTATTGTTGATTAATCATGTTCCTTGTAGTCTCTTTCTCATGCTTTGCTTTCAGTGACCCTACATTCTGTCCCTTGTCTTACTGTTTTATCAGCCTCCTCTTAGTTGACCTTAGTGGGACTCATTTGGCAAACACTTCTCTGGGTAAGTGTCCCTGAGGCTCAGGTCCCAGCTCTCTCCCTTTGTCCCCCAGTGTGTTCTCCGGTGGTGACTTTATTCACTTTGAAAGGTTAAACTCTAATGATGCCCCTAAATCGATCCCTTGGTTCCATGCATTATTTTCAAGGCTCTTTTCGCTATTGGAGTCGTGGTGTTGAGAACGGTTGGTTGCATAACCAGAGGCGGTCCCGCCCTCTCTTGGAGAGCTTCTCCCCTTTGGTGAGTTGCAAGGGTTAAGCCTTCAGGTTGCCCACGAAGATTAGTAGTCAAGTTTCTTGGTGGGAGAAGGAAATGTGAACAGAATGCAAATTTATCCCAGGCAATCCGTGAGCTTTCGAGTGGGCAGTGAGGCTGGGGTGGGGGGGGGGGCATGGACGGAAACACTGGAGCAGGACGTTCACAGGAGTTTACGTAACGAGAATTCCAGAGAAGTCACACCCCAGGAAACGTGGCTTTGCTGACAGGCCACCTTGGCAGGCACTGAGCCACGGCCGTGGATGCAGCCGCAGCCGCGGCGGGGCTGTGTCCTCATGCCATGCACCACCCCCTCCTGCTCACCATTCTAGCATTGCACACAGGATTCAAAGTCTCCACGTGGAACGCTGTAGTGGCTGACCCTGACCTTGACCTTGGGTCTGTTGCCCGAGCGCCTGGGAGCAGGCAGAGGGACATGTCGTTCACCCAACACGCCACGGGGACTTCCGCCCAACAGGAAGGGTCATTGGATTTTGGACAGCTAATCCCTCTCCAATAAGAAATGTTTACCACTGATTTCTCAAAGCTGCCTCAGACTCGAGATGTTAGAAGCAGAACACCATCTGCTACCCAGGTAACTTCTGCCTAAAATATCTGCCCCAGGCACTCAGGATAGGAAATCCTGCTTCACAGGGACTTCATAGTCATTTGGTTTTATTCAGTAATTACGTTGGTCAGATTGTTGAGGTTTTGACCACTTTTGTCTTTTCTTTTCCAGTCCTAGCACACAGGTTTCGTGAGGAAATGATTAATGAAGGAGTGATTTAGGGGCTCGAAGCAATGCAAAGCAGACTCAAGGCGCTGTTTCATCAATCTAGGCCAAAATAATGTTGACGGCAATTCTTGCTCTTGTGTGTGATTTTCATGACTATTTCTCCCTTGCAATTTTCAATGAGCTTCAATTGCCAAGTAAAGCTTTTTCAAGGCTCTGAACGTTAACGAGAGAGCAGCACCTGGTGATTCAGGGCCAAACTTCCCCCCGAAAGGGGCAGCAGGGTGAAGCAACACTGCTGGTCTTTCATTCTTGGTCTTGTAAGACCAAGAATGGTCTTTCAAAGCCCTGGCTGGCGTAGCTCAGTGGATTGAGTGCAGGCCTGTGAACCAGACGATCGCGGTTCGATTCCCAGTCAGGGCACATATCTGGGTTGCAGGCTGATTCCTTGCAGTCTAACTACCAGCAGAGGACACACGAAAGGCAACCATACATTGATGTTTCTCTCCCTCTCTCCTTCCCCTCTAAAGATAAATAAATAAAAATCTAAAAAAAAAAAAAAAAGAATGGTCTTTCATTGGTCTTTCATTCTTGCTCTGTAAAGCAGATCACAACCCTCGCAATACTTACCATCATCGTCTTTGGAAGGCATATTTGATTCAAATATTTAAACATTTTCATATGCTGATGAAAGAAATTGTGTGGGATTTGGAATACCTATGCTAGCCTACAGAGGAAGGGGAGGGAGGGGGTCAGCTCTCAAACACACATATTTTCCTTCGCTTTTGATTGTGAAACTCAACACGTTCCTTACATTCGTGAACAAATGAAGGTGACGACGTGATGGCATTTGAGCATCTATAAATATCTGCAGAGAACAGTATCGGCCTCTGCTACCTGGAAGCCTGTGTGTTGTGGGAATTTTCGGTGTCCAGCAACGGTCTCAGATGCGCTCTCCCCAAACCCCCGGTGCTCTAGCCATTCACCGGGGCAACCAGTGATCCTTTCACTGTCTGATTGTTTTACCTTTCCCAGAATGCACTAGAGTTGGAGGGAGCCTTTTCCGATTGGC
The DNA here is from genome assembly GCF_014824575.4 of Sturnira hondurensis. NCBI lineage: Eukaryota > Metazoa > Chordata > Mammalia > Chiroptera > Phyllostomidae > Sturnira > Sturnira hondurensis. Next base: position 13,884,923 of record NW_028082350.1, on the reverse strand, counting down.
TACTTTTACTTGGTGATGTGCATTCAGGGGTCTTCCACGTCTTCTCATGGCCTGATGGCTTTTTGGCGCTGAGGACCCTTCCATTGTCCGCTGGACCACAGTGCAGGTCTCCACTCACCTGCTGAAGGACGTCCTGATTGTTTCCTGGCCTTGGCAATCAAGGAGAAAGCTGACGGAAACATCTGTGTTTACACAACGACTTTAGAGTACAGTTGTTAACCACATACGAGATAAGTTGGACAGAAACAGTTGAGAACCACATGATCTCACTCATATGTGGACTATAAAACTGAAAGCAACAAAGAAACAGGCAAGAAACAACTCACAGACACAGACAACAGCATGGCGGTCACCAGGTACCGGGGCGGGGGGCGAGGGGTTACTAAAGGGAGAAAGGGGGAAATATATGGGGGGCACCCATGCAATATACAGAAGAGGTGGCATAAAACTGTACACTTGAAACCTTCATCATTTTATTAACCAATGTCACCCCAACACATCTAGTTACTGGAAAAAAAGAGTACATTCAGTTTGGTGGCTTCCCAAAGTGCCGCTTCGTGTCCCCAGCCGCAGTGACTGAGCATTCCTGGTGCTCCACGTCCTTCCCAGTGCTCGGTATGGTAGGAACACAGCTTTCACTGCCCTTCTTCAAGATTTTACTGAAAACCGTGTGTTACGTAGAAAACAAAACAAACAGAAATCATAATCTAATTTCTAGCTGCTTGGTAGCTTCAAAAAGTGTTCTATAGGACAGACCTGGACTCACATCTTAATGTGTTGCTTTTTCGGTAATGTGTCTTTTTCTTAAAGAAAATCTAGGACCATCACCACCATCATCATCCCATGGAGTCTGACATTACGCTATTTTAAATTTCCTATCCAAATCCATACTTACTTCAAGGTCATTGCTGGGAAACACAAGACTCTGGATTTGAGTCAGTAAATGGCCTCCAGCTGTTTGGAGTCACCTAATACAAACGGTCTTTTCAGGACCTCCCTCCCTTGCTTCTGGTTCACTTTTACTATTTTGCTGGCTTTGGGCCTCCAGTGGAGAGCCTCCGGGGCGATCTGGTTTCTCACAGCCACTTGGCCTGGGGCGTCGAAGGGGAGAGCGGCACCACCCAGGACACCGGGAGGAGCGTGGCTGTGCCTGGAGCTCGGGCAGAGAGCAGGGCCAGACACGCTGTGATCAACCTGCTGGTAGGTTAATCCTGTTACTAAATTTAGAAAATCTTCAGTCATTTGAGATGTCTCTATTCTACCTTTATACTTGATTTATTGTTTGGCTGGGTATTAGAATTTAAATTAAAATTTTTTCCTCCTGATTTGAAGAATCCTTCTTTGGCTTTTACATGGCCTTTGGTTGTATTTGAGTTTTGTTTTGTTTTTAAATCTCTAGAAGCTTTTAGATTTTTCCCCCTTTATCTTCTATGTTCTAAAGTTTTTAACAGGTGAGTCTTTATGTAGGTCTTTTTCAGAAAAATTACAGTTTTTTTTTATCAAGCATTTGAAGAGCCATTGCAACATTCATTCTGAGAAATTTTCTTGTATATTTTTTTTCTTGAACTGTTTTTAATGGAAGTTACCACAGAGTGATGGGCAGGGATTAAATGAAACCTTTTAGCTGGGGACCCCTAAGTGTTAGCAGGCGGGGGGCGGTTTCTGGAGAGTTAATATTTTAATCTCTTGCTCGGTGGGCTGAGTTTTCAGGCTGGGGCTGATATTCTGAGTCCAGGGAAGGGACAGGGCAAAGGGACAGGGCAAAGGGACATCATGTTCAGACAGCAGACTTGCACCCTGTGCCCTCTCTGTAGCCACACCTGTAGTCCCGGAGTCTCCATCTTGTCTTTATAAGTCTTCCTGCGTAAACGCTCTGGTCTCGTACAGAGGTACAGTCTTACAGAGTTGTAGTAACCTGGCTGTGGATGGGACAGCACACCTGGAAACGCTCTGGCTCTGTCCACTGACTTCAACAAACCCTGTTTTCCAACCTGGGCTTCACCCTCATCTCCTAGGGCAGCAGGGCCCCCGCCCTTCGGGCTCTGTCTGCTAACCGGCCCGTCTTGCCCAGCGCTCAGCCAGGAACCTGCTCTCTTGTGCCAGGCAGGCACCGCTCCGCCATGGTCTGTCTGCATGCCAAATGCTCTCCGAAATCTTTTGTGCACTCTACCTGTCTTTTCTCCTTCATGCAAGATAACTTTTTAAAAATGGTTCTATGTGATTCTTTTTGCAGTGTTCCAGGAGGGAATTCAAATTAAGAGACAGCCAGACACGCTTAACTGTGACCCCAAATCAGCACTTCTCCAAACACTCTGTCCTGGGAGACTTGGGCCGCTACCTCACCCCTGCTGGTGGGTGGGGGGAGGAGAGGTCAGGGGGGTGGGGGGACAGCGAATCTTCAACATCGCTTCAACCGGGATAGCACCATTTTGTCAGCTTTAAACAGCGAGTTTCGTGAAAGATGTCTGCACAAAGTTCTGCAGCTAACACTTTCTGAAAGCTGCTAGTCCAGGTCATCTTTCCCAGAAACGCGTGGCGTTCCTGTGTGATGAATATATAATTCTCTTAGCCAATTGACAACTAGTCGCGGAGCGTCTGCTCGGTGGGCTCCTGGGCGAGGCGAGCAGAGTTGGTGACGCTGCTTTGGAATCAGAGGTATTCAGCAGTGGCCACACACCCCAGTTGTCTCAAACCCGGCACAGGTGAGAGTAAGTTTGAGCAATTCAGAGGGATCAGTGTCCCGCTGGGAGAGCAGACTCCCAGAATATTGAACAAACCTGCTTCTGCAGATTCGAACCTGGGGCCAGAACCGTGTCGTTGCTCAGGGGCGGAAGGCTGTGAAGAGCATCATGGTTTTCCTCTTTACAGCTGTGCCTCCAACTTGCATTTGAGTAACAATACGACTTCTGGTTAGTACAAATAATCAACTCCTTGATCTTTTGGGAACTTATTTTGCTTGAAGTTCTTTGTTATCTCAGGTTCAGATAAAATAAGACAGTCTATTTGATGGGTGGCTGAAAAACTGCTTCAGTCGGTAAGTTCAGAGCATCATTCCTTACGGGCTGGCTCACCCCCCAGCATTCTTTAGCTCATTGGACAACACCCCCCAGTGTCTCAGGGTCTTAGTTTCCTAACCTGTCTCATCAAAGTACTACCAATTGAGTGGCTTACACAATAGAAAGTTATTGTCTTAAAGCCCTGGAAACTAGAAGTCCAAGATCAAGGTGTCGGTAGGACGGGTTCCTTCTGAGGACTCTGGGGAAGAATCTGTTCCATGCCCCTTCCCTGGCCTCTGGGGCTTTTCTGGCAATGTGTGACATTCATCGGTGCACGGGGCATCCCCTGGCTGTGAGCCTTCATCCTGGCCCGGCATTCTCCTTGCCCGCTTGTCTGTCTCTAAGTGTCCTCTTTCAGAAAGACACCAGTCGTATTGGATTAGAGCTCACCCTAACACACTCATTCTAACTTAGTAATTTCTGTAAAGACTTTCTCTCCAAGTAAGGGCACATTCAGAGGTATTTGAGGTTTGAACGTCAACCTATGAATTTGGGGGTAGGCTGTTCAACTCGTGACACTCAGGAATCTAGATGTCACTCCTGTGACCTCACTGTCCCGCCCCTCTTCACATCCAATGTACCAAAATGTGCTGTCAGTTCCACCTTAAACACGCCGTGGGTCTGCTTACGTCTTCCTGTCCGTGCCCCAACATCACTTGTCTTTCTCCCGGACTAGGGTGGTAACTTCCTCACTGGTCCTCTGGCTCCACTCTAGTTTCTCCTGATCAATTTTCCACGGGCCAGCCAGAGATCTTTCAAATGGGCATATTTGGTTACATCTCTCTCCTTCTTACAAGACTCAATGGCTTCCCAGTGCCTGAAGATAAATTTACCCCCTTCATGTGGCTGACGCGCACTGTGGTGCCAGCATCGTCTCTCCTGTTTCATTTTCCCTGCACTCGAAGCTGGGGCCAGACAGGAACCTCTTTCCTCCGTTCCTTAATTGCACCACTCTCTTGCCTCCGGGCTTTGAATGTGTTGTTCCTGGTCTGGAACACTCCCAGTCTCAGCTCCCCAAACACTGACTCATCCTTTGGGCCTTCAGGAAGGCTGGTCGTCTGTGGCAGGATGCACTGTGGACCTCAGGAAGACATGTCCACGTCTCCGTTCCCTGGAACTTGTGACTATCGCCGTGTTTGGAGGAACTCTGTCCCTAAGGCCGAGCTCAGTGCCTGTGTCATACCAGAGGTGCTCATACCTAATACAAACAATAGTAGCAATAAGAGTTTTTCTTGAATAGCTGAATCGCTCAAACAAAGCTTCAGTATGGGCATGATCCAAATGGTGCAGATTTGGAAAATACCCGTGGTCTGACACCTACGAACACTGTAGCTCTGACCTTCCTAGGATCTTAAAAACTTTCAGACAACCCAGTAGGCAAATTGCTCACATCTGTCAGGACAGTTTATTTTTTATTTTTACTACCCAGAATGTGTGCCCTCCCCCCGCCAAAATGCTAGCGTGCCCACCTTTGTACAGCTGTGGGTCTGATGCCTGGCGAGGCCCTTGAAAAGCCCTGAACACAACACCACTGCCACAAAATGAAGACAAAACAATCTAATCTGAGCTTACACATTTTTTAAGGGGTCTCTTATCAAGACATTTGTTGAGCTTTTTAATGGAATGTCCCATTAGTTACTTAAAGCTGTTTTTAAAGGGGTGACATGTAGAACATTCTATAGTATAAGAGAGAAAAAACTATAATTTTTTTATCATCAGAAATATATGAGAAAGTATGTTTTATTAAAGACTAAAATACAAAAAACCCACAACACTAACTAACAATGACAGGAAACAATAATCATAATCAAATTCACAAGTTCCATGCTGTTTGAGTCCACATCTAAGAGCTAGCCATCGTAATCATTGGTATTTCCTTATGGGTCAAACAGCTTTTTTTTCCAGAAACTCCTCCTTCCCCAAATCCTATTGAGTAGTAAATCCCATGACCCCACTTCCTCTGTGATGGGACGAGGCTGAGTGTGTATCCCCTACTCCTGGATGTGGCTATTTAGTCAACTGTGAGTGTGCATCTCAAATCAGATTAATCAGATTTATTCTCAGGGATTGCAATGGCTTTCATAGGAGAGGCTGATTTTACTGCTTCCTTTTGTCTTCTGCTATGAAAGTTTCTAAAGATGCTGTAATCCAACCTTCCTGTGGCCTCTGAGGCCAGCCCGCCTGAGACAGGATCCAAGCACGAAGGAAGTGGAGGCGAGAAATGGGGAGAGAGAGACAGAATCTGGCAGCGTTGAATCCGGGAGTGCCTGTGGCTTCACTGCCCTTGGACTAGACTTGTCTTCAGGTTGTGACACAAGCCATGAGGGGACCCGGGTGACGGGACAGAGAGGAGGGTGAAGGGCCATGTGACAGAGATGGCCTGCTTCCACAGTGCAGGACCATCACTGGGGAGGGGCTGTCTGGTAGAGATGACAGTTCCCAGCCCCGGGCATCTAGATGGGGACATGTGACTTGCTTTTGCCAATGGAATAGAGGTGGAAATGAGGTACGCCACTTTATGTATTTTCTACAAATGGACAATCGTATTAGACCTTCAAGGCTCCACATGAATCCTTCTGTTCATCTCGACTGCGGTTTTGCCTGGGTTTAGTGAGGTGGAATCGACCTGTAACACGGGATCAGTTTAATGGTGTGTGTGTCCCTTTGGGGCCAAGGCAGCTAAGAATGGGGTGTGCCTTCTCTGCCTCCCTTGTCCCCTTCTGTGGGCTGGCTTTAGGGGACTCCAGTGGCTTCCAGGGCCCTTTTACTTCAGATTAATAAGAAAGGCAGTACTCTCCTGAAAACTGAAGAAATATAAGAATGAACTAATAAGAAAGAGGCATTTTAAAAAATAAAATTACAGAGCTGAAACGCTGTGCCTTTTTGAATTCAACAAAGATCACATCTGGTGAATGGTGATGGCAGTGAAATGACCTACCCAGTGTCCCTCGTTACCGATACCATGCACCGAAGCTTCACTTTCTAGGCCCAGAGGTTCTGCCATTCACTGGCAAAACCCTTGATATTGGTCACTTCTCAGGGCTTCAGTTCCATCCTCCAGGGGGTCTCTGTGTCCCACCGGCCTGGGAGCCCCAAGGTCAGCATCCGGAACTCCTGGAACTGCGGGCCTGTCACTTACTGGGAGACCCTTCTGATGCGGACCCTGGCTCATGGGATCTGCCACGTTGTGGATGAGAGACTACAAGACATTCACACGGACCACTGAGGCCTGTGGAGGAAAAGAGAGAGCATGGCCTTTCTCTCAGGGGCAGAAAAAGCTGTGGTCTCTGCCATGACAGGCCTTTATTTCTTTTCTGCTCACATCCCATGATGGTCCTCATTCACTATGCACAAGTTCACTTTAGGAGGTTACCTTTTACAGAAAACAAAGATGATGCCACTAATCACATCACAGGAGAAGGATATTTGCAAACGAAAAGGGAAAAGTGATTGAACTGGTTACACTCCATACTGGGGAGTTTTAGCATGGATTTCAGGAAGTTACAGTAAGCACTTTCTATCTCAATTCAGGGTGAGGGAGTTTTAGCAAAAGCAAGTCTCAAAGTGGCCTAGGTACAATGCAGGCCTGATTCCCTACGGGAGAACCTACCCGTGGGTGTGAGTCCTGTGCATGGGACCTTGCTTTCCACTGGGAGCTGGGCCCACGCCACGCAGAATGGTCTCCTACACATTCAGCCATGACATTGCGTTGGAGTCAAAGAGCAAAATGGATCGACTGCCAGAGCTTGTAGGTGAATATAGAAACAATTTGAGTTCGCTGAGTTGTGTACTATGTGCTAAACTTCAGATTAGTAACCATATCTTATAAAAGAAAAAAATAGCGTTATTTTGCATCAGTATTTGCGAGGAGGATGTCCTTTAAGTAGGAGAGTGTGGTGGTCACCTACTTTATAGCTGTTTGTGACAACACACAGGATGTCAGGTTGTGTCCCTCCCAGAGGGTATAAGTTCCAATAACTATACTGAACAGCAACCAAGAAAGCTTTCATTACAGTTCGTGGAACAGAACCAGGTGGCTGTCACCCTGAGGTTGAAAACATGCAGGGCAAAGCTCATCGGGGGTGAGGGAACCCCAGCTCTTTATCCAATGACCACCACCGGGCTGGAATTGGGGGAGACCTCCAACAATCTGCAACCCTGGAGCCTTTTGCCCAATCCTTTCTCACATTTTTATATGCCTGTGGGCTTAGCTCTGTGTGAAATATCATCTGACCTGAGCACTTTCTATGCTTTTCGGGTCCACGTGATCTGGCTTCTCTTAAAGTTATCATTCCTTGATTTAGGGTTCTCTTCGTTCTCATGTTCGATTGGGTTCCCATCACTCCATTCTCTGGTTTGTGATGCTCTTGAATGGGATTTTATGAACCTTTAAGTCTAAGAGACGGGATGGCAGTCACCAGGGGCCCATGCTTATTCACAAAGCCAGGATGTGAAGTGTAGACCACTCTTGCACTGATTTGGAGAAGCATATTTTAAAAAAAGAGGCAAAATGCCTCTCAATAACAAGGACACCATCAAATAAGTTTTTAAAAGTGATCCGATGCCTCATGAGCATTACGTGTTTTTAGCTTCACACCACGAGGGAGTGGTCCCGGAGAAGGGCAAGTGCGGTAAGCTTTATTCTTGCTTCCCAATCTGGTCTTCCGTCTCCGGGAAGACAATTATTTTTAAAAATTGTTATTAGATAAATGAAACCTTAGCTATTATCAAGCCAGAGGCAACGCGTTTGAAAGTCGAAGCCTCTGTCTTCTAATCTTCTGTGTAGCAGAGGTTTGTTCATGACCTTGGGCACGTCATTTCCCTCTTAGTGGTGCCCAGGTCCTCATCTGCAAAATGATCAGTCAGGACAGTTTGGTTCTAATTTTTTTAAACTGGTTGCATCAGTTAAACAATAACAACAACAGGCTGAAAGCTGAGGCCCTAAAAATTAATAAATTCTTGAGAGTGGAAACAGGGTCTACAGACCCAGTTCTCCCACGGTCATACAGAAACCATAGCAGAAATTAGTAATAAAAGTTAAACATAAAACCAAGCAAAACCCTATGGCTGCTTGGACATTAAAATTACTCTTCTAACTCATTATTGACTTAAATATTTAATCAAAATACAATTGTAGCCTATTTGAAAATGTAAACATTACACGCAGAGTGTGATAAAAACAATTCTGAAAACACAGTCACAACCTCAGACAATTCCATTATTAAGTGACCATTTAATAACTAAGCATTCCACTGACTTGTTAGGAAATCTAAAAAAAATTAAGTCAAAGAAAAAGGGAATTTGGGGGATAAAAGTTAAAAACAATGAAAACATGAATTGAAAAATATTATAATTGATTAATCTAAGAGTTGAATCTTTGAGCGTTAAAAAACAAACAAGCACATAAAAAAGGCAATGAATTAGACAAATCTCCGGTGGTTATAATTTGAAAAGAAGAGCCAAAATTAATAACTTTGTGTGACAGTGAGTACTAAGGAGGTAACAATGGGTGGTCATGTGTAGTAAGGAGGAAGTGGTTGACATCACGGACCCAATGGCAATCACAGGCTTGCAGGAGACTTCCCACCCCCTGGGCAGGGAACACTCACTGACTGCAAATACCAGGAAAGGAGTCAGTGTGTGAGTCCAAATCCTTTAAAACATGCCAACTCTTTGACCCAGGGACTTGTTTCTAGTGGTATAGTTAGATAGATTATTTAGAAGTGAACTCTAAGTTATTGGAGAGCTGAACACAAACTTATGTAACAGAGAGTCTATTGTTGCATTATCCACAAGAACCAAACATGAGACATTTCATTAGGGTTCAGTAAGAGAGGTTTAAATGCAAGATGGTGTATTTTTTCCCTGAAATACCATGTGGCATTGGACATGTTTATTTCACCCCGGAAAGTGAAAACGCCAGCCTCAGAATCTCGGCCCAGGCTCTCTGGGTGAACAGCATGAGGTCGTTTATCCGCGTCAAGTCAGCGATGGAGAAGGTATTCGGCATGTGTTTGCCCTCCCACCTGGGGCCAAGCTGAGAGCGAGTTGTGTGTAAAGTGGCTGTTCCTGGCCTGGCGCGCGAACGCCACCCATCTGACATCACACCCTCCTCCTAGACTGTGTTCGGGAGAGCTACGGTTTTACTTCAGTACACACCAGCAGTTTTGTGTCAGTGCTCAGAGCCGTGAAATGAGGTTTCTGAGGCAGTGAGGAAGTGGCAGTGTGATTGTGTGACACTGTGTGTGTGTGTGTGAGTGTGTGTGTGAACTTCTTATCAACTGCTCTCTCTCAACAAGTGCGCAGCACTGACGTCTTGCTGATAGTCAGAGAAGAGCAGCCACGTGAAAACCAGAGACCGTTCTGAGCTTCTGGCCAACATTCCCTACTTAGTCTGGTCATGAGCCCAGCTCTCCCCGGTTCAGCTCTGCTCGCGAGTCCCGCTGAGATCTACAGTGTGCGTTCAGCAAGAGAGCCGCCCGGACACCCTGCCAAGAGTTGGCAGTGTCCGTCAGAGGACGAAACGCCCTTTGTGATGGTTTTCACTGAAATTGGTGTGTTTTACGACAGCTTTTACAAAATTCTCTAGGTACAAAGTCTGCAGCCATGGGAGTTGATGTTAATGTTTCAAATGCAGTATGTTGAGGGGTAACTGGACTTAGTCTTGCTGGAAGGAATAGTTTCACTGGAATATTCAGAATAGGAGCCTACTCCTGACACTTCTGTGTGTGTGTCTTTTTGCCTTGGCGTGGTCAAAGTAATGGAGTCCTGTTATGTGCTGTATGTCCAGTTGAGGTCCCCGGGGGAAGCTCTGACAAGTCTTCGCAGGGTAAACTAGCATTAATCGTTCATTCTTGCATCAGCGCTACACAAAATACCATCTTTGTAAAGTGTGATACAATGACAAGCCTAGGTTTCTCTTCCCCTACGACTGGGATTTTTAAAACTGTCTTTGAAGGGACCTGTGAGAACAAGCCCATTAGGTACGTGACTCACGTGGCCTCCCAGGTAGGAAATCTCTCCCCTTCTGTCTTCAGCCTTCCTAAGAATTCCACGCACTGCTTTGGATCTATTTCAACCTTTCACTTATCTTTCTATTTTGTGTCTACAGGGTATATTTTTATTCCCGACTCATCTGCTTTTACTTGATCCCAATACTGAACAAGACACAGTGGTTTATCGAAGTACTTTTGCAGCGAACTGTCTTTTTGGTACCACAGGCACAGGTGTATTTCCTTTCTCCGAATTGGGAGATCATATGCTATCAACCTATCAGAAGAGTCTCAGGGGTCTGGTTTATGAATGGACGATCGGGCCAGGCTGCTGGGCCCATGGGCGAATGTGACCTCTTCATACAATGATGACTTCGGCGGTGTGAGAAGCAGAGTTCCAAGGATGCCCAAAAGCTTTTCGGATCCACCCCCTAAAAATCTTACCAAAAAAAAAAAAAGCCTCCAAGCGTTTAAGTGTAAATAGATTAGACACATACGGATTCAATTTCCCACCAAGTACACATGACTTGTTAAAATCTAGGGGAAAGAGCTTAGGGCAAAATGTGTTTTTGGTTTAGAAAAACCCAAACACTGGAAAATAACCATCGGAACATTTGTCTAGCCCCCCCCCCGCCCCCCCGCGCCACCGGGTCAGTGCATCCCTCCCCATCAGTGCACAGCTCATCCCAGGAAAGCAGACCAGCCCCATCTGTTCTTGTCTAGTGGGATAAAGTGCTCCCGAAACAGGAGGGCCTCTTCCAAAAAAAACCTTGGAGGAAAAGCTTATCAAGGCTCCTCAACGGTTTCTAACACACGAGGGTAGCATGTTCTCTGTCCAATAAAACCACAATACCTTTTCTCTAACATGAGGCTCCCTTCTGCTCCCATGTTTGGGGCTTCTGCTTTCTGCTTACTTTGTATTATTGGTCCGTACGTGCAGGTCCTCTGGCAAACTTTTCTGAACAACGGTGACAGATTATTTTAAAATGCGCGTGGCTTTTCAAAGATGGGACTAGCTCTGAAAGGAAAAGCACTTTGAAAGCCAGTATATGGTTTGAGCGCCTGTAAGTCCCTTAGGACCGCAAGCCCGACCCGTTGCTCAGAAGTGCTTTCTGAGTTCTTCTTCAAAGGGAGCGGGTGTTGCTGACTTGTCAGAGGGGACACGGTTGTGCAGCCGGTGGGGGCGGTAGGCGTTGAAGACTTGTCTGCCAAACAGAGAGATGATTCCTTAACACCCAACCCTGTGTGTGTGTGTTGACAGTGAGCATTGCCACAGGTAAATAAAATCAGTTGATCATAGAAACTACAGCCCTGGCTGGTGTGGCTCAGTGGACTGAGTACCGGCCTGTGAACTAAAAGGTTGCCGGATTGATTCCCACTCAGGGCACATGCCTGGGTTGCAGGCCAGGTCCCCGGTTGGTGCCATGTGAGACGCAGCCAACTGATGTTTCTCACACTGATGTTCCTCTCCCTCTCTTTCTCCTTCCCCCCCCGAAAATAACTAAGTAAAATCTTTTTTAAAAATCCAAACCATATGTTAGTCAAAAATACAGCATCCTCATGTATTAAATTATTTTATCAGCACTGCTCACCAGGAAGTTTGTCACCGTGGTGGCAGTTCTGAACATCTAAGTACCATGCGTTTTATCACAAGTGTTACTCCTCTCCACCAAAGTGCTTCCCTGTAGGTATTGCAGCCCCATCCTCTGGATGAGGAAACCGAGACTCAGTCTATGGATGACTCAACGAAGGTCACAGACTTGTAAGATGGTACTTGAATCTAGATCTGGGTGATGACAAATCCACTGTTCCCTTCCGCCTGTTCCAAGCGCCCCCTCAGCCCTTTGGTTAAGGAGGTTAGGAGGGCCTGCCGGGTGGCTCAATTGTCCAGATACACCGAGGTTGTAGGTTCAGTCCCCGGTCACAGCAGTACAAGAACCAACCAATGAATACATAAAGAAGTCAAACAACAAATCAAAGTCTCTCTCCCAAATCAATAAATAAAAGATTAAAAAAATATCAGGAGGAACAGTAAAATCCTAATAGTGGTAAGAACAGTAAAAGAGCATCCAACAGCTATTTTGATATGAGGAGGTATTATGGTATGAGAAGCAACATTTTAAGTCTCTTATGAAATAACCTTTAGAGCAACCACATTTATTGAGCACTTATAATGTGACAGACTATTTCAACCTTCAGTGGGTTCAATGTTGTAAATGCCTGGACTCTCCCATGAAATACAATCCTACGTCGTAGAAGAGAAGACTAACTGGTTCACTTTCCCAGCTAGCGAGTGTCACAGCCAGGCTTCAGGGGCAGGGAGAACAGCCCGGAATCTCAGGCGTATGCCCTCCGTGTCTCACTGTCTCTCCTGAACAAGCCACTGGAGAAGGAAGAGGCCAATAACTAAAGATTTGATTAAGCTGAAATTTCAGGAAGAGGCCATATGGGCAAAGCCTCGAGTCTTCGCCTGGACTGGGTGATATAAAAGGGTTAGAAGTGGAGTAGTTTCACAGGCACCCTCTGCAAGGTCCAGGGGGCGGGGAATAGCGGTCTCTCCCAGTGGCTCAGTCCTGGAAGAGAGCAAATGTCTTGTCCCCAGACTCTCACCAGGTACCTCCAGGATCTCATGGACTCAAATGTCTTTGGTCCAGGGAATTCCCCTTGATCAGCTTCGTCCTGGCATCTCAAACAACTGATGGCAAGAGTCATGGACTTGTCCCCAGACCAGCCAGGTCTGCTCCTGGTCCTGGGGGTGGGCAGCTTCTCAGAGGCCTGTGAGCTCTGGGAAGGGAGGTGGGTACCAATTCAAAGCGTGGTTCCTGAGGCGGGAGAACGAGGTGACACGGATGTGGGGCAGAGTACACCCTGAGCCTGGCGGGTTGGGGTGGAGGGGAGGGCAAACCGGGAGGAGCCTGCGGCTCAGCAGCTTCCTAGACCGCTGAGTCCTGCCTGTGGCAGACAGGAGTGAAGAGCTGTGCAATGCCGGGCGCTGCTGCGCTCTCGCGTTTAGAGTCCACGAGCTGGGTCCTGCTCCAGGCAAAGGCGGAAAAGAGTTGCTTCGAGATGGGATACCCGCAGTGCTCCTGTTAGAAGCACTAACAGGGATTTGTTACTAGTTCCCGACGAGTTGTTTTTGCATAGTCGCGTGCATTCTGACAGCAACCACTAGAGGGCTCCTGAGGACACCTTTCTGAGCTGCCGCTCAGAGCCGGGGGAGTGGGGCGGATTGGAGGGCCAGCAGTCAGGGGTCACCTTGCAGGTGCAGCCACAGAGACAGAAAAGTGGGTCGAGTCCCTACAATGTGTGTAACCAGTGAGAATGACGCTGGGAGCAGCCATAGCTGTGCCACGAGCCTCACGTGGTTATTGAGCCCTTGAAATGTGACTCCTTCTAAAGGAAATGAACTCCAATGGCAAAATACAAATTGGCTCTATGTGAGATTACATGTTGAAATGATAGTATCTTGAACGTTATGGGTTAAATAAGATCAAAGTGAATACCACTTGCTTCTTATTTCTTATTTAAAAATAAGGAAAACGGCCCACGTTTGTGCTCACATTATAAATCTATCGGACATGCGGCGCTCAGCCTTTAGCGAAGGAGAGAGAGCGACTAGGTGGGGTCTGCCGGGCGGGGGAGGGTCAGACCCACTGAAGAGCTTGAGCAGGGGCTGAGCCAATTTGCAGACGCTTTCCTTCTGTTTCTGTCCTGGAGTCAGGAGATTCCACGGCAGGAGCTCCCTGAGAGTTTGATGACGATGATAAGGCTGTAACAACCGCCTTCCCTTAAGGACATGGCCCGGTCTTTAGCAGGCTCCACGTTCGTTCCTCTAGCTACCGCTGAAGAGCAGCCATCCCAGCGGGATGCACTCGCAGCCACCATCCTTTCTGGTTTTCCATCTCCGCAGCTCACTTCCCTCACACACAAAGCCTCATGCCCGATAAACCCGTCAAAACGGAGCCATTAAAAAACCCTGTTTCAGATCACACTCGACACCCAGCATATTAAGTGTATTTCACAGCTGCCCCAGAGCTTCTGTGTGAATCAGAACAGATGATGAATGTCAAACCTGGATACAGGGGAAAAAAACAACTGCCATGCAGATGCATGTATTTATTTTTTCTTCTGGAATAGAAGTGCCGGACCACTGAACACTTGGAGACTGGGGAAGTGAGCGAGCTTTCATGAAATACTGCTGCTTGTGTGATCTGTCCCTGTGGAGGTGACCGTGTCTGACCTTCTGTTAACAGCGTCTGTCACCGCTTGGCACCTGTCAGGCAGATAAGTATGTTGTGCGCCACCTCCTTTTTCAGAGTGACACAGTGGAAATCTTCCAGCTCCTTCCTCTTTCAGAAAGAAGTTCATTGCTTCTCAATACTTTTTATGTAACTGCAGACAGATGACTAATATAAACTGCTAAAACAGAGGCTTCCCAAAAGACTCGGCCATGGCCAAGGTGAAGAATCAAAGCAACCAGTAATGAAAGCAATCATGTAAAATAATGAATACAATGGAGACTCTTCATTCTAATTCCTAGGACATCGAGGTGAGTAAGAATTAGACTCTCAAAGTGGCAGAAGCTGTGAGTGTTGGTGTCCCGGGTTATGCTTTGCTTCCTTGGACCAGCTGGTCTGACTGTATCTCTCCCCACCTCAGGCCTGCCCTTCGAGACAGGGTCAGCTTCCGACTTTGGAGGCACTGTCCGGGCCACCCAAGGGCACGTTTTCCCTCTGCATCTCCCCTCTAAACCTCTCCGTGGTGAGAACCGAGCTTCTCCACCTGCCCACGAGAGGTCGGGAAGTTTAAACTCTGTAATTATCACTGGTGATGAAAATGTAAATATCTATTTCACATTAAGGAAGGTGGGGCTGGCACTTGACAATGAATGAACGAGTTTCATTCTAGGGCACATACGACAGAATTGGGTGCCTCTTTCAGCAGAAGCTTCAAAGGGTGACTTTAAAAAAGACCCATACCTTTTTTTGTCTTTTGCATTCCATCCCTCTAACTCCCCCCAATATATGGGCGTTAAATGGTGACAGCTGTGGACCTGACCTGGGGTGGTGAACACACAACACAGTGCACAGATGAGTGTAGTAAAATCGTGCACCTGAAACCTGTGTAATTTGTTAACCTGTGTCACCCCACTAAATTCAATTTTTAAGAAAGAGAAAAAGACAACCATAAAGCAAACAAAATTTTTTCCATACACAGTCCCTGCCGCTACCACCCTATAGGGGGTAACCCTCATTTGAATATGCAAATTTCAACACACCTGACCAAGCTTAGCTCCATTACTCATGCAAGTCAATCCTCTTCAATAGTCTTGTGCTCCTTTTGGCCTGAACTCTATTTTATTTCTTTCAAAACAAAATGAAAGCTTATTCTGCCTTTTGTTTGAGGGTTTTCAGACAACCCTGCACACCTACTGAAGTGATGACACACTTTATTTTGCCCCCGCCGTTCAACCCCAATGCAACCCATGAAAACACCACGAGCTCACAAACTCACAAAGGGCTGAGGAGGCTTAATTCAAAGAGCATGAGATGCAGTGAAGGTTAGCATATAAAATACGACTTTTGATCATTTTCAGATAGTAACTATTCTTTTTTTGGTTGATATTCAGTGTCTACTCCGCCCAAGATCCTGTAGTAGAAACTGTGAGAGATGTGAGGGTCGAAGGGTCCAAATTGGACTGCTACCTCCAGGACGCGGCTAGGGCAGGGGGACGAAGTACACCGTGACACAGGGAACTTCCTTAACGTGCACGCCCCAAGGGAGGACATCAGTAGTCACTTAAAATTATGGCCCAGTATTTCAACTTTTAATGTGGAAGCCATATTTATGACTAATTGAAAAGCTTCTAAAATGCAAAAAATATTGTAATTACTTCAGGCAAAACTCAAGCACGTGTCTTGCTGTGAGCTGTTTCTTTTGCGTCCAATATTTTGTGCCTTGGGCCGGGGTTGTGCAAGCCACAGGTGCTGTGAGGGGGACGCTGTGGACAGAGGGGTGGCAGGGGAGGGGCGGGAAGCTGAGACCGGAGATGGCTGGGAGGACCCGCAGGGGCACTGAGCAGGGAGCGGAATGGCGGGGGAGGAGCGTGTGCAATATGGAAGTTCTGGCTTTGTCTGAGGCCGTTAAGAAGGACATAGCACGTGACACATTGCAGGGCACTGCTCCCGGGGTCGTGGTTTGGGGCCAACTGCGGGACAAGAGCACGGCGAGGCTTCGATCAAACCACCTGGAGCTCCCTTCCTAGCGACAGCTCAGTGTTCTAGAGTAGGTGCGTGACCCTTTGCTTTGTATCCGCACACGGTGCATTTCCATGGGGACTTGAAATTTAAAGCAGCGGTCACATCTTTCTTCATTTAAAGACTCAGTTCTCACACCTGTGATTCTAACTCCTAAGAGCCATCTGGTATCTTTGTATTGGGTTTTATTTTTACACTTAGGTGAAAAATTCTCTGCTGCTCAGACCATTTTATTTATTATCATGCATAGAGTGATTTACTTAAAAAATCCTGGGATCTTTCAAGTAAAAAGGCCAAAGAACTGATGTATAATTAATAAGAATGGCAGTTTGGGTTCTTGCTATTGTTAATATGAATTTTATCACTGATAGTACTGTTGGAAATGTGGAATCGGAGAAGGAAGATACCTACCCAAAAGAGCTCCCGGTGGCTAACTGGGTATAAATAAAAAATAATAATAAAGAACAAAAACCAAAATAGAGCCCATCAGCTATTTCTAACTGTGAGCTGCAGGCTCTTTCCAAGGAGAAGCCCACCCGAAGCTGCCTGTTCCCCACAGTATAATTGCCCACTAAACCAGCCCTTACAAAGGAGTTCCTGGCATCCTACTTCAACCAATAGGCCTGAGGCTTTTTCCTTCTGCAATCTGAGCTGTGCAGCTGTATCCTCTTCACCAACCAATCAGAATGGCTCCATTTAGAGCAATCAGGCTAGGACTTGTTTTGGACCAATCAAGCTGCAAGGATTTGGAGTCCTTATTTGCATGAAGACAGACCACTCAGGATCCAGGGGCAGGGGCTTCTATCTGTATAAGTCATCTCCCTTCTAGCTTGCAGAGCGTGCTTTCCCTTTCCACCAAAGACCTGCCCCTGCGTCTCCCTGGCTGGAGCCCGAACACCGAAGACCCCCTGCCGGGGCAGAGAAGAGTGAGGCCGGGTGGAGCCAACCAGAGAGCATGGAGCAGTGCAGCCAGGGAGGTGGCTTCGCAGCTGCGCCCTTCTCCCAGCCCGTGCTGTGTTACAGTGGACCGCCCTGCACTGAATAACGCCTCCTTCTTCACCACGCTCCGAACAGGGGACTCTTTTGGCGCTGAATCGGCACCCGCAACCGCTGGTTCACAGTAACAATACTGCGGTGCTTAAAAGCAGTGAAGGGACGGGAAGGTCTCACCTCGGGAGTCCTTTTGCTTCAGCAGGGAGACAGTATCAGGGTCTGAAAAGGGGAACTGGGATATTGGAAACACAGGGGTTCCCCTTTCAAAATATAAAGTAGTGCTTTTGACCACAGTGGAAATTTCATACAATGAATAAAAATGAAAAACCACGAATACATCTGAAAATCCAATTTGCCAAACTTTACTGACTGACAAATTACAGACTGCAGTGGGTTCCTGTGACAAACGGTAATGGAACGTGGGAAGCTGACGGCTGTCGTCCCATTGGCTGGCGCCTGGCCTTTGCCAGGGAAGGCAGCGCAGTAAACAGGAAGTCATCTCCGTGGCAACAGGCCATCCAGCTTAACTTTTTAACACTTACAGAGGTAATTACTTCAGTTTTTATTTCCATTTTTATAATTTTCACAGTTTGTAATAGCAGCGAAGACCTTTGGGTCAGGCATTTTCTAGCTGCTAGTAACAGGCTGATTTAAGGCCACCAATGCTTGAACATTGTCCAATTTTTTTGTAAATGAAAAGAGAGCTGTGATTTTCTTTTCCTTCCTGAGGACTGCAGCATAAATAAATGACAGAATTTTATGTTCAGACACATGGTATTTTGATTTCCTGCAGAGGATAACATCAGGGGGAAACTGATAACCACTGGTGGGGGATGTGGTTGGGGGGGGGGTGCTTGGGTGGCTCTCTCTTTGATGACATGTAGGGAGATAATTCAGGGGACTGAGAGAGAAGACCAGCCTGACGAGTGCAGCAAAGTGGGGAACGTGCAGATGGGCAGCCCCGGAGAGCAGGGAATGTTTTGGGAGGTAGTGTGCCGTCCAGGGTTCCTGAGTTCAGTCAGCCCAGGGCAGGAGTTAGAGGCCTGGGCAGCTGCCCAGCCTCCGCCCACCCAGGAAAATTTGTCTCCCCACTCCCAGGAGGGAACCTCAGGGAACTGCGCACAAGAAAATCTCAAGGCACGGGTTGTCTTGGGATAAGACGGGAAGATTGGGTGAAGCCATCACCTTAGGCAATAAGACGTCATCTTAGGTAGCCAGCCACTCTCTGCAGGAGAGGCAGGGCCCAGACTCAGGGCCCACTTTGGGGCAGTTTTTCACCTAGATCAGAAAGCCCCACTGCCCTCCACTCCCGGTCTGAAGGCGAAAGGGACAGGAGGAACCAACTCGGAGGTGGTCAGCTCTTGCTGCCCACACACAATCTTTCAACCATTCACGTGCGTGCATCCAAGTTGACAAAGACTCGGGATAAAAATCTCTCACAGCAGCGCGTTTTGCAGCCGGAGCCCTGGGGAGAGACGAGGAGAAAAGAGAAGCCAGGGAGCCAGGCCCCACCACCTGCCCAATCTGCTCCCAGCCCCCAAATCAAACCCCAGGAGGCTCCAGAACGGAGAGAGGTGCTCTGGGCAGGAGGAAGCGGACGGCCGAGGGGAGGGAGGAGACTGCAGAAAGTGGAGGCGCCCAAGCCCAGGCTCAGGAACCTAGAATCCCAGAGACGCCAGCAGAGTTCGTTCTTCCTTGATAAATACTGGTATTATCATGGCCGCACGGTTTGGAATAAAATGATTTTCCAGGTTTCTCTTTAAAAACTCACCCATTCATTTTACATGGTTTTTTTTTTCCTTTTATTTTAAAAATTAAGTGGATTAGGGTAAAGTAGGTTAACAACATTACATAAACGTCAGGTGTAGAACGTGATAATAGGACCTCCATTGACACAGGTTTTTTGAGATATATTATTGGCACCCAGACCCTACCCCTGTTGAAACGGCACAGGAGGTCTCAGAGCAGGGACAGGGACTGTCCCTTGGCATGTTCAAGAGGGTTCCTCTTGGACTCCTCTGGCAGGAGTTTCTCGATCATCACACTCATCGTGGGTACGGGGCCACCAGAGGTCGTTCTTTCTTTCCTTTCCAGTCTCTCATCGCAGATTTTACTCCCTTAAAGTCTGACATGACAGGAGCTGCCTTCGCCTGCCGCCCCAAAGCCGGCCATCTGGACCTCGGAGATGGCGTCGCTCCCGGGACCCGAACTCTCTGATGCAGAATTCTGTCATTTTTCTTCTACTTCCTCAAAGTCAGGGGCAGCTTGGGAAGAGAGTGTCCAAACTCCCTCCAAATGTTCCTTACCCAAACTGGCCAATGAGAAGAACATCATTAGACTTTACCTTACTTTTACACTTGTAGCATGTTTAGGGCAGTTTTATACTGTTATGCGTTGTCGCTCAAGTCCTGCCTGAATCACCCTAATGTTAATGAAGAAGTCCTTCACAGAGTTGGGGAAACTGGAGGAGAAGTAGCTGTGTTACCCTGCGTCCTCTGCACGCCAGGCGCTGTGCGAGGAGCACAGGGACTTCTGCAGTCCACACACGCCTGGGCGCAGCAGAGCCAGCGTGGGGCTCTCCAGCTGACTTGCAAAACAGCCTTTCTGTTGGAACGCTGCCTCTGATCAGGCTGAGAGGAGACTCCTGACAACAACCCACCAAGCTTCGTCTTCTCAAGCGTGTCCCTCAGTGGTCAGGTTACACTGGGCCCTTGCCGAGCGGCCCCATCTGGTACCTGATGCCGAGGGCAGATGCTTCCGTCCTGTCTGCACTGAAGGGCAGGACCAAGTGCATTACTGTGGCCTCCTAGCACGGACAGTGTTTCTCCGTTGTCCGATTGTGGATCTGGTTGATTGTCATCAACTAGACCGAAAGCTCATTGAGAACAGGTGCCCCACCTGCCTTGTGTTCTGATGTCATCTTGATGCCAGGCACGCGGTGGGCACTGAGTGTTTCTGAATGACCAGAGTGGCTCCGGCTGCAGCTTGCCCTGGTTCCAGGAATCCGTAAGCTTCCCTTTGCCTGGGGCAGCTTCCTCGTCACACGCCTGCCACCTCTCTGAGAAGATTCATTCCCTAACACTGAACAGGGTGACCGAATAGGCCTTCTCTCCCTCTCTTTCTCTCCCCATCTTTGTCTATATGCTACCAACACTATAACCTCTGCAAAGTCACCACCATCATTTCAGAATGCCTCCTTTCAAACATTGGTGAATCCGCCCTCTTTTAACTTCTTAACTAAGACACTCCCACTTGCCTCTGCCTTGTCCCATGTGTCCCATGTGCTTTGCCACAAAAAGCCACTGAGATTGAAGCACAGTGGGATGCAGATGAGACTTTCCAGTCTTTCTTAGGAAATGGTCCCTCAAAAAACAGACTCCCCAGCTCCTTCTCCTTGTGTTCTGTGTGCCTTTAATACGCCCCAGACATGACCGGAGCAAGCAGCAAGTGCAAAACGGGTTATTTGGCTTGACGTCAGTGGACATGGATAGATTTGGTCCCCCCTGAGCTCGGAGCCTCCTTTTCCATTCTCGGATGCCAGATCTGTTTAGTTTTCCAAGGAGTAGACACCAAGGGCTTCCTGAAACTGTTTGGCATTAATGAGGGAGTGTTCATGGAGGATGGGGGGTCTAGACCGGATATGGGAGGAGGGGTGGGGTTTTAGATGTGGTATGATCAGGGTTGGCACCGCAGAGGGAGCCATCCCAGCAGACAGCATAGGATGCGGTTGCTTGCTGGGGGAGAGGCGTGGGGCTTATAGTAGTTGCTCATTGCCGAAGGCACTAAAAATGTGACAAGGGAGTCAGAACCCCAAATCCAGTGTGAGAAGTGGCCCAGAGGGCAGAACATGTAGTCAGGGTTCCGATGGAAGTTGGGTCTACCAGGAAAGTTTGCCAGAGTGTTTCCTGAGGCCTTTGCTGTTGACTCAGTTCACCTGAATTGGCCTGGCTCCTCAGAGTGACTCCCCTCCCAGAGAACCTTGAAGGTTCTGCTGAATCGTACGGGAGACAAGACACAGCAAAAACATCAGAGAGACTTTGAGCAGGGGGCACCTTTGGAAGGGGGATGGAGGAAATGACTTATCAAGGGAAAAGATCACACCAAGACGTATGGTTGGGTCTCGGGAATTAGGAGGAGGGTCTGGATTAGACATGGAGCCCAGTGGGGACTTTTCGATGTATACAGCATGCACTTATTAGATATCTACAGAGAGCCAAATGCTGAGCAGAGGAAGTCTGAAGGAGCAATGAAGGAAGCTGAATAAACAGCAGGCTGGAGAAGGGGAGGCAGGGAGGTGGGGACAGGAGTAGATTTAGGGAGACAGAAAGCCTAGGCTTCCCTTAGGCTCTAATCAAACCCCAGCAGCAGTCGGGGGTCTACGCATTCCCTTCACATCTCCAGGCGCCGTGTCAGGCACTAAGGATGCACTGAAGCTCGAGTCAGACACAGTCTCTGCAGTCATGGAATCTAGTCTAGAACACGTCTTGGCAAATGTCATTTTGTAAAGGGACAGATAATAAATATTTCATGGCCCCTTTTGCAATTGCTGAACTCTGCCAATGTAACCTGGAAGTGGCTACAGACAGTATGTGACGACTGAGCAGGGCTGTGTTCCCAGGAAACTATTCACACAACAAAGGGAGGTCCTGTGGCCTGCAGGTCATGCATTGCTGACCCTTGCTCTAGAAGGGATGTCCCTAGGTGTGTCGTTGTAGTGAGCGTGCCGATTGTTTGGAAAGGAGAGGAGTGATAAGCGAATAGAGAATAAGGAACCCTAATTGTCAAGTAGTCTGGAACCGAAGTTGAGGTATTTAAACTGAAGTCCAAAGGTCGAATAATGAATTAGTCAAGTCAAATAGTTATTGGGAAGTTGGAAGAGTGAAGAATATTCCAGGAGAGGGACCAGCAGGTCGAATGGATGAGACAGAGCGAACATCGGAGACATTCAGCGTGGCTGGAAGGGAGAATGAAAGGAGGAGACGGGTGGGAGAAGAGACTACAGGTGAGTGCGTGGACCTGGTGGGGGAGCGTGGTAAGGCACGCTGAGAAGGTTGGCCTCTGCACACATGAGACCACGTGAAGCTCTCACCAGGTTTCATATAGAGCAGCATGAGGACAATGGTGAGTTTGAAAGCTCCCTCTGCCGAAGGACGGCGTCCAGGTAGAAGTTATCGCACTGGTAGCCAGTTGAAAAGCTGAGTCCCAGACCACACAAGAAACGGTGACGGCGTGAGGACTGTGGTGGTGGAGGTGATGGGAATCCATGGTTGAGCTTTACAACTGGCGAGGAGGTGTCCCTGCGTGAGCAGCCCCTTAAATACTGCCTCTGTGGTTTGGGGGGATGGCTCCTACCTCGCCGAGAGCCTTGTTTCCACGGTCTGCCTTCTGGAAATGGGTAGAAACTTTGCCGAGAGAAGGAAAACAATTAAGAAGGGCAGGAAGTAACTGTGAGGAGCAGAATGTAAAGGCAGCTTGAGCCGAACTGGAAAATCTCCTCCGGCTCCCCGTTCTAGCCCGTGAGAATGTCTGCTGGAAATAGAGCCTCTGCTGAGCTATGGGCACTTCGGGAGATGAGGGATCTTGTTCACACACGGTGGAACCCATGCTGGTGTTGGTGGATGACTTCCCTGCATCTACTACTTCTCGGTGCTTTGACGGACTTCCTCTGAGTTCGGCAGGCAAGGGTGTGCCCACCAATCGCTTGAAAGTCTCAGCCGAACTGATGTGGCATTTGGCAATGTCTAATGGGCACTGCAGGGGTGGGTGCCACACAGAGGTTTTTCTCATGTTATTGTTTATCAATGATTGCAATATTTATTTGTAGGTTTGCCTACTTTTGTCCCTTGTGGCCAAGCTCTCTCAAAGATGACTTCAAGGAGATCAAGAGAACCAGCTATCATCTCAAAATATTTTAAAGGTCTTTGAAAGGGATAGGGGATTTCAAAAAGTCAGGCAAGTTCAGTGTGAGACAAAACTCAATGTCAAACCATACTCCCACTTCCTCTGTGTGTGAAGTTGGGTTTTATCGTGATAATCAGCCAGGCAAGATTCATGGGCAGGTGGGGAGGAAGGGAATGAATCTCTTTGTGCAAAACAAAATTATTTGAGCACCACTTTATTTGGGGGAAAACAACAAGTACTGTTGCTAAGAGAGTGGATATGTATTTAAAACCATTTACAAAAGATTCCTGTTGAAAACCCCTCACACATCAAGCATCCAGTGCAGGTGGAGACAGAAGAAGAAAGTAAAAAGCAACGAGTGTCTCTCTCAGGAGAAAGAATTCACCCTTGGGGGCAAGCGCTAAGGTGAACCATGCCCGTCTGTGCCTCTGCACAGCACCTCCTTCTCTGTAGCCATTGTCCCTGTACTTCTCAGTTGACAGGAAACAGTCACAAGATCCACGGACCACTGAACACACTAAGAACGTCAAGGCCAAGGGCCACGACAGCCTCACGAGCTGACACTGGCAAAGCGAAGTGAAGAGGGCGGAACCCAACCGCCCAGTGCTGGCTCCCTCCAAAGCCGCTCTCCAGGACGGAGCCTTCGCTCGCCCCAGCGCAGCCTCCCTGTGTTTGTTTACCGGGTTGGCTGGTGCTAGGTTTAAGTACTCAGCAGAAACAACTGCCCACGTGTCAGTTTTATCTATCTGGTTAAACAACTCGAATGATGCTGTTTTGTGCTGCTGCTGAATGTGAGCAGCATGGAGGAGAATGCCGAGCTTCCTAAAAGTGTGGAGTGGGGGCCTTATTTCCACCGGGAAGACGGAGACCCACTCGCAGGTGGAGGCCCCTCCCCGCATCTCTCTGTATCCTTCACCACACCATGAATTCAGGGCGGGGAATCGCCTGCTGAGAAACACACAGTGTGGTCCGTGGCCTTCCCACTGCCTACGCGCCGTGGCTCTCAGAACACGCGCCCACACAAGCCCACTCCTTAGAGCCGCTTTCGGTTTTGGTGAGGTTCTGCTCGGGACAAGGGGACCGCTGCAGAAAATGGAAGCTTGTTAGAAACCCGACGGTGACACCGATCCCAGGCAGGTCCCTCGCTCTGGCTTGCAGCGGTGGCTGTCACTCTGCTACAGGGAAAGTGTCAGCGGGACCAAGAATAGCAGCAGTCTGTCAGCTCTCTGTTTTTGACGTTCTCATCTGAAATGTTAATTAAGAAGTTGCTATGCACAGGAAGAAAATAAAAGTCAGGAAAAGTAGCAAAGACAAAAGGTGCAATTGCGGTAGTATGAAAATACGAACTCTGTGTTTTTTTCCTATGTTGCACATAAGCTCCATGGTACGTATGTCGGCTGTAAACATTTGGTAAATAGCAAACAAATAGGGGTGCCTACCCAATGAGAGGGAAATGTACTGCATGGTTTTGGATTCTGTTTGAAACCTGTTAACAGAGTCAGTTAGTGAAATCGAGTCTGTTGCGTGCGATGGATCCACTTGTAACCGTACAGACTTCTTCTCTCACACCGGCTCAAGTTTTCCCCACGTTCTGCATCTCACTCCTCGGCAAGACTCCCACAAGTCAGTACCTCGGGCAGACCCACCAGATCTCAATTTTTTAAAATTAACTTTTAGAATGAAGATGTAATTAGGTGATGTTAACTGTTGATCAGTCTGCTTGGACACATATAAATACTTTCATGATAACCTTAGCATTTAAAATCTGAAGACTTATTTCCAAGCCTAGTTTAATAAAAAAATTCATGTTTATTTAAGGGTTGTATGGTGGTTCTAGTGTATGTTTTAGGCAAATTCTCTCCAGCATAATGAAGCTCGCACAAAGAATTTGAAAATGTGCTTATTTATTAAGCAAACAATGGTCTCACACGTAGGGCCGCAGCTCTCTTCGCCTGGGAAGGAGATAGTGTCTGAAATAGCAAAGCCTGAATGGAATTCAAGCTCAGCCTTCAGCCTTTGCTGAAAGGGTGGAATTTCAATTATCTTAAGAATGTGTCAGAAAACAGAAGTGAGTACAAGATAAATAGAGATAGAGAGAAAGGAAGTTATACTGAGCCAGAGAAAATCAATGACTTGATAGTACTTGTTGATTAGCTATTACATATAGATGCTGTAAAAAATTAAAATATAAAGATTTTTAAAAAATAAAGGTTAAAAGCCCTGGCTGGTGTAGCTCAGTGGATTGAGCGCGGGCCTGCGAACCACACGATCGTGGTTCGATTCCCAGTCAGGGCACATGCCTGGGTTGCAGGCCAGTTTCCAGCAGGGGGACTCAAGAGAGGCAACCATACATAGCTATTTCTCTCCTTTCCTTCCCTTCCCCTCTAAAGATAAATAAATAAAATAAAATAAAAATAAAGGTTAAAATGGTTTACTTATTCTCAGAATCTAGTTGGAGGTCTAGGAATAATACAGTGAAAGAACAGCAACCCATTCTAGAGAACCTTGATTGTGTCTCGAGTATTGTAGGTGTTAGAGAACTCCAGAAGAGACCTGGCCGAGAAAGGCCTGACGAGACCGGGGAAGGGTCACGGAGAAATGAAATATGAAGTGGGTATTTTGAAGGACTTGGGTAGGAATAGAGGAAGTGGTGCTTGCTTTGCGGGGAGCCAACCTTGGGAAAAGAAGACGGTGAGGACAGTGTGTCCTGGGAATGTGGAAGGGGCTGCTCTGGTTCGATGACTGAAAAAGAAAAGCTAGAAGAGACGGCTGAGACACAGAGCGGAGGCCTTAGCAGTCATTTCGTAAATCATATAATTGTCTGACCACTGTGCTGTATACCTGAGACTAATGCAATATCGAATGTCAGCTGTAATTAAAAAAATAATCACAGCCTGTTCTATATGCAGAATAAGGGAACGGCGTTTAGGGGTGATGCATCCAGTGATGGACGCAGAATGAATGGGTAGATGCCCTGGGGCTCCCAGGGCGGGGTGGCCACTGAATCAGAGACACCTGGAGCAACCTGCTGCGGGGAGCCACCTGGGCCCTAACGGCCTGGACGCAAGTGGAGCGGTGGGTTCACTCCGCTCAGGTCAGGCCGTGGGTGCCTGCACTGTCTTGGCTCATGTGGTCTAGAAGAAAAGCACAGAGAAACAATCTTGCGAGTGTCCTTTTCTTGGCCTTCACCCCCAAACCACCACCTAGTACTGGCTACCCTCCCCTTGGCTGCACCTCGGCGAATGGACATCTGCTTGAGCACAAACCTTGCCTTTGTAGGCCAAGCACAACCCACCACAGGAGGATGGTGCCCAGGGCCTGCGGCCGCGTCCCCTCCCCCAGGTCTGCTCAGGAGTCTCTGTCCCCTCCCTCCCCAAAACCCAGTGTGACGGCCAAAGCAGCTGCTTTTTTCAGTATTAATATCAGCTGCTGTGAAGAGGTCACAGTACTTTTCCGCAGGTTGACTACGGATTTATTGGGGTCACTACTATTGTCTCAAACACCCGGTGGTAAAACGTTTTCATTTTATTTATTGGCACTCCTGCCAATAAAATACTACTCTACCACCCTCCTCGGTACACATATGTCTATTTATAATTCTGCATTTTTCTTATGTGAATAGTCATAGTTTAGTGAGAATAAAAGGAATAAATATGATTTAACATGCTTTGAATCGTGGTCTTTCGCCCTGTGATACCAGGCTGAGAAGGATGTTCAGGCTGCAGGTGGGTTTGCTCACAGGAGGGGTTTAAACCTGTCCTAGCTGGCAAAGCCCTCTCCCCCCTCCCCCCGGCCCAGGGGTGTGCGCAGTTCCAGGTGGGGGTCCTGCGTCGGAGCTGCTGCTGTGAAATCACGACCTGCTTCCCACCCGTCCCTGCAGGAATTCGAGGCGAGTTTCAGTTGGGTGTGGCTAGTCGTTTCTGTGTCCCCTGAAGTCCATCAGTTGTTCTCTCAGCTAATCAAAATGTGTTATCTTTTAACCTTTTAAATAAATGGTTGAAAAACCACCAAAACTCTTCTTTTGGAAGATTTTTAAACATGCTAGAAAAAGTTTCCAAGTATCTTAACTGTATAAATTTTTAAGGCAAAACACATGGTTTCTGGCCCTAAAATAATGAAAATAATAGAAACATTTCCAGACATTTGTTTCCATAGTGTTCTCTCTATGGCCAGTGTTTCCTTCGACAAGCAGGTGTTTTTTTTTCTTTTTTCTTTTTTGGTTTAAAAAAAATTCAGTTACAGTTTGCATTCAGTATTGCTCTGTAGTAGTTTCAGATGTGTAGCAAAGCGGTCAGAAAATCATACGCTTTACAGAGTGGTCCCCCCGATGCTTCCAGTACCTCCCAATCCTGTACATGGTCATCACGCTGTTATTCACTGTTCCCTGAGCTGTCATCCCCATTTCTGTGATTATTCTGTAACTGCCAGTTTATACTACTTAATCTCTTTACCTTTCAGGCCCACCTCTCCCCTCTGACAGCTGTCAGTCTGTTCTCTGGATCTGTGAGTCGGTTTCTGTTTTATTTATTTTGTTCTTTAGATTCCACAGACAAGGGAAATCCTATCATAGTTGTCGTTCTCTGCTCGATATTTCACTGAGCATCATACCCTCTAGGTCCATCCAGGCTGTCGCAAAAGGTGATAGTTCATTTTTTTTACGGCTGAGTCGTATTCCGTTGTGCAAATGGACCACAGCTTTTTTATCCACCCCTCTACTGACGGGCACTTGGGCTGCTTCCACATCTTGGCGATTGTAAATAGTTCTGCAATGAACATACATGTGCTTATATCCTTTCAAATTAGGGTTTCAGGTTTCTTCGGGTATATTCCTAGAAATAGAATCCCTGGGTTATAAGAGATCCATTTTTAATTTTTTTGAGAAAACTCCACCCTATTTCCCACAGTCTTTGCACCAACCTAAAGCAGGCTTGTTTGTTTTTTTCCAATTCATCGTTGTAATGTCACCT
This sequence comes from Sturnira hondurensis, assembly GCF_014824575.4. Lineage (NCBI taxonomy): Eukaryota > Metazoa > Chordata > Mammalia > Chiroptera > Phyllostomidae > Sturnira > Sturnira hondurensis. The sequence continues at coordinate 13,856,757 of NW_028082350.1, read as the reverse complement.
CTACAGAGAAGGGAATGTTTACATTTACGTCTAATAAAAGTTTGTATTAGAAGGAGACGCTCTACATTTTCACACTGATAGCTTGCTTTCCTTGTTAGAATTGTATTCAATGTTATCTCTACTTCATTTGTAGAGACCTAAAGAACTTCTTGTATATTGGGGGCAGTTATTAATGCAGTTGAAATGAAATGGGAAAACCCACTTCCCTGAAGCGGGCATCGCCTGCAACACATTGCAATTCACAGAGCACAGGCAGGTTACTGGGATCCTTGGGTGTGCGGACTGAGCGAGGGGGCTGATGTTAATCCTTGTATCGCATATTAGTGTATTTCATTTATAGTTTTATAGGGGGTAATAAATAAAACACACATTTGAATACCCCAGTGGATTATCTTTGGTGATGCAGACTTCACTTTTTTAGGGTGGTCTTAGTTCGTTGGACCACCTTTGTACACCTCTTGACAATCACTGTGAAATGAATGGTCAGAGAAGAGGAAAAATATAATGATGATGTCTAATAGCCGTGTGTTGGAATCCAAGGAGGGGCCTTGCAAGAAAGACTATTAATGGTGCCATTTTAAATTTCAGCCATTTTTACTTGCCTGCATATTGCAAGGCATCCCGTGTCCCCTGAAGCTCCGTTAAATAATTACTGGCTCTTCCTGAGGGCATGGTCCATGGATTTATAGATCACCTTTTCTAGCCACTCCCAGGTCCTCCTCATTGGGCCTGCGACCTAGGAAGTCACTCCAAGGGAATGCCCTGCCACTGTCCCCAGGGCTACTGTCCTGGGCAAAGAGGCTGATCCTTCGCCCAGACCTCTGCATCCCGGGGCTCCCTGAAGATGCCAACATTTGAAATGGGGTTGGGGGTGGGAAACAAGTAACTAAAGACAATAATTTGGTTGAAATGATAACGTGATCCAAATGAAATGTCCCCAATTATTCCTTATGTTCTACTTTTATAAATTTTAACTTCAAAATTGCTTCAGCCAAGTGTCCTTGCCCAGTACCGTTTGTGACACTGAGGGGTTGGAAACAACATTTAAATTGTTGCCACGTTTTCACTATTATGAACTCCATGGAATGCAATAATTCCATGGGCAGAAAATGTATTAGAAGAAAGAAAGCCAGGAAAAAAGAGAAATATATCTATCCAATACTCAATTCTTCAAAAAAGCAAAATAATTAACATTTGCATTAATAGCGACTGAAACTGCCATATGAATAAATAGCAATATGAAACTGGCTGATGACGAACCCAAATGATCAGTCTAGGAAAAGTATAGAATTTGATAAATACTTATGTTGTTTTAAGAGATCATTAGCTTATCCTAAGACAAGTTATTGATTTTCATCGCCACCATCTTGTTTTGACTTCAATTGCTTATGATCAAACTGTTTTTTTTTTTTAGCTAAAGTACCTAGAAGAAACATCCTTCTTCCCAGTTCCGAATCACTTCCTGTTACTCAAGTTGCGAAGGTCGCGGTCATTTACAGAGCGTCCTATGAAGGCGAGTCCTCATTTCAGGATGCCAGGAAGTGTGGACCAATCACCACAGCCCGTTGGATGCTGTCAGCTGTTCCCTCAGGAGGCTCTTCTCACGTGTTCCCCCTCCTCCCTCCAGACAACTCTGAGAACCTGGCAGTTGGATTGAGTTGCATGCTGGGTCAGCATGGGAAACCTCTAGGTTGAATAGCATTTTCTAATTTTTAAAAACCTACAATACAGAGCACATTATATAATAGCATTTTATAATTAAAAAAACCACACTCCCATCCATTATCAGTTGTTTTGTTCTGCAAACACACCCGTGAGGTAGTCAGAGAAAAATTAGTTTGACCATTTTACAGATGGGAAAAATGAACACTAGAGCTGAAAGAAAACTTCAGTGTGATTTAGAAACCCAATTCCCTCGTTTCCACGGCACAGGAAGCGGTCCAGGCAATTTCACACATTAAAAAAGAAAACAGACATTTTTCCCCCTCCCTCCCACGCGACGAAGTCTTCCAGGGAAGCACCATATGCACATACACGTGAAGACATATGTTATACATGTAAATCTATTGGTATCTATGGGTTTGCATTGAAGTGCATTGCTAATTCAGTCAATGAAAACAAAGAGGCTGGCCTACTGGACAGAAAAACTTAGAATTTGAAATTAGGAGTGACAATAGCTCTCTTACCCTTGGCACACACTCATTTCTCAATTTCGTTTTGGTTTCGCAGTGTTCGAAATAGTCTGGCCCACTAGGGGTGGCAAGTGAATCTCGTCTAAGAAAAGATAGTCCCCAAAGATCCTTGCTTCCTGGTACCCCTGTCTTTGTATCGTTTCCTTCTCGACTATAAGCTGGACCTAGTGACTTGCTTCTAATGAATTCGATATGGCAAAGGCGATAGAGGTCACTTCTCAGATAAGGTTAAAAAAGACTGTGACTTCTGTCATCTTTGCTGGCTCTTCTTACTTGCTGGCTCTGGGGAAGCCAGCTGCCATGTTGTGAGTCACCCAGGGGAGAGACCCACGGGGCAAAGACCTGAGGGGGGCCACCAGTTCATCGTTTTTGTGGAAACAGGTCCTGACAACGATCAGGGGGGTGAACTTGAAAGCCTTTGGTGTGTACAGCCCTGGCCAACACACCTTGACTCAGCCTGGGAGATCCAGACAGCCAGGTCAGTTTCTGGGGATCCCTGACCTACTGAAACAGTGAGGGAACAACCATTGTTATGTAGGCCACTAAATTTGGGGGTAACTTGTGATGAGGCCATTAGTAACTGATGCAGCAGGCAAGCAGCTGTAAAAGACAATGGCTTTCTCACATCTCCCCCTGGGTCTCCGCATCCCTCTGAGCTAGGCCCAGGGGGTGGAGAGAGGAAGCGTTAGTGCCTTTCCCATCAGCTGCCGAACCCAACAGCCGACAGTGATGAACAGAGCGTCTCTAGTGATGGAACCTCTGCAATCAAGGCCCCCTTGAGTGTATTTCGTGGGTTTGTTTCCGTGTCAACAATAAAAAGCTTTATGTCAATTTTCTGTGGACATCATAGAAGACTACACACATGCAGAGGAAAGAGCCCAGGACCTAAAGCTTGATGGACTCATGGAACTGCAGGTTAGTGGTGTTTGTTACATGCTGAGGACAAAGGCTTGCAAAGGTAGATGGAAAAGAAGTGCCATTTTGTTTAGTTAAATCCACCCTCCAAATACCATCTTTCCAAACACAGTCTCTCCTCCACCCCCTGCCTTTGATTTTGACATTGAGAGAGAAGCTTTCAAGAGAGCAGCGTAGCTCAGCCAGATGAAGCATCTCATCTGAAGGCACAATACATAATGAACGGTGCTGACACCTGCTGACTGTCACAGCGAATGCCTTCTGTGGTTTTTCTCATGAAACATTTTATCTCGTCTCCCCTCGGCCCCTGTTATGTATTGCAAGTGTGTGAGAGAGTGAAAGAGAGTAGAAGCAATAACTTAGATGTGTGCAGGGCAGAGAAAAAGGTGAGCCAGGTGACAGGTGTGCATGGAGGAAGCAGGAGCCCCCAGGGAGGTCCTTCCCCGGTGTGCTCAGGACTGGGTGTCGTGGTCCACAGAGGGAAGGGACCCTGCCTCCCACATCTCCCAGAGAGCTTTGAATGAGCACAGGGCACTGTCATGAGTCCACACTCCTTTGCTCCTCCGTCTGTGAAGGCGGGGCAGGGGATGGCTGGGGCAGGGGACGGCCGGATGCCTACCCAACGTTTGTTCCCCGTTCGGCATACAGCTGACATCCTCTTTGGCAAACCAAAAAAAATTTGAGCTCACTAATAACTTATTGCCAATTCTTATATAACAAAGCATCAGGGCAAATATGTTTCCAGTAAAAACAATCTGCAAATACATGAACAATAAGAAAAAAATGCAAAACTGTACACAACCACTTTCTCTCTCTTCATTTCACTTAGAATGTCCATGTGCCCAGTATGTTGTAAGTCAGCATTTCAAGTCAGAGTGTTGGGCTGAAAGCAAAGAAACATTTGCCCCAACTTGGTAGGTCTTTCCAGTCTTCAGAGTTTGCGTTGCAGAGAAACTACTGGCGAGGCCTGGGAAGCCCTGGTCTCTAGGTTTGGCTCCAGCAGTGGCTGGGTCAGAGGGAGCAGTGTGCATTCTGTAGGGTACGCTCCTTCCTGCTACGTCTGCGACGAACTCTACGCCTCCTCACCATTCCCCACCCAGCCCTTTCTGGTGTGAGTCATGTTCCCCTCTCACCTGCACCCCCAAAAAAGCCTCCTGGCCAGCCTGCCTGCTCATCCTCACCCCTTCCAATCCGTTCCTTCCCACACAGCTGTCAGGATGCATCCACAGAAGGAAATCCACAATGTCACTCTCATTACAATGCCCATGGCTTCCCCTGCCTACCTTTCCCCCTCGTTTCTTGTTGACTGCCCACCATGCACCTGACAGCACCGGTTTTTATCAGTTCTTAGGCCAGCCTTTCTCTTCCTACCTGCCTGGAATGTGCTCCACTCAGCTTGGCTCCCCACTCACTCCAAGGTTGGGCTGCGACAAATATTAGCTGGAAATCAACAAATAAATCCAAATTGTAACGTATTCCTTGTCATATGTCAACTTAAGCAGCAGGCCCTTGGAGAAGCTTTCCAGATCATTTTAACTATCCATAAATATTTTCTTCTTAGCACTTACCAACATTGTGATTATTTTCCTTTTGTTCTTGCTTACTTGTTTATTGTGTGACTTTTCCATCAGAATTTAAACTACCTGGGGGCAACAGTTTCTGTCTTCTTTAGCATAATATTCTCAAAGCTCAGTACGGCATAGTGCCTAGGGCATAGCTGGTTTAAAACGAAGATTTGTGGAAGAAAATGAAAAAAATTAATGAACCCAACTTGGACCATGTTTATCCCTTATTCGAAGTCTTCCGACAGCTACTGGGGCCAACTGGAGGGCTACTAGGCTCTGCAGGTCATACCCATGTGGATTTTTTCTTCTCAAGCCTGAAAAACATGACTTGCTTTTTCAAATTAAGCCATTTTCTTTCTCACCTCCATTTTTTGCACACAATGTGTTTGCCTAGAATGTCAGGCCCTTCCTCCCCCGTGCGATCCTCTTGCCTAATTTCTATCTGTTCTCCAAACAGAAGTTCCTCCAGGAAGCCCTCTTCAATTACGTCCTCCTCCTTGTCTTCCTTGTCTGCACTGGTTGGGAGGCCACGTTCCCTCCTGATGTAGCACCCATTACACTTGGGGGGGGGTTGTTTCCCCAGCTAGAGGGTTTGTATCTCCAGGGCCTGGATTATTTCTTCTTACTCTCTCTTTGTTGCCTAGTACATAGTAGGTGTTCAGTAAAAGCTTGTGAATAGATATTAGCGACTAGCTGACTCACTCTTTCTGATTGGCATAGGAGTGTAAGAGGTACCATTACTGAGAGCACGTATTGTAGAACGCACGCTCATGCAGGCAATTACTCTAGTGCCATTTAGTGCTAAACTAAAACATCCGGTTACCACGGCTTAAATTAATATGTTAAGCTGCCAAAGCTTTTGGCTTTGCAAACCAGTGTCACCTGAGGTCATCCTCTCCAGAAATATCCTCCATACCTGGGCAGCTCTAAGGCTGTCCTGTTTACACACACACACACAGACACACACACACACACTATAAGCCTGGACTTGGCTTTAGAGTTATCTGACTTTGGCAATGGAATTGGCCACTTAAAAGGCATAAGTGCACAACAAGATCAAGCTGAAGTTTGGGTATCGTGTGCACTCTTAGAGGAAAGAGATTGGCAGACGGAAAGGCCGAGGGTCTGGGCGCCCTGTCTGTCAGCTGCAGCTAATGGCCCACCTGCCTCAGAAGCAGCAGGGCGGCGGGAGACAGGGGTAGGGGGTGCAGAGTGTGCCTCTGAAGTACGGACGATGCTGCTACAGGTGCCCTAAGCCCAGCCAGAGGGAGCTCACCCGAAGTTTCTCCCTGCCTTTGCGAAAGTCTGACGGTTTCCTTCCGTTATTCCACCTCGCAAAGCAAGGAAAGAATCAGGTGGATTTGAGGTGTGGCCACATTGATCTTGGAAAAATATTAAAAATACTACTTTATATTTGTCTACTTATCTGATGTTTTATAATCGTAGGGTGTTGCCACTCACGGAAAACGAGAGTACACACGATGGAAAATTTTAAACTATTTAGAGATGAAAAAATGAGTCTTGTAAAGCAATGTTTCTCAAAAATCTACCCAAAAACCACCTGGAATTTTTTGTTTCCAATACAGGTTCCCCAAACCCTGAAAGACACATAGAAGTGGAGCCCCTCTGGGCATGGCCTGGGAATGTGCATTTGCATGAGCTCCCTGGCTGAGTCCCATGTACACCCAAGTTTGAGAAGCCACTTGGGAAGCGGGTGACTTTTCCACTAAAGAGCAGCCAGGCTACAGGGGTATATCAGGACAAGGGGCCCTGAGCGCCTGTAACCAGAGGACTCGGGCAGAATTGAAAAGGTAGGCTGTTTCAGAGAAAGCAGCTCAAGATCCCGAATTGAAAGGGCTGCAGTGTTTGTGGCAGAACCAAGGCGCAGACGACCAAGGGTGGCCCATCTCCCCAGGGCAGGGGTAGGTCGTGTGGGCGCCGTCGGCAGCATCAAAGGGCTGTTCCGGGCATCACCAAATAAAACGCGGCCTATTATTAGAAACATAATAGTCATATCTTATTTTAAAACCTGTTTGTAATCTATTGCCACCTGTAAAACTAGACTCAACAGATTGAATGTTAAGGCTATCTAAAAATACCCTGAGCAGAAACATAATTAGGGGTCTAATTAAGATTATCATGTAATAGGCTCTGTAGACAAGCCCAAAGAGATAAGCCTGGATCAGCAGCATTAAGTTCTAAGTGTTAGTTAAACTTGGAGTCTAAGCCATGTGGGTTTTGGACAGTATAGAAATTATGTTGAACACGTTTCAAAACCCAAGTAATGATGGCAAATTATTTTCATTTGGAGAACCTTCTAAGTGCAGTGATTTCAACAGACTAAACAAGCTGATGTTGGAAGGTTTCTAGCTCGTGCAAAATCTGAGCTTTAGGTCTTCAGTTCTCAAACACCACCCAGTCAGGACTCTGAGTACTTTCGATTCCCTTTTCCAAGGTTACCGTGTTTGCATTGTATGTTGCAGGACAATGTGAAATCTCTAGACTCGATAATATATCCCAGCAGGCGCTTTCTGTGCGAAAGACAAAAAGTAAGTCTTTTTAGATTTGGTGGACATTTTACTTTTTTTTTTACACTAACTAGGGAATTCAGTAGTGTAGTTAAAAAAATGCACAATTTTTGGTATTTATATGTTAAATGACCTTATTGAAGTGGTCACTGATGGTTTCACTTAAATGGAGAATCTAAAAAACAAAACAAATGAAAACACCAAACAAACAGACTCATAGATACGGAGAATGAACTGCTGGCTGCCAGCAAGAAAGGGATGGGGGCGGGGGGATGGATAAAAAAGGGGAAGGGAATTAGGAGAGACAAAAACTTTCCGCTATAAAATAAGATTACAGGATGTAAAGCACAGCAGAAGAAATACAGGAAATAATATCGTAATGACTATGGTGACAGATGGGTACCAGACTTGCTGTACTGATCACTTTGTAAGGTATATAAACACCAAATCTCTGTGTTGTACACCTGAAACTAATGCGACACTGTAGGTCGACTATAACTTAAGAATAAATTAATTTTAAAAATAAAGTGAAGAAAACATACCTTCAAAATGAACCCTTCAAAATCCCTGAAATAATGAAGTATCACTGTAGAACCCACCTCAAAATGAGAAAAAAAAATGTCGAGTCTCTTACCTGGTTGCCTGACTTGAATTTTTTTTCTGCAAACTACTTTGACAGAGAAGAAGAGAGAGCTTAAGGAAAACTATCTTTCATGTCTCCTTGAACAACCTGCCCAACTCACAGTTTTTCTCCAGACTGGAGAAGGTTGTTAGATGTTTCAGCTGAGAAGATGGAACGTATCTGAGGGGGGCTTCTCTCCAGTGGCCCACAGGCCCGATTGGTGAGGTCGCTGGCCAGGTGGCCGCGGTGCTTTTGTGCCAGGAATGTGTTCTCTCTGGAAGCAGTGATTCCATCAAGTTTGTTAACCCAAAATTGTATCTCGGTGATTTCATGCCTTCTCCCAACCCACAGACCAGCCTTTTCCTCGTAAACTCATAAATTTCCCTACATTTCCTCAAACAGAAACTTGAGGGGCACCTTGATTCTCTCACCTCATCATCCCTGCAGACAATGCCATCAAGTGGGTTTGTGACTTTTCCCCTGTACACACTCTCCCGATTCTTCTTGTCCTCTCTGACTGCTTGGTGTCTTTGCCCGGGTCATCCCACACCTTGTCTGACCTCCGTGAGAGCCTCAGCAGGCACCCATGTCTTCATTCCACGCATTCTCCACTGCATTTCACACACAGGAGCCATGGGAACTGCAAAACAGAAGCTGTATCTCAGGACCCCCCTGCTCAAAAAGCATTTACTGGCTTCTCACTGGTCTTAGAAAGAAACCTGAAACCTTTCACAACACCTGAAAAACTCAGCATTTGCTGGTCACTGCCTTCGTGTCCAGCATGACTTCTTGTCACTCTTTCTCTTGCTTAGTGCCCCTTTCTCAAGAAGCCGAGGTCTTGCCTCCCTCTTCTGCTGCCCCCTAGCCCGGGGTGGATCACCCCCCACCCCCTAGCACAACCTAACTCCCTGACCAACCCTACACATCCACCATCCCTCAGCTCCAACATCGCGTTCTCCAAGAGGACCTCTCCAGCTCCTACCTCCATCGGATCCCTCTCTAGTTATTTGATTAATTCAGTCTTTTCCTTTGCACTAGAAGACCCACAAGGGCAGGGACCACATACATTTTGCTAATCACTGTAACTCTAAATCTTGCATAGTTCAGGAAAAAGAAAAAGGTGGAAGAGGGTTGAAATCGGAAAGGGTAACGTAAAGAACTTCAACTTTTTTGTTAATGTTCTATTTAATAAAAAATGTTATATGCCAGTATAAAATGTTGATATATTTTAAATTCAGAGTGTAGGTTTCATGGATGCTTGCTATATTGTCTTTTATTCTAAGATACATTTTTTAAAACTAGGGCATCTGATTTGAAACGTTACAATCAGTTCATTTGTTAATTAATTAATACACTCAGCAAATGTTATCATGTGTTGATGACATACTTAGATTTGTGCTAAGAACCATAATGTGACGACAGAGACCCAGGTACAGTGGCTTCCTACCGTGGGAACTTCCTGGTTCAGGGCTCCCCATAGGCAGGGCTGATTTTTAATTGAGATTGAACCACAGTTGGGTCCATCTGTAGGGTGATTAAAAATGGCCTGCCTACTTACATCTTGATAAAGAGAAACGCCTTGCTTGCTCATCTCCTCTTTCTTGCTCCCATCCTCCGTTCCCAGACCGCCACAGTGCCAAGTCATTTCTTCCGAAGCAGCGAGTCTTCACAAAGTGTTTGAGTGGGCCCCTTCCAGAGAATAAGAGTGTTAAGCATTTCGTCAAATAAAACACTTGGGAGAGCTTAAGGCCAGAATCTAAGAATGGATATCCTTAGTGCCAGAGATGCTGAGTGAGCTTGTTTGTCACGGTTCGGTTTCTAAAATGGGTTAGCACAGCTGACAAGCTTTTGGACAAATTGTGAGAATTTTTTTCTACTCTTGTCTGCTCTACTTCTAAAGGCAGATATGACAAAAGACTTTGCCAACACTCACTGGCCCAGTGAGTACAAAATTGAAACTACAAATTGGAGTGTCGTACATCTTCAATCCTGTGTATTGAAACTCTAAATGGTTATGAACCAACCTGAACAGGGATGGTTACCTGCCAAGCCTTTTGATAACCAACTAGTGATGATCACATTTAGGTGGCCAGTTGGCAAATACTGCCTTTGTGTTAGTAAATTGGACTTTACCAGTGTTTCTATTATACAGTGTGAAGCAGTCCCCACAAGGCATCTTCAACTAATTCCTCAGCGCGTGGTACCCCAGCTCTCACAGGGCTCTCTTTTGAGACCACGTGACTACTTCTGTATTCAGACGCCTATACTCATGGTTTTCCTGGTGAAGACCAAGAAAGCAATAACCAACAAGGCACAAAAGGACTGGAAGCAAGAAGTCCCTTGGGCTTTGGGCCATGATTTTGAATTCACTGATAAGAAGGGCATTGGGTAGGCGTTGTCCCCATTTTGGTGACCCGTAAGCCAACACACGAATAACGTAATTCCTGATTTTGATTTTGGGTATTATTTCAAAGTTTGTCTCATTTTGTTCTGTTCCTGTAATGTATAATGTGGTCATATATTATGGAAATGGAATATTCTCTTCCTAATCTATTCCAGAATGGGGAAGAGACTATTTGAGAATATTGGAACCTTCCCAGGGGTGAGCACTGGGAATGAGGGACCCGAATCCTGGCAGAATTCAGGGGACCCCTTTGCTGCTTGCTGTGATTTTTTTCTCCCGTGCAGAATATGTAATGTGGGGACAACTGGAGTTGAGTAGCAGAGTTCAGCTGCCTATCCCAGCAGCGGAATATGGAAAGATCCACCTCAGTGATCTGTTCCCCAGCAAACAGGGGCCGGGCCCTTTCGCTTCGTCAAAGCTCTTGCTCAGTGGCCTCCCTAATCGTTATTAGGAACAAGCCGTGTTTGCCCAGGTTCCTCTGCGAAGCCTTCAACTTCATCAGCCCATCTTCCACCAGAGGCGTGGCCTGGAACCGCCCCGGAGGAGGCTCCTGGCTGCAGACGGCGAGATGTAAGGGGGTGGGTGAATTGGCAGCGCAAGCAAGAAAGGCTCAGCCTGGCTTCCACCTACCAGACAGACGCAGCTGCGTCAGCATGAACAACAATGGCGAGGACCACTCTCGTGCCCTGGAACCTGATCCGTTTGGAGCAATCTCTAATCAGCGAAGGAACCGCCCCACCATCACCCCTCCTCTCCCGCTATCGTTTGTCTGCATCTGTGCGGCTTGGAGCGCAGCATTAAGAATACTTTGACAAAGGTGTCATTTTCATCTGAATGTCTCAACGTGATCGGGGAAGAGAAAAAAGTTGTCTTTTGTCTTCAACTCCAAAATAAAAATGATCTGTGGAGGAAAAAATGAGTCCCTGGGAGATCTTCGGATGCTGAGTTGTGTGAGACAGCCCTGGTGATGGAGATAATTTCAGGTCAGGAGGGAGGGTGTGGCGTTTGGCATCGTTCATTAGGCAAAGACTCCTGAAGCCAGCCCAACGGAGGCTAATTTCTCCCTGGGCACAAAACATGAAGGGGAGCAACTTTGGAATTATAAATTGGAAGTTTGATTCAGACTATCCCATATTCTGTACGTGATCTTGCACGTGCCTTTAACACCTAGTAGGCTCTTTGTCATGTGTACAGTAGAGATAATACCTAAATTAGGGTAACGTAGATATGAAATAAGGTGATGGATGTGAGAAGGCTCCTTGCAGTACTGACTTACATGGGTAGACAATAATATTTAAAGTGAAAAAAGACAGAGGTTAATATTGGCAAGAGCGGGAGCTTCACCCTGGGACACCACCAGGGGGAGAGGCAATCCCTACCCGGGGTGGTGGTGGGGGGGCAGTGTACATTGAGCCCCGCATTCCACCACACATGCCCCCGATGTGCACGCGCAGGTCTCCAGCCAGCCAGGCCTTGCGCCTGTGTGGGGAAGGGAAGACTTTCATTTGGGCTCCACGCACGTTCTCTCTCCGTGCACTTCCCTGTGTGTGGTCTCGCACGCCCACGGCTGCAGCAGCGAGCTCACACAGCACTTGCTTGCAGCCGGCTCAGGCCTTTCTCAATCGCGATTGCCGTAGAAACTCTGTGTCTACACGCCTGCGCGTCCAGGAGTTCTTTCTGTATGCATTTGGTTGTGCTGTCTCTTACATCGCGTCTATAGGTTCTCTCCCAATCTTTCTCTCTATTGCTGCATCTTTGTGGAAGAAACCAGATAGTTGTTCTGTGGAGCTTCCCACAGTCTGGATTTGGCTACTTGCATCCCCATGTTTTTGACCTTTTCCTTTCTCTTGTCTGTTTCCTATAAATCAGTAGCTACCGGTCCAGAGGCTTATTGGATTCAGATTAGGTGTTTTGTTAAGAATACCTCATAGATCAGGGGTGTTGAACTCATTCTCACAGGGGGCCACATCAGCCTTGCTGTTGCCTTCAAAGGGCTGAGTGTAACTTTAGGACTGTATAAATGTAACTACTCCTTAACTAGGGGCAAGGAGCTTGGTGCTGCCGCTGGGTAGAAACAAGGTGGAGGGTAGGATTTGGCTCATGGGCCTTGTGTTTGCCACCTGTGTTATAGATGGTACTGTATTCTTTCTGCTCTATCTTCAAGAAGCAAAAACTCTGCAGCTGTCTCTCTTTGGGGAGATGCTGAGATTGATGGGGGGATGGTTGGAGCGTGGTCAGGTGAGCCTGGTTCATTCTTTATAAGGTTAATCTACTGGTTTGAAAAGCCACTGGTCCTTGCTCCTGGAAACTTTATTGTTAGGGTTTGCAACACACTAATATTCTAATTTTCTTTTTTCTTTTTTGTTTATTTGATGGGATTCTTTTGTAAGTAAAAACCTGTGGTCATCAAGCATTTGGTCTCTCGTAGGTGTATGACAGGGGTAGGAAAGACAGCATAAACATTTACGAGTCTCACTTTACCAGTTCTCAGAATAATGAGTTAGTTTCCTGACATTTTCAAAGGTGACCAATGATGTTACTGCAGTTTTCACTTCTTAATGGAACTACAAATGCGTAGATTTTTCACATATTTAACAAGTTTCGATCCATTTTGGTTACTTACCCTTTTAACCTTCATTCTTGGCCAGTGAAACCATCAATACGTTGGCTATAAAATCCTTTTCATGTGACCCCTGTAACCTTGAATAACGTCCTTGTTTTCGCAACACCACGAAATGCTCCTGATTCATCTTGAACGTGTTCTGCCCCAGATCTGGAATCAGTCACTCCACCAAGCAGCTCTGGCTTATTTTACTGGGAAAAGGCACGTAGAGACCACAGTCCTATGTTAGAGGTGGTCAGTGTAACCACATTCATTATTGCTCCTTGGCACTGCTAACAGAAGAAGAAAATGCATTTTACATTTAGAGAAAAAGAATATGAGTTCATTCAAAGATTTCCAAATCATATTCATGATTCTACGGGGTTAACTTACCTGATTTTGTATTTATATCTTACTTCTCTTATACTGAAAATCTTATTTCCTAAATATAATAATTTCACAACAAATGCAACATTTTGCTAGTGATCTGATTGCTAAAAATAATTTAAAAATTTCTTATGATTCCTCTGGACCTGAAGATATATTCCAGGTATAGATGTATTGTCAAATTATACTGTTTTAATTCCATTTAAAATACTGTCCTCTGTGATTAAGACAGTAACTCAATATACAGATTCATTAGTTAATTTTGGTTTCCTTTTAAGAACTGCTTTATAGATTTAATTTTGCTTTATAATTTTGTTCTATATCAAAAACTATGGTGTTATTAATCATTTTATTCATTTTTAGAAATGCCAAACTTTATCTCGTTTATTTTTATTGTTGTTCAATTATAGTTGTCTCCATGTTTTCCCAATTGTTCTCCCTTGCCCTGCCCCCCCAACTCCCACACTCAATCCCCACCCTGTTGTCCGTGTCCACGGGTCATTCACGCGTGTTCCTGGACTAATCCCTTCCCCTTCTTTCCACCAGTATCCCCCTCCCCCCACCCTTCTGGCCTCGGTCAGTCTCTCCCATGTTTCCAGGCCTCTGGTTCTATTTTGTTCATTAGTTTATTTGTTCATTAGGTTCCACTTACACGTGACATCGTATTGTATTTGTCTTTTGCCACCTGGTCTACTTCGCTCTGCACAGTACAGTTTAGAGATATTTATACTTTGGGGCATAAGTCGGAAATATGTTCATGTACAGTCATTGAGTTCTTTCCTTCGTTCTGGTGGTTTTATCATGTAAAACTTTTAAGAATGTAATCCAGTTTATCCAGTGTTTTCCTTCATTGCCTCTGGGTATTGAATTATGATTTGTAAAGCTTTTTCATTCCAAGTTAAAGGCAATTTACTTAGGTTTTCTTCTAGAAGTTGTATGAGTTGGGTCTACAGTTAGATCCTTGATTGATTTTAAATCAGTCCAGATGTATGGTGAGAAGTATGGGTCCAATTCTGTCCTTATTTATTTATTTACTTATTTATTGTTAGAGAGAGGAGAAGGAAAGGAGAGAGACAGAAACATCCAAGTGTCGTTGCCTCTCTGGTGCCCTCCACTGGGGACCTGGCCCACAACCCAGGCACGTGCCCTGACTGGGAATCAAACCAGTGAGCATTGGATTCACGGGCCCAAGCTCAATCCACTGAGCCACACCAGCCAGGTATCCTTTTTTATACAGTTATCTTAGCATTACTTAAGAAGTTCGCCATTTCTCCGTAGATTTGAGATTCCATCTCTACCATATATTGTACTAAACTTTTATTTGCATTGAATTTATTCCCAAATTTTCTAGGTCAACTTATTTTGACTTATTTATTCATGTGTTAATACCATATTCTCTTAGTTATAGTCTTTATATATGTTTTAGTTTTGGATAGAGTTAGATCTCCTCTCCTCATTATTTGTTTTAATGGTTTTCTATTGCTATTACTACTTTTTATTTTATAATTAATTTTGTCTAGCTTCAGAAAAAATACTTACTTTTTTAAAAATTGAGATAACATAACGTTTACAAGTTATCCTAAAAAGAATTAACATCTTTATGAAGTTGAATTTTTCTCTGTAAAAACACATTCTGCTTTTTAATGTATCCAGCACTGCTTGTTTATCTTTCAATAGACGAAAAATTTATCTTTCAATAAATTTTTTCATCTCATAGATCTTGCACCAACCTGTGTGGGTTTCACTGAGTTTCTCAAACTGGCATCTTGATGTTTCTCATGATTTTAGAAAATTTTGACCATTACCTCTTAAAATATTACTTCTAGCTCATTCTTTCTCTTCTCTCCTTCTGAAATTCCACTTCTATGACTGCTAGGTTTTTTTTTTTGTAATGTCCCATGACTTTTATAGCTCCTGGTCATTTTCCACATGGTTCAGTTTGGCTATTTTTTATTGACTTGTCTTCGAGTTCATTAACCCTCTGTATAAATTAGACCCTTCTACTAAGTATGTAATTATAGTTATTGTTTTTCTTGTTTCACTCCAAGAACCTTGTTTGAAAGATTTTATTCCTTTATGAGGTTCTTTATTTTTAAATCAAGTTTTCACCACATTTCAGTCTTCTAATTAATCACATTACTCATAACTATAAAGTCCCTGGTCTGCTTATTCTAATTTTGGAATCAACTGGGAGACAGTTTCTGTTTTCAGTTTTTTCCTCACATTTTCAGTCATATGATTCTGCCTAGAAGTTTTGTTATTTAACGCTGGACATGGCTAATAAAACGTCTCAAAGTGTCCAGATGATGTGTTCTTCCTTCGGAGTCCCATCCCTCTGCTTGACGGATAGCACCCCATCCGTGGGTGCAGCGAGCTCATTCGAAGCTTGAGTAAGAATCTGTTGACATCTGAGTCACTTATTTTTCCGAGGAGGAGCTCAATTGTTTTCTGTTGCTGCAGAGACAAGTCACCACAAACTCAGTGGCTTGAAACAACAGAATTGAAGGTCTTACAGTTGTGTGTGGCAGCGATCGGTCTGCTACAGGTTTCATGGGGCTAAAAATCAAGGTGTGGACAGGGTTGCCCTCCTTTTAGGAAGCTCTTGGGAAAAATCAGTCTTCTTACCTCTTTTAGTGGTTAGAAGGCACCTGCATCTCTTGGTTCATGGCCCTTCTTCCATATTCAAGGGCAGCTGTGTGGCAGCCTCTAATTTCTCTATTTCTCTAGGAACATTTTTTCTGCCTTTGATGTCCCTACTTATCTCTTATAAGGACCCACATGATTCATTTGTTCCCTCCCCCCTCAAGATAGTATTTCTAGTTCAAAATTCTTAATCACATCTCCCAAGTTGCTATTGCCACATAAGGTAACGTATGCATGAGTTCTGGGATCCGGCTGTGGACACCTTTGGGGGCCGCCATTCTGTCACCACAGATGCCAAATAGGGATGCCAGATTTAACAAATAAAAATACAGAATGCTATTTAAAATTGCATTTCAGATAAACAACAAAAAATTTTAACTATGTCCTAATTACTATAGAGATAATACTTATAATGTGAGATTGTTGATTGTTTATCTGAGATTCAAACTGAACTGGCCCTTGCCCTGTATTTCCTCTGGCGACATCACCTCCAATGCCAACAGTAAGAACCAGATACACTCATTGGGCCCCTCCTTCCAAATGGTCCGGAGCTTTCCTGCTTGACACTTTGCTGTGGCAAAGTTACCAGTAACTCAATATGCTTTTTGGGGACTTCTTGCTTAGCTGCTTTAGCTCCCAGAATCAGGTAACTATCTTGTGTAGGGAAAACGACCTTGGGCTAGGCTCCTTTCTCCAACCCATTCTTCTCACCACGATCTTCGTTTATCGAGTCTCTAATTTTGAACTTGCAGTGAGGTGACTGCCATGGTGTCTGTTGGTTTCTCTTTTTGTGTGTGGTGACCTCTGCCTGGGGAGGCTTAGCTGCCTTCCCAGCACCCAGAATCAGCCACTGTTCCCACAGGCGAAGCAGCTTCTGCCTCTCAGCTCACCTGCCACACTTGGTCCCTCTTCGGAGTCCCGCAGCCCCCAGGTCAGCAGCCCTCTGCTGCACTTAAATGGGATTTTCTTGATTGACTGGGTGCAGGTGTTGTTGGGCCGCAAACTACTGTATCAACTCAGGTTCTGTGATGGCCGACGCAGTGCTTTTCTTGGCTTATCACAGCTGGAGAAGTGGGGAGCGCGAGCAGAATGGGGGTGGTGTGCTGACACCAGTGTGGAGAGAGTGTGCCTCGACAGACGTAGCTGGCTGGGCGGCAGGGACCTTGGCAGTGATGCTTGGCCCGAGACCAGAGCCCAGTAGGTCCCTCTGAATGACAGGAAGATGGCGGTGCTCACCTCTGTGTGCTTAGCTTTCCCGTGGGGGTGGTCAGGGAAAGACAGACAGAGGCTGCCTGAAGCTGGCCCAGGACCGCAGCTACGGCTGGACACAATCCTATAAAGAGGCAAAATTTTAACGTAATGATTTTAAAAGGGTTTGCCTACTCTTCCTTGTGCTCCGCTTCAACAAATATGCTTCCCCTGCTGCTCCTGGGCCCGAGTCGGACGCCAACACGGTCGGTTGTGAGGACAGATGTGGTTGGGTATCTGAGGCCAAAGGGCAGACGGCCTCCACCCTGAGGGCGTCTCCTCCTTCCTCTTCCTCTGCGGTATTTTTTAGGGGCTACTCGCGTGGCCCCTAGAACGCACCTGCCTGCTATTGGGCATCAAGCCTCCACCCAGCGGATTTTGGGAGCTATAATTTCTTTTCTCTTCATTGGCAAAAGCTTCTCACTTCTTGGGGTATTCTGAACTGTGCACTGATGGGGGAAGATTGGGAAATGAATGGATAGGCCTCGATCTCATTCTGGGGTCTTCCCATTTTGTGGGGCTAGGAAAAGCCCGAAGCACCGACCAACTCAAATGGCCCTCTGAGGTAGGGAGAATTGGGGGGGGGGTTCAGTTTCTTTATCCTGAAGTTTCAGAGTGTCATTTTATAGTCATGTTAAAATACTCAGAGAGCAGAGTAAAGTTTTTGATTAATAAAATATTTTTAAAAGGGAGCAAAGGACTATACATTTCCCAGGCAAAATAAATAATCTGGGAAAATACTGAGTTGATACTATGGATTAGAGATACATAAAATATTTTTAAATATATTCCGTATGTGATGACTAAGTATGGTAGTGGTAGCTGGAACAGAAAACAGGCATTGGATAAAACTAAGGAATCTGAATAAAATATGGACTTCAGATAATACTTATGGATGAAGTTTGACTCATTAGTTGTGACAAAGGTGCCACCCTAATATAAGATGTTCAACATAAGAGACAAGGAGTACAGGGATAGGGAGACTTTCAGCGCTGCCTTCACAACTGTTCTGTAAAACTAAAACTATTCTGAAATACAAATTTTATTGAAAAAATAACTTCATATGCATAGACCATTTTGAAAAGCAAAAGAAGGTGGGATAATGAAAGCTTTTACTCACTGATGCTCCATGCAAATATACAGAAGTTGTGTTAGCAAATCATTTTTCTCTAGGGATAGCATGGTGGAAACAGAGCATTTCAAGTGGGGGGAGAAAGAGCCTGGCAACCCCGCCAAGTTCTTGTCCACTTACTGATAACCTGCAGAAACTTCCTGTGGGTGAAAATGAATACAATTCCCAGTTTCTAGGAAGCTGTGGGTTGGGAGTCCAAAAATATTCCCGGGCTCTATTCTTTTGATTCCCTAAACTTAACCTGTTGGAACGAATTACTCAGTGCAGCTGCTTGAGATGGGAAGTCTATCTCTAAACATGCCTATTTGATTTATATTTTTTTGAAATGAGGCTTTTGATTTTTTTTACCATTTTCATGAATAATTTCCAACATACACACCACACACACACAAAAGTAGATAGAAAAGCATATTAAATACCTATGTGTCCATCACCCAGCTTCATTGGTTATCGAAATTCACATTCACCTATTCCCTCTACCTCCCCTCACTCCCTTCCCCCCACGTCCCCCCTAGAATAATGTAGAGTGACTCCCCGCTCTCAGAGTCGTTTTGCTAGAGGCAGAAAAACGGCACCAGCTGTCAACCTCGTTTCCTTATTCTGGCTCAGAGAAGAATTCAGAGCCAAGACTCAAACAACAAGAGAAGGTTTGTTAAGAAAGACACAGAGGTAGAAGACGTGAGCTGTAGAAGAAATGGGCTCAGGAAACAAGGTCAAGCAAAAGAAGTGCCTTTGGAGCTTGGGGTGGGGGCTGGGGGAGGGGCGGGGGAGAGAGAGAGAGAGAGAGAGAGCACTCCCTGGGGAAAGAAAGGGGTGAGGGAAGGCACTGGAGAGAGAGCCCAGAGAGTCAAGTGGGTCTTCTCTCCTGAAGGGTTTACTCTGGGGGTCTCAGAGGGGGTGTCCATAGAATGTCCATCAGCTTGACAGGTGTGTTTCTCAGGGTCCTGGTCTCCACTGATGGGTCGGCGCCAGGACAGGGGTCATTAGTCATCACAGCTGGTCCTGACGTCAGCCATGGTGCAACTCCACTGGGTTCTGCTGCTTCTCTGGGCCTGGAGCTGAAACACGGCCGAGGACTCAGTGTCCTCTCCAGGGCTTAATGCTTCAGGGAGTGGCTGGGCAAGGGCTTGTGGTTTTGCCCGTCACTAAGCACCAGAGGGCTCCACGCCCTGGCGACCCTCTGCCCTCAGCCTGTCCTTCCCGCTCTGCTCATGCCTAAGTGCCTACGACACTTTGATTTTTAAACACATTGACGTTTGACGCATTCTTCCGTAAAGATTTATGGTGTGCCCACTTGTGAGGCAACTGCCCTGGGAGGTAAGCATGGAGGTGAGTCGGATGCGGCTCTGGCTGGAACGGAGTTTGGTGTGGGAAGGGAGCTGGGGCAGAAAGTAAACACCCATTTGCCGTGGTGCTCGATGGAGGTCCGAGGGGGGGCCAAGAGCACGGGCGGGACTGGGGAGGAGAAGTCCCTGCGCTGGACTCAGACTGGGAATGCTGACCAGGCTTACACACACACACACACACAGCAGGTTGAGGGGTGAGGCAGAGCGGCCTGCTGCCCTGGGCCCGGGCTCACCCCTTCTCCTCCAAATATACACGCAGGGGCAGAGAGCTGTTTCTCCCCCAAAATGGACCTGCCTGAATGGACCCAATGGTAGAGGCAACTTCAGCCTGATTTGATGAGAGAGAACCTAGAAAAGGTTAAGTTTTACATGAACCTGACAGATTGGGGACTTGGAAAGAAATTAAAAGACCATAAAAAGTCAAGATCGTTCTAGTTCTTGCACCACTGAGCTTGAAATATATCTACTGTATTTAAAGATGTCTGAGTGAGACTGGGTCATTATAAATCTAAGTTTTGGCTTAGAGGTAGTGAAGTATCTGGGAATAGAGGGCGCAGTGATGGAGTGAACCTCAATACAAGGAGCGCCCCTTCTTTGAGATGTCTCTGTGGGGGTATAAAGGGCACCTAAGGGTGAGAAAAAGGAAATGATTAAAAATTTTTATTATATGACATGTGAAAGGGACTTATCTAAAAATAGATGATCAAAAGTGTGAACAGTAAAATGCCAACAAACAACGATCAACAATTGAACCTAAATNTTCGTCACCGATGGACACCTGGGTTGATTCCGCCCTTTGGCTCCTGTGAGGAATACTGCCAGCAACATAGGTGTTCAAATGTCCCTTCGAGATCTCGCTTCTAGTTCGTTGGGACATTCACACCCAGAAATGGGGTCATCGGATCATACGGTGCTTCCGCTTCTGAATCTTCGAGGAACCGCCAAGCTGTTTCCGCAGCAGCAGCACCATCGCACGTCCCAACAATGGCGCACAAGGCTTCGGGTTTCTCCACATCGGCGTCGACACTTTATTTTATCGTTGTTGTGACTGGCAGTCATCCTCGTGGGTGTGAGGTGATACCTCACTGTGGTTTGACTGTGTTTCCTTGATGATCAGTCCAAAGTATGCAAAGGCACAAAGACAGAAATCATAGTGGGGTGTGGGTACACTTTGGATGCATTGTTGGCTTGTCCTCTATCATCTCCGGGAATGTCCATTCAAGTCCTCTGTCCATTTAAAATTCTTTATTTATTGATTTAGAGAGAGAAAGAGAGAGGAGCAGAGAGAGAGAAACATGATTTGTTGTTCCACTTATTTATGCATTCATTGCTGGATTCTTGCATGTGCCCCGAGTGGGGAGAGAACTTGCAACCTGGGTGTTTCTGGGTGACATTGCAAACGAGCTACCCGGCCAGGCCTCTCTTTGTCCATTTGTTATGAGTCACTTGTTGTTTGTGTCATAGTAGCTAATATTCATTAAACTACGCTTAGAACAAAACTAAAACAGTTGGTAACCCTGGCAACCTAATAATTTGATGTCATTTCAGACCCATAGTCTTTCTTTTTTTAATATAATCTTTATTCTATTTTTCCATTACCATTTAGTCCCTGTATGCCCCTTTCCCTGCTGCAATCACCACCCTGTTGTCCATGCCCACGAGTCCTCTTTCTTTTTCGCTCAGTCTCTCCGCCCTGTCACCTCCCTTCCGACCCCAGCTGTCGTCTGTTCTCCATCTATGAGTCTGTCTCTGTTTCGTTTGTTAGTTCATTTGTTCATTAGATTCCACATATGACTGACATCATATAGTATTTGCCTTTCTCTGCCTGGCTTATTTCACTTAGCATAATGTTCTCCAGGTCTATCCTTACTGTTGCAAAGAGTAAAATTTCCTTCTTTTTTATGGCCAAGTGAAATTCCANACAATCAAACCTAAATAAACAAAAGCAAACAATTAGAACAGGAACAGAATCACAGAAATGGAGATCATGTGGAGGGTTATCAGTGGGCAGGGGGAGGGAGGAGAAAGAGGGGAACAGGTGCGGGGAACAAGAAGCATAGACGGTAGGTACAAAAAAGACGGGGGCGGGGTGAGAATAGTATAGGAAATGGGGAAGACAAAGAACTTACATGTACGACCCATGGACATGAACTAAAGAGGGGGAATGCGGTTGGGAGGGGTGTGCAGAGCAGAGGGGAATAAGGGGGGAATGGGACAACTCTAACAGCATAATCAATAAAACATATTTTAAATTTTTTTTCAAAAGAGAAAAGGAGATGATTGTCACAATCACTTGACTTTTTTTTAGTGATATGGAAACAAAACGAGGTGCCAGCTGCAGGAGTCACTGAAATGAAAGCAAAGGGCCCTCCCGCCAGTGGTGGGTGGCGTGGTGCTCTCTGGTCACACTAAGTTGTCCCCTATCATCTCTAGCCAACTCCCAGTTGGGTGAGACCCTGTGGCTGGGCCCAGCCCAGGATATGTGAGCATCAGTGACCGGCCTTGCTGCCGTGAGGAACTAGAGAGCTGGGTGCCACCTTCAGCCTTCTTGTCCCCTGCCACCACAACCTGAGGGACCACACGGGAGGTAATGGCCTCACAGGATGGGGAAAGCTGTATCGCCAATGATCCTATGGAGGAGAGCCCCGCCACCTGGCCTTGGCCATCGCCTACCTGAGATATGCCCTTTGGTTCAGCCATCGGAGGTTTGTTCGTTAGTACAGCCTCCCGGAGCCTCTCCTCTCCAGAGCCACACGCACTGTCCAGCCGAGGTCAGCGTGCTCTGATGGGAGGCCCCTGTGGTTCCCCCCCGTGTGTGTCCACTGGGTATCTGCAGTTAGGTCACACTCAGGATAGAAACCGTGTCTCCGATTCCCCTCGGACGGCCTGACGGAGGGTGTTGCAAAGATTTGCTGACTGTGGAGCAGAATGGAAGAAAGCCTTGGGGACTGGCCTTTGGGGATCCTCGTGCTTCCTAAAGGGTAGGGAAACAAAGCGTAAATGCTTCAGGGAGAAAAATAAGGCAGTGGTCTAAGAAGATCCGTCGGAGAAGCCCTTTCGAGTTTTCTGGGTCGTCGCGCTCATTGTGGCTAATAACAATGATACAATTGTGTAGAAGGAGTTCCCACAGGCAAACTGCGGCCTGTGCATTGGATAAGGTGCCAGGGCGCTACCTCCGACGCCATGCCAATTTAAAAATTGTACTTACTTTTCAGTTGTTCCCCCAAATATTTTGATCGACTATAAAGTTTCAAAGCAACTAGAGATGTGAGTCCTGGATATGATACAGTCTCGGGGAGTGTTTCAAAAACAACAAAATCGTTATAGAATCAAGACATTTTAGAGATGATCTTGAGGTATCGTAGACCTTTGTACTTAGAAAAATAAAGCAACTCCTGCCAGCAGCGCCGATGA
This sequence comes from Sturnira hondurensis, assembly GCF_014824575.4. Taxonomy (NCBI): domain Eukaryota; kingdom Metazoa; phylum Chordata; class Mammalia; order Chiroptera; family Phyllostomidae; genus Sturnira; species Sturnira hondurensis. The sequence continues at coordinate 13,833,759 of NW_028082350.1, read as the reverse complement.
GATGTGTGCAGATTTCTTACATTAAGTGCCTGCAGAACTTAGGGAAAGCACATGAAGGGAAATATAAGAAACAGCCTAAGAAATCATGATAGAGAATAGAATTTCATATTTTTTTTATAGAGACAGCAGGCTAGCACTTAAAAGCATGAACTAGAATCAACCCCCAATTTTTTTATAGACAATAATTGACATTTGTATATCATTTTGTAATAAAAAGGTATGTTCCTGCAAATTGTGTTTTTTCTTTCTTGCAGCAAATGCCCGGGGCAGGTAACATTATTTGTTCTATTTGCAGCAAAGCAGATGCAAACACTGTTCACGTTCTAGGAACATTGGAGAAAATGAGACTCAGTGTGGGTGTTCCATTGAGCACTTTCTGTGGCTTAAGCAAGAGTTGGAGAGAAGCATGGGCTGGTCGACTAGACCACTGGGAGACCCCTCCTCCCCAGACCTCCTTGGGCTATCTGGTTGGTCAAGTCTGTTAAGTGGAATCCTTGCAGCTCAGTGGCCCAAGGCCAGGGAGCCAGCCACACCCTGCCCGTGGACGGCCTGGGGCAGGCCTGAGCATACACACTGCTTCTTACATGCACCTAACTGTACCTGTGTTTGTAAACGCAGGAGAATAGTGAAAGACACAGAAGAGATGTTTGCTTACACCGCAGGCAGAACCTGATGCAGAGTAAACTTCAAGTGTTTTAGGACTCCTTATGGAAGCTTTCAGCAGTTCTTTGCCTTCTTAGAGGTGGAATCTTAAAATTACATTTGAAGTCCCCTGGGCTTTTGTTGTAGGAAAAGACACTTGAGAAGACCCCTCAGTTAGGCTAATGTAACTTTGGAGGAACATCTGAAATATGTGTTATATCTTTCAGAATGTCTCTTGCTGAATCCAGCTTACCAACATTCATATTATATGGTTACTAGAAGGAGAAGAGAGAGGGAGCAAGGGATTAAGAACCTATCTGAAGAAATAATGACTGAAAACTTCCCTAACCTGGTGAAATAGACATACAAGTCCAGGAAGCACAGAGAGTCCCAAACAAGATGAATCCAAGGAGACCCACTCTGAGACATATCATAATTAAAATGGCAAAGACTGAAGACAAAGAGAGAATCTTAAAAGCAGCAAGAGAGTTAGTTACTTACCAAGGAGCTCTTATAAAATTGTCAGTTGATTTCTCAACAGAAATTTTGCAGATCAGAAAGAACTGGCAGGAAATACTCAAAGTGATGAAATGCAAGGACCCACAACCAAGATGACTCTATCCAGCAAGGATGTCATTTAGAATTGAAGTAGAGACAAAGAGCTTCTCAGACAAGAAAAAGCTTCAAGAGTTCATCTTCACCAAACAAGTATTACAAGAAATGTCAAAGGACTGCTTAAGAAGAAGGTGGGGGGGAGGAAGAACATAAGTATGAATAATAAAATAACAATAACTACATACCTATCAATAACCGCTTTAGATATTTATGAACTAAATGCTCTGTTCCAAAGACATGGGATCAGAAGAAACACCCACAGATTGAAAGTAAATAGATGGAAAAAGATATTTCATGCAAATGGAAACACACAAAAAAACTGGGGTAGTAATACTTACATCAGACAAAACAGACTTTAAGATAAAGGCTATAACAGAACACAAAAGACACTACACATTGCTAAAGGGATGATACAACAGGAGAATATAACCCTCATAAACACTTATGCACCCAATGTAGGAGCACCTAGATTTATAAAGCAATTTTGGCAGATGTAAAGGGAGAGATCGACAGTAATCCAGTCATAGTAGGGGACTTGAACACCCCACTGACATCAATGGATGGATCATACAAATAGGTAATCAATAAGGAAACAGTGGCCTTAATAAATATTTTCAGAACATTCATCCTCAAATAGCCAAATACACCTTCTTTGTAGGTGAACACAGAACATTTCCCAGGATACACCGTGTGTTGGGCAGCAAAGCAAGTTTCAGTAAATTTAAGAAGACTGAAGTCACGTCTACCATCTTTTCTGACTGCAATGGTACGAAGCTAGAAATCAATCAAGAAGAAGACCGAAAAAACACGCCAACCTATGGAGACTAAATAACATGAAAGTGGCAGGCCCTCGCCAGGGGACAGTCGATGACCTGCGTGGGCCCATGCGGTGGAGAAAAGAAAGACTAAAGACAGAGTGAAGCAGGCTCAGAGTGGAGGATCCGAGGAAGGCGGAGGTGGAGGCTGAAATGGGTCTCAGGGTGGCGGACAGCGGAAGCTCTGTGAACACCAGGGTTACTTTTCACCCTCACCAACACCTGCCTGTGGCGGGGCGTGAGTGGGCAGCTGCCGCCGAGCTATTTCCTGTGATTTTCTCAATTGCCCACCTATCTAGCTCTCTACGGTGGTCTGCAACCTCTCTTTGTGATTTCAGCTCTTTCCTGTGCGTGTTAGTTCTTCCATTTAACAAATCAACTGATGTCTTCTTCCTTCTCCAGCTCAGTCCTCCCAGGTCTGTGCTTGGCCTCCTACCCCTCAACCAGCAGGTGAAAAGTTACAACCTTTCTTTTCTGTGCTGAATCAGATGACCTGTGGCCCAGAGGGGGCCACTTCCGACTTGGCCACTCCCTGAACATAATTATAAGCAGTTGTTCTTTTTTTAAAAAATATTTTTATTTATCTTTAGAGGGGAAGGGAAGGAGAGAGGGAGAGAAATATCACTGTATGGTTGCCTCTGCTGTGTCCCCTGCCGGGAACTGGCCTGCAACCCAGGCATGTGCCCTGACTGGGAGTCAAACCGCGATCGTCTGGTTCGCAGGCCCGCGCTCAATCCACTGAGCTACACCAGCCAGGGCTAAGCAGTTGTTCTTAATACATCTCGCCTGGCAGTGGCTGATGTCTACCTTGTGCATCTTCTAAACTCGAAGATAAAGATCTCTCTGTCTTTATACTCAGTGATATACATTTGACCCAATGTGTGTGAAATGCAGAGTAATTACTTTAATTTAACTTTTTTTTGAAGTAACAGAGATTTGGAATTCTTTGACAAATCACTTTGTCTAGAAACCAGTGATATCTCTATGTATCCCTCCAACCCCAATATCACTACTCTTAAGCTATTCTGTATGTTGACCAATATTTCAATAAACTTCTACCTAACTGTCTGATAGCTACCTCAGGGTATTTCCCGTTACTTCAAAGAAAAACACAGAATTTAGCAAATAAAATAAGTTTTAAGTTATTGAATGTTAGGACCAGATGGGACTTTAGAAATAAGTGTGTTCAACTCTTTATTATTACAAATGAGAAAACGGGCCTAGAGGGTTCCACCTGCGTGTTGCCTAAACCCTGCAGCTAGTTAATGGCCCAAGTGAAACTTCAACTCAGATCACCTAATGTTTGCTCTCATGTGTTGATCCTTACACAGGCCTCCTCTCTTTAATTTTTGTAATAAAAAAAAATAAACGCTTTGGTACTGTAAGAAGAGTAGGGAGTCTTATTTAAAAAAATAACAATGAACCAAAGACGACCCGGCACAGTGGTTCTCAGGTAGGATTTTCTTCAGCATCACCACTGGGCTTTGTGAGAAACACCAGTCCCCATGTTGCCCTTCCGCCTACTGTATAAACACACCCAAGGCAGGCCCAGAAGTGTGTAACGTAAGATGTTTCGACCATCGATGCTGCGGTCTCTCCTAGGGAAGGACTCCTGACAGCAGAAAAGCCCGAACCTTGGTGTCAATGGCTCTGGGATGGAATCTGATACCTTCCACTCAGTGTGTGATCTTGAGCCAGTTGCCTAATGCTCTCTGAGTTTCAAATTCCTCATCTGTAAAAATGAGATAATAATAGTGATTCTGCAGAGGAAATGGCATGAAGCGCAGCATGGGTCCTGGCACCGAGGGCACACTCAGTAAGTGTTTGTTTTTACAGTGCACGCTGGGAAACTGGACGTTCTCACTTTCTGCTCTGAGAAGGGATCACATTTGCCCCAGTGGTTGAAGGCCGGGGCTCCGTGATCTGGAGTAACCTGAGTTCCAAGTTCAACTCTGCCGTGTCTTGCTTAGATGCCTTTGTGCGGATTACTCACATTTTCCCTGCCTGAGTGTTTTCTTCCCCATGAAATGGCAATAACACAGTATAGTAATGTGAATTAAATTCTTTTTCTTCTTCCTATTATTATTATCATTATTACCGCTATATTCTGACACCTAACGTGCATATTTTACCACCTGAAGCCTCTTTCCTTTGTTGTGACAAAGTGGAAATAGCTTTTCAGGTGCTGAGTAAGACACCATGAAACTGCATAAATCCGTCATTAGAAGCGATTTTCCTATGTGCCTAAATTTTCATTGACATCATTTACATATACCTGAATGCATGGATATTAACTGTGCAGTGAAATTGATTCTGAAAAATGCACACTCTCAGTAAATGCACTTCTTTATCAAGATGTGGAACATCCCCATGACTCCAGAAAGTTCCCTGGGGAACTTCAATCCCCCCTTCAATCCCACCTTCCTGTACCTGAAGGGGCCGCCACGGTCCTGATCTGCCTTGGCTGGAGTGTCAGAGACAGGGCTGCCTTGAGTGGGTGCTCCCTTTCAGATGTTTTCTTCCCTGATTTTTGAAATGAATCCATGTTGGTGCCCATACTGGTAGTGTGGTCCTTACTATACTCTACCTGTCCCGTTGGCAGATGGCTTCACTGACTGCATGGGTCCTGTGAGTCATGTGTCGTCATGTGAGGAACTTGCTTCCATAGCGACCTTTTCACAAGAAATAATAGTGACTGTACACCCGGCAGTGCTGATGAAGGATCGTTACTGGCTCGTGGCAGAAATGAGAGTGAGACACATAACAATGCAACCTGGCATTTGGCTACTTTGCCACATCAGTGGCAACACGGTCAATCCATCTTGGCTTGGTAGCTTTATTCTGGTCTGATATTTCCATGCAGATATCTGACCATTAGAATGTGGCGCCATCAGAGTCATGAGCTGCCTTGTGTTTTCAAAAGTAGGAGGCACTTCCATCTGAGAAATTCTCTAGAACTGGGGAATCCCAAGGGCGTGCCCCACACAAATGATGGAGAAGCATTACACTAGCTCTTCTATAGTCATCTAATAACTGAGAATGATCTTGACCTTGCTATTATTTATGATGTGGATTGCCTGGGGTCCATTGTTAGAGGTCAGGTAGAGGGGAGAAGGGGAAGTCCACCACCCTGAGCCACAGTTGCTCCCAGGCGTCCGTTGTTCTTAGTATATTTCAACAGATGCCATCTATGTGTGCCCTTGTAGAAAGAATGCATGGACTGCATGATCTTATTTTAATTAAATTGACCACTACTAAGTAATGGCTTATAATTTGTACTTCAAAGAGCCCGAGACGAAATGTGACAGTGGAGTAAGCACAGGGAAAGAGGAGAAGATGGCTGGGTGACCTTTCTCTTCTTCCTGGTAAAGGCTCTTTCTCAGCCACATTATGAGCTTAAGACATCGAGGGTCTCATCACACCTAAGAATTGGGCAAAAATGTGGCATTATCAAGAAAACTATTTGAAATAGGGACTTGTGTGACATTTAAAAATATTGCCTATTTTATCCTTGACCTATGCTTTACAATGTTCTGCTTTAGCATTTTGTTCTATTTTTGTATATTTTAATTTACATATTATTTTATGTGTTAAGTAATTTATGAATAAATAAATATACATGTAATGGAGGTATTCAAATATTTTACCTTAAGGGTGAACAAGTTGAGTGTAATGCAATATTAAGCTATTTCTGTGTGTACTCTCCACTGTGAAGTATTTTTTATATCTAAATTGCAAAGCAAAGAGCAATGAATTTAGGGAAACGTTTTGACCATGGGATCAAGTTCACCTCTTTTTAATGACACATATGATTTGGATAAGAACTTGCTTTGCCTTGTGGTTATGTCTCTGGAACTTGGTTAGATGTAATGTAAATATATTACATAAGCGACTATTTAGTGCCTTCTAAGGTAAGGAAAATAACTTTGTGCAATATTCTTGCATATTCCCTTATTGTCTCAATGTGTTAAACACTTCATCAAGGGCCCTTCAGTGTCCACAACCATGAAGATTCACGTAAATATGTTTTTCTATTTTGAGTCCTGGATTTATCCTGCCCCAGTGAACTCGTTTCTTGCTTTGCGGGAAGATTTTGTGAATGGGAATAGAAAAAATAGAAAAGAGAAAGAGACAAATAGAAGCTTCTAGACATCAGTAGGGAAACTGGGACTATTATTAGACAAATAACAGCACAATAGGACCTGCTGCCATAACAGGCCTCTGTCTTTGTTCTTGCAGGGAACTTAGGGCACTTCACAGGCAATTTAAGATCACGTGGTGAATCAGCCAGAACCAAAACAAAGGGCAACAGTTACCTCGTGGTTTGTTGTTATTGATCGTTGCCTTCGGGACTTATACCTGAGGTTAGAGTAATTACTCATCTAAGATATGAGAGGGAAAGTTTTCATAAGGAGCGGAAACAATAAAGAGGAGAGAAACAGAGAGCCAGACCAGCAGAAAGCTCAGACATCACAAAAGTTATTTTCCAGTTAACCTTATTTCCTTCTGTCGCTTGCCACTTCTACAGAATTTAATTGGTTTTCCTCAGGTGGTGACCAGCTCCTGTTTGTTGATTATGTTCTGCATGTTCAGAGTGTTCCTAGCAATATCAATTTTCTCTATTTTTTAAGTTGCTGGTGCTAACAGTTGGTGGGTTGTGTTTATTCAAGGGACAAAGTATTTGCTTAGAAATACGTTCTGTGTAGAGCACACAGAATGTTTAGTAGACTAAACATTCCTAATACGTGTGCTTGAGACCTCCTTAAAAATATTCTCCAAAGGTACTTGCTCTATAAGGTGTGTATGAGTACCTTAAATATCTTTATTTTTTGACATTTCAATCTCGATCGCATTTTTTCTATTACCACTCAGTCCTCTTACACCCTCTGTCCCCAGCCGTCACCACACTGCTGTCCACGTCCATGAGGCCTTTGTCCTTTGGGCTCCATCCCTCCACCCCTTAGCCGCCCCCGTCCCACTCAGCTGTCCTCCTGCTGTCCATGCACGAGTCCGTCTCTGTTTGGCTTCTAAGTTCAGTTTATTCATTAGATTCCACATGTGAGTGAAATCATATGGTATTTGTCTTAGGGTTCAGGTATTGATTTTGTATCGACTTTTTCTTATATAGTGGATGCTTATCTGACAAAACTCCTTGTCTCATTCCTTTTAGAAATCAGACCTTGCTGGATATCATTGCTCGTGTGGATATACTATTCTCTGGCTCTCATCTGTTTCATTTTTTTCATGCATTTTTTTTGTTTAGTCTCTCCAGTTAGTTTGTAGTTTCTCAAGGACAGAAGTCGTGCTTGTGGCCCTCTTCGGTGCTGCTCTGTGTCAGCTCTTCTCCACTAGCATGGTCCCAGGGCCAGCACTTCCTGGGTAGGACTGCCTAGTAGTTCTGTCATGACACGTGCATGAAATAATACATGCGAAGTCTTTGGAAACGTGTTTAAAATTACATGTCTATATCATAATTGCTGAAAATCATATGCAGCCATATACGCATGTTGTGGTTATTTTATGTACTTACACACACAGACCTTTTGAGTTGAACTTGTAGTTCCACAGTTCTACAGAAGGTATGATTCATTTCTGTGGTTGTAGTTATTCATCAATGGGAGGAGAAACAGCCGTGGTGAAGAAAAAGGACTTGCCTGCTGTTCACGTTCATCCTTGGACATGCTATTTAACCTGNGCTGAAAATCATATGCAGCCATATACGCATGTTGTGGTTATTTTATGTACTTACACACACAGACCTTTTGAGTTGAACTTGTAGTTCCACAGTTCTACAGAAGATATGATTCATTTCTGTGGTTGTAGTTATTCATCAATGGGAGGAGACACAGCCGTGGTGAAGAAAAAGGACTTGCCTGCTGTTCACGTTCATCCTTGGACATGCTATTTAACCTGTCCAAGCCTCAGTCTCCCAGCCCACAAAGTGGTTTTTAAAAATCTCTGCCTTAAATGATGCATATGATGGAGTAAAAGGGTTTATATCAAGTTCCAACATGTCCTTTTTTTCTGAAATACAGAGGTCAAGTCCTCCACAGCAGTCTATCCAGGTGTCAAAGGTCCCAGGCAATGTTTTCCAAAGGTGCTTCTCTGACCCCGCACAATTTAAAAGGTTTTAGAATGGCAATAATTTAAAGAAGTCCTTCTCTTCCTCCTGTCTTTGGAAAGTGGGGCAAACTCTTGAGCATCGTGCAGATGTAATCATCGAATCTCTCGTAATCCAGTAGGTCAGCTCTTTCTTGGTAGGTTACGAGACGATGTCGCTCCTATGAAACAAAGCTAATTATTTAATGAGAGGGCCTATATCGGTCTCTGCTACTGAAGATACTTATTATTAGCATGGTTTCTTTTTTGCCATGGAGGAAATCAATATTTCCTCTCTTTCTATGCCCTGGGAAACAGTCACTCCATCTAAGTTGTAGCCCGTGGATGTATTTGTTGGCTGAGCAAAGACAGGGGTGTGAGCGTTCTTGGGGACCAACGCCACCATGGATCAGTTATTTACAGGAACTGACAGTGACGCGGCCTGAGGCCGAGGGGAAAGGGTGAGGCAGGAAGTATCTCTCCCAACAGCCAGGGGCCTTCTCTGGTGTCTGCATCGCCGAAGGTCAGGGTCCTTCCACTCAGCCTCCCGGCCGCAGCCCAACCATCCCATAATCACCCATTTCACGTGCCAAACATGACTCCGTGGAAGGAAGCCTCGCTCATTGTGATGGGCGTTGAGATCGGGTTCTTAGGCAAAGTAGTTTCTCTTGCCCCTTTAGCCTTGCTTTTCTCTTCCTCTAAGAGCACTTGAAAGTAGCCTGTGTGTCACAGCAGTAGTCGGTCGACACCCATTGTTATACGGGGAGAGGCAGTCCAGCTTTAGAGAGACATTTACTCCTACGGTGAAGCTTGGGAACTTGACTGGTTTTGTCTAAGAACAAATAGCCTTCCCCTGAGTCACTCACAGCGGAGGGTGTGAAGGTACCACCTTGCTGCGTTAGCCACGAAGGATACACAATTTAGCCATGCTACATAGTGGGAGGGTATTTGTAGTGTGTGTGTGTGTGTGTGTGTGTGTGTGTGTGTGTGTAGCCTTTGACGTTAACGCTGCTGTTTGAAACTTTGGATAACTAGTAAAATTACTTTGCAAGGCTGGGCTTTGTTGTACGGCAATGGCAAATAGTCTTTCAATTTCAGGTCTCTAGCATGCTGATTTCCCTTTTGAGTGACACCAGCCGTGAGACTGGGACGAGGCACATCAATGTCAACCCAGCTTACTGATTTTGGTCTTGTGAGCAAGACGCTACACAGTGGAGCAGACACTAGGGACCTACGCAGTGCATGCAGCTCCCGCAGCTTATGTGAACTTCAGGGACAAAAATGCCTGTACTGTTTGCAATAAAATAACTAAAAATTATTGGTAGAAAGTTTTCCATAGACCCCTTGGGTTTCTGCACGCCTTGGAGGTAGAAACACCGACTGTCTTTCATCTGAACCATCTTCTCAAGGATGCTTTTAGGTCAGACAGGTTGGAAGATGGAAATAGTGTATCTTTCCAGAGCAAACAGCAGGTTTGTCTGTAGCATTGAAGATGGAGGTAGTGTTTCCTTCCAGAGTGTAGGGCAGGGATACTTAGTCCCCAGTACAGTGCGGTGCCATCTGCCTTTGGAGCCAGGGGAAGGCATCCTTGCTGCCCATTGTAAAAAATCCGGGTTCCCTAAGCTCAGGGCTCCTCCTCTGTAATGTGAGGCCCTGTGTCTGCAGGTGTCCTCTGTCCTCTGTGTGGGAATTGAGACTCGGGGAATCAGCCCAGGAAAACGCTGATGCTCTTACCACTGCTCCTGCTGTGAGCAGTAAAGTCTTCAGTCTCTGGTTCAGGGGTCCCGTGTCTTCTCCCAGCGCACAGGAGAGCAGGGCAGACTCACTGCTTAGCTTGCAAGTAGGACCAAGTTTCAGACCCTTCACAGTGTCGACAGTCACTGGGCTGTGTACTGGAAGGGTGTTTACAGTGTGTGTGTGGCCTTCGATGTTAACGGTGCAGTTTGAAACTTTGGATAACTAGAAAAATTACTAAAATGTTTGAAAGGGCTTTCTCCGTCACTGTTAGGTTCTAAAGCTAGTGATTGTGTGGTAACCTGCGGGTATGTAACAGGAATACACTGTGCCTTCATTTCTGAAGTCAGAGCTCCTTGCTCTGTGCCCAACACATAGTAGGTGTTCAGTAGATATTTGCGGAACTAAAGTAGAATAAAGCATGCTTCTACGGAGGGTCTTTCTATTGAAGAGTCCTTTTTTAATGATTTCATTGGATAATTATTGGGGTTTATAATTACATAGTGGTATTATTCATATTTTGAGAACCCAAACAGTTTTTGCATTTTACTATCTTTTAAAGTATATTGTTGATTGTAGGAATGCCAGAAAGAAACCCATTTGCCCTCTCCGTGGCGTGGGGTGGGGTGGGAAGGGGGTTGAGTGTGCGAGGTGTTAGGGGCTGGAGCAAAGCGATAAATGACCGTTGTGAATGGTCGATCCTAAAGAAGGTTCTGACCAAGGTAATGTCTGCACATCTGGAGGTCTTGGGATATTGCTGTTGTTATTTTTATTCCATGTGCTTGGGAGACAGTTCTCATAGGGGTGAGTCCCTTGCACAGGTGTTTTGAATCGGGAAGTAACGAAGGACTGGTGTGGGCCCTTCAAGGGTCTCTCACAGACTGTAGTCTAAACTAGGGGATCATTGCACTGATTCCACGGGAACTTAATGTTTCTTTTCTCAGAAGAGTGTGTGTGCCCTTTCTGGCTGAAGTGCACTTGTTGGTGCCAAACACTGTCCACAACAGACGGTGACGCAGACGTCTCTCAGGGAGCTGGACTCTGCAGGGGACGCAGGCGCTGCGCACTGTTAGAAGGCACCAGCTCAGCCCAGCCTGGACTCCTGAACCATCGATACAAAGAAGGTAGAGAGTTTTCAGTCCAAAATTCTTTATATGCATTAATTCCTTATAATTCGTGACGCAGGAGAGAAGAAACCCGTGCACCTCTGTCCGTGTGCGCACACACGTGTGTGTGTGTGTGTGTGTGCCCGTGCTTATGTGTAGACGCTGGAAGAGGACGTAGAGAAACACGGAAAGGGGCAACGTTACGGAAAGCTCGATGTGAAAAGGAAGACCGAGTCAATGTTATTCTAGGCAGTCCACACAAATTTCAACTTAGGAATGGGCCCGTTGGTTTTATTTTTCAGATGAGCAAAGTGCATACTTTCGGAATGATGGAAGACTATTTCAACATGAATTTTAACAAATGCTTTTTTATTAATTAAAAAAATGCCAGGCCCACCCAGACTGATCTGCAGCTAACGCTTCCCTAAGGGACCAGGACACTGCCCAGTGAGACGGCACTTTGGGGAAGAGAGAGGGAGAGAGAGAGAGAGAGAGAGAGTGTGTGTGTGTGTGTGTGAGAAATGATACGGCACAAACCGAGGGTGGACTTGATTTCCTGCCTGGCCTCACTGCCGATCTTCGGGACAAACTTCAGCACCCTTCCCAGCCAGCCTGTGAGCCCCCGCAGCCAGCCCGCCCTCACAGGGCAAGAGCTGAGGACTTGCTGTTGCCAAGCCTGAGTCAGGAGCCAGAAACTCGGGTTTCAAATCGAGTGAGGCAGCTTGCTGACAACTCTTTGCTTTCATTTTCCCATCTGTGAAACGGTTTTGGTCACCCTGCTAAATTCAAGATGGAGAGAGAGTAAGTTCTATAATTGTGTCCGTGGATCATTCCAATCTGCTTCTTCGAATGACAACTGTCGGGGGGTTCCTTTAAAGGTGGTGGCCGAGCCCATCCTTCCTCCTCAGAGAACAGCCTGTCCCACCCCCAAGTCTGGGCCCCAGCATTCAGCAGGCTCCTGAGCTCCCGGCCACTGCCAGCGGACCCCGGGGAGGACAAGGGAAGCCAATCCCTAGTTAAGCCGAACCTGTTAGTGTCTCTTCCTCAGAAATATGGAAGGAGGACCTAGAATCTGAGGAGGTGGCCAGGAGTGATGTACAACCGGGGTTCCAGAAAGCGGGAAAAGCCAGTTTGCAAAGAGAGAGAGAAATGGTGCCCATATGAGAAGCCGGGGTGAGTCATTGCCGGTCCCAAGAAGATGCCGGCTCCCATCTTTATTCCAGTTCCTCATTCCAAGCCTTTAAGAGCTTGGTTCCTCGTCCTGCCCTGAGTCTCCAAGTGATAACCTCATATCCTTCTGATAGGCTCCACCTTTAGCACAGGCTGGTGGGAACCAGTCTCTGTAACTGGTAACCAGTTGATTCCTGTGTCTGAGATCATGTCGTCTGAGTCGCCTGTCTCAGAAAAATCAACAGTACCATGGATGCGTGAGGGTTCTCAACAAGACTTTGTGCACGACATGCAGACTTCTCACAAATCCTTTCAGGAAAAAAACAAAACCCAAAACAAAACAAAACCCAAAACACTAGCTTCCTGCTGATTCCCGGATATCCTTGTCTGTGAACGCCGAGGCCACTTGCTCAGCCTGAACCTGTCTCGGAGCAGGACTCTTTTTTAAGAAGAGGCCAGAACTCAGCCACTGGGGGAGGTTTTTGTTTCTCTGAGACCATTGAACAACGACTGACCCCAAACTACTCCACCCCTAAGATGGGTTTGACTCCCTGGCAACGCACAGTGAATTTGTCCACACCCAGGGGGACCTGGTTCTCACGAACCAGCTGGGGCTGCTCCACCTCGGCAGGTGAAACGTCGGTCCCAGCGCAGGGGCGGGGGGGGGGGGCACGCCAACGCGATGCTCTCTAGGGCGCGCACTGGGCCAGAAGAGTTTGGGGCTGAGGCCAGAGGCAGTGCACCACCGCCATCCAGCCTTCACCGGAGGTGTGAGAAGCCCAGTTGTTTCTGTTCACAGGGAATTGGGGTGAATCCGGAACATTTCTGTCACCCCGAGGTTGAAAGTGAAACCCTACTTAACCATCAAGATTCGCTCAACTGGAGGCAGGTTATGGTGGGAAGCAGAGCATAGCATTTACCCGTAAGTCGTCCCAGACCCGTGGGTGGAGGGCTTTCCTTTGATGCCTGGCTCATCGCGTCATCAAAGAGCGTGTCTCTCTTTTCCTCTTTCATAGAAGACGGGCTGGGGCACTGGCTTGAAGAGAGCACAGGATGAAGCGCTGAAATGCTGCTGCAATACCAGCCATGTGCTCCTGAGCAAATTGTCCGCTTCTCTGAGCCTGGATTTTCCTGTCTTTCAAGTCTGGGTGTTCGATTACACAACCTCCAAGTCTCCTTTCAGATCTAAAAAGGCGTGACTCTTCTTGCAGTTGAAACTCTTCGCGGTAAGGATCCTATTTTCGACTCCTGTGGCCCCTTCTCACTGACACCCCCCCACCCAGGGACTGTCTTTCCTAAACGTGAGTGATTGTCCAGTGAACACCGAGGAGTCAGTCAGTCTTCCACTGAGTGGTCCCAGACTTCAGCACTCGAAGCCCAAATCATCTCTCAAGGAGGCCCCCCTTCTGCCGATGACTGGGTCGCAACATGACATTCCTTCCTGCAACTTCTCATGAGAGATGAGGCTTCCCAACTGACCTCTGCAAGTTCTGTTGTTCCGTAATGCCAACCACTGCGCATATTTCATAGGAAAATCCAAGAGTGCTTTCATTCCTCTTTGGTGGGACTTCTGAGAAAGTCTAGGGGACTCACCATGCCACCCTTCCCTGTGGCTCTGGCTGAGAATGTCCTGACATTGGGCAGGCGCACCCCACAAAGCAGCCCCAGAGCGGACAGATCATTTCCCTGCCCTCCCTCCCTCCCGCTCCCCAATCTGTCCTCCTGCCACCCCCAGCCTGTGGGTAGGACGGAAGTAATGCCCCCATCCAGCCAGCAGAGGGCACTCTTGTGAGAAAAGTGCAGAGAAATGAGCCTCCTCCAGAGATGTCGCCAACTGGCTCGTGAAACAGTAGGAGCGGACGCTGAGGCAACATCCAGGCATTTTGATTTCAGGGGCCGGGGCAGATGGCTCTGTTCACTCCGGGGCTTCCAGAGCCCGTCGCTATCCTCCCCAGACATTTGGGGTTGAGCTACTTCTCAACAGTGCATCACGAATAGGACTTCTTGGGTGATTTTAAAACATTCGGCCAAATCCTCTTGGAGAATCAGGGACGCTTTGAAGATAAGGAGACCTCCATGCTGCAATCCCATGAGAGCTTTCTGGAAAATGAATGTGTAACACGGCAACAAGTGGCAGAAACCCCAGTGACTTGGGTGGACTGCTCGATGGCAACAGCGGCTCTTCTCTGCATTGACCAGTGTTATTTTGAACTGAAGGGACTTGTGTCCCTTGTCATCGCCTCTCATGTGTCCCTCACTGGGGACCTCGCCTGCAATCCAGGCATGTGCCCTGACTGGGAATCGAACCAGTGACCCTTTGCTTCATAGACCTGTGCTCAATCCACTGAGCTACACCAGCCAGGGCTGATGTCCATTTTTTAATCCAAAGATAGTTGGTAGGTGAAAGGGAAGCATTAAATCCTTACTAATAACAACGCGTTCTGCCGAAGGAACAGTGCCCAAGTGGCCATGTATTCTTGATGAACTTCCCTTCTCGCTCGTATGTTTACAAACTTAGGTTTGGCAGGAGGAATGTTTTTGTACCAGGCGTAGTCCAGGGAGCTTTTCTGGAAGAAGCATCAGTCTAGTTGAAGTGACACAGTCCCTTTGAGCGAGGTCTAAGCATTTTAGAACATGGTGCCTTCACCACTTTTGAAAGTCCAAAATAGTGGATCTTAAAAAAAAAAATCCATGAGGTTTGTTTTCTCTGAATGGAACATTCCACTTTGGTGCGGTTCACTGCTTTTTTCCATCTTGTTCTTGTTCCTGTTTTTACCGAATGCCCGTTCCTTGCTGTTATTTCTCTCTGTGCCCTGCGTCTTCTCCAGAAACCCGAGGTCGGTGTAGACAGGGCACGCTGGCCGCGCTCCATGTCAGAGGAAACGAGCACTCCGTCTTCACGTCAAAGTTTAAAAACATGTTCTGGACCATAGCAAAGACCTTTTTTTGTTTTTCAAAATCTTGCCAAGAGGAAAAACTTATGCTATCTGAGGATCTGCTTGTTGGAAAACAATCCCATGGTGGGCTTTGTTACTTCACTCTTCGGGAGACAAGGCAGGCGCTGGGCCCCGCACGAGGTCGTGTGAGGAGGAGCACCCCACTCTTCCCCTCTGCTCCCCGTCTCTGGACTGTAGAAGCCAGTGGCTGGCACGGGGGGATACAGAGGAAATTTGATGGTGTCCTGCGTCTCCGGAAGACCTCAGACAGCACTCTGTCTAGCTCTGGGTTGGACCACTGGTCAGAATGCTGGGGTCACACCGTCTAGGCCTTGTGTTCTAGAAACCTTATTTATTTGCTATCTTGTTTTTCATGGAGGAGAGCTCCAGACGAGGTGGGGAGAAAAAGCTAATGGTTTACGAGAACATTAGCTGTTCACAAATCCAGGGCCAGTACTTCCGCTGACTCTGCTGAAAGATTTGGTTGTCTCTGCTATGTCACCAGGCCCGGCCACCTGGGGAGAAGGCCACCCTGTGCTCTATCCTGTGGCCCGATGTTCCCCGGGGGACTGTCAGACATCGCCACAGTGTGGTTCAGGCCAGAGGTTTGGGCTTGGCTTTTCCTCCCGATGCTCATGTTTTCTGGGCAACTCGTGGACACCCCTACCCCCCCGCCCTGTTCCTCCTCCTTCCTTCTATCTTGGTCACAGAGTCGGCCGGTGTGGTGGTAAGACAGGGCCACACTCGTGTGTTCTCTATTTTAACATTGAAGTAAAGTCCAGCCTCTGCTTTCTCCCGAGGAGGTGAGAACTGTTCGCCCTGAGCGCCCACCAGGTGCCAGGCACCGCTTCCCTTCAGAAATCCAGTTGTTATGCGTCTTTCTAATCCCACCATCCCCTTGAAATACATATTTCAAAATTGAAAAATCTTTTCTCTTTGGTTTGGGAACATTACTTTTAACGGTTTGTCTATGTGGCCTTTTTTCTCTCCCCAGTTGCATTCCTTGCATTTTCTGCTCCGAGAGAGGAAGGAGTGGAGTTCGGTTCCACACCAAGGAGACAGCTGGCACTCAACTAATCGACAATATGGTCGACCAGGGGAGCTCTCAGAAACTCTCATTATTGAAGCCCAGATGAACGATGGGACCTTCAGCAATGGGGCTGCTTGAAGCTCCTTTTGAAAGAAGACCTGGAATGTCTTATCCTCCCCTCATTTTAAAAACCAGGCTTTTTTGCGTGTGTGTGGCTCCAGAAATCAGCCAGAGCTCCTATCCACTCCATAGCACGGCAGTGATTAATCACAGTATAAATACACCTTTTCAGCTGTAAGTAACGTTGGAGCTGTCAAAGCCCAGAGAGGTGTTGAGTCACGTGGAACATCAGCAGCAGAGCTGAGAGTAGAATTCAGGTTTTCCACCAACACCGCCTGCTCTAATGACGCGAGTCGAGAGACCCACCTGAAAACAGACTAAAAAATAAAATACCACCCCCCAACTCCTCCTGTATCATTTGTTGACAAAGAAACAATGTGAAAAATTCTTCTTAGCTGGATAGACGTTCAATGTATTTTCTACCACTGCTGTTTTTTCCTCGCTCATGAGCTAGGGCTGCCGGTCACCTGTGGGAAATGCTTCTTAAATGCAATAGAAGGTTGTGTTCCTACTTCAGCTCCGAGGAGGACAGTGGTCAGTTCCCTTCCTTCAGGTATCACAATACCTGAGTTATTGTGTGATGGTGATATTTCAACGCCGTGGCTACTGTCCCATGAAATAAATGGGCTGCTTCCCAGAAGACCTCGAATAAAGGAAGGACAGTAAATATAAAAGGCAGGGCTGTGGAAGTGGCCCCCCCGGGGCGCAGATAACGGGGGGCTATGTGGTGTGCAGAGAATTTAAAAGCAAGGACAAAGTCAACCATGCTCCTGCCTGCTTTTGGGTATCTCCATGTGCGGGCAATTCTAAACAATGTCAGTGATAAAACATACCTTCTTGAAAAAGATGGTTTTTCATTTGCACTCTACTGTTTAGAATGAGGGCTAATGTTATTGTTGGTTGCACATGTAAAAGGGGCTGTGTAACCCTTGAATCGGCATGCTTTAACTAGGTACTCTTTAATAAACATGGTATTTTACATAGATGTTTATACAGAGAACCCCCGCTGGCCCCCACTCATGCTGACTGAGCTGCGCATGGTTTTTTCACGAGTCTGTGGCTCGAGCTTTGGGGTTGTTTGGGCTTGCTTCAGCGACAGCCCACACCTTCATTTCCTACTGGGCCGCAGGTTCCTGTGATTAGCTAGTCGATTGAAAATAAACAAAAGTGCGGCCATGGGAGTGCATCGGTCAGCTCAGGCTGCTGTAACAAAATAGCCCAGACTGGGGTCAGGGGGCAGCGCGTCAACGCAGAAATTAGTTTCTCACAGTTCTGGAGGCCGAAAGCACAACATCAAAGTGCCAGCGAGACTGGTTTCCACTGTGGCTTCTCTCTTCCACTTGTAGACGGCCCCCTTGCAGCCGTATGCTCAGACGGCCTCCCACGTGTGTACAGGCGCCCATGCACACACACACAGACTTTTGGTGTCTCTTCCTCTTCTTATAAGGACAGCAGTCCTATTAGATCAGCCCCCCCCCGCCCCCCGCTGTACAGCTTCATGAACTTGTAATGACCTCCTCAAGGGCCCTATCTGCAAATGTCAGGGTAATTATATTGGGGCTAGGGTTTCAACACATGAATTTTGGAGGTAACGGCAACACGATTCAGTCCATAAAAGATAGCAAATGTAAAGAAAAATGGAACTTTGGTCACTTCAGTTCTGTCATTCATTGTGACTAGGCAGCACTTTTCTTTGTGTTTAAGACAGAGAAATAGAGTGCAAATCGCAAGTTATAATATTTTGGTTTGGCAAATGCAAATTTTAGTTCATGCCTATGCCTGAAACCTTTTTTTCTCCTTTGGAATAATACTTTTAACATAAAGTTCAATAAATTGTTACTCATATAATTATGACTTACTCGTTATTAGGCTAAACTGTATTGCTCATGATTGCAATAAATATCTAGATATGTTTTCCCCCTTTTCAACAAAATGTCAATTTAAAAGTTTTAATCCATTACTTGTGTACTTTCTTGTGCTTTAAAATTTTAACGTTTGACTGGCTTGCTTGTATATACAATGGCCAAGAAAAGAAATCTTTAATGTTTTTCTTTATTAGACACATTTATATTTTATTTTATTCTTATGATTATAGTTGAAAAAACTTTGTCATCGGATGTCAAGTAACTATGGAAAGCCATTAAGACCCTGGACATGGTCTTGGTCACATCTAGAAAGGAAAATGGAAGGATGCTAAGCAGATCATCTTGCTGAGATCCCAAGGCCGTAAATTAACCCAGATGAGCCTCTCCTGTCCTGGGCCTCTTCCTAATAATGGTGGGCTGGAGAAAACGAGTAGACAGATCCACCTGCCTTCCCCCAGGCCCCCCCAGCCCGGCACGAGGCCCCATCTGCCTCACCAAAGGCATGGGGCACAGACGTACTGGCACCCCAGCCCACAGGTCTGAGTCATAGTCACCCCAACAATCAGCCCTTGGCTGCCCCTGGGTGGGGTGGGGTGGGTTGAGGGGCATGTTCAGGGTCTTCGTAAGCAGGCCTTCCAATAGGCATGTCCCCGTGGACTCCACCCCACAGAGAGGGGCACAGTCTCAGTAGGGCACCAGGCTGAGCCATGGGCCTGTCCAGACTGGGGGCAGTGTCGTGGGCAACTCTGTCCACTGGGGGATGGACTTAGCTCTGAAATGCGGCTACATGAGATGCATTTTGCAAAACCTCCTCCTCACTAGCTCTTTGTCTGCTCCACACGTCCTGGATTTCAGACGTCAGGTTCATGCTCAGGCGTCCCAGAGCTGCCTGAAGAGCTAAGTCTTCCTGCCTCTTGATTCTCCACCAGAGAGTGGCAACGTGATGGCTTATTTATGGGCTCTAAGACAGCTGGTTGGGGATTCTGTAGACCAAAGTCAAACTTTTACACACTTTCCCTTAAGAATGAAATATAGCGTTTTTGCCTCCGTGATATTTGGACCAAAAGTAACTTGACAATAAACAAAGACCACTTTCTAACTACCCTTTATTTAACATAGCTGCATCTGTATTTGCATTGATGTACACATGTGTGAGTGTGCCTGTGTGTGCATGCATGTGTTCATGCATCTGTGCATGTGAATTCATGTGCCCGTGTTTGTATCTTTGGCTCCCAGAAGTCCCAGCGAAAATGACTTGCTTTGAACACTGACGCCTGCTCAGGGCGAGACATTGTTTTCTCTTAAAGGTGCCAGCAGGCTATGAAAAGGTACAGGTGAGAGGAGGCAATAACCCCTCAGGGACTTCTCAGAGGATCTCACTTCCTGTGCCAGACTGGCTGGTTTCGGAGAAGTATTTGACAGGCTTTGTTACCTGATGAGACCTGCATTTGCCGTGTTCTGGCTTATTATTGTCTGAGGCACTGGGTTGGGAAATAAAAACTACTGGCAATTGCCTGCCAAATGCAGTGATTCAGAGAACTGTGAATTAGGATTCTTTAATTACAGAGCTCTGCACCTGATAGGTTAATTTCAAAGGCAGAGTTAACCACATGCTCTCTGTTTTCAAACTAATTCTACCGAATTACATACCATTGAAAAAAGCCTTATTGGTTCCCTATTAATAAACAAGGAACAATACACAAAATGCTTTGTTAAGACTTAATCTCGTTTCACCTGGGGTAGAGAATAAAGGAGAGAATTATGTTTTCATGAAATAGACGTGAACCACCAGGGGTTTTCATGGGGCATTTCTTCAGTAGTATTCTTACTTGCTATTATTATTCTGTATGATTATCATTAAACTTAATGGAAAAATACTTAGCTCCTGGCATCGGATGAATTTGAGAATAAGTGAAAACAAGAAAATTTGTGACAGAAAATTAGAAGACTCTGTTTTAAGCCCACGTGGTTTTCCAAATCTCTCACTGATGTTACGATGTCAAAGAATTTGCTACAGATGATATCTAATTTTTCATTTTATAGGCCATTTTGTAATAGTTTGTAGATATTAAACCAAAACAACAGTCTATGAAGGAAGCTTCTTCAAAAGACTCAACATGTTGAATCATAGGCTGAGAACCTAAAATCTAAGCTATTTAGTGTTCAAGGGTGTATCTTCTTAGGGTTATTTTAAGTTTTTCCCCTTTATGAGAAGTCAAGCGTGTGCATCACAGTGATATTTAAAAGACCCAGACAGGAGGTCCCAAAGTACAAAGTAAGTGCCCTTGCCCAGAGGGCACAGCCTGCAAATCGCTTAGAATTTGTTTTCTCTTGGGCCTGACTTCTGTTTCATGTGAGATGTCACCATGCCTTCCAAGAACTGTGGTTTTCCCCCCTCTTTTTTGGCAT
Organism: Sturnira hondurensis; assembly: GCF_014824575.4. Lineage (NCBI taxonomy): Eukaryota > Metazoa > Chordata > Mammalia > Chiroptera > Phyllostomidae > Sturnira > Sturnira hondurensis. The sequence continues at coordinate 13,813,218 of NW_028082350.1, read as the reverse complement.
CCTCCCCTCTGTTATGTTAACCTCCAATTTCCTAAGATCCTCCCCAGGCAACACATCTTGGGCGCTCCTCACTGAACGCTCCCGACATTGTACTATTACCTAGGCTAGTATTTGAGTAAGTATTGAGCAGGAGAAAACTCCAACAGGCGACCCATCTCTGCATCTAAATAAAATGTGACTGTGAGGATGCAAGTGTTGGAGGTGAAGTACAGGCTTCTTTGCCTTTCGGAGCACTCATCTTGTGTCGCTCTCAAGGATGGCACGTGCTAGGGAACCCCTCCAGAAAGGGTGTCATTCCCCTCATCCCTCCAGGGGCCTCACTGCTCTTCGGACATAGAGCATGCATCCTTCACCCCCAGAAGAGGGGTGAGGGATTATTTACAGGGAGGAAGAGCTACCCCCAAAATAGACCGAAAAATCTCGCTGGGATGTGGGGGCTCCCCATGACTCTGTTCTCTGACACTGTGCCTTTGCGGGCTAACTCGCCTGTTTCCCAGGTCTTGTAGTATTCAGTTAAACTCACTGCCTAGAGCAACATCCAAGAGAAAGTCTCCTTGTAGAACATTCTGACCATGAAAATAAAGTTCAAGTGGAGGGTTTGGAGGGTGCTTTTAAAACTGTTGCATTATTTTTTTTTAAATGACCGCCACAAAAAGTTCTCTGGCCTGTAACATGCCTTGAATTTCAGTAGTCCTTCCTCAGAAGTAAGGAAGAGCTGGAGACACTTCAAAGTCCTATCTGAGTATATATTTGCCTTTGAAACATTTATACGTGTGTCGATTGTTGGTGAGAATCCCATCTTCACATTGCTCTCCTGGGTGTCTGGAAGGCGCTGAGGGCCTACTAGACTAGCCTTGTGATAGAGGTGTGTTGGGACCCAGACCCTGGTTCTCACAAATTCTGAGATTCTCCACCGTCCTGGTGAATCCTTAACTGGACCAAGGCAAAGGAAAGAGCCATACTTCTAAAACAATAAAGCACAATGCTACAATGCTTTTGTTGTTTTAGTTTGTTTCATGTTTCTATTAAAAATAAAATATGATGAAAAGCAACAGGTTTCTCAAAAATTGTTTTGTGACAGCCCTGACCAGTTGGCTTAGTTGACTGGAGCGTCATCCCAAACAGCAAAAGGTCGTGGGTCAATTCTGGGTCAGGGCACACACCTAGGTTGCTGGTTTGATCCCTAGTTGGGGCTAGTGTATAGGAACCAACAGATCCATGTTTCTGTCTCTCTCTCTCTCTCTCTCTCAAGTTCTTTCTTTCCGTCTTTCCCTTCTTCTCATTCTAAAGTCACTAAAAACATATTCGAGTGAGGATTTCAAAAAATTATTTTATGATTATTTCCCCTTTTTAACAAGCAGCTCGGATAGACTCTATGAGTGATTTCACTGTAAGAGTGGGTATTGGCTAATAAATGCAATTTGACAATATTCATGTGCAAATTCCTGAATTGGGTGGTTTCAAACATTTGAACTCGTTCTTTCAGAAAATAAATACAAACCGAAAAGCTGTGCTTTCTGTGTCCAGCTTCGCCCCGGCACTGAGGGGACCAACTAGTTTGTTATGGGAGGCTTGCGCCGATGTTGTGCTTCCTGTTGGAACACGAGTGAGGCCAAGTAAGCTCCGCCCGGGGTCTTGGAGGAGCTGCAGAGAGAACGTTCTCCGCGGACAAGAAGGACATTCAAGCCGAGGGGACAAAGGCCTCACTCCTTCTGGTAATGAGTGGCCGGGCCAGGCTGGAGCGGAGAGAGGGAGCTCGCTGACCCCACGCCCGGTTAACGATGGTGCGTGGGCTCCTCGGATTGCTGGAGATTTTTCAGAAGGGCGCAGAGTGGGCCTTGTCCCTGTCCAGGCAAAAATCAGGCAAGCAGCCGGCTTTTATCTTCTGCACCCACCTGAGGGCGCATAGCACGCTTGGGGACGAGTTTCTCAAAGCCATAGGAGGCACACATAGGGTGTATACCCAGAGCACTCTCCACCCATCCCCACCTACGTGCCCCTCACCCCCATGGCTCTCCGCTTGCAGCCTTTTCCCGTGCCCCACTTTGTCACAGCTGTTGCCCCCAGGATAGCTGTCGCTCTCCTTAGAACCAGAAGACAGGGTCTACCAGGACCTCTCCAGGAGTTTTCTCTGTCTCTGACGATGAAGCTGTGCACAGTCTCTCAACGAGGACGCGGCCGCCGCAGCCCCTGCAGGCCCCCCGGAGTCGGGCTCCAGCCCGCGGGGCTTGTGGGGCAGAGCGGACCACTTAGAAAGTGGGGCTTCTCCGCCTGTCTTCGACCCTTTTTCTTCCTGTAAGTTCTGTTTCTCCCTGACGTTAATTTCAGAAAACCAAAGGGGGTCTCTACAAAGACTTATCTGTCAGCACTATGCAATACCATTTTATGTATTTTGGCAAAAAATGGAAAACAACCCTAGATTTCTAACAATCGAGAATTGGCTAACTAAATCAGGGCCCGTCCATACAACGTGGGCACCATCACTGATGGAGAAAAGAATATGGAATGAGATGGTGCGTGATAGTCTTGATTTCTCCATGCCGGGACTGTGCGCGATTTTCCCCTTCTTTTTCCTTGGACGCATCTCCTAAATTTCCGGTACTGTAGGTTCATGTTTTCATCAAAGAGGAGTGTTATTCTAAAAGCCGGTGGTGTGCTTTCCCTCTGTTTTGAGGCTCAGGCACACTGGGATTTAAAACCACTTAAAGCCACCATAAATTCAAAAAGTGCTTAAGTCAGAATGTGTAATTTACCTAGGGAATCAAGTGTACATTTCTGAACATTTCAAAACTATCATTTCAACCGTGATCCTGAAGATGTGGTGCAGCCTCAAGGGTAAAATTTCAGGTGTTGCCTCATCCATCAAAAGTCCCTGATGCCCACCGGGTTTATTTATGTGACGTTTGGGCACCGAACCTGTGATTTAACAAATTGTTTTCCTAAGTCCAGGATTTCATGGTTACAAATACAAGGGTATAAAAGGATAGATATTTTTACCCAGCACACAATTATTATTCATTGAGTATCATGTATGGCCACTGACCCCATCAACTCACCCATATACACACAAGTTTACCAGTTTTTTTCAAGTTACCATTCTGAAAATAAATTTGATTTAAAAGTTGTGTCAATCAACCCCAGGCAGTCTATTTAACATAAATCTAGCTGGAAAGGACCTTTATAAAATTTCTAGTTATTTGCTCTTATCAGCGTCGGCAGAAGTCATGTTTCTCTCGGTACCGCAATGACTGTTTCTCCTGCGGTTTTTGATCAAGAGTCGTCTCTGATGTAGGATTTCCAAGTGGGCATGCGTATGCTAGGTGACCGAGTGGCTTCTGTGGAAATAGGGCAACATACCTCCCTTGCTTTCATCCGCCTTTTAATTCACCCCCTTTTATTTGCCTTCTGCTCCCACCTGTCCCACCTAGGTCCTCATTCCCCGCTGGGCTTGCAGTGTCTTCTGGTGAAATGCGCGGTTTCTGCCCAGTGCTGGGAGTGATTCCAGGCCACAGCTTCCTGTGATTTCATGAACTCTTCTTGCTCAAGGAACGTCTCTCTATGAATATATGAGGCTAAGAGAGTTTGGGAGAAAGGGGACAAGGGTACAAGCCCTAAACTTTGGGTAACATTTCTCGGTAAGAGAGCAAACACGGGAAAGAAACAGCAAAGCCAGCTGAAGGGCCAGGAGGGTGTGTGCCCCTCTGAGACCACACAGAGGGGCCCCACAGGGGCACCCACAGAGCCCGATAACTACGTTTACTTAACTTCAGGAGAAAACAGGCTTAAATGTGTTTTTAATATTAGAAGTGTCAGATCAAGCCTCATGCAAATATTTTTTATTGAAAAGGGAACATTAATTTTAGATCGGCAAATGTTTAAAATCCTCACCAGAGGATAGTTATAGGTTTTAGAGAGAGAGAGAGAGGAAGGAGAGAGAGAGAGAGAGTGAAGGAGAGTGAGAGCTATTGGTGTGAGAAAGAAACAGGGATCAGTTGCCTACCGTACATGCCCCGACCTGGGATCAAACCCAAAAACTTTTGGTGTGCCGGGCGATTCACCAACCAACCGAGCCACCTGGCCATGACTCAGATTGGCAATTTAAACATTTTCTCATTACTTTAACTTTGGAGATGTCAGAACAAGCTTTATAAATATTCTTTCTTGTTGGGAAGGGACGTTCTTATTACATGGAAATGCTGGGGTGGCCTAGTAAATATGACCTATATAGAAAATGTTAAGAACACCGAACAGATCTTTCTTTTCAAATGCCTTTGTGAGCCCTTGGCACTCAGGGAGGTAGTTTTGAGGAAGCTGTGGTGACACTAGAAAGATACCCCTGTCCCTTATCACACAAGGAAATAGCAATTCAGCAGAGATAACTGCGCTTTTGAAAAAGTGTTTTACTCACACCTGCGAGGACAGCTCACACAGACCTAAGGAAAATCTCACTCAGATATCTGTGGTTTCATCGCTGCCGTATCCAAGAAAGTCAAAGTGAAACTAGGCATCCTATAAGCCTCATCTTTTCATGCCACTGAACTGTATTATCGAATCCTCATCACGGATGGAAGAACGGAGGTCCCTGAGAACAGGTTTGTCTTTGCCCAAAGACATAATGATGAATCAGTCACAAAAAAGCAAGACTTCACACAAAAATAGTGCACCTAAAAAACTGTGAAGCGTTGCCGGGTTTGTCCCCATATTCTGACTTTTGGTTAATTCATGAACTCCAGGTATCTGGTCAACTGGGCTTTATTTGAATAGCGCTTTGGAAGGAGATGCTTCAGCCTCTTCTTAGTGTTATACAAGTTTGGCTCCAGAAGAGAGTGCAGTCTTAAAAAATCATTCATCGAATATTCTCTCTCATTGAAGCACAAGAAATGAATCCTTCTCTCTAATTTTCAGCCTGGATCCAGGTTGTGAAGATTTTTCAGACACACCTGCATGGATGTCATCAGCAGGACCCACATCTGCCTAAAGGGCCTGCGTGTTTTAGTCTGAAAAATCATGTTTCCTTCACCAAACACTGATCCAAGTTCTGTTTTGGATATCACATATTCTCTCCAAAAAGGTCTTTCCTTCTTATTTTTGGTAACGACGAGAAAAGCATGAGTGGGAGCAGGGATGTTCATGCTGAAAAGGAAGAGGGTATTCATCCGCTAGCCCGGGGCAGAGGGAGAGAACAGGTGAGGTGACTTGGGAACCGCCTCTGGGACTGGTCCAGCGGAATCTGCGTAGGAACGCCAGGGGCTAGGGTTCCTTCGGCCGCTCTGGAGAAGGAGGTAAAACACCACAACAGAGAGAAGGGGACTTGGAGGTCCAATGGTTAGGCAGTGATTGGCAAAGACCCCAGTCTTTTCCGTTTTGATGGTGGATATTTAAACTGGCCATGAATACGCTAGCACAGGCTTGGAGCTCCATGAACAGGCATGTTGCTTCGAGATTTACTCCTGAGACACAGGGTCCTTTCAGATTTCACACCAACTCGTCGTTCTCTTGGGATGTGATGCACTGGTGGGCCATCAGGAGGACGACACTCTTCACGAATTCTCCAGGGGCAGGGACGGACCCCCGGGAACCCTTTGCGCTCTAGTCTCACGCATTCATTCCCAACCGATGACTCGCTTTTGCCAGAAAGAGCTGCGCACTTTGAAGCTGGACCTTACAACGTGTGTGACCTTCGACAGTCACTTAACTTCCCCAAATTTCAGCTTCCCCAGCTGTGACATAGGAGTAATTAATCATAGTGCCTGCCTCATAGATTTTTTCTAAATATTACACATCATATAATAGAAAGCATTTAGTCCAGTTCTGGTATACAATAAAAATTTTTAAAAAATGAAGAACTAACATGGATTAAGTGCTTATTATTTGACCGGGAGGGTTCTAAATAATTTATACATATCAACTTATTTAAGACTATCGCTATCTCACTTTCCAGATTGGTTAGGGGAGCCACTCATTTGCTGGAAGTTTCAAAGATCACTAAAGAATGTTGCTTTCTACCTTTTCCCAGATGTAAAGTCACTGGGGGCAGAGGCGGGGGGGAAGTGGCTACAGCTCTAAATGCAATTTCTATTGTTCACGGGGTCAACCGTCGCAACTGTCTTCAGAGCTGCAGCTGCACAACGCCTTGTCCACTTTGAGACATCACCGGGCGTCTGCGGGTCTCTTCAGGAAAAGCAAGCAACGTATTGCCTATGAGGAGAGCAGAGCGAGAGGTTTGCTCTGGGCGGGAAGTCAGACCAGAATAAAGAGAAGGGAAGAGAGCTGAGCACGCCTGGTCCCTCCATCTGGTCAGAGGGAGCAAATGGGGGGTGGGGAGAGAATCCAGGCAGGAGGCAAATAAAAAATCTCACAATGTAAAATAACTGAAGCCGGGGTCTGTGAAGTTCTCCAAATATCCTCCTCCTCCTCCTCATATTCATTAATATTCAGTTTCTTAAATAGATGTTGGGTTTTTCAGAGATTTGAAATTTTCTATTTCTAACAGTTTTGGCAAGTTGTATAGTTCTAGAACTTTGTCTATTTCATGTAAATTTTTAAGTTTGTTTGCACAAAGGTTTTTCCATTTCCTCTCATGTTTGTAATGTCTTTAAGATCTGTGTGGGGCTGGGTTACAAGGCTAAGAGAGTTTTTGCTTTTTATTTTATATGTGTCTGTATCATTTAGGTGTAATAAAATAAACAAGAGGTATTTTTGAAAGAAAAAGATGAAAATTGGTGTATTCTTTATATACAGATTTTCAGACCTTTGTGAAAGTCTCAGACACTTTGTGTGACCATCCTCTTTTTCCATCAGTCTGCAAGCCTCTTTCTTTCTACGTGTGATTTGCGGGCATTTCTTGAGCATTTGATAAATGCCAGACACTGAAAAGAATCCATTCCATATACCACCCTGTGCACAGCTAACAGCCACCACACGGCTCACATACTGGCGTTAGCCTCACGGGGGAACAAGAACCACAGAGAAGGTAGATTTCCGCCCGGTCACGCAGCGGCCAACAAGAGAACAGCATTAGAGCCCTGAGCCGACTCAGGCCATTGCTGCTACTGATGCACATACACACACAAAAACCCTCCTCATTTTCTCATTTTTAAGTGAATAAATTCAAAGAAGACATGGAATGTCATGAGCCAAACAAGAGAAGTGGCAGGTACCACGTACACAAAACCAAACCAGATATATTCCCTGACTTGCAGGTGTTTTCAGCCAATGGAGAAAGCCAGGGTGTCTTGATGTCATCTGACAAAGGCTGACGGGGGTAGTCACAGGGCATTTGGGGAACGCCTGTCATGTGCCCTTGACCCATTTTGGGGGTGGGGTGGGTTGTCAGGAAGGATTTTCAGGAAGAACAAATACCTGAGGCTGAGACCTGAACATCAGCAGGAGTTTGGGCCAGGCCATTCAGCCAGGGGGTTGGACATGGCGTGAAGCGGGTTGGGGAGCACTGACCAGGGCCAGGGGGTGGGGGGCGGAGTTGAGAGGTATCATGACGGCATCACAGTCAGCATCGTCTGTGGGCGTGGCTTGCTCTTCAGTTCAGGGAGTCTGGCTCATGTAATTTCTTTATAAATAAATACTTATAAAAAGATTGAGTGGGGTCCAGGCAAAGCCGTAAGCTTTCCTTGAGGGGAATAGCCAAGGGCAAACCGGGAGACCTGAGAAGCCCAATAACTCAGCAGCTTTCCCATTCGAGTTTGATTTCTGGGTACCAGCACAGGAAGCAGAAGGTCCCCACCGGGCGCCTCTCTTTATTTTTTAAATTCATATCTTACTTTTTATTTATTTTTTTAGTTTAACATTTTTTTATTACCGTTGACATTCAATATCATTTTGTGTTAGTTTCAGGTGTACGGCATAGTGGTCGGGTAGTTACATGCTTCACAAAGTCGTCCCCCAATATTTCCGGTTCGTAACTACGTAATATCGTAGTTATCACAATACCGTTGCCTGTATTACCCGTGCCATACTTTACATCCCCCGACTGTTCTGTACTTCTTAATCATTTGTGCTTCTTAATCCCTTCACCTGTTCACCCAGGCCTCCAATGCCCCTCCCCTCTGACAACCATCGGTCCGTTCTCTGTGTCTAGGGGTCTGTTTCTGTTTCGTTCGTCCGTTTAGATTATTCTTTAGATTCCACATATCTGTGAAATTATATGGCATTTGTCTTCCTCTGACTGACTTTAGGCTCATCCATGCTGTCGCAAATGGTAAGACTTGATTCTTTTTTATGACTGAGTAATGTTCCATTGCTTGTATGCGTTGCCTGAAACTTTTTTATCCATTTATCTACTGACGGGCCGGTGCCCCTCTTTAGATGAAGGGGTTATTCAAGGCCAGCTTCCCAACTGGAGTCTCAGGGACGGGAGCCCAGGAACCTGCATTTATAAAAATCCCAACCCTCATCCCCAAACATACCTGCTCCCTCTCACGCCACAGTTATGCAGTTAAATTCCTGAACATTGCTAATAACCTCTCCTGGCCACATGACTTGTCACATTTTCCCAGTTAAATGGTGCTTTCCTGACATGCAAAAGCAAAAACACATTTTATTGAAAAGCATGAAACATCCAGCCCATGGCATCTAGGTGAAATCAAGTGAGTACTAAGCATAGAAAACTGCCAATAATAACTTTGACATAAGGATAACTACGAAGTTTGAATTTCTAGTAGCTCCCACAATCTGAAAACCTGTAGTCAGAAGACAGAGAATTTAAAAAGCAATTTCATGCTAATGCGTGGTTGCATGTAAATATATTTGCAGACCGCACTATTTTAAAGTCACAGTCCTAATTTCCTAACATGTCCTTTTGGGATAAAGATTAAACTTAGGAATAAGTAATAATCACCAGAAATAATGTGGCACTGACTGGGCATCTGCCTTCATGTGGAAGATGGCAGATGTCAGCGTATGTGGCATGTGGCTGTCATTACCCTGAATTCATGCACCAGGCTGGAAATCAAAGTAGGAAAAGTACAGACATTTAACACACATACAACAGTTGCATTGCATAAGCAGGAACATAGTTCAAGTAGTCCTGATATGGGCTCCACTTGGCATTGACTTAATTTCTACCAAAATGTTCAGAGGGTTAGTGCTTGGTGAATATGATAGTAATAATTAACTCTAGCGTCATGGATCACCCGCCGTGTGCTCCAACTCTGACAGAGCTGACTCTGCACGGCTCTGCTCCTCCCAGCAATCCTCCAAGGGAAGGGCCCTTCTGACCTTTCCCAGCTGGAGAAACAAACACCAAGTTAGCGCAACGCAAGTTTCTGAACCCGGGGTCGTCTGACCTCAGAGTCCATTCCCTTTTTCCTTTAGACTGTAAAATAAACTGCATTTGCTCATTTTTATTCCTGCTCAATCCCCAGAGCCTCGAACCAAAATGTGGTGTAGAGGATAGGTGTTTGGTGAACGAAAGACGGCAGCAGGCTGCCCTGACCAAGAACTTGGTCCTTCTCGATTTCCCCGAAGGAAATTCTTGATCCTGCCGGATGACAGCACCCTCATCCAAATCAAAATAATAGGGCCACATTTGCTGTGTATGCTGTGCACCCACATCTTTGGCTCAAACTTAAAAAAAATCTTTCATTTTAAGTTTTTAATTCCATTTTTATTTATTTATATTTAGAAACAAAACTGATTATCATTCTCCAGGGTATTATTTTGCAGCCAGATATCGTTATTACTTTCTGGAGTTACACTTCTAATGCATAACAATAAACAAAATAATTTAAAGCATTTATTAATTTTTACGATGAATTTTTAATATAAATGGTTAATCACTTGACACATAGTCTGTGTTTTAGTTAAGGTTAATTGTTTAACAATATGAATGCAGATCAACCCATGAAAAACATTTATTTAGATACAGAATTAGTTCTACACATGTATAATGCACATCCTTATTTTTCCTCAAAAATCTGACCACGAAAAGTGCACATTATACAAAGCAAAATATGGTAATCATGATGAGAGGAAAAATGCAATAATAAAAATACTTGACTAATCCAAAAGAAGGCAAGAACAGAGTAAAGAACAAAACATAGAACAGGTGGAGCAAATAAAAAAAGTTAGATGGAAATTTTAAACGGTATATAAGTGGTTCAATTTAGTAATTAGAAAGTGGACGACTCCAATTGAAAGAAGGTTATTTACTTCTGTTTTAGCCCTCACTGGAAGATATGTTTTTGTTGATTGTACAAGGAGAAAGGGGGGGTGGGGAGAAAGAGAGAAACATGGATCCGTTGCCCCCCCAGGGATCTAACCCGCAACCCCGCTACTCACGTGGGATCCAATGAACAGACTAAAGCGACAAACCCAACCAGACCAGAGGCAGGGATCCGTGACTGACAGATCTCCGAGGGGAAGGCGAGGGGCCTGGAAGAGATTAGCCAGAGAACATACCTGCATGTATGCTCGGCCCACGGACACAGACGACAGTGTGGTGAAGGTCAGCGGGGGTGGGGGATGGGCGGAGAGGGGGACAAAGGGGAAAAAATAAGGGACCCGTGTAGTCGCGTCAACAAAAGTAAATAAATAAATAAATAAAAGACGGTTATTAAATGAATTTTAAATTATACCCATATCGTTTACTTCATTTTTTTCATTCTTCCCTTTTGGGTACCTGTTTTATAGGTAAACAAAAAAATAGGAATTTCAGAGAGGGAAGAAACTTGCCCACATGGCCTGGGGGACAGGGGGCGGAGTCAGAGCGGAGGCCCTGTTGCCCCACCCCAGGACCCTCACTAGGTGGGGCCTTTGCCCCTGGGCTCAGCTTGGCAAGTCCCTGCAGTATTGGGTCGCCCAGAACACCCTTTTAGTTTTTTCCATAAAATTCAGGACACCTGGCTTCACTTTCACCAATAACTTGATTGAGCTGGATATTGGGAGTGTGTCAGCTATTCTCCCGTCATTGGCTTCTAGTGAGTAAAGGCCAAGGGTGCTGCTCAGTGTCTTAATGCAGGAGACAGCCCACAGCAAAGGGTTATTTGGCCAAAACGTCCATAGGACCGAGAAACTTCACCAGCCATGTTCGATCCGTCCCAGGGCCTTCTCCGTACACTGCACAAATCTTTTGTTGTGTTTCAGTTGCGTTTTTACCTTTCTTGAAATAATAAAGCGTAATACCCTCATATGCTGGGAATACCATGTATTCTCTTCCATCAAAAGCTGTCCGCCTCCTGCTCTTGCAGTTCCAGGATAGAATGGCGGCAGTCAGAAAACTTAAATAGTTCTGCATAATGATACACACCATGATACGTTCAAGCATAGTTCTGCTTGAACTATGTTCCTGCTTACACAATGCAACTGTTGTATATGTGTTAAATGTCTGTACTTTTCCTACTCTGATTTTCAGCCTGGTAGATGAATTCGGGGTCATGACAGCCACCTGCCACATACGCTGACATCTGCCATCTTCCACATGAAGGCAGATGCCCACAGTCAGCATCATATTATTTCTGGTGATTATTACTTACTCCTAAGTTTAATCTTCATCCCAAAAGGACGTGTTAAGAGCAGTAATACGTACAACTTTTGGAGACTTTCCATATAACAAATTAAGGATTCTTATCCTAGCAGTTAAAGCTGGAGTATTTTAAATATCTATCAATATATACAATAAATATATACAATATATGTAAATATATACTATATATAAATATGTATGCTATATTAATACAATGAAGTATTGACATAGATAGAAACTCCCTGAGTCTCTAATAAATAAATGAATCTTTGTGTTCTAATTCTTAAGGAGCCTAATATTAGTTTTCTCCCTTCTAAATTCCCATATTAGGATTCAGAGTAAGTCTTTCTTTTCATTTCTTGTTTAATCAACATTGGTACCCAATTCCCCTCGGTCAGCCTGATATTCAGCTCGAGTCTGACCTAAATCGCCCCAGGCAATGATGGGGCTCCATGGGGCCCGTCAACAGGAGTCAGAAAGGAGGAGAAGGATGTGAGGAGAGAGGAGAGATGCCAAGTCCTTCCCAAGCTACAGCCATTATGACACGAGCCTGACGCATTTTGGAGCTTTGATAACATCCCGTGGATTGTTTGAAGAGTTTCCTTCCTTCAGTCTGCCCCGTGACTGAATTTAACTTCGTCCCCATCACTCCGTCCCCAGCCATACAGAGCCACCTTTCCTGGGGGCGTGGGGTCGGGAAGCGTGGGTTTCTCACCACCTCGAGTCAGTGGTTTCTGAGCCTTGTGTGTCTGTTCCCCCCATCCCAAGGCCCTTCCAAGCACTAACGTGTCCAGGGGGACTTGGGAGCCTGAATGCTGGTGCCTACTGAGTCCACCCTTTCGGTGTGTTGTTTGTGGAGCCAATTGTGCCGTGCTCTTGTGTGGTCTGCCGTCAGCCACCAGATGTGTTAGTTCCGGGGCCTCGTGGGAGGGGTTTCTGGAGCAGGCCAAGGCCAGCCAGTAGGAGCTATGAAGTGATCTGCAGTTGGCAGATGCCTGTGTGGGGCTTAGAGGCACCTGGGAGAGGCTATGCTGTGCCCTGAGGCCGGCTGCCACCAGGGCAGGGATGGGGGCCACCTGGCAAGGGGTGTGGGGCATGCCAAGGCTAGACGATGCTTATCTGGCGTTTGTGAAACTCGGAGAGATTTTAGGAAAGTCCACAGCATGGTCTGAAACTGGCAGCTGGTGGAGAACAGCCGTGGACAGAGGCTCTGGTGAGTGAGCTGGGTGGGGCGGGTCTCAGGGAGGCACCAGGGCCAGGTGAGAGGGGTGTTGGCCAGGTTTGATAGGGCCTCGGATTTGTCTCCTGCTTGCACCTGTCAGCTGTGTGTGGGGAAGGTTCAATGACGGAACAGCAGCACCTGCCAAGGGCACTTTAGCCCCGAGAGAGGGGCCCCTCCAATCCTTGCCCCGAAGCCAGACAATTCAGTTTGTCCCTTTATGTCCCTGGCACTTTCTGAACTGCCGTCCCTTCCTTGGAGCTGAGGGGTCTGTGCACAGGCCCCCTAAGGGAACACCTGGCCCTCCAGCAGCATCCTTGTCACCTGGACTGAGTCCCTGCTGATTTTCACAGCCAGCCTCTGTGGGGACTCGTGCTGGCACTCCAGGCCCAGAGGCCGAGCGTGGGCCTGGAACCCCTTGCTCCTCCGTGGGGACCTCCAGAGCAGAGATACCTCTCCCCACGTGATGGGGAGGGGGACCAACGTGTTTCAAGCCCCTCCTACCTGTCTCGACATGGCTTCTTCTTTATCACCTTAGTTACAGGACTTCTGTTCGGCCAGACTTCAGGAAGTTCTCGGGTGGCTTTTCTGCAGCTTAGTTGTTCATGCGGCCACGGGAAAAGCAAGCCCAGCGTTCCCCTGCACTGCCATGTTGACTGGAAGCTGTTGACGAAGATCCGTTTCAGACTAGTTTCAGGATAGGTACCTGACACTGCAGCGTAAGCAATCTCCTTCCTTCCCTTGGCCCCCGGAGTTTCAGCTGTTCATGTGCTCAGAACCGACGTGCTCAGCAAGGATGAGACAGAGAGAATCGTTCATACTTTGCCCCCACTTCTTCCTTATTGAGGGCTGCTCACCGATCGCAGGTGCCGGGTAGACCAGTTCTCCCGATTCTGTCTGAGGCGGACATGCATCTCCCACTCACGAGGTCCTCACCAGTCTTCCCACACGTGCCTATCGCTGCACTCAGAACCCATCCTACGTAGCCCTGTTTTGGGCACGTTCGTCTTCTTGTGCCTTAGTTTCGTATCTCAGGTGTGTGGCATAGCGCCTAGTGTGTCTGGTGCTGAACACACGAGACTTCCATTTTCACAGGTAAGAGGCTCAGATGCCGGCATTTTCACTTGGCTTAACCAGGGCTGGGTTCTTGGTGCTATCTGCTGATAAAGGAAAGAATGAATGACCTACTACGAGCTGACAAGTTTCTTAAACGACACATGATTTTCACAAACACTGACTTGTCTCATTATGTTCACCTCTAGTCCATTATTAAACATCTGAGTCACGTCTGTGATTTATGTTTTTATAGTAGAATGATCACGACAGCATTCATAATACTATGCCCAGGAAAACAGAAGATTGGAGTTGTCTAAGACAATCACACGTGTGCTCACACACACACTTACTCCATTTGAAATCCCCAACTGGTGTACCCCCATCACTGTTTCTCCTCAGTGAAACAGTTTGAAATGCTGCGAAAAGTTCCAGTTTACTCAATACACCATAATTAATCGCTATATTATCTGGAAGCCAAATAATTATATTTACCAGCCTCACTTCCTGACCCAGCCATCAGTTCTTCTAAAAATTACTACTGTGGTTGGAAAATTGGCTCCGGAGGTGAAGAACAACCAGAGACCAGGTAGATCACGGAACCGGGAATGGGAGGCTAACTGGGAAACCGCGGAGGGTGGTCTTGGCAAAGGGCTCTGTGAAAAGGAAGGAGCCGCTCAGCTCCACTGGCGTGTGCCCCGCTGGCCTGTGAAGCCCATGTGGCCAGAGTCTAGGACTTCTAAAGAGGGGCTTGAAGACCGGATGTTCATGAGATGTTTTCTGGTTTTGGAAGCCCCGCACATATCATACAAAATATGGCTGCGTGCTAGATGTGACCTCCAGTCGGTTACCAGTCCCCGCAACTCCGCATAAAGCCGTGATCCATGACACCTTCTGTGGACGGGGTGCTGGGAAACTGAGAGGGGGCTGTGTGGCCAGAATGTCCAGAGAAGACTCTCACTTTAAATGCTGTCACCGACCACGTCTACAGATACTCTGACACACGTTCAAACCCATTTCAATTTTTAATTCGGGAAATAGAGCTTTCAAACCGCTAGTTCGCATTTGGCATCTCCTTCGAAGTCGGTTGTAGTCCCACGAGGCTGGGAAAGAGAGATGAAACAGGCCTACGTATTAAAGGGCGAAAAAAAGGTTGAGCTAGACAGTCTGTTTGTTTTAGGGAATAAGGAATGTTAAAACTGTCTCAATGGTTTTCGGCTCTTCTCTTGCACACCCCCTTTCCCCTCGCTCATCTCTCTCCCCATTTCAGTGCTTGGGCTGTGTTCAGAAATTGAATCTGAGTCGTCCTCAGAGGTCTAATCTTCGATGAGGAGACTGCATGCATTAGATGCTAACTACGCCTTTCTAGAAGTTTCTGCCCAACATCAGCAAAACCTGCCTCGCAGCCTGAAATTCTTCCAACCCACTAACCAACAGATGGCATCACCAGCTTTCCTGAGACACACACACACACACACACGCACACACACACGGCTTTTCGGTGAGAAAACACACAGTTCAGCTCTGGTGTTAGAAGCGGCACTGAGTGAACTTAGCAGGCAGCAAATTGTGTGGCAGGGAGAGAGGCGAGCCTGAGAAAGGGTCCCCAGCTTTGCCCCCCACCCCCACCTCCACCTCCATGAGGGAGCCTAGGGTACGTGCCCACCCCATCCCCCGGGGAGGATGGAAACCTTGTTAGATAAAACACAGCCTTGGGACAGGACATGGGAGGGTTCTCACTTTGGGCTGGAGCTCATGGAGGGTAACAATGTCGTCACTCACCACCTTTGCCGGTGTCTAACTGACATGCATTCACCAGCCTGTGGAATGGTAACAGGGACGTCTGCAGGCACAGTCTGCTACTGAGTGGTCGGGGCAACAGCAGAAAGCTCTGTCTGCCCACCCAAGTCAGAGACTCATTCTAACTGCAAAACATCAGGCACGAAGCACCGGTAACCTTTTAGGGGGTCCTCCATCATGCCCTGCCTTTTCCAGAATTAAGCTAATTTGGTCCTGTTTCAGCTGGCTCCAGCCTGGAGAGCAGGCGAAGGAGAGGAAAGAGAATGAATTGTCAGCATTATTGAAAAGATCCATGGTTAGTCACACTCACTGGCAGGCCAGGTCCCGGCCACACAGCGCACCACTCATTAGCAGACTGGAGAGCTGGCGGGCCTCCCTCTGCTGAGCCACAGAGCTGGGCACAGCAGTCCCCCAGGGGCCCACAAAGCGCTGTGCTCTCCCACACCCTGCGGGGAGGGCAGGCCTGGGTGCTGTTGGCTCCCCGATGCTCAGTGAATTGGTTTCTTCTATGCTCTGTTTTGCTCAGAATACAATTATTCAGGGGCTCAGCTGGTGTGGAAATGAAGGTGACACCCCCTCATGTTCCACTGAGACAGTTACCTGCCCTGGGACCACCATCCCCTCCCCAGGCGCCCCCTGGAGGAGCCAAGGGCTGGGCACGGTTGCAGCTGGGTGAGCTCACTCCTCTCATGCCCAGCTACAGCTGGGAGCCCAGCCCTCCCAAAATGGGAGACGTTGCTTCTCCTTGCCTGAGTAACACCAGCAATTATAACTTCGGTTTACAGGGCTGGCTTTGGGAGGGCTCAGGGCACTGAAGATGAATCCAGCTCATTTGCAGGAGGCAGGGTGAGCTGCAGGAATTACTTTAATCCCCATAGCAATGGGAAAACCGAAGCTTGGGAGGCAAAGGCACTTGCTTGAGGAGGAAGCAGGTCCCTCCTGTTCTGCTCATGTTCCCTCCAGGTGTCTGAGCTATAACCCTGATAGGAAGACACTGGGTCTAGTAGGACCGCAAGCCATCCCCTCTGGGCATTGTAGCTGGACATTCAGCTGGGTGCCTGAGTGTCCCTGAGAGGGTGCAGCTTGGCCCCCCCCCACTAATCACCCTCACCTGCGCCTTTCCCGCTGCTCGCAGCAGCTTGGCAGGTTCCTGGCTGGCAGCCTGTGCTTCTCACCCAGGTCCTGTCACTCTAATAACCATATTTTCTCTTGCGCTAAAGAGTAATTGAATTAAATGAGGCAGGATCTGATCCTGCCTGCACTAAATGCCTGATCCAGTTAAGGCCTCTGAGGGGTCATGAGCAGGAAGGAGTGGAACAGTCAGACAGATGTTCTCGTTTCACAGGCCCGGCTGGCAGGGGCCTATTCCCCTGCACGCTGGAGACCCTCCTTCTCCGCCCACCTTCTCCACTGAGCGCCACCCCCCCCGCCCGCCCACTGACTGAAGCGCAGGAGGGCTCAGTGGGCTAGGGTGTGAACCAGGCCAGTCTGTGGGCGTGTGGGGAACACGGGAGAACGAGGTGTGACTGATGTCACAACATATGGACATGCAGATGTTTAAATGGGAACAGATGGAAGCCCAGGCCACCACCGCCATCTACAAAGACGGGCTAAAGAAACACTGTGTGTGTGTGCCCATGCACACCTGCACACACAAGCACACCCCCGTGTGTGCACACTTGTGGGAGGAGGCCTGGCTGGTAGGAATTGAGTCCCACTCTGGTAGCATCTCCAACGGTCATGGCTGCAGAGGCACTTGTCTGTGGGGAACAAATAGTCGCGGGAGGCTTTATCAAGGACAAATTCCGTGGGTGTTTTCCTTCTCTAAAAGTAAGAAACACAGACGACTGCCTTTGAAGCTCTCACTCGCTCTGTTTTCCCTTCCTTCTGCCAATGAAATTAAATACAGACATCGACGCCCACAATTATGAGCAGGATGCGCAAAGGCAAACCAGGAGGGGCCAGAGGAAGGAGTCTCAGGGGGCTGGGCCTCTAAAAAGCCTCTTTCCCTGTCACGCTGCCCCGTGTCTTCACGGTCCACTTGGTCCTGGCATCTCAGCTCATCTTGCAGACCCCAAACTGAGCAACCTTTGCAGACATTTAACCCATGTCTCTCGACCTCCCTGTCATCCTCTCTTCAGGCAAACATGACAATGAAAAGATGCTCACACCTGGAGGACACTTGGAAATTCAGCTCTGCTTGTCAACACCGGCCAGATTGACTTCACCCTCGGGGGCATGACCTCTGACGCGGCACCGGGGCGGCCTCCCTTGGCGGTCGGCCCTTGGTGAACCGGGTAATTGAGTTGTCAGGCTGGGAGGAGCACTTCATTTTGACCCGTCACCCAGGGCCTGCCGGGAGGAGAACCAAGTCCTGGGATTCTGATGACCATAAGCAACAGTCAGACACAAGGACACGGGAGGGTACCCGCTGTGTTCTCGCAAAGCCCAGAGGGGATGGATCTTCCGTGTGTCTGTTCCCATCCTGTCACCCCAGGAGGAGGCGGTAGGAAGATGTCCCTCTTCACTGGTAGTCAGGAGGTTCACTTTGAGTGTGAGGATAAGGATCTGCGGGCTGAGTAAGAAAGAAAGTGCCAAACACCCAATAATTTTTAAATTATGGGCTATGACACGTTAATGAGCCCAGCATGGGGAAAGTCTCCGTCGGGCCGTATGATTCAGCCCAGTGAGAGAGTCCGTCTGTGCCTTCCGTGAGCGCCAATTTGGGGCCCAACCCACGAATCCTCTGGAGGCCAACCAGCTGCTTCCCGGTAACAGAGCCTCCCAAGACAGAGCATGAGTCACCAGTAGAGACTATGCACTTGAACCCTCAAACCCGTAAGGCTTGTCCCTCATCGTGTGAGCGTTGCTAACATGCTCCAACTGACAGGCTGTTCAAGTAAATGAAACGTGGGTTGAGTGTGGTGCTGAGCAATTGTCTCAGTGCAAAGCATACTGAGCTCTCCTGCCGACAGCAGAATCCAGGACCATCCCGGGGCTTGCCCGCTTCCCTCCCCCCGCTTCCCTCCCTGCCTGTTCCCTACTCATGGCCAGGTTCTGCAGGTGGCTGTCCATCACCGTTTTTGCTCCTCACTTGTATATGCTACCCACAGGGTTTGCTGAGAGCTGGTGAGGGCTTTGGTTGCCCCGTGCACACTCTGGCAATGTCCAAATTCAGGTGTTTGGTCAACACACTCCCCCAAACTTCAGCTCACTCAGTAAATGTCAGCAGAGAACATACCGTGTGGCAGGCCCTGGGCGGAGCACTGGACCCTGGGGAGTGGATGCAACTCACTGTCAGCTGTCAGGGCTCATATGTAATCTTATATCCAGCTCCTTAGTGAATTTTTCACTCAAACTTATAGTAATAACTATAGCAATAATGGTATTTTTAGAACTCTGCTACCCTTTGTTGTGAATCTATCAACCGACTTCATGCTAGCAGCTCAACACACTTTGTCCTTAGACCCAGCAGAGCCCCCAGGCCCGGCTTGCCTCCTCCCAGGCCAGGTGGGTCTCAGGAGCATCACCCAGCTCACACTCTCATCCCAGCCTGGCAGCCAGGCCATGGTAGGTGGGCACAGGTGGGGTCACATCTGGATAACATGCGATCGATCATTTTAGCCTCGATCCTAAGATCCTGGTGGTTCTCACCTGGCTTTCATATTTTTGATGAGAAATGTAAGGTGTTAGTAGGATGATTTAAATCTGAAGTCAACATGTCTGACCACTTTTGAACTTCCAGATCAGTTGTGTCTCCTGGGATCACAAGTTGAGATCTTTTGAAAAAAAAAAGCTGCATTTTGCCGTTAGTTCTCTGAGTAAATAGCTTTTCTCAATATTATATAATTAGAACAAATTATATATAATGGAAGTTGAGCTTTCCACAATAACTCAAAATGTTTGTATTAATTAATTCATACCTCTTTATTCACACTGATTAAATTTGTAGCTGTTATAAATTTGAACTTGCAAACTAAATGTTTGCTAAAAAGAATGATGCTTTTATTCGTTTTGTATGCTAAGGTTCTCCATGAGATTTACATGAAACCAAAAAACCAAAAAACCAAAACCTAGTGCCCATGAAGTTGGGAGACCACAGAACAAACTTAAGGATTTAGGACGGGCCCTGCCTGCACCCCCCACTTCACATCCTCTATGACCCTCACGCGTGCCCTGCACCCCATCATGCAAAGTCACCTGCTCTTCCTCCATCAGAGTCATCCCCCGTGCACGCCGGGTCCTTCGCTTGGACGTGCCTCCCCTGGCGCTGAACGCCGCCTCTGGGAAGCCATCCCGACATCTGTAGACCAAGTTAGGCTGCGCGTCCCCACCTCCTGCAGAAAGGCCTCCCCCCACACCACCTTCGTCACTGCAGGGTTTTTCTTTTCTTTTTTTGCTTGTTTGTTTGCACGTCTGAGTTCTTAGTTGGGAAGAGCTGTAGCTTATTTATAGTTATTCACCTAGTGGCTAGCCCACTATTGGCTCATCATATATACTTAACAAATTTGTGTTGAATGAGCAGATGAGCAATGTAGATAAGAGCCCAGATTTAGCTCTTAAAAAAACTCGAGTTTTTAAATTTCTAAAATGTCTGTACTTGGTATATAATGCCTACTAAGCACCAGATACGGCTCCCACTGTCTGTATGAATTGCCTCATTTAACCCTGCAAATCAGCTTCATGAGGGAAGTGTTATAACTCCTAGGTTAGTTTTTGAGACGAGGAAACTGAGGCACAAAAAGGCGATGTAACATGGCCTCATTCCAACAGCTGACGTGAAAGCAAAGCCACCTGAGGTGCTGTGTGCCCTCCTCAGGGTGTCCCAGCTGCTGACACGGGGAAGGCCGTGTGCAATCGAAGGTCTTTAAGACACAACATCGGGATGACGGTCTGCGAAACCAGGCGCATGTGGGCACTGGGGAGGCCACTTTCCTCTGTGCTTGAGGGCCCCAGAGTGCGGTAAAGTTTAAGTTCCAATTCCATCCTGTCCCCTGCCTTTGCCCTGACCTTCAAGGCTTGCCTCTCAGGTTGCCAGTCTTCAGAAAGGCCAGGGAGAAAAGCGGGGGAGACACGAGTTTTGGGGCCATAGGATCCCCGATGTCGGGCCATCTACAGGCTCTCTGACCATCTCTGGATCTGATTTATCACCTTTAAAGTGAGTCCATGACACCAGCGTGACATTGTTTGACATGGTTGTTGTTAGAATGAAATACATGCGTGTGAAATACCTAGCTTCGCTTTCCTTTCTTCCTTGCCTTCTAATGGCTTGATTCTAATGGGCTGTAGGGTTTGAAACCCACGGGTGTTAGACGTGTGCCCAACACACGCGTCGAACAAACTTCTGACGTGGCCTTCCTCAAAACTTCAGGGCGTCTTCTCCTGGTGGTCACTCCGGCTGCATCTCTATCTTGGCTTTCTTCCTCTTTCTTGTCTGTCTTCCAGGTAGATGAGGTTGGGTTCAGGACAAGTGAAGGATCCAGCAGTCACGGGTCAGATGGCTCACCACTGGGTGGCAGCACCACACACTTCCTTTGTCCCCCGCCTCTTTCGAAGTGTGTGACAAGGAGGCAGCCTACCTACGGGGCTGTCCGCTGCCCCTCCAGCTCGTTCCCACACGGATTGTGGTGCCAGTTACCACTTACACTTTTAGCTTAGAGAAAACACTGTTGGTGCGCGTGTTTCTACGCCCTCGTTTAGGATGACAGGGAGCTCTGCCAAAGCAAAACGGAGCATGTGTTATTAGGTTATTGTCCCTGGAGGTTTTCCTTACACAAAATTATCTGCAATTAAAAATGTGGAGACTTTTTCCTAGCGTGGCACCGCTATTTAGAAGACAGGGACAAAGCCTCTATCGAAAAAGCAATTTACGATGCCCGTAATTTTCTCCTTTCGCCTCGCCACTGGGCAGCATAGCCGGTTAAAAGGAACTCAGCTCTGGTCTCGCCACTTAAGCCTGCAGTCTCTCCCAGGTAATGGCTGGTTTTAACTTCAGCCACGGCCGTGGACGTAATTACGCCACAGGCTCAGAGGAGCGATTTGCGATGGAATCAAAGCAGCGACTGGGCTCAGAACGAACAACAATCGCTACCGTGTATGTGAGGGTAAGAAGCACGATGAGGTGGAGGAGGGGCGGCCCAGAGAGCACGGTTTCGCGCAGAAGAGTGCTGTGAACCGAAGTTTTGAAATACAGTATCACAAAGAGTTAAGACGAGACTGCATGAAGTGAGTGAAATAATTTTCCCGATGTCCTCTTCGCTTCTCCAAAATTTTTCTATCACAGCACACAGTTAGATGGTCCCAAATAAAGAGCTCTTCACAGCGCTTTCATTTTCTGTACCAAACATTCCAAGTGGATACTTTTATTTCTTTCATAAAACCTTGGGGAAAAAACCCCACAGGCTTTGTGGCTGTAGAGCGACAAAGTTCCATCTGGAAGTTCCATCTTGTCCCGTTCTTCCATCTTCAGGAAGGTTTAAAAGAAACCTTTCCCAAGAAGATGAAAGTCTACACTGGAAATACTCTTAAGACATTCTTTCTGAGACCCAACACTTTTCTTAGATCCCTAAGTGGGAAGGGTCAAATATTTTTACCAAGGACGGCACAAGGGATCCAGAGATGGGTGACCCCGTGGAAATCTGGGCGCTGGGGTTTGCCGGCCCAGTGACTCGGACAAGTCACATGACATTGGCACACTCAGATCCAAAGATCATGACCTGTTCCTACGCCAGAGGCTTTCTCCAAGAGACAGGGACACAGTGGGTATGAAGGTGCTCTGTAAATGGGAGACAGCCGGTCCGAGCTACTTCTTGGCAGCTGTGCTCATTCCGTAACCTGATCCCACAGAGCGGCAGTGCACACGCACCACGGTGCACAGCGGCCTGGAAGGACGTGTGATCTGCGGCCAAAGGGGGAACACAAGGCCCATGGACACCCAGCCACTTCCTGTTCCCTTTGGGAGAAGGGAATCTGTGCATTTTCCATGGCCCAACCTTGATCTAGCTGCGAGATTGTGAGTTTCACCTCCTGGTGAGTGACAGGAGCTTTGGGTTCGGGCCACTATCTTGCCACAAGGCTCTAAGTCATTTATTTACTTATTTGGTTATTCATTCAGAATAAAGAGTGATTAGGGACATGGGATTTTCTACTAGGCAGCCTGGGTTCAAATCCTGGTTCCACCCATGAGTCAAGAGGTTACTCGGGGATAAATACAAATATTAGCCGGTGTGTATTGAGTGTTGAGGGAGGCCAGCGATGTTCCAAACGCTTCGTGTGTATCCACTCAGATGATCTTCACAACAACCCCACGAGTGAGCCCTGCCATGGCACCCGTGCGCCAGCTGATGAAACTGAGGCCAAAGCACGTTGGGAACGTGATCAGGGCCCTGGGCTAGATCAGGGCAGCCTCACACACTCTTTGCACTTACGTCGAACCGCCCCCTGCCCCGAGAGAAAGGTGTCCACACAGCTGAAGAGCTTAAAGTGGGGCCTGCCACTCGGTAAGTACTCAGTGGTGTCTGCCACTTGGCAAAAACCCAGTGAATACATTAGTACCCACTGTGTATTCAGGATCCTTGGTGACCCAGCCACGTCCCTGGATGCGCGAGTCCCACCCCATACTCACCACAAACCATGACAGCTGCTCTGATTATCCCCCAAGCCCTGCTGAAGATCAAGTCCCAAAGGCAAGGCACCCATATTCAGGTGCACGGGGTTGGGGTCGGTGTATGTCAGTGACCCCCGACATGATGTCCTCACGAGGGGAAAAACTGAACCCGAGAGACACATCATCACACCCTTCTTGCCGGACTAAATGTCACCAGGCGCTGTGGTGAGTGTCTGGACCTCCATTTGCCAAATAACTGATCTGACTCTGCGGTTCCTCGAGTGTCACGCTGACTCCAGCGCTGTTGTCATAACTCCGGGCTTGTTTATTTCCCTCCAGAGGAGGACACTTACAGTGATATAAATGCCTGTTTTGTTTTCCAGCACTTGCTGGCCCTCTACCAGCAGGGAGCTGACCTTCCTCAACACGCTATCAACATGTATTTGCAAAACACTGTGCTCGGAGCTCTATTTCTTCGTGCTTTCCTTAGTTGATATCTACTATTTGGGGTTAATTCTGTTATAATTTTTATATTACAAGGTCATGGAATAAACCCAACGGGGGCCCTTTCTCCCTTTTGTCTCCAAGGATGACTTACAGAGGGAAATTGAGCCTAACATAATTTGTGAAAATGTTAAAGAACACCATGGTTCTTTTAGCCCAGCAGGCAAATCACTGAGGGAGCATCGTAATATGGCATGAGTGTGATTTTAAAGGGCATTTCTCGACCACCTGCTCTGGCCTAAATTCCAGAATATAATACAAACCATGTTGTGTCAAACGCGTTACTTAACTTTCTTGGGCCCTGGTTTCTTTATTTGGGAAATGGTGAGGCAGGGGTGAAATAACTTGTGAAGTACTTTCTCAGTATTGGTTACTTCATTTAATCCTCTTGAAAGCCCTGCGAAATAGATGTTGTCCCTGTTACGTTGGATGACCCTGAAGTTAGCTTCCCGACCTAAGTCCTCACAGCTGGTAAACAGCAAGGCGAACGCTCCAATGCACTTGGTTTCTTTCTCTGGCCCCGGGACTAGGAAAGATCACTGTTGGAGAACTCAAAGGCCCAAGCGCTTGGTGCCAGGTTTTGTTATTGTCAACTCGATTGTTCTTATCCTAGTTATTTGGACACTCTGGCCCCAGAAGTTCTTGGTATCTGTGTTTGCAGGTCAGCGCTCAGAGAGCTCGTAAACAGTTTCAAAACACAAGTGCTTCATTTCAAAGGCAAGCCAAGCCAGACTGACACTGGAGTCAGAAAGTTCCGTTGCCTCTGCTCTGTGGACTTGCTTTGTGTGCTAGAGGTCAAGTTTTCCCAGTGATAAGGGGGACTTAACCAGGAAGTCCTCAAAGCAGGAAATTGAAGCAGCAGTGCCTCAGAGGTCATCAGTGGGGAGATGGCCTTGAGAGGGGGTTTTATCTAAGTGGACCTGCCACCGGGAGTCAGGCATGAGCAAACACATGCTCTTTTTGCCAAAGGTTGTACAGTTAGGGAAACGGCTGAGGTCACTGGGGTTGCATCAGACCACGGCAGGAGCACGCAGTGACAAAGCAATACCGAGGAGCAGGTGGAGACTGAAAATGAGAAACTTCCTTCGGGGAGGCGGTGGGGCTTAGTGTCCTAAATTCAGGACACTCTTATGCTCCTGCTCCCCTACCCCTCCTCTTCCTGCTCCTCCTCCTCTTCCTTCTGTTCCTCCATCTCTTCCTCCTCCCCCATTGCTCATCCTTTCACACAACAGCAGTCAGTCCATTTTGCTCAATCCATTGAACTCAGAGCCTACTCTGTCCTCCACGTTTATAATTTTTTCAGTTCACTGCAATTTGAGTTCACCTCCTAAGACACGCCTCACACCAAGCCCTACTAGGTACCACTCAAGGTGACATGCAGATAATTCTCTACCCCTGCTTGACATACTCACTCCTGGAAACGATCGCTCCTTCAGATCCTGTTCTTTGCACCTGTCCTGGAACGACGCGGACCAGGGTGCTGGCTCCTAACCAGGGAGTTGAGCGAATCGGAAGGGCAGCAAAGAAGTTTCAAGAGATGTGCTTGGGATACAAACTTGATGAAGTTAGAAAAATTACCATAGCCAATGGCAAGAGCCAGTTATTATGGTCCATGGAGGGAATGGTACTTGAAATTAGGGGCCTGTCATTGGTTTCTTTAAAACACCATGAAAAGGGTCCCTATTCCAGCAGAATGGAGTAAGAAAGGCAGAAAAATTATGGTTCTTGCTCCAGTCCCTTTCCGGTCTCCCTCCCAGAGCCTCTCTGAGACCAAGGAGGCCAGCGTGGAGCCCTGTGTGCAGAGGCGGCCCCCAGCCCAGCAGCTCCTGAGCCCAGCCAGGCCCTAGGACCACTTCTCCTGCCCTCAGGACTTGGCAGTGCCAGCCCTCCCCCAGTGCCGTCCTCCCCTTGCTCTTCTGAGAGTCTAGGAGGAAGCCCCCGGCTTGATCAAAGGCTGGCTGCACTGCAGCTCTGGCAGCAGGTCTGCAGGTGCTCAGGGAAGGCCTGGCGCTCGGCCACAGCCCTGTTACCTCTGTGCTCAGAGACCACAGGCCACACGAGGTCAGGGCTGCGTCACCTTGGCATGGCGATCGTATTCACCCTCAGTCTTCTTGGCTGACTGATTGCGGGCCTCAGAGCCCTCTCTGAGAACCTCCTCCCCTGACCCTCTGCGTGGTGCCTCTCGGAGCACTCCACAGAAAGCTTCCTCTTCTTCGGTAACACGTCAGATCTGCAGCACCCCAGTCCGTGAAGGCTTGAGCCTTTGTCTGCATTGGCTGCCTTTGGCGCTTAAAATTCAGCTGAAAGTTGTTTGGCTCCCTGCTCTATTCTGCACAGACTTAGCCTAAGATTCCTTAAATTAAAAAAGAATCCCAAGGACGCCTCAAGTCCATCCCAATGTCTCCCCCCTCCACCACCCCCCACGCCCCTGCATTGGTAGCAGCGTCACTTCTGTGACTAGAAAAGGGAGGAGAATCTAATTACACGACCTGGGAAGGAGCGAATCCCTCCCAACTGTAGCAACGTAGAAAGAGGTAGAAAGTAGATTGTGCCATCACTGGAGTTAGTATGTGACGCCAGTGGAATTTCATAAAAAGAGCTTGGGATTGAGAGATGGGAAATCTGGATTCTAGCCCCATGGGAACCATTTAAAAAGTAACGTTTTTCTTGCATCATAGACCCCTTTGAAGACCTAAACTCTTCAGAACCTTCATTGTATACACAGATTTGAAGAGACAGACAATAGAGTTGGCCCTCAGAGTAACGATCCACCCCAGTCTTTCTCCACCATCTTTTCTGGCACACAGAGACCATCCATCTTGCTTTAGGAGGGAAACACCCTAGCAAGTGACATTTTTAATGTTCAAAATGCTCATGGCCCCAGGTGGCCTTGAGAGAAAAAGAGAACAGAGCTGGCTGGGGCGTTGAGTCAGCTGATAGCTGTGTCTTGTCCGTGGTTTTCACGGAATGCTAAAATTACCCACAGCTCCGCGGAGTGTTCTGTGCGGTTCCATATGGTTCATATCCTAGCAATCTAGCAATTCATCAGTCTGTTTACATACTGGTGTTATACTTAGATTGATATTTAACTCTGCCCAGAATGCGCGCCTTGCAAAAGACTTACAGATGACTGCTCTGAGGTAACAGAGTAGAGAGGACACTAAATAGAAACTAGTAATGGCTGGATTACAAATCATGGTCCCTCCCTCTCAATTTACACACACACAATCTCATTCCGACACTCACACACAGGCAGAGTCCTCTATGTCGGGGTCCCCGAGGTGGACAAGATTGCCAAATACTGAATGTCAAATTTTTTTAAACAGCAACTACATTTCTGGATACAAACAGCTTCAAGAAAGATGTGTGGAAGGTAAATAAACAGCTGTCGGTATGCACATAAAAAAGCATGCATTTACTGTTCTCTTTTTCTACTTGTTTTTATTTCGTGGTATATGTCACAGTGGCATTTAAAATCTGTCAACAACAAATTGCCTTTTTTTCTGCTTCTGTAGCTTTACAGAATCTTAAAGTTGGAGAGGGTTTGGAAGGTTGGTTATGCTGGCTTCCAGCCCAAATGAGAGGGACTTCATTAGCACTCTTGGCCTATTGAGTTTTGTATCTCAGGGATTCAGCATTATGTTGACTCCTATGAAATTTAAACTTTTTGTATTTGTCCACCCTTCTAGTATTTCTAGATCTTTCAGGCCAGTGACATGAAAGGTTTTAAAAATAAAGACATTTTTTCTCGTTTCTGGCATCCTGCATCTTTTCCATTCTCCACGATTCTCTGGACATGTTTATATCGTCCTGTCATACCGCATTGTCTGTCCAGTTTCATGTTAGTTTGACCCTTTCCTGTCTGAAAATCAGTTTTAATTGCTATTGAGAAAATGAAATTCGCACGGGAATAGGAATATTGGTTTTGTTTGAGGCTGCGTGATCCCCAAGCGGCCCAGGGGTGAGATCACCCACTTTTGTCCAGGTCTCTTTCTTTCTCAAACCGAGGAAACTAGGATTTTCTCCACCAACCACTGAACCAGTCATTTGAAATAGAAAAGCAGAATTCTTCACTCACTTCTTTTTAAAGTTATTCAGTCTGACTATACATACACAAAGACAACAACAATAATGACAATAGCAGCTAATATTTATTTTGCACTTGCTACATACCAGGCACTAGGTTAAATAGGTTCATTGTTTCAGGTAATTCTTTTTTTTTAAATTTTTATTTATTTTTTGGAGAGTGGAAAGGAGGCAGAAAGAGAGAGAGAGAAACATCAATGTGTGGTTGCCTCTCACATGGGGACCTGGCCTGCAACCCAGGCATGTGCCCTGACTGGGAATCAAACCTGCGACCCTCTGGTTTGCAGGCCTGTGCTCAATCCACTGAGCTATACCAGCCAGGCTCAGATAGTTCTTCTAACAGGGTTATGAATTAGCCCTATTAACCGTCCCATTTTCAGATAAAGACCCACAGCTTAGAGAGATCGTATGGCTTGCTCAATGACACCAGAAAACAGTCGTGCAGGGTCTAGTCTGGGTGCACGCCCTCCCTAACTCCTATCCTGCTGAACACAGGGAGGAGGCAAGTTAGCGCCGCTGCTGAATTTGGTGTCCATTCTGATACCCATTCCCCCCATGGGCAGTCAGCTCTTCTCACTGGTGGTGCTGTTGTTATTACTGTTGTTAATATTGCTGAGGTCTCATGCAAGTCAGTGGTACTGATGACACGTGCACTTTGGATGACCAAATGGACACTGACCAACCCAGCATGGGCTAAAGCAGCCTTAGATAGTGTCTAACGCCTCATGGTGCTCGGGCTGTACTCAAGCTGTGTTTGTAAGTTAGTTCGGAACTGCAAACACATCCCCTTGCTGAAATAACACTTCAGGTAGCCTTGGCCCTCCCCCCCCACATAATTAGAGGCGTAGAACACAGGACTCTTACACTTTTACGACACTGTGTTTTAGCTGCCCATTCTTCTTCAGTCTTTGCTGCTCCTGAAAAATTGTCCAGAGCCAACTGTGGCTCTCTCAGCTGTGAAGCGCATTCATATTGGCGTCTACGCGATAGAGGTCAGCCTATTCTGGAACACGGTCCTCTCTCTGTGAGCTCCCCCCTCATCTGAGGGTGGGCACCAGGTGGGCACACAATAACTGTCTCCTGGGTGGATGGAAACACCGAGGAATTAGAGGCCCCAGAGGCCCTAGGGTGGGCAGGTGCGATGTTGGGGGGGAGATGATGGGATCAGATCGCAGGGGAAGCTGCACGTGCTCGCTGGTGTGACTGTAACTCCTCTCCAACTCCTTTTTGTGATGGGTGGGAGGAGAAAGCTGGTAGAACTGGCGCTAAGCCTGAAATTCCCAATAGAGGTTGGTAACTACCTGGATATCCTGTGCCCAGCAGAGATCCCAATAAAACAATTTCAACTGAGAAACATAGATTTCTCCCCAAATGAGCCAAAAGAAAGTTTATTCAACATGAGCGACCCTGAGGAGTTTGTTACTGTGCAGTCAACCCATCGGACCTACACGTTCCTTTTCTGCTCCAGATCAGTTGCCTGTGACCTGAGAAAGAATCCGTCAGGTGTGCACAGACAGCCTGCTGGGGGAATTGTCACAATTGATGGAAATATTACTTTAACCACCTAGACAGTCGTAAGCCCACTAAATTGGTGATTGTCATCGTGTCCTTGGGTTCTTCCCCAGGGGCTCAGAAAAATAGAGTTAATTTGAATTTCCATGTGACAAGTGTCCTCAGTGAAAACAGTAACGGCGTCTTGCTCTGACTAGCCCAGGGCAAACGGGCAGGTCTGGGCCTGGCGGGCTGATCCAGGAAACATACCATCTCCTCTCCCCAGGGGTCCCCCAAATCTCTCAGTCTCTGTTCACCCGGAACAAACTGAAATGCATCTTTGAAAGCAAACTATCTAATGGTCTGTACCCGTAAAACACTTCACAAATGTTGAGGCCTTTACTTGTCATCACCAAAGCCTGGAGTGTCTGTCCGCTGGTGAATGGACGTAGAGACGGTGGTGCACCCTGCACTGGGTTCCTGGCTGCAGCAGCACCGATACAATGTAACGACACGGACAGGTCTCAATGCATCTTGCTACGTGAAAGAAGCCAGACCCGAAGGGCGGCAAATTGCATGATGATCTTAGCATTCAGGAAAGGCACGGCTGTAGAGACAGAAAATTCCACCAGTGACCGCCAGGGACTGGGGTCAGGGAGGGGTCGGCCGCACAAGGGATCGAGGCATTTGGGACGGCGATGGGACGGTTCTGTGGGCTCACCATGGTGGTGGTCACAAAAGAACACGTGTTTGTCAAAACTCGTGGGATGGCGCACTAAAAAAAGAGGAATTTTTAGTAGATGTACGTTAGACCTCAATATACTTCACCAAAATAATCTTTATGTTCTTTTTTGTAAAGGAAGGAAGGAAAGAAAGAAAGGAAACCAAATGACTAAGCGATGTCATGGCACCCCTTACCCCTCTGAGGGTTCAGACAGATGTCTTCAATAACAGCCAAACGGGGTCAGGACTGGGCAGCATCCACCTGCGGGGCAAGCCGTTTACTGTCCTGAGAGGCCACGAAGGCCCCTGTGGGAACAGCATTTGCAACACGCCGACTTCTAGAACCTGCTGCTCCGTGGGGTTGGGATGACAAAGGTACAGCTACAGTGAGAGCCAAGTTCAGTGTCTGTGGGTGCATATCCCTCAGTGCTTCTTCTCTTCCAGGGCGGAGAGCAGATACTGGGACGGTCTATGAGCAGAAGTGTGATGTGAGGTCCACGTGGTTTCCAATTGCTTCCACACAGCGTCTCACCGACTTCTCCTAAGCAGTTTCCAAGACAGGTTATCATCCCAGTGCACAGGTGGACAGGCTGAGGTTGGAGGGGTGCACCTTGGCCAGACCATAGCAAGGTTGTGGGCTGCTCTCTGGGGCTTCTGACTTCACCCTTGTTTCCTTGTTTACTGGTGGTGGTTAAACAGTGCTTTAACTCTTCCTCTTTGAGATGAGTCAGTCATCAAAATAAGAAAGACTGGTGGAGGTCAAAAGCTTTTCTTTCACGGCAAAGATAAAAATCAGAATCAATTTCTAGAAAAGAGACACAGCCCTGGCCTGGTGACTCAGTTGGTTGGAGTGTTGTTCCAAACACCAAAAAGTCACAGGTTTGGTTCCTGGTCCGGGTATGTAGGGCAAGCAACCAATCAATGTTTCTCTCTCTCTCTCTCTTCCTGTCTCTCTCAAACTGATAAACATATTCCCAGGGCAGGATGAAAGAAATAATAAAATAAAATAAATAAACTAAAAACAGGCATGAGGTAAATGTCAGGATGCTGTCCGGAATTGCCCTTCTGGGGCTGCAGGAAATCAAGTATCTGATTCACAGGTGTGTGGTTCAGGACCGTACTCAGGTATTTTGACTACGCTACTGAAAACACCTGGATATTTAGAGTTTTGAGAGGAGCTGCCTGACATTTTCCTTGCCAGCTGGGTGTCCAGGTGTCGGATTTACAGGCCCCCTCAGGGACCTGGTGGAGGCACACCGTGGTTGGATTTGTCTCCACGGGGCGGGCATCTCAGAGAGCTCTGTTGTTATGTCTGAAACCACTGGGTTCTCCCATATGAAAGAATGGGCAATAAATCACAGTGTCACCCACCTTCCTGGCCACGTGGACCCTGGCGCTACATTGCACAGGAGACATCGAGTGTGCAAGGTTTGGGTTTGGTATAGGAACAGCCTTGGGAATCATCACACCGGAAGGGTCAAATGTTGGGAAGGGAGTCATGGAAAACTCTTGCAGTGGCAGCTGATAAGCTAAATACCCTGACTCAACTCTCTCCTCTCTTTCTGGCACAAATCAGGCTCCGAGTGCTTCTGCAATGTCACACAGAGTAGATGGCTCCTCATACCACACCTCTGTTTGAAGACCTTCCAGCATTCCACAGTGCTTGTAGGAGAAATGGAGGCCTGCAAGCAATGACCGCAGGGTTAGTAAGTGTGGAGGGAAAAGTGGAACAGACGGTAACAAGGGCTGTGTGTGCACCGTCACACATCACACTGAATCCCCTCTCTGCCCGGACATAGGTCACGACAGCCAAGAGTTCAAAGGTGGCTGAACTTTGCCCTGGGAAACTGTTCCCCTTTTCTCTTCCTCTCTTTCTACGTCTCAACTTTTCTCATCAAACCCTAGCAGCAGGCCCACCCCTTCTGAAGAAAGTGGAGGCCTGTTTGGGAGGTCTCTCCTTTGTTCTTGTGGTTTTTCCTTTCATTCATCCAGGCTGGGGAGGAGCCAGGGGAGGGGGGAAGAGAGGTGGGGTGGCGTGGAGGGTCTCTAGAGACAGACAGCGGAGGAAAAGCTGCAACTGGGAAGCCCACGTGCCTTCGAGGACTCCCAGCACACTAACCTTCATCCACTTCTCCGTCACGTGTAGCCAACCTCGAGCAGTTCTTGTGCTTAAAGGCTTGGAGCAAACTCAGTTTGTGACAATTGTGACAACCTGGATCTTCACAGAAGAGAGATTACGGATTGAAATGCCATTAGAGAAGATGTGACTGTGATAGTATAAATATCTGCTTAAATGACCGATTTTAGAGGCTCCGTCTCTAGTGCGTTTTAAACATGACTCGGTTTCTAAACATGTGACCTTCACCTAGTTCTCGGTTCACACCTGCAACAAAGCGAGGGTTTCCAGAGGAAAACATTCCCCATCCCTTCCATCGTTTACCGTGGTACTTAGGTGAGATTAACGCAGAAGCAGTGAGCCTGAGAGGCTGAGCTGGGCCAAGATCTCTCTCCGAGGGCACAAAGGCACCGTTTTGAACATCATTCCTGGCAAGGCTTACAGGGTGAGGAGAAATGCTTCCCTAGACCAGAGCCCGTCTGTCTCTCCAACTGCTGCTGCTTTCCAGCTTCTGTGGGACAGAGGCCGGGAGGAGTAGGCAGCAAGAGGGAGGAGCTTCCTGGTCATTTCACTCCCCATTTCACTCTGGGTTTTATGGGACCATTGGGAGTGTGTATAAACTATGAGTGACATAAGGCAAACCGATGATCTTTCCCACCTCATGTTCAATATCCCATCTTTCAAGTCGTGGCCAATTTAACCTTCAAGTAGACCTGTGCCCAGAATGCATGTCACAAGGGTGGAGCATTGAGAATCTCTTGACTTGGTCCACAGCCCATTTACAGTATTAAAATAAATACAATAAATTCTATACAAATGATCGGCCTAGAGTTGTGCTTGGAATCACTAAAACTGCTTCAGGTGTAACAGTCATTCAGTCAACAAATACGTTCCATGTGCCAAGGCCAGCATGAGGTGACAAGGTGCCTGCTATGACTGTATCCTGCACCTTGACCCGGAAGGGTTTGTAGCCAAACTGGGAGACAAGTACACACCCAGATAACTCCAAGGCTATGTCATAAGGGTAAACATGGGTGCAGAATAAATGCAGCTTGGAGGGCTCCAAGGAACTCTGGGGGTGGAGTCAGGAAGGCCAGTCCGGGAGAACAGTGCCCAGAACAGCCTCACAAGAGGAGCAGAAAGTGATGGAACCAGGAGGCCCCTGGTTGGAGCACTTTTACTCCTAGGAAAATCTCAACCCAAAGAGCATCGACTTTTCCATTGAGCAGGCTGCCAGTTTAATTTTTTCCATGAAAATATACACCCATGCACATGCACACCTTTGCCCTCCTCAGCCTCATCAGATAGATTGCAATTACTTTTTTGTTCTATTTTCCCAGGTCTCCAGTGTATTTAGATATAAATTCCAAAGGTGAATAAGGAGCAAGGGCAGCTCATCTCTGTGATTTCAAGCACTCTGGGGAAAGATTTAGGGTGGCAAATGAGTAACAATTAATATTTTTCCATGGGATGGCAGATCAGATGGTGTTTGCTCTTTAGAAATAATTTAGCTTTCTAGCAAGGTTATCTTGCACACTTTCCAGGGTCCCCTGATATAAATAGACTAAGCAGTAAAGAGGAAATCAAAACAAGTGTGTGTTTGCCTGGAACACGGTGACAATCCTGTGGAGTGGAAGAAGAAAAACATAAGAAAACAACAATTAACAGAAAGCTTTAGGACATAGTTCATCAGTATGCTATCACTGTGGTCTCTTCACCAGATCAACTGGTTGGTCATTAAATACCAAGCTAGAAATTCAGTTCAAGGTCAAGGAGAAACTATAGGTTGCTATGAAATGGTGGAGGTACTTGGCTCTTCTAATTTATTTTTCAAAATTATTTCAAGTTCAGCAAGTTTTTTCCATAAAGAAAGAGAAAAGAAAACACCACTTAGTCAACAAAGAAAAATGGGTTCAGTTCCAAAGTTGTCCAGAGCTTGCCGATGGCAAGTTGGGGCTCATCAGTGGAGACTGGTCTACTCACACACCTTAGCTCCCTCTTTTCTTGGCAGGGGTATGGGGGAAAAGTGCAGAGTCTGAACCAATATTTACCTTCATTTTATTTGCACATCCGAATCAACAGTATGATCCTTTTGACCTAGATTCTGCTAAACCAAAGGGGAGATAGGGTGAACAGTGTCTGGGTTTAACCAGAACTCTATGTTTTTAAACTGGAAAAACTAGGATGGCTGGTCACCCTGAGGTAGAGTGAATTCCCAAACACAAGTAGCTATATTCCAACTGAAGGAATTGTGGGATGGGAAGGACCGTTTGTCTATAGGTCAGAATACAGTACCTGCCCAGTCAGCGACTTGGCCTGTTGTACCTCCTTCCTTTACACGTGATGTCTGGGCCTGTGATGGAAAGGAATAAAAAGGAGTGATCCCTTCTTCTCCCATCTATTCTCAGGGTCCCTGCCTCTTTCCTGTGGCCAGATCAGTTACTAGCAGGCAGACACAGCCAATCAAGTCCTTGGTGAATGACAATTTCATCCACCCTGACAGTTAGATTGGCATTTCTGAAAGGCTTTCAGATTGTTCCCCGAGTCCAGTGGGAAAAGGATCATCTGGGAACTTGTTAGACGTGCAAATCATCAGACCCAGCCCATGTCAGACTGAATCAGAAACCTGAGGGGGGGCCGCCCAGCTTGGTTCTAGTAAGTTTTCTGGGGACTCAGGCACAGATTCAGAGCCACCTTACTCTGCAGACTTATCTCAACAGATCGGGCAGTCTTGCTGTATACTGATGTACCTGTCACAGGGGAAAATGAAGTTACAGTGCAGGACATGAGTTTAAAGAATTTCTATTACAACAGAACAAAGGCTGACTAAACATCCAAAAGAATTAGACCAGATGCCACCTTCTCCCCTCCTGTGTCCCTTTTCACACCCTCATCCTCACCACTCCCACCCTTTCCTTCCCCTAGAACGAGAGAATCCGACCCTGGGGAGAGAGCAGGCCCCTTCAGCGCTGACCCCATTAGGTCAGCAACAGGTCTCCCGAAGGCCTGCTGGTCTCTGCCCTCCTGGGTACACCCCACTCAGGGTTGCCCAGCAGCCTGGCTTCCTGGCTTTCAGGAACATGATGGATTAGCTCAGAACCGTTGCGGGGGTGAGGGCTACTGAGCTCAGGTGCTGCAGAAAGGGCAGGTGGTTGGAGCTGACTTGACAGCAATTAAATGTACAAATCTCTGATTAGGCTCCCGGGAACGGAGTCATTAGCAACCCAGAACGGACCAGCTTGCTTTCCACTGCCTCATTAGCCGCTCCGACGATGTTACTTTAAAAAGCTGAGGGGAGGAGAAAAAAAAAAACACCTCTCCAACATGGAATTAGGTAAGTTGAGTGACAAAGCAGGGAGGGAGGGGAAGAAGCCAGTGTAAGCATTTCTAGCTGAGCAAACAGGTCCCCTGCTTTTTTGTGCCGCAGTTGCTGACTGGAACGTGCGTGGTCGCTGGGCCGTGAAATAGCCCCTTACCTACCTGATTTGCTGGTACTCTGCCCCAAAGGGCTCTGTTTCTTTTTTTACTCTGATTTTTCAAACTCCTTGGCTGACTCATCCTGGCCAAAGCCTCCACGTGGTGGGACCCCTCCTTGGGGGCTCAGAGCCCGGGCGCGCCAGGTCTGATACAGGGGTGGGTCTCGGGTCTGCAGCCAACCTGTGGGGCCACAGACCCTTCTAGGTGGCCAGGTCCCCTGCCTCCTTCTGTGATCTGGGTTGACTCTAACTTCCCCCGCATCACTAGAAAGCAAGGGGCTGGCTAAGACCAACCGTGCATGTTAAATAACCCTCCCAACTGGGAGCTTCAGAACAAAAGAGGAGTCATCTCCGAACGTGAATGTAAAATCTTGTGTAATCGTGTGTTTGACATGAGCCTTACTCATTTCACCATCTATTATTTGCATTGTTCTCAATCTGCCAATCACCGCGTTACTATTTCTAAAGCATGCTCCACCAATACTTGTTGGCCAGCTGTTACAAACCTCATATTATTTGCTGTGGGAAAACTAAGGGTAACATGGTGGCCCATCTTTGATTCCAGAATCTTCTAGAAAGAGGCATCGTATACATTTCCCGTCATTTTTTCATTTATTTATTCAGCAATCATGCTTAGTTTAAGCATCATTCTTGTCAAGAAAAATTCAAAGGGCAATAAAATGCAGTACAGTCCACCCTCAACAAAGTGAGGCCGGAGTGCATGGGACCGCTTACACATGACTTTTCTTTCAGTAAATATACCGGTAAGATGCTTGGAGATTTCCTTACTACTGTGAAGCTATCATACCATATTGGTTGCACAAGGCTAGCATAAAGCAATAATAATATTGCTGTTCCTTCATTATCAGTGCATGAGTTGTTAAAGCTGTAAATAAATGTGAGTTTTTTCATATTATCTCCTCCTTTTTTTGTCTAGCGTTGCTAAGTGTACAACACGTACACTGTTTTGTATCCTATAAGGCAGTGTAGATGTAGGTGCTGACAGGCGGTTTCGTCTTGCAAACAGACTGTATAAGCTTGTTCAGTATCACGAATGCATTTTCTCTTCCTTATGATTTCCTAATAAAGTTTTTTCTCTACCTTACTTTGTTCTGAGAATACAGGATATAACATACAAATAACATACAAAACATACATATAACACATACAACACAAAAAATTTGTGTTAGTCGACAGTTTATGTTATCAGTAAACCTTCCTGCCAACAGTGGGTTATGAGTAGTTAAGTTTTGGGGGCGTCAGAAGTTACGTGAGAATTTCTGACTGTGCAGTGGGCCGGAATCTCCGATCACTGTGTTACCAAATGCTTCTCAGATGGCTTACTGCCTGATAAGCATTTTACGTGTTTCAGCTCATTCAGTTCTCGCAGCAGCTCTGTGAGGTGGGCACTGTTATTTCCTGCATCTTGGAGGGGAGGTGACTTGCCCAAGGTTGTGCTGCTGCTAAACAACAAAGCTGGTATTTAAAACCCAGGCAGTTCGGCTGCTTAACCTGTATGCTGTTGGTTCCTTTGCCTTGCTCACAGCGTAATAGAAAAGATAAAAATCAAAAACAACCATTTTCAGTACAATGGGATAAGCACATCTGTGTAAAATACAGAAAAAGTATATAAATGTATATAAAAAGGGAGGAGGAAGAGAATTCACAATGGACATAGTGCTTGATCTGGGTTTTAAATTTGAAAGAGAAAAGCCTCAGCTCTCAAGAACTTATAATCTCATTTTGACACCATTATGTAGAAGAAAAAGGGGCTTTAGGAAAAGCAGCCTCACAGCGTGATCTGAATGTCAATTTCTCACTGGGCAGGTCAAAGTGCGTGGCCACGCCCCCGGCCTGGAACTTCTTTAGTGAAAGGGCTGCCTTGCCTCAAGCGAGCTGTGTCTATGGGTTTTGCTCATCTAGGGGAACACTCGTTTGAAATAAGCATAACCACCTTAGGAGAGAACGTAATCACTATCCTGTCATCTAATCCGTCCCTTACTTTCTCCACCTTCATGGAATCTTCCTCTGTTCCCTCCCAAATTTCAAATGCATGACAGGTACATTCGAATGTTCTCCAGGTCCATCCATGCCATCACACAGGGTGACATTTTCTTCTTTTTTAAAAGTAATCCCTTTCCCCCTCTTGCTCTACTCTTATGGATGTATTTTTTGGATAGGGGTGGGAAACCAGGTTCACTTGTCACCACGTGTTTCAGGTGCTCGTTTGTTAAGTGACTTCCCAGTCTTCTGTCATTTCTGTCTGGAGCTGGAGGGTCTCCCCTCAGCGGGTCTGGGGGAATGTCCCCTCCTTCTTTGCTAACAGTGCATGGTGACCGTGCCACTACAGGTTGCTGGGGAAATGCCTGATCACTACGGGAAGTCATCCAGTGATTATAGAGCTTCCAAAACATTAAGCTGCTCACCACCCCAGGACAAGGTCAAGGAGACGTGTAAAGTCAAGTGTGGTTGTGAATTGGAGCAAAAATAAAAATGCGACCTCCTCTGTTAAATAATGATTGTAAGACGTGCACGATATCTTCTGAGAATTTTTCTTTCCCCTGAGATTTACTGGGATAAGCAAGGAGTCGGAGTTATCGTTCGTATCCTGAGCCTGTTTCTGGGCAGGTTCCCTGATACTCCCTCGCCCCCAGCTGCCTTGCGTCCCTTCATGGACTTGTGCTTAAGCAGCCAAGCTTCACCTCTGCCTGAATGCTGCAGCCTGCATTTCCTTTCCAACACTCCACTCCTCAAACATCTTCCAGTGGTTTCGGTGGGCGCTGCCATGGATCCATGGTCTCCCTTAGCTGGTTTCCAGAACGGCAGCTTGTCTTTGCTCAGTGTCTTTGAGGTAGACTTTCCACTGCTCCACACTGTCCAGAAAGGTTTAACGTTCTCCTCTACCCCTCACCATGTGGCCTCCACTTCTACCCGTTTCAAAAACCCGAGACTGTTAGGTGCAAGCTTTGAGCTTGTTTCCACCTACAAAAACTTTCATGCGCTCACCTGCTTGCCTACAGTCTCACAAAAGAGGGAAAAGAGTAGCTTTTGTTTGTTTCTTTTGCTCCTTTACTATTCTAGACCAAGCTTGTTCCTCTTAAGCTCTTGGTATCAAGTCCATGTGTCTCCTTTTTGGACTTTGACCTATCAAATATCTGCTTTCTCTCCTGCTGTTACAACTTCTTCCTCTCCATAAGTTCTTTCCTATAAGACAGAAACTTTTTCTAAATCTTTCCCACTCGATGAAAGAGAAACGAAGCTTCCTCTATCTGGTCCCTTTGTACGTATAACTACTTCACTTTTTTTCTTAATGAAATATTCACAGTCAACATTTCCTGTCTCTATTTTCTCATTTTCTGCTCCTCCCTCCCCTCCTTGCCCTCCCACTCGCCGAATCAACTGGCCTTTACTCCGTCCCACCTCGGGGGACCAGCACATTGCATGTAAGACGGTTGATCTCCCCCTTCTTCAAATCACATTCTGTGGCTTCCCTTATGTTCTCCCTTCTGCCCGGAATGCCCTCTCCCTCCCTCCTTGCCTTTTTACCTGCCACTTTCTGCTTGTCCTGAGTCACTCCGCTTGGAAAACGGCAGCTCTAGGAAACCTTCCCCCAGCCCTGGTGCTGGATCAGGTGCCTGACTCTGTACCCCCACCTCACCCTTACATCCGGCAATCTTTGCACTTGCACATTCTGCTGGGATTGTCTCCTAATTATGTGTCTCCCCCCGAGGAATGTGTCTGATCCACCTGTGCACCCCGGGGCCTAGTGCGGCACCTGCCACATACCA
This sequence comes from Sturnira hondurensis, assembly GCF_014824575.4. NCBI lineage: Eukaryota > Metazoa > Chordata > Mammalia > Chiroptera > Phyllostomidae > Sturnira > Sturnira hondurensis. The sequence continues at coordinate 13,773,877 of NW_028082350.1, read as the reverse complement.
GTCTGTGGTGAAAGCTGGCCCATCGGGGGTCTCTTCCTCACTCTGAAAAGTAAAGTGACATATTCAAGTGGCAAAAAAATTCTGACTCATCATCTCTGAGAGCCACGGTTTGAAGGACTCATCCCTGGAGCATCACTGTGCTGAACCATTCATGGTCCTGCACCACAAATGCCCCTTCCCTGAGCACCCTCCGCTTCTGCCCTGCAAGTAACTATTGAAACACAGAGTCCAAGGCGATGGAGAGAAGTCACATGACCAGTGGGACACTCACTATACGTTTATGTTTTTATAGAAAATTCATTATTTCATGCAATGAACTCCCCAGCCTGTATTCCAGGCCCTTTCCGTGGTCCGCCTTTCCAGGCTTCCATGCAGGTTGTCACTTCCCAGGGCTCCAGTTTCCGGCACTGGCCCCACCCCTGGCCTGTTCCCCCCCCACACACACCGTCATTTGCACCGTCTTGCACGTCTTCCCCACGTTTGCGATTCCTGCTGAAGCTGTGAAAGCAGCTCAGGTTGTACTTTTTATTTAATCTTCTGCCTCCTTTCGGCCGAAGTGAACTTCTAATGGTTAGTCTTTATACAACCCATTTGGAAAGTTACTATACACCAAGTAAATGGTATACTGTCATGAAACACCCTTCTTCGTGGCCTGAACTGACCTTCAGATCAATCATCTGTCATCCAGGTTTGTGTATATCTGTGTCTTCTCTTTCTCCGAGGAAAACGTAAGTTCTCTGCAAGCAGGAGCATGTTCTACACATCTGCCGCATATCACAGTGCTCAATAAATAGGGGACTAATGGTTTCCCTCTCCTGAAACCCCCGATTCTTCCCAACCCTTCCACTCCAACAGTCTCCTCTGATTCCAAGCTCAAAGAGGGCCCTTCTTTCATTTCTGACCTTAGCCCAGACCCAGGCTGTTACCAAACCCACCTGCTCCTTTCCTCCTACGTCTGACTGACCTACCTTGTCTGCAGCCTTGCAACCCTGGGCCAGCCCTTCTGCATGAATCCAGTGCTACATGGAGTGTGTCAAACAGGAGCGTCCAGACTCCTTCTCCTCTACATTCTCCAGTCCCCAAAACCGCCTGCGCGACGCCATGTGGCTGCTGGTTAAGCAAATACCCAAGTCTCCTGTCCCTTGTATTCTCCTGCCATCGCTGCAAGGGGAGGAGGTGACAGCCAACACATTTACCAAATGCCCATGACTCTGAGGTCATCGGAAAACCCCCAAACAACGGGAGATGTAAATAGTACCTGCCTTGACTAAAACCCCACTGTAATTTTTGATCTAGAAGCAAATCACATGGAACAATTCAAGCACCCTCCCAAGGTGTGATAAAACCAGCTTGTCTGTGGTTTAATTTTCCACCCAATATGCTGTTCCCTTTTATGGGCCGTATAACTTTGCGAAGCAATTATGGCTAACAAGCAGGAGGCAGGTAGCTGGGAGTTGGTTTCAAAAGACTTCCACACGGATGGGTCCCCTGTGCGGAAAAGTCAGGAGATATGAGATCCGGGTAGAAGGGGTGGCTGGGGAAGCGTCTCAGATGAGGAGCTGGCATTTGAGTACACTTATTTGAAAATTCTGTCTAATAGGTGATAAATGGGCGTAATCATTTTCTGGCCAAAATTTTATATTACCTCGTCATGGAATAAAATGGCAGGTGTCACTCCCCATCCCTGCCTTTGCGGGTGACCGCCTTATCCAAGGTCAGCCCTCCTTGGATAAATAAGCCCTCCTTGGAAAATAATTGTGCCGAGCATTCACTGGGCGCCGGGTGCTGTGTATGTTGTGAGCTGGTAATGTTAACTCGTTTTGATTTCTCAACACCCGCCGATATGATTATCATCCATTGTATATAAATGAGGAAATGGAAGCTGAGGGGGTTTGAGTTTCTAGCCGGAGGTCAGAAACGAGCCCCAGCCCCAGGATTTGGACCCCATGGCGCTTCTCCCTGGAACCCGACTACTTGCTGGTTCTCTCCAGGTTCTGAGTACTGTCTTCAGGGTTTTGTAGACGCCTAACTCTTAAACCTCGCAACAGCCCCACGAAATAAGAAGGAGTTTCGTCCCCAGTGTACAGACAAGAGACAAGCCCAGGCAGATTACGTGACTTACCCAAGGCCGAGTGGCCAGAGAGGGACAGGGCTCAGAGGGAAAACAGGCCTTCTTCCGGTCCTGAAGCAACACCCCTGAGCACTGTGTTGCAGGACCCCACTCACCTGCCCCAAGTGACGAAGGAAGGGCCACCTCTCGGGGCCCCCGGCAAACGATGGGTACCAGGCACAGAGCTGGCCCCAGGGTGTGCCCCACCCCACACCCGCACCCTCATTTCCTCTGAAGACTGTCTGTCTCACCACCTTTTCTCTCGCTCCCCTTCTTTGCCGCAAGGCATCCTGGTACCTTTGCTCTGGCCGCACGCCTGGGGCAGGCTGGATGGCAGCCCTCGGCTTCCTGCGGCCGGGTTTTGTCTCCACACCGGTGAAAGCCGAACGGTTATGCCGTCACGTGGTTCCGGCGCGTGGTTCTGTTAGAAAGGGACTCGGCAGGGCTGAAGTCCTGGTGCGTCCTACCCCTTTGTCTGCACGGGCTGAGCAGCCAGCCCTGCCTGGGCTAATGCGCCCCCCACATGCTCCCTCACAGTCTGTTCACGACACCCCGTTTCTTTGGCCTGGCACCTCTGACTGTTTGCTTGTCAGCCCGCGTGTCCTCAGTTGATAATACGGAATTCATTTGGCAGCTTCACAAACACGGAGAGTCTGAATTAGGTTTCCAAACTTGGAGGGGGTGGTAAGCTGGGCGGGGGATGGGGGCTCCAGATGCCCCATTTCTGCACGTGGCCCGGGGAAGCTTCACGGAAAAGCAGTTGAGAGAAGGGTGAGCAATGTTTGGCCTAGAAGCTCAAAGCCTGGCCCCTGCTCTTGGGGTGAACATTGCAAAATGTCCAAATGATAATTCCAGGTGATTTGCACTTGATGTAAGAAAGAAGACTAGGCCGTCATGACATTAAAGGAACAGAAGATGGGGAACGTGGTGCTTTCAGATTAAAACGCATTTGGTCAGGAAAAGAATCGAAGGAGTGGCGTGCAGAGTGTCCAGTGTGGCCCTGGAGGCTGGTCCCCTGGGCGCCTGCCTCGGCCCTATCACCAACCTTGAGCTATGTGCCCTTGGGCAAGAAATTAACGTCTCTATTTTCTGGCACCCACCTCTGCAAAATGGGCCGGCCTGTGGGTGGGGAGCAGGGATTGGGGGGGGGTAACACCGGTTATTAAAGCACCAAGCCGCAGAGTCGCTCTCAGGAAGGGTCAGTGGTCACTGTTACCCGCGAAGGAGGTGGTGGTGCCCCTGCAGGTGTGGTGAAGAAGGAATTGTTGGAAGTTTCCGCAGAGAATATAAGCTTCGCTCCCTAAGTTCTTCCACAGTGCCTGGTGGTTAACCTGCATTTACCTGGAAACCCTCAAGAATTACTGTGAGAACAGTTTGCAATGCTAGCCTTTAAGTGTTTTATAATAAAGTGTCATGTACACACTAGGGTTTTTTGTGATGGGTTAATATTTGTTTGAAACATATTATCTTCTTTTTAGAAACTATTTTTTAACTCATGTATTAAGGTTGATAAACTAGAAAGAGCGGAGGAGAACAGGATAGAGAGGAAAGTGCCCGCAGGAAAGCCTGCCTTGTGGAACCTTTGTAGAGGTCGGCCAGCCTGGGCTCAGGTCCGAGTTGGAGCTCCCACAGTTTCGTGTCTGTGTGCAGTTCGCTCGCTCTCGGTTACGGTTTCGTCTTTTCATAAAGCCGCGGGAACACAGCCTGCTGCCGGGATCACAGAGCCTTCCACCAGGTGCTACCTGTTGTCCCCCCAACCAGCCACACGGCAGGCCCCCATAAACGCTCCATGTCCTTTCCTGCAATTGTGCAGTAGAGATAAGGGGACCAATCGGGTGGGAGCGGGGGTCGAGGGGGCCCGGAGAGTGAGTTCTGTGGATCCGATGACAAGCTGGTTTGGCCTCCCTGTTGAACTGTGTCCGAAGCAAAACTGTGGAAGAGGCGTCAGCGGTCTGGGCTGCTTTCTGCAGGCCGTTTCTAACCGGAGGACTGCAGAGGGGAGAACGAGACTGGTTTATTCGTAGAAACGGACCAGTGACAGGTTCTACATGCAATGACTTGTGCAAAGATTTGCATTTCAACTTCTGAAAAGCCTTAAATCGAAGGAACAAAATGCCTGCCACGGAATTCCAGCAGGCCGAGTGGAGGGGAGATTCCATTTTTGCTCTTATCGGTGTGTGAGGGAAGCAGAGGGAAGGTTTTTTTGCTGCTTTTGAAACGTGCCACATTCACAGAAACCGTATTCCAGCAAAGCGTGCGGGGCGAAGGAAGGAGAAAACGACCAGGTCCCTTTGGGCGCTACTCAGTCTCAGATGTGACTCGCGTGGACAGTGGGGCAGCGGGAAAGGTCCCAGCCCGGCAAGAAATGGTGCAGGAGCCTCTGCCCGATCTGCAGGCCCAAATGCTGTGCCGGGAAGGACAGTACCATCGGGGGCCGAGAACAAGCTCGAGGGGGAAGGAGAGGGTCTAAATGAGCCGGGTGACCCAGGAGCTCTCACGTACCTTCTCCCACCTTGCCCTCACAGCAGTAAGAGGAGGATGCTATCAGCTGTGTGCTCATGGTCAGTGAGGCTCCGTGTAAGCCCGGCAACAGGCCCAACGTTACATAGCTGGAGATCAACTGCACTGGGATCTGAAGTCCAGCTGACTGGCTCCATGAGAACCGAATCCGCCACAAAGGACGCAATAAGCCTGGTGGGTGCCCAGTGTGCTCCCCCCCGCCCCCGCTGCCGCCCTGTGATCACAGGCGTCCCGTGTTGCAGCCCTGCTGGCTCTGTGCTCTCCCTGGTCCCTGTGTCTGGGGAGGTGAGAGCGCGGGGCCAGCATTGCTACTCCTGTGGCCACGCTTCCTTCACAACCCTGCGTCCAGATGGCTTGGCTTCCACTGCCTCCGCAGGCCCGCCTCCCTGGGAGGCCACGTTCCAGCCTGGCCCCACCTGAGTCCTGCAGGAAGGCGAGGTTTCCTGTCCCTCCTGCCTGCTCTCTCCGCCCGCCACCCCCCGGAGCCTGGGGCCCAGCTCCTCTCCGCCCCTGCTGTGCCTGCTGGTCTCTGTTCCACATCCCTCCGAGAGCTTGCTTGGCTCCCTGGGTAAAAACACAGAAGGTGGCTTCTTGCAGGCACTTGTAGGCCACTGTTCCTGGGTGATTGTGGAGGAAAAGGAGTAGGAGGAAGATGATGGTGATGATGGTGATGATGAAGAAGAAGAAGAAGAAGAGGAAGAAGAAGAAGAAGAGAAGAAGAAAGCCCAAACCAGTCAGTCCACATCAACCCTTGGGAAAACATACTAATGAGCAACTATTTCTTTTGTTGGGGCTTTGGGATAAGTACCCCACTGTCATTTGTCCTGGGATATAGATGATCTAAATCAAATGTGACTGGGACAGGCGGGAAGCGCCACTTCCCCATCGGGGTTGGGAGGTCGGGAAGCAGAAATACCACGGGCACTTTCTTTTTCTCCCCATGGGACATGGCAGCTGCCTCAGCAGTTTGACAGCCTCCAACCGCACTGTGGGGACAGGTTCCTGAGATCACACCCAGTGTATGCTCATGACGCGACTCACGGCGGGCCACTAGATCATTCCAAAATGAGGGCTGGCCGTGCCAGAAAGACCAGCCGTGTGACTCGAGATTTGGAGCTTCTAGCCACATGGTCTCCTCCCAAAGACCTCCTCACTCGAGGGTCTCCTGACCTTCAAGGAGAAGCAGGAGGCTGGAGACCGAGCTCAGGCCCCTGGCCAGTGATTCGGTCCCTCAAGCCTAACTAATGGAACCCCAAGAAAAGCTCTGGATCCCCAGGCTCCAGTGAACGTCCTGGCTGGTAACCATATGGACGTGTGGGGAAGGCAATGCACCTGGTGCCTGAGGAGAGGAAACGGAAGCTCTGTATGCAGGATCCTGCCAGCCCTCTTCCCATAGGTCTCTTCCTGTGGCTGGTCCTGATTTGCTTTTTTTTAAAAAGATTTCACTTAGTTATTTTTAGAGAGAGGGGAAGAGAGGGAGAAAGAAAGGGAGAGAAACATCAATATGAGAGAGAAACATTGATTGGTTTCTTCTTGCATACCCCATCTAGGGGGTACCGAACCCACAAACCAGGCAAGTGCCCTGACCAAAAATCCAGCTGGTGACCCTTCATTCTGGGGGACAACACCCAACCCACTGAGCCACACCAGTCCGAACCTGACTTGCATCCATTATAAGAAAACTGTAAGTTCGTGTTTTCCTGAGTTCTGTGAGCCATTCTAGTGAATTATAAACTTTGAGGGCATCGTGGAAATGTCCAAATGTGCAGACGCTGTTGAAAAGTATGGGTGGCCAGAGACCCCAGAACACGTGGCTGGTGTTGCCTTCGGAGGGGCATGCCCTTTGCTGGTGAGGTCTGCGCTAACTTCGAGTGATTGGCGTCAGATTGGCGACAACTGATGAATCTCCTACAGTCCCTCTTCTTGTCCCCTTTGGAGACAAGAGGATGCTACGAGTCAGCGCTCCTGTCAGCTCTCTTGTTGGGTGAAGCGACAGACTCCAGTTCCGGTTGCAGAGCCCATTCTCACAGGAAGCCCAAGAGTGTGTTTGCAGGCTGCCACCGAACTGACACATTTGGAGTCAAATCAGCACTTTCGGCTGATACGACATGCTAAGGAGTGAAAAGATTGATGAATACTCCAGCTCATTTGTTGTTTTTAAAGTAGAGCTAATTTCCCAGAGTTCAGACGCAGCCCCACTATTTCGTGAGGAGACGGGAATTGGCTTGGTCCTCTGCAATTTGATTCGCTGCCTGGCAGCCTACCTGCCAATAGTTTGAGCTTCTCCACTTTTCCTCTGTGATTTTAACTGTAGCACTGGAATGAAAGGACAGTCCACCCATCTGCTCTCTTGGACTTTTCAGGCTTAGTTTTCAGAGACCATATTTTGTTTAATGTATTTGCTTGTTTTCCTTCCCAGACTAAAGGAATCCGACTATTATTTTCCATACCTTTTATTTCTTTTCTTCCACCTTGCATCTCCGAGTCTCCTCCAGTATCTTTTACTTTTCCTTTCCCCGCTAAAAAATCTGGAAAGAAAACTAAATGTAGTATGGATTTAGCCCACCAGCCTTCAGACGAGCACGGCCGTGAGCAGAGCATGGCCTGTGTGCCTGCAGACGTGTGAGACGAGAGTTGCTTTGCTGGAACTCGCCAGAGAATTTCAGACGCTCCCCCCTTTTATGGACAGTGAGACAAAAAGACATGTTTTTACTTCATGGTTAAATAGAAATGCTGGGTCCGGGGGAGAAACGGGGCCCCCAATCATTTTCAGGTCAGATTTCTACGCATCGTTTTAAAAAGCCAATGAGATAACAAACTTACCTGTGAAGCCAAAAATTTTTGTGTACTCGCTCTCAACAGGCCAACGGGGCCCTTGTCGTCATAGAACTTACAGTCGACAGGAAGTCAGCGTCTCATCATGTCACCAAAATACAGAGACATGTTTGGAAGTGTACGCGGCTGCTTTGAAGGAACAGCATCCAGGACCACGAGAAAACGATAGAGATAACTCAACTGGCTGGGAAGTGGGCGGGTGGTCAGAAAGGGATCCCACGGAAAGATCTTCGCGCTGAGATCTGAGGGTGAAATGGGGAGAGAGGGCTCCGGCAGAGGGAGGGGAGTGTGTCAAGTTTCCGGGCCGGAAAGGAACACAGCATCGCAGAGAGCACAGAGGAAACGGTTTGTGTGGGATGGTGTGTGAGCAGTGGGAACGGACCAGCTCAGCAGGCAGCAAAATGCCCCCTTTCCACGCCGAAACCTGCGGGGAAATCCAGCCAAAGGAAACACGGCAACCCACGGCGACTTGAACTTGTTCCCTCAGGCCTGCGTTCAAGAAACGACAAGAACAGAGGGGAAAGAGTTACAAAACAGAAAGAGGGACTCTGGTAAAAGAAGGAGAGGATTTCTGGAGAGTCTGGCCACCGAGATCCACGGCACTAAATGTGCTGCGACGCCGACTAGGGTGAGACTCGAACACTCCTGGGTCTAAAGACAGGGTCGCCACTGGTCATCTCGTCAAAACCATCTCAAGGGACTGGGTGGGGTGAGGCCTGAGGTCGCTGAAGAAACTGCAGCAGCTGTTCCGCAGAGAAAAGAGGTGGGGTGCTGACTGCAGGGACAAGCAAAGTCAGGGGCTTGGCTTTTAGATTCTTGCAAAGTGCTTAGCAGTTTGGGGCCCATTCAAATATTCAATTAAATAACTTCTTTTCTTCTTCTTTTTTCTTTTCTTTTTTCCCCTTCCTTCCTTTCCCCCTCCCCTCCTTCCTCCTCCCCTCCCCTCCTTCCTCCTCCCCTCCCTCTCCCTCTCCTCCCCTCCTCTCCCCTCCCCTCCCCTTTAAAATCTCCTGACTGTAGGAACAGAAGGAATCTCTGTCCAAAGGCATCTTGGGTTCCTTGCTGCCAGGAGAGCCAAGCAGCAGCTCCAGCCTTTGACCGATCCGCTGGGTCACGCAGTCAGCAAAACTGGGCTCAGTCTCTAGCGCCTGCCTCCCCTCCACACTGCCGCACAGCAGCCTGTGCACGCCACTGACCTCGAGGGGTACTTCCTGAGCTTCGGTGAGGTGCTAGCGTAGGGCATGTGCCTAACAAGGAATCACACACAGCGCTCGAATCTAACTAAGGAGCTCCCACCAGGCCAGAAAACAGACCTGAAATCAGATATTTACAAAATAATGCTGTAAGTGTGTAATAGAAATAAAACCAGAAGACACTGTTAGTGGGGGGTGGTGAGTAGAAGCCCACGGTCTCCCGAAGGGTGAGAAAGCCCCCGGGACAGAGGAGCTGGTGTGACGAGCACAGTGGTCCGCATTTTCAAGTTATCTCCGCTTGGCTCCGTGTTCTTTCCTTGACATTCTCGAACCTGGTCCTTCCTTGAAACCAACAATATGAACTTGTAAGAGACTTCACCACTGAACACAAAGAAGCCGATTGCTCAACATAAATAATCCGTTTCCATACTTTTATAAGCACCCTACTTGCAGTATTTTAAAAAATCTAATATACCGAAATAGTAAAATGCAAAACTTGAAACACCTGACTTCTCTAAGGTGTGTCTCATTTTGAAGTGTAATACACATTTGTAAATACTTAACACAGTAAATATTTGAATGGAAGCATACTTTCCTTCTTTGGTTTTTTGTTTGTTTGTTTGTTTTTAAATATTTTATTTATTTATTTATCTTTAGAGGGGAAGGAGAGAGGGAGAGAAACATCAATGTATGGTTGCCTTTTGTGCATTCCCTGCAGGGAGTTGGCCTGCAGGGAACCTGCCTGCAACCCAGGCATTTGCCCTGACTGGGAATCGAACCTCGATCCTCTGGTTCGCAGGTCCGCGCTCAATCCACTGAGCTACACCAGCCAGAGCCCCCTTCTTTGGTTTTAAATTCCTTGCACCGAGTTTAGGTGGATGGACGGTGGGTTTAGGCCGAGAGGGGATAAGAGGTGGGATGGGAATTGATTAGGTGAGGACAAATTACTGTGGCCACTTAGGTCAACAAACTCAATGTCAAACCATTTACTTGGGAAAGACTCGGGCCTTAGGTGACACCTTCTTTATGGATCTCAGTAATCTCACCTAATAAAAATGGAATGTGCAGCCGGTTCAATGACCGAGTTACCTGGCCGAGAAAGAAAATGTACCTATGTAAAAAAATAAAAACGAAAAGGTTAGAAAATGACTTCAAGAGTTGACTTCTTGAGACCTTACGCACCAAACTGTGCCCTCCCTAGTCACACCCGGCTTGACCACAGACTCTGAGAGTCCCTGGAGATCCCCTCGTCCTTAAGCCAGGGTGACTCCCAGACTGGAGAACTGGCCACGGGTGGGGATGTCTGCACCCGGTTAGGGGATCTGTTGCTGCCAGAGTCTTTCGCAGTTTTCCCGGGCACCTGGAAGCTTTTCCTTGGGGTGTCCCCAGATGGTCTGGGGATAGTGCCACCAGCCTCCTCCTTGCTCCCAGGGGGCAGGTGACTCCTGGGTCTGAATCATGAAGCAGTTGTCAACACCCTAAGGTAACAGGTTCAGAGCTTGCAAGGGTCCACCACCTGTTCGGCCCTCAGACGTGCTAATATTTACTGCAGTATGTCACGTGCTATCCTGACACGGCGATGTTCTTAAGTCCTCTGAGTGCCATGGTTTCCGGCCTTCAGAATCACCTGAAAATCTTCTTAAAACCCAGATTCCTGGCCCCCACTCCCAGAGTTAGCAGTTCAGGAGAACAGAAGGATTTGCTTCCCTACCAGGTTCCTAGAGATGCTGATGGGGCTGGTCTGGGGACCCCACTTGGAGAAGCTCGGTCCTGGGGATCCTTGACCCACTGAAAGGCCATGCACAATCTGTACAGGTGCCTGTGAGGTTTTGTCCCAGCGTGAGCTTTGTCCTTTTCATCAGAATCCCCAGGTGAGTTAAACCACAAACAAAAGCAAGCCACTGAAGAACAGTTACCAAGGCACAATGTCCAAGGGAGTGCCGACCTCAAAGACCAGAGAACTCACTGTGGTACAGAAGGCAGAAACTCACTGGATAGGACAGAGCTACTTCCACAGGAGGTGCTCAGGGCTACTGGTTAGAGCTGGGTGGTGGGCGATGGGCACAAACAAAAAGATTTGAACAGGAATTAATATTCTCCCCCAATAGGAATTTATTTTTAATTATAGATAATAGTGCTGGATTGCAACAAGATGATCGGAAGCATTACACTAGTTCAGGAGTAATAAAGCACCAATCGCTGATGCAATCTCTAGAAATGTCACATCAATCAATCAACACGGGAACAATAGACAAAGGCCAGAATCTGGCATTATTAGTTTATGGTGTCACAGTTAAAACTGGCCTTTAACTTACTCTTTAGGAGTCCCTGCAGGGCAATGAGAGGCTCCATGCAGAGCAAATGAAGGTCTATATCCTTTCAGGCTCCCCTCCCCAGCCCCGCTCTCAGAATTCCTTGCTTTGTAGAGGCAATGGAACACAAGCACAGGCCTGTGTCCACTCAGATCTTGGCCTAAGCCCCAGCTTTGACCTTTCTAGTTATAGACCTTGAGCAAGTTTCTTCTGCCTCCTTGAGTCTCAGCTGCCTCATCTGTAAAATGGGCATGAGATGTCAAGCATGCCACGCTTTTCTGATGATTAAGTGATGCGGTCCATCAAATCTCTGACACAGTGAAAATTTGACATGTGGTCATATAGGTCACGTCTTGCCCGATGTTGCTGGTAGAGTCACATGTGGCTATTAGGCTTAGAAAGGAGCACCTAGCCTTCCAGGGAGCCCCTCCAGACATGGGTTTGTTTTCTAGGACATAATTGTCTGCCTAGTTTTCCCAAGACTAACATTTCATGAGGGTTGTGGCTTGAGTTTAAGAACGGCTCTCAAGCTTGCAGGTCAAGTAAGATGTCTTAATCAGGGCTGGAAGAAAGTGCTGGGCTTGCTGACTAAACGTCTGCCCCTATGTATTCTCTCTCCTGAAGCTAGGAGACCACAGGCTGAAGAAGACACTGAGGGGGGTGGGGAAATGGAGGGAAGGGGTAGATGACAACTGTCTCCCACACGGTGACTGCTAATTTCTATAGCAGAAAAGGTGATGACTAGCTCAAAGCACAAAATATTTCATGAGGAAGGAGGAAGAAAACAGTATTGAGGACCATCTTTGTGTGTTATTACACACTGCCTTTTTATAGGAAAAAAGAACCAGAAAAACACTGTTTTTCTAGAGCCAGCAATTGGTGGGTTGGGATTAAAATGTTCAGACCTGCCTTACTCTAAATGTACATGCTTTTGGTTAAACCACGCTGTCTTTACCAGAATAATTGACTTCTACTCCAGAGCTGTTTTAAGCAGAAGAAAAGGTAGGTGGTGGATCTACAGGGAAGAAAAACCATGATGTACCTACAATAGGTGCAAGTAAGTCGAGAAAAAAAGCACGTCTCCATATACAACCCGAATAAAAATGAATGCTCAGACACACAAAATTGCTGGACAAAAATACAAGCTCAATCTCAGACTGCAAGGCCTTATTTTCCTCGCCGGGATCGTGGAGAGCCCGTCAAAGGGCAGAGGCAGTGAGCCCACGGGCCTGCTGAGGGCAGTAGAGAGTTGGAACTTGATGAGCGCCTTTTCTGGGCGGACTTGGAGGCCAACAAATGAAGTTGCCTTGTGAGATTGAGTTGACTTTTGAAAGTCAGGCTCTGTATGAAAAGCAGACAGAGGTTAGGGTGGATCTGAAGGCAGGTCTTGGCCCCTTTGTCCAGCCACACCTCTGCATGTGGGTCAAGGTAGCAAAAGGGTGCCGTACCTGTGAGCGAGGGGAACAAGAAGAGCTGACGGAGGCAGAACCTCAGTGGCCCACCCTGTGGTCTCTGAGCCGGGCAGGCAGGCTTGGCTTTGTGGCAAGAACATGGGCGGACAGTCTTACTTTGTTACTTGCCTGGCCCCAGAAGGCACATGAGGGTTGGGCTATTGGTTTTAAATGGGAGATAACTTTCGAACCCGACAACGCCCACTGCAGATGTCATAGATGTTTGTGGAATTCAGAGCCTACACAATGGAGTGGGCCAATGGAGGAAATGGGACACATAAAGAATAAATACAGTGTCCACGTTCTCATTTAGACCTTAAATTGAAGGAGCACCCATCATGGGTCAGATCCTGCGCTCAAGCTAATGAATACAAAGCTACATACAGCATGGTCTCCCCAAGCCCGTGTAGTGTCATTGGGGAGATGGGACCAGTATGTAAGAAGGCCTGTGATACTGTGTTGGCATCCACTAAAGGCCAAGGGAGAGTGTAAACAATGAGGGGTAGAGGTGTTTTGAAGTTCACGGTGTCCCGAGATGGTTTCAGTTGGCTTCCCTGGGATGGTAGAACATTAACTGCATCTTGGATGGAGGCTGGGCTCAGACGGTGGAACGGCAGAGGGGACGACATTCCAAGATCGGAAAGTTGCGTCAACTAGAGAGAGCCGGCGCAAAGCTACAGGGCAAGGCTCGGGGCAGCGAGTAGGTCGGTCTGACCAAAGCGGTGAATTCATGTGGGAAAAATACACCGAGGAATTTAAAGAATAATCTCACATTTGGATTTATGAGACCATATACGTATGATATCATGGCCCCTCTCTTTAATTTGGTAAAATGTGGTCATCATCTGTCCCACCCATTAATTCTGTTAAACTCCTTGAAGCCAACAAAGTAAGTCCTGTTTATGATTCTGTCACTGTGTCCCTAACCTTAGTATTTGCCACTTGGCAGGGTAAATGAACCAATACAATTTGTCCTCTGTACTTTGAGAGTTGTATTCCTATTGCATAGTTAGCTATCGAAAATCTCATTAGGGCCGTAAGGGCTAAATTTTGAGATCTTCAATTACAAAACTATATTTTTCCTTTTGAAATGTAAACAGATTATAAGGGCATAGCTTAAAAAAATGAAACATCATGGAGCAAATTCACCCAATCCAGTTTAAGTGAGGCATTTCCTCTCCCCTTCCCATTACAGGGCAGGTTTCTTTTTCAAATATTTAATTTTTAAATTTTTATCATCCACTGATAATGAGCCAAGTGAGTCACAGAGCTTCTCCAAGCAGCTGTGTGGCATGGGTGGAGCATTTTTTTTTTCCTTAAGGAGGTGTGAGGACTGGATGTTTTCAGAAGACAAATGATTGCAACTATTAACAGCAGATGTGACCCATTGTTTTCAGTGAATCGATCCCATCATCTGCGATCCTTGTTATAAACGCTCTGCGGTAGAAGAAATGCTTGTCTCTGTTACTGAGCACCCGATGAAGACAGAAAGAGTGAGTTTGTGCAGGCAGGCTGTTGGGGGCCACACTCAAGGCCATTCTCAGCATCTAGGCAATGGAGCCTCTGCAACATCAGATTGCTGATTCTACATGCCTGCTTCTTAAAGATGAGGCTTGGAACCCTGCATTTTAACAAGCTCCTGGGCAATTCCCACAGCTCTGGATGCTGTACCACCTGCTGTGGAGCAGGGAAGGAGCAGACCTGGGGAGCCAGGGGAGCCGAGCTGGAAAGAGTCTGTAGTGGACACCGATTGTAGGGCTGGGAGAGGCCAGGAGACAGAGCCTTGGTTAGTTCCCAGAGGCTCCTGCAGGTGGAAGGGACCTGAACATGAGCTGTGAAGAGGTGGTTTGTACAACACGGGTTGATAAGAAACAGAGAACCGAGTTAGGTCTGGATGGTCAGACTCGCCGCCTAGGAACCAAACAACCGCAGCACAGAGGATGACTGCTCCCAGGACAACATGGCTGCCTCCCGTCTGCTGTGGCTCTTTGCGTCCCTCCAGCCACACACCAGCACCAGCTGCTGGGGTGTACGAAGCTCCTGGAAGCAAGGAAAAACCCCATGAGGGCAGCCATAGCAGCCAAGGAACGGATCCTTTGGGAAGAATGCATGGCTTTAATAAGTTGTTTCTGGACTTTCATCTCTAGGTAACAAGGATCACAGCACATTAGGTTTTTGAGATAAGGGCTGATGTATCCAACAGGGCACTTGAGACCACACATCCAAGGAACACGTGCTAATTGGATTGGAGAGGGCGGAAATCATTGCAGGGCATCCGGTTAGGAGACCGCTACTAGGGTTTACCTACTGTAGTCTGCCCGTCCCTTCGTCAGCTTTCCCATTTCCTGCCAGCCCAGATTGTTCCCAGGTCTCTAAAGGTGTGGAGACTGTGTCTTATCAATCTCCGCGTTTGCTCCTCGGATCGACCCCAAACAGAACCAAGCAATCTCAGTCTATCATCTCCTAGTAATAAAAATACATTTTATTTTTAACTCAAGGCATAAATTTAGTTTATCAGCCTTTTAATATTTTTATTCAACAAAAGAAATATTTATTGCACACATATTTTGTGCTAAACACTAGACTAAACCCCTGGAATAGAATGATGAGCAAAAGAGACGTGTGGTACCTGCCGTGCTGGGAACACGGTCCGCAGGGAAAAAGACCCAAAAGGCAGCACGTGCAAGGGCGTTTCATATGGAAGAGTAATACCGGCAAAGGAGCAGAGGCCACCGAGAACTGTGTCCCCCATGTAGGTAAAGGAAGGGTCACGCGAGGTGGAGCAGGGGGTGTGGGTGAAGAGCGCGGCCCGAATGCCCTCAAAGGAGCTGGACGTTTAACCGACAGGTGGTGGGGAGCCCTTGGAAGCTTTCCAGCCGGGGAGCTGATCGACCTGACAGGGACTTTAGAAAACCAAAGAGGCCAAAAGGGCCACATCGAAGATAAACTCTACCCAGTTGTCACTGGCTGAAAGAGGAAGAGACATTAAAGCTAGGGGTGGGGTTGAAAGTTTCTCTGTCCTGGTGACCACCGGATAAGACAATGTCATTAATTAACGAAGCCACAAGAGGAAGAGTCTGTAGGAAGCAGGCTGACATTCGGTTCTAACTCATCCCTAACACTACAGTGAAGCATCTCCTTAAACTCACTGACTCGGCCTCAGCCCTCAGCTGCTCTGAGCTCCCCAGGGGACTACCATTAGTTAACCTCATTCGGGTCAAACTCCTTGCCTCCGGATGCAACTAATATTGGTTGGATGGCTGCTTTGTTAAAGTCATTTCAGGGAGGAGTGGATGAAATGCTGAATTAAGATGCACCTCCTACCTTTATCAAGGTCACAAGGTACGAGTCATCCACCTGTCCCTGAACCAGATCACGTGCTTGTTACCGTAGAACGTCAGGGAGCGTCCGGGAGTCTCCACTGCTGGCCACGATGGCACCAGCAGAGGTCCTTACACTGAGCACAGCAAAAGCTAGAAAATGGATGGACTGGGCCTGAGAATGCCAAAAGCTAGCAGCAAGTAAAGGGATAGGAAAAAAAAACCCAACCCAACTCTTCCCTCCCTATTTCTCCAGGAGCTAGGGGCTTGTGCAGGAAAGGGGATGATCGTAGACAGAGCAGTTCACCGTCCTCCCAGGTTTGGCACTTGAATAAACCTCTTCCCTTTTGCACCGGCCCCCGACTCACGAGCTCGGCTTTCTTGGCAGTGGGCAGTCAAACCTGCATTTTCAGTTTTTGGCGACTCAGCTAGGGCAGGGTGGACCTTGATAAGTCTCGAGGGCCCAGACTGGCATCCCTGCTGCCTGGGGCAGGCTGACCCCAGGAACGGGGCTGTGGGGCCTTCCCAGCAGCTGCCCAGACCTTTCCTTGGGGAATCTCCCTGCTCTTCTTCCCCAGGTGTCAGCCACCTGAAGCACCTGGCTGGGGAAAAGAAACTAGTTTGGGGGAAGCAGACCCCAAGACTAGGTAAGTCAAACTGGCATGCACACTGGGGGTCTTGTATCCCTGCCACGTGGGCTTCCTGCCCCCGGGTCTGGTTAGGACCATTTGCAGCACCAGCTGGTGGGCCATCGAGGCCATCTGTGCTGCTTGGGCTCCATGTCACTCCAGCTCCGTGCCACGTGGGTCCAGTCGGGACCACTTTCGGTATCAACTGGCAGGAGGTAAGACACCAGGACTTGCTTGCGAGCACTCGTTTGAATTATGGATCCAAATTTTGTTCCTATGTTCCCACTTTGTCTAGAGTCCCGCTTTTTCTGGGCTTGTACGTTTGTGCCATCAGGGGTGGTCCTGTTTCAACTCCTGAAGGGAGCCCAGCAGTTTGAATTTGAGCAGATTGGTCCATGTACAGTTATGGTCCAATGACTAAGAAGGAAATGGGTGTGTATTGTAACACTGCTTGGCCCGTGTCTACTTTGGACTACGAGGAAAATGGTCCCTACATAGTTCCCTGAATGACTACACCATCATAGAGTTGAAATTGTTTTGCCGATGGTCAGGGAAATGAAACAAAATCCCTCATCTCCCGGTGTTTATCTCTTTATACAATAAGGGTTTGGCAAGGAAAGAGAAGACACTAAAGATACAGAAAAGGGAATTAGTTTCAAACTCCACCCCCCCCTGATACTAAGACACAGGACAAGAAGGAAAGTGAGGAGATGAGTCTCCTTGACGCTTTGAACCCCCAGGGGAGCCAGGATTAGGAGCAGAAAGATTTGCTTCACCACCACCCCCGCTGCTAGATACACCCGAAATGGGGCTCAGAGGGGTGACAGCCCCACTCCTGTGTGATGAAGGGATGGTCTTCCCCTCGGAGACCTGGCAGGGCACCCAGCTTGGCCAGGGGACATCCTCACCTGGAGAGGGGCAGTTCCCTTTGAGGCAATACTTTATAGGCCAAACAGACCGGGAAGGGCAGCCCGCTGGCCACCCCTGGGCCTGTACTCCATTTTCCACTTCAGATTTACTGAACTGGGAAAATCCCAACCCCTCCCATAGGGAGAATCCTAGAAAACGGTGGATCTTGCCACCTCCATTTTTGCCACTCACCGTCCAACCTGGGAAGACCTCGGGCTCTCGTTAACGTCCTGCTACCAGCAGAACGAAGGCAGCTAGCGATACATAAGACCAATGAAGAGGCTCATCGCCTCCCTCAGGAGCACCCCAGTAGGAGCCCCAGCCAGCTGGGGCCACCCTCCTGAAAGAGCCCGTCTGAGACCTGAATAGCAGGGACCTAGTTTTCCTAGAACGTTACAAAAGGTGCGCATCGGAGGGGCTTACGAGAGGGCTGAGTAAACAAAAGAGCCTGGGTACGCTGTGTGCCACTCAGCAGAATGCAGACCAAGGTCCTTCTACACCTCTAGAAAGGGTCTATCAGGCCTACCCAAGGCACACTGATGCTGACCCACAGCAACGGAAATATTTCTGGCTGGGAGACGTGACTTTTGTTGGGCAAAGTGCCCCAGAGGGAAGCTCCAGCGTTGAGAAGGGGTCCCGGCAATCCGTCCCTTCCAGCCGGGGGACCCAGCCTGTAAAGTTTACCATGCCAGGGACACAAGGAAATTAAAGCAGGCCACTGTTTCCTTAGAAAGAGTGTGGGGAGACCAGAAGGAGAGGCAGGGCCCAAAAGGAAAAGGGAAAGACCCACTAGGCACCAATCAATGCGCCTATTGCAAGGGGGAAGGCCAGTGAAGGAAGGACTGCCCGGAACTCAAAAAGAAAAATAAAAAGGATAGAAACCCTCACTGGAAAACGTTAGGAGGGAATGACGAATGTGATGACAAATGAGGAGGCCCAGGACCTGCTGACCTGTTACTACTTTTCCACAGGAGGCCCAAGGACAAGGACAGTGGGGGACAAGCTCACTGACTTCCTCATAGACAGGATCTACGTGCTCAGGGCTAAATAAAAAACTAACCAAGGAAAGTTCAGCTGTGGTGTCAATTACCGACGTGAGCAGACAGTGACACAAACAAGTGTTCCTTCGACCTCTAGAATGCCAGCGTCAGAATCAAAAGCTTACACATAATTTTCTCTACACGTCAGAACCCTCATTCTATTGTTGGGCTGAGCTTTACTTGGTAAATTGCCTGCACAAATAACCTTCTTCCCCTGAGAAGCAGCAATTATGTTTAGGAGTTCCACCAGGACATGCTCTCCAGCTCCAGGTATTCCCGACTTTTCCGGAAGGACCCAGAGGTAAACTCTTCTCACCTGAGTTCTATGAACAAGTCAAATGAGCCATTTGGGCTCACAGAACCCCAGGAAGGGCGGCTGACATACAACCCATAAAAATTAACCTAAAAGAAAGGGTGCGGGCCCTGGCTGGCATAGCTCAGTGGATTGAGCACAGGCCTTCGAACCAGAAGATCGTGGTTCGATTCCCAGTCAGGGCACATGCCTGGGTTGCAGGCCAACTCCCAGCAGGGAACGCATGAAAGGCAACCATACACTGATGTTTCTCTCCCTCTCTCCTTCCCATCTAAAGATAGATAAATAAATAAAATCTTAAAAAAAAAAGAAAAGATGCAGATCTCATGGAAGAAACCATGGTCCCTTAAAAAGGAAGCTTTCAAGGGAATTCAGCCAGCATCACCAAACTTCTCAAAATCAGGATTAACTTGGCCATGCCAGTCTCCTTCTAACACTACCATTTTGCCAGTCAGAAAGCTTCACTCTGATGAATGTTGATTTGACAGCACCTTAGAGCCATAAATGACACTGTTTCAGGACATTCATCCTATGGTTCCCAACTCTTAAGCTTTATTGACCATGGTGCCCAGGGACAGTGAATGGTCTTTAGTCCTAGAATTAAAGAATTCTTATTTCTGCGTCCCGATAGATGAACAGGCCCAACTACTATTTCCCTTTGAATAGCAGGCACCAGTGAGGAAAGCCACACTCCAATACTGTTGGACTGTGTTTCCACAAGGAGTTTAGAATACCCTGACCACGTCTGGGGAAGTATCAGCAAAAGATTTAAGGGACATTCAACTGAAATCGAGAATTCTTCTACAAGATGTAGACGGCTTACGAGTAGCTAGCAGTGCGTACAAAGACGGTTTGCTTAACACCATCACGATCCTGAATCATTTGGCAAGATGAGGATATAAACAATCGCCTTGCAGAGCCCAGATTTGCCAACAGGAGGTAGCATATCTCGGATTCCAGCTGACACAGGACAATAGGGTCCTGATGGCTGATTGAAAACAAGCCATCACTACAATCAATTGGAGGCGGCTTGGTGGATTCTCAGAAATTACAGGGCTTTGCCGAAATCAGATTCCAAACGTGGGCCTTCTTGCAACACCACCGTATAATTCTTTGAAAGGACTAGACTCTGAACCCCTTTCACGGACAGGAGACTGTGTGACAGCATTTGGCACCTGTAAAGAAAAGCTAGTTTGGGGCCCTGCACTAGGCTTTCCCGACTTGTGGAAACCGTTCAAATTCTGTATTCATGAAAGGCAAGAAATCGGACTTGGGGTGCTGGCCCAGACCCTGGCGAGTACCTCTCAACCCACAGCCTGCCCCTCAAAGAAACTGGGTCACATGAAGCAAGGATGGCTGCCTTGTGTCCGGGCAACAGCAGCTCCCTGGGACAGCTTACAGGAAGCAGAGAAATTCACTTCCTTTGAGGGGCCCTTCCTTACCATTCAGAAGAGTATCCAAGCCTGCAGATATGCCCCCAAAACAACTCTAAGAGAAGTGGTCTCTCAGCAGAAAGGGGCTACATATAAAGGGATACGCCCGTCTGAAGACTGGCAAGTTGACTTACCATGGATACATAAGAACCACAGAAAACTTTAAATTTTTATTAGGTTTTGTAGACGCCTTTCCTGGATGGGTGTAAGCATACCCCACTAGAACTGAGAAGACAACCGAGGTAGCAAAACTTCTACTCAAACCATAGCCGCTAGGTCTGAACTTCCTTACAGCATTCAGAGCGACAGCGAGCCCTGGTCCACGTCGGAGATCTCCCAGACCATAGGACAGGAGCTACAGATTCGGTGGAAACCACATGCATCTTGGACATCCTGACCTACGGGGGACACTGAGAAAATGAAACACGTAGGAAGGAAGGCCCTGGCAAAAGTACGCCAGGGGACACATTTGAAATGGGACCAGCTGCCACCCCTTTTCTTGCTCCTGATGAGGGTAGCACTGCAGTGCACTCTTCAGTTCAGCCCTTTTGAAATAGCTTATGGGAGGCCCTTCCGAGTTTCTGTGTTAGGAACACCTCCTTTAGATTTAGAAAATGAGTCAAAAAGATCCAACAAGATGTACAGCATCTAGGGCAAACGCTAACAACTTCGCGCAAGTTTGCTCATCGCAGGTCTGTCTGCTTGTCTGAGACTTTACACCCGTGCCAGCTGGGAGACTGAGTCTTACTGATGACCTGGGAGACTCGAGGTCCTGCACAGCAATTAGCCAAGCGATGGGCCAGCCCCTGTGCTGTCATGCCCACGACCCTTTCTCAGGGGAATCAAGCCCTAGACTCACCACACACAGATAAAGCCAGTGCCTGCTGAGGAGGACTTGGATCTTGCTGCGGCTGTCAGCACTGTGAAAGAGACTCGACTTGTGCTCCCAAAAAACATTTAAAAATTTCTCTTTTGGAAAGGGACAGTGCCTCTCAGAGCTCAGTGACAGTGTTCTTTTTTTTAATTTTATTTTGCATTTCCCAGACAGTAGCTTCCTCAGTAAATTTATCCCCATGGCAGGTATGCCATCCAAAGCCCCACTCAGGATTAGATTATAGGGATGCCTTAGTCTCTCCAGTTTCTGATTTCACTCCAATTCCCCCTGCACTATGAGGCTTCCCCTCACTGAACACTTGATTGCTTGTCTACGCAGTAGGTCTAACGTTGGAGACCCATCTGCAACGCCACCACTTGAAATTTGAAGCGGCGGAAATTTCAAGCTTCGCTCGTCCAGCAGTGCCCTGCTCCAGACCCCCCCGTGTGCTGCCTTTCAGAGGCAGCAATCCTTCTCCCTCCCGTAAAGGCTTCCCACCACGCTCAACCCCCTTCTTCCTTTAGGAGACAACAAGATTCTCCAGACCTGGGGGACAGGCAAAACTGTGTTGCTTAACAGCAGGAAGAAATTACAGAAGACAAGACCTCCATTCATTTACCCCTGAGAGATTACGAGGGCACAATTTTTACCGTAGACAGTGAGTCAGAGGACCAGGGAATCTCATTAGTCAAGGTGGTGCAGGGGGAGGTTCTTTTTTATTTTTTTGTCCTCACCTAGGACTTTTTTCCCCACCACTTTTAGAGAAAGGGAGAGGAAGGCAGAGAGAAGCACCGATGGGTTGCCTCCATCCGTGCACAGAGTGGGGATCAGTGCCCAGACCGAGGACTGTGCATCCAGACTGGGGGTTGCATGTGTCCATGCTCGGACCAGGGATTGAACCTGCGACCTAGGTAAGTGCCCTGACAAGGAATCAAACTGCATCCTTTCGGTTACGGGACGACGCTCCGACCAACAGAGCCACACCAGACAGGCCACGGTAGGGGGAAGTTTCTTACACGGAGCATACCAAAAACTGGAAAGATGAATGAACAGGGCCTGAGCCTGCCAAAAGCTCGCGGCATGAGATAAATTGGATAGGAAAAAACAACAGCCTTTCTCTCCCTATCCCAGTAAGAACCACAGCTTAACCAGGAAGGGGGGCTGGTATTTGAGACAGGAGTCCAGTCCACCATTCCCCCAGGTTGCAGCACCTGAACAGACCTCTCTCCTTTTGCACCAGCACCTGCCTCACGAGGTCAGCTTTCGTGGAGGCAGGCAGCCGGACCCACATTGCCCGTTATGTGCTGGGCACCCGATACGCCAGGTGAGTAACTCTCAGTGCCAATAGTTCCACACACAGAAATAAATTCTGTGCTGATGCCGCTCCAACGCTAGCATGGGCTCCTCCAACTCACACTGCCAGATGCTGGCTCGTGGAGGCGATTCTATTTCTCTCACTTATTATTTTTATTTTTTTTAAAATATTTTATTTATTTATTTTTAGAGGGGAAGGGAAGGAGAGAGGAAGAGAAACATCAATGTATGGTTGCTTCTTGTGCATCCCCTGCTGGGAACTGGCCCCTGCTGGGAACTGGCCTGCAACCCAGGGATGTGCCCTGACTGGGAATCGAACCGCGATTGTCTGGTTCACAGGCCCATGCTCAATCCACTGAGCTACACCAGCCAGGGCTCATTTATTATTTTTAGACAGGGGAAATCTATTTTAAACATAGACATTTAAACATATCTGTCCATGTGTAGAGATCACACACAAATATTTCACTTGAGAGACAATTCTGCAGTTCCAAAGTGAAAAGGTAGCAGGTAGCTTGACAGATTAAGAACTACTGGACTGAAATGTGGAGGATCCCTGTCCCCCTGGTCATTGGCATGTCACCTGCAGTAACAACAGAGCCTCTGCACAATTTCCACACAGTTTGATGTCCCCATCTCAGCTTTGGGCAAGTTTGTCTAGACCAAATATGAGTGTCCACAGGATGCAAAAAAACCCCAAAAAACCACCACCCAAAACAGCTGCTTAGTTCAATTTAAAAAATTCAATCACCCAGATTTTTTTTCCTCTAAGACACCAGCCAAGTGTGTGGACTGATTTTTTTTTCCCGGAGAATTTATTGGTTCACAGCACATAGACAAGAACTCAATGTCCAAAGAACTCAGAGTTTCAAAGCAAGGTAATGATGCAATGAGACGTTTTGACCCGATTCCATCCTGGATTTGATGAAACCGCCCAAACCGGGAGGAGTGGCCACTTCTGGTTTGAACCAGTTCTAGAGGCAGCTGTGCGTACTGCACACACCATGGTCCTAGGAATATGGAAGCTGGTGTTTTTGCCCTTTCTCTGCCACTAACTAGCTGCCAGACCTGGGCTCGTTCACACAGATTTCCTCATCTACTAGTGAACGATTTGAGCCAATGGATTTCAGAGGTTCCACCCAGCTGTTAAACGTTGATCCCAAGAATGTCTCTTAGAGAACGGTTCTCCGGCTTTGCCATTCTGAGTAAACATGATCTGATCATGCTGAAATTTCCTGTTCTTGGTAATTACAATTAATTAGCAGAAGGCTGTGGCATAAAAAAATTCATCATAGTGCAATGAGGATTATAAAAACTAGCCAGATGGTGAAGGGATGAACTGAGAGAAGAAACTTCCTTTTGATTTCCAAAGTCCCATTTCAAGTGTCTGCAGGCTTCTCTTTCTTGGGTGATGACCAGCAAGTCATTAGGCGTTTCTGCAAGCAGAGCCCAGCCTAGGCTTGGCCTGGCTTTGAAAGACTCCAGTCTGGTCTGAGGTTTCATCTGGAGCCTGGTCAGAAACATGCTGTCGATGGTGGTGCGATTTACCTCTTTCTGTGTTTGAGGACAAAGAGTCTTCTGATGAACAGAGTAGCAAGAAGGCTTCCCAAACCAGACAGAACACATCAGCTCCAGAATGCCTCCTGTTTGCTATAAAGCAAAGGAGGGATTTTAAGGGGGCGGGGGGCGGAAAGCAAAGCGAACATGACTTCCTGAAGACCTCTTGCTGTTTGACAGTGCCTCGCCCTGGCTGAGACATAGAAGAGTTTTATTAAGCTATTCCCTTCACGTCTGCAGATCATAGGAGTGGCCTTCTGCTCAGAAACTTCGCATCAGAATGTACTTTGTAACCAGATCCGGCTTTTTGAAATCCTGGTAGAGTCTGGTGTCTGCCCTTCTGGTGTTTAGCCTTAAATCCCAGGTTCTGTCCTCTCTCGTTTAATGAGGCGGATTCCGGTCAATGGCTCGTGTGGAACTGTTTTGAACTTCGCAGTGACTTCTGAGTAGGAATTGAGCCTTCAAGGTGAATTTGCTCGTGTGAAGAGGGGCCCCTCCTGTCCTCCAACCTTGGGTATTTATGATTTTGTCTTACAAACTGGATCCATTCATCCTTCACCCCATCACGTGGCCCCCTCGACAAAGGAGGGGGTTTCACATCATGAACAGAGACCCCCCCACACACCTCCATGTTCACCAAGGGTTTGGGCCAAACAACTCTGTCGGAAAAGGCCTAATAAAGCACGTGAGTGTTGAACCTCACTCCAACAAATGATTAACTAAAATGTGAGGAGAAAAACAATAACAGGAAGCAACAATGGCAAGAACGCAGATGAGTCATCTGTCAACCCCTCCCGACGGGCTGCGGATGGTGTTTTACAAGTTAAGGACAAGGTGACCTCCAGGGCCACGGGCTGCTACTTCTTCAGACGGCTTCCCTTTCCCAGGCACCGCCTCCCAGGGTGTGGGCACGCTCGGCGAGGGGGCTTCCAGTAAGGTGGGTCCGAATGTCAGGGCTGCTGCCCCAATGGAGTTGAGACGATCTGCACTTATTCTAAGAGGCAATAAAAGGTCAACAATTTCAACACTTTAAAACAAAAATGTGTATGTATGCTCCCTGACCACCCTTATACATGTTTACTCCTGTCATTCTGCTTCCGTCACTGACACTCTTCCCTGCTCTCTTTTCCCTGATGTCACTCAGTAGCACCTGACACGCTCAGGTGTGTCTAGTGTCTGTCCGCCACTCCCTAGAATGTAAACTTCTTTGAGAATAACAGGGATTTTTTTCAGGTTTACAGCATATGAGACACTGCTTAGCACACAGAAGGTATCAATGAATGAATGAATCTAATCGAACACCTATATTCGATCATTCACTACATGTGAATTAGTAAATAAAGGGATAATTAAGTCTTTAAAAAGAAGGAAAGAGGCAGATTTACTGACCATCTGTAAAGGACATCAATAAATGTGAACTAACAGTATCTTCATTGTTTCTGTCATTACTTAAATCACCTGTCCACGGTTTTAGGTGACATCTGAGACCAGAGGCAACACCCTGGAGCTTCCCCATGGGTGTGGGACGAGTCCTGACTCTGTCCTACCCAGAGGCTTGCACATCCTTTGTTTAGACGCGAGAGCAAATGCCTGCTGGCCATTCAGGAAAGTAAAGGCAGTGACCAGGAAACAGAAGCTTAATTTACAGCACCATCCAGTTTGTAGGCAGCGGGGGGGAAAAAAAGGTGGGAATGGATTAATCAATTGGTTTAGCGAACATTTTGAGATTTTAGTTTCTTTAAATAAAACATAGTACATATCTATCTGATTTGAAATGGTTTGCTAGGTACTCCTTTAAGAAAAAAGAACAGGTTTCAAAAACATTTGAAAGCTTTTTGGCGTTCAGCTTATTATTGATACCGTTACAGAGTTCCTTGATTCAGCTAGGTTCCTGTATTTAATAAAGACCAAACAGTGATCATTCAATAAGTGAAACTAATCAACAAGACAAACAAGCAAGCAAAACAGAACCAGAGATGTGGAAATAAAAAACAAACTGACAGTGACCAGAAGGCAGAGGGGATAATGGGAGAAACACCGGGAAGGGGCGAGCAATGGAACTCGTATAAAGGACCCAGGGACAGAGACAATGGGGGTGTGGATTGAATGTAGGAGGTGGGGTTGGGCAGGGCAGGGTGAGTAATGGGAGAAAATGGGGACAACTGTAATTGAACAACAATAAAAAAATTAAAAACAAAAACAAAAGCCATTTCATTAGGGAGATGGACTTTTATGATGCCGCAGTGACTCCTACACAGATGGTGCGGGTCTGCAGCCTGGGTCACTGGAGCTGTACAGGAAGGGTCCGGAGGAATGGGGGGTCACACTGGCTGCAGAGGGACACACTGAGTCCCTTGGCCCTCATGACCTTTGTCACACAGGATCCTGACCTGAGACTTCAGCTGCTTGGGGAGGGGGCTCCTGGGAGGACAGGCACATAGGGTGTTTTGCCTCCCTCCCCAATCTCATGCAAGTGACAAGCGAGCCCCACAGGGAATAGGGAGCGTTTGTTTGTGAGTGTTTCAGTCTGGAATCTCAGGATGACTGGGTAAGGAGAGTCAACCAAATGGCCTTGGCTTTTGCTTTTTTAGTGGGTGTGACTCAAGAAACCAAAATTATATAAAATACGTAAGAACATTAACATTAGAGACTTAAACTAAGAATTAGTTCACCAACCTCTTGGACTTTATTTAGATTTGGGGAAGAAGGGGCCAATGCCAAAAAAAAAATGCTTGGAAAATACACCTTCCAACACAGAATAAAGAAAAAGTCCTAGTATCTTCCTCTTCGTCATGATGACCCTCGTGCTGAGTAAAATGACTGCGGGGCTGCTATTCACATTCTTAGTTCAAGTGCTGGACATACTGTGTACAGTTCAAACATGACCTGAGCCAGGGCCTCTGCCCCAGAGAGCTGGCCCTGCT
The DNA here is from genome assembly GCF_014824575.4 of Sturnira hondurensis. Classification (NCBI taxonomy): domain Eukaryota; kingdom Metazoa; phylum Chordata; class Mammalia; order Chiroptera; family Phyllostomidae; genus Sturnira; species Sturnira hondurensis. Next base: position 13,747,143 of record NW_028082350.1, on the reverse strand, counting down.
GACCCTCCACTGCACACCCTTCCTGGAGGCAGAATTTCCCAGTCCCACTTACTCTCTGCAAAACGAGCAAAGGGCCAGCCGGCGCTGCCACCCTGCGGTCGTGGTTCTAGTTTTCTCATCCAGGCCAATGGTCAGAACCAGTAAGATTGTCCCAGAGGCCTAAGTCATCCAGAGAGGGCAGGAATATCACCAAGAAGTATTCAAAGGAACTTGCAAAAGTCCATAAGTACAATAGAACCATTAGAATAAAGATAAAAATAGTAAGTAAGCTGTGGAAGGAAAGACAGAGGCAGGAGGGGAAGAGTTGGAGGAAAATCTACAAACTCTAACTGAGCTTCCTGCTAATCAAATGAAGACTTGTACCAAAAAAGTTCATCACAGCATTATTTTATAATAAAGAAAACTTGGAAACACTCACACAAAAATGAAGGGGAGACAATTAAGAGAATTATAGCTATATCAGTCAGCTATTGCTGCATAATAGACCAGCCCAAAACTCTCTGACTTAAAAAACAAGCATTTAATTGACCTTAAAACAACAAGTTCTGGTCTCAGCTGGACTCCTCCTTGCAATTGCGCTCAGCTGACTGGTCAACCCGGAGTGGATCGGTCCGGGAAAAGTTAGCTGTGATGGCTGGATTGACTGGTTTGCACCCTCCCCTCCCCCCCGCACATGGTTTCTCAGTCTCTAACAGGCTGGTTTAGGATTTTTCTCACGATGGCAGTCTACCACAGAGTTCCAAGAAGGCAGGCAGAAGCACACAAGTCATCTCGAGACACCAACTTAGAATCTGCATGTGATCCCTTCTGCTACATTTTCTTGTCCAAAGCCAGTCACAAGATCAGTCCGGACTCTGAGAGTGAGAAAATAAACTTCACCCCCTGATGGGAGGAGCCACAGCCTGGCACTGCAAAGGACCCAGAGACTGGGGGAGGCGAAGAATTGGGGCCCTCTTATGGTCGACCACAGTGGGCTGTTCCCGTTCTGGACTGTTATCCAGTCATTGAAGAGGAAGCCTGTGCAACCAGTGGACAAAGCTAACAGCACAAAAGGAAAAATTACGCTTTGACTTTCATTACCACCATATAAACATACATACCAAAGGTAAGAGGAGAAAATACAGATAGAATAGTTGCATAAGAATGGTGGAATTTGTGTTTTTAACTGTTTGAGGGAAAAGCTATTCTGAGAGCTCTAGTGGAGACCCCAGACCTCACATCTCCTCCGCCTACAGCACAGGCTTCCCTGGACTCCTTCCGTCGGACTTGACATAAGTACTCAGTGAAGGAACAAGAGCGTCATGGAGAGGAAGAGCAAATGACCTATTTTTTTTTCCCTTGGAGACAAAATAATTCAACCCCCAAATCTCATGTCAGACCATTCAGCTGACAGAGGAATTTAATGTGGCATCGTATGCTCACTGTTTCTAGGGGAATGGAGTTAGCGAGAGCTTACGGAGCACAAAGCAGAATGTCTGCCTGTCCAGGTGTTTAGCACAGGAGTGAAACCTCTCACTGCATGGCTCAGCCAGGGCAGACAGTCTCGGAATCTCCTTCTGCCTGCAGACACCTGCTCTTGCCTTCGGTTCAGCAGCTGAGTCCTCAAGCGAATGACTTAACTCAAAGTAATGCCGTCCTGACTTTACCACAGAGATGCTGATTCCAAGGCCTCGGACCCTTTCTGAGGTCAGCTGCTGACCGGTACAGTGAACTCCACCTCATGGGCTGACGTGAGCCGCCGGTGGTATTGTCCTCATTGGGTTTGCTTAAGCGATGCTGTGATTCTAATCCGAACCTTCTCTGGAGTACAGTTTCTTTAGGGTTGCTTTACACAGGACCCACCGCAGGCCCAAGAGGCAAATACGCTGTGGTGCATCACGGGGAAAGTCAAATGCAAGTGTCTACCAGTGATGGGACCTTCTCGCACGTTGCCGAAAGGCACAGTTCTTATGGGACAGCAGAGGCAACGGGAATGAAAGAAATTCAGAGTGAGAAGGCAACCCAGCATCCAAGGACAATCAAGTCCAGGGCAGCATGCTGTTGGCATGTGGTTATGCCCTAAAATTAGTTGCACCGAGGTGGTTCCAAACCTCACCCCCACGGCACTGTTGCAGTGCAATGAGCACCAATGCCCCCGAGAGCCTGTGGGACTAGGCTGGGCGAGAGGAGAGTCCCCGTGTGGAGAGAGTCCACTCTACCTCCCACTTACTTCCAGGAAGATTTCTGAAAGAGGTCAGTCCTTCATCCAGCCCCCCACCCCAGATTCTTGGTGTAGCCCTCTAGCCCAGCCTCGATCCTGTGATCCTGTGTGTCCCCAATCCCTCTCCTCTGTGTTTCCAGTAAAGCAGGCGCTCAGAGCCTCTTGCCCAGTGATGCATAATTTATTTAAATCTCAACACGGAGTGAATCCGGTTCAAGGGATTTGCATGCTCACAAGGATTGGATCTTAAAGGACTGAGACTCTTAAAGGTTAGACTTCCTGTGTGAACCGGGCTGGCGGAGGGGCAGGCAGCCCAATGGCTAGAGGGCCTGGCAGGCGATTTGGAGGAGCAAAGCAGGCCAGGGGCAGGAGTGACGTCCTCAAGGTGCCTGGTTAACGGGAGGGTCTCATGCAGGTTCGAATAGGTTCATGGGGGACAGCACTCACCTGAGACACTAGAGTGGGGGGAGAAAGCTGGTGTCCTTTCCGCATCATAGCCAGACTCCCACGGGTGCCAGAACCAGGTCTTGCTTCTTGGGGACATTCTGCTCATACATTTCTCTTTGTGATTTTTTTTTCGAAAGAAGCTGGAGATCTGGGTTTTCTGTGGAGTCGTCTGGTTGTTACACGCTGGGAACTAACTTTAAATATGAAAATTTGGGGGGGAAGGGGTAACAAGTAATGCCATCTGTGGGCTGAATCTGGGCCTCAGGATGCCCTTTCGTGACCTCTGCTGAGGGTGGGCAGTTGGAGAAAAGGACAAAGTGCCACAGAGGACATGCTCCCCAAGTCACAAAGTGGGAAAGGGGGCAATGGGGTGTTGGGGGTACGACCAAAGCTTATTAGCATCTCTCAGGATGAAGCAAAATGTAGAATGCTCCTCAAAGAGAGATATAATTTTTTTAAATGCAAGCAATGTTTTTATTAGATATTAAATAATACCAGATATTAGGGGATACTGTTTACTCTCTCAGGTAATGTGTGAATATTCTGAATATTCTTTTTTTTCAAAATTAAATATGGTTCTTTTTTATTTAATTGTTGTTCAAGTACAGTTTTCTGACTTTTACTCCCATCCCAGCCGCCCCCCCCCCAGAGAGATATGATTTTTAAAAGCTGCGAGGCCCTGCCACTCAGCCGCCCACGTGTGGCCACCCACGTGAGACCATGTGGGCCATGAGCGAAGGGGTGGGCAACCCGAGGCTGAGAGCCGCAGGTGTGGGGTCACCACTATGTCCACGCTTCCCTATGGCCAGCCCTCGGACTGCTTCCTGGGTGTGGGACAGGAAATGTCCTCACAGAGATGCTCCTAACAACCTCAGTGGTCGTCTGTTCAACCCTGAAGTTTCACACAAATCCGCCGAGCCCCGAGAACGGACTTCTCGTTCTCGATCTCACACGGCTGCTTTATGGCTGAGCTGAGAGCTCCCCCCGCCCAGGCCCCCGCTGCCATACGTTGAGCTCATCTCGGAAACCCTCCCTGTCTCTCACTTTGTCCTCACCCCAAGGAGGAGGTGTCACAGCGGGCACTGGGGACATGAAAAAGTCAAATACAGCTCCACTTTGGTATCTTCCTAAGACTTTTCACATAAAATATTTTGCAAGGCAGGGAAAAAATCCTTCTCAAATCCTGAACCCCAGTTTAGGGCTCAGGAAAGAGAGACATCAAATCATTTGATGCTTTGTTTAATTACGACAAAGAGCTTAGTAAGTGTACATGCCCGGCACTCTGCAGGGGTGTCCAGCCTGCAGCCCAGGGTGGCTGTGAATGCAATCCAATCCAAAATGGTAAATTTACTTAAAAGATTAGAGGCTTTTTTGTGATCGTGTCGCAGTGAATTCGAATGTGTGGCCCGAGACAACTTTTCTTCCAGTGCGGCCCAGAGATGCCAAAAGGTCAGATCCCCTTGCCTAGAATGTCACTTTATTCGATCTGCATTGTTCCCACCTTTGACAGTTTGGGGGAGGGAGGCTTTGGGAGGCTAAATCATGTGCTCAAGTGATACAGCCAGGATTCGAACCCACACGGTCTGATCCGAGCCCTAAGGTAATGAGCATGGTCTGACAGCCGCACTTCACCCCTGACTCAAACCCCCAGAGACAGTAAACACTTCACAGCTCCATGTTTTCACCAGCCTGGCACCTGGGGCAGCCGCAGTCTCAGGCGGAACACCCCTCCGAGCCCCTGTGTCATTCTGTTTCTTTTCAGGCTTCAAAACTGGTCTTCCCTCAGGATGCCAGTTAGGGCAGGAAGAGATGGCCCTCTCTCAGTAGTTAACTATTCAACACTCACGGAAGAAAATCCTGGAAGGTTTATTTTAAATATGGACGTGTCAGCCCGAAGGCAAAAATGTAAAAAGAACTCTTGAGGGGGGCTGGGAGGCAGCCTTAGAGGAAGACTTTCTGCGCTTTAACCAGATGTCACGGAACGTGCACGGTGGGATGGAAGGGTCTCCGGATCCTGGAAGAATACACGCACACCAAGGAGGTAACTGGATTCATCGTTTTGACACCTGAAAGGGTGACAAGAAACCTTTAACCGGCTGATAATCAGTGGAGTGCACGGTCATTGTGTGTAATTCAACCAGACTATGGGCTATCACATTAGCAGGCTGGCTGGCCTCTTAAAGGCATGTAATTGTTCCACATACTTAGCACAGAGGTGGATAGAATTCAAAACAGCTTCCTCATCTCTGACACGCATCCAAATTTTTAATAGCAGCTAAGTACCTTACTAAACAATTGAATAAAATAATGCATTTAAGCCCTAGAAAACCTCTTCGGGCCTCTTTTTATGTCTACATTTTACTGATGGAAAATCGGTTGTAATTCAAATTTTTAGACTTGGGCACCTGTTGTGCAATAGATTTTTTTTCTTCTCTTTGTAAAGCTGGAGCATGCTAAACTGTTGGAGGAGTTCAGCAATTTTGATCCTTCTGAAACTAGCTGTCAGATTTAATCTGTGCTAAAGAGGGAGAAGGCAAATGTATTCTGAAGCTTGTTATGTGGTTTACGGATTATTTTCACAATTTCTTTTCCATCAAGTAGGGGATATTAGGCTCTCAGAAAGCACGTAATGAAATGACCAATTAATTTTAGCAGAGGGATCCCGTTGACCCTGACAGGACAGAAGTGATTAGACCCTCTTCCAGCCGCGTCCCAAGGTCAAGTCACCAAATAGGACTGATTACATTTTCTAATGGTTTCTCTATGCCCATTAAGGAACGCTCAGCGCTTCAGCCTCTCCATGGATCGCGACATTCAAAATTTGCTTGGATGGCCCCTGACAAGTGAAAATGTATTCTCTATTCTCTAACCACATAAACAATAGCTAACCACTTGTAATTGACTTTAAATTGATTTCAGGTGGCTTCGGAGAAAAGCAATTTCTACACCAGTTAACCTCTTAATTAAAGTGTATTAAGAATACTGTCAGGTGTAGAAATTTCTGCTACAGCAGAAAATTATAACCTCATTGACATTTGTGTATCAAAGAAATGCTGTCGGGTCCCCCAGGGACCAGGTTACTTATTGTGGTTCTGGGCCCACCAGGTCGACTCAAACCTGGCCTCCTGTGGAATTGCAGTCCTCCCAGTGGGTCGGGTGTGGGGAGCACAGGAGGGGGATGGGAAGTAGATATTGTTCAGGGCGTGCACGATGCTGTCCTTGTACTTATGGCTGTAGGAAGTGACTTTTCTCGGGGGATGAAACCTTTCCGTAAAAACCATAGACTACCTTAAATGCTCCGAGACGTGAGGAAGAGCAGAGCCAGGCTTCGGGGAGGGGCTCTTCGATGCTTTTCTGGTAGACGCCATCCATCCCGGTCTGCGAAGTCCTGGTTCCCCAACAGTGGTTCTCAGATCAGCGTCACTTGGAGATAGTTAAAAATGCAGATTCTCAGGCCTCTTGGGCTCCCACCCAGACCTACTGAAACAGACACACCATTGGAGTAAGATCTCCTGGGAGTACTCTGCGGCTGTTACAGTTTCAGGACTGTTGCTCCAAGACAATGTTAGGTTGCGTTTCCCATCATCTCGGGCTGTATGGATATGACCTTGGAAACACTGTCATTGTGTCAGTTGGGTGAAAACAAACAAACAAAAAAAAACCAATGAAACTGATTGCTCAACCTTCTGCGAACCAAACAACGTCCTCTGCATTTTCTACTTCTCACCTCCCTTCTTTCAATACTCTCCTAGCCTGGCTGTGAATTCAGTCCCACTGGGACGGGGGACACACGGGTTCCTGACTTGGGCTGGTTTCAGAATGAAGCCTTTATGGCCCCACAGGTCTGGGATAATCAGACACTGGTTGTATGCCCTCTTGGTACTGAAGCTTTTGGCTCATGCTCTTTCTTGAATTGGTCCCACACCTGCAGATTTTTTAAAAATCCTCACCTGAGGATATGCTTATTGATTTTAGAGAAAAAGAAAAACATCAGTGTGATAGAGAAACATTGATTGGTCGCCTTCCTTATACACATTAAACAGGGATCGAACCCACAACCTTATGGTATACAGGACAAGGCTCCAACCAACTGAGCCACCTGGCCAGGGCCGTAACCTGGGGATTTGTTGCTGCCTTTTGAACTCGCATTTTTTATCTTGCCCACCTGGCCCTAAGTTATCTACTTCCTACACTTACCTGTCTAAACTTAGGGTTGTGGCATTGGCCTCTCACCTACCCCATAGGTGGCAGGCAGCCTATAGCCTGCTTTACCATAGCTTGAGGTAGTTAAAAGGAAGCTACAGAAACACGCAACTGTACTCCGCACCCAGGTGCCATTGGAGCAGTTGGTCTAGAGCCATGAATCTCAGGTTTGGCCCCACATCAGAATGCCCTGAGGAGATTCAACTTGTCTGAGGCCCTGGGTCCTGGCCAAGATCAGCTCCAATCAGGATCTCCGGTCCTGAGCATGAGTAGTTAGTTACACAAAGCTCCCAGATGAGTCTGAAAGGCAGCCACAGTAAGCGTCAGTGCCGAGCGACTTCCCCGCCCTGGCCATACCCAGCCGCACCCCATTCTCTCTGCTTCACAACTGACTTCCCCTTCGATTCTGCTCCACCTCTCTCCCCACCAGCAGAGCATTTAGACAGTAGTGAATGACGAACGTAGGGCTTCTGTGTGTGTTAACGGGAGAGAGGATAGGACAAAAGGGGAGGGGAGAAAGAACCTGCATGCGTTATCTGTCCTGTTTCTGAGCCATTTCCCGAAGGGGTAGCGAACCAGCCACCCCAACGTCCCCCTGGGGAAGGTGCGGAACCAGTGCCAACAAAACACGAAAAGTGGGACAACGTGACCCAGTAACCCTAACCGCTGCTCAGACTAGAAGAAAGGCAGACACAGCAGGAGGGAAGGGACTCAATGCAGATACAGCGGACGTTTTTCCATCTGCAAGTATCCAAGGCAGACGCGTGCCCCTCGTTGTGTGCCCCAGCGGCAGTTAGTTCGCAACCTGCCCTGAGCACCCTGAGTGTTGGAGGGAATGTGGAGAGGGCCCCGGTGCTCTTTCCACATCCAAGAGTAACAGGTGTTGGAGAGGACAGCAGCGCTCCACCCCCACGTTGGGGCCCCTGGGCTGGGCTTGCCCCTGGGGGATCTGCCTGCCAGGCCGGGACACCTGCTGCAGAGAGCCGGAAGCTGGGGCTCTCCAGACAGGCTTCTACTGCTCATCCCTTCAGTTCTTCATGGTCAGGAGCCCCTTACAATGGCCACAGTGAGCTTGGTTCTAAGTGTGTCCCCCAGCAGGCACGGGAACTGCACCTGAGGACTTGGCAGACATGCAAATGCCCCTTGAGAGGGCCCCACCCGGGAGCCACTGAAGCAGAGACCCTGCGGGTGCGGCCGGGAAGTCCTGCCCAGGAAGTCCCGCAGGCAGGCTGCTGCGTCTCACACTCAGGTCTGAGAGCCGGTCTTGGGTTTCGCCCTCCCTTACAGAGGGCTGTGTGCGTCCTCGGGCATCCCTTTCTCCTGGTGGGGGAAGGGGACCGGGCGTAGAAAGGGGTCCAGTGACACTGCCTGAGCAGAGGCGGCTGGCAGTTCTCTCCCTGTCGTCTGAGGCCTCTGCTCTCCAGGCTCCTGCGGGTGATGTGGACCCTTGGTCATCCGGCTTCCTGTGGGCAATCTTTGCCTGGTGAACCCGAGGGAGCTGCCGGCTCCTTCCTGCCTGCATTTCTCTTCCAGGCTCTAGCCCCCCTCCTCCTGGTCCTCTCCACTCTGCTTCCTTCTTTCTGGAGAGCTGAGGCCCAGCCTCACCCTCGAGGCATCTGGGGCTCTGGTGGCTCAGCGGCAATTGCCCTTGGTGCCTGCTGGTGACTGCTGGGCCTGTTTCACTCGGGCAGCTCCCCAGGCACTGATACTGGCAAACACTTTCGAATGAGAGAATTGAGCACTCTTTGGTTCCCCCAATCCTTCCACCTGTATTATCTCATCATTATAGCTCATTGTTAGGCCTGAATAAGGAACTCAGGTATTATTTCTGTTTAACAGTCGACAATACTGAGACCAACCCAGGTCCAGTTAATAGAGCAGCAGAACAAAGACAGGAATTCGGAGCTCTTAAGTCCTGACTCAGTGCTCTTTCCACACTCTTAACCTCTCTCCCCGCTGGCATTTCCCTCTCTCCACCTCCAACCCCCAGTAGCTCACCGGGAACATTTTGTGCAAGGCCCAGATTTGTAATCCACAGCCACCTATGGCAAGCACTGGTTTAAACTGGACCAACTGTGAAGAATGTATTTTAACTTGTCACGCAGGTGCGCACCAAAAGATTCAGCAGAAGATAAGAGGATGCTGCTGAGGCCATGCAGGGGGGTCCCCTGCAGCCACCGTGATTGGTTCTTGGGGTCATATAAGCCTCTGGTGACTGGCAGAAGTGATGGATGGGTCAGTAGCTTTTGCAGGGGTTGAGAAATCGAGAGCTTTTCAACTTGAATCTCTTACTAGTTCACATTTACCTCTCATTTCTTGGGAGGATCAAGAATAAATCTGGACACGTGAGAGCTAATGGGTTCTCTTTAGGGTCTTCGGCCGGAGGCTCTAGTCCTTGAAGGCAGGTGCTTTGTCTGGAGAGGAAGCACCTGTCTGCTAGCCTGGGCCTGCCCAGAGGGCATGGGTGGCAGCCCTGGGCTGGCAGCGCCCAGTGTGCCCTGAGGGTGGGGAGCTGGGTGGGCCCCTTACCTATCCCTGGTTCTGGCCCTGTGTCTCAGCCTCTCGGGCCTGTGACTCGGTACTTGGATTGTGATGTTACACTCAAGTGCCTGTGCCCTCAGCCACCACGACAAAGGCCTTGACCACTGAGCACCCACCACTCACCACCGCACCTGGGCCTCGGCTTGCTACCTGTGTGGACCTCCGAATTCTAACCTCACCCAGCCTGTGGGGAGGCCAGACCGGGGCCATGCCTTCTGGTTCGGCTGAATAACTTGGACTCTGGTTGCAGGTTTGCCTTTGAGACTCACATAAACCCCCCTCCATTTCTCATTTCACCACCTGGCACTTCTGCTCCCCGAGCTTTCTAGATGATCCTCCCCCCCATGAGGTCAGCCCACTGTCAGTACAAGTCCTTCCTGGTCATTTCTGACCTGTGGCTCCTGTGAGTGGCCCCCACTCTCTCCAGCTCCGCCAATGGCCCAGCCTGCACTTAGTTCAATAAGTAGTTGTGGGGGGGAAATCTCTCTGTGAAGAATGGAGTGGATGGACGAATTGCATTTGTAGAAAGGGGACAGTCAGCGTAGCCAATCAGCATTGGCTTTTAACTACTAAGCTACGAAGAAGAACGAAAAACGTTCTTCCCCCGAGCGGGCTGGCTGCAGGTGTCTCTATGCCTCCTCCCAGTGGGTCTGACTTCTCAGTTACTGGGAGAAGAGCCTGACTTCCCTGAGCAAACGGCAGAGGAGAACATGGCCGTGACAGGTTGAAATAGAAAGAAGGGGGACAGGAGTGGTTAAAAAATAGCTTCTCGTGAGCACTTTCCTCCATTCCAGGCACTCTGCTGGTCGCGCAGCGCCCGGGGGCCCTGCACTCAGTCCCTGCACCAACCTTAGAAGTGTTGTATCACTCCAGTGGACAGCTAAGGACACCGTGGCAAAGCCAGACTGTGCCCCCACACCTGTGCTCCCACCCAGCTGGTGAAGCTCCTCCCTCCAGGCTTGGGGCCTCTGCCCGTCAGCTTACTTTTCACCCTTTCATTTCATTTTCAGGAAGCGGTGGCCTGGTGGTCCCCCTGCAATCGATGTCCTGTGCGATGTGTTTTGCCAACCATTTCCTCTCTGTTGCTCTGTAGCATCCATAGAATCCCTAGAAACATTGAAAAACTAAGTTGACCAGCTCGTGAAGGGATTTCAGCTCACGTGTCCTGAGAACACGACCAGGCCTGAGTCTCTGTCCTGTCCTGGCCGCGTGACTGTAAAAACTACCAGCCATCTCTAAGCCTGCTCGCTAGCATTTTATGCCTCTACAGTGTTGTTCACAAATAAAATGAGCTCTCGACATAGGAGCCCCCTGTAAATGGGAAGGCGCCACCCAAAATAAAAATTATCATGATGCCAAAAAAGCAGCGAACTCTTTTTTTCCACTGAACTCACTAGCTCCCTATAAGTTGGGGAGGGAGATGAGATCTTTTCTGGCTGGGCTCCTTCCAGCAGCAATACTTTCTACAAACACCCATGAAGGCCCTAACATGAGCCCAGAACTTTTATAGATATTTTCTCTTTTCGGAGACTAGAGACAAGACGTTTATGACCAAGTTACTGCTATATCTTCTCACATTTGGGCGGGGAATGCATCTGCCGTGGATTAAACACCCAGAGCTCGACAGGACCAGGTCAGTCCCTGGGATTCAGACACCACGGTTTGATGTTACAAGCCCTAAATTTTCCTGATCCTGCCTCGGCCTCTCGCCGCTGGGAATCTGTGTGGCCCCTGAGACTAGGTCAAGCAGCTTGTTCATGGAGGCCATTCTGTCCCGTGTATTCCCCACCAGAGAGTGGAGATGAATCACCCCGGGTACCTCCCAGCTCCAAAGGCACGCCCTGCTGAGCATGCGTCGGGCAGGGCAGACTTCTAGACAGTCTCATTACCGGCTTTCTCCTTCTTCCCTCCTTGCTTTTCTTGCTGGGTGGCTTTAGGCCTTAGCTTTGTTGTTGTTAACTTTACGGCTATTTTTGATGCTTCTTTCTAAGTGCCCTAGTAAGAAAGAGGTGGCCAGGATTCTCCCCAAGGCCTTTGAATCTGGGTCTGTTTATCTCCCCTGTGGTCGTGGGCCTCAGCAGCAGCATCGTGAACACGTTCAGGGTCAGTCTCTGCCTCTCTGGCTGGCGGCTCTGGCTTTGCCTTGTACCAGAGGAGAAGCAGAGAACAAGCTCCTTCCACGTGAAACCCCTTGAAACACAGCCCAGACTGGAAATGAGGCGGGATGCCTGGTAGCCCAGACTGCGGGCCTCCACAGCCCAGATGACGTGGCTTCCATCCCCAGATCTTTTACCTTGTAGTTGCGTGCACTTTGGGCAGCTACTGTCTCATTCTTGATTTTCTCCCACGCAGCGTGGGAGGGAGAGGTCCTGCTCTGCAGGAATGGTGGGGGGTGAAATAAAGAGAGGAGGGCCTAGCACAGCATCTGCAGGGTGTTTGCTATCATTGACTATTTTCTGCCTCAGACCAAGCTGGACTGGCATTCAATCAGTGCACGTTTACGGTCCCAACACACACACACACGCACATACACACACCACTGTGGTTTGGGAAGTGGCCTCATTGGCCCTCTGTGATTGTATTGGAGGTCCCTTGTTATAGGGGGAAGGGTTTAAGTGCAAGAGGAAATGAAGGAGCGAAGCCTGCATCCTTAGGCAAGAGAACCCCAAGGACCTGGACAGAGTTTGGCTCTGCAGGGGACAGAGGGAGGAGCCAACGAGGAGAGAGGCCCGGCCGCCATGGCTCTGCTGCAGCCAACTGTTGACGGAGAGGCGGCCTCTAGAAAGTTCACTGAACCTTGCAAAACCATGACTACCATGGTAGGAAAGTTGGCCGAATTATGCAATTTGTAGCAAAATGCTCCTCTTCACCCCCACAGTGATGTTCAGCTTCTGGCTATGCCTAAGTACTTGCTGGCAAGAAAATCATTTTTAATTTATTTTTTATTTTTTGACATATGGCAAAAGGCAGGGAAGTCAAGAAAGAGCCCTAGAGGATTTTTCTCTAAACTTGTATTAAAAGGATGTTCTGGATTTGGCAAACTGGCATGAATCCCAACACATGAGTCAAAATGAAACTCATTGCAAACCTTCTCATTGGGAGAAATTACTTCTTGTGAAAATTTTGGATAAGTAATCTAACGTACAGATGCAGGCTTATAAGCACAATGAAGATGTACAAGGACATTTAGTGCAGCCCTTTTTAGTAATTTTGAAAAACAACTGGAAAGTCCAAAGCGGAGAGTAGCTAAGAGTATATGCATTAACAGACACCAGAGAACCACTCAATCAAAAGCCTATGTTCATGTTGCTATGAGGTGATGTGCAATGCCGTGAACTGAATGCACGAGCAGTTTATTAGACAGTGTATGTGTTATTTGGTTTCTTAAAAACATATGAAGATATACAACGCTATATACAGATGATGTGTTATAGGATTGTACACTTGGAACCAATATAATTTTATGAACCAATGTCACCCCAATAAATTTCACTTTAAGAGTGGGAAAATGTATAAAAAGGCCTAGAAGGAGACCCAAGATCACACACTTGCCTGTGGGGAGGAGGCTGGGTCGAGGCTGGGTGTCGAGGGCTCCGACTGTTACTGCCTAAGCTTCTCTGCTTGGTATTTTAAGGCCTCGTATACATCCGCCCTGTGTTCACTCACTCCTTGCTTCTCCTCTCGCGGGTAGTGGCTTTATCTCTCAGGACTGAGCTTACGTCTCAGCTTCTCTGGCCACCTCCCCCCCTTCTCGGCTTTTCTCTCTTCCTTAGCACGTTATCATCTCCAACAAGCCATGCGAGGGTGTTTTATTGAGGGGTCTTCTTTACATCTGTCTTTTCCCCACAGAAACGGAACCTCTACGAGAGCAGACCTGCTGTCTTTTTTGTTCACGGCTCTGTTCCCACAGCCTGGAATGGCGTCTGGCCCTTTGTCGGGACTCACGCACCTGTCAATTACCTGCCTGAGTGAACATTATTCATGCAGGACTTGGGTGATCAACTATTAAGTGCATGTGTGTGTGTGTGCTTTCACGTGTGTGTACTGCATACACAGGTATATGTTTGCATTTATGTCTGCTTGTGGATATGCGGATATAAAAACGTAACACTTGTTGGAACTGTGACAACTGCCAAAGGCATAAAGACGTTGAGGCGTCAAGGCCTGGGGAGGTCCTGCTGCACGGGGCACTCCTCCAGCCTCCTGTGACTTCCTCGACCCTTTATTCGGAGTTAGCTTTCCTCCACTTCCTTCCATGGTACCCCTTGCACATATGAGGCACTTAATAAATATTAAATAGATGAATGATGTTATCACAGTCTTTTAAGATTCTTAATGAGGAGGGGGGAAAACCCTTCCATGAATTCCAAGTAGAAAGAAAGCAGAAAATGCAAGAAGTGTTCCTTGACACATCGGCTTGAAAAAGCCAGAAAAGTGAAAATCTGAGTGTTTCATGATAAAATGCGAGCAAAGGCAGTCATCGAGTAGGAGCAGTATGACGTCCTCAGGAGGCCGGCGTGTTCTAAGATGCTCCTTCACACCCCCTCAACCTGTGCCCATCTCCTCACTACAGGACAGCGCGACTTTGCAGCCCTTCCCAAGAACACTTCAACCAGAAACACTTCAGGTGAAAGCACAGAAGAGTCAGGAAATCCTTGCCATGTGCAGCCTCTGGGCAGAAATAAGAACACCTGTTCTCAGCATGAACCCTATTAGCTTTATCATTCAGCTTTCAACGAAAAGAAGAAAGTACACGGGAGTAATCTGCAGCAAGGCAGCAGCCCGTGGAATATCTTTTAAAAGGACTTCTTGTCTTGGCCGGTGCGGCTCCGTTGGTTGGAGGGCCGTCCTGAAACCAGATGGTTGCAGGTTTGATTCCTGGTCAGGGCGTATACCTAGGTCGCGGGTTCCATCCCCAGGTGGGGCACGTACAATCCCTGGTCCAGGAGTGTACCGAAGGCAACCAATTGCTGCTGATCACACATCGATGTTTCTCTCTCTCCCTCCCCCCTCTCTAAAAGCAATGACAAAGAAAATGTCCTCAGTGAGGCTCAGCACAGCCGATGCCCAGCACACAGAGAGAACTCTGTCGATGGGAGTGAAGGTTACCGTCCTACCTGCACTATCACTCGGCGTGCAGCAGGCAGAGCACACGGCGTGGCGGAGAGCCAGGCAAATCTGCCTCCAGGAAGCTATCCAAGGAAAGCAGTCAAAGATGTCAATTCCTCCCTCCGCCCGTCGCCCTACCGCACCAGAGATCAGGTCCGCTGGCTCCCTGCTAGGAGAGCCTGTCCCCTCCACTCGGTCCCCCCTTCTCTCGAGAGAGACCCACCTCAGCCGAGTGCGAGGAGCTCCTCCAGGTCCCGCCAATCCACTTGATTAACTGCTTTGTATGGAAGCTTCATAGCCAGTCTTAGAAGCCTTGGCTAGTATTTTTTTAAAGATTTTATTCATTTATTTTTTAGAGGGAAAGGAAAGGAGAGAAGGACAGAAATATCAATGTGTGGTTGCCTCTCGTGGGTCCCCTGCCGGGAACTGATCTGCAACCCAGGCATGTGCCCTGACTGGGAATCGAACCGCAATTGTGTGGTTCGCAGGCCCGTGCTCAATCCACCGAGCTACACCAGCCAGGGCCCTTGCCTAGTATTAAAATTGGATTCACACACATTTTCCCAGTCTCTACACATATCATATTTGGCCATGTGTAATGTGCCCTTTGTTGCCCAAATTTTTGAGGGAAAAATAAAAATGCACATTACACATGGGTACTACCTGAAATATCTTGTATCTGTTGTGTTTTATAATTATGTGTTATATAAAATTTCTTGTACCACAGCATGTACAAAAATAAATGCTAAAATTCCTTTATAATACAAAAAATGGGTGTCTAAATATAAACAAATTAAAAATTGAATTAAAAAATTAAAAAGAAAGTGTTTTTTTTTTCCTGAAAGTTTGGGCCAAAAACGTGGGTGCACATCATACACCACAAAATACAGGTAGTAGAACCATATTTGTTTTCATTTAAAAAAATATTTCAATGGCTCACCCTTCGGTGAAAGCCATTCTCCCCAAATTGCTCCAGCTGCTTCTGTAACTAGTGCAGAACCAGGGCTCAGCAAGTGGTTGTGGTCTTGAACCTGGTTGTGGACTTGAACCACAGAAGTGAGAAAACCTGTAAGCAAAAGTCTAGGAATTGGCCTCAGCTGGCGTGGCTCAGTTGGTTGGGCATCTTCCCACGAACCCAAGGGTCACTGGCCCAATTTCCGGTCATGGCATGTGCCTGGGTTGCGGGTTTGGTTCCCAGTCGGGGCATGTGCAGAAGGCAATCAATTGATGCTTCTCTCCCATATTGATAGCTCTTTTCCTCTCTTTCCCTCCACTTCCCCTCTCTCTCTTAAAAAAAAGTTAGAAAAAAGATTAAGAATTAGTATGGGAACCATGGCAGATGAGGATGGTGGGATTATGGCTGTATTTTTTCTCACATATAAGGACAAATGGTGTCTCTGGTGATGATGACGATCACTGAAAATGTATAGTGCACGGAGGTGTGTGGAAGTATTGCCCAGACACCAGGCAGCGGCGCGGGCTGCGGGGGCAGCCTGGGAGCGCTGGGTGCAGGGCTATGGCCATTCTTGGTGGGTGCTTCTCCACCAGGAAGGAACAGACACCCGGAGTGTGACAGATCATGGCCACGGGAGCACACAGCATGCAATAACAGCGACTCCGGAAGTCAGAAGAATACGCCGCCATGCCAGTCTCTGCGTCTCGAGGTAGCCCCAGCCACAGCTCAGCCTGAGCCGAGGGCAAGGAATGTGGGTCCAGCTTTCAGCTCTGCGTGTCCTAGGACCAGACTCTCCTTGGCTGCCTCCCTTCGCAGTGATGCGGAAGGAAGACGCCACTACCTGCTTGCTCAGACTGGTGGAGAGGCTTCCTGGTGACTCTCTCCAGGGGCATCCAACCTGCGGCCCACAGGCCCCATGCAGCCCAGGGTGGCTGTGAATGCGGCCAACACAAAATCACAAACTTACTCCCTGGCTGGTGTGGTCTAGTAGATTGAGTGGCCGTCTGCAAACCAAAGAGTCACTAGATTGATTCTCAGTCAGGGCATGTGCCTGGGTTGAGGGCAGGTGCTTGGTAGGGGTGTACAAAAGGCAATCACTCATGGATGTTTCTCTCCTTCTCTTTCTCCCTCCCTCCCCCTCTCTCTAAAAATTAATAAATAAAATCTTTTAGAAAATTGTAAATTTGCCCTGGCTGGTGTGGCTCAGTGGATTGAGTGCTGGTCTGTGAAACAAAGGGTCGCGTGTTCAATTCCCAGTCAGGGCACAGGCCTGGGCTGTGGGCCAGGTCCCCAGTGGAGGGAGCTTGAGAGGCAACCACACGTTGATGTTTCTCTCCCTCTCTTTCTTCCTCCTTTCCCCTCTCTAAAAATAAACATATAAAATCTTTTTTAAAAAATCATAAATTTACTTAAAACATTATGAGATTATTTTGTGATTACGCGTCCCGATGTATTTAATATATGGCTCAAGACAACTTTTCTTCCAGTGCGGCACAGAGACGCCAACAATCTAGACACCCCTGCCAGCAGCTTTAAGACACAAAATATATTCCCAGAGCTTGCTGCCAAGAAGCTGGTTTATCCTGTGCCCCTTCTCGCCGCAGTGAGGAAAGACGGCATCAGATTGGGGGGGCGCCCTGTCCCACCCAAGCAGCAGTTTATTTGCTCTTAGCAACCATGGCTTTAGCTCAGTGATATCTAGAAGCCAAACATTCTCGTCCACTGTGTGTTTCATTCGTTTGTTTGCCATTTTGCGAGGCCTCCTGCTGAAGACTGACAACTCCCCCTGCACCCCTGCCCCACCCCCAGGGGCCTCTGGGGGTGCAGTGGGCAGCAGAGGACACGGCCTGTTCTGTACCTGACTCAGTAGCTCCTCACCACCAGGTGGCGCCCCTCACAGACCTCAGTGATCAGCCCCATGGCCTAAAAGAGGAGGCTTTTCCCTTTGTTGAAAGCACCGGTTTCCTCCTTTTTTCAGTTTTGTTTCCTGTCTGCAGTGTAAGAGCCAGCCAAGCAGACGGGTGAGGGAAGCCAGCTGACAGGGCCTGTGGAGGGGCCAGGCCACATGCAGGTGACTGTGGATGTTGGTGCCCCAGCGCCCGAGCCTGGTCACGGGAAGCTGGTGACACTCAGCTCACGCACCAAAGCCCAGGACCCGGCCACGAGGAGTCAGGAACACGAGGGGCCAAGGAGCCTCCTGAGTCCTGCTGCACCTGCTTCAGGATCCACGGCCTTCAGACTCTTCAGGTCGCCACAGCGAACAAGAGATAAAGCAACAAACAAACAGGCCATTGAAAACAGGATACAATGAAAACATGGAGATGGAGTGGGCAGGTGTGGGAGTTGTAGGGATGGAGGTGGATTAGTATCCCAGGTCTTGCACCAAGTACCTGAGGGGTCCTGGACAGGTAACCTGAGCTCGCCAAGCTTCGTTTTCTCACCTGAAAAAATGAGGCTAAGTATGTGCATTTCACAGGATTGATGGTCGGGACTGAATAAGAATTCATGCAAACGTATAGCACAAAATCTGCCAGTTTGTGTCATTGTCTCAAAATTATTAGTCAAGAAATGCACGAGGCTATGACATACTTCAGGTGGGTTTTTGCCCTGTGTAATTCTGGCTAATGGAATCACAGTATCTGCATGAAAAGAGCCCTTACCCCTTCCCCATCTTCCCTCCCCCACTCCCACCCTCCCCGGCTGTTCTCGCCCTTGAGTCCCGCAGCTCTCTGTACCGACCCAGTAACCATGCTCGTCCTTGTCCTTTGGTCTGCCCTAGACAGTTCCTCAGGGGCATGGACTATCCTGTTCCCAGCTCAGTGGCGTTTTTAGTGTCCAGGAGGCTGCCCCCCACAGGTCCACAGCCCTGCTTGCTGAGTGGAATTCTTGCCTTAACCCTGGCACCTTGAAAAATGAATTATGGACTTCACGGGCTGAGATCTTTGAAGATTTTCAAAATCTCAGAGTCACCATCCAGTCAAAGAAGTTCAAAGAATGGATTCGCGACTGGCTTATTCAGCTCTCAGAAGTCATTTACACTTCAGTCAAGAGTGACCCGGGGACACGCTGTTCCCGGGGAGCTTGTGCCTCTTCACAGACGGTTACTGGAGGAAAGGACTGTCCCCTGCCCTGTACTTCAGACCCATGAACACCATGAACAAAACCCTGCCCCGCCCACCGGCCCACGATGAGCTGGATTCTTGCTCTGTACAGAAGGGACTGGGGGGCATCGGAGCAGCAAAGCTGGCCTTCACCCCAGGCCCCGTGCGGGACAGCTTGGGGCCCATCCTGGGGCCTCAGCCTCCTTTGTGCACTGAGAGAGGTCTGGGCTGCTGGTCTACCCAGAGGCCGAAACCTGCAAAGATGACACCACACCTGTAGGGCGGCTCCAACTCCCTACGCTCCCCGCCACCTTCCCGAGTCTCTTCTTTCCTCCTGGAACCAGCTATAATTCACTCCCAGGGCTTTAAGGTGGACTCGGTGCTACCTGGATGTGAGGTAATGTCATTCATCTCAATTTACCACAATGCAGTCCTGACAGCTGCACACATGTAAGGAAATCCGGTGTGCAGTACATTCATTGAGAAAAGCCACGTTATATACAGACATTCTGAAAGAACCTTCCCCTGCGCAGACCTACAAGGTCATGGCCTGTACTGAGCCTCCCTATAAGACCTGCAAGGGAAGGCTGTTGTGCCGAACCAGCCAGAAGAGAGGGACATGGAGAGAGCCACGGGTCAGAGCCCGCGGAGGCAGGCATGGAAAACTACAGAGCGCCCACTTCTTCACTCTGACGGCTTCGGGGACGGGCAGCCCCTGGTAGGCAGAGGAGCCCTCGGTCACTGTTGCTAAGTACAGATGCTACAGCCTTCCTCCTCGCCAGGCCATATAAAACTAATTCTTTATGAGTTTTCCTGAGATCCCCATAAAAAAATCATTGAGTGACACTTCCAAAATGAAAAGTTGCAGACCTTCCAAGCAAACGAGAAGCTCGACTCACAGCTTCTCAGACATGAAGGCATTTGAGCAAAGCCAAGCGCTAGGGACTTGCACAGATGCAGATCGGACCCTGGTGCCGGACCATTTGCCCCTCGCCCACTGCGCTGGGAGGGACCCCGGTTCCCAGAAGGGGCAGCGCTACCCCAGCCTGATCGCTCAGGAAGTGTGCTCTCATCGACGCACCCCTGTGTAATTTTAGGAAAACTGGTTCTGTCCATTGCGGATTTTTTGACACTTAACTCAGGAAAAATGAGTTGTCCAACAGTGATTTCATGCCCCGCTAAACCTGGCGTCTGCGCTCTTAGCCATTTCTTCCCCTTCTTGCAGAGAAAAGGGATCCAGGCGTTTTCCAAGGGAAAACAAACTCCCAAAGCTGAAAGATTGAAGTTTTGAAGTTTGTTTAATGTGGGACCTAAGGAGGGGGCTCTCAAGTTGGCAAAACGCTTCCCTCCCACATGGCTGTTAAATCAGCAGCAGCTCCAAGGGCTGTGACTCAGAGATGGAGGGCCCGAGCCGTGTCCCATAAACACAGTGTTTCCAGGCCCCGTGTTCCCGATTCCTTGTAGCTTAGGGCAACTCAGGGTCGGGGCAAATAAGGTGAGGACGCCATTCCAGTTCCAGTTCTGAAGCCGGGTGTTTTTTCTTTTCCTTTCTGTTCAAGTTTAAGTAGAAGCCAAAAGGACTGTTTTTACTATTGTCTCAAACTCAATTGCTGACAACCGAGAAGTAGGAACACTTGGCAGAATTTCAAACACCGTTGTTCTGTGTTGCTTTGACACGGGTCTCTTTTTCTGCCTTGCAGTGTGCCAGAAAGCCGGGGACACTTTGTCTGTGCCCCCTCCCAGGGCTTCAGGAGCCTCCCTGGTGGCCCTCCAGGCAGCCTCCCAAGGCAGGGTTATGCCAAGAGGGGTACAGGGTCTCGATGTGGGGGAGCACTGGGGGCCCAGGAAGTGATCCCAGGAACAGGTGGCTGCCCTCCTTGGGGACAGGCCCATGGCACACCTGCCTTCCACGGGACCTGTGACCAGAACAGGTGACCGAGACTGCCGTGAGTGTCCAGGACACCTGCAAACACTGTGTGAGTGCCCAGGCACGAAGCAGACCTGGGAAGGGTTCTCTCCTTTTCCTCTCCTTTTTCCTCTCCAATCCCTGCATTTGTCCCAAAGTCTAGGATTGATGTGGTTTGCTTCCACCTGCGTTCTCTCATTCAGTCAATGTCATCTCCTCCTCCTGCGCCTCCCTGGCCTGTGTGCCCCATGACCCAGAGCTTCCCCAGCTTTCTTCTTCTATCAAAACCTCCCAGCTGTGTGTGGCATTTCCTTCGGGTTCTGTTATCATTCAATGGGAGCCAAGTTATCTGATAATGTAAGTACAGCTGGCGGGCCAAGTCTCCCAGGGAACGTAGGCATTCATCCGTTTCTGGGGAAGTGTTAACCCAAGATATGATTTGAAGCATGAAAGACCAGGGTTTGGTATTTTCAGGGTGCATGCACAATTTAGAAGTAAATAGCGGGTTCGCCAGCTTACGTGACAGGGAAGAGAGAGGTCGTGGTGGCCTCAAACACAGGTGGACAGGGACTCTGCCAGGACTGTCATCACAGCTCTTGTCTGTCTGTCCCTGGGCCCAGTTCTTAGCAGTGTCTCCACTCAGCAGGGTCCACACCCCCGGAGGGTCTGGGGCCACATATCTTTACAGTTCCTATGAAGATAAATGATTTCTTTCTTACAGCCCCCGGAGAAGACTCTGATTGGCTCAGCTGGAATCACATGCCTATTTCTGAGCCAATCACTGTGGCCAGGGGATTGGCTAGTGAAAAAAGAGAGTAGGACGAACAAAGATGTCTGTGAAGTGACTGTGCCCAGCCCACAGCCCACAGCCACGCGGGACACCCGGAACCAACCACGGCACCCCTTCCCACTGAGCCCTGGTCGTCTTCCCAATCCTCAAGGTGCTCTCCAACCGTTGCTACTGACAGATCAAAGTCTCGGCCTGTGTTAAAACCCCTCGGTCACTCCACAGTTAGGTAACTTCTAAGGTGCTTCCCAGCCTTGGCATTTAATATTCTAAGGTGTTACTATAAAGCAGTTACTTAAGACCAAAGAAGACCGGGTGTGTTCAGGGAGCTGACTCACTCCCTCTTGAGAATCTGCTGGACCCCTGCAGCCCCTCCCCCTTTTCACCAGGTGGACTCTGGGTTGAGTCAGAGGCTCCATCTGCATCGATGGAGAGCTCCCCTTAATCCTTCCTGCACTACTTGTCCCTTCCTCCAGGGCAAGGCCCCCTCAGTGCCAGCTGCGTTTTAACTCACCCTGGCACCAGAGCCGCCGGTATCTGGTCCCTTCGGTCAGTCCCCTCTCCCCGGTCTTCCTTTCTGCCTCTGCAGGTCCATTTCTTAGCAGATTGTCATGAGCATCTGTTCATGACACAGTCTTTCCCATAAGTCAGTGGGGCAACTGCTCACCTTGCTGTCTGCTGAGCATCCAGGCATCAAAGAATAGACAAGAGACACACAGTAACTATGCTATTCACCCAGCTTTTATTGAATGCAGCTTCACACAAAGTAGAACATTAACATACATTAATATCCTACTCACGCTCTGACAATCTAAAAGCTATATCACATATACACAGAGCAATCAATGAGGGATAATGAACCTGAATCCCAGAGTCTCGGTCTGCAGGTCCAGGAGACAGCAGGGTGGACAAGGGAGTCCTCAGCGTCTTGGTAGGAGGGATCTCTGGAGCCAGGTGGCCAGCAGGGCCAATGAAGCCCTCAGTCCAGCAGGGCAGAGCCTCCCGCGGCCGATGCCAAGAGAGACCAGTGTGGCGGGGAGCAGCCCTCTGGGGTGTGGGGCTCAGCGGCCTCAGCAGTGGGCTGGAGCTGCCTCAGTTATACCTTGAACGTGGTGCCTCCCCCCTTCCGGGCCTTTTTGACAAACGTCTTGGCCCCCTGATATCCGGTGGGGGTGTGCTGAGGAGCCCATCTGTGGGGGTCCCGCTCTGCAGACACGGCTACTCTGACCACCTGTGCAGATGTCCTGGTTGCGTTTCCTCGTCAGACGTGTCTGCTCTGACTGAGGCGCTTTCCCTCTTGAACCAAACTGTCATGGCTGAGGGACAGTCATTTTAGTTGACGTAAGTGACTCCACTTTGTCTTACATACCTCATGCTGTCTATTGGACCAATGCCATTCTGTTGGTCCCACTCTGCACACGGCTATGAAACAGGAGCTCTGGCGGAGAATGAGGCAGGACCTTCTTGTCCTGCTGCCACCCAGGGCTCTGGTTTCTGAAAATGCTCTTTTAAAATGACAGGCTGGACTTGTCGGCTTCACTTTTTGGCCTCCCAGCGACTCCTGCATTCAGAGGTCATGTTGCAAACTTGGGCTTTTCAAGAAACACCTGGATTCCCCATTTCCAGCTGGACGAGGACAAAACTACATGGTGAGAACAGCGTACAGGACTGTTCTGACCTGCCGGGCTTAACCCCAGCGCTGCGCACCAGTGGTCCTGAAATGCCACCCAGTGTGCCACAAAAAGTTAACAACTATCCTTGCTGCCCAGGTAATTGCCTTGCTCCTCCGTGAACTAACAACCTGGGTGGGGGCAGGAGAGAATGCTGCGGATGACCAGGTTGCAGGTCAGTTCACTAGACGCCCTGCAATGGAGAGGAGCAAACAGGTCACTTTTTCCTCCACCCCCTTGTGGAGGGCCCTGGCCCTCGGCGTTTCCACAGCAGGACTAGACTGGATGCCTTGTGTTCCTTTGTGTTATCCGGATTCCCTGCTCTGTGGACCTTGACAGGATGATGGTTCTATTATGCTGCACCCTATTGTGTTTCTGTAATGGCTTAATTACTGTCTTGGGCTTCTGACTGAGCACTGGGGAGAGAGAAGACTCTATCACGAAAACTGTGACCTGTCAGTGGCAGTAATGTGCCCCCAGATTTAGTTGTGCCTGCATCGCACAGGTTCACATCAAAATGCAAAGTGTTGCCAAATATATGTTACAGGTAAAGAATGTATCTTGAATTCCTTTGGAAGATGCATTAAGCTTCAGTCAAAACAAATCCCAGAGAGAGGAGCTCCGATGTTCTGATGCGTGGGGCCGTGTGGCAATCCACCCAACAGCTTCTCTCTCCACACGGTAGGAGACAGCTCTGGCCCATTCCTTGAGACATCTGGAAGAAGATGTTTCTCTTGATGCCTAAAGAGTCTCGTTACTAAGCCACATTTGTCAGCATTTAAGATGTATACAAAACTGGATCTGGTTCACTTGGATGGCCATGGTACATCGCCGTCAATAAGCCAACCCCGAGTGACTGCCAGGGTTTCCGAGTGCGCGTGGGGAGCAAAAGCAGGAGGGGGGGAGGAGGGAAGGAGCCGTCACATCTGCCTACCGTCCTGAACATCAGAGAAATTTGCTGTTTCATTAGCTTTTCTTTGAAGCTGTATTACATTTCAAGTTTACATTAAATTAATATCCATAATCACAAGTACAGATTGAATGCTTCCAATCAGCCAGTGAGGGGCATCGTATTCGGACTCTGCCACTTTCATAGCACTATTTTTATTTTAAAAATATTTTATGTTTTAACATTTTTTCAGCTTCTCTTCATTTTTTTTTTAAATAAATGGGGAAGCAGATTACCTCACTCTCCCAGAGCCTCAACCAGCTCAGGTATAACCCTCGAAATTCAGACCTTCCCCCAGCTCGAAGGAATGGAAGGGGTCCAGGAAGGGGACCAGAGGGGGACACATTACTCACTCTTTAATAAAATGGACTTCTATATTTGATCAAACCATTCTGATGAATCAAATCATCTGCATTAAAAAAGTTGTCCTTTTGTGCATGTCACTGTGGAGGGCCATCTCCGACCCCCAGCGCGAGGAAGGATGTGGGAATAATTGCCCTGATTATTCTCGGAAAGAAAAACGAGTTACTTCGCTTCTCTACATCTGTCAACTGAGAGTCATGTGGGCTCAGTTCTGTGGCACTGGTCTCCTCAGTCCTTTATTTCCTGTTCCAGGTACAGACATCGACTAGACAGCCCAGCGTTTGCGTGAGACGGGCCTTCGAAAGGTGACAGAAAGCTGACAGTGGAGTGGAGGTAGAGTGAGAGAAGAGGGAAATCGGGGCCTTAGCGGGGTAAAGAGTCAGACCCAGGCTGTGTGTCTGCACTCGCTCCCTGCCCCCGCCCGAGAGCTGGAACAAGACCACAGGCCAGTGATCTCTTCGGGAAGGGGGTGAGTGTAAGGCACTTGCCTCGGGTGCAAAATTTAAGGGGGTGGGGAACACAACTCAGCCATCAAGACAAACACTACTTTTAGCAATGCTTTCTAAAAATTAAGGTGAATGCAAAGAATAAAATCCACGATAAACAAAATATTGAACTTTTAAATACAGACCGACCAGCCTTGCACGTACACAACTCGGCCCCATCTGCCGAATTCCGACCCTCGCCCTGGGTCTCCTAGTCTGTCCTCAGCGATCTAAAGATGCTCCCTCCATAAAATAATAAGCTCTCAAAGGTCATCTTTGTGGAGATCCCAGGGAATGTTTCCGGTAGACATAAACCCCTGTCTGCACCCTTGGCTCTGTGCCGGAGGGAGGGGCTCTGATACCACTCCCTGCCCAGCTGGTGGGGAGAGGCAGTGGAGACAGGCAGAAAGCCTCTCGGAGAGGGATTTGAGAAGACCGGGATTGGTAGATGCAAAGACCTAAGCACAGAGTCTGCAGCCTGACCCACAAAGCAGAGCGAACTGGCACTGAATTGAGACTCCTGAACCAGCCACCTGCATAATGGAGAACTTTACCCAGAGTCTTCCAGACTCTTAGGAATACGTGAACCTCTTGTTAGTCCACGTTTGAAGCTATCTAGATATTTGGGATTTTACTAAACTTCCATGTCCCAGACAATATGACTGACAAACCCATCTTAGGGGGAAAAAACAGTAACAGAAGAGAAGAGAAAGAAGTAAGGGAAAACCAGTACGGGGGTACTGGAGATGGGACAGGAGATGAGTACCCGGGACCATCAGCAATAGCTTGGAAATTAGGTAACTAACCTGTCCTTTGGCCTTAAACTATTAAGTTAGTGTAGCATAGATCACTATCAATAATATTCAAAGTCAATCATTAGGTGAAACGCCTATCTCAGGAAAGCAAGACTTGATTGCAACTCTAGATTATTTTTTTAAAAAGTTGATGTGTGACAATGTTTCTCTTATCGACTGTACTTTTCGGGGCTCAGCTGAGATTTTCCCAGTGAGGCCTGAGCTTTGGGTGTGGGTGCTCTTCTCCATGTTTTCCCATCCTAGGCAGATCCTGATGGAGTCCATTTAGCGAGAACTCCCCGCCCTCAATATCCTGATTGCCCTTGGTATCTAATCAGGTTCCTCCTCTTCCACCACCTCCCCCGTGATGTCTGATCACCTGGCCTGCCTTCTGCAAGAATCCTGTTAGGTCAGAACAGCCAGAATCATCCTTTACCCCCAGTGCTTCCTCCTGGTAATGTCATGTCCACCAACACCCCCTGCTCCTCGGCTGTAAATGCTGACTCACCCAAGCTGTGTGAGGAGTTGAGTTTGTTCTCTCTTCCCCCTGAGCCATTGTGATGACCCCCTTTCCCGCCGTCTTTAATAAGTGTCATTGGCGAACTCATCTTTCACGTGAATCCGGGCTGATCCCCGTGGAAGAGGGAATGTTGGTTCTCTACAGCCGACCCCACAGTAAAAGGTAGGAAGCACCCGTGGATGCAAAAGACAGTTGTGAGCAAACAAAAATGCGTTTTGTTTAGGTGATGGAATCATGAGTCAATTACATCTTGAATTTCTATTTTTATAGCAATGTTATTTTTGGGAAAAAATGCAACTATATCAGCGGTAAGAAGGCTGGGTTCGCGATGGAAGCACAGGAAAAGGGGACCAGCAAAAGCAAACACAGGCCCTTGCCTGGGGGAGCAGTCCATGCTGGTCGCTGTGGCTGTGTCCATCATAAACCAACCCAAAACTCAACGGCTTAAGACAGCCACCATTTTACTGTGGATTCTGTGGGTCAGGACTTGGGACTGGGCCCAGAAGGGACAGCTTGCTCCCACTCCAGTGTGTCTGGGCCCTCGGCAAGAAAGACCCGAAGGTCGGGCTCACTGGGCTGCTGGGAATTGGAGTCACAGAGGGACTCCTTCTCCTGTGAACTTGCCCACGAGGATGGTGAGGCCCCGGCCACAGGCAGAACGTTTCTCTTTCATTTTAAGCATCATTCTCTCCTGCCAGCGTGAGTCACGGTGGCCTCCCTCCCCCGGCCGGAGAGGCCCATCCACTTGGGGACACAAGATGCAGGTCAGCCCCCTGACCCCCGAGTCAATCTGCCACCATCAATGCTTCCCTCTGGGGCTGACTGGGGACACTGGTGACCTGCCACCACCGTAACCCTCGACAGCCCTGAGCACCACACAAGTGATCGTTTTTTTTTTCTTTTGAGAAAGTAAAGTGAAGAGGCACAAGTCTACACGGAGGACAGGAAGCCGTGAAACAGAACTGAAAATTAGAGAGAGAGGAGGAAAGGAGGTCTGGAGGGAGTCAAAAAAAGACATCAAAGAGCAAAGGAGACTCTGAGTAAGTTACCATGGCGACGGGCTGTCCACCAGGTTTCTTCCCCAGAAGCTGAGCCGCTTTTTCCCCCAGGGCCCGAGTCCTCCCACGTGATCACAAGCTGGGTCCGAGGCACAGACGCTTGCCCAGCTGTTTGCCTCCTTGTCACCTGCCCAAGCTCACGCCAGCAAGCGCCTGGCCCCCAGTGAGCCCTGAGACTTGAGTGACTTGCCCACGTCTACAGGGCAAAGTCCCCGCAGGGTCCTGGGGTTAACGGTAGTTGGTGGTAAATGGCGGCTCGGAGACCCTAGCCTTCTCCCGCAAGGGCTTATTTATTTAACTTATACCAGGCTCCCTGCATGCAGCTCAGGCAGTTTGCTGAGTGCTCTGCAGACTTTAGCTCCACTGATACTCATAGCCAGCCTGTGAGGGAGGCACTGTTATCACCTGGATCTTACAGATGAGGAAACGGAGATAAGTCAGATAATTCACTACCCACACACACCCAGCCCGTAAGTGGGGAGGCCAAGATTCAAACCCCAGCCAGCCAGCCAGCCAGCGCCAAATGCCCTACTGGCAGACACCGGGCTGGGTGTGAGGCTGGATGGCTGGGCTGGGGAGGAGGAAGGCAAAGAGGGAGGGAGGAAGGGGAAAAGTGGGGAGGGAGGCACCCAGCACACTGCACTCCGCACAGCAGGACTGGGGTAGAGTCACCTGGGGGACTTTGGGGGCTGTTCTCTCCCTCCCTGAAGCCCATGGTTCTGTCCCTGCCCAACCAGCTGCCTTCCTGGGTGCCTTCTCGTAAGTGTGGGGCAGAGGCCTGGGTCACTGCGGCAATTTGCACACCTCATCGGAGTCTGAGAACCATCTCCATTGGGTCTTAAGACTCAGTGTTTGTTCACAGAGTACTATGACTTCCATGGCAGGGGGTGGGAGGTGAGGGGGAGATAAAATACAGAATGTCCAGTGAAATTTGAACTTCAGGTTAACTACAGATAACGTTTTAGTACAAATTATGACCCATGCACTGTTTGAGACAAACTTACACTAAAAACATTATTCTTTTTTTTAACATTTTAACTGGGCACTCAGTATTTTTGCCTTCTAAACCTGGCAACCTGAAATTTGGGCTTCTGCAAATCTCTAAAACGCTGGGTGGGGACCCAGCTGAGAGGGCAGGTGGGCTCCTCCCTGCGAGCCGGAGGTGGTGGCGGTGAGCCCTCTGGGGAAACGGGAGAGCTGACTCCCAGGCCAGAAGAGGCCGTTTCCCACGGCTGTGCCAGGGCGAGCAGGGGAGAAAGCCGAGCAGACCCCCACACCTCACTGTGGGGTCCCCCAGGCTTGCACCCCAGTGCTTGCAGGAAGCCCTCTTGCCTTTTTGAGAAACTTCAAACCTCCAGAAGAGTTGCAACAACAGAACAAGACTTGTTTTGTCGCGTCTGCTTGTTTCTCAACATGTTTGTGCACACGGGTGCCCATCAGCACACATGCGTGTGTGTGCATTCCTTTGATGAACCGTTTGAATGTCTGTGGCAGCGATTGGAACACATCATCCCGAATTACTTCCGAGGTGTGTCCTCGGGTCGGGGGCAGCCTTCCCCGCAGCAACAGCCCCACGACCACATCAGGACACGGGGTGTCAGTGCCATACTGTAAGCTAAGTCAATGTGAGAGACACCCAAGCTTGCACAGAGTATTTATAAGGGCTTACGTGAGCCACACTGGTGGCTGGCTGGGAAGCGAGATCTCAGATGCTGCCGAGAAAGACCGTTCTGCAGTTCCTCTTACACACCTGGAACGAAGGAGGGAATGGCCAGGAGGAAGTGGGAAGGTGGGAGAAAGCGAGGTGGGCAAATCTCTCCGACTGGACTCCAGGGGAGTTACAAGACTCTGTGCTCCGCGGAGGGTGGTCCCACCTCCCCAGGGTCAAAAGAAGAGGCTACTCCGGCGTTTGGAAAGTGTGTTCACCTGGATGCGCAAAAACAGTGGGCAGGGCTTGCTCAAGGCAAAGCTGAAAATTGTACTAAAGAAGTTGTAAGCCTGGGGCGTGACTGCCGACCATGACCTACCCAGGGAGGAATTCAGGACCAGATCACCTGTGAGGTCACTTCCAGCTGCTTGACATTATCAGATTCATTCCAGAATCCCATTTTGATTCACACCTAATCCAAAGTCCACATTCAGATTCCTCCAGTTGTTCCAACAAAATACACGTATAATTGTACCAACATATACAATGCACACAAATACATCCGTAAGTACACATTATTGGGACAGTTGGAGGTATTTGAATGTGGACTTTACAAACGTATGTATACATACATGTTATTTTTAACATATAATATTAATGTCATTTTGTTTTAGATTTCTAACTCAAAATCCCATCAAAAATCCCAAATGCGTTTCATTGTCCTGCTTGCTGAGTCTCCCTCCAACCAGAACTATCTTTCAGGGGGTCTGCCCACCGCACGCCAGACCACGTGCCGGCCGCTGGTTGGCGCGCCGGCTCCAGTTCCGTCCCTCAGAGGCAGAAGCTCTCTCCTGTTGCCAATAAGGAACCTGAAGCTCATGAAAAGCTAACAACTAACCCAGAGCCACCTGGCTACTGTGTGGTGTGGCCAGCGTTTGAACCTGACCCTGACCCAAAGTCCATCCCTCCCCTTGGCACCACGCTCTGCTCTGTTTTCAGGAAATGATACGGGGAGAGTGACACGGGGTTGGAGCCTAAGAATGAGCCGGAAGGTGAGAATCAGTTCCCTAGACACACATGGGGTGTTCAATTGGGTCAGCAAGGGGGGCAGGGCAGGGTTATGGAGAGAAGTGAAGTCTTGGAGCCATGTAGATTTGGGTTCGAATTTGGGCTCCTCTGCGTCCCAGCCGCGTTCCCGCTACCTCACAAAGTCTTTCCTTTCTCACCTATAACATGAGAGCAACGGCAGGGACCTTTCCAAGTTATTGTGGCTCTCTATTAAATCGTCATATCAAATCCTCAGCACGGCTAATTGTAGGCAGGGGGCAGTGCCCAAACGCTGCCGACAAGAGCTTGCCCGTCGGGAGAGCAATTGGACGCCCTGATTTCAACATCCACGTAGGTGGGTTCCACTACATAAGCAAGGGAGCCGCTGTAGGGAACCAGGGGGCTCAGCTTACGTTGCTGGGGACCAAGAAGCTGAGCGCCCCTTCCGGGCTGGAGCTTCCTTCACAGGGAGCCCAGAGAAAGGAAGCCCGGGCATGACATCTGCCCCCGGGGCAGCCATCCGTGCCTACCAGAGGGGCAGGCACAGGGCAGGGCTCCTGCTCCGTGTTCTCAGACCGATCCACTATCTCCTGCGTGTCTGGAAGCCCCGCAATTGGGGCAGGTGGGAGTGGGCTTCAGGTGGCTGAAGTAGAATAGCAGCGGGCTATGCTGGGCTGAATGGTGTGCCCCCCCAAACTCACATGGTGAAACCCTAACATCCAGTACCTCAGAATGTGACTGTGTTTGGAGACACAGTGCTTACAGTGGGGATTATGTTCAAATGAGGTCTTTGGGATGAATCTTAATCCTTTCTGAATGGTGTCCTCACTAAGGAGAAAAGATTAGAACACAGGCCAGACTTGCCCGTAGACAGAAAAAAGAGCATTAGAAGATGCAGGGAGAAGACAGTCTCGGACAAGCCAAGGGCCAGCACCTTGACCTTGGTCTTCTAACCTCCGGAATCACGAGAGATTGGTACTTTGCTATGGCAGCCATCGCAAACGAATGCACAGGAGAACCACAGGGCCAGAGGCCGGAGGGGCCTAGTGCAGGGATGGCTCAACCAGACAGAGAAGATGAGACGTGGCCTTCGGCACGGAGCATGCAGGGCGTCCCCCTGCAGAGGTGGGGGCCGTGGCAGTGGGTCCCCAAGCCGGGACTCAAGAATCCTGGGTTGTTGACACCCTCCATCGGCCCTGACCCCCACGGGGCAGAGACAGGAGACAGGCCAGCTTGCAGACGGTGTGTAATCAGGTCATTAGCCTGACTAATGGCTTCTCTGTGAAATGAGAGCGCGTGGATGGACTGCTTTTTAAGGTCTCTGCCTCATCTAAAAGTCTAGGATTCCCGTAGACGTGGGAGGGGATCCACGGGTTGGAAAAGAGAGCCGGACTGACCAGCTGACAGAGGCAGCCTGGTGGTTTGAATGCCCCTCATCTCTGAGGAGAACCTGGGACCGGCTGCGAAGAGCCCGCTCGGCACGTGGTGGGAACCGGCGTTTTACGTCTCCGTGGAGGGGGTTGCCGGACAAGTTTGGGTAGCACCCAGGGTAACCCTTGTCCTGGAAGTTGGGCCTGCTGATTGTGTGACATTGGCAACGGGGACTGACTTCTTCTTTGTTACCCAGAGCTGTGCGGCCTCCGGGGGTGCGGGGAGTCTGGCTCTCCGAGAACACTGCCAGGCCACACAGGAAGCCAGAAGGCTCAGAAGCTGCTAGGAGACCAGGGCGGCTGGCAGCTAACTCCTGCCACACGCCTCAGTTCCCAATACCCCTTGAGGGGGCAGCAAAGTTATGTGGTCCCAGCCTCTGGCTCTTGCCCGGTAGCACAGGATGGAGGAGACCACTTGCTCCCCCCACTGCCCGGCAGCAGAGCCCCTCCCTGGCCCCTGTCTGACCTGCCCCCATCCTGAACGACAGGCTCCCAGCTCCAGGGCCAGTAGATGCGGAACAACTATTCCGAAATCCTCTTAAAACTAACAAGCCAGTGGCCAAGCTTAAAAAGATGCCTGCAGTCCTACACCTAGGAGACCGTAGCTCTTCAGCATTTGTTTCTCTCCCTCCTCCGATCATCTCTGTGTCTGTCAGGTGTGTGACCCAGGCAGCATTATCCTCCCGCACGGGTGGTCCCATGACACCGGGCACAACGGCGCTTGAGTAAGATGCAGATGGCACCTCCAAACCCCTGCGTCTCGGTTCCGACGCCCAGGGGATACATGTTCAGCCCGTGTCCTCCTGAAATTTGTATTCTATCATTTTATTATTTGATGATTTTTACTCTTAACATCCACTGGCTTTTCTTACATTTTACAAAATTATAAAACACGTCCTATTATTTTTATTACTTCAAAACATTTTACCTGTTTCCGGGTCACAAATCAAACTTAAACGCTTAAATCGTTAAGAAATGATTTTCCATTGTTGACTTGGGCGCGCGACATGCATCTGGATGGGAGGCTCGGGGTGCACTTAGAATAAAGAGAAATCAACGGCTCTGGGATGGGGCAGCGTATGGACTTGCTCGGGAGTGAATGGCAGAGATCTGCCTTTCATACTCACGGTATTTCTGCAGACTTACGGAAAACCGTGCCCAGGGACTGTTATCCAAAAAGGCAGACACGCCGAATGCGCACCCTGACAGACAGCTGCTCTCCAAGGGCACAGGAGCACGCCCCTTCCTGGGGGTGTCACCACTCCTGTTTGAAGGGCGACCTGAAGTTTTTGGAGGGGTTGCCAGTTTCTGAGAGGAAATTAGCCAAGTGAGCGTAGTGAAAACCTGGGGCCTCACCCCCTCCGTTTGACCCCCTGGCTGTCAGAGTTCAAGGCTGTGGGTAAAAAGATCCGAGGTTGAGAGCCCCAAATTGCCCTTCCGCTCCCTCTTTCCACCTTCACACAACCTGCCTTTGCCAGGGAAGTCAAGAGCGGGTGTCCCAGGTGGGGAATTGACGGTTTCAGCATCTCTCCCAGCTCCTCATTTTTTCCTTTTTTGCGCCTTGATTGGGTCTCAGGTGAGTATATTTGCCTGTGGCACTGCCAAAGTGTCTGCAAAGCATCCCTGGTCAGGGGTAGACAGTGAGGAGGAGAAGAAAACCTGTAAGGTACCAAGCACTACATTCAGTATTTTAAATGCTTTTCTTATTAATTTCCTGAAATGGGCTGGTGATAGGGGCTTTATCACTGTCGTTTGACAGATGAAGAAGCTAAAAAGTTCAGAGAGATTTAAGTTACTTGTTCAAAGCCACAACATGAATAAGACTTAGAGTGAGGATTTAAATCTGGTTCCGAAGGCCTTCCAAGTCCCCCTAAGTCCTGCTTTTTAATCCTTTCCTACATTTACACTTTCTTACGGCCAAGACATTTCTCTCTGCCAGGCTTAGCTATTTTACCCTAGCTTTGTGGTGTCAGGTAAATCATTGTACTTCCTGTGTTTGCTTTCTTATCTTGAAAATAGGGCCAATAACATTCATCTTACCTCCCTTGAAGTTCAGGGTCAATGTCAAACTACTTCAGAAAGTTTATAGTCTACGCACGTGCCAGTAGTGATTATAGTTGTCATTGCTAATCCGAAGCATTGTTCAGTTCAGAAGACCCCTCCTGAGGATTTGAAGTTCCTTGTATGGGCAAAGAAATGGATTTGTTGTTAAAGATATGTAACGCTCCTTTAAAAGCACTTTATCGGTTCGGGTGTTTTCAACTGCTAGTAATAGAACTGACTCAACCAGAGTGTTGTTCACGTGGTAAGAAGTTCGAAGGTAGGGCAGCTCCAAGGTGAGTTCACGCATGGGCTCCTCGACGTCACCTGTGAGCCAAGTTCCTCCTGTCGTTCCGCTCTGTCCCCCTTGGCGGGTTGGCTGTGTTCAAACTAGCTCACTTCACAGAGGCAGGGTGGCAGACGCTGGCACCACAGGCAAACCCTGCCGTCCAGCAGAGGAAGCCAAGGGTACCTGCGTCTTCGTGGTGGTCTTATCTTACAAGCAAAACCATCTTCTCCAGGTGCCCCCATGCCTCTGCCGACATCCCTTCATGTCTCAAGGGGCAAAATGTGCTCCTGCCCAAACCAGGTCTGGAAGGGGGAGGAGGTGACTGGGACTGTCATATTGAAACACAGAGCTGTGGGAGGAAGGGCGGCTTATCCCAGTCTCACCGGGGTCCCGCTCATAAGGAGGAAAAGGAGAAGACCTGTCCCAGAAAATCAGCAGTGAACTGTGATTGACCCAGAGGCAGGCAGTCCTACAGGAGAGCGGCCCTGTGGTCTCTCCTGCTTTCCACCCCCACTCCATTGTGCCGCCCCCCAATTCCAGTTCGGCACATCCCATCTCACTCCCCGCTCACGCAGACTAAGAAAACTTCTGTTGCCTCCCTGGATCTCTTACTTTTCTGTAGTTTGGATACAGCCCGTACTAATCCGTGTCAGGATGCCCAAGGGCCACTAACATTGTCTTTCCTAGGCCTTCCCAAGGGAGATGGAGTAGGAAGCCCTCTGGGGCGGGGACACCATTCAACTGGCTTTCGTGAAACGAGGCTACAAGTGTCTCTTCACGTCGGCGTCTCCTTTCCAAACCACGTCACCCTCCGCAAGGATATCTACAGCGCGGCCACCGTAATTACCTCCCCAAAAGATTTAGTCTCCAGTGAAAAAATACCACCAAGATTCCAGAAAAAGACGACCCTGGCTGTGAATGAGCAGCAGGGACATGGGGGGCGGCGGGGGGGGGGAGCATTTCTGAGTCTGGTTCAGTGGCCTGCGAATCCCAGCGGGCGCCACATTCCCGGAGAGAAGCTCTCGCTATCCAGATGGGCGTCGAGGTTAATTACATAAGAACAGGTAATCGCTGTTCAGAAGTAATTATCAGGTTGTACACCCGCAGATGCTGAGTCTCAGGAATATTTTTAGCCTTGGAGTCCACTGGCTTTTCCTGTCTTCCTCTCCCTGTGTTTATCCCCAAATTAACACTAATCAACATTGGGCCCCAAGCACACTATGCTTTCACCATATAATTATAACAAGTTTCCTAATAATATATTTTTAAAAGTTTGACCTTCATCTATCTCTGAGTCAAGATCAGCATATGTGGCAGTGAGTTAATGAGGCTCTGGGGCCCGTGGATACTTAAAGAGCCCCCCCACGCCTGCCGCTGCCACCCCAATCCCACAGAGGCTGCCACAGCCCACACTTGCAGCAACGTTCTTCGGATGGAGTTGACGGGACTATATTTAGGTTTTGTGTTACGGGGAAATTACATGGCACAGAAGCAATAATACGTTCATTATTGCCACCTAGAGACCACCAAAACAATTATAAGCAGACAGACCAGCTGGGTAGCTCGTCATTTTTTACACATTTTAAAAACCACACTAAAACCTCACGCTGGATGCCGTTCCCTGGCTCTCTGATGCTAACTTCTTGAGGCCAAGGTTAAGGGAGTCTCAAAGCCCTGGTGAGAAAACTTGTTTTCCTCTCTCCTGGACCAAGAGAGAAACTCAGAGACACCATGCGACCTCTACCGTGGGGTGGTCCCGGCTCCTCCTTGCAGCAAAGACAGAACCAGTAACGGAACTGGCTCCACGGGGGTGCAAGGGGCAGGGACGCCACAGCAAGATCGTTTCTTTGCCATCAGGGACTGGAACTCAGGGAGCCGGCGCTCAAGGGTTAGCACCTTTGAGGAATGCCTCGTCTCTGGGATCCTTTTCTATTATTCATTTAATTTGTAAAAGACCATACAGATCACTCATAATATTACTTGCATACTTACTTCCCTCTCTCATACATTTGACTTTTCCCCAATTTCACTGAGGTATGACGGGCATATGTCATTGTATCAGTTTTAGGTGGACAACAAAACGATTCGACATGTGTGTATATCGCAGAGTGGTTCCTCGCTAAGTCTAGTTAACATCGTCCACCTCGCATGATGACAAACATTCCTTTCTATTCATGAGAGCTTTAGGGTCTATTCTCTTTGCAACGTCCCAGTAAACAATACAGTATTGGTAACTACAGCAACCGGGACTCGTTACATCCCTGGGACCAATGTACCTTACAAACGGAAGTCCGAATCTTTCGATCACCTTCACTCATTTCGGCCTTCCTCTGAGCCCCTTTTTGGACATCAAGAAATGATCTGTAAATTGCAAACTGATTCCTTTTATTTATTTTTAAGATTTGATTTATTTCCTTTCAGAGAGAGGGGGAGGGAGGGAGAAAGAGAGGGAGAGAAACATCAATGTGTGCTTGCCTCTCATACGTCCCCCTACTGGGGACCTGGCCTGCAACCCAGGCATGTGCCCTGACAGGGAATTGGACCAGCAACCTTTCAGTTCGCAGGCTGGTGCTCAGTCCACTGAGCCACACCAGCCAGGGCTAAAGTGTGTCCTTTTAAAGAACATTCTCCATCCCTGGCTGGTGTGCTCAGTGGGTTGAGTGCGGGGGTGCGAACCAAAGGATTGTCAGTTCGATTCCCAATCAGAGCACATGCCTGGGTTGTGGGCCAGGTCCCCAGTTGGGGGAGTGTGAGAGGCAACCACACATCGATGTTTCTCTCCTCTTTCTCCTTCCTGTCCCCTCTCTCTAAAAATAAATAAATAAAATCTTTGAAAAAAATGCCCCACATTTATGATCTCATGTAAGGCTCACACCCTGTGAAACGGACAGGGCAGACATTTTTTATTGTTTTAAAATTGATAAAACAATTGATAAAACTGAAACTCAAAGAAGTGAGGTGACTCACCTGACACCAGTGTGGGGGGCCATATATATCAGTCAGTCCAGGACAGTCCTATTGCTATTTGGCGTTCCACAGAAGCTACGAAAGGGCCTCCTTGGCCCTCAAAAGTGTCCCACTTTGAACGATAAAATTTATTGTCACCCTAACCATAGGTCAAGGTCAGAACACAGTCTTCTAGCTCTTACAGCCACACCTCTAGCTAACACGGCTGCTGAAAAGTCAGGCCGTCAGCCAACAAAATCCAATGATCGCAAGTGGCAACTCAAGCAAAACCCACCTGGGCAGGGAAACCCCTTCCCGGTGATCGAGGTGGCTGTGGAGAGGGAGGACTCCTTCCCCTGACTCAGTGTGGCTGACTCCACAGGGCGCCAGCCACCCGGACTGGCCCGAAGTGCCAAATGGCAAATGCTCCTGAAACACACCCGGCGTGGATGTACCGGGAATGAGCACCCTACCCTCCCGCTCCCCTGATCCAAGGCCTGTTGTTCGACTGAGTGCTGAATTCACCTCCTGCTCACACCAACCTCACATTATCTTGCAGTAGAATATGAAAATTGGAAGCTGGAGCTCTGATTCTGATGTGAGTGAAAAATTGTATGTGTATTAGACACAAACATAAGAGCAAACCCTTGTTAACCACAGAGTCCCAGGGTAGAAACACTAGACCCAGGAGACGAGAGTCATCTTCTGAGATCCTTATTTTAAGGCCTAACTTGCCCACACTTAGAGAGACTCCCTCTACCTTCCGCTTTTTTCTCCTATTAAAGAAAGAAAGAACTAACCAAACGCAGATGTGTGGAAATGCCCCCAGTTCTCAGGAGACAAAGAGCCGGAGAAATCCAATATTTTGTCTTAAAGATTTGATTGTATGAGCTCGGTTGTCCTTTATTCTTCTGCACTCGGTCTCCTTTTGAATGGCTTTCTCTCCACCTGACTCTCCAGGAAGAACGTCATTAAAATAAACCACAGAGGTGGGCCTCCTCCTGCTCCTGACCGGGGGTCTCTCAGCCCCCTCTGTGGACGTGCGCACTGATGGGCCATTTTCCCGGGGAGCGTTTGGGAATGTGCTGGTGAAGAAGAAACTGAATTATTTATGGAACGATGTGGGGCAATGTTTCTCTTTTGAAAACTACCGTCTCTTTCCCTCAGCAATTACCTCCTCTAGAGAGGAAACTTCCAGGGTGAGAAGTGTTCAGCCAGTGCACACCCTGAGTGGCCTTTTCCCAGAGCCCGCCCCCTCCCCCTACTGATCCAATCGCCTTTGGGAACTTCTCGAAGGCTGCTAGGCGACTCCCTCCCAGGGCCTGGGCTATGCGCAGAGCCTGAAGCCAACAAGCCTGGGCTTGCCTCCTGCGACTCGGAGCAGAGAAAAACACTCACTCCTCTTCCTCAAAGCTGCCCCAGGGCCACTTTCACAGGACAGGGGAGAGCCAGTGTCCCCAGCGTCTTAGTGGAACCAAGGTAAGATGTCACAGGGACTCCCTCCATGCCCTCAGAGATGCCAGCGTCAGACGCTCTGCAATGGCAGTGGAGAAAAACAAAGCCAGGACACCCTATGCCAGGAATGCTCTGAGAATAATCAGCTCACAGGTCGGGCAGAGACGCCCGCCAAATGGCTCTGGGGCAGGTGTTGCTGAACCCGAAGGTTCTGTCTCCTCATCTGCTGTTCCAGCTGAGCCAAGCAAACATGCCCTCGCCCAGTTACTCTCCTTCGTCCCCATTTTATCCCTTATTATCTCAGTCACCAGCCCAAAGGAGGCCCCGCGAATGGAGAATGGGTTAGAACCACAGTGGTCAACATCATACTTAATGATAACAATTATATAATTATATGTCTCTCATATAATCATTTGTAATTACCCAATAATTACTATTAAACAGAGCAGTGGTGGCCACTGAGGTCCCCAAACCCGTAATTATTCTTCTAGTTGATAATGAAGCAGAAGCCTCTTCTCTAACATGGTTTTGGGTGTCATACTTTTCTGATTTGAGCTCCTACGTGTCTCTGTCCCTATTTATGTTTCAGTTCTTGAGCTGATGGCTGACAGGAAGATGGACGCTTTAGAACTCAGGCCCCAGAACTCAGGCTTTCTAAGCACGTGCCATGCAAATCTTCTGGGTATTTATTTTCGCTTGCATCTCCCAGGCTGGACAGCACCTAGGGAAGCTCTTTCCTGGGGAACTCTCACATCAAAACAGGTAGGATGGGACCGTGCCCCACCTGCTTCCCACCTGACTCTGAGATGCCCAGGAAACAAGCTGTGGATGACTCTTGGACAGGGGTCATCAGTTAGACTGACTTTATTGTCCTAGACAATCCAGTCTCATTGGGTAGGCCCCTCCTGGTGGGGTGGGGCAAAGACTGAATTTCATCTTTTCCTCGCTGGATTCCAACTGTGAGACATCTTTTTTGGAAGTGGGTAGGTGGAGGGAATACCACAACACTAAAAGAATTTCTTTTTGAAAACATTCTGTGCTAAAATTGACAGAAGGAAAGTGAATTATTGGGCTGAAAACCGTATGGCAGACTTCCAAGCCCCATCTTTCTCCTTGTTTCCCAGACGACTGGCCCATCACCAGAAAATTGATCTAGGAGTCTACGAGTTAAAACAAGAAAGAAAGATTTCCCTTTCCTGATTTGAGACTCAACCCTCTTCCTTCCTTATTGATACCTAATTTCTAAATACAATGAGTTAGGAATTAGCCCATATCTATAGGCTGAAAGATTATAGGTAAATGACCAAGAAGACAAAGGCGCACGAGAATAATGGGAATTTATTTCCTCCCCACTAAATGCATCATAAGATAATATTTGTACAAAGGGATACAGTTTCATCTACCACCTACTAGCAGAGGCTGATGCTTTTAGCAGAGGATAACATTTTGAATGAACCCCTAAACCTGAGGGAACACTGCATGCAGATGGCAAAGTCTGGAATATAACATCCTTTGTGAGGTCTTTGTAGCTCTTGCTTGTCACTTTGGGGAAAAGGGTTTGTAAGCACAACACATAATTCAGGGCCATTGCCCGAGCGTGCTGTGTGGGCTGCGCTCCCCCTCTGTGCTGGAGAACAGGGATGGAGCTCTTTGCTTTCACAGGTTTTGCTTGCTTGTGCTGCCCCTATTCTCTGTCACAAAGTCACCCTCACAGGTTGGACAATGACTCAGGACTCTTAGTCTCAGGTGGGTGCCCGGAGCAGCCCCTGCCCATCACTCTGGGCCCACGGGACAACCGAGTTTGCCAGACCCAAAATCGAGCCCCGTCTCCACCTCAGGGCTGAGGGCTGGAGTACAGTGATCCCCAGGGCAAGTGAAGGCGGTCGCTGCTCAAGACCTTTTCACGGATCTGGGTGCCCATGGAAGGAAACTGGAACAGACAGCATCACCCTAGAAGGTCCTCTGTGAGCGGTCTGTCCGGTGTCAGCAGCGGACGGCTCTCTTCACCGCAGTCCCGACGTCCCCCACCTCTACCCTTCACGCTCATCCCTGCTTCAACATCCCCTCTCCTCGCTCTTTGTGAAGCTAATTCCTACTGACCCTCCGGGTTTCCACTGGAAAGTCCTCACCTCAGAGAGGCCTTCCAAGAACCATCCCATCTGAGAACGCTCCTGAATGTGTCTGATTGCAAACGATCCGCCACAGCACTTTAATACGTTATTGAGAAGCTAAATCAAAAAATCACAAACTGCACTGTGTGCATTTTTCCCCACTGGAAGGAAAGTGTTGTGAGAGGAGAGAGCCAGTATTTGGTTTCTTCTTATTTACTCGGTGTAGGGCACGTAGCGATTTACAATGAATAGGGTCCTAAATGGTGGATTCAGTAAAGGCAATGACCAGAATAGGTAGGGACACTTCACCCTACAAGCCTCCTTAGGGAATCATTAAAGAGACACTAACCCACTGGAGTACACAGAGCTGGTGTACAGAGCAGCGCACCCGGGCTGCGTGCCGCACAGCCTGCTGGAACCATCGGGGAACCGCTAGTTCCACCGGAACCATCGGGGAACTCGGCCCAGGGTGGGATCTGCAGCGAAGGTCTGGGGACCCTGGCCTCCCCCATACAGCACTCCCTTCGAATGCCTGGCCCTTGGTTCTCAGAAGCCCCCAAAGTTCTGGCCATGCTAACGCTCCAGCATCCACACTGCCTCTTCCAGGGTCTACCCCCAGAGACAGGGGAGAAAAGAAAGGAATCCTTTGTGAATCATAACTCCCTCTTTTTGGTTTAGAAACTCTGAGCAAAGAGCTTACATGTGCGTCAACCTCAACCGTTAGGGAGGCGTTTGTTCCAAAATACCCTTCCTTCCCTCCATAATGTACCACAAGCGTGTAATTTACTATTTTATTTATAGTGTTTTTGTAACGGTGTTTTCAATCTTTACTAAAGCTTAGGGGTAATTGGTTCCATGAGTTCACTACCTGCTCTACGAAGCTGTAGTTTTATAAGCTTCTCTGAGCCTTTCGATCTTTAAGGCTTCGAGCCACTCTGTGCCTCTCTCTGGTCATGTTTATCAGGCTGGGGAGGGTCCCACTAGTCCTTCTCTCCCCACCTCTCTGCTAGCCTTCCCGGCATTACTTCTCTGACTCACGTGTGTCCTGTGGCTTCCGCATGGTCAGATCCTTTATTAACAAACTTGCTTTACAAAGAAACACCCAGAAGAGCAGGTTCCCTTCGCCAATGCTTGCGGGCCCTCCCTACCCAAAGGGCGGTCTGGACCAGCGGCTGCAGGATCTAGGAAAGCGGGGTTCTGGGCCCACCCCAGGTTTGGAATCAGAGTCTGTGTCTTCGCAAGAATAGTAGGTGACTTCCAGTTCAAGGAGCTGCTCTAGAAAAGCTTTCTCTTTGGCCACAGGAACCCTTCCCAGTGGCCCCCACCCTACCTCATCTCAGCCCCAGCCCCACTCCACACACACACACACACACACACACACACACAGCCTTCCCTTACACAGCAGCTGGCTGACTTCTGGGACCCAGACTTGCCCCTATTTGGACTCAGAGGAGCTCAGGGAGCCCCAAGACTGTGAGTTCCCAAGAAATTAGGGGACTAGAAGGAGGGAGAGGATGTGTCAGCTGCCTTGTGTGTTTAGTGAACACATATGTCTGTGAACTAGCACAGGACCTAGGCCAGGGGTCCCCAACCTCTGAGCCATGGGCTGCAGACCTGTACCCATCCAGGCCTGCTAGGGACCAGGCACAAAGCGGGAGGTGAACTTGAATGTAATGCACTTGAATCATCCCAAAATGAGCACCCCCATCCCTAGTCCATGGAAAAATGATCTTCCACAAAATTGGTCCCTGGTACCAAAAAGCTTGGGGACTGATGCTCTAAGCAGTAGAGATCACGGGCACTGCTAAACATCCCACAGTGCACAGGACAGCCCCCCTGACCAAGTTCTATCCAGCCTCTGATGTTCATCACAGGGAAGCTGAGAACCTGGCTCTGGTCTGGAGTCAACAGGGCATTCAACT
Organism: Sturnira hondurensis; assembly: GCF_014824575.4. Taxonomy (NCBI): domain Eukaryota; kingdom Metazoa; phylum Chordata; class Mammalia; order Chiroptera; family Phyllostomidae; genus Sturnira; species Sturnira hondurensis. Next base: position 13,705,167 of record NW_028082350.1, on the reverse strand, counting down.
CACTAGCCTTTTTCTCACAAACTGGTATCTTCCCCTCTTCTCCCTGTCTTCCATTGCCCTTCGCAGGGGTCCTTCTCACACCCTTAACCCTCCCTGCCCCGCTGGGAGTTCCGAGCCTTTCTGGGATGGCCCGGCTGTTTATTTCCTTTGGCCACAGGGTCGCAGCATTTACCTCAAGACCTGAACAACTTGGCAGGTAGAGGGAGAGCGTGTCGGCCACCCTGCCATCTCAGAGAAAGGAAAATGCATAAGGATTCTGGCCACTGGCCCTTGTGGGTCCCTTGTTCCTTCCATCTTTTCTCTGCCTTGGCTGTTCTTGGGGCCTCAGCCCCCGACCTTACCCTCTGGGTCCCCACCTGGCACCCAACTGCATACCTACCACGGGAAATCAAGCGCTCTCTCGCTCTGACATTGGGGGCTCTCTCCTCCCTGTCACGGTCTTTATCCGATGCCAATCTTTTCATCTCTGTTCTCGTTGGGCTCCTGTTATGTCTCCCACTGGACGTGGGCTAGTTCAAGTTCATCCCACTTGAATGCACCTCAAGACACTACCCACATTCAGCTCTTCTGGGAACATCTGTGATTAACTTCACAACTACTTAAAAATGCACACTGGTCATATCAATACCTAACAATCTGGGAGGATGTGGCTCTTTCTTCGTGCGTACCTAACCTTTAGCTTACAAAGATGACGACACCTATTATTTTCAAAGGGTGAACTGAAAGATGCAGAGAAAGGACAATTATGAGACATTTCTGCATAACTAAGAGGCATAAAAGTACACTTGAAGTGATGTATATAAAGATTAACAAAATGCACAGAGGAGTCCCTGACTTCTCGAGAGATGGTCTTACCAGTTTTACCAAGCAGGAGGGCACTGTATTTGGACCATGAAGCCCCGGGACTCATTCCCCACTCTTTCTTCTGCTTGGAAATTGAAGTCCTGGGGTGTGCAGAGCAGGCCCCTCCTAACCGCTTGCAGGATACTGTGCAGGGCAGAGCCTGACATGCCCCGCACGCAGAGCTTCCCACGCACATGCTCACTTCTTCTAAGGGCTGAGTTGTGGGTGCTGCTGTCTGTCTTCTGGTTTCGTTTTCATTTTCTTCTTGTTTGCAGGGCTTGTAAACACCTGAGCAGAAGAGTCTGGTCTCAGGCCACTTAGGGAAGGTGATCGAGTCTTGATTCACCTATAGGGCCCATAAACTTCAGTTGAGATTCTTACCTTCTTCACGGTCGTGTTGGCGATACTGTTTCGTAATAGCATAGTGGGTACTGTTACTCTCTTCCTTTCCTCTTCATTCCTTCAGGCTCCACCCTTTCTCTGAATAGCCCACACGTCTCACAGAAAGCTGACCCCATCGCCAGCCCCAAGGGTAGACCCCGATTAGTCCTGGGTAACCCAGGGAAACCCACACCTGTTGCCAGAAAAGGTTCTGGAGCTCAGGCTTGCTGGCACTTGTCGCTGGCGTCGGAGTAGCACAAGACCTAGCTCGGCCCAATGAGACTGCAGTGAGGGATTTTTCTTCCATGAAGGAAGAGAGAGTTTCTCCCTTCCCCCACCCCAGGGAAGCGAGCAAGGAATCACAAAGCCGCAAGTTTTGCTGGTGAGCCATCATACGACTTTGAGGAGAAAGTTTAAGAAGAAAACCGATGCCAAGGACGGAGAGCAGAAAGACACCAATAACTGGATCCTGACGACACGGGGTCATCGAACTAAACGTCCCTGAAGTGCACATGACCTTCTTGCTGGGAGAGATGATACACTCCCCGGTGCTTCGTGACGGGCTTTCTCTTCGAGCCCAGAGCATCTCTGCCTCAAAGGAGGTGCCACATTTTCCTTTCCCAGGAGGCTCCGTGATTCACCGACATCTTTTTCATCTTTAAGTACTTCCAGAATCATCCTCCTGGCTCCTATTGCTATCAAAACACCTGCTTCCTAGGAAGCTTAGAAGTTGGTATGCTCAAACTTTAGACCCTCCACAAAGCTCCCAGGCCCCCTTCCACACCCACAGCCTTCTTTTTCCTTCTCCTGTCCCTTCCTGTGTTCATCAGCCAAACTTCTCTCTCTCTCTCTCCCTCCCTCCCTCCCTCCATTTCTGCCAGGGCTTTGTGGCCTTACTTACAAGTTTACCCAAGAGGGCCTCAAGTGCAAGGGCTGATGAAGTCCATGACAAGTACTCGCTAATCTCTCAGCAGCCACAGGGCACACGGAATCCTGCAGTGGAGCTGGCTGATCACACCGTTGCCTTGTGTTATTCCCTTTAGTTAGAACCGGCACCTTAAAATAGATTTGGGTCCTTGCCTTGCCCGAAAAGATAGGGCTGACAGGCCCTGCCACGGGCAGGGCCTCCATTCCACCTGGAGGAAACCGACGGGGAGAAGCTAATGAAATGGAACAGTCCTCATATTAACCAGTTAGCGATTCAGCTTCAGACAGATGTGGAAAATAAGCCCGTATGTGGCAAATTCATGAAAGTGAAATTATCCGTTCAACACCTTGATGTCTGAGCAGACTGATGTTCCAAAATTATTATAATTACGATCATGGGGATAAAGAGAGCCAAACTTCTGAAAGAAGACTTGAAAAAAATTAAAGATTTCAGCGATACCCTGCGAGATGAAAATAATGAGCGGGTCGCAGATTCCCCAGGACATCAGCAGTTGCTCTAAATCCTTCCTGATGAGGAATCTGTGTCTCTCTGAACTCAACATTAATTCAAATGCAAATGATGGCTCTTCCCCTCCGAGCAGCATTATCTCTGATCTGGCGGGCAGTTTAATGGGGGTCTGCAGGTGCAGGAGACTGAGCAGGGGAGGCTTGACTCCTAGAGACCCGGAGTCTGGGAGTCAGACCTCCCTCCCCGACCCCCCACCCCGCCTACTCTGGGGATTTGAATTCCTTCCCTGCCTCTGAAGTCCAGTCCGAGTCAGGTCAAGTGCATGGGCCTCAGTAGGGTGCAGTGGGGTGCCTGCCACTTGGAACCACTGCGGACGCCTGCTGCTTCGCTCGAACACCGCCCCCTTCAGGTATCCGTTAACCACCTCAGCCCTCTGCATGGAGGTTCCTCTTACACACTGCCCACGGAAGACAGTGCCCAGCATGGTTGCCTTCAAGGGACCCACGTAGGAGGGAAAGCTAGAAGCCTCTGACATTAGGTAGCTTGGGTTTGAATGTAAGATGGCAGGACAATGACATGGCCATCTGTGCCCCAGTTGCCCCATCAGCGACAGGAGGGCATGAACACATGCCCACCTGGTAGGCCCGTGGTGCATCTTAAGGCACGTAACAAACTCCGTAGGCGACACCGGGGAGAGGTTAAGGGTGCAAACCCCAGGCTGGACTTGTTTCACTCAGAGCCCTGTCCCCTGCTGTCTAACCTACCTCAGCAACTTAAATGGACTATTTCTTTATGCCGGTTTGTTCAGCTGTGAAATGGGGGTGATATGTTACGAAGAATATATAAGTTTTTAAATATTTTAGACCAGTGTTTGGTTTGTATAACAAGCACCCTGTGTTCATCGAGTACAGCATTTGCCCCACAGTGAGAGCTCCCTGGTGTTATTTTAGTATCAGAATTAATGAACACGTGTGCCAGAGTGGCGGTAACGTTGCCGATGAGGGGAAGAGGAGATACTATGTTGAAGGTAGAACAGGAAGGGACAAGACGCTTTTAGTGGGGGGACTTGCCCCCTCAGCCACCCCCCTCAGGAGTCTTTGTGTCACAGGAGCAATGCAATTTGAGCCTTCGGTATCTCCTGGTGACACAGGATCACCACCTAGAAATACGTTGGCCCCGATGCCACTTTCGGTGAGAAGTCCAGAGGGGAGATGGCTTGGCCAAAGGAGGGAGCCATCGTGTGGGCAGCCGCAGGTCAGAGTGACCGTGGGCAAGTAAAGTACTTCAGCAGTTGGTGAAACTCGTCACCGTCCTGTCCCCGACTCGCATGGAGACACAGCATGTCAGGTAGACCAGTTGTACTTGTCCAAGAACCATAGATAATGGTAGTCCTTGGCTTTCAACAGCACAGGGTTCAGGGAGACCTGTCTGGTGTCAATGTTCGTGTTTTAAAGCCACAGCAGGAAAAGAGACACCTGTTAAGTCAAAGAACAGAGTTGTAGAAGACATACTGATTCAACAGATGGGTACTAACATATTCTTGGCTTGTTTTATGTGTTAAATCTATCCCTAAAACTTATGCGTAGGAAAAAAGGGGGGAGGGAGTTAATGATGACAAATATTTGGTTAAAACAACCTTGGAGCAAATCTGAAAAATCTATTTAAATACGAATAATCACCTCTAGTTTTCATTTTCTATTTTTTATTATGATTATTATTTGATAGACACACATTGAGCTTTCTTAAGCTGGGATTTATGTTTTCTATAGAGCCTTTTGGCCTGACCGTTTCTTCTCTTATTCTAGATCGTATTAGCAAGGCTGTAAAAGGTGCCACAAGGTGAGAGTTCAGACACCGCTCTGCCCCGCAGAACTTTCTTCCAGTCACCGAAGGGCCCTGAGTTTTACAGTGGCTGCCCACTAGTGTCAATCGTCGCATCTTGCCTTGTCTTTTACATTTGACACTTTCAAGCATTACAGTTTCACGATGTTGTCTCACCATGGCATTGGAACCCTATATGAACTAAAGCCATATTGTGTTCAAATACAGAATTGAAAGCACTATAGATATATATATGAAGAAAAAAAGAATTTCTCCCCTTCGTTTTTAGTATTAGGGGAAATTAACTAAAAAGCAAACAAAAAAAACCCTGCAATAATTTCTTCTGTTGCTTTCAGCCTGATGTAATCTCAAGATTTTTCGCAATCAATTAAACATTTTTTAATTAAAAACCCAGACCACAGCTCTCTATTCAGCAGAGATGCATCCCCTAATCTTCTCTTTAGCCACCTGGCAACATATATTTAGGTTTTTTTAACCTTTAGTTTCAAAGGTAAGGGAAATTTCAGAGCCATGCTTCTATTTTTACTGCTGGTTCTTGTCTGCTTGTGGTCACAGCATTATTTTGAACAGGCTTCACCTCTAAGCCATTTTCTCTCTAGATTATTAAGGCGTGGTCCTTGAGTCACCCGTCAGCAAAGCACCCCTGTCTGGAGATGACCATCTCTTTTTCTCCTGTCTCGGTCATCCTGTGGTCCAGAGCCTTCCCTCGCCACAGTCAGAGAACCACAGTTCATCTCAGGAAGGAAACAGCAGGCTGGGAGCACTTGGAAGCCCTCAGATGACGGGAGACAGAGCAGGAAAAGGCCCGCTGGACATCCTGAGGCCCCTCTTTCTCCTCTTTTCAGTGGAGACATCGGTCTCCCCCACCTGATGCCACCAGAGCTGCTGTACCTGAAATTCCTGCCCATCTCCTCCAGCCTGGAGGCGTCCACTGTCTGAAGGACGCCCTCTGGTCAAGGGGACTGAGAGCTCCTTTTTGTGAACTTGTGGTTTACTCTCTGGAACCAGAAAGCAGCCAGAAACCTAGAGACCTGTCACCCCAAGGCCTTGTACAGTGCTCTGTTTGTTTGCAAGGTGAGGGGCGTGGGCCTCCCTCACTCTCTCCATGACGAGGTCTTTTCTAATGACATTCCCTCACCTCTCAAGCTGTTCTGACTGCTCACGTCTATGGCCTTTGGTCCAATATCCTAGTAGGATAATATGACATTAAAAAATCTCGGTCCTGTTCCTTGTTTCACAGCTGTTTCAAAAATCACAGAAGGAAGGGAACAGAAGAGAGGTTGAATTTTGAAGTCAAGGTGCCCTCCGATGCCAGTTTGCAAAATCCAGCGGTTTTTGCTTTCTGTGGTTTCAGTTTTAGACCACTGCCAACCATGGTCTAAAGATGAAATGAAAAATTCCAGAAATCAATAATTTTATAAGTTTTCAACTGCGCGCTGTTCTGAGTAGGCGGATGAAGCTTTACACGGCCCAGCTCCATCCAACCTGAGCTGAGATTCATCCCTCTGTCCACCATCTCTGCTCTTTATGTACTTTTATTCCTGATCGCTTAGTAGCCAACTCAGGGATCAGGTCAACTGTCTCAGTATTTCAGTGCTCATGTTCAAGTCACCCTTATTTTACTTAATCATGAACCCAAAGTACAAGAGTAGTGATGGGTGCAATTCAATTATGCTAAGAAGCGGCCATAAAGTGCTTCCCTGAAGTGAAGGGTTGAGTACAGCACAGTGTTTCCAGAGAGAGACCATATTTACATAATGTTATCACAGCATATTGTTACCATTGTTTTATTGTATTATTAGTTATTCTTGCTAATCTCTTAATGTGCCTGATTTATACACTAAACTTTACCATAGGTATGTATGTACAGGAAAAGGCACAGTACATATAGGATTTAGTACTGCTTGCTGCTTCAGGCATTCACTGCGGGTCTTGGAACGTATCCCCCGTGGATTAGGAAGGACTGCTGCCTACAGTTTACTCCTGGGTTTGATGCTTGCTGAGAATTCTTGAACCACAAAAACTGCATCGACATGTGTTGTTATTCCCAATCTCCCCTTTCATCCCATGTCTGCCGATATTATGTTGATTGGAGACTTTGCCTGCGCCAGGGGTTCTCAGAGGACTTGAGGGTGGGTCAGAACCACCAGGGGAAAGTGCTAAATGCCAGTTTCCAGGTCCTCCCCTCCAGGAACTTGATCTGGGAGTAGAACGCAGTGCCTGGAAATAGGTTCAGCTGGTAGACCAGTCGATGCGGAAGCAGGAAGCATAAGACCATATTTGAGCACTGACCTCAGTCAAAGCTGAAAACATTAAGTTCCTCAAGAGGACCCTGCCTTTTGCAGTGTTCCCAGGGTGAATGCTTTCATATTTTCCATGTTCAGTACTCGAGATGAGACGCTGCCTCCAGGCCCCTAAAATGTTTTAATGTCACCTTGAGGCCAATGTTGCAATGTTTTGGACTTCTAGCAGCATTCTTCTTAGGTCTGGAAATTCTTTTCTTATCTACGTGCTGTGCCAGGCACTGGAATCTAGGATAAGAGAAGCAGTTTTTGGTCCCAGAAGTTCACAACACACGCATGTGGGAAAGATGGTCTATGGGGAAGATGGTCTATTCGATTTGCAATTATAATATGGCAGCAGAGTTGGTCACTATAAAGATAGGCACAGGTTGCTACGCCAAAATAACAGAGAGGCCCTGTCTGTGACAGGACATCAGGAAGGCTTGTCGGAGCAGGTGGCCTCAGACACAGCTTTGGATCAGAGAAGGAAGGTTAGCCAGGTGGAGAGGTAGAGAAGGTGGAGAAGGTGAAGAGGGGGAGGGAAGGCACAGAGTGGGTGCAGAGCATCTCCCAGGAGCTGGACATGGCCCGGGAGCAGGGGTATGGGACAAGAGTGGCTGGCAAAGTGGCTGAAGGAATGAAGCAGTTTGTAATCCAGGCCTAAGAGCCTGGGAATTACTCACTAGGTAATGAGAAGCCTTCGGGAGGTTCAGATGTGAGTAAAAGGTCAGATGGAGGAGAGACTGGTGTTTAGGTTATTCCCTCACACAGCCAGGCTTGAAGACCGAAGCCCAGTGACGCCACGTCTGTGGCTTTGGCACTGGGTTCCCTTTTGAAGCAACAAAAAAGTTAAAGTTTCTATTACACATGGAAATCTGTGGACGATTTCAGTCTGGTGGTGGTGGCCATGGTGCTGTCACTTCAGGACAGAGTCCTCTGCAAGCAGAAACAAAAAGGTGCCATCCTTGGAAGGACGCGGCTCTGCTTTGCGTCCTTACTGTGCAAAGCCTCTTTCCTTTGTTAAATGTGTCTTGTCCTTACGAGGGAGGATCTGCCTGGGGGGTTCTTCAAGCCATTCTGGACATCACATTTTTAGCTCAAACTCGTGGTTCAGCCGCAAACCCCTTTAACAGCCTGAACACCCTTCACTGCCCACCATCTAGCCTTCCAGGTGTTGTCCCCGGGCCTGCGGTGGCCAGTCTCTGTGGGTAGAGCTCAGACCTGCCAGGTGGTTTCCCACTCAACCAGAATGCCCTTCCCCGGGCCTCATCTCCCTCAGAAACACTCCTTCTCTAAGCTGAAGTGGCTAAGCCTAAAGATACCTTCTCTGTGGCCCGAGCGGAACTGTGTCCTCACTGAGCATAAAGATGCGCGTCCTCCATTGGATCGTCTCCCACAGGCTGGCTTGCGTTTGAGTGGCCTCTTCACACGTCTGTCCTGAATTCCTCCAAGAGCGTGAGCCCCTCTCCGTCGACTCTGTCTCCCGTATGCCTTGCGTAGTGGCGATGCGGGGCTGAATTGCACTGTCCATATACATTGTGTCTATAGAGTTGAGAATACATCTATAGAGTCAACTAACTCCCTATAGAGAGTATTACCATCTCCCTTTTTGAGATTATTAAAGTGAGTATAGAGAGGATCTCTGCTGGCTGGGGGTGGCTGTCTGGAGCCACCGGTCCCTGACAAGGAAGCCCGCGCTCGTTTCCCCTCCCCACCTCAGGACGAATGCTGCTGGAGAAGGCTCAAAGCCTGCGCTTCATCTTGAGACTTCGCAACCAGCTGCCCTGGAAAGCTGGGGTGTGTGCGGGAGGCAGAGGAAAGGTCAAATGCAGGTTCCTGGGGAGTCACTGCTTCGTGGGAGAAGAGGGAAAGACAAGTCAACGGCAGAGGGAGAGGAAGGTGAGAGAATCCGGGAACAGACTCGCGCAGAAGCAGGGTGCAGGAGTGTAGCTCTGCACCTGAGGGTCTTAACAGACTCCCACTAGTCGAATGGCTGCCTCCCACTCTGGCCGTTAAACTTTGTGAGGGAACAGACCACGACTATTGGGTTCACGGCTCTCTTCCTCGAGATTAGCACAGTGTTTAATAACAATAATAAACAATAGAAGCCAATATTTACTGAGCACCTACAATGGGCCAGGGCATTGTTCTAAACACATCCTGCCTATTTTCATATCTAATCTTCACAAAATCTTATGGGGTGACTAATATCATTAGCCCCACTAAATAGAGAAAACTGAGCCCCTGACAGGCTGCATAACTTACCCGGTTGTACATCAAAGACAAGTCAGGGCTGGAGCTGAGGGCAGAACTCACAACCCCAGAACCCGCCTTTACCCATCACGCTGGCCCACTTCCTGTGCCATGTTAATTAGCCACGTCGTACGTGTCTATTGAATAAAATGATAGCTAATGACGGGTGATCAACAGGCCCACGGCTGGGGGGAGGTAAAGGAGTGTAAGAACTGAAAAGGATCTTTGGACTTGGCAATTGAAAGGGTATTAGCAGTCTCGGAGAGAGACCTCAAAGCAGTGCCCGGGTAATTTGTCTCCCTCCCTGCGCCAGCCTCCCCCAGCTGTTTCTGGTGACGGACAGAACCTCTGTCCCAAGGAGCCCCTTAAGGGAGGGTCTCAGCTTGGGTCATCTGTACACTCAGTTTCCACCGCAGCACCTGGCACCTGGCGTGTACTCAGAAATGTCTGTCACAGCAGAGGGCTCTACGCCCCCTACTCTCGCTCTCTTCCCCTGCCTCCCACTGACCCCCTTAATAGGAGCCAAGGACATAGGAGAGCTGCAGCTTCTGGGAGTGACCGAGAAAATGACATTCTCAACCCCACAGAGATGTTGGAGAGGAAATGTTGAAGACAGAAACCCAAAAGTCTCAGTTTATAACTTTGAACCGGGGCTGGAGGCAGGGAGGAGGGGGACGGCTGTCATTGGCTACAGCCACCACATCAAAAATCGGCGAACCATGAGAATGGGAACCACATGAAGGCAGGGCACGCCCACCCCGGTGTACCTCCTAACACTTAAGAAGCTTCTTGGTAGAGCTGGAGGTTTCCAAATGAAAAACAAGCACTGTTGTTCTCTATGGTCCAAATTACTTCAAAAGACACTCACCGACCACAGAGACGGAGCCTGGCTTCGAGGCAGACCCCACCCCACTTCCTGGCTGGTGGTTTCTACCACGTTGTGCAGGAACTGGAAGCCCTGAGCAGCAGGGCCTGGGGGAGGGGGAGCAGGAGAGAGAGCAGACTGGGGCTACTCCGGGCCTGTTACTGGGATCTGCATATTGTAGGACAGGGGTCCAGGTGGGGAGCAGGGAGATGGCGCTGGGCTTGGATGTCCTCCTGGCCGGCCAGCTGGACCCTTGGGCTCAGCCACCCTCAGCCTCCTGGAAGCTGCAAGTTTCTGACTCAGATCCCAGTGGGTAGCGCTGACATCTATGACCTGAGAAAGGGATCTGATATTGTGCCTAGCAGCTTTTCTGTGTGTTCCTTTGGGACCCTGGGGAGACCTCCCATGAAGACTAAATATGACTACAAGACAGGTCGGTTCTTCCTGAGCAGGAAAAAGAAGTCCAGCTGGTGGCGAGAGCTGACTAGCAGGAGCCGCACCCCACGTTGGCACTCGTGGTACAAGCTACATGGAGCCGCACACAGCAAGGGAGCATCGCAAAGTCACTTAACCTCGGCATTCAAGAGCATTTAGCACTCATGGTTAATTGTAGGTGTGTTTGGCATTTTCATAATTCACAACACACAAGGCCGCAGTGTGAGCACCAGAATCGGGAGGAGGCAGAGAGCATCCAGCTTCTGCCTCCCCCTCCCTGCCCCTGCCTGGCTCCTGCTCCATCAGCATTTGTGGGTTCCCCACACTGCAGGCCATGGTCCAGATTCCCAGCGGATGAAAAGCTGCCCAGGTGCACCCACTTTGAAGGAGGAATCCTGGCTGAGCCACAGGTGTCCTGCCTTTTACCAAGAGGGACAGGAGGAAGGGACCAACAGCATGAGTCAGAAGCCTGTCTTACCTGGAAGCTGAGCCCATTCTGAGAGCTGTGGCTGAGACCCGGCGGGGCCGGTCCGCTGGACAGGGAAGACAGGAGGGCCCTTCTGCTTCTGCGTCACTGAAGTCCACCCAGAGCAGGGTGCCACGGGGCAGCCCCCAAATGCTGTGGAGGCCAAAGAGGGAGGTGTCTCTCTCCTGGAGGCAGGGGGGCATGCCACTAAGAAAGATCATTCCAAGCGGCAAAAAGGAAGGGTGCCCAGTTGAAATTTATGACACATGACAGGGGTTTGCTAACTTCTGGAAATTTGGGGGTGGGTCGGGCAAGCTAAATCCATGTAAGTAAAATGTGTTTGTATACATAGGGGCAGGAGGGTCAGAGAGAGAAACGAAAAGGGAAAATAAGGAAAGGAGCAGAGGTTACTTTGCAAATAGGCTCAATTTATTCCTTAGGACTGATTTCCCAAGACCAGCCCCATGTTGGTGGCAGAATGGGACAAACGGTCACTCACCCACAACAAATTATAAGCAGAAGGAAAAGATAAAATTCATATGCATTTTATGTGTAATAAAAATACATGTGTGACACATATGTCAGTTTAATGAGGACAAGTGTCCTAATCTCATAAGGCCTTTATGTTTTGACGTGATAATGATAGTGTCACCAGACAGGGGCCTGGCCCTGAGCAGGTCCGCCAGGGCCAGCTGTAGTGCGTGGGTTCTTGGTGTCCTGTAGGAAAGATGTCACAAGACGAGTCCAGGAGGCTATGAGGATACGTTTATTAAATCTGGGGGCAGTGAAACAGGGAAGGGCTTCGCACAGAAGGAACAGGAGAGCCTGGGCTGGGCTGCCTCAGCTCACTGGGAAGTCAGAGACAGGGGGCCTCGGGACAGGTTCAGGGGTCAACCTGGGCAAGCCGCCAGCTGCCCACTGCCTTACAGTTCAGGAGACTCGTGCCTGTGGGGGAAGAAGTGGGGAAAAAGAAGGGGAAGGGAAAGGGGGGGCTGCTCCCAGAGGGAATCTTAGTTAGGGGAGGCCTCGGGGGAGGGATTCAGCAGAACATCCATCAGTTCTCCAGGAGCGCCCTTTCGGGGTCGTGGTCTCCGCTGATTGGTCAGTGACAGGGTCTTTAGTCATTGCAGCTGGTCCTGGCATCACCCACCTGGTTTTGCTGCTTTTCTGGGCCTGGAGCTGAAAGACCACTGAGGCATGGATGTCATGTCCTGGGAGGAAAGGCCGGGGAGAAGGGACCACCCTGGGGGTGAGGTCCTTGTCTTTCCAGTTTTGTCCCCTGCCAGGTACTGGGGGCCTTCGGCCCCGAAGACCATCTGCACCTGACTGTCAATCACTTGGCCACGTTGTTCAGCGATCTGTCTCGGTTTCCCTATTCCATTTGCCAAGGAATTTTCCTAGCTTCTTCCTATCCTGTCTCCATAGCAGTTAAAAATTATCCTTTTACAAATGGCCAAAATTTTCAAAGTTGACAATTCTACCTTGAAACTAATTCTAACCATCATTTTTCCACTGCATATGAAATTGAAATGTCTAGAAACTGCTAACCTAAGAAATACTATATAATTTGTTTTTTAAATTTTAAACCTCTTAGACTCGTCCATATTTTTATTAAGTTCTTTTTTCTTTGGACAGTTAATATTGTGTAGGTTATAAGGAAAACAGACATTTGGCAGAACACACGGTGGGCCAGCAATCATACCACCCTCCTTCCTCAAATTTGGGTTATTAAATTCACGCCTCTTCGTGTGGCAGATGTAATTTAACCCAGTGTGTTTTCAAAAGAGGGGCAGAAGCTTTATAACTAGAACAAAACTGCCCAGTGGTGAAGTCAGGATTCAAATGGAGACCTGTCCGACTCAGAAGCGCATGGCGTCCCCATCCCCTGTCCTCAGTGATCACAGAGAGGGGCGCGCTGCTGCACCTGAAAGTCCCCAGGGACATCGTCTCTGCCGGCCTCTGATTTTGCAGAGAACAAGTGACAGTGAGGACAGGTGCCTTGGGTGACTTGCCTAAGGCTCTCTCAGACCCAGGCTGAGAACAGCGGTCACCTCCCCAGAGCCCCACCAGCTGTGCAGGCGACTCCCCCTGACTCAGGAGCGAGCCCTGCACATCACCCGCGCCCCCCCTGCCCCCAAACCAGATGATGATGCTGGGAAAAGAGCAGCCTCCAGGCCAGGCCTCCACCCAGCTCAGGCTGTGCCCTGAGCGACTGGCCCACAGGGACAAAACGGCTTTGTGTGTGAGAGGGGGCAGGGGCAGGGAGACACGCACTGAAGATTTCCTGCTCCCTGAGCCCGCCTCAAGTAGCTGTCCCCTGGTAAAGGACAGAACCTCCCTAAAGGGGCTGGATGCCCACCATCTGTGACCGGAGACCCAAGCTATTAGATGGACTTATTAGATTTCCTCCAAAAGGGACGAAGAGCTTCATTTAGCCCGCATTATGTGGCTTGATTCAATGCCTGTGAGTATATAGCTCTGCCTTATCACATTCCCTTTGATTCCCTCCCAATGGGGACGTTTAAAAAGAGTCTGATAACGTGTTTCTGAAAGGAACCCCCACCTTCTTTTTTTTAAGGGGAGTCGAATCACTTGTTTCCAAGAAGGGGCCTTCCAAAAGAAGCTGCCTGAGGAGCCCGGCCCTTTTCACGGCATCTTCTGTGTGCTGAATTGTGCCTTCACTCCACACTGCGGCCTTTATTCTCTGCCCCTTTGACAAAGCCAGCTGCCTTTCACATTCCAGCTCAGCAACGGGCTGGCTTCAGGCTGTAACAGGCACCGGCGTCCAAAACCCTCTCTCTGGGTGGCGCACTGTCCGCCTGTGTGAATCTGTGAGCCCCACGTGGCAATTCCTGGGCCTTTTGTGTCCTCTCCGAAGGGCATTTGTGTGTGCGAAACTCGAAGTGCAACGCCAGTGTCCCAACCCACGTACCCTGATGCCGGGCAGAGGGCAATCGTCAGCCACAATGTCTGGTTCCTCTCTCCTTCAGGTCCATCCTGTTATCAAGTCGGCAGACAGAGGAAGTGACATCACCCTCCCCCCACCCCACTGAGCTCTCCTTTGAAGCTGGAGGTGCTCCCCAAACATTGCACGTGGTTGCCCTGCCGCACTCCAGGCAGGAAGTGTCACAGTGGGACTTTCTGTTAAACTGTTTCCGGAAAAAAAAAAGAAAAGGCTGGTAGCCTCAGTTTCAATACAGAATTTTGAATCCCATTGCTCACACGGTGGAAAAGGTCTTTTGTGAATTCTGCCCTTAGCCAGGAGTGGGGATCAGTGGCCACAGATGTCTTGAAATTTGAATCCTTGTGTACGAAGCACAAATGTGTAGGGGAAGGAGTGCTCCGCTGGACAGGCCCCCGTGCAACCAGTGACACTCATCTGTCCAACCCTAGTAGTCCCTGCCCAAGCTCCCCAGTCGGCTTGCTGTAAAGTTTGCTCTGCAAACTGCTTATCATGGGTTTTTCCCCACGAGTGATGGCACTGAGAACACTCAGTGTGGGTCTGAACAGCATGCAATGTCGTTTCACTTTAAGACAAAAGACGTTAGCTTCCCGTCGCTTTCTTAGCCAACTCTGCCCCTCTCGCCTTCGAGCCCCGCTTTCCCTCCCCTCCCCTGCTTCTCTGCCCATAGCACTGCATAAAACACTTAGGAAATGAAGGGCACAGCCGCCCTTTCTTCCCATTAAAATAATCCACAGTGATGGTGAATTTAATATATTTGATTATAGAAACTCCACTTTGGTGCACTCAAATCAGCTGCCTTTGTCTTCGGCTCCGATGGCCTGGTTTCAGGGGAATGTCTTCTACGGCCAGCTTCCTAATCTGGGAGGAAATTCAGCCCTAGGAGGGGCTGGGCAGGCTCAGAAACAGGGTGTTTGTGCTGTGCAAGATGCCGGGACCGTTCCCTACTGGTCAGAGAAAGAACCGCTTCATTAGAATTATAACCCCCAGGGGCCGGGGGTCCTTCTTAGCAATGTTAATGTTTCTGTGGACTTTATTTCTTTTCCTTGTTGCTATTCACTGTTCAGTTTCAGGCCTGAATCCCATACAAATAGCCCAGGAGCTTCTGGTGCCTAAGAACATGTAGGAAATGCAGAGAATTATAATTACATCTACATATGCAGTTCCTTTCATCCGAAGAGTGAGTATAAGCTGAACAGAAAACAAGAAAACACGCCATCATTCCCCCACAAGACGTTATTAAGAGAGGCTGAAATAACTGTCCCGGCAGCCCCTCCCTTGCAGGGAACTTGAAAAGGAACTAAAAAAGGAATTGATTTGGGGCGGAGCTACGAAGCTTGGAGAAGCAGCTTCTTTGCACTTAAAATTTATGAAGATTTTAATGAAAGGCTTTCATTAAATATTCTTAATAAATGTATGCTCAACAAATAAGTACTTCAGTGAGGGAAGGGAAAGATTTTAAGTTGCTCTCAAAGTTGCACTGAAACTCTGCAGAGCCCTTCCCTGCCCTTGCCAAAGTCAGAGGGTGCCCTTGAGGTGGACCAGGGCACAGGACGGTTAAACTCATTTCCTACACTTTTATGAAGAAAAACGTCCCAGGTCTCCTCCCCCCCCAGCTGGGCGGCCTGGTGGAGCGCCTGCCCAGTGACTTTCCCACCCAGGCTCCATGGTAGAAAACCAAAGTCGGGGACTAGAGCCAAGCTGGAAATAGCATCCAGGTCTCTGGGTTCCAGCGCCTGTGCCCGGTCTGTGAGTCAGCCTGTCAACAACACTGACGAGGTAGACACCAGGCTCTGGGAGACCCAGGGAGAGTGACCCAGGGAGGGGGACACCCTGTCCTTGCCAGCCCTGGGTGAGCATCACGCCAAAGCACCAGAGCGGGTGGCGGGTCGGGGGCTGGAGGTAAACACTCCACTCTGAGGTCCACACAGACACCGGCAGCTGCGTGGGCCCTGCAAGCCACCTCCTCGGAAGAAGCCTGGGTATGCTTCGGTGTCGCCCTCCAAAGCCCTCTGGTCATGGGGCAGGCACCACGAGCCCGCCCTCCAGCAAGACCGGTTTCCCGAGAGCCATGTCAGCTGCCAGGATCAGGGCTGCATGGGGAAAGTCTCTGGGAGAAGGCTTGGAGGGACAGGGTGGGACAGGGTGCCACGGAGCACCCTCCACCCCAAGGAGGAGCCCCCCTTTCTAAAGGCAGAGCCTGGCCTCGGAGGGAGCCCCACGCGGAGCGCCCCCAAGATGAATACGATGACTTTGGGTGGGCAAACACAGCCAAAGGCTGCCTTCCACCTCCCTCTTCAGTGCACAAGTCAAGCTTCAGGATTCCGATTATATAAGAATTAATATGAAAGGAATGCTGTGTCCTGTTATGGCATTGTGTTATAATAATGGAATGCTGTCCCCGCCCAATCGGGCTGACTGTGCCCAGACCTTGCCAACAATTAGGCAGTTCCTCAGTGTGTGAGTGTCCCTGTGGGGACAGCCCCCTGAGCCCCAGAGAAAGAGGCGGTGCACGCTTTGGGCTGGAACAAGGGTGTTGTGGTCTCCAGTGCTCCCCATGGCCCTTCCCCGTGTGCCGACACAGACCCCACACATCTACCCTGCCGCTTTCCTCTTCGTTCTGAGCGCTCGTGTGGACCTGCAAGGGAAGTCCGACACTTTGGCCACCGCAGCTGTGTGAGCCGATCGATGCCTTTGATGCAGCAAACAATAGGTCCCAGAAAAGGGAAACAAATACTCTTTCAACAGTGCGCTGCATTCTGCTTGGACATTGAAAGTCCAGGGCAAAGGGTTTCCCCGACAGAGCAGAACAAGGGTGCCGGTTTCTGCATTTTCGTTTCCTTGGGGAGTAGAGCTCACGCCCCTCCATGCAAAGGTCTGCCAAGGATGTTCCGAACAACCAAGGGGAAATCACATTAGCCCAGAAACCGTCAAGCATCTGAAGGATTCCGGAGGAGGGAAAGGTGGCAGGTTCTTTTCTGTCTCTGCCAGAACGTGACCTGGGGCTGCAGGGTGCGGGATCTGGGTTAGACGTGAGGCAAGTGTTCCAGACGGAGGAGCACTCGGCCCTGGGCCGTGTGGCTCAGAGAGACGCTGAAACGTCGCTGGGTGTGTCTGGCTTTTTACACGTGGTGGCGAACAGAACCCTCAGGTCCCAGGCAGCCCCTGACTGGCGAGGTGGCGAGGAGGAGGTTTGGTTTGGTTTTGGCATTCCTCATCGTCAAAACCAAACGGGCCCGCACATTCCCACTCTTCCCCAGATCGGCTGCCTCCGAGTCACCCTGCCTGGAAGGACAGCACCACTGTCCATTTCCTCCTGGCCCTTTCTAAGCTGCCCGTCCTACGAAATGCCTCCCAGAGACGCCTCCTCCCTTCCTTCCCCTGGGGCCGAGCCACACGTTCTGAGCGCTGCACAACGGCCTTGGGAGGCTTGGCTCATTGAGTTAGTTTTCCTTGTCCTTTTTCTTAACAGAATTCGCTCCATGGCGTGTACATTTTCGGCAGTCAGGCCGGCCCCTCCTCTGCACAAGGGTGATGGCAGCAAACCCAGGAAGTTTTCAGAGCCAAGAAAGCCTGACACCGAGGAGGAAGCCGCGATGGATTTCCATGGCTGAAGTGTTCCGTGTCCACAGGACGAGAAGGGGAACAGGCACCTGCCTGAGAATGCACGGGTGCGAGCGAGCAGGCGAGGGGACCAGGGGGGATGGTCTTGAAAGCAAAAGTGGTGAAAATGGCTGCTCATTGTCCGAGCTTTGGGGCACAAGCTGAACAAACACTAGTCGTCCCTGCTCTGTCTACATAGTGAAGCTGAATAAAGAGGAGGTAACTCACACGTCCTTGGATGGCACGCCTGCCCGAACCCTCATTCCTAACCACCGTGTCGGGTCTCTGTGCCCACACATCACCTGGCTTTCTTGGTATCCTCCCAGAGGGCCCCCAAAGCCAGCCCCAGCACAACCTACGGCGCTGAACTTGAACACCCCAAACCATCCCAGGAGTCTCCCAGCGTCTCCCCTCAGCCACTCGCCTCCTTTCTCCCTCTTCTCCTCGATGTCTGCCGAACTATCCACAACTGCTCAGATGTGGAGAAATGAGCCTGAAGGCGCTCACACTGGCTCCTCCTCTCGTGGGTGATGTTCTGCCCAGATAGCTTTGGTCAACTTACAAAAAGTTATTTCCGTGAATGTAGACATTTACATTTTCATGTCTATGATTTATCTGCACAGCGTTTATATCACTTACACAGCGTTGGCTGTACCAAAGGAAGAAATTATTTAGATTCGTAGAGTTACCCAAATTAACACCTGGTAGTGTTGGAGTAGGCACTGTACAAATGCAATAGAAAACAAAGGTTTATGCTTAAAGTTTTGAAAATATTCAAACCTAATGTGTAAGATTATGTTTCAAGATGTGCCTACACCTGACCATTGAAGCGATATCACAGCTTCTCTGAGACTCAGGTGCACAGAAGATTTCTTACGAGGCCACAGGTCCTCCCAGCGGTCAGTATAGCACTTTCAGGTCAGGAGAGAGGAAGACTGAGGACGTTACTGGCTCAGTCTGCACCTACCAGCCCCATACGTGCATCCAGGATCCGCCGATTCCCGGAAGGTCGACGTGGGCCCAGGTGGCCTACCTGACTCCAGCCTGCATGTGGCCACCCAGGATGCACCATCCAACGAGACATTTGGCACATGTCAGGGGAGTGCCTCAAATCCATGGCAACATAAATTAAAAATAAGTCACAGATGGGCTTCTTGACCATAGAAACAGTGTCTTCTTCAACTCAGTCCCTCACTACCTGGTAAAGTTCCTATTTCACAGTAGTTAATAAATGCTGTCAGCTGAATCTATGCATGGATAGATTTTTCCAAGCTTCTAACATCTGAAAACCATCCAAGAAATCGGGGCGGTGTGTTAGAGCTATTGGTAAGAAGACAACTTCGCAGAAAAGTGAATACGTAGGATTTGGTTCCAAAGATCTAAGGCAGGTGCGGGCAAAGAAGTTGTTGTGAATTTCCCCGCGGTGCTCAGGGTTGCGCGTGACGAGCTGTGCCCGCCTCGCTGTGCCCCTCACTGTGCCACTGCCTGGGGGAAGGAGGCTCGGCACAGCTGGAGCAGGAAGGACGCACATCCACACAGAGTGCAGCCTCGTGGGGAAGCACCTCACGGGACGCGACGTCCTCCCATTCTCCTCGTGACCGTTCCCCTTTGGAATAAGGGAATTCTCTGGGGGTTAAGGCTATAAGCGGAGCCCTGCCCCTTTCTGGGGGGGGAAGAGAGCATGTATGTGCCATGCATGGACCATGTACATGCCCCCATGGCACCATGCATATGTCTGTGGACACCGGTGTGGGCCTCTGCAAGAGATAACTGGACTAATGATTATTAATAGAAGTATTATTGTTGGTATTACTATCTGCCCAGTGCCCAGCGCTCTGTGGTATGTCTGGTAATCAAGATGAAAGATGACCATAAAGAAATGCTTAGTTCCATATGACAAATGGGAAAGAAAAATATAGATGGATAGAGAAAAAGTAGAAGAAGGGCTTGCTTGGATGTATAGACCTTTATCAGTGTTAAAAAGAAATCCATGGGGGGCATTAGATGCCACATTTAGGGAATACTGAATATACATATGGAGTACATACAAACCCTCTAGGAACTGTCTTTCAAAACCAAATTAGTGTCATTGGAACAACTGCAATATCCAGAGAAATTTAAAGCGCACTGTAACGTATACAATTCTTAGAAAGGGGTTTAAAACCTCCCATGGCCATTACTACGGCGCCCTGAGCCCTTCCGCCTTCGAACGGCAATAACGATGTCTTTACCAATGGACGTTTCTATGTTCCCAAGGAGTGCACAAGACTGGAAACACAGCCAGGCCACCGTTTGCTTCAAACAACATCCCGAGGTGGCATTTATAAGGGACAGAGCAGGAGGGAATGGGACAGGATGGGGAAGGAGCCCAAATAGGTTCAGTCTCTGTGGATCCTCTACTGCTCACCACCCTTCCCCCAGCGGAGCCCCCAGCGAGCTGAGCCCTTACTGCGCTTGCCGCCCCTGTCTGGTGTCAGTGGGGCACGCGATTGTGTCAACGGGACCACAGCCAGGCCAGAGCACACGTCAGGCACTTACTGGAACAGACAAACTGCTGAGCAGGACACCTGAAGACAGAGCAGGAAAAACTAAAGATGTTTTCACCCGCAGGTGCACACTCTAGCCAAGGCACAGTGCGGGCTCCAAGGGGCTGTGGGGCCATTGCAGCAGGGAATCGATGTGCCCTGAGATTGTGGGTGGGGTCTCTCTATTTGCAGTTAAAGAACTTATTAGACCAGCCCTGACTGGTGGGACTCATGTAAAAGATGGACTTTGGCGATGATGAGGTAACAAGTTAGGCTTGATTGTGACAAAGTAACCGCTATGGTGTGGGGTGTGGATAGTGGGAAGGCTTCTGTGTTGTGGGGAGGGAATATTTGGGTAATTTCTGTATGTGCTGCTCAGTGTGGCTGGGAACCTCAGACTGCTCTAAGAAATAAAGTCTATTTATAAATAAGGTCAAAAGGCGGGCTAGGGTGTGCTATAGAGCCTGAAGGAAATACAGGGATCTTACCTATAATTCAGCACATCCAGTGAAGAGCCAAGAGGGTGTGGTGTAGAAGGTCTGCATGTGACTTTGGCTTAAACCATTAGAGTAATTCCTACTCTATGAAAAGAAACTCCAAAACTTTTCCTATTGACATATTTCCAAGCTTCAAAATCTTATACTTTATCCATCAAATATCTTTTTTTATCCTCACCTGAGGACATTTTAAAATTGTTTTTAGAGAGAAAGGAAGGGAGAAAGAGACACACACATCAGTGTGAGAGAGAAATGTTGATCAGTTGCCTCCGGCACTCACCCTGACCTGGGATTGAACCTACAACCTAGGTGCCCTGACCAGGGATCAAACCTGCAGTTTTTCAGTGTATGGGACAATGCTCTGACCAAATGAGCCAGGGCAAATCTGTTCCATGTTTATACACCAATAATAAGCTATCAGCAAGGGAAACTAGGAAAACAATCTCATTTACAGTTGCTTCAAAAAGAATAAAATCCCTAGGAATAAATTTAACCAAGGATGAAAAGATCTGTACTCAAAAGATTATAAGACACTGAACAAGAAATAAACAAGTAGAAGCATATACCATGTTCATGGATAGAAAGAATTAACATCACTAAAATGTCCATACTACCCAAAGCAATCTATAAATTCAATATAACTCCTATCAAGATACCAGTGGCATATTTCACAGAACTAAAACAAATATTCCAAAAATTTATATGGAACCACAAGAGATCTTGAATAGCCACAGCAGTCCTGAGACAGAAGAACAAATTTGGAGGAATTAGGCTACCTGATATCAAGATACACTGCAAGGCCATAGTACTCAAAGCAGCCTGGTACTGGCATAAAAATGGACACATACCTCAATGGAACAGAATAGAAAGCCAAGAAATAAACCCATACCTTTGTGGTCAATTAATATTTGACAAAGGAGGCAAGAATATACAGTGGGGTGAAGACAGTCTGTTCCATACATGATATTGAGAATATTGTACAGACATACAAAAAAAATGAAACTAGACCACCCTTTTACACCATACAAAAAATTAACTCAAAATGAATTAGAAGTATAAGTGTTGGACTTGAAACCATAAAAATCCTAGAAAACATAGGCAGTAAAATACCAGACATCTCTCAGAGCAATGCATTTTTTAAAAATACATCTTTAAATAAAGAAAACAAAAGAAAAATAAACAAATGGGACTACAATGAACTAAAAAGTTTTCGCACAGCAAAGGAAACCAACAAAATGAAAAGACAACCCACAGAATTGGAGAACATATTCACTGACAGATCTGATGAGGGGTTAATATCCAAAATCAATAAAGAGCTTATAAAACTCAACACATTCACACACAAACAACAATTCAATTTAAAAAATGGGCAAAGAACCTGAATACACACTTTTCCTAAAAGGACACCCAGTTGGCCAATAGGCATAAAAAAAGATGCTCAGCATCACTAATCATCAGAGAGGTACAAATTAAAAGCACAACACCTCACACCTGTCAGAATGGCTGTCATCAATAAATCATCAAACAACAGGTGCTGGAGAAGATGTGGAGAAAGGGGACCCTTGTGCCCTGTTGGTGGGAGGCAGACTGGGGCAGCCCCTGTGGGAAGCAGTACAGAGTTACCTCAAAAAATTAGACATGAAACTACCTTATGACCCAGTGACTCTATTTCTGGGAAATTATCTGAAGAAACCCCAAACACTAATTTAAAAGAATATATACAGCCTTATGTTCATTGCAGCCTTATTTACAACAGCCAAAATTTGGAAGCAGCCCAGGTGCCCATCAGTAGATGAGTTGATTAAAAAGCTGTGGTGCATTCACACGAGGGAACACTACTCGGCCATAAAAAGAAGGACATTTTACACTTTGCAGAGATGGTTCTCTAAGCCAGGCAGTCAGAGAAAGGCAAGTACCATGTGATTTCACCCCTACATGGAATCTCATGAACAACATGAACTACACACAAACTACTGACAGACAGTACAGAGGCTGACAGCTGTTGGGGCTGTTGGGGCTGCTGGGGCTGGGAGGGTGGAGGATGGAGCCAGAAAGAAAAAAAGAGAAAACTCAGACACAGACAACAATCCAGGGAGGGGAGAGGGGAGGAGGAAGGGGGTGGGGGTAGATGGTGGTGGATAAAGGCTTGACTAGGGGTGGTGAATACATGGTACAGTGCACAGATGATGTGTTGTTGAATCATGTACTGGACACCTATAGAATTTTGTTAACCAGTATCACGCCAATGAATTCCATAAAAAGGAAAAAAATAAAATAAAATCTAAGACAGTCAAAATCAATTATGCTACACTAAAAAGTCTTTGCACAGACTTTGCACTGGGCAAAATAAAAACAAACACTTAGTCCCTCCCTCTCCCCATGCATTCGGCACATACACACTGTCTCAGGCTCCTCTGTATTTTGTCGTTTTCATCGTTCCTCATTGATTTATCCCTGCGACTTTCCTCTCCTCTAAACCCAGAACATCGAATTGGATTCCGGCTCTGCCACTTCAGTAAAGACGCCGAGAAACTAAACTACACCCAGGAAGGAGCAATTAAAAGAGAGACAAGCCCAGACCCAAGTGCAGGAAACCACTAGCCTTGGAGGAGAGAAGCCAGGCCTCCTCACAGGCCCAAAGTTTCATTACTGTGGAAGAGGATTATAGTTTATCCAGATTCCTCCAGAGTCGGGAATCTGGATAAATGACTCAAACTACAGAAAGGGAGATTTGGCTCAGTGTAACTTGAGAGCTGGCAACAAATGAGACAATCTGCTTATCTAGGTGTTTCCTGGGGCAGGTCTCCCACTTCCAATCCCAGTTACCATTCATCACCACATCTGTTGCAGGGACTGACTGGGTTATGTGCCCTGCTGTCCCACTATCCTTGAAGGGACTTGGGGACTCAGAGTTCACAAACTCTCATTGCTGTCTCCTCACCTCATGCCACAGCACGTGGCATATAGCAGACACTCAGTACAATCTCAGTGAAAAAAACAGAGATGAGGAGGTCCAAGGGCTGCAAGTGACATCAGCAAAGAAGGACTGGTGCTCTCGGGTCACCCGAGACAACGAGTTCAGGGCCTCGGGCCACGGGAACTGGTGCCCTCGCCATGGTTTTGCAGAAAGCAAGTCTGGCATGTAAACATGAGAAGGAGCGAGCGTTCCAAGGAAGCTCAAAGCCCGGGGTGAGCACACGGTCCACGAAGAGGCTGGGGAGGGGCGAGGACAGTTAGACAAGTCTGAGCAGAAAGGCTGTCGCATGTTCTTGGAACCCAACAGAAGCCACGGAAAAGGGTACTTATTTTGGGCAGGGGATGGTGGCCGAAGAGCTCCTTCCCACAGAGGGCTGTTTGTTCCCCGGTGTTCTAACACGCTCTGCACACAATCTCACTCCTCCTACCTTTGCCCTGCGAAGCAGCAGATGGACGGACGCTACGGAGGCACCCTGGCTGGCCTGTTTGGACAGGAGTGTACCCAAGGGCCCCTCTTCAGCAAACCGCCACCTCAACAGCCAGGAAAAGACTGTCCTTCAACCCCAGTGACATCATGGTATGCCTTGAAACTATATCAGCCCCTTCGTGATATTTGTGACTCACTGGTTAGCACTGAAATATGTATCATGAATCAGAAACTGGTGCCCTGTGACTCAGCGTGGGACTGGATCAGGGAGGCCTGGTGAGTCCAAGCAACAATAGTGTGTGTGTCTTTAACCCAGCACGAGGTGTTGAAATGAACCCCGTCTCCTACGGCGTCCACCCCCACTCCACTCTCACCCGCTCCCAGAAGGCCTGAGACTATCGTTCCAGTTTGACGGCCACCGAAGAGCACCCTCTGCTCGCCAGGACTTGCCTGTCCCCGTATTCCTAACAACCCCGGAATTAAGCTGCCAGGCCCCACCCTGGCTCCCACCCTCTGCCACTCCAGCTCCCTGTGTCCGCCTCGCTGTTTAGTGCCTGCCAGACTCCACTCTTCAGTTCCACAGGCAGGCAGAGTCGCCGCGCCTACCATTCCTGCCTGTTCACTTCCCCAGGGTCCAGCTTGCGGCCGCCCACGCCTGCAAGAGTGAGTCTAGTGGGCCCGGCTGCTTGTTCGATGAGAAAGGTTTCTCTGTTGATTAACAGGAAGAGTATTCATACGTTTGTTTCCTGTTTTCAGTG
The DNA here is from genome assembly GCF_014824575.4 of Sturnira hondurensis. Taxonomy (NCBI): domain Eukaryota; kingdom Metazoa; phylum Chordata; class Mammalia; order Chiroptera; family Phyllostomidae; genus Sturnira; species Sturnira hondurensis. The sequence goes on along the minus strand of NW_028082350.1, from coordinate 13,680,656 downwards.
AACCAAGTAAAAGAAAAAGAAGTGGCTTTTTTTCCCTCTTAGATCCAGTTGGCCCCCACTAGTAAATTATTAAAAAGCAAATGGAAGCTGCACATTGATTACAGACCTGTCGCTGTGGCCGGTCCTCCCGGGCAAGTGCTAGGGACCACCCACGACACACGGCTGATGCTGTAACAGCTGCGGTTCTTTGGACACAAGACAGGGCTGCTTTCAGGAGAGGAAGTAGAGAGGGGTGCCTTCAATGACGCTCCCCGGATAAGATGTGTGCAAAGTGAGTCAGAGAGGTGGCAAGTGGACAGGAGCAGCCGGAGAGTTCCAAGGCCCGTCCCAGCCGATGGGACCTTGCCCCCGGCATTAGCCTGCCCACCTGACCGATTTGATTCAAAGCAGCGGCAGAGCAGAGGACCCAGCTCCCATTCAAAAGTGGGCAGAGAATGGGCAGGGCGAATGCCGTCCCCACTCACCGTGGGCTGAAACAGCTGCCTTCTGCACGGCACTGATGGCTTGTGAGAGGCAAGGGAATGGAAGCCGAGGCAGTCTGCACCCTGGGTTGAAAGCGCATGGGGGTAAACAGAGGGGGGAGCCAGAGCTGGAGGTGACAAGGCCCCGCCCAGCTACCAGGAAGACTAAGGGACCCAACGTCCCAGCAAACCTCCATCCACTCAAGCGCTGGCCAGGAGATAGAGCCGAGACAGCCAGACAAGCGCACCTGGCCCATTTGTGCGTGTGGAGTTTCTGCTCCCACTCAGCTCTGGCCGCCTTGGGAAACATCATGAACATTCAGTTAAGTGAGCCCCACATAGTACGTGTTCAGCAAACAACAGGCCCCTTCTCTCCAGGAAGACTTCACGCTCTAGCTCTTAAGAACACGGCCTTCGGCAACTACACCCCGCCTGTGCCGTTCACTGACTGCGCAAACTCCTTTAACAGCCTCTTCCCTCACCAGCTCCATAGGCTGTGGCGATGAACTTACTTAACGATATGAGACGAAGCCCAGTCCGTAGCGAGCGCTCCGTGAGGGGCAGCCAATACTTTCATCCCATGACTCTTGAGACTGGATTTCATGCTACGTGTTGCACCACAAAAGTAGTTGGTTTGTATTTCTCCGTTTGCCCGTACACACGGGCCCACAGATTTCGTGGGGCCAGAGTTCTTTCTCACTCATCTTCCTATTCCCAGCACAGGGGAGTGGGCACGGGGGTCGGCACCTAGAAGGTGTTGGGGACGTGAAGGTCACTTAGCTTGGCACCCAGGGCTGACGCCCGCGAGGACAAGGCGCACGGCGTTCACTGCGGCTCGTTGCCAACTCTGTGTTCCCAGCTGCAGCGGGGGGGGGTCCTTTTTTTTTTGTCGAACGACAGTCCTTGGCACTGCCAGTTTGGGCTCAGTATTTCCCAGTACGTGGCACCCTGCCCCAGACACTCCAGAGCTATGGGGCCGCCCTCTGAGATCTGCCACTTGACACAGGCCACAGGTGATTCGGAAGCCTGTGGAAGGCTGCAGAAACGGCCTCTGGGTGGGCCTGCACGCAGCTCGCAGAGACTGGCAGGCCCCCGGCAGCCCCTGGAACGGAGCCACCGTGTCCTTCCTGCCTCCCATGAGAAGAAAGCAGGGATTCTCACACCTGCAAAATGAAGGGCAATGCCACCTGGTCTCCGCAGGTGGAACCTGTGTGGAGCGAGAATCATGCGGTCGGCAGGGTCTCCCAACCCAAGCGTAATGCTCCGTTTCTCCAGTTCTGTCAGTTCTACACAACCCACTCCTCTCCGGGGCCCGGTCCAGAGGTGGGGGTCCCTCTCCAGTCACGTAGGGAAAAGAGGGACTCAGCATCCACTGTGCCCCCAGCTGCGTGACAGGTGCTGCCCTGGGAAGCACCCAAACAAAGGACAATTTACTGCCACTTGACTTCAGTCAAAACTAAACTCCACATTCCCTCAGAAAAGAGTGGGTTTTGTTTTTTGTTTTCTTTTTTTTTCCCTCCACCAGAGCACAGGAGGTTAAAATGAAAACCTATCAATTAATAGCTACATTACAGGTTTCATTTCCATTCAAGCAGGAGGGGTTTATACCTGCCAGCCATGGCTGCTTGCGTGCAAAACACATCACAGAAGTGTCACGCTCCACACAGATGAATCGCCACAGCTACAGGGAGCACAGCTGCTCGGGGAACGGACAACGCCAATCGCCAAGGCGCTCACCAAGTTCTTAGCTGATTTCTATCTAGTGCCTTGGCCCACAGCATCGCGATGCAGAGAGGCACTGACTGCGGAATGGTGGCCGGGGACTAACAATGCGCGCCTTTGTGGGGGTCAGCCACCTGAGAAAGACGGCATAAAGTGCCCCGCACCCCACAGCCCCTGCCAGCTCACCCAGATGTCCGGCAGAGGCACCCAAGATCTGGGAGGTGCCACATGGATTGTGGACAAAACTCCTGCTTTCATCAGAACTTTTACTCTTCACACAAATAGGGTTGGCTTTCTGCTCCAGCAGCAGCTGAGGCCGGGGCCCGGGCAGCTCTGCACCGGCTACGTGGCCTGCATGCTGCCTGGAGCTGCCTTTTCTGGGGGCACTCACAGTCCCGGGTGCTGTCCACCCCATGGGGGGGCNGGCAGAGGCACCCAAGATCTGGGAGGTGCCACATGGATTGTGGACAAAACTCCTGCTTTCATCAGAACTTTTACTCTTCACACAAATAGGGTTGGCTTTCTGCTCCAGCAGCAGCTGAGGCCGGGGCCCGGGCAGCTCTGCACCGGCTGCGTGGCCTGCACGCTGCCTGGAGCTGCCTTTTCTGGGGGCACTCACAGTCCCGGGTGCTGTCCACCCCATGGGGGGGCTTGTCGCAGCCAGAAGGTCCAAGCTCTGCCTGTTCTCCCAGTACGGGCCTGTTAGAAGGTGACATGAAGCAAGTGGCTATCTGGAAAGATCCAGCTGCTTCAGAGTCCCAGGTTGTGACACGGCTGGGGAGAGGTCATCGAGAAAGGCAATTTCGTCAGTGGTCTCTTCTCCAAGGTTGGCACCCACGTGAACGACTCACCTAGACTCCTTCTTCCCGTCAGAGCTTCTGGACAGCTACTGTTGTTACCACCGAAGCCGCAGAAAAGTGAGTGTTTTGAGCCTCCACCAACTCACCTTGGAAAAAGATTTGAAGGGGAAGATTAACATGGCCGAGGAGACGTGGGTTTCATGAGCCCGCGCTTCCTCTGATGGGTGTGCTCATGGACGACGAAACAGACCGGGCACGGGTTCCCTGCTGTTATGGCCCCAGCGTGGCCCCCACGGGACACCCACGCCTCACAGTTCTGGCCTCTCCTCTGCTCCTTGATTTATGCATTGCTCCCCGGTCCCACCTTTGGTTCTTTGGCATTCCTGTGACCCCCTTTCATGACCTGCGTGGTAATGATTATCTCATTGTCCGACTCTCACTAGAGACCACGCACGCCACAAGGGAAAAGATCGTATATCTGTATTATTCGGTCACTAGCATGGGTCCGGAATGTGCGGTGGGAAAGCAGTAAATAGTTGTTGGGTGAACAACTGAATGAAGATAATGACCAATACGTAAGCATGTTAGATCCCATTCACATCTACAGCTCAAACGTCTTTGAACAGTCAATGGAGAAGAGTGTTGCTTGTCCTTTAAAGGTGCAGATGGCGAGACAGGGGAAAGCAAAGATGAGAGATGATGAGTATACGGCTCTGCCCCGGGGGGCAGTCAGGAACGTACCCAATTTTTATGCAGCTGCACCGGTTTTATGAGATTTTTCCAGAGTACTCTCACCAAAGCTAATAACCCCACGAAGGAGAGCGGGCCAGTACCGTTACCCCCATCTGACAGATAGGATAATAGAGGCAGAGAGGCTTGACGCTTCCCCCCAGGACACGTAGTGAGCAGGCAGGACAGCCAGGGTAACAGATGCCTGGACTGGCCGTTTCACCAGCCACGGATGGTGGGGGTGGCGGAGGGGGGACAGCCAGCCTGAGATGAAGACTGTTGGGTCCTGCTTCCAGCAGAAAGGGGGGAAGGGAGGGAGGGAGGGAGGGAGAAAGCAAGGGAGGAAGAAATGGGGGAGGAGTCCTCCTGAGGGGGAATAATCCACATGTCAGCTCTGAAGCATCCTCATGAGACAAACTCTCAAGGTCAAAACTCCCCAGGCTGCTGCCCCTCTTCACTCTGCCCCTCTCTGCCCCCATTCAAGCCCTCTGGGCTTCTGCTGCCTCCTGCACTCCCATCCAGTACGTCCCTCTGCTTCCCCACCGTGACCTGCCTCCACGCCTGCCCTCCTGTCTACCCACCCGGCCACGTCCTCTGGGTCACGCAACTGGGAGCCACCCAGGCGTTCTGGACCTGTCAGGGCCCTCGGGACGTCACTTCCCTGTGCGTCCCGGCAAACTTCTTCAGTCACCCTCATGCCATGATCTTCTAGCCTCTGGCCTCCTTCTCTTCCATTTTGCCCTCTCTGGAAAAAAATCAATCAATCCATTAAAAAACCTCAACCCCACTCTTCTGCCTCTCGGTTCTTCTAGCCTGAGGAGAGTCACACCAGTGTGAAGGTGAAGGTAGACGTCACCTCCAATTCATTGTCTTTTTCTGACTGATTTTGCTTAGCATGACACCCTCTAGGTCCATCCAGGCTACGGCAAATGGTCATATTTCACTTGTTCTTGTGGCTGAGTAGTATTCCATGTGTACCCAACTTCTTTTCCCACTTGTCCGTTGATGGGTGCTTGGGCTGCTTCCATGTGTTGGCTTTTCCCATTAAAGCTGCAGTGAGCCTAGGGGTGCATACATTCTTTCAGATTAAGAAGCACCAGTGGATGGCTACAGACCAGTCACCAGGATGTAAAGTACAGCGTGGCGAATAGAGGCAATAATACTGTAACAACTATGCACGGTGCCAGGTGGGTAGTGGAAATACCAGGGGGACGCTGTACAATATATGGCTGTACACCCGAAACTAACAAAAATAATATTGAATGTACAGTGCAGTGGAAAAAAATTTAAAAAGAAAAGAAAGTCCACATTTTAAACAATGGTCTCCCACCTCAGCCCTGCAACCCTTCCCCTTCTTCCTCTCCACCTGCCCACAGCTGTGGGCTGAGCTTTCAACCTCCCCTTGAATCTCCCATCACATCGCCTCCTCCACACACTCTTCCTGTTCCAAGAAAGAAAAAAAAAAACAACAAGGCCATTAGCTAAAAGTATTCTCTGTCCATGGACAGTATCTTCTCTGGTCTCTTGTCAGCTGTCTGCACAGTGGACCACGGCCTCCTTCTTCAGGCCCCTCCTCGCTGAGCTTTGGGAAACTGACCTCTTCGGGCTGTCTTCCCACCTCACCAGTTCCTGCGTCTCAGCCCCCACCGCCTCCTTCTCCTCCACCTGTCAGAATAGGAGCCTCCTCCAGGGCGCGGTCCTGGGCTCCCTGCCTCTCCTCTCCACAGGTCTTGTCCACGACTTCGGGTGTTTTTCATGACCACCGAATTCCCACCATCACTCTTCTCTGTCCCCTGAGCTCCCATAGACACTCACCTGCTTCCGTGTGTGCTTGGACATTTTGTGTGTGTGTCAACTTTTTGTCCAAAAAAGTATCTTGAGTTTGGACAAAGTTTGTCCCCCTGAACATGACCTTCCCCAGTCTTTTGCAACTGATTGAAAGTAGAAATGTGGAAGTCACCCCACCTCCCTCCCTTTCCTTCAGTCCCACATTGAACCTGTTGCCCGTCTTGCTGAATCTACCCATCAAATGTACACTTAAAGCCATCCATTTCTTTGCACCTACTACCACCATTGCAATACAAACTACCAACCTCTCTCATTAGGACAACCAGAAGAGGTTCCTGAGTGGGCCCCCCCTTCCTCCACAAACCCCCTTTGCTGTCTCCTCTCCACACATCAGCCAGAACAAGCTTTAGAAACATAAAATTCATTCCTCTATTGAGCACCTTTCAGGGGCTTCCTATTGTACTCAGGAGGCATGCGGACCTGCTGCCACAGTCTTGAAAGACAGTCAATTCAGGCCGTGCCAAACTGTCCCACCTCCCCGCATCGCCACCCCGGCTCCCGTCCCTACAGGCACACACTCTGCTTCCGTCACACCGTGCTTCTTACGGTTCCAGGCCATGCGGGGCTGCTGTCCCACCAGAGAGTTTGTGCTTGCTCTTTGCCTACCTAGGTCCCTCTTCCAAGGTCCTTCACACATCTAGCTCCTTACGCACTGGCTTCCTACCATTCCTCAGAAAGGCCTTTTCTCACCTCTTTAGTAAAGTTATTTTTATTCCAGAATACCTCCAGCCTGTAACCTTGGCGGCATATAACAACTGGAAGTGGTTTAATGACCCCCACAAGACGTGTTTGTATCCAATTCCTATAATGTAGTCTGGGGAGGCTCCAGGTCGTGGAGGAAGAGCCAGAAGTACCGGAGGGTTGCTCAGCACAGACTTCCAACACCCACACTGAGGGGGTTTCTGCTACCTTCTCCACGTGGTTTCCAAAGCCTCCTCAAGCTCCTCACCCCCCTCCATCAGAGAACAAAGTCTGGGGCGGGGGGAGGGCGTGCATGGGAGTCCCAGTAAGCAGTGCACACCATTTCCACTCACATACCAACGGCTGGCACTCAATCATATGACTGTCCTGAACGGCCAAGGGGACAGGGAATGCTGTCCAGCTACGTATGAGGGAGAAAGGAAAATGGTTTGGAGACCAGCTGCCTGGACCTCACCAGGCCACCCATTTCTTCCGCCCTCACGCATGTTTCCTAGAAAAAGTCTCCTTTCTCGCTGGGGCCAAACTTTCTGCCTCTGCTTCGGATCCTACCCCTCCCCGCCTCAAGATTTTTCTTTCCAAAGTTCCCTTTATGTTTCTGTCTTTTTAACTTCTTCTAACTTGGTTTCCTTCCTCAAATTACATCTTTTATGTGCAAAAGCCAATAACAAATTCCACATTCTCACCTCCCAAGTCCTTACCTTTCTCGACCCTGCCCTCTCCCTCTGTGCTAGCTCTGCTCGTCACCTTTCTAGGTGCCCGGCCTCCCGTCTCGCCCTTACCTCCGTGGACATTCCTCCCCATCTTCCCAGTGTTTCCTCTGCTTTCTCTCGCTGCCCACGCAGCGTTCCCAAGGTCCTGCCTTTTGCTTTTTTCATCCTCCTATGTTGTCCTCATCTCTCACCACAGCACCAGCTATTATTTGTGCTCGTATGACTTCCAAGGNAATTACATCTTTTATGTGCAAAAGCCAATAACAAATTCCACATTCTCACCTCCCAAGTCCTTACCTTTCTCGACCCTGCCCTCTCCCTCTGTGCTAGCTCTGCTCGTCACCTTTCTAGGTGCCCGGCCTCCCGTCTCGCCCTTACCTCCGTGGACATTCCTCCCCGTCTCCCCAGTGTTTCCTCTGCTTTCTCTCGCTGCCCACGCAGCGTTCCCAAGGTCCTGCCTTTTGCTTTTTTCATCCTCCTACGTTGTCCTCATCTCTCACCACAACACCAGCTATTATTTGTGCTCGTATGACTTCCAAGGCCACACTTCTGCATAAAAATTCCCTGCTGCACTTCGACCATTATATCCAAATGCCTCCAGGCCACCTTTGCTGAGCTAGCTTAAAGACCTCCCTTTGTTCTGGGGAGGATTTGAGACAGGTCGTAAAGGATGTATTTTGACGAGCAATTTAAATATCAAAGAGAAAATGTAAGTAGGAAAATCACAAACTCAGAGATAACCTATGCTATCTGTGTAGGGATTACTGTACAAGTTGTATTATTGCTTTTTTCTTTTTATTGAATTTATGGGGGTGACATTGATTAATAGAATTATATCAGTTTCAGGTATACAAGTCCATAATACATCTTATGTGCACTGTTTTGTGTGTTCACCACCTCAAGTCATGTTTTCTTCCATCACCACTTACCCCCTTTGTACCCTCCCCCACATACCCCTGCCCCCCATCACCACACTGTCATCCATGTCCATGAGTTTTTTTCAATCCTTTACCCCCCATTCCCCCAGCCCCACCCTGACAGCTGTCAGCCTGCTCTCTATGAGTCTGTCTCTATTTTGCTGGTTAGTTCATTTTGCTCTTCAGATTCCACATATGAGTATTGTGTTATCTCCTAATACCAGAAATGTGCTAGTTGCCAGATTGAGCACATCCACCAGTTAAAAACAAACCAGACAGTCCAGAGAAGCCCATCCTTTCTTCTCTTTAGATTCTAAAACACCTTCATAAAGGGATCCTGACTGTGTGATATTTTGGCTGTTTTAGAGGAAGTCCTTGATACCATCCCTAACCTTGAATCAACCACAGGTTTCATCTGGATGTGACTTATGCTTCTCTTCTAGAAAGCTGAGACATAACACCAACTCGTAATTCAACAACATGCATGTTTGAGAGTCCCAAACACACAACACTGGTGTGTAACTATCTGATGGCGCAGCTTCATGCACGTGAAGACTTGAACGTCAAAGGAAATAGATTTGCTGCAAATTACTCGGGAATATCTTATCTATTGTTTCTCACAGTGAAGTTCTTCATAGGATTAGATCAGCCTTCCAGGTTTCAGTAACTGGCCATAGTTTAAAGAGTAGGCAGGGAGGGTGACCCAGACAAGGAGGTGTTGACAACGAACAGGGTATTATCCTCTTGAAAAAACATAGACACTCAACCAAGACAGTCTGTGCGGCGTCTGCCCCTGAATATTCCACAGGCACTTTACCCTCAACCTGTCTACTGCTCCTTCACCACCGTCCCCCTTGAAACGTCACATAATCCTGGCATCGCGAGACACTGAAAGAGATACTTGCAACACACACTGTATTTGACAAGAGCTTGATCTTCAAAGTTCATTTAAAAAAAAAACAACTCCTGCGACTCCATAAAAAGAAGAAAACCAACCAAATCAGCCCTGGCTGGTGTAGCTCAGTGGATGGAGCACAAGCCTGCAAACCAGAGGATTGTGGTTCGATTCCTAGTCAGGGCACATGCCTGGGTTGCAGGCTGGTTCCCTGCAGGCCAGTTCCCAGCAGGGAACACACAAAAAAGGCAACTATGCATTGATGTTTCTCTCCCTCCCTCCTTCTCCTCTAAAGATAAATACATAAATAAAATCTTAAAACAAAACAAACAACCAAATCAAAGCATGGATGACTCGAAAAGACATTTTCCTGAAAGAAGGCCTACAGATGGAACCATCCTGAGCACTGTTCCCAGAGAAAGGTCTCAAGGTGTGAAGCAAGGAATTTGAATTTTGTCCAAAAGTCACTGCCTGATTGTAAACAAGGACCGATATGCTCCGATTTTAACTTTAGAAAGATCACTTTGGATGTTAATAAATGTTCTGTGAGAAAAGAGAAAAGGTCCTACAGTCAACGATGTTTAGAAAACCTACACCAAGGCACCAGGAACTTCTGCTGCTGGAGTCCTCACGGCGCTCTTTTTCAGGGAGACGCTGAGAGGGGTGAGATAGACGTGCAGTATGTCAAGGGGCCAGTTACTTAAGGAACACGGCAGAGAGCCACTTCCTAGAGGACACGTAAAGATGGCTCCTTGCACCTCCCCAACCACATTTAATCAGTCACCCCGTGTCAAAAGGTCATTCGCCAATACTCCTACCCGATCCATGCCCTTGGTGCTTTCTGAATTAGCTCCCCGATGTGGCTTTCTGCCTCCCGTTCAGCCCACCCCTCCCTGAGGGGGGTTCTCTGCTGCAGGATCTGATCACTTCGCTCCCCTAATTAAGACCTCCCAACAATTCTCCGTAGAAAAGAGGATTAAATTCAGGTTCCTTAGCATAAGTCATGAGGCCCTTCGTCACTGACCTTTCTCTCCGGCTCTGTCTCTCCCACGCGTGCAGACACTCCAGATTCAGAAGCTGTCCGTGCTTCCTCAGAGGGGTGTGCGGCAGTCCGAGCTCTTGTGTGAGTTGCTCCCTCTCCGTAAAATGCCCTCCCCGTTCTGTGCCCTCCACCCCACCCGTCCCACTCATGTTTCAGAGTAGCTCAGACTCCCTAAACTGTAGGCGCTGCTCCTGGAAACGGTTCAGGTGGGAGTTCCACCCCGCACCCTCCTCCTCACCCACTTCTACCTACAGCACCTGCCTCTTTGCAGCGCCACAGCCGATGTGTGTGCATTCATCTTCCGGACCAGAGTGGAAACCGCCCGAGGTCAGAGCTGTACCGTTTACTGCCTGGGCCCGTTGTGTGTCAGCATCCCACACACCCAGCAGAGGGACTGGGCACCATGCACCCCATTAGTTCCTGCTCAGCTTTCAGCCTCGGCTCGAAATCATCTCCCCAGGGATCTTCCTGGACCTGCAGAGTCATCTCCTTTGTTATACGCTTCCCGTCCTCCCTTTCGTTTTCTTCATCACTCTTGTCACCAGTTATTTCACATTGCCATTGTCTGACAGTGAATCTCTCCACAAAGTAGGGATCCTGTCTGTCATGTGCCCGGTGTTAGAACAGCGTCTAGCACGGTGTTAATGTTCCATAAAAACTGGACAAGCAAGTGAAAGGGTAAGGAAACAGATGTGAACACACAGTAACACGTGGCTGGGATAGAAGAGGCAGAACGAGAGCTGCATCGATTGGACAGAGCGTGCGTGACAGTTGTGCACAATTTGACGGGGGCTGGTGAAATCCAGCAGCAGCAATTTCACCCTGGAAAATCGGGCCAAGACACTCCCCACTAGAGACAGGGGCGCTCCTCTTCGCTTCACTCCCTGCCCATGTCCACGGCCCAACGTAAGCCGACCAGGGGAAAGAACGGGACGCTCTGAGTCCACCAGTGGAAAAGCCAGGCCGACTCGGAGACCGAGGCCCAGTGGCACGTTTGCCACGGGCTCTCCAGTGGTATTTAATTACCACAATGACTAACTCACAACAGTGGTTCTCCTTTAAAATGGGGTGGTGCCAAAAACAGCATTTCATAAGTGTGTAAAAATGGAGCCCAGAAACTACTTGCTAAGTTCTACTTCCTGCCCAGAGCTCTTCATCAATGCAAATCCCTGTGAAGCTGAATGTTTGGCAATGACATTGTCCATTGCCAACAGGCCTCTCTACTGCCTCCCTCCAGCTCCTTTTATCTGAGAATCTCTATCTTAAACCACTTCACACGCAGTCATTAATTTTCACAGCACTCCCGCTAAGATGACTCTATTACTTCCATTCAACCGGAGAATCGACCGAGAAGCCAAATTGAGTGATTTGCTCACTCAGGAAATTAGTGGCGTGACTGGGGGAGACACAGCAGCCCTGATTCCCAAGGCCTCGTGCCCAAACACCACGCTGATATCTTTGGCCTTTGTGTGGGTGGTAAGGGCCTGAGCTCTCGCACCTGTCAGAGCGGGGTGTAAAGCCTAGCTCTGCAATTTCCTTGACAAGGTATTCAACTCATTAGGTACCTGCGAATGGGGGATAATAAGACACTCATTTCATAAAGTTGTTGTGAGGATTAAATATAATGTATATGGAGTCCTCAGCACAGTAATGGGAACAGATGAAGAATTATGTTATTATTATTAAACACACCTGGAAGGGAATACCCCTCATCCAGTCCCCTCCTATAATCTTTTCCTCCTCGCATCAGAAAATGAGCTCATCACACCTGTAGCTGAGCTGCACAATACATGCATTTGCAGATAAAGTCTGCTGGGGGCGCTATTTACATGACTGAGCACATTCCTGGAGAACTACCACATCAATAATGATCTATTTATTCATGAATGCATCCATCCACCCATCTATCCAGGTACTCACACGTCCGTCCATCTGTCTATCTACTCATCCATTTGCTCATCCATTTATCCACCCACCCACTCATCCATTCACATTCAGTGTGTGTAGAAAGCACCTACCATGTGTAAATCCTGCACTAAGTGCCATGGGATATACTAAGATAATAAAGACACGGTCTGTGCTCTCTGTGCTATAAATCCAGATGATTACAAGAAATTGTAAAGCAATCATGGACTAGAAATAGTGTCATAAGAGAAGTTACTGGAGGTGAATGAAAAGCATGTTCACGTAGAAGGTAGGATGCAGCAGAAGTCAACCTACTGTGTGGAGTTGACGTCTCCATTGAAAAGAGGCCTGGAGGAAGCTGGGCTGGGACACAGGGGTCTTCTCTGGCTGCCCCGAAAGCCCTGTGAGTGCAGGAGTTGCATTCTTTCGGGGGCATGCTCTCCTCGATGACTCCTGTGTGTGATCCCACCCCCCACCTTCAGCACACCACACAGGGCAGCAGCTGGGGAGACCCTGGACGGGGGCGGGCCCCCAGGCCATACCCCAAGTCTGTGCTGCAGGCCCCTCTCTCAGGAGCACTCAGTCAGGCAAGAGGGAAGGGGGCTCCCTCTGCCTGGACGCTTCCCTGCCCACGTGCCTTGCGAACACCTACTCATTTTTCACATCTTAGCCGCAGATTATCTGACCTAAATTACCTAGCTTCCTCAGGATCCTCACCCCTATCCCGGGCACAGGGGGCCACCCACTCTACCCTATTCCTAATTCTAACGGGACCCATGATTCTTCATTTTAATCTCATGTATTCAGGTATCTTTCCCCCCAACAATGGCAAACAACCTCTCAGGCAGGACTCTTACTCATCTTCAGACTCCAGTGCTTGTCCTTGTACTTGACACCTAGTTGTTCTTAAGCACCTGTCACTGAGAAGAGTAGCGGAATGATAGAGATCTCACCCCATGACAAGTGTTCTCCTGAGTGCTTCACGTGCATTGTAGCATTTAACCACCACAACACCACCTGGAGGGTGGGGTTAGTTATTCCCACTTTACAGCTGAAGAGACTGAGGCCTTGACCTACTAAGCAACTTGCCCAACATGAAAGTGCCCCTCTCCTTCCTGGGGTCCCCACTTCACCTTACATAGATGGTAGGGGAAATGGTCTGAAACTGAGAAAACTGTCAAACCTCATCGCAGACCCAGGGAGCGGCAGCTGAAGCAGACGCCGAAACAGTGGGGTGTCTGCCATGCAGATTGGAAGAGTTCTTGCTTCTTCACCCCTGGGGTGGGCTCACCAGTGATTTACAGATGACACGCAAGCCATGTAGTCCCATCATTACTACTAGTTCACGGTTAAGAAACGTCTACTAAAATAGACTGTAAAGTACAAGCAACTCCTCTCTCTCCCACACTAACTCTGGGACTCTCTCGTTCACAGCAACGTTTTCTCCCATTGATTTCCAATGACCTTTCCCCATACTGCCCCTTCTCCAGACACAGTGGACAGCAGACCCCTCTTCCAAACCCATCTGAGAATGTGCGCAGGCAGACATGCCCTAGAAGGCGAGGGAAGAGGCCTTGAGGCATAGAGACTTGCTGGGCGGCAGTGCAAACTGGTTCTATCCCACCATCGACCTCCAAAGTGGTCTCTTTGGGGGCCACAAGCCCATGAGAGTGCCAGGTCGACTGAATCCTGAGTCCAGACAGCTCACCTGGGCCTGGACCCTGCACAGGGAACAGAAGACAAATGGATGGAATTGAGTGAGCGCCCACAGCAGAGGGTTGCAATATAAACTTTGATCTGACCGCCATGGCAGACCAGGACGTTCCATACAGTCAGAAGAGGCGTGATTAACTTGACCCAGCAGTCTAAGGTCAGAGGATGAAGACCATTTCACAGCCTGGCTGTAACATGAGAGATGCTGCAGGTTGTCCTGCCAGGCCGCCCTTGGGTCACAGACTGGGTAGCGTTTCATCTTCTCCAAGCCGTGCAGCTGGTTAACAAGCTCCGAGGTGGGGAAGCATTTGCAGTTGTTAACTTGCAAATACGTGCGTATTTGAACTGTTCTGCTGCTGTGTTGCGCTCCTAAGCAAAGGAAGCTTTCGAAAGAGGACACGAAATTTAAATAGCAAGGCAGTGACATTATTTCTCAGTGTCCTGGGAAGATCTTCCCATGGTTTATGAGTTCGTTGACTTACTCATTTGTTCTTGCTGCCATACTTGGAGGGCGCATCGGCCGGGCATTCAACTCCACCGTAGGAAGCAGACCCACAAGGACGCAGGTGCCCTGTGTCAGCTTTTCATTGCGAACCAAGGAGCTTAAGGCAATTTATTATCTTACAGGTCAAAAGGTGGAAAGTCCAGCATGGGTCTCACTGGGCTAAGATCCAGGTGCCGGTAAGGACGTGTTTCTTCTGGAGGCTCTAGGGAAGAGTCCATTTCTCACCTTTTCCAGCTTCTAGAGACGCTGCCCCTTCCTTGGCTTGCAAAGCCATAAACGTCAGGCCAAGCTCCTCAGGCTGCCATCTCTCTGATTCTCTCCTCTTCTGCCACTCTCCTCCACTTTTAAAGAGTCTGTGTAGTCACACAGGGCCCCCACCATGAGGATGCAGCATAATCTCCCCATTGTGAGGTCCTTAATCTAACTTCATCAGCGTAGAATGGCATGCCATATACTCTGATGTATCACCGAAACGAAAGGTAATCTACAGGTTACGAAAATTCGGACTTGGACATCTTTCTTCCTGCCTACTACCACAGTCCCAGTCTCCACAGTTTGCTCTTTACTCCTGGTTAAAATGGACTAACCCATCTCCTTGGCAATGCTTTAAGATCTCTTCATGGACAGAGTTTTTGCAGAGGTTCTTAGGCCTCCTCTGATCTCTTCTTCCCCATCAGCCTGCACATTCTTCTCCCTTGTGGTCTCCACCTTCAAGATGTCCCAACCAAAGAAATAACGTATGCTTAAGACACATTAGTCTGACATTTGATTTTGAATGAAACAGCAACACTGAGATTAATATCCACAGACTTCTGAGGCAACGGCCCAGCCCCGAGGGTACTTCTGTGGTCAGCTGGCTTCCTGCCCACGGCAGGATGTGTCTCGGCCCATCCTCAGCTCTCACCGCGTCTCCGCTCTCTGCCCGTCTCCAGCCTGCTGAATCAGAGCAGCCTAGCTTAGCCATCTCCCCTCATCCATTCATTCCCATTTCTGAGACTGTTTACCCTGATTTCTAACCTACATGTGTCATCGGTAGGATGATGCCTCAACGTTCCAAGAGTCCACACCCAAGGGCCAAAACCTGTACATGCGTTACCTCACGTGCCAAAGGGACTTTGCAGATGTGACTTTGCAGCTCAAGGACCTTGAGCTGGGGAGAGTATTCTGGAGTATCCGAATGGCCCAATGTGATCGTGAAGGTCATTCGGATAGGACAGCCTTCGCTGGCTGCAGAGAAGCAGCGAGAGGCAGCCGTGGGCAAAGAAGCATCAGATGCTCTGTTGCTGGGCTGGACCAGGACCACAGAGCTGCAGAAGCTGGAGAGGCCAAGGGACAGGTCCCCCCCTGGAGCCTCCAGAAGGAACAGAGACTGTCTACTCCATGACTTGAGTCCATGGAGACCTTTGTCAGCCTTCCGACATGCACAACTGTAAGGTAAAAAAAAAAAATCATACTGCTTTAAACCACTAAATTGCAGCAGTAGAAAGTTAAAGCAATGCCCACGATCTTCATGTCATGCTAATTATTGCAGCCCTCAGAACGAATGCAGTTCAGACGGCCTGGCAAAGCCCTCCTGCAGATCATTCGCCAGAATTCCAATGAGCCTCGGCCTAATGGGGGCCCTGCGGGAGTCCACCAAAGTCTGAACGCCGTGGGGTGACGGAGACGTGCAGTTAATTCCCATCTTGCATTTCCTGGTCCTGATTTGTGAACAGAGCCGATCTGTACCTGTCCTGCCAGGCATGACACTGCACAGGTGTCATCTTTGTCAGAGACACCACCTTTGCTGCTTGTCCACTGATGTCGCAGTCAGTGTCCCCACCCAACTGCAGTCCAGCACCTCTCCCCCAACACACACACAGGGACACACACAGATACATACAGCCACACACACGGACATGCGCACAGGCACACATACACTTCTCCCTCTTCTGAAAAAAGCAGCCCAGATTTTGAAAACCATTTCCTCCCCCAGTGTTCCCATGTGTATTGCCCCAGGGTTTATGAATTTTTCCTCTTCTAAGTGTTTCATCATGATATAAAGTCTTGGATGCTTAAAGGCACAGCACCCTTGGATGCCAGAGTGGTGGGTATTCAATCCTTACATGAAGAAACAGATTGGATTTTTTCCCCTAAGGAATGCTGAGAATTGCACGGCTTTTGTCACTGAGTCCATGATACACACCAGTCACAACCATTTCACCTCACTGGAAGCACTTCAGACTCCAGACTTTGAGTTGTGGAGGTGCTCTGTTTAATATTGTTGTCTCTTGTTGTCTGTCTTCATTTGTTAACACTATGTGCTAACCCTTATCCCAGCTGCTGGGCAGACAGTGGGGGTTCTGAGCTGAAGATACAGATTTCTGAGCCATTGCCCAATGGTTAGCATTTGAAGTCATTGGACTTGTTATGGTCAGCACCCAGGAGGATTACGGAGATGGAGAGGAGAAGGTGGGTCTGCTCAGAGCCTCAGAGAACCCCACCTCTGGAGAGAGGTCCAGCAGAGGAGACCTGAGACAGGGGAAGTTTTAATGATTGGAGGTAAACCAGCAGAGCAGGTGGTATCACAGAAGCCAAAAGAAGAAAGTGTTTCAGGGGAAAAAGGATGGTGAGGGGTGCCAAATGCTACTCACAGCTCAAGTAAAATAAACACAGAGAAAGGCAAATACCACATGAATTCACTTATACGTGGAACAAATTCAGTATAAGTGAATTTGTTCTTCACTCATACTGAACAACAAAAACAAAACAGAAACAGACTCATAGACACAGAGAACCAACTGATGGCTAATTGCAACTGGAGGGGAATGACAAAGGTGACGGGACGAAGACGTACAAATTGGCAGCCACAAGATGCAAAGTGTAGCAGAGGAAATACAGTCAATCGTGTTGTAGTAACTGTGTGTGCTGCCAGGGGCACTACAGAATTATCAAGGGATCACTTTGTAAATTATATAAATGTCTAGCCACTATGCTGCACACCTGAAACTAATATTAAATGTTGCTTGTAATTTTAAAAATTTGAAATATTTTTAAAAGAACAGATTGGTGGTCACTGATTCTCATGACACTAAGGTGGTGTTGACATGGGCAACTGCAAGGGGTAGAAGCCCAGTTGTAGGGGCTGAGAGAGAGAACGTATAAGAGGAAAAAAGGAGTAGAGACCACAACTTAGAAAACACGTTCAATCTATGACTATAAAGATCAGCAGCTAAATGCAGTGGGAGCCGGAAGTGGATGTGGGGTCACAGAGAGTAGACACAGCTGGAGCGGCCACAGGTAAAGTGGGAGTTTGCAACAAGACCAGGACACAGGGAGAGGGGATGGGTCCAAAGCCCAGGTAGAAAAAGCAAGAAATGTGACCTGCAGAAACAGAAGGCGGGGCGGTAAATATGAGGACAAAAGCTGGTCAGTTGGTCGTTGCATTTGGCAGTTGGATTTCTTGTCCAACTAATTCTTTGCTCTCAAGAAGTATGAAGCGATGTCATCGCTTGCCTTTTGAGCATCTTTATTGTGTGAGCTAATAGAAAGGCTGCTGCCACCTGATTGGCTGAGACAGTAAGTAGAAGGCTGGCCCGGGGAATCTGGTGCAGATACTGATTCTTTATCAAGAAATCCACTTACCCTGTTGGTGAATGTGTTTCTTATCTTTTTAATAGAAATGATAACTATTATATTGATCAGATATTGAAGGATTTATCTTGGAGATTTCTGCTTCCAAAACTACGATTATCCATAGATAATTGAAACACTGAATAAATTTAAAATATATTTTGAAATGAATGGTAGAGCTGAAAGTAAGGACAGTTCTCATAGGCTAGAAGTATTAAGAAAGTCAAAAGCAAGACGGAAGGAATGAACAAACAGAATAAAAACAGACTCATAGAAGCAGAGACCAAAGGGATGGTGACTGGGAGAGAGGCAATGGGAATGGCTGAGAAGGGGAGAGAGGAGTATGGTCAATAATATTGGGATAAGGTTGCGTGGTGCCAAATTGTTACTGGAATTAGTGGGGTAATCACATGGTAAGGTACAAAAATGTCAAATCACTGTCTTGTACTCCTGAAACTAATATAAGTAGTATAATATTGTATACCAACTATACTTAAAACTTTTCAAAATCCTAAATAAGAAAGGAAAAAAAGGAAAGAAAAGAAAGCTTGCATTCAGGGAGGTAAGTTACTGCTGGAACCGGCCTTGTTGTATGCTGTCTGCAGACCACTGCAGACACAGAACCTCGGTTTTAACAGAGTCCATGCCCACAGGAAGAAGGGAGACACTCTCAATGAGTGAACTTTTAAAAAACTTACCATATAGGGAAATAGATTATATAAGTCTGTCTTGTCCCAGACTCTTGATGGAGGGAAAAAAAAAATTTTTAAGTGGGGTAAAAAGTCTCCTCTGAGAAAATCTAACTGTAAATCCATATTTTAAATGATTTGGGGCTGGAGTTCATGCTAAAAAAATGTCAGCCAGAAATTTAGTTAAAGAGAAATGGACTTTAACTCGATTTTCAATGAATTCCTACCCTAGAGTTCCAAGAAACAGGTACCCAGAGAGAGAGAAAGAGGGAGAGAGAGATCCCACAACACAAAGGGAAAAAAGCCACCATAGAGGCAACTTGCAAAAAGCAGACAGCGTACGAATGCAGATAACAGGATTATTGGGTGAACATATGAGACACTGATTTGGCATGTTTAAAAAATAAAAAGTGGCGAGATGAAAAAAACCTACAAGGGTTCTGTACAACCTGTGCTTAGAGTCAGCTTTTCTATGCCATACGCTTACAAATTGGTTGAGGCAGCTCATGTGTTATGTGCTTTTAGCACAATAAAGAAAATGAAAGAGGGTATCAAAATGTTGGCAGAGAAGTAAAAGATAATCAAATATATATAATCAGGCAACTTTTGATTTTAAAAGTAAGGTCAGTTAGAAGGTTGAGAAATAAATGCTAAAAAGTAACTAGTCAGAACTGAACAGAAAATTAATGAATTTAAAGACCAAGATGAATAAAATACTAAAAAGGCAGTAAAATCTCAAAAACATGAAAAAGATGAAAGAGAGGGTAAGAGGCTAGGGGTCAAAGTTCTCATATAAATCTAAAGGGAGCAGCAAAGCAAATAATGGAGGGAATGGAGAAGGGAAAATGAAAAGATAATGAATGAGGTCTTTTCAGAGTTTGTTAATGACAACGACCCTCTGATTCCTGAAGCCGGGACCACCAACATTGTCAGAGGGAGCTGCACCCAGACCCCACAGAGCAAGACTGCGCAGTCACCGAAGAAACACCCAGAAAAGGGACAGAAAACCTACAGAGGAAGTAGTAGCCCAGCTACGGACTCACAAATAGCAATGACAACTGAGACAAACGCACAGCCACCTCTCCTTCCAGTACAAGGGCGAAATTAACATGAAATTTAAAATAAAAAAACCTCTGAAACAGATTATTACCAACAGACAGTAAAGGACTTCCAAAGGATGAATTTCAGAAAGAAGAGTCGCAGAAGAAAGTAAAATGATCCTCGGGAAGAAATGAGGAGTAAAGAAAATAACAAGCATACAGATAAACAAAGTACAAAATAATAAAAGAGTGTTCAATTTGTGACATTACAAATGGAGACAGAAGTAAAGCGTTAAATTAAAATGGCATGTGAGTCAGAAATAGGCAATTTGGTAAGTGACCTCACCCTGGGAGCATCAGATTCCTCCCCTGGAAATGTTAAGTAGTGGCCATTTTCCAAAACTTTTCTGGATTCGTTGCTTCTACTTCAGGTTGGTTTTTGACATCTCGCTCAAAGCTACCGTTGCGTTTTCGGCGAACGCAATTTCCTAATGGTGACACTTCGCTGCAGGCTCGGAGCATCTAAGTAGCTACACCAAGGGCAGGAGATCCAGAAACTTCCCTGTGTTTGCTTTTTCCGTTTTCATCTCTATTTAATATCTAACAGCAATGAGACAACTGCATTGGCAGCCATCTAAGTGGCTGTATATTTCATCTCAAATGCCCTGAAATCACCCCTAGTTATTATGTAAATACCAAAATCTGCCCATTATGTAGTTACAGGGGACAGGGGATGGGGGGCACTCAACTGTCCTCCCGCCTGTGCTGTGGCTGAAGGTGAGATCATTAGCAAAGGATTAGCCGTGTAATGTCTGAGTGGTTGAAACAATCGTCTGAGTCTTCCAGATGAGCTCAAGGTAATTTTAAATAAATTCCAGGGTTTTCCTGATGATAGCCCTTGGTTCAGTCCTAGCGGCCATGAAAGAAATGCTAATTGGATGAGGTCATTTTGAATGGGAATCGTGATGTGTGGCAGGGTCTCCATAAACAGCAGCTATCACCATTCTTAGTATAATTTCAGGTAGAAATAAAGTGAATGCAATACACATGACCCCTGTGATGGACTGGGGGTTTTTGGAGATCTTGTCGCCCTCCCAGCAGTGACCTGCATCTTTCCAACGCCACAAAACTGAAGTGGACGAGAGACACTTAGTCATCACTACATCAGGTTTCAGGGAATCTTGAGTTCATTGGGTCCATAAACACTCAGAGAACACTTAATATATGGTGGTCAGTGATCACACAAAAATGTGTAAGATGTGATCCTTCCACTTAAAGGGTTCCCAGATGGCCACTGTGACTGGTAAGATTAATGTTTGGACCAAGGCTCACAGGCACCTACCTGGTACTCAACACCATGCTAGGGCCTGAGGATGCGAAGACAGACAAGGTATGCTTCTTTAGGGTCTCACCCTGTAGTAGAGAACACAGATGAGTGTAAAGCAATTGAGTTCAAAGTGTCAAAGCCATAAGAGGGCTTTGCATCCTTGACCTGGGGAATTCAAGATTTGGACATTTGACTCCTCCTCACTGGAGGAGGTGTGGAAAAGCTTTAAAGGAGCTGGCATTTTAAATGGGCCTTGAAAGATCAGTAGGAAAAGAGGAAGATGCCTCCCAGACTGAGGGGATGGTGTGGCGACAGACCAGCGCCGTGCAGAGGTGTGCCAGGTTTGACAAGTGGGTGACAGTGTTTGCTGGGTAGCTCGATAGTCCAAATGCCTAGGTGAAAACTGGAAAAAAACTAAGGCTGAGGGACTAAACTGGGGGGCAGTTTGGGATAAATCTTCCCACCTTTATAAAGAATTTAAACCTTATCCTGGAACAATAGGTACCAACAGGGAATTTGAAGCAGGTGATTACTCTTTGACTTTTTTTTAATGACTTCGAGAGGGCAGTGTTAACAAGTTACTCCGGAGATGAGCTAGACTACAGATCAGGGGAAACCATAGTTTAGCGGCCATAGCGACAGACTAGACAAGGCAAGGTGACATGGGAACACTGCCAGACACATGAGAAGAACTGCGACTGAAAAGGCAGCAAACGGAATGTGGTGGAAGAAGCCCGAGATGGTGGAGGATCGTCTAACCCGAGAAACCGGCGGGCCACGTAGCCACTCTCGGAGGAAGGAAGTACAGGATGTGGAGCAGGGTGGGGAGAAAGGGTCAGTTCTGTGCAGCAACACTGAAGTCTTACATGCTTATGACACCCCGATGCAAGGACATGTCTCACGGGCCATTCAGAGTATGTGGGAAGTACATTTCGAGCAGATGGAAGTTCAGGAAACATTGAAGGAAGGTGGTCGAAAAGTACAAACTTCCAGGTAGAAGATAAGTAAGTGCCAGTGGTGTACGCACCACATGCTGACTATAGTTAACTCTATCATCTGTGTGCATCGAAGTCGTTAAGAGAATAAATCCTTAGAGTTCTCAGCAGTAGGGAACATTTTTTCTTTTGTTCTTCTTTTTATGAGACCTCTATGAGAAGATAGATGTTGGCTGGATCTATCATGGTTATCGTTTGACAATATTTGCAAATCAAACCACTGTGCTGTATGCCTGAAACTTATACAAGGGTGTATGTCAGTTATTTCTCAATAAAACTGGGGAATGTACACAAGGTTGGGTGTTAATTATGTCTCATAAAGCTGTAAAAGAGTTTTTTAATGGAAGAAAAGAGGAGGGACAGGGGAGATAGATTTCAATGTCAAATACATTGTGTTACGATGCTCTCTTGGACAGACATTGTCAGAATGAAAAGATACTTGTTAGGGCTTTTGTCGTGTACACTGGACGTGTGGATGCTACGCCAAGGCGATTTCTGGATCAACGAGACATACTGACTCTGCAAGCAAACGAGCCCCTCACTGGTCATCTGGGTGGAGCACCTCGGAGCTCCCCAAAGCTGGCGTGGGTCCCGCTAACAAGGATCAGTCGACACTGGCCTAGAGTCTCAGAACAGTGTTCTTCCAAACCAGAAACAAGAAGGAATAAATCACTTAAAATAACAGCTAATAGTTTTTAATTGGGGAGAGTGATTGCCAAAACTGTGGGTGTCTTCTGGTAAATGCAAGATTGTAAACAAACAAAAACGGAATGTAGGGAGAAGACCAAAGGAGCCTGACAGGGTGCTGTCCAGAGCAACCGACACACATGAGAAGACCAGCCGAGTTCCCGAGAAGCCACGGTGCTCTTCCCCCAGCTCTAGTCGCTGTGGAGAGCGCCAGTAAGTACCCAGAGGGTCCCGCTGTTTCCCAATCTCTTGTCCAAGTGAAAAATGCCCAGGACACGCTTCTCCCACTTGTCTACTATTAACCTTATTAAGCCACGACTAGCCACAATCTTAGGATTTGGGAACTCTTCACGTACATCCCCCACCTGGAACCCTTTGAGGTTTGGAGGGGATGACGCAGAACAAAAGCACGGGAAGCCTGTGGGTGCACCAAGGAGCCCGGAGAGACAAAGTGAACCCAGGACGGAAAGCCTGTGACTTCTCCCTGTGCGAGATACCCTGCTCGTAGCTGCGTTGTCTCTGCCAGCTGTACATGTACCCACAGTTGGCATCGCCAGCACGACGTTCCCACGCCAGCTTGCCTTGAGAAAATGCTGTGGAAGGCTGAATTGTGGGCGTGTTCACCATCCCCTCCACGACATGGGTTTCCTCCTCTTCACTTCCATGATTTCTCGTGTGTCTCTCCCCTCGAAGACAAGAGTGGCCTAGAAGACAATGGTCTTGAAATAGCCAGTGACGTGAGGCTGATGTTTCCTTGCTCCTGGTTGTATTTCCTGCTTTCCCCTATCTCTGTACTTGTACCCCTAAAATATCTGAAACTCAAGGGTAATGAGACAGGATCCAAGTTCATGCCCCCAAATACCTTCACATCTTCTTGGAAAAACTAGAAATCCTGACATTCCTCCACAAGAAGTCTCTTCCCTACCTGTTAAATGATGGCTAGTTGGGATGGCAAACAATTTCGATAGACCATTAAAATTGTTTGCCACACATTAGCACTTTTCAGATTGGAATATGTGGTACCCAATGACATAAGATGTGGCCCAGATGACTTATTAAACCACAAGATAAAATTATTGCTTCTCTTTGAAACTTCAGTTTTACTTGACAAGAGGAAGGAAGATTTTGTCTTAATACTAACTAAGCACAACTATATTAAGGAATAGACTGCCAAGTGTGCATGGTTTTTTTTTTCCTTTTAAGATAAAAGATGAGACTTCAAAGAGCTTTCCAAGTCCCAGACAGACTGCTTTCTGTTTCCTAAATCTAGAGGCAAAAATTTCCTCTCTTTTGCCACCAGAGCATTTCACATGCTTGGGGAAGATTCTCGCTGCCTAGAATAATGAGGAGGGGCAGTGGGGGGAAGCTCACAGGTCAGTCTGGCCAAAAGAAAACGTGTACAGAATGACGTAGGCACCACGTAGAATGAGAACACAGAACCGGCACACGCTGATGAAGAGACGAGGGGTAGGCCTAGCGTAGGGACCAGGGAGGCTTCACCGCCCACTTGCTGTCTGTCCCCAAGTCGAGCCTGTCATTTCTCAGAGTCTGTTTCCTCATCTGTAAAAGGAAGGGGTGGCACTACGAGAAAAGTCACAAGCTCTTTAAAATTTGTGAATTGTGTCCAATGTTTAGAACTTAGATTTCCAATAAAATCTTAGATTGCTGTCCCCTCTTTAAAAATGAGAACATCTCACGGCGAAGCCTGTGGCGTCCCCACACGACAGCTCTGTGGTGGAGTGGAAGGAGCTGCACTGAGACAGCCTCTGGGGCCCCAGCACATCCCGGGGGCTTGCCCGGGCCCCAGTCACTCCCCACGCTTACCCGAGGTGTCCAACCCAGTGGCCCCTCATCGCTTGAGGTCCTTAAGTTTAAATTCACACTAACTACAGTAAATAAACTTAAACGTCCAGTGCCTAGCCAATTCTGAGGGTTCAATAGCTACTTGCGGCCGGTGGCCAGTACCCTGGACATGGCAGGTGTAGGGTGTTCCCGTCATCACAGGGCGTTTCCCCGGCTCAGTGATACCTGGACCCCTCACAGGTTTGACGTTCCAACTTCTGTGTGGGAACCCCTGGCAGCGGGGATGGCAGCTACTACACACGTGCCCCTTTTTATGAAATCCTTTCTCTGCAACCTGTTGCCACAGTGGAGACACATTCTTGAACCAAGAGTATATGTGGACATACAGGTGGCCAATAGATGCATGAAAAGATGCTCAATGTCACTCATCAGACAAATGCCAATTAAAACCACAATGAGGTATCACCTCACACCTGTCAGAATGGCCATCATCAGTAAGTCAACAAACCACAAGTGGTGGCAAGGATGTGGGGAAAGGGGACCCCTTGTGCACTGTTGGTGGGAGTGCAGCCTGGTGCGGCCACTGTGGAAAGCACTATGTATGGAGACACCTTGAAAAGTTAAAAATAGAACTGCCTTGCGATCCAGCAATTGCCCTTTGGGATATTTATCTGAAGAAACCTGAGACACTAATTCAAAAGAACACAAGCAGCCCTGTGTTCATCGTAGTGTTATTTATAATCACCAAGACATGGAAGCAGCCCCAGTGTCCATCAGTAGGCGAGTAGATGAAACAGCCATGGGACATTTACACAATGGAATACTATTCAGCTGTAAAAAAGAAGAAAAATTTACCCTTTGTGACAGCATGAATGGACCTGGAGAACATTATGGTAAGTGAAATAAGCCAGTCAGAGAAAGACAAGCACCATGTGATTTCACTCTTATGTGGAATCTAATGAACAAACTGAACTAACAAAGAAAACAGAGACAGACTCATAAACGGAGAGCAGATGACAGCTGGTAGGGAGAGCCTCGGGGGTGGAGGGACTGAGCAAAATGGAAAAAGAACTCATGGACGTGGACAGCCCGGTGCAGACTGTGGGGGAGCAGGTGGTTGGAGGTGGAAGAGAGTATAACAGGAATGAATGGTGATGGAAAAAATAGAATAAAAAATGAACTATTAAAAAAAGAGAGACCATGTGGCTTCCACTGTGCCAGGGGTGTTGATCTCTTTCCCCAGGGGCCAGTTTGGGGTGCACGGCTGGAAGCAAGCAGCTTTGTGGTTCTGTTGTTCATTCTCTGCCACAGCCCACATCACCCTGCTGTACCCCAGTGGGAGTGACAGTCCCCACTCTCTTCTTAAGGAAATGGTAATTAAGAGATATGCAAATGGACCTACTGCACAGGCACTCCCCCACGCCCCCCTGCCCCACCAAAAAAAATTAGGGTAAATCTTAGGCTGTGGACGCATCATCATTGAATCAGCAAAAGGGAGTTTGCCCCTGGCACAGAGGCCTCGAGGGGCGTGGCGGGTGTGAGCTGCGCTGATGTGTAATTACCGATGAGCTGGAGTCCTCCACCACGTTCCGTGCAGCTGGCCCCTCCGGGAGCACTGTCAGGCCACACCTGGTGAGCAGTTTACAAGCCGCTGTGTGCGCCAGCCAGCAGCCAAATGGCCTTTTCCCTAACACCCTGCGTCTCATTGGCCTTCCCCACGGAATCAGCAAAAGTGACACACCCCTCTTTGCTTTTACACAGACTCCAGGAGGCACATGTGAGATACACCAACACCACCCTCTGGGAAGTGGGGTTTGGTGACTTGACACTGTTTGAGACCCTCCCCAAGGAAGGAGGGGCAGCAGTGGCTTTCAACACAGCCAACAGCCTGTAAAAGGAAATACCTCACCTGGGTATCACGCCTGCCCAGGTAGGTGAGGATTCTGGGAGTTGGGCCCAGGAATGGGTAGGTTTTGCAAATGTCCCAGAGGATTCTGACACGTAACAAGGTTGAGAAACACCAGCTGCTGTCATCTGGTGTCCCACTCAACCCCACTGTCCACATCCTGCTGTGAGACCTGCAGGGAGACAGGACGCTTCCCTAAGTGGACAGTCACAGCACTGACCTGTGACGTGCTCATCACAGGACAGCCTCTTGTGAGGGGTCAGCATCGAAGGAGCCCAGAAGCTTCTGCCTCCCGCCCAAGAGCCAAGAGAGGTTCTGCCCCGTTATTTCCAGGTTCCAGCTTTGGAGAAGACAGCAGGAGGCCTAGCCATGGGATTGGGTTGTGCCCTGAGCACCCGGGTTGGGAAGAGACAGGAAGGAGGTAATGAGAGGAATCCGAGAAGCTGGGGGAGAAGAAAATAGAATAATTCCCCGTGCAGCTGCTAAGCCATGAAACAGAGAGGGAACGAGGGAGAAACGGCAGTTAGCAACGAAGGATGCGACAGGCACAGATCCCGCGGCCAAGGATGGCGACAGCTGCCCACTTTCTGTGCGCGGCGTCGGATTAAGCACATGTCCTCACATGTCCAGCGTGGGGCCCAGCAAGCGCAGGCGTCAGATGAAAATATGATCACCTGTGCTTGCGTTAACACTGGCCGGGCAGGGCTGCACCAGCGACTCCGTCAGTGCCGAGGTTGTTTTGGAGAAACCCAGTCAGTCGGCATGGGCCGTGCTGCCTGGCACCGTCCCCGCATATCTAAGAAGCGGGGCGACGCGGGGCGTCTACTGTTACCAGCTCCTCACACGCAGGCTGGCCCGGCGGCCTGGGCTGCTCAGCTGTCCTCCGCTGACCGAGGGGTAATCTCTCCCTGATGGGTTTCCCCTCCTGACGTCTCAGGCAGATAGCTCATCACACTGAATCTTTGTACGTGACTCTGTACACACAGGCAAGCGTGGGTTTTGTTTTGGCATTTGTTTTGGGGGTGGGGGGAGGTGTAACGAACAAAATAATGTCTCAGTTGCTCTCAACGCCTTGCCAGAAACAGCCAGGCTTTTCCTGGGACCCAGGCCTTTCCTGGAACGTGTTTGCTGGCACTGCTGGTGGAGCTAGCAACATGCCGGCTTTTCTGCCAGTCTTGAGACATTTGAGAGCTTTTCCTGAAGAGTGGATTCCGGGGGCCGTCCCTCACTCCCCAGGGGCCACAGCTCTGCCCCAAGTTGGTGCTGGTCACAGCTCCTCACCCACAAGCCAGGCTTTGTCCCGCAGGGGTCTGCGCCTGCCTTTCTGCCTGGGCCGCTTCAGGACGTTTTAACTCCTTTCCCCGAGGAGAGGAAGGGAAGCCAATGCCCTCTGCAACCGGACAGTGACCACACCCAGGGGTTGGCACCTCCAAAAAGACTGACCAAAGGAGGGGTCACGAAGGCAGAGCCTCTGGTCAGAAAGAAAAGGGTCAGGTCTGGTGAAAAATGTATGATTTCTGAAACACAAACAAAGCCTCATGGGGTGGGGGGAGACAAAGCGTAAAAGGCCCGTTCTCCCCAGGCAAGGCTCTCAGACCCATCCCCGGGGAGAAGGAGCCGCAGAGGCGGTCTGTTCCAACAGCTCTCAGACCTGTGGCCTCATCAACAGCCTGCGGAGGGTTTGGCCTGGTCTCCCCCCAGAAGCAGGACTCAGGGGTGACACCGCCCCGGGGTGGGGATTTCCCCTTAGTGCCCCTGCTTACGCCCTGTGGCCCGCAGGGACTCCCGAGTGGGGCTGAGACCGAAATCCCAGCTGGTGCCTCGAGGGTGTCCCCAACCTGACTGTGCATGTGAATCAGCAGAGGGGCACCCCGAGGAGAGGCAGACACTGACTTGGAAGGTTGGGGTGGATGTGACCGTCTCCCAGAAGCGGCATTCAGCGCCGCTGGTCACACTCAGACCACACACTGAGAGGCCAGGTCCTATTTTAGCCCTGTAAATACTAGATGAGTACATGCCAGTTAACCCCCGCTCTTTCTAAGATCTAGAGAGCCAACGTAGTACACAGGTTGGATGGAAGTGAGCCCTGCTTTTCATCCTGATTCTAGACCCTAATTTCTGTGTATTCTCGAGCAAGTCGCTTCACCTCGCTGATCCTGTATTTCCTCAGGAGTTAAAATGGACACAAAACTAATCCCTACCTCCCCGAGGTGTTGGATTCCTTAGATGAGGCGTGTAAAATTGTTCTGTAAACACTACAGAACTACAGAATGAGAAGGTTTATTAGAATAGGATCGTGCTTTGAAAGACATGAACAGTAGCCCTGAACATGATGGTCAGTATCCATACACCTCTTTGTCCTCCTTTCTCCCGGTGGGGAACTGTCAGTGTGCCAACAGTGCAGTGGATGGCTTTTGTCTCCTAGGTTTGTCTCTCCCTGTGTGTGTTTGCATGTGTATTGCATGTTATCTCTGTGTGTGCACGTGTATGTGTCATCTGTGTTTGCATGTGTATTGTGTGTTATCTCTGTCTATATTTGCATGTATATTGTGTTATCTGTCTCTGTATGTATATTGGGTGTCATCTCTGTGTGTGTCTGCTTATATATTACATGTGCTTTCTCTTTGAGTGTTTGCATGCATATTGTGTTTGTGTTCTTTATATGTGTGTTCATGTGCATCGTAGGCACTCTGTGTTTGCATGTGTATTGTACATGTGCTCTATGTGCATGTGATTGCAGGGTATTGTTTGTGTGATCTGTGTGTTTGCATGTGTGTATTGTATGTGTTCTCTGTGTTTGCATGCATATTGTGCATGTTCTCTGCATTTGTATCTGCTGCATGTGTGCTTGCTTGTCCCATTGCCTGGGAGAAGGAATTACAAGGCACTTCTCCTTAACCAACAGGATTCGAGAATGCAGAGCAAATGTTCAGAAGCAGCAGCCAAATTGGTAGCTTTTCTCGTTCCTTTCCTCTGTGTTAACACACCCTTCACCAAAACAAAATGGAACCATGGCCTAGCCAACTGGATCTCAGTGTTCTCTGCAGCTGTGTGCCGTGTCCCCGCTGGGTAAGTCCTGCAGCTGTGCGTGGCTCACATCTGGCTTAGCCAGGGAGATCGCCCCTTCAGATCCCACCCCTGTGTGTGGTTTTCCCACTTCACACTGACATGTCTGGCCAACCCCAGCCATGCCAGGCATGTATGTTCATCCCCAAAGGAAACGAGCCCCTGGCAGAGCCTTCCACCGCATTCTGGAAGCCGTTGCTGGAGTTGCGCAAACACATTTGGCACACGCTGAAGGGACCAAGCCGTTCTCTGGGTTGAATCGCAGAAACAAAATGTACTTGTCCTACTTCCGAGATCATGTCTGAGGACTTGGCTCCCTCGGTCACTGAGGAACTGCCTCTTTGCTGACGTCACTCTGCCCTGGAAGACAAACATCTCTGGGTTCAGCAGTTCAGAGTCAGAGGGAGAGAAGGTGGGGATCAAAGGGACTCGACCCAGGCGTGGCTCTGTTGGGACAACTTGGGAACGAATACACCAATTCTTACAACTAACGCATCTCCACGTGGAGAAGGATTGGCACCATTGCTGGGGAGGGACTGGGTGGCTGGCGGCAAGGTCACCTCATTAAGGGACGTTTCACAGAGCTCCTCGGGCTACCACTTGCACCTCCAGAAACTCCAGCCCCCAGAGGCCCAGGAGGGCATCTGACACCCAGACCATAAGGGCGGAGTCATTTCCAGGGACAGCTCGTGCTTGCTTTCATGTCACTCTGCGTCATGCCTCGGACTTCCAGCCAAGGCCGGGGACTCTGCCGGTTCCAAGCACATTTCTCAGCTCCGGTTCCTTCTCGGCACACGAAGTGGCTACAGACTCCTCAGAGACCCGCTCTGGAGAAGCTTCTTTCATTGACACAAAAATAGGATCCTCTCTTTCAACTCTCAGATCAGGAGTTTGTATGAAACCAGACCTCCCAGGCACCCAATGTTTCAGATCACATGGTTCCCTTGAGCTTTGTGGCCAGAATAAAAGCCACTGGGAAAATGAGTCCTTATGGTCACATGAGTCCGATGCTCATGACTTACGGAGATTTGCATCAGGGAGTTTCAAGAAGACAGTGGCAGAGGGGGCTCTAGCTCTGCACCCTCAGGGAGTAATCAGCTGGTCTGTGGGTGTGCCCCTGGGGGCACCAGCAATTCTTGGGTGCTTTTCTAAGTTCCCATACCTGAGCCCTTCACCAAACTAAGTGAACTGGAGTCTCCAAGGTGGGCCCAGCCTCACTGTGAAGGGCTCCACGGTCTATTCTAATGGACAGCTAGGCCTGAGAAACCGCAGTTCTCATCAAATTCTCTTTCTTTTTTCCCTTTTAAAGATTTTGTTTATTTATTTTTAGAGAGAAAGGAAAAGAGGATAAGAGACAGAGGGAGAGAAACATCAATACACAAGAGATACAGCCTCTCACACGGCCCCCAACTGGGGACCTGGCCTGCGACCCAGGCATGTGCCCTGAATGGGAATTGAACCAGTGATCTTTCGGTTCACAGACCAGCACTGAATCCACTGAGCCATGCCAGCCAGGGCTGCACACACAAGACTGTTTCGGCCCAGAGAATTCGAAAAAGAGTAAGGTCACACAGAAAATCGGGGCAGAGTCGGGACCAGGGTCCAGTGGAACCAAGCTGGGCCAGGTGGCCTGTTGACACCCCATCAGGACATAAGGACAATGATCTCGTGGAGGTGCAGCCAGGGGAACTATTCTGACAGTGCCAAGTGGAGTTGATTGAACCTGGCTTCCCCCGCCTGCTTCTTGGCAGAGGCTCTTAATTGATTAACCTGAATTCCAGTTCTGCCTGCCCACTGTGGGCCCTTGGCAAGCCACCAAGCCTTGCAACACCTCACATCCCTTGGCTATAAAGTGGGGGCGGGTGGTATGCAAGGTTGGAAGAGGCAATACATCTTTCTCCTGAAATCATGAGGGTTTAGTAACTATAAAACACACAGCATTTGGCACATAGTACAGTAGGTGCCTGATACTGTGGACTGCCATTAATGTTATTCACACCACATCTATTTTCATAATTTGTGCTATTAATATCCTCAGGCTTTGTGGCATTAATATCTGAAGCCAGCAGCATGACATGTGCAGGACACAGGGGTGGACATTGGCCCCAAGGACGCACGGCAATAAACAGGCAGGGACTGACACCATCGTCCAAAGAAATGATGCCTTTCTTGACTTCCAAGGTGATTGATTTACAGGTTCAAATTCCAGCTGCATTACTTGGAATGGTGTCCCCAGTCCTCCTTCCCTTTAGACCTCTTTAAATACATGGGGTCTCTGTTCTCCCATTCAGCAGACACGGGAGTAGACAGAGTAAAATTCTGACTCATCATGACCTTTGAGACAAGACTGAATCACACCCAAGTAGCCAAATCAGACCCCACCCTGCAGCACAAGAAGAAATGACAGGGATTTAAAAAATCCATCCTCTTTCCTTCCCCCAACTGCCTCCTATTTTCAGTATTGATATTATTGACACTGTTTGTTTGTTTGCTTGTTTTGGTTGCCTTGATTAAAATTTAAAACTGCATTGTTTTCATGATTCCCCTTTGTTTCCCAATTTTTACCTCCACTGTAAAAGAACGAACTCTCTTCTCCGTATCTGTCCTCCTTCCCCGATTCCGACGCTCTTTAACTCCCATGAGTGTTATTCTCCTGAACGTTTTGCTTGCTAGAAGTGTGACCTGCAGACCTGCAGCTTTGGCAGCACCTGAGAGGATGCAGAGTCCCGGGTCTGACCCAAGACCTGCAGAAGCAAACCTGCAGTTTAACAAGAAGCCCAGGGGATCCCGTGTGTGGTGCGGGTGAGACGCACTGGCTGGCACTGCCCCACTACCTCACAGAAGCGCTGCCCCGTGTCACTCACAGGCTCCACACCTTCGGCTTTCCTTGCTGGGCACCCAAACAGGCTCGATTAGTAGTTTAGTAGTTTGTGTGTCCACAGGGCTCTCAGTTAGGAAGCATTTCCACTTCCCATTTCACCTATGCCCACCTGGAACATATCAGCAGTCTCATGGTCACCCTCTAAGTGACCAACCACGCATGTCTGTCCACATCCGCTGCCTGAGGCACCACGATGGCCTGCCTAAATGACCACAGCAGCCGGCTGGTCTCCCCCTTCCATTCTTGTTCTGTTGCAGTTCTCTTCTCGCACAATAAATTGTGCCCTATCCCTGAGTTCCCATTGTCCTTGGAACCCAAAGCGTACTCTTTCCCCTAGACCACACAGCCCTCTCTGATCTGTCCTGGTTGTTTTATCTCCTCCACTTCCTCCCTACCCTCTGTCCACACTAGCCTTTCCCTGATCCTCATACACAGTCATGCTATTACCTCTGCCTGGTACTCTTTCCCCCAGGTCTTCCCACTTCTGGCTCTTTTGTACCAGTTGTCCACTCTTCCACAAGCCTTCCCTAACCACCATATTTAAGAACCAAAGCCAAGCTCTTTACCCTCTCACTACTCTTTACCCTCTCACTACTCTTTACCCAGTGCTTGTTCTCCTCCCTTCACCACCATGATTGCTATCTAGAATTATCTCCTTTGGGCTAGTCTGTACCCGTGGTATCTGGGTCACTGCACCAACACGTCAATTCTTTGAGAATAGAGCCCTGTGTGCCTGGCTTCCTCAATATCCCTAGGACTTAGGCACTGGATAAGTGTTTCTTGCAAGAATTATTGACCAACCACCATTTCCTTTATTTTGATCCTCGCTATAATTTTATGATCACTAGTTCATACATTAATCCACCATTTCATTGGGGACTTCCAATTGTTTAATGATTTACTGAGAGACAGCCAGCTAGTCAATTACAATGTTATAATCTGACTCAGCTTTCTCACTCCAAGTTTTATGATTTCCTCAGTACATCCCCCTCCCTCCCTGCCCCGTTTTATATCAACAATTAAGCCAAGTATTCAAGGACATTTATAATTTATACCTAATTTATCCTTTCCCATCTTTTTTATTCTTCCCTACATATTCTCCCACACTGCAGAAAAGCTCTGTGCTCACTTTTCCCTGAACACGGCTCATGCTCTCCAGATTTAGCTAATGCTCTCCCAATTACCCACAATGCTTTCCTTTCCCCCCCTCTCCCAGCTCACCCATGCCTGCTGAAGTTCTTCGTTTCTTTAAAGTTCCATAGAACAGACTACAACCCCCTATAAAGAGTATATAACCCAGTGTGTTTTCTCCCCATGTTACATTGTTAGAGCCCTTCACCCCCTGTGTAAATCTTCCTTACGATGCATCATTGTATTTGGCTTTGAGTCTTGGCTAGCCCTTGTCCTGCTCCACCTGCCCTGTGCATACGCTCCCTGGAAGGCTCCACGTCTATCCCAGCTCCTTGTCCTCCTCTTTATAGAGTTCCATACACAGTTACTGCGTTCACCTGACCAATGTGAGAGCATACACAAAGGTGTCACTTAGAAATGTGACAGAAAATACTTACACCATGTGCTCTGTGGCATAAATGTGGTCTTCAGATCTATGAAGGAACCAAAGAAGCCCAAGGAGAAGAGGAAGAAGAAAATGACTATCGTCTGCTCCTATAAATGAACTTGTTTCTAGGTTTCAGAAGAGGAACAGAGAACAAAACTACCACACACTGAAGATGAAGAAGAAAGATAAAGTTAAAACAATTGACTTTATCCCCGCTGATTGCTGACAAGTAGAGCATAGAGGGTGGGATTTCACTCAGCGCTCCACACGCCTGAGGCCTGAACCAGCAGCAGCCAAAAGGCAGGGTGGCAGTGACCACTGAGCCCTGGTAACAAGAGGCAGGACAAGACAGGAACCACTCAAGGGTCTAAAAGAAGACTGCACAGAACATCATGATGTCAGCAGCATTTCCGGACTATAGTCTAGTTTAAGTCCCAAACTGTTTCTGGAGTTTTCTCAAAGGGCCAATGGCCTACCTTGGTCAACTTTACCTTTCTCTTTCCATCTGTTCCCCCCTACCCTCTTCTTCTTCTTTCTCAGGCCTTCTCAGGTTCAGAGCATAATGAAATAATCAGAAAGGTAGGCTTACTGTGAAAGAAATAAAGGTTAAGATTTGGGGCCTTTCAGGTACCTAAGCCCCACAGTGCTAGGAACTGCCAGGACTTCTGCAGAGCTCTAAATGGGAAAGGAAAGCTAGTTTACCAGAGGGAAGAATTTCTAAGAAAATACTTCTGGCAAATGGACTAAAAAGAACCTGGAAAGAAGGGACACAGACCTCTAAGCTCCCAGTAGTTTGTTAGAATTTCTCTACTCATTCCAAATAAATACCTAACTTGTCATTTTGCATCCTTTTTCATGGAAGAGGACCCTCACACAGCAGAAATAAGAACGGATGAATTCACTCATTCAACAATTCTGTGTCATGGGGCACAGTGAATGCTAGGGAGTGAGCCACTGCCAGGTGCTGAGCTACAAGAGCAAACAGGTAAATGTGCTTCTTGCATATTTGAGGCTTGGAGAACTGTCAGGGCATTAGTGTGCTGTGGGTAGAGGCACACGCCCTAGAATCACTATGCAGAGGGTGAACTCCGCAGGTCAGCTCTGGAAAGCATCCGTGGGACACCCCTCCTTCCTGTCTGAATCTCGTCTACTTTGTTACAGAAGATGTGGGTGTTGATTATCCCATGCTCATTCTCAACCAAGTCAAAACTCCAAGTCACTGTCCTCCCCAAACCCTAAGTCACATGTGTGCTCACTCCCACACCAGACAGACTGGATTAGGCAGTATGCAAGGCAGGGCAACTCTCCAAGCCACTGGCCACCTTGGGTGACGCACCCATTGGTCATCCACCTCTTCCAGGAAGCTCAGGGAGTCTCAAAGAAGTTGGACCCAAGAAGGAACACACCAAGGCACATCATAATTACATTAGCCAAGATTAAAATGAAGGAGAGAATCCTAGAAGCAGCAAGAGATAAGGGGACAGTCACCTACAAAGGAGTTCCCATCAGACTGTCAGCGGATTTCTTAAAAGAGACCTTACAGGCAAGAAAGGGCTGGAAAGAAGTATTCCAAGTCATGAAATCCAAAGACCTACAACCAAGATTGCTCTATCCAGCAAAGCTTTCATTTAGAATGGAAGGGCAGATAAAGTGCTTCTCAGATAAGGTCAAATTCAAGGAGTTCATCATCACCAAGCCATTATTATATGAAATGTTAAAGAGACTCATCTAAGAAAAAGAAGTTTAAAAATATGAACAGTGAAAGGACAGCAAACTCACAGTTATTATCAACCACACCTAAAACAAAAGCAAACCAAGAGGACAGCTAGATCAGGAGCAGAACCATAGAAATGGAGATCACATGGAGGGTTAGCAACAGGAGAGTGGGAGGAGGAGAAGGGGGGAGAAGGTACAGAGAATAAGTAGCATAGACGGTAGGTAGAAAATAGACAGGGGGGAGGGCAAGAATAGTAGGGGAAATATAGAATCTAAAGAACTTGAGACACGTGGACATAAACTAAAGGGGGGAAATGGTGGGGGAGGGGTGTGCAGGGTGGAGGGGAGTGAAGGGGGGATTAGAACAACTGTAAGGGCATAATCAATAAAATATATTTAAAACATAAATAAATAAACGCAACATCTATTCTTGAGCTTCACTGAAAAACACAAATAAAGATCAAATGAATTGGGAAGGATAAAATATTGCATCAAAAATCACAAAAATAATGAGGCCAAGGTAGTCAGTGTATCGCTTCATTCATTCATTCATTCATTCATCCAGCGAAGATGTATTGAGCACCTGCCACATGCTAGAGGTTACATCCATGAACAAAACAGAACCACTGTTGTCTTGGAGCTGACACTCTAGCAGAAGGAGACAGAGAGTGAGTGAGGGTTTGAGATGACAAAACGAAGGGGAGAGAACATGTGTAGGATGAGGTGGGTCTGGAGGACCGAAGGAAGGAGGGGAGTGTGCCCCCTAATGATAGGCACTTTGCTGACATACATCAGAAGGGCCACAGCAATGCCTGAAAGCAATGCTGCAAACTGCACCAAGTAACCTCCAACAGAAAAGGGCAGAGGAGTGCACACCACATGTTCACACTGTGGCTTAGCAGGTCCTAGAAGTGCCACCTCAACTACATGATAAATAAATAGGTTTTAAAATACAATTTTCCCAGCCAGAGGAAAGATATCATTGAACATCGTTTAAAATAGATTTTCATTGCATGTCATTTAACTGACTTAAAAAGCACTGGCTATAAATTCCATATAATAGGTGGTTCTGGTGGGGAGGACTGGTAGGGCAACTGTCAATTAGGTGTTGCATAAAAGGATGCAAATATCTCATAAAAGTGATGGAAGACTGTGTTATTGCATTAACCATGTCATTCTTGCCACGCTGTTACACACCATAGAATAATAACCGACAGATTTAGAAGGTGAAAGTCATTCTGAATGTGCATTGAAACTGTGTGCAAATACAAACTGTCTTGAACTAGTTCTCAACACCTTTGTCAGCCACTTTCAAATCCTCAAGCACTGGGGGAAATAATTAATAGGTGAGATATATGATGGAATAGTTTATGGGCTCCACCAAGACATTTTCCAATATGTGATGTTTTACAGCCGTGCCTTTGAAAGAGGAGTTGTCAAATCCATAAAAATACAAAACTGATTTATCCACATCGATGAAATCTTATAATGCTGCCATGCTTCAACCTCCAGTTTTTTCCTAGCTTCTAAGGTAAGGGATTTCAAAATGTCAGAAGAATGCTCTGACAAGTTAGCAAGGAGAATACAAAGCAGGCGTGGGAGGGTAGGAAACGCAGGGAGTACAGACTCGTCACTGCACAGAGTGCCGATTCCAAAGGAAAGGGGGAAAGTGGAAAGGGTTGCACCCAATACCTCACTCCAGAAAAATAAACAGCCCAGAAGCCCTACCTCCAACTTTGGTGTACATTGATGAATCATGAATAGGGAATCGCCCGATAAATACAACTTCATGTGTGCCCCCAAAGCTTCGTTGGCTGGAGCTCCTGGAGCTATGGTTGCAGAAGCTATGCCTAATTATTTTTACATGCTTTGTTGAGAGGGGAAGTAGAGTTTCAGGACATTTCAAGAATGAAATGAGGCCATGGCTGGCGTAGCTCAGTGGATTGAGCGCGGGCCTGTGAACCAGACGATCACGGTTCGATTCCCAGTCAGGGCACATGCCTGGATTGCAGGCTGGTTCCTTGCAGGCTAACTACCAGCAGGGGATGCACAAAAGGCAACCATACATTGATGTTTCTCTCCCTCTCTCCTTCCCCTCTAAAGATAAATAAATAAATAAATAAATAAATAAGAATGAAATGAGGATACTCTCAAACCTGAGATAGAGGCATGCAATATTGCATATGCTTTTTTAAAAGAAATATAGCAGTAAAAAACAGAACAAATCCCTGCTTTGTGAGTGTAGACAAATAATGAATGATAAGCAAAATATAGTAAGACATAATAAGAGAAAAATAAAACAAAATAGAGAATAGGAATAAGGAATACCAGAATGGAGATTGCTATCTTTAAAATGTTTTAAATTCTCATCTGAGAAAATGTTTATTGATTTTAGAGAGAGGGGGAGAGAGAGAGAAAAATAAAGAGTGAAATATTGATGAATTGCCTCCAGTACATGTCCTGATCAGGAATTGAACCCACAACCTAGGTATATGCCCTGACTGAGAATCAAACGCACAAATTTTTGGTATATAGGACAACACTCCAACCGAGCCACTCAGCCAGGGCTGGGGGGCTGCTAATTTTACAAAGCCTTGCTCAGAAGGCAGTATCTGAGCAGAAACAAGAAGGAATAGGGAGGGAGCCTTGGAAATACCTAAGGAAAAAGCTGAAGAAACAGCACACGCAAAACATGTGACTTGAGAACATGTTTACCACATTTGGGACGCGGCAAAATAGCTGATGTGACTGAGGCAGATGGGAGCAGGCGGGATTGCAAAAGGGGAGGTTAGCAAGGCAATGGGGGGCAACTCCTGAAGGGCCCCACTGGTGACTGGAAGGACTCTGGCCTATTAACACACAGCCGTAGGTTCTGCTGATGGATTGGCCGTGGGAATTGAGAGAGGGGGGGAAAAGCAAACGGTAATGCCAAAATTGTTTACCTGGGCATTGGAAAGAATGGGATGGCTTCTTCTGGGGTGGGGAAGACCTCAGGCATAGCAAGTTTTGAGATGAAATTAGCAGGAGTTTGATCTCGATAATGTTAAATTTGACACACTTAATATACACCCAAATGGAGATTTCATCTAGGTGGTTGGATATAAAATTCTGGAGTTCAGGGAAGAGGCCAGGTTGGAGAAGCAAACTTAAAGAGTTGTGAGTATATAGATGATTGGTACAGCCAAGAGAACGGGTGGATAGCCTAGGTAACCAGAGAGAAGAGAAGAAGTCCAAGGTGTTTCACCACAATCAGGGATGAGGATAAACAAGCAAAGGAAACTCAGAAGGAGTAAGCAAGGAGTTAGAGGGGAAACTAGAAGAATGTGGTGTTCTGGAACGCTAGTAAAGAAAGTACATCAAGTTTAAGATCATGAGTCCCAAACATTGTCAAAGTCATGGAAATAGAAGTGTGAGCTACATAGAGCGAGTGGGCAGTAGTTTAACAATGTTTCTTACTGGGGCTGGGAAGAGGCAGAGCTCAGCAGGCAGAATTCTAAGGGGATGGACTGTGTTAAACCTGTTTACTGCCTTGTACCCCCTGAAGGTCTGGGGAGACTCCAAACGGGTCTTGACCCAGACTAAAGTCCATTGATTGACGTGAACATCCAACAACTCCTCCCTCACTCTTGAATCCTCTTCCATAAGAAAACAGAAGCAGTAAGAGGTTTTCCATGTGCCCACCACCACACCTTCCTCCGCAGTATGCATCGTGCCCTTGCGTGCTCCCTCCCCTGCGTTATTACGAGTTGCTGCCCTCACTCCTCTTTGAATGCTCTCAAGTGGTGCAGGAAGAAAACAAGGTGTGGGGAGAGAGTGAGAGGAAGTAAATATGGCAACATGTTAATAATTGTTGAGTCTAGGTGAAGGGTATACCCACGTTTAGTACGCCATTTTTGCAACTTTGTAAATTTA
This sequence comes from Sturnira hondurensis, assembly GCF_014824575.4. NCBI lineage: Eukaryota > Metazoa > Chordata > Mammalia > Chiroptera > Phyllostomidae > Sturnira > Sturnira hondurensis. The sequence continues at coordinate 13,641,515 of NW_028082350.1, read as the reverse complement.
CTTTTTTTTTCAAAACAAAAATTTTGGTAAATATAAACCAGCCCTATGCTTACTGTGAACTATGTTTTTAAAATTGTACTCTTTCATGGGTGTGATTATTTACCAAAATATGGAATATACTTACATAATTATGGTCAATTCTGTATAATTATGATCATAACGCAATCTTAAATCAGAAGAAAGTTAAATAGTTGAAGCCTTAAAGTCAGCACACTTAAGCCATTTTGAATTTAACCACATTAAATTTAAAAAAACGTGCTTTTTTGCAATACGGTAATGATAGGATGAACCATAAAATATTTTGAATTTTAAAATATATTATAACAGTCCATTACAAATGGAGTAAAAACATGAGTTCAAGGAGAAACTAAGGTAATGTAACATTTCTAATTGATAAAGAATATGTTTATGCATTATAAAATGGATAAAGATGGATAGCAAATTGCCATGAATTAAGATTTCTTCAGAGTAATTTAAATGTTTTACAACTTTTTAAAACTATAAATATTTACACTGTAATTATGATTTTCAACTACTTAAATTTTGATGAAAATTGAAATATCCATTTAAAATATTCAAGGGAACACCTAATGTTTAAAAATTATTTTAAGGGATTTGCACGCAGAAAGTCTGAACACCATTATTCTAAGTCTAAAAGTTCAGGTATATCAATGCAGGACTTTGTATACCCTAATGACACTCATATACTCTCATGAGTGCCAAGCAGCTTAACGAGCCTACTTAAACTAGTGTTCACGGGTTGAAAGGAAGACCAGTCAACATGGGAGTATGCTCTTCACTAGCCCCTTTTATCTACGTGGCTGCAGGCATAGACAAAAGGAGAGTGGGAATGGACCTGGGTTAGGGTTTTGCCTGGCAAATAAAACAAAAGGAGAGAGAAGAAAGAGAGTTAATGGTGTATTTCAATGAGTGATTATAGTGATTGAACACGAGCTGAGAAAGGAGGGAAGGGAGGAAATGATAGGTATGGGGGACATAAAAACGTGGCGAGATGATAGGTTCTCGTGTGCCCAAAACATTGTTGAAGTCATGGAAACAGAAGAAGTGAGCTGCAGATTGTAGGCGATGCTTTCAGAATTGGATTGAGAGTTGAGACTATCGAAGGTATGGTGGGTAGAATTCTAAAATGACACCCCAGTGACCGATGCCCTGGGCTAATCCCTGTGCATGTGTGTGGGAGAGACCTGGCACCATAAGGGCTGAGTGCAAGCAAGCAGGTTATGTTTATAAAAGGGAAAGTAGCCTCAGTGGTTCAGGCCTAACCAGGTTAGTTCTCAACAGAGACAGAGCTCTTTCTGTTGAAAACAACTGGAGCCCTGAGAAGGGTTCTGCTCAAGGAAGATTCTCCATTGCTGACTAGGAAAATTTAGGGGGCCACATGTCATGAAATGTAAGTGGCCTCTAGGTGTTGAGAGTATCCCTACCTGACAGCCAGCAAGGAAATGAGGACCTCAGTCCTACAACCACAAGTAACTGAAATCTGCTGCAACCACATGGGCTCCAAGTAAGAACACAGCTTGGTCAGCAGTTCTGACCTAAAGAGCTCTGAGCTAATACAGGTGTTATTTTATGCCACTAAGTTTGTGGTAATTTGTTACACTGCAATGTCAATTTCTAAGATATGACCAAAGGAGCGAGAGGGTTAGGCTGGGTGGAAGGCAATACATTGGAAAAATAAAGATACTAGAGCCCTGGGAGTATCTTCTGGTATTTGAAGTCCCTGAACTGGAGATATGTGTTATCCTTGATTCCTTGCTTCAAAATCTTATAAAATTCCTGACACAGGTATTTTATCTCACTGGCTAAATTTACTCCTAGGTACCTTATTTTTTTTTCTTGCAATAGTAAATGGGATTGTTTTCTTTATTGCTCTTTCTGAGAGTTCATTATTTGGTATATAAAAATGCTAGCAATTTCTGAATATTAATTTTGTATCCCGTTACTTTGCCAAATTCATTTAGTAGGTGTAGTAGGTTTTTTTTTGGTGGAGTCTTTAGAGTTTTCTATGTACAGCATCATGTCACCTGCAAAAAAAAATGACCGCCTCACTTCCTCCTTTCCATTTTGGATACCTTTTATTTCTTCTTGTCTGATTGCTGTGGCCAGGACTTCCAGTACTCGAATAAGAGTGGTGAAAGTAGACACCCTCATCTTATCCCCTCTAGTCACATACTGCACACAGGATGCAAGTGAGAAGACGACAAAGAGAAAACAAAACTCCTTTCCTAGGAGTTTGTATCCATTTTTCTGTCTGTGGAGAAGCCCGAAGTTATTTTCTTCTGCCAAATTCTTTTAGCATTGTAACAGTTTATTCTGGTCCACACCACTCTGGTGGAGTTTGCTTTCTTACAACATTAGCATTCTCAACAACAACTGTTTAACTATATTAGCTTCAATCTATTTATATCTGGAGTACAAGATTATGGGGTGTGCCTGTTTGTGTGTATGTGTGTGTCGGCCATAGAAATACAACACCTGTTTTTATAAATTACTTTTAAGATGAGAGAAGCAGAAGAAAATCATTAGCAGTGGATAAAATTATCCTTTAAGGGAGCATAAGAAAGGAACTGACAAGACAGAAACAGGTCCCATCTTGTTCAGGTACTTCGAGAGAAGTTCTGGTTTGGCTTTTTCTCCACCTGTTGTCTGCATGCAAAGCTGGCTGCTTGATATCCTTGCTCTGGTTTTGTTTTCTTTCAATTCCCCCGAGAGATTGAAAGGCTCCTAGAAAAGCCCCTTGTAACTCAGCAATTAGTGTATCTGCTGCTTTCCTCTTCTTCTGACCAAAACTACAAGGTCATTCTGTCTTGTGAGAGTCATTTTCTGCCAACATCTTACACACTAATTTGCTGGCATTAAATTAAATCTAGAGGCAAGAGAGAGCAAAATGTCAAAAGTTCCAGCAGATTCTGTGCACAGAACAGCAAGAAAAAGTGAGTAAAAGAAGCCTACCAGGCAGCTGCCCTTCTTTGATCTAAAAGTGCTTCTTCAGTTCTTATGTATGAAAACAACAAAAAAGAATTGTTAACAAGCACAAGTTTCTGAAGACATTTCACTGGCAATTAATTCTCTAAAATACCCCAGGCACCTTGCCACTCCCCTGACCCCAAGACTTCCTTACTTCCTCTTCCCCACAGGACAATGTCTGAGTCCTCAGTTTGCTTTCAAGGTTCTCTACACTTAGTGTTCAACTTGCCTTATTAGTTTCTTTCTCATCTTCCCTTGAAGAACCATTCCATCCACTCACATTGATTTTTCCAAAAAAATCAATCATTTCCACTTTCAATGCCATTTTGTAGCTTAGCATCGGGGCCAGCTTCGTGGGCCTGTGACCTGTGCTGTCACACAGGGCCTGCTGTCAAAGGGATCCACACGGAGGGGTTCATGCTCTGAACCTGCAGCCTCAGTTCCCAAATAGTCCATATCTGGCTGCTCTCTCCCCCCTCTCCACCCCTTGAGATGGGTTCTTCACTCATCACCATTTTTCTGCCCCCACCCCACAACCACTGCTGACCACCTCCACAATGGGAGCCTGGGCAGAGGTGCAGACGAAGCTGGGGTTGGGCATGTGCCCCCCAGTGTCTCGGGGCAATGCACAGTGGAGGCCATCCAACCCCGGTCTGGGTCCAGAAAACATGCTGAAGTGGAGGTTGCAATTACTGTAGGCCACCCAGTGCTGTGGACTGGGGCAGTGGGCCTGGTCGGGGGGATGGGGAGCTGATGTCTCTGTCCTGTGCTGACCCCCCACAGTTTCACTTTGCACCCGACCCTGTGAATCCTGTAGCTTCTCCTGACTGGGATATTACAGTCTCCAAACTCCTCTTTCCGTCACATTTCATCCTGATAAAGTTTAGCTCTTTGTTTGAGCTGTTGAGATTATTCGGAATCAAAATCATGGCAACATGAATATGATTCTCATGCCTTTTAAACAGTTCTCTAAACTGCTGATACAAAGGAGAACAGAGTGGAAGTTGGAGTCTTATTCCACCCACTAGAAGGCTCCAGTTGGGTTCACTCAATTCATGAGCTATCTTTATCATCACTGACCTGACTCTGACTGTATATCACCAGGCCAACATCTCTTCATCTTATCCTCAAAGAGGACTGTTACCAACTATCACCTCCTTCGGCCTCTCTCTGCCCACCTCGGCCCTTTGCACTGGATCCATTTACACTTCTCATCTCCAAGTTTGGCTGCACCCAGTACCTAGAGCTGAATTCTTTGTTAAGCAGAAATTACTCATGAGATACTTGTTTAACAAAAGAGCCAGAGAGTTTATTCAAACTACTGCCGAAGGAGAGAGACACCTCAGTCTAAACTGAGTTCAATACCACTGATACAGAAGGTGAGAGCCGTTTTAAAGGCTGGCTTGTGTCCAAAAAAAGACCTATTGGACAGTGAGCAGGGCAACTCGGTCGACGGGATTACACTGTTCGTGTCTAGTTAATGGGGCGCATGAGAGGTAGGTTCCTCTCTTCTCCGAGAGACTGGGAGACAAGGGCCTATCCTGGCCGGTACATTCCAAAGGGATAAACTCCAGGCCCTGGAGAAAAACATTCCTGGGTTATAGCAGGTACAGCACCGCAGGGCAGAGAGAAGACTGACAACCGGACGTTTTCTAAAGTACACGCTCTAAGAAAAGGGAAATCAGGCTTAGATAGAAACACGGTGCCTCCTCACACAACCAAAAGAAGGACAACAACAAATTTACAAACAAAAACAACCAGAACTGCCAGAAAATCGAACTGTATGGAAGTCCCACAACCAAGGAATTAAAGCAGAAACACTCACCCAGGCCAGTAGGAGGGGCAAGGAAGGGTAGCTGGGCAGAGGGGACTCATGACACAATGGCAGCCATCGGCCTAGGGCACACGAGGCTGTGGCTGGTGGAGTGGGTGGTCCCACTTTTGCGTGAGGGCAAACCGGGAGGAACAACTGGGGAGTGAGACAGACTGCGGAACTCAGGGTTCCAGCGGGGAAATAAAGCTTCAAACCTCTGATCGAAAAAACCTGTAGCAGTTGAGGCAGTTGCAGGAGAAACTCCCAGCCTCACAGGAGAGTTTGCTGGAGAGACCCACAGGTGCCTGGAATGTACACAACCACCCACTTGGGAATCAGCACCAAAAGGGCCCAATTTGCTTGTGGGTAGTGGGGGAGTGACTGAAAGCCAGTGAGAGCTGAGCAAGCAGCTCCGCTCCCTCTTGGACCCCTCCCCCACGCACAGCCCTGAGGCAGCCACCTGAGTTGCCCCGCCCTGGTAAACAGCTAAGGCTCTGCCTCTTACTACGTAACAGGTGCACCAAGACAAAACAAAAACAGCCCAAATGAAAGAACAGATCAAAGCTCCAGAAAAAATACAACTAAGTGACGAAGAAATAGCCAACCTAACAGATGCACAGTTCAAAACACTGGTAATCAGGATGCTCACAGAATTGGTTGAATATGGTTGCAAAATAGAGGAAAAAGTGTAGTCTATGAAAACTGAAATCAAGGAAAATGTACAGGGAACCAACAGTGATGGGAAGGAAACTGGGACTCAAATCAATGGTTTGGACTAGAAGGAAGAAAGAAACATTCAACCAGAACAGAAATCAGAAACAAGAATTTTTAAAAATGAGGACAGGCTTAGGACCCTCTAGGACATCTTTAAATGTTCCACCATCTGAATCATAGGGAAGGCAGAAGGTGAAGAGGAAGACCAATAAATTGAAAACTTATTTGAACAAATAATGAAGGAGAATTTTCCCAATCTGGCAAAGGAAATAGACTTCCATGAAGTCTGGGAAGCTCAGAAAGTCCCAAAAATTTGGACCCAAGGAAGCACACACCAAGACACATCATAATTTCATTACCCAAGATTAAAGATAAGAAGAGAATCTTAAAAGCAGCAAGAGAAAAGAAGACAGTTACCTACAAAGGAGTTCCCATAATAAGACTATCAGCTGATTTCTCAAAAGAAGCCTTACAGGAAAGAAGAGGTTGGAAAGAAGTATTTAAAGTCATGAAAGGCAAGCACCTATATCCAATGTTACTCTATCCAGCAAAGCTATCATTTAGAATGGAAGGGCAGATAAAGTGCTTCCCAGATAAGGTCAAGTTAAAGGAGCTCATCATCACCAAGCCCTTATCATATGAAATGTTAAAGGGACTTATCTAAAAAAAAGAAGAAAGTCAAAAATATGAACAGTAAAATGAAAACAAACTCAAACTATTGACAACCAAACCTAAAAAAAAAATCAACTAAGTGAACAACTAGCACATGAACAGAATCACAGAAATGGAGGGTCACATGAAGGGTCATCAGCAGGGAAGGAGAATGGGGGAATGGGGGAGAAGGTACACAGATAAGTAACATAAATGGTAGGTAGAAAACAGACAGGGAGGAGGTTAAGAATAGTATGGGAAATGTAGAAGCCAAGAAACTTATATATATGACCATGGACATGAACTGAGGGTGGGGGAGGTGGGAATGTGAGTGGGAGGGGTTGTGCAGGGTGGAGGGGAATAAAGTGGGGGAAATGGAACAACTGTAATAGCGTAGTCAATAAAATATATTTAAAAAAAGAAAAGGAAAGTCAGGGGCCTGTCATTGGGTCATTTGGCTGAAACAAACAGTAAGTTCTTTTGTCAGAACTGAGCCTTCTCAAACAGGAATTTTGAGAGAGCTTGGTCATCATCCTAGGGCAGGCCTTGAGCTGATAGAAGTCATGCTAGAGTTTGATCAAGCCTTGGTGTGGGGGCTGGGCAGTCATTTGTGCTGAGAGTTTTTTAATTCTTGTCCTAAGCCATCCAGTACCCACCAATTCCCTGCCCCATACCACGTTCATCTCAGCAAGGGGCTTTGCCCACTGCTGACTCCTGGTCTCTCTGGCTCTCAGCTCCCTTGTCCCCCACAGGGCACCCTGTTGGCATATAGGAGCCCAGGCCTGGATCCTTCCCATGTAGCCTATAAGGGCTAGGGTTGTGTCTCAGTCTCTGGAACAGAAGCCTCGCCCTTGGCTAGTCACCCGAGGCAACAATAGGTTGGGTGTAAGAACCTGTGCAGAGACACCAGTGTGTGAAAGGCAACTTCCTCCCTGGCTCACCCTCTTCATCAGTGGTGTCCACCCCCAGAGGACAGCCAGCCCTGAAGGGCAAGTCTGGCGTCTAGCCCAGCTCATCACTAACACCATACTTTGCACCAGGTACTTCTCTCTACATTGTCTCTTATGTCCCCTCAATAACTCCATGAGGGAAAAAAGTCTGTAACATAAGAAGTTAAACAAACCCATTTTCATTTTGTTTCCACCTTCTGCACTAAGGATACCGAGATTCAAACTGGAAGAAACCGGAGAGATGAGGATATATTCAGAGAATACAACGTTGTCTGAAGTGACTACAAGGCTTTGGAACCCCCCAAATTATCACTCAAGTCACTGGAGAAGGGATCAGAGGGCCACATTGGTGGTTTTCACAATACCCTGGAGAATGGAGGAAATGACAAAAGGCTAAAGATAGTCAACGGCTTTCTGGTGGTCATACAGGGAGATTTGGCCGTTCACAGCAAAGCAGAGAGCTGTCGGTCCGGAAGCTTCCTGCTGACTTCCAGGGAGATTCTCCGGCTGATCACCGAGCAGACTTATGTGCTCTCAGTATCAGGACACAGAAAGAAGGCGCGGTTCTCCATTTTATCGTTTATTAAACTAATCAATGAAGCACAACTCAGAAGAGTGCCACAGATGATAGAATGAGGACCAATGCAATTCTAAAATATTAGAAAGAGGAAAACATATCGGAATTAAACTAAACAGCAAAAATGCAAATTCGTTAACCACTCATTCCTCATTTGATTGACATCTAGGTTGTTTCCATGGCAGCTGTTCCTAGTAAAGCTGCTATGAACAGTTGTGGATTGAATCATGCCCCCAAAGAGATATGCTGACGTCCTAACTTCACAGAAGCCCTGGCACCTGTGAATGTGACCTTATTCGGAAAGAGGGGCACTGCAGATGGAATCAAGTTAAAATGAGACTTTCAGGATGAGCCCTAGTCCAATAGGACGGGTGTCTTTAGAAGAAGAGAAGAAATAGAGACAGGGACACAGAAGGAGACAGCCGTGGGATGGCAGCAACAGAGACTGGAGCGATGCTTTTGCAAGCCAAGAATTGCCTGGGACCAGGAACTAAGAGAGAGTCACGGAACAGATTGCTCCTTGGAACCTCCCGAGAGAGCCTGGCCCTGCGAACCCCCTGATTATGGACCTCCAGCCTCTAAGACTGCAAGAGAATAAACGTCTGTTGTTTAAGGTCACCTGGTTTGTGGTAATTTGTAGCAGCGCTAGGGAGATGGTTCAACTTTCAAGTACAAGTCTTCATGCGAACACAGTGTTTTCATTTCTCTTGCATAAGTACTCGGCAGCGGGGTTGCTGGGATGTATGGTATGTTTACTTTTATAACAAATGGCCAAGCTGTTTTCCAAAGTAGCGGCCAACTTTTCATCCCAACTAGCTTTGTTGCTCCATGTCCACATCGACACCTGGTATTATCTTAATTATCCATTATGGTTTTAATTTGTATTTCTTGGATAACTATTGACGTCAAGCATCTTCCATGTACTTATTGACCATTTGTGTATCTTCTTTGTGAAATGTGTCTTTATATTTAGCCTATATTCTTGGGTTCACTTCCTTTATCAGATACATGTTTTGCATATATTTTCTGTGTGTGTTGCTTGCATTTGATGATACTAATGGTATTGTTTTGAAAAGTAGAAATTTTCATTCTGATAAAGTCCATTTCATAAAGTTTTTATTTTGTGATTTGTGTTTTTTGGTTCCTAAGAAATCTTTGTGTACCCAAGTTGCAATGATCTTATCCTGGCTTTTCTCCCAGCAATTTTACATTCTAGATTCCACATGTAGGTCTATTATTCATTTTCAGTTAATTTTTTGTGCATCACGCAAGAGTCAAAGTTCACTTTTTTTCCTAATGGACATCCAGTTGCTGAAATGAGTTAGCTCAGTATTTTCGTCAACAATTAATTGGCCACCCGTGTGTGTGTCTGTGCGTCTGTTCCTCCAACCTGTTCATCTCTCCTTATACGAGCTCCACACTATTCTGACTATTTCGGCTTTACAGCGAATCTTAGCATCAGTCTGTGCAAGGCTTCCAGGTTTGTAATTTTTCAAAAAGTGTGTTGAAATTTACCTGTTTATGTCTTTATTTGTCTGTCACTAGCTAATATACGTGCCCAAAAGCTCTCAGTGAGAAATGTTTTCCATATCTAGCTGTTTGGCTGCCAATTCTCCTTGCCTAAAACACCTCTTTTAGAACTTCCTTCACCTGTAACCTGAATAATTTTATTAACCAGTGTCACCTGAATACGTTCAATAAATAACTTGCCAAAAAAGTTTCTTATTGTTTGCTTTTTTAGTGATTAAAAATTGAGTCATACTTTAGATTTACTACTTAAAGGAATGTTATTTACAAGCACTTAAAAGAAAGGAACCATTACCCGAATTTTATTTTTTCATATCAATCCAAATTTTCAGTAAGTGTGCTTGTGTAAATGAGACTAGTGGATATTAGAAAGAGTCAACCATTATTAATGATGCACCTAATTTTATCCACCCAGAAAAGAGGTCCAAGGACAGCTGTATAAATCACCCACTTGCCTTGTTCTGTTAGAATCATTTAAATGTGCTGCTTCTAGTTTAATTGCAGCATAATTATATAACACCAAGTAATCAGAACTTGGTATCATTAGAATAGATTGTCCGAGAAGCCTAGCTAAGTATCATCGGAGTTGGTTACTCAGAGATCAAGAAATTGCAAAGCTACTACTGCACAGACAATATTCAACTCAACAAACACTTCCCAGTTTTCATGAATATGAAATCTCACCCTAGGGAATGTAGGGGAGCTCAGAGATAAACTCCACCAGTGCACTTAGAAATTCACAATCTAGAAGGGAAGCAAGCACATGCATCCCCGATGCAATGAAAAACTCTGAAATGGAGATTCCAGAAGACAGCTATGAAAACATTGTTCAACTCGGGCTAAAAAGTGTGATTCACAGTGAAAATTGTGAAGTTGTCTCATCTGTTCTCCAGTGTTCAGGTTTGGAAGTTATAATAAAGTACTCTCCTTGGTGCACCCCACATGCAAAGGCATGGTGTCTCTGATTGAGACAAAAGGACGTGCTAAGAAATGCCTACTAGGAAAAGGGTGAAATGTTCTTAAATTACTGAATATTAATAAAGTTACTTCAATTGCAAGGCCAAACATTTGAAAATATATGAAAGGTAGTGAAAATGACCTCTTAAAAAAGAGAAAGGAAATATAGAGAGAGACACATTCTGGAAATTAGATGACAATGTCATTTGTCCAGATCCCACACCGCTCCAATGGTCTCACTTTGGGGTAACATCTAAGCAGTCTTGTCCTCCAGACCTGCACTTTATTCTTACCATATTTCATTCTCATTAAGAGGAATTATTTTATCTCTAAATTAGGTCAATGGTGCTTCTAAAAATAGGTGTATAAAAAGAGAAGCTGTTGTTAAGACCTAAATTAATTCCTAAGCTTGACTTGTTTATCACATTTAATTACTCCACTGGGAACACAAAATAAAAGTCATAAATTTTTCCTCCCTCTGATGAACTTGGTGACTTGCTTCTCCTAGAGGAAGAGAGACAAGCAATTATTGCTGCCCAGCCCAAGTAAACATGGAGGAGAAGAAAATGTCTTGCTTCCTCTAAAACTTGGCATTTCCTGTAGATTCTCAGGAAACCATGAAGGCTGGACACAGAAAAAGAAACTGTACTTTAGAACTCACATTCTTGATTCAGAAAACGAAATGTATTTGTTGTGGGACACGTGGGCAGGTGTATGGAATTTAATCGCCCAGAAATTTCCTCTTGTTTGTATGTGTTACTAACACGCAATGATTAATGTGTGTTATAAATTATTTTCCATAAAACTTCTTATAACTTGGGGTTTTTATGGTTTAGTGTTTTTACTAAAGGTAACTTGGGTAATCCTGAGAGAGAAAACATATTTTGTTTTTATTAAATAAGCTACCCTGGGGAAATGAGTGAGAAAGTTCTCAATGAAGTTGCTGAATTTGTTTCTATGTATTTTGGCAGCATCAGTAATCACTGAATGATGCATTAACCACTCCACAAGGATCAAAAAGGTACGATTTCTAAGGCCAGATTCACTATTTCATAGATAGGCTCATCAGTCAAGCACATAGAATACTAGTGACATGTGGCTAAAAGTGGGTCACATGGCTGAGAGCGGAAGGCAGAGTATACCCTACTGATGCTGCCATGGATTGGCTATTATGTCTATACTATTTAAGAATGCCTTCAGCTGCAAGTAACAGAAAACCCAACCAATGATGAGTAAAATAAATAGGGATTTATTTTTCTCATATAGTAAAGAAGTCCAAAGATTGGCTGCAGCTAATCTTGCCTAAAAACAAAAACAAAAACAAAGAACATCAAGTGCCTAAACTCATTCTACCTTTTTCTTCCACCTTTTTCTTCCACCATCTTTTGCATCCTTGGCATGTTGACTTTTCATGTTTGTAGTTATCACTGGTCACAAAATGGCTACGGAAGCTCCAGGCATCTCATCTGCATACAAGATATGAAAAAGAAAAAAGAGGAAAAGGTTGACATCAGTCCAAATGTGTCCTTTATCTGGGAAAGCAGGAAGGTTTCCCAAAAGCCAGAGGGACGAACATCTCATTGGCCAGAACTGGGTTAGCTGCCAGTGTAGCTAAGAAGGTATGTGGCTCACTCTACTGTGGGAAACAGAAAGGAGGAAAAGGTAGGGCACGGCCGAACAGCTGTGACGTGAGCCGATCAATGTTTTCCTCCAGAGCATATAATCAAACCATCACAATTCATTACCCCTTAATTTTCTTTTCTTTTTTAATTAAAGATTTTATTTATTTATTTTTAGAGAGAGGGGAAGGGGGGGAGAAAGAAAAGGAGAGAAACATCAATGTGTGGTTGCCTCTCACATGGCCCTAACTAGGGACCTGGCCTGCAACCCAGGCATGTGCCCTGACTGAGAATTGAACCGGTGACCCTTTGGTTTGTAGCCCACGCTCAATCCACTGAGCTACACCAGCCAGGACAAGCCTTTAATTTCCACAACACCAATGTCAAAGAGCACTGTGATTATAATAAAATCAAAATAAGGGAGGAGTTCGCAGAGGCCTAAATACATAATAAATTGGACTAATCAGTTTTATCTTTGGCTGATTGGAAATGCAGCCCTTTCCGTCCATAAAGATAACCTGGGCAGTTGGAGTCCGGGGGTGGCATGGGGGGTCGCAGAGAAGATGCCTTGTTTGTTCTGCAGCTGGAAATCTAAAGCCTGTAATAATAAAGTAGAGGTGAGCACGGAGAGGTGAGCTTGCCGTCCTCACCACACCCCCGTTCTACTTCACAGCCTCACTTTGAGCACTGCGAGCTTTGAAAGCCTTCTGGTCCCAAACTGCAGCATCTCCTGGCAAGTCCCTGGTTCTCATGTGCGCGAAGCAAGACATCAGCACGTACGGAGTGCTAGGAGAAGACGGTGATCTCTGGGGCTTGCGAGCATCTGTGGCTGGTGGGAGCGGTGTGCCTTTTCAATGCCACTGTTGTTGAACGCACTGTTTGTGGAAATCACTGCAAAAGATAACAAGTTCCACGGGATTCACTGCCTAATATTCTGTACCTCCTGGGAACTTTGATCTAACAATACATCATCTTTGTAACAGGGGTGTTAGGGTAAGTCTTTGCAGCTACCAGGGTGAGTTATCCTTCTTAACTTACAAATATTTTGATTAAGCCCTTAGTTCAAAATGAGAATTTTAAGAAAAAAGAGTAAACACAGTATAGTCTTATTGATCTGAAAATCAGATTTATTCATTATAAGCAGGTACAACTTCTGGCCACTTCATTATGTCCATTAGTGTGGTTGTACATTCACATAAAATTCTATTATAAATTACTTTACACTTATTTCTTACTATTACAAATTTGCACTATATTAACTTTAGAGATAGTGTGTGTCTGTTAACTTATCTATGGTTTTCTTTTCTTATGAAAACCCTGAAAACCAGAGAGGTGCTAGGCCTCACTCAAGCTGACTAGCTAATTAGCAGCAAAATCGAGAGAAGACACTTTTACTGAGCTCCTCCCACAAGCCAGGCTCTGTACTAGTCACTTTTGATAACCTTTAATCACTCATACTATACATATGTACTTAATGTCCACTGATGCTTAGCGATGCTTAGGGTCTTTGGCTGCCAAGCCGAACATATAATAATTCCCATCTTCGGGGGAAGGCAGGCCAGAAAAATCAATGAACATAAGTGCACATGTAGGTAAAGTGATAGAAAAAGGAGGGATTTAACTCAGCCTGGTTTAGGAATCCCTCCCAAGAGGGGATGACACTTGAGCTGAATTGTGACTGGTGGGTAGGAAGTAGCCAGATACACAGGAAATGCAGAGTCACGTCGAGCAGAGAACGCAGGTAGGTCTGGAGGAAGGTCAAAGACAGCTTGGCACTCCTGCAGAGCATGAAGTACTTCCGCTTGGCACCAGATGCAGGTGAGAACACAGATGTGGTGAGCACTGGACCTGGAGAGAATGGAGGGACACGGCTCCCAGGGAACATGTTTTCCCAAGTCAAGGAAATTGAACTTCCCCTTGGAGCTCATGAAGGAAATGATGAGGCTTTTAAACAGAAGCACCAGGTAACACATGTTACACCAGGTGTGGTACCAGGTAACACACTCCGGTGGCAGAATAGATTTTAAAACGGGGCATATTGCAGTAACCCAGCCAAGAAATGGTGAAGACCGGACTAAGCATGCCCATGGGTGGAGAGGATGAAACGGACTACAACGATGCAAGGAAAGTAGAGCTAGCAGGGTTTGGTGACTGGCAATTGTCTAGAGAGAGGGATAGGGAAGTCTGAAGGGGGCTCCAGGTGTCTGGCATGGACGGACGATGGAGAATGACGAAGCCCTTCACTGAAGTGAAAATCTAGGAGGAAGGGAGAGGTCTGGTCCGCGGGGCGAGGGAGAGGAATGGGAAGTCCAGACCGGTGCATACTGAGTAGAGAGCACAGGTGGGCATCCAGGTGGAGACACAGGTCTGACATTCAGGAGACAGGTCNAAGTGGGTCACATGGCTGAGAGCGGAAGGCAGAGTATACCCTACCGATGCTGCCATGGATTGGCTATTATGTCTATACTATTTAAGAATGCCTTCAGCTGCAAGTAACAGAAAACCCAACCAATGATGAGTAAAATAAATAGGGATTTATTTTTCTCATATAGTAAAGAAGTCCAAAGATTGGCTGCAGCTAATCTTGCCTAAAAACAAAAACAAAAACAAAGAACATCAAGTGCCTAAACTCATTCTACCTTTTTCTTCCACCTTTTTCTTCCACCATCTTTTGCATCCTTGGCATGTTGACTTTTCATGTTTGTAGTTATCACTGGTCACAAAATGGCTACGGAAGCTCCAGGCATCTCATCTGCATACAAGATATGAAAAAGAAAAAAGAGGAAAAGGTTGACATCAGTCCAAATGTGTCCTTTATCAGGGAAAGCAGAAAGGTTTCCCAAAAGCCAGAGGGACAAACGTCTCATTGGCCAGAACTGGGATAGCCGCCAGTGTAGCTAAGAAGGTATGTGGCTCACTCTACTGTGGGAAACAGAAAGGAGGAAAAGGGTAGGCCACGGCTGAACAGCTGTGATGTGAGCCAATCAATGTTTTCTACCAGAGCATAAAATCAAACCATCACAATTCATTACCCCTTAATTTTATTTTCTTTTTTAATTAAAGATTTTATTTATTTATTTTTAGAGAGAGGGGAAGGGGGGAGAAAGAAAAGGAGAGAAATATCAATGTGTGGTTGCCTCTCACATGGCCCTAACTAGGGACCTGGCCTGCAACCCAGGCATGTGCCCTGACTGGGAATCGAACTGGTGACCCTTTGGTTTGTAGCCTACACTCAATCCACTGAGCTACACCAGCCAGGACAAGCCTTTAATTTCCACAACACCAATGTCAAAGAGCATTGTGATTATAATAAAATCAAAATAAGAGAGGAGTTCGCAGAGGCCTAAATACGTAATAAATTGGACTAATCAGTTTTATCTTTGGCTGATTGGAAATGCAGCCCTTTCCATCCATAAAGATAACCTGGGCAGTTGGAGTCCGGGGGTGGCATGGGGGTCGCAGAGAAGATGCCTTGTTTGTTCTGCAGCTGGAAATCTAAGGCCTGTAATAATAAAGTAGAGGTGAGCACGGAGAGGTGAGCTTGCCGCCCTCACCACACCCCCCCCCCGTTGTACTTCACAGCCTCACTTTGAGCGCTGTGAGCCTTTAAAGCCTTCTGGTCCCAAACTGCAGCATCTCCTGGCAAGTCCCTGGTTTTCATGTGCGCGAAGCAAGACATCAGCACGTACGGAGTGCTAGGAGAAGACGGTGATCTCTGGGGCTTGCGAGCATCTGTGGCTGGTGGGAGCGGTGTGCCTTTTCAATGCCACTGTCGTTGAACGCACTGTTTGTGGAAATCACTGCAAAAGATAACAAGTTCCACGGGATTCACTGCCTAATATTCTGCACCTCCTGGGATCTTTGATCTAACAATACGTCATCTTTGTAACAGGGGTGTTAGGGTAAGTCTTTGCAGCTACCGGGGCAGGTTTTATTGCTCTAACCTGTTCTCTCTGCAAATGATCTTCAGTTGAACCTATCAGAATGGTTGCATGAAGAAGTACATCTTTCTGGAAATCACTATCCAGATTTCAAGAAATCTGGTTTCAGAAACAAGGTAATACGTGTCATGCCTTGAAATGTGTGTCACCAGGACAATGGGACGACATCCTGAGCCCGCCCAGAGCCCATGGAGAAGGCCCTGCTACTGGATTCTCTGAGGTTCTGACACTCAGCCACAGCTCTAGACAGAAAATGCCAGAAGAGGATCCCAGAGATCTTACTTCAGGTCTTTGGGATTCGGGAAAGTGCTCTCACTTGGGCAGAGAAAAGAAGGAAGGAAAGAGGGAAGGAAGGAAGGAAGGAAAAAAGAAAAAACTTGTCTAATGGGTCAAATCCTCTTCAGATAGTAAACTGCTACTTCCACTTCACACCTGAGTAGATTTGTTTCAAAGATACCCGTCTTTGAAAGAGTGACATAGCCACCCATCTTCTGAAGTTCACATCAGGGAAATAGAGAGCAGGCAGGGACTCGAGCAATCGTGAAGAGAGCCAACTCCAAGTCACCGACGGCCTTGAGAACCCCAAGCAGATAACAGCCGGCAGTCTTCCGCTCTCTCGGCGGCTGCCCGTGGCTCTCCCCAGGGGCTGGGCAGCGAACAGGCTTGCTCTTGCACAGCCGCACCCCATGTCCAAGCAAGATTGGTGGCCACAGACAATGCAAATGCCTACCACGTGATGAAATGAAGGCGTCCACTCATGATTAAAAACAGCTTCCTGTTCCCAAGCGACAGAGATCAGAACGAACTGTGAGACAACGCCCCGGCCAGCCCCATCGGACCTCATGCCTGCCAGCTCTGCAGTCACAAAGAGCTCATCAAAGATGTCCCCTCGCAGCTCCATCTGATCCCGGTTCAAACGGGCCACAAGCATCTGGGAAGCCCCAGAACCTGCCCCTTGAACCCTTGCCCAACTCCTGTCACCAGCTCGGTGCTACTGGCCCTTGGAGGACAACACCCTGCCAGCAAGGCATCACTCTGTCTGGACAGGCCAGTCATCTGATAGAAGTCACACAGCGTGATGCTGTCATCATCCCCTGGTGCCCCTGCCACCATCACTTGTCCAGATTCTTTGGGTCTAGCTGTGCAAACAGACTGGGCAAAATGCGGCCCCCCAAACCTGCCCCGTGGTCCAGGTTCTTCTAGAAGCCGAGGTATCTAGTTAAGCAAATGTCCAGTGTGTGTAGATGGTTCAGAGTCTTCCCTCCCTCCCCAACTTATGTCACACCAGGCGTTACCATAGACCCCTCCCAGGTCCCTCCCAGGAGCAGTCGCCCATCCCGCCAGGCCACCCTCCCGACCCAGAAGACAGAGGCGTGTGGCCCGGGGCCAAGGTTCAGGAACAAGGCCTACAGCCTGGACGGTTTAACCCGTGGTTTGGTGGGCAGCAGACAGAAAGCCCTGCATTTGGGAGGTCTGTGCCCCCGTTTTCCGCTGAGCCCCCAACCCACCCCTTCACTGAGGTGTGAAATTCGAACATGAGTTCCTCCGCTACAAAAATCGGGACATGGCAAGTCACCCTCCCTGTCCTGCTCACCCCTTGTGAATGATGTAAGGGTGCAATAAACATAGAGGTGCGAATGTGGAGTAACTGAGCCAAAAATACAACACACGGAATTGCGGCCGAATGCCGATAAATGCCTCTGCCGTGGACAACACCAAAACAGGACTAGATTCTTTAATACAGCAATTTTGGCCACTCTGAGTACTAGAATCTTGGTTTTCATAGTCATTACCTGAAAAGAGTCTTTAATTGAAGACCTTACAAAATTGACAATAAGATGTAATAAGGGTGACTGACTCACACTCTATAATGAGAACTCTGTCTTATTCAATTAAATATTCGGAGACAGTGGAGCTTCTCTTCCATAAGAAACTAGTGCAAACTGATATAACAGAGCTAAGATACAGTTCTCTCCTGGTTCTTACTTCTCTACATCCTGAGAGCCCTCTGCTCCAAGACATCTGCCTCTATGAATAATTGCAGAGAGATTTAAATTATGTCTGTGCAGTTGCCCACCACAAAGTCCCTAAGAATGAAGTCAGTACCCACTGATAAGTAACTCCACGCCTTCTAAGGAGCTTGGCGGGATGGTGGGCTACAGTTTGGCACAGAAATGGCCACACAGCTACCTGCTCTCTGCCCTTCCTTCCACAAAGATTCGTTGACTGCCTACGATATGCTGAGTGCTGCTTGGCAAAAAGAAAAACAATGGTCCTTAAATAATGCATGAAGTCCTTCCTTTTGAGGAGTTTATCCTCCATACCCAGGTTTGCTCAGGAGCATAGGGTCTCCCCAGGAGAGCTAGGGCCACGAGTTTGCTATTAACACCTTGAGCAGAAAGAGCCACAACCTGTTGTTGTGGCTCTTTCTTAAGAGCCTGGCGTGTACCCCTAATTGGCCAGAAGTCTGGGTGCCGAACAACGGCCACATCCCCAGAGAGGCAGTCAGGAGAGCAGCCCCAGGTGTCCCTGCTCCATCCCTCCCCAGGATGCCACTTCCAGAGGCTTCTTTTGGTTTGAGAACCATTATCATCTGCTCTGCACAGACGAGGAAGATTAAGTGACAAATCCAAGCTCACTAGTAGCAAGTGGTGGAACCAGAATTCAACCCCAAACTGACTCCAAAGACTAGCCACAGATCAAAGGAGTACGGCACAGCCGGGAGAATCTATCATGTGTTCAGCAACAGCAGATTTCTTTCTTTTTTTGGATCCTCTGTGGCTGGGAACAGAATTGATTCCCTCCCGAGAAAATTCAGTCTGGTCCCCGTGGCTTAGGAAAACAGTGAAGTGTTACCGAGCTGTTTGGGATCCAAGAGGGTGGAATTAGCAAGCAGCACTCCCGGTGAAATGTCAGCCACGCTCTGGGTGCCGAGAAGGACCCAACTACGCCAGGACGCACGCAGGCGCTCCTTGCTTCCCCCCTCCAGGCTCTCCGAGGGGTCTGCAGGCACCATGGAACACCTCCTGCCGCTTCGGTGGGCGGAGAAGCCGGGCCTCCAAACGTGGTGACGTCCACTCGGTAGCTGTCACTCAGACCCTGGCAGAAATAACTTCCCCATTCAGCTCCCTCTGTGCCGCATGCCCTGATGTCCACTCCAGGGAAAAGGGCATGTGGCTCATGCCACTTCTGAGGAGGAGTGGTTTGAACGTGATTTGAACGTGTTAAAAGATAAGCCAAGGTCTACGGAAAATGTTAGCTCACTTGAGCGAAAACAAATTCAAAACTGGAAGTGGTTAGGAGCCCTTCACCAACCAGAGCTCGGAAGAGACTTCTACAGAGAGAGGGCAGAAGCGACGGAAGAAAACTCTTGACTGGCTCTAGCTCAGGGCCTCGCTGGCTGTTTGTCATTGGTTGTCCCTGGGGTTTGGACTCTGTAGTCGTGTTCCAGACTTGGAGCTCGGGTTGCTCCTGTAGACCTTCGCAGCGGTCCAGCCGCCTCGGCCTGATGGCCTCCTGGTTTTATTAGTTTAACAAACAAAAGGCAATCCCAATTCGCCCTGCACTTTTCTCAGCAACCTTCTGGGAACCAGCCTGCTCAGAGCAGGGTTCTCCAGTTTCCTCCTTCCTTCAAACGAAGCTGAGGAGGGAGGACCTCAGATTCCTTCTCTGGTGGCGAAGAGGTTGGAAAGGAGAACAGCCTCTTTGTAAAAGGCTCATTTGAAAAGGCATGAACAGATGAGGCAGAATCTGGGACTGAGCCCAGGTGGAGGTCTTGCCTGGAATTCCAAACACATTCTTTCTGTTATTACAATAATACGGGGAACTGGGGTGGCTTGTTGCCTCTCTGCATGGAGTCAGTGTGGCTCACGCTGTGTGACCATTTAGAATCTGACCTCAAGTGGTACCCATTTCAAAGCCTTTCAGTCTGGGTATGTTTTCATTCCACACAACAAGCCCATGGCTGTTCCCTAAGCTCTTTCTCCAAGCGAAGAGTAACTCAGTGGGCTGAGCCTCTTGCCAGAAGCAATGCCATGGGTTGAGCTACCCAGTGTCTTGTTCCCCTGGAGCTACCCTGCTGCCCAGCCCAGGGCCAGCTCCCTGGTCCACTTCCCAGGTCCACCTCCTCACCTGCCAGAGGCACAGAGCTTCCTTTGTGGTTGGGAGAAGGTGTTCCCAAGGGACTGGATGCACAGGGTCTTTTCTCCTTCCAACAGAAGGAGAGGAGCCCTGCCCCTCCCACTAAGACATGAGTCATCCACAAAGATGAATGGGGCAGGGGGAAAACCAAGAGGTACTGAGATTTGACTCCCAAGGGCTCCTTGACAACAGCTCTTGACCTCCATATTCTCCCAGAGAAACACGGGGCAAAATACAGAAAAGCCACCCTGTCTCCCATGAGGCATCTGGTCTCCCAAGATGTAGGCAACAGGAAACATGTATATATATACATATATATACTCGATTCTTTTCATAGTTCCGATCAGCCCATCTGTGTTTCCAAAGGACCTGTTTAGGCTTGGAGGCATGTGGAGCTGTGAGAACCACCCCTGCATGCTCTTGGAGACTAAGAACAGCCCTGTGCCATCCCCGCCATCCCCGTGACCTGCTCGGACACACGGGAGCTGGTGAGCCCAACACCACCGCCTTCTGCTCCCACTTCCAGTCCCTTCCAGGCCTGTCCTCCGGTTCGCCGAGGACATCCTGGTTTATCTGAGGCTCCGAGCAGATGAAAAGGCAATTGTGAAATGCCCACTGAGGAGCAGCTCATGGTCGTGATCTCCGAGAGGAAGGAAATAAGATAGTGTTTTATTTTCTAAGTAGCCCATGAGAGTTCAATGATTGCATTAAAATTTTAATCACAAACTCCTTGAGTTAGGAAGAAGGAGAAGAAAAAAACCCACAAAGGACTCATTGTAGAAGAGAGTTTCGCCATTTGGAGCTCTTTTATAAATTTGTGTCAGATCACCATTTGCTGTCTGGGAAATGTAAATCAGTTATTAATGAGCCAAAATGAGAACATCAAAGCCAGCGCATCCACAAGCCAGAGAGAAACAAAGAGCCTTCACAGCGCAGTCTGACTGCCCTGGGCTCCGCGCGCCGGCCCGGAGGTGGCTTTCCTTCTGAGGGTCTCCGCTGCCTTACGATGGAGATCGGGTTTTGCCAATGTAACTGCCCAGGGCACCTGGGTCCTTAGCATCAGCTCTACGTGAGCACTGGGGATTTCAGGCAACCTGCCCCAGAAGGGGGCTTTGCAAAGGGTGGGGCTGATGTTCCCGTTCTTCACTCAGCTGAGCACTTCCACAGCTCATTTACAAGGGGAGGGGGGCCTCACCCAGGTGGAGTGGGGGACGCAGAGCAGTTTCTGGAGTTTGTGCCATACCTTCAACTCTTATTTTTGTGGGAGATAGAACAGGCTTGTTCAAATCACCTACAGATGCACTGAGGGCTGGGGGGGACCCCCCAACACACAGACTCACCCCAAGGCATGAAGCAAGAGTCTGATGACCAAACAACAGGTTTCCCTCATTGACCCGATTTTGGGTTCGACTGCTTCAGGACTTCTCTCGGTGCCCTGCAAGCCGGCTGCTCCAGTGACGGGTCCTGTAGTGACTGACAACTTCTTAGAGGGGAAATCATTGAAAACACATTGAAAGTCCCAGATGCCAAAGAAACCTGTTCCAAAATGCAAGCACGATGCTAAATAATGTTGGATGTTTTCTTTTGTTATTCCAGAAATACTTTTTGAATGCGTTCACCATATGTTTACATTTTCAGTGCATCTTTCAATGGCTATGGTTAGCTGCAATTTTTCAAGTCCACTTCCATCTGCTTCTTAATGTTTCCTCCTCACGTTTGTAAATGTTGCTTAATCCTTTAAAGGCTCTTTGGTAACTGTGTCTTTGTTCATCAATGCAGAAAACCATATCCCTCGATATAAAGTCATAAGGATATGAACATACATATATAAGTTCACTTTACCAAATGTTTTTAGCTTCGCAAACCACAGTTGCTTACTCTAACAACTCTATGGGCAGGTGCGGTGGCTGAACATCATTGTACAGTTCCTCCTTAACTTTCAAACTATTACTTGGTTTCTTACGGGTGAACATTTTGCAGAGAATGATTTACTACTGCTTTTTTATCAGCCCTCACAATTTCCTCATTTTCGAACAAATTCTGGATGTGTCTGGAAGTCCAGGAACCATGGTGTGTGGGAACTTGGGATTCTGTGATGTGCTCGCAGTGAACTCCTGCCGCTCTAATCACTGAACCGGAAAGCACCTCAGCTTCCTCCCTGAGAAAGCAGGAGGAGCCGGGCTTACAGGAAGACAGAGATTTACTTGAACTCTATAAGCAAAACGGCTTTCCATGATCACCCGATCCCACTGTAACCTGGCATCTCAAAGATGCCTAGGCCAGAGTGATCTGAAGCTTAAAACTTGTAAATGAGGTGATGCACCCATCCAATGTGCTGATGGCCAAACTGAAACAGACCTGTGTGTTTGTCATATTGCTCTGATGTGTAGCTAAGCTCATAGTTGTTGTTATTATAAGTGCCTCTAATTTATTGAAAAAGTAAAAAAATCACTTAAATGCAAAGTATTCTATTTGGCAAAGTATTTCCAACCCTGAAAGGAGAATTGGAGAACATGGATAACAAAAAAAGTGTTCTTTATGTTCTTTATGTTATGGGATAACACAAAAGTGTTCTTGTTGAGACTCTGTTTTATTACTAATAAGAACACAAAAAAATTAAGAAAACTAAGTTGGCTAAGTTCAGGCAGCAAGGGGTGAGCCCGAAATGGACCCGTGTCGATGTGTGTACACAGTAATCATGTGAAGGAGGTGGATACGCTTGGACTCATTGGTTTAAGCTTTTCGCTATTAACTAACAAACGGCTGTGCATGGGGTTCAAACCCCGCGCTTTTCTCTTTCTCAGATCATTCTGCTGGGAAGGACAGCTTGTCCGGCGTGGCTCACAGCTGCTCCCGCTGATGAGTCACCACCCGTCCTTTACAAGTCAGACACCCCAACGGGATTGCCCATCCTGCCTCAGCAGAAGCAGAGCAGGCCTCCGCAGCTCATCTGTCAGTGCAGCAGCAGCACCTCTTGTGTGAAAACAAGGGAGCTAGTGCATTCTCTCAAGAAATTATTTGGTGCAGCTGGCCACACACGGTCGCGGCGGGGAGCATGGGTGCATGGATTCTGCAACAAACCCCTTTCAAACCCCAGCTCTGCCACTAAACTTGGGCTAGTTGAGCCTGGCTGGGTAGCCCGGCTGGTCAGAACACTGTCCTGATACACCAAGGTGGAGGGTTTGATCCCCAGTCAGCACACATATAAGAATCAGCCAGTGAATGCACAAAGAAGTGAATAAACTTGGGCAACTGGTTTTTCATTGCTCAGTCTTCTCACCTGTTGATAGCTTCCTTTAAAACATGGGCTCAATGGTACCTGGCTACAAGGTGGCCCATGTCTTTGACTAGCCAGAAGCATTTCTCGCCTATTTCTTTTAGGGTGAACTTTCAGATCCCTAGAAAATAAAGCCATCATCTCAGATGCTGATGTTGAACTAGTTCCAAGGACTGCGTCTTGAACTTGGTTTAGGGTAAGCCCTGTCAGATAGCTTGAATAGCAGCAAGACTGTGCACTAATCCCTCAGCTGGGGCCCCAGGGCACTGAAGAGTCAACTTAAGTCTCTCATCCCATGAACCTTTGTTTCGTGCTGGCCATGTCCCGGCCTGTGCCCCAGTCTTCAGTAGAACTTGACCATGATCTTTATTCCCATCACATCAGCCTCGAGGACAGTGAGGGCTTTATGATAAAGTAGTGGTTCCTTGGCTTGAAGCCCTCACCCAGTTCAGTTTCTTGATGCTGAGTTCTCCACCCCTCCCTTGTATCGGGCCCTACTGGTTAACCCCTCCTGGGACCACTTGATTATTCATTTGCAACCTGTGCTGCTGTTGTTGAACACAGGTGGTTAGCCCTGTCTTCACTTATGCCCTGCAGGTAATGAGCTGATGCTTCCCACCGAATGCTCACCGCCATGGTTAGACAGGGGTGGCAGGGTGGCCACCCTGCCATAGGTGCTGCTCCATGACAATGTGTGCTGAGCAGCAAGGCAGATGGGCCGCCAGGGCAACGAGGCTTCGGGTCATGCCTCCCAGGGCCCCTTCCATGGAACTGAGCTTGTCAAGTACAAATACAAGTGTGCCTAACAACCCAGGGGGACCGCCACACCCCCAGTTCACTGAGACAAGAAAGTTTGTCCGTTAACCATGGGTAGTGGTTCTTCAGTCTGTAATTTGCTTTAATGTACTTATAGCAAAAATGGTGTGATGTCATGAATGCGTCATTAGTGCAAGCTTCACTCTATGGTCCCCCTACAAAACACGCCACGCTCTGAGGGTCGTGGGCTCGCTCCATCAGAAAGACCACCCTCCAGAGAGCCAGCGGCCACAAACAGCAACCATAATTCCTGTCTTTGCTCAACACCTGAGGCTTTGCTCCTTAGCACAGTGAACGTTATAAACATTAAAAATGGGTTTTTAGTGGTTAAATTAAATACTTTTTAAATAACATCGCAAATGTTTGGAATTGGAAAAAAAGTAGAGAAGTTGGAATGGGGTGCCAAAAGCCAGTGAGGCCTGCACCCTTCCCCACAAAGCTGGTGCCCAAGGCCAGTCCCTACATAGTTTTGTGTCAACAGCCGTGAACATGGAAGACTCTCCCTGTGTGATACAAGTGACCAGAGCCACCGAATCCTGCCTCTGGGACCCAGCAGGGTTGCCCGAGGAGACAGAGCTTTCCCACGGCGGAGGCCATTGGGCCGGAACTCCATGAAGCCCACGGCACAGCCTGCACACGCCACCTCGGTGCTCATCTGTCAATTAATGCTTAGCGGCTAAACGGCAGCAGCGTGGCTGCAGGCAGGACCAGAGTGAGACAGACCAGCCAGGCAGTCACCTCAGGCACAGGCTTTAAAGAGGTGCCCAAACAAGTATGTTAATGCAATAATTTTTTAAAATCTACAATACACGAAATACCAGATTTTAAACAAAGACAGGCTGTTGATGTTTGTTTTACAACCCGGCGTCACTGTGCATTGGGAACAGTTGTCTCCAACCAGCCCACGGATTCGGGGCCACGCCCAGGGCCTCTCACTGCGTGGGTTTATGAGGGTGGACGTGGCAGGCGGATCGGGTGGGGTGGGCCGGTGTGATCCACAGTTGTCATGCTTGATTGTAGAGCTTTCACTAACATTTGATATTAACCTCTGTAAAATATTAGAATCAGAATTCTAATATTCTAAAATATTAGAATTACATTAACATGTAATATATGTTGACATATTTGATAGTCACAGAATCTATAACATTAAAATGCTACCTATTTATCTAATGCACAGTATGTAATATGACTGTATAGTAAAATAATAATATGAATGTGAACTTTCCATAAAGGTACACAGAAGCATCCATTTTTCCTCTTGCCTGGTCCCCGACGTGGCCGGTCACGACACGGTGTGGCAGAACTTCGTCTGGGACTTGCTCTTCTCAGATCCTTGGTAGCAAGTCTGTCGCCCATGAGCTGGGTGTGTCTGGAGCATTTGCCACAGTGGCACATTTTCCTAGGGACCTTTATGTTCCCTCTTCAAGGCACAGTCAGTCCCAGTATCAAGGTCCCGGGGCACACAAGTTAATAGGTGTCTAAGTAACATGACGTTATAGCAAAAAAAAAAAAGAAGAAAAGGAAAATATGTGTATGGTGGTGTGTGTGTGTGTTGAACCTAGCATCTTTTTGTTTAAATATAATTTTGAAGTCATAGTCAAAATTTTTGAAATTACAGAAAGGTAAAGATAAAAGTATAAAATATTTAAAAGTCACTCATAATTCTACTACACATATGTATGACATGGAAAAAGCTTCTTAATAGATTCCAAGAGTACGGACACAGAGTACTTCCGATGGAGAAGAATCCTGTAAGGTTGGAGAGGCGGGGGATTCTGGTGGCATTTAAGACACATCCTGCTGGACAGATTGCCAGGACATATTGCTGGGGGAGAAAAGCAAGTTGCAGATGATAAGCAGAGTTGGATACTATTTATGTCTCCGACACACCCACACACAAAACAGCGAGCGCCACCAGAAATTCTCTGTTAAACGCCTGTGTGGAAGGTGAATGCCCAGGCCAAGACAGGGATGAGGGCCCTCGGCCCCAAAGTGGTGGAAATGTTTGGGAGTGGGTAGGGGCTGGTCAGAAAGGGCTTCTGTGCAAGGCGCTCGTGTGAATTCCAGGAGCAGCCCCCCAAGGAGGTGGGTCAGCATGAGTTGTAAGTGGGGAGCCAAGGATGCAGTTCGGCAGAGCACCGTGTCCAAGGGACAGGTGCGGGGATGACTCCAAAGGGTAGAATAGGACCAGCAAGAAAAGGGTCTTCGATTCCAGGCTGAGGAATCAGCACTTATGGGAATCAAGCCACAGAGGATACTTTTGCAAACCTGCTCTATTTGCTGCCTCTTTTCTCTCCTTTGCCAGCTGGGCTGTTGGGCTTGGCTGGTGGGGCCCCTTTTCCTCATCTCTATGCCTGGAGTAGGGGGTCGGGAGCGCTCTGGCTTTAAGCTTCTTATTAGAGTAAGCACATAGTTACAGCGTGAGCATCTTAGTTCCTTCCTCAGAAGACCCACTTTCCGTTCCTCTTCCAGCAAACGCTGGAACATCACCTCCTTCTGAGACAATGTGTTATTTGGAAAGAAAACAGAATGCTTTCAGTTAATCATACTGTATAAATAGTACACTGTGAAGAGTGGAACCTAATGAACAAAGCAGAACCAGAGGAAACAAGCACCAGACTGACAGGGACCAGTGGGGAGGGAGAAGGGGATAAGGGAGGAGAGAAGGGGAAGGGTCTAGTTAGAGAACAAGTGTAAATGACCGTGGACATGGACAACAGGGGATTGAGTGTGTGAGTTGGGGGTGGGGCATGGGAGAGCAACCGTCACAGAACAACAATAAAACTTTTTTAAAAATTAAAAAATAGGTGGGAAGCTCTGTGATCTTCTGACGCTACAGGTTAACAAGATCTGTGGAACCAGAGGAATGAGTTTTAAGCCCTTAAATTTGCTCAGTGAATTCCCATGTTGTCCCTATAAAAACCACCTTTTCACCTCATACTCTTTTGGCTGTTTTGTAAAAGGATTTAACTGATGTAACGGCACTTTAACAATCTCTGGGGACCTGAAGTATCAAGTTAGAGGTGACATTTGTGGGGCTCTCGCGGTGTGCCAGGCACGGCTCTGGGTGCTTTCTATCGGTGGGATTACTTAACCTGCACATGAACTCCTCCAGGTAAATCTTACTGATCTCTGCTTCACAGAGGCAGACCCTGCGGTCCCCAAAGGCCCAGTTACTCGCCTAACGTCACTCGCCCTCCTTTGGTGGGACCACAGTTCCAATCCAGGCTCCCAGCTCCAGAACCCCAGGCTACGATACATCCATTTTAAAATAATCACAGTGACTGGCCTTTTTACTGTTATAAAATGCAGGTATCTGTACACCGAATCTCCTTGTAGGCAAATGGGCTTTCTCGGCGTTAAGGAGACCAAGCATCTACACAAAAGGCGCTGCCTCTTATGAAGCCTCCCTGCTTCTTGCAGGGGTGGAAGGTGGTCACGCAGTGCCCCTCTCGCCCACCCTGTGCTTCCACCTTCAGGCACCACGGGTCATGCCCACGGCGTTCTCAAGCCCAGGTGTTTCTTAGGCTTCTTGTATCGTCTTGGTGAGGCCTCTCAGCGACCATCCGGTGTGTGAACCATTATTTCCTCTCTGCTCAATGTGGGGCACACGCCAGGTGCCCAGGGAAGCTTGGCCGGTGGATATTCCATAGTTTCTGAACTTAGTGTCTTGAAATAAATTAACTACAGATTCCTTAGGGAGAAACAAGCACACCAGGGGCTCCTGGGGGTTGAGGGGCCTGAGCACTTCTGTTTCAGGGATGAGAGTGGAGACGGGGGTTCCTGATATTAAAAAACGGAAGGCAAATTGCAAAAGCCACAAAATTTGTCAGTTCATCTCTACCCAAAGGGACACCAAAGGGAATAACCATATGACTCAGTTTCCCTGGGAGAGTGTCAATCTCTTTCTCCCTCCCCAGCAGAGTATTTAAAAGGCCTCCTTCCCTTCTCACAAGGCTTCGGTTTGGATGCTCTGTTACTGATCGCCTCAGCCACAGAGTCTCAGCGTGAATGGGACACACCGGTCAGTGGTCCATCTGCTGCTCACCTGTCCTGCCCACCTGTCTTCTCCACCCACGCAGGCCGAGGGGAAAGTGCCACTGTGAACTGAGACAGCCTTGCATTTGTATTAAACAAGGAACGAGGCCCCAGGCAAAGGCCCACACTGCCACGCCAAGGTCAGCAGCCCACTTGGCAAAAAACTTTGGACCGACAGAATCTGGATGAAAACATCTTGATACCTGGCCTTGATTTATGCTTGAGTTTATTCGACTGAATGTGTCTCAATGATGATTATAAAATAAAAGGTGACCGCATAGTTCTATAGCAGCAAGAACACTGGTCTCCTTACCTCCCACGGCAAATGCCCACACATGGTTATATAACCCTACAGAAAAAGCAGAAAGATACCAACTAGTGTGTTGTTGTGGGTGTGGGGCGGGGGTGGGGCAAGGAGATAGAAAAATCCCACGAGACACACAGGGAGGAGGAAGGGAACTGAACAACAAAAGAAAAAATAACCCTGGACTCACTATGGGCTAAATGTTTAACGCCTGTCCCCCAAATTCACATGTTGAAATAACTCCCAAAGATTATGGTACTCAGAGGTGGGGACTTGGGGAGGAGCTTAGGTCGTGAGGGTGGAGCCCCCGTGAATGAGATTAGTGCCCTTAGAAAAGACCCTGGAGAGCTTCTTAGCCCCTTTCCACCGCCCTGTGGGGACACAGACTGATGACATCGATGAACCCAGAAGGAAGCCCTTACCCAAGCACGCTGCTACCCCGAACCCCGCCTTCCAGCCTGCGGAACTGGGAGAAATACATTTCTGCTAGGCATCCGCCACCCAGTCCATGGTATTTCGTTACAGCCTGAACAGCCTATGACAGCACTGAGGGGGCGGAAAGCAAATTATAAATTTACACTTGTGCACTTATATAGAATTGTGTATGTGTACGTGTAAATAAAGGATAAACTACTAGTCTAGGGCTCAAGGCTGCCAGTGGTCTGTGAGCATATCTTGTTCACTACGGCTCCCGAAGCACTTAGTTCAATGCCTCCAGGACGCGTATTTCTGAGGGGAGGAGGCAGTGAAGCAAACCAGCAAGCCCACTGGGCTGCTAGTTCCCTTCGCTGTATGGCTGTGGGCACTGCTTGCTGGTTCCCACAGTAGCTGAGCACACGAAAGGCTGTTTTCCAGGATCCCTGACCCTCAGGCAGTGAGGAAGGTGATACAAGCAGAAAGCTCAACCAGATGTCCCCGGACTGAGTGACCTCCGCAGCAGCTTGCTTTGAAGCTGTTGTGTTTGAACTTTAAGCTTTTTTAATTCATGAATTCCACCTCCACACCCCCCCGCCCCGCCCACAGAGGCAAAAGGAAAAAGAAAAACCTACTGGTTTTCTAAAAAGGTGTATACTTTTCAAATTCATACTCTGGGGCAGAAAATAAAAATGTTGCCTGACCCTTCTAGGTTATTTCAGCTGCTCTGATATTTAAATGGACACGAGACAAATAAAGTAGAGCAGACAATCTAATTTAATTACGTATATATGCACAGGTACCTCGCATCCATGACAGGGTCAAAGTCAGAAAGGTAAAATAAGGTACATAAGCCATTCTGAGCCAAGAGACGGGATAAGGTGCTCTGAGGCTTCACGGGGGAATAGGGAATCGTCTTTGCAAGACGGTAAGAAGACCAGATGTCCAGTAACTTGAAGTTTGCCCTGCTCTGTATATAGGCCACAAAAAGTCATTTCTGGTGATAACCTCACTTAGACAAGCCCCCAACTTAAAGTTTTTAAATTCTCAGTTGCTTTCCACTCAAAATAATCATCCACATACCAAAATAATCCACATACCTCAGGGAGGCCTGCTCTGAACCCCTTAAATTTTTATTTAAAGAGTCGAGTGCCATCCTTCACACTTTTTAATATTTATATATAAAAGCATTTTCTTTTTTAACAAAATATCAGACATTTATATTATTGTACAAAAGTAGAATCTACCTGATTCTACTTTTTAAACTTTTATTCTCATGATACATCACAAATGTCTCTCCAGATCTGCTCATAGAAATTCACTGTGTCAGTCAGGTATCGTTGTAGTAGTGGTGCGGAACAAATCACTCCGAAATGCAATGACTTCCAACAATTGTGCTGTTTATCTTTTCTATTTTTCATTCATACTGAGGGCTGCAGTCAGTGGGGTTCGTCAAGGACGCTGGACTTCAGGCTGGTCCAGTCTCCCTACGTACCTGTTACCATCCTCCCGCGATGGGTGGGGGATGATTTCACCCTGTGCCTCTAGGGAGACGGCAGTCGCTCAAGAGGGGCCGGTGGAATAACACCACTCACGTCGAAGATCACTACGTGGTCACTGCTGTCCACGTGCTATTGGCCAAACCAAGTCACGTGGCCAAACTCAATATTGGAGGAAGGGTGGGATATCCTCTACCTCCCCCTGGAGACTGCGAATCATGAACAAAGAGCGTGGTCAACAGGAGAGATGGAGCCCAGGAAGGATGCTGCCGGCCGGCTGTGCGTCTAACCACCCCTGTCGATAAAAGTTAGGTTGATTACCACCCAGGAGCTGTGACTGAGCATGAACTTGTCCTGCTTCCCTTTTGCCTGGGTCTCCATGAAGTCTGGAGCCAAACCGAAGTCTCAATTAAGGCAAATTGCTGACAATTAGCATACCCACAGGCTCATTTTCCACTCCCACTTTAGTCAACTTTATTGTAATGACCTTTTTTTGAAACCTCCCTTAATTTTTAAAATAATGCATCAAGGTGTGATTAATTTGAACTTTATGAGTGTCAGAGTCTCCTGAATGACTGTTTAAGGCACCGAAGAGCCTCCTGGCCCCCGACTCTCCTCCCACTCACCAGAGCCTGTGGGAGCCTGGCCTCTCTGTGTTCACTAGTCGCCGTCGCTGCCACCAGAGGACTGGGAAGGGGAAAAGGGTGCAGGATCCAGGGGTCCACTTAACTAGTTCATAGCAACTCATTCTGGTAACAATCTCGCAGAGGCAGAGATTTATCAGATGGTGTTCCTCCTTGTTTCCCATGCCAGAGAAAATCCGGGGTTAATTTTAGTGCCTTAACTCAGCATCTGGCCCTCATCAGGTATTTAAATGCACAATGATATGCAGTTATATATTTATCAGAAAGACATAGATGTCATCAACAGCCAAAAGGCAAGCTTCAGTAAAAGGTGACAGCCTCAAGTTTTGGACTTTTGTATTTTCCTAAGTAGTAGTGATTTAAAGACAGCCTTCCACCCCCAATTTCAGGATAGCGCCCCCTTCTTGCCATCACAATCCCTATTCAGAGTCTCGCCTCGCTCCTCACTGTCAGGAACTCAAAAGCAAGTGGCAGACACCCAGAGACTGCCAGCTCCCAGTCTGGCTGACCTGGTAGCTGCGGAGCCGTCCCAACCCACAGCCCACACTCCCCAAGGTGGCTGTATGGGCAGCTACCTCTGCTGTACCATATCGCCCGTTAAAATGGGACACTCCAGAAGGTTCCCTATGGTCTCATTGAGCGGACAGAGAAAGGACTGAGGTGAGCGGGCAGGGCATAGTTTGAACTTACATCTGTCAGACCTGGTACATCAAGCGACTTTTCCGAAGTGGCTGACTCACTGGGTTGAAGGTGGACCAGGGGCGGATTTTATCGCTCCACTGTCCTCAACAGCACATCCCAGTGTCTACCCCATGCAAGAGGGTACGAAGGGGCGACACAGAGCAGAGCCAGAGGTTTAGGGAGGGTAAATGGTGCAGGAAAAAAGTCAATAAATAGATATTTTTTAGTAAGCATTAATTAATTAATTTTTTTAAAGCCAACAAGTTGATCTAAGCACCTGGAAGCCTCCTGGACCCCAGATGGACTCAGCTCCTTCCTTCAGCCTCTCTGCCTCCCTCTCCGTTACCTCCCACATGGGGTTTTGACAGTGGATGAAGAAAAGGCATGAGAAGGAGCCTGGCAAGGGGCCCCCGTGATTCGTGACTCGGGAGCACGTCGCTGAGCCCGCCTTCTGGGTGCTGCTCTTCCCGAGTCCGTCACAGAGGTTGGGGGCGCGATTGTCCGGACTCTCACTCCTCTCTGAGACTGTCCACGGTTTTGCCAGAGAGCGAATAGCGTGTTAAGGCAAGCATAGATCCCTTGAAGGTCAACCTCCTCCTCAGCGCGACTCTGTTGTTGTTTGACGTTCTGAGCAGTGTAGAAGAAAAACGAGCTGTGGAAAATGTGAAGAAAAGGTTAAAGTGTCTTCCCAGGCAAGTACAGTATCTGCCCGTCAAATGATGCTGTAAAGGATGTTTCAGCGCTTCGTCCTGAAACAAGGCTGGTGGGGCTACCGGGTACGAAGGAAGTACAGCGGCACAGGCAAGCCGGAGAAACCGTGTTCTGCCCAGCTCCCCCCCTCCCGCTGGACGCCGCCAAGCCCTCCAGACCTGAGGCCCAACCCAAGCTCTCTGTGGTGCAGAGCCACCTATGGAGCGAGCACCAGCAGCTGCGTAAGGGCAGCTTGAGGGGAGGTGCAGGACACAATGCCCTAACAAGTGTCCTTCCTGCCCGACGTCGGCGAAGCCTACCCCTCTGCCACAGCCCCCGCCCCGCCAAAGGTCAGGGTCAGGAGCCATTCCTCCCTGCAGGTCCCTGAACTGGGGCCAGGTGGAGCTGGGACCTTATGGCAAAAAGGTAATCTCATGGTTTTAAAGCTAACAATGGCATAGAGTGCAAGGAACCCACACGTAAAGACAGTGAGGAAATGGGGCAGAAATATCTTTCACCAAGAGACACTTGCATCTTAGCGGGAAGGCCTGCATCCCAAGCCGTGGGTCTGACCCTGACCCACTGAAGAATAGTGACTTCTGGGTCAGCCTCTTCATTTCCCTGAGTGAAAATGAGGTTATGTAAATAGCAGGGTTTGGTATGTTTAAGCATCGGGAAAAGTCAAGAGATTTCTGTAAAAAACCCCAGTGAAAGAAGCAGGGCACCCAGCTCCTGTCTCCCTGACCGAATTGCCGGGTTTCCTTCCCAGTCACCCTGCAGGGGACACACAGGAAGATGCATCTTTCTGTTTGCACCCGAAGGCTCCCACGTACCAGGGGCAGTGCTGTGCACCAAGCCATGGGGGCACTTTGACACTGTCCGTGACTTCTGGGTACACAGCACGTGTGACCTCAGAAGAGGAAGAAAGAGAATGATTACTTTTTTGAGACAAAACCGTTGAGAACATGCAAAGTTATGATAAGCCAGCAGCCCAATATCCTTATGAGCTACCCCCGTGAGCTCACAGAACCTGTTCTCAAGCTCAGGCCCCTGCTCACTGCATTAATAAGGGTGAGATTCCTCACGGGCACGTTTTCTGTGAGAAAACAAGTACCCTGTCCCCTGGGTCTGGCTGCAGGCTCCTACCACCTCTGCCTCCCCAATTAAAGACACTTTCAGAGAAAAAACGACAGTTCTTACAGAGGCACTAACCCATATGTATGGGCTTGGGCTACCTACGCCTGAATGGGATAAAAAAAGTACTCAGCCCTTTGTCCTGGAAGGCAGGTGAGGACAGGGGATGGGAGGGTGGCCTCATTGCCAGGTGGCAGAAGAGCCTCCATGCACAGGGGCCCCTGGCTGCCTGGGGCCTCAGGAAGCACCACCGGCAGCACCCAGGAGCTTTGCCTGCCTGCGGGTCACCAACACCAAGGGCAGGACACCGGCCCGCACGTGCGCTGGGCAGGCAGCCCGGAGAGTATGGAGTGAAACACCCTGATGTTTGGGCTGAACACTTGGTCATACTTTAATCCCCTGCTCTTAATATTGATAAAGAGAAATTATTCCAAAGTTTTTTGGGTATCTGAGACCAGTGTGCAGGTGGATTTGAAAGAAGGAAGCTCCAGGAAGTGAGAAACCAGGTAGGACGCTGAGGGAAGATCTCAGAAAGAGGCCAATGAGTGGCAGACGTGGAATATTACCAGCCCTGACTCCTAAATGAGTCCGCTCAGAGCCAGAGGCCCCCAGCCCCAGTGCCCACCCCGGGGACATTGGGGAAGAAGTGTGACAGGGAGGCCTCCTAGAGCTTGTCAGAGAACAGGCCATTTTCTGCATGTTTTATTCACATGTCATCTGTTATCCTCTAAAAAGATTACAACACAATCTGCAGTGTTTTTAATGCTGAATTCATACAATTTTAATGAAACCCAGATTCATGTTAATGAAGAGTGTGGAACTTATACCTGATCCCAATGCTGACCTCCATTAACAGCTCCGTGCCCAGCAATGGAGAGTGGCGCAGATTATCAATAAACCTTCGGAACAAATAGGAACGTGTAATAATTCAGCCTCAGCAATAGTAATATGAGTTCATTTTAATAACCTATTAATTAAAACATCTTTCACATGCATGTAGGTTAAGCTGCAAAGGTGTCCATGGCGGCCTTATTTCTAATGCTGAAATTTGGTTAGAACTGACTTGTCCGAAATGAAAATTAGCTGAGTCCATTTTAATGCGTCCAGATGGTGGAATACACTTTAAGAATTAAAAGTGTATTTATTTCAATAAAAAGGTACTCGACGGTCGGGTGAAAATGATTCAAATCACAAAGCAGCAGGCCCACATGCGTTCATTGTTGCTTCAGGGAAAAGATCGTGCGTGTGGCACAACCCAGAAGGACCTACACCCAGACGTTCACAAGCGTCACAGGAGGCAGAGGAGTGTAAGAATTTTTCCTTTCTTCTCTTTGCTCCTCAGTATTTCCTGTTGCTGCTTTACTTCAACAATGAACACGTATTGCATGTATAATGACAAAGTTATCTGTTTGAAGACATGTGTGTGGTGTGGTACATACGCATGTAAGAGCCGAGGCAGGCACGGTGGGGCAAGGGGGCTGCGGCGTGGGAATTGGGTCCTAACAGGGAATGAGCGACATGACCAGTGCAGCGACACATCAGAGTCGGGCTTTGCATAGCAGCTCGGCCGCTCACGGTCCTGGCCAAGTTACCTAATTTCTTCTCTTAGTTTCCACATCTGTAAAATGGGTGGAAGAGAGTACTGTCGACCCCCGAACTACTGCCGGAGAGCTGGAGTTGAAAGAGTGCGTGTGAAGTCTCTCAGCCTCGGGAAGTCGACCACACGCCAAGCTTCACCTGTGCTTGCTTAGTGAAAAGCTAAGTCCTTTGAATGTTTCCTGAGGTGAGCAGGTGAAAAAATTACTTTATTATTCCGCCCCCTGAGGGCTGAGTCAGCTGCATAGAGAGAAGCCCTGTGCTATGTTCTCTTCAAACACAGTTCATCTTAACTTTCTTTAAAAAAAGAAATTCACTTCCTTTCCTTTTCCCCATAAAAGCTCTTTGGGAAGTTTTGCTTCATTGCTTATGGTTTTCTTTATAACTGGATGATCAATTCAACTGAGATGGATTGAGCGTGAAGCTGGCAGCACCTGGGAAGCCATTTATCGGAGCAAAGGAGCCAGATCTCACTGGGGCACACCAGCTGTCAGCGTCCCCACCCTCGTTCCAGCAGCCTGGGGCACACCTGAGCCTCAGGTGGCCGGCGAGGGGTTCACGGAGGGTGTGAGAAGCAAGAGGAGAGACCTCCTGCGCTCCCCTCCCCCCAGCAGAAATGCCCCGTGGCTGCAGATGATCTTCGCAAACCTGAAACGCAAACTCACTCCAATGTTATGCCAGCATCTTGCTACTACACTGCTTACCGACAAATAATAATGATAGTCATTTAACTTAAAACAGATATGATCTGGATCCTATCCAGTGAAATACAAAAAGCATGCATCTTCTTGTGTAGCATCGTCTCTGCACTAGTAAGTGCGTGAGTAGAGTTTTGGTAGATCCCCACTGTGCATTTATTGGCCCGAAGTGTAGGCTGCCTTTGCTGGCAGATGACCGTGGGCAGTATGTGTGTGTGACATGCATTGCATACATGACGATGATAGACATTTCTAGTACTTGTGTGCTAGGTTATCATGTAAACATTTCACAGCTCCTACCTCATTTCACCTTCACAGCCTACGAAGCATGGGCTCTATTAGCTCTCTATGCTGCAGGTGAGAGACCCAACCAGAGAGGTGAGTTAGCTTGCCCACAGCCACACAGCAAGTCAGTAGCAAAGCTGGGACTCCAACGCAACCACGCGGCTCCACAGTCCTTACCTTTATGGTACGTGGCCTCACACGAGCGTATGTGTGTACACTTTGTAGACACTCATCAGCTAACAGCCTTCTTCAATCCCTACACAAATCCAGGGACGCAGGAGGCTCTGCAGCTGAGGTCCCTTTTAATTAGCCATCCAAGCACCGCTGTGACATCCTTTGCCCACCCCCTTCCTGAGCAAAAAAGGAGTGGACACATCTTCCTCACACAAGACTTGCTCTCTCTTTCCTCCCACCCCAGGGGAGTTCAATTCATGTGTGTGTTGGGGCATGAGGAATGTATATTTTAATTGCCAAACATTCAAAAGTACATATAATATTCCAGATGCCCTATCCCACTGTGATGATTAACTTTATGTGTCAACTTGGCTCGCCACAGAGCCCAGATATTTA
This sequence comes from Sturnira hondurensis, assembly GCF_014824575.4. Taxonomy (NCBI): domain Eukaryota; kingdom Metazoa; phylum Chordata; class Mammalia; order Chiroptera; family Phyllostomidae; genus Sturnira; species Sturnira hondurensis. The sequence continues at coordinate 13,604,989 of NW_028082350.1, read as the reverse complement.
ATCCAACATCATTCTGGATGTTTCTCTGAGGGTATTTTTGAACGAGGTGAGACTTTTAATCATCTTTAAGGAAAACAGATTGCCCTTCTTTGTGGGGTGGGCCATGCCTGATCAGTTGACGGCCAAAATGAAACAAAAGACTGACTTCCTCCCAGCAAGGGGGAATGCTGCCAGCAGATGGCCTTTAGATTTGAAATGTACCACCAGCTCTTCTGGGTGCCTCGGGCTGTTCAGGCTGCTATGACAAAATACACAGGCTGGGTGGCTTGTAAAAACAGACATTTATTTCTCATAGTCGTGAAGGCTAGAAGTCTGAGCTCAGGGGGTACCAGCAGGGTCAGAGGAGGGGCCTCTTCAGGGTTGCAGACCGTGCTTTGTGTCCTCGCATGTGGCCAGGGAGCTCTCTCGGGCCTCTCCTAGAAGGGCTGTCATCTCATTCATTCATGAGGACTCTGTCTCCAGTGCCCTAGTCACTTCCCAAGGCTGCCCACCTCCTAAGGACTTCAACTTGAATTTAGGGAGAACCCCACACTCAGACCATTGTACTGGGAGTTCAGTCCGCCGTCCCACCCTGCAGACTTTCGACTCATCAGCCTCTCTGGTCGCGGGAGGCAATTCCTTAAAGGAAATCTCCATGTGCTTCTGTCTGTGTGGAAACCCTCACCAGCCAGATGTGCTCAGGGCACACAGGGCCTCACCCAGCTCCACCCGCCCCCCACCAAGGGAGGGGGGGGAAGAGGGGGATCTGCTTTGAGAAGGAGGTGAAACTCGGCCCTTGCAACTCTTTCCAAAGCTAAATTCTAAGGTTTGATGATTCCTGTACACAGCACTTCCCTTAGGCCCGATTCTAACCTCAAGGAAAACACTCTTCACCCATGGGACCAAGTATAAAAATAGGACCAAATAAGGGGCTCCAGCTCCAAGCCATTCGTGGGACCGGCACGCGGGGCCCCAGGCCCCACACCAGAAGGAAACCGACTCTATGACCCAGATCCTGTGGCTGGCCTTTTAAACTCTGAATCACAAAACTCCCCAAGGGAGGGAGATTCTTGTCCCTCCTCCACCCCTTTTTTTTGATAAGCAAAAAAAAAAAAACAATGACCAAAGGAAACCCTCTGTGGGAGACTTCCTGCCATTCCACAGCTACCATTCAAAAAAAAAAGCAGCCTGTGGACTCGGGCCACCTCTCCTGGCAACAGCAGCATGGAACTTGACAAGGGGGTCACTTTGCTCTTCCTTTGGAAGTTATTTTGCAAGTAGCCCTGATCCTTATCGCAGAGCCAAGCTTCCTAAAGCAGGACGTGCTCGTCGCCAGGGGGCCTACAGTGATGCCTTCTGTGCCCCATGGAAGGGCCCCTTCACCCACAGCAGCTCTGATCTCCCAGCAGACACCCCTGTGAGAGTGTGCACTGAGGCGGGCCTTGTACCTTCCAACACCAAGGACTTGGCATCAGGAATAGAGCCGTGCATGTTGGCCCTCGGCCCGAAGGTGCAAGCCAGGAGCCCATTTCCTGTGACTTTATTTGGGGAAAGTTAACACAGCAGCAATGCAAAACTTCCAACCAATTCCCTAAAATGTACAGCAAAACACCTGTTTGTTGCACATAAGCCACAAACCAGCTCGCTAGGCTGCAAAATGCCTCACACATTGCTTCCTGATCAGCATAGAATTAGTAGGTTTGTAAGGGATTTGCTCACAGCTCTGTGGCTCCTCCCGGGGCTCTACCACCCACCCAGGCGCGCACCCAGGCTGCACTGAGCATGCCTTCCAAGGCATTCTCTATACATTGTATAGAGGAGATAGATCTCTGCAAATTCCTTTGCTTAAATGTTGCATGGTGTTTGGGGGTCATAAATATAGTGTTTTTCTAAATACCCATTGGCTGTATTAAGAGATACATAAATTCTGTGAAGTTAGGATACAATAATTCAAGGTGTTCTATTGAGAAAATGCCCCCTGGGGAGGCATCGGGGAGGAAACAGCTCTCATTTATTTCCTTACTGTTCATTTCCCCTCGCTGGATTCTAAGCCCTGCAAGAGCAGGGATTTATTGCTGCTGAGCTGGCAAGTCCCCAGGGCCTAGAAGGACTCCAAGGGTGAGTCCTTTGAAGTCCTGTGAAGGAGATGCCCGATGAATTTTGGAAGAATCCATCAGCAACAGTTAGGGGGATTGAAGGGAGATGGAGGGATTACTAAAATCCTCATCATCCATGGGGAGAAGCTTTGAAAAAAGCTCTGGGCCAGGAGGCCTGAGTTTCGAGTCCTGGATGAGTCACTCAGTTACGCACTCACTGTATGACCTTGCGCCTCAATTTCCTCTCTGGACTCTGGATTATCTACCTGGAGCCCAGTTCCGTCCCTGGGTCCCCACCCGGCTCCAGTGGGAATAACCCGGCTCCAGTGGGTTTTCTGGAGGGAGAGGAAAAGGCAGCGGGTCCTTACAGTGGGGAAACTGGGAGCAGGCAGCCCAAACAAGGAAAGCCTAGAATTTGGTTTCCAAAAGGAGGACCGTGCCCGCTCTCCCTTAGGGCGCTCTCTTCTTGTTACTTCGCATCACACAGGGCAGGGACTGGGACATTGGAAAACAAAGGCGCCCCTCCGGAAGTCCCCGGCAGTTCCGGGAGCTCAGCCTTCCCTGGAACAGCCTTCCTGCCTGCAGTGAAAACAGAGAGGGTGGCTGGGCTTTCCCCGAGACATCACCCACTCTGCCATGCTGAGCCCCCGTAGGTGTGTCCCCAGCCATTGTCCCCGTCAGAGGCCCCACACAGTCATAACACGCTGGTGATCCCTGAGAACAAACAGAACTGGGGGCAGAGCCCAGCAGAGCAAAGAGAATGCGTCCTCCCTCCATTCAAGACAGAGGTGGAGCCCTGGCTGGGTGGCTCAGTTGGTTAGAGCATCATCCTGTACATCAAAAGGTTGTGAGTTGGATTCCCTGTCAGGCCCCATACTTAGGGTTGCGGGTTTGATCTCTGGTCGGGGGTGCATATGGGAGGCAACTGATCGATGTTTCTCTTTCTCTGTAAAAATCAATACAGATATGACTGGGTGAGGATTTGAAGGGGGGAAAAAAAGAAGATAGAGGTAGACACAGGAGGAGGCTCCCACCACCTTCCTTCTATGGACAGACTCCTGCCAACAACCACCTTCCTGAAGCATTCATGCGACGAATGCACGTCGCGGATGAGAACTGCCGAGGCGCTGTGCTGACCAGGCCACATGCATAACCGAAACCTGCTGAAGGTTCTATTGTTGCAGATAAAGAAATTGAGGCTTAGAGAGCTCAAGGGACTTACTGAAGGTCACACGGGACCAAATCCACACGGGCCACTCCCCGAGCTCCAGTCCCTCGCCACCACCGCACACTGAAACGAGCCTGGGCTTGCCCAAACACCTGTCACCCCTTACATACCGGAAGCCACCCCCAGCCTTGCTCCAGGGTCTCAGCCCTCCGAGGCACTCAGTAATATTCAAACGCGCCCTCACCTTCTCCGTCTGAAACTGTACCTCCACCAAGGGCCTGCGTTCAGTCCCGGCTCTTCCCTGCTATCATGGCCAGAATTCTTAAGAAACTTTGCCGCGCTATCTTCCTACCCTCACTCACTCTCTGCTCCCTCCCACACTGGGATTATTAGAACGCTTCTCAGTGAGGCCACCAACCGCCAGGTGTTGCGAAGGAGGCAGTTTCCAGCTGTGACTGTATGTGACTCTTCAGCCCCTTCTACCCTGCGAACCCGTGACCTCGTGTCTCGAGCCCACGCTTCCTTTGGGAGCCACACCACCTCCTCTCCTGGTTTCTGCACAGACCTGCGGCTGCTCATCCAAGCAACTCCACCTGAACATCCACAACATCTTGAAATGAGGCCTTCCAGAATTCCGTCCCGAGCTCCCCCTACCACCCTGGACACTCTCCAGGAGGGAGTCCACCAACTCGCAGGCCTCCGCTATCGCCACGCAATTCCTAAGCGGCTACCTCCAGCCCTCCCGTAGGTTCTGCGCTTTGGCTGCACGGAGTCAGCCTGCACCAAGTCGGCCTGCCAGGGATCCTTCCGCCCTCCAAATAGTCCAGCTTTTCTGAACCATGACTGTTCCTCCTCTGAGCTGCTGCGCAGCCACTGTCCCCTCTTCCAGGAAACTCCTTACCCTCCTTTTCCGTGGCTCAGTTCTACTCATCCTTCGGATCTTGATGTGGCTGTCACTTCCTCCGGGAAGTAGGGAAGCGTCAGGCCAGGGTGAGCTCCCACTGCCCCGCACCACCCCTCCCCCATCAGAGCACCTGATTTGTCTTGCAAGGGCCTGACGGTTCTATCGGCATTCCTCCACTAGGCCAGAAGTTTACTGTTTAATCTCCGCTCACTAGTGCAGTTTTTAATAGGCATTCAATAAATACTGGTCAAGTGAATGAAGAATGAATGGATGGATGAATAAGAAAGATGGCATTACTCTGGCCAGGTGGCTCAGTTGGTTGGGGCATCGGCCTGTGCACCAAAAGGTTACAGGTTTGATTCCCCCCTGGGAGCACATACCTAGGTTGTGGATTCGGTCCCCAGGCAGGGCGTGTGTGAGAGGCAGCCGCTAAATGTTCAACGTTTCTCTCTCAGGTTGATGTTTCTCTCCATCTCTCTCCCTGGCATCCCCTCTCCCTAGAATTTAAATATGTCCTCAGGTGAGGATTTTTTTTAAAAAAATGATAGCATTACTTGACCTGGTCTTGGGACTGTAAAATTAATAGGTTTGTATCAAAGCCTTGGCTCTAACTCCTCCCAGGCTGACACTGGGCCTGCCTTCCTAAACCTGCTGACTTTCCGTGAACTGTATGCAGAACCCAGGACTCCCTCTGCAAAACACTTCGCTTAAACGTTGTGTGGGGTGTGGGGGCCGTAAACATGCACGTTTCTCCCCATGCCCATGGGCCACATAGCATTGAAGTAGGAGATACACACAGTCTGTAACGTTGGATAATAATAATTAAAGAGGCGTTCTATGGAGAACGGGGCCCCTGGGGAGGTACGGGGGAGGATGTGACTCTCATTTGTTTGTTGTATTTATTATTTCACATGGCCGATGAGCTCACGGCTCCAGGAATGCACAGAGAGACCTATCTGAGCTGTCAGCTGCAAACCCCGTTTCCTAGTGAATCCTCTTCGTTCACTGCAGGAGACAGCTGCTCCTGACACTGGAAACTTAGCCCTGTCTTCAGATTCCCAGGTCAACCACCTTGGTCTCCTAGACGTCCAGCCCTGGCTCAAGCCAATGCTCACTGTTCTGTGAACACGGTATCCTACTGTGTTCTCGGGCTGCTGCCGCCACTACTGACTAAAACTGGTCGCCCACAGAGCATGGGCGTGGGCTGGCCCAACGTAGGGACCGCTATGGGCATAGCCGGCTGCTGCCTGGCATTCCTCGGTCCCAAGAGGACCCTCCCTGTCTCTGGGAGTCCCAGCCTGCAAAGTGTCCAGATCCACATAGCCCCCCACTCTGTGCGTGCATTTGCATGTGCGTGTGTTAAACCCGCACCCCAGCCAAATCTGGCCTCTTCCAATCCAGGACAACCCCGCAGAGAACGCGGCAACAGTCTCTCTGCTCCCTTCTGCCCCCACTTGTGCCTGCCTATAGTTTGCCCAAATGGGCCACACCTGCGGAAGAACACAGGCCTTCCCACTCGCTGTCCAGATGTTTGCAGATGTTGTGCCTGTGGACAGAAACCATCTGGGGCCCTAATGGGCCCCGCCCTCACTTTTTGCCCAAATGCTTGCTGTCCCATAAAACTCTGGCACAGGCATCTTTGTTTTCCCCTCCAGCACTGTCTTTTCTTCCCATCCACTGCCGTTCAAGAAGGAGCATTCCAGCTTCGATTGTCAGTGAGGAGCAAGTGAGGCTGAGTCATCCAGAGCTTTGCAGGGATCGTCCCCCAGGACTGGTGGCAGAGCACAGCACTCTGCCAGCTCACAGAATGTCCTGGCCTCCCCCTCTGCGCTGGCCAGGCCGGCGGCTGCCCGGGGCCTGGGCAGGCTGCCTGTCCCCTCACGCCGCAGGTCCCTCCCCTGGAAGATCCCAGTGACGAGTGCCTCTCACCGCTGCCCCCAGAGAGGCGTATTAATAGAAGCCAGAGCTACTTCATTTTCTAAAGAAAAACTACCAGTACTAAACACTGTTACAACACAATGTTATTATTCACCCACCTACCAGTATTTTCCTCACATTTCTCATTTGCAAGTCCTTTCGTAATAGGGCTCCTTGTTATAAATCAGTTCAATTCAAACGTGCCATCTCAAAATAAATCTCAAAAGCTGATTTTGTTTATCAATATCAAATTTGTTCAGCCATGAAACAGATATGCCGAATCTCGCTAATCACTGAGTTTGGATAAGGAGTGTCTGTAGCCAGGGGTGTCCAACCTGTGTAGCCTGCAGGCCGCCTGCAGGCCACCTGCAGGCCACCTGCAGCCTGGGTTGGCTGTGAATGGGGCCCAACACAAAACCATAAATTTACTTAAAGCACGATGAGATGTTTTTGTGATTACGAGTCACAGTGTATTTAACGTGTGGCTCAAGACAACTCTTCTTCTTCCAGTGTGGCCCAGAGACGCAAAAAAAGATTGGATATGCCTGGCTATACTTTAGTGTATTTTTGAAAATCTTAATGATAGAGATGTTTTTAAAAGGTAGTAAGGAGCCTTAAGAAAATCTTTCACTATAGGTACTAAAAACATAGCCAGGAAGAAAGAAGAAAGTTATCACCTACTCCTGCCTGAGCTTGTGCTGTGAAAGCCACCGATGGCCTGTGACCACTTGGAAAGCTCGAGGCCAGCGAATGCCTCGGTCCAAGGTGTTATTATCTGGGAGTCTCTATTATCACTACAGGAAAAGTTTGTCCCTCTGCTTAAAATGACAGGGCGTGGACTGACGGCTCCTTCTGTGAATGTGCTAGAACTCACTTGGAACCATGTCAGGCTTCCCTCTGCATTGTAGACCTCTTTGATACGCAGGCTGCAATCAGTAATAAATTCCCTGCCTAACTCAGAAGGCATCTGATCTGCCGTCCATCACTTCCTCCCGGCCTGTGCTGCCTGGTCCTGTTGGAATCCCGATGCCTTGTCTGTCCATAAATCTCTCCCCGCTCAAGGCCACAGATGGATCCCCCTGACAGCTTTTTGGGAGAGGACACTCACAGAGACCACGTTTCCAGTATTCCCTCATCGGCCGGTGCATGGCCTCCCCTCCACATTTGGAGAAACCGCAAGATTTGCCGAGAATTTTTCACAATTGCCTTTTCATAAAGGGATACAATTTTTAATATATTTTACTGATTGTGCTATTGCAGTCGTCCCGTTCCCTCCAGTCATTCCCCTCCACCCTGCACACCCCCTCCCACCCACATTCCCCACCTTTAGTTCGTGTCCATGTGTCTTAAATTTTTCAGCTTCTACATTTCCCATACTATTCTTGCCCTCCCCCTGTCTATTTTCTCCCCATCATCTATGCTACTTATTCTCTGTGCCTTCTCCCCCCCTCTCCTCTTCCTGCCCCCCTGTTGCTGACCCCCCATGTGATCTCCTTTTCTGTGGCTCTGCTCCTGATCTAGCTGTCCTCTTAGTTTGCTTTTGCTTTAGGTGTGGTTGTTAATACCTGTGAGTTTGCTGTCCTTTCACTGTTCATATTTTTATCCTCTTTTTCTTAGATGTTAAAGTCCCTTTACCATTTCATATAATAAGGGCTTGGTGATGATGAACTCCTTTAACTTGACCTTATCTGAAAAGCACTTTATCTGCCCTTCCATTCTAAATAAAAGTTTTGCTGGATACAGCAATCCTGGATGTAGACTTGAAATACTTCTTTCCAGCCCCTTTTTGCCTGTAAGTTCTCTTTTGAGAAATCAGCTGACAGTCTGATGGGAACTCCTTTGTGGGTAACTCTTTATCTCTTGCTGCTTCTAGAATTCTCTCCTTCATTTTAATCTTGGGTAACATAATTATGTTATGATGTACCTTGGTGTGTTCCTCCTTGAGTCTACCTTCTTTGGGACTCTCTGAGCTTCCTGGATTTCCTAGAAGTCTATTTCATTCGCCAGATTGGGGAAGTTCTCCTTTATTATTTGTTCAAATAACTTTCCCACTTGTTGCTCTTCCTCTTCTCCTTCTAGTACTCCTATTATTCAGATTTTGAAACATTTAAAGATGTCCTGGAGGTTCCTAAGCCTCTCCTCATTTTTTTGAATTCTCGTTTCTTCATTCTTTTCTGTTTGGTTGTTTTTTTTTCTTCCTTCTGGTCCACTCTGTTGATTTGAGGCCCAGTTTTCTTCCCATCACTATTGGTTCCCTGTGCATTTCCCTTCATTTCACTTAGTGTAACCTTCATTTGTTCATCTAATTTGTGACCAAATTCAACCAGTTCTGTGAGCATCCTGATCACCAGTGTTTTGAACTGTGCATCTGATAGGTTGGCTATTTCTTGGTCACTTTAAAGTATTGGCTCTGGGGCTTTGACTTGTTCTTCTGTTTGAGCCATAATTTTTTGGTCAGGTCATGCCTGTTACGTATGAGGGGCAGAGCCTTAGGTATTAACCAGGGCGGGGCAATCCATGTCACTGGGTGGTGATGCTGTATGTGTGGGTGGGGTCCTGGAGGGAACCATGGCACTTTCTCTGCTCTCTGCTGGATTTCAGTTCCCTCTGCCACTTCCCACAAGCAAACTGGGCCCTTCTGGTGCTGGTTTCCAGGTGGGTGGGCCTGTGTACGCTTTAGGACCCTGTGGGTCTCTCCAACGAATTTTCCTTTGAGACTGGGAGTTTCTCCTTGCACCTCAACCCCCACAGGTGTTTTCAATTGGTGTTTTGAGGCTTTATTTCCCTGCACTGGGACCCTGGGTTGTGCAGTCTGTCTCACTCCCCAGTGTCACCTGGTTTACCTGCACATGAATGTGGGACTGCCCAGCCAGCCAGCCTTGCGTGCAGTGCCTCGCTTCACAGTCACCACCTCGCTGGGTCTGCCCACTGCCACCCCACAACCAGGTTCTGCCAGCCACCGCCTGTGTGCCCAGGGTCTGCCTGCTGCCATCTTGCACGCCCGGGGTGCCTTGCACACCCAGTGCCACCACTTTTTGTGCCGGGACCCCTCTTCGCTCAGCCGCCTGACTCCACCCCGCCTACGGGTCTGGATGAATGTGTCTGTTTCAACTCCTTGGTTGTCCGACTTCCACACAGTTCAATTTTCTGTCGGTTCTGGTTGTTACTTTGTTTCTAAATTGTTGTTGTCCCTATTTTGGTTGTGTGAGGAGGCACAGTGTGTCTACATACACCTGCATCTTGGCCGGAAGTCAGGATACAATTTTTCTGGCTTCACACATTCCAAGTCCTGGAGAGACACCCGTGTTATGCTCTGCAACCTAGAAAAAATCTTCTTTGATTATGGAAACAGATGGTATTACACAGAGCACCCCCCCCAGAAAAAAATAGTGGTCTGATGAATTGGAGTACCAGCTGCATTAGCAGCTGCTGACCTTAGGCCAATCATTCAACTTCTTCAGGGCCATGAAGTGAGAACAGCATCTATTACCAAGACCGTCTATATGAATGAAAGAAGACAACGCATATTAGCTGCCTAGCATAGTGTGGTGTCCATGAATGTATGCTCCTCCCACACACTCCCCTTCCCCACATAGACTGAGTCCTGACCCTGACCTTCCCTCAGGTAGTGGGGTTCTGCCGCCACATACAGCAGGTGCAGCACCTCCTGTGTGTCCTGATCTCTGCATGTCACACTCCATGGCAAGCCCATTGGTGAGGACCGGTACCCTTGAACTTCACCTATGCAGACAAGCCTCAAAGGTGTTTTGGGTTCGGGTCAAGACCACTGCAATAAGGCAAGTATCATGAGAAAGTATGTCATAATCTTTTTGCCTTCAATTCATAAAAGAATATATCATATTTTGCCAAATATGATGTGCACTTTTTGCCCAAATTTTTGAGGGAAAAATATAAATGCACAATATACATTGGGTAGAACAGGTACCTGCCATGGTATAATAATCCCATGTATATAGTACACACAAAATGTGGGTGTACGTTATATACAGCAAAATATGGTAATATTTGGGAAGTGCAATAAAGCAAAATGCATGAAAATAAGTGGTTGGCATGTCGCTGGGGATAAACTTGTTGCTTCCAAGGGCTGGTAAGCACAGAGTAGAGAGAAGAGCTCCTGAGCTTCCGAGGGTCCCCGTGGAGGGAAGCAGAAGCTTTGCTTCTTTGCCCTGCCCTTGCTGCCTCCAGTCCTCACTTTTCCGAAGATGGTAGAGCCCTTCCAGTTGGGCAATCCTTACGGCTCTTCTCCCCACTCGGAGGCCATTGGCAAGGGTGTTGTTCCTGTGTTTTCTTCTAGGTGTTTCGTAGTTTCGGGCTCTGCATTTAGATACGTGATCCACTCTAAGTTAATGTGATATAACGCTAACTATAGGTTTTCAGAGGTGTCTTTTATCAGGTAGAGAAAATTCCATTCTAGCCCTAGTTCACTGACAGTTGTTTTTTTTTTAAGAATAGATTTTGGGTCGTATTCAGTGCCTTTTCTGACATCTATTAAGATGATATTACAGGTTTTCTTTTTTAGTTTGTTAATATGGTAAATTACACTGACTGATTTTTTAATGTCAAACTGTGATTCTTGGGATAAATCCCACCTGGTCATGATATATTGACATTTTTATAACTTGTCAGATTAGCTTAACATTTCTGCATCTCTATTTATGGGGGGCATTGGTCTGTAGCCTTCCTTTCTTGCAATGACTTTTTTGGTTTTGGATCTGGGTCCTGCCTGTCTCCTTGAACAAGTTGGTGAGCAGTTCTTCCATGTCGATATTCCGAAAGTGTTTGCACTGATTTGATATTACTGCATTTTTAAATGTGGGAAAGAGTTCTCCCACGAAACCACTGGCATCTGAACTCTTATTTATAGGAAGGTTTTGAAACTACAAATTCAACCTTTTGAATAGCTGTGTGGCTCTTCAGGTTGCTTACTTCTTCTTGTGCAGGTCTGGGTAGCTTTCGCCATGCAGGGAGCTTTCTCGTTTCAGTTGTTGTTCGTGCTGTTCCTTTGTTGGCCTTTTATTTCTGTAGAATCTTTACTGATGTCGCATTTCTCATTCTTGACATTGGTAATTCAGGTCTCCTTTCCTTTTTCCTGATCAGCCTGAGTATTGGTTTGTCAATGTTCCTGATTGTCTCAAAGGACCAGCCTCTGGCTTCATCGTCCATCTCTACCATTTTTTTCCTACTTTATTGATTTCTATTCTGATCTTTATTATTTTCTTTCTTTTGCTTATGTTGTGTTTAATTTGCTGTCATGCATTTTAATTTTATGTGTGTAATAACTTTCATACCACATTGTTATTATTTTTGTCCAAACATAAAGTTATTTTTTAAAGAGACTTTGGTTTTTTAAAACAGCAGTCTTACATACTCGCTCTTGTAATTTGCTGATGTCTTCATGTCTTTCTGTAGAGGCAGAGTTCATCTGATGTCGGTTTTGTCTGCCTGTAGAACTCCTTAAGATTTCTGATAGGTGAGTACACTGCTGATGAGTCATTTCAACTCTTGAATGTCTGAAAAGGTCTTTATTTTGCCTTCATTTTGAAAAGACAATTTTGTGGCATATACAATGCTAAGTGGACAGGGTTTGTTTGTATTTTAGTGTAGATATTGCTTTCCTGTCCCTCTCCCCCGAATAATGTCCAAGAATAAATCTACTACCATTTTTAACTTTCTCCTGTAGGTAACATGTCCTTTTTCTCAGGCTACTTTTAAGATTTACTCTTATCATTGATTTTGAGCAATTTGACTACGATGTGAATTGATACAGTTTTCTTCATGTGTCTTGTTCTCATGGTTTACAGAACTTTTTCCATCTCTAAGTTCATAGTTTTCCTCACACTTAGAAAACTTTGAGCAATTATTTCTTCCAGTGGTTTTCTTCTCCCTTCTGCCTTAGAGGATTCAGAATATAGTGTAATTATGCCACAGTTTATGGGTGCCTTTAATTTTTCCCAGTCTATTTCATCTGTGTGTTTCACTTTGGATAGTTTCTGTTTCCATGCCTTCAAGTTTCAAATCCTCACTTTTGCAACACGTGATCCACCACAAATCCTTTCCAGCACATTTCCCATCCCAGACATTGCCTTTTGCATCTTTAGAATTTATGTTATATCTCCAAATATAAGGAGATATCTCTATCTCCAAATATATCTCCAAATATATCCATCCATTTTTAAGAGAAAGGAGCCCCTCTGACATTCTGTCTGTGATGTGATGTCCACCAAAATATAGGTTCTGTACAACCATTGGCCAAACTCAACTAGGGTGAATGAAGACCCCAGGGGGGTAGGTGACTTCCTGAGCTCATGTTCAAAATCTCTCTCACATCCCTGAATTCTACTTACTTGCCAGCAAAAATTCCAGATTGGGCTCACATTAACATATATTTCATTTTGTTGTATTCAAAATTAAAATTCAAATAAGTGTCTTTTTCTCTCTCTCCTCTCTGACAGTTAGAAACAGATGTTTTAACATCCTGAAGAAGCCTTCATATGATAAGCCTTTAAAATATGAACATTAGACTACCACTGAGGACAGAGAAACACAAAAACAAACTATTTTGGCTCCCAGAAGGCCAAGTCTGAGAGGATAGAAGTAACCAAAGGAGCAGGAAATAGCATTACGAACACTCACAGTCATTTCCCAGGGGGCTGAGATGACTTCCAACGATCAGCAATAATTAATCATTAACATCATGGCCCACTGAAAAGATTCGATAGATGATAGATAGATAGACAGCTGGATAGATGATATAATTCCGGGGAAACAAAGGACATCTCTTGCTCGTGACCTGCATTCACACTGTGCACTCACCTGATCTCTCCACGGGCCATGTGACCTTAGCAGCCACGTCGCCCACAGCCTTCAGGACGGAGCCTCTCTCTTGCTGTCTTCTGACCTCCTGGTGACGCTCTTACCTTTGAGTTCGTGCGCTCTGTCACCTGAGAATGCACGACTGCGTGGCCCTGGCAGCTGCGTGGCCCATGACTGTGCAGGCTCCACACTCAGGCTCTGGGGGGGAACCGGAAGTGCACAGCAGCCAAGAACAGGCTCGGCCACCTGGATGGGGACTGAAACCCTCGACAGCCACCTGTGGGCTCTGAAAGATGGTACTTTAAATTGGAGCAGGCACTCTGGACACTGGCTTTTGGCTTGACCTTGTTGAAGACAGCTGGACTTTTTTCTTGGCAGAAAGAAGAGATGGACTTTGAGACAGGAGTCTGCCATTCTCCCAGGCCACGCGGCACCTGAATGACACTTCTTCCTTTTTGCACGAGCACCTGCCTTACAGGTTAGGCTTTTATGGTGACAGGCGGCCAAACCTGTTGTTGTTTGGTTCCACTGCCTGTGATGTGGGGCTGTGACAGGGACAGCAGCCCTGGAGACGTCCCGGGACGATGAGTAGACCTCCCTGTCCAGGCAGGATGGAGCCGTGCACCAGCCTGGTACGTCCATGGGGGCAGAGGTCAGCGAGAAGAAAGGCGCCCGCTGGACCACTGAACGTACTCCCGGGGCACAGGTGGGCAGCACGCGGAGGACATGGGACCCGTCAATGCAGGCCACTCCAGAACAGTGACATTCAGTCGCTCTCAGAGACTGAGACATAGAAAGTCACTGGTAGAAACCGGGGGCCACATGTGATTCCTTTTGGCCTCTTTAATCCAATTCTCAACTTCTGGTTTAATTATACCTTGATTACATGGTCTCAAAATGAATAACTAAACTTTTTAAAATATTACTCATCCGCATACCTTCAATCATACCACTGATCTTACTAATCAGCAGTCTCAACCCTGTGTCTGATGATGTTTTCTTACAGACGCTGTGGTAAACTCTGTGGCCGCCAGAGAGGCCCCGGAACCTGAAATCATTCTTTGCCGTTCTTCAGTAATAAGGTGGGCATTACCCATCCAAAAAGAAATTAAAATGCAGGGGACAGGTGGGACGCACAGAGGAGACTTTTTAATGCCGTATCCCAATTCAGTGTACCAGGTGCTGTGTTTGTTCTCAGTTTGCAGCCACTGCGATTGCCTTTCATGTGCATGTAACTGGCTACTTGATTTGGTTTACAAATTCTACATTATTTACTATTAAATACAGACAGCCTTTGAATTGGTATATATTGCTTCTCTCAACAATTTACTATAGCTTACACTGATTTTATTTTTTTAATATATTTTAACATTTTGAATTTTGAATTTTACCCTGGAGCTCAGGCATTTGATCCAATAGATTTAAGGCCAAAGCTGACATGAAACTACGGTGGGCTTCGTTCAGAATGTGTTGCCGGAGTCCCTTCAAGCCCAGCCACTCCAGTCCGCACACTCAAGCTACCCTTGGCTGTCCTGGCTGAGCCATGGTACGTGTGGCTGAGTCACAGGCAGAAGCACATCACAAGCTGGAGGTAGAGTGACAAAGGTCTCCAATGACGCTCCAGTGTTGTCAGAGTCCAGGCCATAGCACCCAGAACAATCATTTTGAACAAATTCAAAACAGTCTTCCGCAAGCGTTTCCAGCAAAGAGCCTCAGGCTTGTGGACTTTGGACCCACAACTGGGCAGTGAGCAAGGACACGCAGCCCTGCACCTGCACTTCCTCCTCTCCAGTGCCCAAATGTAACCCCATCCCCCTGTGACCCTTTCAAAGCCCCTGGGAGAGCCAACTTCCCCAGGCAGTGCGTTTCTGAGAGGTCAGTAGCTTCAGCTGTTTAGGCGCCGGCAGGAGATGTCACAAAACGCCGCCCCAGCTTCTCTGGCCGCTCAGAACCACACCAGTGCGCCTGCGGAACAGGAGCACACGCCAGAGGCACGTCTCATCCAGAGGCTCCACGGTGTCAGCGAGTGCATCATAGCCCCAAAACAACATTCGCCACCACCATTGCCTTGGAGATGCCCTGTGAACCCTGGCCTCATTCCCCAAAACTCCAGGTAACCGGACATCCTGGAGGTCATCTTCTGCAGCGTCTTCCATGGAGCTGTAAAAGTTACAGCTGTTTAGAGGCAGACTGGACCTTCAAGGTCATCTGTGCATCATCCTTGTGATCATTGACCACAGATACTGGACGACGATAACAGACCTTTATTGACTAAGAGCTTTGCCCCAGAGCCACGCCAAGCATTTCCACAGCTCAGCAGGCCTTGCATTTCCCAACGGCCCTCAGAGTTGGTGCTTTTCTTATCCACGTAGAACCAGTGAGGCTTTAAGAAGCACATCCAGTGCCACACACTGGGGAGGCAGCAGCATCTGGCTCTCCGCCTTGGCCCGTTTAGCTCTGAACCACCGCAGTGTCCGGCTGCTTCTCCACCTGACAAAATTATAGAAATGTCCAGACTCCCAAATCTGGTGACTTCCTCCTTCGACTGGAGCTTGCCAGTCATGTACATAGGGCAAGTCACGTACAACCACAGAAAAGGTTGCTCCTACCTGTACTATGAGCCCAACATGACTGTTATTTCTTAATATTTTGGTTAAATTATAAAACTCCAGAGCTGCTCGGGGCTTTAGAAGCCATTCTGCCAAACTTTTCATTTCAGAGATGAGGAAGTAAGATGGCTTTCTTAGGATCCCACAAAAGGCAGAGCAAGAAATAACGTTTTCAGAATTAAAAATATGCCTTACTTTATTTACTCCATTCCTTGTATTTTTCCTAAAATGCACCTGGCCTTATCAACCTGGCATTAGAAACGTATGAGAAAGATTATCACCCTCTCCTAAATAAAAACTCTCTCTGCAGCTGAGATTATTAACGTTTGGAGGCTTTGACTTTCTCACCACAATTTATGGAATATGTAGTTCCAGAGTATAATGAGGGTATGATGTGAGAAAATGGTCAGTTCCCTCTTTAAGGATTTCTAGCAATTTTATAATAATGCTGTACAGTAGCCCTCTATATCCACGGTTTTGTTTTCCACAGTTTCAACTATCCACATTCTACCACAGTCGAAAAATAGAAAGAAAAAAAAGCCAGAAAAGAACAATTCATGAGAACAAGAGGAATGTCCTCGGTAGGTGGCACGCCAAGGGCCAGGAAGCAGAGCAGAGTCCAGCTACCAGAGCTGGGGCCACAGGGTGTTGGGTCTTGGAGCAAGTCCAGAGCTCGGGGGTGAGAGTCAGGCCACTGGGCTGGGGCAGGACCAATAGCAAGGCTCCTGTGAGGTCAATCTGCAGGCCGCTGGCTCAGAACGTCCTAAGTTCCTCTTGTCCGTGACCACAACTGGTTCTAGAGACCCTCCCAAGGCTGTGTGGGCAGGACAAGGGGAGGGATGAGAGACTGGAGGTGTGAGAAGATGAGGGAGAATACAGGGGCAAGTGGCCTGAGAGAGCAGGGTGGAGGTGGGTGTTACTTGGGGCCGAGGCCGAGGACCCCCAAACCGATCTTGTCGAATAGAAGGCTGTTCACACCTGGAGAAGCACAAGTGTCTCAGGGCAAAACTCTGGGAAAACCAGGGAATGGTTAAGAAACAGGGAGTGGGGTCAACAAAGGGTACTTTTCACTGTTTCTTCAAGATCACTGGTTAAGAACAGGGAACAAGGATCGAGGTTTATGGAGTCTGGCTAGAGACCTGCCACTATCCAATGTTCTGGAGGATGCGACCAGGGGCAGTACTCGAAATATTTAACGACAAGCACAACAAAAGCAGCACCCAGTCAGGAAGAAGGTGCCCACAGGCAGCCAGGACCCCGCCCTCCTGTGGTGGGTCGGTGCAGTCCTGGGCAGCAAAGGCCGTGCTGCTGTGAGTGTCTCTAACTGGAGAAAGGCCCAGGTGCCCTGGATACAGACCAGTTCTTTATTCTTTTTTTTTATTGCATCCTTTTCTGTGACCATTTATCCCCCTTAAACTCCCTCCCACCTCCACCCACCATCTTTCCACCACGGCTCTGTGTTCTGCGCCTGATGAGACCAGGCCCCCAGGCAGGCCCCCATCTCCTAAACGTGCCCACTGCAGACCTGGCTTTGCACCCACTGCCTCCTGTGACAACCATCTCTTGAGTCAGCTAAACTCTCAGGCTGCTGTCTTCACTCCCCTTCCCACGGAAGGCTTCTCTAATACCCAGAATATGTTCTACACTGTCCGGTCTCTGCCTTTATTGCTCGGGGCTTTCTTTGCCTGCCTCCTAGCTGACTAAGGAATTCTAAGCATGTGGCTGTGAGGTCTATATCCTGAGACAGATACCAGAGGAAAACCTCAGCTGAGATGTCTGGGGGGAAAAAACGCAGAGGGAGAAGAAATCTGAGCCACGGGTACCGCTCCAGCCCCTTTCTTTGTAGACTTTACCAGAGTTTGAAACAGCAACAAGCCTACCTGAGACACGTCAAAATGAAGTCGGAGTACTACACAAGGAGAAACCCACCCTGAGTTTTCGGCAACTGTACAGAGGTAAAGAACACGTTTTGGGTTCATGGTGAAGCTCCCTCCTGGGGGTAGAGTCCCGGGCACTCACCCAGGAGGAAGGGATGCCTCACATAACTTCGCCTTTGTTCTCTTTCCATCTGTTCGTTCAAGGAATGTTTATTAGGATGCCTACTCCACTTAGTACACTTCTTCATCTCCGAGAGTAAAGTTGCAGCCTCTACGCTTTGAAGGACCACGAATCAACATGTATTAAGGGGAAAATGATGAGTTATTTCTAGCACTCTTAATACATTGCGAGAGTTCAACTATTTACGACTTTCTATTTCCTAGGGTAACTCTGACGGTTTTGTTGCTAGAGGGGCTTTTACCCAGCTCTTCCAGAATGTATGTGGCCAATCTAAGATTAAATCTGAGGAGGGACCCCAAAAACCAGAATTTATTTATGGAAAAATTGTGTATTTATGCTTACGTGTTTAAACTTCAGTCACCTTCAAAGTCCTCTCCATTTGATGCAATGTGTCTATTGAGATGGTTTTTTTTTCTGCTGCTTGGAACAGTTATTGAACTCATCAATTTCGAAGCCTTTTAGTGCTTCTGTTGTTTTTTTTTTCTTTTACCTCTTCCAATTCAGTAAAACGTTCCCCTTCAAGGATGTTTTTTACCTGGGGAAACAAACAAAAGTTGCTCGGGGTGAGATTGGATGAAAAGGGCGGGTGGGGCCATACCGTATCTGGTCAAAAACTGCTAGACACTCAGCGTGGCGTTGGCAGGTGCGCTCGTTAATCACCCATCATGCAACGGGCAGATGCGTTGTAAACATCTTCAAAAGAATTCACTGAAGCCAAACACAGCCTCTCACAACAATGCCAGCTGGCACACTGATACAGATGACTCCCAGAACACTTGCCTAGTGGGGAAATCCTGTACTCTAAGGGGCCCACCCTCCAGGAGATAATTCCAGGTTTTGGAGGCTCCCCCTCATAGCATTCTTCCTAGACCTCCCTCCCGAGACTGACCCCATGGTGCTTGTGAGCTAACGCATGTGCGGAACTGAGGACCACGGCCCCCCCAAGAGCGGCAGGCCAAATCCCACCCCTTCCGCCTTCTCAGAGGCCCTCCTGGTTTCACAGTACCCAGAGAGGATGCTGGCTGCTTCCATGCCCAGGCTATTTTGGGGTGTGCTTGGAGTCAGCTGTATGAGGTGACTTCCGAGCACGCACAGTGATGTCTCTCCAGCACTTCGCTTTGGCTCTGTGGTCTCAGGCAAGACCCTTGGACTTTGTGATGATAGCAGCCAGGCCAGGGGACTCTTGGGAGGATTAAATGAGTTTTCCCTATGTGCACCTGACCCTCCTTCCTCGCTCCACACCATCCTGTGAAGGCTGGACAGTGACGGGACATGGGAAAAGGTGTGGAGTGACAAACGCCCCCACTGCCCAGCTTCAGGATCCAGGAAAACTCATGCCGAGCACCATCTGTCCCTGTCCCGGCCAAACCGAGAGTCCCGAGCCCTCAGTCTCTGCTGAACTCTGCTTCCCAAAGAGGAAAACGAGGCCACCAAAATGCAGCTCACGATCCTTCCAACTGCTAACTGGCCCAGTGTCCCATGTGGAGGGCTTCAGGAGTCACAGCAGGTAGGAGGAGAATTCTCCTAATACCACGCCCTTCCCTTCTCCCTCTTTCCCCTTCCACCTTCAGCACGTCCATGGAACTCTGAACACTACTTAGAAGCCTCTAGCCCGGACCACCGCCTCCTCCCCTGGAAGCCCTGCACCAGGGGCCCCACAGGGGGCTCAGGCTTCCACTGCTGAATCACACCAACAATCTGAGACCTGCCAGCACCGCCGGAGAGGCAAAATAATCAACACCTTCCCAACCCTTCAGAAAAACAAGAGTATTCAAGAGACACAGCTCACGCCAGTTGCTTCCTAGAACATACTACTCCTTTCCTTTTTATTTTTTTCTCCCTGCTTTCTATCTGGGCAAAGCTCAGGGCCCCCAGCTGTTGCTGCCAGTCAGCTCGCCCGCATTTCCTTTTTGGGAACGGGTTTTTCCTGAGGCAGCATTTCAGCCCCAGATCAGCACCTGGTGCATTAGTGCTTTTTATCACCTAGCAATAGCTGTCGTCTAACGGGCTGAGTGACACAGTCACCATCTCTCAGCTTATATTTGCTTGCTGCTTTCAGCCCACTGCCTCACCATAACCTGCACTTTAACCGCACAGAACAGCTCGGAACGGGAAGCCGACACGCTGTTACAGTCCAGAAATAGTCACTGAGCTCCATCTATCCTCCTCGCTGATTTGCACCCCTCCCTCTGGACCCTTTTCCACCACAGACCCAATTTTTCAAAGAAGTCCAGTTCCCAGACACATAGCAAGTGCTGAACAAATCTTTAACGATCTGATGGAAATCGCCAGACACCAAAGGCTATTCCGGGGAACAGAGATTCTCATCCCGGAGACTTAGACTCAGCAGGGAACCCGGGACTCGCACAGGGCAAGCCCTTCATTATGTAGCTGAGGAAAGTGAGGTGCAGAAAAGTGGGGTGGTTCACCCCCATTCCCACGTGAGTGCTTCGTGTGACCACTGGGACCTCCTGTTTTAGTCTGCAGCGAACCATGCCCATAAAAATGCCCAGCGATTCTCCTCCAGGTCCACGCATCCCAGAGTTTCAGTCGGAATACAGTGTGGCCTTGCTATCGCCGTGACCCTAGGAGTGTGGTTGACATAAACTTTTCACTTCAAAGATGGAAAGAGTTCAAAGCTGGCCGTCTAAAACTAGAATTTCTTTGTATGCCCAAGACAGTTCCTTTCAGATTTCACAGACCCGGCTATGTGCCAGAATTCTTAGCTAGGCGGCTTTCAAAATATACTTTCTCAACAAGAACACTCATTCACAAAGAAACATGCACCCCTGTGTTCATTGCAGCATTACTTGTGACAGACAAAATACAGAAGCAACCTAGGAGCCCATGGACAGATGGGTGCCTACTGAGCACTTGAGATATGTCTATAGATACAGATATATACACACACAATGGAGTAATACACAGCAATGAAAGAGTGCAATCTTGCCATTTGTGACAACCTAGAGGGCATTATGCTAAGTGAAATAAGTCACTTGGAGAACAATAAATACCATATAGTTTCACTTTTATATGGAATCTAAGAGCAAAACAAACAAACAAAACAAAAACTAACTCATAGCAACAGAGACCAAACAGTGGTGACCAGAAGGAAAGGGGTGAGGGGATGGGTGGAGGGGAAGAGAAATCCTTGTGGTGTCAACAATATTGTGATGAGTTTTTTACTAGAATGTGTCATGACCACGGTGTAAGATATAAAAATGTTGAATCACTATATTATATGACTGAAACTAATTATAAACAATGCAAGATTGTATGCCAGCTATACTTAAATAAAATTATATATATATATATATAAAATACAATATAATCTCCCAACCAGATCTGTCTTGGGCTTGGCCAAAACTTGAGCATCTGTGTGTTGGTTGGTTTATTCCCACTCGTTTGTTCTCTCGGTGACAGCCACACATCAGGTTTGGAGACCGCAGATCCAATCCAGGTCTGCTCCGTAATCCCACGCAGCCCTGGGCCGCACAGAACCTCTGCTTGGAGATACCTGAGGAGAAAGACGCTGCTGGTGCTCTCTGGGGACAGCAGCTAAAGCCGCCTGGCCAAATGCAAGTCAGACATCACAACCTATCCTAATAATAAGAAGAAGAAGAATGTGGATTATAAACCGTACTTGTGGATCATCGGGGCAGATGTGTCCTGGTGCAGGGCCGGCCCCGGGAGCAGCCCCCGCGCCGCCCTCCTGGGCATGTGAACAGCTGGCGAGGCTGTGTGACCGAGGCTGAAACCTCAGACGGCAGCGGGAGCAGATATGCGAATCGCGAGGCAAACGTAATTTGAGACTCCCGTATTTAAGTAGACAAAGTCTTGTCAACATATCGTTCCAGCACTTTGGGGCTCTCATCCCCTCTCACTGCCTCCTTTCCAAATCATTCCCTGCGTCCCAGTGATGTCCAGGCCTGGGACCAGTGTATCTTGAGTCATCCGCCGGCCAGCGTTTATGTGCTTTTCAACTGGTTTCGGTTCCTAAGCAACCTCCTGGTCACTCAGGATAATGACCTGACTCTGTGTCCAAGGGAGGTGACGTAATGTGGGGTCCCAGGTACAGGAACATCACTGGGTGGAACAGGTGCTTACCTGGTGTGGGGGCCGAGGGGATGGGGGCGGGGACCCAGGCTGCGCAGCTGTTCTGGGTCAATCATTTAGCCTTTGTGTGTAAAATAGAGGTGGGGACAGCTCCCCGGCTGGTCAGGGCTCGAGATAACTCGTACTCGGCACCAGGCTGCTTTTACGCACCATCGGCCTGGGAACGAGAGCGCACAGCAGCAGGGAAGGCCATGTATGGGGACCGCTGGGGAGGGTCCGGTCACTATCAGCGTTAATAAAGAGACCCTCTACAGCCCGGCAGGCCCCTGCCCTCCGGCCCCTCTGGAAAACTGCAGAAACAGCCAGGCCCATGCTTTTGTTGCCATGGCAGCCCTGCAAAACCCAGCGTGCCGTTTCCACAGGGGCTTGGACGTGCCGAGAGCTCAAAGGCCAGCCACAGTGACAGGCTTTAGCAAGGGCCAGTGGTGGTCCCAGGCTCAGCCTCAGAGGCCCTCCAAGGTCATGGCCTCACCATTGCTCCGACACTTAGTTCACAAGCTGTATCCCTGACTCAGGGCCAATGCAGCTGATCCTCTCTCAGCTCCGTGGCGTCCACTTAACACAGGGCTTCACTCCCTCCCTGACCCAAAAAGCACTTGGGGAGATGGTGGAGAAGGAGCGTCCAGACAAGTCCACACAGTTGCTCTCAAATATCTCCGTCAGGAAATACCAGAGAGTGCAAAAGAGATGTCCTGTTTGTTACTCAAGTCCCAGCCAGTGTAGAGGATTTAAGAATACACTGGAACCCAGAGCTGGGACTCCCACTCGGCTTTTACAAACAGCTGTCTGTGACCAGGGGCCAATCAGCCTGACCTCAACTCATGTCCTCAGGATCCCCTTTCAGAGAAGGGGGTCATGGGTGGGTTCTCTCTGTGAACCTGGTGATAACAAGAGCCAACTAAGCCACTCAGAGGAATGGCCCTGGCTACCAAAAAGCCACGTAGAAGGTGGACACAATTCTTGTAGCCCTAGAAGCTGAGACAGGGCAGGCAGGATGCAGGGAGATACGGACTCACCGGGGAGAAGCCAGGCGGAGAGGAGAGCATCCCCAGTTCCCAAAGGGAGCACCCGGTGAGACCCATGGCAGACTGCTTTGCGCTCTTTTGCAAAAAGCACACCTCGTCAGGGAGGCACGGTCTCCCCATCTGAAAACCTGCACTTAGCTACACTGCCAGGAGTCTGATTCCAGGGCCCGGACGCCTGTGAGTGTTTTTAGGCTTAATCTGTAAAGGGGCAGATGGCTGATGGCTGGGCAGGGGGTGCCTGGAATGGCCACACTGGCTGCGGGGTCCCCACTACAGACATTGCCGGCACAGTGTCCTCACAGAACCCCACCCTGCCAGGCACACAAGCTGTTCCCACCCAGACTTTAACCTTGGCCACCAGGGATTCCATGTGCTTCCCCCACAATGTGTGCATGCACAGTGACTGAATGGTGCGGGGGGAGCAGGGTGTAGAGGCCGGAAACTGCCTAGGGCTGAGTCCAGCTCTGCTGACCTATTTGCTGCCCCAAAACCCTCTCTGCAGCCTCTGCTGAAGGAAGCTCTGGGCTCGTTTTGCTGAGATGTTGCAAGAAGCCTTCTGGGTCCCTCCCAGGTTCCTAGTCCCAAGGGGACCACTCTCAACAGAATCACAATGAGAAACGCAGATTCCTGGGCACTACCCAGACCAACTAAAGCAGAACTGAAGGGGGAAAACTAAGAAATCCGTGTTGGAACCACATCCCAGGGGGGGCTTATGCACCCTCCAGATGGAAGGCTATGGGTTCAGGGACCAGAGTCTAAACTCCTTCACCTGGTTTGAGGACCTTTACAAACTACCTTTTCAGTTCTGTTCCCAGCATCCTCTTGGCTTCACCGCTGACATTCAAGTCCACCTAACACAGGCCAGGCACTGGGCTAATGGCACGCATCCATTTACCCCTCAGAGCTCCTCTATGGGCAAGTACAATTACCACCTCCATCTGACAGATGTGGACACTGAGGCCTTCAGAGATTCACTCAGGGGGCCAAGACCACACAGCGAGCATGATGCAAAGGTCAGATTCGAATCCCCGTCTCCGAGACTGCAGGGTTCTCGCTTCAACCACCCACAGTGGTCCTCATTCTTTCTTTCCTGAAGCAGGAGTGGGTACTCGTGCCTGTGTGCCCCTGCTCAGGTCTGGCCCTGGGCCTTGCATCCTCGTGACACGCTGGTCCTGTGCAAAAATGTGAAATTCAAGTGCCTTGTTTGGCCCCCAAACTCCCCTGGGTCCCACTAAGGGGTATTGGCTTCCTCCTCCTTCATACACTGACGGTCTTTGGTTTGTAGCTCTGCTCCGGCACTTGTCATGATCATTTGTGTCCCAGCCTCCTTTATTAAGCTTAAAAATTCCTAAGATGCAGGTTGTTTAAGGCAGTGAAACTATTCTGTGTGATACCACAATGGTGGGTCCCTGACATTACGCATTTGTCCCAAACCCATAGAATATACGACACTGAGTGAACTCTAATGCAAACTGTGGACTTTGGGCGTTAATGACATGTCCAACTAGCGTCATCGATTACAGCAAATGTCCCACTCTGGTGGGGGATGTCAATAATGGGGGAGGGGGACCTGTGTATGTGTGAGGATAGGGTATATGGGAAATCTCTGTACTTTCCACTCCATTTTCCTGTGAACTTAAGATTGCTGCAAAAAAAATAAAGCCTATTCAAGTTGTAAAATATCCTAAGACTATGTCATGGCACATGTGAGAGGCTAAGTGAAGTACAAGTTCAACAAAAGCGTGAATGACGGGATAGCCACTTTCTGATGGGACTGAGAAAAAATGGCCTAAGGAGGGCCTGAGCCATGACAAGAGTCAAGGAGGCGGCTGTGAGAAGGGACCCAGTCCTGCAACCATGGGAGGGAGCCTTAGAACAACGACAGGTAAGTGTGGTGTGGCCAGGCCCAACAAGAGGCTGAGGAATGGAGACAGGACACCCAGCCTGGGCTATGGGCACACGGAGGCCAGAGTGGGGAACGGAGGAGCCGCAGGGAGGAAGATGGACAACCAGGAAGGGCCACGAGATGGAGGCCAGCTGAAATGTTCCGAGGGACTTGGCTCACAAGTGCTTTTGAGTCCCGACCATTCCAGAAGGCCAGCCCGGCCTCCAGACCCCACAAAGTCAACTTCTGAGGGCAGAGAGGCAGATTCCAGGGGCATCCGGGGACCAATGGGCGTCCGGGGACCATTCGTCATTCAACACGATGCAGAGGAAAAAGTCAGCAAGTGGGATCACGCTGCAGGAACCAGACAGTAATGTCATGGAAAATGATTCCAGAGATGTTTTAATGACACTTCAGAAGCCAGGGATCAGAGTATGACGTACTCTTTAGAAGTGGGGCTATTAATGACTTGTTTTGGAAGGAAAATCTGGAAGAAGGGAAAATGAGTACTACCAGCTGTGTGATGATGCCATTGAGTAGATAAAAGGGGGAAGTCACATATAGTTAGAAAAATGGCTGCCTAAGAGACTTTGCACTCTAGTATGTTGGCTAAATAAGGGGTTAAAAAGATCACTCCGCCTTTCTGCACATGTGTGCCCACTGCTGACACTGGACTTGGCATTAGGTACACTTGGGTAGGCACCCCAGCCCCTGCACTTGCTCGCTTTGTGAACTTGGGTGTCTCAGTCTCTCTGAGGCTGTTTTTTGTGTGTGTAGAAAGGAGATAATAGTGCTCATGTCCCTGGGCTACTGTTGGGATGCAATGAGACAAGGTGTGAGAAACCGCCTGTAAATGGTGGTGGCAGTGGTGATGTCACTGTTGCTACTATACATTTCACGGCGGCCTTTTCATGCACCCACGCCCTATGCCCCCGAGTGGATTTTACCTCCTGACCTACAAAGTTGCCAGGTGAGACCCATTAAAGAAACTTCAGAATCTGTCCCCTAAGCAAAGCTGTCCTGATACAGGGCAGTGTCTAAGCCTAATTAACATGCCCAGATAGGCCCTGACCAGTGTGGCTCAGTTGGTTGGGCATCACCCCACAAAGAGAAAGGTTGCCAGGTTGACTCCCAATTAGGGCTCGTGCCTGGGCTGCAGGTTCAGTCCCCGGTCAGGACGTGTGCAAGAGACAAGCAATCAGTGTTTCTCTCCCTCTCTTCCCCACTTCCTTCCCCTCTCTCTAGAAATAAACAAAGTCTTAAAAGCTTTTTTCAGGAAAAAATTGAAATAAAAATGCCCAGGTAGGGTCCCTATCCTACTTGCCGCTTCCAATCTACTGAGAGGCAGTGGCAGGCCTCTCTGCGGCCTAAGGCAGAGTGAGAGAAGTGCCCCGTGAGCTCCACAAGAGGTGGGTTCAGAGGTCAGAGGCGGGCACCATCACTCGCTGTCCCCATCATGGGAAAGGGGGCAATTTACTAGACTTAACCCTGACTCAGTGACTGAGTGGGTACCAGAGGTGCTGTGCCCTGCACACCCCTTATAAGACCGACTTGAAAGACAACTGCAGATGGCCGTGTTTTCTACAGAAACCCCTGGTCTGGGACAACTGGGTGGTCGGAGACACTTCCAGCCACCGAGGAAGAGAGGGACTGAGACGATCCTGTGCCGTGTGGGAGACACGAATCAGGGACTGTGGCCAGGAGAGCCAGAAGCTTGGAAGCAGACTCTGGAAGGAAGCCAGGATGGAGTGCTGGGGCCATGGCTGGCTTTTGTTCTGAGAGCTGAAATGGAAAATTAAGCGAGAAGAGAAGTAAAAATGTGATAACAGAAAAAGTACAGGACTTAAAAGGGAGAGAGAAGGACTGAGACAGGATGATGGACAGGAGAGCAAAGGGGAGGAGAGGCTGCCCACCAGATTGACAAGAACTGACAGGCAGACTGGCCAACGGAGACAGAGCAGATCTGATTGGCTGGCTTTCCCCTCTTGGGCCGCATGCTCTGGTGGCCACTTGGCTGCTGAGTTGGAGAGCAGATCCCTGAGAAGGCAGGACACGGGCCGTCCACACCAAAGAGGTGAGACAGGACGTGGGGGAGGTGGCCCAGGAGGTCAGACCTCTCCTTCAAACTTCTCAACTCTTTTTTACATATTTATAAAAGCAACACGTACTCTAGCCAAGGGCGTCCAACCCTTTAGCGTCTCTGGCCCACCCTGGGAGAAGAAGAGCTGTCTTGGGCCACACATTAAATTCACAAACACTAACAGAAACTGATGAGCGAAAAAGCAGTTTTAAGTAAATGTAGGACATTCATAGCCATCCTGGGCCACATGCAGCCCATGGGCCACGCATTGGACACCCCTGCTAGCCCATCATCTTGGCTTTCCTGGCTCCGGGCTGTTCCCAGGCCACCAGATCACCTGGTAAGAACTGGCACACACACTCCACATGTAAGGGTCCTGGAGGCTGCGAGAGTACTCTGGGAAGGAAGGGGTAGTGGGGCTGTAAATCTCCCCGCATGAGGCGAGGGCTTTTTTGAGGGCAGATGTTTGGCAGGGGTAGAATAGCACATGATGTCACTGCTCCAGCATGAACAGCAAGCGAGCAGCCCTGGCCACCTGCCCCTGCCTTGGCCACCAGCTAGCTCTGTGATCTTGGGCAATTGGCTTAACCTATACGGACATTCGTGAATTTGCAAAATGAGACGCTGAACTGGACGCCTCCCAAGCTAACTTGCAGTGCTGCTAATCATTCTAGATTCTTCGGTTCTACAAACCCGTGGCTATTTATACATCAGAGGTTTTCGCAACGTCAAAACAGTATTAGCCGTCTTGCCAGGCATGTCAATAATATTTTATTTATCATAGTACTACGAAGTGAATAGGTTATTTATCTTCTCCTGGTACACCTTGTACTTGAATACAATTCCAGCATGCACAGTAAATCTCTCCTCCCTTGACCTCCCAAAACATTTGAATCTAGACACCTCTCAGTGTACTTGTGACCTTCTGCTCTGGGCCATGGTTATTCAGGAAAATGCCTTCTCGTGCATCACTGGATGTTAAGCTCCCAGATGCCTCCTGGAAGCCCAGCTGCAGAGAGAAAAATGGCGCTGCTGGGGGTGCAGCCATCTTCGCAGCTGCAAGAACCCAGGGCCACACCTGGCACAAAACTGATCCTTAGAGTGCGTTTACGGAACAGACCTAGAGTTGGGGAAAGTGCAAAACATGAAAGCAATTTATCAGATGCCCCCAAGACCCCATCCTCTGCCACTCCCCCAGCACATGGGACTCTAAAACCTTTGCCTAAAACCAATAAACTTTGATCCAACTTCATTGCGAATGGCCCCCAATCTCAGTGATGCTCAAAGATTCGAGGAGATGCACCGAATACAGACGAGAGGAATATTGGCTGAGTGTGTAAGGGGAAAGGGGCAGCCAGTTGTCAAATGTGTTACCAAGATGCCTGCAGTCACACTGAAGGGCACACTCCGTGGACCTGAAGGAACCAGCTGAGAAAACATGAACAAGAAAGAAAAGAGAGAGAGAGATCATCAAGGACCCTCCCTCAGGGCAAAGTTCCCTCAAGCCCTATTTTCTCATCATCCTGCCCGAAAATTTAGACATGGACCCTGTGGTTTTATCTCAACAAGATGCCCGAAGTCCTCTAAGGCCCTGAAGGCTCTCCAAGCCCACAGACCTTGGGCCCTTTCCCAATTTCCGAGGAAAATGCAGCTCTCCCCCCGCCCCCTCCCCCCCCAAATCTTCCAGATCTGAGTTGATAATCCACTTCCAGATGGTGCCTCTGTGTCCCGACCTCCAGTCTCAGTCCCCTGCCCAGCCCGACCACAGGACACTGGCCTCCTTTGTCGCCTGGTGGTCCCCACACCTGCTTGGGTCAAGGCCCCTCTGCTCTGCACCTCCCACCATCAGGACACGCATCCGATTTCTCCCCTTCCGCCTCGGCACCCCCGCCCCCACCGCACTGTCTCAGGTTTCAGTCGCCCTTCCCTCCCTCAGTCCCTTCTTCCTCCACTACTAACGCTTGTTCTAGAAACCTGCTCAGTCAGGGCTGCACAAGTGAGTGCTTTGGGGCATCTCACCCCGGTGCCCGCTAGTCTAGAGCTGCGTTGGCTAGATTTGGGTGTGTGTTAACTGGATAGCCCCGTTTCTCTCCCCACCCATGGTTATCCACACTAAAACAGTTGCTGAGTTCACACCCTGGGAGGAAGAAAGAACGTTTACTCTGCTGGGGTTGCAGACAGACACAGGGGTGGCCTTCAGAAGGGTCTGGAACCTGCCGTTGCCAACAGAATGCACCTTGTCTCCAGACTGCTGTGGGCACCGGGCTCCAGGGACAGCTAGCTTTTTTTCCAGCAGCTTCCACAGATGTCAAGGCAGCTCACTTCCAACTGAAAAACTCCAATGGTTAGCTCTTGGCATAGCAGGACAAGAGAGGCGGCCAACAAGTGGGACTTCTGTGACTCCTGCCAAGGGTTCTACACCGAACATGACACGAGGCTAAAACAGGCCAATCTTACAGGAGTTAAACCAGGGCCCCATCACCAGGCTGCTAATGCCTCCTGCGTAGAGCTCCCAGGAACGGGATGTTCTAGAATGGCCACGCACTTGAGCTCCCAAATCATCAATCACAGCTCGGAACATCAGAACATCGAGCTTTGCATTCTGACCGGTGCCTGCAAACTCCCTCTCTCGCCGCTCTGCCAGGCTCCTGTTTTGTTACCAGGCTCCTAATTAGCTCTACGGAAACGAGAACCACTTTGGGTCTCATCACTTGCGTCTGTCTCTTGTGTCCCCCACACTGCCACGCACACAGGCACGCACAGAGAGCCCACAGTTTGTAAATACGGACGCGATGGCCCCGCGGGCTGTTGCTTATTCCTCGCTCTTGATAAGTGGCGTATGTTCAGGTTGCCACAGAGGTTGTCTCCAAAACATCTGGCCCGTTGTTTACCTCCCCAGCTGCGAAACAGTTGGCAGTTCTCTGTCCTCAACCCCCTTCAGCCTCCCCCGGAAAGAAGTCCAGCCTCTCGCCTAGCATTTCACCCTGATGCGCTTGGAAATCTATTTGAAACAGTCGTGCCATGGCCACTCTGGTCCGTCCCCTCCCCACTGCCCACCCCACTCCTACATGGCTCTCCCCCTATGTACAGCTGCATCTGATTCTGTCCTTACTTTTTCCATTTACCCGGCCTGCCGCCTCTTCTCTCCAGGTGTCTCCTAGCAGCTCCTCCTGAATCGCCTTTTTTGCGCAGAAGCCCCACCATCTCCTTTAGCTTTTAAACCCGTGCTTCTGGCCACAGGTGTGTTCATCTTCCCCATTTATGCCCACATGCCATCAGCTGGGTGTTTGCTCCCATGATGGGCTTCTCGCATCTGGCTTTCCTGTCAAGCATTTCTTCCCTAGAACTACCACCGTGGTTTTTCTGATGGGCCCAGAGCACACCCTCTCATCAGACGGGTCATAATTCAACACGATGCACCCCAATTTCAAATGACCTTCCTGGCTGACGATGAGAGTTCACCGAGTGGTTCTCACTGGCTGGTTTGCTGTCTTTACAGACGCGCAGTCCTTTCTTCCCCTCCCCGCAACCCAACTTATGTTATTCAGTCAAGTCATAGCTGCCTTCTAAATCAGAACCCAGAATTTTCAGGAGGTTTTAGCGACTAAAGCAATCTGCTCTTTGCAAGACATCTTCCCCTCAATGGTTGTGCCTGCTGCTGCTGGAACTCACTCACTCCCTCCCCGGGCAGCGGGTGGCAAACGGCGATGGTGGAAGAGATGATGACAGTGGGGATAAGACCGCCCTGCTCTCTGCACCTGATGTATAAGACTCGCCAGGTCTGCCCTCTGCATTTATTTGGTTTTCTGAGCTCTTACATCCTGGAGGAAAGCCACCAAAGTGAGCAGAGCGGTTCTAAAAGAACCAACTAGATCGGTGTAAATACTTCTAGATGTCTTGATTTGGCATGGCATCTGTTCTTTCTCTCTTTATCTGAAATTCCCACTTGTTCATGCCTGTGCCTTCTTGGTCCTGAACATACAACCTTGTTTTTAAATGAAGAAGCAATATTTCATTTTAAGAACTGCACGTTGTATAAAGATCACTGAGCTTCCAGTGGTAAATCAAGAGGACACAGATGGGGAATAAGAATAATATATATTTTTAAGTCCCAACTCTGCCCATCACTAGCATTGTGATTCTGAGTACATTCTTAATGCTGTTGCTCCTTAGTTTCCTCATCTATAAAATAAAAATAATAGACCTCGCAGATTTTTTATAAATCACAGGAAGTAATGTGTGTGAAGTGCCTAGCACCTAATAGATGTTAAAAAATAGCCCGTGCATTTCAAAAAAAAAAAAATACTTGTATTGTCTCAGTGCAATGGATGGGTAAGACACAGATTTCTCCACTATCACCAATTCTTTTCTTAACACGAGGCATCTTCCGGAAATCTCTCCACATGAAATACAACAAATAAGTTACCCTTTTACAACACACCAGAAGGATGCTTTAATAAGACAAACTAATAAGTGTTCTATATTCTGTCCCAGGCCAGTTGCGGGCCTAAAATCTTACCCCGTCCCCGACTTCCCCAGCATCCCTCACTAAGTTTACTTTGGGACCCTTAACAGGATTTGTCTTCTAGTTTGCTCACCAGGTTGAATGACTTCTAGACCCCAGGTCACCTCCGGAAGTTCTGGGTGTGTAGCAGTGATCCTCCAGATGTGGTCAATGGACCAGCAGCATCGACCACATCTGGGGGTTTGTCAAAAGTGTAAATTCTCCAAAAACAATGCGAACTCTCAGGCCCTACCCTAGACACACTGAATCAGAAAGCCGGGGGCAGGGGCGGTGAGGCCCAGCAATCTGTTTAAACATGTCCTCCAGGTGATTTTGGTGAAGGCTCGAGTTTGGGAACCACTGGTTGAGATAGCAACAGGGAAACTTCCTAATAGAATCAATGGTGGCCGTTCCAGCTGAGCAAAGGCTCTAGCCCGCTGAGGCTCACTGCCTGCTGCCTCAGCATCCAGGACCACTCGCCAAGGAAGGGAGGAAGTCACCTGGGCCTCCGCACAGAGAAGCATCCGCCCCCTCCCCGCAGCCTCACTAGCATCTTTCCCCAGCCCAGCTGCAGAGAGCTGAGAGCCCAACCCAGGTGCTCTTGCTGTTGCCCAAACACAAGGTTGTTATCTGCTTCTCCCACATGCCACCTACTCATCTTGAGCCTGGCAAAGCCCCTCCCACTTACACCTGGCTTATTCTCATTCAGCACTGAGTGGAACAGACAAATCAAAGGTGCTACCAGTAATCACTCATCACCCACTCTCCCGGGTGAAGCTGTGTCTCCCATGGCCCCATGAGCATGGTTGACCAGATAGCTGCACTGTAACTCTCCCAAGTCAGCAGGAAGGAGACCAGAGTTCAGAACCCTGGCTACAGTTAATAACCCAAGGGATGCATCCGCAACATCCTCGTCTCCCCATAGAAAATCATCTTTATTAAGACTGCAGACCTTCACCCAAAATCGAATGGACTCCACTGTCGGTAGCCCCACATACCCTCCTGCCTCAAATCCAAACTCCTAAGAGCCTCCTCCTTGTCCCACTGGCTGCTGCCCATACCAGCCACCATTCCCTACTGCTTCTCCTTAGACACCACGGGGAAGAAACTCATAGTCCATCTGGAAATCAGTCGGCAGGTCACTCAGGAGAGCGCACGTGTGACTAGGCTGATACCAGAGAGTGCTGGAATGATTCTGCAACCAGAGTTTTCGTCAGGAGATCCGAGACCTAAACGTCTCAGAGTGGGACTGTTGCTGACCGAGAAGGGAGGCACAATCCAGTCCCTGCCTCCTTTACTTCCTGCTGAGGCTCCCTGCCTCACCCCTCTTTCTGCTCAGGTTTTGTTTTAGCTCCGTCAGCCACCCACATCCTTCCAGTTAATTAATTAAGGGAATGCAAGTAGGCTTCTCCTGCTCATAAAGAGCCCGATGGTATCTCATTATCAGAACCCACTCAGCTCCGAACTCCACCTCGAGTCCCCTCTCAGATCCCCTCACTGGGACAACACTTATCATCTTTCACCCAATTCGTATTAGGTTATACACGTATTTTATACGCATATAAGACATGCACGTAACCATGCGCTCCCTGAAAAATCCATGGCATCAAAAGGACCTCCACTCGAACACCGCTATTTAATTCTGTAACTGGGCGAAGTTATTTAACTTAACCTCTGAACTTCTGTTTCCTGGGGATAACGTATTTAATTGTGAGAAATAAACATACACTAAATGTAAGGAGCCCAGTACACCCTCTTCTAATTACTAGGAACATAATCTCTTCTCCCTCCTTCCCTATCTCCCTGATATTCCTCCTCCAGTTTGATTGTTCTTCCTGGCTTATCCATCTGTTTCTAAGCACATAGTAGGTGCACTTGGTCTTTAATGTCAGCTGATGATGCTAAAATCTGACTCCAGCAATTCGCTTTAGAATCTTTAGCATCTGGTGCGAGCTGTGGGAGCGCTTTTAAATTCAATGTATTATCGGCTATAATTTTATTGGCTATGAGTTGTATTTGGAGCAAATGTCTGTGACTATATTTTTAAAAGCTTTGTTTTGGTTGTGACTCTATTAATATGCAGCTCCAGAAACGCTCAGAACTAGAAGGAGAAAACGACAGAAAAGCAGAAGCACAACGGCGTTCTACCCAAGCCTTTCATCGCCCTCAGAGTCAAGTTATTCCTAATGATGATCTGCCTCTTTCTTGCCATAATTTAGTCTTATTTTCTCACATTCTGCTCTTTACATAATAGGCTTGAAAATACTCTAAGAGCCACTTTTAAGCTTTTATTTCCAGACATTTTACACTTTCTCATAGCAGCTCACATTTTTCAAAGGACAGCTATATATAAGAAGCACCTCACACACACATTTTTCATTTAATTCTTATAATCATTGATGAGCACCCATATACTATACAAACATCATTGCGATGTCCATTTTGTGAATGAGGAAACCTTAAAGAGGTCGTGTAACTCACACGGGGTCACCCAGCAAGCGAGCTGGTGACAACCCCAACCTGGGCAGCCTGACAACAGCACCCCTATGGCCTCAGAGACTTCGGTGCCTCCACTTTTAAAGTTTAATGTTCCCATTGGTCTTTCTCTCATTTCCCTTTACCCACCTTAATCACCATTCCCCAACAATGAAAACTATCCGGATGCTAAGATTGTGAGAAAGGCCTTAGTGTCCAAGGGGACCATGTTCACAGCACACAGAACAGCTCATGAAGAGGCACTAGAAAGAGCTCAGCCTTCCGAACCAGCAACTCCACTTTCTGGGTGCACTAGCGTGTCTGCAGAAACCCAAAACGCTCATTGGGAAGAGTCTATGCACCACTGCGTTCACCGCAGCATTGCTTACGGTCGCCAGGATATGGGAGCAACCCACATGCTCATCGGTGGGCGAGTGGATGAAAAACCTGGGCTACGTTTACACAAGGGGACGCCACTCGGCCACAGAAAAGAATAAAATCTTACCATTTGTGACAGAGTGGGTGAACGTAGGCGGTATCACGCTAAGTGAAATAACTCAGTCAGAGAAAGACGAATAGCATGGGGTTTCACTCATATGTGGAAGCTAAAGAGCAAAACAAATGACCAAACAAAGCAGAAACAGACTCGTAGATCCAGAGAACAGACTGGCGGTTGCCAGAGGAGAAGAGGGGTGGGGGGCTGGGTGAAAAAGGCGAAGGGATTCTGAAGTACAGAGCGGAAGTTACAAAATACCCACGGGAACGTGAACTACAGCCTAGGGCACGTGGTCAATCACACTGCATTGGGTTGGCCAACAAGGCCATATGGATTTTCCCCGTAAAATAAAACCCACATTTTTTTATTTTCTTCAATAGCTTTATTGGTTGGATATTTTGAGCACGGAGGCTAGCTCCCGTGGGGTATAACATTGATTGTTCTCAGTTAACATCTTGATTTGATTGTTATCAACTTCAACTGGTCTGCCTGGCCTTGGAGTATTGGCCAGGGAGAGATCTTTTTTCCCCACACCTCCCATACGAAGCAGGACTGGTTGTCACGTCAGTTCATGACTTTGATTCATTATCCTTAGTAAGCTTTACGTTAGGCCAGGGAAACTGCTGAGACGTAAGCTCATCACTAGTCAGGTACATTAATAAAGTTGTAAGTGCTGTAAGAAACCGATGAACCCAACCCGAGCAGGGGCATCAAACTCAACCTGGGCTTTTCATCAAGTGATAAGTTCAAATGCTCCTGGCTGCCTGGGGCAACTCCTGCTGTGATCTGTAGCTTGTAAAACACTACGTTGGGACCAGAGGACTAAACGGAGGAGAAGTTCACTTAGGAGAAATTAGTTATTAAGAGCAAGGGCTAAGGTTCGTCCTGTAATCTGGGCTCAAGGTTCAAACTTGCTCTTTCTCAATCCAGAACCGCTGACCCCGAGCTTCCTGCTGCCAAGTGTAAGATTACACCCCCCCCACCCCCGGCCCAGACTGTCTCTCACTGCTTTGATTCCCTCCAACTTGAGAACAGGTAAAAATGCTTTTTCTTTGATGTATAGTACTCTCTGATGTCACCCAAAAAAACCCTCATCTGGCAACTGCCAAATTTGTTTCCATGGTGAAGGTTGAAGTAGTTCCTTAGACATTTTTTAATCTTTAATAAGCTTTCATAAGCAGTGGGAGGGCGGGACATAAAAATGAAGAAAACTTCAGGACCCTCCCTGGTGCTGTATGGTTTTTAAATGCTTCTTCTGTTGATGTAAATGCTGGTATATTTTTAATGCCTCCTAAGTCGGTGTGCCACAGCAGGTAAGGAACGATTCCACTGGAAGTGAAAGTACTCTGGTGATCAAGGGGAAATCAAATAAGGAGGAGGCAGGAAGGACATTGAACTTGGAATCGGAAAACCCAGCCTACGTCTCCACCCAGCTGCTCACAGGCTGTGGGGCACTGGGCAAGTCAGTTTCCTCTTTGGCCTCTCTTTCCTCATCCATAAAGCACAGGTTTCTTACTAAGGGCTGTTTGTGGTCTGAAATTTGGGGGTTCTCAGTCTAGTCATTTGAATTCAGATCTCTCATCATTCACTGACTGTCACAGTTTGAGAAAAGTTCCCCGTTTCCTGGATACATAATACCCACTCTCCCCAACACACACGCATACCTCCCGCGGCCCATCCCGAGAGGCCACTCTGAAAATAACTGTCACGAAGCCCAGGAGACTACTCGAACACGAACAAAGAGAGAAAATAGCTGTCAATGACCACCACTGCCAAGAAAGGAGCAATAGCACAAGGAAGGCGCCCATCAGGAAAGCTGTTGCTAAACTCAGACGGGCCTCTGAGCAGCTGCTGAAGGCTGGGGGCCCCAGGCTGGCAAACAACTGGAGGAAGAGTCAGCGCACCAGGGCCTGTGGGGACCTGTAGGGGACAAGACTGCCGCCTTCTCGGGTTACGGGGCCTGCGGCAGGTCAGCCACCACCCTACCCTGCCCTCCCAGCTCAGAGAGGAAGGCCAGCCACCTCCGAGAGGGCCTCTCGGTGTCCCCGCTCCAGGTGAGTAACAGGTGAGGGTTGACACTCAGCTCCAGAAGACCACACCCACGCCACTCCTGACACCTCCCTCCTCAGTTACAATCTGATGGGCCA
Source organism: Sturnira hondurensis (assembly GCF_014824575.4). Classification (NCBI taxonomy): domain Eukaryota; kingdom Metazoa; phylum Chordata; class Mammalia; order Chiroptera; family Phyllostomidae; genus Sturnira; species Sturnira hondurensis. Next base: position 13,568,696 of record NW_028082350.1, on the reverse strand, counting down.
AAGACATGAAGCAAAAGTGTTTTTATTTCTCTCACATTCCTCAATAGAATTATTTTTAGATGTGTGAGCCCCCATAAACGATGTCTTTTAAGTTATTTCTTCAAGAATGGTTATGGGCCTGACTGGTGTGGCTCAGTGGATTGAGTACCGGCCTGGTTCAGTTCCCGGCCCAGGCACATGCCTGGGTGGTGAGCCTGGTCCCTGGTTGGGGGCACGTGAGAGGCAGTCACACATTGATGTTTCTCCCCCTCTCTTTCTCCCCCCTTTCCTCTCTCTCTCAAAACAAATAAATAAAATCTTTTAAAAAAAGAATGGTTGTGAAGTGGCTGGCTCACAGTGTTGCAGGTGACGGATCACCCAATGAGTTGGTGGGTAATCTCTACCTCTGATATTACCATCGCACCTCCACGTCCGCGGGTCCTCCCAAATCCTTCTCAAAGCACCTGGGAGGGGAGTGAAGGTGCTCCTTTTGTCAGGAGAACTCGACAGCGGTAGACCAGGAGCACACATGCATGCATGCACGCACACGCAGGACTTTTTAGGAAAGGGGGGTAACCCTGGAAGGTATCTCTGTACAGCAGTCCCCCCATCTGCCATGAGTTCACTTTCTGTACTTTTAGTTACCTTCCATCAACCGCAGGCTGCAAATAGTGAATGCAACATGCCAGAAATAAGCAATGCATACATTTAAACTTGCATGCCACGCTGAGTAGCATGATGACATCTCATGCCACCAGGAACCCATGCCATGGGCTCCAAGGTGGCTGGAAAAGATGGGTCTGTGCTCACGGGCTTTTCTCAGTGTGACGTCTCTATTGTGTAGAAACCACACCCAAATGTTGCGTGCCATTCTCTCAGCCTGCGAAGTTAAAAAAAAAATCCATTCTCCTAGTCCCCCACAGCTGACCCCGCAGCATGACCCATTCTGGGGCTGTAGATTCCCAGCTGTCTGGCAGCTGTCATTCAGCAGCTTTTAAGCAGGTCCCACGGAGCCAGAGTAAGGCCAGTCCCCAGACCCCTGTGAGCAAAGGCTGTCCACCCCTCCCCACCCACATGGACAGGTAGAGGGCCGCTGGAATGTGGTAGCCACCAATGGGAAGGCTGCCGTGGCCCGACTGGGTCAGAACTACGTCCCTAGTCATCCTGCACAAGGATTGAAAATTAGAGAAGTTCATCTGGACCCCCCTTTTAAGTCTTTTTCTGAAGATGCAAGAATGAAGTTCCCTTTTAATTAGATTGGCTTTTGTCCTGTATTTCTTTCAAGTTGACTATTCATGGACACGGCATGGGACAGCCTCCCTCACCAGGATTCAGTGGAGTGATAGCATTCTCGTTGAAAAGGGGTGCATAAATACCCACACCCAGGGCTGTTCATGGGATTAATGGTGGTAATGCGTGCTCTATCCACCAGCTTTCGCTAGATCATGCTGCAAACCACCCCCAAATCTCAGTGGCTTACAACAACAAAGGTTTGTTTCTCGCTCCTGTTACATGTTCTTTGTGGTTTGGCCGCACGTCTTTATTCTGGGAACCAGACAGCCAGATCCACCCTCCCCGCGCCTGGTGTGGCTGGCGCAGAGGAAGGAAGGGCAGGCCTGGCAAGGGCTTTCAGAGCTTCTACCCAGGAGCCTGGCCCTTCCAATCCTGTTCCATTAGCCAAGTGAGTCCTACGTGGCATTAGCAAGGTGGGCAGTGTGTTTGTCCCACGGGGAAGGACACAAGCTCTTAGGAACGAGAATAGGACCTGCCACAACTCTGAAGTGCTCAGGACATTGCCTGGCATGCAGAAATCTCTCGATCAATGATGAAAATCATTGACATCCGTCTGTAGAATGGGTGAGCAATAGCACTGGCCTCACGGGGAGCGTGAGGGTTAGGAGAGGTAATCCTACCACAGGGCCTGGCCACATTGCTCAGCAAACAGCAGCTACTGGTGGTTTTCCAGGGGAATAGGATGCCTGGGCCAGGAAGGGGGGACAATGGGGCTGTTCAGAAAGGCCATGGCAAGGAGCAGGTGGTGACCTGGGGCCCAGAGGGAGAGGATGCTCCCCTCTCAGGGGGTCAGTAACCAGAACAGGGCCCCGGAGAGCTGAGGGCAGCATGGGAGCAGGAAATGCCAATGACAGTCCCTCCAGAAGGGACAACCTGCAGAGCAACAGAGAGCTCACTGTTCGTCCAGTCTCTCTGGGCCTCGGGGCCGGCTGTGGGCTCCAACAGGAAGCCAGGGGCTGCCCGTGTCAGAGCAGGGCTGGCGCCGTGCCTCCGGCTCTGGGGCATCTCAGCTCACACCAGCCACCAAAGAGGGAACTCAGGGCCTCCCAAACATCCGGCCCCGCTCCACCCAGGCCAGCAGGGCTGCCTGCCCAGCCAGCAAGGCCAGGCCAGCCTGGGACAAAGGTTGAGGAGCACAGGGCTTTGATAAAAATGTATTTAGGACAAACTGATGGTGAGGATGCCTCACAATCCCTTTTGTGACGGTTTCTACCACCCCCGCCACGTGGCTGTCTATGGGATGCTCTTACCCCTCCCCAAGGGGCCTTCCCTCCTGCCTTCTCACTCATTCAGTCAATTGGCGTGCACTGGGGGCCCCGCATGAGGCAGGCTGTCGGAGTTCCACGTGCTGCCTCTGTGCCAGTGTTTGTGCACCCGTTTGCGCTCAGTGCTCACACTCCAGAGCTCATGCACCAGTGCTCACACTCCAGGGCTCACACTCCAGTGCATGCTTCAGCATTCACACTCCAGCGCAAGAGAAAGACAGGGGCCAGAGGCATCGTGAAAGCGTCCCCTCTGTCAGCGCACTCCGAGTGCTTGGGAGCAAGGAGATGGGTGTGATTTCAGAGTGTGGCACAGAAGGCCTCTCTTGAGCAGTGGAGCAAAGACCTGAAAAGCTGAGGATGAGACAGTCGTCAGAGGAACCAGCAACCCCTTTTAGGAAAAGGGCCAGTGTGGCTGCAGTGAAGGGTGTGGGTTGGTGGGGCACAGGAATTCATTCAAGGCTCCCTTCCTGCCCTGGGGACTCCCTTTCTCTCGGGCAGAGGAGTAGCCAGCAAGCTCCCACAGTGATTCCGCGTGGGTTGTGCTGAGGCTCTGTCTCTGGGAGCCACACAGCTACTCCCCTCTGATGCATCTGTGGATGGCCTTGCATGAGGCTCAGCAGAAACCTGCCCTTCGGGCTGTGGGCCTAAGAGTCTGGGGCCTTCACATCGCACAGTTTTGAGTTCCAACTCCAGTTCTGCTCCACTCACCCACTTCAGTGGAATGGGGATGACTGGCCCACAGCCACCTGGCCCACCTGGAGATCACCCACAGGCAGCCCTGGGGCAAGCTCACAGCTTCCTGGCTGTTGGCCTGGAAAGACGTTTGAGCCCAAGAAAGCTCTGAGTCCTCTCAGGGGAGACGGGGAGTGCTGGGGAGCGATGACCCTCAGGCAGTGCCTGGAGCCCCGGACCTCTCCACCCCCAGGGTCTGTTCCGCACAGGGTCAGAGGCCCCTCAGCAGAATGAAGCCCAGGTGCCTGCACTGTAAGGGTCATTGACATACCTGCTTCATTTCCCCAGTCCCCTAGTTTGCGTCCCCATCCCTCCCAAATGAGCCACCTGCAACCAAATACTCATTGAGTGATTGATTGGCTTTGGAAGAACCCAAATTAAGCCACCCGCCATGTAAATCTGGGGACATGATGTGACCCTGTTACTCTGAGCCCATTTGTCCATCTGCACAATGAAGACCATGAAGAGTAATGAAGAGCTTGTGTGCAGTAAGTAGTAATGAGTTACGAAGCGTGGACATGTAAAACTGTAAGGCTGCCCGCCTTGTGCTGGGCCCAGAACAGACGGGCAATAAATCACACAGGACTCTGAGGATGCAATGAGCTCATGTCTGTGAAACTGCCCTGCCAACTACAGGCAACACGGCAAAGGCACACAGGCTGCATTCCATGAGGTTAAGTGCGCGCCCTCCATGGTCAGCACAACTGGGTTCGATGCCTCGGGCCGCCTGTCACCATCCACGTGACCTGGGGCAGCTGACTCCCTGTCCCTGTGCCTGGGTTTCCTAATCTGTTACAGAAAAAGCATAACAGTACCAATCCCGTAGGGTTGTGTTGGAGATTAAAGAGATTACTATACGTAGCAACCTAGAACCGTCCTGCCCCATGATGAGGACTGTGTGTGCCCACTAGGTGGTTGTCGTTTATGATTCTTGTAGGTTTACTATGTCGTCACGTTCTTTTTCTACTGCGCTGAAAACGCAGCTCTTTTTCACCGGCCATTCCTGATGCATCCGTCCACCCGCCTACTCCAAAGACTCCAGGTGTGGTGTGTCATCCTGAGGTTATTTTCCTAATGGCACAAGCAACTCAAAAGTATGCTCCAGTCGCAAGATAAACAGTGTACCGCACAAAATGTAAAAGTTTCTTCAATACTCGCCTCCCACCCCCTCCACCGTCAACAGTGCAGGGCCTTCACCCAGTTCCCTCTGAAACACACACGTAGGCGTGCGCGCTGTTGTCTTCAGAAGCAGTAGCACACTGTACTGAACTTGCATTCAAATTGTTAGACAACGTGCGTGTTCCTCTTCCAATGCATTTCGGAGATTTTTCTACGATATACGATGTCTACATCATTTTTACACTCTTCAGAACGGATATGCCCTAATTCGGTTTAACGAGTCCCATACAGACAGGTGTCCACGTTGCCAGTCTGCCCCTGGGAAGCCCACGTGACAACCCTCGTCTCGGTGTCCACGCCCTCACACACACGGGTGAATGTTGCTCAGGAGAGAGTCCAGGGAGGGGCTTCACTGGGCCCAATAGTGTGTGAATTTTGTGTGTAGCTAAACACTGCCAAATTGCCTTCTAGTTAACCCTCCTACCAGCTTTGAAGGGAGGTTTGTTTTCATTTGTTTTTGTTTGCAAAAGCTACAGGAGGGGGTTTCTCAGGCAGTTGCTCTCGACAGAGGGGCCCATTCAGTTTTTCCCTGACGAGTAGACACAGCTACAAATGCAGCGCTTCTTCTTTCTGGAGATCCGACCTCCCAACTGCATAACTCCTCCTATTTGAGACGTCCACTCCCTTCTCCCCCTCCCCCTCCCCCTCCTCCTCACATCGCCACACACACCCCCTAAGCAGCACACTTAATGGAGGAGTGCTATCCCCCTCCCACCCTGATTTGGGACAGCATGCACACTGCGGGATGAAAACATGAGCCTCCTCCACTGCAGTCCCCGTAGAGTTTGCTTTTCTGAGTAGGATTGCCAGCCCAACACTCCTGCTTCCTTAGAAGAGTCCTTGACATTGTTGGAAGGATGACATCTTGAAGTCTATAGAACTACATTTCCCAGCCCGCACTTCAGATGGAGTGGCCAATGAGCTGTGAGAAGAAGGGGATGGGTGGTGCTTGTAAGAAAGGCTCTGTAAAGGAGGCTGGCTTACCTGGAAAACAAGCCCTTTTAGTTGTCTCTCTCTGCTTTATACCGAGAATTGGGCGATGTCTTTCCCTTAAGTCAGCGGGGACTAAGGTTCGACCAGCTGCCTGCTGAGTAGCCTGGCACCAAGGAACAGACAAGAGTCACACACAGTAACTGTACTGTTCACACAGCTTTTAGTGAATGCAGGTTCGCTCAAAGTAGAACATCAGCACACACTAATATCCTACTCACACTCTGGCAGTCTAGGAGAAATATAAAACACACACATGCACAGAGCAATCGATGGGGGATAACAAACCCGAGCCCCAGAGTCTTGGTCTGCAGGTCCGAGAGACAGCAGGGTGGGCAAGGGAGTCCTCAGCATCTTGGTAGGAAGGATGTCTGGAGCCAGGTGGGCATCAGGGAAGGCAAAGCCCTCGGTCCAGCAGGACAGAGCCTCTGGCGGCCGATGCCAAGGGAGGAACCCTCTGGGGTGTGGGGCTCGGCAGTCTCAGCAGTGGTCTGGAGCCTGCCTCAGTTATACCTTGAAAGTGGTGCCTCCACCCTTCTGGACCTTTCAATAAGTAAGTGTCTTGGCCACCCTGCTGCCAAGTAGGGACTTATCCCAGGAGCCCCTCTGTGAGTGGTCCCACTCCCCAGTCACGGCTGCTCCGATCACATGTGCAAATGTCTAAGTGTGTCTCCTTGCCAGACGTGTTCGTTCTGACCACGTGGGCAGTTGTGTCTCCTGTCAGACATGTCTGCTCTGACTTAGGTGGTTTCCCTCTTGAACCAAAGTGTCATGGCTGACTGGCCGCCATCTTGGTTGCCCAGAGTGACTCTACCCTGTTTTATATACTCTTTGCTGTTATATTGGTCCTGCTCTCCACAAGGGGCAATTTTGAACTTGCTCAACCAATCTGCCTTAGCACTAAGCAAAGTTCTAAAGAGTCCTGCTGGGACGTATGTTAACTCTTTAGTTGCTGCATCTGGGAGATGATCTAGGGAGGCCAAGGGACAGTGGCTACTCGCCCACTCATTCAGAAATACGTTGATATTATAACTGCTAAGTGGTCATACCTATGTGTTCTGAGTAAATACGAGGCCTGCCTGAAATGAGGATGCGATGACTGGAGCTCCAACTCTCAGATGAGACCACAAGGTAATCTTCAGTTTGAAAGCCAGGCATGAAGGATGACAGACAATAAACTTAGAGCTACTGTACCCGCCATCTGGACTTCTTTTTTAAAAAATATTTTTTATTTATTTATCTTTAGAGGGGGAGGGAAGGAGAGAAGGAGAGAAGTATCAATGTATGGTTGCCTCTCGTGAGTCCCCTGCTGGGAACTGGCCTGCAACCCAGGCATGTGCCCTGACTGGGCATCGAATCGCAATCGTGTGGTTTGCAGGCCCACACTCAATCCACTGAGCTACACCAGCCAGGGCAAGGACTTCTTTTATAGAAAGGCATTGGGCTTCAACCCAATCAGTTGCTGGCATTCCTTCTCCCATATTTGGGCCCATTATGAATGAAAAAACTCAAGTCCACCCTTTCTGTGGCCAAAAGAGCAACCTTCGTTCTATAAATTTAAAACTGCTTTGAGAGGTTCCCTGAAGACCCCCCTCACCCTGTGGCCTTCTCTAAGCAAACTCCCATTCTCCATTCCCCCTGTTATCCCCAACATGAGACTTTCACACAGTTCCCCAACACAGCCTGACACGTTGCTCTAGACACAGTTTCTATACACCCAGATGGAAACAGGGTTGATTTGGGACAGAGCCGCAGCAGCCCTGGGTTCCGGGACCCCTCCCCTGATTCCCACTGGGCATCCCTCAGCTCCCAGACACACTTGGTAGTTCCTTCCCAGCCAGGGTGCAGACATTCAAAGGCATCCAATGCTGAAGTTCATGCCTGTTATAAAACAGGATATGGGAAGGTTTGTATAGGAATGTTCAGTTAAGTATTGTTTATAATAGTGGAAAAATGTCCCAAGATAGAGAATTAAAAAAACTGTGGTACATCCATCCAATGGACTACTAAACAGTTGCTCAAAAATCATGATATAGAAAATGTCAGCAATGTTCAAAATACATTAAGTGGAAAGTATGTATCGAATGATCCCTTTTATGAAATTAATTTTGTATAAATATGTTTATACATTTATATGTATCTGTGTAACTACAAAAGGATAATCTTAGAGAGCTAAATGCCAAAACTCTTCGTAATGATTATCTCTAAATCCATAGATGGTTTTATATTTTCTCCTCTGTGGCTTTGCCTGTGTACACACACACACACACACACACACACACACAGAGTGGAGCAAAAGTAGGTTTACAGCTGTGAAGGCAGTTTATGCTTGTACTATTTATTAATTATTGTATTATTTTCCATATGAACTGTAAGCTACTTTTGCCCCACCCTGTGTATGTCCATGTGTGTGTATGTGTGTATATATATATATATATATATATATATCAAATTTTCTATAATACTGTATTTTTTATAATCAGAGAGGGAAAACAATTTGAACATCTATCTACCACTATCATTCCCTGTACCTTCCCATCTATATGTACGTTCTCGATAACTTGGAATTGGGTGAAGGATGAGCTAAGAAGACTCCAGCCCGGAGTGCTCCGTTCCTGGGTGATCCTTAAACCCACTGTTCAAGCCAAAGCCGTCTCCAGTTTGGAAACCACACCTGTTGAACCTCCCTGGTGTTTTCTGGGTTGTCTCCTGTGCCCCCGGGATGTGCCCCTGTGACCAGCCGTCCGGGTCTGTACAGAACAAAGGTTAGAAAAGACCACCTGATGGCCTCCCCATCCCTGCTGGTGGGTGGCCGGGGCTGGAATGGGTCCCCTGCCTCCCACTCCCTCATCCCTGCAGCTCAGGCTCCCTCCCACTGACTTGGCGCCTCTCCCCACCTCTGCTCCAGTCCCTCCGCTCCCCTCCCCAGGGAGGGGGTTGTCCTGCCAGCTCTTGCCCCATCTAATGAGGAGAGGGAACTCACTCTGCGGCTGCCCTGTCCTGGGAGGTTTGCTCATGAAACCGACAATCCCCTTGGGCCTCAGACAAAGGGTGCTTTGTGGAGCAGCCTCAGACGGGACCGATGCAACCCCCACTGTCTCTGCAGCTGCCTGGGAGCGCGGGCCCCAGCTCTCAGGGCCGCCAGTCTCCTCTGTCCCGTCTGGTTCTGCAGGCGGGTGAAGGCAGGCAGCATCTTGTGGTGGCCGCAGGAGGAGCCAAGAACAATTAGGACCTGTCTGTCAGTTCTGAAGCCTAAGCTGAGCACCTGGTCTCCAGGGAGCCTGTTAGCCCAGACCCGCCCACCTGCCGGTCAGCCACGTCCACTGCCTGTCACTGCCTCCCACCTCACCCCCGTGGGGACTTGGACAACCCACAACCACTCCTCGCCACAGAAGGCTGCTGCTCTGGGGTCGCCGTGAGCTGTCCTGTGTTCCCCACCCCCACCCCGAATTTCATATGTTGAAGTGCAAATCCCCAGAACCTCACCATGCGGTTGTATCTGCACATCGGGCCTTCAAACAGGTGATTAAGAAAAATTCTGTCTTTAAAAAATGATACAACTACATCACAGAGCATTTGGAGAACAGAGGGGACATTGTACCCAAAATACTAACACCATAGCGAGATAAAATGTCATTTTGTTTTATACAACACAGAAATTCAGATAAAATGAGGCCTGAATGGCAGGCCCTGATCCAACCACATCAGTGAGGATGTTTAGACACAGACAGGCCAGGAGAAGCTGGCCATCCATACCTCCGAGAGAGACCTCGGAAGGAGCCAGCCCTGCCGAGTCTGTGACCCTGGACTGCTAGCCTGCACAAGGATAAGAAAATACTCTCTGCTGGGTAAGTCCCCAGTCTGGGGCGCTCTGCTGTGGCGCCTCAAGCAAACTCACGCTGCCCATGAAGGTCTGATCAATGTAAAACAATGCCTTGTTCTTCTAGCTTCAGGTAAATAAACTCTCCACATGTCCCCTTGCCTTTTACCCCCAAACCTTCTGAGGTATATCCATCTTTGAATGACCACAGCCAGAAAACTGCTACAATTGTGGAGTCATAAGTAAACCAAGTCACTCTCTTGGAGACAGGACAGTCCCTCTTCCATTTGGCCCTGTGCCTCCTTGTCCCTCTCCTGGCCAGCACGGCTGCCTCCTTGGTGACAGAGCTACCCCGCCTCAAACAGTTGTTCTTCCACTTAAATGCACTTGATATCAGCTTCAGTTGCAATTCAGCGTTCACCAAGGGTGCGCTCTAACTCAGGGTCTACAGTTCCTTTTCTTTTCTTTTCTTTTTAAGATTTTATTTATTTATTTATATTTAGAGGGGAAGGAGAGAGGGAGAGAAACATCAATGTATGGTTGCCTTTCATGCGTCCCCTGCTGGGAGTTGGCCTGCAGGGAACTGGCCTGCAACCCAGGCATGTGCCCTGACTGGGAATCGAACCACCATCCTCTGGTTCGCAGGCCTGCGCTCAATCCACTGAGCTATGCCAGCCAGGGCCTCAGGGTCTACAGTTCCTTTTCTTAACTGAACTCATTCCGAAGGGTTGTCCATTTCAATGGCCTTGGGTCTACAACCTGACAAAAGAAAGAAAAGAAAAGAAAGAAAGAAAGGAAGGAAGGAAGGAAGGAAGGAAGGAAGGAAGGAAGGAAGGAAGGAAGGAAGGAAGGAAGGAGAACCAATGGTTCAGGATACTTTCGATTCCATGGATTAGTCATGTCCCAGCTTGCCCCCCGCCCTCCCGCCGAGCCCTGGAATGAAGCGTATCCCCTCGTGGGCGCCACCAGAGCACAGTCATTCCAATAAGATGAAGTTGCTTTTCCAGTAACTCATCTCAAGAAAACTTTCCTGGAAAGTTCTATGTTCCCCCTAAGAAAGCATTGCTTGATGAAGGCGTTGGAGGTGACAGAGACTTTCAAGGTGTGGGCCCCGTGACTGTGTTACTGACCTGCCACCTGCCCTTGTATGCAGTGTGGCCTCACGGGACAGGGCAGAGCCGAGAGCAGAGAAGGTGTGGGCACCCTCCCCTCTTAAAAAACGGAGATGGTGCCACCTGCCCAGAAACTCCACCAGGCTTGAGAAGCTCCCGTGTGTGTGAATGTGCTTTGAACTCCTTAGACACATGCACCGTATATCACTTCTAAATGTCGGGTTGCACAATCAGTGACAATGGTTGAGGGTCATCTCTAGCCCTGTTGGTCAGTGTTCCCGGGAAGGCCATCCACTCCCAGATCTTGCCCTCGTCCCTTTTCCTACTTCTGCTCTGACCAGGCATCAGAGAAGAAGTAGAAAATGAAGACAAGCAGAGTAAAGGACACCAGTACCGGTGTGTGCCTCCTGCCTGCCAGGTATCCCGCTGGGTGTCTGAATAAATCGCCCCATCCCGTCCCTACAGCGCCCTGGGGGGAAGCCGTTGTTATCGCCACAGCCCTGCAGACCCAGGCTCAGCACGGCGAGGAAACATGCAGAACCAAGACGCCAACCCAGGCTATCCCGGGCTTCTAACAGTTGCTCTCTCCACTCGACAGTGTCATTGACCCTCAAAGGCCTCTAAATGACCCACCAGACAGTCCCAGCAGACCTAAGAGCTGCTGGTGAGGGCCTGGCCAATAAGCAGGAGTCCTAAGTGCAGGTTTGTCTGTTATGACAAAAGAGGACATTGCTAATCAGATTAACATCTCATTTGCAAAGAAGTCCCGAACACATTTCCCCACCCTCCACAGAGTCCAGTCCAGTTGAGTTAACGACTGGTCTGCCAGCCACTCTCAGTTGAGGTCTGACCTCCTTCTGACTGACCTGGAAGGTCGATGGAGCAACCCAGCAGGGCGATGACGGCGGGGGAAGGAAAATCGTTCTGAAACATCACGTCTCTCCCCCCTCACTTCACACATGACTTCTTTGGTTTCCTGCCGACTTCTGATCTCTTCCTTCCTTACCCAGCACAGCCTACAAACGTCAAAAACCACCAGGAGAGCTTAGACAGTCCTACGTGGAAATCCAAGATCCTTGCCCTTGGACTCGTTCCTTAACTTCCTTAGGTCCCACTTCCTTCATCTGTAAAACACAGGGGCGAGGGCTGTTAGGAGGACCCAAGGAGAGATGTAGGAATGAAAAGTGCTTACCACAGTGCCTACACACAGTGGCTATGCATAGTTATTCCTTTTTTCAGATGCCTGCAATGCTTGCTGTCCCTTCAAGTAAACTCCTAACGGTGGCTTTTAGGTTCCTCGACAGTTCAACGTCTTCCTCACATTCCTTCATTCTCTCACGCATCAGATATTTATGGAGCATCCCCCACACACTTGGCCATAACAGATGAAAACAGCTGCCCCCGTGGGAGTCACGCTGTGATGGACAAGAACCAGGCAAAGAATAATAAATAAGAGAACAAAGACTTAGAGGAAGTGAGAGAGAGGGACAGCCAGGTGTGTGGGGAAGGGCAGGGCCAGAACCAAGAGAATGGCCCCAGCAAAGGCCCTGAGGCCTGAGGGTGCCTGCAAGTTCAAGGACAGGAGGGGGCAGAGGAGAGCCCAGTGGCAGGGTGAGAGGGCAGAAAAGGGGGCCTTGGAGACCACGCAGGACCAACTAGGGAGATGGAAGTGAGGCACTGGCCTCGGGGACCACAGCAGGGCTAACCCGAAGCCCAGCGATCAAGGTGAATTACAGTTTAATCAGCATTTTTAAAAATCACAATGCATGCAAAAATCCATGATAAACAAAACGTAAATGTTTTAAACAAATACAGGACCAGCAGGAGTGACGCCCCCTTTTGCTTCAGGCTCCCACAGGGCTCCTCTCACATAGAACACGGGTGCTTGTGTCCTGCCTTCATTTAAAATGCTGCTCGTTTGTTCATCGTGGGTTATTTTGATTACTCAATTTGCCAATTAAACAATCCATCAATTAACTTGGTTAATCAACCAAACCAAAATATATTTGGGCGTTTTCATTAATCTATTAAAATTTGATTCACCTCGATAACTGAGCTGTTTGGTGCAAATGCCTCCCTTGCCCGGCCCCGGCCCCAGCTCTGTGCCACAGAGGAGCAGAGGCCCCGAGAGCAGAGTGGAGCCTTTTAGGGGGCAGCTGGGTTTGTGAAACAGGGCCCCACCCCTCCCTGTCCCCTATGTGTTATTATCCATCCTCTGGGCTCTAGTTGTTGCGCATGCTGGGGCCCCCGTTCTCCTGCCTAACCCCCCCACCCAGCCCCCACCAGATCCAGAATGTCCTTCGTCTGCGAGGCAGCCGAGCTGTAGAATTTGTAATGAATGTGATCACTGGTACTGCCCAGATACACGGGAAGGAAAGCATAGACTTCTCATGGTATTCGACAGGAGTCACCAAGCATTTCCTGCGTTCCAGGTACCAGACTAGGCAGAGGACATGACGGTGAGCGAGAAACCCTTGGTGTCTGGACTGCCAACCCCCACTCTCCCCAGCAGACTAATGGCAGCCTCAGAGTCTAGGGCCACAGTGGCCAATCCCCGAGAAGAGGCCGTTCCACGTGGGCAAGTGTGTTTAGGGAGCTGGTCGCACTGCTCAGAAGCCGTGGCATCCTGGATGGTCTCTCTTCCCCTTCCAAGCCTCAGTTTCCTCATCAGTAAAGTGGAAATACCCACCGGCACCTCCCAGGGCTCTCGTGAGGAACTCAGCTTATTATAAGGTGTATTCCCCCGTGAGAACCCCTCAGGATAAGGGGTGTCTATTAGGGTTCCGTGGAGGCACTGACTGGCTTCCTTGCTCCTCCCTGACCCACCCTGACACCCCACTCTGTCTCCAAGTGTAAATAAGAATCGGAAAAGAATGCCAGGCCTCCGCACCCGCTCCCAGCGCCTGTGGGGAGGCAGTCGGCAGCCGATGTAAGGAAGCCCCGCCGGCCAGGACAGTCAGCCAAGGGCTGAGGTGCTGCCAGCCCTGCTCTCGGGTTTGCAAGTAAACTGTCACCTCTCAGCCCTCTCCAGCTCAAGGCTGCGACAGACAGGTTTGCACGCGCGCTCAACACCTCTTCCCTGCCACCCACAATGTTAACACTTTCAGTCGAAAAAACCTCACGCTGCACGGAAGGGCAGCTTTGAAGTCAATGAAGAAATCTGTGGGTACCAGGTCTTCTCAGCGGGGTCGTGAGGAAAGCAGGCACCCCTGTCTCCAACCTCCCTGGTCATCGGCTGAAGCTCAGAATATACAGTAAGATTCCTTTTTGCAGGCAGGCAGGACCTGAGGATCTGCCACCCAAGAGCTTCAGATGGGCAAGGTCGGGGCCCTGAGCACTGAGCCCAAGGCACCTGCACATTGCAGGACATCCAGCTGTCTACGGTTCCGGTGGGAGGGGGCCAGAGCCCCTTCCTGGGGTGCTTTCTCCCCTTCCTGGGAGAAAGCCAGAGAAAAGTGAGAGTTTAGCGCTAACCCAGCCACTTTCGAAGGTTCATTTCAGCAGGGGAAACCTCTTTATCTCAAATAGAATCATATGTAATATACAGTCTACATGCAATTTTTTTTTAAAGAGAAACTTACTCTTCTGTGTTTCTTGACGGGGGTACAATTGAAAATCTGGGCAGAAGGCTTCATTTTGTGGGACAAGACTGCAGTTAACACCCCCGGCCCTCATGTCTGGAGGTTAATGGTTCCCTCCACCCTGAGTGACTGAAACCAAAACCTCCCACACATCTCCCGATGCCCTCTGCAGGTACCGCTCCCACTTGAGAATTCACCGAACTGTGGCTGCAGCACCGGGCGCGCTGGGCGGGCGCATCCGCCGAAGCCCGGCTGCACTGAGCACCCTTGGAAACCACAGCCCCCCTCCAGCGACACCTACCTTTTCACCATGCTGTCAGGAGTCAGCCGCTTCGCCTCTTGGGGCCTCAATTTCCTCTTCTGAAAAATGGAAATAGTCATCCTTACCGATTTCACAGGGCTTTTGTGAGAAAATGAGGCCTCGTGACCCGGCTGGCCCTGTCAACTCCCAAGCACCCCGCTGGCGTGGGCAGCCCTCATTGCACCTCTCTCCCTGAGAGATGAAGACGCTGCTCTCCTTGTCTTTTCAAAAGACTTGCCATGGAAACTGAATCTAAAAGCAAGACATCATCATCGGGCCTCCACTGTGACCCGCTTCCATTCACACCCCCCACACACACACACACAGCCCTCGGAGATGATGGCCGTACTTTGCCCCCACGGAGACACCCACTTTCTCACTTGCAAGCCGGCCTGACTCTGAGGCAGCCTCTGCCTGCAGCAAAGTGCAGCCAGCTCAGCCGGAAAGTCCGCGACCTGGGGGGCACAGCTTAGCTGGCTCCGAGAGCTTCCTTCATTCCCCCCAACGGGGGGCATGACTTGAAAATACACCGGGGGGAGGAAAGAAGTTGTGAACAGACCATGCCCCCAAATTTACACCTGTGACCAGGGTGACAGGTCACCATGCTGTTTTTCCAAGTTGTGATTGATTGGAAGCTAGCTTGTTTGTTTGTTTTTAAAGATTTTATTTATTTATCTTTAGAGGGGAAGGGAAGGAGAGAAGGAGAAAAGTATCAATGTGTGGTTGCCTCTCGTGAGTCCCCTGCTGGGAACTGGCCTGCAACCCAGGCATGTGCCCTGACTGGGAATCGAACTGAGATGGTGTGGTTCACAGGCCTGCGCTCAATCCACTGAGCTACGCCAGCCAGGGTAGTTAGTTAGTTTGTTTGTTTGTTTTAATTGAGAAGGCATCATGTTACTGAGGCTTTCCCCGCCCCCTGCCCCCACCTGCAAATTATCTCAAAGGCGCTCTTTGAAACAGAAGGTTGTACAGGTAGGTTTTTCCAATGGAGCGAATGAATGGAGCAAAAGAATCAATTCTAACTCCAAACTGAAGTCAAAAGTTTTCCAGAGGCCCGTGTTTAGGAGGCGACAGAGTTGGGTTTATTTGTTTCTCTTTTCCTCCATTCCTCACTCCTCTATTCAGGACACGCCGCGGGAGTGAGTGTCCTGCGGACGTTCCCAAGAAAGCTCCAGGAGCTAGGAGGCGCTGCTGGGGGTGGGGGAGAGCTCCGACCAGCTTTGCAGTGTAAACCTCACCATCCCTGCACTCGCTCTTCCAGCCCCACTACACCCCCCCCCCCCAGAAACTTCTATGTCCTTCGGGTTTGGGACAACTTCCTGGGTGGAAGAGAAATGCACAGGATGGTTTTGCTGGACTTTTCCAGGCATCCCAGGGAGTCCGCCTGGGTGAGTCTCACATCAGTAAGAAGCACACGATCCCATTTCTCTGTAAACACTCCTGGGCTCAAGAAAACGGAAAATGTGCCTGGCTCAAAATCTCCCAGCCTCTCCGCTTCAGAAAGCCGACCCAGAGCTCCAGCCCAGGACCTTTAAACCTGAGTGAGGAAAACACCAAACACTGAGAGAGCAAAAGGAAAGCTAAGTGGAACTTGCCTCTCCACTCACCCTGGGGGATTCTGAGAAGCTACTTCTGCCCCTGAATTTCTGAAGGTCATCTGCAGCTTCATGCCCCCCACCCCCAGCCCTGGGCAGTGGAGGTTCCCCTTTTTGCCCACTGACCTGGGGCAGCTGCTCCTTGGCAGTGTCCGTCCCCGCTGATGGACGCCAGCTCCTTGCCAAAGGAAAATGGAAGAGGCCCAGGAGCAGAGCGCCAATCACGGCAGCAGAAGAAAGGAACTGGTGTCCCTGCCTCTCCATTACCTTTGCTGTTTTTTGGTTTTTTTTTTTAACACTGAATCCTGTAGAAACCAGATGCTCAGGCAAATAAAGGCCTATGGTGTAAGCAACACAGGAGTCAGCAGGGCAGCCACAGGGAAGCCCTGTCGAGACGAGAGCCCGTGCACCCACTGCGCGCTGCTTTACGGGCCTAAAGCGTCTTCCTTCCCACGCCCCGGCGGCTGAGCCGGCCCTTTGCCTCTGCCCGCCCTGCACGTCTTCCCCACTGGCGAGCATGGAACCTCACACTTTCTGCTCTTTCCCCTGGGTTTTATGCTTTACTTTGGAGAAACTTGAGCGAGGCCATTTTTCACAAAGAAATCTGTTTAGCGAGGGCTTGGAGACCCGGAGTAAGAGAGCGTTGTGGGGGTTTTTACAGACGCTGGCTGGTCTCTGGGCAAGGTACAGACAGATTCACATCCGAAGGGCTGCAGAAATTATGGGACCTGGTGGACAATGTTGGAGACGCCACCGGAGCGGGGTAGAGGACGCCACCATGGGGACCTGAGCGCGAGGAAGATGTGCACCCACACGTGTGCCTTTGTGGCTTTTATGGTGTTTTTTCAATGTCACAACGTTCAAGTGGTGGAGAAAAGTACTAAAAACCTGAACACTGGGACTATTGAAACAGCAGTTTATTAAACTTAACATTAAAATATTTTTAATGTTAACAAACTGTAAAAATGATCCCTGAAAGTACAGTCTTAAAGTGCTTTTAATATTAAATACCAATATGACACATAAAATTTTAACATTACAACTATTAAACTACAGCATTTTATGTGACTTTCTCTCAATTATGTTATATGTATACCAAAACAAATCTTTAATATAATTTTACTTCGCTAGCATTAATGGACACGAACTCATTAATATTTTCCAGATTACTTCTTTACTTGTTTTTAATTGAGAGAATTGATGGTTGACAACTTTTTGTGACTCCTTGAATCCTGAGTAACTTTAAACTTGACTTCACTCAAACATCTATCACAGGGCCCCGCCTTGACTAATCGTTAGACAGAGAAGGGAGTGTTGTGCACACGTGGTTGAGGATCTTCAGCAGGTCAGATCCTTTCATTTTCTTTGGTAAGAATTGTACAGACCGAACGGGATTTGCCAACATTTCGTTTGTCCTGTGTCCTGCTCCTTTGTAAGTTTCTCGGGTTCTTGAAAGTGCAGGGTCATTTCTTGTCTTTAAAATGTTGTTTTTTTTCTCATCATGGGTGTTTTGGCATTAATTTTCATTTTTAATATTGCATTAAGATATTATTTATCTTGCAAAAGGAAAACTACACAATTCAGAAAAAGTACAAAAGCAAGCCACCTCCTAGGGAATGCTTAAAGTCTACCCTTCGGACAAAGGGGCCCAAGTTCTGAGTGGCAGGAGGGCCAGGAGGTAAGCCCAAGACCCTCACCTCAGCTGGACAAGCTTGGCCACTTGCTTTCTGTGTGACATAGGACAAGCCAGTCTAATTCTCAGACGTAGCATCTGTCTAATGAAGGTAATAACTATGACTGTCTCATGATTTTTTTTTTTGCACCTTAAAGAGATAAACACTAAACACATCACCTGGTACAAACAATTGAATAAGTTCTTATACATGTTCATTGTTGCTGTTGCTGTTAGCAAACTAACACAGTTGCTGCTTCTTCCCCTAAACCACATTCTGAAATCCGATGTGAGTAGGAAGGAATTTGTGGAGCCCCCAAACCTAACACCGCAACTGTGGGCTCAGTGGAGAACATGGAGTGTGGCTCAGCTGCCGTGTGGAGGGAAAGCGGTATCCCAGACCGGGAGGGGGGGGGGGAGGCGGGGCCACAGGTGAACATGGGTGGTCGGAGCAGCCGTCTGCCTTCTGCCCTTTCCCTTCCCGACGTTGCTTGAGACAGTGAGTATCCGCCCCATCATCTAAAAGGAATAGAAAAATAGCAATGCCAGCCCAGCCCCATGCCCACGAGAAGTGAAGGGTACCGTCAGAGCAGCCCCAGGTACGGGGAAGAGAGTTCCCCAGGGAGCCACATCACCTGGTAAGGAAAGAGGAACAGAAGGAAAAGGGACTGATCTCTCTCCAAAGGGATGTCATTTGTGGGGGGAAATATATCGGTCCCTTTAAACGAGAATAACAGCTCATTGAACCGCCTATACCAAAGGAAGCAGATTTAATAAACTCAGGAAAGGGACCTAGGAGGAACATAGCAAATATCCTCAAAGAGATAAGGGAAGACGTGGAAATGGGGAGGGAGCAAGCAATTCTAATTTTAAAGCGTGAATGGCAGTGTTCTCCAGATAAACAGAAGCAATGGAAGAGGGAGGTGGCAGAGAGAGAGAATTCGTTTTGAAGGTCGAGTCATGTGATTATGAGGACCGGCAAGTCCAAACTCTGCGGGCGGGGCCAGCAGGCTGGAAACTCGGGCAAAAGTGAGAGTCACAGTCTTGAGTTTGAGTCGGCGAGGCGCAGTGGCAGCCCAGCAGCGCAGGCAGGCTCCCTGTATTACAGGCTTCAGGCAGATTTACTGCTCTGTGTTTGCTCTGCAAGTCTTCACGGGAGGGGCTGTCAACATTACTGGGGGTGACCTTCATTACTTCAAGTCAACTGACTGCAGACATTAAGCAGATTCACAAAATACCTTCGCAGCAGCAGCTAGACTAGTGTCTGACCAAAGAGCTGGGCACCGTAGCCAAGCCAAGCTGACACATAATTGATCATCACACTGAGGATGAAAGTATTTTAGTTCAAAAAAATGGGTGAAATAGCAGCCAAAGAACAAATGACTGAGCCAGAATATTAAGTGCAAGGGTATTCCAAGTGCATAAAGATGTAAGAGATGTGAAGGGTAGGAGCAGAACAGCCAATGTTCACATAGTAGGAGGCCCAGAAAGAGTGAGAGAAAAAAAAATGAAGGGGGGAAATATTTGAAGAAATGATTGCTAAAATCTTTCCAATTGGAAAAAAGTTATAACACCTCAGTTGGAAAGCTCTCATGCAGTGCCAAATGGGATGAATAAGAAAAAAACTCATACATGGATATGAAATTTCAGGACATCAAAGGCTCAGAAAGAATCCCAACAGATTCTGAGACTAAACGTGTATTGTAGCCAAAGAAAGAAAAATCAGATTCACAAAAGTCTTTCTCAGCAGTAACCCGAGAAGAAGACATTGAAGAAATATTTTGAAGAAGTGTTAAAGAAATGAAACTTCAAACTTAGAATTTTGTATCTACAACCTATCATTTGAGGATAAAATAAATATATTTTCAGTAATACAAGGATGTGAAAGTTTAACCACACAAAGATCCTCTTTGAAAATACTCTTAGAAGGAGTTCTCTAGCAAGAAAAGAAGTATTTCCAGAAGATGCTATGAGATACTAAAAGTCAGAGTGAAAAATAACTCGGTAAAGTTGTCTAGATGAATAACTATCAAATTTTTGAAAAGAAGAAAATCAGGAGTATATTTATAACAATTGAAAATGAAAACTGTTGATGTTAAGATGGCGTTGTGGATTAATAAAAGCAAGATGTGCATGGAGATGACTATCCTGTTTAAGGGGAAAAATAGATGTCATTAAATGAGTTTATGAAATTATAGGAAAAATTAACATAAGAATAAATCTGAAAAATAAGTTAGAGGTACCCATAAGAAGGACATAAATAAAATTAATAACTTCAAGCCAGCCCAATAAAATTCAGTGGAAAGAAGAAAAGAGAGAGAATAAAGTAGCAGAAATAAATACTAACACAGCAGGAACTGTACATATGCAACTGAGTTGAACTCACCAGTCACATTGGGTGTTTTTTAAATATAGCATTATGCTATTTGCAGGACACACTTTTAAAAAATCATAAAGAAACAAAAAGATAACCAGGAAATTTTAAACCAAAACTAAGCCAGCACAATTACTACACAAAACAGAATCCAACATGAAAAACGTAGTAACAGATAGAAAGAGGCATTAGACACCGGTAAACTGCTCAACAAGAAGAAAAAGACAAAGTGAGTAGGAATGTATGTGCACTTAACAATGCAGTTTCAATACTAAAATAAACAAGGCTAAGGAGAATGCAGTAAAACAACAACTATGGTTTGGAGAGTTTAGAAAACACCTTTCAGAAACTGATAGAGTAAATAGACAAAAAAAAAAAAAAACAACCAACAAATACAAAAATACCAAAGGTTGAATAATGTAATCAGTAAGCTCAAGTTTAGATCTATAGAAGTCTACCTGAAAGACAGAAAAGTCCTTTCAAATAATTGTGAACTATTTTCCAAAATCCGCTAATAGCAGTTTCACAAAGGAAGTCCAAGGGAATTTCCAAAGGTCACACATACTGTGTTCTATGAACACTAAGAATAATTAATTGTATGCCAACAAATTAGATAACCCTGGAGAAATGGACAAATTCCTGCAAGCATGCATGCAAATTACCTAAACTGACTCAAGAAGAAAGAGAAAATCTCAACAGACCCATAACAAGTAGAGAGACTGAATTATCAGTGACAAACCTCCCAACAAAGAAAGGTCCTGGACCAGATGGCTATCTGATAAATTCAACCAAACACTTAAAGAATTAACACTAATTCTCAAACGCTTCCAAAAGTTGAAGAGGAAGAACACTGCCCAACTCATTTTATGAGGCCAGCCTTGCCCAATAGAACCCAGAAAATATTGAAGTAATATCTTTGAAGGATGGAAAGAAAATAACTGCCAATTTAGAACTCTATTATTTTTCCAAAACCCTCAGAAATAAAGCTTAAAGAAAAACACTTCAAACCAAAACTGACAATATCACAGTACACCCACTCCAATGGGAATCACTGGAGGCTTTTCTTCAGACAAGAAGGGAATGAGCCCGGACGAAAGCTCAGAGATTCAGGGAAGGATGAAGAGCAGCACAAATGGTCAATCTAACTAAAGAAAATTTAACGCATAAATCGAAAACATAGTCGTCTAAGTAAACATCAGCAATATCAAGCAGCCGTGCTCTTATGGGGTCAAAACGCATATAAAATTAACACACATGGCAATCATGATAAATACATCAAA
This sequence comes from Sturnira hondurensis, assembly GCF_014824575.4. Classification (NCBI taxonomy): domain Eukaryota; kingdom Metazoa; phylum Chordata; class Mammalia; order Chiroptera; family Phyllostomidae; genus Sturnira; species Sturnira hondurensis. The sequence continues at coordinate 13,547,523 of NW_028082350.1, read as the reverse complement.
AGTGGGATGAATGGGAGTTAAAATGTTCTCGAGTTTATTGCGTCTAGGAAATGGTAACATATGAATTTAAGTTAGACTTTAAATTGTCCCAGTTGCACAATATCTCTAGAGTAAGCACCGAACGACACTAAAAGAGTGGGTAAGTTATAAACAGCAGTAAAAGAAAGTATATCCGAATAAAGGGATGTATAAGCTAATAAAAGAACTTTAAAAAAAACATCAGAAACATGGCAAGCAAGGAGAAAAGAAATACAAAAGACGAAAAATATATTGAAAGCAAATACAAAGATATTTCCTTTTGTCTTATAGTTAAAAATTTCCAGGTTTCTGCATGTCCTGGCTTGTGAAATAAATGTATTTTTGCTGTAGGTCAGGGGAGAAAAGCTATTTCGTCTCCCAGACACAGTGTCATGACATGAAATGCCAGATAACTAAATACACCAATTGAAGGTCGAGCCCACAGGCCGTCATGACGCCAGCACTCACTGAGGATGGTGTACCCAGAGCCTCGGAGAATTCCGTTGTCTAGAGGTCACCTGTGAATGAGCACAGGCATGCTCACCTGTCAAACAGTCAGCATCCTAACCCAGCCCTCAGAAATGTTCTTGGAAGAATTATATGAGGTCTGAAAGGCCTGGCAGTCACAGGCACCCAATAAATAGTGTTCGACAGATAGATATGGTGGCCATTCTGTAAGTGGGGTATCTCCTTTTCCTTATTCCCCCCACCCCCATCCCTTCACCTTCCCAAAGAGGCAGGTCACCAGGAAGCAGAGACGTCTCTCCGGCGCGTTCACGCACAACTCTGGGCGTATTGAGCTGCAGAACGACTTTGCCACAGTTGTAGCACGACGTAGAGACCAACTTAGAACTGCCAGAGACTCTGCGACTGATTGCCGCAGGCAAAAGCTCGTCGGACAGAGCCATGGAGGGAACGAGAGAAGACCGACTCCGGCAGGACCAGCTACAGATCAAAAGGTGGGCTGGATGCCCGCACAAGGAGATCAGCTCCACAGCCCCTCCACAGCCCGTAGGCTTATCTCCTTCATCAGCAGGGGACCAGGCAGCCAAGGGGCCAACACTATCTTCACTGCACCGATATCACTTTCCTCTCATGGCGAGTTAGAAGGCACCAGTATCCACGAAGTTTTAAAGATGAGTAAATGACCCAGTTTCTTCGTATACAATCAGGTAATCTCCAAGGTACTTTGCCTTTATAAAAGGCATCCAAGTGCATTTATTTATAGCCTGTAATGCACTGGAAGTTTGGCTGGATGCCGTACAAATTAGCTACATATTCTTGGACCTAGGCTTTGAGGAATCTGGTGTCTGCAAACACCTTCTGTACCCATTGCCCTCGGATGGCTTTTTAGTCCCCAAATCTGCCAGTGTTCGCTCTACCTCATTCAGCTCCTCCACGTTTCCGTTCCCTCTCCCCCTCTCCCTCCTTTCCTCATTTTCAAGGCACATAACTTTATTTCTCCCCACAATCTCTCTGATTGCTTTTTCTGTTTCCAGTGGTCCTTTTCCAAGTCCTAAATGGAGATATGCCTGAGGGTTTTATTCTCTGTCCTTTTCCTGTCGGCCACACTCTCCGCCTTGATGATTCATCGTACTTACGACTTCAGCATTTCTGTCCTTGTGTGCTTGCCTCGAGACTAGCTTCCATGCATTCTGTGGTTAGCCAACACCTCATATTCTCACAATTAACGTGAAGCTCGTTATGTCTCCCAAACCAGCTCCTCCTCCTGACTTTAATGTTTTGGGCAGTTGGATTTCATAATGTGCTGGTAAACTGAGCCTGTGGGGGAAGGAAGGTGTCCTGAGCTGTGGCAAGGGTTAATTTCCATAGTGTTTCCTTATTCCCCCCGTGGCCAGTTTTAAACTACCCACCTACGTGAAGCCACCGCCAAAAGTGGAGAGGCAGAGTTTGCAAGAGGGCAATATGAGACAGTTCACACGAACCGCTGAGCCATCCTCCAAATTCCTCAGACTCCAAACCTGCAGACCATCTTTTCCCTTTCCCACACCTTCACCAAGACATCTGATCATCTGCAAAGTACAACTGGGTCTCTCTTAACACAGACTCTGCCACCAGCCTCTTCTTTCCGTGGTCACCGCCAGCACCTTCCTGAGACCATCACTGTCTCCTGTCCTGTCTACTCTCTGTTAGTCTCCAAATTATCCCCCCCTCCCCTGAGTTCTTTATCACCATTGTATGATGGAAAAAATAATTTTCCCAAAGTTCTTTTCACATTGTATTACCCCAGATCTCCAATGGTTCTGCTAATGTTCACCAAATAAAACATAATTAGGCATTCGATGCCTAATTTATGGACACTCCCTGGTGTCAGCATTCTGCATCAGTTAAGATTAGGTTGGCTGAAAGTCAACTTGTAGACCCAAAATAGTGGTGGCTTTAAAAAGGCAGGCGGTTCCCGCCCCCCCACCCCACCCTGTAAAAGTGAAAAGGTAGGTAGTCCAGTGGCATCACCAGACCATGTTCCACGAAGTCCTTAAGATGTAATGTGCTTCCAGTTCAACCTCCTCGCGGGTTTGATAGACGACCCTCATGCCTATGCTTTAAGATGACAGCCGTCACCCCAAATTCCAGGCTTCAGAACAGCAGGAAGAAAAAAGACAAAGAACACAACCTAGCTGCTGTGTAGGGAAGCTTCCAGATACTGCCATAAAACCATTCTCCTTAGCTCTCCTTCGCCAGAACCTACCTACACGGCCACGCCTGGTTGCAGGGAATGCTGCATGACTATGTCAGGATTCTGGAAGAAGGGGTGACTAGATCTTGGGGAACAGCTATCTCTGCAAAAGGCTTCAATATTCCTTTGAAAACTTATTTCCTGTTAGGCCTCTCTTTTACTTAACAACTAGACACTTATGTAAATCCATGTGCCAGGCACTGTTCTAAGTGCCTTATATCTATGAACCCACCTGACCCTACCAATAGACCAGGTACTGTTATTACCTCCACTTTGTGGGTAGGGAAACTAAGAACCAGATGGAGTAAGAAGTCTGGAGATCCTTAAAACTGCTTGGGAATCAGCACACCTGGAAAGCTTGTTAAAATGTACAAACACAGGCTCTGGGATCAGATGAAATTTCTGGAAAACAATTGAGAATTAAATTGTTCTCAAAAGTGGAACTCTGAGAACCAGTGGCTGTATTTATGGAACAGATGTCGGAAGCCACTGACCTCAAGGCGTAGTGTGAAAGGTGGCCAGGGAGCCAAGGCAGAGTGCCGTGCTGAAGGTTCAAGGGAAGATGTTCAAGTACAAGGTCGTGTCAACCATGTGAGGGAATGTGTTGGGGAGTTTTTGCTGGGATTGGCAATGAGGAGGTTACTTATAACCAGGGTGAGGAGGATTTTGGAGGGAGAATTCATGTGTTCACTCTCAGATCCTTTGTAAGAACTTCCAAGGAAGATCGATCTCTCTCTCTCTCTCTCTCAGAAATGTGGGAGCAGAAGGCTCACCTTTCAGTTTATTAGGTAGGAAAAGTTTTGCTCCTGTAGACAGTCATCCATAGTAGCACAAAGTCTCCCCCACTGGCCCAGATAGAGTCGGGGGAGGTTCTTACACTGAGCGCCATGAAAGCTAGAAAGATGGATGGACAGGACCCTAGCGCACCAAAGGCCAGTGAAATAATTCCATAGGAAATAGAGCCTTCTCCTCCCTGTCCGTGTAAGAACTGCAGGCTTGAGCAGGAAGCAGGGGATGGCATTTGGGATGGGAGTCCCCCATTCTCCCAGGTCAGGAGGTGCCTGAATAAGCCTCCTTTCACACGAACACCTGCCTCACAGATCTGGCTTTCATGGTGGTGGGCAGCCAAACCCGCCTTCTTCGACCACAGTTGCAGAGAAGACTGGCAGGTGGACAAGAGTCTCCTCCTTTGTGATGGAGAGAGTTCACCCTGGAACGCCTCCTGGACTGTGACCCAACCCACTCAGACCCAGAAGGAGGCCCCAGTTCTGGGCATTACTCTCCTGCCGAGCGGAGAGAAAGCACAGTTCTCCCCGGTTCGTGGGCAGCGGAGGGAGGACTGCAAACACTGGCCGTGGCTCCCGCAGCCACGGAACATTAGTCTTCAAAAGAGGAACTACTCATGCTGTCATCGGGCCACTTCTGCAGGGTGTCTTTCTCAGATACAGAGTTGGGTGGGTGGCCTTGGGTCATGCCTACACACAGAGGAGGGTGTGGCAAAGGCACTGACTCATTCCGCCTCCTCCCACCCTTCACAGCTGCCCCTCACTGCACTTCCTCCTCCCCCGGAGCTGAAGGTCAGCCTGCCACATTCATGCCAGTTTACACACACACACACACACACACACACACACACTGACTTCCAAGAGGACAAATTTTTTTTAACATGAAAAAAAATAATGTAAGGCACTCTCAAAAATATATTTTAAGAAATTAATCATTCCTTTAAACTGCTTAATAATTCCACCATGGTAGCATTTTCCAGTTGTAAATGTGTAAGGAATAAAATAAAAGGAATGAGTGTCCCACTGTGTTAATGCAAGCCTCTTAAAAATGACCCTAATTTCCCCCTGAAGGCTCTGTTGGGTAAATTGTAAGCTTGCCTCAAATGTAGAAATACTCCAGTAGTAATACATTTGCTTCTCCTCGCAGGTCTCCAGTACTGGTGTGGACCCTGCGTCATCGGACAGTTGGGGTCCTGTGTACCGCGGCTCAAAACTGCCATATTCCAAACAGGCTGCAATCACAACTTGTACAACTTTGCCGTGCCTACCGCTGACAGCAAACTTCCACCCTGGGACACCCTCCCTCAGCCGACTTGCCAGCTCTCTCGGGAGGCCACCACACCACACACAGCTTTCTGCTCATTGCCAGAGAGCCCTGCTTCTGGCTGGACACGACAGCCCTTTCAACCCTTGGTCCCAGGCAGGTGCCCTGGGCAAAGGTGTCCGGGAAAACTTGACTCATGACATCTCCGCCCTCGGGATAACTTCCTCCTCCCATTTCTCATTTGTCCCAACTAGGGAATTGACTCAGCTCTTTTACAGGCCGGGAGGCCTGTGGCGTGGTTTGGGCAGAAGTTACTGTAGTATGATTCCTGTTTTACTGATAGAGAGACCAAATCTCGGAATTTAATGGCACAAGACATGAGTGGCAGTTGTCAACATAAGAAACGTCCAAACCTGTAAGAATTATTATGAGTTTATTTGAGCTCAACTGATGACAATTGCTGGGAAACAAAAATCTCAAAAGATTGAGAAAATGCTCCAGAAAATGTCAGTTTTACCACTTATTTTAGACATTAGAATCAATATAGCGGCAAGCTGTAAGAGGGTCACATGAAATTCACTGCTGATTGACTGGGGAGGCAGGGGAAAGGAAAGCGGGGTCGGGGAGGAGCAGAGGCTGGAGGCTCTGGGACTGAATAAAAAGTAAAAAGGATAGACACACACTTCTTTTACATTTGTGGGTCTGGGACAGTAAGCAATTAACTTGATAATAATAATGCTGAAGGGATCTGTTGGTGTCCATGTGCTCCGGAAGGGTCCAGAAAAAGGAAGTTACCTTGACATTCCAAAGGTGTGTTATCATAGATGGAAAAAGACAACAGGGTCAGTTAAGGAGAAGACTGACCTTTGTCCAGGAAGAGCTTCAAGTGTGGAACTAGGCAGCCATGTATTTAGATGGAGCTTTCTGACTGTTCAAAGAAAGGAGTCAAAGGGAGTGTGTCCAGCCCGGGCCATGACTACTGGCCTTGACTTGCTTTCCGTGAAGAAGTTTCATTTCAGACCACCCTACGTGGTCACTTTGGGTTACTGAGTTTGTGAGGCTGCCACGCAGGCCCCCCTCAGCGGTCAGGTTCAGCATGTGGCCCCTTCAGTGCATGGACAGAAAGCCTCAGCTTCTTTTTTTTTTTTATTGTTGTTCAAGTACAGTTGTCTCCATTTCCCCCCAACACCGCCCCCCGGCCCACCCATCTCCACCTCCTACCCTGGATCCTACCCCCCTTTGACTTTGTCCATGGGTCCTTTATACATATTCCTTAACGACCCTTCCCCTACTTTCCCCCATTATCCTCCTCCTCCCTCCCCTCTGGTTACTATCAGTTTGTTCGTTATTTCAGTGTCTCTGGTTATATTTTGCTCACTTGTTTGTTTTGTTGATTAGGTTGCACTTTTAGGTGAGATCATACGGTATTTGCTCCTCACCGCCTGGCTTATTTCACTTAGCATAATGTCCTCCGGTTCCATCTACGCTGTTACAAAGACTAGGAGCTCCTACGTTCTTTCTGCTGTGTAGTATTCCATCGTGTGAATGTACCACAGTTTTCTGATCTGCTCATTTACTGATGGGCACTTAAGTTGCTTCCAGCACTTGGCTATTGTAAATTGTGCTGCTGTGAACATTGGGGTGATTTTGAGCTGGTGTAGAAGCCTGAGCCTCTGCACCTCACCATTGTCTGAACTCACGTCCAGCTCTGTTGGACAAGAGGTCACCCTGTGCTGAAACAGGGATGGCCTGGTTACCCCAGGAGTCTGGGCTACTCCTCTTCCTGTCGAGTATCCCCACACTGTGCTTGAAAGTCCCAGACTTGTACTCACTGTGTTTTTATTGATGACTCCCTTTGAACATTCAGAAATCTCCATCTAAATACATGGCTGCCTATTTCCACGTCTGTGGCTCTTCCACATGCCAGCAATAACCTGTTTCTGATTCACTTTAACAATTTTCTCTGGAGGTTTTCCCAAAACTCTCCAGCCAAAAAACCAGGGAAAGGGTAGGCCTGGCACCCGGCCAGCACACAGCAGAGGAGACAGTAAGCGCCGTGCCCCACCACCGTGGGGACAGCTCCCGGGGCCTGGGTGCCTTTACCTGGCAAATCTGAAGAAGCTGCTCAAAGTGGTTCAATCGTGAGAGAGGAGAAATGCTTTGGAATCTAGCACTGTGCTTCTCTTGCTTGCATTTCTCTGTGAAGGACCTTCTCAGTGGACAGGGGGAGTGTGGAAGGGAAGAATATTAGTCTATTAATGTAAAAATGACAGAAAAAAAGAAAGACCAAGCTTTCTACTTCTCATCTCCATAGTAAGATTATCAAATCCATGGAAGAGCTTTGTCAAGAGTAAAAAGGACAACTTCCAGCCAAGATGAAGGCATAGATAGACACACCGTGCCTCCTGGCACAACCAAAAGGACACCAACAAATTTAAACACAAAAACAACCAGAACTGACAGATAATCAAACTGTATGGAAATCCGACAACCAAGGAGTTAAAATAGACCGGTAGGAGGGGCGGAGACAGGCAGCCAGGTAAAGAGGACTCGAGGCGAGGCAGTGGGTGGCAGACCAGGGGTCCCACATTCTCATGTGGATAAACCAGGAGGAGCAACTGGGGAGTGAGACAGACCCCGAAACCCAGGGTCCCAGCGGGGAAATAAAGCCTCAAACCTCTGACTGAGAACACCTGTGGGGGTTGCTGCTGCAGCAGCAGGAAAAACTCCCAGCCCCACAGGAGAGTTCATTGAGGAGACCCACGGGGCCCTAGAATGTACACAAACCCACCCACCCAGGAATCAGCACCAGAAGGGCCCACTTTGCTTGTGGGAAGCGGGGGAAATGACTGAAATCTGGCAGAGAGTGGAGCAAGTGGCACTGATTCCTCTCAGACCCTCCCCCCTCATATACAGCATCACAACACAATAATGTGTTTGCCCCACCCTGGTGAACACATAAGGCTCTGCCCCTTACTAAGTAACAAGTGCACTGAGACAAAACAAAAACAGCCCATGTGAAAGAACAGATCAAAGTTCCAGAAAACATACAACTAAGTAATGAAGAGATAGCCAACCTATCGAATGCACAGTTTAAAACACTGGTCATCAGGATGCTCACAGAATTGGTTGAATATGGTCACAAATTAGAAGAAAAAATGAAGGCTATGGAAAGCGAAATAAAGAAAAATGTACAGCAAACCAGCAGTGACTGGAAGGAAACTGGAACTCAAATCAATGGTTTGGAGCAGAAAGAAGAAATAAACATTCAACTAGAACAGAATGAAGAAAGAAGAATTCAATAAAATGAAGAGAGGCTTAGAAACCTCCAGGACATCTTTAAATATTCCAACATCTGAATCATAGGGGTGCCAGAGGAGAAGAGGAACAACAAGAAACCATAAACTTATTTGAATGAATAATGAAGAAGAACTTCCCCAATTTGGCAAAGGAAATAGACTTCCAGGAAGTCCAGGAAACTCAGAGAGTGACAAAGAAGTTGGACCCTAGGAAGCACGCATCAAGGCATATCATAACTACATTATCCAAGATGAGAGGTAAGGAGAGAATCTTAAAAGCAGCAAGAGAGAAGGTGACAGGTACCTGCAAAGAAGTTTTTATAATAAGACTATCAGCTGATTTCTCAAAAGAAATCTTGCAGGAAAGAAGGGGCTGGAAAGAAGTATTCAAAGTCATGAAAGGCAAGGACCTCCATCCAAGATTACTCTATCCAGCAAAGCTATCATTTAGAATGGAAGGGCAGATAAAGTGCTTCCTAGATAAGGTCAAGTTAAAGGAATTCATTATTACCAAAGCCTTATTATATGAAATCTTAAAGGGATTTATCTAAGAAAAAGAAGAATCGAAAATATGGACAGTAAAATGACAACAAACTCAGTTATTAACAACTGAACCTAAAAAACCAAAAACAAAAACAAACTAAGCAAACAACTAGAACAGGAACAGAATCACAGAAATGGAGATCACGTGGAGTTTTATCAGCAAGGGAGTGGGAGGGGGATAGAGGAGGGAAAGGTACAGGGAATAAGTAGCATAAACGGTAGGTAGAAAATACACAAGGGGAGGTTAAGAATAGTATGGGAAATGTAGAAGCCAAAGAGCTTATATGTAACCCATGGACATGAACTAAATGGGGAGAAATGTGGGTGGGAGGCAGTATGCAGGGCAGAGGGGAATAAAGAGAGGGAAATGGGACAACTGTAATAGCATAATCAATACAATATATTTTTTTTAAAAAGAGTAAAAAGGATTTTTCTAGACCCCTTTATCTGTTCCTTAACATTTGTAGCCAATTCATGAACTTTGCCTGAGGGAGGTGTCCTCCTGGAAAGACTAGGTACATTACCTGGAGAGGATTTCAGAGAGGCAGAAATTAGGAGTCAAAGGCTGTGGTTCCCAAACCCCCGAAGGCCCACGGCTCTCAGAGGAGGTGGAACTTCACGTGTGTCAGGGCAGGTATAGGGAGTCCAAAAGCATCGGGCTGCAGCACACTCCGGGAGCTTCCAGAGCAGCCTGCTATTCCCAACCTGAACCAGGAGCCATGGCCAGGGGTGGAGGTGGGGTGGGCGCGCGGGGTTGGGGAGCCGGGGGCAGCACCCTGGCTTCCGCAGCTGGCGCATTGCACGTTTAGGACCCAGAGGCTTCCTGTGCCTCAGTGATGACAAGCAGAGGTGGGAGAGGCAGCTGGGTTGGCAGAGACCTTGAGTGGAAGTAGAGGTCATAGTCGGGGGGACTTCCAGGCCAGATGGCCATCCCCATGCTATGTGGAAGTGGCATTAGTTGCCACAGTCCCATGTGGGTGCCACCTTGTACAAACGCAGAATCCAACTGCTCTCCCCGCCTCCGCCAGCACCACACTAGTCCAAGTCACGTTGTTTCCGGCCACCTCAAGACGGGCTAGTAAACCCGGACAAGCAGAATTGGGAAACCAGGACTGATTAGGTGGGTAAATGGCCAGGCAGTGTATGGCCATCAGTAAATCGCAAAACCCTGTCTTCCCCCAAACCAAGGACCTTTAAGAGTGAAAAGCTCAGGGAAGTAGAGGGTGGAAATCCAGGCAGCGCCATTTGGGCCAACCACACCCAAGGACAGATAAAGTTCAGAGAATAAATCTCACCTGGGCTCATCAGCATAAAGCCGGTGAGCAATCTATTGAGATCCTCCCCTAAGGCTTCTCCTAAACCCCCAGCCTTTAAAACCCTCAAATGAAGGACCAAGGATGTGCCCTCCCTTGAGGGAGCACACCCACACCCTCCTTCCCTCTCAGGTGTGCAGGGTCCCCACAAGGCTGGCAACCAGGGGAGCAACGGGCAGCAGCAGCTCATCCCAGACTAATCCCCTAACCTGTCTCGTGGGCCTCTTTTCTCCTACTTCTCTGGAGAACCAAAGTAGCCCCACCTAAGCTCTGTCCTGTTGCATTTTCCTGCTTAAGCCCTTCTTCGTTTCACTGATTCCAGCTGTAACAATCCTCTAAATCACCTGGACTCGCATTGTGACATCCTTCCCACACAAAGTCAAGAGCCCACACACTACAGGCTGGCATAAGGCAGACCTGCTCTGGGCCCAGTTCCTGCCTGGTAACATCCTCAACTTCCTTTCTGGCCAGCCTGCCTCCGCTGTGGCCCCGGTGTCTATTCTCCACCCAGGAGTCAAGGTGGTTCCTTTAAAAATATCACTAAGGCAGAGTCACTCCTGAGTCAGAGCCTCCGACGACTTCCCAGTTGACCTGGGGTGCAGTAGTCCCTTTAGCTGCAGTTTCGCTTTCCATGGTTTCAGTTACCCCTGCTCACCTGCAGTCTAAAAATATTACATGGAAAATTCCAGAAATAAACAATTCAGAAGTTTTCAATTGCACACCGTTCTGAATGGCATGAGGAAATCTCACGCTGTCCAGCTCCGTCCTGCCCAGGCCACGCACCCTCCCTTTGTCCAACGTCTGCGCTCTGCCGTTAGTCACCCAGTGGCTGTCTTGGTTTGCTGACCACCCGTCCCAGGGTGGCAGTGCTTGTGTGGAAGTCACCCTTATTTTACTTCATCACGAACCCAAAGTGCAAGGGTAAGGGTACTAGTGACTCAATACGCCAAGGAGAAGCTGTAAAGTGCCTCTTTCAAGTGACAAGATGCGTGTGTGCAGGAAAACAGGGGCTCTCGTTGGGTTCAGTGCGATCTGTGGTTTCGGGCACCCATGGGGTCTTGGTACATACCCCCTGCAGATGAAGGCGGGCACTACTGCACAATATGAAATCCTTACCATGACCAACAGGGCACTGCCGGATCCAGCTTCGGTCTCCCTGTCCAACCCCACTTCACACCTATTCCCCCAGGCCTACCCTGCTCCAGCTCGGAGCTCCGTGGCCGATCCTCAGACACACCAGGCATGCTCTCAGCTCGGACCCCACGCACTTGGCCTTCCCACTGCCTGGACTGTTCTCTCAAACATCCTCGTGGCTGGTACCCTCATTTCATTCAGGTTCCTTGTGTCTCTTCCTAGGGAAGACTGTGCCTAAGTCGCCCTTCTCAAAATAGCAACCACCCCAGGACTCTATTCCTGGTCCACTGCTTTTATTCTTCCTCCTAGTACTTCTTACCCCTTTTACTTTTATTTTTTTTAGATTTATTTATTTACTTTTAGAGGGGGGGGGGAGGGATGGAGAAAGAGAGAAACATTTCTGTGTGCTGGTTGCCTCGCGTATGCCCCCAACCTACGACCTGGCCTGCAACCCAGGCTTCGTGAGAGCAAGGACTTCGTGTGGTTCACTACTGGTGCCAGCGCAGTGCCTGGTATGTAATATATGTTCGATGAACATTTGTTGAACAAATAAAAGTGCCACCACCCGGATGTGCATCCCAGTCCCTGCTCCAGTGGCGGAGAGCACACTCTTAGTGCCCCATGCTGCTCCCAGCACCAGGTGTGCGGCTCACTCTGAAGACAGGCTGTGAGCAAGGAGCACCCTCAGCCTGGCTGGCAAAGCCCCCATTAAAGCGCTGCCCCAGGGAGTCATGTCCTGGGCCAAGGTCTCGGTTATTCTGCCACCGGAGTCAGGAATTCATGGAGTGTAGAAAGACCAGTCAGCCAAGAATGTGGGAACAAACGAAACGTCTGACTCACTGCCACGGTGCCTTGCTTTACACTCTTCATACCACGTAATACTATTTGAATTGCCTTGTTTGTTCATTGTTTCCTATTTCCCTTCAGTCCCATTTATTGCCGTGTAGGCCCTGTGAGATCAGACACCTTGTCTCCCAGGTAGAATGATCTGGACAGTAAGTGAATGGTGAATGTACACGGCTGACTCTTTCAGTTCCGATTCCACGTGTGGATGAAAAACGGGTTCTAGGGAAGGAACCTCACGGGGTGATCTGATCATAGATTCCTACCTGGGGAGGTCACGCAGGGGGTCCCACAACTTCTTTAGTGAAAGCCTTATCTTTGCCTTAAGCCAGCCCGTGGTTCTGCTTGTCTAGGTTGGCACACCTTCCAACCGCTCCCTTTCAGGCCCCTCCTTCTAAACCTTGACCTCATCCGAACTGTTCTGAAATCTGACTTCCTGGTTGCTTTCTCCACCTTCCTGTCATTTTCTTTACATTACCTCCTTAATCTCGACTTCGAGAAACTGCTCGCTGTTACTCTCCAAAGCATTTGTCGACCATGCTTCTGGGAAATTGTCATCGGTTTCGACTCAAATAAGGTCTTATAAAAATCCTCTGCAGGTCTGGGTGTTCTTTCATGGGCACGACCTTCTCAAGAAAGCTTCCAGTTCCAATGCAACTCCGCAGGAAGGCGAGGCCCGCTTCGAACTCGTGCAAGAACGGTCCCCCCCGAGTCCTGATAAACAGGCCTTTCTGTTTACCCATCTGCAAAGGAAGTACGTTGTCCCTCCAGCTCTCAACGTTCGGACGCCAGACCTGTGAGAGATCTCCCTGCGGCGAGCCATTCTCCAGTTCTCAGATGACGCCCACCGATGGGGTGCACAGATCCAACTCAGTCCTGGCACTGTCTACCTGGAGATAGCATCAGGCCCCCAGGTTAAAGGCTCTATCCGGCCCCCCTGGAATGCCCCCCACTTTCAGAGGCAGTTGCAAGTTCAGGTTGTCAGGGGCACATCTGACCAGCCTGCGATAGATCAGGTTTCATGACTTCCTTCTTGGGTTCCATAATTTGCTAGAATGGCTAACAGAACTCAGGGGAGCATTTACTGATTTATCGTGAAAGGATACAACTCAGAAACAGCCAGGGGGAAGAAAGGCATGGGGCGAGGCATGGGGGGAGGGGCGGCCAACCTCCCTGTGCTGTCCAGGCACAGCTCCCTGGAAGCTGGTCAAACCTCGTTGTGCGAGAGTTTTTATGAAACTATGGGAATCTACGGGAAAAAAGTACAATAAAGATTAAGTCAAAAAAAAGAAAAAGAAACAAATCATCCTACCCTTGTATAATGGAATACTACAATTAGAAAATGGGTCGACATAGAATGGGTTTTATTATTCTGATATGAGTTTTAAAATATTTTCAAATTTTTTAAAATGTGAATCTCCAGCTGCCCTCGTACTGCACTTCCCAGGAGAGGCCGAAAGCCCCAAGCCCCTGATCCCTTGGCTTTCCTGGCTACGGCTCCATTCTGCGTTATCCAGCCCCACCCCCCACCCCCCACCCCCTTAAATCACCTCATTAGAATAAACTCGGGTAAGCTTAGGAAGGGCTTTGACGAATAATAAACGGCATTCCAATCACTCAGGAAACCAAGAGTGTCAGGAGCTCTGTGCCAAGAACTAGGGGAACACAGACCACATGCATTTCTTACTACATCACAACACTGGTTTCCTAAAGCTTGATTAGTAGAAGTCTGTCCTTGAAAAATTAATCTTAATCTCAATATGCAAAAAAATAGTAATCATTCCAGTTTCTGAGTCAGAATGAAGTCACTGAGATCACGTTAATTAAGAAACTTCATGACTACCACCGTTGACTGAAATAAAAGGAGAGAGACGCCTTTTGATTGACACTAGTCTCTTGTTGTTTTAGGATGTCTAATCTTTTCTAACCAAAAGGCCAAAGTGAGGTCTCTCAGCAGGACAACGTGCCCCAGTGAGTTGGTGATGTTTGTCATGGTGTGGGAAGGGCAGAGTGGCATTTACGCCATGTACCTGTGATCCTTCATCTGGACAGCCTTTAGTCACCAGTTTTTCTTTTCTTTTGTTTTTGTTTTTTTTTTCTTTTTTTCTTTTTATTGAATATGCAGACACCTCTTCAGGGTCCCTAACTACAAAGCACGGGAAGGTGCTATCTCGGGGGTCAGCCCCTGGGGTTTTCTTCTTCCTGTCCCCAGATGCTTCCTGGACGGCTCACGTAGGAGAAGTTACTCTGCACCCTTCGGTTCCCAACAAGCCTCTTTCCTCACTCACGGAGAGCCAGCCAGACTATCTGAAACCCTCTGGTAGGAAACCAGGATCTTTCAGCAACTACGCAATGCCCTGTGTGCCCTGGTTCCACAGCCTGTCATTCAGAGTCAGCACAAGGACAGTCCACCTCACCTTTCTGCTGGAGCAGTTCGTGTGGGCTCCAGCTCGTCTCCTCATACTCTGCTTCTAGAATGAGGCATCGGAACACCTGCCATTCCTGCCTCCGACGGATCTGTGGGTTTCTCATCTCACAGGTCAGGGGCACAGTCTGCACGCTTGCATCCTGACTCCAACGTGCTGCTGCCTGTGAAGAAACCTCAAGCTCCTTCCCGTCAACAGCTGAGTTTCCCCACTGGGGACCGTGACCCTTGTGGGACCACGAAGAGCAATGCAGGCTGGGGAACAGAGGGCTTTCCAGAAACCCATCACTAGATGCAACTCAAGACCCGAAGCGCAAATCTCAGAGTAGAATCCAGTTTCACTTCTCTTTCTTCTCCTAATGGACCTTCAGAGCCAATCTGAAATTTCTCGTGGGGAGAGCAGGCCGCGTGTGTATCTGTAACAAAGAATGGTGTTGCTTTATCTGGAAAGGTTGGCTTCTCATGGACAAAAAGGGGTTCTATGGAAAGTAACCCCACAGGGTGATCTGAGGGTCAGTTCCTATCTGGGCAGGTCGTGGAGGGTAGTCAGTCACACCCCAGGCATATAACCTCTTTACTGAAAGGCCTATCTTTGCCTTAAGCAAGCCCTGTCCATTGTTTCCGAGCGCCTAGGTTAACACACCTTCGAAATGCCCTCTTTCAGGCCCCTCAAAAGAGCCTATCTCAACTACCCTGTAATCCAGTCTTCACAGGCCACCTCCAAGACAGCACATGATTTTAACTATTTCGTAATCTCACACCCAAGTTGCTTCCTCGCGCCATCAGGTAATCTTATTTCCCTCCTTAATTTATTTTTTAGGAATTTATTTATTTACTTGGAGAGACAGGGGAAGGGAGGGAGAAAGAGAGGGAAACATCAATCAGTCGCCTCTGTCACGCCCCCAACCTGGGACCTGGCCCGCAACCCAGGCACGTGCCCTGGGCGGGACACAAACCCGTGACATTTTGGTTCACAGGCTGGCACTCCATCCACTGAGCTCCACCAGCCAGGGCCTTCCTTACTTCCAAATGCATAAAAGGAGCTGCGAACTGTTATTTGGGGGAGCATTCGAGCTTCTGCTACACAGCATATGTTTGCCTCAAATAAATTCTTATACAAGTTCTCTACAGGTTTGCGTGTTTCTTACGTCAACATTCTCAAGCCGAATGTGCAGCTTCAAGAGCCCTGGGCTGTGAGGCAGAAGGAGCGGACGCCCGGGAGCCTGCTGTGCAGGGAGCTCCGGGGCAAAACAGCCACCGCATTGCCTGGCATCAGCAGCTAGTTCTCGAAATAGAAAACAAAGTTTTCAGCATTTTTTCTTTCACTCTGGTCTCCAAGGCCAGACAGTGAATTTTACAGAGGTAGAGGCCGTGGCTTACACATTTTTATCTCTTGCTAAAATAAATCCTCAGTAAGTATTTATGCTTTGATAGGTATGACACACCTGTAAGGTAGGCACAATCATCGGTGTATAAATGGGGAGACAAATAAGATTGTCTCACTGCTATGCAGACGTTTTAAATGAATTAACAAAGTACTAGGTGAATAGCAAAGGGAAGGCAAAGAGAAGAACTGACTCCCAACCTCAAAGCGAACACATCCAAAACATGCCTTGTCTCTGGTGATCAGCACTACCTTCTTTCCTGCGGGTACCAAGAACATTGATTTCCGCCTGATCTTCTCAGCTTCACATAACTCCTACCCCCACGAGGCTGCATCGTGTCTGGGTTACATCATGATGGGGTCTCAACAGCCAATGGACTGCGAGAAAGGAAACATAAGAACTTCTTGCAAAAATACAGTTTCTGAACACAGTAGAAGTTAGGATCATCAAACGAAGGCACTAGTAAATGCCCAAGAGGAAATGGAATTATTGACTGTTAACAGCGAGTCAAGCATTGTGTGAGCTCTCTGAGTGAAACACCCCACTTAAATATGTCCATTTCAACTTCCGACAGCGTAGATTTTTGCGTATATTCAAGAACGCAGAGTTTCGGACCCAGGTTCTCTGTGAGATGATCTACAGGTGGAAATGAGGAGATCTACAAACTGCTGAGTATTCCCTCCTCCCCTTTATAAAATACACAATTTAAGCTCTCCACTCTGTGTAAATTACTTTTAAATACAACACCAACATTTATGAAAATGGGAGGGACAAAATAAAATTTCTGCGACATCTCTCAATCTAATGGCACCTGAGCTATTCTGAATAATGTTTACAAATATTTGACACTCTGCAAAGGCACCGTCAGGAATTGTTTCAATGTGACTAATCGGGTAGATGGCTTCTTCTTAAGAGGAAACCCTTTTCGTCTGTGGATTATTTGGAGTGGGCATCCACAGCTGGATCAGACCATGAGTGGGCACCCCAGAACAGAATCATCAAGCCCTGAAAAACTTTGTTTGTTATTATTTTGTTTTGTCTGTACACCGGACAGTATGTGCCTCAGAATATACCACGCGTGCCCTTGCTAAGTCAAAAAACAATACTTCATTTGTGAGGAACTAGACAATTTTGTGTGAGTTTGGAAGGGAGTTTCTTAATGGGAAATTTATCCCGATCAATTAAAATAATACACTTTGATACTCGCCGTTTTCTCATCAGCTTCCCTGAATAAAGTGATGCATTGATCCCGTTTACAGCGGGGGTGGCAAACTCCTTTCCACTGGGGGCCACATCAGCCCCGAGGTTGCCCTCCAAGGGCCAGATGTAACTTTAGGACTATATAAATGAAACTACTCCTTAAGTGGGGGCAAGGAGCTTGGTGCTGCCGCCAGGTAGAAGCAAGGTGCTGGGCCAGACAAAACAAGGTGGGGGCTGGATTCGGCCCAGGGGCCTTGTGTTTGCCACTACGATTTAGAGTGTATGCAGCTAATGTAACGAATAGCATGTAGTTAGCACCTGCCACGTTTTAGATAATTGGCCCAATTAGCCATAGTCTCACCTTATGAGGTTTAGCGATAACGGGAACAGAGACTCAAATCGGTTACGGAATCACAGGAGAAGGGCACAGGCTACACGTGCCAGGTCTGGAATCCCAAACCATGCATTTGGGGTCCCAGGCCCCTGCTCCAGCTGGGGCAGACCACCTCGCCTGCTGGCTCCTTGGAGTCGGCACAGTGATGGCACGGAACTCAGGAGGCCTGAGGTTGTAGAAGGAAGGTGTGTTATACTCCCAGGGAAAGACAGGCATCCGGGCTCCAGCCAAGGCCTGCAGCCTGGCCGAGCTGTCTGGGGTCTGAGGGGCTGGGAAGGAGCACCCCCCCTTCACAGCAGAGGGCCGTTTGCTGCAGGAGGAAATGTGTGAGCAGGAATGGCCAGCTTAGGGAGCAGCCGTGTTACGGTTCTTTGAGTGGCTTTTCATCGGCTTCCTTCCTTCTAAGCACCAGCAGCAGACAAACCATCACCATGAAGCCCACCAGGCCTGTCAACACCGGCCCTTAACCAGCACCTGGAAAGTGCTGGCACCACCCAGCTCTGCCGCCACCGCAGCAGCACCCCCAGCTCGCCTCCACTGCCTCGTGTGTCTATTGTTCGCCTCCGCTTTTATGGGTTTTTTCCCATGCTCTCTCCCTTGGCTCTCTCCTACTAGCCAACAGAAAGGCAGGAAGATTGTTATCACCAGAACAGGAGAAAAGAAATCATTCTGTTTCCTGTGTAACTCCCACTCAAGCCTTGGCAGGAAGACAGAGCTAGACTGTGATGCTTACTCTATGCCTAGCCCAGTGTGTTGTCCAAGGTTCACTCGACAGTCGTACGAAATTGAGATCCAATCCTGAATCTGTCCTTAATCACCGATATTGGACACGTGATTTAATGTCTCTGTGCTTCAGGCACCTTGTCTTGGAAGAGAGATAAAAAAAAACTACATGTTAGAATTATTGTGATAATAGATGGAGGGGGGGAGAGGCTGGCACGGTTCCAAGACAGCTGAACCTGCAACCCAGCCTAGAGGTAACTGAGCGTGGGCACCCTGCCGTCTTTTCCAGCTGGCTGCCCTTGAGGCTAGGTCCCTCTCTGACTGCTGATGCCTGAAAATGTGGAGTCTCCTGGCAAGAAACAGTGAAGGAACCAAGAGAATGGACCATGGGAATGATGGGGAGAGACGTGGGAGGTTTGATAATTGCCTGTGGGCAAAAAAAGGTGAATTTTGTCATTTGTGAAAGACTAAAAACTGAAATGCTGCTTGTTTCTACTGGATACAAAGCAGGAAACAATATCATTCCAAGTATCTTAAACACAAAGATTTCATACAGGGAACTGGGTGCTTACAGACCCTTTGGGGGGGCTGATGGACAAATTCTGGATGGCACCTACAACAGGGACTTCCAGAATAATGCAAACAAATTCCCCAGGCCAGCTGCTAGCCTAAGGCTCCTACTAAAGCTACAGGTTCAAGATCCACTCCCATAGCTCCAGATGCCAGGAGGCCAGGGTCCAGGAGCCTCCACAGATGCTCGGCTTTGCAACTCAAAACCCAGGAACTTGAAGAAAGCACACTGTAGCGCTGCTGCAGGACCACCTCGCCGAGAAGGAAATTAAGATACCTTCACCTCACTTCAGCCTTCACAGGTAACCCATAAGATATATAATCAGCAGAAGTAAATTCTCATTCAGAATCCTAGCTGCAAGGGAATCAGGCACCCATCACTTGTAAAGATGTTATTTATTTACTCTTAGAGAGAGGGGAAGGGAGGGAGAAAGAGAGGGAGAGAAACATCAATGTGCAAGAGCTACATTAATCGGTGTGATGCCTCTCACACACCCCCAGTGGGGGACCCAGCCTGCAACCCAGGCAAGTGTCCTGACTGGGAATTGAACTGGTGACCTTTTGGGTCGAGGGCTGGCACTCAATCCACTATCCACTGAGCCAGAACAGTCAGGGAAGGCATACTTTCAGGTAATCAACATCTCTGTCTAGAAGAACAGTGAAATGAAAATTGAGCGAGCAATCCACAACACCCATTGCTTCTGACACATTTGAATTCCACAGGTTTTGACTTTGACTTTGCCAAATTTCTCCTCACCACCCTCTCGATCTATTTTTCAGTGTCCAGAACCTGAGACCTTATATAATCAGGTCATTTTTTTTTGGACCTCCTACCATTTGGATAAAAACATCCTATCTCATTTTAAAGTAAATGGGTATTTACCTTTTCTCTTTGGTAATATATGATTTGACCTATTTTTCACATATGAATTTCAAGGTCTAACTCTGATAAACTTCAAGTTTAACTTTAAAAATTAGTGCAATGTGCAGTTCAGCTTATACAAATTACATGAGACAATCTTTTCTTTGGCTACTCACACACAGTGGTATTAGTGACCTTCAGACGATACGGGGGGAGCGAACAGGGCTGAGAAATTCCTTGTTTCATTATAGGATTGCCACAAAGAGGGATTCTTTAATGTCAACAGATTTCTATTTTTATTCATCTCTAAGTGAATTGGTGTTCAGGTTTTGTTTTTGATGACCCAAAACTTTAACAAGAAGAATATTAATAATAAAAGTGAACATTCGACTTTCTTTCAATTTAGTCACGGACACGAGACATTTGCACAGTAATCTATGCCGTAAACCTTTTTGTTTTAATTACAGTCTCATTTATCTTCTGCCTGTTACCTTAATTTAGGAAATTTTCTAACTTATACAATGATGGCCACTTTAATTTCATTTTTGCCCCCATAAACACCAATTCTTTTGAAGTGAACCCAGAAATCGTTTTCTCTTTTTAAACATGTAAATCCCAAATATCACTAACATGCTTAAAAATAACATTAACTCCTCCACATAAACATTGAGGCAGTGTTTGCATTTCTCTATTTAAAAACAAACATTTTATCATGTAGAATTTTGAGTATCCCTCAAGGAGACAAACTATCGCAATAACCTCCTCTGTGTGTATTGCCCCAACAACCGTCAACCACAGTCTGTCTGGCTTCCCCTCTGTCCTGACAGCTTGCTCCCCCTCACCCTGTGCTTTTGAAGAAAATTCCAGACCTCGCATCATTTCTGTAAATATTTCAATACATACCTGCAAATAAGATTCTAACATAACCATAAAACCAGTATCACATGTAACAAAATAATACTTCCTTAGACAGTGTTCATATTTCCCGATCTCATAAATGTCATAAGCATTTTCGCAGGTTTTTTTTTAAATAGGATACTTTTTAAAAAATAGCTTCTAAAGAAGTTCCACCCATTACAATTGACTGATGCCCTCGAATCTCCTCTGATCTTCTAGGTCCCTTGCGTATGCCTCTTTTTTTCTTGTAACACATTTGGTGAAAACGCTAGACTGCTTTCCCCATGGCTGTTCCCACAATCTGGATTTTAGTGATTGTAGTCCCGTGATGTAATGTAACATGTTTCCCTGTCCTTTGTATTTCTGACTTATCAGTAGCTGGATCTTGGAGATTGATTATACTCAGATATTTTTATCAAGACTATATTATAGGGGTACGATGTTTGTCCACTCGTGGTAAGGGTATAAAATATCTGGTTGTCTCTAGTTTTGTGACATTCGTATTCATTCATGTTTAACACCTAGATTCAGCAATTCATTAGTGGTTACAAAATGGTGATATTCCTTCCTTCTTCAGTTATTAGTTGGAATGTTTCCATCGTGAGAACTTCCCTCTCTCCTGCTGGGCTGTTTCACGGCACGACTCATATTTGGAAAGGAAAATCAATGCTTGATTCTTCCCCCTGTTTATCAGTTCTCAAATAACAAGTTTGCTTCTTGGCATCCTCTGATGATGACCAATTTATTTTTACTTTTTAAACTTTCCTTATAAACTCACCAATTTAAACATACTTGAACTATTTCCATCCATCGTGGTAATTATTCTTATTGATGTTTATTATTTCTCATCTTTGGTGGAATAAGCCCTTGAGTTCTTCTAATATGATGCTAGTGATCTTTCATGCCTTTCTTGCTATGTGATATGACGGATTTTCTACATTCATACTATGTACCATGCATGGCATCAGCCACTTCTCCCAGGGAACTTTGGTTTCCCTTTAGTGAAAAGTGGTGTTACAGCCCGCACTCGAATGTTGGGTATGTTTCACTGCTACTGGCTGTCCCATTACCACAAGATTCTCAATCTATTATGTAGTTTTCTTGTTGAATGGGGACCCAAGTAAGGGCCGCACAACATTTTTAGTTGGTATCTATGCTGAGTCTCTTGGGCTCCCCCATTCCTTTTCCCCCATGTGGGATTGTTGTTGTTGAAGAAGAAGAAGAAATCAGAGGATTTGTTCTTTGGAGTTTTCTGTGTCTGAGTTTCACTGATTGCATCCCTTCGTGTCTTTTAGCATATCCCTCTTTCTTGTTTTCCTATAAATTGGTAGCTGGAGTTAAATGATTGATTAAACCAAAGCTTTGTTGACTTTACTTTTTCCCTTAGCTTTCGACCCCTTCAAGTTTTATATAACAGAGGAAATACATTTGATTCACGTATCCAAAAGCATCAGTAAGTTTCAGAGAGAAGGTGGTGGTAGAAGCACCCCGCCCAATATCTATGTCTATAGATTTAGTTTAAATGACCCACCCAATATTGATTGCTATACATTTAGTATAAATGATCCACCTGGAAGTCCTATGGAATAAAAACAAGGACCCAGAGATAAAGAAGACTGGAAAAGGCACACCATCACGTGCAAAAACGCCTCTCGTCTTTCAACGCAGCACTTTCTTTGCTTTCCCCTAAACCACTGCGACAACTGGACGTCTGACCTGAACAGCAGCCCTCGGTGGCCTCTCGCCCACTCCATCACCTTCAGGATCTTCTGATGGAAAACAATGAAAACGTTCATTTTAGAGAAAGAATTTAAGCAGCCAGACCTGTGCCTCTTATGGTTCTTCTCTGCTGCAACTGAAAATAAACTTGGTTAACCGGAGCTCTGCTAAAAAAAAAAAAGCCTTCATTCTTTATAAATATATTTTGTTATCAGCCTTCATGAAAGCTGTGAGGTACTAATCCGGGGCAGGTGGTCTGGGGTAGGAGGATGTGTGGGGGAAGGGAGCGGGAGAGGGCAACTCCCAATTAACTGGTTAGGATCTTGATCCGAGATCTCCATGTTAAATGGACTCTCAGAGAGTATGATGGAGAAAAGGTGTCCTTATCGACCAATGATTTCACAATGTAACTAGAGCAATGAACAGGTGTTAAATTTGAAGGGGACGGAGGTCCTGCAGCAGCCCAAACTTAGCTCAGACTGTCATTGGAAGCAGAAGTCCGTCACTTGAGCAGCACATTTCAACGCTAAGCTGAGTGAGTCCAACACAGCAGGAGAGAACCTCATTCAGTGGGCTCAGAGCCTGTCCCTGAAACCAGCATGGTCCAGCATCATTGGTGCTGCCCGCCCGCCCGCACTCAGTGGGCGATGTGGTGAAGGGAGGAAGGAAGTGTCCTGAGCAGGGTAGTCCTGTGGGTGAAACTGAAGCCTGCACACCAGCTCTGCTTGTATGCGGCCCCTGCGCCCTGGAGTTATGAGGCCACCTTTCCCCAAGCCTCTGCCATGACCAGGGCCTAAGGAACCCTGATGAACCCAAGCATGGGAGCAGCCTCTGCCCGCTTCTTGTGGGTGGAGCTCAGAGTGGCTGAAGCAACAGGCATCCGGCAGGGGAGCCCTGGCTGCCTTGATGTCCTTGGTCCTTCCATCTCTGGCTTCAGCAGCCCATTCCAGAGAGCCGGGTCTCTGCCTCAGTTTCACTCCAGTTTCTTAGTCGATTGCACCCCCACTGGGTTTCCCGTGGCTGGACCCTGACACTTTGCTGTGGATGGTGAATCCAGGCCTCCTGCATGCAGCCAGGGGACAGTATCCCGGGAGCTGCCACCACCCCTATCCCTCCCTCAGGGGGAAGAGCACTAACAAGACCACAAGTCTTGGATTCAAGCTTGAGTTCTACATATTTCATTAAATTTAGTGATTAAACTACCCTCTGCACCTTGGAGCATTGTTAACTAAAAGGAAAGTAGAATGAATTCAACGGGGCTGGCTCCCTCCTGCCCAGGACTTGTCTTCCCACTAGCTTTCTAAGTGCTACGTGTTTCTCTAAGAATGTCCAGGGAGAAACCAGACGCCTTGCTCTCCATATGGCTAGCTCCACAGGGTTTACGGGCACAATGACATTGAGGAAGGAGCCTCCCCTGCAGCTGCCCCCACATGGCCACCGGGCCCCGCGTGAGTCACTGCATTGGTCAGCGATGTGGCTGAGAACACCCCAGAGCAGGTTGAATGGCCAGCGGCATAGCAGGAGTCTGGCTAGGCCCCCACATGCCTGTCAAAGGGAGGGGGAGACCGTGGGTGACTGACTCTTCAAATCTCGGACACAATGGCACACCCAAGGAAGAATTTCACATGCACACAGGGTGAAAACATCACAGACCAAATATGGGTGTCGTTTGGCTCAAGCCACTGCCCCTGGAACACTGTCAACAAAGCCACTTTTAAAAACAATGAGCAGATTTGAACATAACTAACTACACCTACGTAATGTGGCCAAGCAGCAACGTGACCCACCTCACAAGGCACCCAGCAGAGCCAAGTGGATACAGTTAAGACGTTTAGAGAAGGTTGTCTGAAAAGCAAACAGAAAAGCATACAGTTCAAAAATGTAGTTTGATGTCCAACACATTGCATACAAATCAAGAGAAATAGAGGCCCCCAACAACTAATATATATCTTTATCTACAAAGCAGTTTAATACTAGTACAAACATTTTGGTCAAATCTACTAAAATGTACAATAAGGAAATCTTTTGACCAAGTAATATCTTATCTAGAACTTTAACCACAGTGATAATCATGTACCACCCAAAGATATGTAGGGTGGGGCAAAAGTAAGTTTAAAGTTGCTTCTGTAGAAAATAATAAAATAACTAACAAATAACAACACAAGAATAAACTCTGTGTTTCTCATACTTACAACGGTAAACTCACTTTTGCCCACCCCTGAATGTATGAGAACATTCATTTCTGGATTGTTTATAAATGCGAACATTTAAAAACAGCCCACATAACCACCAAGAGGAGTTGGCTAAATAAATTATAACACACACATAAAATGAAATACTCTGCAGTTACTAATAAGTGCAAGTATGCATGGAAGTGAAAAAGACGCCTGGATGTGTTGCTAAGGGGGGCGAGCATATTGTAAGACAGTGCACATAAAACTAGCCCATCTCTGGGATAATAGGATGCGTGGCTGGGTGTCCAGAGGAGGAGACCTGGAAGGACATTTGCCAAACAGTCACTTTTCCTAGACCTCAGAAATGGAAAGATTCCTACTTTCCACTTTCTGTATGTCTATATTTTTAGAAATTCTTATTTACATGAATATTTATTATTTTTATGATTAAAAATGAACAAGTTTTTGTCTCTTTGTAGTTTGGGGCTTGGTGTTTGGGCTATGAAGACCTAAGCAATATTTCAAATCTGGAACTAGAAATGAGAACAGAGAGAACTGAAACCTCCAGGGAAGGATTCTCTCCTTAGCTGTACTTGGCAACTACTACTGACATGAGCACGGATTTGCCGGGAGCTTTCGAACCAACAGCTGCAGATACACGTACTGTAGATAATCCACTATTTTTTTTATTTGAGGTTTCTGAAAGAAATGGCGGGTTTATCGTATGTTTACATGACTCCTGTTCTTCAAGTTCACTGGGAAATTTTTATGTTCATTTTACAGTTGGGTCTATGAGTTTTTCAATTAAATGGTCAACTTATTTCAAGGAGAAATTCTCTAATGGTGTGTCTCGGGGCTTTGACCTTAATGCAGTGACTCGTTGTCTCATCTGTACAAAGCTCGCAGGTTTTCCAACCAGTTCTGCTGCTATAAGCATCCCTTGAGGTACCATGCACAGCATCCCACAGCGGTGCTTTGGGACGAAGCGGGGCAATGCCTGAGATCGGGCTCGATGGCTGCCCGCGGGCTACCCAAAGACCTCCCAGGAGGACTCGGGGCTGGGTCGGATTTCCACAGCACACCGACCGTGGCTCCATCTGTCCTGCGTCCGCTCACTGCCTTACGGAAGATGCTACGAGTAACTTGTATGGCCAGAGAATTAATTTGCGAAGAGAATGATCTGTCGGTGAAATCAGGTAACAGGCAGGATAGCATGTGAGGGCCTTCTCTCCTTTTGAATAAACTCACGGCGAAGGAAGTAGTATCGGAAAGGCACACCGAAACATGGTTTCACCACAGGAGCAGGAAGTATGCGATCCAAGCGCGGGATGGCATCTGGCCCCGGAGCCTGGCGCACCCACAGTGCGGTTCCATCTTCCCAAAGGCCCACATGCTGCTCCGCACCATTCAGCCAGGACATCCTCTCTCAAGGTCATTACCAACTTCTGGCACCCGATCCCCCTTTTATATCCCCCTTCTGAAACAGAGTATATCACAACAGATTAGATTTCTGTCGCTTGTTTGTTTGTCGTTTCCAATCATATTCTATTTCCGACGTCCGATGCCTGCAAAGCCTACAGGTAGACCACTTCCGACTGTGCTCTCGCAGGAGGCTGATCACAGCCCTTCCATGCAGATTCCATCAGCTTTCTTCAAAATGTTGTAGCCAGGGTGGGACAGGCCATGCTGAGGGAACAAACAAATCAAAGTCTCACTAGGGTAGCACAACGACAATTTACTTCATAATCTTGCAAAGTCCAATGTGAGGTGGTAGGGTCCCCGTCCATCTGGTCAACCCAGATCCAGGTTTCATCCATCCCATGATCGCAGATCAGCAGGTGGCTTCAGGATTACTGCAGCAGAGGCGGCAGGGGGCGAAGGGCACGGGACCGAAGGGCACAGGGCCGAAGGGCATGGGGGCAAGGGGCACAGGGGAGTGAAGAGGCGAAGAGTCTCCGCCAGAGTGAGGGCTGGCTTCCCACGCACATTTCATTGACCTGAGCTAGTTGCATGACCACGCTAACTGCAGAGGAGGCTGGAAAATAGAGGAGGCCACTGGATTATTTGCAGAGTGCTGGCTTCATCTGAAACAGAAGCTACCCTATTTCCAGGCCTTTACAAGCACTTTGCTCTTCCCCCCTTACACCAGCAGTGGCTGTCGTCAGGGTATTTGATGCTTCAGGACTGTTCTCTTAACCCCCTTCTACCTTTACTCGTCAGTATGATTCCAATCACGTACTGAGAGTCTAAAAGTCTGGGTTAGACTGGAATACAGTGCGTAACCTAGTAATGGAGGCCTGACATGAATAAAAGCCATAGTAGAGTGCTCTATGGCAGTCACACAAAACAACGTGTACCATACGCAACTAGTATTGTATCCATTTAAAGACAAATAGAAAAGTTAAACAGAGACTAGACTGAATGTACAGATCAAGCTCTGGTGGAGAAGTAATTCCATTGTTGAAAATATGGGAAGTGAACTTGGAGGAGGCAGAATTTTAACTCTTCCAGCAGCTCTTGAGAGGCAGAGAAGTTTAGCATGAAGCCAGGCAGGGGTATGAGATTGTGTTGTCTTGAGGTGGCCGGGTAGGGCCAGGTGAGTAAACGGCTGGAGATGGGCTGACAAGGTGAGCAGAGGTCTCAAATGCCACTCGGCTGACCTGGACTTTGGTCTAAAGGCAACGGGACACGCTGCTGGTGTAGGGCAAAGGACAAGAAGTAAACCCCCTTCAGAGAGATAACTAACCGAGGGGTGTCCTGCAGCCGCTTGCTACACAGAAGGTGCTTACCCCTGACGTTCTGTCTGCTGCTAGGAGCCTCCCAAATTTGAGCCTCCAGAAGTGTCCGTGGCCACGGAACATGCCCAGATGTGCCCACCCTAGACCTGGCGTCACTTCTCCAAATAACTCGTGTCTTCGCTACATCACGTCAGTGCACCAGTAGACACCATAGGCTCTGCCTTCGGACCAAGCCCTGAACCCGACCACAGCTCCAGGGTCAGGGCCACCTCTGCTCCCCGCCTGCAAGTTACCTGCCAACTCGGACGCGTAACGTGTTCTCCTAAGTGAACGGGTTGGGCTGCAACACCTGCCACCAGAGTCCTTAACCCAGTGGGACTGAGTGAGGTGGACAAGCAACTTGTACGCTGGCTGTGGGTCCACTCGGGGCGGGGGGGGGGGGGTGGAGACAGGTCTCCTCCCGGGCCAACTTGCACGTCCTTGGAGTGGCTTGGGGAGATGAAGACTTGATGCTCATCTTGAGAGCCAAAGAATGGTGTCACACACTCAGAAAGACTTGAAGAGTTACGACATCTGTGCCACCTCGTGTTGCTTTGACAGAATTCTTTCCGGAAGCTTAAAAAGGGGAGCAGCGTGCAACGTGGCTGTGAAAGTAGCAGCCAGTTCACTTCGGGGGCTCCCAAGGGCCCTATTTTACAAGAAGCCTCCCCCCAACAGACCACGAGCCTCTGGGTTTGCTGCCGGGTCTGTGAGGCCACACCACCCACCACCTCCAGGAAGGACTGAGGGGCCGGGCTTGCCTTTCCCTGTGTCAGGGCTGTCTCTCTGTCTGTCTCCTGAGATTTGGGTAAGAAGTTCTCCACAAAGACAACAAGAAAGGGGAGGTGCGGGGGTGGATGAGAGAAAAGGAAGCCAGAGAACCGTCCACGTTTTTGTGCAAGAAGAAACAAAATCCTTCTCTTTGCCCTTCTCGAGCTGGCCTATTTTTTTTCCACCTGAAAGGTAGGGATGTTAGGAACTTCCCCAGAAACTCTGATTCGGGGTATGTTTCCATTTGTACATCGGTGTAGAGGCAGGGGAGGGGGCAATAACTGCATTTTAAATGCCCAGATGTGGTTCTGACTCACTCGAAGGACACATTAGGGATGAGTGCACCAGAGAAGAGGGCCCGCCCCGGAAGATTCTGCCCACTGATCAACATTCCTTCGAGGAAAGTCATCTACCAGCTGCGCAGAGCTTCAAGATCCACAGGGGTCCCCAAGCCCTCAGAACACCAGCCCAAACGCATCAGCCACAGTCTTTATCCGTCGCAGCTGTGACCTGGAACACTGACTTGAATTTCAATGACCCCCTCCTTCCCACTGTCAGCCTCTCCCGACTCCCACTCTCTCGCCAGATATGTGCTGAGCTTCTGCAACGTGCCAGGCCCCCAAGCAGCAGAGCCTGGGGCCAAAGCAGAGAACAGAGCAGACGGGGCACCTTCCCCCATGGAGCACGCAGCTGGAGGAGGAGACACAGAGTAACGGGGACCCCAGACAGCCACCTAATATCAGGGCAGTGGTTGACACGAGGTATGTGACAGAGCCTGCTTCCACTCAGGGCACCCCCAAAGTACAGCCAACCCCTGGAAGGGGTGTTTCAGCTGAGAGGGGAAGGGCCGTAAGAATGGGTGGGCACAGGGCTTTGGGAAGGAAGGTTAGGGGACTGGGAGAAAAGGGGGGAGTGTGAATTGCCAGCTACAAACTAGCCACAGGGATACAAAGTACAGCATAGGGACTATAGTCAGTAATGTGATACTGCCTGTGTCTGGGGCCAGGTGAGTGCTGGGCTGCCGGGGGCGGGGGACTACTTCATAAGTTACATAAATGTCCCTACGCTGTACACCTGAAACTGACGCAATATGAACTGTCAACTGTATTTGAAAGATAAGAGGAACTTTAAAAAAGAGATAGGCAAATAACAAAGTGAAATAGCCACATCCAATCACCGCGGTGAGACTTGAGTTTCTGATAATGTACTTGCCCAGTGTGTGCCCGGCAAGTTGTGAGAACGGCATTCTGATGAAACCACGTGACAACGTGGGCGAGTGCAGAATTATCACCAAAGCCTGGTGGTTAGGGAAGACCACGCCGATGCCTCTGAAACACAGACAAAGACGTGAATCCTTTCAGGATTTTGGGCTCTACCCCCCAGCTCCACCCCAGAGATTTGCCACTGATTTTCAGGGGGACCAGCGGCCAGGGGGGTGGGTCCCCCAGGTGCCAGGAGCAGGGCCAGGAGAGCGGGAGGAAACCGGGCAGGGGTGGGGAAGGAGAGGAAAACGGATCTCAGCATTTGTTAGGCATGTAGTTCGAAAATAGCAGGGAGTCTAAGAGCAGGTATGGAACCATCGGCTGCAGCCCGTCATCACCAAAAAGGTAGGATTCTGTCCTAAAAAGTGTGTGCCAACGCCCCTGCCGCCGATTCACACAATGCTACACGAAGGTCGCCGTGCCCTCAATCAGAGTCATAGCATTCGGTGTGGTTACCCCCAAACACAATCTAAAGTGTGTGAAGGACCCACGAGCACAGGCAGCGGTGTGGGGACTGACTGTGGGAGTGGGGGGTGGGCTGGGGGGGGAGGGCAAAGCAGGGGACACTGGGACAACTGTAATGGAATAACAACTAAAAAAGAATAAAATAAAGGATCCTTGAACTTTTGCAGCTATTAAGAAAACTTCCTTATGAGCAACTCGTATGTCTTTTTTGGTGATGCCTGCCGGGGTCCCCAGCCGGCCTTGGGTGCCCCCANGAGTGCAGAATTATCACCAAAGCCTGGTGGTTAGGGAAGACCACGCCGATGCCTCTGAAACACAGACAAAGACGTGAATCCTTTCAGGACTTTGGGCTCTACCCCCCAGCTCCACCCCAGAGATTTGCCACTGATTTTCAGGGGGACCAGCGGCCAGGGGGGTGGGTCCCCCAGGTGCCAGGAGCAGGGCCAGGAGAGCGGGAGGAAACCGGGCAGGGGTGGGGAAGGAGAGGAAAACGGATCTCAGCATTTGTTAGGCATGTAGTTCGAAAATAGCAGGGAGTCTAAGAGCAGGTATGGAACCATCGGCTGCAGCCCGTCATCACCAAAAAGGTAGGATTCTGTCCTAAAGAGTGTGTGCCAACGCCCCTGCCGCCGATTCACACAATGCTGCACGAAGGTCGCCGTGCCCTCAATCAGAGTCATAGCATTCGGTGTGGTTACCCCCAAACACAATCTAAAGTGTGTGAAGGACCCACGGGCACAGGCAGCGGTGTGGGGACTGACTGTGGGAGTGGGGGGTGGGCTGGGTGGGGAGGGCAAAGCAGGGGACACTGGGACAACTGTAATGGAATAACAACTAAAAAAGAATAAAATAAAGGATCCTTGAACTTTTGCAGCTATTAAGAAAACTTCCTTATGAGCAACTCGTATGTCTTTTTTGGTGATGCCTGCCGGGGTCCCCAGCCGGCCTTGGGTGCCCCCAGAAGATTCAGATTCTCCTCCCCCCACCCCCTACAGATGTCCAGACAGCATCTTCCCTAAAGCACCTCTGCAGGACCTGCGGGGGACCTCCGACCCCGCCCCCCACCCCCGCCCTGTGAGTTCCTGATGCGACGTGGTTTCACATCCTCCCTGCCCCGTCACCTTCCTCTGAAAGTGTTTTGACTTGTCTTCACCGCCCCTAGAGTGTGGCGCACAAAACAGAATCTAGTTCCCCAGACACGGCCCTCCCCCAGGAGCCCGCACCCCTCCATGCCAGCTGGCGTCCTCTGTCCACGTGCCCTAGGACACACAGGGACCTTTGTCAGCATGACCTTTGCAGCTAGGTCGCCCATGTGTGTGGACAGAAACCCAGACGTCTTAGCTTGTAAGTTGGGGTTCTTCCCCTGCACCACCCAGGACTGCGTCTCTGGGGCACCGTCCTGAGGGGGCAGGGAGGGGTGAGTGGGCACAGTGCTGCCGGGATGCTGCTCCGGAGTGAGACGGAGTCCAGCTGGAGATGCCCCCCCTCCCTCGCCACCACCGCCTCCCCTCGAGGGCTGCTCCAACGTCCTCTACGTAGCAGAAGCAGGCTCCCCAGCTGCTTGGGACACATGGAATCGCTCCTGCTCCCAGCTGTGATCCCCAGGGCCCGGCAGCTGTTCTGCGCCATAGGAACCAGCCACCCTCCAGACAGACACCATGTGCTCCCCGGCCCCTCCCCCGCCCCCTGCGCCTGGGGACAACATACAGGTGTCTCAACTGCTCTCAGAGTCACATGCAGCCCTGGGAACAGTAGGGGGATTTGACACAGTGACATTCAATGCTTAAGTGAGCAGCAAAAATTAGAGAAATTTCCCAGGGGAATAGAACCGGCAGGAGACCCATCCGCCCCTGGGGTTTTTTTTGTTTGTTTTTTTTCTCACACAGCGAAAATTTCTCTTCTGCTGTGAAACAGTTTGCAGGACTCGGCCCCCACTTCCCTCAGTGCAGTTTTCCCTTTAACATGTTTCAGGGGACAGGTGAGGGGGCACGGAGGCCCCACAAGTGCAGCGTGCTCAGGCATAGGCAGTGAGCGGGGGGGCCTTGCAGCAAACCTGCCAACGGCAATCACACCCTGGTCACGCTGGCTGTGGACGACAGCCCCCTGTGCATAGACAAGCACACATGTGCACACTCGGACACACCCACAGTAGAACCATCACGGCGTCTAACCAGGGCTCCGGCCACCAGGAGTTCCCCGTTCATGGGGCCGTACCAGAGTGGCAGTGATTCATCATACACCTCACTTAAAGCCAAGTAACTCTTAGGAGGCTCCTGGGAGGATTCGGGTTATTCACTATCAGAGTGAATCTTAACTCCTCCACCATCCGCCTTCCCCACTCCCATTAACTCCGGGTTCTGCGAGCTGCCAGCCTCCTGGATTCTCATTATTCCTGCTCACATTCATTAAGGGTGTGGGGCTAATGAGGAGAAAGCGTGCCCCGGCACCCAGGAGACCGCTGCCTGCCGCAGAACAGGGTGTAAGCACTCCGTTGTTCTGCAGCGGGAGTGTGACTTCTGCCAGCTGTGGGTGTGCATGCAGAAGGACGCTTCCTGCAATGGGTTTTCCTCCCATTATAGGGGCATTTTCGAGAACATTCCAAATGCAGCACCCATGAGGCCTGTCACGGGGCTCCTGAATACGCCGCTCACCGTGACAAGCATCAGACTGGCGGCAGACAAGGAATTCGTGGTCTGGCAAAGCCTGAGTTTAGACACTCCTGGGGGCTTCTGCTTGGTTCCACGGCCCAGAAAGGGCCTCGCCCATAGGCCCTCGGACGGAAGGAGGCCAGAGGGCCAGAAGCCATCTTTGTTCTCCAGCCCCCGGAGGAAGAAGAAGGAGAGAAATGAGGGCCAGGAAGCCCAGGCAGGCCTCTCTGAGAGCCGCTGTGGCTGCCCTGCTCACTGAGCATGCGGGCCAGAACCCCTGCCTGGGCCATACAGGCCACCCAGGCCGGGCGCCACAGAGCTGTGCGGGCATTCGGAGGGGAAAGCACCCTTGTCGAGGT
Source organism: Sturnira hondurensis (assembly GCF_014824575.4). Classification (NCBI taxonomy): domain Eukaryota; kingdom Metazoa; phylum Chordata; class Mammalia; order Chiroptera; family Phyllostomidae; genus Sturnira; species Sturnira hondurensis. The sequence continues at coordinate 13,514,995 of NW_028082350.1, read as the reverse complement.
TTATTTGAGCTTCTAGAAATCCCGAGGCCCGCCGAAATGGTCTGCTCTCTGTGTGTATGTTCCAGGCTGTCCCCAGAGAAAAGGTAGAGTCAGTCGGGGCTCACCCACGGGGTGCAGGGCAGGGTGCAACCTTCGGCTGTAACCTGCTTCACTTCCTCCTTGGTGGCCAGCTATGCTTCTCCAGGGGTGTGTGTGTGTGAGAGAGAGACAGACACAGAGACAGAGAAAGAGATACATGACTCAACACAGCTAACGATGGCCAGGGTAGCAGAAGGGACCAAGCTGCAAACCGCTGAACTTGGACCTGCCATTCACGCCACCCCTCGAATACCCAACACTGGCCACAACACTGATGCATGTGTGCACACATGTGGACACATATATGCTCACATGAAAACTGAGTAAGCGAACGACCCCCCCACCATCACCACGTCCCTCCTCCTGCTCTCTGGAAGGACCTGGAAGCCCAGGACAGACGCGTGCTCAGTGAGGGTTCCTGACCACCTCTGCCATTGTCTTCCCCCCCACCGCCGAGGCTGACCTTATGCATGCTCAGCGGGCTGGCATTCCGTTCTATGACAAACAGCATCATTAGTGCGCCATGGCAACCGTCCTGTGTACTCCTGCAGGCCTGTGGGTGCAGAGAGGTGTCTCACTGGTCAGAAACCTGTATCAGTGCTCTTAGTCCTGGATCCTTAAACTGCTGAACTGGTTTTTCCCTTCCGTCTGGGAACCTCAGGAAGCTAGAGACGGACAACGGCAGAGTTTAGACCCTCTCTTCAGTAAACAATCTACTTCCATACAAGAAGACAGATCCCATCCAGCAGCATCCTACCATCCTCTGTAATTGCGCCATTGACCCAGATAACCTGTGTTCCTGGAAAATCCCAGATGGACTGTGCCAAATAATGCAAAAACACACTCACGTTACCCCAAAGCATAGACATCTTTGAATAAAACCGTTCTCATTTTAACTCATTATTAAAATAGGAATTTAAATGCTTAGCCTTCTGTCCTGGCGGTTGTAGGTTGATACAAGCAGATTGGATGGACCCCGATTTGGTGTCTATTTTTACAAAGTTAAAAGCTCACGAAAACGAAGGAAGGGGGCCTCCGGGCTTGCCTGCCCACGCTGGCAAGATGGAAGCGGCATTCAAAACATTGTCTGGATAATCCAGTGTCAAGACGGGCTCCACAGACAGGAAATCATGTAAATATTCAGAAAGAGATACAAATTAATTCACAAACTCTCACTAGTGGATATTGGTCACCGCATTTAGCAATCTGACCAGTCTCTACAGGCCGGTATCAACTCAGTCTCAAATTCGGACGGGTCGGTCTCTGAGCTACAGAAGCAGTAAATCCCCCACCACGGAGGTGTCCCCGCCCCAGCTGAGCCACGTAATTGAGCCCTCTGGGTAGATGGCAGTCCCAGGAAGTCCCCAAAGGAGAAAATGCCTGAGGACCTGAAAAGAGAAAGTGTTTCGCACCTGCTGGCCCAGCAAGAGCCATTTAAGCTTGAGTGTCAGTAAAGGATGGAGCCAAAGTGAGAGGCACCCCATGGTGGGGGGTGGGGGGGGCAGTCCAGGGTGTGCGCAGCTAGGAATTCTGTCCCCCTGACCTAGGCCAGTAGCATCCAGGTCACAGCTCTTCAGCTGCAAGCAGATCTGCCCCATGCACCCTGTGGCAGGTGGAGCGCTCCCTTGTCCCTACCAAAAAAACGCATCTCGCCTCTTTCTCCAGGGCAGGACAAAGGGACGCTGGCACTCAATAGACATTTCGCACATGGCTCCTGGCACCTTCAGCCCTGAGGAACACCGACATCTCCCTGTGAATGACTGTCACTCTCGCCTTCTCTGGGTCCCTTAGCAAAGCAGACCCTTCAGCCAGTGTCACTAAGTATTGACAGCCATCAGCCACCCCTCACAGTGGGTAAAGCTCACCCTTGTCAGAAACGTGTCAGGGGGGAGGGGGGGATGCGGAGGATTGCTCGCACACCGGCCCTAGAATGGGACACACAATTTCTGCCCACGTCCTTTTGTCTAGGACTCATTCAAATGGCCTCTTTTGAGAAAAATAGTCTAGCTGTGTTGCCAGGAAAAATAAGAAGAAATTGGTTTGGTGGACAGCTACGCCATCTTCTTCACAGAGGGTAAACAGTTCAGTGTGTGAGAAGAAAAGAACATGAATCTTGACAAAAGCTTGAGGCACAAATTATCTGTGTGCTGAAAGATGCTCTGTATTACAGTTTATGCATCAACCAAAATTAAGATTTGAAAAAAAAAACTTTCAAGCCAGGCCCTACAATTAGTAAACATTTCATTCACTCAAAGAGAGATACAAACTAATTCCCAGCCTTCAGAAAAATTAGTGAGTATGTTTCATGATATTCAGCAATATAACCAGTCTCTAAAAATGGTTACTAAAGATAAAATGAAATAAAATGAAACAGTCACGTTCCCCTCAGTCCGACACCATCGGTAAGAACGAAACCTGGCCCTGAAAAGCACCTTCCCACCAAGACAGACTTCCATGGTTCTAACGGGAGAGAAGTGTATTCCCGACCAAACAGAGGCAAGTGCCCTGAGGCCAGGAAGATTCTGCTTCTTTCACGTGATCGGCAGCAAAGGGCACAGCTTTTTCAGCGAGTCCCAACCGTCCTCAGAACACGAGTATCTGAGAGTCCATCTGCACCCGCCCACGTCGTTTTGGCCAGGGATGGCTTCTCCCACCAGACCCTTTGCAGCAATAACAGATGGAAAAGGTGGTGGGGATGGTGGCAATACCTTAATCACTCTTCTTCAGCACAAGCAAGGCACATACGCTGCATCCCCTCCAGGCCTGGTCCCTGACTGTGTCAGATGTCCCAGGTGCCTGTGGCAGGAGCTTGGGGACTGAAGCTAGGAGCACCCTGAGGAACCCACTGAACGCGTACGTTCTCATAAACTCCGGGCAGATAAAAGTGAGTTGTTCGAGGCAACCTTACTTTTCTGGTTTGTCAGATGTGGTTCGAGTGAATGTCTCCTCCACTCTGTCAGCAGCGCCCCCTCTGTCCCCACCCTACTGTCACTTCCTTTGGGGCCTTGGGCTGCAAAGCCAAAGGCCAGAGCCAGAGACTAACCCAGAGTCGGGCAAACGTGAAGTGACTATTTCAATTTTCTCAACGCTGTTAAGCAGCATTCTATGCAGGCCACAGTGTGAGTTTTGGGGTTACAACGTCCCACCTAAGAGGGGGTCCCATTCACTCTGAGAAAGCAAAGAACATCTTTTTCTGCATGGAGGATGAATGCAGAAACCATTGTCGCATAGCTGAGTGAATGATCGGGTCTGTAGTCACCTTGCGCATCAAGAAAAGGCTCCCAGCCTTTTCTAAAAAGGAAGAGCATATCAATTGTGCCAAATGTTTGCCCCATTTCCTTCCATATAGTAAGGAAATCATACAGGTTTCACTGATGACTGTGGGTAAAGATATTTGCAGAGAACTTCTCCATAAGAAATTTCACAAAATGACCAGGAAAGGTACAGAAAATAGAATCTTTTTTTTTTAGGGTTTGCAGGAACAAGTATAAAGGACACGTGGACAATAATAAGCGGGGGTGGAAATGGGAGGGAGGTGGGGAGGGCTGGGGGGTTGGGCTGGGATGGGGGTAAAAGGCAGAAAACTGTACTTGAACAACAATTAAAATTTAAAAAAATAGAATTTGTCATTAAACTTTTTTTTGCCATCCCACCTAGCATTAAACATTCTTACTGTTTACCCATTCCTAGTTTGCCTTTTTAAATAACAAACTCATCAACACAACTGACTCACAGAAAGTACTCCTCTATTTGAAGCCTTTGGAAATGACATAACGGTGTTTAGGTTACGGTTGAGAGCCCATAGAAATATTATTGTTGAGTCAAAATTCACCTCAAATCTCACCAAAGTTTCTGGTACCTTTCGTAAGAGAGGTAAACAATTGTACAATGCGTGAAATTCATGTCTCTTCAAATACATTCCGTTGTAAAATTAAACTGGGAAAACGACGGCAAATTAGACACACAGAGAGCGCCCCCAGGATGCATGAAAAGGGTTCTGTGCAGAGCACAGGACAAACGCATATGGTCGCTGGTCATCGTGGGGCTCCATTTGTGCACCGTCCTTTTGGACAGGCTCAGGGTCTCTCTGAAGCCCAACATGTTACGACCCTCAATGACCAGGTCGGCCCCTGCGTGGAACTAGAGACTGCCTTAGCCACATAGAGATACCCACCCTCAGCGTGAGAAACTTTACCCTCCCCGGTATTTTATTCAAGATGCTTGCTGCTGTATTTGGAGACTGTCATTTAGGGTTTACCTAAATCTGTGTGTGCATGCATGTATCAATGTGCACAGGTGTGTATGGGTGTGGCAGCTTTTTACAAATCAGGGTTCCTCCCTGATTGCACAAATGCACTGGTGAAATGTCTCTGGCATCTTCATTTGCATACCCTGAAATGCAAGCACACCAGGCCTTCGGACTTTAATACCCTTCATCCATTTGGACCACCATCCTTCACGCCTATGTTCTCCACCTTCCAGGTTTATGTCTTCATTCCTATTTTCTGTTCTTTTTTTTTAATATAATGATTTTTCTAATGAGCATCAAACATATCTTCTTTTTTAAGTCTTCATTTATTTATTTTTTATAGAGAGAAGAAAGGAGGGAAAAAGAGAGGGAGAGAAACATTGATGTGTGAGAGATACAACGATCAGTTGCTTCTCGCACACCGGCAATTAGGCTCCTGGCTCGCAACCCAGGCATGTGACCTGACTGGGAATCGAACCAGCGACCTTTCAGTTCACCGGCCAGTGAACTACACCAGCCAGGGCCATATTTGTTCTTCTGCTGGCATTATTGTTGGCTCTTCTTCCTTGTCTAATAAAAAGAAAGCTAGCGTTCTGCTTGCCCTCTCTTGTTCTGTCATGTTTTCTGCAAGCAGAGCCTTCGGAGGTGCTTGGCTAGTTTGCCCTCATTCTTCCCAGGCTTTGTCACCACGGTGCATGCTGCTTGGGAATCTGCCCCAGTTTTCTCTGCTTGCTCTTCTTTTCTCCCCCCATATTCACTTTTTATTGCACCTTTTTCCTACATTAAATTGTTTTCTTCCTCCTCTCTCAGTTTCATTGCAACCAAAGAAACTATTTTGTTGTGTTCTAGTTTTTTCTCATTAAAAAAAAAATCCAGTTCTTCAGGACTCACGTGCTCCTTACGCAAGGCGATTCCGTAGATTTTTGACTTTCTGTAAGCTTATTCAAGTCTGTTTTTTAACATTCATTTAATAAAATTAACATCTGTGTCCACTAGCAGCAACTATCTTCTAAAAGAAAGGGCTGAACTTGACTCATCCCTACGTATCAATAGCCTAGGACCTCCTGACATGCTCTCTTTGTGCAGGATCTGTAGCTGAACAGCCTTAGTGAAATGTTTAGAGGTGACCAACCTGGGACAGAGGTACAAGTTTTAAAATCTGATTGTTCTTAAATCCTTGTTTATTCTTGTATCTCTTATTTATTTCCAACCCAATGCTTTAATCCTTCACTTGTCGTGCTACAAAGCGTCGAGTTGGACCAGCTGGTTGACCGCAGCCCCCTGACTCCCTCTCCTGCTGACTGACAACCACCAGGAAGCCCCTGTTTGTGTTCTGCACCCGCTGGCCTCATTCCTGTAAACATGCTAGCAGCTGGCATTTCCAGCAGGCATAGCGCACGCTGCACCACACCCGGTCCTCCGCCGTTTACACGGCCGAGCTCCTCTCAGTGGCCCAGTGAGAGAGGAATCCTCATTTTTCCTACTTTCCAAAGGAAGAGGCATGTAAGTTTCCCCAGCTAGCCTGCTGTTCAGCTAAAAGGTGACCTGTAAGCTCCAGAGCCTCCATGCTTGCCCTTTGCAGCTCACGACCTTGGTGACGTGGGGCCTAGCTCTTCCTCGTAAGGGCTGTAAACTGCTTGTTTTCTCCCTCACCCTCCTCCAGGCCCTTTCCTGCTCCTTGGTTTTCTCTGGGGTCTGGACGATCTTCAGCCCTGGATCCCAGATTCCCAGCTGTCCTTCCACCTCCAGGGCCACCGCTCCTTGCCCCTCCTCAGCTCCCTTTCCTCGGGGTGAGTGAAGAAGTGCCACTCAGCTAAGCACAGAGCTCTTTCCAGCCCAAATGTCTTCCTCAGAAAGCCACTCTCCAAGACATCCTACTGAAGGTCCAAGCCATCACGAGGCTGTAGGGGACGAGGCGTGAGGCCGCACACCAGCTGGTCAACAACGGAAGAATCACGCTACAGAGGCGAGCAGGCGCCGAGTCCCTCAGACACGCCCCGTTCCGCAAATTCAAAAGCCCTGAAACCGGGCCACGAAGCAGCCACAGTGGCACACGTTTGGAGCCACGGCTATGGGCCACTGGCTCCCAGAACTGACCGGTCCCCTGCTAGGCCCGCCCTCGCCATTTCATTCGCCTCCAACTGACCGACACCACACTTCAAATGCTGCGGTATTTTGGACACTTCTCCTGATGCTGGAACAGCATTTTACCATGTCGTGACCGTCAAGGAAACATGGCTGAACCCCACGTACAAGTGCACGTGTACAGTGTCACTTGAGTCCCTCTTCATAGCAACAATGCTGTGATCATTTGAATGCCTACCATTTACTGAGGATTTCCCAGGGTTTGCCCTGGGCCAGGTACTCTGTACATACTCATCTCATTGAATCTCCACAACCACCTATAAAAAGGGAGAATTGTCATTCACATTTTAAAGATACCGGCTATTAAAGCTTCCAGAAGCTCAGAGACTTGCCCTGGGACACGTGGAAACAAATGACTGGTGCACATGAAAGTCAAAGCCAGGGCCACCAGCTCCAAGACACACAAGCGCGTGGACATCTTTCTAGTGCACTCTGGAGGGAACCTGTACTCCGTGCTTCCTTCAGAGTGGGTCAGGGCAACAGTCAGATGCGGCAACACCTCAGATAAAAAATCACTCGCTCTCACAGCTCCTTCCTCGTGTTCTCCGGTGTCCCGTGACCATCCCTGACCATTTACCTGCTACCATTCCCCACCGTCCATTCCCTATAGACAATGAGACCTTCCACGATGGCCTACCAGGTCACGGGGACATGAGACGCAAGCCAGACCCCAACTCCAAGAGAAGGAGAAGGCTGAAGAAAAGAAAAGGAAAGGAGGAGAAAAAAAGCTTGCTTATTTTATTGTAGTAGGGAATTACCTATGTTGACTGTTGGCTTTTCTGAACGAGTGTTTGGCTCACTCCAAATGGGTTGGAGCAGGACAGGTATCACCCACAAAAACCGCAGTGGTCTCCTCCGGAGGGAGCCGGAAAATCACGAGCTATTTGTGAGATCCCAGCAGTCGTGTTTCCCTATGCTCGGAGGGAGTGAAAGTCTGAACAGCTCTCCCGTGTCTCACGCAAACACTTCCGAAACCAGATCCAGTAGTCAAAAAACAAAAACAAAAAACAAAACAAAACAAAACAAAACAAAAAAACGAAGTATGTTACCATCTCAAACTAGAGAACTCCAGGAAGGCAGTCTATTTGATGCTGAGGGATGATGAGGCCTATATGAGAAGAAAAAAAAAATCATCAGCCAAAACCATAGAGTTCAGAAGTTAAAGAGGTCCCTGAGCCCTACCTAAAAAAAGGAACCAACAGGTGTCAGGAAAAGGGGTTCTGTGATGCACCAGGGAGGTCAGTGCAGCAAGTGACATTTGGGTGCGTCACGTGAAAGAGATTAACCTCTGGCATCGAGTTGACTGGTGTCTCAGATGGCGCTTGCCGCGGACCATTCATGCCATCTAGTACTCAGAGCATGCCAGCGCTCACAGGCTGGGGAGGTCAGATGGGGGCAGGCCCGACGTGGGAGCCTGCCAAGACTGACCACAGGCTTGCCAAGCAATTCAGTGGGGGAGCTGGAGCTTCCCTATTGAGTTTCCTGAGCCCCAGGCCTGGAGAAGGACCCCACCTGACAAAGGGTCCTGAGCGTTGAACACCTACCACTGTGCCTTTTCCACGGCAGATCATGGCGTTAACGCGAGCTAAGTGCTTCTGCACCCCGAGCATGGTCTTACAGCCTCTTTTCATTGCTAGGGGTTTACACAAGGAAAGCAATGTGGTCGTCACTGTTCCCATGAAGATGCCCTTTGAAAGGACTGACCATTCCATCAGTTTTATACTATGGGCATTTCCCCACTCAAACCAAATTAACGGACCATGGAGGCTGGCTGTGGAGAACCCCACAAAACATGGTCTTTGAGACAGATGGACCCTATTATGCATGCACCAAATATCATCCTTACCTGATGCTCTCCTGTCCGGAAGAAAATTATGCAACTGGATTCATACTTGCTGATAAAAAAATAAACCTCCCATCACTTTCATTACATAGACACTAAGGCAAATTTGCGAATCAATGTATGACAAAATGCTAAGTGGACCTCAAAGAAGATTTTACTTAAAGACGGGTCTAGGTGCACCTCAAGCACTATGTTTCTGAGGGACTTTTGATTCCCTGCCACGTGCTCAGGATCGTACGAGGCTCAGCGACATTTCTAAAGCACTCTCACTTCTGACAGTAAGTCTGGAATTTACTCCGGTTGATTTAAAGAAATTGTGGACAAGAATTTTATCTGAATTGTCATCACCCTTGAGCAACTGTCCAGGCTGAAAAAGTGTCCTGAGCTGGATGGCTGGGTGAGACAGGTCCATGAGATGGGCCAGGTGCCTCGTCACTCAGCCTGGCCATTTCATGACAGTCACACGATCGGCCCTGGCCACGTGCTGATGGGCAGCATCGCAGGGCAGCCCCAACCGTCTCCCTATGCCAACTCCGATAAGGACTGACAAGTTAGATAAGGACGTGTGCTGGATGCTGCTCCATGATCAGCCCCGGGAGGCAGAATCTGTTGGTGCAACTCATACCAGGCATGTGTGGTGGGAATGCGGGCTCAGCGAGCAGAGCCCGGTTGAGCGGCATTTTGGTACCGATGAGGCAGCTGGCGACTCCAGCTGCCGCAGTGAGGAGACCGGTGAACAATGGGAAAGAGGAAAGAACCATAGAAAAGAGAACAGGATAAAAATGAGAAGAACATGGAGTGAAGGGTCTGCGAGAGATTAACTGTAAAACACCTTCCAGTCACCTTCAGCCTAGTGGATAGCTTTCCCTGCAGCAGAAGACCAGGGGGCCTAGAAGCTCGCCCCTCTCAGCACAGCTGTCAAGACATTGCACAGATACTTTACAGAGTGCCCGGACACTAACCTGGATCTCCTGCCTTCCGGAGTTGTGCCAACAAGTGCAGTAGGAAATGGGGGCAGAAATGGCTCGAGATGGGAACAGAAAATGATGACGATTACTCAATGCCGGAAAACCATGTTCTCCAAGATGGGATTCTGAATAACCACGAGCAGAGGAAGGCCAGAGGCAAGTCGTCTGCTAGCTCCTCCCAGAAAGAGGTCGACTGTGAGGAGGGGTAAGTGAGCGTGGACCAGTGGGGGACAGAGGGGGCAAAGGTGCATCTGATAAGCCAGAAGAAGCACGCCCACTCTCCACTACACCCACCTAGAATTTCAGACTCACCAGTGCCCTGGCGAGGCATCCTGGGCTTGACACCAGACCTATGCTCCAGATACACCGGCATTTACTCTGTGTTCTGGTTTGATGTAGGCACCCTTGCTTTAGTCCGTCCCATGGTGTATATTTACATACCCTCAACCAATTCGTTCCTTATGCTTCTAAAAATCCATGCTGTCACACCTCAGACTGCTCTACAGATCTCAGAATGCTCTGCAAATCTTGTTGCTCAAAGACACTTGAAGTGGTGATTCCACATTCCTGATTCCCCAGATGATAAACCCAGCGCCCAGCACCCACCCTGGGACTCGCTGACTCGAACAGAGCCCAGTGCCGCTGCCACTTCTAGCGAGAACGGCAATACTCCACCCAAGTGGGTGTATGGTCTGTGATTAAGACCAGTTTCGTGAAGGCAGGAAGCGTAAGTGAAAAGGGGGGCTGTCCTCCTCCAGATTAAAAGATTAAGTCAAGCGAGGGGCCAATGCTGCAGGTCGGCTTGAGCACTCTGTCTTGTGCGGACCTCTGGGTCCAGGGACTGCCGACGGGGTTCTCGTGGGTGAGTGGTGCACAGGCGGCTGTTCCAGAAGGCGGCGCATCTCTTATGGATTGATGACTTCCGCCCGACGACGCTCCCACATCTTTACAGATGCAGAAGAGAATGGACCACGGGAGAGCCGTGTTGTCATTCAGGAAGAAGGGGCTGTACATCGTGGGTGTGGGACAGGCTCTGATTTTAGAACCTCTGGAGAGGTGTGGCTCAGCACCCTTAAATAGAGCACTTTGAGACAACCTCTCAATGGCTGAGATCTGGAACCATTGTGAAAAAGCAGATTTAAAATCTACTAATTAAACTTGGACGTGGTCTCTGAAATGCCCAGGCCCAGCCCTGTGGGGGGTTTATGACATTGTCTGGAGGTGTGAAGATAGTATCTGAAAAAATGCCTTTTGCTTATAAACTTGAACTTTCCAGACAGTGATAAGTCAGCAACACAAATAGCATAATTATTCTCTGAAGAGTGAATCTAAGAGTGAAACGGATTTCTTTTCTCTTCATTCTCTTCCTCCGGTTTTGTGCTTTGTTCTTTTTTTAAAAAAATTCTTGCTTGTGGATATGTTTATGGATTTTAGAGAGGGAGGAAGAGAGGAAGAGAGAAACACCGATGTGAAAAGAAATACCAATCTGCCCTGGCTGGTGTAGCTCAGTGGATTAAGCACAGGCCTGCGAACCAGAGGATCGTGGTTCAATTCCCAGTCAGGGCACATACCTGGGTTGNGGAACTATTGTGAAAAAGCAGATTTAAAATCTACTAATTAAACTTGGACGTGGTCTCTGAAATGCCCAGGCCCAGCCCTGTGGGGGGTTTATGACATTGTCTGGAGGTGTGAAGATAGTATCTGAAAAAATGCCTTTTGCTTATAAACTTGAACTTTCCAGACAGTGATAAGTCAGCAACACAAGTAGCATAATTATTCTCTGAAGAGTGAATCTAAGAGTGAAACGGATCTCTTTTCTCTTCATTCTCTTCCTCCGGTTTTGTGCTTTGTTCTTTTTTTAAAAAAATTCTTGCTTGTGGATATGTTTATGGATTTTAGAGAGGGAGGGAGAGAGGAAGAGAGAAACACCGATGTGAAAAGAAATACCAATCTGCCCTGGCTGGTGTAGCTCAGTGGATTAAGCACAGGCCTGCGAACCAGAGGATCGCGGTTCGATTCCCAGTCAGGGCACATACCTGGGTTGCAGGCCAGTTCCCTGCAGGCCAACTCCCAGCAGGGGATGCACAAAAGGCAACCATACATTGATGTTTCTCTCCCTCTCTCCTTTCCCTCTATAGATAAATAAATAAATAAAATTTAAAAAAAAAAAGAAAGAAATACCAATCAGTTACCCCCCAGTATATGCCCGGACTTGGGAGTGAACTGGCGACCTAGGCATGTGCCCTGACTGGAGATTGAACCCAAAACCTTGTGACGGAGGGAATGATGCTCCAACCAACCGAGCCACCCGGCCAGGGCGGCGCTTCATCCCTGTGCTGTCCTCGCCATGGACAACCAGTCACTTCGGCACAAGTCCCCAAATGTTACTCCAGGGGCCTGGAGGCAAGGCCATAAGTACCCATCCTTCCCCAGACACTTATTTTTCTCTTCTCTTATATTAAAAGAAAAATGCTCATCTGGAATTGCCCAACCTCCAGATAAGAATAAGAAGAGGAAGAGGAGAGGGGGAGAAGGAAAAGGGGGAAGGGAAGGGGAGGGAGAAGGGAGGGAGTAATGGTTTAATTACATGTCTCTAAAGTTGAATTGTAAATTTTATAACTTTTAATTTTTATTTTGAAGGTTTTCTTTTTAGATCTAAATTTTAGGAGGTAGTTTGATATACCAAATCCTTCCATTTCTAAAATCTCTTGTGTCTGTTTCCCAATTGATTGTTCAAGTTCATTATGTCCCCCAACTCCCATTAGACTGGGGAAATTCCTCAGAGACTGCTATTTGAATAAAACGTCTCGGAATCGTTGCATTCGAAGTATCGTCCCGGGCCCCACGAGGGGAGGCACGTGTATGCTAGAAATTGAGGCTGCCTAGAGTTTACGTAATTGTCCAGCCATTGGTCTATCGCGTCACCAAAGGGGCATATCTGCCTCAAAGGCCAGCATCTGAAAGTTTAATCAGTACAGAAGATGGACTTGAAGCACGGACACAGCTCTTGACCAAGGCGAAGGGGGCTGCAATGACAGTGAATGTTGGATTACTGCAGTTCTATTGTGACCCAGAGGGAATCTAGGACAAGGCCCCATTTCAACAAGAGCCTCCTACATGTACTTGCTGCTGAAAATAAGGGCAATTTAATTCAGACCAAGTAGAACTGAACTCAGCAAAGATCAAGTGCTTCTTGATTTTAGCCAAGCAGTATAAAAGTAATGACACAGAGCTGTGGAAGTTCAAGTGGCAGAGACCTTGGGGACATTGAGCCCAGAAGCCACCTCTCAGCCTGATATCCCCCCATCCCAGTGTCCCTGGGCGAAGCCCTCACTCCTCCACTCAAATCACTCAAACCACCCCAGGAAAGATGACTAGAGTCCTCTTTTGGGCCCCGCCAGGCCCGGCTCGGGCACCAGTTCTCATGGGTATAAATGGGGCTGAGGGGCTCATCCCAGAAGGTGTGGGGCAGTTATGGATTGTCCTCCTCCCTCAAAACGGTCACATTCCATTGAAATCGGAGCAAATACTGCTTTGCAAGGCGCAGCCCCTCGGGGCTGGAGTTAGCTGTTCCCAGCAGGGTCACCATAAGAAAGTCCCCTAATCTGCTCATCCTCCTTTTCTGTAAAGTGTGCATGTTGGTAGTACCTGTGCGCCCCACACCAGACAAGGACCAGGCATGCACTTTTCAAGCCCTGCCGCGATGTCCAGAATGATTAAGAATTTTAACAGAGAGCATTAAACCACATGCAGGGCCATGCTTGGGGCTCTCTCCTGAACACAAAGATGCCCTTAATATTCAGCTAATATGACGTCATAGGGAAACTTAGCCCCTTAACTGGCCCCCACTGAAGCTGATCCTGAATCGCGCTCCATCTCTAGCTCAGCTGTGACACTATTTGTCTCCACCTCCTTTAATTTCCTGGCCTTGCATTCTTGCTAAGGGAGGCACAGCACACTGAAGCGAGGACCCAGAAGCCCACGTCCAAGCCAGGGCTCTGCTCTGGGACACTCGGTCCTGCCCCCCAGCTTCACAAACACAGATCCTGTTCAGCTCCTGGGCCCCTCTCCCTGTGCCCCCAGCTCCTTAAGGCAATCCTGTCTTCTTACCCTTGGAGTTGCAGGTATCTAAATTAGAAATAAGAAACATGGAGATGTTTGCTTGTTGGTCCAGAAAAGAGGTATCATCGTCTTTGTGAGAGCTGCGTCGGTGACTGCCCCTTCTCGGGGGCAGCTGCTGGTGGATGGGGTGGTGGGCATTGTGCTCCCCCAACCAGAAGACACCAACTACAGACTAGGGAACAGACTTGGGAGTGAACTACAGACTTGGGAGTGAACTGGCGACCTAGGCACGTGCCCTGACCGGAGATTGAACCCAAAACCTTGTGCCCAAAGCCGAAAGGATCCCAGAAAAAACAGGGCAGGCCCACTGGGTTCGGTCCACCCGGAATCCAGTCTTCGTCTGTGAACTGTTAGAGAACACTACTCACAGCTGACGTGATGCACACGCCAAGTGAGCTAAACAAAAAATGTTCAGAAACCTCTCTTTGTCATTCAAACACATCACAACAGCTGCTCGTGTGGGGCAGCTTCCGTGGCCGCCCAGAGCTGCGCCCTGCATGGAGGAGACCAGTCCAGGCCCTGCTTAGGACCAGCCCACCTCCAAGAACCTTCATCCTTCTGGGTCCGCTGCTCCCCTCCCAGGCTCTTCCCTGCTGTTTCCTGAGTCAACGTTTTCCTTTCGTGTCATTTACTCTGATGAGACATACAAGTATGAAAACCATGCAAGGAGCCCCAGTGATGGTCCATGGACCACCTACCACTGGGCAGTCACATCCCTCCACTGTCTGGTTTTCCGAACGACCCGAGGAAATCAGTGCCTCACTGTCCGCCATCTCACCCGCAGCCCTTCGCAGTCGGGCGGCTTGACCAAGGTCGTGTAATGACCAAGGTCAGGCAGGCAGGTCACCTGTGCCCAGCCAGCTGTGCTTTCCACAGAGGGACGTTATTTTAAAGACTGGCGGGCCCTTCATTCCGGCTGAGCAAGTGACTGACTCCGCACAGACTTGGAGGAGAGGGGCACGCTTCGCCAAGCGTGGCCCAGACAGCAACCGGGGGAAAAGGCCCTGACAAGCCTCACTTCCTTTCAGCAACAGCTCTCGGGCCTGCATTGTTCTCAGCATTGTCCACACTTCCCTGTTAGTCATTCCGTGAGTCAAGGGCTGGCCCCGGCCAGCTGCAGACATGCCCCGCTGACTCCCCTGTGTGCAGCCGGCCTGCGTGAGGGGCCGGGCCATGGTGCTGCGTTCCTCCTGGGCCCCAAGGAGGCCAACTGGCCACAGGGGACCTCTCCAACCACCTGTTATTGTGACCATGTGCGCGGCCTAATCAGTTTGTTTTGGTCAGAGTGTTCCAAAGAGGAAGCGAAGGCTATATTTAATTTTTTTTAAGACAAGTCCAATCACCCAGCGCCCTTTTAAATATTTGGAATTCTCCGGATCTCTTCCCAAAACCCACTGGAGAGGTGAGTGGGGAGCAGTGTCCCACAGGGAAGGCGATCTCCCCACCTGGGGGTGAAACCACACTGTGCCCGTCGTGGGGGTGGTTTCCCAGTTTAGAGAATGAACATAGAGTCGGTCGGCAGCTTTTTCCCTGCATCTTTATCATCTAGGAACTAAGCCTGTGAGGAGCTAGAAAGATCCATGAGGAACAATGATTAGCTCGCATACCTGAGAGGGTTTGCTGCCCTAGTCAAGGAGAGAGAAAACCCAAACAAACCCAAGTGAGCACATATAACAAAGACGACTCAGCACCAACATTAGTTGTGATGTTATGGGCTGAATTGTACCCCCGCAAAAAAGGTTCTAACCCCCAGGACCTCCAAATGTGACTGTCTTAAAGAGGGTCTCTGCAGATGTGATCAAGTCAAAATGAAGTCCTTAGGGTGGACCCTCCCCCAAATGACTGGCACTCTGATGACAAGGGGAGATTGGACATGGATGTGCACACAGGGAGAACAAAATTAAAAGATGAACTCAGAAGCCCTTCATCTTTTTTAAGACGTTCCCATGCGAAGGAACGTCAAAGACTGCCAGGAAGCCCTCAGAGGTAGGAGAGAGGCGCGGACAGACTCTCCCTCACAGCTCTCAGAAAGAACCAACATTGACCTTGGCCTCAGCCTTCCAACCTCCGGGATGAAGACAATGCGTTTCTGTTGCTCAGGCCATCCTGTGTGCGGCACTTTGTCACAGCAGCCCTGGCAAACTAACAGGAGTGATATCAGTGCATTCAGCGCACTCGGGTGCCTGAGACGGCTTCACCCCACAAGTGCCTTCACCCTTAAGGCTTCTCCAAGTCTGCGATCAGCCGGCTCCTCTGACCACACAGACCTCAGCTCACATCCTGCTTGTTCGGACCCCTCCTGACCATCCGAGCTGAAGAGCAGCGTCCCCACCCCATCCCTTTCTATTCGCTTTGGCACTCGTCACTGTCTTGCTCGGTGCTTTGGTAGGTGCGCCCTCTTTCTCTGCACCTCCACAACATACACCCAGGACAGCAAGGTTCTCATCTGCCCTGATCACAGACATCCAACGTAGTAGGAGCTGAATGCATGTTTGTTGAGAAGGAGCACAGAGCCAAAGGAATTAGGAAATTAGGAAGGGAAAATCTCATTTGTTCATGTCTTTATGCTGTCTATTCAGTAAACATTTATTAAGAATGAGTGTCTAGAACTCTAGAAGACTCTGGAGAAATTAAAAAATGTTTCAAGTCCTAGACATTGATAAACACAAAAAACTTCCAAAAATTGCCCTACCCAATATACAGTAACTGAGAAGGCTTGGTTACATCCTGTGGCACCTGAAATTGACCTCAGTTTCACCAGCATCCCTCACCTACCTTATTCTTTTGTTCACCTTTCTGGGTACAGAACAAGAGTCCTGACTAAGGGAGTAACAGGGTCAAAGTATGCCTAGATCCTCCTGAGGCACAAACCCCTAGCTGCCCCTCCCTCCCCACCTCAAATCCCCCCCGCCCCCAGAGAGCCTCCGGGAGGCGTCAGTGCCTTCAGCTCCCCTCACCAGCTCCCAGCTGTGTCTCTCTGTCCCGCCCTCCCAGCGAGACAAGGCTATCTGGGAGAGAGTGATGTGCACATACAATGAACATCTGCGGTGGCGAATCATGCTGCCCCTCTACCCAAATCAGCCCTGAGCAGTGACTAACAGTCAACGCGCCTTGCGGCATACAACCCAGACCAAAAGGCTCTGCTGCCCACTGCCCACTATCCCTCACTCAATGGGACCTGCCCAGGCACCCACGCCCTACAGGCTGCCTCAGGTTGGAGCTGGACAAAGAGATATATTGTCTGTGTCATCCTGACCCTTGAACTCATGCTAAGACTGTGCTTTGGTCTATGAATCCTGGCCAGTGCTCACTCACCAGATGCATGAACTTAACACTTCTCTAAATAGTCTGGGTTTTTTTTTTCTTCACTGGGTGGTGATGATCCCTACCTCACTCCGGTGCCATGAGGAGGGTCACAGGCGGGAGCTGCAGTGAGGGGTCTTTTCTACAGCCGATACTTACTAAGTATCAACCGAACCTCAATTTTTCCAGCTGTGTGCCTGGAGTGCGCATCCTTCGCAGTCACAGACAAGAACGACCTCACACAAAGCACCTGTCAACCACAAGGTTTTGCCAATACTAGTTTTACGGACCCACGGATTATCTAGGAGGAAGCTGGACAGGAGGCAAAGGGCAAATGACCCAGGCCTGGAGAGGGGGGTAGAGGGTGAGGAGCCTGAGGACAGTCTGTGGGAATTAAAGGGAACCACACCATAGGAAGGCGAGTTCAGGGGCGGCCCTGGGCCGACATCTGAAGAACAGTGGTACAGCCATTTCAGTGGTACAGCCCAGGCTCCTGCAGCCGTTGATGGGACAGTGCTGCCTGGATTCTACGGCTGCCCCTGGAAACAAAGGGAACGTTCTCCCACCCGGACCAGAAACACTGACTTAGCTCTCTGACTCAACTGTGCCGGAAACAAGGTAAAAGTAGGCAGAGAGACATAGCTTCTATCAAAGCCTGGGCTAGGAGCCCGTGAATCTGACAAGGACCCCAGGGAACCTGCAGGAACTTGGCAGACCACACAAACGGGTGATGCTGAGGCTGCAGAGGGAAGCAGGTGGGAAGCGCTTGCATTGAGTGTAAGCATCATCACCTGGTCACAATGCCTAAAACACTGCCGCCTGGCCCACAGGCCCCACGTTCGTGCCCGCTGTTAGACTAGCCACAGATTTCCTACTTTATATGTAGTTTGGGGTCTCAGAATCTTCACACTGCAACACACTCCAGATCGTCCCCAGCACAGGAGGGTTCGACTCTTAATTTTTTGACTTTGTGTGAAAGTAATGTGCGTTTAATAGAAACCATACTTCAAACTTTGAATTTCGATCTTCTCCTGGGCTACTGATATGCTGGATGACACTCTCTCTAAATGCTGGGCAGCAGCAGTGAGATGATTTTCCCACCTGTAGGCTAATGGCGTGTTCCGAGCCTGTTTCGGGCAGTCCAGGCCAAGCTATGGCATTCGGTAGGCCTAGCTGTGTTAAGTGCATTTTTCAGCTTAATATTTTCAACATGAGGGGGGATATGAGTTGAGGAGCACCTGTAGTTTCTCAGTGGAATGGCTCGGTGGGTGGGGTGTTGCTGACAACGAGGAAATGGATACCCAGACAAAAGCAGACAATTGATGTAGCTTCTGCAATGGCCAAAGTCTGCTGTTTGGGGGCCTGGAGGGTCCATCATTGATGTGGGAGAGGCCCCACATGGCTCTGACATTTCAGTTCAATCAGCTGGACCACTCTTCATGACTAAGTTATGAGTTAAAAAAAAAGAAAGAAAAGCCATGAACCTGGGATCATAAAATATTTAGAGATATTTTCCTACAATATTTCCTACAATATTTCCTACAATATTCCTAGATATTTTCCTTCTATTTTCCAAAAGATGTCACAACCATCTTCCGAGGTGCCATCCTCACCGGTCACCGTGATAAGGGTCCAGCCCGAGGAGGGGAGGCATGACTGCAAGCTGATGGCGTGAATGACGCAAGCCAGGCTGACGACATCACAAAGCCGAGGTCGCCTGTTTGGACACAGTCACCGCATGGCTCAGGCTCCCCTCATCCGTGTGCAGCTGACACCCATTCTGGTAGGAACAATGACATCAGCCGGATTTCAGCGAGCCTGTGAAGCCAACGGCATACAGTTATGCAGCCCCAAATGGGGACACCCAGGACAGACCCAGCGTCTCTCCAGAGTGGAGACCAGAGTGGAGACCTCCGTGGAGGTCTTTGAAGGCTTGCCCAGGATCCGTAGAGACCCAAGGCAGAAGACACCAGGTCCCGTCTTCCGTCAGACCTTTGCTTGGTTCAGTGGGCACCGCCATGTCTCTCCACACCTGCTGCTGTTTCTCATGTGCAAACAGCAGATGCCCCTCTGGCCTCATTCCTGAATGACTGGCGAGGACAAGACCAGCATCCAGTTCTCCCCAGGCCGCAGAAGCGTCATAGCATTCTGTCATCACTGTGGCCCTGACATGGGGCTAATAAAGGAGTCACACTGAAATAATTAAACATTTCCCAGTGGCTAAATTAACCTTATAGATAAGCACCAAAATACTGGGTTGGAAGAGATTTTTACCTAAGAGTCAATTTCCTCCCTCCATTATACCACATTTTTTATCACAAGTTAGAATATGGGCATAAGGGTATTTTAGTGCCCAAACGCCCAGAACAAAGCACCTCATCACCACTAAAGGCAAGTGACAGATAAAACTGAACCATGGAAAACATCACCTATGTGGCCTTGGGTTTGTATACTCTTCCTTCCTGTGTGGACAAGAGGGATTAAAATACTAGAAACTTACACAATCAACTCATTAAATCAAGGACACAAGAACAATCACTAAATAATGAAGTGGAAGAAACAACTACACCAAAAAACCTTGGCCAACGATAGTTACTTGGACAAAGGACAAGGGGTAGCTTGCATGTGCTGTTCTTTTCATATGTACTGGGGCTTTGAAATACATTTTTAAAGTCGCTGTTTCTCAGAAAGATACTCAGCTCTGAAACTCTCCGTTGTAACCTGGTAAAGAAAATTAGGTGTTTCAGGAAAGTAGGACTCAGGTAGATGTGACCACAGATTCTGAAGTCAATGTGAATTTTTACCTTATTTTTGTCTCCCTCTATCCCCAACCTAAAAAATACACACACACACATTTTTTTTAAAGAAAATGTAAAGGAGACTATCTTAAAACAATGACCATATTGTCTCAGAAGACTGCATTTTCATAGCCTTGAACTCTGCTACTATGATCTTCCAGGGAAAAGGCCCTGGTGGTTTGGTTGTCCTCGTTTGACCCACTAGCCACAGGCCTTTCACATACAGAAAGCCAGAGTCGTGTCTAAATAAGCGTCCAGGGAATCACTTTTGAAATACCCAACCCCACATTTTCAGAAAGCACTCTCTATCGGAGGCCCATCGGTCCCTGTAATCACATCTCCCACTGGCTAGACGCCCGTCAGAACGTATTTGAAGAATTCAGAGGCCACTCTGTCAAAGGCAAACGGGCCTGACTCTGGGCCAGTGCTCAGGCGGGGAGCCGCCGTCCTGGCAGCCCAGGGAGTCCCTGGGCCGTCCCAGGGCCCTGGCCTTGTGGTGGTTCCCTGGCCGCAGGAGGAATCAGGCAACCGCCCAACTATGCCCAGTTTTCATTTCCTCCCCGTGCAGACCCGGAGGCCTGGCAGCCCTGCCCTTCGTGACGCAGTTTGAAGTAGGACGTGGAGCTCTGTTCCCTGTGACATGACCCCTCCAACTAGAGAGAGGCCAGCAGAAACTGCCCTCGGCCCACGGGCTCCATACTGGACGGCTGCAGTCCCATCTTTGTGCAGCACGAGCTGACTCGACTTCCCGGGCACAGGCTGGGGACAAGGGTCTTCTCCTTTGAGGCCAGTTTTAACCCTGGGTGCGGGGAGTGGGAATGAGCTTCTATTTATACTGACCCTGCACAGCTAGGGGCAAAGCTGTTTTCTCCGGTCTCACAGGAAGTGGCGAGGGGAGGCGACTCCTAGCAAGCAGCCACCAGGAAAGCGTGCACACTGGTGCGCTTTGGTTATTGGAGCGAGGGCTTCCAGGTCCTTGTCAGGCCTGCTCCGTGGCTGGCGCCTTGTCGGGTGGCTTAGGGCTGTCCCCTTGAGCCAGAGCAATGTGCTCCCCCAGAGGCTCACCCACGAAGCCCACGTTTCGAGGGTGAGACGTGCCACGAGGTCGCACTGGGTCTCATTTGTGACTCGCCTTACCTGAGAGCTGTGGCACCTCAAGCCCTGTCTGTGTTCACCAGAGCCACTCAGGTGTGTGTCCAGTGCAGTCGGTCCCCTGCTTCCTTTTCGGCTTCCCCACCTGGCTTCACCAGCCTCCGCTACTCTGGCCTTTCTCCGTCCACTCCGTACTTCAGATCCGACCCTCGCTCACCTGCGAAACTAGGTATGAGGGATCTCAGATACCCCGCCCATTGCGGCAGCATTCTCTCCTACCCTCAAGGCTCTCCGAGAACGACTCCTCGGGGATGTGAGCTGTCAGGCCCCCTCCAAACCTGCTGACGCAGAAACCCCGAGGGCAGGGTCCCGTCTACGTTCTCACGAGGCCCTCCGCTGCCCCGGGAGCAGCCTCCGGTGTGAGAGACACTGGCTCAGAGGAGATCTCTCTTCTCTCCACCCTGCAGTGAGGCAAATCCACACACACACACACACACACACACACACACACACGAAGTGCTTGAGTGTCATCTGAGTGTAGAGTAATTGTTTTCATTAAAGTTGGGGAAAAAACATGGGGTGGAATTTCACTCCATGGGTCATCTTCAAATCGGTCTCCCTTGGAGTAGGGGCCTTAACAAGCACATAAAACAGAGCAAAAACCGTCCCGGGAGAAGTTTTAAACACCTGATTCTTTGGGCAGAGGGCAACACACTCTTCCCCGCTCCCCGCCCCTCCCCGTCACCTCCCAGCAGCCTCACGATGGTGCTGACCCTGGTCCGAGCCCTCACCCAACCAGGCGGATGGAGAAAGGGGACACTGGTGCTGTCCCCTGCAGCTTTACCTTCTCCAGTGCCCCTCCGGCCACACAGTTTCCAACCCCAGGAACACAGCAAGGTGGTGGACAGCGGCAACAACCACCAAACCTTCGTCGCAAGGAGAGAGGGGAACTGTGCTCCGCTCTCTGGTCACGTCTCACTGAAATCAGGGGTCCAGAGACTCGGCTTTCCTCGGTGACAGCACAGCCCACCGTGCCTGGCACCCCCTCTCTCTTGGAAGATTGGCAGGTGAAATAGAGAGCAAGCATTGCTGCTATCCAATTCTCTTCTCTTTTTTGGAGATTTTATGTATTTTTAGAGAGACAGGAAGGGAGAAAGAAAGAGAGGGAGAGAAACATCCACGTGTGGTTGCCTCTGTCACGCCCCCCACTGGGGACCTGGCTTGCAACCCAGGCGTGTGCCCTGACTGGGCTGCAGCCCTCCCCACGCTGTTCAAGCACCCCCCTCCCCCTCCCCACAAACACACACACCAGTGAAGAGAATCTAAGGGCGGAGCAGGGGGTGGATGAGGCCTCTGGTCTGGAGCTTGAGTCCCTCTTTTCCTTCTCCTCTCAAAACTTGTTCCAAGACTCCGTTCAAATGGGGACTGAACCCGCAGCCCAGAACATGTGCCCAGACCGGAAATCAAATCCACAGCCCTCCCTCCGGTCTGCAACAACGCTCCAAATGACTGAGCCACACAGGCTGGGGCTCCAGTACCTCTCCGACAACCGCCACATGGCGTCGGCTCCCACCGCCCGTGGGCCTAGCTGGGTGCACTCACATCTGTGGACTGCAGACGTGTAAAAGGTGGGGCCATCCCCTCCTTGGATGCTTAGGACAATCGTCTGCTCAACAAATATTTTTAAATAAACTCAATTCCTGCTCTGCCTGTGATCGGGCTGTGGAACGGAAGGAGATTCCATTTCTTTCTCTGACAGCTCCTTGGCACCTCTGGGACTCAGAGCAGTTAGTTAAGTTCTAGCATCAATTATTGAAAGCAGAAGCCCAGCCCCCTAGGTGTTCGCAGGTCACACTCTGCCTGGCTTCTGGTGAAAATGTCAGAACCGTCATCCCCATCAGCACGCTCCGATCCTGTGCTCACCCCAAACCCTCCCAGAAACCAGCTTAATTAAGTCCTGCTCTGACAATAAGATGTTCGCATGCAAGTTCCTGAACGTGTCATACTTGCCAATGTTGGAATGTGGGTTCCTTGCAGCCTCTCTGTTCTATTTTCTTCTGGAGGGGTAGTTTGGCCAACTGTGCCGTCTCCTTTACAAGTGCTATCTCTGTTCACAAAAGAACGTTTTTCTGGCCAGAATTCCTTCCTTCCGTACACGAAGACATGTGTGGTGTATACACCTCATGCATAAGCCAATACAGGGTCTCTCTGCCCCCAGGCAGGGTATCCAGGTGGGGAGTGGAGGGGAAGGTTGCTAGGCCTCCCTTTGCATGGGGACATCAGCCTAGGGACCCAGGACATGCAGGCCAGCCTCCTCACGGCCGCCAGGGTCACCAGTCCAGGCAGACCACAGCGGAGCCTTTTACTCCAGGGACTTTGTTATGCCACCTCTCAGCTCTAGCCCTCCAGCCTGCGCGCTCACATGCACACACCCCCTCCCTCCATCCCTCCCTCCACCACGTGCCTGCTGGGGAGCAAGACAGCTATTCCCAGCTGCCGGCGGCCAAGGGCAGAGTGGCAGCTGCAGCCAGGATGGCCCTAGAACACAGGGAGTGGACAGCGGCCATTTCTCAATGTGAAAGGTATGTCCTTCCCCCCTCGAGGGGTGCACAAGTTCTGCTGCAAAGCGAAGAGAACATTTGCATGTCTGTCAAATGAATTTTGGTGCCAGAATCGAATTGGTTCTCATCTCCTGAAAGCTACTGAGTGCGGGGTGGAGCAGACGAAGCACTCCTTCCCCCAGGCACAAAGAAGCACCACCGAACGCGCTCACGCACAGGGAGGCAGCTGGGAGGGAGGGCGCAGCCGGCTCCCCAGGTCTGGTGGAGCCATTCTCAGTATTCACGTCACAGCTTCATTGCCACATTGACCTCAGAGTCACAAGTCCCCTCCCCATTGCCTTCTAGGTAGTGTAGTTCACGACAGCACGCCTGTGACAACTAAAAAGATAAATAACAACAAAAGAAGGAAGGAAGGAAAGAAGGCAGGAGGGAGGGAGGGAGGGAGAGAGGAAGGGGGCAGGGGAGAAAGATAAAGAGAACATATAAAAAAACAGGAGGGGGTTGGGGGAGGGGAGTCAAAAGGTGCGGACCTCCAGTTATAAAATAAGTCCTGGGGACGAAGTGTGCAGCAGGGTGGCCGCAGTTACTGACTGTGCACTCCTGTTTGAAAGTTGCTGAGAGAGTAGGCCTTAGAAGTTCTCATCCCAAGAAAAACAAAATTTGTAACTATGTATGACGATAGCTGTTAACTAAACTTACTGCCTGAACATTGTGCAATACTTACACCTGTAAGTGGAAACTAATCAACAAAACAAACAAGCAAGAAAAACAGAACCAGAACCATGGAAATAAAGAACAAACTGACAGCTACCGCAGGGCAGTGGGGAGGGATAACAGGGAAAAACGGGGAGGGGCCGTCAAGGAATATGTATCAAGGACCCATGGACAAAGCCAAGGGGGGTAGGACTGAGGGTGGGAGGGAGACAAGTGTACTTGAACAACAACAACAAAAATATCAAATCACTATGTTGTGCTCCTGAAACTAATATAATGTTATATGCACATTATATCTCAGTTTTAAAAGAACAAAAGAAAGCAAGCAGCAAGTTTCTAAATGTCTGCCACACGCAGACTTGGGCACTCCAGCAGGATCCTTCTCTCTTCTCCAGGAGTCGAGCTGGTTGCAGGCAGAGGTGTCTGCAGGGCCCCTGCTGACAGCAGCCCCCCCCAGGAGTCACCTGAGAAGGAGGTGACTCCTGGGAGGGCTGAACGGAGACCCCCCAAGGCCAGGCACCACACCCTTGGGCTCCTGACCCCCACCCCATGGAGGTGGTCGTGGAGTGATCACAAGGTTTGGAGGCAGAAAGCTGACGCACCTAGTTCTACTCTTTTCTTCCTAATTACACGACCAGGAGCCGCTCCTTCAGCTGCTTTGACTCCAGGGTCTGCCCGGGGGAAGCAGGACATATAACCGGAAAAGTCCACTGGAGCAAATATCAGTGGACCAGGGGATCGGGCGTAGAACACGCCGCCACCCTTCACCGACTATCGCATCGCCCTTTACCTTGATTCATCAGCATGAAAGTGCAAGGGGCACACTGGCGAGCATGCCCCACATCTGCACCCAGAAACTGAGGCACCTTCCCTTCGAGGAGCCCTGACTTTCTAGAACGATCTTTACTCATCTTGGCAATGATTGGGAAGAGTCCAAAGACAGCTGGCAAGCTGAGAGGAGGCAGCAGGCACCTGTTGCATTTTTGTTGTTTGGGGTTTTTTTTTTCACTGACGGTCCCTTACTGGTCCTGCTTCTGTGAGTGGCCAGCACCAGGTGGAAAGGGGGAGGAGAACCAGGTGGCACGGGAGGGCTTCTCCCCAACATTCCATCTATACAGGAACTAAACAGACAAGCGAAGAATCACTATTGCGGCTACAAGTTGGCAGCATGGGAAAGGGGAGGAACAGGTGAGGAACTGGGGTGTCATTAATAAAACGCAGGCTCCCCCAAAGGGGGTGCCTGTGGGGTACTTGGTCTGCCTCAACCCCTGAGGAATCAGAAGATCAAAAGTGGTTTGGGAAGGCCAGAACCGTCAGGGGTGGGGGAGGGGGTGGTCCAAGGTGTGGGGGGCTGTTTGGCAACTGGGTGAGAGACTGCTCTCCCTACTGGGATGCCTCCAGCCCCTCTGCTCTGGCAGGAAGGGGGCAGCCTGCAACCCCCAGAGGCAGGTCCAGGGCTGCCAGATGCCTCACCGTGGCCTGTCCTCCAGGGAGATGGCAGCCCCCTCCCCCACCCCAAAGCTTTCCTGCAGGAAGGCAGGGCCCTCAACTTCCTCGGAGCAGCTCATCAGCTTCTTCTTGACGTCGTCCTGGGCGCTGACATAGGTCACTTTACTCTTCAGGGGCGCGGACTCAGGGGCCGGAAGACAAACACGAGGCCCTCCTTCTTGCGCTCCTTGGTCTGGCCCACGTCACCAGCTCGGATCTCCGTGCCCTCCTCCAGCACGAGGCTCTCCTGGTCTTCACTCAGGCAGAACACCACCTTCTGGTGCTTCTTCACCCCCTCTGGTGTCGAGGACCCACTCACCTTCGTGTCACTGAACACGCTGACAACTCCATTGTGACAGCCACACCAGAAGCGAAAAGGAGATGGCAAGGAGAGCCCAAAAAGACGAGAGCCGCTAGCTGCTGCCGGGATCCGACTCCGCTGGCGTTTTTTAATCAAGTAATTGATGAGGCTCAGTTTGGGGATTTTTTTAAAAAAGCTTCATGGACATGTACCTGACCTGCAAGGACGTGCACACTGGAAAGTGTACAATTGACAAGTTTTGGTGTGTGTGTGTATGAGTGGTGTCCACACCCTGATCCCCAGTGCCCGAGGATGCATTACCTGGCAGGCCGAAAGAGTGCGATTAACACGAGGTTCTTTTTTTTTTTTAATTAATTGTACTGGGATGACTTTGGTTTAATGAGATATAACTTTCAAATATATAATTCCATAACACATCATCTGCATATTGTGTGCTCACCACCCAAAAGCCCAAAAGCTAGTTTCCTTCCATCACGACATCTTCGACCCCCCTGAACCTCATCAATCACCCCCACATCCCACACCGCAGTGGTAACCACTGCACCGTTCTTCTCACTGAATACCTGAGACTGGGTGAGCTTTCGCACGCAGTAGTAAGTGGACACTTGTTGCTTAAGAAGCTGCCAAAGTGTTTTCGGAAGGGCTCGTGTCTTTCTGCATCCCCACCAGCAGGGCACGAGGGTCCAATGCGCCCCCAATCTTTGCCAGCTCTTGGCGGGATCACGCTTCATAATTTCAGCCACCCGAAGAGGAGGGCAGTGGTACCGCACCGTGGTTTTATTTGCATTGCCTGCATGGCTAGCGATGTTGAGCATCTTTTTTAGTGAGGCATCTGTTAAAATCATTTGCCTGTTATTTTTTAATGGGGTTGGGTTTTTTTTTTAACATTCAATGTGAGAGTTCTTCATTCTTTACACAAGTCCTTTATTAAACATGTGCTTTACAACTATTTTCTCCCACTCCCTGGCTTGTCTTTTTGTTCTCTAAACAATGTCTTTCCACGAGAAGCAGCTCTGAATTGTGTCGAAGTCCAAGGCAAGACCCTTCTGCGTACTTTGCCCAGTGCCTCACGCATGAGGAGACTTTCCTGTATGGTGGGGACGGGCACGACTCCCAGCCCTGCTGACTGTGGTGGACCCTGCCCCCGCTGATCCCTCATGTGGTCCTTGCCTTGACCTTGTGCAGGTCTGCAGCTCTCCAAATTCCCCTCTCTCTCTGCAGCCCCTTCCTCTAGTCCTCTGCGCTGTGGCCACTGCCTGGTGAGCTTGTACTTCCTGGGCGCTCAGCTCCATCTCCTCACCTCGGGGTGTCCGCTGGGCTCCTCCCGCGCTGCCCCTTCCCATCCGCGGTCTGGGCTCTCTCGCCCAGCGGCGAGCTGTGGTGGTCCCAGGGCTCTCGACCTGTGTTTCCCATCTCACGAGGATCGCTGGCATGCCGTCGGAAGGAAGGGTGGAGCACATTAGCTTTTTACCTTCTAGCCTTTTCCCACTGCCTCCACGGCATGGTCTATGCATTGGGGAGCTCTTAGAACAACACACAGAAGAACTGGCCCAGGGACATGCATGCAAGAAGCCACCAAACAAAGGGATTCTACTGAACAAGATCCTGTTTGCAAGAGTAGCCTATGGACTCTGCTACATTTAAAAATAACTCCTATTTTTAAATGGCTCCATGTTTTGGTTTGGGGTGGGGGGTATTTACTTATTTATTTATTGGGGGGGGGTGGACAGACTGTTAGACCTGGGTGAAGAATTTAAATGGAATTACATACAAGTTAATACAAAATGATTACCTCTGGTGTTGGCAGTTCAAACCCGCACTCCTCAGGGAGAGCCGTAACCCCTTGAATGACCGCATTCACTACTGACTGTCCGGAGCCCAATGGGAGCCTCTGTCGAGAGAAACTTACAAGGCTCCTTTCAGTTTCACTGAAATGTCGTCTAATCACAAATTAGCTGTAGATACCAGGTGCCCCCGATGAACTGAAAATACTAATCCGACGTGTGGGAAACTCCACGGGTCTCCTCATCTATGAAGCAGATGATTATATAGGAATGCTTAAAGGAATAAGAAGAGTGTGATTTTTTTTCCTCTTCAACTTGAATGTTATCCTTGTAGATTGCATGAATGAGAGATTTCCCATAGTTCCATCAGAATTCTTAAGTGTAAGTGAATATCATACAAAAAAACCCAGACGCTGAATTAGTGATAAAGAATGCTTTTGAAGCTATTTTAAATGTGCTTTAATTTGTAAGACATTTCTTAGGAAGATGTTGGTTATCATACTTCCTGTTCTGATCCGGTGGTAAAGGTAGTCTTGGGAATTTGCAGGTACTTCAGATTCACAAACCGGAATGAAGGAGAACACTGCATCACACTCCCACTGTTTCTCTGGAGCAGGGGTGTCAAATTCATCTTCACCCGGGGCCACATCAGCCTCGAGGCTGCTTTCAAAGGGCCGGATGTAACTCTAGGACTGTATAAACGTAACCGCTCCTTAACCAGGGGCAAGGAACCCAGCGCTGCTGCAGGGTAGAAACAAGGTGGATAAAACAAGGTGGAAGGCGAGATTCGGGCCCAGGGCCTCGTGTTTGCCGCCTGTGCTTTAGTGGTATACACTAAAGCCCTGAAATCAAACTTCTCTCAGCACATTGTTTCCAAGATCACAAATAGTGATTCATAATCGTACTCTGTAATAAAGACGTATCACTGTCAATTTTTTAAACAATAATGATTCTTATTCTTATTGTTTAAAACCAGCCAACTATCAGGCTACTCAACAGCTAGAAAGTGCTTTGGCCGCTCGGTGGCCTCTAACCACCTCCCGGTCACTTCTAGGGCCACCTCCCGGAGACAGCAGAGCACACCCGCTGTCCCTTCCACGCAGCTCCTTCTTCTTCTTTGAATTTGGCTTCCGGAAGCAGCTACTCCACAAGGGGACTGTCCGCAGTGCCGCAGCCGATCCTCTCACAGATCCCCGCTGCCAACACCTGGACACACACACACACTCACACCTCCAGGCACGCACACTGCGGCAGGCACAAGCACAGGCTCACACGCACACAAGCACACACCCCTTCAGCTGCCCTGAGGCTGAGAAGCGAGGAGGAAAACTCCTCACTTCTGGGGGTTCCTCTTTCTGATCAGTGGAGCCCCACTCAGGAGCTGGAGCAAAAGCTGGGGGAGGGTGCTGGTGTCCTGGCTGGCCTTCCCCTGAGAACCCTTCCGGCTCTGAAAGCTCAGTCAATAGCCCATTGTTGGTTGTGGAATGAAGACGATAAGAAAGCAAAGAAATTTAGCCTAAAATGCCAAGAGGCAGGCAACCACTATCTTAGATCTTCGAGGGCCAGGCTGCTGCCAAAGCACTCGCCATCAGAGGCAGGTTGTGCTTTGGGATCTGAACCTCACGGGGCAAAGGCCTCCCTGCCCCTCTGCTCCCTGCAGCCCTTCCCTCCCAGCACCCTCCTCCCTCTCTCCCTGCGAGGGTCTCCCCTCTTCTTCTTTCTTCCTCTTTGACCTTATGGTGCTTCCAGCTGCCTCCCCCTGGGCGGAGGGCGGGGTCTGGTTCTACCAGGGCCCACAGGGCTGGCCCCAATCCTGCCACGGCGCTGAGCCCTACCAGTAGGCGAGCATTACTTCACAGAAGCCCAAGGAAGATAGATAACCTCGGGCCAGTCAGTCAACTTCCCTGGTCTGAATACCTGTAAAGCAAAAAGCTCCCCTTTCATATATTTATCAAAGAAATTTTATGCCCTGGCTGGTGTAACTCAGTGGATCGAGCACTGGCGTGTAAACCCAAAGGTTACCAGGGCACACTCCTGGGTTGCCAGCCAGGTCCCCAGTTGGGGACATGCGAGAAAAAAAGAAGAAAAGAAAAGAAAGGACTCTGAGAATGAGGAGACAATGATTATAATGTATTTCTCACAAACATCGATGTTTCTCTCCCTCTCCTTCTCTCTCCCTTACCCTCTAAAAATGAATACACAAAATCTTTTTCTAAAAAAAGAAAAATTGTCTGTACTAGGCTAGATGCTGATGAGAGTCCCTCCCAGCTTCCAGGAGCTGCTCCGTGTTTTTCCGACACTCAGGAAAATCGTTGTCAGGAGGCCCTTCTGAGTCAGAAGCCAGCCTCGACTCCACGATGAAGATGCGCACCAGCTCTCCACACGCAGCTGACTCGGCAGCCTGCTCACTGGCACCAGCCCTTGTCACCTTGGAGGGACAGAAATTGGTCACAAGGCCGAGGTAGCTCACAAAGGTTCCCACCAACGCAGGAATCTACAGCAGCAGCAACACAAAGCCCATATTTAACTTCCCCAAAGAGAAAAGGTACTCTTCGCAATAAATTATATTTGAAAGTCTGTCAGATAGACTGATTCTTGCAACTCAATTTGGAACCAGGCAAAAAAAAAGAAAAGAAAAGAAAGGACTCTGAGAATGAGGAGACAAATGAAACGAAGAGATTAGGGAGCACAGTGACTGTGCCTAACCTTTCACTCCCTTCCATCTCTCTGATGGGGCCCCAGATAATATCAGACGAGAGGGAAGGCCGGAGCAGAATGAGGTCCCCTCAAAGGGCCCGTGGACGTCAGGGTGGACTTTATGCAATTCTTCCATTTCTACACTTAAAAAACAAAACAGAAGGAGCCAGCCAAGTCAGGACCGGGCCTGGAGGCGGGGCCTTCCTGAGACAGGTAAGAGAAAGAGCAAATGTCCTGAGCCAGGGTGGAGCCTGGTGCTCAAAGACAGGACGGTCAGAATGGTTCAGGCAGAGTGAATGGAAGGAAGTCCGGAGTGGGGAGGGCAGGCCAGCAAGGTGCAGGCTGAGTGGGGCTCTGAGGCCCAGGCGAAGGTGCGCGTGTGTTCACACGTGTGTGCACGTACATGTGTTTTGAGTGAATGGGACTAATATGATCTGACAGGTTAACGAACTTGCTCTTGGGGACAGGGTGACCAATTAAGAGACCAAGAAGTGAACCAAGCAGGAAGTAAATACCACTTGGGTTAGAGCAGCGTTAAAGACACTGATACCAGGGGCAGAGGGGTGAGGGGGCGAAACAGGAGTGAGTGGAAACGTAGAATACACATTACCCATTTAAAGTTAAAAAAGACACACTGAAACAAACACAACAATACTTCTAGCAAAACTCTAGCTGGAAGTAGTTAGGAGGACCCCTCCCAAGGTGCTGGGGAGACACGTTCACAGAGAAGAGGGAGAAGCAAAGCAAGGACATTACCGAGCGGCTGTAGCTCAGAGCCTGGTTGGGACTGATTGTGCGTTGGCTCTGACTTTGCGACCTTGAGGCATTTACAGGCTTGGGTCTCATTTGCTGGCATCAGCTGATGTTTAATTAATGCAAAAGCAGCCCCGCTGGGAGTGGTGCCCAAGGGTCCTATTTGGGCAGCATCCTGAGAGTCGTTAACAGACACTTTTTTATGTTGAAAAGCTGCTAAGAGGATAGATCTCAAACGTTCCCACCACGAGAAACGAAATGCTAACTCTGAAAGATGACAGATGGTAACCAAACATACCATGGGCGCCACGTCACAGTATATATGCCTCAGTCTAGTCATCATGGCGTACATTTCAAACCGATACACTGTTACAGATCAGTTATATCGCAGGGAAAGTGAAAAGGTTCTAAATAAAATTTTTCGAAGTTTAAAAAGAAAGCAGAGCCGTCAGAACTTGCTAAGCAATTGGCTACGGGGGAGCGGAAACAGAGAAGAACAGAGGAGAAGGTTTGGGAGGGGGCCCATTCCAACATTATTCAGACATCATTCCCACTCACAACGTGGCCAGTTCCACGTCACCTCACTCGACCACCAGCAGCCTCTTCTGACACAGCAGAAGGCACCCCCTTTGAATTGCTCTTCCCTCGGCTTCCCCGCCCCCCACCCCGTCTTGTTTTCCCTGCAACCCCTCTCGCTGCTCCAGGACAGGTCCCTCCTCATCCCTCTGACCCCTCGGTGTCCAGGGACTAAGGGCACTGGGCTCAGCTGCTCTCTAGCCCTGCTCTCTAGCCCGATACCATCTGACCCTAAGGTTTTACTTCTTTTGTCTCTCTATCTCCTTCCCAACTCCACCCACATCTCTCATCTCCAACTCCCAACTCCACACCCCCACTTGCAAACTCAACAGGCACTTTCTACTGCTGAAACAGGATGCCCCACCCTCTGCTGGCTCCTCTCCCATCCCAGCCCAGAGCAGCTCCTCACTCGCAGGTGCTCAGGCGACAAAACCTGGAGTCACCCTTGACTCTATTCTTTCTTTTCCCACACCCAACACCCCAGAAATCGTGACAACTCCGCCTTTAAAACAAACCCAGAGCCGACCACGTCCTGCCATCTCCACCACTGGATGCTGCTTGAAGACTCCAGCGCCTCCCCTGACTGGCGCTGACACCCCTCGTGTGCCTGTGTGTGTGCGTGTGTGTGCCGACACGTCTGACGATCCAGTCTATTCTCAACTCACAAGCCAAAGCAATGCTTTTAAAATACCAATCGGGTTGTGTCCCTGCTCCATTCAAAGCCCTCCACGGTTTCTGAGCTGGCTAGATCCAGGACTTGGGGCCGATCCAAAGTCCCCATTACAACACAGAATGTTGAACGTGGCTTCCAGATGGCTCTGTCCCCAAGTCCTACTGCTCCCCCTGCTCGCCCCGCTGCAGCTGCCTTCCCCCTGCCTTAGTCTCTGCCCTGTCCCCTCCACCAGGAAGCCTCTCCCCAGGTCTCTGCTCCACTGTCGCAGTAGATTCAGGGATCACAGGCCCCTCCTCAGGCAAACGTCCTTGAACCTGCTCTCTGAAATAGCATTGTGTGCACACGCGCCACCCCCCCCACACACACACACACACGCACACACATCACCATCCTTCTCTCCACCGCCACACCTGGCTTTTTCGTATCACTCATCCTTCCCGATGTATTATCAATTCATTTGCTGATCATTGCTATTTGTAAATTAAATTTCGTTTCTCAATTACAGCTTACATTCAGTATGAGTTTATTTTAGTTCCAGATGTGTGCTGTTGCTGTCTGCCTTCTATCCTGGTCCATTCACACAGTAGCTCCATGATGTAGGAAACAGCGTGGGGAGTCTTCAAAACATTAAAAGTAGAGCTACCATGTGACCCAGCAATTCCACTTCTGAGTGTTTACCCAAAGAAATCAAAAACACTGATTTAAAAAGATACACACACCCTATGTTCATGACAGCACTAGTTACAATGGCCAAGATACGGAAGCAACCTAATTCATCCATTAATAGGCAAGTGGATAAAGAAGCCGTGGCACATATAAATGATGGAATATTATTCAACCACAAAAAAAAACAGTGAAATCTTACCATTCACAACAACATGGATGGACCTAGAGGGTACCATGCTCAGTGAACTACGTCCAAGACAAAATCATATGATTCCACTTATATGCGGAACCTAAAAAAAATGAACGAAGAAGGCAAAAACAAACTCATATAGATACGGAGAACAAATTGGCGGCTACCAAATGGGAGGAGCTCCGGTTGGGGCTTGAACCAGGGACCGGGTGAGAAAGGGGAGGAGATGAAGATGGGCAAATTGCCAGCTATGAAATCAGTCACAGGGATATAAAGTACAGCATAGGGAACACAGTCAGTGGTAGTGTGATACCCACATGTGGTGCCAACTGAGCACTTTGTAGGTTACATAAATGTATAATAACTACGCTACATGCCTGAAACTAATATTGTATGCCAATTGCAATGGAAAAGTTTCCATGTGTATCAGCTCCATGAGAGCAGAGATTGTGTATCCACTGTGTCCAGAACAGAGACTGCCATATAGTAAGCTATCAGCAAATAACTGTTGAAGGAATGAATGATCCAGATGAGGTCACTGAGGGTCAGAGGGTATCAGTACTTTTCCCAGGTTCTTCCAGCGGGGAAACCAAAGGGCTGGAAATCTCTCTCTGCCTCCCAGAAATCATGACACAGAGGGGAACTTCGATAACGCAAGCCCTGCCCCATCCAACACAAATGCTCGGGGGTATCAAGTAGCACGTACACCCAAGGCCCCGAAATAGTTCCGGCAGCTTTCTGACGGACGTCCCCAGGGATGCTCTGCCCTGAGGGGCCCATGATGAGAGTGCTGCTCACCACCCCCCCCATTGTAAAGCACATGCTCATGGGGTCCTCTGCAACGCCTGGCATTAAACACAGCCACTGCTCGGCAATCTAGAGCAAACTCTGATGCACGCAGGGCGGGCCGCATGAGCTGGCAACCACACAGGCTGATTTTAGGGGCTGGGGAAACTTAGTCCAAAAATATCTGTCCCGCCGGGAAGCCACTGTGCCTGGAATTCCACCATGAGAGAGAGATTTCTGGGAGTGCAAGCTCTCTGACTCTCTCTGACTCTCACAGTCACTTGGTTTTAGGAATAAAACCGGAAAATACCCAGCCATGTACTACAAAAAATACAGGCATGTATTGAAGATGGTACAAGACATAAGAAAGATGGTACAAGACATTGTACACAGGACAATGACAGCTCAGTCCCCTTCCAAGTAGGTACCTTGGGACCTCATACAGTTCTTCCAATCGCCATCAGCTGCCCCATCATGTTCTCCTGAATTTCATCAACAGTCTGAAATCTCTTCCCTTTCAAAAGTGATTTTAGTTTTGGGAAAAGCCAGAAGTCACAGGGCGCCAAATCGGGGCTGTAAGAGGGCTGGGTCACCTGGGTGATTTGATGTTTCTTGCAAAAGCTCTGCATGAGACATGATGCATGCCCAGACACGTTGTCAGGATGAAGCCGTCAATCACCAGTTGCCCACAGCTGTGGCCTTCTGAATCATCCAAGTAGTTTCCACGGAGGAATGTTCAAGGTTAAGGCAGATTCACAAAATTTAAGGCAGAGTCATTGCTCTACTTGCTCAGTCACTTTGAATGCGATGGCTACACCGTACACACGCTCACTCAATGGCATCCACCGCCCCCACTGACTAGTACAGTGAAGTCATCACTGTTCACACATGCACATTCCAGTCCCCCCTCCTTGGCTGCCAGGTTACATCAATGTTGTGCAAACTGTTCTTGTTATATTAACCATGGCTGGACTTTTCCCAGACAGACAACATACACATACATACATTTTTTAAAGACAACACATAGTTGTGTGTAGGGTTTTTTACTCATTCTATGAGCTTATTTGTTTCTTCTAATAAATAAGTTGATCTCATTTACATTTATTATTAGACATTGATCACAATGCTATCATATATTTTTCACTTTTAATGTTTCATTTCTATTCCCTTTGTTTTCTTTTACTGTGTGGTCTAAATTTTAGTTCTAATAGTGGCAGTAGTTCTATTTCAAATAAGATGCTTAAACATCTATTTCTTAATTTCAGATATCAAATAGTATCTATTATCTTCCAACTAAGAAAAAATAAGAAAATTAATGATCTTATAATCCCGCCCTCCATTTTCTCTCCATTTCCTCCTACCCCCTCCAAAAAAACCATAAACTTTTTGTTATTATGTTATGGGGTTTTTCCTTCCTTAGGATTATATTGGCACCTTCGTTGTTATGATTGCTTTGTTTACCTGGGTAGTTCCTGTGTTGTTGGCGTGTTTTTCCGTTCATGGATTTCTTTAAATACGTAAATGTGTGGCAGAGGCCACAGTTAGGACACAAGAGCATTTTTGGATGAATTAAATGTTCAAATCACTTTCGTCCATCCACTTGGCTTCCTGGGCCACAGGAGCCCAGGTGTGGAAAGGGGAGGGGGGGCACCTGCAGGGAAACTGAGTGGGGGAGGGGGGTAAACAAGAAGCAAGCTTTATCCACCTGTCCTGGGCTTTTGTGGAATGTAGAAGGGAGAACACCTGACGTAAACGACATTTCCAGAACGAGGTGTAAGAGGGGACAGAGGTGAGACCGGGCACCTGTGGAAAGCTGGCGCCGTGCGGGTGAGCAGAGGGGGAGGGGAAGCCCGGCAGTCCCCTGGCTGTGCTGCAAACCTGCACCCGGGCATCACAGGCTCGAGACCCCAGCCCGCCCACATCATGTCCTGTCCACATTCGGTCTCTGCTGTGCCCGCCTCCCACAGGAGCAGGGGGGCCAGCGCACGAAACAGCTGCCGCCCCCCAGTCCAGGCTCCGCGCTCTCCGACGGTGCAGCCGGCCGGGTTCCTTCATCTCAGCCGCCGTGAGAACGCCGGAAGCCCCACTTCCCCAATCCTGAAATATCTGCCTCCGGAAGGAAGGTATATCATCTTTCAAGAACCTCTGTTTTGCTTGCGCACCAGCTGGATAGCCTGCTTTGTGCCTGCGCTGCAAAGCAAAGGGCTGAGGCTTTCCTTGGAAATGGCCTGTTTAAAAGATAATGTTCAAATCCACTTAGACAATGGGGACCAGTTAGGTCATAAAACCAGGTATGAACTTCATACAAACTGGACTAAGCACAGTTCCGCAAAGGTC
This sequence comes from Sturnira hondurensis, assembly GCF_014824575.4. Lineage (NCBI taxonomy): Eukaryota > Metazoa > Chordata > Mammalia > Chiroptera > Phyllostomidae > Sturnira > Sturnira hondurensis. Next base: position 13,478,850 of record NW_028082350.1, on the reverse strand, counting down.
AGTTCCTACTGTTTTATTTAGTTTGGTTTGTTGATTTTTTTTTTTTGGAGGCAGGGGGAAAAGGCTTACTAAGAATTATTCAAGAGAAAAATTATTCATTTTCTTCTTCTACATTCTTGCTGGACTTAGGGAATACATTGTTAATTCACCTTTTACCATCTCCAAATGAAATTCACTTTTTATTTATAGAAAACTTACAGGTGGGGGGGGAGGGAAATGGAGACAACTGTGCTTGAAAAACAACCAAAAAAGTTTTTTAAAAAAAGAAGAAAACATACATACAAATCCCCAACTAGTTCAATGGTGTTTTACAATCAGTTGTTACGAATAAACAGGCTTGCCCTGGCTGGTGTAACTCAGTGGATTGAGCACGGGCCTGTGAACCACACGAATAAACAGGCTAAGTCAAGGCAGCTTCAGAGGAACGTACCTGAATTACAGAGCTATTGTGCGCACTCGTACACGGTTTCCATTGAAGGCACTGAGCAGAGACAGAGTGGGAGGGAGCTCTGGGGCGCATCCCGGTGGCAGGAGTCTGGGTTTCTATGAGCAGAAGTGGCGCTTGCACTGGACTGTGTTTCGTGGGCCATCACTCAAGGTTTCCGAGACGAATGAGGGTATTAATCGTGCTCACACAAGACACAGGGGACCTTTGTTTCAGGGCTGATGGCGAACCCGCCTTTCTGTGAAAAATTATCAGTTGAGGTTTGGCAGTTATTTTCTTTAAAAAAAAACCACACCGTGACTTGGAGTCACCAAATTCCAAGGCAAATTCTCTTTCTGTCTATTCCTCAGCACCCATGCCCACAGACCTGAGGTACCATTTGTGCACCAAACACTGCAGTGCAACTAAAAATTTGACAACTGAAAAACAGGAGAGTATAAAGGACGAGCTCTCTTCGCTCCAGCCTCTAAAATCACCTCCCCAGCCAGCCACGTTTCTCAGTTCCTAAGCCTGATTCCCGTGAGCAGCGCCCGTATTTTCCAGCAGCCTTCCCTCTCCCGCCCCTCCCCAAGGGCAGCCACCCCCCCCCTTGCCTGGCCCACTCCCTCCTGCGGCCCACCCAAGTGGCCCTGTCTCCAGTGTCCTCAGGCTCGCACAGCCTCTCCAAGGCTCCCTGAGGATGTCCCCATTGAGACACGGGAACACAAAGCGCCTTTTGCGATGTCCCCCGGGCGCAGGGGGAGCCAGGCAGCTTTGAGGAGCCTGCCAAGGAGGGCAAAGGCCTTGCTTTGAAAAAAACGCTTCCCCAGCCCGCTGACTGTGGGACTTGGCAAGCGCTGGGAACAGTGCTGTGGGGAGAAAGCCCCCGGGGCAGGCCTCCCTGGTGGCGCCCCTGCCCTTTTCACCGGGCTCCCGTGGCACCCGGTGAGGGAGCTGGCAGCAGAGCCCAGTGAATGAAGACTGTTTGTCGGGGCCCCTCTCCTGACATGCAGCCCACGCGTTAAGACACACGCCTTCCCACTGACGCACAATGGCTGAGAAAAGGACAGAGGCCCTGTCCTTCTGTGGCCTGTCACCCAGAAAGCCCGACTAGGCTGCTCCGCAGTCCTTCTGGCCTCTCCCCCAGGGCCCGCAGTTCCGTGTCTGTCCTGGGAATGGCCAGGCCAGGATCCGCCGGAGTAGAGTCAGTAAAGAGAGGAAGCAGTAAAACTCCACTGACCACAGGAGACAGTTTCCCTTTGCCGGGGGCAGCAAGAAGCCTCCAGAATTCAGCCCCAGAAGGACCTGTGGGGCAGCCCAGGTTGTGTGGGCTCCAGTCAAGTGCAAGTTCTCTGTGGTCACTCAGTTTTTCCCTCCATACAATAGGCCTAGGAGACACGGGCCCTTGTACGGGGCCCCATAAAGCCCTCTTGTTTAACCAGTTGACCGACTACTGCCCATCCAAGTCCTGGAGACTCCGCCACGACCACCAGGGCCGGGTGCATAATAAGCACAAGAAGTCAAGGGCAGCTACCTCACCCATCTGTTTACTTTTCCTGCTGGGTCTAAACTGGTTTCAAGGCCCTGGATTCAGAATGACCATGCCTCTTCCTGTGGCAGCCAGAAAGGGTGCAGGGGACAGTGTTACTCAAGGTCATTTGAAGGAGGCAAGGACCTCCCTACCTACCACAAAGGGCCGTTGTGAAAATGTGCGCACCCAGAGTGGAGGGTCAAGGGCAAGATTCCCAGCCCAGGGCACTCCTGCTGACAGTTCAGGAGCAGAAGGATTGTGCGGTCACGTGCAGAAGGCAGCAGACCTGCTGCAAAGTAAAAGAAGGCAACCCTCCGGGTGGGAGAATCAGAAAGAGGGGCCCAGGTAGGCCACCCACTCGGGACCCATCACCCCTTCCTCCCCGAGGCTGGGAGTGCCGTGGCGGCAGTGAGGTCAGCCCCACCCCACATTTCCCCACCCCTGCCTGGCACACTCACACACCCTCCCGGCCCGGCTTTTGACAGCTCTGTCGCAGAACTGGAGGCTTCTGACAGGTGCAGGAAGGAACACCAAAGCATCTTCTTAAGAAGTAAACAATGTTGCCTAATTTAGCTCTATTTTTTTTTTCTGAATGGCTTTGAAGTGACAGTTTCTAGGGAAACCCCAATACCCTTTAAGGGGAGATCAAGGCCTCCCGCACGTCGTATCGAAATTAGCAAAGCCATAGGCAGGCCTACATGCACATTGCACTGCGCAGCCCACACGCAGGCCCGCCCGGAGTGGGCACAGCCCCTTCCCTCCGGGGAGCTTCCCAGCCGTGCCTTGGAGAGACTAATGGTAACACACGGCAGAGGGGACTGAAGAGGGACAGAGCGGTACCAGTGGGTACAGAGGCCAGAGCAATTCATGGATTTCAGGAACCAAAGAAGGCCTCACAGAGACGGTTTGCGCGGATAGGCGAGGTTTTCTAGAGCCGCAGGGTGAGGGTGATGCACAGGCCGGCAGACCGGGAGTCAGGAGAACTTGCAGTGTGACAGAGTCCAGGGCGGAGGAGGGGCCAAGCCTGGGAGGCCATGCAAAGGAGGAGTGGCCAGACGCCGCTGAGGTAGGGGAGGGTGCTGGAGTCTGACCTGCGTCTCAGGAGAACACCGGGCGGCCGGGCCGGGGAGAAACACACACAGCACCACCGTTAGGAGCCTTGCCGGGAGCCAGGGAGGACGCTGAGGCCTGATGGTCAGGCTGGTGGGGCTGGAAGGGAGGAAGTGGGCGAGGCAGAGGAAGAAGATGGCTTTGAAGTCTCTGGGTCCCACGGTGGGTCAGGGGCCGGGGCGGAGAGCGAGGGCAGACACCTTCGACCGGAACACAGGGGCCAGGGCAGAGTTGGAAAGACAAGGTTGAATTGAGTTGAAGATGCCAACAACTCAAGGTTCTAGAAATGGCTAGCAATTAACTCACCGAGAGCTCATTTTAAACCTGAAAGGCAAAGAGATGGCTGCGGAACCTGGGGGCGGCCTCGGGGCCTCTTCCTTGTCCAGGTGTCTGAGGTTCTGACTGCAGGGCAGGGCAGCGGCAGGTGTTTGGAGTTCAGGTGCATCAGGGAGGCCTGGGGCACGTGGGGACCACGCAGACGCTGAGACCACACTCCCAGGGATTGTTTAGGGGCAGCATCAGTGTCTATAGGAGGAACTCGGATCCTGCTGCTCAGCTAAAAAATTAAAAGCCGAGGGGATTCCTCTAACCGTTTAACGTTTTCCTCATTAATTAACTAGAATGTCTTCATCTGTTTACCTTTTAGCTACACAATCTCTTGAGCCGTTGACCTGGAGTTAAAGCCCGTGGGCCACCAGCGAGGTGGGTGATGTTAACCTCAGGAGAAACCACCCAGGTCACAAAGGCCATTTGGTCAGAGGCTAGAGGAGATGGAGAAACGAAGAGACCAAATGTGGTTGGCAAACACGGCTGAGGGGACGGGCATGTCTGAGCTTTGTTGGCCAAAAAACAGCTTAGCAGTTGTGGGTGGTCCCCAAAAAAGGTATTAAGAAGCCAAAGTAGAAATAGAGGAGCCCTAGGTTCTGGCCTTCTCAGGAGGGGAGCCATGCAAGGAGCTCTGGGGACCCCCAGGCACAAGCTTCCTGCCCCCCCCCCGCCCCAGGGGGCCGCTCTCAGATAAGACCCTCGGGGAGCTGGGCACTCCCGCCTCAGGCTGTCTCAGCACCAAGCTGCTGAAGGTTTTGCTGCTCTTAACCTTTGACCCCACGACCTGCCTGGGCTGTGGGAAATCGTTTCAAAGTTGCCCAAGACTTGGCTAATTATCCCACGAAGCAAAGATGACAGAGGCGTCCCTGGAAGAAGGAAACAAATGCAAAGTCAACCTTGAAACCCTCCCTGTCGTCAAAAAGTGATACCCCAACCCAAACAAGCTGGGGATTGAAGGCCCGTCCAACTGAACCTCAGACATTGGCACTTAATATCAAGTGTCTTTTAGACACAAATGACAAAAGAAAAACACAGGCCTCGTAAAAGCTGATTAGCAAAGACCCCGAAAAGGGAACAAAATAAAATAAAAGGGATCTATTTTTTTCTTTTATCCTAAACCTAGACGAGGCCTGGCTCTCACATGCCTGCCTGACAGGTGGGGACCCACCACTGCAGGTCCCCTGGGCTGCCCTGGCTGGAGCAGAGCAAACCCCGTGTCCGGGGAGCCCCGAGGCGCCAGGCGACACTGTGGGTGTGGGAGGGAGACAGAGCCAGGTCTGTGGGCCACTGGACCGCAGCATGCCTGATGTGGGTCTGCCCACAGGTCCTGGACCTTCTCTAAGCTGCAGTGCCCTCCGTCTATAATGGGGCTCAAAAACCTGCTTCACGGATGAAAACTTGAAGCAGTACACAGCACCTGGTAAGGGGTGCACCCTGTGGGATGGGGCGTGTCCGCCAGGCGGGCTCGCCCAGAGGGGTGGCCTCACTGCCACCCTGAGGGACGCAGACACGAGCACAGATGGCTGCCGCTCCCCCAGAGCACATGCAGCCCTGTCACACTCGCGGCCCCGGCCCAAGGTCCCCACACGAGGCTGGAGGTCCCTCACGGACTTTGTCACACCAGGGATGCCTGGGAGCCACTCAGCAGGCGCAGAGAGGTCCTGTAAGACAGCCGCATCCCAGCCACCATGGTTCCTGTGCTCAGCGTGGAGGCAGGAGGCAGGGGACAGCCCAGGGAGCGAGCTGCAGGAGTCTGTCCGTCCCCGGGGATAGTGGGGACGCGGTAGCCTAGTGAGCGGTGGCAGTGGGGCAGCGGCCCACAGCTGTCCTTCCAAGGCCTCTCGGAGCTCGGGCTCCCCAGGGGCAAGGCTGGGCCTCCTCGTTACTGCGTGACGAGGGGCTCTCCAGTCCCTGGGTGGCGGAGCACATGCCCAGTGGGAGGGGTTCAAAGCAGAAAACGCTGCCGCGGCACGTGTCCCAACGGTGAGGAGATGAAATGAGACCCTTTTATTTTCAAAGACTTGGGTGTGGCCTCGAACAGCTCAGCTGGCTTTTCCAGCAGTGGTGCGGCGTTTGCAGGCAAATGACAGGCAGGAAGCGCAGTGGCTGGTGTAGTCTCTGTGTTGTTCTCCGAGCAGCCATTGAGCTTCTACCACGTGGCAGTTGTTCGGTTCAATGCTGGGCTTGGCGATGCACAGCCGAAATGCCACACGGCAGCCTCCACCACCTGACCCCACCTCCCCCCCAACCCTGCACCTCCCCCCCAGCTCCTGCTCGGAAGGCGCACGTGGAAGCCTCATTCTGAGGCTGTTGTAAGGTGTGGTCCCCTGTTGTAAGGTTTTGACAGCATGACTTCCTGTGATATTACCCAGTATCTCCTGTCATCTCAGTCCCAAAACCTGATACCTGGGGTTTTTTTTTCCTCCTGTCGACAATATACTTGACATTTAGTGCATCATCAAAAAGTTTCTGAGGTTTTGGGGCTCAAACTCTGAAAGTATTACTTCCTGCCCCGGAGACAGCTCAGGTAGCGATCAGCCCACAGCCTCTGAAGCAGGGCTGCCTCTCTGTTCTCAGCTTCACCAGAGGGTCCCGAGGGTTTCCAAGCCAGCCCCAAACCCACTGCACCCGCAGCAAACCCCCTCAAGGGCTGAGAAATGGGTTCCAGCCCCCAAACCAAGGGTCACTGGTTCCCATCCCAATCCCTGTCCCTTAGTCCTTGAGCAAGTCACTTAATCTGCCTGCTACTCAGATTGGTAGAATTTCAGAGTTGTGCAAAATGACCTCTAGCGAAGAGCCGGGCACCCAATCCTGTGCTGTCGGAGCTCAGACTCCCGCAGCCCCGGGCCAGCAGGGTGGCCGACCAGGAAACCACACGTTTTTCCTAGAGGTTGGGCCATGGAAATCGGCCGGACCTGCCCTGTGAACACTAACTTTGCAGCTGGCCAGCCAGAACGGCGTCCATTGCTTGGGCGGCTCTTGCCTCCTCCTGCAGGAGCGAGTCAGGGTGCACAAGCCCAGAACCAAGCTCAGGGATGGCATGTGAGCCCACAACTGCCCGCAGGGTCATGCTGGGTGGGCCTGAGGGGGCACAGGAAGGAGCTCAAATTATTCTGAGTGATTGGAGAGAGGGAGGGGCAGGGAGGGAAGGCTTCTCAGAGGAACTAACACTTGAGCTGACTCAAGATTTTCGTAGTGGCTGAGCAGGTACACGGTCCAGGCCAAGCTGCAGAGGCTGCAGCCCTGAGATGGGGCACCCCAGGCAGGGCCACACTGAGCCACCGGCCTGGCCACAGTGCCTGCAGCCGGGCTGGAAACCTGCTGAGCCTCAACGTCTGCTGACGAGGGGGGGAGGACCAGGGCCACTGGTCTGGAGGGTCCACCAACCCTCACCATGGATCTCTGCTCTTCCCAAGGGTGTCAACTCCGGTGAAGTGCTTTCCCTAAGCCTCCAATCTCTCATCTGTAAAATGGCACAACAGTAACCAGCTGAGAGGCTTGTTGTGGGGGCTACATAAAACCATCCATGTCACGTGCTGAGCCCAGTGCCTGGTGAAGCGGAGGGTCCCGAGTCAGGCCTTTACAGTGACTGCTCTCCCTCAGTCTGGAGTGCGGCAGGTGGCAGAGATGAACCCGGACGCAGGCGCATTTGCTCACGCTCACCAATGGCTAGTGTGGTAGATGACCTCCCATGGACAGGATGTGATTCGATGAGAAGGTAGAAGAGGGGAGGGGTCGGAAAAAGCTTCCTGGGGAGGTGACAACGGCAGTGGGTCTTGTTAGGAGGAGAGAACAGCGTGGAGAAGGCACCGAAGCATCCAAGTTCAAGGAGCACAGGAGCAAGGAGAGGAATCCAGAGCCAGGAGGCCTGTGGGGAGGGGCAGGGAGGAGGCCTTCACCAGTCCGCGCTCAGGAGGCACACACACGTGTAAGCGACCCGTGTGTGCAGGCCCAGGGCTGTTCCCCCTGCGATGAGCCGGGCCACATCCTGTGTCAGGCCCTGAAGGCTGGGCTAACGAACGTGCAACTTTATTCAGCAGGTAGCAAAGAGCCTTCTCCTGTATTAGAATGACCAGTTTCCTGTCCACGAATCCGCAAAAAGTTTTCCATGAAGGAGGGAGCCTGTAGTCAAGTGCCCCCTGGCTCACCTGTGTGCCTGGGAAATGAACTGAATCTCTTCCAGCTGCACTGTCACCACGGTGGTGTCCTCTCCCCACTCCCATGTGCGTTTGAGTCCATCACAACAGCTGACTCAGCTCCTTGCGAAGGGCTCGCACTGGCTTTTAACTCATCCGAACCTCCAAACAGCGCTGATGTCGTTACTCTCCCACCGTACGGATAAGGAAATGAGACACCAAGCCACTGAGGAACAGGCCTACAGTCGCTCAACTAGGGGTGGACAGGCGGGCCGCCCCGCCACAGGAAGCGGCAGGACGAGGACTACCGGCTCCTCCAAGAGCCCCCGTGAGGGTCCTGGCACGGGAGTGGCCAGCACGCCCCACAGGAAACTCAAGTTGCCATTCGAGGGCTCCCGGGGACAGGGCGGGCCAGGGGAAGGGCGTCTCTCTCCTCCTGTGAGCGCGAGGGCACCTGAGATCGGCCCCTCCTCCCTCCACCGCCCTCCACAGGGTAGAGCCTGGCTCTCATGGGCTGAACGTCGCTTCTGCCCTGGACAGTGGGCACGGCAGCCTAGAAGGGGCGACGCTGCCTCCAATCAGAGAGTGCTTCTAGAGAGATGAGGGAAGACAGGCTGCACCCCCCATGCACCTCCTTCCGGTGTCAGGCCTACCTAGACCACGCCAACCCAGACAACATGTACAGAAAGGAAGGAAGCCACTCCACAGAGCTTCTCCAGGGCCTCTGGCGAATTCGCAGGTGAGAAGGATGTCTGCCCAAACCCAGGGGAGAGCAGGCAGAAAGCGAGGGGCCTGGAGTGAAAAGACCAAATTCCCATTCAGCGTGGAAGTAGGGGAAAAAAATGGAATTAAATAGTCTTTCGGACACAACCACTAACAGTCTGTGCCAGACACTTCGAGTCGCTTCACTGGGTGTCCCCTCCCCTTTACAGATGACGGGGAGACACCAAAAGCCACTTTCCTGGTAGGTAGAGTGGCCCTACGCAAAATGGGAGCCATTGGACTCCAGAGCACGTTTTCCCACCTGCCCTCCAGCCCCAGCCCCGAGGGAGGCCCTTTCCCAGCATTAACGTTTCGTGCACCAAGAAGAACGGTGCAGCTCCATCGCTCTCCTGCTCCCCGACCACGCAGACGAGAGGTGGCCTAGAAAGTGCGTGCCAGGGCCAGCGTGCTCGGAAACAGCCCTCGGCCCCCCTTTCCCGGCACCCTCTTGCTGGGCCTTTGACCAGGGGTAAACCTTCCCCCAGACCTCCCCTACTTGAAAGGGGGAAAGGACCAAGAACAATGAGCAAGGATGCTGGTGGGAACTGAGCAAGGTCGTTTCCCACCTTGGAGCCTCGGGCCAATCCAGTTTCCTTGACAATAGCAGGCCGGAGGCATCCTGAGAATGAAGCAATTTATGACGGACCGCAAGAGTCCAGGAGAAAGCCAGACATACCATCTTGAAGACCTCATTCTGTCTAAGAGACCAGCTTCCTCTGGGCCCCCTGGGGAGTCATTAAATTTCTGTGTCTTCCTTCCCTCCCAGGTAGGAAAAGGGTAATAATCCTGACTCACCTCACAGGAGCGCTGAAAGCAGGAAGAGCTAATTAATGGAACTAGTGGAACGAATTAACGCTGGTAGAACACTTGAAAAGTAAAAAGCCCTTCGCACGGATTAGCGTGGCTTCTGCTGGCTCCTCCCGGAGTGAGGCCCCAGACAGCTCCTTGCTGCAGGCCACGGGCCCAGGTGGCGAGCCTTCCTGTCGGGATGTCAGAGTTGGCTCAGGGCTCCCAGTCCCTGGACACTGAGCCTGGCGGACCAGCCCAAAGCCGCCTGTGTCCCCTTAGCTTCCTAGAGCCCCGAGCGCCAGTGTGAGGCCCCGAGCAGGGAGCGTAGGGCAAAAAGGACGGGGGAGTCTCTGGGGCTGCTGCTGACTCGCCTTGACAAATCGAAATGAACTCCTTTCTTCTCACGATGATGCTTTCACTCGTCATCGTTAGAAGACTGGTCGAGTGCTCGAAGTCTGCCGCTGAAGTCACAGCCTTCAAAATGCGCGTTCCAAGACCGGTGCCCACGGCACGCACCCACACACTCTTCTGGAGGTGGGCAGCGGCGGGCAGCAGGGAAGTCTGGGTTTGGACTCCAACCTTCACCTCCATCGGGCAAATTTGGCCAAGCAGGATGCTTGCCTCCCCCAAAAGCCACCTCCTTTAGGAGGTGGTTCCACCTGTGGGTGGCCCGACAGCAGGTAGAAGTGTCCATAACGACGCAGAGTGTTGGACCCGAGTGGACCGTGCCCCCTCACTGCACTCCAGAAGGGAACAGAGACTTCATCCACACCTCCTTGTCCTGGTTAAGGTGGGATGTTGTGACCTGGCTTATTAGTGTAATGGTTCAGGCCTGTATGTAAAAGCTTCTGGGGGCCCGGCTGAGAACGGCCACTCATAACAGTGTTTCCTAGGAAAACAGGTTCTCACTTGCACGCAGCTGCCTGGGACCTGGAAGGCAAGGCATTCACGAGAAGGAAACCACCCTAAACGATGAGCCCCTTTCCCCATTATTTCAGAGCTGAGGAATGTGGTTATCTTGAATTTGCTCTGGATAAACAGTGTTCCGTTCCCCTGCCAGACTTCTTCCTCTTTTCCTTCCTCCAAGACATTTTATTAGCTGCTGAACCGCCCAGGAGTCACACGGACGTCCTGGAAGGAAGTGAAGGGTAAGTGTCCCCAGGAAGAAGGAGAGCAGGCTGGCACTGTGGTCCTGATTGGAAACGTAGAACAGAAGCAAGATGGGGCCTCAGGGCAACCTGCTGTAAGCCCCCACCCCCCCAATTCAGAGGCTAATGAAGGAGATATGAGGGGAGAGAGAAGACTCAGAAGCCAGGAAACTCCTAGAGCCCCATCTAATCAAGAAAGCGATGAACGTGGTTGGGAAGCCAGAGACAGAAGGCTGAAAGGGACAGTGATCTAAAAGTCCAGCAGGGAATGAGGGAAGTGGGCAGACTACTCGGACGGTGAGCGTTACATTGGCTCCAGGGAGGAAAGTGCGGGGTGCACCCGGGCACAAGCGACTGGTTCGTGGCAGGACAGACAGGACACGCTCCCTGCTGCGGGGTGGGGGGCCGGTGGGAGATTGAAATCCTTCTCTGAGAGCCACATGGCGCACCCTGCGGGCCCCCTCCCCGGTGGTAGTTCTGGGGGAGGGGGAGTCAGGCAGGACCCCCTCAAGTCTGGGTTCTCTGGCTATGTCCCGAATCTCCCTGCGGAAGCCCTTCGCGGAGCCCTTTCTCCAAGCATGGTGAAAGCCAGGGCAGAGAAGGAGGCATGGAAACCCCCATCTCCCACCCTCTTTAATGCACGCCCCCCCAGTCTCATCAGCATGAGCACTTGGCAGCGATGAGGACGGACCTCCTAACGAGGTGCTGCATCGGTCCACCACTGCGGTTTTGTACTGGATGGGCTTCCTGAGTGTGGCCAAAAAAGACCCCAACCTGAAAGCCCCTACACACACACACACACACACACACACACACACACACACTCGCCTCAGTGCTCTGCTGTCACTGCCCTGATATTCCCAGTCATTCCGAAACAAAGAGCCCCACATCTTCATTCCGGAGGAGCCCAGACTGTAGCCAGTCCCAGTCTGGTGAGGCGAGAACAACAGACTATGGTGGCGTTGTCACAGGGGCGTGAAGGACAGCCCAGGGAAGATAGTCGGTGGCAGTGCAGTGACTGTAGATGGAGCCACTCTGTACGGTACACGATCGTCTTGTCAGCGTGCTGTGCCTCTGAAACTAGCACAGTGTAATATTGACTAGAGAAGAAAGGAAAGGAAAACACAGCTGTTCCCAACACCCCCATTTTGCAGATGAGAAGACTGAGGGCCAGGCAGGGCAAACGGCTTCTCTAAGGCCACCCTGCCAGGAAGCCACTAACTCCATTCAGCCCCGACGCTTCCCACCATGCAAACCCGTGTTTGCTTTGATTTAGCGATGCAAAGTGTGCACAGTGCAGGGCCTGCCCTTCTCCCAGTGACAGCTCTCCAGAACTGCCTCCCTCACCTTCTATGCCAAGCCCCTCAGCCCTGTTTATACCCCTGGGACCACCATCCCCAGCCACAGTGGATGTTCCAGTGGGACCAGACTGGGCCCATCAGAGACGGGCAGGACTCGAACCAGTCGGTCTGCGAAGTCGCAGTTCTTCACGCTCTTACACGCGGCCCCTCAGGAGTATTGCTCTAGGCAGTCTGAAATAAGCAAAGCAACACGCAGTTTCCAATTCTAAGTTCCATTTTTCCTTTTCAAAGTGCAGTCCCTCAAAAAGACTATTGGGAGCCCGCACGGCCTTTGAGCAGACAAAATGGGTGTTACAAAGACCGGACGCAAAAGCGTGGGCACTCAGTCCCTCCGATGCCTGCTTGGCACCTGTTTGCACCCCTCCCCCACTTCCAACAGGTCTTGTGACCCACTCTCCGAGTACACAGTAGGTTACAGGGAAATAAGAGTCTCCTGCAGGCCAGCATGCTGACAGCATAGGGACAAGGTTACTACGCGCCTAACAGTGAAAGGGACAGAGGAATCCTCAAATTACCATAAGCCTTGCAGTGTGGAGGCTCAGCCTCATGCAGTGACATCGGAGTGGCCTACACTCCTTGAATCCTCTGTCCCGATTTCTCATACAAACACCATTTTCCAGTGTTGAAGCCACTTCCAGGGGGTTATCTCTGTTTCCAGGAACAACCGAGGTTATCTTACTGTACTCGGTATACTGTGTTTAAGGAGGCAGAGGAGTGTGTAAAACATTTTTGAAACACATCAGAAACAGTTTCAATTTTTTGTTTTTTAGAGCTTAAGTAGACAGAACAGGGATGAGGGACCAGACATTTTTATTTCTTGGTCGGTCAGTTGATTACTTTGCTGAGAGGTGCCTGTCATTTTGGATCTGCTATATATGGAAACATTTTTAAAAGTGTCATTGTCCTCAAAAGGGTCATGCACTCTCTAGTTCCCCGCAGTGCCCACCATCCCTCTTTTTCCCACTGAATTTTTATTTGAAGATAACTGTAGGTTCACATGCAATTGGAAGACCTAATGCAGAGAAATCCCGTGTTTCTCCTCCCCAGCTTCTTCCATCGGTAACACCCTGCAAAACACTAGGACCACGGGACAAGCAGGACCTTGGCATCGATGGAGTCAGACCCTGACAGAGCAACCACCAGAAGAACCCCTCACGAGCACCATGCCCACCCCACTCCCAATCCCTGAGCCCTTGGTGAACTCTCAGCTGGTCTCCATTGCTCTGACTTTGCATTCCAAGGATGTGACGTGAATGGCACTGTACTCTGTATCGCCTTGTAGATGACGATTTTTTCCTCATCCTAATTCCCCAAAGACTCATCCAAGCTGTTGAGTAGATCAGTGCTTGGCTTCTTTTTATTGCTGCGTAGCGGTCCAGGGTATGGACGAAACACAGTTCTACATCCACCATTCTTTTTTTCCTTTAAACTTGGACAGCTTTCCTTATTCACAGGACCTACCTCCCCCTGGGGGCATTTTGAACCTGTGACCTTTGGGGTAGTCTCACCTGGGATCTGGAAAGCACATGTCCGGAATGGTTAACTTCCTCCCACTCTGCCTAGGGATTACACACATCCACGATTTTAATCCCGGGGGCGGTGGGGGAAGTTCCCCAACATTTAGCTGAGTCTCATCCCTTCCTACCACCTAGAGCATGCTCAGGAAATGCAACATGGGGACCAATTTAACCAGGACAGTGGATATAAACCAAGAGAACCATCCTATAAAACATTGGAGGACAAACGTAGTATTCTTTAGAGATCATCCCTGCTGTGCGTTGCCTTCTGGTAGCTCCTTCTGTAAGCACCAGTAAGAAGGGTTAACTCCATGCAGAACTCTCCAGCTCCTTATCCTGTCCCCTCCCCCTCTCACTGAGCCCCCTCAGACCTACGAATGTTCCCGTATTAAGTACTTCACTCTTTCTAAGTTAGTTTTCCTTTTTCTTGGCTAACTTCTGTGACGTATCGTCTTTGTTTATACATAGCTCCTTCCTAAATGGTACAAACCCTACTAGCTCTAAGACACAATCTGAAATGTCTCATGTAGTACACTTCATTTAATAAATAGTTTTGAGTACCTGACCAATGCCTTGGCTGTATTTAATGATTATGGACACTCTTTTCTCATAAAATCAATTCTGGTTTGGGGTTTTTTTTTTCTGATTAGTTAGCATTGATTGAACACCTAAATCTTGCCAGGCAATTCATCAAGTGCTCTACCAAGCGCATGAGTGTTAGCTCACTCCATCTTTAAGCCACTGGCAGAGTTGTAACCAGGGTCCGTTAGGCCACAGCCATCCTGGGGGGCCTCCCCAGTATCTCGTGAAGAGCAGATGCTTTTGAATGTTCTTGATGGAACTGACTTTCTAGGATTCCTTTCAGGAATCAGATACGTGTGGTTCGATCAGTCTGCTCCGCCAGGTCTTGGTGGCACTTTCCTTCTGTCTCCACCACGATCAGTTTCCTCTCACTCCTCACACTCCTTTCCTTCAAGTCCGAAGCCTGGGCTGCGCACGCAGCACCTGGATGACACCCACGGCCAGCGCGGCTCCCGTGTCTTTCCTCAACGTGCACCAAGGACCCTCCTATGCACGGAGCACTGGGAGTTACGGTAAGAACAGCCATCTCGCCGTTCCCACAACCTTAGAGCATGGTGTGTACAGTGGTAGAGAGAATGACTGCAGGGTTCGCGTGACTTCCTGTTTCATAGACGAGGCCCTGACTGTCTCAAGTCCCCAAGTGGACGAGTAACAGAGCAGGGGTTCAAACTTGGGTCTGTCTGAGGTTGAAGCGTGTTCTCTGGGCACTTGGCCAGACCATTTTCCAGGCAGATCTTCTCTCTGCTCACTGACAAAGATGAATTCTTACCACTGATCTTTTTTTTTTTTTACATAAAAAGGTTTATTGAAATGTATCAATGACAAATACACATAAAACTCAGAGTTTGGCAAAATGCAACTGATCTCTTTAACAAAGAAGGACCTGGTTTGGCCCCGCCCTCCCCGAGAATCCACACAGCGTCACTCCAGGGCCGAGATCAGCTTCCCAGGAAATACTTCCTCAACCGAGGCTCTGGTCCAGGAAGGTCCTTAAGATGGACTCTGTGGACCAAGGCCTGTGGGGACTAAAGGAAACAGCATGGGTGGAGGGCAACATTGAACTTCAACACTGTGAGAACCTAAGGCTTAGTGTACCCGAGGGGAGGTCAGAAGTGCCCCCAAAGTCAAGGTGTCTGTTCCTTCATAGCCAGCCCACAATCATCAGCCTCTGGGTGCAGAGCACACTAGGAAGTCGGCGGGACTGTGGCCCCACAAATGTCCAAGAAGGACTCTTGGCAAGTCAGCTGGGTTCTCTGCGTCCCCATTGCTTTAAGTGTAAAATGGGACACTAATCTCGGCACAGGATTCCAATGACAAGAAAATGAGACAGTACAAGTGCCTGTGCTTTAGGAAGCAAAGGACTGAAGACACCGTGATGACAAGTGGTAGGAGGGTTACGATTAATCATGTTCTTGTAGCAGCCACTGCCCCCAGCCCTCAAAGTCCCTGCCATCTCTGTAAGGGCCCTCCTCCTCCCTCCGGGCTCCCGCCAGGGACTCAAGCTTTCTGCCCAGCTCGCCCTCAGATGCCGACCCCCAGGACCGCTCTGAGGGTCTGCACTGCTGGGCAACTCCCACGAGCTAAAAGGGACCCTGAACCCCCATCCTCTTCCCTAAGCAGAGACACGTGCTCTGTCGTCCTGTTTCACACTTTTTTTGTTTTTTAGGGAATAGGGTTTCAAAAATTGACTCAATGAAGCATTTGGTTCCCCAGTCTGGAGAGTCTCTTCTGAACAAGTTTTAGGGCAGAATGAGTCTCGCAGCCCATTGGCTCACACCCTCCAACAGGGAGACCGAAGTTGTGTCTGCCTACAGAAAAGGACACTGGGTCCTCACCCGGCGGGAAGCAGGCTCTGAGCTCCGTGAGCTTCCTGCATGGTGGACGGTCAGGTGTCTCGGATTTGCTCTCACAGCTGCGGGTGATGGCGGTCAGACAAATCCGGAGTCTCCACACCAGAACCGCCTAGCCCACGGGGAAGTCGTGTCTCCTTTCCTTTCCTTTCCTTTCCTTTCCTTTCCTTTCCTTTCCTTTCCTTTCCTTTCCTTTCCTTTCCTTTCCTTTCCTATAACTAAAAAGAAAGGAGGAGAAAACAGAAATGAGGGTTGTTCATGGGAAAGGAAACACCATCTTAAAATACCCCCAGCACCTGGCATCATTATTCCATTAAATGAGGACCGGTGTCCCAATTTCACTTTTAAACACCATCTCCAAAATGCATCCTCTAAAACAATAGCCTCTTTGGGAAAAACACATGGATTGTGCATGTGGTTTGATATGTGTCTGGTGAGGACAGGAATAGAGACCCATCACGGGTCATTAGCGACTGCAGCACCTGAAACACCTGCCCTCCCCCGACCCCACCAGAATGGCCACGTACCCACCATGTGAGCGTAGATTAGTTGCTTCTCTCTGGTGGTCTCAGTCTCCTCGCCCAGGAAACAAAGCTGAGAATGCCCAACACATCGCGTGGTGGTGGCTGAATGAGCTGGTGAATGCGGCCACAGCGTGGGGAGCCTGCCGCACAGGGCACAGTCACAGCCTCGGCTACTTCGATCACCATCACCGTCGTGGTCACCTCCATCACTCCAGCAGCCGCAGAAGCCCCCACATACTTCTAATCACTTGCTGTGGTAAAAGGACTGTCGAAGGCACCAAAGGAGATGTTCCCAGGCTCTCCGTAGGAAGCACATAATTTATCAAACGCGACAATGAATTTAAACCTGTTCAAGAAGCAACGATCACTGACATCACTTTTCTGAGCTACAGAGCAAATGGCATCCCATAAGCACAAACTTTTAACCACGCGGATAATTCAACCTAATTCGTTTCAAAAGCAGGTTAAGAGCAAAGAAGTGTCCAGGTGCCTGGGTTTGTAGCCGGGTGCTCTTACGTTTAAACACGTCATTTCTCATGAGCTGGCCCACGGTCCCATTGAACTCATGTAATCTCACTGCTGCTCCTGAAGTTCAGAGTTCGCAGGGGCCTTCCTCTCGCTAACTGGCCATCCTCATCACTACCGACTCTAACTCCTCATGGAAATTTTAGGCACTTTTCTGGTCTTCGGTTTTGGGACCTCCTCCTTTTTCCCCAAACATGCAGTCGTGTTGGTCAGTCCTGCCAAGCACCGTGCAGAGCAGCCAGTGTCTCACAGCGTAAGAATGTGCTGCCCAACTGCTACAAGCCATTACAGTTGTAACACAGAATAGCATTCATGTTTCCGCCTTTGGTACTGACTTTATGGCCATTCGTTTCAGAATCTACTCACATTCCAGCCCTGGAAACATTGGTCCCACTGGCTCTCTGGAGGGAGGAGCGGACACTCTCGCAACAGAGCCACTGTGGGAATTCTCAGGGTTAGCTGAAGCCCACTCGGGCTCTGGGAAAACCCCCGACAGCTGGAGCCATGGTCCTCGGCATCAAGGGCTGGGCCGTCTCAGCCACCCTCCCCATCCATGCGGCTGTGGCCCGATTTGGAAGGAGTCCCTGGAGGGCTTTGTACTGAAGACAGTTACAAGATCAGTAACAGAGCATCATGACCTGGACGGAATGCTCCAAGTATTTCTACGCGCCCAGAGACCCACAAGGCAGCCGGCCTTGAAGTGCTGAAAGCCGAGCGAAGGGAGAATAGATCTGCCGAGGACCAGAAGGTCTGGAGGCCCAAATTCCCTCACTCCAAACATCCATCTCTGCTTCCAGCCTGAAATCCATCCCCATTATTCAGCCAATGCCTACTTGCAAAGAATTACCAGTAGCTGCCAGTCCCCTTGAGGTCCTCCTCCTGGGTCATCCCACAATTCTGTGAGGCCCTGTTCAAGGTCCGAGGGGAAGGTAACTGTTGTGTGCGTGTTTCCATCCCATTCTTCGCACAGCTGGCTGGCACAGAGCAGGCTCCCCGAAGACGTTTGTGGGGTGAGTTGCCTAAAGGGAAGCCTCATTCGCCAGAGTTGTTTTCGGAGGGACCCCCAAACTGACACGAGGCGGAATATTCAGTTCTCCACGGACACACCCCGTGCCCCGTGGCCCCGCCCCAGGGCCCCATTGTCCGCCCGAAGCAGAAGTCAAGTTGGAGGATGTAGGCTTTCTGGCACGACCTGCCTGGAATTCCCAGCACATGTTGATCTGTGAGTAACAGGCAGACGTTGGCGGCCGCGATTTCTAATCAGATAACATCCTTTTCCTCCCACCCGCCAACTGCGTTTTGAACCTGAAATACCCTTAGAAGGATATTTTCCTTTCAGTTTGTCGTCTGGCTGCAGCTTCAGCCAGGCAGGATGCAAGGGTCACGGCGCATGCCTCCTGGCCAAGGGGGGGGCAGGGCACCGGCCTCTGGTCATCTTGACCTCGCGCGCCAACACCCACCCATCCCAGCGACATTCACCCTGAGACAGGCCTCGCTCACCAGCCAGCTTCCTCTTAACTCTATTATTCAGAGGGGCTTGGCTGCCCCTGGTTCCTGGGGGGTGGCGCAGTGGGCAGCTGTTTTCTACACGCTGTGTTTTCCATTGTCCGGCCTCTCCGATGCAGGAGCAATGGGGCTTGGTTTGCTGTTCTGTCTCCAGGGTGATTTCAAACAAGTTGTTGGAACGTGCTTTCCAAAATACTGCTCTCCAGCGTGGGGAGAGCTTTGCCAAAAATGCCCCACTGGTTTTCCCTCCTGAAAGGCAAGTGTCCCCTTGCCGTCTTGGGACGCCTCACCCTTGGAGTGGGACCCTCAGGAGCAGGGTCCCAGGGCACAGACCCATCTTGCTGGGGTCTAGGGGTGACATTAGCCTCTCCTCTTCATCATTCGATTGTCGAGGGTCCAAGAGTGCATCCATTACTTCTCTCAAAGATCTTTATTTTCTTAACGTATTATTGCTTTTGTTAGGATTTGAACTGATGTGTTACAATTCACTTGTTGATGGCAGAATATTTCTGTGGAGTTTCTACAACATGTATGAGAAATAGTTTAGGTGAGGCATTTATAACAGTCTATGCTGCACAATCTGGTGTTTGCCGGATAGGAGGAAACATCAATGTGGACAACGCATTGATGAGGACTAAAAATTTCACCTATCTGATCGTTGGGATGATTTATCATAAAATAGCGTCTCGCTCCTTCCATTCCAAACCCGGCTTATCTGTTGTTACCCACACAGCTCTAGTCCCAGGTGATTCAATGCTGTTGGCATTGGCCATCAGCTCGGTCATGGCACTGCTTGACTCAGTGCTGTGGGCTTAGGGGCTGTTTCTGAAAACCAGTCCTAAGGAAGAGTGGCTAGAAATATTTAACTGTACCCCGAAGTGAGAGGGAACCTTATAAACATATCCCACTAACCCAAAATAAATGCTTGCCCAACTCCCCCTCCCTTAGGAGGTCCCCAAATGCCTGCAGCCACCGATTCAAGGGGGAATGTGACAGGGAGACCGTGGTCTTAACCAACTACAGTTAATGTATCTGAGGTGTACATATTTTGAATGTGAGTGAACCCTGACCCCCACCCCCCCGGGCTGCCACACAGCTGTGGAGTAAAGAGTTCCAAGGCCGAGGCTGGATCATCTCTCTGTCAATCCACTCTGGTGCCATCCAATCAGAGCAGAGGCTGGGTGTGACCACTAACTCCATCATCTGTCCCCTACGGGCTGGACGAGCCCCACTGACTGCAGACCACCGCGGTTCATGCACACCCACAGATGACAAATGCCCGCAGAGACCAGATTCTCATTCTAACACGGCAGAAGTTCGGCTTTGCCATCCCTTTGTTCTGTGAAATAGTTCATTCTGGCCTTCCTTTACGCCCTCATCTCCTGGATTCTTACTCTTTCTCGTTTTTGGCAATAGCACAGCTTGATCTATGTACAGTAGATGTTGAAAAACCTGCGTCGTATGGAGGGGCTTTCTAAAGGCAGGATCCCGGGACCACATATCTCCAAAGGAGGCTATTGAGTCGGAAGGCAGAGGGTGTACATCAGACGAAGGACGGTGCAAGCTGTGAACTGATGACCCAGGTGGCCCAGGTAGAGAGAGTCCCACGTGCGTTGATCATCACACCGCCCACCCGCGTCAGGGCCGCGAGACCCACCTAAGTGTCTGTGTGTGGCTTTCTCCTCCGCTAGAATGGAAGAAGGCAGGGCGGCACCCTTCGTCTCATGGGTTCCACGCAGTGCAAGGACAATACAAACAAGCGTCATCACTAGGGAAACGGAGGACCGACGGAGCATGGGAAACCGTCCTTTTTGTTGGTGGCTCGGAGTCATGGAAACCTTGGCAAGTGTGAGTCTGGCCAAGGTGAGGCAGAGGAAATCACATCAGAGAATTCTGGAAGAGTGTTGTTTATTCAGGAAGCCCACTGTGGAGACCTGCTGCAGGATGCGGGGGGGCGGGGGTGAGGGGGAAGGGACGTGCAGTCCTAAATGGCCCAGCAGCTGGGTTTTACTTTATAAAAGTGGGTGTCCCAAAAGAGGGGCTAGGACCCAGGTAGAGTAGGGGCCCAGGGGCCAAGGGGCAGGCCAGGGAGGAGAGTCCAGAGGAGAGTGACAAAGGGCTGCAGGGTTTGTTTGAAGTGGGCTCCTGGGTCGTCTCACCTCTCAGGCCAGAGCACCAGCACAGGCGAATGCGTTTCCTGCTAAAAAGGGGTGACGTCACAAGAGGGACTCTTCGACCTGTCCCTAGAAGGGGAAGCGGAGGTCACCAGGGCACGAGGTGACTGGGGAAAAAGCACTCATGGGCGGCAGCGATGGGGCTGGGATCCTGGAAAGGGTGCTGCTGGGCAGCCAGAGGAACGCTGGTTCTCAGCCCTGCAAATGGGCACAGCAGAAAAAATCACTCGCTTATTATTTTCAGTGTTCTCCAGGCTACCATCCTCCCTTCCCACGGAGGTTCCCGAAACTCGATGGAGTCGTGGAATGGGTTAGACCCCTGCCGCGAAGCAGCGAGGGAGGAGTTTAATCTGAGGTTTACTGCTCCGCTGTCAACCTGTCCTTCTGTTCCAGAGTCCCCGACACGTATGTTACCTACGCCAACTACTCTGTGGTTAGAACCTTTTAATTTCATCTTCATTAACTGCATTTCCTTCCCCAGTTGGCCAGGTCTATGCTGAGTTTTGATGAAATTCTCCAAGGTGCCAACTTTCCCACCTGACACAGTGTCACAGGCAAATTGATGTCCACACTAAACATGCAGTCAAGGGTACCAGCCACCAAGAAGGATGCTCACATCCTCTTCAGTTTGCTTCTTCCACTCTTTATGCCTATTTGATTCTTTGACCACAACACGAGGTGAACACAAATCAAAAGAGAATCACAGAGAAAGAGAAGTTTGTTCTGGGAGCAAACGAGAGCGCCCTTTCTATTTCGTTGGCTGGTAATAAAGCCTGAAACTCCATCGCTATGTTGCTTGGCAACCTAGGAAATATTGCTCTAATTAAACAAAAACTATCTGGAGTAAATTCATAGTGAACAGCTGAAAAACATTATATCATTGTGCATTCCACCCTTAAGACACTAACAGCAGACACCTGGGGACAGCCCCCCCCCCCACCAAGAAAACAAAAACAAATGTACTGACATCACCAAGAAGTAGCCCGGGGACCGGAAAACGCCCTGGGCCGAGATAAGAAAACCTGGTCACCTCTCATGATGCTGGGGGACTCCATTTTCTCACCTGCAAAAACAAGTGGAATCCATGGACTCCAACATTTCGTGACTCAAATGAAACAGTAAACATGGAGAGTATGGAAACAGTCGCCTCTTTGAACTGCAGCATTTATTCGACTCGTGTAGGAACAAGAAGCACAGTCTAAAGGGTGACAGTCATCTTCCCTTAAATGAAATACACACTGTGTGCCGGTTGATTTCCTGCAGGCTACTCACGCTCCCGTTACTACGAGAAACTCCCTGAATCTGGAAAAGCAGCTGCTCAGCGTGATGAAAACTGCTCATCCCATGAAGATAAAAATACCTCCTGGACATTTCTTCAAAGACTGTGATGGTGAGCAAGCCCTGAGTCCAGGAGCCCTGGCCAGATCAACAAGGCTCGTCTGTGGCCGTCTCCAATGAGTAGATTAGAGAGCTATCCAGAGAGAGAAGCTGTAGTTGAAAGTGGGAACCTGCGTCAACCCAGCTTACAAGAAAGAGTACATAGTACGACTCTAGGTTCAGAGCCTAGCTCAACCACTTACTTATTGGGCTGTCGCCGAAGCTCTCTGGTCTCAGTTTGTCCATCCACGTGTGGGTAGAAAAGTAATGCACACTCGTTTCACGGTTACAGCAGGAATCAAACGAATTCAGAATGTCTCTAGGGTAGCGGCTGCCACGTAGCTGACGGCCGTTGTCATTTCTGGCCCGAGCCAATAATTGTTGACTGCCGCGGCCAGCGCCACTGGTTATTAGCAGTGGGCTGCTGGGAAGCTCCCGAATCTCTCAACCTCTCTTCACCTATAAAACAGGAACCGTCGTAACCTACCTCCAAGAGTTTTTGTGCGGATTAAATGAGATCATGCTTGTCACAGGCAGGGTACAACGTCCCTGCTGTAAATTGTGATGGTCCAGGATCCAACAAGAAATTTCTCTGCAGTTCCTTTCGTTTCTCATTGTTGCTTTTCCTATGCCAAAAATTGCAGCAATGCCTGCCAAGCCATTTCAATAAGGGAAGAAGAGTTTCCAGCGAAGGGTGCTTGTTGGGCACACTGTGTCCCCACGTGCAGAAGAATGAAGCTGGACCTCCTTTTTCACACCATTTGCAGAAATCAACTCAATACGGACCAAAGACCTAAACTACATGTGAGAGGTAAGAAGCCTTGGATTAGGCAATGCTTTCTTAGGTATGAAGCCAAAAGCACAAGCAACAACTACAAAAAAAAAAAGCTGAATTGGACATCAAACTAACAACTTTTGCACTTATACCATCAAGAAGATAAAAGAACAACCCGGAAACCTGATACCTACTTGTCCAAACAGAACCCGCTTTTGGAAAAAGGCCTGATTCTTCACTCACACCAGCATGTAAACCACTAAGAAGACACTGGCGCTGCCGTGCTTTTCCTGAGCAGTACTTACTTTGTTAGCGAAAGACAAAGGCTGTGTCTGTACCAGGTTGAAGAGCGTTCCCCCAAAAGTCATGACCCCCCAGAACTTCAAATTGTGACCTAATTTGGAAATGGGGTCCTTGCAGATGCAACTGTGAAGAAGTGATGCTGGATTGGGGTGGGCCCCACGCCCGATGATGGTGCCCCTCTCAGATACTCAGACAGAGGAGAGCAGCCACGTGACGCAGCGGAAGTTCGAGAGATGCCGCTGCAAACCACGGAACACCGAGGACAGGCAAAGGGAGCAGAAGCTGGAAATAAGCAAGGTCGGGCTCTTCCCTCGAGCTTCGGAGGAATGGTGGCTGTTCACACACCTTGACTGCAGACGTCTGGCTTCCCAGACTGTGAGCCTGCCTCCCTGTTGTTATAAGCCTCCAAGACTGAGTAAGTACTTTGTCAAGGAAACCCAGGAAACTGATACAACTCCTGAAATGCTGCCCTGTCAGGCACCACTGAGCCTGTGGGAGAGGTGGTAGGAAATTGCTGGGAAATTGCTCAGTGCCCCATGAGAGATCTATACCGTGTGTTCTGCCTGTCCCAACCACAGGTAAGGGGAATGAGCAAGACTGAGACGTGGGTGAACCACAGATCACCACTACGGACACCTTGAAAAAACGTGGGATCCGATGAACACCCCCGTCTTTTTGCACTGGGTTTGTTCAGCCGCCTGCTGGGTGGGCTGAGACTGAGGTCAGGGGCGGGACTAAGAATACAAGAGTTAATGCAATGGCTATTGCACTTCCGGTATCATCGATCCTGTTGAGAACACGGTATGATCTAGGGACTCTCCCAAGAAATATATGTAACCCTGTCCTAAAAATTGCATAGAGTGTCACAGGTCCCTCGAAGCCTCCCCACAGGGTAAGAACCTTGATCTTCTAGTACAGCAGCGATGTGGCCAAGTTTAAGCTTACAGAGGATGCGCACTTCCAGCCATGGGGAGTACTTGCGTTTCTCTATGTGAGCAGTCAGTACAGGGCGGGAGTCCACAAACCATCCACACGAGATAGATCCTGAGTCAAATCCCAGCACTCCCTTTCCCTAAGACATTGGCGTGATTGTCTCATCCGAAAACTCAGGGGTTGCTCACCAACCTGCCAGAGCTCCTGGGAGACTCAAACGAAGTCATGTCAGTGACAGACGCCCACAGCACCCTGGGCTTCCCACTGCAGGGCTCTGCTCCCTTGTAATCGAACACACAGCTGTTCCGGGCTGTGGCCCCTGTGGACTATGAATGCTGGGAGACCTTTATTCCCACCTGTAGTGTCAGGGGCTCTAGAAGCATTGGCAGAATGACGGCTTTACTCAGTATGGTGCCCGGTGCCCAGCATGGGCTTGACAAACAACAGCTCTTGCTAACATCTGCTCATACTGATAGACACAGGGACACGCCATGTCCATCCTGTGTCTGTTCCCTGTGTCTTCCCTGACAGACACAGGGAAGTACTCAGAAAATAGGTGGGCTGACTCCGAGGAAAGGGAAGGAGTGTTGTGTTCTGTGTTTTTTATCCCCAAGGCAAGAAGTACGGGATGTAGAGACTCAACTTGGACCACTGTCTCAGGCCATCGAGAAACGAGCTTCTCCCCCGAGTTCGGGTCCTTGGCATTGCACCCGACATGTGAGTCCAAATGAGCAAGACACCAACTGCCGAGTGGGAGGCAGTATCATCTATGGCGAGAGGCCTAGCCCTTTCCCGACGAGGTGTTACTTTTGATTTCCTTCAAGTATGATCAAGGTGGGTGAAGAGGCAACTGCCGGCAGGCTGGGCAAGGTGTGGGCTGGCTGAGTCAGTGCTGGCCAGGTGCCCCTCGGGAAATTCCCACGGGGAGGGCGGGGGAGGGGCCGTTGTCAGCTGGGAAATTGGCCAGGTGTGACTTCACGATCGATGAGCAGATTGTAATCTGCCCACAGAGAGCCTGGTCTAACAAATGGATGGAGGGCTGGGGTGGATGTGAGCTCTTGTATGTGCCGTGAAGTCCTTCCTTGGCCCTTTCTGGGTCCAGATGATATTATTCCCTGCCTCTCTGGCTCACAGGAATGTCGCTGGAATAAACAAAATGACATTCAAAGAAATAAGTACTTTTTAAAACTGAAAAAGTACTTCTAAAGTAGACAAAGGAAGTATTATAAAAAAAGAACTGGGTGAATTTTCATGTTGCATCACCTTTATAGGAAAAAAATCATAGTTAGAACACTATAATTCAGTTCACATGGTTGTCTTTTACTTTAAAATAAAGAAAGAAGTATATGCAGCACTAAGAATAATTGCAAACAGTTGAAATACACAGACACTTTTTAATTTTTTAAACTTATTTTACAATTATAGTTGACATGCAATATTATTTTAGTCTCAGTTATAAACATAGTGATTAGACATTTATGTCTGCTACAAAGAGATCACCCCGATAAATCTAGTGCCCACCGACACCATACACAGTTATTACAATATTATTGACAATATTCTCAATGCTGTACTTTACATCTCGGTTACTATTCTGGTAACTGGGAATTTGTACATTTTAACCCATTCGCCTTAGTCATCCCTCCCTCAAATCCCTCCCCCATCTGCAAATATTAGTTTGTTCTCCATATCTATGAGTATAGATATCCATATCTATGTTTCTGTTTTGTTTATTTATTTTGTTTTTTAGATTCCTCATACAGGTGCAATTATATGGTATTTGTCTTTCCCTAACTTATTTCACTTTGCATAGTACCCTCTAGGTCCGTAACTGTTGTCACAAATGGTAAAATGTCATGCTTTTTGTGGCCAAGTAATGTTCCATTGTTTATATATGGGCCACAGACGTTCCATCAACCTGTCTATTGACTGGCATGCAGGTTACTCCCACGCCTTGGCTATTATAAATCATGCTGCAATAAACATATGCATAAATATGTCTTCTCAGATTCGTGTTTTGGTTTCTTCACACTGACACCCAGAAGTTGTATTGCTGGGTGTCAGTCTGAAGTAGTTAGTTCTCTTTTTAATTTTGTAAGGGCCCTCCACACTGTATCCCACAGTGGCCGCCCCAGTTTACAGTCCCACCCACAGTGCACGAGGGTTCCCTTTTCTCCACAGCCTCGCCAGCACCTGTTGTTTTAATGTATTGATGACAGCCATTCTGACAGGTGTGAGGCAACAGTTCATTGTGGTTTTAATTGCATTCTCTGATGACTAGAGACATTGAGCATCTTTTCCTTTGTCTAATGGCCAATGGTATGGCCTCTTTAGAGAAGTGTCTATTCAGATCCTCTGCAGATTTTTCAGTTTTTCTTTTTTGGTGTTAAGTTGTCTGAGTCCTTTATAAATTTTGGACATTAACCAAACTACCACTGGTAAGTATCTTCTTTCGCTCAGTAGATTGCCTCTTGGTTTTATTCATCAATTTTTGCTGTGCAAAAATGGTTTGTTTCATGTAGTCTGATTTTTTTGGTTTTTTTGTTGTTGTTGTTTCCTGTGCTGAAGGAGATCAGAAAAATTGATCAGAAAAATTTTTCATCAGAAAAATTGTTGCTCAGAGAAATCTGAGATTTTACTGCCCATGTTTTCTTTGAGGGGTTTTATGGGCCACGGGTGATTTGATAGGGATTGTCCTGAGTAACTAGACTGCTTTGACTAGTACAGACATTGTAACAATGTCAACTCCTCCCATCCGTGAGTACGGTATGTCCTTTCATTTCTTCGTATCTTCTTCAATTTCTTCCTTCAAGTTCACAGTTTTCGGAAAACAGATATTTGGCCTCCTTGGTCAAATTTATTCCCAAGTATTTTATTCTTTTAGATGCAATTGTAAATGGGATTGTTTTCTTAATTTCTCTTTCTAATGGTTCATCACTGGTGTATAAAAGGGCAATCGGTTCCTGCTCATTTATTTTGTATTCTGCTTTACTGAAATCATTTTTTGTGCTGTTCCAATTGGGTGTTTTCTGCTACCTTGTCTTCCAGATTTCTGAGTCCTCTCTTTCACCTAATCTGCTACGGATTCCCTCTAGAGTATTTTTTTAAGTATTTATTTTTAGAGAGAAGGGAAGAGAGGAAGAAAGAGAGGGAGAGAAATATCGATGTGAGAGAGAAACATCAACTGGTTGCCTCTTGTAACACCCCGTCCAGAGACCAAACCAGCAACCCAGACATGTGCCCTGACAAGGAATCCAACTGGCGACCTTTTGCTTTGTGGAACGATGCCCAACCTACTGAGCCACACCAGTCAGGGCCCTCTAGTGTGTTCTTAATCTAAGTTATTTTATTCTTCTTTTCTGACAGGTTATTTTTATAGTTTCTATGTCCTTTTTTATGGGTTTTTTAATGTCTTTGTTGAAGTTGTCACTGAATTAATCTATTCTTCCCCTAAGTGCATGGGCATCCTTACAACCAGTGTTTTGAACTCTGTATCTGGTAGAGTGCTCACCTCTCATTTAGTTCTTCTTCTGAAATCTTGTCCTTTCACTTGGGACACGTTTCTTTGTCTCCTCATTTTCACTGCCTCCCTGTCTTTTATTAGGTAGACATGCCATGTCCCTTGGTCATGACAGAGTGGCCTATGTAGAAGGTGTCCTGTTGGGCCAGGTGAGCAAACTCTAAAGGCTCGTCCTTGTTTGGGATGGCTGCGAGTTGCTGGGCTCATCACAAACCAGCACCTCCTCTGGCCAGTCCTGATCCCCTCATCCATAACAGCTCACGTCTGCGAGAGCAGTCCCTAATAAACCCGCCCCACGCAGACCTCAGTTTCTGAGTCTGTTCCCTGGGAACCATGACTCCATGATTTTCAAGCCCTCAGCAGGACCCCCATGCACTTAACTGACATCCAAACCCCAACATTTATTGCTCAAGTGCAACTAGGCGACAGCCAGAAGAGAGGTAGCTCCCTTTTGATTACAAGACTTTTGAGGCCCATAAAGCTAAGAAAACCACACTCAGACCAAGTTGGCAGACCAGATTCCTCCAGAGTCAGATTATTTTTACAAGCATCCGCCATTAAAACTGCCGTCCGCAGCTGTGAGCCCGGAAAGGGCTGATAGTGAAACCATGCAGAAATGACAAAAGCAACAATATTTCTGCATAATAATCAACACAGCAGCCAGAGGAGGTCTTTTAAAACTAAAATCAGGTCATGGCACCCCCCAGGCTCAGAGCCCTCCCATGGGAAGCCCTTCTTCCCCTCACTCAGAAGATAATCCCAAATTTCCACCTTGTACTCCAAGACCCCACGCATGGCTGCGTGCCTCTCTGACCTCATATACTACCACCTTCTCCCTCATTCACCCTGCACGGTCTAACACTGACCTTGCTATTTCCAGAACATTCCAAACCCATTCCCCTCTCAAGTCCTTTTTGGCTCCTTCCGTCTGACGTGCTTTCTCCCCAGATGGTTACATGCGTCCATGCTCACTTCCTCCAGGTATCTTATCAAATGCCATTTTCTTAAGGATGCCTTCCTGCTTTTTCCATAGAAGGGTCTAAAAAATGGGGTACACACCCCCAGATACACAAAACCATTCAGGAAACACCTAGGCACTTATAATGTAGTATTAAGGAAAACACTTTTCAGAGTCTCAAGGTCTACCTGCATCCTTTCCCCAATGTGTTCATCTGGAGTATGACCAGGGACAGGTGTCTTACAAGTTTTCTCTTCTCACCTCCCCTTTCAAAATAGTAGCTTCTCCCACTTTACCAAAGAGATGTTTACCTCTCCCTCATCCCATGTCTGTGTGCCAGAAAGTGCAAGACACTAATGACTCATACACCTCCTTGCCGTTCAAGTGGTTTTAACTCATTACCTTTATCAAAATGGAAGGGGTTTCTAATAGAGTTGTTCACTGCAGATACCTAAAAATAATTTCCGCTGAAAGATCACCAAGTGATTTTTGGCATTGAACTTGGAAGAAGTTCAGAGAATTGAGTGGCATTGCTCTCGCAGAGCCTTCCCACTTCTCTCTCCTTAGGTGTGCAGCCAAGATTTCTTAGCACTTGCAGCCACAAAAATCAAAAATAAAAATCAAAAAATAGTAACTTCATTGATATTCAAGCTTATATATTCCTGCAGTGCCTCATGTTCAGCCGTGGGGATCTGGACCAAGTTTACTTAAAAACAAGATGTATTTACGATCAAACTTTTGCTTTTTATGTTCTAAGAAAGCATCGAGGTTTCTAAGCATAAAACTATGTCATATGGAGGTAAAATTCTGAGCTGAAAATACAGGTTCCAGGAGAAAAAGGAATAAAGCAGTATTTCCAACCGTGGAAGATACGCTTATTTAAAGAGAGAAAAAGCTCCCAGACACAGACAACAGATTGGTGACTGCCGGAGCGAGAGTGAGGAACGGGTCGGGGGACAAATGATGATGGAGGCACACAGGGTGGCGGACACACCACACAGTGTGCCCGTGATGACACCACACAGTGTGCCCGTGATGGGTGCGGAACTGTGCACCTGAAACCTGTAGCATCTCGTTAACCCGTGTCACCGCAATAAACTCAATAACAAGATGAAAGGTCAGTGTATTTATCTAGTTATAAAATGGGTGATGACAAATATCAAATTAATATGCTATTTACATTCCCTAGATGCAATTAAAAAGGAGGAAATTAATGAATTTTTCCACAAAGGTAATACTTTTCAGAGTATACAGGAGCTATATTCTTTATACCCACTAATGATAACACTTAGAAGTTCATTTAAAAATTGTGAGAATTAAAGAGGACATACAGAGGGCCAGCAGACACATAAAAAGATGCTCAATGTCACTAACCATCAGAGAAATGCAAATTAAATGAGACATCACCTCACGCCTGTCAGGATGGCTGTCATCAATAAACCAGCAAACAAGTGTTAGTGAGGATGTGGAGAAAAGGGAACCCCCATGAACTGTTGGTGGGATTGCTGATCGGTGCAGCCACTGTAGAAAACAGTGTGGAGATTCCTCAAAGAACTAAAAGCAGAACTACCATATAACCCAGCAATTCCACTTCTGGGTATTTAGTCAAAGAAATCCAAAACACTAACTCTCAAACCCCACACACTTAGACCTATGTTCACGGCAGCTCTACTTACCATGAGCAAGACGTGGAAGCAACCTAATAGACAAACAGATAAAGAAGTCATATATATGTGCAATGGAATATGACTCAGCCATAAAAAAGAACAAAATTGTACCATCTGTGACAACATGAATGGACCTAGAGGGTATTATGCTCAGTGAAACAAGTCACACAGAGAAAGATAAAATCATACAATGTCACTTATGTGTGGAATCTAAAGCTTAAAATAAACAAGCAAATCCATGGAAGCAGAGTGCCCCACCCCCCCCGCCACCATTCACATGGCCAAATCTTGAGCTATTTGGGCCTGATAAACTCTGGCCTCACCCGGACGGCTCCCTGAGACCCCTCCCCACCACAAAGGTGAGCAAGCCCCCGGCAGGTGGCAGCTACAAGTGGTGTACCCTGGGCCACTGGCTGAGTGGCCTCAGGCCTGGCACTGGCACCGAGTTGGAACCTGTATCACTCTGGCGAACTCCGCCCTCCTCTACCTGGTGACTCACTGAGAACCGGTCTCCTGCCGCTGGAGTGTCGCCAGAGGCTCCCTCAGTGACTCAGCTGGACAGGCAGCCAGCAGGCGGAGGCAGGAAGAGGTGGGGCTTGGAGTGGCACGAGACTTTTGCTGACCTTTCCCCGGGCCCAGTGCTGGAAGAGGCTGGCCTTGGTGCAGAGAGGCAGCCACAGACTGTGGATCCCTTGGTACTTCCAGCAGGTTGCTCCGGGCCAGCCACAGGCAGCAGCTGACGTTGGCCTGCACTGGAGTCCCTCCCAAGAGGCCCAGAACCAACCGCCCAACGGCCAGCTTCAGACGACATCAGAGCGGGATCCAATAAGCTAAAGAAGTGGCACCTCCAAAGGGCGGTCAGACCCTGCGGAGGCGAACTCCGCTCCGTGAGCTCAGCACCTGCATAGCAGCTCCCGCACTGTGGCCGGGAGGGATCCTCACAGCCGGCCCGAGGGTGGACCCCACACACAGACAGGACAACAGCAGTCAAGACTCGGTTACAACAGAAGGGCCCACAGAACCCACACGAAGGACATTCCTGGAGCACCCGGCTCAGGTGATCAAGGACATTGCACCACTGGGTCCCGCACGCAGGACACCTGCCCCATTAGGCCACCCCACCAAGACTGGGGGTTGTAGCAGATGTGCCTAACACCTAGAAATAAACACAGAGATGGCCAAAATGAGGTGACAAAAAAACGTGCCCCAAATGAAAGAACAGGAGAAATCTCCAGCAAAAGAGCTAAATGAAATGGAGGCAAGCAATTTATCAGATAGAGAGCTCAAAAAATGATTATGAGGATGCTCAAGGAACTTGGTGAGAACTACAAAGGCACGAAAAAGGACATAGAAACCATAAGAAAAAAAAAAAACAGTCAGAAATTAAGAGTACAGTGCCTGAAATGAAAAGTGCACTGGAAGGAGTAAACAGTAGGGTGGTCAGACTTAAGGAAAGGTGGGGGTGTGGCCCTTGACCCAGAGTCACAGCACTTGGCCTGTCCCAGATTTTGCCCGACTGAAGCAGGGTGGGACCCCTGAGCCGGAGCCAGAGCCCAGAGGGTGGGTCTGCTGGCATCCCAGAGGGTGGTCTGGCAGACCTCCTGTGAGGGGGAAGGGCCTGTCAGGTTCACGGGGAAGTGGAGAGGATGGCCCCATGCCAAAGCTACACAACTCAGTCACTGAGACCCCCCGAGCCTGCTACACCCCGGCCAAGGCAGCTGACTCCTCAGCGGGGTGTACACTGCGCAGGGTGGGGCGGCGAGAGGGAGTCCAGAGGGTTGGGCTGCCTGGTGGATGCCTCACGGAGGGGCATGCTTCACCCCAGAGAGATGGCACCTGCAGCGTGGGAGAGTGACTCAGCACGGGGGTCCTCGTAGCTGTCTCCTCAGCTCCATCCCCAGAGCCTGAAACCCTAATCTCTCCTCATCCAACTCTAGTNAGTGGAGAGGATGGCCCCATGCCAAAGCTACACAACTCAGTCACTGAGACCCCCCGAGCCTGCTACACCCCGGCCAAGGCAGCTGACTCCTCAGCGGGGTGTACACTGCGCAGGGTGGGGTGGTGAGAGGGAGTTCAGAGGGTTGGGCTGCCTGGTGGATGCCTCACGGAGGGGCATGCTTCACCCCAGAGAGATGGCACCTGCAGCGTGGGAGAGTGACTCAGCACTGGGGTCCTCGTAGCTGTCTCCTCAGCTCCATCCCCAGAGCCTGAAACCCTAATCTCTCCTCATCCAACTCTAGTCTACTCTGCCCTCCCCCCACTGGAACCCAGGGGGAGAGCGTGGCTTTGAACAAAGTTTTGTGCCTCGGTCCTGTAAGAGGGAGCCCATGTCTCCAGCAGATTCCAGTCTCTCCCTGGCGGACAGAAACCCCACTGCTTTTCACAGCCAGGTACCATGTGGGCGCACCTTCCCCACTCTGGTGCTCTGAGCTGAGGAGTCCAGCCTGGGGCTTAGACCCCACACTTCTCAGGTGCAGGGCGGGGGTGGGGGAACCTTTGCAGCTGAGATATACCTCCAGAACCTCAGTGGCAGCCCCGGGAGCAGGGCCAGCCCTTTGTGCGTCTCTGCCCTTCCTACCGGTGCTGCTGTGGCTTCTCCAGTAAGACCCCTCTTCCTCTCTTCCCCCAGGGGTCACTTAGGGTGGTTGCCCCACAGCAGATCTGTCACTGCACTCCAGTTCCCTCCTCCTGGAGGAGGAGAGTGCAATGGCTTCCGCCTACTCTGCCTGCTGCCTCCTTGCATCTCCCTCCAAAATGGGTGACTTTAAGATGTGTAAATTACACCTCCTTAATGCTGTTAAACAAATGAAAAGTACTTTCCAAAAACTGAAAGTGAAGCACAGCACATAAATTTATATGCTTTCGTGAAAGAACCACACAGAGAGTGTTTCCAGGTGACTTTAAAACTTAGTGATGTTAGTAGAATATCATTCCTTAGTAAGATACACCTAAAAACAAACTTTAAGGAAGCTTAAATTGTTTTCAATGAGCATATTGTTTGCAATAGCGCTGATATAGTTGCTCTAAGCCTGCTATGCTGATGAAACAAATATGTGATTATATTTGTGTGGCCTCGACTGCGGTCCCTGCATACGTTTTTCCACTGAGGGAACCAGTGCTCCTTGAAGAAATGGTTGATTCCAGATCTGCGGCACAGAGGCACCAGATAAACCTGGAGATTTCCATCATGCCGCAAAGACAAGAAGCTACCAAAACCGACTGGAGCCGAGACCGAAGGAACGGAGGTGCCAGCTGATCCGATCCCAGTTGGCCCAAACGGAGCAGCTGGGAGTCAAAGAGAACAACGTGACCCCAATACTTGGACCTCTGGCTGCGCGAGGACCCAGCAAACAGAGCGGAACTCGGTGGCTGCCCCTGGAGGATGCTGGGGGACCGACTCATTATTTTGAGAAACCGGTAACTAAAGCAAAACGTGTAAGCATTTGTCCTGCATTTGCTGTTTAAATTCACCCTTAGGATACCGAATGGTTCTCCTCTTTTCACTGTTGATACAAATGCAAATGCCTTGTGGGATCGATGGCATATTAATGACCACGTGGTAACTCGGGGTTCACACCTTCGAACTCTCTACATAAGGTGTGAAACTGCCGCTTCCCACCCCAGGAACGGTGTGACCAAACCAGAAACCAACCAGCAACAGAGGGACTGGACCCCACAAATGAGAGCAGAATTGCAGAGCGCCGATTTGACTCCGGGATGAGCATCCCAGAACCTTGCTCAGACATCCTGTCGCTAACTCGAGTCAAGCTGGTGATGTGCTATCGCCTGACCCATGCAATGGCTTCTTTAATGCAAGTCAGAGCTCAAACACCCGTGAGCAATGTCACAGCAACAAGACCCCATGCAGAGGCGAGCATCCCCTGCCCGCTTCGGTCTGCTGGCCCCTGAGATGGCTGAAGGTCTCACCCCACGCAGCACTGCGCGGTGGCCGCTCACCTGTTTATGCAGTTCGTCCCATCCCAGCTCCTGCGTGTCTTCCGTCCTAGATTATTTGTCTCGGAGTCATCGCTCCAGGAAAGGGTCTGAGGGATGCCATCCCCCACCCCCTCCCTGTGGCAGTGCTGGTGCCCCCAACCACCTCCACCTCCCAGGCACAGCAGGAAGCGCGGGCGGTGCTGGGGTGCACCTGGGGGTGCGTCATGCCTTTGTTCATATATAAACATGACCTTCAGTCACTTGCCCCAGACGCCAAGCTGAAGAAAATGACAAACGTTTCCTCTGGAGTTGTCAGGCGGCACAGCACAGCGGGAAAGATTTCGGCCTGTGGACAAGCGGGCCCTTTCGGACAACCTGGAGCCAATCCTCACCTTCTCTAGCCCTCGGGCTCCCACCGGGGACGGGGTAAAATTGCCTTCCTCTCAGGGTTCCTGCAGGTGACGCCTTTAGCCCCCTGCCTGCCGCGGAAGACATTTTAACAAAAACAGCTGTAACCCTGAGATTTGCGGGGAACTGGAGATGTAACTAGCAGCTTGTTTCCGCTGGGAAAATAATAATAATAATAATAATAATAATAATAATAATAATAATAATAATAATGCAGCACTCGGGCTGCTGGATGACCTGGCAGGACCCATGTCTGAGCAGGGTTTCCCAGTGACACTTCTGCAATAGCGAAGACATTTAAAAGAGCTCCAAAGGTCTGCAGCAGCCTCTGGGGCGCCCACCCAGACACCCCGGCCCCGGCCTCCAGGACGGGTCCGGTGCCGTGGACCGGGTGCAGCCAGGGAGTCAGGCAGGCCTGCCTCTGCCCCCACCACCAAGCAGCTTGTCCCCAACCCCGCCCTTGAAAGTGAAGATGCTCACATCTACCTCATTGCAGAGGCTCAAAAAAAGCCCCGCAGGGGGCCCCGGGGAGCTAACGCTGACTGAGGTCGCCCCCCACCCTCCGCCCGCCCAGGGGGCCTATGCAGGGGGCTGCCGGTCTCCCTGTCGTTTTGGCCTCACCACCATCCAGAACAGGAGGTGTTACTGTCTCATCTCTCCAGGGAGGAAAGAAAGGCTCAGCTCGGTGAGGGCACTTGCCCAAGGTTACATAACTGTTCGGGGAGGAGCCAGGACTGACTGAGTCTGGGACAGATCCCAGCCCTGCGTCCACTCCTTCCTGCGGCCTCCCCAGCTCCCCACCCTGGCCCATTTGTTTGTGTCGGGGCACGATTTCTTGGATCTCTACGAGTGCCCATGAGTTCGTGGATGCCTCGCAGAGTTTACCAAGAGCCTGGGCCAACCCCCCTCCCTAGTTTTGCTATGGATTTAGCTTTATTGTGCACAGGGGGCCCAAGTGACAACACCAGGCTGCGGAAGACCAAGGTGATACGCCTCTGGCATCTAGGGGGGAACTGCCGGACAGGCAAAGAGGGCAGCACACCGCAAGTCTGCTTCTTCAGGTTCATTAACGGGAGGGCCACTCTCAGCAGCGTCTCCAGACCAGAACCGGCAGACAGCATAAGTGTTGGCTTTTCCAAGCCAGTGCTGCCTTATTGCTTGAATTCCAGAAAACTGAAGGTCTAGTCCCGAGACCCCAGTTTAACCTAAGCCCAGAAGTCCTGTGGTGCCTGATAAACCTCCCAGCTGCTAAGCTTTCTAGCTGTTGTCAGACTGTGCAAACACCAGCCAGGCCAAATGCCCCGCTCGCACTTCCCTGCAACCCAGAAGCATGCACTGTGACTTCCATCACGCTCAGCCATGAAGTCCCATTTGATCTCGGTGTCCCAGAGCCTGCCAGCACCTACGTGGTTACTTCTGCCTGTTCCCTTGGGACAGGGCTTCTCCGGCCACAGGCACTTGCTAAGATGAGTCAGAAGTTCCCCACATCCCCTGACACCACTTGGAGCAGAGGGCATGGGAGAGCAAACAGGCTCAGCAGGGTCTGTCTAGCCACGACGACGTAAGAGCCCAGCTCATTTCCTTAGAGGGGCATCCGTGCCCGAGTCCCAGTCCTCTCTGCAGGCACTGGAGAGCCTTAGAGTTTCCCCCAGGAGTGATGGGAATGAGAACAAGCACCCCATGTCCCTCGGGGGTCCTCCACACGTCCAGTGTACCCAGGGACGATTCCCCGACTACCCCTTGTCCCAGTGACCCTGCCAGGCCAAGGAGCTGCTCCCAGAATGTGAGAGAGATTGACAAGGAGATGGCTTTCTCTCTGAGTAGGTAACAACCCGTGTCCCAATGGAGTCTCCGCACCACGGGAGAGGCACGGGACACGCAGGAGCCAAGGAGGCCACAGCTGCTCCCCATGTCACCTGTGTGCACAGAGTAACACCCTGTGGGCTTGGGATCTGCACCTGGCCTCCTGGCCACCCCCTCACCGAGGCTTTGCCCTCCACAAAGGCCTTAATAAAAAACACACCGTTTATTCCCACACAACATGAGTTGCTTTCAAGGCAACAGGAGCAGTTTCAGACTCTGTGACCCCGATTCCTTCCAAGAGTGGAATCCCACGTGGGTGCGCCATCCAGGAGAGTTTTTGATGACCTTGGCCTGGTGTCCTGCCCCACACACTCCCACTGCAATGAGGAACTTGGCCTCCGTATCCCTCTTCCAGGCTGTGGACCTCCAGGCGGACCTGCCCCCTCACTCTATTCCTGACCTTTCCTGCCCCAAGCTTCGGTTCAGACCTTCACAAGACTGTCCACCTTCACACCTCACCTACTCTGCCCAACCCTGCGTGTCCAGATTCCCCTGGCCTCTGAGGCCCAGATAAAAGTCCCCCTGCCCAAGAAGACCTCCCCGACTCCCCCCACACATCTGTCACTCCAGTCCACAACTCCCACACGGGGAGCCATTAACCCCATCCCACCAGCCCACTCGGCTGAACTACATGAATCAATTGCACTTTCAAACTTCCTGTGGCATTCGTTTTTTACTCTTAGCTCTGAAATTGCTTTAACCTTTTCTTTTCATCTTGAGATAATTCAGGCACACAGAAGAGTTGTTAAAGTAATGCAGAGGTTTTTTTTAATGCTTTATCCAACCATCGCTCCTGTTCACTCCTTACATAACCACTGGACACCAGTCAAAACCAGGAAACGAACTTGGCAATGACACTGACCTCAACTACAGGCTTCATTTGGATCTCACCAGTTTCTCCTCCAACATCCTGCTTTTCCACTGAGATCCAGCCTGGCCTCCCTCATCAGCGCGTCTCCTTAGTGTCTACCCTCCCATCTGTGATGGCTCCCCTATGTTTCCTCGTCTTTTGTGACCTTGAGACTTTTAGACTGAGGTCACTATTCATTTGCAGCAAAGCATTCCACAGACAGGATGAACCCTTCTTGGCACGTCACGGTGACAAGCTCATGCCACCAGGATGGCTTCTTACCAGTAGTGCCCACCCCGAGCACTTGGCTAAGGGGGCAGTTGCCAGGCACCCTCACTATCATATCAGTACTTCTCCATTGGGAGTTGGGAGATATTTGGGGGAAGGTGCTTTGAGCCTATGCAAATATTCTGCTTCTCCTGCAACTTTTGCTGTCTAACCCAGCTCTTCCTCAGGGAATCTTCCTGCAGTAACTAGCACTGTGGTGTTTCAATGGCGATCTTTATTTCCCTCATTCCTTCCAGACTTGTTCATTAGGATTTTCTATAAATGTCTAATCTCTGCGTTGGACACCAGAAACCAAGGGACTGTAAGCCAACTGCAATTGAAAAGTTAAAAATTCTAAAAACAATTTTCATAAAGAAGGATTGTCCCTCCTTCTCGCATATTTATTTTAATCATTTATACTTATCATTGTGAATGCAAGTATATTTACTTCATATGAAAATTAATATTAAATATAATTATATAGAGTTAGACAATAAACATAGAATTATATTAAATTATATCTTATAAATCATGTATAATATATTAGCTATATATTAAATAATAATGCTACCATTATTTGTTTCATTGCTTTGGCTCATTTGGGTTGCTGTGTTTTGCTTGGCTAGATTATATGTTTTTTGAAAAAGAAACTGTGTCTTACTGATATTTTTGTTCCCACAGCCCCTAATACAAGGTCATGGACATGGTGGATTCTCAATAATAATACTTAATACATGTACACATTTTAAAGTGTTCTTGGGTCATTTATCTTTACTCTCACACTGTGCAGAGCATCGGACTGAACAAGGAGCAGAGTCACCCATGAACACTTACGCACATCCGGGACCTGAGCTGAACTGGCCTAGGAGCGCGCCTCTTCACCTGCCCTTCCGTGGTTGAGCTCCAGAGACCCTGTTTGGCAAAATACTCAGTTACCTCGGCTGGCTGCAGTCACTGCTTCTGACTCAGGCCCCGTCTAGTCGGGACTCCGATGCATAGATTTAGTTGTTTTTGTTTGTGTGTTGGTTTCATGACCAGCTAAGGCTCCCTTCCCTCCGCACCAGGCCGCCCCAGGAGGACCGTGCTGTCCGGCTCTCCTACCCAGACAGCGAGGCGCCTGTCTGATGCACCCTCAGCCACCACCAGCCTCAGCGATGTGCTCAGTCACCAGGCAGAGGCTAAGGATGTCACACCCTCTCGTGAGCACCGGCCTCTCCCGCAGGCCCGCTGTGCAGGCCCACAGGCTGATGTGACACGTTGGTGGCTCCATTCTCGCTCCAATGCCTTGTTTGGGGCTGCACCACGGGTGACTGGGAGTGACTTCAGATGGAAAACAAGGTTTCCTGGTCGTCAAAAGAAACACGTCTGGGAAATAATATGGTGACATGCTCAGCATGGTTGGCCTTATCAACAGGGTGACAGTCACAAAACACCAGTGATTCTTGTAACTGGGAGGATCCAGGAGGGCTTTGCTCTGCCTGCTGATTCCACCTGCACTGTCCCCTGGGCCACACATCACCATTCCATGCCTGGGGCCTGAGGCCTGAGGCCTTAGGAAAGGGGAAGTGCCACTCTCGTGCCAAAACAGGGTGACCACATGATTTATCATCCATAGTAGAGCAATTTTGGAAGTGAGTAGCGATGAATAATTACTAAGTATACCATTCATAATTACAATGAGCAACAACCATAAGTGGAGGCCATCCTGGGAAAACTGGGACACAGTGTCACTCTGTGGAATTCCCAGCTTAACACAGCGGAGCCTGGCCAGCTTTCCCCAGACACGCCAGCACCTCCAGGAAGCCGGCAACGGTGCCCAGTGAGGCTCCGAAGGAAAGCAGGTTGTCTTACAGCCGAGTTCCACGTGCAGAGGCATGGGAGCCACTGGGCACGTGGGGGGCGTTTCTGTGGAATGGAACCCAGGGCTGGGAGGCTGGAGGAGTCACAGGCAGCCAGACAAGCAAGAATGAAGCCCCTTCTCCCATGAAGAAGCAAAAGGACATGGACCCCTCGCCGGAGCCAGCTGCATGGTGTGTGCCCCTCCCAAAGGGACGGCAGATCAATTCCCTCTCGACTCTCTAACGCTTTCTTCTTTCAAGTCAAGGTCAGTTTTACGGCTTCTGCTTAAAAATTTCCTTCAAACATCTAGTCACTGAGGTCACTTCCTCTTCAAAGACACGAAGCCAAGAAGAAGAAAAACTGGGGACTGTCACTGGGAAGGGGTGCTCTCCAGGTCTCCTCCCTTTATTTGAAAGCACTTACAGACCACCACCGTCTACCTGAGCTCTCTCCGGTCAGTCGCTAGGGGGAAACACCTCTTCGGCCACCAGTCACGATCCGCTGTTATTTTCTACCAAGGAGGAAGTGGAGCTTCCATAAGGGGCAAGGGACCTGTCCAAAGGTCTGGCTGGAGTCAGTGAGCACCTGGCACTGGCATTGCTCACGCTGCAGCCGTGTCCCTTCGCTGTCAGCTTCAATGGGACCAGTCAATATTCCAGGATCATATGGGTGTTTATTTCAATGTCGTATTTTCTAACACAGAAAAGGGCATTTAATGGTATTAATCTTGTTGCACCTAAAAAGGGAAAGGAAGAGGGAAGCCTTCCACGTCTCCAGAGAGGAGACAGTCATCTGGAAGTGGATCAGAGGCCGTTAGATAAGTCTTCTGTGTTCCGGTGGAAGCCATGAGGATCTGTGAGCAGTCATTTCTAGCCCAGAGTGTCTGATCGGTGAAATGCCTCAAGTGCTTCGGTCGTCACCTGCCCCAGGGTTGCTCCACGTATGATTGTTATTGTTGTGAATGTTCATAAGCAGCAACTTTAGCCTCGTGCTGTGGGGAAAACTTAGGACCAGTGACACAAAGTAGTAAGTAACCCTGAAGACACTGGCATTCCTAGGACTACACAAGATAAAGCCTACAGGGTTTCCAAATAGTCTCAGGGAAGATGCTTCCTACAAGTACATTTTAGCTAATGTACTTAGAAGAAACGATAGAATTAGAACATCACCATTTTATCAATGATTAGCAATGTCTGCTACCACCATACAAAAGAGAGAAAATCGAAGATCATGTACCTCCCCGCTGTGTTTTCGTAGAATAGTATAAGGTATTGTCAACAAAAATTGAACCCAAATACAATCATGCCTCTAGATGCAAGTACTAGTTTTCTGGATCTACAGGGAATGAGAAATACACTGAATGACACCAAGAAAATGCAATCTGTCCAATTCAAACTGCGGGGCACTCTACGATGACAAATGTCCCGGTTTCTTCAAAACAGTGTGAGCCCTGGCCCGGTGGCTCGCTTGGGTGAGTGTCATCCATACACCAAAAGGTTGAGGGTTCGATTCCTGGTGGGGATGCATGTGAAAGGCAATGATCAGTATTTCCCCCTCCCTCTGTTTCTGGCTCTCTCTAAAATCAATAACCATATCCTTGGGTGAGGATGAAAAAAAGAATGCAAAAAAAGATTCTTAAAGACATATCAAAAATAGCAATGTATAAATATTATTTGGGTTCTGATTTGAATAAACAGACTAGAAAAGAACTGAGAAAATTTGAACATCGTGCTGAATGGGTATTTGACAATGTTAAGGATTTTTTTAATTCTTTCTGCGTGGTGATGGCATTGTGCTCATGTTCTGTTGTGCATGTTGATCCCATCTATAAACAGCAAAGTGATTAAAAGAAAACATAACGGAATACAGGGAGAGGTAAAGATTTATTGGTGAAGGCACAGAAGGCACTAACCATAAAAGGAAAAATAAATTGAACTTCACCAAAACTTAAAAGTACTATTCATCAAAAGACAATATCAAGAAAGTAGGTAGCAGATTGGAAAAAAAATATGGAACAACAATATCTGGATGGATGGATGGATGGATGGATGGAGAGAGAGGAGAAAAACTATATCTTATATCTAGAATATATCAAGACTTCCTATACCCCAATAATGGACAAATTATCCAACTCAAAATAGATAAAATAGTTGAATTGACACTTCATGAAAGACATACAAATGTCCAATAAGCACATGAAAAAGGGTTCAACATCATTAGTCATCAGAGAAATCCAAATTAAAGTCATAATGAAATACCACGGCACACACCAGCATGGCTTACATTAAACAGATGAACACTACTGAACTTTGTAGAAAAAGTGGGACAACCTGAAGTCCTGCACACTGCTGCTGGGAGTATTGTAGAGGGACGGCCACATTCGGAAAACCATGTGGCCAGGTCTTAAAACGTTGACTAGACCATGGTCCTGTCATTAAACCACGTGACAGGGGTCTTAAACCGTTAACTAGACCTAGATGTTTGCTCATGAGAAATGAAAGCATATGTCCACCAAGAAAACTTTACAGGAGCATCTTTACCACAGCTTTATGAATACCATTCAAAACTGGAAACCACCCGATGGCCAATCAGGAGAAGAGTGGATCCACCAGCGTGCATGTCATTACAACAAAACACTGCTGAAAAACACGGACCAAACCGCCGAACCAAACAGCAACATGGATGAAATCAGAAAATACTGAGTGAAAGAAGCCAGGAGCAAAAATGTACCTAGATGGCCCTGGCTGGTGTAGCTCAGTGGCTTGAGCATGGACCTGTGAACCAAAGGACTGTGGTTCGATACCCAGTCGGGGCACATGCCTGGGTTGCAG
Organism: Sturnira hondurensis; assembly: GCF_014824575.4. Classification (NCBI taxonomy): domain Eukaryota; kingdom Metazoa; phylum Chordata; class Mammalia; order Chiroptera; family Phyllostomidae; genus Sturnira; species Sturnira hondurensis. The sequence goes on along the minus strand of NW_028082350.1, from coordinate 13,437,057 downwards.
GCCAGTTCCCAGCAGGGGACTCACGAGAGGCAACCATACATTGATGTTTCTCTCCTTCTCTCCTTCCTTTCCGCTCTAAAGATAAATAAATAAAATCTTTAAAAAAAAGGTACCTAGATGGTCCCATCTGCATGGAGTCAGAGGCGAAAACAGCAACAGCAATCAGATCCCTGCTGCTCACCAGGGCAGGGAGCCCGCCGAGGGGGACACAAAGGGATGACAAGAGCACCGTGATCTTGCCTCAAGGCTGTCGCTCGGACAGAATGGCACCCTCCTGTTCTGCGGATCTCAATGTATGTAAATGAGGTGTCAATAAAAATAGTTTAAACTGAAACAGAAATATTACAGGATTCTTATCTATGTAATTTTACATGTACACACACACATTTTTTAAGAGGTGAAATTATAGGACATCTGGGAGTTTTCTTCAAACACCCCAGTGTTAAGGGTGAACAGCTGTGGAATGAGTGTGGCCGTGAGCTGATAGTCCTTTAACGCGGGTGAGGAGGATGAGGAGGCCCTGTCAGACTTTTTCTTCTTCCTACTTTTGCTTGTGTTTAAAACGCCCCGTGATAAAGAGCTGGTGAGAGAGAGAAAGGGAGGGAGGGAGGGAAGGCAACTGGGACGCAGGGATCCCCTGAACAGCCCTGAGGACACCGCTGGACGACAGCTGGCTCAGTCATGGACATTCTCACAATGACCCTGAGGCATCAGAAAAGGTCGGGTGAGAGTGGACAGGGTTCTTTTGGCAACAGAGAGTCATGTCCTGCTCTGGGGTCTCTGATCAAACAGAACAGAAAAAATCCAGGTATCCACAGGAGGCAGCGGCTTCCAGGGATCCAGAAAGTGTCTTAGTGGGGCACGGAGCTTGGCTTGAGGACACCATCCCAGTGAAGTGTCAATGCATTGTCCTCCTGGCCCGTGGGACCCTGCCCCAGGGCACTCAGCCTGGCCGCAGCTCTGCAGCTCCTCGACAGGGCCAGAAGAGGCTCCTACCCGGGAGCAGCACCGGGCAGCGCCCAGGAGCCAGGCAGTGCCCGCCCAGCCTGGGCCACGGAGCTCCAGGCGGTAGGCTCATCTCAGTGCAACAACTGGGCTGAGCATCTGTTTCCTCAAAGATCCTCCAAATGAGGGGCTTCTCTCTCACAGCTATAAACAGGGCAGGGTGAGGGCAGGGGCGGGGGTGGGGTGCTCCTTTCCAAGGTAAGACAGACCCTGCAGGGGCTGAGTCTCCTCCTCAGGCCTGGATGCAAGCAGCTCAGCCATTTGGCTCCTGTGGTTGAAGTCGGCTGCGTTCCAGGTCTGCCCCTGGGCTCCAGCTGTTTTGTGCGGCTCCCCAGCGTTGTGCAGGGGTGGCCCCTCGCTCTGGACAGAGGCCAAACCGGCCTCCATTTGCAAGCGCCAGAGGAGGAGAGGCCAATGGGCTCAGCCCGGTTGCTCAGCGCTCACAGCTGGTGAGGCAGGTAGAGGCTCCTGCTGGCTGATGGGAAGTTTGGGGTTTCAGGGCCAGTGACCAGCCCTGTTACATATCGGACCCAAACAGACTCTTTTTAGAGACAACTCCATGGCATGCTGCCAGTGAACGGCCTCACGGGGGTGGCCAAGGGTCTGTCCCCGGGAGCCCCTAGCACTCCACGGAGCGCCCAGAGCGCAGGAAGTGCTTGGTAGGATAAATGAATGAATGAGCATCCACGTGGCTGACTAGCAGTGGATGTGACAGTATCCTCACACACTGGTGGGGGTTCTCAAACTTCTGTCCATAAAAATCACCTGGAACCGTTAAAATGCAGATTTCTCAGCCTTTGTCCACATCTGCCCCCATCCCAGATTCTGAACCACAGGTCTGGGGAAGAAACCTAGGACCTGCATTTTTCCAAATGTTCCCAAATAATTCTGCTGCCCACGATCAGTAGCCCACACTTTGAGAAACACCGGGCCTCATTTCCTTGGTGTCTCCAGGAAGTGACCCTCCACCCAGGGGACACATCTTCCCTTGCCTGTGGCCTGAACGGCCCGGGTCTGCTCTGCCCTTTCTAATCCCAGCAGAGGCTGAGGAGCCGGCTTGGGCACATACTTGGTACCCTCTGATAGAAGGTGTGAGCTACGCAAAGTGTTGCTGTCATCACAAAACCGTCTGAATAAAAAGCCTGTCCTAATAACCCGTCCACGTAATCACGGTTCTTCGACGCGTCTTACTGAGGACTGCCCTGGAAAAAGCATCGGGCTCGTTTCACAGAGAATCGCGCACTTTGGATTCCGCACTTCCAACACTCTTTGTGCTGGGCAGCGAGCAGCCCCCACTGCTTCCCAGCATCCCGCATTTGGACGTTTGCACTCTGGGCTCGAAGAGGTGTCAGGAGGCAGCGGCTTGCCCTCCCTGGCAAGCCGACAGCAACTCTCTCCCCAGGAGGGGACACCTGAGACACAGGCAAGCTTCACTTCAGGACGCTGAGCTCTCTGAGATCCAAAGCAGATTCAAGCTTCTTTTTGCTGTCAAGTATATGAAGAAATTCTAGTCCCAGAGGGAGTATTATGGTCCACCTTAAAGGCGGAATTCTCATTCATTCCGTTCACATCGGCCTCTCCGACGCTCGGAAGCAGCGGGGGGAGATGGTGTGGTGTTGAACCTACGCTTTGAGCAAAGAAAAGGGAACACACACTCCAAAAGCATCACACCGTGTTAAAGCCCAGTCCTGAAAGCTTCTGAAGCCTTTTTTTAGTTGCACAGAAGGGACAAAGGAACTTATTTACGCCAGGAAGTTTGCAGACCGGTGTGGCTGAGGGATCCAAGAATGCGTTTTTCTTTTGTCTTCCTCCCTGTCCCTACTCCTGCCAGCAAGCACGTGACAGCGGGACGGTGGCTAGGCGTCTGTTTTTTTTGTCATGTGATTTTCTTACAAAAGACAAGGACAATTGTTGTTTCCAAAAAAAGGCACATGATAGTGACATGAGATTCCATACAGCTGTTAAATGCTTCTAGCCATCTAGGGCTTTGGGAATTATTCATGCTTCTAATGGAATACCAAGTAAGACAGAAAAGGGGGCCTGGAAGGAAGCTGGAAACTTCGACAATACCCATCTGCAGTGTAGCCCATAGGGTGCCAGGAACTATTGAGGTCTCCTACGATACATCTATAAGAATAAATGAAATTTTCTACTCAGGGTAGGTTTTAGCACAACTTCCCAAGAGTTTCTTTTTTTAAAAAAATGTAATCTTTATTGTCTTTTGTTTCCTATTACCAATTAGTCCCCTTATACCCGCCCCTCACCCCCCCCCCCCAAAAAGAATTTCTAAACAGAATTGTCTGCCTTCAGAAAATGCCTCTCTTTCCACCAAGTCATTGTTTGGTAGTTGGGGAGAATCAAAACAGGAAAAAAAATTTTGTCTTAGAAAGGAGAAAAATTACTTCCCTTTCAAAGTAATATTTTATTTCAAAAAGCGTGACTATTTCAGAGTAATTTCAAAATAACATTTAAAAACCAGAATGCAAAATCTATGTATTTTTTCCAACCCCATTCGGAGACAACCCAATGACACGTTCAGGCAAAAGTTACAACAAATGACAAAGTTTCTTTCTCAGCTGAGGTTCGATGAAAATAAATCAGCATCTTCTGGTGGGAGCTGCCTTTTTTCATGACTGTTGGCACTTATTTTTCTACGTAATATTCTAGATAGTTTCTTTATTTCTATATAGTTCCTATAGAAAGGCAGGCAACCCTTCAGGAGGGAGGCTGTGAACTAGCATTTCAGGCTTCTTAATCCTGGGGTAAGTGGACCCACCGAGTCTGGCCCCTGAGTCCAGAGAAGAGCTATATGGAGAGAGGATTATGCGGCCCGTAGGGATGACAGGCTAGAAGGAAAGCCAATAATCCCTTTTCGGCATTTCATCATTGGCCATATCCCCTCTCTTGCCTTTGAACTTGCCTCGGTGGAAGAAAATGAATAACAGCTCCAGACTTGTCAAAATACCTTGGGCTTCTTGGTCTGCTTTTAATTTGTTGGAATGTTGGCTGGCGCAGACCGGCTCACCAGGGAGGAATGCCTTTGGCAGTGGCCGGAGCTCAAGTGCACTGGCCAGATGCTTTGGGCTGGCTGGGAGTTTGGTGATGACCCAAATTAGTCAGGCCTGGCTCTGCACTTCTCAAGTAGGATGGCCATGGGGCTGGCTTGGGAGAACGGTTGAGATTTATTATTACCTGGCAACAAGCCTGCATGTGGAAGAGGCGACCTGAAACTCATCTAGCCCACACGGGCGAGAAACTACCCCGCTGCGAGGGGCTGGTGCGGGTTGCAAGGGGAGAGGAAGGTTTGGGGCTACAGCCTGTCAATGAGGAAAGAAGGAGAAGGGCACCCCAGACAAACCTGGGAGCGTAAAAGTGAATTGCTGTCAGGTAGGACCGGTGCAGGGGAGAACCTCGAATGCCACAGAGGATACTTTCATCTCTGTTATTTAGACTCCGGGCTAACATCCCTTTAGAAGAACCACCCCCAGCAAGGGACTGCTTCTTCCAAAGGACCCCAAGTTCTCTCCCCCACTGGGCACCCTTGGTATTACACGCCCATGAGAGGTGAGGGCCCTAGGAAGTCATTAAATGAAATGCAGTCATTTGCTGGCAGAGTGAACATGTAATTAGCCACCCAACTCCAACACTTCGGGGTGACGAGAGCACCCACTAATAATTATGCCGGACACAATTTGCCCAGACCTGTCTTGGGCAAACCAGAATGTTCGGTCACCCCTATTTTTTGAGCCTCTGTACTGGGCATTGTGATAGGGTCTTAACTCAGCTCATTACTCCCCCCAGGAACTCCAGTAATTAAGTGTAATAATTTCCATTTGCCCGACAGTGATGAGTCTTGAAAATACAACTAGCCTCCTTTTTTCCATTCCTTTTGCAGCTCCAGAATCTTCCTCTTCCACCCTCATGTATTAAAAAACCAAAAAACCCTGTTTTTGCCTTGGGCATCCAGCTACTTCTGTGTTCCTTCTCCCCAGTCACTGGCATCTACCTGCAACTTGCCTCCCCAAATTAAAGCTTTGGCACTTGAGTTGAGACCCCCCTCTGCCCCAGGTCCCGCTGCCCCTTTGGTCAGTTCTGAAACCAAATGTGTACGCCAGGCAAGCTTCAGCCCCATGTTCTCCCGGCCACTTCCACCCTCCCGCCCTAGACCTCACTGCGTCCCAGTGACCCGCTGCCGGGGCCACACACTGGCCATGCGGCTTCCCACTGTCCTCTCACCCGCTTCGGCCCCTGCTGCCCACTCCTGTCCATCCCCCAGACCACCAGCCCTTCAAGGCCTTCGTTATCCCCAAGCACTGTAGTGCTGGTGAAGGTTTAGCCTGCTCTGTGGGGAAGTCACGGGGGCCTGCACACAGGTGCATTTATTACAAATGGACTGATATGAAGCATATGTGCCACACAACTTCCACATAGTAAAATGCACGAGTGCTCTTTGTGAATTCCACCAGGCCAACTGATTCCCGCAGAAGCTTTCATTGACTTTTGCCAAACCAGCCATCTGCAGCCGACAGAGGGTGGTGGCAGCCATTCAGCCAGGATTTACCAAATGGACTGATGTCCCAAGCCACACGCTCTTTTCTCAACGCACTTAGTTCCTCAGTAAACCGATGGAACATCCTGTTGAACTATTTCTCGCCCTTGTACACACTGTTTAATAATAAACTGATACTGTTCAGCTTCCGCAGGCAACAGCACCCTGTCAGACATCCGGTCCCCGGGTGACATCGCTGTCGCCATGTCGATGAGATGCCATGGAACCTGGTGTAGATCAACCAGCCTGTGGTGGAAGCAGTCTTGTCGTGCGCCGTTTCGCTTGCCGTCACAGACCCGACTGGCAACGCTGAGTGGGGACTTGCTGTGTGGCCAACCCACCGGAGAGGTAACCCAACGGGAATCCCTCGAGAGCAGACAGCAGTTAAAATGTAGGGCACTAGGTTGAGTCCAGTCTTGCATATTTACCACCTTTGTTTTTTTTTATGTAACTTATTGAATAGGAAGTTTATCTAATGCAATTGTAAATAATGCCAGCATTTAAAAGTGGCTCACGAAATTGCTTCAGATTTAACAATCAGCTCCTATGAACTGGCCAACTAGGTGCGACCCCCTCCCCCGTATCTGACGCATCCGCCGAAAAGGGCACATGGACTCGGCGTTCTCCACAGCCCGCTGGGTGAACACGACGAGGGGGAGTCATCTAAAAGGTCCCTCAGTTTTCCTAGGGTGAGTCCACGAAGACCTTCTCAGGAAACAAGTATCACAGCTGGTGAGTACTGGGCGTAGGGGTGGGCGGCGGGGAGGGCGGCAGAAGTAGGTACAGTTTGTTGTGTAACGTTGAGTCTTGTATGGTTTTATTTGTATTCCAACTGCGAACCTCCTCTTGCCCACCCCTGTACACCAGGTTCACAACTGACTGGATCCGTGCAGAGCACCGAGGCCTGCGGACTCCCGGAACTTGGGGCTGGCCGACCCTTTACATGCTCCCAGGCTCCGGGGACCTGCCTGCGGTGAGAATGCAGAATGATGTGAGCAAACTGGGCGGCCTTCGCGCATGTCCTGCAGGGAAAGGCTGACTGTCCAGAGGGCCCCCTGGGAAGGCGACAAATCCCCAAGGGCTACTATTACCTGTGCTGGCACTAACCCGTCTGTACACAGGAAACCATGCGCAGACGTTACCTCACCCTCTAATCTCACATCTAACCAGGTAACCGAAGTTACCCTCGGCTTCCCTCGTCTGGGACAAAATCGTGGCCCCAAAAGTCAGCACAACTCACCGCTTTGCTGACACCCCAGGCGTCCCTGTGCCCAGCATGGACCTAGCAGTGGACACCTTGGGCTTTTCTGGAACTGTGAGCCCTATTCGAAGCAGCTGTCTCCGCTGAGATGACCCTGCTTGGGCGGTTTCAGCACTGTGACAAGCTGAAGAACATCCAGCAGGGTCTCTAGCAAGGAGAATCCCATGTGCCTCCTAGGAATTCTGCAAGTTGCCCATCTGGAACTGGAGTCCATGGGAAGGAGACGTAGATAATGAAAAACGAGAGCTCCTAAAGTTTCCCTCTGTTGCTGGGGAAGGTGAGTCTTGATTTTCCCCCTGGTGGCTCCCAGTACAAAAAAGACTTTCACTTTGGAAAGACATAAACTTGATAAAGGCACCAAAGCCAAGATATTTCATTTAGCCTTTGAGCGCAGGGGATGCTGGGAGGGGGAAGACGGCGGCCTGCCACCGTAGGGCTAAAAAAACGGACCCGATCTCCTTTCTTCGTGTTTCAGTAGCAGGTGAGCCTCTTGTCAGCGTGGAGCTTCCTCCTGCCCTCTGGCCGTGCTGCAAAGTGAGGGGGCCACCCGGAAAGCCACCCGATCTCTTGGAACAGCCTCCCCAGTGTCCAACCATACCAACCAGTCTAAGTTTAACCAGCACCATCCACGTGAGGTCAACTCCAACATGGAGAACCAATAGCCAAGGACAAGTCCTGCTGTGCAGGAGGTTCGCAGGTCCAGGGGCGATCCTAGGCCAACCTCCCGACGCCACCTTGGTGCTCTGGTCCCTTGGCACCGGTCCAAGGAAGGGATGCTACCCCTCTCCCTGAAGCCCCTCCCATGGGCTCTACCAGGGACACCTTCCTGCTTCGAGGGAAACCTTGGAAAGTGACCTCCGAAAAGGGCATCAGAAGCATCGTTTTATGTATACACAGAGGGCTACGAGAGGAGCCTGCTGGTCTGAGTTCTGGCGGCACCATCCAGGGGTTTTTCTGCACTTGGCCTCAGTCAGTAGTTTCTGAAGGGATGGGCCCCAGAAGCTGGAAGGGGCTGGTTTTATCAGTCCTACACTCTGCTCTATCGTGTCTTTCAAAGAAAGGGTCCTGTTGCTGGACAGGCTGAGTGGAGGTGGGGGAACTGGAGAGCTGAACTCATCTTCTGGAGTCTAAACTGATAAACGTGAGAATAACCTATTTCCTTGTGGCTACTCTGACCCCTTCGGACATGGCCTTGGTAGGTAATGGGCTGAGAAGCAAAGAGACTAGATGTCGCCCTGGTTTAAACATGTATTTTAACCTTCATTCATTGATCCTAGCTCATTTCTGGGGCCTTTTGGGAAACGGCAAATACACAACACCTCCGATCTACAGCCACTGAAAACGAGGACTCCTCCTTCAGAAAGGTGTGTGAAGGGCCGGCAGAGGCCCGAGTGGCCTTGGAGACCACCCCACACCCCCCGGGGCCTGCTCAGTGACCTCCCAGCCAGAACCCTCCTAACTCACCCTTCCGGTGCTTTGGCCTTTGCACTGCCTGTTCTGACACGAGACTGAGTGGCCCAGTGAGTACCACACGGAGTGGGGTTTCAGACCTTTGGAAGGGGCAGCGCCGCGCCCCCAGGTCGTCCATTGTCAGGGATGTCACTTGTCCGTAACTCTGGGGGACTGCGGTCTGGTGAGAGACTGCCCTCCAAAGGGAGCCCCAGGTTTCAATGAACCACAGCAGCGCGGCCGACAAGGCTTAACTCCTGTGACGGCGACACGTTCTTTTAAATCCTCATAAAGAGCTTATTCGGTACAATTAGAAAAGAGAGACACCAAACCATTTAAACATAATTTATGTACATTTATGGCTTTTACACAATAATAGCAAAGATTGTTCTTGTATCTGTAAGTACATCCGTGTCATCAGGCACTTCTCAGGGAGTACTGGAGCCGGGAAGGGGGACCTGTACTGTCACTGAGCTCCGGGAGCAGGACGCAGGAGGGCAGGACGGGCCCGGCCCGCCCCGGCCACACCGCCAGACCACACAGCGCCCCCAAGGAGGCGGCGTGGGGGCTTGCCCCGGCTTTGCCTGCCTAGATTCCACTGCGTTCTTCATTGAATGATGGCTCGCAAACTAAAAATCATGAGAGAAACTTCTCATTGAAAAACCTGTTATGCATGAAGCACTCTGAAGAGCTGACTGTAAAAATGCCGGGGGGGAAGGTAACAGCCCCAGTAGTGGAACGACCTGAACGGGATCCCTGCAGAGAACCTCTCCGCCTCAGGGACCCCCCTCGTCTCGGAGGCCCCTCCGATCTGCTGCCCCTGCAGCACAGCGCGCGCTGGTTAATGCAGACTGCGCCTGTCTGTCCTGGAAGAGACTTCCATGCCACGTATGACCTACGTACAGCCCACACGTCTATATTACAGAAACAACACTTTATATTTAAAATATCTGAAGAGCTCTATGATACAATATGCTTTTAATAACAGTACAAACCGGGGGGGAAAGAAATCAAACCAGGCTGCGTAGGTGATACCGTCTGCACATCTCACAAAGCAACCATGTACAACAAAACTGGGGTATTAATTACTCCAGGAAGTCAGTCTTCGTACAGAAAAAGAAATCAGAGGTCACATAATGTTTTCAAAATAGACAAGGGGCCTTCCACCGGAGTTCACTGTACCCCAGAGAGCTAGCTACCCAGGATTCATGTCAGGATTTCAACACGGAAAAGAAAAACTTGAAGGAAAAGAAGATACACAGACGTAGGAATAAGAAAGACCTCTAGCGGCCACACTGAAGCCGTAAGGTTCGGAGAGTGATGTTGGCTGTGGCTGTCTCTGAGGCTCGTGTGTAAGGGCATGGGATCGGGGGTCCCAGGGGCGCTTGTGGTCACAGAAACCGAGTCTTCGGCACCAAGGCCTGTCCCGTGGGCGGGAGGCACCACTGAGGGGATGGCGTTTCTCCAACCAGGTGTGCTCCAGAGCGGCCAGCGATGCAGACAGATGAACAAGTGTTTGACACCATAGGAGTTACGGTGGGAAGCTTACCACAGAGCCAGCCCCCAGGAGGAAATCTATCAAGGACACTTCTGTTCTTGTTAAACATGTAGAAAAAACTAAGCCAACAGAGATGCAATTCACAGATGAGACAAAGCAAATGCGGTTTGGGCTCAGCACACAGAAATCAGATCAGAGCCTTCTCAAGATGGCAAGAGGGACATTTTTGTTCAGCTGTTCTTTTTATTGTGCTGACTTTGGGCGTCCACATGACTTGAAAATAGCAAGGCTGCCAGTGGGACGCGAAGCCAATGAACTTGGTCTGTCAGTTACAGGTAAATGGAAAATATTACAACATAATGATCAGGATCATAGTTTAGGTTGTTAAAAGGCTAAGAAATTCTTAACTTATATATAGGCCTTTAAAATTCAAATATACAGCTTAGAGCTGGTTTGTTGATTTTCAGATGAATTGCCCAAGGTTTTCAACAAGCTCCTTGCCACTGGGCAGCTTCTACGCTCACGAGCACAGCGCAGCCTACTCATCACCGAAGTCCCGCTTCTAAACGCCCTTGGACGGACTCTCTAGCCCGCTACGTGTAATATGCAGACAGGAGGACAGAAGGAAAGAGGGGTGAGGTGTGGGGGCTGGCGGAAGCCTTCAAGGCAAGGCTATAAAAACCCACCTCCACCTGGACCCAAATAAGAGTGCAGAATTGCAAGGGGAAACTCCCAGTGAAGCTCGGCTTAAAGTGGTTGTTGGTGGGAAGGCCCATCTGGGAAAGGGGTCCTGCTTCTGGTGCAGGACTCCCCTCCCGCATGACAGACACCACCAGGCCTCCCGGGAGGAGCTGCAGGGACGAGAGGACGGGACGCTCCGTGGTGCGCTGAGTTCACGGGGAGATGGCAGATGTAATCCCTTTAAAATGCATACACAGAAACACACCAAGCTCTCCTAAATTTGAAACACAAAAATGTCCTTAACTATACATCCCTCTCCTGCCAAAACAGGGCCAGAAACATTGTGTAGGCAAGTACTAATTACAATGATTTTACGATTAGTCACGCACATCACCAAGCAGCATCCCCAAGTGTACAAACCAGTTAAGCACGTACAAAATTAGTACTAATCCAGTTAGAATACAAAATGAAAATTATGGATGCTGTCTCAAATATCTGGGAGTCTGTAAATTTACAGGCAGTATATTATATAACAAAGTAGACTCTAGTTTTAAGAAAACATTACAGTTCAGCATCTATTCCAAAAATGATCAAGTCCCAACAGTAACATCAAAAATCATTTATCTGGAAATTAGAACCATTCGCATGTTTGTACAAATTTGCAAATAACAAAATAAACAAACAAAAAAATAGAAAAGACCTGTACAAGGCTGGCATTTACTCTATTTTTTTCCCAGAGAGTCTGACAAGTCCGCTGGCTCAGCAGGTGGCTGAGAGGTGTTGGTTCTCGTGTGAGTGGCAAGGCCACGTCCGGAGCTGCACCGCGGGGGTGCCAGGCGGAGGGCTTGGTTCTCGGGGATTCGTCAGTTCGGCAGAACACAGGTAGGACGCACAGAAGTTTAACTTATTAAGGACACAAGACCATCACAGTATTACAAAAAAAAAAAGGAGTATAAACTTTCCTTGGACCGAATGGCTATTTAAAAAACAACACACACACATAGACAATTCTGTAGCTACTGCTTATATACAAAACTCGAGAGCACACCAGGATCCGCGGTCTGTTCTGCAGCCGCACAGTGCAGTGAGTTTGGCACTTGATTGTAATGGAATCGCCACCGGTTCGGCCCTTATCTGCGGCAGCACAGAGCCTGCGAACGCTGGGCAAACATCCTGCACAGGAAAAGTGTCTTCGCTGCCAAGTCTGACGAAAAGAAAAAAAAGTTTGTGTTCTTTTTTTTTTGAATCAAGAAAACGAAAAGGTGGGGTGACGGACATCTTTGGACTTCTTCTCAGTTCCTGCTGTCAGACAATCTGAAGAACTTTTAAATGCAGCCTAAGAGGAGAAAAAAACACACACGCCATAAAAACACAGCCAGAGTAAAGTCGCTTCAACGTCACACGTCAGAGTGACAGACCGGCACTGGCAGGAGGCAGCGCTCTCGCAAACAGCTCCGAAATCATTCGTGGGGGGATGGGAGCTTCCACTTTAAAAAACCCTTCAGCATTTGATTTCCATCACATGTCCTCATTTACTGAAGGGCTACTACAAAGATGCAGCCATCTAACTGTCAAAGAAAATCTTTAAAGCAGTTACAGCTCCACGTTTCAACTCAGAAGGAAGATGTGTAAGCTGTAACGCGGGTGGAGACTAAATAAGACAAGCTGGCTCCCAGCACGAGGCGGCAGCTGACACCCGAAGAGCCTAGTCGTGGGGGACACACACGGGTCAGGTGCCCCTCCCTTCATGCAGGTTTGCACCGCACGTCTCGGGTGATTATCGGGGTGATTATCGGGGTGATCATTGGGGTGATCTTACCTGCTCGCCGGCTCGCTCCTAGCCGGACACCCAGCTGTGCGTCGTCGTCTTGACGCTGTGCGGGAAGCTTTGGTTGGGCAGCACATTGTCGAAGTTAAAGTCCAGTGTGTCTCCGTCCATAAGGTCGTTCCGAATGATGGACTCCATGTCGCAGTCCAAGCGCTCGATGAACATGCCGTCCAAGTCACTCGGGAGCTTCTCCTGGTGGAGAATGCCCATCCTGCCGTAGCCGTTGCAGCTGCCCCCCGAGGAGTAGCCCCCCAGAGCGTTCATCTGCATGGCGTGGGGCAGAGGCACTTGCAAAGCGGTCTTCGCTGGGGCCAAGCGGTTCATGCCCGAGCTGTGGGGCATGGCGTTCACCGCATGGGGCAAGGCACGCCCATTGACCACGGACGCCGGCTGAGCGTGTCCCGGGTGGGTGTGAGAGCTGGGGTTCATCATTTTGTTATGAGATGCCTGGCTGCCATAGGCTGGCATGACAGAATTAGGGCCCATCAGCACATTCTGGCCGAGGACCCGGCTGTTAGGCTGGGCCACCCCGGGGTCAACAGTCGCCATGATGTCATTGTGGGGAGGAGAGTCAGAAGTTAGCAGCTCCTTTAAGAGCCCCGGTGCACAGTTATACTGGCTGATCCCGCCGTAGGCCGCTTTGCTGTCCGGAAGCGGCTGCATCGCCATCTGGGGCAAGGGGCTCATGCTGGACTGGCCGTAGGTGTACTTCTGGTAGTTCGGGCTCGGCGAGTTCAGGCTGGTGCTCGGCGGGGCGAACGAGTAGCACGGGGCCTGCTGCATCATGGTGCCCGGGGAGGACTGGGTGGAGGCGGTCAACGACGTCGGTGGCGAGAGGAGGTTGAGATTATCCAAGAGGTTCTCCATGTTCTCGGGACTGCTGATCTCCGACAGGCTGGGCAGAGTGGAAGCCATCTTCGCAGCGGACGGCGGGTACACCATCGGATGCACGTCCCCGTCTCCGAGATCGTCCTGTTCCGTCATGATGGGAGAGAGCCGCCCACTAATGGTGCTCGCGTTGGAGCTGGTTCGCGGGCGAAATGTACTCCAGTTATCAAAGTCGTCGTTGCTGTGAGAGCCCGGGCTGGCGGGCCACTTGGAGAACTGAGACCCTGGGCTGTCCCCGGCACCCTCCGAGCCAGGCTGGAGGGAGGCCTTCTTCTTGGCCGCCCGGCCTCGGCTCTTGGAGAATTTACTGTTGTTGTCCATGGACGCCGCTCTCCTCCGGGGGGACTTGCCACTCTTGCCCCCCTCGGGGTTGAGCATCCACCACGAACTCTTCCCAGTCCCTTCATTCTGCACGCGGATGAACTTGCTGTGCAGGGACAGATTGTGACGAATGGAATTCTGGAAAGCAAAACATCGTGTTAGATACACAGGGCTTCTCTGGCTCCCTGGGATTCCACCCCACACAGTCAGAGGGGCCCTGAACTCCCCATACCGGTGCGGGAGACAAAATTAATACACATTATTCAAAGCCTCTTTCCCGTCCCATCACCCCTAACACTGCACCAACTCTCTCCAGACAGCACGCATGCCGTTTGCTCAGGTGGGAAGTTCCGCGATGCTGGGCCCACACGGCGCAGACAGGCAAGGAGACAACACAGCACATGGTCTCGGTCAGAAATTAAAAGCCCGAAAACTCTAGGACTCAGATTCACTTATACCCTTAAACGTCAATTAGGCAAATATACACAAGTGAATAAGGAAAAACTGGGTCATTTATTTTTTAATTTAGAAAGCTGAAGTTCCCCCAGCAAAAGGAAAAAATTAAATTCAGGTGTTATTTGCCAGCACTCCCTCCCCCAAATCACCAGTGGTATGCACCAACTCGCCCACGGACACAGAGGTTACCCCCACCCAGGAGGGGAGAGGGTGACAGGTCCAGGACACAGGCGCCACCCTGCCAGTGCGGCTCCAGGGTTGTGCTGGGCTGTGAGAACCCCGGTAAATTCGTAGAGAAAAGTCAACCTTTTTTTTTTTTTTTTTTTAGCGTTCAGGTGGCTCTGCTATGCACGGTGCCATAACCTCACACAACTGCGTAGCCCCTACGTGCCTAAAGTTTCCTAACAGAGAGAGGCACGTAGCCGCGTGGGGCTATTGTACAATTCAATGAGGCACCGAGTTTGAAAGGCTCCACGGTGATGGACACATGGCAAGAGTCAGTGACAAGAATGTATTAGATCCCAACTTCGGGGACACACATGGCTAAGCCCCATTTCCTTCCTCCTATTCACTGGGATGCGTGTGCGTAGGAGCTTAGAGGTTCTGTGAACGCAAAGCCACAACTCTGAACATACACTGAAGAGGGCTGGGAACAGTCTCAAGTTCCAGCAGAAGCAGCAAAAGCACGCTGCCCTCAAGGAAGCCTTGATATGACCCGCCCCCCACGCAGAGCCTCTGGGACTCATGGGGAAGCAGTGAGCCCCTGAGACAGAGGGCCTTGTCTCGAAGGTCCCCCACACACAGGGCAGGGGACGTGGGACTGCCCCCACCCCCCCGCCCAGCCGCTCACTGAGCAGTGTCTGCAGTCAGGCCCTGAGACCCCAGGTCCAGGAGGGGGCTCTCTGGGATCCTGGGCCTCTGGGAGCAAGGCAGAGCGCATGCACAGCCCCACACTCCCCGGCTTCCTCTGCCAAGTGAGTGCAAGGCTCAGCTGGCCGACCCCCTGGACCCATTGCCCTTGTCCCCGACCACAGACAGGCTCTGGCTGGGTTTGTGGTCACCCAGGGACGCAGCCACAGCGCCCACATCCTCATGCCATCGACGTGCCAGTCGCTGCACCAGGAGAGAAGCTGTGCACAGCAGGACGGGGGTACTCCATGGAGACCCAACTGTCCCATTAAAAGGAGGGAGAAACAGAACAGGGGAGGGGCGGGATCTCACCTTCTGGAAGGATTTAAAGATTAGAGCGAGGCTGGACAGCCAAGGCTGAGAAATCCCCATTTCAAAACACCCTCTGACCCCCTGTACTGCATTCCACCAAGGGTTGCAACACGGCAGCCACGCCAGCCCTCGGCCAGGGCTCAGAGCAGGGGCCAGGCTGGGCCCTGAACAGGGTCTCCTGCCTGGATGTGGGCAGGTGTGTCAGGTGAACGACAGTGTTCTTTCCGTTCCCAGACTGTCCTCTCCTTCCACCTCTGGGTCTGTCCCCAAACTCAAGATTCCAACAGAGGCCGAGCACTGTATTTTCCTCCTGTCCTATTCCATTCCCTTCTGTCCTATTCCATTCCCTTGTCTCTCCCCAACAGGAAGGTTTTATTCACACACACACACACACACACACACACACTCTCCCACAGCCACAGTCTCATCTGCTGGGCCAACCAAAAGTTCCAAATGCCTCCTTAAAGAAGCGAGCCTGGCCCCAGGGCAGAGACCAGGACAAGGGTGGTACTCAGACCCGCCTGTGTGTACACCGAGCCTTCGTAGGATGCGCCAGCACAACCACCTTGTTCTCAGAACCCAACAGACACACAGAGAAGCCACGATGAAGAAATTTCTAGAGAAAAGGAAGTCTGACTCCATCCCTGCCCCATTCAGTGAATGATCCCAGGGGAGGAGCTTCCTGGGTAGGAGCTTTCCTGGCCACGCCCACTGACTAGGGGAGGGCGGGCGCGGCTGCACAGCATTCATAATGACATCATTCCCAACTGCGATTGGGGGGCACTTTTAATAACACAGCTAAGGCACAACGATTAGATCTTTAATAAAACTCAAGAAGCGCTCGCTCGCTCAGATGGGACACACGTTAACTCACTCATTAGACTCACACAAAAAAAGAGAACAGGTCCCAAAGCAACCCCTTACTTATCAAAACATCTTGCCACATATTTTTCTAAGAGGACATTTGAGGTTGCTCTTTGAGTAACAGAGCTGTCTCCTAACTTTGCCAACAATTAAAAAAAAATTTTTTCCGAACAGGAAAAGATTTTCTGTGCAAGGCTTGTTACATAAATTCCTGTTTTTCACACAGCCAGCGGGACACTAAAGAAGCTATGATTTCCAGGGAGGGTGGGGGCAGGGGTGCTGAATAGGTGAACCTTGTAAAAACTGCGTGTCGCCGTGCAATGATGTTATGTCTGCAGGTCTCCGGTGGCCCTGGCCAAGGCCGCAGGAAAGTGTGCTTCAGCCACGGAGCCACGCGGCAGAGCCACATGCGCAGTCAGTGCACGCCGAGAGAGTTGGTTCTTGAACTATGGCGACTATTTCCCGAGGAAAAAGGCAAGGTGTGAGGACAGGGACCTCATGCCCTGCAAACCACTCCCCTAAACCCCGAGTTTCTGAGTGACATGGCGGCAGAAAAAGACCGGTCAGCCAGTTTCCTCTCCTGCAGCTGCGCTGCTCTGCGGCCCTAGCTTCCCACTAACGCTGAGCTGGCTCTCTCCCCCGCAGACGCACCTCCCTCGGCAGCCTGCTCCCGGGCTCTGCCCCAGCGCCTGCACACCTGGTCCCAGCACGTGGTGCAGTGCGCTCTTCTTGGGAAGCCGGGTCCAGCGAACTCCATGGGTCACATGGGGGGAGGGGGATCCTGGACACGACACGCACCTGTTTGTCCCGCCTGTGCTGCTGGCTGTTTCTGACCCTCGGATGCTCCGCTTTGTGTGCTCTGCAGACCAGGGCCCAAGCTGCGGGGTGAGGGGCTCAGGTCCACTTTTACGTCCTAATCTCGAATCCCCTGACGTGCTCTGCACATGGGAAACAATCACCGGCTGTTTGTCGGCTGACACCCAACATTACAGGGAAGATGTAACGCCTCACACAGCTTTTACCCCACACAGCTTTTACCCGCCCCGCCATGTGTCAGGGGGACCCTTTCTGCTGAGTGCCAAGGACAAAAGGAGGGACGAGACACGACTTCTGCCCTCCAGGTGTTTTGTGATCTACCCAGGGAGAGGGCGGGTCGGAGAAGTGCGCGCTGGAGACCCAAGGGCTGCATGAAGGGTATCCAGGAGCACCGACTTCTTCCCACCAAGGCCTCCCCCCCAACCCCTGCCAACCTCGGTCCCAGTCGCAGGGTCCCTTCCTTCCAGAAGCCCTTCCAGATAACCCCAGCTGACCCCGCGGCTCTCTAATGCAATGCAGGACCTTTGTCACTCACCAGAATTATGACTCTGCTCTGGCTGGTCCCGGGGGACTTGCCTGTCCCCTGCACACTGTGTCCTCACAGTCCCCACCAGGAAGGCCCTCAGCCCCTGCTGCATGGATCTGCAGGCCCTGAACGCACGGGGCTGTTGTCAAGACTGGATGAGGCAGCACCTGTGAGGTGCCCACCTCAACCAGCGTGAGCGGCGTTGTCACCACGAGCGTGATGGTGGCTACAGAGCGCGAGTCCCCACTTCAGAGATGCTCCTGTGTGACAAACAGGAGCCCCACCTCTTTACACCCGCGCCTCACACTGGGCCAGTGTGAGGCTTTCCCAGGTGTCTTTCCAGGACAGCAGACCCGTTTGGGTGACAGTTGAGGTGTCGTCTCTTGGTGGCCGCACACAGACGTGGCTCAGGGACCCAGCGACTGAGACTGGCCTGTGCCCACCTTGCCAGTCAGCGTCATCGGAACCTTGTTAAGGTGCCACTGCCGTGCCCCGTGTGCAGCACTCACGCCCAGCCATGGGTTCTGGCCGCAGCCACCGTGCGTGACAGGAAATAAACAGCACAAATCAGGGCAGAGCCACGTCAGCAAGCCCCGCACCAGCAGCTCTGCGGGTCAACCCCCCCCCAGCTACAGAAGCCGGCCCACAGAGACCACGGGACAGCGGCGGGGACTGCCCCTCCCAAGGATGCGCTGAGCAACCCCCACTGCCGACAGCAACGATCAGACAGCCACTCGAGTGTGAGGAAAAGTCGTCTTCATACCTTTTGTTTACTCATTTTTTAAAAAATCTACATTTGCCAGTGTGTCATATACTATAATATACACAATAAATTGGTACAGTCCAAGTGAATAAATGTGCTACCAGAAGGGTGTACGACTTTTCCAACACACCACCGATGACCGGTCTACCAGTCACCTTCTGGCAGACGAGAGGCCCCAGCCCAGAAACCAAGGGGCACGACCAGCCCTCAAGCACAGGCCAACAACCTCTCGGTTGCAGAAACGGCCTGGTCGAGGTCGAGTCCGGGACTTGCCCCCTCGCCTCCTCCCTACCCTGGGCCTCCATGGACAGCCCCCCATGCCCCCGAGCTGCCCATCGCCGTGCGCGAACCTCACCACCCCTCAGCAGCCCTAAAATGACTCTGGTCTGTGTTTAACCCAAGTAACACCAAACCAGCACCTTTACCTGAACACACCCTGCTCACGGACCCCTGGCCCGCGTACTTTATACCTGGAGTTGACTAACTGCTTTCAACACATTATCTCATTCCATCCTTGGAGGAGCCCCATTTACAACAGGTGTTACTGGCCCAGTTTCAGAAGAGGGGAAACTGAGGCTCGGAAAAGCAACTGACGCTAGGACTCGGACCCAGGTTTGGGGCCCCGCACGCAGGCCCCTGCCAGCGGGAAAAACCTGTCGGCGGCCTCACTGCCAACACCAAGGCTACGTGTGTGCCTCTCCTGGGGGCAGAAATGATGCTGTTGCCCAACACCAGCTTACAGAACTCGAAACTCACCTCCTCCTCAATGGGGAATAGGTTAAAAAAATAACTTACTTTTAAGTCTAAGGGTTCCTCTTCGTGGCACCAGCTCAAGTGTGAGCTTCGGATGGGAACATCACCGTGGGGACCCACAGGAAAATGGAGATGCCCCCGGGGCCGTCACCCCGGGAGAGGGTGGGTGTGAGCAACACTCACCAAGTCAAACAAAAGAACTTCCAGGACACGGGAACACGTGACTAAGTCAATTTGTTGTTCTAGAAATTCTAGAAATTCTTTCAAAATGCTAGGTAAACGAGAGCTTTCCCAAAGCATTTTATCTAGTTTCTGTGAACTTGGTCAGTGTGTGCGATTGTCTGCGGCCCCAGGGTGACCCTGACCCCTCCTCCTGCTTCCCCTTGTACACACCTCTCCCTGCTTTTCCACCAGTGAAAACACACGCAGCAGAAGCAGGAACAGTCTCTACTCAACAGAGTTCCCACTGCAGTTGCTAATAAAACCAGTCTGCAAAATAGTCCACTCTGCTCCCAAACAGAAAGGGAGCGTGGGGCCTTCAGCCAATAGTTCGTTTTGTTACAGGTGACAACCCTGACACACGCCACCAACAAATAACACAGGCAGTCGACTTTAAATGGTGTGGTGAGACCTGCCGTGAACAGCTCACCTGCAAGCTCACACCTGCGGCTCACCTTCCCTGGTGTGGACTTCATTTCCCAGACACACCGATGACCCCAGAGGTGGCCTCCCCCGTCCCTGCACCGGGCTTCTCCAGAGATCCCAGAGCCGCAGGCAGAGGACCACTGCCAGCCTCGTAAACTTTCGAGCTGGAGGACACTGGGAAGGGCCTCCTGACACCCTCATCTTGCATGAGAAAGGACAGAGTCCAGAGAAATGAAAATGCAGGTGGACAGCTTGCATGTGCGCATTTACAAAGCGGCAGAGCCGCGTGGGGCTGCTTCCCTAGAATATAGGACAGGAGTCAGCCCTGGCTGGTGTAGCTCAGTGGATTGAATGCAGGCCTGCAAATCACACAATGGCGGTTCGATTCCCAGTCAGGGCACATGCCTGGGTTGCAGGCCAGTTCCCAGCAGGGGACACACGAGAGGCAACCCTACATTGATACTTCTCTCCCTCTCTCCTTCCCTTCCCCACTAAGGACAAATAAATAAAATTTTTAAAAAAGACAGGAGTCGGGTCCACGCGGCGTCCCTTCTCCACCAAACCGATTCTGACCTACAGAGTCTCTGATGAGCCTAGGTGCACGCCTCCCACTGAAGAGCCGTACCTGACTCCGATCATTCCAAAGAGAAGGAAACACTGCATTAGAGCAGCTTCTACTGAAAGGAGGCACGTGCAGAGCAGGTGGGAAACAGCCCCAAGAAGACGGACGCGGTGCGGGCTCCCATGTACTGTGAGAACGTTGGCGTTTGGGGGGGATGCATGGGGAGGTAGAGCCCCAGGCCAGGCCGACTTCAGGACCACTCTGCGTGACTCACTCTCAGCCTCAGTCTCAACACCCGGGAAAGAGACACGAGTGCTACAAAGGACTGTTAGGGGTTGGTGGGCGTGGTGAGCGCCCACCGCCCGCCACGCAGCTGCGGACACCCAGGCGGGCCGGCTGGTGGCAGAAGGGGAAGGGGCTCGTGAACAGGAATCTCTAGCCGCCGTGAGTGGCCAGGCAGAGAGCCCTCCGTCACAGACATCCCGTGCGGCCGGCGGCTCGCCTCCCTCGGGCTCGTCTCCGCGCCCTCGCAGCGGATTGGGGCTGCAGGCCTTCCACACAGAGGTGGTTTTCTCCTCGGAAGACGTTAAATTTAAAACTCTGATCGTTTAACTGGCGCGTTCTACTAACTCTCTGGGCTCCCTGTGCCGCATGCGTGTGTGTCCAACAAGTTATTCCTGAGGGCGGCACACCAGGTGGCGGATGACAGGGTGCAGCCGGCATGGCTGCACCCTCTGATGCACGCGAGCACCTTCCCTTCTTCCAGGGCTCGAGCGATTTACTTGAGTCACTCACCGTCCGTCACATCCACAGGAGGTGCTGGTGCCGATTCCCCGTTTCAGAGTCTGGAATCGGAGACCGCTTCCCACTGGCTCACTCTCAGGCCTGACATTGCCGTACAGGCCCGCAAGCCAAGTAGGTGCCATTGAGCCTGGCTAATAAGGTCCCGGTGGTAGATGCACGGAGACTAAATGTCATTTAGCTACAATTCTTTTAAGTGTCATGCATGCATATGCGCGCGTGTGTGTGTGTGCACGTTGTTGTTTTAAAGGGAATGCCGTAGGCTACTGAGGATTTCAAAGCGGGGCTTGTGTCTCTTGAGATCAATTTAGTTTCACCGCGGCACGCGGGCATCCTTGGCGACCTCTAACCTGCTGTGCCTCCCTCCCCAGGGAAGCAGGGAGACCAGGCACCGCCAAGTGCGCAGCAGAGAGCCACTATCCCCGCCCTGCCCGAGCACTGACCTGAGGCAGCCTGGCCGTTCTGGAACTTCTACTTAAATAACTGCCCAGAACGTGGGCTCTTCCATTTGCTGCTCTCGCCTGGCAATTATCTCAGACACATTAGGCCCCACCAAAGCAAAACAGAAAGAGGAAACGCAGTTGTCGGTGAAGAGATTCTGCAGTTTCCTACTGAACGTCTTTGTCTATCTTGCAGGTCACAGCATCCCTCCCTTCCCTGGGTCTGTAAAACGCTCCTCTTTACGATGCAATCAACTGCCTTCTGTGTTTGCCCATCAGAACAACGAGTGAAAACGGAATAAAAACCAAAACATTAGGATTTATTCTCTTCTGATGAAGAACTTAAATTAGGCACAAAATAAAACACAGCCTATCAACAACTTGCTCGATTTCAAAGTTGCCTAAAGTGATTGGAGGACTGAAGTGAATTTTCACGTCTTCCGTCAGCGTTAGTGATGAGTCCACCCAGCCTCTCAGGCTTGATGGATGCTGACTCGTGCGCCCAGTGTTCACGGGGGCCGGTGGACTCCTTTCAAGGATGCACATGCAAAGACGAGAACACTGAAACCAAGGTTAAAATCTCTAGAATAACAGCCTCTCTATAGGATGCACTGTCCGGAATTGGCTTTCCTCCTCAATATGCTGCCTGCAAAACCCAGGGAAAATGAATCTGCTGCATGGATAATCTATTTACCCAGAACCGCTACCCTTAGGAAATGGAATTAAAAAGTACAAAATCTAGGTTTATGCTTTTTCTCCCCTACTTTGGAACTCAAACACAATAAATCTGGATTATAAAAAAAGAACAGCAAATTGCAATAAAAACACAACACTCTAAATTACATAGTGTTTGCAATGTGAACAGTTTTCTCCACTACACAGAATCTTGAAATTGGGTTGCTTGCCTATTATTCTGACAAAGAAGCCTAATGAAACAGTGATTTGTGACTGCTCAGTACACATTACTTGGGGGCTACCCCCCAAGGGTTAAGAGCTGGTCCCATGTCAAAGAACCCCACAAATTCACTAGCCACCCAAACCACCATGAAGGGAACGCATGCCACAATGAAGGGAGGCATGGCTTTCGTTTGCCAGTGCACACAGAACTTAAAACTTACATCGACACTGCACTATTTAAGTGTGAGATAGCATGATGTCTAAAAAATGGACATGCCCTAATTTAAAATACTTTATTGGTGAAACAAAAAAAATGCTACGTGAGCCTGTTGGGGAAATGGCACCAGACTTGCTCAGCGTGGGCCGCCACGATCCTTCATTCTGTAAAAAATGCAGCGTCTGCACAGTGCGACGAAGCCAAGCGCAACGAAACGGGGCACGCGGAAACGGTGGGGTCGCTCCTCTCCCCACACCCTCCTCCCAACAACTGGCCGCCCCCAGCACCACCAGGAGCCCCCGCAGGGTTCAGAAGAACCCCCAACAACTGTTTCAGGAGCACAGTTTTCACAAAGTTGCCCAAAAGCCCACAAACACCATGGCCATCATGACCTTCCATCTGTGTCCACCCTAAACCACACCGCCCCGCCAGCACAGACCATCTGCACATGAGGCCCACACGTCACGAGCAGCACATGTCCACGGCACCTCACAGCGACAAGGCGCTGGGCTTCCTTGTGAGACCAGGTTTCCTCTCCAGCGTCAGCTCTGTGAGCAGCATTTCCACCTGCTTCAAAACTCTGCACCCACGGAGCCGAGCAGCAGCCTGAAGGGCAGCCCCGCCACGAGCTGCCACGGGCCCGCTACCAGGAGAAAGGACATTTGGGCTGGTGCTGCCCACAAGGGCCTGCAGCCTAAATCCGGTCGCCAGTCAAGACGAAGGCAGCCCTGGGCGGGTACTTCACACCAGGCCGTTCTGGGGCGCGCAGGATGCCGGAGTCGGCCCCAGAACCAGACGGAGAGGGCCCGGGCACATGCCAACCATGATCCTCTGGATTCCGTTCTCGTGGAGCTCAGCCCGGGGCTAGGCCGGTGCACGCTCCAGAGAGAAGAGGCCGAGTCAGCACAAAAGGGACCCTTACCCAAGGGCCTGGCAGGCGGTACCATCTGGAAAACGCCCCTTGTACTAAACTCTTCACTCCAATGCCGCCGTTGAGACTCATGCCTTCTTTGGAAACACCAACAATGGTTTGGCCAAGAATTAAAAGTACAAGACTTTGTTTATAAATTTCCAAAGACAGTAACCTCACAGCCGTTGGTGGTTACGCGGTTATGAGTATCATTTCAGAACTTGCAGTTTGCGCACAATACAATTTGTTGTTCGGGTTGAGAAAACAAAGAGTTATTTACAGTTAGCTCTGTGTTAAATATTTAGAGAAAACTAGCAAAGGAAGGATGAATAAATGATTAAAGGACCCATTTTTAGGACCCCACCAAAGGAAAGTGAGAACTCCTCCCACAAGTCCTGGGTCCACGGGGACAGCCATCCAGCTCCTGGAGTGCTTGCTGTGTCCGGGGTTCCCGTGGGACTGTCCCCGAGAAGGGAACTGTGAGTAGCCCACAGTGGCTGGGTCCTTGCAGCCAGTGCAAATGTTTCACGTCTCTTCCAAGCTACTGCGTGTTAGTATTTCCGAAAAAAATGTTTTACAGGTGCTAACAAGACACGTCTAGAGAAGAACGAGGTACGAGAGGGACTGCGTTTGAGCTCAGATGTGGCAGAGGGGGAGAAAGGACAGCAGGGGACTTGGAAATGCAAGGCAGGAGCCTGTATTCACTCTGCCTCCACGCACAGGAGAGCAACAGAAAGACCTGGGTAAATTTACAGCCTGGAACCTAGAGGGAAGGAAGAGCCCACCACCTGTCTTCCCTTGAGATGGTGGGAGAGGCGAGTTTGCACTCTGTGGGGGAGCAGGTATTTCTGATTAGCCAGTTTTGATGTGTGGGGATATTATTACGCAAATCAGTTCTGATAATAAGCAACAGCATCTGAGAGAGATGCCATCTCTTGGTCCGGTCTTTCTGCCCAGAGGGATGCCCTCGGTTCTGTCCTCTCAATGGGATGACACAGCAGCCTGTGCGGAGAGCTCGCCGTGGCCAGGGCGGCCTCCAGGAGGGCCTGCCCACCGTAGGAGCCCCGCGGGGCTGTCTATCAAGGCAGCTGCTTGTGCCTGTCTCCCAACCTGCGGACGACTTGGTGGCTTTGCAACTCATGGCACGATCCCAGCTGTCCGTAGTCCGAGGAGGGCAGGGACTGACGCAAGGGACCATCTGTTTCTAAAGCAAATTCTAAAACTCCCCTCCGTGCAGTGCCGTGGGTTCTCTTCATACCTCGTCCATCGTTTACAACACCTGGCAAACGAGTTCAGTTCTTACTTTTTGAAAGGTTTATTTTTGTTTCTTGAGGTGATTGTCTAGGCTCAACCATAACATCTTTCGGGTTTGTTCAAAACAGCTAAAGGGAAATCAAAGGAAATAATGCCCTGCCACGCGACCGCACACTGTTCAGCATAAACACAGACAAAGCTGCAACAAACTGCCCAGGAGTCGGCCAAGCGGTCGGCACTCCGGTGGGTGTCCACGAGATCCAGTCTGACCCGGGCCCGGCTGCACTGGGCTGCAGACAGGCTGCCAGGGCGCGTGGCTCCGCCCCTCGTTCCACACACAACACCCCCCCCCCCCATCTCTCACACGCACAGAAACAGGTCTCGGTCTTGGGAACCCGATTTTCAGTGGCTGATTATCCCATCAGAATTTGATTATGAAGACGCCCAGGACTGTGGGTGGAAGCCCTGTCCTCATCTCGCTTCCTCCACAGTCCCAGGGCCCTGGCCTCTGTCTACTTCCTTCCTTTCTGCCACGAAGTCAGTCCGTGCTACGCAACTCACAATCAGGTGTGAAATCGCAACATCACGACACGTGAGGAAAGAACAGCAAACGGCTCAGCACGTTGAAACCGTAGGTCCAAGTCTAGGACTGCGACCGCCTGCCTGGAGGACAGCTGAGGAACCCACGGCCGGGCGGGCTCACGGCCGGGCCAAGGGCTTTCCCATCTGTCAGAGAGCGTCCTCGAGCCCCTACCTCCTGCCAGGAACCTTCGTTTTCCCACCAACACACACAAAGCCACACAAAGCACTTCCCTGAACTCAGTTTCTCTCTTCTGGGTTTCAAAATACTGTCTGCGAACGTTTGCTCTACCCTCACCTCTTGGAACCGCGTAGCTGAGGTAAGGAGGAAAGCAGGCAGATGCTTTGGGGGGGGGCGGGGGGAGAAAAGCAAAACCACCCAGTGTAACATCCAGTATCAGTTCTAAGAAATGGACTTGCTTTCTTGGTTTGAGATTTCAATGCAAAATATAATCTATCATATCTGCCTGGCTGGAACAGTTTACTTCAAAATAAAAGAGTTTTCTTAAGAAATTCCACTTCTGCTAAAAGGAAGGAGAGTGATTAATGGGATGAATTCCGAATCTGCAGACTGCACTTTTACCGCCCCCCATCACCCCCCCACCAGCGCCAGCCAATCCAGGGAGAGCAGCGACTGCAAGCTGCACATTAAACGTTAAAGAAGAGCTGGGGAGGGTGTGGATGCAGGTGGCCTCCCTCAGGAAGGTGCCTCCACGAACCCCCGCAAAGACGCGGCAGCCTGAGTTCTGGGGCCAAGTTTCCAAAGTTCGCCCGTGCCAAACAGGGCAGCTGTCCCCCTGGCTGCAGCGTGCAGAGCCGGCCTCGCTCACAACGCTGACGCCTGGCCCTGGGACACTGGGCCTGTGGACAGAGATCCTCCCTGTGCCCTGGGGAGGCAGCCTCCCCAGCTCCTGCTGCACTGCTGGTGCAGACTCCACGCCCACGACTCCCCAGGGCCAGCCTTCATTCCCAAAACACCCCTGGGACTCTCCCACCAGCTCCCCAGCGAGCAGGCATCCCTCCAAGCAGCGAGCGCGCCCAGAGCACCCCCAAAGGCAGCCCGGCACAAGCAGCACCGCACCGCCTGGCAAAGCACCCTCAAACGCGCCCCCCGGACTCCAGGGCCTCTCAGGGCGGAGGGGCTCCCTGAGGAAACACGGTCGTGCTGTGCTGGCCACAGCAGCGTAAATGGGACTCCTCGCTGCAGGGTTGTTAGGGCCTTGATACTCTAACTTCATGTTACTACGCAAAGCAGAGCAGAGCCCCTCCAGGGACAGGCAGTTTGCCTCCTTTCTGGGGTGTGACAACTGGCACGCGCCCCTCTCTGCTGCTGCTTGACAGACCAGGCCACGAAGCCAGTGGTCAGGGGCACACACACCGGGAAGTGCCATCTAAGGGGCAGACAGGGGTCGAGAGAGAGAAGACCTAAAAGTGGTGTTTTTGTACATGTGACTTTGGACAAATGTTACATCCTGTGTCTCAGCTCTCTCGTCTGTGACATGGAAAAAACGGCGTCTGTCTGAACTGCCACACAGGCACTGGAATAGATAAAACTGCAAGGTGGTTACCAGAGGGGCGGGGGGGTGGGGGTGCAGGGGGCCTGGCGTGTGGTGATGGAAGATGGTTTGACTTAATGGGCGGTGGGCACACAGTGCTCAACACACAGGTCTGACATCACACTAAGGCACACCTGAAACCTGTGTGATCCTACTAACCACTGCCACCCCGTTAAACCTAATTTAAAATCTAATAAAACATCATTAAAGTACTGTGCATTTGTGACATTTTATGATTATGGCCAGGGTAGAAGGGGGTGCTACCTGAGAGCCACCCCAAGCCTTCTGCCGAAGGACACACCTGTCCCAGGTACCCTGGAAAGCCCAGGTGCTCTGTGACCCACGCTTCCCACTCTCTGAAGGACAGAGGAGAGACACACAGTCCAAGCCGGGCCAGGCTGCTCAGCACAGAGCAGGCCCTGCACAGGTCCCTGTCCCACACACCCTGCAGCCAGGGTCACATCTTCAAAGACACACAAGGCAGAGTGGCCCACCTGAGTTTCATCTCTAAATCCCTTCCTCCTGCCCCCCTGAATGTTTCTGTGACAGAGAGGCAGGCGAGCAAGGTACAGGGAGGTAAAGGGAAGGGGGAAAGGAGAGAGGAGAGTGTCACAGGCTGATGTGCTTAGAAGACAAGAGAATGGGCGGGGGGGGGGGGGGGGATGACTAAGCACCCTGAGACTTCTCCATGGCCAGAAAAATGCGCCAGCTTTGGCTGGGACACCCAGCCTCACACACTGGAAGAACCACCACGTGAGCAGGAGGCGGGTTCCAAGGCCCAGAAACAGAGCCTGGGCTGGGAGGGCCCTGTCCACCGGTTCCCCAATTAGCATAACCATAACCCAGCTAGTGCAGAACTAGGGTAGAACCGGAATGAGCAACAACATCTGGCAAAGAACGTCAACTCTGACGTCCCAGACACCTCTCGCGCACACTGTTTGTAGCTGGTATAAACGGTGCCCTGCACCGCCAGCTCTGAGAGGTCTACGTGTCATTTACAAGACAGTGCTAATGAATGTAACGAACATGCAGTCTCTGAGCGAATGGCGAAGGCACTGACGATCTCCACTTCCAGGTTCACCTTCATGAGGTGTCCCTGCTGCTGCTGTTGAAAGAAAGAGCACGCACACCTTTTACAACCAGAGTGGAGAGACTTCCTTTGGAGGAAACAGACCAGGAAATCTCCGCCTGTCCCTCCATCACGTGGTCCTTACAGGTAATAAAATCTGCCCTAGGCGCTGGGGCTCAGTTGGCCGCGTGTCGTCCTGCAAAGCAAAAGGTCACTGGTTCTATTCCGGTCAGGGCACGTCCACGGGTTGGGGGTTAGGTCCCTGTCCAGGGCACATCCAAGAGGCAATCGACGGATGTTTCTCTGTTGCCTTGATGTTTTTCTCCCGCTCTTCCTCCCCACCTTCTCCTCTCTCTAGAAAATAAATTACTTTCTAAAATAATAATAAAACTGATTTCCTACCGCGCCAGGCCCTATAGTACCACATGATACGCATACACACACAAAAATGTGTGTAATCACGTAAGATAAAAAGTGCAAGCTACACCCCAAGGTTTTTGTTGTTTAGGGAACAACAGCTCTTTCCCTACGCAGGAAGCCACACAGCGACAGTGCTGCAATGGCTGTACGTGACTCAGCTGAGCATGGCAGCAGGGGGACACGGACACGCGTGCACGCTGAGTGCCTCGATTGCCCGTGCCTGGACTGCCTCGTCTGCAGGGGGCAGGTAGCTGCCATCTCGAAGGGCTCCTCCGAGGGTGGAAGGAGATGAGCACACACAGCCCTCACGCACACAAAGTCAAGCAAGCGCCTCCTCGCCCCTGACTGCAGGCGAGACCAACCTCAGGTCACCAGCCACAAAAATGCCACGAGAACCCAGTGTTGGTATGTTTTTTTAGGCAAAACACACCCAGGGCACTTGGTCTTAGTGTTTATCCAACCATTATTAGCAGTAGCAACAAAAGAGGCTGTTGCTTGAAGGTGAAAGTCACCCAGGGCACAAGGAAGCAAAAGAAGTTCAGTCCGGAGCTCGAACACTTTGCTTCAGGCCATTGCCCTCGCACCTTGCAGGGCCCCCCCCCCCCACACGCAGGCAGACACAGCGCTCCAGGCAGGTGCACAGGGCCCCCACTGGTGATGGCCTGGGCACCAACGACCATGTTAAAATCCACCAGGAGAAGGTGTTGGGAGAAACGGAAAAAGCACAAATGGAATCACACGTCTGGCCCCTTCTGTGGAGAATGCACAGAGAGAGTGAGTTTTCTCCAGGGCACGGGACGTGTCTCAAGTAGAGGACAGACCCCCGAAAATATAAGCTGGTTTCGCGACCCTTCCCCTCGTCCTGGATAAACCCCGAAGAGAAACTGCTTGAAGGGGAAAAGCTGAACAGCCACAGAGTCCCACAGCCTTCCCACTTGTTGCTGAAACACACCCCTCCCTCTGAGCGACAAGCATCAGAGCCCGCAGAGGGCTGTCCTCACGCGGCACCAACTGTTTAAATTGGGAACCCACCTGCTCCTTGATCAGTCAGCCTTTTATCATCAACAGAACTTTAATTAGCCCCCATCTGCTTCCTGTTTTATACCACAAATCTTCACTTTCACCTGTTTGGACCAAACTGCAATAAACCACACCCACAGTAAATAAAAACAATTAACTTTTCATACAACGTGCAACTGATTCTCAGTAAGTTGATATTGGGCTATTTAAAAGTGTATGATTCAAATCGGCTCTTTTCCCAAAAATGACGATGTCCTATATTAAAAGTTAAACAAAAACTCTCTCCCACCCACATCTCCTTGTATTTTTTTCCATGAAGAAAGTTTTCAAGCTATCTGGCTTCAATTTCCTGATTTTACTGTTAAATATGGGGCCACGTCAGGTCACGCAAAAAAAAAAGGGTAAATCTCAAAAACATAATGCTGACTTTTAAAAAAAGTTGCAGAATAAGCTCTATGTTAATTGTTAACATTTATATAAGTTTTGAAGAGGGGAGTACCTGTGCAGGGTTTGCGGACCTAAAATCACCCACCCAGACACTCGACAGACTGCTCGAAGGAAAGGAGACCCCCCCCAACACACAGACCTTTGGAATTACAGCAAGAGAGGCGACATTTGTCAGAACCGGGCAGTGGCTTGCGGGTGCTAATTAGCTACATTAGTCCCGTTGCGTCTCTAGATGTTTGGAGTAGTTCACAAGGCTGCAGGAGGAAAACAAAAGGCGGATGCCCAGCAGTCAACAGGGAAGGAGGGTTGGCACCCTGCTCCTTCTGACTCCACTACCCGGGCACACACTCATCTGGTGGCGGGGGTGGCACTGTGCACAGGCTGCAAGAGCTCCCCAAACGACCCCCATGCCACTGCCCTCCCTCCACCGGGATTCACCCTCTGAGAAAGGCCAAGGATCAATCCACGCTCAAGGACAAGGACCCTGCTCACTAATCTCAGAACCGCCCATGCTCACCTACCTGGTCGACACCTGAGACACAGATATTATTTGAATGAACAGGTATCAAGAGAGGATTTCCTGATCTGCTATTATCTAGCCCAAGAACCATACACATCAAATCAATTTCCCTTTCCTAAAGGAGTCTGAAAGAATGAGTCATTGCTTCTCCAGGCTCACAATCAGAACCTTCTAGGAAGCTTGAAGAAAAGAAAAACACAAAAGCCCTCAGCTCTGGGGTTAGGGCTCAACAGGTCTGGAGGAGTGGGCCTGGAGAGCTGTACCAACAGTCGTAACACCAGGGCCACCAGGTTCGGGAACACCTGGGTTACCTTCCCATCCAATGTCCCTTTTAGTTCGAAGAGTCCAAGACAAGAGCTCAACTGTGTCATTCCCTGCAGACTCCGACCCAACAGGAAGAGGGTGAAGTCCCAGAACTCTGACAAGTGTCTCATGTGCCAGGTAAGCTTGGGAAATGCTGTGTTAGTGGCGTCTGGGGTCACTAACACCAAACAATAAAAGCCGACTTATTAGCCTGACCTGATTTAGTAAATGGTTAAGAAAAGCTATTCAAAGGAATTAGGAAGTTGTGGACAGAATGCAGTTTGTTCTGAGATGGATTTTTAACTCATTGTTTTTCCAGAAAGAAAAACAAAAGCACGGTTTGTGAATGAGGACGTGTCAACCTCACCTTCCAATTTCCTGGAATTTCCTCCCCCGCTTTCCCCTTCACCACACACTGTTTCCTCTGGACACACACACACGCCAGCTGCACAATGGAGTCATTACGAGATCACTGCTGATACCAGCAGGCCAGCCGGGGACTCAGCGGAGGGACACTGTCACCACCTGACCCCAAACCCTTCAACCCCTCCTGCTTAGTAGTAAAAGGACACCAATTTTGGGGGAAAGTCCTCGGTCCCCCCCCCCCTAGAATTTCTTGGCATTTCTGACAGCCCAGGGGACTCCGGCGTGGCAGGAGCTTCGCTCTCGCCCTGAGAAAAGGAGCTGGTGTGCACTTTTCCATGGGGCCCAGGGCTCTGCAGACCACTGAGCGGGGGCCAGGAGGGTCCGGCCCAGGTCAGTGCCGAGGGCACAGGAAACGCTGTCCAGCAAAGTGAGTCCCAGCAGCTGCCAGATTTTCAGGGATCAAAAGCAAAATCTCAATGACAAAGATGTCCAGAGGACACGCACAGCTCCTGCCTGCCTGCCACATCATGGGTCCCCTCACAGGAAACATCCTTTGAGATGGCTTGATTTAGTACACAGCTCTTGTTAGCTAGCTCCACGTGGGAGACCAGTGCACAGAGGCGCTGCTTCTGACCCTCGGCTCAGCCCAAACCCTCCAGTGAACACCCGCCTCTCTCAGGCCTGCGGCCCTGTTCTGCTCACTGACACGCTGCCTCTCTGGGCCCCACCCCAATGCTTCGGGGGCGTCTAAGGAGACTAACCCTGGGAAAGCCCTCAGGCTAAAACCTACAGGTAGCCATCCACAAAATAGGGAGTCAATCTAGAGGGTGGAGACCAGCGGTTTTTAAAATTAAACAGTCTCTCCTATAAAAGTACAGCGCCACTCTGTGAACCTCCTGGTCCATAAGGGCCCCGAGTCACACTGTGGGAGGGGTCCCCTACCAGACCTGAGGGGGGAATTCGAGAGCCACAGAACAGAAAGAAATGCACGCCTCCCGAGGGACAAGCTAAGCAAGTTACTTTCTTATCAACAGGTGGGGTGCAGTATGCTGAACCTTCACAGGGTGTGATTTTAGAAGCATTTCCACTGCAGCCTTCTAATCCCTCTCCCCCTGGGTGGGCAGTCGGCACAAGGAAACCGTGGCTCAGGCGAGTGGGAGAAACTGAATTAGGAGGATGTTTTCATCTGAGGAAAGGTGGAGAGGAGACAAGCCCAACAACCCTCCGCTGGAAACATCGCTGAAGTGTTTCTAAACTGAAGATTATTCCACCACTTAAGATATTTTTTTCTCCACTATTTTGCCAGGCACATTACAGCACTGCATCAAGGACTGAAATAGCAGATTGCCTCCAGAGCAAATGACAATATTTGTACCAGAAACGTCGGCAGCCAGCAGCACAGATGGGCCTCCGCACAGCCTTCCTCTCGCGGGGCCTCCGAGAATAACTCCGCCTACTGCGGCGAGGCCGCACGGCCAGGGCGGAAGGGCTCATTACGGTGTATTTTTTCCACCACCTCCTTGCCAAAAGCACGTGCACCTGCCCGACCTCCTTTGCCTGGGAAGGCTCAGAACAATGAAGAAAAAGAGGGAGAGCAGACCAGAGTGCCAAGTTCCCCTGCCAGTGGTCAGTGGTCAATTATCCGGAGGAGCAGGAGCACGCACGGGACGGCAACGTCCAGATAAGCCAATCGATCTCTTAGGTGAACTGTGCCTCTTTCCCTTCTAGTTAATAGACACGAAGATTCATCCAAGGCACTCCTCTACAGGGCTGAGTCCCTTGGTCAAATACAAGGTTGTTTTTGTTAACAAACTCGAGAACGGAGGGAGAAATGGGCCCTGACCATGGCAATCACTGAGAGGGCTCCAAAGGCTGTCTCCCGGCTCACCGGACAAACACCACATCTGCCCCCACACTTCCTGTCTGCTCTGCCGGCTGCCACGCTGCTCCTCCGTCCCCTGCAGTTCCCACCAACTGGTCTGGAAAGGCAAACGACACACAAGTCTTCACTTCAGGAGACATTAATGATGAAACCCATCCAGTGCGAGTCCTGAATCTGGCATGCGCAAGGTCCTTTCCCGTCTGTGAAAACGGCTGGGATCTGGCCGTGGAGCTGGGTCCCTCCTGCGCTGGCTGCCTCGGCCAGCCTCCCAGGGTGCTGTGGGCTCTGCCACAGAGAGGGAACCAACATGCAGATTTACTGGGGCACCACAGTGGGTTTTCTTTTTTTTAATGTTATTTTAATTTTATTTATTTATCTTTAGAGGGGAAGGGAAGGAGAGAGGGAGAGAAATATCAATGTATGGTTGCCTCTCCTGCGTCCCCTGCTGGGAACTGGCCTGCAACCCAGGCATGTGCCCTGACTGGGAATTGAACCGCGATCCTCTGGTTTGCAGGCTTGCACTCAATCCACTGAGCTACACCAGCCAGGGCCACAGTGGGTTTTCAAGTGGCCTTCCAATCCCACACGGCACAGTGAACACGACCACATGACGCTCCATATCCCCTGCCTCCTGAGGCACAGAGGCAAGACAGAAGTCTCTCGGGCTCAGGCAAACAGAAGCCTCCATTTCAATGAATGTTAACTCTACCCCGAAGAGACGGACAGTGGGGGAGCACGGGAGGGCTAATCTCCTGCTTCCCCTCTCCAGGGATCAGTGTTCCCGGCACAGGCCCTGAACTGCGCCTCTCAGGAGAGTCCGGTGCATCTGGAGGACGGACCTGTCTGTCACTGTCACGCCTCCATCCACCTTAGCCCAGTGAAGCCACCAGTGAAATAAAACTCCCTGCCTACTGCGTCATTTTCCACTGAGTTAACAACAGATCAGTGAAAATGAGGTCTTTAATAAACCCTCCACTAACAGAAGCAGTCCCAAAGTCTAGAAAGAAAGTATTTTTAAGCTTTGGAATACAACTTCACCTTTACATCCGAGGAGAATGTAAGATTCTGGGGGGAATTTACCAAGCCAAAACGTCATCCTTGGAAGACTCCATTCACAGGGGGCCTGGGAAGCACGGACGTTTGTTTCCACGGCACCCACCGAACCTCAGCCGCAGGCCCCAGCCGCCCCAGGGCTGTGCTCAGCAAGATCCCTCGTGAGAACGCAGGGAGCCTTCCACGGTGGGATACAGGGCAGGCCCCTCACAAAGGCAACAAAAACCGCATCCACAGGGCAGTGCCACTGACTGCCAACCAGCCGTAGGACACACAGGACGAAGCACCGAGAAATGACCGCAGGAGCATCTCACACGGAGAGAAGCCTCAAACGTGCCCCCACCTGCTCTCACAGCCCATCCAGGGCACTTCTCACCGATGCTAACCAGAGAGAGACGGACAGAAATTTGTGTGTTCTCACCCATCGAGGCCTTCCTCACCAACAATGACGCGGGATTTTTTTTTAATCTTGCACAAGCTCAATCACTACTATTTTTGGAAACAACTTTTGTTTCCATTTCAATTTACTTAAAATTCAAAACTTGCTAATAATAGAAACAGTATTTGAGTGTCACTAAAACCGGAAGTTGAAGCAAAATAAAACATAGTGTTTCCGAGTCACACTCAAGGATCTGTGTGGTGGAATATTTGCCCTTTATTACTCTCTCCCAGCATGCAATTGGTGAAAAGAAGGGAAGCAAGTTCTAGTGTGGTTAGTCGACCACTAACCCAAGTCAAATCATGAACACTGTGCCTCCTAAATAAATCAGAATAGATCAATAGAATCTCCTGCATGTGCTCTGACTCGAAACAACTTCCAAGCCACCACGGCAGCTCTGTCTGGAAGCTGAGAAAGAGGAGAGGCCCCTCTGCCCGTCCAGACTGGAGCAGCGCTCGGGGTCCCACTGCCCCATGTGCAGGAGTGCAGACAGGGAAAGCTGGCCCCTCGAGTGCGACTGAGCGAGGCCTGGCACGCTGTGAGGGTGCTTGGGAACAGCAACATGGAGACACAAACACTAGTAACTGGGATGATGACCACGGTTTCCGATGGCGACCTCTCTGCCATCTCTCCCTGACGCTTACAGCTGCTGCTCAACCCCTCCCCGGGAGCCACGGGAGCCACGGGAGCCACGCTATGATGTTACTACCAAGTTCTACAGCAAGTCTGAAATGTAACAGATTCCAAAGCCATCACTTCTGCCTAAGGATAACTTCTCTGACACAGTGACAGAAAGAAAGAAGCCCACGTGGAGAAACAAAAAAAATATTTTCACAAAACAAGGAACTGGATTAGACTAGGAACATCTAAGGACATCCAAGCCATATGATGCAAAACACAACACCACGGAAGAAATTCACACCATGGCCTAAATGCCACAAAAATGGGGAAACCCTCTCCTTGCCGAGACTCTTGGATTCCTTCTTACATAACTACTCCTGGCAGTTACCTCCCCTGAAACAGTTTTCTTTCCAAAATGACCATTATCCAAACGCCTGCCCTTGCCAGAGTTAAAGTAAATGGAGTGAGAGAAATGTCCCTCCGTCGAGGAGCAGGACAGAGACGGAGACTGCCTTCAGTTTGCTTTAAGGGAGGCTCGTCTGGCAGGAGGCACCGTGTGCAGGGGACAGTGCTGAGCAGGCAGCCGAGAGACCCCCAGTGTCACTAACTGGCCGGGTGATATCAGGCACCACCTTCACCTCACATACTCAGGCTCCCCCAGCAAACTGGCAGCCTGCAAAGACCCCTCAACTCCTGTCAAAGCCTGTGAATCCGAGAAAACAGAACCCCACTTCCGTAAACCAACCAAGTCAGAGGCAACCTGAGGGACCTGGGAGGACGGTGCAGGACAGACGCCAACCCTCCCGAGTGGCAGCCCAGCGAGACCTGCAACACGGAGGCGCGAAACCACAACTGGTGAAACCTGAAGATGAACCTAGAACAGCACAAGCCCAGAAGACCCCGCGGTCTCGACCCCCAGAACTTGCTGTGTTGGCTCCGATCTGCCGGGAGCGGATGCACTGCCAGGACGGGGACGGGCGCTGCAGTGACGCCGTGGTTTAAACGCCACACCAGGAACTGCGCTGGCGTCGTGTGCGGCTTGTTTCCTTTCAAAGAGAATCAAACTGTTTGGTGGGTGTGGTGGATTTAATTTACCTGAACATTTCGCAGGGCACATGACAACTTTTTAGTTAACGTTGCACTTTATAAATTGGCTGGCAAAATTCTCTTTTACTTATGACTACTCTCCTCTACTTTTATTCTCTTCTGGTTTGTAAGCAAAGTATTTAAAAAAAACAACGAGGCTACGTTCTGGAGGACCTTGGGAGGGACGAGGCAGGGACGAGGCAGGGACGAGGCACGGCCGATGCACACAGGAGGACTGAGGTCAAGAGGACTGGCGGTCTCACGCAGAGCGATGACCACCCGGGGACTCCACTGATGGTTCACCTTTTCTGCTCTGCAAATCAACTGAGCAACGAAGGGGCCCTTTGTCCACGAGTCAGAGGAGGAAGAAGGGGCACCGAGAAACGTGAAAGGAGCACGCGCCACGGCAGAGGGCGAGCCAACAGCCACCGCTGGAGGACGGCAGTGACGCAGACACTCCCACCACCGGGGCAGACAGCACCACTGCTGGGTCCGCGCACGGTCCAGTCGGCGGCTCACACTGGGGAGTTCCGCCGGACTCGGCAGGACTGCAGACCAGACGGAGGGAAACAGGAAACCCGAGTGACTGGAGGCCCTGAGCCCCAGGACTACAGGGGGTGATTACGAGGCCAGTGCAGGGCAGCCAGAGGCCCAGAACAGGCACCCTGGTGTCCTCCCTCACAGCAGGCCAAGCAGGGAGAGCGCCCAGGACCACCGGGAAGGACACAGAGTGGAGGCTACACGAAACGCCCGATGGGGCCTGCACACGGCAAGAGCCCCGACCCCTCGGGGGTCGGCCATGTTGTGCCCTGGCTACTGTTCAGTCACTTTTGTCAGCCCTGTTTCCCTGGGGTGAGTGTTACGAACCCAACTGGAAAACAGGACCCAAAGTCAGGAGCAGTCTTCTCCCCTTCCTCGGGGGGCAGGAGGATGCGCGCTCCCGTCGGTCCCCAGGGTACGGAGGGTCTGAAGAGGGGAGGAGTCGGCGAGGACCTGGTCTATGCAGACCCCCTCAGACCACCTCCTGAGAGTCCAGCCCTGAGTCACCTCCTCCCCTCCAGCCACCTGGCCACGCTGGGCCCAGGGTTCCTCCCCCACAGAAACTACTAAATAAGGGCCATGTGTTACTTTAAATCACTCAGTTTTTGCAAGACTTTTGTCTTGCAATTGTCATCAATTGTCATTCAGCAATTGATAACAGAAATATCCCATTTCATTAAAGCCTTCCACATAAAAACTTAAGCAACGGAAACCGGTATTTCCTTATGTACGAAGTTGCCTGAATCGATACGCAGCGACTCCTCCCGTCTCTGGGCTGCAGGCTCTCATCAGGGCCCAGGACAAGGAGGGGGTGACATGCTACAGTCAGGAGTTGGCGCTGCCTGTCCCCTCCTGACAAGGGAAGACACGCATGGGGCACAAAATTCTAAAGACTCAAAAGACTACTCGCCATCTCGGTTGTCTGCGTGGATGACACTCCAGTCGGGGTGCTCCGGGACTCAGGACCGCCCCTCTTCCCGGCCGAACTTTTTCAGAACCCCTGTCGACGTGACGCACCTCACACCACACGGACCAATCACTGCCTCCCCCTCCCGCCGACTGCAGACCTCAGGGGTACGGACTTCACCGGCCTCACTGGGTACATACTGACTGGGGGGATGGACCAGAGGGGCCACAAGGAAAGTCTCCGCGTGTCGGGGTCACACTGCTGCTGCGGGAACCCACGCGTGCTTTTTAAATGTAAGTTGTGTTTCATCCTGGGCGTGACGTCTCCAAGAGCTCCGTGAGACAGACGACCACTCTTCTGCACAAACACCGAACCTCGCCCCAGGGCACGTCGGTGGAAACGGCTCGGGAAGAAGGCCTCTTCGTCAGGGACGTCTGTGAAATGCCACTGTTGGGACGAGGACCCTACACCTACTGTACTTTAAGGCGAAGTCATTACAGATAAATCTTGCAGCGGGACGGCATCATCTTCCCCACCACTTTGGTGCTGAACCCAGTCTCCTACAGGAAAAACTTTACGAACTTCCACGAACAGGAGGCTGTGCACGAGAGTGGCACCTTCTGGCATTGCTCACCTGCCCCCAACCCCTCACTCCACCCCACGAGCCGCCTGCCGGTTGTGTGCTATCTCCCAGAGACAGCACGGAGCTGAAAACCACGGCGAGGACTTGGAAACATTTGGCTGCTGCAGCTAAGCTCAAGTTCTGAGTTGATTAAATGTCCCTGAGTTCTCTAAGTGGCACCCTCATGCCTCCCGCCGTGTGCGTGTCACTCTTCCCAGCTGGGTCTGGCACGGCGTGCGATCCCACCTCGTTGCATCAGCCAAACTAATCTGCGGACTTGAGTAACCTCCCTCTGTTTAAACAAAAAAAATCTTATCGAAGCTCAGGACTTAGGGAAAGTTCATCCCTGCACACTGCGCAATTTGATTTGTGAACTAGCAACTAGAAACAGATCGATTTCAAAGGTCCAGCACAAAGAACACTGGCTTTTTGAGCAGCAGGGACAGCAGGGAGGGAAAGACGAAACCCGGGGTGCCTTGGTGAGCACATTCCTCGGGAACGTTTTCTGAAGAGCCCCAGTTCTACCAGTGGGACTGTGACTGCAGTGACCCCGGCCTTGGAGGTAAGCTCCTCGCCTCAACAACTGACACTGGCTTACCCCGGGGTGCCTTTCTGTAATACTTAGCACAGCCAGGAAATCAGGCGTTTGAGGAACCCCAGTTACTCCCTCTTGTTTCAGTATCCACACTCTCAATTCCCATTTTCCGATCCTTTGTATTACCACACTGCGAACGGTGATGGCCGGTCCCCACTGCTGTGCGTGAAACAGTGAAGGAGCGTCTGGGAGCACTTCCAGGCTTCACATTATCCAACATAACAAAACAGGCACATGGCTTGTGGTCTTCCCACTCTTGAAATCCACCATTCAACAGCCGACATAACGGTGACATCTACAAAATTTAACACTACTAAAATATCAACTAGGCCTCAAGAATTGGAGGAAACATTTTGAATGAGACCATTTAAAATCTTAGATGAAAAAAGGAGGGGCCCGGACCTCAGGTCACCCACGTAACAGAGAGTACTTAGGAAACAAGAACTCCCAGCGTGCCGGGTGACGGTTCCACCTGAGTGATGGGGGAAGCTCGCCGAGACACTGCTCCTGCTGCAAAGAGCCGTGGCTGCCACGGCACGGTGTGCCAAAAAGGCGCCGAGTTCACGCTGGAAGCCTGGGAATCCATACGCAACCCAAACTACTGAAGGTCCAGCCCAGGACGTGGAAAAATTCAGTTTGGAGGTGTTTCCCATCTTTTTAAATCTTCATAAAAATGCTCTGGCTTCCAGTAAAATCCATCCTAAGATTTCAAAAAGTCAGTACTTTGGATCCTTCTCTGCTCCTTAATTGGATGTTTCACTGGCTTTCAAGTGAAACTCAGTCGGCGCTGAGATAATTTACATTTAATTAAACATCGTAAGCGGCCACAACTGCAGAGCGCTGCCTAATGAGGTCCCTTTGGACAAGGGCTGACATGACCAAAAACAAAACAAACAAACAAAAACATTTAGTCAACAGTAAAACAACCCAAGATTTCCTAATTTCTCTGAATGTATAAAGGCTTTAGTGAACTTCCTAAAACTGGGGGGGGGGGGGGGAAACAGAGGTGATATTTCATAAAGGGCGGGGGGAGCCCCAAGAGAACCAAACAACCATGGAGGGCAGTCGCATCTATTCAAATACATTGATGAGTTCACCGCGGTGTCCTTGAACAGGTGACAGACAGCGCAGGAGGGCCCAGGGGGAGGCAGCCCGGCGCGGGTGGAAGGAGAGTCAAGGAAGGAGAGGCTGTGACAAGCGTGGGCCAAGTGGCCACAGTCACGAAGAGCTGGCCAGACTGGGTGGAAACGAGCCAGTGTGGGGCCCCTGGATGTTGGAATCCAACCCCTGCACTTTACGAGTGAGAAAACTGACGTCAGTCACGAAGCCAGTGGGGGACAGGACCCGGGTCCAGCCGCTAAGAGGGCGGGTCCAATGGACAGTAAGTGCAGAGTTCAAAGTGCCACGGGGGCAGCACCTCTGCGTGTGTTGGCCTCATGCCCCCGAGAAGGAGCCTGATGAAGGCAACAGGAAGAGGGCCGACCGCACAACACACACGGTCAGCAGGCTTCTCCCTTCAATGGTATCTGCATGGGCTATATACTTAAACTTGGACTCTGATCATGATTTCCTTACTCTCCACCGGCCAGACAAATGAACATCCTACTAGCTTGGCGTTGCAAATGGAGCATGAACATAAGACAAAGAGAAAATGGAGACAGGGGACTCAGGGTTTAATAAGTAAGTCAGACTTGGCTAGAATTGGCAAAATGCCCCTTGATATTAAGTGGCTACCCTTGAGACTTCTGTTCTTTAGGACCTATCTCTAAAAATATGAGACTTTGTCCTGGCTGGTGTGGCTCAGTGGATTGAGCACAGGCTGGAGAACCAAAGGATCACCAGTTTGATTCCCAGTGAGGCCACATGCCTAGGTGATGGGCCAGGTCCCGTGGGGGGCACCGGAGAGGGCAACCCATGAAGAGGCAACCACATGTGTCTCACACATCAATGTTTTTCTCTCCCTCTCTTTCCCCCCACCTTCTGCCCTCTCTAANTTAAGTGGCTACCCTTGAGACTTCTGTTCTTTAGGACCTATCTCTAAAAATATGAGACTTTGTCCTGGCTGGTGTGGCTCAGTGGATTGAGCACAGGCTGGAGAACCAAAGGATCACCAGTTTGATTCCCAGTGAGGCCACATGCCTAGGTGACGGGCCAGGTCCCGTGGGGGGCACCGGAGAGGGCAACCCATGAAGAGGCAACCACATTTGTCTCACACATCAATGTTTTTCTCTCCCTCTCTTTCCCCCCACCTTCTGCCCTCTCTAAAAAATAAGTAAATGTGATCTTTCAAAATACAAGACTTTATCCTTGAAACAAGCTTTGCAGGAAAGAAAAAAAAGCTTCCACTCAATAAGCTTAACCATGACCTTGAAGGGGCACAAATACTATAAAAACCCAGCGCTTCGCACACTTGAACATGCACAGATCTGACCCTAGGGTCAGGCCTGCGAGTCTCACCAGCTCCCTGGAGGCACTGATGCCAGCCACCGGCCCAGGCCACAGACCGGGCTTTAAGCAAGGCAATAAAAGAGGTAGGAAGCCACGTGTCCAGGTACGATTATTTCACAACTTGGACTGCTGGGTATAGTCAGTGGCATGTTTTACTTCTGGTGAGTGACAGGCTCTTGCAGAAATGCCAACATAATTTGGGGGGGGGGGGAAGGGTTCAAGTCCGATAAATAAATGGAAAAGCATTCACCCACCATACAGCATAGTGGTGGTTGCACACAGCTGAAGGCACCATGGGCCCAGGGAGGAAAATTTCAGCCTCTGTGTCTGTCATATGACAAAGGGACAGTGAAGGCTGGCAGAGTTCCAGAACTGGGTTTAAGTCATCCTGAGTGGCCGAGTGAACGAACCAAGTGTTTATCGAGTGAACACCAATATATCCATACACGCAAAGGACATTCAGGCCAGTCTGTCCTCCGAGAGGCACTGTGGGGGTGTGCAAGAGTCCCGAGACTCTTCTCACGGTCCACGAAAAAGCCGGAGGTGGGGGGGAATGATGGGGAGGGGCTGCTCGAACCTGGGAGAGTCAGCAGAGGCAGTAGCAGTGCCTGGCACCCCTTCTTCCCGTGGTCTCATGGGCAGAAGTGGAAGCTGCCTGGACACTATCTCACAGTCTTTGTGGGCCACTCTCTATTTGAGGACTAAAACTTTAACACTAGCGTTGGGAAGTGATGTGACTGGAGACCTTGATTCAAACCCCTGCCATCCACAAGTCACGTGACCTTGGGCGAACTACTTAAGCTTTCCAAGTTTGCTTTCCAGACTATAAAACAAGGGTGACAGCCACCCAGTGAGGACAGAGTGAGGTCCTGCACTGCACGTGCCCAGCAGCACGGCCGCGGTCTCAACGAGGCTCGAGGGCAGGAGTGCCCCTTCTACTGCCAGCAGGACCACCCTCCCGGATGGAGCCCCCCGGCCCGATGTGCACTACACTGATGCGCCCATCACTGGGCAGGCTTTGTTCTCAGCTGGCTTACATTGCAAGTCAGCGGCTTACGTAGGTCACGCCCACTTATTAAACACCCCCGACAATTCTCAATCTCTGCGTGCTCAGCTGAGCACCGCGGTCCCCAGGGAAGAAAGACTGTCACGTGTACAGCCATCTTGTCACTAGCCCTCCCACGCCTTCCCACCATGGGCTCTCACCTTCGTTCTGTCCACACCTCAGGACCAGCACGACACCCTGAAGGGCAGGAGGAGGGCCCGCCAGCTCCTCCCATCTCCCCACCACGTGCCCTGCCCGAGAGTAGCACACTGTCAGCAGGGACACACTGCCCCTTCTCTGCCCACTGAGCACTGGTCACAGGGGGAGGAAAACTGTCAGTTACAAATAAGTGGAGGCGACCACACTTTGAAGTTCACAGCCTTTTGGCACATGCTGTCTCAGTCTCCCCCAACAGTGTCCCCGTGAAGAACTGAGGACTGCCACTCTGATGTTGGACATCAGAGCAAAGCGCACCCAGCCTTCGGACGGGTCCCTCACTCTCTGGAGCAGAGAGCTCCTCCACAAGAGATCTATGTTACTCAACCCACTCACATCTCTCAATCGCACACCAGGCTGGGACAGAGGCCCCTGGAGTCCCTTTCCATTGGCAAGCTATGCCCTGCTAAGTTACTGGGGTCAGTCAGCTACAGCCGCCCTCCAAGGACCTTGATCACGGCTTTCCAAAGCCTTCCTGTGTAGGAACATAAATGGCAACGGTGAGTCCAGGCTGAGGCTGACACCCTACATTTCTCCTTGGTAAAGGGTCCTGCCCTATGAAGACCCCCCCCCCCCATAGGCCCCTTCTGCTGATTCAGGGCAGACTGCAAGCAGCCAGCCAAGGAGCGCGTCCCAAGGAGCGTCTGGGGCCCTGTCCCACACGCCCTTCTCAGGCTGAATGGGCCCTTTCAATGGGATTAGGGGTGAGCTACCAAATCTTCTTTAAGTAGTACAGTAATGTGTGCTTCTGGTACTCCACCCCAAACAGAAAGGAATGCGCCCAGGAGCTGCAGGCAGGACCACCTTCTTCCCAATACCCTGGGGGATACCCTGGGAGGCAGGTGGGCGGGCTCTGCCTTAAGTCCTGGGACAGACAGCGCTGCTTTCCCAACATCAAAGGGCAGGACCTCATCTTCAGTTTGTAACCTGGCTTTTTCTCGGTTGCAGATTGTGGGCTGATAGGGGTCAAGGACAGACAGGGCTTGAAGACACCCTCTACTGGGTCCAG
The DNA here is from genome assembly GCF_014824575.4 of Sturnira hondurensis. Classification (NCBI taxonomy): domain Eukaryota; kingdom Metazoa; phylum Chordata; class Mammalia; order Chiroptera; family Phyllostomidae; genus Sturnira; species Sturnira hondurensis. The sequence goes on along the minus strand of NW_028082350.1, from coordinate 13,393,709 downwards.
AAAGGACAAGCACAAAGGAACGACAGAGTAGGAGAGGTGACGGTTCCGAAAAGGGGAATGGAGACCTCCCCGCGAAGTGGGAGGACATGAGCGGTGACACCGGCTCTCAAACTCGACACAGCACAGTCATGGTCAGTCCATCAGGTCCTGTCCCCTGAACACAGTGACAGGTGAGGGAGGCTGGGTCTTGCTGATGTTATTTTTTTAGGTTTTTTTTTCTATTTTTAAGGAGGGGCATTTACAAATAGTTGCGAGTTATTTCTGAAGTTCTTTTCCTTAAAACTTCTGATGGATTTCATGACTATTTCCACTGATAATAGCATCATTTGCAAGAAGGAACAAAAACAAACTAATGAAACCAACCAGGCCTGCCCATTAGAATGAAAACAAAAAATCACTGTAGCGTTGATACTTTCTTCAATGGATTCTTTCAGGCACATTCACACAAACATGGCCTGGTCTCTATCCACCCCCATCTGTGCAGCGTGCTAGGCTAGGCTGTTCCTGTTTTGCCCTTCATGGTGTCCCACCTCTAAGCCGGAATAGTGCCCCTAACTCTGTGCACCTCAAAGTGCGGGTCGCAGACCAGCTCCCCCAAGTCTGGTTACAAACGCAGAACCTCAGGACTCACCCGGACCTACTGGGTCAGAACTCACAGCATCTGCACCGGATTCCCAGGTCATTCACATACGCATTCAAGTCTGCCAACCACCATCTCATAAGGTGTCTATTACTTCAGAGCCATCAGAGCCCATTTTACCAGCTCTGCAAAGAAGGTCTTCCTTACGCTGAACAGCAATGGGCTGTCCCGCAGTCCCACTTATGAATGCCGCCCTGTCACTAGAACACTCCCAGAAATACTGTGAATCCAAGCTTCAGCTTGTTGAGCAAATAAAATAAACTGGAGGTTCCTTTTCTGACGTGTGCAACATTTAGGACTAAAAAAAAATGTTTACAGCCACTACCGGCTTTCTACAACACACCACAGTGCCATTATTTCTGATAATGCATAATGTGCACCACAGCCTTGACCCATGTGGCTCGGTGGGGCATCATCCTGCCAGGCAAAAGGGCGCTGGTTCGATTCCCAGTCAGGGCACACACCTGGGCTGTGGATTCAGTCCCCATCGGGTGCGTACACATACCAGAGGCAACCGACTGATGTTTCTTTCCCTCTTTCTTCCTCCCTTCCTGTCCCTTTCTCTATGAATAAATAAATAAAATCAGGGTTTTTTAAAATGTATATTACAAACAAAACAAAAAGCAGGTACCCACATTAAGTCAACAATAACAACTGAGCAATAAACATGACAATAAGAATCAAGTGAAAAACATTAACACATGAAGTCTCCAAGGCCAAATTTTTTGCAAAATTCGTCTTGCTGGGGAATAGCTACTGTACAATTCACAGCGAGAAAGACCACTTTCATCTAAGGAAATAGATGGGATTTCCCCCATTGCCAGACTCTGCGCTCTGCCTTCTATAAATATCACATTTGACCTTGTAAGTGGACACTGACTTAGTCTGCGTTACTGCAGTTTAACTTAGGTAGAGCTGATGGCCAAGATCTGCTGGGCACGGCTGGATGCATTTCTAATCGGTGTCCACTCCTGTGCAGCAGCAGGCCCTCCCACGCCCCACGCCCACAGGGGCCATGGCTCTGACTCCCAGTGTAGACCCCAGTTCCGCTCGCTCACTCCGATTCTTACACACGGAATTGTGTAGGACGTACCTTTTTGACCCTGGCTTCTTTCATGGAATCCTTCCACCTAGAGGATCCGCGCAGACAGAGGGAAGAGAATGAATCAAGCACCCAGGAGGGAGGAGAGGGCCTTAAGAGCGTGCAAAGGCAGACTGGGGGAGAGCTTGTCACAAAGGCAGCTGGAACCACGGGACTTTCAGGAAGAGTGTATGAAGGTGTTAAGGAGAATGATGTAACTAACGTGGCACGTCAAGGAATTCGACCGCACAGCTTGCCCAGAGTAGAACAAAGGAGGACCTGGAGGCAAGCTCAGGCAGGGATCCAGGTGTGGGCCGCCGAGGGCCCTGGGAAAGGGAGCGAGGCCAGACTCCAAGGGAGCCTGGACCTGTGGCCCCATAGAGGAGGCTGGTGTGGAGGTGGTCCCTCCGAGGCTGCAGGAGGAGACTGCAGAAAGGGTGGGCTGCGGGGCGGACAGGCAGGGGCAGACACAACACCCTCAGGAGGGAAGCCCAGTTTCAGGGAGGACAGAAGTTTAAGGCAACAGGGAGATGGCTGTTTTGGTCACTGGCTAACCGGCAAATTTAAGATTAAATCTCAGGAGCAAAGAGGAGATGTGGACACGGATGGTGAAGAACAAGACAGCAGGAACTGACCAGATGGGACTCTGGAAACCGCGGTTTGGGGCAAAGTCACCAACTGAAACCAGGGAGGGGGGAACAGACCACCAAGAGTCAGCAAGAAGTACGGGCCTGGGCCCCACTGAGCACCCACAGAAATTACGAAAAGGGAGTATGCAGAAAAGGAACAGGAACGGGAACGGGAGTGGGACGAAAACCAAAACGTCCTCCTCCAACAGGCATTCANGACCAGATGGGACTCTGGAAACCGCGGTTTGGGGCAAAGTCACCGACTGAAACCAGGGAGGGGGGAACAGACCACCAAGAGTCAGCAAGAAGTACGGGCCTGGGCCCCACTGAGCACCCACAGAAATTACGAAAAGGGAGTATGCAGAAAAGGAACGGGAACGGGAGTGGGACGAAAACCAAAACGTCCTCCTCCAACAGGCATTCAAGTCCAAGACACTCTTTCCAACAGAGACAGACTCACAGACAGCAGGCTGACAGCTGGGGCAGGGACGGAAGGATCAAACCAAAGAGAGAGAGAGAGAAGCTCATGGACAGTGTGTTGACTGGCCAGGGTGGGGGTGGGGGAGAGGGGTGGAGGGGGGCACAGGGGGGCTAAAACAGTGATGGAAGGAGACCTGACTGGCAGTGGTAAACACACAACAGTGTACAGATGATACACTGTAGAATTGTGTACCTGAAACCTGTATAGAGTCGTCAACCAGTATCACCCTAACAAAGTCACTAAAAAGGAAAATGTTTTTAAATTAACAATGAAGACATTTTTTACAGGTACAACCAACCACTGTAAATGCCGAATTAGATTCTCCAAGAAAATACGAGGTAAGTTCAGAAGCTTCCGTGACTCCTTCTAGCATCTGTAAGGCATCACTCTGCAAGTCGCTGTCTGGGCGGGCTGCACTCAGTCCGTTGCTGGGGTGGACTACATCGGAACCTCTGAAAGAGCCCGTGGAGCTCCCGCCAACCCACCCAGTCACTCCTAAGAAGTGCCGTTCGTGTTCAAGACTCTAACATCCATTGTCTATCACCCATGATGATTTAAAGGCATTCCCCCACACCGGATGCTCAAATTTCTGTCCAAATTGGATCTTAAAGACTTTTGTTTAGCTTCCTAATGACCATAAATTCTAAATAACTAACAACAATCCACAGTGGTCCTTCCTCAAGAAACCCACTACAAACAAAAGCTGAGAGCGAGAGAAACACAGAAAACCTGAGATGACGCCTGGACAGTAGGAGGGCTTGGAAGCATCAGCCTGTGGGCCTGGCCTGTGTGTTGCCTGTGTCCCCAGGCCCTAACCTCCACCACATGACAATCGCTGAATCTGTTGAAATCCAGTCTTTGGGGGCCAGTAAATGAGAACCTTAGGGTGAAGCAGGACTGTTTCCTCTCAGCAATGACAATAACATTGAAAGAGGAATTTGGCTTGAACTTGGGGCTAATGTCTAGCGGCTCGGGTCACTTCCAGCTGTGGTGTCAACGATCCTACTTGTGATTATTCCCCGAATGAACACATTCTATTAATAAAAAGCACACTGTTGGCAAGTTCTGTAAATGGCATTAAACACTGATTTTTCAAAGACGATACAAAGAAAAGGACACGGAAGCACTCACAAAAACAGTAAGCTTTGTTTCTTTAAAGAAATGGGGCTGAAGAAATGGCTGTTAGCTGGCCCTGCTCTGGTAACCATTTCGAGACGCATAAATCGAACCGCACGCCGTACACCTTAAATGCACACAGTGAGGTCGGCTATGTCAGTGACACTGGAAAGGAAAACAAAACACAGATGACCTTCCCTCCTACTTCTCAAATTTTCTTCGATGATATTTTTCCATTGTAAATAAAAATTTAGAGTCAAATCGGCGTTCATCAATTCTAGCAAACCTGAACAAATCAATCCCTTGAACTGCCTGACACTGCACACTGACACTTCACTACAATATGATTTGGAATTCCTGTTACAATTCTTAGTGGTTAAATGGCTCTTTTCAGACCATGCTTTTCATACATGTTTTCAAAGATGTTATTCTTGCCTTGCTATTCTCTTGAAAAAAGAGCAATAACTAAACATACCTGTGTACAAGCCTAATTTTATGTGTAACAACTTCATTTGATACTTTGAAGTATCACCAAAGATCCTCAGTTCAAAGCTATTATCTTTAAAAAAAACTGTATAAGACCTACCTACATTTCAAATATTAGAGATTTCAAAATAAGGTAATTGGAACTCTATGGAGCTACGTATGTGTTATTGCTAATAATGAAATTATATATACGTAGCTTCCAGAGCCGAGGGCACTGGCTGAAACCACACACAGGAAAACTGACATAAACCTTCACAAGAAATGGAAGCATCTGGTTTTCTTTTGGGTTTATTTTTAGTTGCATCATGGCAGGAACAATTTCAATAAAAGTTTAAAAACTTTGTTTTTTACAAACTACAAGTTAAGTAACCAACCCATGCCCTCACTGCAGGCAGACCACGCCCTTCCCCCCCTTTCTGAGGACTGAGTCTGAGCGAAGAAATGGGGACGTGAGCAGTGCAGGGAGGCTCAGCACATCCTCTGGCATTTAGATCAGTCCTCCGTGAAAAACTAAGCTGCTACACAGAAATTTTTGAAAGGAGTAAGTATCTCTGAGATAAATAAAAGCTTTCAAAGGAAATCTGAAAAGCTTTCCTTCTTTTTCTCCCCAGCCTCACTTTTGGAGGACAAGGAAAAAACATGAACTCACTAATGCAGGTCCCTTGGGGATTAAATGTAGAGGACGGGGAGGAGGCCTGAGCAATACACTTGACGCATGTGAAACACTATACATTAATTCATAAGCAATATAAAGATTATTTCAAACACCCAGGGTGAAAGGCTGATCTTCAATTGCTCATACAACTTTTTAATGTTTACGTTTTCCTATTCTACATAAGATCACTTAAATTTTATAAAAATTGCCCTTTTAATTTCATCCCAACCCTCTGAATTCTATCAGCTGGCATGCCTGACACAGCCCCTCTCACTCGCCCTTTGGCCACCAAGTGCCAAACTTTTCCGGGACTTGCGCCGGCGATTTGGGAGTAGATTAACAACACATCCTTTTTAGGTGACACGTAAAGACGGTCCCACATGCAACATGAAGAAGCCACACTGCCAGCTCTTTACCCGGTAAGGAGAGTATTCTCTGTGTTACTCACACCGCCAAAGTCGGCACAGAGTTCGAGAGACCTTGGCGTGGGATGACTAAGAATGAACACTAACACCACACACACAAGTGCACCGCACACGCATGAACTCACCGTCCACTGCCCCCAGGGTCACTCGGTGGCTGCTCCACTATTAGGCCATTTTCTCGGTTTGACTGTAGACTTCTCCCAGCCCATGCCCAAGCTACATCTGCAGCTATAAGGTAAGGAGCAGAAACAAGATTTATCCCCAATAAAGTGGGTCAGATGTGCCTTCTGGCAGTCAGGGTTCTTAATGTCAGCAACTGGTAGGTAGAAGCATGCTCACTATTTCATCCAGTCCAGGCCAATCCCATCTGAATCAGACCAAACCCAAACTGGCCGAGTAACCCAAGAGGAAGTTAAAATTACAGAGTATTTTCAAATGATGCACAATCCTTAACCATCCACCTTGAAAAGGTGCATATAAATGTGCCTTAGGTGAGGGAAAACCTCCAAGGCCAGGTCCGTGGCTGGACTTCCAGTCTCTCACATGAACTCACAGTGTGCTGCCACCAGATTTCTCATTGTGACTTCAGAGTGGAGGTGGACTCTCCCGATCACTGCAGAGTGACCCAGCTACAGATCCTTCACGCTTCCCCCAAAGGGTGTGTAGGGTCCGACCACACCTAACTCATCAGCAATTTAAGTCTTCCAACGTGTTCAATTTAGTTTTCCCATAGATAATTATGTCATTGATACTTAATGGGTTCACTTACTATTTAGTTGCTATTAATCAGGAAAACACAACCACAGAAACGTGTTAAAAAAAAAAAAAAAAACCACCACCTGGCTGGTGCAGCTCAGTAGATTGAGCTTGGGCTTGTGAAGCAAAGGATCTCGGTTCGATTCCTAGTCAGGGCACGTGCCTGGGTTACAGGCCAGTTTCCAGCAGGGGACCCACGAGAAGCAACCACACATTGATATTTCTCTCCCTCTCTCCTTCCCTTCCCCTCTAAAAATAAATAAATACAATCTTAAAAAAATTAAAAACTTCCCAGAGAAATACAAACCCCACTGGCGTACTGGGGGCAACTCAGGCCACCCGAGCGCCTCGAGGGGCACTCTTGGACAGAACGGAGAGAGCCGGGGCTGGCGGCCCGACTGTCAGCTGGGAGAGCCGCTCCAGCAGATGCCAGCGTGGCCGCCGAGACCGCCCCGAGCCTGAGTGTGGCGAAAGGGAAGGTGCACAGGGGATGTTTTATCGTGTCTGACTGACGTGGAACGTGGAGCAGCGAAGCGCTTCACCTTCCACTGAAGGGTCCAAAGGACTTGCCACTCAGGGAGCACCAACGTTAACACGTGAAGTGGTAAGAGCTCGACGTTTCTTGTTCCTACGGGTTCATCTTCCGGAAAATCTGAAGATTGATATTCTATATGTGTATGTAGTGTAGTACAGGCAGATGAATGTGCACGTACGACTGCATGTAACTACCAGTTACTTATAATTCCCTCAACACCACAGCATTTCAATTCTCCTGGGCTTTGGCATACGTGGTATAGTCTGTATGTAGTTCTTGGCATGGTTAGCTTCTCTTGTGTTCTCTATGCTCACACTGGGATCCATTCAGATGCCTTCGGCCCAGAGTCATACCGATACTAGGCAAGGACACCAAGGCCCCACCATTGATAAAAAGACAGACAGACAGACACAAAGTCTAGGCTGGAGATGACGAAAAGGCAAGGCTACTTCAACACCACAAGCCTTTCTCTACTGGAAGCTTTCTTTTTGAAAATGCCGGAACCCGTGACGCCGCCTCAACACCAGCCAGCTCTGTACCTGCTCGCTTCCCCGTAAGTACCACCGCCGCCCCTGACAACAGCCCTGTGTAGAACAAACCACAGCCGCTACCTTAAGATGCTATTTTTTTCCAGACAGAAACCAAAAGCATATTTATTATTTAACATCACAGAGAACAAAACACAGCTACAAGTTAACTCCTTCTTTCTAAAATCTAATTATTACCTATTTGACACAAACCCTTTCCTTTGGTTCTTAAACTGCTTCAGAAATGCAGGTTTTGCTCTGAATAATCACATTTGTTGAATGCCACAGAAACCTGAGATCTGTTTCCAGAATGTAAAAGCTGGTACATAGTTCTTCATTTACTAAAAATCAAGTAAACAAAACTAAGCAGGATATTCTTCATCACTTACTAAAAAAAACAACGTGATGTAACACTTTTTAAAACTGAAATATACACTCTCAGTGTGTAATAGTAAAGAAGCAGGCATGCACCCCCAGGAAGAAAAACTGTGTTAAGTCTGTTTAACATGCTTTTAGGTGGAAAAAATTGGCAACTCAAATTTTCCAGTGATAATTAATACTTTCATCAACTATCATCCCGTCCTCACTTACAACCAGCAAACCGCACGCTGCGGAAAAGGTCAACAGTGAAAGTCAGCAGTACGTGTCTACGGGAGTACGTGACCACACAGAACACTAGCACTTTTGCTACTGAATTCACATCACGTCACTGGAGTCTCCGATCAAGGGACGAGCAGACATCTTTCGGGGTACTTTGAGGACAATTCTGCTGTCTGCTGATGCTCAGTTACAATTCCAAGCAGTCCGCAGTGTTGGTGGTGGTGCTTAAAACCTTAACAATATTACCATCAGCAACACAGCCATGACGATTTCTCTGTTCAGGGACTCCCTGCTCTCCCTACTCCCGCGGTCTGGGAGAAACCTCGGGGCAAGGCCTCACCTTCCAGCACACGCTCCATCAACCCAATATCAGCCACACGCCACCCTCTCCCACAGCTGTCCTCCTGCTCGGGCTGCGCCCACCACCCTGAATCCCTTCCCCGCCGGCCCAAACGCAGCCTCAGCCTGCTGAGGTTCTGCCTGCACTTCGGTGCTCATCTTCAGCCTTGGGCAGTGTTTTTCCTGGTGCTCCCAACCCAAATGTGACCTTTCTGGTTCCTTAAACCCAAGGCACTCCCTTTTCCATGTCTGTCTGCTCACCTGCCCATAACACATAAGTGCCAGGTGCTAGCCTGCTAAGGCAGAGGCTGCGTTGTGTCCTCATCAACCGCACAAAGGGGAGGAACACCACCCACGAGGGTCGACGGAGCTGCAGGGCTGGCAGAAACCACCACCAAGCATGTGAAAAGTCGCCGTGAGTTGTACCACAAGTGCTGCCAACAGTAACCACTGAGAGATGTCTCGGTATCAGCTGACACGTGTCCTGAAGCCGGTAGGTATGAACCCAGCCATCTAGAAGAGCAGTTCCAACCTGTGTGTCACAACAAGTTTTAAACATGGGATCCCTGACTGTTCAGGGCGCTGACCTCTTTTCCATCAGACTGTCAGATTAAACAGTGACAACAGCCAATACGACAGTAGCCATCCTGGTGTGAACGCCGTCTCAAACCATAGACATACAGACCGTGTAACAATTCCATCTTCTCAGTCACATCCCGTAAGGTTGCATCTGATGGGTTAATTCTTGGTCCCAGAAATTCTTACATGCAAGTATAGGCAGTGATTTTTTAGGTCACTATGGAGGAAAAAGTGTAGCTAATTCTTCTTCTTATTTTTTGTAAATCCATCTATATCATACCTTTTTTCATCAGGTCAGCAAAAAATGCAATGTATTCTTTTTTTGGTGTGTTGCAGAATTTTATTGGTTGACGTGTGCCGTGAGATAGAAAGGTTGAAAATCGCTGATCTAGAATATGTGCATGGGCTGAGCACTAATAAAAAGTATCAGCAAACCTGGGACAATAGAGAAGATATTCTGATGTGATAACACAGTGGAACTTACAGAAAGGCACTGTCTACTTAACCAAAACACTGTAAAACCAGTGTTTTTCCAACTGTTAGCAAGATAAACCAAACTGAAGATCCAAATAACACCTATTACTTTAGTGACCGAGCTGACTATTTACCAAACTGAGGTCGCATCACCGTTCCACACCGAGACTCTACCCCACCCATCCTGTCACCTGAAACAGACTGTTTCAAAGAACAGTAACATTTCAGAAGAAGCATACCGCTGCCTGTCAGCTTATGAAAAGGAAGTTCTAACTGACCGCATCTCGAGTTCTCCGTTTTGTGGGGAGGACAGGGGAGGAGACGGTGCCAGGAGACCGAGGAAGGCCGTATACGTGAATGTCCACACTAGGCTCTCTGCTTGCCAGTGCCCCCCCACCCCCCAGCCGCACCGCCATCTCTCAGAAAGCACATCTGATCACGTCCCTGACCCAGCTTCGAACTCCCTGGTGCCTTTCTTTCTCTATCAGGCACGGTGCTCGAATCTGAACCCCACCTGCCTGGGAAAAGCTTTGTCTCCTCTCACCCGGTTACCCCCTTCCGGCCCTGCTGTTAGGCTCCCAAAACATCCTGTGCCCAGTCCCAGAGGCTCTCCATAAATCCCTCAAACTTCTCACCAGGGAGGCGCCCCTGTCCCTCCAGCCTGTCTCCCCTGTGCCCTGTCCGGGCTTCTGTTACAAAAGGAGACACATGGTGCTGCAAGAAGTGGAAAACTGGAGGACAGTGACCCTGTGCCCTCGCCCTGCACCCCGAGCACCTAGCACAATGCCAGCAACGTCTCAAGAAGCCGGAGTACGTGGTGTCCAGCTCAGCGCAGCCACCCCAGGACGTCCGTGAGGTTCCAAATGCCCAGTGGCAGACAGCTCCCCACCCCAGTCACTGCATTCGAGCTCAGAGAAGCCCACCTTCTTTCCAGAGACACTTTTGGGTATGCCCTCACTGACGCCCCAGGTGAGGCATCTTACTTCATTTGTTCCCAGTGCACTCTACCTTGTGTCCAGTACTGTACTAGGCACGACAGATGGATGGACAGATGGACGGACGGACGGATGAGAGAGGAGAGATAAAGTGACGTGTCATCTCCACTGTCAGGGAGTTTAGGGCCCCTGGAGGAGTCTACAACCCCACACACAGCGTTCAGTAGTCACTACTCCACATTATCTACAACGCACACAGATAGTAAGTCCCTACACATTCAATGCTTATATCCTCACCCACTATTCGACCTCTTTTGGCTGCTAAACTCGTCTCTGTGGCTCTTTGGTGTTCTCCAAGTTTTACGTCCTTCTGATACTTGGCAACATGAAGGTGGACTGGCAGGGCCAATAAATGAAAGCTGCACTTACAGATGGGGAAGGAAATCTCAGTTCTGGTGGTGAAAGGACCTCTAGCAACAAACTAGCCCAGCATCCTCATTCTCCAGAACCAGTGACAAGACGGAGGAACAATTATAGGAGCTGCCTGGGGTTTCCCAGCAGGTCTCTGGCCAAAGCCCACAGACAATCCAGACTTCCTGCATCTCAGCGCCGTTCTCCTTCCTGCTCTCCTGTCCCTGAGCTGTGTTCGGTGCAGCCCAAAGTCACACAAACAGCTGCTGGTGAGGAGGAAATGACAAAAGCCAAAGGCAGCAAGGTAGCACCACGTAATCGCATGACCGAACGCTGCCTTCGGCTGTTACCATGTGTTTGGCATAAACAGACTTGCTGGTCAGTCGCTCCCATGTAGTCATTCCCATGGCCTCTGGACGCCAGAAGTGCCCTTCTCTACTCCCGGACTTCAGACTTGGTCATGTGACTTGTTTCGTCCAACGGAATGCTACTGAACCTGACACTAACAGGAAGGAGGCTTAAAAGGAACCTGACCTCTGACCCCACCCTGAGAAGAACAGCGAGTTCCCTACCTTCCAGGCTGGGCCTCCGAGTGTGAAACAGAGGTGGCTGCCCCATGCAGCTTTGCACAGCGCACGTGAGCAAAAAATAAATGCTTGTAGGTGCACGAGCCACTCTGAGAGTTCAGACTGTTACGCAGCAAAAGCTGACTGATACAATGTCTTATCTTTCAAGTCAAAAACACCAAGTCTGGTCATCTGCCACTGTTGTAACCCCTCAAGAGTATTAGCCCCCTGTTAAACAAAGCACCGACCACCTTATTCTTCATTCCCATTTTACTCCTTTCTCAAGGGCATCTGTTATCTGAATTATCTTCCAAAGAGAACACGACTTCACATTATGATGAAAAAGAGCACGACCCCACATTCGAATGTCCCCCAGGTGCCTCACTGGTTCTGCAGTCAGACATTAGGTAAAGCGGGAGCAGAACGCACCCTCTCGGACCCTCAGAGGATGCCACCTTCTCCCTGCAAAACAGTTGAGACCTGTCACAATCACAGTGCCTTTATTAAAGGTCATTTCCAGCTCCTGTGATGGATCCTACGGGGGTGCGGAGCTCACGCATCTTTCAGTGCAGGCACCACAGAGCTCTTAAAAACTGCTTTAAAGCGCTCAGCTAGAATAAGACACACTGATTTCCTTATCTTTTTAAAGGTCCACTCCAGGTAAATGTCCTTCAGCATAGCCACTTTCTTACTCCAGCACACAGCTCCCCGTCGTCGAAACTACTCCGATTTAATTATCATTACCTCCTGTAATTTTTGAGCTCAGCAGACTTGAAATGAAATCACGTTTGGAGGACAAAACACATGCAGTAAAGTCATCTGGAGGGAGGGAACCTACTGCTTATTCTTCTTTCTCCTTGCCATGGCAAGGTCAAGTCTGTCTCCTTCCTTTATTCTTCCGTCATGTACAATGAGAAGGACGTGTTTCCTTGTGAAAGTGCACAGTTCCCACACGTACACGGCCTCCCGTGCCTGGTGTGTGTACAGACCTGTGCACAAACACCACTGAGTCTCCACTGGTGTGCAGTTCCCACACATACACAGCATCACAGGCCTGGTGTGGGCACAGACCTGCGCGGGAACACCTGAGTGTCCACGGGCGCAGAACCACAGAAAACACAGGCTTCAAGGCACTGGTCTTTTACCATCAACAGCTGGCAACCTTCTCAGAACAGTGAAGGCTGACCATCTGTCCTGGACTTTATAAACTAGCATGTGACAAGGGAAACACTCCTCCCAGCTTTCTGAACCAAAGTCAGTAGAACAGCATGTCTTCAGGAAAGACTGGCTTCGCATACGGGTATATTCAAGCCAATGTCTGAAGATATTCTTCAGGGGAAAAAAATCCCCCAAGGCCAAGGGTTCTTAGCCTAGAGCCCACAGATGGAAGTCGGAAGTCGGGGGATTAGGAGACCTGGGCACTGGGGGGTCAGTGTACTGACCAGGAAGCACATCTATTACCACAGGACAAATTCGATAACCGTCTTCCCTGCAGCAGGCCTTCTCTGCCATCCCAGGTGCTGCTGCTGACCATCCCGGGGGGGGGGGGGAGGCAGAGGAAAGGGGAGCCTCCAACAGCCCAGAGGTCTGTGACAGGGAAACTCAAACACAGTCATTCTGATGAGGCATCTGTCTGTCTGGCACCAGCCAGAACGGGCAAGTCACACTCGTGCAACGAGGGGGCACTTAGTGTGTGAGGTTGAGGACACTGGGCCAGAAAACCCGAGCCCCCGAGCCGTGAAACACAGTAATGCGCAGGTACTCTCAGTCGCAGCGTCCGAGTCTCTGCCCTGACCTGCTCCTCGTGGCCGTGACTTTAAAACACCCAGTGTCAGCAGGTTCACTGTGAGTCAGACCTGAAATAATAAATGGCTTATTTTCCATCCCGATGGAGGAAACACATCACAGGCCCATTGTGGCTCACTTCGCTGGGGCTGTTTTTACAGGAAAATAGAAAAATAACTAAGTTATGCCGCCTTACCATTTTTATTTTAATTTTTTATTAACAAAGCTCTACACGACAATCCAAATTTTTTTAAAAAGCATGTGTTCAATATAAGCTATAAAAACAATACCTCACAAATCTCTGGAAGGAAAAATAATATAAACAGAAAGAAAATTAAGTTTTGACCAACAAATACCCTGGCAGGCCAAGATAACCAATTAAACGCACTCACTTCGTCGAGATAAGGTGCTGTTTATTTACACTGTCGGCCACGTAAGAATGCTGCCGACCACGGCCGACACCTCTCCCCACCATTTGTCCAGGCTGCCCGGCTTCGCAAAACTGCACCTACTTCTACAGAAACAGACACACCCGCTCCAGAACCCCAAGTCTCAGTTAGCACAAGCTCTCAACTGAGAGTCTGGGGAAAAGCGACACTTCCCCCAAAAGGAATGCTCACCAGTGACGTCTGCACTGCAGACCCCGCCATGCCTGCACACGGAAGAACCAGAACGGGTGAGGAGCAGCAGAAAGACAACAGTGTGCTCCAACTTGCTATTACACGTGTTCCACGTGTGTAATAGGCACAGAATTTCTTCTTCGTTTTCTTAAGTCAATTCCGTTACTGGTCTACCAATCGACCTGTTCTACCGATTGATCTCAAATGTTAACGGTAACTTTATAAGAAGAAATGGCCCAAAACCTCTGTTTTCCCTTTCCCCACATATTTCTCTCATCAGCAACACAGGGGCAAAGAACTAAACTTCACCAGCCACAATTTTAAGAAGTCTGCTTGCCGTCCCCGAGCATTTGAACTTCGGGATCTTGGTTAAAAACAGCACCTAAAGCTCCTAAACTCTGATTCCTCCATCAGGATCCCCCAGGTCAATGCGACAGAGCGAAGCCCAAGTGTCCTCTTTGGGGGGTGGCACATGCACTGGGGACGGGGTCTGTGAGAGGAACAGTCAGGAGCAGAGAGCGTGGACCGCTGGCAGGGGCCTGCCTCCTCTCCCTTCCTCAGACACAGAAGGGTGTGACATAAGGGAGTTACGTGGTTTGCTAGAGGCCTCCTCCCTCTGCGATCTGCTTCTCCAAACCCTTCCCTGATCTAAACCAATTTTTATTTTCAGTTTGGTGTTTGTGTGTGTGTCTTTGTGTGCACGGGGGGGGGGGGTCACACGCTCGCGCGCGTGCACACACACACACACGGAGGAGCTTTAATCACATCAAAGTCTAGAACTTCAAAGCTGCAGTTCCTGCTGCAGCAGCAGCAGCTGGGCACCCATCTGCGATTTGGGTGTCACTGTGCGTGGCGGTCTCTCTGATCTCCGATCCTGACGTGTGTGGGGCAGCGTGGCCAAGTCTCAGGCTCTGTCAACTTGAATTTCCTGCCTCTCACTCGGTGGAGTTTAGTGGGGCGTTAGCATCTGCATTTAAAACAGGTCCCCAAAGAGGAAGCACATTCAGGTCACTGGAACAAACTGGAGCTCGGGCCACTGCAGAACCACCTGACCTACGGGCTGGGTGCTCCAGCTTTCCAGCCATGTCCCTGTCCTGTGTCTGGGTCCTGTGATCGGGACTGACAGGTCAGCTGTCGTAGGGTTTCAAGTGGGACCTTCATGGAGGGAACCGTTACATGGNGAGTTTAGTGGGGCGTTAGCATCTGCATTTAAAACAGGTCCCCAAAGAGGAAGCACATTCAGGTCACTGGAACAAACTGGAGCTCGGGCCACTGCAGAACCACCTGACCTACGGGCTGGGTGCTCCAGCTTTCCAGCCATGTCCCTGTCCTGTGTCTGGGTCCTGTGATTGGGACTGACAGGTCAGCTGTTGTAGGGTTTCAAGTGGGACCTTCATGGAGGGAACCGTTACATGGCCCATTTTTCTCAGAGCTTGTGAGGAGCTTTAACAGACAGAAGAGAAAAGGTCTATCAAGCTCCTCCTTAAGGGAAAAGAGAGAAATGAAGTAGTGCCCAACCCAGCACACGGACTAGCGGCGGTTAGCTCTTCTCTCCCCCAGCGGTTTCCAAAGGTATTTCCCAGCAGTTCCAGTTCCTGATTTCAGTGGCTACTGTTTCAGGAATAAGAACAAACTTCAGCAGGAGACAAATGCTGGAAAAGCCCCAGGGAACTAACCTGGCGCCAGCGGTCACGTGCAGCTCCACCGGCCACACCAGCATGCTCCCGCGAAAGCCCAACTGTTTGCTGTCTGCTTGGTCCCCACGATCCTGTCTCCCCCCATGACCGAAAAGGCTGACCCTAGGCACATGCAACCATCAGGGTATGTGCCGACTATGCGCTCAGGCGGCAGCACTGCTGGGAACCTGACCCTAGGTTTCAATGCCCGATCCTGCCGTGCGAGGGCCCAGCGTTTTATTCGTCTGAACACGCTACCCAGGAAGCAGCCTACAAGCCTCGAGGTCCCTGGGATTGTAACGCTTGAAAATACAGTTCACCTGCCCCACTTTCCCAAAAGGAAAAGGAAGAACAGAGGGAAACCCTCGTGTCGAGAGTTTTACTCCTGAGAACGATGCTGGAAGAATTCAGCCCTGGGCCCTGCAGAGAACAGGTGCGTACAGGGTAACTCCCCCGTCATCTGGGGGCCAGCGTTCCAGCAGCTCCGCTGTTCAGAAACCATTCAAGCTACAGGAACAAACACAAACCAGAAAGCCAGGGCCAAAGAAACGGGTGACAGCAGAGTGCTAATCCACAAGCACAGGGCCATCACCTACAGCCGGCTGGATCTGGTCTTTGCAGAAACTAAGGTCGCGGAACACACTCCGTTACGCAGGTTCTCCTGAGAACCTCATTCCACCCTCATCTGAAGACCATTTTTACGTAGCTCAGAGACCAATCAGCAACAGTTACAAAAGACATTTCCAGAGCTCCAAGGCAGCTTGAGACAGACTGGGAAGAGGTTCCCAATGAACACCCCCACCCCCACACCCTGGGAAGGGAGAAGGCAAAAGGTGACCAAACTCAGAGGGGGAGGAAAAGCGAGTTCAGGCAACAAGCATTTGCTGGGCACCTACTGAGTCATGGACGCAAAGGAATGACCCAAACAGACCCGTGCTTGTCCTTGTGGAGCCCGGGCTCTAGAGGGGAGGCAACAGGCAGAGCTATGAGGCCAGGGGGCAGCCAGGGGGCAGCCAGGGGGCAGCCAGGGGTAGGAAGAACCACCAAGCAGAAAGGAGGGTGGGTGTGATGCACTGGGGATGAGAGGGAAGCACCACAGAAAGGGGACATGGGCTCCCAGGAGAGGTCGAAGCCATAGGCCGTTCACACCCCAGAGGGGAGCATTCCAAACAGAGGCAAACGGTGGTACCAAAGCCAGAAGGCAGGAGGATGCTGGCTTGCAGGGACATCAGGGTGACCCAAGAACAGGAAAAAGAAGTCAGAGAAAATAGCTGAAGGATGGGGTGGGGGGCAGGGGCAGTGGCCACAGGCCGGGCAGGGCAATTCTCAGCAGAGAAACGCTCTGGCCCTGCAGGCAGCAGGCGGGAAATCCTGTGGCTCCAAGCAGGGGTCGCAGGAGAGGATGGAGAAGTGGAAGGGAATCTGGCCAGATGTTGAAGGTAGAGGTGACAATCTGCTGATTGAACTGTACGTTGGGTGGGGAAAGGGAAAAGGTATTCCCGAATTCAAAAGTGTTTTGAAGTTATTTGTACTGTTTACTGAAATGGAACACAAATATGTTTAGCGGACCACACTGAGACGAGAATACTGCCCACACAACGAGAAACCAAGTCAGAGCGCTCTGCAGACAGGCAAATGTTGGAAGACGTATGAAGGAGAGTGATGGAAACGGTGAGAAGAATCAAAACAGGCAGCTCTAGAAAGTTCTGTAGAGGAAATGAGTCTTTAGGATGAGACGATACAACCTGGCGGAGAGACTGGGGCAGAATCTCAGATGAAGAGCTTCAGCAGAGGGCGAAGGGCACAGTGAGGGGGGGGGGTGGGTCTGCAGTCAAGTCACAGGCAGGGGCAGCAGAACGGTGGCTTCCGACAGGGAGGGGCCTGGTGGCACGGACTGGCCACGAGGAGGAAGGCGGTTTGTTCCAGGAGGTGAAGACTGAGAAGGTGGCACAGGGGCGGAACCGGCTGAAACACGGCGGGAAGGGGCAGCTGTGTCTGGGGAGGCGGCTGGGGTGCAGAATAACCATGGGGTGCAGAATAACCACACGGTAAGACCTGGAAAGGAGCCCCACACAACGGAAAGAACAGACCGGTACCACCAGGCCGTCTGCAGCGGGACAGGTGAAGAAAGCAGCGAACCGCCCTGGGGCCAACTTCCAGTCAGTGGTGGTGGTAGATTCTTGGAGTAAACACTGGTCAAATCCTGAGTTTTTCAAGTTTTTTTTTTATTTCCAGGCCAAATCCCTTCTGCTCTGGACCCCCTCCTCTAACACACAAACACACACAGTCGCCCCACCTCCCTCGCCTTACTGAATCCAAGCCACGCTAAATATAAATAACCGAACAGACCTTTTAAATATTACACAAAACTATTCATCCCTGCACGGAACCCAAATGGGATGATAGGAAGAGAAACAGTATTTTAGGGAACAGTCTATCCCTAGCAATTAAGGGAATTAAAAAAGTGGAAGGTTATTAAGAATGTTTATGACTAGAAAGAGAGGATTTATCCCAGCAGAGCTCAGATTCTTCTGACAGAAAAGGTGAAGACCAGACAAAATGCCCCTTCCACAAGGGCCAGGAGGGGGATCCCGTGTAGCCACGGGTGACACAGAGCCACAGCACACAGGTTGCGACAGGCCGGCACCACCGCTGTCCTCACTTGTGTCTGGGTGAAGGGATCAAAAGAAAAAACATACTGAGTGAAGGGGGCGGGGCAGGGGAGATCAGGACCTG
Organism: Sturnira hondurensis; assembly: GCF_014824575.4. Taxonomy (NCBI): domain Eukaryota; kingdom Metazoa; phylum Chordata; class Mammalia; order Chiroptera; family Phyllostomidae; genus Sturnira; species Sturnira hondurensis. Next base: position 13,375,657 of record NW_028082350.1, on the reverse strand, counting down.
AAAACAGGAGAAAAAGAGAGAAGGGACAACGTTGGAAAAGATCGAAGAAGGAAGCGCACACATAAGCCGGTTCTCAGCGGCCAAAGCACCGGTATTCTGTGCAGCGCAGGCCCAGCGAACGAGATGGGCGTGCGCACCGCTCTGGACACAGTGCAAAGCTCTAGAGCGTACGCCTAGGACACAATGCAGGAGAAATGGAGACGTCCAGCTCTCACACACTAGCCCGCTGAACGAATCACAGGCCTCTTGCTTTGGCTTCGTGCTTGCGTGGGCAAGACAGAAACCAGCACAGGACACGCCTGCCAGAGGGACACATGTGCTTTTATTTATTTCTTCCAGAGTCCTTCAAGGTTTGAGAGCTTTAAATGCACGTGTATAAATACCGATTCATAATAAAATGGACACCCCTCCTTCTTCCAGGCTCCCGAAAGCTGTGCCCCATGTCACAGGGCGAGGTTCTGGTGGCGGGTGAAGGCGGAGTCGCCCACTGCAGACCGGCACCAGAAAGGGGACTACGAGTCTCAGAGGAGACCTGGACTGGATTCTGGGCTGATGTTTTCCACTAACTTTGTTATCTACCTGAAACACCGAGGCCTTCACTTCTACTCCGGAGGGGGGGGAACAGCAACCTTCTCTTCCTAACAAAGACGGCTATGGACTATGCCCTTCCCAATGAGCACAAGTAAGCACGCAACGAAAGGTCGTTGTCTCGCTGGCTCGTCTACAGCTCAAGCTCGATTTTCCTCCCCACTACTCCCACTGGCATTCCAGCCGCAGCACACAGGACAGAAGTGGACTCTCCCCACTCAGTCCTTAGAGAACCCCACGGCCCTCTGCGAGACAGGTGGCCACCTGCACAGGCGGGCGCTCCTGGAAAGACAGTCGGTGGATCGATGTTATCATTCGGCATTATATAACTACTTGTGCGCAGTGTTATAGCAGATTTGTGTAATTTCTCCTTACTAATGACCCTGACATTTCTCTTATTTAAAAGCCCATATCCATACTAAAGACTCACCCTCCATTCTAAAATGAAAATCTCAAATTTGGTAACTGTGGAAAGAGCTCGACATGCAGAAGAAATGTTGATTTCAAAAGTAAAAGATAGAGACCCAGACTGAACTGGCCAAGGCTCAACGCATACCCCTCCCCCAGCGCCTGCTCACCAGGGCAGCTCTTGGCTGGCAAAGGCAAGCCAGCCTGTCCCGAGTCAGAGACCTACACAAAGGGAGCCGAGCCTTCCGCCAGGCCACACAACCCCGCCATTTCCTGAGCCGGCTTCCCCGACTGTAAGACCGAGTCAACAGCAGGCAGTTGTTTCAGGACTGCCAAGATGACGAAAGAAGATAGCGCACGCAAAGTGCACAGCTCCGTGCCTTGCACACAACGTGACTGCTCAAAAAAGTCGGCTCTTTGTTACTGTTACTGATAACTCTCAATCCTTTCAAAACTATTTTCCAGTTTCCTCCTATTTTGCCCATTCCAGGACTAGAGGCAGAAGCACTCGAGGAGGGGGAGGGGGAGGAGATGCCCAGAGCAGGATCCACTTCCTGAGTTGCATCCAAAGGTGTAAGTCCACGCAGATCATCTCACCCACCTTTACGGGTGCTAACGCTTAACACTTACAGTTAAACTCTCAGCTGAAAGAATACCCTTTATTAAAAGTAACTAAAGCAAAACAACCTAATTTGCAGTTATTCACCCTTCCTTGAATCCTCCAATGTAAAAGTTTAAAATCAGTAAAACATAGATAAAAGGGAAACTGACTTCTGAGAAACAGCACAATCTTTATATTGAAATACATCTCACCAACCACGAAAAATACAACCATAAAGACACTAAGCCATTGCTGGGCTACTCCAGGAACACAGATTTTTTTAAGTGACAGCAGTAATCGTCGGGGCGGGGGGCACATTTATAGTTCTTGCTGCTGCTGACTGTTATTAGTAAACCTTTCTTATCCTGTATGTACATTTCTGTGTGCCCTGGAATACCCGGAAGGCAGACCAGCAAACTCACTGATAACCAAAAGCAAAATGAAAAAAGGAAATCAAAAATAGAATTAAATTACACTGAAAAGTTAGAATGCTGAGTTACAAATCAAGATTAAATGGAAAGGTCTTGGTTGGGGAACTCAGCTGGTTAAAGTGGCATTTTGCCACCGAGGTTGCAGGTTCAATCCCCAGTCATGGCACATACTAGAATCAACCAATGAATGCATAAATTAATGGAACAATAGATGTCTCTCTCAAATCAATAAAAATTTTTTACGATAAAATTTAAATTCAACAGTTGATCACAAGAAATTAAAGTCCCACTGTGCTTGAAACAGGTCAGTGGTGTGTTCAAAGCCGTTGCAAACAATATTAATGCAAAAGATGCATCACTTGTGAACTCGATGTTTCTCTTCCTAAGACCATAAAGAAACACTATACTATAGGAGCTTCCTAAAAGTTTACCAGAACCTACAGTAATGCTTTCCTTTAGAACATCTCAACATGATGCCACAAAAGGACAGGAACCAAGTACCATTTACCAGGTACCGCCCCCCCTTATCCTAGGGCTGGTGAAACTCCAGTGCCGGTCCACAGTGCGTTGTGAGAACAGCACTCCGACCCAAGGAGACACCGGGAGCCACAGGGCCAGAGCAACAATCTCACTGGGAGTCACACAGTGGTCGCCAGGCACAGGGCAAGGGCACACTGTGTGTGAGCTTCCAACTTTTTAAAGTTTATCAACTCCGCTCCAAATTACTTTTGGAAATTTTCCAAGCATCCGGCATTACCCACTCTCCTTATCTAATCTCATTTTTTGGAAACGTGTAAAGGATCATGTGATGGTAGCTCCCAGTGAGACTGCCGCAGGAATGGAAGTGACTATCTCACTGAGAGCTGTGCGTACGGTTTTTAACATGACGGAGATTGCTTCTGTTAGTGAGAAACTCGAACAGTACAGTGTCCGCACTGGAGATCTGTGTTAATATCCCAAGCTCTCTGCCAACCAATCACAAAGCCTGGTTTCCAATGTTATTTGAAAGGAGCAAATAGTCTCGTAATATGTAAAGTTTTAATTGGGTAGACTGGAGTAGAGATTATTATGAAAGAAGTACTTACTGTGATAAAATGGACTATGAAAAGCTGCTTAAGCAGTAACGCACTGGTATTACCAGAGTTAGAAGAAACACAAAATAAGAGTCAAGTTACCTGGACTCAAACCAAAACAGGAAATGAAGGCATCACCATGCCTGCCACAAACATGGCGCACGGATACACTGTGTCTCGTGACCTCGAACTAACCGGACACGGCACACATGTACTAAGTGCAACACGTTTCCTCCCAAAACTCTTACCTCCGGGGGTCTCCTTCCCACTGAACAACAGGAAATCCAGCCGATTCTGAGCAGTGTTTAATAAGTGTCCCTATCAGAGCAAAAATGCCACATGTGGCCCCATAGAAAATTCTATGAACCGAGTTGATAATGCTACAATCTCCATCAGCCTAGACTCAATTAAAAAGATAGCTCAATTTTTCACCAAGAGGGAGAGAGTGTCTGTATGATCTTGTGGTGATTCCACGTAAGGCAGCTGCCTCTTTGAAACAGAGTGGCTGCAAATGAGGGGAAACACGGCTCACGGAGGCTCAAGCTGACCGCCTTCCTCTGACCGCCTGAAGACGACGCGCCTCCACACGTCTGCCGTGAAAAGCAATCCACGAGGGTGCAGACGATCGTCTCCATTTTACAGACGCCACAGCTGAAAAAGGAGGCGAGTTTACACGACATACCCGACCGGGGACGGGGGACCCAGGACCGGGGAGAACGCCTTCTGCACCTTCACTCCTCTCGATTGTAAAACCTAAGACTATTTTAGAAAATACCTGTTCTGTGATATATTCTATTGAGATAGAATTTTTTAAAAGCCTAACCACCAGACATTCTGGTAATAGGGTTCATTTTTAACTAGTCCCACTACTAAAATACTGTGAAAACTTGAAAGGGTAGGTACAACATCCCCAAATCTCCCAGGAAAGGTACCAAGTAAGACAACCAACCTTAGGCCATAATGGCAGTTTAATATAAATGATAAATGTTACAAAACTGAAAACCTAACACTGTTTCTAAAGACTCTGCCCAAGTGGGCATCAGCCTGATTCCTTAAAACCAGAGGTCGGATCGCCATCTGCAGTGCAAGGGCCCCAGCTGTCAACCTGTGCTCAACGGGAGCTTCACGGTCAGGGAGGCAACCAACTTCATGGGGCCACAGACCCAAAGCTTCTAAAACATCACCTCTTTCCAGCAGCTACCACTGGAGGTTTGGTGATGTCCAGCGAGCATTCAGAAATGCGCATGCACATAACACAAGGACATGCAACTGCCCTTTGTCGAGTTTTCTTTATTCTTCCCTCCTCTTTCCTGCTGTACTTTTCCAGATCAGGAGCCTCAGAGCCCAGCCGTCACCCCAGCTCTTCTCCAGCTCCGCCCACAGCCCAGCAATGTTCTCAGTGCCTCCTCCACACCCCACCCCTCTCACACCTGTTCATTATCCCCCACCCACCTGCTCAAACACCTCCTGACGCTGCACAATAGCTGGTGTGTCTTCTTCCAGATTGACAGCCGCATCAAAGATGAAAACGGAGGAACTGCTCTCATCAAAAAAGAGTAGACTAACTAAAGGTGAGACTTTTTAAAGGCACCGTGCGGCTCTGCACAGGATCCTCCACCCGGAGGAGAGGAAAGTTGCTATTAAGGACATTCCCGGGAAGTGGACACAACGGGACCTGGAGTGAAAGGTCAACTTCCCGAATGTGACAGCTGTGCCATGCACACACAAGATGTGACTTGGGTTTTGGAAATACACACTGAAAACATTTAAGAATAAGCCCTGGCTGGTGTGACTCAGTGGACTGAGCACCTGCCTGCAAACTGAAAGGTCACAGGTTCCATTCCTGGCCAGGGCACATGCCTGAGTGCCAGGCCAGGTCTCCAGTTGGGGACATGTAGGAGGCAACAGATCAGTGTTTCTCTCTCACATCAATGTTTCTCTCCCTCTCCTTCTAAAAAATAAATAAAATCTTTTAGAGAAAGAAAAAAAAATAATAAGGCAAGACCACTTCTATCAGCTACTCTTGAACACACTAAGGAAAAACACGTGTGTATAAATGTATATCTACATAAATTCACACATACACATGCATGTGCATGGGGTCTGTCTGGAAAAAGCCCAGCCACTGTTGATACAGAGAGATTGGTTTGCACCTGATTCATGTGACCTGGCAGCCAAGGGGACAGGGCTGGAACGTGCATACATGAACAATGACTACTTCACTGTACTAGTCAGTGGGGGCAGTAGACGCATGTTGGGGAGTGAGCGTGTGTACCGTGTGGTCATCACATGCAAAATGACCGATCCAGTAGTAACAAATCTGCAGCAAATTTTGTATTAAGCGTGAACACGCCTCCACAGAAACTACCCAGGTGATTCAGAGGCCACAGCTATGGGCAACGGGTGACTGGCAGCTTCATCATGACAAGGTGCCTGCTCATGCATCCCATGTCATTGCAGAGTTTTTTGGCAAAACACAGAATCGCCCAGGTGACTCAGCCCAGATTTGGTGCCCTGTGACTTCTGGCTTTTCCCAAAACTAAAATCACCTTGAAAGGGAAGAGATTTCAGACCATCGATGGGATTCAGGAAAATGTGACAGGGCAGCTGATGGCGACTAGAACTGTGTGAGGTCCCAAGGTGCCTACTTTGAAGGGGACTGAGACATCACTGTCCTGTGCACAATGTTTCTTGTGTCTTGCATCCTCTCCAATAAATGGCTCTATTTTTCATATTACTTTCTGGACAGACCTCATACATAAGAATGCAAGCAAATATGGCATTGTTAAAAGCCAGTGAATCCGAACAAAGGACATGCAGAAGTTCTTCACATTGCTGGCTAAGCTTATCTGCTGGGGGGAGAGCCCTTTGAGGGGGCAGGCGTCGGCCTTTCATGGAAATGGCTGTTCATTATCTTGATGGTGGTAATGTTTCACACATCCATACATAATGTCAAAACTTACCTTTTTATAGGTTAAAGATTTTATTTATTTCTTTTTAGAGGGGAAGGGAGAGGGAACGAGAGAGAGAAAAACACCCATATGAGAGAGAAACATCAACTGGTTGCCTCTCGTACGCACCTGACTAGGGAGCGAACGCACAACCCAGGCATGTGCCCTGACCATGAATCAAACCCATGACCTTTTTGCTCTGCGATACGCCCAACCAACAGAGCTACACAGGTCAGGGCTAAATATGGTTTTAATTTATTGACTTTAGAGACAACTAGGGAGTAACACTGATTTGTTGTTCCACTAATTTATGCATTCACTGGTTGATTCCTGTGTATGCCCTGACCAGGGATGGAACCCATAACCTTGGCATCTCAGGACAACACTCTAACCAGCTGTGCGCTTTCACTGCTCAGTTAAAAGCCCAGTTCCTCATTTGCCAGGTGGGGATTCCGGCCACCTACTGACAAGATGTTCACAGGAACCGGCACAGTGGCTGAGGTTGTTGTTCACTGCAGTGGAACTAGGAACGTGCTCCATGAGCTGAGTGACACAGCCCAGGGCTCTGTGTCATTACCCCCACACCCCCAAAGCCCTGCAGGCCCCACCTTCNACCAGCTGTGCGCTTTCACTGCTCAGTTAAAAGCCCAGTTCCTCATTTGCCAGGTGGGGATTCCGGCCACCTACTGACAAGATGTTCACAGGAACCGGCACAGTGGCTGAGGTTGTTGTTCACTGCAGTGGAACTAGGAACGTGCTCCATGAGCTGAGTGACACAGCCCAGGGCTCTGTGTCATAACCCCCATACCCCCAAAGCCCTGCAGGCCCCACCTTCTCCACAGCTGTCCCCAGCTGCCTTCTCTGAAACAGACTTGCCTCTCCCGAGTCCCACACAGTAATCGGAGATGCTATGAGACTGCCTATGGTGCACCACGTTCATCACAAGTGCACGTTGTGAATAAAATGCACAGTGTATCATCACACCACCATTTCAGTTGTAGGCAAAAGAAATGAAGAATACATAGACCCATGTGTGTGCATGAATGATCTTAGCAATATTATTTCTAACAGTCAAAAAGCAGCAGCAACCCAAACGTCCATCTACGAATAAATGGATGAATAAAATGCAGTCCATCCACGCAATGGATACTGCTGGGCATCAGACAGGAATGAAGCACTGTCTCACGCAACAACATGGATGAACTCAAAAACACTGTGCGAAGGGAATGCCAGTCAGAAAACAGTGCACAGTACATGCTTCCATTTATATGAAATGCCCAGAATAGGCAAATCCATACAGACAGAAAATAGATAGGCCTGGAAGGAAAAGGGTAGTGAGGAGTGACTGGCAATACTTTTCTTTGGGGGAGTGCTGAAAATGTTCTAAAATTGACTGTGGGGATGGCCGCACAATTCTGTGGATACACTAAAACCCACCGAATTGCGCTCTTTCATTGAGCCCTGGCCAGGTGGCTCAGTTGATTGGAGCAGCGTCCTGTACACCAAAAGGTTGCAGGTTTGATTCTTGGTCAAGGCATGCACCTAGGTTGTGGGTTCAATCCCTACTCGGTGTGCATACAGGAGGCAACTGATTGATGTTTCTCTTTCTTCCTCTCTCTAAAAATCAATAAGCAGGTGATTTTTAGTTCTCAGGTGAGAACTAAAAAAGTAAATATATGGGTTCATCAGGATGTGGATTATATCTCAATAAAGCTATTAAAGCCCAATAAAAGTATGAATATGGGTGGGTATCTATCCATTCCATGCCTAAAAGATACCTTAGTCACAGTAACCCTCTGAATGGCACAGGAGAGAACTCTCAACTCGCCTATAATCAATTACGGGAACTGAACATCCCCTACAGCCTCCATGGGGGCACTAACCCATGCACACGTCAGGACGTCAGGAGACGGGCCTGCTGCCCCTTATACACCACACACCTGGGGTCACAGAGCTGTACCAAGTAAAACCCTCACTGAAGGTCGGAAACATAATTATGACAAGTTTCTTTTACAATCTAGGGCCTGACATCCAACTGTTTGCCCTCGTGATAAATCGGTAAGTGACAGAACACCGCGTACTTGTGATCCCATAGCTACGTGTTTCCACAGTTCAATTTAAAGAAGCTGCACTTTTCTAATAAAAACGCCGGTGGCAAAGTCCCCTTAGAGTTTTCCCAATGGCACCACAAAGACCTCCTTTGTGTTGGACTAACTTGAGGGAGAAGACTCAGCAATTAACTGTTTCCTGTCTATTCCACCACACAGAAGCCTGCATAATTGTCTCGCTACACTTAGATGGTAACCAATGAGCAGGCCTGTGTTCAATAAACTGACTACATAAGCCTTGAAGCTGCAGGGGGAAAACGTGTCATTTAAATCACTCTAAGTATATTACTAAGAAAAATGGCTTTGGTCTTTTTTTTTTAATGCTACAAATTCAACATCAATTTAGCATCATTCACTAAAATGTGGGCCTCTAAACCAAATCTATAACATTTAGGAGTTATGATCAATTAAGCAGTATATATACAAACCATTTAAGAGGCATCTGGCATTGTTCTAGCTGCTGAAAATGTATTAGACATCAGAAATGCTTACAAAAGAAGTTTAGAAAAATAACGGTTCTAAAAAACTGTGTTTTCTCAATTCCTCCTAGAAAGAAAGAAGATAAGTAAGTAGTGAATTTAAGATGGTAAGTTTATGCAGCCTACTAAGTATCTACAGCTTCATAAAACCATTACAAGTTCTTTTATATATAGGAAAAAATGTAATTGTTTCTAATCAAAAGTCCTTTACAACACAAGGCAACTTTTAAAGACTTAATTTACAGTGTAATATTGCAATCCGTGGAAGAGGAGAAGGCATTTTACATACTACTGAGACCATTTAAACAGAAAAAACAAATCACCACGGCCAGTTTTGGTTTTACTCAGCTTCACAATCTGCTTGTGAAACACTATTGAAATGTTTGAGGTTTATAATCCTTGAACAAATGCCCTGTGAAGACTCAAATGAAAATATCTGTACAAGAAGTCTGGCAGAATGTCTGTGTCTAGATGAAAATTTGGAGGATGTCACCTCCAGGCAACACTTTCAACTAGATGGAGCCCCTCTGATCCTGGCCCTGCAACCTTGCGGGGCTGGCCCCTTCAGCAGGAAGGGCCTCCAGCCATCAAGCACCCCTCCAACAGAGGGGAGCCTCCCCTGGCGGCCGACCCCTGGCCACTCCCAACACCTGAGAGTAGTCCTGGCCATTCTGAGGCCCTGCAAGGACCCCTGTCCCGCCCTGGGAACCGGCACCCACAGCTCACGTGCACAGGAGCACCCGTCTTTGGAAAGAGCAGCCAGGTCAGTTAAACCCCTGCCTCCAAACACATGTGTAGCCCCAACACGCTCCACACTCCTGGGCAAGTCCTCCGGGCTCTGGGCCTCCTGGTGACAACACTTACCTTTAAAGGTCACTGTGAAAAGGAGACAACCTTCACGGCCAGCTCAGCCCAGCACAGTACCTGGCCCCAAGTATGAGCTGAATAAGACAGTGGCTCTGAACACTCACCACTTCCCTGCACTCTGTGTGCCGGGCACTGTGCTCGCAGCCCCAGACAGGTGGTCTTATTAATGCATGCAGTTCTCCGCGCTGCCCACCATCACCATCACCCCACTCCACAGACAGACAAACGAGCACAGGGAAGGGTTTCACCCACCCGTGAAGGAAGCTTAGGTTCAAAGATCAGACGCAGAGGTCCCAACAAGACAGCTAGCTGCGGCAAGCACTCCCAGCGGCAGTGGCAGCAAGCAGTGCCTACTGACACAGGGGAAACCTTACAGCAGGCCCACGCTGGGCCCTCATTCTTGACCGGAGTCTTCCTAGCTACCAAACCTGAACCAACGCAAAATGTGTCAGTCTCGTATTAGCTGCCTTTCACATACTCTGTTCTCTGAACGGTAATAGCTGCCGTGCATAAACCGCCTCCTACGTGCCAAACGCTGCACTGGAAAGTTGCACGTTTACTGAGTCCTGACAACTCAGAAGTATTATTTACGTTTTCTTACCGCACCATGAGGTCAAGCGCCTGAGTGACAAGGTTGCTGAGTACCGCAGGCAGAATCTGGCCACTTGCAGTGGGACCAGCAGGACCAAAGCTCTCGGCCGCCAGGACACTCACTTCCTCAGCGGCTGTTCACTTTATGATTTAAGAACACGAACATCACCGTCGTTTACGGAGGAGCAAAGTGGTGTAAGGAAGACACAGTGTGAAATACGCGGTTTCTACACCCTCATCAGGAGAAATGCCCCGTGGTGTCGTCCGAGTGTCTGCTCCACGCCCGCTCTGAGGCACTACACTCGGGTGCTTTGGACTTGGACGGAGCTGGGCCTGGGCCGAGGTCCCGGGACCCGGGGTTGCAGGAGGCGGCAAACTCCTGCCCTCGGACCCTCTTACAACGGCAATGAGAAGAATGAAAGCCAACCTGACTCGCAGCAGGCTGAGGCCAGGCGGCGTAAGAAGACTCTGTACGCCTTGAAGCCATTCACTAGACCACACATCAGGAAATTTAATTTCAATTAAACTTTAATATTTCCCCCTTCTCAAAGAACAACATACAGGATCATTTTGCACAGGGCAAGGTCCCTCACCCCCAGCAGGACCGACATTTGAAGCCAGAGCACTCCGTTGGGCGGGCGGGGGGGGGGGGGGGGGGGGGCATGTGTCCTGGGCACTCAGCAGCAATCCAGGCCTTCCCCTCCAGATGTCAGTGCCAACGCTGCCCCTCCCCCACCACATTTTGACAAATTTTGTCTCCCAGATTGTGAAGTGTTCCTAGGGAACACTCCCCACCCCACCTTCCCCCAGTTAAGAACCACTGACCTAGTCATTTTTTCCTGTCTCCCTCCTCACTGAAAATTCTCTGCAGGTAAAATGGACCGAGGACAGGGGAGACAGCAAGTTTCGTCTTCTTGTGAGGCCGACCCCAACCTCTGAGCACTCACAACAGGCCCAGAAGGGTTACTCTCATTTCACAGATGACGAAGTTGTACTTGACCTTAACCTGTCCGAAGTTCGGCTAAGTCCAACAAGCCTGAGGGATTTGGCGACAATACTCCAGGTTCTAACCGCTCCGCCCCAAGGAGCCCCCTCACTCAGTGAGTGGGAAGTCAGGCACGCTAACCCAACACATGCGAACAGCCCCACACTAAAGGGGCACAAATCCTGTCCATGAGAACTGCTTCATCAGGAAAACCAAACATGCCGCCCCTTCGCACCAGCAACATGTGCAAGCGCAGTGGGAAGAATCGTTGTGGGCCGACAGGACTGTTTAAAGACAGGGAGGAAGACAACCCCTGGAAGCGAGACCCAGGGCCAAGCAATGCCTGCCTCTGAAGCCAGGGTTACCACTGCCTCGGACCCACGCTACTCCTCATGCCTCGTTCAGAGCAAGGGGAACCCCGAGTTAGCCAGGCCAGGAGATGACCCGGCAGGACGGGCAGCCTGGGCACCCCACAATGCCCACCAATTCGAGGAGGGCAGCTGGAGCAGGTCACGTGACCTCCCTGGCCTCAGCTTCCTATGCAGACACTTCCCAATGGTGGAGACACTTCCCAATGGTGAGAAGACTGACCAGAACTTCACCAAGTTTGGATGACAGCTGAAGGACACGACCCCATCCTTCTCCCTTACATAAGGGCTCAGTAGCTGCCCGAAGCCTAATAAGCTCACCAACAAAATTTTTCTGTCCATAGGGGGCCCAGCACTCTTTCTACTTGTCAGCCCCTAGAGCATGGGCAGGCAGAGTCCCTTTCCCTGCGAATGCAAGCACTCACCCCCTCCTAAGCAGTGCGTGGAGGGGTGACGAGCCCCGAGTCTGAAAGCAGTAGAGGCCACAGGTTCATCTGGCGAGGGGAACTCGAGGAAGCTCTTCTCTGCCCCGCTGTGAGCTCCTCCCAGCTGCTCACTACACTGACCATCATCACAATCACGTTCCTCCACAAAGGACCAGAACAGTCACCAACCCAGAGTCTCTACCACAGCATTCTTCCATTTTTAAGGGTCCAGTTACCAGCTGGGTGAGCCAGCCAAACTCCTGTCTTAGGGTTACCCATATGTGCGGTAACTGTTTCGATTCTGTTAATCAACTGATTGTCTACCTGTTAATAATTTTATTCTGTTTTTGTATTTCCAACTTAAATAATTTTTTATGATTTTTTAAATTTATTTTTGAGAGAGAGGGGAAGGGAGGAAGGAAGAGAGGGAGAGAAACATCAATATGCGGTTGCCTCTTATGCGCCCCCAACAGAGACCTGGCCCCAAAACCCAGGCATGTGCCCTGACTGGGTGACCTTCTGGTTGGCAGTCAGCCTGCTGAGCCACAAAAACCAGGGCTCCACCTTAAACATAAAGTCCTATTTTCTCTCCAAGGTCCCAAGGATAATCGTCTTCCTGACGGAGCAAAGTGAAGTGGTTGAGAGTCTGGTTATCTACAACAAAACCCACTGGCATCTCGGGGTCCCATCAGTGACTGGGAGCGAAGTATCTAACTCTGTGCCTCAGTTTCCTCAGCTGGGAAATGGGGATGTAATGATATTCACCTTCTATGTTTATGCAACTAAACAATGAATATAAAATCTAACTCCAGTCCTCTTCTCCCCTCTTTAACAGTATAACTACAATGCCTGCTTGAATCCAACATTCTCTCAAAGAGGAAAGGATGGAAAACCACAAACTTCATTTTCATTTCAAAAAACATTCATTGCACATACAATTATGTGTTCTGCTTTTTCATATTTCCAGGTATTTTTCCAAATTGTCAGAAGTTCTTCCAAAACAAAACACAAGTCTTCCAGAACACCCTTATCAAAACTGCTGGAAATCAATAGGAAGGTTAGGTCTAGTTCAGGGTTTTGGCTCTCTTGGGCTCTGACCTGTGTTTTTTATTTGAAAATATTCCATATGATCAAGAAGCTCAAAACCAAAAAATGAAAGCTCCAAACTCCCAACTACTCTGAATCTGAAGTCCAAGTACTCACCACTGGCTAATGCTAGAATGTATGAGGTCTGCCTGGAAAAAGTCCTGCCATTGATAATACAATGAAAATGGTTTGCACGACACAGATATAACCTGGCAGCCAAGGAGAGTGAACTGGAATGTGCGTGTCTGAACAATGACAACTTCACTGCCCTAGTCTATGAGGTGGTAGATGCCGTTGAGTGAGCACGTGTGATGTGTGGCCCATGCATTCAAAATGAGTAAGTAGAGCAACAAATCTGCCTCAAATTTTGCATTAAGCTTGAATATTCCTCTGCAGAAACTACTCAGATGATTCAGATGGCTGCAGGTATGGGCAGCTGGTGATTGGCAGCTTCATCATGACAACACGCCCGCTCACGTATCATGTCTCATGCAGAGTTTTTTGGTGAAACATCAAATCACCCAGGTGACTCAGCCCCCCTACAGCCCAGATGGGATGCCCTGCGACTTCCGGCTTTTCCCAAAACTAAAATTACCTTTGAAAGGGAGGAGATTTCAGACCATCGATAAGATTCAGGAAAATATGACAGGGCAGCTGATGGCAATGGGGAGAACTATGTGAGTTCCCGAGGTGTCTACTCTGAAGGGGACTGAGGTGTCATTGTCCTATGTACAATGTTTCTTGTGTCTTGGATCTTCTTCTCTTTTTTGTATTACGTGGCTGGACACCTTCCAGATGGACCTTGCATATTACGGTATAATTATCCGGCTCCCTGCTGAGCACCTCAACTCGCCCTACAAGTACCTCCCAGTGGTATCATTAGCCCCATTTTACAGATGAAGAGGCGCATACAGTAGAGACAGGACTTCTCTAAACATGAATGATCAGGTTGCCCATCTAGAAACTGAACCCAGGACTCCTAATAGTTACTGCAAAATTACAGACCCAGGAAGGCTCACAGGGCATTTCAAAAAGCAAATGCTACAGGGGAGACGGATAGTTCGGAAATGACCCAACATCAGTTCCGGAACACCCTAATGATCTCAGGGGCACCCTCCCAGGGGCGTGAGAAAATATATGTCTGCCAAGGACCTCTAATGTGTTGCAGACAGTGGCCCTGGCTGGCCAATTATCACTGACCAAAATTACAGGTGGGGAAAGACAGACAGGAGGACACTGAAACACACATCCCTGTAAATCTGGGATTAAGATGGGACGCTCATCCTCTCCCACCTCAGCACCCCCAGGGGGAAGGCCAAGTAGATAAAGCATTGGTGTGGACTGACCAGGAGAGGAGGAACTCTGGTCAGAGTTCCTCTAACAGAAAGGGAAAAGTTCCTGGAAGGGAGAGAAGAAATGGGAGGATGAAAGGACAACCAATTAGAGGCCAAAGACCAAGTGAGAGCCAAACCCAGGGGAGCCCGAGAGACATTCCCGGAGTGGGACCTGGCACTTGCTCAGGTGCTCCGCTCCCTAAGTGGTTCATAGGAGTGTACAGGCCTCAGTGTTGGCGATCTCAACTCAGTGAAGCCTGGTCAGACTGGGTCAAATCTATGTAATCAGCAGGTAAGATATTTATCTGAGGAATTATTCACCCAAAATACAGGAGCACATCCTCTCCCACTCTTACTAAAGCACAAACCTACAACCCTTTGACTCTGACGCCTTCTCCTAAAGTAGAGACTACTCTGTACTCTAGTCCACAGTCTCATGTATTTCTTAGGCCAGAAATAAAATTTAAAACTTCAAAATGTGGCCCTGGCTGATGTGGCTCAATGGACTGAGTGCCAGCCTGCAAACCAAAGGGTTGCCAGTTCGATTCCCAGTCAGGGCCTGTGCCTGGGTTGCGGGCCAGGTCCCCAGTGGGAAGCGAGTGAGAGGTTTCTCTCCCTCTCCTTCCCCCTCCATTCCCCTCTCTAAAAATAAAATAAAATCTTAAATAAAAAAACAAAACTTCAAAATGTGAAGTTAGCCAATACCACAGATCTCAAATTTTTTAATTTCCACATCTAACACAGATAGAGCAGGAAGGCTGCAGAATGTGCTAACCTAGACCATGGCTAGGACAGAGTTCAAATTCACCAGCAAGTACAAAGACCTTTTTTTTAGCTCCCTGAGCACAGCTGATGACAGTCCACAGTCTAGAATAATGCTGATAGGGCTATGATTACTCATCTTGCACCTTGGTGTGGTTCCCTCCTCCCTAAAGTCAAATATAGGTTAACTACACATTACAAAATGGGACAGACCTGGGAGTGCGCCTTGGGTGGAAATTCACATCTGTATGTGGAGATAAATCTGACTCCAGCAAAGCTGTTTCCTTCCCTTCCCTGCCTACTCACCAACACAAACTGAAGTTAGTAAAAATACCCTTCAGACAGGCAGACACACACACAACCCACAGATCTTTGGCTCCAACGGCTAGAATACACAGAGCTGCTTCCATGCAGCTTAGTCCCCTAGGTTACTTACTCTCCTCCCTCGTAGATTTTCTCAACGTGGGCCATGCACACCCCGTGCGAAGCACAGTTCCACGTCTTCCAAACACTGGTTACAACCCACACAGGCCTTGCTGGCCCGATTCTCCTACCTCTCTTCTAAGTCAAAGGGAGATGGCATCCAACAGCTAGCCCAGGCATGCTGTCCCTGGGCTCAAGCACGGACTCCACTGGCATTCTCCGCCCACAACAGAAGGCTTGCTTTAGGGTTCTGGGTTTCGACAACATGTTTAAAATAAAAAAAAAACTAAGTCCTCTGAAGTCCCCATTAAGTTGAGAGTGGGCCCTGGCGTGTGTGGCTCAGCTGGTTGGAGCACAGTCCCAAAGACTGAAAGGTCACACGGGCTGATTTCCCAGCCGGGGCACATACAAGGGGGCAGCCAATCCATGTTTCTTTCACCCTCTCTCCTCTCTCTCTCCCTCTCTCTAAGAACAGTGAAAAGAATATCCTCAGGAGGATAAGAGAAAAAGTAAAAAAAATTAAAATGTGGACAGGTTACCAGAAAAAGAGTAGCGATGAGAACTGGCTTTGTGTACCTGAGGAAAAAATAAGCCAATTCAATGCAGCTCCCAGCACCAGAACCAGAAGCAAGCGCAGAGTGGGGGAGAGAAGGAGTAATAGGTGACCCCAGGCTCAGCACAGACACAAACTTGTGGCACTGAGAGGTAGCAGATTCTCAAAACTTCCAAATGGTTCCTGTCTCAGGTGGTAGTTTTAAAATCTGTTCAAAGGCTCCACAATTCTTCATACCTTCTATTACATAAACCAACTTTTGAGCCAAAACCCCAACACTAGGAATTAAAGGGGAATGTAAATCTTCTACTTATAAATACTTCTAAACAGGGTCAGGTCTACCAGTAATCCTGCGGCCATTCCCAACGGCAGGAGTAAACAGGGTCCTTGTAATAAAGCGGAGCACACCCATAACCAGCAATGGACTTTAAAGGAACTCTTCACCTAACTTATATTAACAGGTGGAAGTTATTCAAATCTAGTATTTTAAACGATGGGGATGAAAACAAAAAAGAAAAAGGAAAGGAGGAGCTGGAAAGCAGGGAGGGAGGGGTGCAGACGAGGACCAAAAATGAGCGCCCTTGTAATGGGGACCATTTAGATGCGCCCTCAACAGCTCAGAAGGCTACCCGCACCCATCTTCATTTAGGGTCTTCATTTAGTGGGCAATGGAGAGCAGGACAGATATGACTACAGCTGACGTTGTTAACTGATGTGCCCCAGGTGTTGGCCTTAGATGGAAAATGGAAAAGCTAATGAACAAAAAGCAAGCCTAGTAATGGGTTTAGGGGTGGGGAGGTAAAGGACCATGATTTTTTTGTTTAAAGCAGTTAAAGCAAAAGTTGACTTTTAAAGGGGAAATATTGTAATAATCTGGCTTCAAGGTTTCACTCTAAATCAAATATTAGGCAATCCAAAAGGGGTAATTTTTGATAGCGGTTCCAATTACATTGAGGAAACAATCACACGTGTAAACTTTTAGTAACAGCAAAATCTTCTTCACAGGGGAAGTGCCAGCGTGGTCCCTGCCCACTCGGGACTGGCAAAGGCATCACCAAGACAGCATAGGGGGTTAGTTCTCTCTACCACATGTACTTACATGCAAAACAGTTCAAACACCCTAAAATTTCCACTGGCCAAAAACTAAGTCCAGGTCAGAGAAAACAAAACTAAATATTAGAGCATTTTCTTTGTATTCTGCACTGACTACTTTTGCAGGCTGACTCCTATGAAAAGCATGCCAACTAAACCACACCCAGCAGAAATAATTAATACCCTCTTTGTATGCTCCAATTCTACTTGTTTCCTGTCTTCCTCCACCTCTGGCTGAAACAGCCAAATGTGTATTCCCCACACTATCACAGGAAACAAAGGGAATTCCATCTAAATTGAAGGCTGTCAAATCCCCAGGCATCGCCAAGCAAGATGTCAAAGGTCATGCACCATATTTGGCCAAAAATACTATTAACATTAGCCAGAATAAGAGAACCTATAAATCCAAAAGCTATAACCTAATTAAAAAATATGGAAGGGGCATTAAAACTCAAAAGTTTTTAAGCCTATGCAGGTATGCTGTCCTAGTGACATTCAAGTTCATTTGCACAATAAACGTGGTCTAACAAGTCATTATGCTCTTATCAGTGAGATCATCCTGTGACGTCCTTCAGGAAGGTGGCTGCTGACTTGCTTCAGGTCAGAGTGACAAGGTGGCGGCCCGAGGGGCGGGATGCTGCACCAATGTGGCAAGCGTTCCTGCACCAAAGGCAGGTCACCCGTGATGATGCTTAAATTAAATTCAACATCATTTCTCTGCGGCCCTGAAGCAGACAGAAGCAAGCTTAACAAAAGGGGTGAAGGGGTCCCATTTCGACTCCCAGGGGTGTATTCACAGTGAAGGATCCCGAATAATCGAGTCATGAAAGGAATCCCTCAGGTGCAATTGTCACCTTAGACTCCGAAATGTTTTACATTTTCACTTTACCCCCACCCCCATCACTCTTTCCTCCCAGGCTTCTTTTAAAAGTTATTTGAAACACAAATGAGGGCGGGGAGTGTAAATGAGGCTTAATTGGAGGCCCTGAGCTGTCAATCGAAGCAGAATAGATCTCAGCTCAAGACTTCCTTCATTTACTGTGTTTTCCTTTCCTCTTCTTGCCTTGTCTATAAACACAGGTGGGAGTCACGTTAGTCTACCAGCCACAGCCACCAACAAACAGCTTGTCTTTAATTAAAACGACTCCGCAATTTCATCACGAAAGATATTAATAGGGTCTTCTATGAATACCTTCAACATCCGATATAACCCAAGATCATTTACATTGTTCTATGGGATCACATGGCACAATACTTATTTTTCTTTTAATTCTCCTAGAAATGCAAATTGTAAGGCATGCAGTCAAAAAGCAATGAATTCCGAAATTAACTTCAACCACTCACCAGCCCATAGTCTGTGGAGAAAGAGTGCTCAGCACAAACGGGGGCTACATCTGTGTATCAGTATAAAACTGTCTCCATGGCACCTCCGTCTCCCACACCCTCCACCTTTGGCCGAAAATAAAGAAATCGCACTCAGGAATTCAACGGCACATGCTTTAATATTCAAACTACTTGTTAAACGGCTTGAAACTCAACTAAAATGAACAGACTGCTTTGAAAACATTTTTGCCCGTGAGTGAGCCGCCACCGTGAGAAACTCAGATCATGAACAAGGGCCCCCTCGGAGAGGGTGGTGACAGACTGGGGGAGGGGGGACGGGATGAGCACCCAAACACTGAGGTGTGGGCAGGATCATTCTTGAAGTCTGGGACCACCATACTTTTCAACTTCAATTTTAATCATCTGAGTTCCTCTTTCCTTTTACTTTCTTTCTCAAGTCCGTTCTCAGTCGTTACCGAAGATGTTAAAATGGCATTACAAGAAACATAAAGCACCTCAAAGAAACACATGACAGGACTGCTACGGAGCAGTGTGAGCACAGCTGGGAAAGTATCCATCACACAACAAAACAGTAACAAAAAAGAGGATGCAAATACCATCAAGATATGAATTACGGAAATTGTTAACCCTATAAATGTCCTTATTATTCACTTTAAATTATCAAAAGTACTTCAGAAGAGAACCAAAATACTGGGTTGGCCAAAAAGTCCATTTAGTTTTTTTCTATAAAGTATGACATTTTTCATTTCACCAATAACTGTATGGATTTGGGTATTTTGAGGATGTCGGCTCTCCCCCACTATTGGCTTTCAGTGGGTAGGGGCCAAGGGTGCTGCTAAACATCTTCCAATGTGTAAGACAGTCCCACAGCAAAGAATCATCTAGCCAAAACGTCAACAGTAGCAAGGAATTTGCAAGCCACTTTTGACACATTCAATCAGTCACAGAACCTTCTCCATATACTGCACAATTTTTTTTTGCGTTTTCACCTTTCTTGAAATAATAAAGCATAATATGTCAAAACTTTTCTTCCATCTTCAATATTAAAATGGCTGCACAAAAATGCACAGTTTTTTTAATGCACACTGTCTATGAACTGATTATGATAGCTGTCACTATACAAAACTGGGCTCCAAATATGATAGCTGTCTAACAAAATTGTTTCGGATGAAGTTAGACACATAAGCACCGCTAGAGTCCTGGTACAGAAAAAAACTAAACAAACTTCTTAGCCAATAGCAATAAATACCATTTCGGTGGCCTCATCTAAAATGGAAACCCATCAAATACAGTGTTTAAAATCAGTCTTAATACAAATGCACATAAATGCATTGAGATAATTGTTATATATATTATACATATGTAAGGAGAAATCTGGGTACTACACCATTCTATTTCCCGAATTCTAAAATGGCTCAAGAAACCACCTCCAACACACAGGTAACAAATGAGAATGAGAGCACAAGAATCTTCCACATGAGCCACCAAAGATACAGTTAACTATGCAGGAGAGAGATCGACTCAGTCACAAACTACATGAGAAGAGGATGGTCCAAAGGAAGCTTTCGCATCCATTGTATGCAAATTGCGTCGTGGAATGCATACCTACCCATCCAGGGAAAGGGCTCAGGTTTTGGAGAAACGCACACAGCCTCAGGCTGAACACACACACACCTGCAGACAGTATTCACCAGTTCAGCCGGTTCCCTCCTCACCTCTCCCTCAGCCCCCTTCAAAGTAGGAGGTCCCCCTGCTGCAGACAGGTGATGTAATACTTGCCTGAAGGTAGCCGGGTTTCTCCTCTATTCAAAGTACGAACCGCTGGCTGAAACCTGACTCTGACCCCTCACTGGTGTGACAAATTAGTGATTCTGCAAATTAAGCCTCACAGAGACAAGAAACTACATCATCTAAGGTAAAAAACTGTGGTGAGTGAATGCACCTGTTTTGATGCATTAATCTTAATGCAATCCTACACTTCAGATTATATGAGAACAGCTGAAAAATATTCCTCTCCTGAGAAAATAGTGCAATAAATTTCATATCTGACGGTCAGTACTTCAAAAGTCTGGCAAAATAAAAGTCTCTAGCTAAACCAAATCCAAACCACTGAGTCTGACCTAGTGTCCAGGCAACCAGGCTGAGGTATTTGGTATTTACTTATATTGACCATTCGCAAATATTTATGTGGTTATTTTGTTTTCAAGCTTTGAAGGGCATATTTACAAGCCTAGGAATTATGCAATCCAATTACAATGTATCTCTCCAAACTGGATTGGAAATCCAAACGTATTTCTTTTCGGATGCAAAATGCAGGGCAAGCAAGCCCCTTCCTTCCACTGTTACCCTGGTCACCACCGCAATAAAGACCCTACCACCCATTCTGTCTGCGGGTTTCCTCATTCAGAAGGTAGATCTCTCCATCCACCGCACACAGGCTTCTGCTGGGGCACAGTTCTGACGGAGGGAAGGTAGGACGTTAATATTCTAGATTAAAAATGGAAAACCAACTGGGGGTGGGGCGGCTGGGGGGACTGAGGAGGAAAAACAAAGATCGCAGGCAACTTCTGGAGAAATCAGAAGCTGCTGACAAGATCTTCTTTATACCCCCCAGAACCCAACGGGTTCCCGCTTGCTCCTCCTGGCCCAAGTAAGACTCGCAGGGTTACCGAGCTCTCTGAGACCTTTTCTTTCCTTTCTTTTTACTGCAGTTACAAAATGCAACCACCGAGGTCCCCCCGCCCCTTCCTGAAACCAAGTTCGCTTAGCTACTTTCAAATGTTTATGTCAGCAAACCAACCATGAGGCCCCTCACCAGCAGGGCAAAGGTAAGTCTGTAACAACTTCCAGGATCGTAGCTGTAAACAGAAAAACAATTTTTCTCTACTCTGAGGCTTAATCAAATCCCACCCCTCCCCCCGTTTTGCTTGAATAACATGAGTTGGGCAGCATCTCCAGAGTGGTTAAATTCATGGCATTTAGCACTAAGATCGGTTCTGTAACTTAAGCCACACAAAGAACACTATAACTGAGACAAATATCATGGTGGTAATCACAGCAGGTAAATATTTTCATTTTAGGTATCAAAGTTCCAGACAGAGATGTTGGATCTCTGTACAGCAGCAGCCTCCAGACGTCCATACACGTGGCCTGCAGTGTGTGTGGGGGGGGGGGTGTAAGAGGAACAGGGCCTGTTGGGGGTGACAACACACCCACAGTCACAGATGCTGCAGTGCAGACCAAGGAGTCACATGCTTTAGAGGTGCCATCCACTGTCCCTAAAAAATTAAAGAACTCGGTGACCTGGTGCCCGTGGGGACAGGCTACCTGGGTATAAACAACCTGAACTCCCAGACATCTACCAACCGGCTTCTGCCTGTCCTCCCAGAGGGGGCTAAGACCCTACACTTCTCTGGCAATATCAGAACTGAGATGAGACTAAATGAAATTTAGGATGTTTTTACATTTCTCTCTACTTATGGAATAAAGAGAGCAAAGACATGCCGCGATTCTGAAGGTCCCTCAATCTACAAACAACAATGGATAACAATTAGATTGGCCAACTCCATACTGTTTCCTGGTTGGTTTGACTAATTTCCCTGACATCATTGGCGATTAGGCAAGTGTGCTTAGAAAGCTATTGTGTCCGTGTGGAAAGTAACTTACACATTTAGTAAAAACCTCATATTAGTGACCTATCCAGTCTACTGCTGTATCACGGACCCCCAACCCCAGGCAGACCAGTCCGCTACTATGGGTACAAACACAACAGTAAAACAGCTTTGTACACTTCTTCAACACTTACCATTTCCAAAATGGCCAGTAAGTTTTAATAACTCTGTATTTGTGTCTTTCAATATGCCACACTGGTTTTCATTGCGTAACCCTTTTAGATCACAACAAACTAGTCATTCTCACTCCAAGTACTCTGAATACATCCAGTTATGTCTGCCTGCTTGGCACTGATTCTGGGTGTAAGCCTACCCAAATTTAACCTCCCCTGGAGCTGCTGAAGCGTCTCATTAATCTTCTTCATTAATTGATGATTGATTAATCTTCAATCTTCTCTATTCCTGTACTTAAGTCAGAGGATAAATATCTGTTATATCGAGGACATCTAATATTTAGCTAATACAATATTAAAACTGATATTTAAATTTTAAAGCAACTTTCTAAGTCAATATACCTTTCTCTCACATTTGCCCTGA
Source organism: Sturnira hondurensis (assembly GCF_014824575.4). NCBI lineage: Eukaryota > Metazoa > Chordata > Mammalia > Chiroptera > Phyllostomidae > Sturnira > Sturnira hondurensis. Next base: position 13,352,980 of record NW_028082350.1, on the reverse strand, counting down.
CTATATTTTAAGAATGGTAACTTCATTTATCAGGGAAAAAAAAAACTGAAGAACTATGTTCAGTAGTGATATTTCTTTGTGTGAATTGCTCTGCTCACAGGGCATGAAAGTTAATTTTAAAGAACACACCAAGCAAAAAGCTAAATATTTTTAAATGCCTACTATTCATAAGGTCAATTATGTAATCTGTTTCATGTATTCCTGAATTCTATATGTCCATTTCAAATCAAATGCAGTTTACTACCAAATAATATTGAATATAAACTGCAATTGAAAAATAAAACTTTATAGGCAGTATACCTTGGCCAGGGTGCTCAGTTGGTTGGAGCATCATTCTGTAGCCAAAAGGTGGCCAGTTCTATCCCTGGGCAGGGCACACAGCTAGGCTGCGTATGCGATTCCCAGTCGGGGCGCACGTGGGAAGCAACCAATGGATGTTTCTCTTCCTCTCGGTCCTCCCCCTTCCTCTCTCCAAAACCGATAGAGACATACCCCCAGGTGAGGATTAAACCGACAGGTGGCACACTGCTGGCTTTGCGGTGCATTCCACGGCCTCTGCACTCACACACGAGCATGTTTCTAAAAAGCTGCACTTTCAAAAACTAAAAATGTAATCCTATTTTTATAATTTCTTACATTACAAAAGCAAAGATAGTTTCACAGAAAAAACTTGGTGTTCTAACATATTACTTTCATAATAAAGTCCAAGTTCGGTCTGACAAAACTCTCCTCCTTACACTTTTTAACCTTTCTGTACACTTCATGTGTCCAGCACTCAGAGAAACAGACACGTCCCCTATTTTCATTTCTTCATGAATGCCAGGCGTAATTCCAAAAATAAATGTAAAAATCAGATGTTCTGAGGGGCAGAAAGACAGATGTACATACGGAAAGGTACACAATAAAGGAAGTATAACAAGAGGCAGTCCTGAAACTAGGTTGTGGGTATATGGGCGTTCAATGTAGAATGTTTTCAATTTTGCTAAATGTATGAAAAATTGTATAATGAGATCTTAGGAGAAGAGCATCCCATCTTCAAGGTGGGCCTCAATGGCCAATTCAGAACTCCATTTTTCTCAAAAGCACTTAACCCTTTCTAGCTCCCTAAAGGATACAAGTGCGAATAATTTTTCAGCCATTCAAGTGCATTTAGCACATCATATACACAATAATCATTCAACAAATGAGAGAAAACGGCTTTGACCATCTCCTGAAACTAACATAATCACTGTTTTATATTAATAAAATTATTTCGCATAATATAGATGATGATCATCTAGAAAACAGGAAGCTGAAATAAAAAGGGCCCGTATTTTAAGAAAAAATGTCCCCCAACCAGATATTTACAATGTAACTACAACGCTAAAACATGAAGACATTTAAGTTAAATTAAGCATGAATTAAGAGTTTCACTCCGGGAAAGCACAAATGCCTTCCAGCACAAGCCAAGGATAAAAGTTGGTGGAACTAACTTGAGCCTTGAAGACTAAGCAAAATTTGAAGAGTCCTCAGTAGAAGAAGACATGACCCAACTCCTAGGGCGAGTGTGGCAGGGGCCTGAATTAAGAGGTGATCTAGCGGGTGGTTAGAGACTAGGGTGTGCAAGTCTCCAGAAACTTGAAGAAAGAAGAGCTGGCAGACTTGGGGACAGTACGCCAGTGCAAACTTGGGGACACTACGCCAGCACAAAGAGAGTGCTGAAGAAAACCTCCAGGTCTGAAAACCAGGGAAAGAGCTAAGCAGGCCATTAACCAAATCAGGGGGCTCAAGACAGGAACCTTGGCTGAAAGAAAGGAAACATAGTATGCCTGGGTTTGGACAGCTGAATTTCAGGTAGAAGTGGGGCATTTATGGCCTTTAGGTACCTAGAGACATAGAACAATAAAAGGGGTAGGTCATCTAGAAAAGAACCAGAAAAAAAGAAAACAACTAGTATGTGAGGTCCGTTAACAGTGGAAAGCCCAGCCACTGTTAATGTAACAAGAACAGTTTGCACCACATCGAGGTAACCTGACTTCACTGTACTCATCAGTGGGGGCAATAGACACCATCTCTGTGGCTGTGACATTCAAAGTGACTGAGAAAGCAGAGCAACAAATCTGCATCAAATGTTGCACTAAGCTTAAATATTCCCCCCAGAAACTATTCAGATAATACAGAAGGCCACAGCTGTGGGCAATTGGTGATTGGCAGCTTCATCACAACAACACGCCCACTTATGCATCACATCTCATGCGGAGCTTTTGGCAAAACATTAAATCACCCAGCTGACTTAGCCTCCCTGGAGTCCAGATTTGGTGCCCTGCAACTTCTGGCTTTTCCCAAAACTAAAATCACCCCTGAAAGGGGAAGAGATTTCAGACCCTCAATGAGATTCAGGAAAATAGGACAGGGCAGCTGACAGCAATGGAAAGAACTGTGTGAGTTCCTGAGTAACAGCTCCAAAGTTGTTTCTTTGAAGGGGACTGATGTGTCCTTGTCCTATGTACAATGTTTCTTATACCTTACATCTTTGTCCATAAATGGCTCTATTTTCCATAGTACATGAGACGCCTTCTGAAAAGACCTCCTACTCATGATGGAGCACAGGAAAAGGAGAATCCTGAATAAACAAACCAACCAGAGAAGTCAGAATGGAGAGTGAGGGTCAGGGCAGTACGATGTAGCCCAGTCCAAGACGAGGTGGCCCACACCGAACGAGACAGAGGAAGACTTCCTTGCCAGCCTCGGAGATTTACCGACAGCCAAGAGCGAAGCTCGGGCAGCCATCAAAACACAGGCCTCGGGTCACAGAAGCTCATCAGGTAGCTCTGTTTTGGTTTTTGTTTTTAATGAACACAGCCTAAAATAAAGGACACATGTTGAGTTCATGTCCTTAAGTAATGCATTAAAGTGAAAAGTCACTAAATAATACACTGAAAAGGCACTTCAGATTTAGCATTCTAATTTTATTTGGCTTATCATCAAGACTGTATTTTCTTTACCTTATATCAAAGTTATATGATAAGTGGAAAGGCAATTTAAAAAAGGAAGGCAGTCCAAATGCCTTCCAAGTGGCAAGGATAATTCAACCCAAGACGCCGTATTTAGAGGGATTTAACCCATAGGTAGATTGGTAAGCCATAGGTAGATTGGTAAGCCATAAGTGAGCTAAAGTGGGGTAAAGTGAAATGCTAGTGAAAAGAGCATTTTCCTAAAAGGTGGAACCACATGAAATCACCAATGTACAAAAATATATTATCTTGCTTCATACATTCTTTAAAAGACCACATGGCATAACTCTGCCAAGAACTTCTGCCCCACCGACGAGTTTTGTTAGCCCTTGTCAGGATTCAGCAAAAAGAGAACTCTCCCACACCTGAGTGCACTTCTCTGCAGTATAAATCCCTTACAATACAAACCTGCAACCCTTAGACACCAAAATAAACATTTTTTTTCAAGCTCAACCGGTCCTGTATCTCACACGTGATAACAACCACAGCAACTTCAGAATTCTGTATGCACAGAGAAAAGGCGGTTATCTGGCCTAAGGGAGGTCGCAGGGGCCGGGCCAATGGGGCAAGTCTCTGCTCGTTGTTCCTACGAAGGCCAAGGCAAATCTTGAGCTGCAGGCAAGCAGGACTGAATCCACTCTGGGCTCACTAATGCTGCATACATTTGCGAACTCCTTTGCTCTCTCCAATCACCCCGGAGGTTATACTGCCCTTGCAAAAGGATTCCAGGAAGCACCAAAGTTACAGCACACACAGACCAAAAAAAAAAAAAAATAGCCAAGTAAATTCCCATGATGCCAGGGTACTGGGCAGTTTCCAAGGGCAGAGTGTTCCAGAAAAATACAAATAGTTCAGGCTTCCCAAAGAAATTCCAGGCAAATACAGACAGCTGCTCTCTTAGAAAGTCATGCAGAATTGCAGTTTAGGAGTTTGGATGAGAAACCTAAGGACAGGCAAAAAGTTTCCAGCCAACTGGGGATTCTAACTAACTGCTGAGTATTATTTCCCCTCATCTTCACTCCGAATGTCCGCTTAGATTCCCTGTACAGAGCACAATATCCGGCAATATTCGTGTCCACTGCCAACACGATAGCCTCTCAGTAGTTTCGGGAAGGTCTCCACAAACTTGAACCTTTTTTAAAGTTTACCTGAAAATGTTAAAACCTTTCTTTCCAATATTCAAATGTTTGCCACTTAAGAAAAAAAAAAGCTCAGTGTCATTCAAAAATAGAAGCCCCCCTCCTCAACTGGTTAGAGTGTCTTCCCAATATGCCAAGGTGAGCGCTCATTGCTGGTCAGGGCACATACAAGAAACAACCGATGAATACAGAATACAGGTGGAACAAACTGATGCGGCTTTTTCCCCTCGCTCTCTCTAGAGTCAATTAAAAAAATATAAAGTAAAACCCACAAAGCTCTTGTAAGTCTCAAGATATTTATACTCGGCATCTATTTTTAAATTTCTGAACAAAATATCTCATACGACACTTGTGTATCAGTCTCACAGTCTTTACCTTTTTAGCAAATAAGAGATACTTGGCTGCATAATCCCATTAGCCAATGTTAAACTCTTCCCTTGTGCTCCTTTTGAACGCACATATTGCAATTTTCACCCCACTGTAAAAGGGATATCTTTAAGGTTATTTCAGTAACAACCTGGGCGTTGGCCACACCGGGACTCTCTAAGTCAAATGTGACTATGTGGCAGGAGAGGGCCACCCTCCTGCCGTGGATCTCGGCTGAGTACTGCAAACCAATCACATGCAGCTCAACCCCCAAATTACTTAGGACGCAGACGCGAATTTAAAAAGGCAAGGAAACGCACTCAGCTCACAGACCAAATTAAAGACACTTCATTCCAACATAAAGAATATCTGAGTTACTTCATAATAAACAATTTAAATTTTCCTTAACATGTGTTGAGTCTCATATGTGGAAGCATTCAGTTAACTTAAATAAAGTGTCCCAAATAATATCAAAACAAAAGACAAAAGTCAACTCAAAACTGCCATGTACAAAAAAAAAGCCATAATTCACAATACTACTTCCCAAACTCTAGAAAGCTTTCTATGTGAAGAAAAAAAAAAACAGGTCATGGAAATGTAGTTTCACTATTTACAAATACAGTTCACGGTTTAAAAGATCCCGGGTTTTCCAAAGGCCTTTGCTTCTGCTTAGTGTGCACTCTTATGACAGCTGTAGCCAATGTTCAAACGAGTGTAGAAGAGAATTAAGGTACCATCCCCACAAATACAAAATGCTAGTACCCAAAACATAACCAGCATTTAAGGAACTAGCAGTTTTCGAGCTCTTTAACAGCTTTCCGACTACTTTATCCATGCAAATGACTTTCAAACTCTCAGGAAGTAAGGCACAAGAAACCACATTTAATTAAAGATTCAGTCTAATTCCCAGCAGTAAATCGCAGGAAATACCTAAGTGTTCCAAAGCTGCAGCCCCTCAGCCCTAAAACAGTTAAGTTTTTGGTTGATCTGCCCTTTAGAACTCAACTTCTCCCTTTTTTGAATGTTTAAAACAGGAGAATCTTTCAGGTCTGAGTGAAACTTGGTTTTAACAAGTAACTCATTTTTATGAAAACTCTAACCATAAGACTAGTTATGAGTTAGAACATCTCATGTCTTTTTTTCTTTTATTCTTAAAATACCCTTTTACTCAAAGTGAAAATGAACTTGCTGTAATCTGACTTGCACCAACTGACTCCTGATTACACTTGAAACATTTACTCAGTTGAGAACGGGGGGCCTGCTGCCTCCGGAAGCCCCCACCAGATTTCTACAGGGAGCTGCCCCAGGGCCTCCAGGCCCGCACACAGAACCCTAACACTTAAATGGACCTGCTAGTTCTGTTAAGTAAACTCTTAAAAATGGTAATTGTATAATTGCATTGGGGGGGGGATCACAACAAGAACCTAATAAAAATAGTTGGGGAATGATATGCCTTTATTATCTGTTTCTTTACTAAGCACGAAATCTTAAGAGTTTAGTCATATTCCTAGTTTAAGGATGATACCCTGACTAAAAACCATTTGAGAGGCAAAACTAAAGTCATACCAAAACTTTGGCACTCCAACAAGCTTAAACAGGTTGTATCCATTTCCCAGAACGTAAAGGAGTGAAGAACAGTGTCAGTACACCCTGTACTTCAAGTGGCAAAAGAAAAATTACTTTAAAATGGCAAATGCTTTTAATCATAGCTCAAATAGGATGATAAATGAGCAAATAAAGGCAGCAGTTATATATCCAAATGCTAAATAAAACTGGATTTGGCGGACAACCCCAACTTTATGACTTAATACAGGGTGGGGCAAAAGGTTTACAGTTCATTTGGAAAATAATACAATTAATAGATAATAGAAGAATACACAGTTTCTCCCACTCACAACTACAAACCTACTAAGGAGGCACTTTGCCTTTTTGAAACACTTGATAAAGAGCACGGGTACCTAGCTCCTAAGTTGTAAGTGGTAACTTTACTCTAAAACTCACTCTGAAAAAAATAAAATCCTGTGTCCTTCTCTCCAGGAACTTCGACACGATGTGAGTGGCTTAACATTTTTGACACACAGTAACCACAGGAATGCCTATATGTAAAATCCCCCCGGTGTAACAAGTGCGTATTACAGATTATGCTGTGAAAAATATGACTATCTTTATTATGCTGTATAGTCAGGATGAGGCCTTCAGATCTGTACCTCCGCGCTTGGTTGGTAACACAGATGTGGCACAGCGAGAGAGAAGGTGTACGCACAGCCCTCCAGCCCCGACACCCGGGAGGGCTCTCCCTGCTGATTTCAGGCCTGGAGCCACCAGTGAGGCCAAGAGTTCCAGCACTTCCTTGCGTAGCTCAGCGCCGGCCCTGTCGTCCCCTGGGCCGGGCGGAAAGCCGCGCTGGCCCTTTAAAGGCGCTCGCTTCCTGCGCCCTCGGCCCCTCCCTCGAGGTCGTCAGCTCCCGCCTCCACCCCCGCCGAGGGTCACACTTGAACTTTAGCTAGTCCTGCGCGGCCCGGCGCCACAGCTCCGCAGGCGGTGGCCACCCCACTGCACGTGTTGGATGCGTTACCTCGGGATTGGCACGCCCGATTCCCTCCACCTAAGTCCACTTCGGACACAATCAAAACAAAACAAAATGCACATCGGCCTCCAAAAACTGCTTGGCCAACCCCCACAGACAAGCTCGCGCCTATCCTCTCCACCTGCAAGCCCTGTTCCTCGCTGGCAGGGCTCCGATGCCCCTCGCCGTGCCGCCGATCCCAGCCCAGTGCAGTGGAAACGGCTCCCCAGCGCGGCCCAAGCTGGGAGTCGCGCGCCACAGGTCGGAAAGGAGCCGCCCTTAACTCTGAGATTCTGGAGGTGAAGGAGCGGCCGCAGAAATCTGCGCGGGCCGCGGGCCGCAGGGGGGGGGGGGGGAGCAACTCCCGGTAAACCCCCTCCTTCTTTCACTGATGAACTTTTGTGCCTTCTCTGATGTCCACTTCTTGGCGTACTTTCCTCTCTCCCTTTAACGGGCTCGGTCCCCATCCCACTCCAACTTTCACTTGAGCGCGCGCACACCTTCACTATACCTGTGTCCCCTAACTGGTCCCGAGCAAGCCCAGCGCCCACCTGTGCCAGTTCTCGCCCGCTCCCTGCACGCGTTCCCTGTACTTTCAGGACAAGCAAACTCCCACAACCGTCCCTCATACGCCCCACCGAGATCTCAGGCACAGGTAGAGGTCCTCGCGCCCCCTCTCCGGATGCGCCCCCTCTCCGGATCTGGTCGTGTGCCTCCGAGACCACTCACCTTCCAGCCCGCCGAGCTGTTGCTGTCACCCTTATCCTTGAAGTAGGGCACACTCTTGACCATCCACTCGTAAATCTGCGACAGTGTGAGCCGCTTCTCCGCCGAGCTCTCGATGGCCTTGGTGATGAGGTCGGCGTAGGACAGGTTGCCCCACGCGTTACGGCGGGACGAGCTGCTCTTGCGCGGCTGCCCAGCCAGCGGCCCGGCAGCGGCAGGGGGCACGGGCGGGTGCTGAGACAGCGGCCCAGGCGGCGGGGGCTGCTGCGGCGCCTGGTGCAGGCAGCTCGCCTCCGGGCCCTGGAAGTCCCCGCACAGCCCCCCAGTGGCGGCCGCTGCTGCCGCCGCCGCTGCCGCCACTGCTGCCGCCGCAGCCGCAGCCGCCGCCACGGAGCCAGGCGCCTGCTGGAAGTCCCCGCTCTCCTCCAGCAGGCTCAAGTTGCTCATGAAGTCCGCATTGACAGCGGCCGCCGAGGGCAGGCCCGCGGCGGCATCGGGGTTCGCGGCCGCGCCGCCCGACGGCGCCGGGCTGGAGGTGGCCGAGTTGGACTGGCTAAACTCCGGCCTGGGCAGCGGCCAGGTGCACGAACGCGGCCGCGGCAGCGGCTCGAAGTCCGGGTCAATCTCCACCACCTGGGGCGCTTCGGCCATGGTGACCCCCGCCCCTCCCCCAGCCGCGGGAGAGCCGAGAAGGGGTAGAGCGCAGCACCGGGAGCCAAAGAAAGGGGGGACCGTGAAGAGCTGGTCCGAGATTGGGAGCGAGGTCAGTGCCGCAAGAGGACGGAAACCCGGAGGAAGAAGCGGCGAAGTGGAAGCGCGAGCCCAGAACTTAACTTCACGAGTCCATCAACATCTAGACTCCTCTGGGTCCGCTGCACCGACGGGACGGCAGGCCAGGGTCGCCGGGCACGGGCAGCACCAGCGCCGCCCTCCTGATGACAGGGCCCGCGCACCGGAGGACTGACGGACGCCGCGGGCCGCTCGCTCTCTGAGCACAACCACGGCGCTGCTGCCTGTTGAATGTGGCGGCTGCAGCGGTGGTTGCAGCTACTACGCGGCCGCCCGACTTACGGGATCTGCCGCCACCCCCCGCCCGCTGCGGCGCGCGCGTCGACCCGCCCCTGACTGACAGCTACCGTGGCCAATAGGCGCGCGGCACCGCCGCGAAGGCAGCCAGTGGACGCAGACCGGGGTGGGGGCCGATTTTCCACCGGGAGGCGGCAGTGGGTTGGTGGGGGGTAGTGAGGTGTTTTTCTTTTTTCATGCTCTCTCTTTTTGGATGTTTTTATTTTCTGGTAATTCTCGAGTGTTTCGTGAGTCTCTCGCCCTCTCAGTGTTTGATTGCTAGGAGGCAAACCAGCGTGGAGGCGGCAGCGACACTTTGTTTACTACCGAGGAGCAAAGCCGAGTACCGGGGAAGCACCAGAACGAGTCGCTCGCTCTACCTCGACCTCCTCTCCGGGCCCTAAGCCGGGGGCCGGGGACCAGGGAGGACGCGCCGCACTCCGGAGGCGCAGGGTGGGCGGGCGGAGGCGGCCTCTCGGAATTCTCATCCGCCCGGCTCTGAGCTCCACCCACGATTTCTTTGCAAAGAAACGTGGGGCTGCCGGTGGGTTTTGTTTTGGTTTTTTGTTTTCTTTCTGCGCGATTTGTCAAGACCTCAGGCCCGGCGTGGGCCGCGCACGCCCCCCGGCGCCGGGGTTTTCACGGTCCAGCCCGCACGCTGAACACCCTCCCACTGCCTCCGCACCCGTTAACTGAGCCTCTGCGGTTCGGTCCCGTCGTCCAGCCAAGCAGTCCCCAGCCAGGTTCACTCACTCTGTCCTTGACATACACGGCCAGAAATCAGGGGAAAGGGCTCGGCCCGGCAAATGTAGTCCTATTGCACACGCACAGACTGTCCCAAAGGCGTCCTAGACCTCATTTCCTCAGCGGGAACCTCAGCCTGCCCACCGAGTCAGCCAGGGACAGCAGGGAATGGGGAGCATTGAGTGAGAAACTTGTCACTTTATTATTTACCTCTAATTAACTTTAACTGTTCCCTTGTAACTTCTTTGCTATTTGGAATGAAAGTGATGAGGTGTTGAGATGTAAAAAAACTCAAGTGCCTTAGGGCGTAGTCCTGCCCCACCCCCAGGTTCCTAATTTAGGCTGTTTGCCACGTGCGTCAGTCAACCCACCCACCTCACCCCACCTTCCCCCATCTGGGTTCCAGGTCTAGGACGTCCTGTCGGGATCAGTGGGGCCAAAGGTAGGAAGACAACGGCCCTTGTGTCTCAGGGAGCAAAAGAAACAGTTTTCAAGTTGTTTTGTTTTGCTTTGCTTTTTTTTTTAGGAGGAATATGGAAGGCATTTCCTTTCAGGGGGGGTGGGATCATTTACGAGGGAAGATTGGCAGTAGGGTTTTAAATATCTTGTCCAAAATGACAGCTCCCAATTTTTTTTAAACTTTCTTACAGGTAATTCTTCAATTGAAAAAAATAGCATCTTGAGAAAATTAATGCATCTTTTCTAAAAGTTTGAAGACTTAGAGATTTATTTCTTCCTTGACATTCCGTCATCTCCCTTGTACAGCCCCCTACTTCTTTAAAATCCTATTACCACAACAGCTTCCTACTGATATTGGGGGTGGTGGGCTAGGGTGAGGGTCGTGAGCCTGGTGCATTGGGGATGGGGTTGGTTCACAACCCCCTTCTGGTGGTGTTCTAGTGTTTACTATCAAACTCGGACATTCGGGCTTCCTCTGCCAGCCGCTAGGGGGCCTCGGCACCCCCAGGATGAGCTCAAAGGAAAGTCGGAAAGTCGACCCTTTGCAATCACCCTCTGCACAGGCAGCCCCGGATCCAGACGGCCGCACCCTGCACAGAGGCGGTGCTCTAGTGCATCATTCCTAGCAAAGGAAGTCAGCTGCAAACTTGGCCTTGCCTTCATTTCCATTCCGGTTTTTCAGGGCCTCAGTCGGGTGAAAGGGTTTGGTTAAGGGAGTTTTCTTACAGACTGCCCAGCTCTTGAATTCTGTGCTGTCCCGCCCAATTGTTTCTTTGACTGTTCTGGTTTATAGCTGCCTACCATAGTGGTGGATGTATCCATTTAGTGAACTGTTGGGTGCCGGTAAACTGCAGAATGCTTGTTGCCGGTCTTTAGCCACCACGAGCTATCCTGTAATGAGTAACCGCCCATAACTCAGTTCGCATCTTTCTAACTATATAGGAGGAATTTCTGGAAAAGCCATCACTGCGTCAGCAGTTAAATGCATTTGTAATTCTGAGACACGCTGCCAAAATTGTCCTCCATAAAGGTTGTATCGAGCTGAACTTTCTTTTCAGCTACACCTACATAATCTGAACGTTGAAAATAAAGGTGATCCCCTTTATCTTGTAGATCGGGAAATTGAGGCACAGAGAAACTAGGAGATTTGTCCAAGGCCAGAGCTAGAACGCTTGTCTTGGTTTCCTGTCAATAATCTCAGTTCACAGATGGAAAATCATAAATATCCTGTAATCCCACTATATGAAAACCACTATAAACCTTAAGGTGTGTTGCTCTCCAGTCAACCCTCCCGATTTTAGTAATTTTCGTCAGATGAACTCCACTGCACTGAATCAAGTTTTGATTTAAAAGTTTTAAAAAGCAGACACAAAAAGATGATGGTGGCAGTAAGAGAATGAAAGAAAACAGATGACAAAAGATGTGGCTTGGGTTTTTTAGTAAAAAAAAAAATGTAAATGTTTTCTCTCTCTTTGAAGGATGCCAAAGTATTTAGGTTGGCACGTGTTCTGCTTGAAAGAAAAATGTTCATTTCTCCGTTAGTATTTTTTGTGGTAGCTGTTCACCTTGAAGGCTTTTCCTAATGATTATCAATTATTAGTTGGTACATTAGGCCAAACTGGGAAGAACAATGTTTCGTGTCTGGTAAAGACAATTGAAATGAAAAGGGAAATTTCTTCTCGCTGATGCCACGTCCATTGATCAGTTCCCAGGCAGAAATTTCTGCATGTACACCTCACTGTCCAAACACCATCTCTCGATCTCCGGTTTAAATTCATACTCATCAGAATAGGTCACTGGAGTCAAATTTAATAGAACAGCCTAGATGCATATCTCTCCGTCATGACATTTAGCATCATACTTCACGTTTCCCTTTCTCCAAAAACTGCCCCCTTCCGGTACTTTGTCCGAATTATTGAAAGGTGCTGCCATCTCCCTAAAACAGCCTTTCATCAGTACATGCACAGAAAATAATCTGAAAAAAATCGGCTTCACTGGCATGTTAAGTGGTACCATGGTAATGTCAGAATATGGTAGTCGTTCATGTTTCTTGAGGAATAATTTCCTTTGTGTTTTGTTGTTTGTCCAACAAATATTTATAGAGTGCCTACTATGTACCTGCCAGACACTGTACATCTCAGAGTATATTGTTTTGATGGTAAATTCCTTGAGGTTATAAATGGTTTGTTTTATCTTCCTTTATATGATATTTGATGGCCAGATTAAAATCATGCTGCTCTTAAATGGTCAGCAATGCATACTGAAATATTTGGGGGGAATTATACACTCAAAAAAGTATTTGATGGACACAAGGACTGCTAAAGCAGGAAAAATTCAAATATCATAACCATTTTGAAGAAAAGTAGTAAGATGAGGTAGACAAGCTAAATAAGTGTGTCACCCACAGACACGGGGAGTATGAACTCTGACCACCAAGACCCAGGGTTGGGATAATCTTGCTCTAAACGGACAAAAGACACAAGCTACATCAGATTCCTTGTCTATGACACATAAATGCGATGCTTGCTCACCTGTCACTGGGGAGAAGCGCTGGGCAAGCCATGAACCAGACAGTCAATGTTGTAATTGTTATGAAGAGCCAGCTTCAGTATACTCTCCCTTCACTTTAAGGCTTAGTGCGAGTCGCCTTGTGGGTGTCTACGGGAATTCTAAACTATATGTGTAGATCATCTAAATGCCCAATAATAGAGAATGGCTAAATGAATAATGGCTTATCTGTAAGGCAGTGTCTCATGCAGTCATTTAAAATAAAGTGGACAAATCACTTGTAATGACATTGCAACAGCCAAAACTGTTAGCAGCCCCGGCCAGGTGGCTCAGTCTGTTAGAGCATCATCCCCATACACCAAGGTTGTGGGTTCCAATCCTGGTCAGGGCACATACAAGGATCCACCAGTGAATGCATAAATAAAATGGAATACCAAATCGATGTTGATCTCTCTCTCCCCTTCCTCTCTCTAAAACCGATCAATAAAAAAATTTTTAAAAGTTAGTTAGCAATGGTGGTATCTGAGTGATGGATTGTTATTGGCCTATTGGCCTAAGCAAAACCCCTCGCTTCACAGGTAAGAAAATAGAGACACTGGAAGTTGAGCGATTTGCCCAAGGCAGTACGGTTAGTACGGTACTGTATGTGGATCAGAACTTGGACCCCTGGTATTCAGACCAAAACCTTTTGCCTTCTGTCTCATTGCTTTTCACAGCACCTTTTCTAACTGGGGGTTTTCAGACTATTGGATAAAATACAACCTATTTTTTTAAGGTTTTATTTATTCTTAGAGGGGAAGGGAAGGAGGGAAGGAGAGAAGGAGAGAAATATCAATGTATGGTTGCCTCCCATGAGTCCCCCACTGGGAACTGGCCTGCAACCCAGGCATGTGCCCTGACTGGGAATCGAACCGGGATCGTGTGGTTCGCAGGCCCGCGCTTAATCCACTGAGCTACACCAGCCAGGGCTAAATACAACCTATTTTAAACACTAGGTTTTTACCTTTGAGACAATAAAATAACTCAAACCCCAAGACATATACATATCACAATTAAAATTTTTCTAACATTAAGGATTCATAGAATTGCCATAAAATTAATGGATGGCACATGAACTCCTAAATTCTTTGAATGTCACAAGTCTGAATTTTCCATTCATGCTCGAAACACAATGTGTTTTCACTATTTCATTTCTGTTTCGTGTCATATTAAAGCTCGTAACATGCTTCTAAAAAAGGGGACATATGTATTAAATTAAAAAACGCTGCCATGCAGCACACAGATGGGAGCACATTTTTGGCAGAAAGGAAGTTTAACAAGGCATTTTACTTATTTACTTGGAAAACTAATAGGTACGAATGTTCAAGTTAAGCAGTATGAATTACTTGCTGATTTCAATAATCAGTTTTTTCAAATCAAATCACCCTATTGCTACAACACTATAATAGGGAAGGGGAGTTGAATGTGATTGTAAACAAACCACTAAGAGTCCAGTAATGAAAGAATGAAAGATGAAGAAACTGTCAGCATTTTATAGTAACTAACCATGTTGCTGGTCACTTGGTGATAAAAATCAATAGCCAGAGGTAATGACTGTGCCGTTAGGGTGCATGTGTTTTCATACGCTGGGCAGAGCCCTGACTGTGTCAGTTACGGAATAAAAACAGGAGGTAGGAGTTGATGAAATTTCAGATTTGGCTGGCTCGCAGGGCCCACCCAAATGCAAAGTTTGCTGTGCCAGAGAGTACACAGAGGTGAACAGAGCGTATTTCTCCATAATGTCAGGTTTCTATTTTGTGGTAAATGCAGCCTTTAGAACACGTGAAGTCTTTTATAGTCTAAGGGTTAAAATTTAAAAATGGAATTTCTAATTCATGGATCACTGACACGGTGGAGGGAAAATGGATCTTTCTCATATCTTTAAATAATTTTGTTTTTGAACAACAAACCGAAAACAGAGCATTTGACAGCTATATTGCATGCCTGCACTCTGAAAGATTCCAATCTGGCAAAGCCTCCACAGTCTAAGACCAGGCTTAGTGATATCTCTTCCTCCTGTTTTCCATTTTCTTATACCATCTGAAACAAGAGATATATATATATATATTGATGAATATGAATATATATCTCTTGTTTCTAAACATTTTCGGTTCTAACCCATAAATTATTTTTATCCAGAATCAGAAAACACACATAAAAGTTTTTATGCCCCACTGTTAATAAAAATGACGTTTTTTAACAGTAACTATAGACTAATATAGTTACGATCTAAATCAGTCCTCGGAACTACCCCAAAGTTGTATGCATTATTACGATTCACATCTTACAGAAAGTGAAACTGAGGCACAAAGAGCTAAAACACTTGCCTAAGGCCTTATCTCAGGAGCCTATCTAACTGTAATCTCACGAAGCTACTAGTATCAACACCTAGAGCTCATCTCCTGGTTAATATTGCGCTTTCTGCCGCCATCAAATGTTGGGGGTTTTCTAGAGGACGAGAAATTGGCCAGACATAATTGGATGATTCAGGTTTTTTCCAGAAAATGGGTATCTGGGCTTGGGGGGGGGGAGGTGGGGGAGAATCATTGTCCCCTGTCAGCTCTGCCCGAAAGCAGTTCCGTTTATGTTAATGAAAGGAGACTAGGAATGGAACATAAATAATAACAATAATAATGCTGATGTGGGCATTTGTGTAACAAATGAAGTGGGGGATGTCAAGGCATTAGCCAGGAGCACTTCCGGCTTATATGAACGGGCAGCCTAGGACGTCCTGCAAGAAGAGCAGCCTGCCCTCTGGCGTGGTTGGCTTATCTGGAACTCGTTCCCACACTTTCCTCATCCCGAATAAAGACAAATCCAGTCAAGCTCAACAGCTTTGGTGAGCTCTATCCCCATCAAAGAAAGTGATTAGCATTGAAATTTTATCGAACGAAAAAATTTCTTCTTCCCTCCTATGAGGTTCACCAACTTGGTGTTAGATTAGAACACAGGAACAGATTCACAGTTTACATGGGTCGCCAGCCCAGTGCTTTTTCATCCAGCTCCGTTGCTGAGCTTGCTGGGGGTTGGTCAAAGCTATGAAGTTTCCTTTCCTGAGACTATAAATAAAATGAAAAACAAACAAAACTCTCTTGCCCTTCTTCAATTGGAAGCCAACCTCAAAGTGAATTGGAAAGTGCCCCTCCACCACCACCACATGAGCATAAAATATCAAAAATATTTTTAAAACACCTTTAGAAAAACTTACTGTGGGAATGTCCCTAGTTTTCATAAAAAGCATAAGACATCCTTGAACTAAGAGTTTAGGCTGTGCTCTCCTATCTTCAGCCTCACATCACAGAGAAGAAAGGCAGCCTCTTTATAAACCGCAGACTTGGAGGCCAGTATTAGTCAGAAGGGCTTATCTGTGGCTGCCTTCCTTTCAGCCAAGAACAGTTTCAAGGGCCAGTGAATCACAAAAGAAAAATCGCTCCTTGGTGTTCTCCGATTTCTAGGAGATATCCTTGTTTTGATGACCCAGCGCACCCAGTTGACATGAGACGAGCAAATGTTACAGATTAATGCTGACTTTCTTATGATAATCAAGTATAGTCAATCACTCAAATACAGTCTCTCTCTTCTTTAATAGTCACATATTTGATGCTTGATATTTCACTCTTTTAAAGATTCTATTTGTAGAGGTGGGAAGGGAGGAAGAGAGGGAGAGAAACAGCAATGAGTGGTTGCCTCTAGAGTGCCCGCAATCCAGGCACTTGCCCAGACTGGGAATCGAACCAGCGACCCCCAGGTTCAGTGCTCAGTCCACTGAGCCACGCCAGCCAGGGCTGATTTTTCCCTTTCCATTGTAGACACAGTCACATTCGGAGTCTGACAAGGCCTGGCTATGAAAGCGCCCCATTTCGTCCCTGAGTTGTCTCCAGCCAAGACTCGCGTGAATAGAATGGTGGCTATACAGCCGCTCTCTTGCAGACCACGGTATCTGTGTGGACAAGTATGGCACGATGTGGCCCTACCTTCAAACCACAGGGGTGCAAAGTCACAAATGGATCGTGCAAGGCAGAAGAAACTCGGCAAAGCATGACCAACTAGAAGCTCTTTTACTCCCTGAGTAGTGTTCACTCTTTTCTGCGTTTTGAATTTTATCTTGGTATGACTTGCCACCTACATACCTCTAAGAGGGATTGTAGGGGTTAAAACAATGTCTTCAAATGTTTTGAAACGGGGATGAAATAATTGTTCTGTGACACTGGAACAAACTTGTGGAAAGGTCTTTTTTATTATTATATGAATTATTTTAACTTAGGGAAACACCTGATTTCTAAATCACTGACATTTGTTCGAAATCCTACTAGGGCTCCTTCCTGTTTAAATCTTATGCACGCTAGTTGCCAAAATCCAACTGACTCTTTGTGAATTCAGAGATAATGTGTATACTGTACATGGCATGCCACAGCAAAAATTTAGGCAAAGTCTCAAATTTCAGGAATCTGTACTACCTATCCACACTGTACAGCTGAGTTTTCAAAGAAAAACACACATAAACGACCCCAGAATTCCGAACCTTTGATTCACCTCTTGTATATGGTCTGATATACAAAAACTTTACGATAAAGTCTCTAAAAAGGCTCATATTATTCTTGATAGTCTCAAGAAGCAATTAAAAAGCAGTTCAAAACAAAGTTAGCTGACTCATGTCGGGAGTTTAGCTGATGATGTTGCTGGTGGCTCCAACGTAACAGGTAATGTTATCATGGAGAGCAACTTAACAACTTTAATAATAGTGCAAATTTCTGTAAAGTTATTGCAAAAGAGAATTGTGTGTGTGTGTGTCTTTTGGTTTTCTGTGGTTCTTCTTCTGGGTAAAATCCTTAAAAACTAAACACACTCAGACACCCCGACATGTTTATGAGTTAGATGTTGCCTCTCAGAAACATAAACGCTAAAGACAAGTGACTTTCTCATGAAAAAAAAATACAAAAAACCAAAGTCCTCCAAAATTTTTTAAAAACCAAAGCAAAACATACAGAACAATAGTAACAACAATAAATATGCCACTTAAAAGGAGTTGGAATATAATGACTTAAATCCCGGGTCTTTTTTTCTAGGTCTGATTTTTTTAGAAACTATTTAAATACCTATTTAGGAAGGAGGCAGAAGCTTAATTTTAGTGTTCACTGTTAAAATTAAAAAGGAGCCCTGACTGGTGTGGCTCAGTTGGCTGGGTCTTGTCCCACAGAGCAAGAGGTCGCTGGTTCCATTCCCAGGCAGGGCGCAGGCCTGGGTGGCGGGCGCGCAGGAGAGACCACTGATCGACGTTTCTCTCTCACATGTTTTCCTCCCTGTCTTTCTCCCTCTCTTCCCTTCTCTCTAAGATAAATAAATAAAGTCTTTGGAAAAATAAAAAAGACTTTATATCTGTTCACGGTGATAAATTATTTCTAAAATGAAACCACCTGTATTATCAGACGCCACAGTTATTCCTAGATTAGTTATTCTTGGCAGCTGCACTGCGAAACCGTGTGTCAATTAGTGTGTGCTCACTCATACGCCCATGCCCTCACGTTTCTGTGTGGACACACCAGGATTCTATTAAAAGATCATAAATTCACCTTATTTTCACAGCCCAATTAAAATGCATGACAAATTTAGTCGCTAATAAACAAAAACTGATGAGAACCATGGGAACCTCTTAAATTAGAAATCAGGAGGACCTGAAATGAAAACAACAAAAAAAGTGCCAAAATGACACAATCAAGGCAAGAATTTGTGATGTAAATGGTACCAAAAAAAAAAAAACATTTAAAACTGTGAAAGTTTTTTTATTAGCAAGGACCTTCTGAGCTACCCTTACTAATACATTCTTTTCCATTGCGAGCAGTAAAAGGGGCGAAATGGAAAAATATATTTTTAAATAGGTCATGATGGAGAGATTATCAAAGTCCTCGTAATGGATACAATACTTGTTTCACAGAAGGTTCACAAGCGGTTCTGGAGTTGGTCCCAGGCGGGGAAGGGGGAGGGGGGCATCAGCGGGCCTGGAGCAGCCGTCCCGGGCCCACACTCAGGTCCCTCCACTGCCCTTTACCACTTTCCCTCTTCTCTAAGCTGCTGAGAGCAGCAGCGGGGGGTAGGTCATCCTACTCAATGTAAAACCCTGGCTGCGCTCTGGTGCCCACATGTATGAACACATAGTCATAGGACAGCAATCCCACCCGTACCCACGGGCAGACTGCTCCCAAGCCCTCGGCTTGTCCCTTGAAATGATACCCGTGGCATTCCTTCCTGAATGTTAGTACACCTAGATTGTTTTGACTGGGGACCTGACTTTTATGGACTGAACTGTGTCCCCAACCCACCCACCCAATTCATATAGTAAAACCCCACAAATTCAAAATGTGACTGTATCTGGAAATAGGGTCTTTCTAAAGGTGTAAGTTAAAAGGGGGCGGTTAGGCTAGGGTGGGCCCTAATCCAACCCCACTGGTGTCCTTCTAAGGAAAGAAAATTTGAAAGAACAGAGCTACCCGGGGCGAGAGCACACACAGAGAGGGAAGGTGGCGTGAGAACACAGCAAGGAGGAGGCCATCTGCCAGCCAAGAGGAGGGAAAAAAAACCACCTTGATCTTGGACTTCTAGCCTCCAGAACTGTGAGAAAATTATTTCTGTTGTCTAAGCCTCCCAGTCTGTGGTATTTTGTTACAGCAGCCCTGGCACACCGATCTACTGACTAAAGGATTTTTCAAAGTTTTTTCAGAGGTTAGGTTAGATTTTGAACATTCCGTTGAGAAACGAAAGGGGCCCCGACCCAGAAAAGCAGTTAAGCAAATAAAGCACTAATTTAGGAGCCAAAGTCTCAACCAGATCCATCTGTGCAGATGCGTGGTTTGTGAACAGGCATCGTGGCCCCCATGCCGGTAGAACACGTACCTGGTACTCACTCTGCGTCAGCGGTACCTCTCAGCACTGTTAGTACACAAACTCTCCTCTCACCTTCCCAAAACCTTCTGCACGGGGCGGGGCTCCTTGTGTGCAGATGAGGACGTGGGAGAGCAGGGAGGCGAGGTGGAGTCACTTAGCCAGCAAGGGTGGGGGCTGGGACACCAGCTCAGCAGTGTGGTCCAGGGTCTCCACTCTGAACCTGTAAGCCCTTTGGTTTGTGACGTTAGCAGGCACGATCCTCTGGTTCACCAGCCCAACACACTGCAGGGCGCTGTATTCCTCCAGGCAGTTTCCTTATCTGAATGGTGAGAAGGGGAAGGCCTACCTGTTGTGCGTGCATCACCTGAAGTCATTCTAGGATAGTGCTTGCAGGTGGGATTAGCCCCAGGCCCTGCAGGCACCGAACAGGGTCTGAGATGCCTTCCTGCCATAGGGGGCCTCTCCGTGGGCTGAGAGGCAGTCCGCCTCGGCCCTAGCTCCAGCCTGGGTCTGTACTCCTGTCCACCTGGCCTTCCATCTGCACTGCGGGAGGGCTCAACCATGCCCATGCACGCAAGTCCATCACCCACTGCCGTCAGCCAACCGTCCAGTGAACAGGGAGGAATGGGAGGGAAGCAGAGTCTCTGCCCACCCTTCCCTGGCACCTGCAGCACCTCTCTCCCCCCTCCCCTAGGGTCCTGGAGAGCACTGAGAAAACACCACTTTCTGTAGGAGCAGAGTCCACACGAAAAGCAATTGTGAGGAGGGCCAGCCAATGGAATAAGAGAAACACAGGCCAGATCCTAGGGGTGCTCTCCTGCAGGACTCCTCTGTCCCACACCCAGCAACCCAAATGCTTTTGGGATCCTCAGGTACAGCGGGGCTGCGGAGGAGCCTGGTGACAGACCAGCCTTCACCGGAGCTGGCGGCGGACGTGATGGTGTAGGAGCCTGTCCGCCCAGATTGTAGCACAGGCGCTCCCGGTACCCTTGGCGGCTTCCTGCAGGCCTCGCTCTGCTCCGGCCTTTCGGAATTGCCCCCGTCTCTGCGACTCGGTTTCATTGGTGTGGCCCATGCCTCTGCTATACACTTGCCTGGGCTGACGCAACCATTAATTGCCTTACCCGTCTTTTTTTTTTTTCTTCCAGTTGAAAAATAATTGGCATACGTCACTGGGTAAGTTTAAGGCATACAGCAGGCTGGTTTGATTTACATATATTGTGACATGATTACCATAACAGGTTTAGCTAACATCCATCTTTGCACATAGATACAATATAAAAAAGAAAAGAAAAGAAGGAAGAGAGAACCCCTTCCTAGCCTTGATACTAGTCCAGGCCTCTCGATGGGGAGAGAAACGCTCTTTGATGGAGCTGCTTTCGAAGGGAGCATTCCCCGCTCACGCAGGCGCACACTCCTTTCAGCGCAGGTGACCACAGCTGCCTCCGCATCTGGATCTACACCCAGGTCCTCTCCTGCCGGCGCCGCTGAATTGGCTCGCACAGAGCATTCAACAGCTTGGCATGGACAGAGCGGCCAGCCACTGGGCCCTGCCTGGGCTGGGTCCTGTGTTGTTCCATATCAAATCTTAACATATTCGGAGCCATAGGAACTTTTTTCCTGTGCTGACGCTTTCTGCACTCCTAAAATGTGTAAAATAAATGACAGAAGGCCGCAGGCCCGGCTAAATTCAGTACAGGTGCTCCAGGTGGGCGGCAGGGGCCAAGGGAAGTGCGGGCTTGCCTTTCCCTCTCATTCTCATGGAAATAAACGCGCCTGGGGACAGAGCACTCCCGGGGCTGCTGGTAAAGAGCACGCCCGGCAGTCCCAGCCTGCCCGTGGGAACGGGGCACCGACAGCTGAGGATGTCGTCTGGCCCTTCCTCACCAGATGCTCTTGGCACGCTCCGAGTGGACGGCTCCATTCCCCAAATGGCATCATTCTGAAAGCTATTAAATCGAGGACTTGGAAGTTACATATTCTAGACCATCGAAGCGCAGAGGTGACCATGTGCAATGGAGTTTTGCCATTTGTTTCAGTTTGAGGGATTCCCAGTTATAATTGTCCACAGTTGTTATGGGGTGTCAGAGAGCTGGCACGAAGTTTTGTGTCCCTGAGACAGTCACCAATACGAAACATCTTAAACATAGCTGTCCCGTGGTTTTTACACAGAAGATGTTTCTCTCTCTACAAACTTAGTCATGGTAATGTGTTAGCTTTGATCTTTTTTAATGTATTTTTTACTGATTGATTTGAGAGAGACACACCAATTTGTTGTTCCACTTACTTATGCATTCATTGGTTGCTTCTTTTTAAAAAGATTTTATTTATTTTTAGAGAGAGGGGAATGGAGGGAGACAGGGAGAGAAACACCAATGTGCGGTTGCCTCTCACACAGCCACCACTGGGGACCTGGCCTGCAACCCAGACATGTGCCCTGACTGGGATTCGAACCAGAGACCCTTTGGTTTGCAGCCTGCACTCAATCCACTGAGCCTCACCAGCCAGGGCCATTGGGTGCTTCTTGTTTAGACCCCAACCAGGAATCAAACCCTCAGCCTGAGAGTATTAGGGCACACCCCTAACCAACACAGCTAGCTGGCCAAGGCTTTAGCTTTGATTTTCTAATTGAACTGTTTCTTTCCCTTGTTAGTGTCTTCCATCATTTTCTGATTAATGCTGAGGGGCAAGAGAAAAGTTGCCAAAAATTCATTTGTCACAACTACTTTGATTAATTTTTAATGTTTTGGTGCCCTCTACTGGTATGTGACATTAGTGGTCCATTTGCAAAAGAGGTTCACTTACAGAGAATAGTCAGAAAAGTAAAAAAAACAAAAACAAGTTTTTGATGAGCCTTTTAAAAAGTCTAATTTTTATAGTATCTTAAAAGTAATATAAGCTCTGTCTGGGTGGCTCAGTTATCATCCGGATACGCCAAGGTTGCGGGTTCGACCCCTGATCAGGCACGTACAAGAAGCAACCAGTGAATGCATAGATAAGTGGAACAACAAATTAATGTGTCTCCCGCTCTCAAATAAATAAAATAATTTTTTAAAAAATAAAGTAATATAAATACTGCACCATTTTCATTATTCATTATATATGTATATTTAAGCATTACACATCTTGACCTCAACATTTTTTATTCTATATAATTTGTATTTCATTTTGATGGGAAAAAAACTATCAGTGGCATTGTGGAACACAATCATATTTACCTAGTAAATAAATATACATAAGAGAGAATTTTCTTTGAATCTTCACAGCCTCTTTGAAACATGTTTTTTATTAGTTTAAAAACAGCAGATTTGTTTCACTTGAGAAGAAGGGAGGAAGGAGGCTTTGGGAATGGGTGGATCTTTCAGGATATTTATGCCTTGGATTTGCATAAACAACAGTAATAATTACAGAAGTGGACTGACAAATAGCCATTGTGATAAAAACCAGAATCTCTGTGAGGGCAATAGGCAAACACTCCATGCCACGGGTGAGACACATGCCCGAAAGGACCACTGACAAGGTGGGAACTGAGCAGAGAGGTGAGGCGGCAGGGGAGACGGGGTAAGAGACGGAAGGGAATGATGGTGTGGGGGAAGACTGCTTTCGTCCCTGATAAAGCAAGCCCTGCTGTAGACGGTAACGTAACTTCGCAACATCGATGTGCTCACGGAAACCGTTTTTTCCCTGTTGTATTTGGGTAGGATGTACAGCCAACCAGGGCAAAAGGGATCCCACGTGGCCGAGAGCTCCCTGTCCACTCTTAGCCAGAACAAAGGGGAGAAAATGCAAGTGAGCACCCAAGCAGGGAGCCTGACAGTCCCCAGGCTGGCCACCGTGGGGAAGACAGACTGTGCTCTCGGACTCGGGGTTCCAACTGCGGGCAGTGATGGGCAGATCCGCTTTCGGAAAGCCAGAGGGAAACTAGAGATAGATTCATGTCAAAATGGGCCACGTGGAATCATTTCGCTCACCATCTTGTGCCAGATTTGAAAGGTTGGTCTTAACTGGGAAAAATATTCCCAAAGTCCTGGCAATAAGCCAAGCTTCCCAGGAAATTTATATTGTCTGAAACACTCTTCTGTTAGTTCAAGGATTTTCAAAGCTGTTTTCAATCTCGCTGTTTAATGCATTCTTTCTTCCCCTTATCCTAATTTTAAGATTCGTAAGAGATCAAGCTTTTAAAGTATATTTGGCGTATAACTTTTATTTCCTGTCGTTTCTTTCCACCTCTTACTTTTAAAATCTAAGTGAGAAGTGAACGTTTGTTTCATCAAGGCATGTATTTAAAATGTCCAAAACTTAGGAATGTCAGTGCGTTCTGCCAAAATCTTAATTCTAGGTATTTTAGCTTCAATTTTAATAACGGCCATTATTAGTCATACTGTCGGCAGGGGGGGGATTGCCTTAACTGAGTTCTTCTGAAACCAAACCTACCCATTATAATTTCGCAGGAACTAGGCAGCTTGAAAACCCGTGCTTGCCTCGAGGGCTCATTTCTCATAAGGTCAAAAGCACATTATCAATTTGACTCAACTCTACGTCTCGGCTCATGCTCCAGCAGAAGAGAAGTGACAGGACAAGTTTTTTTTTCTAATAATTCAGTCTATGAAAATGTAAGTCACTCTTACCAAGGAGGAGCTCATATGCATCTGTATTCCATGGTTTAATTAAAACACCTCAAAGGAAGAATAAAAATAGATTGAGACTCATGTCAACCCATGGTCCTCGGTGCCAACTGAAAACCAACAGGAATCCCCAGTCTGGAGTGTGGTGGCGAAGAAGGAAACTTTATTCGGGGCAAATAGTTCACTGGTGACACAGCACAGCTGTGAAAACAGGAGTGCTGGGAAGCACCCCGGGGCCAGGCCCCTCTGGGCTGTGACAGCTCTGCTCTGGCCTGTACTGGCCAGCTCCACTCCGCTGTGGTAAGACATCTCTGGGGTTTCAGATTTAGTCAGCTCCAGCAGGGGAACAAAGTCTTCAGTGCAAAGGGGAAGGAGAAATGCCTCGCTCTGACCAGGCAGCTCAGTTAGAGTGTCGTCCAGATACCTCAAGGTTGCAGGTTCAATCCCCAGTCAGGACACATACAGGACTCAACCAATGAATGTATCAGTAAGTAGAAAAACAAATTGATCTCTCTCTCTCTCTCTCAAATCAATAAATTAAAAATAATTTTTAATGAAAGGGGAAAGGTACCCTTAGTGACTGAGGGGAGCTGACTTATACAAAAGGAAGCCCCTGCCTCTGGTTTTTTGATTGGTCCATTCTCATGTAAATGAGGTCTCCAAATCTTCTCAGTTTGATTGGTCCAAAAGGCATTGTCCTGATTCATCAGGATGGAGTCTGAATGGTCAGTGAAGAAGCTGATAGCTGCACAGCTCCTGTTGGATGGGAAAAGCCTCAGTCCGATTGGCTGAAATAGGATTCCGGGAACTGCTTTATAAGGACTGCTCAGCTGGTGGCTCCCTGTGGCAGAGATGCAGTGCAGAGGCAAGCGGTTCAGTGTGGACTTCTCCCTGAAGTGCAGTTTACATGAGAGGCACTTGTGTAGAAATGACTGCTAGGCTCTGTCTTGTCTTGATTTGAGCCCAGCAGGGGGGGGCCATTTTTAGTAGGTATCTTCTTTTTCGGGGGCCACACTTACAGACACATGATGGCTTACGCAGTTTTGAACGGGGGCAGTCAGACTCCTTGTTTTAAAGCTCCAATATGCCTACCTGGGGCAAATTGCGAAGACCTGGGTTTACAGAACCGACATCTACAGCAGTGCTCATCATAGTTGCGGAATGATAAAATCTCCTGAGCATCCCTGGCAGGTGGGACTCAGTGGACTGAGCACCAGCCTTCAAGCCAAGAGGCTGCTGGCTCAATGCGCTATTAGGGCACACGCCTGGGTTGCAGGCCAGGTCCCCATGTGGGAGAGTGGGAGAGGCAACTGATCAATGTTTCTCTCCGTCTCGTTCTCCCTTCCTTCTCCTCTCTCTATAAATTAAATAAAATCTTTTAAAAAGTCACCTGAGTCACTTTGTTAAAGAAATTTCCAGGTCCCCGCCCTGGAAACTCTAATCAGAAAGTCTGGGGAGGGTCCCAGGGAGCTGTCTTTAACAATCGTCCCAGGTGATTCTCGTAACAGTCAGGATTAGTAGCTGAAAAGAAGACCAGCTGAATCAAGTTGAAGGCTTGATGCCTGCTCAAAGTTTTGTGGCTGGTTATGAAGTCGCATATTATAGCAAGAACTAACCATACTCCCTGTCTCAGACACTTGTTGCAGGGTGTGCCTCCCCAAAGGATGAAGTAAACTAAGGAGGAGGAAGCATGAGCCACAAGAAGAAGTAGAACTACCAGAGGAGAAAGGACTTAGGGAGATGTGAGGAGAGATCGCAGGCCGGCAGCTGCTGGCCACATGCAGAAGACAAGTCCAGAGCAGGTACCAAGCTCCCAGGTGAGATTTCTTCAGGCAGGTGAATCGATAGCACCAGGTGTCTCTCCCTATTTTGAGAGGAGAGATCTAGACGTTCAGAGAGTTTTCGTTTAATGCCTCCATTGGCCGTATGGAGCCTCTTCCCAGTGCCTGGGATCTTCCACTCCAAACCTTCCGTTTTACCTTCTCTAGGTATAACGTGGGAGGGTCGCTGGTCCGATGTCTCGGGTCCTAGTCCCCGTCTGGCCTCTAAGAAACTGTAAAACCCTAAGCAAGGCACTTCCTTAGTCCTCAGTGTTCTACGGCTAT
Source organism: Sturnira hondurensis (assembly GCF_014824575.4). Classification (NCBI taxonomy): domain Eukaryota; kingdom Metazoa; phylum Chordata; class Mammalia; order Chiroptera; family Phyllostomidae; genus Sturnira; species Sturnira hondurensis. The sequence continues at coordinate 13,326,766 of NW_028082350.1, read as the reverse complement.
AAAACGAGAGAGTTAGAACGAGATGTTTATTTGTCTTTCTCAGTTTCAGAATTCCATGGGTCATGCTCTGTAACTTCTGGCTCCTATCAGCTCGGCCTCCCCCTCCATGTTCTGCTGACTGATCTGGTGTAGAGGTGACCAGACACTGTAAATGCCAGTTTGTGCTGTAGCTTCCTGTGTTAATGTGTTCATTAACCAAAGTCAGTTTCCACGGCAGAAGTCACCGGATTCTTAATTTTGAACATCTCAGAAAGTTCGATGAAGATCGTAATCCCATTCAGATCTGTCATTTCTACACGCTGATGAGTCAGCAGTGAGCTGTCTTCAGATGGTGAAATTCAGTCCATCGAAATCAAACGCTTCATTTGAGGACATTTCAAACTCCCTTCCCATGTAAGGATTTTTTAGCAGCCACAAATACGGCCTACCTGACTACTTTCTTGACCTTTCTTTTCCCAATCCCTCTTGGTGATGCTCTTGGGGTAGGGGATGGAGGTATACTCAAAGTCGGAAGTCAGTGGCCTCTCTAAATCACCAGTCCCTGTATTATTTATTACAACCTAACCTAGAGTCTAGCAGAGGGCATCCAATCTACAAGCCATGGGCCACACACAGCCCAGAATGGCTGTGAATGTGGCCCAACACAAAATCATAAATTTACTAAAAACATTACTTAGTCTTATTACTTAGGTACACACATTTTCTATATCAGTGATCACAAACTTGGGACCTGATTGATGATTTGAAAAGATTATGGAAAGGGCTGCTGCATAATTAGGGTTATTATGTGAGAACTTTTTTTGCTTACCTGTGGTGGCGGATCTCACAAAACTTATGCATGAACCTTTTTTTTAGGTCATCAGTTTTCATTGGTGTTTATGTATTTAATGTGTGGCCCAAGTCAACTCTTCTTTCATTGTGGCCCAGAGACACCAAAAGTTTGGACGCCCCTGGTCTAACAGAACAATTTTCCTTATGCTCATAATGACACTCAAAAAATGACTTCTCAGTTTCTCAGTTGCTATGTTTTACTTACCAGCCCTTTTTAAGAAAATTTTATTTATTTATTTTAGAGAAAGGAGAAGGGACGGAGAAAGAGAGAGAAACTTCAAAATGTGGTTGCCTCTCACATGCCCCCTACTGGAGACCTGACCTGGTCCAAACTCAGGCATGTGCCCTGACCAGAAATCAGTCCCAAATAGCTCTGCTGAATTAGCCCCCAAAACTCTTTGATTGCCTTGTTATTCCACTCTTTAAACTCTAATAATTTTTATATTCTTTTAAAAAAATTTTTTTGTGCCCTGGCTGGTGTAGCTCAGTGGATTGAGCAGGGGCCTGAGAACCAAAGGATCTTGGTTCGATTCCCAGTCAGGGCACATGCCTGGGTTGCAGGCCAGTTCTCAGCAGGGGACACATGAGAGGCAACCATACATTGATATTTCTCTCCCTCTCTCCTTCCCTTCCTCTCTAAAGATAAATAAATAAAGTCTTTTACAAAATTTATTGTATTTACTGGGGTGACACTGGTTAATACAATTATATAGGTTTCAAGTGTACAATTCTATAACACACCATCTGTATATTACATTGTGTGTTCACCACCCCAAGTCAAGTCCCCTTCCATCACCATTCATTCCCCCTTTACTTCCTTCTACCTCCCCCACCCCCTTTCCCTCCGGTCATCACCATGCTATTGTCTGTGTCTATGAGGTTTCTTTGGTTTGTGTTTTTTGCCTAATCTCTTTGCCTTTTTCACCAAGTTTCCCACCCTCCTCCGCTCTGAAACTGTAACGATTTTTCATCTGATTGTTAACTATCACTCCAGAGCTCCCATGTTTCTGATCGTCCTGTGAGTATACTTCACTGAACCCAGATGAAGAAATTCTGACTCCATTCACCCCCAACTATCATACAATTGTTCGTAAACTGTTCTCCAGTGGTATGGATAAAGAACACTTGGTTTTGGAGTTGCCAAACCCAATCTAGGGTTCAAGTCCTGGAACCCAATCTAGGGTTCAAGTCCTGGCTGCACTGTGTATTTGCAACCTCAGGAAATGTATTCAGTTCCTGTGGGAGGAATCATGCCTGCCTTGGAGAATGTTCTGGAAGTACCTGGGAAGCACAGAGCACCGTTGCTGTGAACTTCACCCTGTCCGTAGTGGCCGTGACAATGGGAGCCATCGTGAACGCCACAGTAATTATTTGTAGCAAGAAGGGAACCCGCCACACCACCGACCTCAGCCACTGAACCGCCCCCCCACCCAGCTTTCCTGGGCCCTTGCCTGGCATCTGCTCTTTCCTGGGGTGGTACAGGGCCCTCCGTTGGGCTTGAGAACAGAGCATTTCTCCTTCCAATGGCTGGCGTATCTTCATTATACACACCATGTGCCCTTCGTCATATTTTTTAAAAGGTGTCCTGGTAATAAGGTATACAGAACATAAAGGTAGTGTGGCCAAGCGGTCTAAGGCGCTGGATTAAGGTATACAGAACGTGAGAGTCACCATTTAACTCTTTCTGTCCCAGGTCAGTGGCACTAAGTCCATCAATGTTACTGCGCAGCCATCGCCACCGTCCACCCCCAGGATGTTTGCATCTTCCCCAACAGACACTGTCCCCATTAACCAGTAACTCCCCGCGCCCTCCTCCCCTCCGCCCGACGGACACCCTTCTACCCTTCACCTCCGTGAATTCCACTGTTCAGGCACATCATGGAAGGGGAATCCTGTGACAGGTCCTTTTGTGACTGACTGGCGTACTGCACTCAGCATAATGTCCTCAAGGTCCCTCCACTCCATGGCATGTGTCAGGACTTCCTTCCTTAAGGCTGAATGACACCCCATTGACGTACATGACCCATTTTGTTTGTCCGTTCATCTGTTGACAGACATCGGGGCTGTTTCCGCCTTTCGGGCATGGTGACCTGATCATATTTTACATGCCACAATGACGCATACCTTTCCTTTCAGACATATTAAGTGTAATTATACTAATCTACTGAATCCCAGGAAGACAACCATGAAGGAATTTTTATCTAATTTGTGGCCATTTACTCATGTGTTGGCAACCACAAAGAGTGAGATTTCTAACTTTGCGCTGTGATTAAATACGTTAGTCATTTACTTTTTTTCTGTTTCCTTTTCCTAAAAAGAAAAGTAGTATTTCCCTAAGATGGGATCATGTCGGTTTAATCTATTTTTATAAATGGCAAGAGGAGCAGACCAAAGGAGGACATAAGAATTAAGTAACCAGCTTTAAAAGCATGAGAAAGGGTGATAAATGTGCCTCTCCCCTTCCCAAGTTCTGAACCATTTACGAGACAGACAGTGAAGAGTGTGGCATGCAGAGACCAGAGTATCATTTTTATTGCCAACAAAGCCAGTTTTGGAGTATGCGGCTTATCTCTATGGGGGGACAGATGGCCCTCTAATTCTGCCCCTTGGAAGCAGGCAGATCCGCCCGGCCGTCCGCAGACCGTGCGGCCTGAGACACCTCTCCTGCAGGAAGCTGTCGGCGACGTGTCCCGAGTGATGCCCGTCTTTTCCACCTCAGCCCACTTTCCCCCCCGACACTGGTCAGGGTGTATTGCAATGGAATCGTTAACTTTCTCTTTCCCACAAGCATGTTTTATTCCTTCCATCTTCTACTCACACAACCGGTTTCACTGAGTGCCCATTTGGGAGCCAGCAATGTGCTAGGCCTTGAGCACATGGCTTCCCACAGGTGACAGAAGCTGACATGACCCTCCCTCTCCCTGCAACACCCTTAGGGAGATCAGCGTAGGAAAATACTGGAAGGAAAACAGGGGTGATCAACAGTAAGAGGGGAGGACCCACTGAACAAATCGGAGAGAAGGCTTTTCTGGAGAAGTGACATTTCAGATGACATCTCAAGACCAGCAAATGCCAGGCTGCGGCAGAGCGCTGGGAATGCCCAACGTGTGACGGAGTGAGTGGAAGGTGTGCCAACCATTCACATGCTGTAAAAGCAGTGCCCCCCTACTAGTCAATGGGAATAGCAATTTTTATCCTGCTTCTTGGGGACCCCCAAAGAGATAGCCGGGCAGACCAGGGTAAAACCTTCACTAAGGGCACCTGTTCATTTGGACGGAGCTGGGCTCCCTCTCGGTGGGAGAGAATTTAAGCCGTCGGGGGTAAGACAGCCCAGAGCCGTCCAAGGACAAACCCTCCTGTCCCAACACCTCCCTGTCTCCATTCCCACCTGCGGAAGCAGGAGTCCCCTGCATCAGCGATGAAATGACTGTATGGATTTTGGAGGATGAGAAAAATGCCTCATAAACATTAAATATTCTGTTTCAAGGTAATGATAACTAGATCTGAAACTGTGAAAGGAGCTGGCTGCCACCCCCAAAATAAATGTTGAATTGTGAACAAAATCCTGACACTGGGGGCCTGGGAGGAGCGTGAAGAAAACTGATGTCATCTTTGCAGAATATAGTATGTGCCAGGTACTGCAGAACCCGCACCACCCAAGGCTAACGCCTACCTGTAAACCTTGCGAGATGGGAGTCACGAGGTCATTTCCAGGGGGAGGGGAACTGGCTGCGAGATTACATCACATTCTCACCGCCACAGTTCGTAGTGACGCGGAGATATGCAAAGAAGTTTCTCACTCCAAAGCACAGAGGAAAGAGGACAGGACAGACAAATACAGGAAGAACACCGTAGAAATGTGATTACTTTCTTACATGAATTATTACTCCTTTCATATTTTTCTCTTTGCTTCTCTTTGCTGCATATGTGCAATTTCTTTAGATCTATGTTTCTGTGTTCAACCTATTGTGAAACTCCGTCACGAATTTTAATTTTTTTCAAATCTGTTAGGACAATCTCCTGCTGTGATTTCACTGTTACACATATTTTATGTCCTCAGTATGGTAAGTCCGAGACTGGAAGGCTTCCCAAGGCTCGTGAGGTTGTGTGCTGTCTCTGCTAATGTGCATTCACGGCGCTTTGTGTTGTTACGTGTCTTACTGTTTGAGGCCTGGTGGGTTTGGTGGCTTGTGCCAGGGGCCTGAGGCACCACTGGCCTGGCGTCACTAAAAACTGTTGTTTTGAGGATTTCTTTCTAGACCCAAACTCTGTGTGAATTTGAATCACAATGCGAAACACCATAATATAATCTAAATAGTTCCAACTTTGGCATTAAGATCTAATGTGCAAGAAGAAATTAGAATAAGCCCTTCAATTTCTACAAGGTGACTTTTTAAAAAGATTTTATTCATTCATTTCTAGACAGAAAGAAAGGGAGGGAGAAAGGGAGAGAAACAGCAAGGCATAGTTGCCTCTTATGCACCTCCTACTACGGACCCAGCCCACAACCCAGGCATGTGCCCTGACTGGGAATTGAACCGCGACCCTTTGGTTCAGAGGCCCACGCTCAATCCACTGAGCTACACCAACCAGGGCTGTACATTTTTAAATAATTTGACATTTATACCATTCAAATCACATGCAATAATTAATACCATATAGGTAAACTTCTAGTAAAATTATTTTATTTAGTTCTAATCTCAAACATCTTGAAATAAAACTGTCCATGTTCTTCAATTAAGCTGTATGCCACTTTCTTTTAGAATATCCTTTTTTTCATTAAAATAATTCTTAAACCACTCAATATGTTCCACTTTCTGTTTAACACTCAGATGTGGGTTTTTGGAAAGGCCACAGGTCACCAGCTCCATGAAGTGGCGAATCGGTCCTTGTTTTGGAAAATCTTCCAGGTATTTATCTAGAAATATATGTTCATGGAATTCGGAACCATCATCATCAAAACCTAAAAAATGGGACAAAACATATTATAGTTCTGAGTGTAAAACCTACATCATAAAATTAACACTAATGTAATATGGTATTACAATGAAAGGCATGAACTTTGGAGTCGAACCCCAGGTTTGCCCACCAATTCAGTAACTGCATCCCTGGGAGTTTAATTAACTTCTCTGAGCATCAGTTGCCTCAGGCCTAAGATCAAGGTTAAAAGAGCATCTGCTTCATAAGTTTGTTGTAAAGATTAAGTAGACACAAAGCTTATAAAGTTCTTTCACAAAGCTCAACACAGTGCAAATGCTCAAAGTACAGCAGCAATCCCTGCTAATATTTTAATGTCTAAAACAACCAGTAAGGAAACTATGCAAACTATGCTTAAAAATACATCAACGAAACAGAATGGAGTCCTAAAATATGTTCCAGCAGCCCACAGGAAGCTGAGGAGAGAAGGAATGAGAAATAGAGAAAAGGAACAGAAAACAAATAATAAAACTGGAGACTTAAGTACTAACAAATCAATAGTTACTTTACAATATGGCAATCAAAAGACACAGGTTGGCAAAGTCGATATATGCTATCTACAAGAAGTTCACTCCAATAGGCAGGGTGAAAGTAAATGGATGGAGAAAGATGTATCTTGCTAACATTAATTTTAAAAAAAGAAAGCATGAGTGGGCATATGAATATTAGATAAAGTAGACTTTAGAGCAAAAAAATTATTTTAGTGAAAGAGGAACATCACATAATAAAAAGATAAATCCACCAAGATGAGACAGCATCTGAATTATGTACATACCAAACAATAAGGTTTCTAGATGCATGAAAGAAAAAATGATGGAAATAAAGAAGAAATTTAGAAATCCACAATTATACTTGGGTATTTCAATATCCCACCGTTAGCAACTGAGAAAATCAGCAGGCAGAAAACTAGCAAAGATACAGAGGAATCACCACCATCAGGATCAAACTGGTGTGCACAGAACGCTCCGCCGAGCGACGGCGGAACAGAGATGCCTGTGGGGCATCTACGCAGCCTGCACCCAGGAAAGCACTGCCAGGGTCCCAGACCAGCTGCAACACAGGTGCCATCACTGAGCACAGGTGGGTGCTCTGATCCTAACAGAATCAAACCAGAGTGAGTGACAGAAAGACAACAGGAGAATCTTCAAACAGTTGGAAATTAATATACTTATAAATAATCCATGGGCCATGGAGGACATCTCAAAGGAAATTTTAAAAACGCACAGAGAACAAAAATGAAAACACAACACGTCCGAATGTGCAGGCCACCACTGAGGCCATGGTGAGCGGGGAACACGGCGCCACCAGCACACATGAGAGGGGGAGGGGAAGTGGCCCACCCTCTAAGTGCCCCAGGGACCCAGGAAGAGGGGCAAAGTAATCCTAAAGCAAGCAAAAGGAAGGAAAGAATAAATAAATGATAAGCAGGAATCAATAAATTGAAAATAGGATAATAATGAAATTGATACCTGGTTCTTTAAAAAAAATCAGTAACATCGATAAATCGCTACCAGGTCCTATAAAGAAGAAAGCAGAGAAGGTGCCAACCACCAACGTTGGAATGGAAAGGGGGTTATTATTATAAAGCCAGACCCCATTAGAGGAAGAGTAAAGGGGCACCACCAGGACCTGACACTCGCAAATTCAACAATCTGAGAGAAAAAGGACAACTGAAAATAAAATCCATTAAACTACCAAAACAACCGTCCAAAAAAATAGATAAGTCTTATAATTATTAAAGAAAAGGATTGTGTAATTTAAAAACTCTCAAAGAATCTATAAGCCCAGATCAGTTCACTTGAGAATTTTATCAAACATTTAAAGAAAAATTAACACCAATTTACACAATCTCTTCCACAAACTGGAGGAAGGGATACTTCCTAACTCATGTTATGAAGCCAGTATGACCTTGTTATAAAAAACAAAGACATGAAGCAAAAAAAGAAAAGAAAGGAGAGAGAGAGAAAGAAGACAATTTGAACCAATATCTCTCATGAATTTAGAGGCAAAAACTTTTTTCAAAATTCTGCAAACAAATTTAATAATGTATAAAAAGATATACCCTAAAGTCAAGTGGGATTTACTTCATACATGCAAGGGTGGTTGGGTACCTGAAAGTCCATGTAACCCGCCATGTGCACAGGTTAAAGAAAGCCCATGTGCCCTGATACTGACTTGGATAAAGCTCTCCCTCTCATCACGCAGGTGCCGTGTCAGCTCACAGAACCAGACAGACGGCACTCACGTAACTTTTACTACAGTCTACTCTTATAACTATTGTATTTTATTATTAGTTACTGTTGTTAATTCTTACTATGCCCAGTTCATAAATTAAACTTTATCACAGGTGTATATGTACATGCAAAAATACAGGATAATGGGTGTAGTACTATCTGTGGTTTCAAGCATCCACCTGGGCCTTGGAATGCACCCCCCGCCAATAGGTGGGGACCACCGCACCACTGAAATTTGTCCCACCACTGAAGGAGGGACAAAACCAGATGATTAATGGAAACGGGTTTAGGGCTCTATCCCCCACACCCCATCCCCACCTGCACCCATGGGTGACGCTGCTGCACAGTCCCAAAGGAGATGGGCAGTTTACTTTACGGAGAAATTAAAATGGAAAAAGAACTAAGTCACTGAATGGATCAGCGAGGAACTACAGAGAAGCCTGTACCTGACTGGTGAGAGGCTCCCCCAGCCCCTCCTCCATGCAGCTCAAGGGAGGCCTCTGGAGAGCTGGGGGGCTCAACGAGAAGAACCCACCAGTGCGGCGGGCACTGTGACCATCTCCAAGTGGGCTCCTTCCAGATCCCCCTGAAATGCAGCCTGCCGTCGGCAAGCCCGCCGTGCACACCAACCCAATGAGCAGCTTCATATGCCTTCCTCTAAAGTGTGAACACAAGTGCCTCGACAGCAGGCACTTTAGGAAAGCCGCCAATATAAGTGACAAACACCTTGGCGGAAACTGGGACCCAGCGTTTTAAATCCCTTTGACCTTTTTATCACAGGACAAGAATGAAAAAGCTGCATGTGTATGTCCACCAACATCACCTACGGCAGCCCCCTTTGGGTGAGGCCTGGCCACACGACTACATTTCACCAATGGGATTTGAGCAGAAACAACCGGTGGTATGATCATGCCAGGGCCCTTAAGAGAGGGGAGCTGCTTCTCCCGTAGCCTGTCCCCCTGCCTGTGAGCCTGAGCACAGGGCCCTGGGAACCCTCCTGAACTACACACCCAAGGAGAAGGTGCTCTCGGGTGGGAGGGTAACCGAGGAGGGAGAAACCTGGACGGAGAAACCTGCGCAGCTCAGTTCTGATCGGGAACTCCAACCGTTACATAGGATAACTCCCCGCTGTACCAGTCTGTATATGACCGTATATGGTATCACAGCGAAGCCCAGCTAGTGTTAACCTAATACAAACTCCAAAACAGACGATGACGACAACTTTGAGTAAACTAAAAGAACGTGGGTAGCAGGAAAAAAATAAAACAAAAACTGAATATTGCCCTGGCTGGTGTGGCTCAGTGGAATGAGTGCTGACCTGCAAACCAAAGGGTCTCCGGTTCGATTTCCAGTCAGGGCACATGCCTAGGATGCAGACCAGGTCCCCCAGTAGGGGGCGCAGGAGAGGCATCTACATGCTGATGTTTTTCTCCCTTCCTTTCTGTCTCTCTAAAAATAAACAAATAAAATCTTTTAAAAATCTAAGCCAAGAATAACAATTTTTTAAAATTACAGTTTAGATGTTAAAAATATGACGGCAGAGACAAAAACCCAAGAGAAAGGTTCTAAGATAACATTGTGGAATTTTCCCAGAAGCTAGAACAAAAAGAGAAAGAGAAGAAAGAGACTGGAAAGCCTATATTGTCAAATAATAAAGGCAAATTAAAAACAAGAAAATTGGAAAAATAAAATTTCCAGGATAAAGGACCCAATGATGCTGAGAAACCTGATTTTAAACAAATAAAATCCCTTACCAAGGATCACTCTGAAACTTAACACTAACTTGATGTTTCCCTATCTCTCTCCCTTCCCCTCTCCAAAAATAAATTTTAAAAAATCTTTTAAAAAATTTAGAAAACTGCAAAGAGGTATTTTTTAAAACCCAAATGAATTTTATAAGAAAGGAGAAAGATTGGAAGACAATATTTCCGATTATGTAACAGATGAAGCATTAAAGCCTGTAATGTATCAAATTCTTACAAACTGATAAAACAATCCAAACGAAAAAGTCAAAGGACATGACGAGGCAAGTCACAGAGCAAATACAAAACAGCCACTAAACATACAAAGAGGTGCGCAATCTGGTTAGCAACCAGGGAAATGCAAATAAAAACACCCCTGATGTCACTGTCCGCCCTGAACATCTGAAAGAGGAATAAACCATCAGTATCAGGTACAGCGTGAAGAAATGGGCTGTTTTTAGCAAAGAACATATCGATATTTATTGCAACCTAAAATAGACCTATCATTTGATCCTCCAGGAATTAAAAGTATACCAACAGACACAGAAGGATACATATAAAAGGATTCAGAACTACAGCTCCATCCGTCAACAGGAAAATGACAAAATATTTACCCTGCATTCATACAATGGCATACTACAGAACTGTTACTATGATCTGTGTGCTGAAGAGGCAACGATTCCCAGACACACTGCTAAGTAAAAAATGACGCCGCACGAGTGCAACGTGGTGCGGCCCAGGCCAGAAGAGAAGGGGGCGGTGGGGTGGGGGCGCTGTGGAGCGTGGGCTGAGACGGCGCTGGTCGGGGGCTCCCGACGCTGTGTGCTTCCGAGAAAGGGAGAGAAGCAAGGTAAAGCATGCTCCCTATTCTCTCATGTTATTGGACTTGTTTGCAAGTAAACTTTCATATATTTATGAAACTTAAAATTTTTTAAATAAACAAAACAATAAAGAGAAAAATAAGAAGGAATTGAAAGTTAAATATCGGGGGAAATCACGTATGTTACGCAGTCAACTGAGATGACAGGTTGACTCTGTGTCTAATTCTGCTTTAAACATCACCGCTTACGGTTCAAGACACAGCACAACAAATCGGGGTAAACCGAGTCAACGGCAGCGGACGGCTGTGGTGCACAGGGCCACAACAGCACGCAGCAGACCAGCCCTGCCACCGGACGCTGTGCCCGCTCCCGGTGGTTGTCAGAACGGGCACTTCTCCCGTCCGTGCTTGAGGGCTTGTCCACAGGCCCGAATCTCTGAACAGCCACTGGATTGCTTCAGGTAACACCTGCCGAGCAATCCTTGTACTCACCCCAAATTCCTCTGCACTTTCCCTCCCCGGTAACAACAGAGCCCTCCTTAGAGCTTTATGGGAATTTTGAGCTCCCCTAACTATTCCTGCTAGCTCACATTACAGTGCACATTTCAGAAAGCTTAGTGAAGCATGGCGCAGAAGCAAAAAGTTCTACCAACTGAAGAACAAGAACAAACGTGTGATTAACATACACGACTGAACGTTTTTACTCTCGGAGAGCATTTCCAAAACACCCTTAATTTGGTAGACAACATCTATATATGGCTAATGCATATTTAAAAGCAAGACTGGTGAACTAGATAATGGCAAAAATGGATTAGATTTAGTTAAAGTCAAAGTCACTTTGTGGGTACAATTCAATCTAATAGCTTTTATAACTCTCATGGTGGCAAAGCACAATAGTAGGGACAAACCATTTCTTAAAACAAAAACTCAAACAAAACAAAACAAAAATCCTAATTTGAATGAGAAAAATAATTTATGCATTTTAAGTGGCAAAACAACAAATCCTACTTTTATATAATGGGAAAACAACACTGGGAAGGAAACTGTAAAACAGGACACGTCATTTGTCACTGTCAGTGTTCCAAAGCCGACTGGCTGGCCCCAGAAATAAAACTAAACATCCTTCCCCAAAAGCACCAAAGGAAATCTTCGTCGGTAGAGAGAGCATGACATTTTGTTCATCGCAGCACCCGAGAACAGCAAATAAAGAAGAATGCTACAGGACTGTTGGGGCTTCAGGTCCTCATCCAACCTCTCCCAGGGCTCAGAGGTAACACCCCCCCCACCCCGCCCCCCAAGCTGTGCTGGGGGCGGGGAGGACAGTGAGCAGGGCCTCCCCCATCCTTTCCTGCTTTTCATTCAGGTGACAGCTCCCATCAGGAGCTGTAAATGAGCCACCTCCCCTTCGGACCTAAAGCATCAACTACACGTACAGTGTATGTGGACACTTGTCACAGTTAACTTCACGACCTGACCAAAACATGTGTTTTTTCCTTTTCTTAGAAATTAAACTTTCTCAAACCAGGTCAAATTTAAGAAAAAGTCCTCTGGAGTTTGGGCACTCAAAACTTCAATGAACTGAAGCATTTTACTGTTGATGACAGTGTATCACCAAGTCAAGCTTTCCTATGACACTGGTGGGTCCTAGAAAGTATATCACGTCCTTGCTGACGTTGACAGACGTTGAAATGTTACAGTGCAGAGCAGAAACGCAGCGACCCCTCCCAACACTGCAGTGAAACCAAGATGCTGACGGTGATGATGATTTACTTGTGTGATCTCACTCATTTCTATGAAGAACCCCCCAGACAAGCCCTGTTATCCTTCCCATCCTTTCATACACGAGGGCGGCAAGGCTTGGAGAGACTACGTTGCCACTCACTCAGGAACCTGAACTCCTAACCGCCACTCACTGTCCCTCCTCAATAAAGTCACACATTATTCTACCTCAGAGCTGGGTTTTAAAGCGTGTGTTTCACCATGAAGATGTAGGACACTCGAGTTTCACTAAAGAAAATTTCCCTTAATATCAAACATTTGTATTTTGCTAGTTTTTTGCTACTCTTAAAATTCTATGATTATGCAGGAGGGAAAGAACAAACAGTCGTACATATGCATACGAGTTACATGCCAAGAACTGTGTTGAGCAACTCAACGACTGTATCTTACCTAATTCTTACACTTTTCCAATGAGGCATCTTTAACTTTACAGATGAGGAAACTGAGGCTCAAAAGGTTAAATGGCTTCCCGAAATGCCGCTGGCTAGTAAGTGACAGAGCCAGCATCTGTGCCCAGGTTCGCACAACTGCAAAGCCCCTGTGTCTTTCTTCTCTCTTTTTCTTTAACTTTACCTTGACACTTGACAGAGTATAGAAACTGTAAGACTTTATGAAAATATAGGACTAAATATTTCTGATATTTAAGCTTCCATTCTACTTATTAATCCAAAAAATTAAATTATAAAAAATGAAAATATTATGGTGAAAACATAAAACTACGAAGTCCATTTCCCCAAGAATTAATGAGGTGTTTGCAACTTCTAGCTAATCTTAACGTAAGAGCAAATGAATCTCTTTTCATTGAAAATACGCCTATAAAATTCAATGAGAATGTTTAGCTGATGACAACACGGGTGCGATAAAAAATAAACAGCATGGTACAACTGCTTTCCTTTCAACTGAGGCAGAGATACCATCTCTAGAAAAATCTCCAGGGAAGTAGAGGATATTTTATTAACAGTTCGAAGCATCTATGTACTGCCAAAGAGCTCCAAAGAATGTCAACGCCTCCTAATGTTTGTACTCTGAGTGGCTTTGAATACAAGAAGCCTGCACCTCATTGATATAATGGCCTTATAAATAAAAGACACCAGCATCAGACTTGAAGAGTTGTAATGGCCTCCAAAATTAAAGTATAATCTGACATGAGCATTTAGTGTATTCAGAGATTTACCAGGTGATCTGCTCAACAGCCGGAGGGCTGTCACCCAACACTTTCAAGGCACAGAAATTCATGATGTGTTTCTGCCATGTAATTTTACTTGCTCATTTCCTTACAGACATCTAGAATGAGGAGAAATTCCAACAGGCTTTTAAAAAATACCGTCCAGTTTCTTTTAGGGCACCACAAAGATAATTACACACAGTGTGAAATTCACGTAAATATCTAGGCTCTGTAACTGAACCTCTGCCAGATCTAATCCACATCAGTGAATTTTACAAACCTCTGAAGGGAAGACTTACCTGCTTCGTTGTTAATTGGGAACGCCCACAGTTTCCCCTCTTTTGTCCACTGGATCATCTCTTCAAAGCCATTCTGAAAGGGCTGTTCATTTACTGCAGCTAACTGCTTAGCAAATTCCACATCCCAGAGTGAAGGTGCTGTTTCTGTACATAAAAAGTACATACGTGAAATGAGCGCACATCAATGTCGACATCTTTCTTTTTAAAAACGTATAATCAATTCTGAGTTGGCAATACATTCTCAAACCTTGAAGCTCATAATCAAATACTATATACAATGAAAGGTCACTCTCTGAGAGCTAAACTGAAACATATATGTATATATATGATATACAGAGACTACAATTTCAAAAATCGCAAGCCTAAACTTTTACTACAATGCTTGGTAACCAACCCCTAAAGTCTCACTGCTTCCTCTACTGGGAAGGCAAAAAGAAATAGTATTTTGTTTAAAGATACTTTATGAAGGTAAATACATTTTAGACAACATATGACTTTGATCTTTAACGTCCAACCTGTTTACCTTTGGTTTTAGTCTGTTAAGTCCCTAACGTACTACTAGGAAAGACCAAAGAAAAGTTAGCATGACTGTAACAACAGACACCACTACTGATGGGCACTAGCACTTCCTCTGTGCTTGCTACCTTCTGCACTTAAGTTCATTTAATCCTCACAACCGGACTTCCGCCAAGATGGAGGCATAGGTGGAAACACTGTGCCTTCTCCCACAGCCAAGTTTGAATACAACAAAGGTTTGGAGAACAAAGACACACCCAAAGACCAGGAAATTGAATTATATGGAAGTCCACAACTATGAACCGTTCAACCGGGACGGTAAGAGGGGCGGAGCCAGCAGCAGAGCTGGGTCCAGCAGGACAGATCGTCTGGCAGGACAGATCCCCCAACCTAGGCATGCAGGTAGCCCGGAACCAGATGGGGTGTGGGGCAGACTGACCGCGGTCGCACATTCGCGCACAGTGAGATGGACCACGCAGGCCCCAGGGGGTGAACCCAATGGTGGAGGGCTGACGGCGGTGGCACACTCGAGTGCAGTGGAACGAAACGCATGCGCCTGATGACAGTGGCGGCTGCAGCGCCGGTGGGGGCCGAGGCGGCAGGCGGCAGATGGGATACACAGTTCCTCTTTGACCCCCGCCCCCACATACAACGTCACAACCCAGCGACTTAGTTGCCCTGCTCTAGTGAACACTTTAGGGCTCCGATCCTGCTACAGAACAGGCACGAACAGCCACGAACAGCCCAAAAGATGGTGCAAGAAGAACTCAAAGTCCCAGAGCCAATAACTCTAAGCGACCAAGAAATTGCCAGCCTCTCAGAAGCACAATTCAGGACACTGTTTATCAGGATGCTCACAGAACTGGTTGATTATAGTCACAAATTAGAGGAACATATGAAGGCTAAACTAATTGAAATGAAGGGAGATGTCCAGGAAACCAATAGCGATGGAAAGGAAACTGGGACTCAAATCAATGGAATGGACCAGAAGGAAGAACGAAACATCCGACCAGAAAGGAATGAAGAAACGAGAATTCAAAAAAATGAGGAGAGGCTTAGGAACCTCCAGGACATCTTTAAACGTTCCAACATCCGGATTATAGGGGTACCAGAAGGGGGAAAGAAACAGCCACGAGTGGAAAACTTATTTGAACAAATAATAAAGGAGAACTTCCCCAGTCTGGCAAAGGAAATAGACTTCCAGGAAATCCAGGAAGCTCAGAGAGTCCCAAAGAAGTTGGACCCAAGAAGGAACACACCAAGGCACATCATAATTACATTAGCCAAGACTAAAATGAAGGAGAGAATCCTAGAAGCAGCAAGAGATAAGGGGACAGTCACCTACAAAGGAGTACCCATCAGACTGTCAGCGGATTTCTCAAAAGAGACCTTACAGGCAAGAAGGGGCTGGAAAGAAGTATTCCAAGTCATGAAATCCAAAGACCTACAGCCAAGATTGCTTTATCCAGCAAAACTTTCATTTAGAATGGAAGGACAGATAAAGTGCTTCTCAGATAAGGTCAAGTTCAAGGAGTTCATCATCACCAAGCCCTTATTATATGAAATGCTAAAGGGACTTATATAAGAAAAAGAAGATGAAAAATATGAACAGTGAAAGGACAGCAAACACACAGTTATTAACAACCACACCTAAAACAAAAGCAAACCAAGAGGACAGCTAGATCAGGAGTGGAACCATAGAAATGAAGAACACATGGAGGGTTAGAAACAGGGGGGTGGGAGGAGGAGAAGGGGGGAGAAGGTACAGAAAATAGCATAGACAGTAGGTAGAAAATAGATAGGGGGGGAGGGTGAGAATAGTGGGGGAAATATAGAATCTAAAGAACTTGAGACACGTGGTTATAAACTAAGGGGGGGAGAATGGTGGGGGAGGGAGTGTGCAGGTGGAGGGGAATGAAGGGGGGGGAATAGAACTGTAATGGTATAATCAATAAAATATATTTTTTAAAAAATCCTCACAACCGGCCCCTCCTGAGCAAGGCAGTGCCTACACCACCAGCTCACAAGCCCACCACATCACGTGTCAATCCCTTGTTTCGGAAACGTAAGACAGCTTTCAGGAAGGGGTCACATTTGTACCCGTCACTGCCAATGTGAAGCAAATTGGTGCAACCACTTGGAAACTAGGTTGGAAGTTTCTTAACAAGTGAATGACATATTTATCAGGCAACCATTTCACTCCTGAAAGAAAACACACGTCCACACAAAGACACATAGGAAAGTTCCCGCCCGACCATGCCCGACCACACACTGACTGCTGGGTCTGAGGTGTGCTGGCCTGGAGCACCTCACTCAGAGAAAAGATCGAGATAGGCTGATAAGCCACGTTTACAGAGTGACCACAACAGTAAACTAACTTAATTATCGGGGTCCCATTCTTTCAGTTCACTCAGTGGACACCGATCAACCTGTATCTTTCCCGTGATGACCGCCGTCAGCATCATCATTATTCTCAGTGTTAATAACTGGTGTCACGAATGTGCACTGTGGCCCGGGCCCGACACCTTAGCTGCACCACCTCACTTACTCCTGGAGATGTGGGTACTCACCCCGTTTTACAGGCGGGGGAAGGGAAGCTCGGAGAGCTTGGTGTGGCAGAACCTGAAGCTGGATAATCCAGACACCCCACACCACACCTCTTCCCATGAAGCTACACAGCCCACAGCTCTGCATTCCTCCAGAAGCAGCAACAGGGTCTATGACTCTGCCCTCTGCAGGACTCGCAGGAACTCAGTGAGGGGCAGAAGGTGGGACTCAGGGGACAGAAGAACTCATTTATTTGGTCAGTAAAAGATTACTGAATGCACTTAACTGGGAGCAAATGATATTCTTCAGATTCCTTCAGGTAAGGCCTATTAAAAGAGTATCCTTCAAGTAAACTGACATAAATTTGAGCATTACTTTCCTTATTAGAGTATAATTATTTTATACTGATTCATAAAACACGGGCAACCTCGGTACTTCCTCGCTAGCTAATTTCAGTTTTAAAAATAAGATTTCTGATTCTGAAAACAGCAAGCTGGCTCTTGAAAACCCAAGTGCTCCTTCCGGCCGCTCCTGAGACAGACAACAGCAGCTGCGGACCCGTTCTCCATCCGGGTCAGGGTGCCCAGCCGCCAGTCCCACGGGGGAGAGGCGGTCTGTGCCCACGCCCACGCCTGTCCTGTCTGTCACACAGGACAGGACGCAGCCTGCACGGCACAAGGGGCTTGTCCATCCCCTTAGCTTTGCCTCCGCATAAATGAACAAACGCTGCCCGATTCAACTCCTTTCCTCAATGGACATATATGTTTAGTTCAATCTGTTCAAAGAAGGACTTAAGTTTTAAGATGACTCCTTCCTATTACCTGTAAACCACCTGGCTGGGTGCCGCTGGGGAGACAAAGGTCAAGGAGTTCTTGCCACTAATATCATGACTAACTGAATAAAGTGATAGAAAGTTTAAATGAGTCAGTGGAGGCCAGCCTAGGAACTTAAATATCAAATATATAATTATTTATACCAAGAACCAAAAAGCTAACTTACAATCTTTAGAAACGGAAGTCACTTATAAGCTGGAGACCATTTATATTAGTTTATTTATTTTATAAGTCCAATTTAATGCCAAGTAAAAGGATACTCTTCTCATTTAATGAGACTTAAAGTGGTAAATCTTAAAGTGGCAAGAAGGATGGACTTCTTGCCCAAAGAAGAAAGGAGAAGGACTCAAGAACAGACTGTGTCAAGAAAAAACACACCGCGAGTCTGCAGACTGCATTTCCTGAATGCTCTTCCCCGCTCCCAAGCAGTTACTACAGTGACTTCTACAGATGCCTGTCACCTCTCCAAGAGCCTGAGCCGCCTCAGGGCAGAAACCTCAGCGCACCTTTCTGAACTGGTGCAGAGGCAGCTGCCCACAGCAGGAGGTCATTAGCCTTGACCCCAAATTAGCAGGCCATCTGCTACTCACAGGCTGGCAGTGAGTCCCTCCCTCCCACCCTCTCACTGAACGCAGCATTGCAAGAGGAAAACCTGGCCAAGACTAGCAATGTCCACAAGCACATTCCTAAGCAGGTTGCAGGCTAATGGCAGGGCCGATTATTAAAGTCCCCGATTATTATGCAATCAGACAATAAGGATGTTTTTGAAAGACGGAATTTTTCTACATAATGTTCTTTTTTTAATTGACGAACCTGTTTTAGGTACCTCTTGAGTAGCTGTCTTAAGATCAAAAATATTAAGTCTCTTCCCCTTGAATATATTTCTCCTAAAACCAAAAAAGAAAAAATAATTTATTTAGTGAATTATTATTCATTGTCAATAAAAACTGTTCATGAGGAAAATTTTATATAAACTGTACAATGTGAATATTAAAAACAATTCCACTGACACCAGACATTTTAACCCAACTGCCACATCTTCAGGACTGACAGCCAAAAACAGGAACAAATGCACTTAAATTTTGGTATCATAATATAACAAGGCAGTTAAAGCAGTCTAATTTCCAAAATACCTAATCGAAAAGATTAGCCTCATTTGCCATAATTTTTATTTGCTCCACCTTATATTAATGTTTTAGAAAACTCAATGTTGTGGGAAACTATTCAAATATGGTAAATTAGAAGTTGTTAGGAATGAATCCAAGACTTTCCGTCAAGATGACAAAGTAGCCCTGGCCAGTGTGGCTCAGTGGACTGAGTGCGGGCCTGTGAACCAAAGAGTCGCTGGTTTGATTCCCAGTCAGGGCACATGACTGGGTTGTGGGCCAGGTCCCCAGTTGGGGGTACTCAAGAGGCAACCACACTGATGTTTCTCTCCCTCTCTTTCTCCCTCCTTTCCCCTCTCTCTAAAAATAACTAAATAACGTCTTAAAAGACCACATCAAAATGACAACTATGGTACAGAACAGCTGCCTCTGAGAACCACCTGAGACTCACAGAACAAACTCCTACCACTACGGAGACAGCAAAGCAGCCTCAGAGATACCAACTGGCAGGAGGGGTGGAGACGCGAAACAACTGGTCCCGTGTCCACCTGTGTCAGTTAAGACTCAGGAGGGCTATCTCAGACGCAGGGGGGTGGGGGGCAAAGGGTCCCAGCCTGGATCACCAGTGCCAGGAAGAGGCTGCGAAAATCAGCAAGGAGTCTGTCCAGGTGAGAGGGGGGCTTCTGGAGTCCCAGGCACTCCTCTTATCATTTTTAAATATTTTATTTATTTCATTTTAGAGAAAAGGGAAGGGAGGGAGAAAGAGAGGGAGAGAAACATCCACGTGCAAGAGAAACATCGACCCGTTGCCTCTAGAACACCCCCAGTCTGGGACCTGGCCCACAACCCAGGCATGTGCCCTGACTGGGAATTGAACCAGAGACCTTCTGGTTTGCAGGCCGACACTCAAAGTTGACTGAGCCACACCAGCCAGGGCCCAGATGTATTCACTGAGGGACTCACTGGCTTTGAGCTCCAGCACTGGCCACTGCCCCTTTGCAGAGCCCTCCCCCACCAGCCTGCACGCACAGGCTGGCACCACACCTGAGCCCCCATCAAATTCACTCCCCTGGGTGAGCCCCGAGAACCCGCCCTACCCAGCTTGCAGATAGGGCGGACCCTGTCAGTGGCTGTTCCTCACAAGCAGCTGGCCTCAGCCCTCACTGTGGATTTCCCTAAAATCTCTGAAAGGTCTCAACAAACCCCAAACAAGTAGCAGCCAGCCTCAGTGTACCCTGTATCCCTTGCTGGGCGGCCTGCAGCCCAGCACTAGTGGCAGCTGGCTTCTGGCCCCGGTGCACAGCACAGCCTCTCCCTGGTACCTCCAAGACCCAGACGGGCAGCTACCCTCACTCCCTTTGTAGGTCTGACCACGTGGCTTAGGGGCTGGGCATAGGGAGCAGCTGGCCTGGGCCTGCACCGGAGCCCCATCCAAGAGGCCCCAAAGCCAACACACCGGGTGGCTGGCCTCAGACCACTCCAGAGCACCACCCAATGAGTTCCACAAAGGACACGCCAAAGGGTGGACTCGGCAGGCGCCAGACCCTACTACAGCAAACCCCACTCCGTGGGGTCCCCAAACAGCTCGTCCTCTGCAGTCACAGCCAGTCAGCCTGAGGGTCAGTCCCACCACCCCTGAAGTGCCTGCCAGCAGCAATCAAGGCTTAACTACAACAGGAGGGCACACGACCCACAAAAGGAACATTCTGAGTACCCAGCTCAGGTGACCAAGGAGACTGGGCCACGGGGCCGCACAGGACACCTATTGCCCAAGGCCACCCCATGAAGCCTGGGAGTCGGAGCAGCTCCACCGAGCACACAGAAGCAAACCCCGGGAGGCAGCCAAAACGAGAAGACAAAGGAACACGGCCCAAATGAAAGAGAACAAAACTCCAAAGAACTAAACAAAATGGACGAAAGCAAACTACCAGATACTGAGTTCAAAGCACTGGTTATAGGGATGCTCAGGGAACTCAGGGGAAGAGTCAATGAACTCAGTGAGAACTTACCAAAAATGACGGAAGCTATTTAAAAAAAAAAAAAACCAGTCAGAAATAAAGAACACAACTGAAATGAAGACTACATTAGATGGAATCAACAGCAAATCAGATGAAACAGAGGATGGAATCAGTGATTGAGAAGATAAGGTGGCGTCCAGTCAGAAGGGCATAAAGGAAAAGAGAATTTAAAAAACCAGGACAGTGTGAGTGACCCCTGGGACAACATCAAGCATAACCACATGGGAAGGGAGAGAGCACGGGACTGAAAACCTACTGGGGACAGGACAACGACGACCCCTCCCCATCCTGGCAAAGGAAGCAGACATACGAGTCCAGGAAGTGCAGAGAGTCCCCAGTGGGGTGGCCCCAAAGAGGGGCAAAAATAAGAAAGTGAAAGTGTTAAAATCAGTATCTGTCTTCGTTTAAAGGCAGAAAACACTGCATGTTTAATTACAAATTATAAATGATAGCACAGAAAAATCAAAACAGTCCCATTTTATATAGCAATTGTTCTGTAATTTTAAAGTAATGATTAACTTTCTTTACATAACTATTTTTAACTAGTGAAATTAATGTTGGAGAGTTAATAGGTAACTTTTCCCTGTATATTTTAATCAACTGCTTTATGCTTCAATTCATATTCACACTTGAGTACATTTACTGGTAGATTAAAACTGGTTTATAAAGGGCCCTGCCTGGTGTGGCTAAGTGGATTGAGTGTTGGCCTGTGAACCAAAGTGTTGCCAGTTCGATTCCCAGTCAGGACACATGCCTGGGTTGTGGGCCAGGCCTTCAGTGGGGGGTGTTCAAGAGGCAAACACACACTCCCTCTCCCTCTCCCTCTCTTTCTCCCTCCCTTGCCCTCTTTCCAAAAGTAAATTAAAATATTTATAAAAAGAGAATTTTTTAAAAACTGGTTTATTAAGGGAGGGCTAGCTTTTAAGATAATTTTTTAATTATTTTTCTGGATCGAATTACTTTTTTCTACTAAATTAAACTGAAAAATGCAAATGCCACATTAAAACTGGACAAGGTGATCTCACATTACACACTTCCTCTGGGAAGTCCCCAAGTATCTGTGCACAAAGCTTTTATGCTCCAGGACGTCCATCCACGTCTTGCCTCCCTCTCCCCACCCAGCAGTCCCTCTGCTCCAAGCCCAGTGGACAGGTGATAGGTTGAAGGGATGCACAGTAAAGAGGGAATGATGCAGTGATGTACAGAATTTAAAAGCACAATGTAGGCCCTGGCTGGTGTAGCTCAGTGGATTGAGCATGGGCCTGTGAAGCAAAGGATTGCGGTTCGATTCCCAGTCAGGGCACATGCCTGGGTTTCAGGCCAGGTCCCCAGTAGGGGACACATGAGAGGCAACCACACACTGATGTTTCTCTCCCACTCTTTCTCCTTCCCTTCCCCTCTCTCTAAAAATAAAATAAACATTTAAAAGCACAATGTAGTAAAGAGGAAGGGAAGGAAGTGGATATTTGCATCTACTATGTATAGTTTACACACACGTCTTTCCTGTGCTTCAAGAAAGACACTTCAGTTGGGCTCCACTTTCAGCATCTTAGAGTTGGGGCAGCAGACCGGGGGCTCTGGAAGTCCCCAGTCGCAGAATTAGTCAGTGGCACAGTGCCCGTGTTCTGAGGAAGGCTGGTGTGACCGCACAGCCAGTGCTCTGTGACGGGCACCTGTGGTCGCGGCCCAGGAATGATCAGTCCAGTCCTGGGCTGTCTCCGGCTGAGCTAAGGCAGAGCAGGGGAGACCTGGTGTCTCACCACTGCCTGCCTGTCCTCCAGAGTCCTTCGGTCACCTCTACAAGAGTCATACGTGCACACCCATCCTTCCCTCCCTTGTTAGAGTCTCCCTTGCTGCCTTATCATTTCTAATGACAGCTAATACCATTGAACGTCAAACTATGATGGAGCACTCTTCCACTGTAGTTACATGGAGTCATCTCAAAGACTGATTTGAGGAAGATTCAATTTAAATTGAATCTTGAGGAACCTTAAGTAAAACTCTAATACACATTCTACTTTAATCAATAATGTATCATAGCTATAAAATCACTTTAAATTCACAATCGAACAATCTTCCAAAGACCCTGTAGGCCCCTGAACTTCCATTGTTAACTTCTAGCCATCTTTTCTAACCTTCTTGTACAAATTGGTAAGGTGATACCTGGAAGGAGCCGACTCAACCTGCTGAGATTATACTTAAAATCCATAAAGTAGAAATCAAAGACATTCCATCTGCGAGCACCTCTGCTACAGAGTGGAGTTAATTTTTGTCAGACCATGCCAAGTACCTGGTTCCCCCTCCCCAACGACCTCTTTATGGGTTCGAGAGAGAACAGAAACATTATGCACATACAGACAGCTTTCTATTATAAAATATGTAAGGCAATGCTTAGTACCAGTAAGAACTACAAACTACTAAATTCAAATTGCCATGAATAATCTCCATTTTAAGGGATTATAATGGATCTTTCTTTCTTTGATGGTGGGATATTTCTCTAAGGTATGAACAAAGATGATTATATGGAGAGATAAAAACAGTGTATGAACATATATTGGTAGGTACATATCAGAATGAAAAATAATGCACCTGCCAAGTCAGACCTCTCCCAGCTCCATCTGTTCTAAGTCAGGAGGCCTCCATTCCCCGTGGGTAAAGGTAAGACAGAGCCCATTCTGATTCGTGCTACAGAAAAGCATCGGAACGCTGAACTCAGAACACCTGTCCTTGACTAGGAAACGGTGCACGGGGGTAAGGAGACAGACGTAAGTGTGTCCATACTGCTCAGACACCTGTCAGCAGTAAAGTCAATCTACCGTGAAACAAACAAAACCCGACGGACTGCAAGGTTTCTGTACCTTTTTCTATGGTCGGTGGCCTCCTCCCAGCCAGCAAAACCGTCAGATCCTTCATCAAACTGAATCTGGTGAACCGGCCTCGTACTAACTCCAGGTGTGGGAGACTTGGCAACTTTCATATCTGATATGATGCTACTGAAACTGAAATAGGAAAAAGCCAAGTGTATTACACAATTTTGCTGCAGAATAGTAGAAAACGTGATTCATAGAATTTAATTTTTATTTCACTTCTAAGCAATAATACGGCACAAAAACTTACATATATAAAAGGTTATGTCACATATTAACATTCAAATTCCAGATACTAAGATTTTTGTTTCCCTCTACCTTAAAGATGTTCTTCGGATGCATTCATTTAAAACACAAAGTGTCAGTTATGTAAAACTGTCTAACATCTAGAGCAGGTGACCTACCATCAACACCTGTATATGTATCACATACGATGAGAAAGTAAATTAAAGTGGAAATCTAGCCATATTTGTTGCCTTGCACTTGTTCAAATGTAAATGAAATGAGCGATTTGAACGACAGTCCAGTGGTGTGCATTCTCTCTCACTTCCCGAGACAAAGCTGGCACGCAGGCTCACTGAGAACTGCTGACTCAGGCTGCTCCCGAACAAAGCAGCGCCGCCCAACTGCTTTCAGCAGCAGTTGGACACCATGGATGAAGGACAGGGTGGGGAGGGGTGGGGAGGGGAGGGGAGGGGAGGGGGAAGGAGGGGGGAGGGGAGGGGGAAAGAGGGGAGGGGAGGGGGAAAGAGGGGAGGGGAGGGGGAAGGAGGGGAGGGGAGGGGAGGGGAAGGGAGGGGGAAAGGTGTCAGCTGACACAGTGATAAGAGAGAAAATGGGAACAGGCCTGAAGATGATCATATTGTGCATAAAACTAGAAAATTATTTAACTGAAAAAAATTGACCGTCTCAGAGAAACGGTCTCATTCTGTTATTTATTAACTTTTAATAATATTATAAAATTTATTTCTTTTTCAGAGATAAGAAATTGTGTAACTTCTCAAAAGAAAACTTTACCACTCAATTGCTCTTCTAAAAACTGTAATCTTACTTAAGACATGAGTTTTTTTAAACAAATTACCACTATTCCACTTATGAGGCATATCTTATATTTTGCATATAAATGAAATACATTATATATATGAGGTCTATCCAGAAAAAGTCCAGCCATTGTTAATATAATGAGAATGGTTTCCGTGACATCGGTGCAACCTGGCAGCCAAGGAGAGTGGACTGAAATGCACATGCGTGAACAATGACGACTTCACTGTACTAGTCAGTGGGGGCAGTAGATTGAGTGAGCGTGTGTACTGTGTGGCTGTCACATTCCAAATGACTGTGTAGAGCAACAAATCTACTTTAAATCTTACGTTAAGCTTAACAATCCTCCTCAGAAACTATTGGGATGATTCAGAAGCCCAAAGCTACAGGCAACTGGTGATTGGCAGCTTCATTATGACCACATGCTGCATCGGATATCGTGCAGAGTTTTTTGGTGAAACACCAAATCACTCAGGTGACTCAGGCCCCCTACTCCCCAGATTTGGCACCCTGCGACTTCTAATTTTTCCCAAAACTAAAACCACCTTTGAAAGGGAAGAACAAACAACAAGTGCTGGCGAGGATGTGGAGAAAGAGGAACCCTTTTGAACTGGTGGTGGGAATGCAGACTGGTGCAGCCACTGTGGGAAGCAGTTTGGAGACACCTCGAAAAATGGAAAATAGATCTGCCTCTGACCCAGTGATCCCACTTCTAGGAATACAAATGAAGCAACCCAAAACACTAATTCAAAAGAACATAAGCACCCCTATGTTCACTGCAGTGTTATTTATAATCGCCAAGATATGGAAGTAGCCCAAGTGTCCATCAACAGATGAGTGGATAAAACAACTATGAGGACATTTACATGATGGAGTACTACTCGGCTATAAAAAAGAAGAAAATTTTACCCTTTGCAACACTATGGATGGACCTGGAGGACATTATGCTAAATGAAATAGGCCAGTCAGAGAAAGACAAATACCATGTGATTTCACTCCTATGTGGAATCTAATGAACAAACTGAACAAAGGAAATGGGGACAGACTCACAGACGAAGAACAGGACTAGTTAGTGGTGGCGGAGGGATCGAGCAAAAAGGAGAAAGGACTCACGGACAACAGTGTGGTGACTGCTGAGGGGAGGAGATATACGGGGTCCAAAAGGTAATGTAAAAAAACACAATAAAATTTTTTAAAAAAAGAAAAAGAAGACTCTCAGCCCATCGATGAGATTCAGAAAAGCACGATGGGGCAGCCGACAGCGACCGGGAGAACTGCGTGAGGCCCCAAGGTGCCTCCTGTGAAGGGGACTGAGACTGTCCTGTGTACAATGTCTCTTGTATCTTGTATTCTCTTCCATCGGTGTCTCTATTTCTCATATTACCTGGCTGGATCCCTTCTGGACAGACCTCCCGTTACTCATCAGTCACAGAGAAACAGCTCGTTCCTTCTGAGACACCGGCTTGCCCACACACGTCCGGGTCACCCACCTGATTTTGGGTCTTCCTCCGTCTCTCTGCGCCCGCGAGAGCTCCTCGTGCTGTCGCAGCTGCCGCAGCAACTCTGACTTGGTTGCCTGCTTGTCAGAAGGGAGAGACTCGGCGACAGCAGAGGCCGCCGCCACCAACTCCGGGCTCAGTGAGTCACTTCTGAAGAAGAAGAGAAACAAATGAGATGGAAACAGAGGCGTTACTTGTCATACCACCAGTTTAGCGGAAAGTAAAAGGGTATTTTCAGAGAAAATGGTTTTTTGTTCAAAAATGTACCTTTCATTTTCTGACAAAATCAAGAGTTCTTAAATATTAAGTATCGGTTTCATGTAAACTTAAATGTCAAAGGTTAAAGTTAATGCATACTTGTTGAAGCACAAAATTAACTCAGAAAACTATATTAAGGTGGATAGGGATCAGCCTTAAAAGTTATAAATTGGTAGGTTTTTAACTAGGTGTCATTTTACTTCTATATATACATGTAACAAGCAAATATAAAAGTGGCTATCCCTGTTCACAGAAGCTTTATTCACAATAGCCTAAAATTGGAAACAACCCAAACATCTACCATCAGGAAAACAAACTGTGGTACATGCGCATCCATACAACGAAATGGTACTTAGCTCACACCACAAATGAAACTGCATAAAAGAAGTAGGATACAAAAGAGTATGTGGTGTACGATTCCCTTTATATCACATTCTAGAACAGGCCAAATTGATCTAGGGTGAAAAAACCAGAACCGTGGCCGCCTCAGGACAGCAGTCGGGCACATGACAACGGAACATGCTCTGCATCTGGGTCAATGTGTGAGTGGCAGGGGCAGACGTGTCCGTTAAAACCCTGCGCTTCACTGTACTGTCAAGTGGGAGACCGGACGTGGGCGAAGGTACCAATGACACAAGAATGGCACTGACTGCTGAAGCTGGGTGACAGGCACAAAGGGGTTCATTACCTGAGTTTGTTTCCTTTGTGTGATTTAAATTCCCCGTGACAAAAGACTAAAAAAGTGCCACTCCCCAGTAAATTAGGCTAAGTTAACAGTATGATAGGCCAGAGATAAAAAGAAATTATCTGTATTTTTTAACTCACTGAGAACTTCGATGAAGGGGTCCACATGAATGCTGGGCTCTGCCCTGCCTTCTATACCACGACCCCGTCCACTACACAAGCCAGGCCCGCCCGGAGGTTGCCGGGTGAAGTCCTGCAGGACTTTACTAAGATACAGGAGATCTAAAACCTCATTGGAATTGAAGGAAAATAAAATAAAGAGGAGGAAATAGAACAGTTAGATGAAAAGTTACCTGAGAATAAAGCTTAAATCTTACTTCACGTCACTGTGCTTCTTTCATCAACTATTTCGAAGTATATTCTCACATTTTACTATGTAAGGTGCAGCTCAAACATTGCCCCGTTTTATTACAAACCATAAGCAGGCAATTCTGTAACAACACCATCACACCAAGCACACCACACGACATTTTAGGGCACATGTTCGCATTAAAACTATACACGACCACACCCGTACTATTGCCCTACCAACCCCACTCGAGCAGGCGTGACTTCTGCCAGCCCTGTGTGTTGGACCAGAGTGGAAAAGACTCTAGAAGTGTGTTCATTCCCACAGCCATACCTTTTATGACAGGGTTCTTTATGCAGTCCTAACTCTTGGGCTTATAATTTGAAGTGTTATACTTAGTAAAAGTTGTGGGGGAGCCTCTGTTGTCCAAATACAGGGATATTTCTACATAGATTTTAACAAGTGATGAGAATTTTTTAAATATCTTTTAACAATCTGTTCTATTCCATAATTCAGACTATTTCATGAATACGTATTTTTTCACTTTACACCCTTCTGTACTTCTGAACTTCTTTAACATAAACTGGGTGACACACAAAATTTCAGAAAAGGGACCCTGATGACATGAAAGATACTATTTAGTGGACATGTACATTGGTGTGACTTTTGGCAGTTTGGTGGTGTGTATCACAAACCCGAAAATATACACATCCTTTGGCCCGACAATTCTAGTTCCAGCAATATTTGTCTGGTAGAAAGAGCAAGCGCGCATATGCACTTCTGTGTCTCCCTGGGATTCCATTAGCTTGGGCTGGACCAAGTGCTTTTGCAAAATGACCAATTTCCCAGGCTCCTGCGGGCTTTGGATGAGTCTACATCCCCTAGTTAGAGTGATGGGCTTGTATGGTCCAGCCCCAGCCCCTGTGCCCCTCAACGACCCCAGGCTGGAGGGGTGAAGGGAGGAATACTGATTCCCCTGGTGGAACACAGTGCTCCGATTCCCTGGGGTGTTAAAGTGTGGCTTCCTGGTAAAGCAACAGGCTCATGTTCTCCATTTAACTCCCTTTGCTCTCCCTGGTCTCATCAATAATTAGCTAACACAGACAGCAGCAATAGTATCCAGTCTGATTCCAGGGTTAGGTCACAAAAACTACACAAATTCCTCCTTGGTCCCATTCTCTTGGGACACTCACTCTGGGAAGCCAGGCAACACGCAGTAAGAAAGCCAGACCCCACAGTGAAGCCACGTGAAGGTGCTCCTGCTGTCAACCCAGTCACGGTCTCAGCTGAAAGCCAGCATCAACTTCCAGACCCCAGAGCGAGCTAACTTCAGGGGACTCCCGCCCCCAGACTCCGGACCTTCTAACCGAAGCCCCGGACACTATGAAGAAAGCTCCACCTTGCCTTGTCCAAACTGCCGACCCACAGAATCCACAGCATAACAAACACGTTCTTACGCCACTAAATTCTTGGGCAGCTGTTATGCTGCCATTGTGGCTCTATCAATGGTGGTTCAATACGACACAAATAAAGAAATGCAAGCAGACTGTGCACGAAGCAACACTGCCCGTGCATCGTGACCAAAGGTGATAAATTAGCCCCATTCTGCACATCTAGGACCCCCTGGCGGGAGAGTAGGAATCATCAAAAGATAGATTTTTAAGAACAAATGTACCTCATTCACCAGTCTGCTGATGTAAGACCAAGCCTCTTCTTTGACGACAGGGCCACTGATAGCAGTTCCAAGACAGAGCATTTACATACACACCACACACATTGTACATTCTCCAGTGTTCCCAATTTCGGTTTCTTTAAGTAGAAACGTGGAGCAAGAACTTCAAAAAGCTTACAAAGCAACCAGTGTAGAATTTTCCTAAATTATTGTGCTTGTTTCATTCATATCTAATTGGAAAGCAATTTCGAAAATTACCTTTACTGAATGTTTGCATAGCATTCAACTCATTTTAACTATTTCAGTACCAGTTAATTGAACTGTGTAACTATAATAAGAATGGGTCATACACAGGTCTGAGGCTAACAAACAACTCACTCCAGGTAAGTACATATGTTTGGGCGTTCATTAGTCTGTAACACATGTATTTTTATGTTGTTTCTAAAAGAGGAGGAGGAGGTACCTACTATGGGCACTCACTGTTTGAATCAGCCTCCTCTCTACCACCCAATTATACTTTCCAGAGGTGTTTTTAATACGTGACATAATGTAGAAAACAAGAGATTCCATAAAAATTCTGAAAATAATAATTAAGTCATTCTGGGAAACAGGAATCTACCTGTTTATTCTTCCTGTTTATTAAAGAGAAATCAGTGATGGGGATCTTAAAGCTATAGACCTTATGACTTAAATCAATGATGTCATTCGTGTAAGACGTTCTTTGTCACCACCACAAAATGCTGCCACTGAAACACCACCACGAATGCTAGAGTGTCACTGACTGCACTCACACTTAGTGAAATACAATACTCTCAATAAGCACAAGTAATTACAATATTTCAAGGACACCACAGAGGCTCAGAGCACTGAAGATCATTGGTCAAGGGAAGCCACATAAAACAGTTGTAAACAATATGCTAAAATTCCATGCTAGGTAGAATTTTTTAAATGGAAATTTCATAACAAGCTCTTCTGAGACACGAAGCTACGCACAAATCAGGATGTAAATGAACTGTTAATAACTTCAAGAGACAGTTGATGGCAGTTAACACTGCTGCTGACTATGTGGGAGAATGTGTGGAATTCTCCATTACCCCTTCCTGCTGTCTAGATCGTATACAGACATCCCCCCATTTAAACACAGACCAGCAGCAGCTCTTCTCAAGTCATTATTGGAGCCTCTGTGTACAAACTGATACTTAGCCTCCATTAATTCAGTACCTTCCATGTTTTCCAATCTAAATGGTTTTTACTTTATATTTTTAAATGAAAAACTCTGCAAGGATGCGCAGAGCTGCGATCCAGTCTGGATGGGAACTGTTGCTGCCCACCGCCCACCGCCCCCCACCCCACACCTGCGCTGTCAAAAGTCTGGTGAGCCCACAGGTTTGTCTAGCCTTCAGAAAATTCGCCAAAAGAGCAGAACAATGGGCAAAACCCACACAGACAAAACAGATGAATGACCATTAAATGATAAACAGGGGTCATTAAGTGATGCACAGCTCATAAATGATACGTAACAATGGTTGTTTGACTTTAAAGAGTGTCCTTTTACAAAAGGCCAGGGCACAGGTGTCACCTATTCGGCTTCTAATGCACTTACGGTGACCTGTTGGCAGACAGTTCATAGCTTTTCTGCAACAGCCCTCACGTCTCTGTTTTACAGAGGAATGAGCACCCTCCACACGTGCAGCCCCACGAACGCACGTGGTTCCTGGAGACACTGCTTACAGCAAGTCAGCCAGCATTGTCTACCACTTATTCCCTCGGGCTGTCCTAAGTCCTGGAAGAAAAACAGCGAGGCATGCAGGTCCTGCTCGAAAGAGGAATCTGTCCAGCAGGAAAGAGAACTCAAACGAGCAGAGGATCCAGTAAAGAAGGTTTTTCGTTTTGTTTTTAGAAACGTTAGTGACAACAGGAAAGAAAGCAGAGACAAAGGCTTTAACAGACCAGCTGGTATTCGGATGACACTTGATACAGAGAGGCCCAGATCGGGGACCGGGGACATGGGACGGGCCGCTGGGTCAGGGAAAGCTCTTCAGAGCCAGGAGCTGTGGCTGGGTTGAGAAGGTGGACATGCTGATGCGCAGAATGGAATGCACATGTCAGGTCCAGACTAAAGGAAAGGTGTATTTAGGGAAGAGTAGCGCTCGAATTTGAATTTGAAGAAACATTTGGGAATGAAACTAATGATTTTTAAAAAAATTTTTGTTTTCTAAAGAAAAAACTGGAGTTTCAAAATTACTCTCAAAGGAGAACATTCAAACTGTAATTTAATTTACCTCTTCCTTGGGTCATCTCCCATAGCTTTTTGAAGCCTGCCAGTCGTAGCCTCCAAACGTTTAAGCGCTTTTCTGCTGGGTGGCTTTGTGGTCTGCACATTCGCTGTATTTAACTCAACTTTCATGTCCTTAATGATGTTTAACAAGCCTTTCTTCCCATCCTCCTTCATGCTGCCTTGGCTCTTTGTCTCCTTGGGAATCTCTTGGGTTGGAACGGATTGCCCATCTTTCTTGCTACAGGTCTTGTTGTTAGTGCCAAAGTACCTTTGGGTGTTATTTTTCGTCCTGGAAAGGTAACAAGAGAGAGAGAAAAAGAAAAAACACAATCCAAATAATAAAGCTAGGACACAGAACTGTTTCTCTGTGTTCTTAAATTTTTTTAAATCAAGCCCATCTTTTCCCCCCGCTTTTTTTTTTTTTTTAATTGAGGTATAGCCCTGGCTGGTGTAGCTTAGTGGGTTGGGCTGAAAGGTTGCCAGTTCAGTTCCCCATCAGGGCACATCCTTGGATTGCCAGCCAGGTCACCACTTGCAGGCATGCAGGAGGCAGCTGATTGATGTTTCCCTCACATAGCAATGTTTCCTTCCTCTCCTTCTCCCTCCCTTCCCCTCTTTCTAAAAACAAATGAACAAAACTTAGATTCCTGAGATTATTAGTTGGTAGGTTTGGAATGGGGGCCAAGGATCATCACTGAACCCAGACCCCAGGCGATTCTGATGAAAACAATCTCAAGACCCTGCATCGGACGATGGGTTAAATACTGTGTCAAGCTCTCAAAGCCAGCTAATGGCAGCACCAGGTTAGGGGCTTTTCATGAAAAAGAAAATGGCTACTTCCAAAAATGCTAAGACAAACTATTTGAGATTCTTATAAAAATGTCAGAGGCTAATTCATCAGGCACTTAAAAATCAGAATGAAAAACTCATTGTATAACTAGTATCCTCATAATCTGTACAAAGGAGCCACATTATAGTATTCAATATTTGGTATTACTTGACTTAGGAAAATGCTCTAATTATTATTTCACATGTGAAAGTTAAATTAAAGGTATAACAGAATGGTGACAATCAAGGGAATGAATGCCACGTGTAACCCGTATTTCAATGTTTCCTCCCAAGACCATGCTACAGTAACATGGAAATTGTATTTGTACCAGGAAAATCACGGAGAGGAAAAAACTCCCTACCACTAAGACAAGAAAACTCCAGCCCTAACCTCCCTCCTGGGCGTGTTTCTACTGACAGCATCTCATCAGCACGTCAAGACAACACATTCAAGACCACATTCAGGAACCCCTTCTCAGACAGACTTTTCTGTTTTTCATTCTTCTGTAGTAACGAGCTTCTTCCCATAGCCATATTTTTTTCTAAAAACTATGGCATATTTTAAAAGCTTTCTCAATCAAAGCTTCTCCTCGGTACCCTAATCCTTCAGGGCAACCAGCTGAAATCTCTGCTTTGACTATACTACCCCTGTCTCCTATGTATGTCGCATTCTATCAATTCTACGAGTGCTATTTCTCCCCTCCGTCGGGCGCCTTCTCCTCCTCCCCACTGCTTCCAACCTGCCTCAAGGTTGTGCCTATTCACCCCAGTGGCCCCAAATCGTACTGCACGAAATATGTGCCACAGAATTAAAGTGTCACAATCATGAGGGTTCTCAGAAAGTACCGAGTGCCACCAAGTACGCCACAACTCCTTTTCTTGCCTAGGCTTGGTCCGCCTTATTTCAGACTGCTCTCCCAGAAAGGATACTCGCTCGGAAAGTCTCCTACAATAGTCGGTGCCCCTCTTTGCTCACCCAGCAACTACCGGTATGTGTTTAATTAATAGAGCATTCTGTGCTCCCTACGCTATCTCAGCTATAACTCCACGTGCACTGCCTCCTTGGGGTAACCGTAAGCTCCGTGATGGCAGGACTGTCTCATGCTGGCACACTGCAAGTACTTTCAATAATTAACTTAAGTCTAAATGAAGGCAGGAGGGGTAGCCTCACAATTCTGGGAGGAAAAAAGGAAAGACAATACTTCGCCTCTGGAGCTTGGATAAAACGAGGGGAGGAAGTGGCGAGAGGGTTAAGGCGCGGCGTGTCGTAGCAAGAGCCAGGACAAGTAGACCAGGAAAGTCACCATAGCTGTTTCCCACGGGCGCTTCGACCTTGGGCAAGTTCTTTTATCTTTCTGGGACTTCCCTTTCCTCGAATTTGAATCAATGGCTTCTAAGATCCCGCGGGGAGGAACACCGGCCTCAGGAAGCTGGAGAGTGACAAATGAAGGAGCGGGAGGAGGCCGGGGGATGGCCCGAAGCCCTGCGGGGCTAACAGCGGCGGAAGGCGGTACCTGACCGGTCCGTGCGGGGCACGGAGAAGCGCAATCGCAGCCGCCGCCGCCGCCTCGGGGCCTCCGGAGCACAGCGGGAGGCGGGGACGGGGACGAAGCGGCAGGACCGCTGACACTCTTGGAAACATTGCCCAGAAACAGACTGAACGGCGAGCGGTACCGGCGTGTCCCCTGCCAAACACGCCCCCCCCCCATTCCTGTCTTCCGTTCCTCGGGCGGGCGCGTTCCTCTCCCTGTACCTTCCGGTGGGCAACAAGGGCCCGGGAACTGCGTTCCGGCCTCGGCCGCGCTCCCTCTCCCGGCGATTTCTGACCCAGAGGGGGATCGACAGTGGACCACGTCCAGCGAGGCTACGCTGGTTGAGGCCGGAACCGGATGAGAGAGCCGGCAGAGCGAGGGAGTGATCAACGGACAGACTCTGCCGACGGGGCCGGTCGGCGAGGCGGAGAGCGGAGCCTCCTGTGCAGCGTCGAGGGGAGAAGGTCCACAGCACCCATCTTAGCCCCAGAGTGATCCAGAGCCACCAATGAGGTTAAAAAAATTACGAATGGGACCTGCTGCCCGATCAATTAGTATTTCTTTTCGGTCTCTGTACTTGGGGTAGAGTCAAAACATGAGATATATGTTTGTTTTTCAGAACTGATTTTAAAGATAAAAGGAGCGGTAAAAAGGCTTTCTGCTGCCCGCCGCCCCCCCCGCCTTAGGAACCCGACGAAGGCAGAGAGCCGTGGCCCAGAAGCAATAGATTGAGGATCTCGAATCAGGAATGCCTGAGCCCTGCCAGAGATGCTGGGTTCAGTGGGCACCGCGGACTTAGATTGCCATACTAGCGAGTGAAGGTTGACCTCAACATTTTCTCTGCAGTTTCAAATAAGAATCAAGATTGATAGTAAATTTTTTGTTATGCTGAAAACAGGCTTTTATGCTGAGACCTTGCTGAGATCCACTAACCCTCACAGAACCTTTGCGACCATGCTAAACCCAGCATACTCAGGGGAGTTTTGTCTCTCTCTTTCTTAATTTAAAGTATAACTTACATACAGAAAAGTTGAACTTGTTGATGAAAAAGTGCGTAACAAATTACCACAAAGTTAATTGGCACGTTTAAATCATCACCCACATCAAGACATGGAATATTATTAGCAAGGAATACTTAGTCTGATATTTGATAGCCAGTGGAAAATCCATCCTCAATGTAATAAACAGTTTGTGGAAATCGCATTTAATAGTTACTTCGTCCTTTTCCAATTTCTTATATATTCCTTAAAAGGGTTTGTTGTTGTTTTTAATGTTAACCCAGGACACTGACATTTCTGCCTCAAACTCACAGTTTCTCTGGGGAAGATCCTGTCCCCGTTGTACTGGTCCCACTACTCCAAAGCGCAGACCCTGTAAATTGCCCTCCTGCTGTATGAGAAGGGCCGGACCTGTATGCGTGCCCAGCTGAGTCACAAGTGGAGACGAATGCAGCTTTGCTCTACTGTATGGCCCCTTTTAGTTACGATTTTATTTATTTGAGTCTTTCTTTGTTTTTCCTTAGTGAGTCTAGCTTTGTCAATTTTACTTGTCTTTTCAAAGAATCAGCTCTCCATTTTATTTATTTTTTCTGTAATCTTTTTCTCTATTTTGTCTAATTCCATTATAATTTTTACTATTTCCTTTCTACTGCCTGAGGGCTTCATTTGTTCTTCTTTTTCTAGTTCTTTTTAAAAAAATTTTATTATCTTTAGAAGGGAAGGAGAGAGGGAGAGAAATATCAGTGTATGGTTGCTTCTCATGCATGCCCTGCTGGGAACTGGCCGCTGCTGGGAACTGGCCTGCAACCCAGGCATATGCCCTTACTGGGACTTCTTCTAGTTCTTTAAGATGAAATGTTAGATTGTTTATTTGAGATTTTTCTTGTTTCTTGAGGTAGGCTTGCAATGCTGTGAACGTCTTTGGATTGCTTTTGCTGCATCCCCCGAACTTTGATGTGTTGGGTTGTCATTTTCATTTGTCTCTATGTATCTTTTGATTTCTCCTTTTATTTGTTTTTTTTGACCCAGTCATTGTTCAGTAGATGTTGTTTAATCTGCACATATTTGTGGTTTTTCCAGCTTTCTTCTTATTTCATTTTATTATGATTGAAAACATGGGTGCTGGGCTTGGAGATTCTCAGGCAAAGCCAAGGTGTGAATCTAGGCTGGCTGCTGCTAGTGATGGGCCTGGGACTCACTGAGGCTGGCTGTTGCTCATTTGGGAGGATTTAGGAAGTTGTGAAGCTTGAGCCAAGACCAGCCATTCAGTTGGAAAAGCAGCTGAGGTGGGCCCGTAAGTTGGGTGGGGCAGAGTCTCTGGGGATCTCCAAGGTGGGTCAAACAGTGTTAGCCAGGTTGACAGAGTCTCAGACTTGGCACCGGCTTGCCGGCTCGGTGGGGCATGGGTTTAGCAAAGGGACACTGGCCTCTGCTCACCTTGATGCCAGACACTTCAGTTCCTCCCTTTATGCCACTGATGCCTTTCAAGCAGCTACCTTGGTGCTGGAGCTCAGAGGGAGTGAATCTGAGCAGGTGAGTTCATGTGTGAGTTCTTTAAGAGGAAGTGCTTGGGGCTCCAGAAGTTTCTTCCACCAACTCAATCCCTGCTGGTTTTTGCAGCCGGAAGTTGTGGGAACTTATCTTCTTGGCCTAGGAACCCTGGGCTGGGGGCCTGGTGTGGGTCTAGGACTCCTAAGGGAAAAAAAGAGAGAAAGAAAATTATGCTTGGTATGACTTCAGTCTTCTTATGTTTATTGAGACTAGTTTTGTGTCCCAACGTGTGGTCTCCCCTGGAGAACGTTCCATGTGCACTGGAGAAGAATGCTCACTTCGGGGATGGAAAGCTCTGTAAATACCAGTTATGTCCATTTGGTCTAATGTGTCATTTAAGGCTGTTTCTGTTTAGGTAGCCTATGCAGTGCTATCCACGGGGTATTTAGTACCCCTACTATAATTGCATTTTTGTCAGTGTCTCCCTTTAGGTATGTGTGTGTGTGTGTGTGTGTGTGTGTGTGCACACACAGATCCAGGGTGGATGTTTATATATATGAAGTGTTATGTCTTCATGAATTGTCTCCTTCATAATTACAAAATGTGAATCTTTGTCTCTTATTTATCTTGAAACCTACTTGGTCCGACATAACCCTGGCCACACCCACGCTTCTCTGGGACCATTTGCTTGGCACATCGTCTTCTGCCCCCTTACTGCGAGTCTGTGTCTGTCTCTGTAGTTGGGGTGCATCTCCCTATATAACAAGGGGTAGCTGGGTCTTGATTTTTAACCCATCCCATTACTCTGGGCCTTGTAATTAGGAGATTAGTCCATTTACACTTAGTGTAGTTATTGATATATGAGGACGTCCTGTAGCGGTTTTGTTTTTTGTTTTCTGGTTGCTCTGTGTCCCCATGCCTTATGTTTGCCTACTATTTTAGTTTTTGTGGTATTGTACAATTTTTCCCCCTCTGTTTCCTCTTTTTTATGGTATGTGTCTCAGTTCTGTATTTTTGTTTTGGGGCGTTCTCATCACTTATTTGTGCAAATAAGTTCTCTCATTCTTTCTTCCACTCTTTTTTCTCCTGATATATCCAATATCCTTATATTGCTCTTTTTAAATAGATAATCCTCATAGTTCTTTCATTCACCTTTTACTCTCAATTCCCTCTCATCTTCCACTGAGTCATTCCTGGAGCTTTATCATCAGTGTCACCAACTCTCTCCTCCATCTGGTCCTTTCTATTTCCTAAGCTTGCTAGTTCATTCTTTGTCTCATTTATTGAATTCTTCAGCTCCAGATTTTTTTTTGTAGTTTAAATCCCATTGGTAAAGTCCTCCTTTAGTTTGTTGGTTTCTGAGCTCATTAAACTGCTTTTCTGAGTTTTCTTGTATCTCACTGAGTTTTGTTTTTTTTTACAGCGCTGCAAAGTTGAATGTTCTGCCACTTAATTCACAGTCTTCCATGTCTTTACATTTATTTTCTGGAGATTTTTAATCTTTTTGAAGTCCCTTCTTACCTTGGTTATTTTATTTATTGCTCTTGACAGAGTCTTTCTTTGCCTGGACATTTAATATATTGAGATCTTCAAGTACTGTTTTGCTTTTAACAATCTAACAGGTTGGTAAGTCAAGGTTTTTCTTTTGTATTCCATTAGGTGGTGCTGTTGCACAAGTTTTTGTTTTCTCCTCTCAAAGAAAGTCTCCTTCATTCAATGGCTCCCTCTACCGCCCTGTGCATGAAGTCAACACTCTGGGGAAGGTCTGTGCACCCCATCCCACCCCTGCCCCCACAGATCAGCCTGCTCCTTCACCAGCCTTCCCTATTCAACCTCCTGCCCTGCACTGAATCACTGCCATGTGCCTGACTTGGCCACACTGCCTTCCCTCCTTGAGATTGTAACGTTGGTTCCCTCCTCCAGAACTCCTACTCCCACTTGAAGACGCAGCCATCACCTCTTCCGGATGCCCTTCTTGGCTTTCTGGGCCGGGCCATGTGCCCTTTCCCTGTTGCTCTTCCACCCCCCAAATGCCTCTGTAATTCACAGTGGACCGTCTTTCCTCCCTGCAGTGCATGCCACTTGCGTAATCAGGCTTTGCTTTTAACCTCCAAATTCTAAGGGTATACATGGTACAAGGCTTGGAATAGAAATGTTTCCTGATGGATCTTCGCTTGGGGATGGAGGGAATGCCATGTTTTAGCATTCCGTGTGCAGCAAGAGAGAAAGAATCCTGCTATAAGGAGAGGGTTAGCACGTGGCCCATAGAGGTAGAAGCATAAAAATAGCTGCTGTGAAGCAGAGACACTGAAGGTGGCGGGTCGCAGCCAGGATGGTACTTAGAGCATCGGTTGGTAGAACCGCCCTTTCCCCCCATTCTCAGTCCAGAACACTTACTCTATTCAGCGAGCAGGAAGATGGGGTGCTGGGATTCCCCCCTCTGGCACCCGTTGCCAGGGCTTGTGCTAATCTTTAGGCTCTCTTGCCTCAAATATGCTGGGCTTTCCAAAGAATGGATACATCCCTTTATTTTTGTATTTTATTTAGTCATTACATCTGTGGCGGATCCTGACCGGCAGGATCTGTGTATGTTGTGGCTGCTAGAGAACAAATACACACAGACTACAGAAGTCCTGTGGAGAAAAAGGGACAGCATGGCCACTCTCTGAGAGGGCAAGAGGGCCAGCGAGCCAGTCCCTGCCTGGACAGGCTTTTATTGCTTTTCTGGGTACATTACATGGAGGGTAGTCTTCATTTACTGTGCACAGGTTCACTGCAAGGGACTACCTTTTACAGATAACAAATGAAAGAATGTTGCTAATTACTTCAAAGAGAAGGATGTTGTAGACCAGCGGGAAAAGTGGTTGAACCTGTCACACTCCATACTTGGGAAGTTTAGCTCAGATTTTAGGAAGCTGCATTAAGCCCTTGCTGCCTCAATTCAGGGTGAGGGGAGTTTTAGCAAAAGCAAGTCTCATAGTAGTCTAGGTACAATGCAGGCCTTATTCCCCACGGGAAGACCTCACTGTGGGCATAGTCCTGTGTGCCACTCACTCCCCACTGGTTTTCCACGTGGAGGGTGAGCTACATTTCCACCATGCAAAACAGCTAGCTACATACATCAGTCTGTGCTTGCTCAGAATGATCAACTTTCCAATAGCACTTTCTAAATGGCTGAGTGTCTAAGAACACAGAGCAAGATACCCCTGATAATTTTTGTATAAAACATCACAAAAATACAAATACCCAGGTCCCTCTCCAAACCTGCTAAACTGGACCTTTAAGAATATAGCCAGGCAGCCATTGAGACATTCAAAAGTAATAATACGGTAAAAATAATCTCCACATGCAATTCTCAAGTCCAGCCATAGTCACCATTACCAATGTAGCCCAGTTTCCTAAGTGTACACACAGCTCACTACCTCCGCACCACATTACTGTTTTCCAGACTTTTCCAGACCTGCAGGGCTTGGCGTTGGGAGATTGGGAATCAGGCCAGGATCTCCCTGCTAAGCTGTCACTCATGCTGCAAACCCTGAGCCCCACCCCACCCCTATCACTAGGCCAAAAAGAAAAAAAAAGTAGTCAGAAGGTACCGACTTCAGTTGTGAGATGAGTAAAGACTAGCAATGTAACATACAACATGACGGCTGTAGCCAACACTGCTGTATAACAGAAGACAGCTGGTCAAAGAGTACGTCCAAATAAACCTCTCATGAGGGGAAAAGGTGTCTTCTTTTTTTTCCTTTTGATTGTATCCATGTGAACAGATGGCGGTTAGCTGAACCCACTGCGGTGATCATTTCACAACTATCTAAATCAAACCTTCACGCTGTATGCCTTTAACTTGATACAGTGAGGTATGTCAGTTACTGCTCAACAAGGCTGGAAAAGGAACAGAAATTGCCCCCCTCTCAAACACTGTCCTACCAACTCTTTCATGGGACACAGATTACCCCCTTATTTCACAAAGACAAGCATCCAAATCTCTGTTTACTTCTAATACAATACAAACTCTGGTTCCAGAGGATTTGAGGGAGTTGTCAAGGAAAGTTACATTGGCTGCCAAGAATAATTGATGGGAGTTAAAATTGTGTAATCAAAGTATTGTTCCTCCTCTTTAATTAAAAGTACCCTTGAATCAGATAGAATTTATGTTTTTTAATTATTGGCAATTCCAATCAATACTTTGTTAAGACACATCCTGGCGTCAGGGCCAAACCCTTCCAGGGATGAAATGAGGTCCCCTCTTAGTATCATTAACCAGTGCCTTGTGAAATTCCATTGCAAGAGCGAAGGCTCTCTCTTCCATGTAGCCACTCTGCCCCCTTACCTCTGTCCTACGTCACACCTGCCCCTTTATCACAGAGCCAGGAGCACCGATGACCCTGGAT
Source organism: Sturnira hondurensis (assembly GCF_014824575.4). Classification (NCBI taxonomy): domain Eukaryota; kingdom Metazoa; phylum Chordata; class Mammalia; order Chiroptera; family Phyllostomidae; genus Sturnira; species Sturnira hondurensis. The sequence goes on along the minus strand of NW_028082350.1, from coordinate 13,286,008 downwards.
TGTGCAATTCCAAGTGCAGGAAACAGCTACCTGGAGCAAAGAGGTCAGGGCATTGACTTGTTAGCTGTGTGACCAAAATACTATTTCACCTACGCACATGGAAAGCAGTGATTACTCTAAAATTCCATTCTCCAGAGGACAGCAGATTCCTGGGGAATGGCCCTGAGGCCACGGTTTGCACGGACACTTGCACAGTGCCAGCCAGTCTGTTCTCCGAGCCCTTGCAAGAGCGTGAGCTTTCTGACATCTGTACCCGTGCCTCCCTAGTCCCGAAGGAAAGAGCCACTGCTGTGAGTGATGTTAGGCTGCTGAGGTGATTTTATAAAATGGTATGTGGAGGAAGATCTCTTCCGGGAGCCAGAACTTCTATTTCCTTTGACCTTCTTGCTTTTTAAGAGGAAGCCTTCTGGAAGGTATTACTGTGTAGCACAGTGGTTAAGAACATGAACTTTGTTGAAAAACTAAAACTGAACAAGACCTGGAAGGGGAAAGAACTTGGATGAGCCAACTCTTCCCTTAGCACCCGTACAGCACAAGGCAAGTGGCTTGACCCTTCTGAGCTTGCTTCTTTGCCAGCATCATTCGTAGGACAGCAAGCCAAAACGAAAGCAGAGGCCCTGACTGGTGTGGCTCAGTGGGCTGGGCCTTGTCTCACAAAGCAATAGGTCACTGGTTCAATCCCCAGTCCTAGGGCACATGCGTGGATTAGTTAAAATCCAGGTTTGGTCCTGGATTGGTCCCAGGTTGGGGGTTTGGTCCCAGATTTGGCCCCAGGTCAGGAAGCGAATGAGAAGCAACCAATAAATATTTCTCTCTAATATCAGTGTGTCCCTCTGTTTCTCCCTCCCTTCCCACCCCCCCCCCCTTTAAAAAAAAAGGCAACCTCTGTAGAATAGGGGTTAAATTTTTGCAGGAAATTTTCCTGCTTGCTTCTTACAGAATAAATTGAAGCTAAAGGTTGTTAAGGAAAGGTGAGAAAGAGAAGAAATGTAGAAGTCCTGGGGAAGCGAAGATGGTTTGGAACAGCCCTTGTGAGGGTAGAAGAGGGTGGGTCTAAAAGGAGGCAAGCAAAGTGTAAGACGGGCTCCGCAGAGGCGGCAGCAGCAGCAGCAATCTGTGGTCACAAGCAGCCCCTGGTGAGTCACAGCCAGGGCAGGAGGTTTGAAGGAGAGGCACTCAGCGATGACCAGGGCTTTCACCCATGATGACCATGGCTCACTAGAGGTCGCATGGAGATGTTTATGAAAGCTTCCTGGCTCCAAGTCCAGAGCTCCTTCCAGTCTGTAGCAGATCCGGGTCCGGCCATTCCTTTGGCAGGCCAGGTCAGGTCCTCCAGGTCACTGCGACAGTGAGGTTACACTCCTGGGCCTGCCCCCCACTTGTTGTGTTACATGTGGCTTCGGGCAAGTCCTCAGAACACCCCTGGCTTGTTTCTGTGATTACATGTTGTTCCAGAAGCTTGGGTTCTCCAGTGCTGCTCTCTGGATGACAGTCTTAGGCCCTTTTGATGTGAGCCCCCGTTTCTCACGAGGGTGCCCAGATGTGCTGCAGGTAAGTATTTAAGTCACTGGCCCACACCAAACATCACTCTTACATCGGCAATAGTCCAACACCACACACAGGGCAGAAAGTTGTCAGAGGGGATTGATGCCGTGTTTTAAGGAAGAAAACCTTAAGTAGGAACGAAGCTCGAACCAAAGCAGTCCAATCTCACTACAGACAGTGAGGAGGTGTTAGCTGTGCCCTGAGTCCCTGGAGAAAACTGCTTTACTCCAGGTGCACCACAGATTCCTCCAGTCGCGCTTTTTTGTGAACTTCCAGAGAGCCACTGAACCGGCCTAAAAGATCAGAGGCTGACTCGGGGTTACCGTTTTCATCAGTGGAAAAGGGTTTCCTTGGGCAAGGCAGAATGGGCACTGTTTGGGATTCTTTTTTATTTAAATTTTTTTTTTTTTACCAGCAATAGCGATTTTTTTTCATCACTTCCTTTCCAGTAACTACGCACTCGATTATAACTTAAGTGAAGCTCGGGAGCCCCAAGTCCCAGCCGGGTGAACCGGCCTAAGGACTTCCTTCTGTCGGTCCTCCTGACCCGGACGCCAGCCCTGGCTCTTTGGTCTCCTGCAGCGGAGCCTCCCGGAGGGCCCCAGGAACCCCGGACGGCCGTGAACCCCAGACGGCCGTGAACCCCGGGCGCACGGTGCCCGTCCGCCCCGCGGCCTATGCGGCTGAGTGCACCGCCCACTTCCGCCTCCCGGGCCGACTCCGCCCTCCCGCCCGCCGCTCGGAGCCCCGAGAGCCGCCCGCCCCGGGGCTGTCCCGCTCGGGGGCGGGGTGGAGGCCGGCCCGTGGCCCACGTTGGGGTGGAGCGGCCACCCCCGTGGCCGAGGCCGAGGCGACTTCAGGAGGCCGGAGCCTGAGCAGGACGCAGCCGGGCGGCGGTGAGCGCAGCCCCGGCCTGGTGCAAGCGGGCGGGCAGCAGGGGGCCGGGGGCGGGCGACCTACCGGGGCAGCCAGGGAGGCGACAGTGCACAGCACACGTGCCCGGGGACGCAAGGGTGCCCCCCGCCCGCTTGCTGGTCCGGGTTCGGTGGACACTCTGTCACGGTGCGCGGCCCCCTCCCCGCAGGGGTCACCTGCTGGCCAGTGTTGCCCTCCTTTGCCCTAGGTCGTGTCATGTGGCCTCGGGGCTCCGCGCCCTCGGGACCGTTCACTGGGACGGACCGAGGCGCTGATGAATGGGAGACTCCGGCGGGTTGCTGGGCAGAGCTCGAGAGCGTTCAGAGCTCGGCAGACAAAGTTGGAAGTCTTGTCCTTAAGCTGCTCCTCCTGCGGACGAGGGTGCCGAGGCTTGCGGACAGGAGCGCCACGTTGGCCGCTTAGCGGCGCGGCCAGTGTGCGTCCAAGCGCCCTTGTGCCCCAGCTCCAGTCGCTGCTGGAGGGCGGCCGTCTGCTGGGCCAGGTTTCCCCTGGAGGTGGAACCTTGCTGTGGAACGCGGCCTCCTCGGATTCTCCCTTCGGAGAAATTCATTTCCCTAGGGAACCACTGAGCTGTGTGGTCAGCGCTGTTGCGTCTCCTGAAGTGGACCCTGGTGTTGTTTTAAAGGGGGGTAAAGGGATCCTGAGAGGGCTCGCTTTTTAGATTCCAGGTGGTACTGAAGGCTGTCGAATCCCCCACGCCAATTGTCTCCATCAATCCAGAGCTGCGCGTTATTTGAATCAATAGCCCAAACTTCATGAGTTAGTGTGTTAGTTCCCATCACTATTGACTGCCCTAATAATTCTACAAATAGTTTGTAGGATTTGATGTGTGTAAGTTCGGCTTACCTAAAGGGGTTGGGTTCGCTGGATGGCATGGTAGGACCTACTGCGCCCTGCTGAGAAAGAAATGCCCGTTTCAGAAGGCAAGAAGGCAAGAAGGCGCTGAGAGGCCACACGGGCTGTATCCTGTCCTTGTGTCTCCTCCGTGAGGCACAACCTCCGTCCATCTTCCTCTGGCCTCAGTTTTTCCACCTGGAAAAGGGGGACAGTAGATCAGGACCTCCCACCAGTCCCCAGATCCTGGACAGCCACCGCCTCCGTGGCTGGCACTGCCAGCCCAGGCCTGTCCACAAGGCAAAATCCTTGTCTTGGGTTTTCAACTTGGTGGCTTTAAGTACTCAAGTACTGTGTTTTGGATGGTTCTGGTTTTAACTTTTTCTTTTAAGAAAGTTAGATTCTTGATGTCTGGTCATTGGCAACTTGTCAGGGGTGCCAAGCGGATTGTCATGGGGGCCACAGCAGCCTTGCAGTTGCCTTCAAAGGGCCAAGTGTCACTTTAAGACTGTATAAACGTAACTACTTAACAGTTAAGCAAGAACTTGGCACTGCCTCCCAGGTAGAAACGAGGTGCTGGGCCAGATAAAACAAGGTGGAAGGCCAGATCCGGCCCATGGCCCTTGCGTTTGCTGCCTGTGCTCTCTGTTAATGGGCCGCCCTTCCTCTTTGTAGTCTCTGTGAAGTCCATGCCTCAGCAGTCGTTGATTTTTGGCCAAGGTAGAGGAGTAGGCTCTGGTGTTTGCACTGAATCAGGATTTCCAGGAGAGGGGCCTAATTATTTAGACACGTAACAGGTGCCCCAGGTGGTTCTTACCAAGCAAATCGGGGCTGCGGTGGGGCGGGAGCTGCTTCTCAAAGCATGGTGGGGGGTCAGGCTTCATCGGCTTGTGAAGACCGGCAGCATTTCTGGTGCCACCTGAGCCTGCCAGTCAGACTGCCCTTCAACAAGGTCCCCAGGTGCTTCAGGTGCACCTGATGGCAGAGAAGCTCTGGGAGAGGGCCGGGGGTGGGGAGGGGGGGACTGTGATGACCACAACCGGTGTTTTTGGTGCTGTGCTTTGCAGTTTTTCTACTAAGAACTTGTGATGGACACCATTCCCTAACATATCTGACCCCCAGGGCTATCTGTGATTGCCCTGGTATTACAACGATAATGCTTTCATTATTCGCCATTGTATAGATGCGGACTCCCATCTCGGGGGCCCACGGGGGCCCCCCTGCTGGCGGCAGAGACGGTAGGCACTCAGACCCAGGCCTGTGCCACTGGTGGCCTCCTGTTTTTTCCACACCGGTCGTTTTGTGGCCTTCTCTAGCGGACTCAGCCCTGGCCCTGTCTGCGTTTAGAGCTGAGCCTGCTGGAGCGATGGTCCCACTCGGGCCCCTGGAAAGCTCGTTGGATGTGCCTTCGGACGTCTGTGGCAGGCTCACCCTTCTGGCGTTTGTTTCCAAGGGTTTGGGGATGGTCGGAATGAAGGGCCTCACACCAGTGGCTGTAGCATTGATACACAAGGAAGGTTTTGGGTCTGGGCACTGTTGGTGAGGGGGTAGTGGGAGGGTTAAAGAGACAGGCCAATCAGAAGCTGTGCTGGCATCTTGAGCCCGCCCCCTTTGGAGCCTAGTGGAGCTGATGTCTCAGCCCCCACAAGTTCGGGTTCAGGCATCAGGCCTGGAGACAGGGAGGCTGCAGAGGCCTGGCTGATGGTGAACTCTTGCCTCTACCCAGGGACATGAGGTGGCTGTCATAAGCTTCAGAGCGTTGCCTGCGACGGAGCCCAGCAGAGGAGTGGGCAAACATGAAGTCCAACCCTGCCATCCAAGCAACCATCGACCTCACGGCTGGGGCCGCAGGTAATCCCAGAGAAAGCTCCGTCCGCTCTGCCGCAGGCACTCTCCACACGTGAGTCGGAGCGAAGCGTGGTGCAAGTCATCATGCCTTAACTCAGAACAAGGCTCGGGAGCGCAAGTGTAAGACGGAGTTCCCCGCACAGCGGAAGGCAGCGTCATTCCCACCGCGGCAGAACTGTGCGTTGGGGAGCAGGGTGGGGAGCTCCCCAGGTCAGGGCTGGGAAACATCGCACCTCAGAGTGGAGGTCCCTTCCCCTGTGTCACCTGGTGTCACATGACTGGGACATGCAAGTGACAGATTCCTCAAACCTGGCAGTCTTCAGAGCTCTCATTGTGTAAAAATAACGCCATGCCATCTCTCCAGGGAATCCCGGTACTATCCTTACTACTGTCAGGAAAAGAAAGGAGGACCCCCTTTAGAAATGTCTTTGGTAAATGAGACTGCCATTCATTGGATCTTAAAGCCCTGAAAGGTCATTAATGTGAGGCCCTAGGATTTGCCAGGGCGTGGTGGCCCGGGCCCTGGCCCCAGCCTAGACTTTGGCCCCACAGGGCACAAGTAAGTGCTCCCGGGCACAGCTTGTGACAGACAAGCCACTCTCCAGAAAGATGACCTTTGCTCAGCCTGATGCAAAGGTCAGCACAGGAAGTGGGTGGCTGGTAACTCATTCTCCAGATTCCTGTGTCCTCTTAGGCCATGGGAGCTTGTGGGTCAACAGAGCAAGTACATTCAGACAGCCACCTACTCTCATCTTGTCATTCGCTTCATTGTAAAAAAGAAATTGGGGTTCACAGGGAAAAAAGTGTATTTCCCCATGAACTGAAGGTCGGCCAAGGTGAGCTAATGCAGAAGGCTAGAGATAGCACATTGCAGAGGCTTATCAGGAGTGCAGGGCACAGGTGCCAGCTCCCAGTCAGAGACCACAGGCGTGTCCCACCCAAGGAGCAGGGGAAACGAAGGGGTCCTGGTTTCCGCCCCACAGCCTTTGCCCGCTGTATGCCAGCCCCTCACCCTGCTGTGGAATCCAGCTGCAGCCCCTCAGGCCCCACACCCCACTTCACTGCCTGCCCCGAATGGGACCATTGGGTCTCGGCAGTCGGCAGACATTCCACTGCATGAGAGGTTCTCAGCCTTTGGGATTAGATGTCCTTCAGTCTATCAGAGATGTCAGACCTGCTGTGATAGAGTTGAAAAGCTCATCTTTTCCCAGGGAGGGGTCTGTGCCCCACAGTTGTAAGTTACGATGCATCTTAAAGCTGTAGATTGTAGTGGTGCTATTGGGTGTCACGGCCACTGCCATTTGCAGTACTGTGAACATGTATGAGGCTCTTATCTGAGCTGACGTGGGCTTTTCCTGGTACCTGTCTCCTGCCCTGGAGACACAGGCTCACCCGGCTCAGCGGCAGCACGGCCCCAGGTGGCCTGACTTCCGAGAACACCGGGCTCCTCGGCAAGGGGTCTGTGCTCTGTGTGTAGGGGTCCTCGGGCCCTGAGCAGAGGAGTTCCTGGTGGAGTGGCCGTCCTTCCTGGGTGGGGGGGGTCTCAGTCCTCCCACGATGAGCTGGAAGGGCCTGCAGAGAACACGCGAGGAAAAGAGGCCCAGGGGGCTTTGTTCAAGTTCACACAGCTTGATGGGGCGAACACCAGGCCGAGACCCAGGCTGCTGCATCCCTTGACTCGCTCTGACGTCCTTTTGGTTTTACTACAATTCAAGGGGCCAACAGCAACCCTGGAGGGGGCTTAGTTTGGAGCCTTCGCTGCCCAGCTCTCTGCATGGGGAAGCGGTTAGGCCTTGGGATTTTCCTGCTGGCCTGAAGCAGGGGCCCCCGAGGGTTTTGGGGACACAGCCTACCTAAGGACAGGGCTTGTATGGACCACTTGAGGCCTGAGGTGATGTGGGTGCAAGATCCACGGGTTCTTCTGTGTCTCTCCTTTCTCTTTTTTTTTTAGACTTTATTTTTTAATTTTTTAAAAGATTTTATTTATTTTTAGACAAGGAAAGGGAGGGAGAGAGTCAGAGAAACATCAATGTATGGTTGCCTTCTACATGGCCCCCAGTGGGGACCTGGTCTGCAACCCAGGCATGTGCCCTGACTGGGAATCGAACTGGCGACCCTTTGGTTCGCAGCCCGCGCTCAATCCACTGAGCTACACCGGCCAGGGCTCTCCTTTTTCTTTTAAGCAAACCTCTCCACCAAGGAGATTTTCAGTCCGGGTCGTCTACCGGAAAGCCATCACTGTGAGCCTGCAGCTACTGTAGGGGAGAGTCCGGGAGAGGCTGGGGAGCCCCAGGCAGCCAGGATGGGGCAGGGGCTGGAGAAGATGGGTAACTGGACCATGACTGGACCCTGGCGGCCTGCATCTCAGAGGTTCGACCTCACTAAGCGGAAGCCTATGGTAGCCCGGCCGTCGGTTAAGATGGATAAAACGTGCTCTCCCACTGTGGCTGCTCCACTGCAGTGTTTAACTGGCACCATCGGGGAATGTGGCATTTTAGATCGTTAAAGTGTCTCCTCTCCAATGCCACGGTGAAGAACCAAGAAAAAGCCTCCTCCGGGGGAGTATTTTGAAAAGGAGACAGCTCTCTGGGTGGCTCGGCTGAACGTTTATCGGCTGCCTCCAGAGGGGGCTGAGCTCCTCGCCTCTGTGCGGTGCACCAGGTAATTCGGGATGAGGGTCAGCTTCCCGATTTTCAGCTCTGCCCGCCCTGTGAGCTGGCCTTCCCCGCCGACACCATCTGTGCCCAGTAGATTTCCCAAGCACCTTGTCATTTGCTGACATGACTACACCAAACACGGAAAATCCACAGCAGCGAGCCCGGTGAGGTGGAGAGTACAACCCGGTTTGAGTGCCAGTCTGGCAGAGTCAAATGAGGGGCCAGCCCTGACGGCTCAGGGGAAGGCAAAGGCTGTTTCCATGTGGGTAAGGACATGAGGTGATCAGAGGTCTGAGCTCCAAGCAAATGGAGAAATAGTTAATTCCTGTAAATGAATGATAGCTTCCTTAACTGGTAGGTGCCTGAGGTCCTGCTGGCCCCCGGGGGTTGGTGCTGCAATTCAGAATAGTTGTCACCCCCTGGAGCCTGGGCAGTCTCCTTTGTGTGTGGTCAGTTACCTGTGAAATTGGCTCACCTCCCGGGAGGGAAGGAGAGAATCATAGCCGGCATCTGAAAATTCATTAGCCTCCTACCCTCTTCTTGGTAGAAATGTAACTCTTACAGATAGGCAACAAATGCACATCATAGTAACCTGCCATATCTGAACCATTCGGGATGGTTGTGTTAAAATAGGGAAAACTTCCAGTTAAAATAGTAATGCTCCAAATTAAATGCTTTATTCGGTGTGTCTGCATCTAAGTTGTCTAAATTACGTACCAACTTTAAAAATTCTGACCTTCACCTCTTCTTTTGGAATAATTTAAGTATTTTGACAGAAGTACAGTAGTATTTTATTCCAGCCCACCAGTACCCGGGAGAGAATAACTCTAATTACAACAGTGTGTTACTAAATCACATTCCACCAGTTCAGAATTGGGGGTAATTTGATAAGACAAAGCAGACATGTATTACCGCTCTCCTACCAGAAACAAACAGTATTAGGAAGACCACGAAGCTCATACTTGCGATTGCTTCAAAGAAGAGATCAAACAGCTCAGACTCTTTGGAAATGTCCGTTTCTTTGCTAATGATTAACTTGGAATTATTCCTAGCAGCTCCTCCCCTATCTCTGCCTTCCACAACTGAGTTGGAGTCACTATGTACAGTGTTGAAGTTATGAAATTGTATTTCTTAAATTTTTAAGAAGCACACTGGGATGACCTTGGTTAATGACCTCATGGGGGTTTTGGATATGTGATTCTATGAACACCACCTTCATGTTGCCGTGTGCGCTCACCACCCACAGTCTGGTCTCCTGTTGGGCCTCCCTCACGCTCTCCGGCCTCTGCCGCCGTTTCCCTCGTGACCCTTCATACCGCTGTCTGTGCCTGTGCATTTGTTTCTTAAATACATCACGTAACCTTTCTCTTCAATTCGGACTGGGCTTTCGTAACCTCATCCAGTGGTTGCAGTTCCTGGCATGACCAGGGGACTGCCCAGACGCAGTGGCCTTGCAGGCCCAAGGGGAGGTGGAAACATTAGCCAGTGGCAGCCCCCAAAAGGCAGACCCTGCCCAGCATCTGGGGATAGAGTAGGGTCGTTTCAGGTCTGTCTTTTCCTTACGTGCAGAATTTCTCTTGAAGTCCTCTAATGCAATTTAGATTTGCTGTATTTGATACTTTTACAGTGTAAAAGCAAGTAAATGTGTGGTTTTTGCTAAACAAAGACACATCTCAGTTCACTCCCTATCTGTTGACAAATTACATATTGGCAGGGTCCAAAGAGTGACTTTTCTATACGGTCAGCTATTTATAACTCCTGGGGGTTAATCAGCCACTCCGTTTTCTTTATCTGTTGCCGGTTATCGTCCTGCTAGTCCTCAGCACCTGGAGGCATTAGGCCAAGAGAAGGGAGGGACTCTCCCCTGATTTCCCTCCCGGTCCTTTGATAGCTCACGCAGGAACCTCAGTGGCAGCCCCTGTGTTAAGCCTTCCAGGAAGTTCCATCACATGTCAAGGACCTCACAGCCAAGCCAGGCTTCCAGCCCCGACCCCTCCGACCCACTTGCTAGTGCTGCTGAGCACAGGCCACCACTTTGTATCCGGTGGCCTTGCCTGTGGAGCACACAGACATCCCTCCACCGTGTGGCCCCATCAGGGCTGGATCCGGGAGCCAGGCACACGGGTTGTTTCCTGAGGGGGTTAGCAGGTTGGAGGGAGTGAGAGGTGAGAACAAGCTGAAGCAGAGCCTCCGTGCTGGGGCAGGCCCCCGGGCCCCCATTTAGGGCGTCAAGTGGCGCCCTAAAGTGGCTGCGGACACTCGCTACAGAAGATTCCTGTCCCGTTTGCAGGGGGCACAGCGTGTGTGCTGACCGGGCAGCCCTTCGACACCATGAAGGTGAAGATGCAGACGTTCCCCGACCTGTACAGGGGCCTCACCGACTGCTGCCTGAAGACCTACTCCCAGGTGGGCTTCCAGGGCTTCTACAAGGGGACTGGCCCCGCGCTCATCGCCAACATCGCCGAGAACTCGGTCCTCTTCCTGTGCTATGGGTTCTGCCAGCAGGCGGTGCGGAAGGTGGCGGGTCTGGACAAGCAGGCCAAGCTCAGGTGAGTCGGGGACGCTGGCACTTGTTCCACTGGTCACAAAATCCACGTGATCTGTTGTGAAGAAGAGTGTTTCCTTTCTTAAAAAGAACCCCTTTCTTTCTGACGATGATGATGAACACCTTGTGGCTCGATCGGGATGCACGTTCGCCTCGTGTTGAGGGAGGGTGGGCCCTCTGTGGAGGGGGAGCCCCCCCAGGGTTGGCATGCTGTGGGAGCACTCTTTGGACGTGGGCGCAAGTGCTGGACAAAAGCCACAGGTGCCACGTGTGGCCCGAGCTGTAGGTTCTACTTTGTCGGCCAGTGGAGAGTCTTGGAAGTCTCTCCTTTCATCCGCGCGCTCCCGTGCTGTGTCCTTTCAGCGACCTGCAGAACGCGGCTGCGGGTTCCTTCGCCTCTGCATTCGCCGCGCTGGTGCTCTGCCCCACGGAGCTGGTGAAGTGCCGGCTGCAGACCATGTACGAGATGGAGACGTCGGGGAAGATTGCCAGCAGCCAGAAGTAAGCGTCCCCGGGCACCGGCAGTGGGTCTTGCTGCCTTAGCGTGTTGAGCATTTTGTAATTTTATAGTGTACTAAAACTAAGTAGTCGACAGTGAAGCAGATGTATCTACTGCAAACTGTGGCATTTCCAAAACATTTCCCCCGCCAGTTGGAGGATGGTTTTCTGAACGGACTGTCTGTGATGTTGAACCTACCATCCCACCTGACAGACAGACGTGTGACACCCCAGCAGTGGAGAAGCCCAGGGTTACACCCTTTTGGCCTGCATGGATAAGGCATGGTCCCCAGCTGTGTTGGGAGGCACATGGCTGGCAGCTTTGGGACCGAGAGCTAAGCCTTCACGAGGGCTCATTTGGACCCGGAGGTGACTCTTTGATGCTCGTTCCCGGGATCCACATAGGTGTTCTGGCTGATCAGCCTGGGTCCTAGCGGTGACTACATTTAACCACCCCCACCCCCACCCCCCGTCCGTCTGGGCCCAAGTTCTGAAGACCCGTGGACACCCTCCTAAGCCTAGTTCTTTTCAAGGACCAAATCACTCTCCACCTCAATCCCTTTTCCCCATTACCATTGGGTGTTTGCTACGTAAGGGGCTGGGCCAGTGGAATACCATGTATTTTTGCCGCATTTGGTTACTCTTTGTTGTGATTGAACTTACTCACTGTCGAAAAAACGGGTATTAGCTCTTTTACGTGGTTGATGATAGGTCTTCTAAAAAATGTGTTAACCATTTTAACAAAATTTCTCTCCTACAGAATAGTTTAGGTGATACGACTTAATACGAAACATTTGTATCTGTGCTTCTCCGGATACGTCCTTCCCACAGAAGCCTTTTGTTCCCCGCATCTCTGTTCCCTAGAGTCAGCTGCTTCCTCCCTGCAGCTGGAAGGGCTCGCTGGCCGGTGCCTGGGGGGCCTCGCGGTCTTCAACACTCTCTCTCCCTGTCCCTCCCAGCACGGTCTGGTCTGTCGTGAAGAGCATCCTCAAAAAGGACGGCCCCTTGGGCTTCTACCATGGACTCTCAAGCACTTTACTCCGAGAAGTACCGGGCTATTTCTTATTTTTCGGAGGCTATGAGCTGAGCCGATCGTTTTTTGCATCAGGGAGATCAAAAGATGAACTAGGTAACGTGCTCGCATCGGGTGTGCGGGTGTCCGCCGTCCCATGGTGTGGTCGCTCGGTTCCGGTTCTGTGCGTCTCTCCTGGTGCTGGGGTTTCCGGACCCTGGGAAGCAACGCGTCAATTGCAAGCGCCTTCCTCTGGGTGGCGCTGGCGCTGGCTGGGTGTCCCCGGGCTTGGTCATGGTCTCAGGACAGGCTGAAGCCCCATGTCCCGAACTTCTGCACTGGAATAACATCCGTTAATTTGTTCTGGCTCCATTTTAGGGGGGAGGAAATACAGAAATTCCTTTCCCTGTGGGAAAGCAGCCATAATGGGGACATCACCTATAAATCATCTCGCAATAAGCTTAAAACTTGGTGATAAAGCTTGCTAGTGTTTCGAGAGCAGTGGACTTTTATAGTTCTCTCCAGCTTTGTTCTGTTTCCCTGCTGGACACAACGAGCAAGGCTGGGCACACACACAGGGGATCACTTTCTCCTTAACCTATTCTGGGGTTAGTCAAGTTCCCGGGCTTAACTGTTGTGTTTAATGGGACAACTTGGGTTTCCTCGTAAAGAAAGAGTCGGGGCTGCTGGGCTGTGAAATGTTTAACTACTTGAGAGTGAGAACGTGGAAGACGACCTGTGTTTCAGTGGTAGTAGTGTCATTCCTCCTGGGAGGGCATTGCTACTGCTTAGGGGCCAGAGGGCCACGGTGCCACAGTGACCAACCCGTATGCAACCCTCCCTAAGGCTTCCTGTCCTGACAAGGACGGGGATGTGGGGCTGACCAGCGCACCACACCACACGGGCGTGGGCGTGTGCTCTTCAGGCTCTGACGCGTGCCTCAGAGGACTGTGCTCCCCGGCATTCGCCTTTTTACCTGCACCGGGCGGCAGCCACTACCTCGACCTTCAGCATCGTCTCACCAGCCGTTTGCCAATGTTCTTCTCCAGGCCCTGTCCCTCTGATGTTGAGTGGCGGAGTTGGTGGCGCCTGCCTCTGGCTTGCTGTTTACCCAGTGGATTGTATTAAGTCTAGAATTCAAGTTCTGTCCATGTCTGGAAAACAGGGGGGATTTATTGGAACCTGCATAAGCATCGTGAAAAACGAAGGTGAGTCCGCCGCCGGCACCAGGGGCATGTGTACGCGGCAGTGGGTCGTGTTGCTCCACTCGGGCAGAGGGTGGTGCTGCCCCGGGCCCTGTCTCTGTGGCATTTCTGCCACCGGCTGTGCACTGTTTCCAACCCCTTTTTTAGCTTGCTTTTATCGTTCTTGAGAACATTTAAAGTTCCTATTCCTAACCCCTGGGCCAGGTACCTGTGAGGATTCTGAGTTCTAAAGAGCCTGGAGGGACTTCGTGAAATCTGGGTATTGTTGAAGGGGACAGAGGTTTTGACGTTAGCAGCACTGGTTTTATGTCACAAGGGTCTTTTCCGAGGGTGACCCTCAGTGAACCCCGAGGGGTTTAAATGAGTGGGCAACATCCCCAGTCCTGAGACTGCAGGAATTAAAATGCACTCAGCAACTTCTGAAGGTGACTTCCTATCAGTTTTTGGAGTTGGGTGGGAGGACGAAGATTTCTACGTACTGTTCCTATAAGTCCGTTGCATGCTGCTAGTGCGTGGAGAGCTGTGAAGGCTCTGTCTTGGTTTTGAAGGAGAGCGCACCGTAAGAGCGCGCAGAAACCGTTCCATGTGCGGCGCCCCCAATAGAACACAGACCCCTTGCACCTTACTAATGCTGTACTAACCCTTCTTTAAGTTTACGTTCCCTGCGTAATTTTACAGAGCTCTTCCACCTCCCTTGTCTGATGGGAGCTTCCTAACCACCCAGGCAACACTGACATTAGAATCAGTCTCTGACTTCAGTGTGCGCACCCCGCCGGCCCCGTGCCTCGTGGGAGAAGCCGTGATGGGGGCGTGTTGGCTGAGCATCAACCCGCTTTGCTCGGAGACCTGACACTGCCTGGTTTCCTGTGGCCTGTTTCAGCCCATCGGTCCAGGGAGATGTGGACACAAGCCCTCTCATCACGTGTTGGTCTTTGATGCCGCTGTATGGACTTGGAACTGCAGCTTCGAGGGGCATCTCCAAGGAGGGGGTCTCAGCGTTCGCTCGCTCTCTTGTCTCCTAGGGATACTGGCCTTATACTCTGGACTGAAGCCCACCATGATCCGAGCGTTCCCGGCCAATGGGGCGCTGTTCCTGGCCTACGAGTACAGCAGGAAGTTGATGATGAGCCAGTTCGACGCAGACTGAAGCGTCCTGGCGAGCCCAGACCCGGGGCCAGGTGTTCGAGGACTGCAGTTCGTCTCAGGGCCGCCTGGAGTACCCGACCCACGTGCAGTTGTTTTGATTTCAGAGCGTTCTGTTGTTGCCTTCCATTCCTTTGCCCTAAATGTTAAACTTCCATTTAATTTCTGCCCGTAATTGTACTGAGATAGAAAAGTTGCTGCTCTTGTCCGTGGTAGGGCCTAGGGGTGAGTCTGGCCTCTGTACCTAACCCGCAAAGATAAGTACAGCTGCGTCGGGGTTTTGCACGACTGGACACGCACACGCAGTTTGGGTGCTGTGTGTCGTGAACGAGGCACAGTTTCGTTTCCTGCTTAGTCTCGGATCACACCAGAAAAACCCAGAGGCAGCTGCGTTTCATGAGGATGTTTATCCATGATTATCCCTTCTAGATGTAGGGTCTCTCTTCTGATATGCCTAACACATATGTGCTCTATATCAAGTGGTGAAAAATTTTAAAAGGGTTCCTGTGGTGCTTGCAAACCAAAATAGCTAGCTGGATTTTAAAGAGATGACTGTACCTGCATCCTGACGCAGCTTCTGTGTTTCTGATTCCCGTTTCAGAGGAGGCCTCCTGGATTTTTCCAAGAAGCGCTGCTGTCAAAACTGTGCCGTTCACTTTCTGGGTGGGGTCCTCTTCGGCTCTCTGACATACCGTTGGGCTGTGGCCCGGGCATCAGGCTCACGAAGCCCCATGGCCTTTACCTGTGCCAGCTTCCTTCTCTCCAAAGAGCTTCTCCTCAGCCTGGCTCTCGGTTAAGGAAGGGCCTGGCGAGAGGGGCCACACTGCTGTGCTCTATGAAGACCTTGCGGCCGACACCAGCCCTTGGCTTCTGTCTCTGGGTCCTGGCCTGGGCGGGACGCCAGAGCATTCCGTTGGGCCCCTGGGGATCACTCACTCATTGCCTCCACCAGTTGGAAACCCACCCAGGGAGTCGAGTGCCAAAGCCAAGAGCAGCCCTTGTCCCCTGTCTGGTGACGGAGCGGCAGTGCTCGTGGGTGGAGTCCTCCCCGCAGAACCAAACCAGACATAGTGCGTGCCTGCCACCAAGAGTCACGTCAGGGCTGACCCACTCTCAAGCTTCCCTTGGGGGTCCCTAACTCCTTCATCATGCTTCTCACAGTATGGGGCCTCTTGCACTCGGTCCTGGCCCTCAGTGAGTTGTAATGATGACTGTAGATGCGGTGTGACTTCGTATGCAGAGAAACAAGAACAGTAACCCTGAGTAAAGCTGTGCCGCATGTGTGCTAACACAACATCAGAAACCCTCATTCCATGGACGCCAGGGCTGGGGGATGGGCTACATCCCCAAGTGGTTCTTCATCCACACAGGCTAGAAATGAAGCAAAGTAGGAAATGAGACCGGCTTCCGGCAGGAAGCCAACTGCCTCGGCCCGCGGTCCCCCCGCCTGGTGCCCGCCGCCCATCTCAGCACAGTTGGCAGCAGCGGACCTCCTGTGTCTGCCCGCAAAGGGTTAACGAAGTGTCTTCCCTGAGGCAGGGCAGAGGGGTGGGAGGGAGGCGACTTGTCATTCTGTGTAACTCATGGCTCGGTATTTGCATCTAATTTGTACCATTTCAGATCTGTACTCCAGACAAAAATAGAATAACTTGAAATACTGTGTTTAGAGAAATTCTGGTGTTCTATATCATTAAATTATTTGCCTAATGTTTGAGTATACGAGGAGTTCTTTGCATGCACTGCAGTTATGGTGGTCTGCTCACTGGAAGTTCTGTCTCCCTCCACCAGGCTGCGGAGGCAATGTGTCGGATTTGGCCGGCTGCCATTCTGTTTTTTCATATAGGTAAAACTTCTTGCTATTAAGTTTTAGATAATTCTATTCCACCCAGGTTAGTAAAGTCTGTTTAAGAAAACCAGTACCATCCCAATACATTCTGATGTAAGTCTCTTGTGCTCAAAGAATCACGTTGGGTCCCAACAAAGCAACCCCCGGGAGACCCTCAGCAAGTTTGCTTTCCACGAGAGGAAGCAGAAGAGTGTGGCAACTCACTGCCAGAAACTTGGGCGGATCTTGGAGGGTCGGGCAAGAGAAACCCCAACTGCATCTCCTTAGATCAAAAAGCTAGATTCTCGCAAATTGAGGGTTGCCAGTACCGCACAGGGCAGCTCTTCCTCCCCACCGAGCCGGCGAAGCATTTTCTCTGTCCAGTGAAGCCTGCCTCCTGACCTGCACTCTGCGGCTCAGTGTGGCATGAGCGTAAAGGACACACAGCCCGTTTGACCGCACCCACGTTCCCCCAACACAAGTGCACAGGGACTGACGCAGCTGTAACGTGGGAGGAACCTGAGAGCATGTCCTCCCTGGTCCTGCCTCCGGGGAGCCAGGTTAGGGAGAGCGGAAAGGTGGCTTTTGTCAGAAGTGCAACAGGGACCATTTGTGGGCTAGTTTGGGGACAAAGAAGAACGCGCCTGCACCCTGGGCCGCCCGCCAGGGTTGGCGCTGATGGCGGCTTGGGCAGCCCAGGGTTCCACTGCCCTCTGTGCCCCTTGGCACCCACCAGCCCTTCTCCAGGGAGAGTGTTGCCCCAAGATGCTCCCCTTCTTTAAAAGTACCTGCTGTGGACTTACAACAGCCAAGACGGAGGCCTAGGTAGACACACCGTGCCTCCTCGAACAACCAAAAGGACAGCAGTGATTTAAAAACAAAAGACAAGCAGCACTGACAGAAAATCAAACTGCATGGGAGCCAGACGACCAAGGAGTTAAAGAAGAAACACTCACCCAGACCGGCAGTGGGGGCGGAGACTGGCAGCCAGGTGGAGAGGACCCAGTGAGGTGCAGCTGGCGGAGCAGGGACCCCACATCCATGTGCAGATAAACAGGGAGGAACAACTGGGGAGAGAGACAGACACGCAGCCTGGGGACCCAAAGCCAGGAAATGAAGCCTCAAACCTCTGACTGAAAACACCTGTGGGGGTTGAGGTGCCGGGAGAAACTCTAGCCTCACAGGAGAGTTCATTGGAGAGACCCACAGGGTCCTAGAACGTACACAAGCCCACCCACCCAGGAATCAGCACCAGAAAGGCCCAATTTGCTTGTGCGAAGCAGGGGAAGTGACTGAAATTCGGCAGAGAGTGGAGCAAGCGCCATTGTTCCCTCTCAGACCCCTGTCCCACAGACAGCATCACAACGCAGCCACGTGGGTTGCCCCGCCCTGGTGAACACCTAAGGCTCCGCCCCTCACTACAAAACAGGTGTGCGGAGACAAAAAAAAAAGTCCCAAATGAAAGAACAGATCAAAGCTCAAAGAAAAAAATACAACTAAGTGACGAAGAGATAGCCAACCTATCAGATGCACAGTTCAAAACACTGGTCATCAGGATGCTCCAGGAACTCCCTGGGTACTGCAACAGCATAAAAAAGACCCAGGCAGCATTGAAGGTTGCATTATGTGAAATAAAAATCTATAGGGAACCAACATTGAAGGGCAAGAAACCAGGACTCAAATCAAGGGTTTGGAGCAGAAGGAAGAAAGAAATATTCAGCCAGAACAGAATGAAGAATTCAAAGAATAAGAATTTAAAAAAATAAGAAGAGGCTTAGGATCCTCCAGGACAACATTAAACATTCCAACATCCGAATCATAGGGGTGCCAGAAAAAGAGGAGGAACTTCAAGAAATTGAGAACTTGCTTGAACAAATAATGAAGGAGAACTTCCCTAATCTGGCAAAGAAAATAGATTTCCAGGAAGTCCAAGAAGCTCAGAGAGTCCCAAAGAAGTTGGACCCAAGGAAGAACACACAAAGGCACATCATAATTACATTACCCAAGTTTAAAGAGAAGGAGAGAATCTTAAAAGCAGCAAGAGAAAGGGAGACAGTTACCTGCAAAGGACTGTCAGTGGATTTCTCAAAAGAAAACTTAGAGGCCAGAAGGGGCTGGAAAGAAGTATTCAAAGTCACAAAAGGCAAGGAATTATATCCAAGATGACTCTATCCAGCAAAACTATCATTTAGAATAGAAGGGCAGATAAAGTGCTTCCTAGATAAGGTCAAGTACAAGGAGTTCATCATCACCAAGCCCTTATTATATGAAATGTTAAAGGGACTTATCTAAGAAAAAGAAGATAAAAAAATATGGACAGTAAAATGACAACAAACTCATAGCTATTAACAACTGAGCCTAAAAAAAACCCCAAAACGAAAACTAAGCAAACAACTAGAACAGGAACAGAATCACAGAAATGGAGGTCACGTGGAGGGTTATCAGTGGGGAGTGGGTGGGGGAGTGGGAGGGGGAGAGAGAGGGAAAAGGTATAGGGAATAAGAAGCATGAACGGCAGGTAGAAAATAGACAGGGGGAGGTTAACAACAGTATAGGAAATGCAGCAGTCAAAGAATTTACATGTACGACCCATGGACATGAACTAAAGGCGGGGAATGCAGATGGGAGGGGGTGTGCAGGATGAAGGGGAATAAAGGGGGAAAACGGGACAACTGAAATAGCATAATCAACAAAATATAATTTTAAAAATACCTGCTGTGGCAACCGCCAGGCCTTCTGAGCTGTTATCAGGGTGATGTGCTGGTTACAACACTACCTAGTTGGAGTGGTCTGCCCCAAACCCCTAAACCAGATTTCCCCCATGCAAACCATTTCTTTAATGTACTATTTGTGCAGATCGCAATGTTTTTCAGGACTAAATGTAGCATTTTAACACAAGCACTGTTTCTTATCTGCTGCTCTATTTCCCGATGAATTTAACTTGCCAGTTACAGGGAAAATCAGTCAAAGAAGGGTAATTTCTATAAAGCCAAACCAGAACCGTCCTCCAGGACAATCATGGCATTGTCATCCCGTGGCAGTGAAGGCACTTAGACTAAAAGAGCACCAGGTACCAAAGGGAAAAGGACTCCCCATGGACCCAGGACTAACCAGTGCTTATAATGAAAAGGTGACCGTCCTTTATGGGGTCCCCAAGCCCAGGTGAAGCTGGTTTGGGTGGGGTGGGGAATAATAATCTAGACCTCCCTCCTCCCCCTGCCCCCCACAAACATTTCCTTCACCTCCACTTGTGATGTCGCACAAAAGCGGGAGTTCCTGGAGGTTCTTTATCCTCCACAGTGACACGCTCCTCCACCCTCCCCAGCGTCTGTGTGTGTGACCGAAGGGAGCTTGCTCAGCGCTGTGTGGTACTTGCGGAGCCGGAGGCAAGCAGGTGCAGGGCTGATGTGGGAGCATTTCCGTGGGTTTCAGACGGTCTTTGCTGCCAGTCTGGTATTTGTTCATTTGTAAATCAAAGGGAGGAAGAAGCCCTGGCTGGTGTAGCTCAGTGGATCGAGTGCAGGCTGCAAACCAAAGGGTCGCCAGTTCAAATCCTAGTCAGGGCACATGCCTGGGTTGCAGGCCAGGCCCCGAGAATGGGGTGTGCAAGAGGCAACCACACATTGATGTTTCTCTCCCTCTCTTTCTCCCCTTACCCCACTCTCTAAAAGTAAATAAATAAAATATCATTTTAAAAACAAAGGGAGGAAGAAAATAGAAGCTGCCTTTCTAACACGAGGTTACTATGTGACACCAAGCAGGGGCAACATCCTTGTCCAAAAGTGCTGGACTAAATACAGTAAGCCCACCACATAGGGGAGAACCACGATTTTTAAATTTCTCAGTTACTTTGACATGAAAGTTCTAATTCACATTTTAAAAAGCGGTAAATGATGTTCCTGTGGACTGTGCTCCAAATTCACCTCAAGCCAACACATTGTGTGACGTATATTTCTTCACAAAGGGAAAAAATCACCATTGACATTCCCTTGTCCATATTTAATATATATTTAATAGATTTTCCCAAGAACATATGTACATGTATGTAAATATTGGTACACCAGGGAAGAAACAGGTTTGAAAACACAAATACGGGGCAGGGGTTGGGAAGAGTACGATTCTACCCTAGGAGGGGAGTTACACTTAATCAGGTATCAGCTACAACTTCATCAGTGGCATCAAAATATATTTCGACTGCAAACTCTGGACGATAAATTTTCCACGTTTTTGGTTTATGGGGATTGTCCAGTTTATTTCTTGAAAGATAAAGCCTAGAACAGAAAAAGTTACATTTTAGGGCGTACAGAAAAGCCATTCAGCAGGGCACCTCTGTTTAAGCTTCAGAACAGCTTTGCTGGCTGTTGTTGGTCTCCGCCCCCTTTCCTGTGAGCCAGTGTTCCTGCTCCCGCCAGTGAGATGCAAAATACCTTAGTCTTCAGTGACAAACACACAGTGACAACGCGTCACTGATTCCTTTAACATTGCCTTTTATGGGATTAATGACATCCAGATTTAATAAAATAGATTTCTATATGTGACAGAAATCAGCAAGAGACACTAGATGTGAATTAGCATCAGTAATAAAATACTGTCTTTTTTAATCCTCACCCAAGGACATGCTTATTGATTGTAAGAGAGAGGAAGGGAGAGAGAGGGAGAGAAAGATCACAGGCCCGACTGGGTACCGAACCTGCAACCCAGGTATGTGTCCTGACAGGGAATTGAACCCTCAACCTTTCAATTTACGGGAGGATGCTCCAACTAACTGAGCCACACCAGCCAGGGCAAAATACTGAGTGCCTTTTAAATGATGAAGTTGACATTTCCAGCTGATTAACAGTCTTGTAACTAGCAAAAACAGCTTTATCAGGTAGTATGAAAATTTGAATGTTGAAGAAATCTTTTAAAACATGTAAAATTTGGGAGGCAACTGACCTAACTTGTTGCCTCACTAATATGAACAAATATGAGCCTTTTAAAGGACAAAAATTGTGTCCTTGCTTTTTAGCAAGAACCACTTCTGAGCAGGACATCAAATGAAGTCCCACCCAGATGCCTACCTGAGGGACTTTGCTCCTGTTAGGAGTTAAAATTTATTGTTTGTATGCATCCAAAGAACCAAACTGGTAAAAATTTTCATCCAATCCAAAGTTCACTCTACCAAAATCCATTAAATGTGTGTGCATTATTAAGTGTGTAGGTTAGATGTTCAATTTACTGTTCCCTCACTCGATGTGAAGTGTGGTTAAATGCAGTTCAGGTTTGAAGAACAGGCTAGAATTTATTTAATGAAAACTGCCAATTCCTGCCACGTGCAATCACAAGCACTTCAAAACTCACCTGCGTGATTCTTTGAATATTGTTTTTCCTTTCGTATTGGGTGGTCTGGTGATGCCAGTAGTCTCGAATTCTCAGCACCACAGAACAAATGCTCAAAGTGGAGAACTCGAGTCAGGAAGGAGTTTCTGGACACGGTAAAAGGTTCTTTGGGGAAATAATCTTCCAATTGGTTAATAAGGTTACTAATCGGTTAATAATCTTCCAATCGGTTCATCGGTTTATACCTTTCTAAAAGTGGTTCTGAATTTAGTTATTCAAAATCACTTTTAAATGGGAGACTGTTCATGATTTATTTAGCCGTCTTCACTGATACTCTGTCTTGCTGTGTCAAACAGCTTTTGAGCTCAAGCCTCCCAGGTGACGCCTTACTTTGGCACAGGATTGGGTGATGGTCGCTCATCAGGAAACCAATCCATACGAGGGAGCTGTCGTGTTTAAGGCACTGAGCAGACTGGAGCTTCCATGGGGGGGGGGGGGGAGCTTTATCACCACACTCTGACTATACCATGTTTTAACCTTCAACACAGTCCGGCGGCAGGGACTTTGCAGATTATCTCGAGAACAGCCACATTTTAAAGAATAACCAGGATAAGATGAGTATGTGAACGAAGAATGGCGACTTGAGCATTTTGGGGTTTCTGTAAATTGAGCCTACGGCAATTGGCAAAATAAGTGCCCTTACTCCTTACACAGACGTGGAAGGTAAGGCTGCTTCCACCGGAGTTCATCGTAAGCCATACCTGTTATTTTGAATAAAAGACGTGTGGAACCAAAAGAAAAATGGGCAGTTGTCGTAGTCTTTCGGAAGAGCCTAAAAATACACGGTAAAAAAAAAAAGGGTTAGTCTTCCTAGTAAAATTGATACTGAGAACTAATCACTCCAAAGGAATTAAAATCCCTTCCTCTCTTCATTTACATATTTATTAAACAATTGTAGCCTGTTCAGTGTGCGGCACTTAGAGTCTCAGGGATGAGGCTGGGGACCCAAAGGAGGAGGCTTCAAGTGATTGCCGTTTCCATGGAAATTGCCAGGGAAATGTATTTGTTCTATGATGGATACTCACACATTTTAATCTGGATTAGACAGTACTAAACAGAATCTACTAAGGATCCGTGCGTATTTGTGCCCCCAAATATCACCCATTTCTACTGTCATTGGTGGTGACAGAAGTACCTAAAGTTTTTGAACGTGCTTTCGTCTCATGGCCCTTGAAGATCGTAAAGGCCACATACTCCCAGCAACCCCTGGGCCAATGCCCCTCCATAGTGCTCTGCTCGGAGGCCAGTGGCTGCGAGAGAGCTCGGACTGGCTCCATTATTCGAGGGGCAACCATCCAACGGGGAGCTACCCCCACCACTTCCTTCGGCACATGTACCATTTCAGTGTTTAGTAGAGTCTCCCCAGCAGGGAGCCAGCAGGGGCCCCGGGAGGGCACAGGAGAGAAGTTCTGCATTGATGGACACAGTTTCTCATTGGCAGTTTAGGCTGACGGTTTAGTAGGGAAATGAATTGGAATTATTGAGACTTAGGAATGTGTTATAGACAGAGTAATGCCCGGACATACATTTTACAACATATAAATTGTACATTTCTGATACTCTGAGCAAAAACAGCTGCGGAATTCTTATTTTTCACAAAGTAAATCTCAGATTAAAAATACTATTTATAATGTATTACATAACAATTCAGGGACAAGTAAAATCTTCACTTTAAAGTATTTTATAAATTACGTGGGACAATGTGTTTTAAAGATATAAAACAAAAATGCGATGCATGCTCTGCAGTAAAACACGCCTTTGTCTTTTTTACACCTTAGTTTTTATATTACTTATGTGAAAATTAATACATTTGAATTGTAGAGACTCTAGAAAAGTGAGCAAAAATGTTAAATTACATTATGTTCTTTAAAAAAAAAATAGTGTTACGGGTCTGACTTGGTTTTGTCTTCCTCTCCAGCTAGGAATCGATGTCTCCGTCTCCCCTGTGGGCATGTGACAAAGGCAACCCCAAACCTGTGTCTTTCAAAAGGCCAAGATGAAGGGTGGCAGGGACGGAGGCGGTGTCTGACCACTCACCGAGGACAGGAACCGCACCTTCACGTCGTCGTGCACGAGTGGGCAGCTGCAGAGATGAATGATCGCTCTGTCCCTTTCCACGTCGTGGACTATCTGTGGATGAACACACGTACTCAGGGAGTGGGGCACCACCACAGCTGATACGAGACAAGTCAGGTTCTTCCAGGCATCCTCTATTTACCGAGGACTCTTGATCTTATGGCCCTATTACTACATGTATAAATAAATGTTCATCGTTATTGCTATAAAGTTGTGATACTGTTGTCTACATTTTTAAAAGACCAGTAGGTTTGAAGGTTCGGCGGGGGGGGCACTGTTAAAAAGCAAAGCATTCCATTTTCTATTAGGGTTTACCCCAGCAAACCTTACTGTCCCCTGTATGTCCCTGGTTTTCACATTTTGGGGATACAGTAAGAAGCTCAATTTTCAAGCTGCCATTCAAAGTCAAAAAGCAATGCCTAACTGGTCGTGTTTTGTCCAACAAACATCACAGGCCTTGTCCAGAGCAGATTGCTCAATGAAGAGACCAAAGAGAGGACAAGTTTCTAGAATGAACACCTTTGAAGCCATACTGAGTATTTCTTTGTTATTGATTCATCCTGGTGTAGTAGTCCTACCCACAGTGAGAAAGGTCTCTGCTAGACCCTGTGGAAAACACAAAAGAAGGTGCAGACTGAGTTGATAGCTCAGGGAGCTGTTCCATAAGGAATGAGAGTAGGATGTCATATAATGGTGAGTCGTGCTGTGTGATGAAGGCTGAGCGTGCTGCTGTGTGTTTCTGGGGGGTTAACAGGAGGTGTAGAGTGAGAAAGCATCACTGAAGAGACAGAATTTGAGCTGGACATGGAAAGATCTGTATAAATAGGATTTCTGGAAAGAATAGAGCGCAGATAAGGGGCATGTGGGGGTAGGGGAGGAGGAAAGGCCAGTTAAAACATGAAGCAGAAATTACAAAGTTGTGTTCCAAGGGCCAGCTGTGTCCCAGTCTAGTTGAATGGGAGTCTGCAGGTCAAGAGACTGATGGAAATGAGCTCAAGTATCATAGGGCTCTATCTTGAGCGTTCAAGAGGCAGGGAAATAAGAACGAAGTTGTTGAAGACTATGGTGGGGCATTTCCTATGTGACAAAGTGGCCTGATAGTTATTACAGATAACATTTACTTAGGCATTTAGAACTTACAGAGCCACTTTGCATGGCCGACCCAATTGACATTCTCATGGTACTTGAAACATAATCTTTACTTTACAGGGAAGAATATTGAGACAAAGATATTGACTGTCTTTGACTGTGGGCATACAGTGCGTCTTCCTCTCTCCCTACAGCTGTTTACCATGAGAGTGGCATTTTGGGATGTGCACTGTGGGACTCTATGCTCTGCACTGTATAAGGAGGAGAAAGTAAAGCGACAACTATAGAAATACAGGCACGAGCAAATTGGGTCCTGGATTATGTAGCGGCAATAGGAGTAGAAAGGAAGGGAGTGAGGGAGATTTCAAAGGCATCTGCAGCAGGATGGAGGCGGCCAAGGCAATGAGAAAAGTCAAAGATATACCAACTGCGAAGGCCTGAGGGAGGGAACGCAGGTGCCAGAAGCAGAAGAAAAGCTCATTTGATCAATTTCGATTGATGACTGCATTTTTTTCCTTTCCATTGACTTTATTGGGGTGACACTGGTTCACACAATGATACAGGTTTCCAGTGCACAATTCTACAACACATCCTCTGTTCACTGTGTTGTCTGTTCACCACCACAAGTCAAGTCTCCTCCCATCACCATTCATCCCCCTGTGCCCTCCCCCACCTACGCCACCAGGCCCACTTTGTGGCAATCACCACACTGTTGTGTGTATCCATGAGTTTTTCCTCTTCCTTTTCTTTTTTGCTCAATCCCTCCACCCCCAACCCAGCTCACTTCATGACAGCTGTCAGCCTGTTCTCTTTCTGTGGGTCTGTCTCTATTTTGCCTGTTAGTTCATTTTGTTCATTAGATTCCACATATGAGTGAAATCATATGGTGTTTGTCTTTCTCTGACTGGCTTATTTCATTCAGCATAATACTCTCCAGGTCCATCCATGCTGTCACAAAGGGTAAGATTTCCTTCCTTTTATGGCTGAGTAGTATTCCATTGTGTAAACGTACCACAGCTTTTTCATCCACGCATCTACCGATGGGCACGTGGGCTACTTCCAAATCTTCACTGTTGTAAACAAAGCTACAGTGTACATAGGGGTGCATATATTTTTTCAAATTAGGGTCTTTGATTTCTTTGGGTAAATTCCCAGAAGTAGAATTTCTGAGTCAAAAGGTAGTTCCATTTGTAATTTTTAGGGTAACTCCACACTGTTTTCCATAGCAGCTGCACCAGTCTGCATTCCCAACAACAGTGCACAAGGTTCCCCTTTCTCCACATCTTCGCCAGCAACTTGTTTGTTGATTTATTTTGAAAAACCTATTTGGAACAATGAGTTTAATTTAGCTCTGACTTGCATTCAAACCCAGGGGCACCAAACTGGATAGTACCCCAAAGCAGCATGGCTCCTCTTTATGGTGAGGGAGGGTTTGGGCGGGTCAACATACTGAAATGACACTGAGATTTAAAACTATGATTTTTCAGTCATCATTCTCTTACCCTACAGTTTTTAGAAGCAGAACAGAAAAAGACAATCTTTTGGCGCATTATTATTTGTACTTGTAGGTCATCTCCGTTGCCTTTTCCAACACCTGAATGAAAATAAAAAATCACAGTAAAGATCAAAATGTCTCACCAATTAGCATTATGAATGAAAAAGAGAAGAAATCCCAGCTAACAATGTATCAATATCGAATCATTTGAGTTTGCATGAGTTTTGTCTTTGAAAGACAAGGCTTCGAGCCAATTCTGTCTCCTGAAGCAGACTTTATGAGTCTGGAGGAAAGAAACAAAAATGAAAGACCCATACTTTGATTTTGAAGCTTCACCTGTCTAGAAAATGGAAATTAGGGACAGTGACTTACAGCCTTTCTTGCTAATGCGTTGCTGCCTTCAAATTTCAAGCCATGATATTTCTTAATACCAGTCTCAATTCCTCTTTCCCTTGTTCCTAGAGAGCAGTTTCTGTGACAATATTGAACACCCAAGCATTCCTGTGGTGTTCAGTATATGTTATAGCCAAATATTTTTTGTCCTCTTTTTCAATTCAAACGATTCCCTTCCTGTAGCATTTCCTCAAAGGGCTCGCTTCTTAAGCCTCCAGTTACATTTTGTTGCTTTCCCCCAACCCTGCATATTTCACTTAAATATGCTCAGGACTAAACAAAAGTACAAAATTAAAACAAATACTCCCATGAAGCCACATAGTAATCATTCTCAATTGTTCCCCTCATATTATGTTGGCTTTATTTTCATTTACTTTTGTTTCCATTAACGGCACATTATTAACTGGTCCTTAGGGCTCCCCCACTGCCACCCCGGCTGCAGAACGCCCCTCCCAATGGCAGTTGCCAGAGACCAGTGACATAAGGACTTAAACCAAGTCATGTACTTATCATGTGATAAGAAGAGGGCATTGATTTACAAGCTTAAATTAATTCCTACGCATTAAAAAATGTTTTGAGTAATCACATGATTTAAAAATTAATGGTAAAAAAGACAGAAATCGAAAAATCAATGTCTTACCCATCCCACACCTGTTTAAGTCTCCACCCCCAAGTAGATAGCCACACTTTTTGTTTCTTGTTTTATGCATTTATAAGCAAATATAAATATCTATTCTGCCACAGGTTTTACAAACACATACACACACACAAACATAAAATCACATTTCTTCCTTTGTTCTGTTGGACACTGTTGCACAGCAAAGCACTGGGCTGTACCTTGCCCTTTTCAAAACACATGTCAAAAATTATTTAACTCGTCTGTTAATAAGGGACCAGTAAACTGTCATAGCCAGTCCAAAGTCCTGCACACTCATAGGCAGATAAGACACGGGGCTGAGGCCAGTTCCTGTCCCCACCTCTTCCCCCCTCACGGCTGTGTTTTCCCTGCCGTTGGGGGTGGTGGTGGATCCAGTCGACTCTTCTGAAGTGCATATGGCTTTTTATGCCTGGTGGTAAGTGGTCATGGCTGGGGTTAAGGACACCCCACCGAGCCCAGGTTCCCCAGCTCCTCCTGCCTGTGCAGACTCAGGCAAGGGGACCCAAGTGCTGGCCCCTAGAAAGCATTTCTTGACCCCGGGCTGGACAGAGCCTGTTCTCTGCGTGCCCCCACCTCTGTGGCCCACCAGTACTTTACCTGAGCACTCACCCCTTGGCTCTGCTCCCCAGCCAGGGATCCTGAAGGGCGTGGCTCTGGGCCCAAAGCACGTGCTTGGTGGTTATTTGTGAAAAAGAATTTGTGGCAACAAAATTCATTTATACTCTGGGGATTTGAGGCACTTTGACAGAGTTGCTGAAGGGGAGAGAGTGACAGGTGGAGGAGGGAGGGGAAAGGGAGAGACCAGGGTGATGACACAGACGTAGGTGACAAAGTGAAATGGGCAGGCCTCTGCCGAGACAAACCTGGGCCAGAGGTGGGTACGAGGAGGAGGGCGTGTCCAGCGCCCACAGGCCCTTCCTCTCTTCTGACGCAAAGGGTCTGTTCTGAAGAGCCCACCCCAGTCATTAGTGAGAACAGGAGAAAAGGGAAGGGGACAGAGTACCTCACAGTGGCGACAGGGAAGGAAAAGAGAGAACATATAAAGGCTGGTAATACGTCCACAGCACGGCCGGGCTGACGGCAGTGCCGGGGGTTCCGTGCCAGGATGTCCAACAAGACAGCTCCGAGTTGGGGTGCTGTGCACATAACTATGGGCAAAATCCTCCCAAATGGTAAGATCATTAATCCCTGCAATTCTCCAGTAATGCATACAGCGCTTACCATGAATTGAATAAATAACAATTTTTCTTATCACAAGGAAGTTTCTTGGAGGGAGAGTCAAGTTATAGATGTTTTTCACATCTGCAAAATATCCAACATATCGACTCTGAAAGAGAAAACAGAAGCCTCAATTTACGTGGCGACAGAGTCTAAAATCAGCACATCTGATTTTTTTTCTGCACAGACCCCAACAGGGGCAATTGAGTAAGGAAACGTTTGGGGTGCCTTTATACAACCATGCATTTCTGTGGGTGCTGTCTCGTGACCTGACATCCACCTTGGGAAAAACGCCGTGGGAAATCACAGGAAAGAGCAGGTGCCAAGAGGGTGAGCTGGCCGAGCCAACGAAGCAGCTGCCTCCCAGCAAGACACAGTCACCAGCCACTGGGGACAACTCTGCTGAGGGTAGGAGCTTCACGGTGACTGAGCTAAAGGAGAGTTTGTGGTTTGGGGGCGAGTAGCCTCGTAGGCATGAAGGGGCCAGAGAGAAACCTCCAGATGAAGACTCCACAGACCAGTGGCAGACACACATCCTCTTGCCTCTGTCAGCCATGGTTTCCTGGCTTTCCACCCACCCACCCCAATTCCACGTTCACAAGGAGGCCCTGGGAATTCCCTAGGCCTAGCCCTCGTCCGGTGACAAGCAGCTCACACTTGCTGCAGAGTTCTGGTGCTGCATCCACTGGATCAAAACGTTCACTCTCTTCCCCACCCACCAGGAGGCGCTGAGAAAATTAACTGCCTTACTGCCCTGGCCAGTGTGGCTCAGTTGGCTGGATGTTGTCCTGTACACCAAAAGGTTGAGGGTTCGATTCCTGGTCAGGGCACATGCCCAGGTTGCAAATTCGATCCCCAGTGGGGATGCATATGGGAGGCAATCAATCAATGTTTCTCTCTCTCACTTCCTCTCTCTCTAAAAATCAGTAAAAATACTAAACACTTTTTTGAAAAAAATATATAAATGCCACATTTTCCCTGAGAAAGGGCCAGTGAAAGAGAAAGCTCATGCAAGTTCTGAACCCAAAGTGGATGACATAGTCCACAGAGAGTGGCCAGCAGTGCAGAGTCAGAAGGTGATGGCATCTGAGAAGGGCCACCCACGCAGCGGGAACTCTGTCCCTGGGGTGCAGGCTCTGTGTTGCTGTCCCAGGAAATCAGAAGAGAGCCGGCGGTAGCTGGGCTGCACCAGCCCTGGGCTGGAGTTAGAGAAAGCGCGCACAGCTGGGGGAGGGATGGGGCAGGGGAGGCATCCAAGGAGGGCCCTCCAAGGAGTTCATCTGACACCCCCTTGGCTCCTGCCACCAGACTCTCTGAGACCTTCCACTTAAGGCTTGTGACCAAGCATGGCCCTCAAGCTGCTTAGCTGTCACTGTTCCTTCTCCTCGGACCCAAAGCACCAGGGCCTGCAGCAGGAGTTAGGAAAACTCACATTTAGTGAGCACCTGCTGCAGACAGGAGATTTGGGTCGCACCGCCTGCGGCGCTCGGGGATGTCTAGGGTGGAGAGGTGGGTGAGGCAGGAGCTTTGCCTGCAAAAAGGGGAGAGGAGTCACCATTGCCGACCTCTAGAGAATAACGGAAACCAAAGTAGAATCCCAGAATGAAGAGTGGAAGACCACTTTGGACTGGGAAGGGAAAGGGGCTCCAGGAAGGGAGTCCACGTGAACCACGGCCTGTGGGTGTCGAGGGCTGACAGCCGGGAAGCCACACGCAGCCCAGACATGTCAGAGCTTGGGACATGTGACTGCGCACAGTGGGCGGAGTGGTTGGAAAATCAATCGTGGATCTTGATGCCCGGCGAAGATGTTGATACTTGTCGCCATTGGCCATCGGAAGCCACTGTGGACTTGGAGCGTGGAAATGGCTCGACGAGAACTGGGCTTCAGGAGGTTTGTGGGTTCCTCTCAGCGTGGACTAGAGCTTTTTTTTTTACTCTGGTACGGCAGATAAGTTTTGGGGGATAAGGCTAAGTTCTTTTGCCCCAAACTAAGTCTGCAGCCAGCAGTTACAATGTTTTGCTACCAAGGCCAAGGTACCTATTCAGCTCAGAAATCACTTCACCACCACCACCCCCCGCCCCAATCTTTCATTCACAGTGATGTCCATTGTACGTAAGGGTTCTCCACCAGCTCTCGCCTCAGTCGGAGGGCCATACAGTGTAGGAGAAGTTGTGTGCACAGTGTGGGAAACAGCAGGCTCTAGGGTCTGATGGGTCTCGTTTGCGTTCTTGGTTTAAAGAGGTAATTTCCCTGAACCTCAAGTTCCCAAGGTAACATGGGGCTCATTGTGGTGCCCACTCACAGAGTTACTGAGAATACAAAATGAGACAGCAAATGCAAAACGCTCAGCACGGCTCAGCCTAGTCTAGAATGCGTAAACTCTGTAGGAAGAGCATCCGGGGTTCTGCGATGGACACACCACAGGGAACAGACAGGTGGGAGAGCTGCGGGCGGCAGGCGGCTCGAGAGACAGAACCACGAACAAAATGCCTGGCCCTTACTTGGATCCTGATGGAAACAAACTAAAATTTTCAAAGATTTTAAGGTAGAGACAGGGACATTTCAAGAGGAACCAGACATTTGACATTAGTAAGATATTTTCATAGTTTTAGATGGGATCGATGGTTTTAAGGTTTTTCTTAAGAGTCTTTATGTTAGACGTCCTACTGAAACACCTGTGGGGTAAATGATCTGGTGGCTGGGATTTCTACCCAAATAATCCGGGTTCGGAGAAAGAGCAGAGAATGGCGGGGGCACGGGGAGAGGGTGGGGAGGAAGAGAACCATGGCCCATCACATGATGAGGTCGGTGTTGGAGCCGTGCGAGACGGTGAGGGGGGTTCCTGGACGATTGTCTCAGCTTTTCATGTTTGACCCTTCAACAACAAAACCCTTTTACACGGAAGAACAACGGTAATAGCGTATACTCCACTTGGGTTATGGAAGGATTAAATGAGAACTCAGTGCTTGCAAAACTCAGGCAGCGGCCAAAGCCNATTTTCAAAGATTTTAAGGTAGAGACAGGGACATTTCAAGAGGAACCAGACATTTGACATTAGTAAGATATTTTCATAGTTTTAGATGGGATCGATGGTTTTAAGGTTTTTCTTAAGAGTCTTTATGTTAGACGTCCTACTGAAACACCTGTGGGGTAAATGATCTGGTGGCTGGGATTTCTACCCAAATAATCCGGGTTCGGAGAAAGAGCAGAGAATGGCGGGGGCACGGGGAGAGGGTGGGGAGGAAGAGAACCACGGCCCATCACATGATGAGGTCAGTGTTGGAGCCGTGCGAGACGGTGAGGGGGGTTCCTGGACGACTGTCTCAGCTTTTCATGTTTGACCCTTCAACAACAAAACCCTTTTACACGGAAGAACGAAGGTAATAGCGTATACTCCACTTGGGTTATGGAAGGATTAAATGAGAACTCAGTGCTTGCAAAACTCAGGCAGCGGCCAAAGCCTCTGCGAGGGGAGGGGGGCCTGTCACCGGGCACCCGAGTGCGGCTGCCTGACCACCAAGGAGAAGCCGCAACTGCAACCATCAAACAGGTGCCGACCTTCACCCAATCCCCCAGAGGACCCCCTCTTTACAGAGAAACCTTACCTGAGAAGGAGTTTCTACTCCCTGAAATTTATTGCTGGTGGTT
This sequence comes from Sturnira hondurensis, assembly GCF_014824575.4. Taxonomy (NCBI): domain Eukaryota; kingdom Metazoa; phylum Chordata; class Mammalia; order Chiroptera; family Phyllostomidae; genus Sturnira; species Sturnira hondurensis. The sequence continues at coordinate 13,254,003 of NW_028082350.1, read as the reverse complement.
TTATCTGTTCGTCGTTCTCCAAAATAACGAAGGCTTTCCTGTAGGAATGAGGACAATGCAACCGTGGCTCACCCACCCTTTCCACTCTTGCCTACGGCATCCTTAGGTTTCTAAGGGCGTGTGTTTCCCTAAGCCCGTGGTCATTGGGCAGAGGCCACCCCGATGACAGAATGAGCAAAGCCACACTGAGGGTGGCTCTCATTCAGAGATTCATCAGGATGTGGAACTCCAGAGCTGGAGAGAACTCACGTCATCTGTTCTGTCTTCCGACCTTCCCATTTCACAGATGGAGAAGACGGAGACCAACAGAAAGCCAGTGACCTGTCAGGGGGATGAGTGCAGCCAGTTAGAGATAGAAGGGCCTGGCGTGCTGGGCCCGGGCTCTCCAGCTAAGGCTGGGGATCATGGCTTTCAAACTTTTCTATTTTAAAAGCCACAATCTACATGAAGAAATCAAGGAGATGCACACACCCAACTGAAACAGAATTTCACAAGACAACACTTACCTTTTGATGTTTCCTAACCTATTCCATGTTATTAAAAAATGTATGAGTTGCAACCCAATAACTCATGGACAGACTGTGATATATAGTTTAAAAAACACTGTCCTGGCCCTGGCTAATGCAGCTCGGTGGATTGAATGCCAGCCTTTGAACTGTCACGTCACCAGTTCGATCCCCAGTCAGGGCACATGCCTGGGTTGTGGGCCAGGTCCCCACTGGGGGGTGTGTGAGGCAACCACACATTAATGTTTCTCTCCCTCTCTTTCTCCTTCCCTTTCCCTCTCTCTAAAAATAAATCAATAAAATCTTAAAAACACTGTCCTTGAGCATTCATGGTCACAACCTGTGTGCCTCAAATTAGGACGGAAGAAGATGATGGAAACAGAGTGCAGGGCATCGTGCAGAGGCGCCGCTTCTCCCCTTGGGCGCAGGCCAGTGAGAAGCCGAGCTGCTGGGAGCATGTCCTCCGAGGAGGGACTTCTCAGTGAGGTTGTGGCAGAAAAAAGACCGAGAACCCTGCTTTAAGAGGCATAAACAGCCCACCCTATCTTCTCGGAAATCTCCAGAGGGCTCAGACCCCACAAATATTGAGCATGCAAAGACAACACTCAGGAGAGACTTTGTCCTGAGTTGGAACCTAGTGGAACCCAGCACTGCTAAGGATCAAGGCCCTTCAGAGACTTACCCAACCAATCTTGCAATTCGGCTCGTGAGAAAGGAGGAGGTCCCTAACGGGTTGGAGTGAGAGCAGGGCCAGACTAGGTGAGACAGTCGAAGGCTTGATGGCTGAGCTTTCTTGAACTTGCATAACCTGACCCTACCTTACCTTAACCTTGCCTTTACTGGGTGCTGTCTGTATTTACAGTGTTGATATTATACACATTATGGATATTTTTATGTTGATTTTGGTTTTTAAAAATATTTCAGTAGAATGTTATGTATTTCCACTATGGGTATTTTGGCATTCTCTTAAGTTTGTGCCCAACGTGAGTGTCGTATTGGCCTCACTCTGGTCCTGGCCCAGAGTAAGAGGTACCTAGGTCAGTTATAACTAACGCAAGCAAACAGGGAAGGGTTAAAACCGGGCTTTCCTATTACAGCCTCCCTAATTACAATCTCATCAAGTGCCACAACTCAAACAATCATCCGATCAATCCTACCAGGGACATTCCAGAACTAGCAAATACAACCAGCCTGTGACAAAGTTTGTAGGCACATCCCTCCTACCTCGGCGGTTGTAAACATTCCACAGGCAATAAGGTAGGCGCAAGCCATTGTTCCAGTTCGTCCTAGAAAAAGAGACAAGTTCGTTCACGAACCATTGACCAGGGCCCTACGTGGTCTAAAAATACTCTGAGAAATATTCGGGGGTCATGTTGCATTGGTTTCCTTTAACTCTGAGAGTGTTTGTTCAGAAAATTTCAATTCAGTAGTCGCCAAAGCAGTTTCACAGCTCAGAGGTTCTGCTGGGCAATCCTCCTCGTCGTGAGCAGGCTCGCATGTGCTTTGAGTGGGCCGTCCCCGCAGCGCTGCGGCTGGGGGTGCAGTCACCAGCAGAGGCAACCTGCTCCGCGCTGGTAATGGAACCCGGAAGAGTTACTCACTGATTAAGAACTAATGAAATACACTGTTTTTCTAACATCAGTAAAAGAATGTAGTAGAGCCCAAAACATCATCTAGCATTGGCAATACCCTTTATTCCTTCCGTTTTACTTTTTCAGTGAGTTACAAAACATACATAAAAGTACAGAACAGTGTACTGTATGTCCATGTACCCGGTCCCCAGATTCTATCACTGTTATATTATATTGTTGCGCTTGCTTCATTTTTCTCTCTTCCTTCCCTATTCCTCCTCTTCCTCCCTCTTTCTTCTTTTTCTTCCTCCTCCTCCTCCCTCTCTCCTGTAGCATTTAAAAACAAACCCTTGATTTCATGTCATTTCATCCTCCAAGTCTCTTTTGTTTTATTCCAATTTATATTTTTATCTTGACATACAAACCTGAGTTAAAAAAATACATTGCTACCTGGCTGGTGTAGCTCAGTGGATTGAGCGCGGGCCTGTGAACCGCATGATCGCAGTTTGATTCCCAGTCAGGGCACATGCCTGGGTTGCAGGCCAGTTCCCAGCAGGGGACTCGTGAGAGACAACCATACATTGACATTTCTCTCCTTCCCTTCCCCTCTAAAGATAAATAAATAAAATCTTTTAAAAATACGTTGCTTTCTACAATGAGCTGTAGCTGTTGTTTTACCAGTATATGCTGAACTTATTTTATGTAATTCCAAACTCATCCTTTTAACCTGATGCACTACATTCTCTAGTCTATCCTTTTTAAATGAACTGCTAAACTTATTTTACAACCCACAGTTTGAAAATCACTGTTTAAAGCCAAGTACTTCTAAGAGAGGACTTTGAACCACCATGCTCTGTGATAGATAAAATTTCCGTGACAGCCTGGCTTTCAGTCGCACGTAGACTGTTAACATGTCACTTTTGGAGGACCTTGCTGGATCTCTGTAACTCTGATATTGTCCTTTCGAAAAACACTTTTGCAGATTTGCATCTTTGTGGCTGTAGATAAATACAAGCGCAGCCACAGTACATGCCCTCTCTCCAGCCTCAGGTACCACGGGGAATCATAAAAATGTTATTGCCTATTTTTCACTTAAAACATAAATGTGTATTTATTCACTAAACTTCTGATATTGCACAAAGGTTTTGGAGTTTTTTTGCTGGAAAGACCAGGTCCTCAGTCTAGACCATTGGGTCATCTATAATTTCTAGTTTCATAATTTTGAAAGCCAGCTAGGGGCAGAACCCTTCTAGATTTTACTAATGAAAATTTTCTCCCAGTGTTTTCCATTAGTCTTACTTGTATTTAACAAGTTAGTTTTAGCCACTCAACTTCACTGAATCTTCTTGAACCATTTACTTATGTTCCATAAAACTGTAACTTTATCTGTTCACTCTGCCATTTCACAGATCTGTGCAATATTTGGTTACTTGACCAGTATAAGGATGAGTGGCACTGGCAGGCCCTGGTAGGGGCAGGAACACAAGGCACCCCAAAGAGGAGCTCCTAGCTGCAGTTCGTCACTGTGTCCGGGAACACTGACCGGTGAGTTTGTGGAGGGAACAGAGAACATCACGTGATCCGCCAAGCTGGTCGGTCAGGAGTCAGTACCCAGACTTTTGTTACCCGGAAGTCGGCCGGAGCATCTTGCTCCTCTAAATGTAACATAATTTCTGACTTTCATAATGATAATTAAAATTTGGGTAGTGCCTTACAGATCTCCTGTGATCTTTACAGCAACTATGTGAGATAAATAACCTGGGATGAGGAAGGGGAGATTGAGGTCCTGCAAGTTCAAGATGCTTTCACATAGTCAAAGAGCAAGATACGTTCATGCTTGTTTAGGGGACCTTCTACAACAGCCCTTAAGCTTTGTTTTTTCCCCTCAAGTCCTGTCCATCCCCACTCCCCACGATGTAGAACTTACACGCTAAATGGTGACACTGTGCTTTTCTAACTGGGTCCTAGCTGCTGCTGCTACTGCTGCTGGTGCATGGAACACACCTTGAAGCTAAGGGACTATCTCTGAACAAGGACAATGGAGAATCAGTGATGAAAACACGGCTGGAACTCCCAAACACTAGCTGATTTTAAAATAGCTTAAAAGTGATCCAGATTTTTAAAAAATCGCTTCTATGTAATCTCTGTGGTTAAGAATCAGGAGATTTTTGGAATTATCTTTAGGAGAATTAGCAGAATAATCATGAATTATTCAAAACTAAAGGAAAACAAAAACAGTACCTATAAAATAATTGGAAATTAGCTAAGGCTGTATTAACAGGAAACTACGTCGACTTCAAATGCTTAGATAAAAAAGTTGTAAAATTACAATTTAATCAGCTGAGTTTTTTGTTCAAGAAGGTAAAAGAAAACAACTATACTCAAAATAAGTAGAAAGTGTATAACTATTAAAGTATAAATTAATGAAACACAAATTACAACAGTATTAATACCATTAAACATCAGGTTTTTAACCAAGAAACTAATAAACAAATCTTTTATAAAAGGGATCTTATAAAGGAAGGTGCAAATATTAGAAATAAAAATAAGGACAAAATTATGACTACAGTAGAAATATGAAATTTAAAATTTCAATTAAAAAGTTTACTCAAGAAGGAAAACCTAAATAGAACAATAACATTGCATTACAAATTTAATTTATAATCAGTCTTTTTTACCACCTCCCCAGAAAAAACAAGATGAGATTTATAGCAAACCCATAAGGAAGCAATAATTTCTATCTTTTATATTTTTTAAATAATAGTAAAAAAACAAAGGATTCCCAACCCATTTAATAACACTAGTACAACTGATCCAAAACTGCACAAATATAATAGAAGAAAGGATAGCTTTACACTAGTCTCACTCATGAATATAGATGTTAAAAAATTAATTGAAGTGTCTTGAGAGTGAGTCCACCAATGTAGAAAAATAGGTATCACTATTGAGGGCTATTTATCTCAGGAAGGCAAGGATCATCTTATATCAGGAATCTAGGTTAATGTGATTTATTACATTCACAGATCAAAAGGCATAATTTGCAATAATCTCAGTAAGTGCAGGAAAAGGCATTCACTAAAATTCAATTATATTCATAATTTTAAAAATAAAGAAAATCTAGGAAACTTCCTTAAATTGAGGCAGGTGTCCTGGGTGGAAGACTCAGTATTGTAAAGATTTCAGTTCTTCTCAGTCTACAGATCCAAGGCAACTCCAAACAAAATCGAATCAAGCGTGTGTGTGTGTGTGTGTGTGTGTGTAATTTGACTGAGTACAGAATTTAAATGGGGACGTAGATGGCCTAATGGAACCCAAACAATTGTGAAGAAGAGCAAGCTGGGTGGACTTCCCGGCTGGTGTCAAGTAACATAGTTGAGTTATCGACATGCAGATAAACAAAGACCAGTGAACAGAACAGAAAGTTCAGAAACACAATGTCCGGCAGAGCGGTGAAGAAATGAAGGTCCAATCGGAGTGCTGAGACAATTGGGTGGTCACGTGGGAAAAGAGGCAACTTGACCCTGTCCTCACACCACACACAAAAATCGATTTCCAATGGAATGAACCTTCAATAAGATAATATAGGGGAATGCCTTTTAAATGCATCAGGACAGCAAAACAAACACTAACCTTATAAAGAGAGAGAGTGATATAGTATATTGACCATGTTAGAACCAAGAACTTCTGTTAACCAAATAACAGAAAGAAGCAAGTTAGAGTGCAGAAAAAGTTTCTTACAACACATATAACAAAAAACAGAGTTGAAAAACCCAGAATACATTAAAAAAACAAAACACTCCTATATGTCAAATGGGAAAAAACAATCCAGGAGAAAAATGGACAGAAAAATTAAACAGAATATCACAAAAAAGGATAGCTGTCCAACAGACCAATGAACCTATGAAAACTTTCTCCATCTTCTCAGTAATCACAGAAATGCAAAGGAAAGCCATTGTGAGACACAGCTACATACCCACCCAAAACTAAAAGTCAAAAGGCTAAGAACTCACGTGTTGGTCAAGATGTGGGACATGGTGCCTTCACACATTGCCAGTGGAGTGCCAACCGGCACAACTGTTTGGGAACACAGATGACATTGTGTATGAAAGTTTGAGATGCATTACTCTAAAACACAATGATTTTAGTCCAAGGTATATACTCAACAGAATTGTGGGTACAAGAATCATGTGCATTATTTATCAGAGTAAAAACCGGAAACAATTCAAATATAATAGAAAAAAGTTTCCATTTATAGGAGCAATATGCCTGATGATAAATTTAATGGAAGATATACAAGATCATCTGGAAGAAAAGTAGGAAATATTATTGAAAGAGAAAAGATGATCCAAATAAATAGAAAACAATTCAGTATAACTCAATATTGCAAACCTTCAGTTCTTTCAAATTAATCTATAAATTTGAGAGTTTCAATAAAAATCCTAAACATATTTTATTGTAGAACTTGATCAAATGATTCTAAAATTAAATGTAAAAGGCAGAAGACAATCCTGTCTTTATCAAGATATATTATAAAGCTATAAAAATTATAATAGTGTGGTACAGAAGATTCAAAAATAGTCCCAAACATTTGAAAACCCTGCTCTATGCCCGAGGAGGGATTCCAAGTCAATAAAGAATCAATGAGCGTACAATAGATGGTGTCCATCCCTGTGGGAAAAAGCACCCCTCCCAAATTCCAATTACATTAAAGACCCAAATGCAAAAAATGAGACTTCAATATTCTGTAGAGTTATCTGCATCCCCCCAGTGTATATGTGGATTTCTTTAACATGAAAAGCACAAACCACACCCGTAAAAAGATTGATAAATTGTATGATGTAAGCAACAAATGTCTCTATGACAAAACAAATCACAATCAAATTCAGAAGACAGCACAGTGGGAGAAGATATTTGCAAAATAAATTCCTGACAAAAATGTAGCATTCAGATGATTTAAATAAGTCCTCTACATTAATAATAAAGTAGTTTGAGTAGCACATGACTGGTAATGTGCAGGCGCCAGCCAGTGAGAGCAAAGCCAATATGAATGAAACACTGAAAAAAGTCTCTGGTCGGGACACACCAGCTGTATACCAACCCTCCGAATAATCCTCAAGGAAAATCAATGAAAAGCATGTGGGCACAGAATGATATAAGTCCCCTCTCAACACAATGACAAATTTAAATTAGAAATGAGTATTTTCCTTCAAGGAGCGACTGGGCTTTATTTATCAGAAAACGGAAATCAACTGCTTTACACTATGAGCCACGTGATGTGGCTATTTTTGTAAGTAAAAAAAACAGTCAAAAACTGGCGATTCCATATGGTTCAACCTCTATGTTCTCTATTAATCCATAGTATTGCAATTTGCCAATATACAATACTTATATTGTACAATACTTATACAATATACAATATATAATACTGCAGAACATTTCAAGCTGCAGGAGTCACAGTAGAACTTGCCTACTACTAATGGGCTTGAAACAATTTTCACGTAAGACTAAAACTTGATTCTACTCAACCATATAAGGCAGTTTCAAAGTGCTGTGTTTTCCTGGAAGTCAGTGTACAAAACCGAATATATAATTCTTTGTCAGAAACTTTGAATTTTGTTTAAATAACTGTAAGAGCCTAAAGCTGAATGAGAGAAAACCTAACTTAACTTAAACTGGCTAGGTTTACAAATGGCTTTTTGAAATAATTCACCCCTACCAAAATCGACTTTTTTGTATCATGGCACTATAAGCATTTCAGATAATTTTTGTCTATGAAATAGCATTACTGTTGCCCCCCTGAACCTTAAAAGGGTCTGACAAAGTTTAAGAAAAATCTTAAATAAAATTAAAGCACTTTTACAGTTTCTAAATTTTAACAGAGTCGGTATTTAGGCAAATCAAAAATGAAAAAATCCAAATACTTCATAAATGAAAATTAGGCTCAACCTTCCTTAATCCTTTCATGCTGATTTTCTTTCCTTCCTTCCTTTTCTCTTGTTTTCCTTCAGTTTTGAAGCTAATATTTAAAAATGTTAACAATCAATACTGACTAAGAGCAGTAGGCATTGTGTTCTTGTACTTAAATTTTTTTTCTAATTTCCTAAGGAGAAATAAAAAGAAAAATGTGTTTACCCTTGCCTCCCATGCAGTGAATCACTACGATGTTCTTGTCATCTTGAGCCATCCACTCCTGTACTTCTTTGGAAAATTCCACCATCTCACTGATTGCAAATGTAAAATTGTTAGTTGAATTAAAAGACTTTCGAAAAATCAAGCCCAGTGTATTTGCCCCTCTTACGACAGCCCCCTCGGCATCAGGCTCACCTCAGAGAAGGCACGTTGTGGTCATCAACCATGAGTCGGTGGACCCGATCATGGAAGTACTTGGGATCATAAGCTTTTTCACCTAAAATAAATGATATATACACCCAATAAACCTAGTTAATTATCTAGTGAGGAATAAGTTGTACTTTTCTACTAGAAATTCCTTATTCCCCTTTAAAAGGAACTTTCTGACTGGGTCCGGCTACACTAACAGAAACTTAAGGCTCCCCAAAACATAAGGATAAGAGTGGTTTGTCCGTCTTGAGGAACGTAAGCCCCACTTTTTTGATTTGTTGCTCAAGCCTTACTTTTAACTGTCTAGCAGGTTACTCATCACATTATGCTAGGGTAGTTAGACACCACAGGACAGAAGCAAATGTGCCCAACAGATAGGTTTGCCTCCTATAAGTGTCAAATACGCAGGAAGAGGAAAAATCAAGAGAGACCGAGGAGTAGGCTGGAATGTAACTTTTTCTGCAGGGTTTTGTTTTATTTTGTGGAGAGCCCTGCTATCCTCATGCATTTATTGAATTATGTGTCTTCAAGACTGGCAGAAAAAAAACAGAAATATTTTCCTACACCTAACACCACTAGAATAGACTCTTCCTAACATGGCTCCACCTCTTCTCCAGCCTCTTGCCGGTCCCATGGCACTTGGGACTGGAGAGCCATCTTTTCCTACCAGATGGGGCCGGCGCAAGACAGACAGCTTTTAACTCACTTCCCAACCCCACCAAAAATGAAATGTGAAATACAAATCATCTTCATACATGTGGTGACCTCTTTTCTAACCAGAGAAGTGAAACATCCAGTATCGTACGTACTGCAGAGATTGTAGACTCGATAGTGGTTTCGATGCTTGGTGTCCAGGAACCGCACAACTTCCTAAGAGAGATGGACACGTGTCTTCCATAAATCTGCATGGCACCAACACAACCCACTGTCTAGGAGTGACCTTCAGGGGTCACCTACCTTTATTCACTTGTCTTTCATTTAGCACCTTTTTGGGGAGATTCAGGGAATAGCAGGTTATGGATATTCCGAGTCATATCTGACCCACTAATGGTTTTCAACTAACCCACAAAGTTGTGCTTGGCCACTCTGACTGGCCTCTGCTACAGATACTCAGCGCTTAAGGCACCAGAAAAGGAAATTAGATGTATGTCTATGTGTCTATGTGTGTACACGTAAATACACACAGTGTGTATATATACATATAACTTTAAAAATAAAACATAAGTAATGATTATTTTCTAAAATACAGTTACTATCATCATCCTAATACACTTCAGCAAACTTATGCTTCAGAAACACACACAGGTGTATGTATGTGTGTATGTCTCTGTACAACAACAAAAAGGACTATTAAAAAGTTTAAAAATTGGTTAGGATGGCTTAATATTGATATAGATAAAAATTAAGTCATCAAAGTGATTCATTTATTAATTGGTTAATCCCTGTCAAGTAAAAGAAAAAAAGCATTCTGAGTCTGCATAGTACTGGGCAGCAGAGGATAAATAGTCTTACATAGACATTCATAGGACCCCTTACACCAAAATAAAATCCAGGTGAATTGAGGACTGAAATGTAAAAACCCACTCAAGCCTGCCCTTTGGCAAAAGATGACAGTGATTAATAATATGAATAGTAGATATGCTTTGGGGGTGATTTATGATCTATGGATTTTATTAAAGCAGATGATTAATTACCACTTCTTCAGCTACACTGATTAAAATGGTAAAGGGATGAATGACTTGTTAGAACTTCATCAATACTCCAAGGAGATAACAGTATAACGACATCATACTCAACGATAAAAAGGTAAATGGTTTGGTTCTAAGACCAGGAACAAGAGAAGGATTCCCACTTTCTTTCTTTTTTAAATATGTAATCTTTCAGGGTGCCCACTTTCACCACTATTATTCGATATAGCACTGAAAATCTTACACACAGCAATCAGATTTTTAAAAAGAGAAATAAAAGGCTTCAAATTGGAAAGGGAGAAATAAAACTGTCATTATTTGCAGATGACACAATACCATATAGAGACAACCCCAAAGACTTCACCAGAAAGCCATTAAAAGTAATAAAAGAATTCATTAAAGTTGCAGGATGCAGAACCAATGTGCATATATCATGTATGTTAAATGTGCTGTGAACTGTATTCATTACATGTACATTACATGTATGATGTACATTGTATGTGTACACATATCAAAGGTTATTAAGAAAATCATAAGGAAAAGAAGGTACCCGAGAGAGTGCATGTTTAGGAGAATGCTTCCATCTCCGGGCAATACCATGCGCACGACTCCACAGTCGGCGGCTCTGAGACATGAGCGTTTGCTCAGGAGACGCTCTCACCTGAATGGGGTTCCTGTAGAAGGACTGATGTCCAGAAGACGGGAACGACATGGCAATGATGCGCCCTGCAAGTCAAAACAGTCACCGCCACGGACGTCGGTGCAGATGTCAGACGGTAGGTGAGAGCTTTGTTCACATGTAATCACACTTCTTTTTCACAGAAAAGAACTTCAAGGATTGAGAATGACAGGAACAAATGCTAACCCACCCTCAGGATAATCAAGATAATATATTAAATTATCCAGGCAACGACAGTTAAACTCCCACACGTTCCCCACTCAGCTGGTTCCAGACACATGCAACAGCTTGGTGTTGACCGCCGTCTGGAGCTCCCCCTGTGGTGGGACTTTCTTTCTTATTTAAACACCAAGGGAAAAAGAGAGATCTGGGCTCCAGTGATGGTGGGACTTCCCAGGATGCTTTGCAGGGCTCCTGCCTCAGAAGCCTGTCTACAAAGCAATGACATTTTTCTCTGGGGTTCTAGGAAAAGAACAGGTTTCTCTGGGATCCTTGGGACTCAGACCTCAATAAATTCTAAACCAAACAAACGGCCCTGGCTAGCATGGCTCAGTGGGCGGGGCGTCATCCCGCAAGCCCATGGGGTTGGCCTATTGATGTTTCTCTCCCTCTCTTTCTCCCTCCCTTCACCTCTCTCTAAAAACAAATAAACAAACTCTTAAAAAAATAAACCCAACAAATGGGGTCAGTTGGAAAGCCATTCAACTCCCTGTACTGTAACCAAACAGACCTGGCTTAAGATGACAATAAAAAATATTGTCAGGGTTAAACTGCAAAGAGGTCACACTACCAGAGAGGCATACCTTTCATGGATAAAGAATACTTTGAGTACTTGAACATCAATTAAATAAATAATTTTAAAAAAGGAATACTTTGAAAGAACATGGCTTAGACAAGGCAAGAACAATAAAAACACATAATTACTTACACACAAGAAAAATGTGAAATTAATATAAGTACATCAACAGTAAAACTTCACAAACCAGTAACGTAAGTGAGGTCTAAGTCAAATCCATCTTTCTTGTATCGTCGTTTGTTTCCTGAAACCTGAACATTTAAAACAATCATTCATTTGTAAAACAAATCAACATAAAAATAAAGATCGTCATATAAATGTGTACAACAACCCTTGCCAGCATTTCCTACAACACAACACTTTTCTGAACGATGCGCGGGTTTTGCCCACTTACCATCCTTCTGGTCAGCTTTTCGAGATGCCTTTTCTGGTGCGCCAGATGGAAAATTCTCATCAGAATGACAAGTCGTAAAGATCGAAGGAAAATGATCAAGCTAACAATGAATTAGAAAGACCCATTTTGGCTTCAGAAACAGGGTTTCATCGATGTGAACTCATTCTGAAGCCACAGGGGTAACTTAGCAACCTGAACCAGGGGTGACTTTACCACCTTCCGCTCAAGCTTCCTGCCCATCCACGTGGGGAACGTTTGGCCACGTCTGAAGACATTTTTCATTGTCACAACTGTGTGTAAGGGGTGCCATTTGCATCTAGTGGGTAGAGGCCAGGAATGCTACTAAAGCACAGGACTGCTCCCCCGGCTACACACAGCAGAGGCCCTTCTGATCCCAAATATCAATAGTGCTCCAGTTGAGAAACTGGTTTAGAGAACTAGTTGTATGATAAACACTTAGAATTAGTGGATTTGACTTTGGTGGTTTAAGAGGAGTATTTTTCTGTCTTTTTTCCATCAATACAAACTGAGCATTCGTGGTCGCCTTTGTTACTTCCATCTGTAACAGAGGTTTCTTACAGCTGCGAACACATCAGACAGGTAGCAGGCAGAGATGCTTCCCAGGTGTGCCAGCTGGTGTCAAGCCTACCACCCGCGAGAAGCACAACGACAGAGAACTGATGGTTTGCACTAGTGTTCCCCTCACGTGAGTGTGCACACTGATTTAGTGTATGTAGAATGGGGCCGGGGATGCTTTTTTTCCCCGTTTTCGGCAAGCTCAGGGGATGCTGAGATGGCTCTCAGTCAGAGGACCGTTCTGGCTCCAGTTATTTTCAGACAACTCTCAAAGCCAATCAAACAACGCCAAGTCACATTGGAATAGGAATTGAAGTTCGGGGAAGATGGAGTGGAGCAAGAAGAAGCTATTGGACGAATGAATAAGCCTAGTGATTGACCCAGCATCTACAGCCTGGGACGTGTTCGTTCTTCCTTTCCGCATCGCCAGGGTAGGAAGAGAAAGAAGGAAAACAAGCTATCAGTGTCTCCTACACATTTCAGTCTTCTAATTAATCCCAGACAGTGACAACTTTGTCTCAGCTTTCCTCATTTTGAGTACACTATTCTGCCTCTTCTATCTCTGCGTCGCTATCCAGTCCCCTAGTTTCACGTAACACTTGTTCCATTTGACCATCGCACTCAGAGTCACTCAACATTTGCTTACGCTCAAAGCAATATTCTCTTAGAAAGGCCCAGGGAATTCACGGGTAGGAGTTTGTGGTCGGAGCTCACATTCTAACGCAGTGGGAATTTAAAAATGAGGAGCACTTGAAGTTAGTACAACAGACGAAGCCCCCAGTTGCTTCCTTGGGAGTTTTGTCCTCCTCACTCAGCGAAAGGTGCTCAGTGGGCACACCCTCCCAGGTCCCCCCAGGCCTTTAGTTTCCAGGCAGGTGGCAGTATGCCATCTCATTTTCACGCAGCTCGTCTGGCACTGAATCAGGACATTCAGAGTTAAAAAGACAACACAGGGTGAAAGCACAGGAAATGAAGACAAAAGAGAAAATCTTCAGGAGAGGTGAATCACAGGTTTCTCACCTGGGGATATCTTCAAAAACCTCAAAGTCATTAGCAATGTACGTGAAATCAATGAGTAGAGTCACCACGATAATCACAGCATCTATGGAATTAACTACGTCAGCAAAATATAATTGTATCCTGTAATATAAGACAAAAATATGTTTATGCCTCCCAAGAAGAGATAGGGATATATTTAAGAACATAAATTATTTGACTCATTCCCCCAAAGAATTTCACTTTAATGAATTATTTTTAATTCATTTTTAAAACTAGATCAAGGGGACAAATTTCACATTCATTATATATATATAACAAAAGCATCAAAAGGGCAATTTAAGTATAGTAGGAGCTATAACCAAACCACTGAACAAAGACTTACCCTTCTACAAATACTCGAAGAAGAACATCCATGAAAAAAAATAAAGCAATAGATAAGGAAATTGAACGATATTCCAAAGGAATGTACATTGTGTTATCAGTGACAAGTAGGTCTATAATGACGAAAGACACATCCACAAAGACCAGCAAAATTCCAAATATTCTACAACAAACACAGAAATCAATAGGATCAGGACAAAAAGGAGTTCACCTCTATGGTTATACTACATTTAGCTAATCGTCTGATTTTAAAAATGCCATTCTTTAGGATGAAACCGTGCAGGGGTGTGAAGAACTGCATTGCCTTAGAATCTGCAGAGTTACTTCATTCTCACCCAGTAGAAGCAGGTGTCAGGAAAGCCACGGTCCCCCAGACCACCTGCTGTTACCTCGGCCTCTCCTCAGAGAGACGTCAGGTCGACACTCCAAAACACAACAGGCAAATGGAATTAAAATCACCTGTATCCACTTGTAAGCTCACCTTAAAATTTGAGAATTTTACTAGGGGCTTCTACCAGTTTCTCATAATAGTTGAAACCTCATTAATCTTGATGACTTTACAGATTTTAGTAATAAAAACCAAGTGAAGTCCTGGCTAACATAAGCCCTTGAAAGACCACATGGGCTGGTAAGATTCCGTATCTGTGAGATTTCATATAATAATGGATGCTTTGAGAACAAGGCTGGCATGTGAAATTCAATTTCATAAATACATACATAATCTAACACTAAAATATCTAAGCCATTCTCTTATATGTTGTTTTTTTTTGTTTTAATTGAATTCATTGGGGTGATATTGGTTAATAAAATTAGATGGGTTTCAGATACACAATTCTTTTTTTCTGTTTAAAGTATATTTTATTAATTATGCTATTATAGTTGTCCCATTTTTTTCTCCCCTTTTCTGCACCCCCTTTCCCACCAGCATTCCCCCCACCCCCAGTTCATATCCATGGGTCGTACATACAAGATCTTTGGCTTCTTCATTTCCTACATTATTCTTAATCTCTGTCTGTCTATTTTGTATCTACCATTTATGCTTCTTATTCCCAATAGGTGTATGAGTCTATACGTCATCTGTATACTGAGTTATGTGTCCACCTCCCCAAGTCAAGTGTCCTTCCTCCACCACTTGTCCCCACATTACCTCTTCTCCCTGCCCCCACCTTCCCTCTGTCCCTCTGGAAATCACCACACTGTCATCTGTGTCCAGGAGATTCTCCTTTCTTTTCTTTTTTGCTTACCTCCTTTATCTTTTTCACCCAGGCCCCGACACCCCTCCCCTCTGACAGCTGTCAGTCTGCTCTTTGTATCTGTGAGTCTGTTTCTATTTTGTTTGTTTACTTTGTTCATTAGATTCCACATGTAAGTGAAATCATATGGTATTTGTCTTTCTCTGACTGGCTTATTTCACTCAGCATAATGTTCTCTAGGTCCATCCATGATGTCATAAAAAGTAGATTTCCCTCCTTTTTACAGCCAAGTAGTATCCCATTGTGTGAAGGCACCACAGCTTTTTTACCCACACATCTATTGGTGGACACTTGGGCTGCTTCCAAATCTTGGCTGTTGGAAATAATGCTGCAGTGAACATAGGGTGCGTATATTCCTTCAAATTAGTGTTTGGGCTTTCTTTGATTTCTTTGGATAAATTCCCAGAAGTGGAATTTCTGAATCACAGGCAGTTCCATTTTTAATTTTTTGAGGTAACTCCACACTGCTTTCCACAGTGGCTGCACCAGTCTGCATTCCCACCCACAGTGCACCAGTGTTCCCTTTTCTCCGCAGCCTCACCAGTACTTGCGGTTTGTTGATTTATTAATGGTAGGCATTCTGACCTTTGTGAGGTGATATCTCATTGTGGTTTTAATTTGCACTTCCCTGATGATAAGTGACATCGAGCATCATTTCATGTGTCTTTTGGCCACCTGTGTGTCCTCTTTAGAGAAGGGACTATTCAGGTCCTTTGCCCATTTTTAATTAAATTGTTTGGGGGGGGGGTTGGTGTTGAGTTTTATAAGTTCTTCATAAATTTTGGATATTAACCTCTTATCAGATGTATTAGTGAATATGTTCTCCCATTCGGTGGGCTGTTTTTTCATTTTGCTGATGGTTTTCTTTGCTGTGCGAAAACTTTTAAAAAATTTCGGTGTCTTATTAGCTTTCAAATTTGATTTAAATATAATTTTTTTAATGAGTCACATATAGTTTAAGCAAATTCTCCATACATGATTATACTATTTGCATAATCTGTGAAGATAAATTAGTCTTCAAATTACTTTTTTACAATTGCAACACAGATTAAAATATTAAAAAGAAACAAGTGTATCGTGTGACTCTGTATTATAGTATGAAATCTCACTATCATGTCGAGAATATGCCCAAGTAGAATGATTCCGTAATTAAAGAATAATTCTAAACAAACAAACACACACACAATTATAGAGTCTTAAAGTGCATGCTTCATTATTTTTACTTTTACAGGTAAAAATATTAGTATTTTACTATTAGACTTAGGTAAATGGCATTTCTTTGAAATCCTTAATGTTCAGCTTAGACTAAAATTTCAAGAATTGCATTGTATTATATTAAATGGGGCATAGGCACTATTTAGCAACATACTGACAGAAATGTTTTTTCTTCTCAGATCCTTTTTCATTAAAAATATTAATATTGAGTGTTATGCATATTTAATTATCTCCTTTTCTAGGGTCTCACATACCTGAATGTAAAGGATGAAACAATTAAGAACATACTTCTCTTAATCTTGCTGCTGCAAAAAGAATTGTGAGTTAAAAAATAATTAAAAATCAAGTTCCAGCATTCTCAAGTTTATCACAGATTCCTTCTAACAGATAATACGAATTTAACCAGTAAACAAAGGCCTTTATAAATACAATTCTTAAAAATCTCTTACGAAGTTTCATAACAAAGTGCTTTTTACTAATGACTAAATTTGTCACCTTTTCATTTCATGAACTTTTCATTCATATGTGGAATATATATAAATAAAACACTAAGCTTTGGATGCTTCGTAGTATTTCTCTTGCCCGTAAAGCCTCAACCACAAACTTATGGTGAGAGAAAACTTGGAGTCATCCACTAAAGCCCCAGAGTGTGGTGACAGAAGGGAGTGGGAGAGGAGACCTGGGTCACAGCTCTCTCATTAGTCAGCAGTGGGATCCTGGACAAGGCATCAAATCTTGCGGACCTACATCCCCAGCAGTAAAATAAGGGCTTCGGGGATGGGTAGGGGGTAAATGGTACTCTGATCTTACAACACTCATCTCTTAAAACAAAACACCCCCATGGAAACAACAGTTCGTGAGAGTCACATTGGGGTGGTGCAAGTACACTCTGGAGGTGAGGAATTGCAGGAAGATACATGTTGAAGGAGAAACACCCTAGCAAAGGGGCTCCTTCTACCAACAGGAGGAGGAGCCTCTTTGAGGGAGCCTCCGGTTATGCCTCATTTTACCCTGCGGCTGGGGACGAGGTAGCCATTGGGGAGCAGTTTCTAGCCCTGCGGATGCCTCCAACAGGGAACCCAAATTCCACCCCAAGTGGGACCGACCCTGAGGCAGGGCTCATAGCCTGAGCCCAAAGCTGGAGAATGGAGAGGAAGAAACAAACACTTGCCTTGTTCAATCTATGCAAATTTTGCCGCACCCCTGGGCCAAACCCCATTGCAGAACATGTATAGTTACTATGCAGACAAGTAGCATATCCACTGCCATAATAACAATAAAAGAAGGAATGTCAAGTTGCTTTCTGATAACATTGGAAGAAAACTGGTAGGGAACTTGATGGCGGAGGCAAGATTACGATCATCTGCAATCCAGGGACACATGCACCACCCTGGATGCTGTAGAATGGTATCACAGCCCAGGCCTTTATGGGGATTCCAATTGGCCAGGAAACTCTGGCGTCTCCAGGCAACAGCACAACTAGGCTGACTGCTGAGAGCTGCCCGAGCCTGCAAGATTCTGACCATGGAAAAGAAAGGTAAGGGAAATGAGAATGGAATTCCAGTTCCTACAGGTTGAAATCCTACACAGCTTACGTCACTTCAGCTCCTTACCTTCTGTGCTGCTTCAGAGTATTTTCATTGGCTTGTAAAGTAAACCTGCAACCCCACTGTATTCTCGTGGTTGCTGGCTTCCCTCCTTTCTTGATTTAATTTGATAAACTATGTACTTGTGCGATGAACTATGAGGGGTATTCTGGGGGTGTTGTTTATTTGTTTTGGCAACACTTTCCTGAACATTTTTGTTACCTAGAGTTTTGGCTGTGTCGAACACATAACTTGGAACACATACTGATATTCTCTCAAAATGCTAGTTTCATAATAAGGAAAACAGGGCTTATGAGAATACCTACTGAGCAACATTGTTCCAGGGACATGGACAAGGTCTGCATAAATGGCACTGGCTTGGCAAACTGCCTGACATAGAGTAGATAACCAATGCACATTACTGTCATCGCCGTGACCCGTTACAGTCATCTGGAATACTCCAGGACCTTTTGTATTAATTAAGTGGCAGAATGAACTATTCACTGAAGGCCCGTACTGAAGGAGGTCATAGAAAAGGAAGTTCATGGGTAATTCGAAGAACTATTTCTATTCATCAGTTTCCCAAAGGTTCGGTTTTCCACAGAATCATTGTCAAGACACCAACACACAGCACCAGTGGCCATTCAATAGCCTCTTCAGCTCTACTCATTCTCCCACACTGACACTGTATTTGATGGTTAAGTAACTGGCTAAGAAAGAAGCAGAAGAAAAATCCCATGAAAATGTCTGCCCTTCAGACACAAAATTTTAAGGAGGTATTATTTCCTTGCCACAAATACATGGTGAAAATGTCTTCAGACCAGAGTAATGGGAAGTATTCTCAGTGAGATTGTGCAGAAACAAGTCACAATTACTAAAATTCAAAATTTAGCATCCTTTTATGATGAAAAAACTTTCAAGAAAGTGGGCACAAAAGAAACATCGCAACATGATAAAGATTATATGAGACCAACCCACAGCTTGCGACATCATACTCAATGGTAAAATCTGAAAGCTTTTTCTGTAAAATCAGGAACAAGATAAGGATGTCCACTCTCACTGTTTCTATTCAATATAACATCAGAAGTCCTGGACACAGCAATCAGGTAACCCAAAAAAGGGGCATTCAAATCAGAAATAAAGAAGTGAAACTTTCATTATTTGCACATGACATGATACTACATCTAGAAAACCCTAAAGACTCCACGAGAAAGCTATGAGAACTCGTAAATGAATTCAGTAACATTGCAGAATACAGAATCAATATGCAAAAACCTGCTGCATTTCTATACACCAACAACAATAATCAGAAGGAAAAGTTAAGAAAACTGTCCCATTTACCATTGCATCACATTGCCTACAATACCTAGGAGTAATTTAACCAAAGGGGCAAAAGACCTGTACTCAGAAAACTATAAGGCAATGAAAAAAGAAATTAAAGAAACATAATAAGTGGAAAGATGTATCTTACTCAGGGATTGGAAGGATTAACATTGTTAAAATGTCCTTGTTACACAAAGCAATACACAGATTCAATGCAATCTCTAATAAAGTACTAATGACATTCATTTCAGAATTAGGATGACTCATCCTATAACATATATGAAACCACAAAAGACCCAAATAGGCAAAGGAATCTCGAAAAGGAGCATAGTGGGAGGCGTCATACTTCCTGATATCAGACTATACTGTAAAGCTACAATAATGAAAAGCATGGCACTGGCATGAAAACAGATATGTAGATCAATGGGTTAGAATACAGAGCCCAGAAATAAACTTTCACTTATATGGTCAATTAATCTACGACAAAGGAGGCAAGGATATAGAATGGGGTAAAGGCATTCTCTTCAATAAAAAATATTGGGAAAACTGGACAGATACATGGAAAAATAAAATTGGACTATTTTCTTACACCATATACAAAAATTAACTCAAAATGGGTGAGACTTAAATGAAAGGCCTGAAACCATGATCTCCTTCATACGTGGAGTCTAATGAGCAAAATAAACCGATGAACGAAATAAAACCAGAGGCATGGATACATGGAAGAGACTGCCAGATTCCAGAGGAGAGGGAGGTAGGGTGGAGGGTTGGGAGAGATTAGACAAAGAGCATAGACACATGTATGCAAAGCCCATGGACACAGACAACAATGTGGCGAAGGCTGGGTAGGGGCAGGGGCTGGGTAGAACGGGACATCTGTCATAGTATCAACAATAAAACCAACCAAACAACCAAACAACCAATAAATCCATTTTCTTACTTTACTAAAAAGCAAGCAAACCAACAAACCAAAAACTCTTAGAAGAAAACCCAGGCAGTAAAGTCTTCGTAAACTTTGACATCACTCTTAGCATTATGTAGTTTTTTAGATATGTCGCAGTATGTAGTCTCCTTGGGCAAGAGAAACAAAAATAAATAGATAAACAAGTGTGACCTCACCAAGCTAAAAATTTCTTGCACAGTGAAGGAAACTATCAACAAAATGAAAAGACGTCTTACTAAATGGAAGAGGACATTCACAAATGAAACATCTGGCCAAGGAGTTAATAGCCTAATTACATAAAGAACTCATACAACTTAACACCTAAGAAAAACAAACAATCTAATTGAAAAATGGGCAAAGGACCTGAATAGACATTTCTCCAAATTAGACACACAATGGACAACAGATGTGAGAAAAGATGCTCAACATTACTAGTCCTTAGAGAGATGCAAATTAAAACAATAATGGGATACTACTTTACAACTGGGAGAATGGCCATTGCGAATAAATCAACAAATAAGAAGTGCTAGGAGGATGTGGCGAAAAGGGAACCCTTGTACATTGTTGGTGGGGTTGTAAATTACTTCAGCCACTATGCAAAACAATACAGAGATTCCTCCAAAAATTAAAAATAGAGTTGCCATATACTCCAGCAATTCCACCTCTCCGTCTTTATCCGAAGAAAACAAAAACACTAATTCAAAAAGATATATGCACCCAGGTGTTCACTGCAGTGTTACTACTAATAGCCAAGACATGAAAGAGACCTTGCTGTCCAGCAATAAAGAAAACAATAAAATCTTGCCACTTGTGATGACCTGGAAGGACCTAGAGGAGGTTATTCTAAGTGAAATAAGTCAGACAGAGAAAGAAAAACACTATATGATTTCACTTATGTGAGGAATCCCCCAAACAAAAATGAATAAGCATTACAAGACAGGAACAGACACAGCTGTAGAGAACGTGCTGACGGTTGCTGCAGGTAAGTTGTCTAGAGCAGGAGATGGTGATCTATGGCCCGTGGGCCCAATCTAGATGGCCAGATACTTGGGTAAGTCATGTTTTCTTGGGATGCACCCATTTGTTTGCATGCTGTCTACAAGGCTCTCACACTGTAAAGTCACGGCAGAGCAGCTGAGACAGACGATGCAGGTGACCCACAAAGTTAAAGATATATTACTATCTAGCCCTTTTCAGGAAAAGTTGGCCAATTCCTGGTCTAGGTCATGAAAGTCTTTCTGTTCACATGGTTAAATCCTTTAAATAAACAAAAACAAACAAACAAACAAACAGAATTTCAACAAGCAAAAATTTAATCAGCAAAACATGTTCATTGTACTGTCAGTCCCATTGGCTCACAAATAAAATCAATAAAGCCAGAAACTAGAATACACAGCCAGGAAAAATGAAAAAGGACACACTCAAAGAGTAAGAATCATTCTGCAGTTCTCTATTAAGAAAGAAACTGTAATAAAATTACATGCTACTAATGATATGGTCATACTTTTCAAACTAGAACATTTAATGGTGATAAATGATTTTTTAATGATACTTTTCTGTAAATTGAATTAGAATGATTTATTGTGTACCATTATCCCCCCTCAGACATTTTAATAATCTTCCCACACTTTTCCATTTTTCTCCTTGCCTCAGCATAAGCCCTACCTTCCCACAGGTAAGAGCTGCACCAATGGCTCCCTCCCTCCCAACGTCAAACTCACGTACACATAGGAATTGGAAAAGTCAAGGTCTTCATCCCCATCATCAAGCCTGGAGAGCTGTTCTGCTTTACTTGAAACGCCAACAAAGACAAAAACATATCATTAGAGGTTTCTTTCAAGGAACAGTGAAGTGATCCATTTACCTCAGCAACAAGAATTCCTTGATCAAAACATACAGGGCGGGGCAAATGTAGGTTTGCAGTTGTTCGTATGGAAAATAACACAGTAATGAATAAATAATAGCACAAGAATAGACTCTGTATTTTCCAACTGTACACCTACGTTTGCTCTACCTTGTATAGCAAACATGGCTTGGCTTACTGGAAGTCCTAACCTTTTCAACATAGTTTTGACCGTGGCACAGAAATCTCTGTGGCACCATGGGTAATTCTGAGACCGAGTCGCTCCACCCCACACCCTCTCAGTACACGCCTCACCTTTCATCAGTCGTTCTATCACAGGTGACGGATGTCACTTCATTCGAGTCATTTCTAGGGAATTAAAAACATACGGTCAGATTCCCAGTGACTTCACAGATTACACTTTTGTTTGAAATGAGTTACAAGTAGTTTTCAATTTGCAAACTGGTCGAACTCTAAAAACTATTTCTAAATTAGTCATTTGAAAGCTGGCATCTCAGTTTCCTCTCTAACTCGGGCTTTCTAGAGTTGTAACGAAGCTCTCAGGTCTGTCAAAAAGCCCAGTGAATCAAGACAAGGACAGTTCCTTACTGATAAGCCCAACTCTCAGGTAAGACCAACTGCCATGAGGTTGAGTTTACTTCATAATCCAACTTTGATTTACAGGTTCGCATTGTTCTAGCCTCTTCTAATGTCCTGATTATCAAGTCCCTTCACGGCATTCTTACTCTTCACGTAGCATGGGTGTCTTTTCTGTTCCTCAGTTGGGTTCAAATAGCCGCAAGTCTGGGTTAAGGGCTCCCTCCAACATACGGTGATTTCATGTTTGCGACTCCAGCTCTAGGTGGTAACAGAGCTCTGGAGGGTAAGGGGAGAGCCGAGGTGTGTTAGCTCAGGTCTGCTCTGCTGCAAGCCCCACGGCTCCCTGTCCATTGCTCCATCCTCCTTACAGCAAATGGGATCCTCTCCTCTCCAGTGCACTCTACGGGATTCCCACACCCAGATATTCGGCTGGTTTCCTAAGAGGCTTCTATATACTCAAGGTCACAAACAGACTGAGTCAGAAGGCTCCCTCTGTGACCAGCTCTTCTTTTGTCCACATAGACCCCCAAAGAGAGTTACCTACAGAAGCTAGCAGTTTGTTAGGGAAAACTCTTATTGCCATTGGATGCCCCCAGTACCTGTCACCACAAAGGACAGTCAAGTCATCTCACCCCTTTGTTGTCTTCATTGTCAAAGGACCCTAAAGAGACACCCATACCTCAGCTAGAGTAAAAAATATATAAAAAATAAAGTCAGACATTTTGGAAGACAATCGAGTTCTTTTTCCGCATAGAATTTCAGAACACGGAATGTAAAAGCATGAGGAAATATGACAGAAACTAAAGAAACAGTTTCAGGACATAGAGCATTGGAGGCGCTGAGACAGGCTCTGGGCCATGTGCACGTGCACCTGTGTGTGTGCATGTACGCATGTGCGGGCATCCGCTGGAAAGAAGAGAGGGAGGGAGGCGGAGGCCTCACAGTCAGTGTGGGAAACGTGCAAGGGAACCAACTACAAGGGAAAACATATTTGCCAATGATACCTCAGACAAGGGTGTGATCTCCAAAATATTTAAAGAACTCACACAACTCCACTCCAGGAAGACAAACAACCCAATTAAAAAATGGGCAAAAGACTTGAACAGACACTTCTCCAAGGAAGGCATACAGAGGGCCCAGAGACAAACGAAAAGATGCTCAGCATCACTAGCCACCAGAGAGATGCCAATTAAAACCACAATGAGATACCACTTCACACCGTCAGAATGGCCAACATAAACAAATCAACAAACAAGTGTTGGAGAAGATGTAGAGAAACGGGAACCCTAGTGTACTGTTGGTGGGAATGCAGACTGGTGCAGCCACTATGAAAAGCAGTATGGAATTTCTTCAGAAAACTAAAAATGGAAAATTTTGAATCCTGCTCTTGCTTCTCCCCTGAGTTACTTGGAGACCATCACTGCCTTTCTCAGTAGAAACCGGTGAAGGTGAGATGTTAGGATACCAGCCCAAGCCTCGGGCCTTTGCTCCTCTTCCCCACCAATGTCCTCGCCCCGTGGCACCCTAGGCTTCCTACCTCCTCCAGTGCTGCTTTGCCCAGGGGCTTCGTAGTGACGCGCCCTGACCAGGGGAGTCGCCTAGTCCCGGTGTGTCACGGCTCCTGAGACTCTCTGATCCCCAAGGCTCATCGCCTCCTCCTACTTTAACCTTACTGCTAAAATCACTGCTAAAAACACACCTTTGGTCCCAGCTTTCAATGAGGGGGACTGACATAATACCTCACCCAAGCCAGGACACTTTTGAAAGTGAAAGGACGTGCTCTGAACAATTTGGCTGACGCAACAGCCTCAGATTGTCTCGAGGAGGATGACGTCAGCCTACCCCTTGAACAGGTCAGCGCACAGAGCGGCGGACAGAGCCACAAGGGACGTGAGCTCCCAAGTCAGATAACTAGACACGGAGGAGCAGAGCTACCAGAAAAGACATGCAACAGACTGAACAACAGAAACCATCTGAAGCAGAACACACTGACAAAGATTTTTAAAATAAGCTTCAGAAATACACTTAGAGATGTAGAGAAACAGAAAATACCCGGAAAGAATAAACGGAGAGAGAAGGTACCAAGAAAGTGCCAATTGATACAAAGAATAAAAAGAGACAGCTAACATCTGGACTGGAGACATTTCAGAATAAATAAAAAAAGAAAATGGGGAAGAAGGAATATTTAAAAAATAGTAAGGATACATCTTCTGGAATTAAAGAAAGAATCTCAGGGAAGTGATAGTCCCTTCAACGCGCATTTAATGGTGTTCCCTCAGGGCCAGGCACTGTCCTGATGCCTCACAAACACGACTCCAACTGGCCATGTGACCGCCTTTGAGATCGTTCCTATTATTGTTTATTGTAACCAAATCACAGATCTTGAATATTCCAATAGTCCAGACGTCCGTCATGCTGATGTGAA
The DNA here is from genome assembly GCF_014824575.4 of Sturnira hondurensis. Classification (NCBI taxonomy): domain Eukaryota; kingdom Metazoa; phylum Chordata; class Mammalia; order Chiroptera; family Phyllostomidae; genus Sturnira; species Sturnira hondurensis. Next base: position 13,228,886 of record NW_028082350.1, on the reverse strand, counting down.
AGCCCAATAACCTCACTGGTGCAAAGTCATCTGTGACCTTCCCTGTGGTAATTTATAGTGTTTCAGCGATTGACCCAAACAGGATGACAGCTAAAGCCCTGGTGGTGGCCGCCTCTGGAACATGGTCACCATTCCTGGACGAAGTGTCCCCCGTTAGGGCGACCAGCTGCCGCTAGAGACGTTTAAAAAGACTGTGATGGGCACATGCGTACTATTGCTGGGACACTGCCGAACAGGAGTATTTTAAGAAAATGACAGGCACAAACGACACCTTATATTGTGAGTCGGCCAAAATTAATTTGCATTCCTTATGAAAGAAACGACACATATATTCCCTATTCTATTAACCAAGGCTGAGAATATACTCCAAATTCAGTGAATGTGAGCCTGCTGACTTACCTGGTACTATTTTTCGGCACGAACCAGTGGCACCCGGGGATCCGCTTTAACCTTTCCACGCTAGTGTCTACAGGTAATTCTAGGAGAAGGACAACCACACAAGAATTTAATGTTCAAAGTGCTTAAAGCCCTTGCTATGCGCCCTCCCCCCCAGTTAAAAGGGAACACAGAGCCTGACTAGCTGTGGATCAGCCATTCTGAATACACAAATAAGAATCTACACTACTGTGCAATTTAATCAGCCTTAGAAAACCTATTCTGTATTTGCCATTAGTATTTTAGTTCAAGAAATAAAGGCAAACTTTTTTTGAACGTTCAATAAAATTTAAGTTTAGGTCAAGCACAGAACACTTTAAAGATCACTTGCTATATGGGACTCAGGAAGTAAAACAAAACCCATTTTAAACCAATTTTACCCAATGGCAATGATCTATGGTATTTCTGTACAATGAATCAAAGGAGTAGGAAAGCAAAGATCTATACCACCCAACATCCTGGAGAGCAGATTTCCGTCAGGCAAGAAAAGTGGAAGTCATCGCTGATTGCAAAACATTGTCAAGTTAACAAGTAGTCACATTCTGTGTGCACTGAGGCAGCCAGAGATATGCTGTGAGCCCTTGAATTCTGGAAAGGAGAGAAAAATGAAAACACAGAGAAAAAAACATATCAATTTGGGCATCAATTTTGAGTGTTGAGCTTGGGACCCAGCCACCTGTAAATGCCATACCTTTGAGGGCTGCCAGCTCCTACACAGTGGGGGTGGGGATCCCGACGCTTCGAGGCGTTTGTTCCAGAAAGTGGCCCTATAGACCAGGGCTGCCAGACTGAGGGAGAGCCGAATTCTGGGGGTCCCCCTCCGTGAAAGCTCTGGATCCCCTTACCTGTAAGCAAGGCTGCTTTCACTGAGGCGCTGGGGCTTGGAAGGGGCTGGGGCCTGGAGTGCCCGGACACGCAGGGGCACACAGAGGGATGCAGAGGGACCCAGAGGGACCCAGACCCTGGGACTTTGGTACACCTAAGTGGCAGTTCCTAGGGATCCTGGGGCAGTTTTCTCTCCCACTGCCTTTCTGGGTAATGCCTTTTCCATTTTTTATTCATTAAAAAAATGGTTTTATATCCCCCAAACCAAACCTGTTGAGTCAAATCTTGGCCCAATTCCTGGGAAGCAACAGGTTACTGCTCTTTGGTCCTCCACTGGCCTAGTCCCCCATTCCACCTTCCCTGAGAGTACGGGGGTTCTGGGAGGGGCCTGGGAGTGGGGAGGACCGTTAATTAGTGGTTTCCACAGCTGAGCACAAGGCAGACCATCCTGTCCTCGCCCCCAAAGTCCCCCTTCCTGCCCCTTCTCCCTTCCTCCTCCTCCCGGCCATCCCACATACCTCTAAAACATCATCCTCTTCCCATTCTCTGCCAGGATGAGAGCTGAGAGGGCAACATCAGACACCACAGAGGGCGGAGGTTGAGATGGGCTGTCCTTGTTTAGAGACCCCACCCTAGGTCTTCCTTCACCTTGGGCTGGTAACAGGCCTGTGCTGGAACAAGAACCCCTGCGTCCGTGGCAACCCCAAACAAAAGGTTCCAGGTGGTCCTGAGGTTGTAGTGGAGGGAGGGATACAACAGAATGCAGGGACTTAGAGGCAGACGCAGTTCTGAATGTGGGGAAGCAGAACCAGCTGGTCTTTGATGTTCCAGAGAAGGAGCCAGGATCTTCTCCCATCCTGACAGGCAAAGAGAGGGCCTAGGGGTGGGGGGGGCCCAACAAGCTGCCCCTGGTGGTGCACCTGACCCAGTTCCACGGATGTTCAAGGACTCGATGCCCTAGTCCCTCGCCTCTTCCTCCGCAACCTTGGGCAGACCACCTCTGGGCGGCATTCTCCCCAGAATAAGAAGGAAGAGGGACTTGGATGGTGCCAGGAAGAAGGAAATACCATTCCATCAGAAGGGCGGGAAGTGCCCAGGGGCTGCAGAGGAGGCAGGCCACCGCCTGGTGAGCACTCTGACCCACAGGAGGTCGCCCCTCGGCCACCAGAACCGAGAGCAGTATGTGGCAACCCAGCTGCTGGCCAAGTTGGAAGAGAACGCCGCCCCCCTCCCCATGGTCCACTGGCATGAAAGAGACAGGGCTGAACGAAGGAGGGCTCCCACAGGTCCTGGGAGGCAGCAGCACTGCTAATTTTTTTTTTTTTTTTTTTTTTTGCCAAAAGCAGATTTACATGACGGAGAGACGAAGGGAAAGAGAACAGCTCCCCAGGCTTGATGCAGGGGAGAAAGACCTGGGCTTTCCTCATTCGTGTGAGTCAGTACGTTTGACGTTACCAGAGGGAAGGGGGTCACCAGCCCTGGCTGGTGAGGCTCAGTAGATGGAGCGCTGGCTGGTCTTCTAAACCTGAAGGCTGCTCGTCAGTTCCCAGTCAGGGCACATGCCTGGGTTGTGGGCCAGGTCCCCGGTTGGGGGGCCTGTGAGAGGCAACCACGCGCTGAAGTTTCTCTCCCTCTCTTTCTCTCTCCTTGCCCCTTGCTCTAAAAATAAGTAAATTAAAAATCTAAAAAAGAACAGTTGTTTTTAACACATACATTTGTATTGACGCATATCCAAGGACCACACTCATAACAACTCTCATTAAACCTTGCCTTTATGAAAAACCAATGTGCATCTCATTTAGCAAAGAGGACGAAAGTAGAGAATACAGGGGCCTCTGTGTGACTATTCACTTCTTCACTTTTTTGTTTCTCTCTTCTCCCTCTTTTAGGAATGTCTCTATAGACCTGTGCTTGCACTGTGGAGGAGCTCTCCTCAGAAGTGGGGCTGCTGGATGGAAGAATACGTGCATCTCAGTTTCCACGCAAAACGACCATACAAGCCTCCTGGTGCCCAGGACCTCACACAGAAGGGAGACATCTCTAACCCCGTGGAAGCTGCCAGGGCTCCTCTCCGATCCCTCCTCCCCGATCCGCGGAGGTGCCCACTCTTCTGTGGGTTCTGCATAGAGTCTAGACAGGTTAGATAAACAGACCAGTAGATACAGACATACACACATGGCCAGACGGCCAGACATTTACCTAAACTACATTATTTTCTTATATTTATTTCCAAGCTTTATAAGAATGGGCATCATGATGAAATGGTATTTACCTTGAAGCAAATGTCAATCACTAAAATACGTAGTACAAATAGTTTACAAGTACATTATTCTACAAAATAGCTACATGGTGTGCTGTGTTAGTAAATAGGAGAGGTTCTTTGATTTAAAAGTGGTGGATGCCCTGGCTGGTGTAGCTCAATGGATTGAGCACGGGCCTGCAAACCACACAATCGCGGTTCGATTCCCAGTCAGGGAACATGCCTGGGTTGCAGGCCAGTTCCTGGTAGGGGACACACCAGAGGCAACCATACATTGATATTTCTCTCCCTCTCTCCTTCCCTTCCCCTCTAAAGATAAATAAATGAAATCTTTTTTTTAAAAAGTGGTGGAAGATAAGGCTAACTGTAAATGTGTCTGCTATAGCCACATTATTCTGCTGTGGCATGAGACTGTACAGATATGTTATAGAAACAGGTTATTTGGGCAAGAAAAATTTTCAGTTGTGTTTCTCACCGTCACACACAGATACCTTAACGGCTGTATTGCCCATGAGCTTCACTAGGTGGAGATGTGAGGCATAGTAATGATGCCATCAGAAAGGGAAAAATAACTTGATGTTTTGAGAAAATAATTATTTGTGGGAGAGAAACTATCACCTGTATAATGTCATCTTAAAGGTCATGTCTCCCATGTAATGAATTGTCAACTCCAGGGAGAAAGGTTTGCAGGAGAAGACAGTGTCTAGTTTGCTAGTTAACAGGTCACCCGTGAACAGAGCGGACTCTGCTTTATCGATCCACTCGTTTGTTCATTTTTCCATTCACGGACCCCACATTTATCCAGCCCCTAGTGTGCGCAACACTGCTCGGCATTAGAGACACAGGAACAAGGAGGACACCCCTGTCAAGGGGCTCACAGCCTCCATCAAGGAGGCAGACCGGTCCGTAAGCGATGGATTAGAGTGCATCTGGGCAGAACTATGAACGGGTTAGCCCGAGGGTCAGCGGCGGCCAGCTCTCACTGGGCAGGGAGGGCCTCCTGGGATGAGTTGGGAAGGACGGATAACTGAGACAGTCAAGCCCAGGAGGAAGGCTATAGCGATAGGTCAGACAAAACCTGGGAAAGGCGGGTGGGGACGGAAAGGAGGACGTAAATGTACACATGGTGGAGAAGGAGGAATAGGTTGGGGGTCAGTGAGGAGAAAGAAATGTCCGAGATAGTTTAAGGTACGTGCTGTGGAGTCAGAATGAAAAGCTAACGTGACCTTGGGAAATGAAAAAGAATTTGAACAAAGCGCCTCTGCCACACCCCTGCCACACCCCTTGACTTGTCAATGGTCTTCCCCCTGCTCCCTCCTCTTGGGATCCTAACCTTTCTCTGTTGACTCTGGCATGTGAACTGGTTCTTCCTGCCCGTGACTCAGCCTCTGGTTTGTGCTGACAGGTCTGAAATGTCCTGTAAAAGTAAGAGACTGGCATGTTCCCTCCCTCACACACACACACAAACACACACACATAGACAGAGGGATAAGGACATAGAAAAAAAGGGTAGTGTCACTTTTAGAAAATTACGAGTAAGTTACGGAATGACTATACACGTAGCGGAGAAACAGTCTTGCGCCCCTCACAAACCCGAGAAACTGCAGTTGGTGGCTTAAGTGCACGGAAAACGACACTTCCCCACTGGCACTCTGGCCAAAATAATATGTGACCTCAATCCAATCGTGGAGAACTATCACACAAACCCTGACTGAGGGGGATTCTAGGAAGTCCCTGATCACTGCTCTCAAAGTTGTCAAGATGCTGAAGGAACCCCCCAGACTGGAGGAGACTGCCGAGACACAGTAACTGAGTGTGTGACCAAGACACAGTAACTCAGTGTGACCAAGACACAGTGCTAAATGTGACCAAGACATAGCAACCGAACGTGGCCGAGACACAGTGACCAAGTGTGACGGAGACACAGTAACTGAGTGTGATCAAGACACAGCAGCCGAGTGTGACTGAGATACAGGAACAGAGTGTGACCGGATCCTGTAAGGACAGTGGGGGAAAAAAGACACTGGAAGAAAAACTAATGAAATTCAAATGAGGCCTGCAGTTTAATTAATAGTATTGTATCAAGGTTAATTTTCTGGTTAGGGGAAAGTTGAATGAAGGGTATACTTGTGCTCTACATACTATTTTTAAAATGTTTCTGTAAATCTAAAATGATTAAAAATGAAAAGTTTTATTTTTTTAAGAGTGTGGTTCACACCTGAGCATTCATTAGCATTCGTTAGCTCTGCAACCTTCCTGGGCCTCGCTCTCCTTACTGAACAGGCCCAATGACCACGGATGGACAGTTTTTGGAAGGAGGAATCTTGAGTCACGAAATGGTATTTGTAGGTAATCATCTCAGCAGTTCAAGTAGGCAGTTTCAGGCAAAATAACGCAGGCCTAGAGGAATGTCCCCAGCTTATTAGGGGGCGAGAAACCGCTCTGATAAATATTATACCGAGAGGAAGTTTGCTCTCCCAAAGACATAGCTATAGAAGGAGAATGCTAGTCCAGAAGAAAACATCAAAATAGAACGTTCCCAGTGAAAGGCGAGTGCAATCAGGAGGGGTCATGTTGTTCCAAAGTTTCATTTATGTCTTCATCGTCTCTTGAGGATTAACAAGGCATCTGCCAAAAAAACTAAAAAATGGTTGTACTTCTAATAGATAAGCCCTATTGTTGAAGCTCGCCACCCAAAATGTGCCGGGAGGGAACGCTTAGGCTGTTAGAAAACAAACCAGCCAGGCAGCGTTCATTTCCCCTGATACCCTCCCACGCGCTCACACACGCAGCTCCTCCGACCAGCGCGGACATTCCAGGCTTCACCTTCCAGCGTCTCCCCTCCCCGTTCTCATTCTCTTGGGGCCCGTCATTCCTGCCAACACTGAATCGAATTCAAGCATGAATCTGAGCTCAAGGGTCCAAGTGCCTCAAACCAGAAGGGATCCCATTTTCTTCCTGCTTTCCACGTTCAGCAAGGTTGTGTTTAAGTCGCTGATCTCAGAGTTTCCTCCTCTTTATCGCTCCCCTCCACCCCCCGCTTTTCTCTGTTTCAAAGTTCTGCCTGTTAAGTCTCCTCCAACGCAACCAACAGGTGTTTTTAATACCTGGCCCCACCTGACACATTTTCAAAGGCTTATAGGCAGTGAGGGGTTTTATGTTTACTGAAAATTTCCTGCAATCAAGTCTCTGTAGACTAGAAATCTCCCAGAAAACACTCTAAGCCCATGTGGAATGATTTTTGCTTCAGAAAAACTAGCAAGTCATCTTCATGGGCCTGACCCTGGGGGGCGCCCACAGCTGGGTGCCCCAGGGAAAGCGCAGGCTTGCAGCATTACTTAGCACCCTTGGTGGGGGGTGGGGTGTAAGAAAATTACAGGTAATTGTGGTGAGTCAGCACTTGCTGGGATTGCAGCTGCCTGGGGCTGCCTGGTTGTTCCAGGGTAGCGGTCTACTCAAAGGTGTCTCCTTTGCCACCAGTCCTTGCTCCTCCCAGGGAGTGCCTTAAGCCTTTAACGTCCAAATCACACCCATGTATCTCTAATAGTTAGAAAAACAGTGGTCCTGATTTGGGGTAAAAACATTGGCCAGTTATTTCTCTAACATCCTATAATACTTTAGGAGTAACTAGTGTACGGCCTCACAGCTACTTCTTCATGGAAATGCAATTCCCCCCGCATCATTCCAGGGCCCAGTTTAATCCAACTGGATGTAGCCCCTCCTTCTTGCCCTCTGCTCTCTCCTCCCATTGGTCCCCCCAAGGCCGACTGCAGAGGCCCACCTCTGCATCCTTCTGGCCCATCCCTAGCTCCGCCAGTCCCCAGACCTGCTGCCCTGGTGCCTCTCAGATTGGCTTTTTAGATTCTCCGAAACATTCTGCATTGCCCGCCCTGTATGACTTCTACATAAAATCAGCAAACCGCTTGTTGGTGTTTGTAGTCACCACGCCCTCTCGAACCCTAGAAAACAAATCCCCTGGAAGCAAATTTTGCATTTGTATCAAAATGGTATCCATTTAAAGTTGTTTTTATTTTTTAGATTATTTATTTATCTTTAAAGGGGGGAGGAATGGAGAGAGTGAAGGAGAGAAACATCGATGTGTGGCTCACATGCTCCCTTCCCCCACTGGGGACCTGGCCCACAACCCAGGCATGTGCCCTGACTGGGAATCCCACTGGCGACCTTGTGGTTTGCAGACTGGTGCTCAGTTCACTGAGCCACTCCAGCCAGGGCTAAAATTGTTTTTAAGTGGGGGAAAAAAAGCCTGCTGTTTCACTTGAGTTGTGTTTTATGGGATGGGCCATAAAACTTTATGCAATAAAAGTTTGGATAGCTTATCCCAGCAAAATAAATGCGTCCTGCATTATATCCATTAATTATTCACCCACATCACAGTCTGGAAAGGAATGCCCAAACCGAAAAGCCGTGTTAGGAATCTGGGAAATCATTTTTCTTCTTCAGAAGCTTCCGTTAGTCTTAAAGCAGATTTTAAAATACGTGGGCATTGACTTAAAATCACTCCTTAGTGGCTTTCTCCTTTGGATTCAGATAACCTTCCAGCAGTCATTAGCGATGAACACCACCTGATGAGGATTCCGGAGGTGGTTTTGCAACAGCGAGGTCAAGCCAACGTCCTTGTCCTCATGTCATTTTTCACAGCTGTGAGCAAGAAACCCACAGCAAGTTCCTGCTGCTTCTCAGACTGCCGTAAAACCTTTCCCTGTACTCTCTCAGACTTGAAATTTAACTATCTTTTTCCTGACATGCAAAAGCCAACGTTTAATGTAATGAATGGAGGGACCACGTTACTGATGGAAAACACAGCACAAAAGCAACTGAATTGTTTTTTAATAACAGACGGCCCCCAATGGCCCGAGTTCCACCTACACAAAACACTGCTCCGCTTTGATTTGCTCGAACACCAAGTTCCCGTTGGAAAACACCCTTGGCGGGGCCGGTGCTGGGGGATCACAGCGTCTGCACTCAGCGCTGCTAGAGTGCAAACAGATGGCATCTCCGTGCAGGGATTGCTGCTCATCCCACGGCTCTCCCCTGGCTTTCCGAAAAGCGATAGACAACCAGGGAAACAAAGACATTGTCTGGACGGCTCCGTCTCACTCGCTTCGAGAATATTTTATAGCCCTAGAACTGTCCAAAGAAATTGCGGGTCCGTATCACAGGATGCCAATCAAATGATCAGTGAAGCTCCCATCGTGGTCTTTATGCCAGAAAAGTTCCGTTGGGTATTGGATGCAGGCTAGCGCTCCATTTGCCGCCTCCCACCACCCTCACCGCCCGCCTTTAAATAAAAGGCACATGGCTATGGCATAGTTTATCATATGTCCACACATATAAACTTCGGAGTTTGAGCCCTGGCTCAGCAGTTCACTGACTGTGCCCCGGGGCACACCAGCTCTTTAATGTCCTTGTACCTCACTGTCTTCATCTGTGAAATGAGAATAATACCTTACAGAGTTGATGCGGGCGCTGAATTAACTTAATGCCTGTGAGCACCTAGTGGGCACTGCATCCACCCTAGCTATTTTTATTTTATTCTAAGCGTGTGGCAGACCTTCCTGCAGGCTGATCATTTACAGATTATAAAATTACTATCCTTCTTTTTAGCGCCTGGTGTGACAGGAAATCATGGGCTGCCTCAGGGACCAGGGGCTGAAGCCTCGGTGGTGGCCTCAGGAGATTCTTCTCAGCTGCAGTGACAGGCAGCTGTGAACCCCCGAGCGAGTCCTTACTCTCTGAGAGTCTCGAGGCTGCGCCAGGTCAAGGAGACCCCACGCACTCCTGCACCCAGGCTGCTACCCAAATTGTTAAATACCGAGTGAGTCTTGATTATGGGGGAAAATGCGTGTCTGTGAGATCCTCTGGGAAATTACTCACAGCGAACCTGTTATGTCTTTCACAAGTTGTAGCAGTTAACAAAACTCTTAAAACACAGGTGGCAAACACAAGGCCCATAGGCTGAATCCAGCCCTCCACCTGGTACCTGGTTTCTACCCCGAGGCAGCACCGAGCTCCTTGCCCCTAGTTAGGGAGTAGTTACATTTACACAGTCCTAAAGTTACATCCGGCCCTTTGAAGGCAGCTTTGAGGCTGATGTGGGCCCTGTGAAAATGAGTTTGACACCCCTGTCTTAATATAAATCAAGTGAAGAAACAAGGCCCATCAGTTCTGAAAGCTAGGTTAAATCAATATTGAAGACTACATTCTAATTTTAGGTAGATTTGGCACCCAAAGGTCTCACACTGGTTTCTGCTAACACTAACCCAAGGTTCCCTACCTGCAGGGGTCTCATGAATTATGTAAACAAAACAAAAAAAAAAGAAATTTTAGGAACTGTGGAAAACTGGGTTCCCTAGGCCCCTCCAAAAAAAGGATTCAAATTAAAACTTTTTGTTCAAAGCCCTGGCTGGCATAGCTCAGTGGATTGAGTGCGGGCTGTGAACCAAAGGGTTGCAGGTTCGATTCTTAGTCAGGGCACATGCCTGGGTTGCAGGCGAGGTCCCCAGTGGGGGCCACATGAGAGGCAACCACACATTGCTGTTTCTCTCTCTCTCTTTCTTCCTCCCTTCCCCTCTCTAAAAGTAAATAAATAAAAAATTTTAAGAACACCCTTTTTTTCAAAACTCATCTGTAGGCCAAAATCAATCCTCAGGCAATCAGACCTCAGCTTTTGTTTGTTTGTTTGTAATATTTTATTTATTTATCTTTTTTAGAGGGGAAAGGATGGAGAGAGGAAGAGAAACATCAATGTATGGTTGCTTCTCGTGCATCCTTTGCTGGGAACTGGCCCCTGCGGGGGAACTGGCCTGCAACCCAGGCATGTGCCCTGACTGGGAATCGAACCACAATCATCTGGTTCACAGGCCCACGCTCAATCCACTGAGCTACACCCACCAGGGCAGCTTTTGTTTTTTAATTGTATACCTAACCAAATGAGATTTACCTCAACCAGTATTTAGTCTTTTGTTTGCAGTGTTATGCAGTTCTTTGCTAAACAGCTCTTTCCGAGTCCCTAGAGGTCTATTCAGGATGGCCCTTTCTCTTCTTCCATCACCTAACAGCAGAGCTAGGACAGTGTCAGCAGTAAGGCCCCACTCAGGGACAGCTAGCAGCTGCTGCTAGGAGCTCGGGAAAGCGCTACCCAGCGCAGTAACTGGTCGTTCAACGTTCGTTTAGCAGGTGTTTAGAGAGCACCTACTTTGAGGGTAAACCAAGCATTGCCAAGGCAGCCAGGCAGGTTTTTCCATTTTTCAGCCCCTGTTTCAAGGACAGGATTTGGGTTTAGCCAATCAGTTCATCAGTTTCCTTTCTCACTCATTTAGTGATGCCTTCCATTTCTCAGGAGCAGAACAGTGTTTCCTTGTTCCTCGCAAGGAAAATCAGAATGCATCTGCTTGCAATCTTGCCGTTTCTGCGCTGGCTCCAATGTCCTCGCTCAAGTATGCACTGGTGGCTAAGTCACGCACACAGCTGACATTCTTGGTCACATCTGCTCTTTCCCAAGTCCCATGTCTCCCTTGTGTTCCTTTGTTGTCCCACGGATGGAGTTCGTGCTCAAAAGACTTCCCACGACAGGGTGTAAGGCAAGTTCCCAAGTCCTTGCACGTCCAACAGCGTCTTGGTGTTGCCCTCCCAAGTCACGTGACTGAGCATGGTTTTCCCCGGTCAAAAATCACTTCCCTGTGAATTTTGAAGTTATTACATTGCTGCTTCTAGGATAGCCAACAGCGATCTGATGCCACCCTGACCACTGTTTCTTATGGGAGACTGTATTCCCCAAGCCCAGGAAAGCCCTTGGGTTTTCTGCATAGCACTTATTGTTCTGAAACTTCCAAGTGATGAGGGCCTTTTCCATCGCCCCTAATCCCCACCCAGGAGGCCCTTTTAAATGGAAAGCTCACAGCTTTTGTTCTAGAAATTCTCGTTGTGTTATTTCTTTAATATCTTTTCCCCTTGGCTTTCTCTGCTTTCTGGAATTCTTATTACTCTCTTACTGGCCCCACTCTGGACTGATCTTCTCTGTGTGTGTGTGTTTAATTGTCTAATGTTTTACATATTTTTGCTCCAGGTTTTAGGAGATTTCCTCCAATTCAGCTTACAATTTTGTAAGCTGAATAAAATGTTTCATTCCCAAGGGTTCCTTCCTATTTTCTCATTCTTTTTTTATAGCATCATGTTGTTTAATAAATGTAACATCATGTCATCTATTTTTAGTGATAGTTTTGCGAGGTTTTATGTGACTCTTGTCAAATTTCCTGACTTATACCTGTTTCCTCTGGAGCCCGTTTTTCTGTGCTGATCATTCTTCATCAAGCCACAGGCTTTCTCAAAGGTTTGGTGATTTCTCAGCTGTCAGGCTGCCCTTTAAAACGAGACAGGAGAGAGGCTGACTAGAAACTCGAAGCACATGTGGCACTTGCCCACGATCACTGCTCTAAGGCCTCTTAGATGCCAGCATGTAGATGGCCTTGTGCCAGGGTACCAGTGACAACCCCATCTGCCCAAGTCTTCTGGGAAAGACCCCTCTATGCCTTTAGAAAAGTCCCCTATGGTCGTTTGCTGGTTGGTTGGTGTGTTTTGTCTGTGGTTGAAGAACTAGTTGCTCGGGGTTCTCGGCACCGGAGTTGAGGAGCAGTGAAGGAGGATGACCATTTCAAACAGAGGTCTTCACTGTCTTTGTCTTCTCTTCATTCTGGTGACTCAGAACCCCCAGCATCCGCAAGGGTCTGCCACACGGGGAGGCTGGCTTATCTTCTCTGTGACCCTCCATACACATCCTGGGCCATAGATTCTTCTACTAAGTGTTCTTCAGGTACTTTGTCTCCCAGAAATTCATTGAAATCACTCACCCTTTTGTTCCCTAAACTGTTTTTGGTATTGTGCCTTTTCTATCATTTTAATTGAGTCCAAGGGGGGGAACGAAATAATTAAGTGTACTCAAGTCCCCATCCTAAACCAAGAGCAAGGATAAGGATTATCTCATTTTACATCTGGAAAACCGAGACTTGTGTGAGTGACTTGCCTACAATTGCATGGCCAGAAAGAGGAGGGCCGGGATTAAACCGGCAGGCTTTCGACTGTGCCAAACGACTACCTCTTGTCCAAACCATGACTCAGCTGGTGTGCCCTGGAGGCCTTACACACTACTACAGTCCTGCAAGTTTCCATAATACCATAAGATTTCAATACACTGTTATTTGAATATATAAATGACACAGAAGCTGCACAGACTAAGAACTGTACAGTGTCGTTTTACAGGTTACATACCTACGATAAAATGAGGAATCATCAAAGTTGTAAAACAGCAGTTTTATGTTTTTTGAATCGGGTTGGAGTGGAATGGAGCTTCAGGAGAGAAAACGGATAGGAAAGGCTGTATCATCATTTAGGGCGTGGCGCTCGGACTGCTCTCAGCTCCACCGGATCCCCTTCAGAAGTTCACAGCTGGGGAGCCCTTGGCCCAAAGGGGTGGGGCAGGTTCCAGAGCCCTGGGATGAACGGAAGGGACTTGCTAGGAAGGCAGGGGACCAGGTTCACTTGGATGCCATTGTCTCACACACAGTCAATACTTATTAAGTGACTACTGTGTACAGACACTGCAGTAGGCTCCAGGGGTACTGTCCCCTTCGGCCAGGGTCATCTCCCCAAAAGACAAGGCTTTGAAATTCCAAAATATCACACAGGAACACCTCCTATGATAATGGTTTAAGACATCAAGTGTTAAAATTGTTCTACTTCAACCACAAATACAGTAGAAGGGCTTTTGAACAGCTATTTATTCCACAGATCTTTATCCAGCTCCTACCTGCTGGCAGCCCCTGGGACCAGGACCCAGGGACACAACACGCAGAACAGAAAATTATTTCTAATAAACTTGGCCCATATCCACCAAAGACAATGCTGAAGCATCTACTTTTCTATTTTTCCAAGGGGAGGCCAAATTAACTATGGAATGTGCAGATTTTCTCTTGGTAAGAGCCACAGAAAACTGGACTGTTGATGGTGAGCGTGCTATACGGGGGCACTAGGTTGCTGTGATATCCATTGAGATACAGAAACACTGGGGACTATAATTTCACAGAAAGTCCCTCTGTTCGTAGTGTTTTTCTGGACTCTTCACACTCCCTGCGGCTGCTCTGCCCTCACTCTGGCACGGTAGAGAAATTCACATGGAATCTGAAATGCGTATGTACCCTCTGTCCTCATGGGCAGCACACAAGCCCGTGAACTTGGAAGGAGAACAAAGCTTTCCAGTATAATAAACAAAGAAAATGGAAATTAAAAAGTCTGGCTTCCTCTTCTTTGTATCAGCACATCCCAGCTGTCAGACACCGCAGAGCAATCCACTTCTCCTGTGCCGGGATGGTAGACAGGCCTTATTAAAGCAATGCCAAAAGGAAGTATGTCTTAATGTTCACGAATAATGGCACAAATGAAGTGCCAATGCCACAGATATCACAGAAGCCTTCGAAAGTGCAGTATTGCATGTGACTTTTTTGGTCTCGTCTCATCCCACTCTCTCCAAGGGTCCCTGAAATCTCAAGGGGAGGCTGACATCCCGATACACATGGAGAGGAAGAGGCAGACGAGCCTAACGGGCAGGGCAGGTGTGGCAGCCAGAGAGATCACAGGGAACAAGAAGGAAAGTGCGGCTGCTCGAGTGTGTGCAGATGAGGCTTTAGGCCCCGGGCCGACAGCAAGCACACCCCATTGAGAGTGTCCGCGTGGTGACCGATGGCAGGCTTCCAGCAAAGGCAGAGTCCAGCCTTCAGGCCCCTGGGCGTAGCCCTGACTTCCACCCAAAGCAAGTTGCAGGACCAGTTCTAACATCAAGCAGCGGAACGCTTCCTCTCTTTGGGAAAACCGAGTGAAGGCATCTGCCCGTGCCCCTCACTGCAGCAGGGCCAGCTTTCTCTGGAAAACACTACGGTTAGAGAAGACTTGCAAAGGCTGTGATGGCAGAGTGCAGAGTCTGGTAGAGTCAGAGCGAGTCCAAGTTCATCCAACCCTGCAGGAGTTCATTCCCCTTCCTCAGCCTTGAATTCTACATCTGTACAATGTGGTAGGCAGAGTGAATCAGAAAACAAAAGTGATTCTAAATTTCTAAAAGACTTGTCCCTTGCCAACTAGCGTGGCTCAGCTGGTTGGGCTTCATCCTGGGAAGCGAAAGGTCACTGGTTTCATTCCCAGGTGGGCAGACGCCTGCACGGTGGGTTGGGTCCAGGTCAGGGCGCAGGTGGGAGGTGGCAGGTTGATATTTCCCTTGCACATTGATGTTTTTCTCCCCCTTTCTCCCTCCCTCCCCCTCTCTCTAAAAGTGAGTAAAATCTTTTTTTAAAAGACTTTTCCCTCTTTATTCTTTCTTCCAATTAAAAATAATTAAGCTGTAAGAGCATAATCTAGTCCACCTGCTTTCCACACGCCGTGATCAATTCACATGCTCCCTGACTAACGTGATAAAGTTATCTTTAGAAACACACATCCCAGGGTCAGAACGACACCCCTGGGGTCTCGGCTGCCATGCTGGTCCAGGAGCTCACAGTCAACATCCTGATGCCTGGGAGGGTCCTGGACGGCACCCACTGCCCATGCTCCCCACGATGCTCTCAGGAGACAATAGTCTCCTTTCCAAAATGTTTCTTTTTTGCTCAGAACAATGATGAATGGATGGGTAGGTCTTCATTTGGCTCACCAGCTGAATAATCACCTCCTTACGATATTTAACTGACAGAATGGCAGAATTAACTGACATAATTTTGTGTTAAGTCACCAGAACTCTTTGTTGCATAAAATAAGAGATCACCCAACTCTGGCCTGAAAGTCCTTCTGGACCATTTCACAGGATCACCACATCTGGGTGGCCTAACAGTCCTAATTGACTAAATTAGCCAAACATGAAACAGCTGTCGAATTCTGAAGTGTTTATAACAATAAATTACAATTCAGAGTCGAGTTAGCAAGCTGACTTTGTCCCAGCCCTGGTTAGGGTTGGGACTCCCAGGTTTGTGTCAGGTTGGAAACTGCCAATGACGTGTTCAAAGCATGTCATATGAGTCACGTCTTGTCATCTTTCATATGCACGAGACCAAGCCCTATTTCATTCCTGTTTAAGTTTTATTATCGTAGTTATTCGTTAGGAATCAATGGAAATACGACGACAAAGAGGAATGTCAGGATAAATAACCTCTTCCTTATGAATTAAGAAGTGTGTGCACATAGGAGTCACCCGTTGTGCTGCCCACCGTCTGTCCTGCTGCCCCAAGGGCGACGCGGCTCCGCCCACAGAGCCGTGGGCGCAGCTCGCACCGCGCCCGAGCGCCACCAAGTGTCGGCCGATCTGGGCCTAGATGACCAGCTTCTCCACACTGAGCGTGCTGGTGGTCTCATCCTCTTCGTTTGACCCAAAATAGCCCGGGAGGTCCAGCAGTCTCTGCTCGGCCTCGGTGAGGCCGAACGAGGTGTTGTCGTAGAAGGCGAACTCGGGGTGCGTCGGGAAGCTCTGACACCGGTCTTTTCTACCCTGCGAAGGGCTCAGGGGGCTGACCCTGGGGCAGCTCTCTTTGGGGGCGGTGGGCGAAGGCTGCTTCCTCGCGGCGCTCCTGTGACTGGGGGACGGTCCCCTCCGAGCCCTAGGAGGCTCTGCTCTGTCGCCTCCGGCCGCAGATCCGGCCTGTCGGACGCCGGGCTCCGGCTTCCTCACCGGCTGCGCCAAGGTGTAGGGTTTAGGGAGAGGGCTTACNTCGGGAAGCTCTGACACCGGTCTTTTCTACCCTGCGAAGGGCTCAGGGGGCTGACCCTGGGGCAGCTCTCTTTGGGGGCGGTGGGCGAAGGCTGCTTCCTCGCGGCGCTCCTGTGACTGGGGGACGGTCCCCTCCGAGCCCTAGGAGGCTCTGCTCTGTCGCCTCCGGCCGCAGATCCGGCCTGTCGGACGCCGGGCTCCGGCTTCCTTACTGGCTGCGCCAAGGTGTAGGGTTTAGGGAGAGGGCTTACTGGGCCGCCCAGTCCCCCTGCCCCGGGGGCGCGTTCCAAAGGCCCAGGACACGCGGCAGCGCCGCGACTCGGGGGCCGCGCTCGGTCCTCCCCCGGCTCCCAGGGCCGCGTCCGCGCCGCGCGGGCCGGCGCCTGCCGCGGGGGCAGGGAGCTCAGGCTCCGCTCCCGGAATGGCCGCGCCTGCTTGGCCTCGTGGAAACTGGCCGTCCTCCGGAAATGCAAGCTCCGGGGCTGGCCCCGGTCCCCCGCGCCCGCCCGGCCGCCCCCGGGCCTGGCCTGGGCCTTGCGGATCACGGTCTGGCTGGGGCTGATGGCGCAGGTGGCCTGCGCGCCGGGGCCCTGCAGCCGGGAGGCCGGCCTGTCCGCGGGCCCAGCCGCCGGCGGGTCCACAAACGGGGACTTGAGCCGGAACTTGGGCGCCGCGGCCTCTTCTGGGCTCTCCAGGTCCAAGGGCAGGTCGGCGGGCGGGGCGGCAGCCGCCTGCACGGCCGTGTCGGTCAGGGGGCTCTGGGACACGTGGTAGACCTTGGTGGTCTCGGTCAGGCCCTTCTGCTTCATCTCCTTCAGCTGCTGCTGGGCCAGCCGGTAGCTGAACAGGGGCGGGATGATCTTCTGCGCGCTGGACTGGAAGCTCTCGCTGCCCGAGGCCTCGTCGTCGGGCGCGGCCGGCGCGCTCGGCCTGTAGGTCAGGGGGATGCCCGGGTCCCCCGCCGGCCCGTCCCCCGCGTCCGAGAAGCTGCCGCGCGGCTCCCCCAGCTCGCAGATGGTCTCCTCGTCCGAGTTCTTCCGAAAGCCGGGCGAGTGCGCGGAGCTGAGCCGGGCGGGGGTGCTGCACTTCGGAGGGCGCCCGAACTTCCTCCACAGCGTGATGAGCACGGTGGCCACGATGATGAACAGGCACAGGGATATCCCGGTGACCGTCACAATGTTGTTGGACTTCTCGGGGCCCTGGGGCTGCAGAGGCGGCGGACTGGAGGCGTGGAGCGCTACGGGAAAGGGAATGACAAATATGTATTCTGGCTATTCTCCGGGGTTGTTTTCTCAGAGTGGCATTAAGATTTCGTAGCGGCCTGCTCTCATTATCTCATTATCAAGGGCTAGGATGTGCAGTCTTGCCTATTCTCTCTGCTGGCAGCTTAAGCCAAACTAAACACCGGAGGAGGCCATAGAAGCCAGGTGACCACATGAGACACTAAGTGCCCTGCCCTGGGCTCCCAGGTCCGGCTGGCGCTTGCCTCCAATCTGCTACTACTCAGAAGCAGCCTGAGGAAAGTTCCCAGGAAAAATCAAAGTTTTCACTTAAGGTACATGGGAGATCTGCAGTTAGGTGTACCTTTGAGGTGTATATCGGGAAATGTTAACAAGTGTGAAACTCAACATGCAGTACGATTTAGGTGGGTTGTACCTGAATTAGCACCTGTCAAGAGAAACTCATCTGTGAACAGGGGTGTGTGACAACGTAACTCACTGGCCAGGTCCCTTCAAAACCACGGCTGGAGAAAAGCCCCAGGGGGCCCTTCACAACAGGGACATGTGCCGTCTGAATATTCCCAACCCCAGTCATGGTAACTCGCACACAGGTGCTCCTCAATAAATGGAAGATTAATTAATCCATTGATTCATTATTAAAAAGGTCATGGCAAAATGATCGCTACCCCATCAGATGGAAGGTGGGTGCAATGGCACATGGATCCTCCTGCTCTTGTGTTGAACAAGACGAACCAAATTAACACAGAACTAGACTCAGACCTCCACGTGAAAACAGCCTTTCCAAGCCAAACAAAACCCTAAACTCTCAAACAAGGGAACATAGTGGAATGATGAAAGGCCTGTTTCCTGACTTGTCGCTTCTTCCATCCACTGTGGCTGCGGACGCCAGGGGGCAGCGGCAGGGCTGTTCCACTCTGCAGGCCCTTCCCTTCGCTGCTGTCTGCACCCTGGCCGGGTCCCCTCCAAACCACAGCTGGAGAACAGCCCCAGGCTGCTACCTCGCCCTCCTCTGCCTCACCCCGTCTCTCCTCTTCCGCCTGAAATGAAGGTGGTTTCCTAATGCTCAGCAGCTTGCAAATAGATCTCTGTATTTCTAAGGGGAAGATAGGTTGCATAGGAAAAAGCAAACACTTGAAAGAAACGAGCATATTTATCCACATTTATCTGAGGGCCATGTAGAGAAGGAGTGTGGGTGTCTGTCTGTACCACTCACCCTTTTGGCTAACTTATTACATACAACTTTCTAGTTCCCACCCAGCATTAAAGAGTTAAGATACCATAACATGAAATAACACCACATGTCCTCAAAAATGATTGCTAGTTTCAGGCAGGGGAAAACAGTGGGAGGAAAATGGGACAATGGCAATAGCACAACAATAAAAAATAAAAATAAAAAAAGAAATTTCAAAAATTAAAAAAAAAGCGATGGCTAGTTTCAGGCTGTTGGTGGTTGTAGAAAGCTACCCTGGCCTGAACACAAAGGCAAAGTACTCAAGATAGGTAGCTCAGTATGGGGTCAGGTCCAGTCCCCCTGCTTTCCAGTTTCACGGTCTTGGGTGGGCCACTTGGCCCCGCTAAGCCACAGAGTCATCCTCTGTATGTGGAGATGACGAAGCACCTACTTTATGCGTGCGAGGCCCTAGGAAAATGCCTGGTCAGCCAGAAGCTCTTAGGATCAGAGCCCAGCATCGTTATCCTTCTTTGTGAGCCTCAGGTGAGACAATGCAGTTCAAGTTCGGCTGGCACATAGCAGACAGTCCATAAATGGTTGATGTGGTTGTCACTTCAACAATACCAAGGTGCAGTCCAGTCCAATGGCAGTGGCCTTTAAATCCATTCGATGATTATGGAACTCCAGATGAAGTGTCTGAACACAACATGCCGTCTCTGAATTCAGAGGAACAGGTGTATTCGGAGACAGTGATACACAAGGAAGGAACAGAGGGAAGTGAAGGGAACTTAAAAAGAAAAGAGTAGGCAGAGAGAGAGCCTTAGCAGGCAGTATGAGATGAAACTGGACCAGATTTGGGATGTGGCCCAAGGCTTATGAAAAAGAGAGGGGCAAGCTCGAGGCTGGGAGAAGAGCCTGGGTCTGAAGCTGTAATAGAGAGAACACAGAGCCCCAGCTGGTGTGGCTCAGTGGATTGAGTGCCAGCCTGTGAACCAAAGGGTCACCGGTTCGATTCCCAGTCAGGGTACATGCCTGAGTTGCAGGCCGGGTGCCCAGGAGGGGGCATGCAAGAGGCAACCACACACTGATGTTTCTCTCCCTCTTTCTCCTGTCTTCCCCTCTCTCTAAGAAATAAATAAATAAAATCTTTCTAAAAAGAAGAAAAAAAACACAGAGGAGAGACCATCCTTAGGATACTGGAGTAAAGGAAAGAGGAACTTCAGCGCTGGCTGCAAAGACAAGACAGCAAGGATGATGTTCTTAGGCCACAGGCCTGGACACCGACCAGGGTGTTGCCTGCAGTTTTGGCTAAAAGCTAACCTGAGATCCAAGCACAGAGAAACAGCTACCTTCCCCAGATGGGGATGGGACAAAGAACTACGGATGGCTTCCTAACCTGGAATTGAAAAGTGGAGACAGTCACGGCTTGACTGGAGGACTTCCTCTAAGGGTCAGGACCAGAGCAAAGGCCAGCCCACTTAACGGGACAGGTTATGTATCAGAAGGTGGAAGGGTGTGTGAGGAGAGCGAGGATTCATTATCACTGTAACCTGTGGCAAACGAGTGGGGTTCAGCTCCATGAGCTACAGCAAACATAATGAGCCCTGTAAGCATCACATCTAGAGGCAAGGACATCAGATGCTCACTGAGCACCTACCAGTGTGTGCCTTCGTGACGCTCCCAGGATGAAGGACCGGCCAGTCTCCAGGTGGTGGCAGGGACAACGCTCCCCACCTTCCCCTCCTGGGTTGAGCTGGTGAAGGATACCTATGGGGCCATCCCGGAGGTCTTGCCCCATTTTGACAAAAAAAAAAAAATGCTCTCCTTGGCCCTTGGAGCTTCTCTGGAGTGATGGGCAGAAAAGAATTTTTAAAAATATTTTTATTTTATTTATTTATCTTTAGAGGGGAAGGGAAGGAGAGAGGGAGAGAAATATCAATGTATGGTTGCCTCTGGTGTGTCCCCTGCAGAGAACTGGCCTGCAACCCAGGCATGTGTCCTGACTGGGAATTGAACTGCAATCGTGTGGTTCGCAGGCCCATGCTCAGTCCACTGAGCTACACCAGCCAGGGCAGAATTTTTAAATTTTAAAGTTATTCCACAATTTTGGTGGAAAGAGAATTAAAGGAGGTAGAAGTAAAATAAAAGTAAAAACAAAGGGAAAATTTGGGGGGGGAACAATCATCTCTTCCATTTTCATATGTTTAAAAATAATTTTGTATGTCTGAAACTTTAATTTGCACTCGTGGACACGGACAGGATTCATACAGCCGACAGCAATCACAGGACGTTAACGCGTCCCCTCCTGAACCCAGACTGGTGCCCGTCAGGCAGACGCTGGCTCCACAGCCTCTCTGGGGAGAGCCCCGCAGGAAGAAGGGTACCTACCCGCACACTCCTCCAGGGAGCACCGGGAGGTCTCCGAGGACATTCCAGGGCAGCCGGGCTGGGCAGGGAAGGAAGTCAGGCACAGGCGGCGACGCTCGCGGACACCGTCCCCACAGGTGGCACTACACCGGCTCCACGGCTGCCACAGGCCCCAGGTTTCTGCAAAGACATTAGCCAGGCATTTAATGCGAGTTCATCGGAGAATCAGAACTGAACTGCAACCCCATGAAGCAGCAAAACTCAAATCCTGGGCCTTGACAAGTAAGAAAAACATTCCCAAAGATGTTAGAGAGCTAGAAAGAGTGTTGTTGCTCCGACCCTTAATACGAAGAGCTGTATACATGGCAAAACATTAACCTTTCTAGAACCCATCGCAGGGCAGCCAGATGGCCTGGAATATAAGGAAAGATGGGCTCCTCTAAGAAAAGACAGTTGAAAACACGGCTTCCTAGGGCAAGTGCCAGGCTTCACACAGGCTGGGGAGGGGAAGCCATTCAAAATGGAATGGACTGCCTATGGGGCCAACGTGGAAACACAGAACCGCTGGGAGCCACACACTTGAGGGGAGTTTGTGCCCACCTGCAGGCTCTTCCCCACCGATCTCACCCGATGTTCCCGAGAAGGACTGAGGGGAGGCGCGAGACCAGAAAACCCCATCACTCTGGGAGCACCTGGTGTCTCTATGAAACAAAAAGAGAAGGAAACCCTTTGCTCCTGGAGAAGAGCAGAAAATACCCCAGGCCCAGTTTGTTACAGGGCTCCTGCCACCAGGGAGGGGCAGGGTCATCAAGGCCCTGCCCCTGAGACTCTGGGCACAGCATGCCCTGAACAGTAAGGCTGAACTTGCACAGGTGTGTGCCCTCTGGTTCTGACAGCCCATCCCAACCCTGCCCCCCACGTACAATGGCCAAGTATCAAAGAACGGCAGCCTCCCGCCGCGGCGGGGTCAAGGGGACGGATCGAAACCTCTCCACTGTGCAGACTCGAGCCTACAGCTGAGGGAGCAGCAGAAGCGTGGAGGAAAGCCCTCCAGCCACCCAAACCCCACCCCGACCACAAAGCAACAGAGGAAAGTGTGGACTCCCCTGTGCACAGAACGTTGCCATAACAACAGCAGAACCCAAACACAGCTCAATTCCTACCAGAAGTGTCTGGCAGCGATCACACAACGAATTGTGAGTGTGTGGTTACAAGGTCCTTACACTACACGTGAAGCAACATCATGCTATTTGAAGGCAGAGTGAAAATAATTGGATGTATATGGTAAAATCTAGGACAATCGAGAAGATGCATCTTAAGATATAAACAATAAAACTATCGAGTAGTTTAAGTAAACGTTAAAAAAATTCAATGAACCCAAAAGAAAACAGAATAAAAGAGAAGAGCAGATCAAATATACATAAAACTAGTAAGATGATCTTAATCTAACCACTTAATGATCACACTAAATATAAATGACCAAAATACACCAGTTAAAAGGCAGAGATTGTGAGGTTGGGTTTTAAAAAAAATGACCTGATTATATACTGTTAAAAAGAAACTAACTTGAAATATAAGTTCATCGATATGTTAAAAAGTAAGAGAATGGGAGAAGTTATACCTTGTGAGCACATAGTACACAATGGACACCTCTCCCAAGACACACAAATGGCCAACAGAGGAATGAAAAGATGCTCAACTTCACTAGCTGTTAGGGAAATGCAAATCAAAACTAGAAGGAGATGCCACCTCACACCTGTTAGAAGGGCTACTATGGACAAGACAGGTAATAACAAGTGTGGGAGGGGTTGTGGAGAGAGGAGCCCTCATTCCCTGCTGGTGGGAATGTAAACTGGTCCAGCCACTATGGAAAACAGTCTAGAGGTTCCTCCAAAAACTAAGGATACAGTTCTCATACGACCCAGCAACCCCTCTTTTGGGAATCTACCTGAAACGTTTGAAAACGTTTATTTGCAAAGATACATGCACCCCTGTGTTCACGGAGGCCCAGACATGGAGACAACCGAAGTACCCTCTGATGGAGGACTGGACAGAGAAGGTGTGGCTAATCTATACAATGGAACACTGCACAGCCATTAGAAAAGAGAAAAACAGGCATTTGCAACACCATGGATGGTCCTGGAGAACATCATGCTAAGCCAAATAAGTCAGTCACTCAGAAAAAGCTAAGAACCACACGATTCCACCCATATGTGGGACATAAAACTGAAACTCACAGACTCAGACAGCAGGGTGGTGGTTACCAGAGGGAAGGGGGTGGGAGGGACGTGAAAGGCAAAGGGGGCCAAATACGTGGCGACGGAAGATGATTTGACTTTGGATGGTGGGCACACAGTATAATTCACAGATCATGTACCATAGAAATGTATACGTGAAGTCTATATGACTGTATTAACTAAAGTCTCCCCAATAAATGTAATTTAAAAAAAAAGATTTCGAGGAATAAAAAAGAAAACCGGAGTGGCTATATTAATATCAGACAAAGCAGAGTGCAGAATGAGGAATATGATCAGTGACAAAGAGGGACATTACGTGGGACAAAAGGGTCAACTGAGTGAGCAAGGAGCTTTAGGCTTTAACAGCACTAACCAGACACACACCTAACACCAGAGCTTCTGAAGACACGCAGATCACTCCCAGGACAGGTACTATGGACAGCTAAATGCAAACACCTTTCTGAGCACACAGGCAATGACTGCCAGATGGAACAACTGAACCGCACCCTCTGAAGAGTAACCCAAGTCCCTCCTCTCTCAGCACCCGTCCAGCAGCGGGCCTAGCCGGCCTGCCAAGCCAGTGCTAGGCTCCAACACATCCTCTGCATGAAGGTCTCTCTTTATCTCCTTTATGAGCAACATCTCACGACGCAGTCAAAGGCACGCAGAGCACGACCAAAACAAGGAGACCGTGTGCGGCAGACACATTCTCCGGGGAGCCAAGTGGAGCAATCTTGGCAATGAGTCATGGAAGAGGAGTTCTTTATACCAATTACAAGTCTCCTGGCTTTACGCAAGAGTGGGAGTGTTACAAACCTGTATCCTGGACAAACATGAACTGAGGTGTGGTGATTATGTTCCATCCAGAGGTTCAGCTGAACACGACACCCGTTCTGTGCCTCCCAGACCCCCCTGCGCCCTGCAAACGGCAGAACAGGGGCCCGGCTTTGTCCTCAAGCTTCAGAGCTGCTCAGGCACTAACCCCCAGCGTCTGCAAAGCTTTGAGAATCTGACATTAGAGTCTCTAAGACTCCAAGTGTTGTGTTGCATCTTTGAAAAACCTACCGGGAACTCCATGACTGTGCAATCTGAAAGGAAAATGAAGACAATGCGTAGCTTATCCTCTTTCTTGTGCTCATGTTTAAGAGCACAGAAGACTCAGGCAAACCCCAGTCAGTGTTCAGACGGTGAGCGGAAGGGTCTGGGGGAGGCCCGGCAGCCGGGAGGACCAGCAGCTTTCAGAGTCTTTCACCACCTGGCCCAAATGCCTTCGCTCCCCTTGGTTTGAATACCCATTAAACTCAGTCATGTCGAATTTTCTTCCTCTTAACACGTAACTTCTTCAGAAAAAAGAAGCCCATCTTGAATGGTTTTAATGAGTTTAATATAATTTTTTTTTTACGAACATGAGACTAACCACCTCTGAGTTCAATTTTCACTCTAATCAACACGTACGGAGCACCTGTTCATGTGCCAGGCACACTAAGTGAGCCAAAGAAAAAATCATAAATAGCTTCATGGCAGCACAGGTTGGCTTTTGCCACCGAACGAGCTTCCCCAATCGGCAGGGGTGGGGGGGAGGCGAGAGCAGAGGGCACCAGGGGAAGGAAGACCTTGAACAAACACTGACGGAAGCGGTAAAGGCCGCGAGACGCGCTAAGGACGCTGTGCCAGCTTACGGCAGGGCAGTTTAACCAGTCTGCACCGAGAAAGAGCGACCCACGTGGAGACCGGGGGGCGGGCGAATGTTAACCAGCTTAAGGTGATGAGGGTGTCCCAGGCTCACAGCCGAGACTGTGGGGTGGTCAGTGCGGCCTTGGAGGACCCTGTGGCTATCCACCTCCTGTCAAGCATGGTGACGGACTGGCTTTAAGTGGGGGACGGCCTCTGCTGACCTGAATTTTAAACAACCCCCCTGGCCTCAGTGAGAGGATGAAGTGGATGGGAGAAGCCAATCAGGAGCTGCAAGAATTCAGGTTAGGAATGATGCAGGCTTGGGCCAACCGGTGTCGGTGAAAGTGGGGAGACGGGGGGAAATTCAGACATTTTGTAAGCTTCCAAGGGTCCAGGGTTTTGACAGGGGGAGGCATTAGCACAGTCCGTTGGAGCTCCAGGGAGGGTTCCCATTGGCCAAGACAGCAGCAGGGAGAAATCCTTACGCTGAGGGCACCAAAGGCTAGAAAGATGAATGGACGCGGCCCAGCCCACCAAAAGGCGGAAAGATCATTGAGTAAGAGAAAACGCCCTCCCCTCCTTATCTCTACAGGGAATGGTGGGCTTGGGCAGAAAATAAGGTGGTCTCTCAGACAGGCGTCCACCATTCTCCCAGGTCACGCGGCACCTGAACAGATCTCTTCCCTTTGGCACCAGCACCTGCCCCATGAGTTTGGCCTTTGTGGCGACAGGCAGCTGGACCTGCGTTTGGATTGGTCACAGAACCGGCAGGCTGTCCACAAAGGACAGCCGGGAGGTAGGAGATAGAAGGGCACGTGTGACATCCCAGACTCAGGTCAGTGAAGATCCACAGGCTGAAAACATCCGTGGATCTGGGGACCTGGATGCCATCCACTGGCTGCATTAGTGACAGTGTGTGCAGGGGAGGGGTGCTGGTTTGAGGGCTGAAAAGTAAAGGTGAGGTACGGACCTGAACCCCAAAGTCTTAGGTGACTTTTTCAAGAACCTGGGCTATAAAAGGAAGAAAGATTACAAGGGTGATTTCTGAGGAAAAACCAGGTGATGAGGGGTTATTTTGTTTTGTTTTCAGAGATGAGAGTTAAGTACACTTCAAAGCCGATGGGAATAAGCCTGCGAAGAAGGGACAGTTAGACACAGAGGAGAGGGAGGGGATAATTAGCAGAAGGTTCCTGAAATGGGCAGAGAGGCAGGGCTCCGCAGTGGAGGGAAGGGGTGACTGTGTGCTGGAGGGACGTCACTTCCTCCCCAGCGGCAGCAGGATATGAAGAGGACGGGACCAATGCCCAGTGGCTGAGATTGTGGCGGGAGGATGAGGGAGCTTGCGCCTTGTGGCTTCCAGCTGCTCGGTGTGGTAGGAGGCAAAGTCAGCTCTGAGAGTTGACTGGGGGCCGAGGTGAGGCCGGAAGGAAGCAAGCCAGCCTCACCTCGGTGGAGGAGCCAGCCAGGGCACGCCACTGGGCACGTGGTGGGCCCCTCTGAGGGCAGAGGCGTGACCCACCCACACTGGCCCCAGTCTGCCCAGGTGTTCCCTGCCGGTGCAGCTTCCACGCAGTGTGTGGCCAGCAGTTGGCTGGATCCAGGCAGAGCTGAGCTGTGGCCTGGCAGAAGGACAACAAGGCAGAGTTTAGGGTGTCAGTCGCAGAAGGACTGGTGGGACGGGCCATATAATCTAGGCAGGGCAGTGGCCAGGGGGGTGCACAGACACGCAAAAAAGGGACGTCTTCTCAGGAGAGGAAGCAGGTGAACCTGGAACAAGAGACAGTTGGAGTCACGTGGCAGTGGGAGGCTTGGGCTGCAGGGGCCGTGTGGCGTGGTGCGGTTGACGACAAGCAACATGAAAGTGAACCGGACAGTGTCTGCCAGGTAACCCTCTTGCCCAGAAAAAGGAAAAAAATGCGAAGAGGGGCATGGGGCATGCAGAATTGTAATAGCCCCATTTATTGTGATTAGGTAGGGCATTATGCAAAGAATGCAGAATTTGAAGAAGTGTTTAGAAATCTTGTTTTGAAATCTCAATGAAGAGGCTTTGTCCTTACAGTGAAGGACAGTAGACACGCTCAGCTAGAGCAAGTGAGTGACTTACTAAATACAGCCTGGGATTTACCTTTGATCTGTGATCACACCTGCCATGGACTCCCCATGGGATGTGACAATGTGACATCAGTGCTGTTATGGGGAATGATCCCTGAAAATGGTAATACAGTTCATAGAAGATTCAGTTCAGCTAAGTTCAAAACAATGATTTCACCATAGCGAGGCATAAATTTGATTTTTTTAAAAATTAAATCTCAATACCAACCTATGTTTCTCTGAATCAGCATGCACTCCTTCTCCTTTGTGGAAAATTGGCTTCTGCCTGAAATGCCAAAGTCGAAGCAGTATTTGTTCCTCCCCATGTCGAACAACGTGCAGTTGAACACCGTCTTCCTCTGTCCCAGGCTCAGGCTGTTTTCGGCCAGCCGCGTGGTCCCTTCCCCTGGACGTCTGGGGGCCTCCTTGAAGACTGAAATCACTCCCTGGACATAGGTGCAGGGCGGAGGCAGCACCGTCACCTCCACCCCAGACGCACATGTGAGTTCTGGCACCATCGCCAATTTGTATCCGAATTTCTGGGCCAGGTCAATGGGTCCAATGGAGGTGATGACCGAGTCCCGGCCAAGCAACCTCAGCACCACAGTGACGTAGGCTTCTGGCCCCACAGGTGCGCAGCCGAACTCAACCCACTGACCCTGAGCGAGTTCTGCCTTCTTGCTGGCTCTTATCTCCAGGGGCTGCCCCTGACTCATTCTAGCCTCGGGAAGACTGTTGGTAAAGATGACATCCACCAGGAGGTCAGGCTTGTCCCCAGGGAACAGGCAGAGTGGCTGATCGGTGAAGAGGCCCACCTGGAAGGTGCCTTCAGCTGCCTTGGCTGTCCTGTTCAGATCCACGTGGAAGACGGGCCACTCCACCTTCAGGAAGGCCCCTTTCTCCCAGCCGGGAGCTGGCGCGCTGCTCCCTGCCGCTCCCTGGCTCATGGTGAACCAGTAGTCACCGGCCTCCTTGAAGTAGAAGCATTCGAACTCCAGAGTCCCCTGGGACTGGTTGGTCAGGAGGTGTTTGGTGGTCACAGTCTGGTTGGTGCTGGCCTCCAACACCAGCACGGACACGTTCCTCAGGGTCCCGTCAGCGCCGTCGGGGCACTGGAAACCCAGGGACACGCTGGTGTTGCTCAGCGCCACATGCCCTGGCTCTCCCAAGAGGAGGTACTCCGCTTCCCCAAGCACTGCAAGGGAAGGGTCAGAATGGTTTTTACGGAGGGACGTTTGAGCGGCAGAGAGACATCAAAGAAAAAATTTCTGTAAGCACAAGGAAAGTTGGAACTGAGCCAAGGATGAAATAAAAGGATGCTATAAGTGCTGATTCTGGGGGCTGGACCCTGTACTGCTTCCATTTTAAAGTGCTCTGTTTCTTTATCTTCATCTTATTCGGCGAGGTTTAAAAGAAACAGTGTTAAATACTCTGACTATATCCACAATGAAAATCTATAAAGCAAGAGTAACGATTTACAGCTGTCCAGATAAAAATTCAGCGCCTCACTCTTCTCATTTTAATCGTATTCTGGTGGTTAGGGATTTGGCGGGGGGGGGGGGGGGGGGGGGGCGGGGGGNGGGGGGGGGGGGTGCGGCAGGCGGGGAAGGATTCACAGTGAAGTGAGAGAAAGCTTGGTTTGAATAACATAACAAAAACTGCTCTAGAGTACTTAAAATTTTAGACCCCACAGATACTTCAAATTATTACTTTCTGACATACAAGTATTTACTTGGCATTTTCACTGTAAAGAAACCAGTGCCCTTCATTTCTTTATGAAGCAGAAGTTTTTAGACACATAAGAAATGTTGACACACTGTTCTCCGTGGGTCATCCAAGGAGAGAGTGACACTTGTCCCTGGCAATTTTAATGACGTCACAACAGCTGCTATTGACCCAGATAGGAGAGATGGCTACTGGCCCACAGTGCCTCTCTGTTAGGATCAATCACACCTTTTTAAAGAGACCCATCAGAGAAGCTAAAGTAAAGACTAGAAAAAAAAACCATGACACACGGAATCTTTGTTTCTCTTTTGAACCCTATCCAAATGTATATCCAAAGAGACAGACTGTGGCAATGCTGCGACTCGCTGGCCCGGGGCTGGGGTAAGGAGCAACTCCAGATGTCAGGGACCGTGGTGCCCTTCTGGTGCAAAAAACCACACATGTAACTATGAAGTCATCTATCTTACTGCATATATGTACAAAATAGACAAATCATATCATATATATATATATATATATATGTCCACAGGGCATCAATGTGTTGTTTGGCAGTGTTAGTCTTTAAATACACCCTTCCATGTAGTCCATCAATGATGACTAGAATCAGCACAGGAATATATTGCCATATAGAGATTTGAGGGGTTTCTTTTAATTGGCTCTGCACTTTCTTCCACTTCTTATTTAAGATGAGGTGAAATAGAAGATATAAAATTGGGAGAGTCCTGAACACTCAATCCCCACTTGCTTGAAAAACCCTGGTAGGATAGCCCCTTAACAAACATTATTTATCCAAGATATTGAGGGATACTTCCTTTTGGATGGCGATAGTTCAAGGTTAAGGTTGGAAAAGGTGGCTGATTCTGGCACCTTTTTGTGAGCAGGTGGCTAACGAGCCTCCAGCGATCACCAGATGAAGATGAAGAGGCACATACCACTGAGTTCACTAACGAGAGCCTATTGCCCGTGATGGGGATTGTCAATGAGGCAGATCAGATTCTGATGTGCTGGGCAGCCAATCAGAGAGAGACACACACGCCCAGCTGGAGATGGAGAGAAAAGATGCAGTGGGTTCCAGCACAGCATACTTTCACTTTACAGACGAGAATACCACTTCATGTACGGAACTGCAATTTGATTGTATGCCGTCCTGCCTACTACAGTGTGGTTTTCTCTGCTCTTTCTTTTCTTCTCTCCCCATCCTTTCATTGTATTTAAAGACACTGGAGTCTCCATATAAACATGTTGCTGGCTTATTTGGATCAACGTCAAGTGGAGGAAGGGAAATAAAATATCAGATCAATGAAAATACCTCCTCATCCCTTAGTAACAGCCCGTGCACTTAACTTTTATGCTCTGTGCTCTGTTTTACGCTCATTCAATTTTTATTTTCCTATTCCAGTGAGATATTTTGTGTTCAACAATGACAAACATCCCCACAGACTTTATTTAGGTAGAAGATGTTCATGTCTTTCTTTATCACTGTGAAACCAAGGACACTGTTATCATTTTTTTGTATGAGGTCGTCACATGCAGAACAATCTGTTCTTAAGTAGGGATGAATGCCTTTATAAGATATGAATCCCAGATCGGTTTTCCTTCAACTGAGGGTCTTCTTTTTAAAATACACTTCTTAAAAAAAGAAATGACTGAGGACGGAGACCCACTACACAAAACGACCAGTACCCAAGCAAGTGCATTTGCCTGCCACGCCACTGGTATTACATGAGCCAGGATTCTCTTTCTCTGGGGTCGTCATTTTTTTCAGGAGAATGAAAAAAATTTCTATTCTCACACCATCCACTGCCTAGATGTTTATGAAACAATCTAGGAACCATCCAAGTTAGCATTATATTACTGAATCTATTGGTTCTATTGGTTCAGTAGTTCCATGTATGAGAAATGAACTCAATATTCAGTTGAAACAAACTAAATGAAGAAAACTAACAGTCAACACCTACTGTATGCTCAGCCACTCGAGGTGTTTCACAGTATCGATTTTATTTTACCATCCCAACAACTCGGTGAAGTCAGTATCACTCTGGAGGTGGAAAGGGATTAAGTACATTTACCTAAGGCACACAACCGGCGAGGACTATAGCAAATTTGAATCGGTTCCAAAGATATTCTAGCAACAGGACTCTCCTGTCAAGTGGAATTTTATGCCAAACCCCCATAGAGCTCTCACTGGTGTGGCTCCGTTAATTGGGCATCATCCCACAAAGCGAAAGGCTGTTGGTTCGATCCCCGATCAGGGCACATGCCTGGGTTACAGGAGAGGCAACCAACTGATGCTTCTCACATTGATGTTTCTCTCCCTCTCTCTCTTCCTCCCTTTCCTGCTCTCTAAAAATAAATTAATTAATTAAATCTTTTAAAAACTCCCAATATGCACAACATCATTTCATGTGTGTGTAACAGGCTGGTCTCCAAAATCTGTTGAATTGAAAGTGAGTTCTTTTTTTTATTATCTATTTGCATCCATGATGGCAAACCTTAAAAGAACCCACGGTTGCAAGGGTCACCATGTAAAAGGTACTCCACTGCCCTGCCTCCCTCGTTCAGGGCCATCGACACCAATGCGTTTGTAAACGTCACAACTCTGGGTCCCGATTCCTGCGGCGTTACCACACTCACAATACTCACCATAGTCACACAGCACCACTAACAACAGATTTGAAAAGTCTTTCAGCATTGGTTTCATTCTGATCGGCAAAATCCCAGAGCTTTGGTCTCCTCATGTCCTTTCTCACATCAAAATTGTGAATTCTTTTTCCCTGAAAAGACCTGAAATTAGAACATCAGAAAAGTGATGTGAGTCTTAAAATAGTGATGGTGAAATGAAAAAATGATTCTATTAAGAAGTTGAACTTCTTAGGCGAGAGTGAAAAGAAAATAGGAAGGACACTAATAGTCACTGGGGACATGATCTGTAATCACACACGTCCCTTCCGTCGCATTAGAGCTCACCTGGTGAGAACATGCAGGACCCCCAACACCAAGGTTATCTTTACCGAATACCTTTGTAGCACACCCTTAAGTGGAGAACTTGCTGTTAGTTGCTTAATTTCCTCGAAGCTAATAGCGGATCTTGATAATACATCTTCACTTATTTATCTGCCTGGTACTTCACACAGATTTAGTACAGTTTAGTGAAGTTACTAAATTTTTGCCAAACTTCCACTTTGCATCGTGCTGTGTAGACACAATCCTGCAAGTCCTGCCTTGCTTCCAGAAATGGATGTACTACCTTTCCTGCACAATGGGTGTGTTATCTGAATTGCTTCATTCTGAATGCCTAGGAGCTATACCAAAATGATTGAACCTTTAAAAACAATACCCAGGGTTCTGCAGTTCAATGTGAACTCCACGTGGCCTGACCTGCCTGTTCTGGGCACTCTGAAAAGAAAACAGGGCCCTGGCCTCGTGGCTCAGTGGGCTGGAGTGTTGTCCAGTACACCAAAAGGTTGTAAATTGGATCCCCAGTCAGGGCACAGACCTAGGTTGCTGGTTCCACCCCTAATCCGGGTGTGTATGGGAGGCAACCAATCAATGTTTCTCTCTCTCTTTCTCTCTTCTCCACCAGCTTCCTCTCTCTCTAAAATCAGTAAACATTTCCTTGGGCAGGGGGTGGGGGTGGAGTGGAGAAAACAGAGAGACAACAATTAGCATCATGTGTCATTCTTCTCGTACTTGTTGCAGCTAGTACGCATTAGGAGATGGATGACTTCACGCAGCAACCTTCCCAGACCACCTGGGTGGGCAGGAAAAACCTTGCTGGCCCGGGGTTCCCACGGATCTGTGGAAGGAGGCACTCACTTTGATATAAAAACTGTTAGACGGTAGAAGAAGATACAGGGTGTTTAAGTGCCTTTTTTTCATACTAGAAGTTAGTGAACTGTGGAGTACTGAACATAACCAAACATATATTTTTAACGTTTATATTCTCTTTATTCAGTTAATAATTTTAATAAATATATTCATTCCAAATATAAGTATGCGATATCCACTCAAATAAGAGAGAAAATAATGGAATTAAAGGGACTGATTAGAATAATAAAAAATTCAAGGGAAAGAAAACTGATGATGTGTCTCTATGGGCTTCCTTTCAGTGGGAGTTGGCTGAACAAAGGAAATACTGAACTTCCTTAAAGGGAAGCGGAGGTTTAAAGCATAATTATGCAGATGATTAGAATTCCCTTCCCTTCCCCAACATGAAAAGAAAATCCACTTGCTGGACTTGGGCACAGATCTGACCGAAGTCTTTTTTTTTTTTAACACAGACTGGGAAACTTGGCCAAAGACATGAGGTGAGCATCAACTATCGCCCCAGCAAGCCTGGGGCCTAGGGCAATTCAAACGCTTCCTTTAAGCCAGCAATTCTCAGTCCCCAGGGTCAGGAGGAACAAGGCCTCCCCAGCTTCCAAAAGTTGGACTGGCTTTTCCAAACTGCTTGTGTCCCCATGACGACTGTTTTTTAAAGAGGTTCCTAACTATTGCCCTAGCAGGGTGGTTCGGTTAGAGTGTCATCCCCGTACACCAGAGGGTCATAGGTTCAATCCCCGGTCAGGGCACATATTTAGGTTGCTGATGGATCCCTGGTCAGGGTGCACCTGAGATGCAAGGGGTGTTTCTCATATCAGTGTCTACCCCCCCCCCAAAATCAATAAACATATCTTCTGGCGAGGATTAAAAAAGCAGCAGCAGCAGCTCCTAATTACAACTGACTGTGATTATAACACATCTTCCACCTTAAGATAATGACCGGTAAAACCTAGGGCAGTGTAATAATCTATATTTAGTACTGAAGAGAAATGGAATTATAAAGCGAACCAGTCTACCTGAAATCACAATATGGATTTTTTTAATATTCTCAAATTGATACTAGCTCAACCACTAATTTGAAGACTTTACCAGAACATCCCAAAATAGAATGAATTGCTGGGTAAAATCACTACCTTTCAAGAAAAAAAAAGCATACTTTTTTGTGTGTGTAAACTCACTTGCTTCACTGGTCCCAATGTGTTGTTTCCAATACAGTGCTTGCTACTTACAATGTCTGACTCGAGAATCGTTTTGAGAAAATAAGAACTTCAGTGGATTTCACACACATTTAAAAATACTTCTAGATAGCGTTCACAGACATGACCGTTTACAGACACATTTTAAATGTATCGACTCCAGGGGAGGCAGAAGTTGTGAATATTCTCAATGACTAACCGTTTCACGCCAAGCTTAGATTCCATGTTTTTGGTGAAACCGACTAAGATAACCCCCCACAGGGCCTTCCTAGTTGCAGAAAAAGACAACGAATGACCCTAAAGGCATATGAAAGGATAAAAGGGGAAAGAAAAAGAAGCAAAATGAGTCTGTCGCTTCCCACAAACCTGCACACGCTCATGTGTATACATCTAATAATAATAATATTTATTAGCAGGAAATGTCTAATGCCAAAACAGCTCCTGTACACTGGCTTTATTTATACACGCAGTGCAGGCGGCTCCGCCCTGGGCCCCCCGTGGGACGCAGCCTCCCGGAGAAGCTGTGCACTCCCCACCTCCGCTCCGCTTTCCAAAGGCCCGCAAGTCAAGTTCGTGTTTGGAAATCTAGCCCTGTTCCTGTCGGCAAACAAAGCTCCCTTAAAAATGAGGACTGTTTTGAAATGCTTATTATCTCATACTTTTTATATCCCAGAAAGGAATTCTTTGGGAGGGGGAAGGAAAAAAAGCAAACGTTCTGAAACGCTTAGTGTCCTATGGCTCTGTTCTCCAAGGGTCCAAGTGTCCGGACTGGGAAGTGAACAACCAGCCTCGCTCCCTCGCCAACACCTGCGCCCGGGGAGCGCCGGGTGCAGGTTCAAGTCGGGACCGGACCCGGGGACGCGCACCCCTTTAGAGAGCGACCTCTGAGCCCGAGGCTGAGTGCCAAGCAGTGAGCGGTGACTGGGTCCTCCAGGGGTCGGCACCGCTCACCTTTCTTATCACTTGCTACCCACCGCCGAGGACTAGTGCTTTGGGGCTGCGGGAAGGGTGGGGGCGACAGAGTCCGGGAAGTCTGCGCCGCACCCAGGCGCCTGACGCCTGAAAGCTCTTCTTACCTCTCGGGACTGGCGGAGCGACGGCCCGTGCCCGCGAGGGCTTGGTGGCGAGGGGGCCGGCGGGCGAGAAGCCTCAGGGCCCGCGAGGCGACGCGCCGAGCATCCCGCGTCCTGAACTGCGCGCCCCGGCCCGGCCCGGCCCGCTTCGCTTGGCGGACCCCGGCCCCACCCGGGCCCGCCCCCGACGGCGCGGGGCGGGGTGGGGGGGGCGGCCCTCGGAGGGCGGGGGCCTGTGCGCGGCGGCCCGCCCGCCCACGTGCCCTGGGCAGCGCATCCTCTCCAGCCCTCACCCGGCACCCGGCCGGCTGGGGACGGAACACCCCGCAGGAAACGCGCGCGGCCCGCCCGGGCCAGCGGGAGAGGGCGCAGAGGCGCACACCCACAACCCGCAGGAGGGACCCGGGTTTTAAGCGGTCTCCTGACATTTCACATTCAGTCGCTTCTCTCCCGTGTCATTTCCCTCTGGGGGAACACAAAGTCAGCCATTGAAGTGACACGACTGGGGGGCCGGGGAGTTGTAGACGTGGTTCCCCAAAATACTTGGTTTCCTAAATGTCACGGAAGCGTTTCCAAAGAAAACAGTTCAGGGGAAGGCACATATTCGCCAAAATAACATTAAGAAAACGCTAATTGGCAGATTAAATTCTTTGTAAAAGAACACGAGAGAATACTGTTCCACCTTGTGTAACAGTTGTTTCTGAGTGCAGTGCAATGTGCAACACCGCTGACCATTTACTCGCTTTCCTTTTACACAAAATAAATCGTTTAACAGACAGAACTAATATGGTAACTGAAGTCACAGGACGGTGGTGGCCTCGAGGGAGCAAGTGATTGGAAACATACACCGGGGAACTTTTTGGGATGACAGAGATGAATTCTGTCCATTGGTGTGTGTGTGACAGGGCCTTGGCGTGTCAAAAGCATCCACTTTAAGTAAGATCTGTGGGTTTCACCCTGCAAAGTTCACCTCAATTTTTAAAACTCTTAAAACAGATTTGCAGGTCCTTGGATCTGTATGTTAGCCTTTTAAGGGGTAGCACAGTCGTCCTGTCATCGGAAGTTGTCGCAAGTACCAGGATTGCTAATTCTAGCAGTATTGATTAAATCCATCCAAAGTTTCCAAAAAAAGGCTTTAAGGCCATCATTCAGTTTCACTGCCAGTAAAGTTACCCAGACTAATAATATCCATTTATCAAGTTGGGATTCCTTGTCAAATACATGCCGTGGTCCTTGGCATTTTCCTTTTCTGGTCTTTTTTTTTTTAAGATGTTATTTATTTATTTTTAGAAAGAGGGGTGGCAGGGAGAAAGAAAGTGAGGAAACCTCAGTGTGTGAGAGAAACATCCATAGGCTGCCTCTTCTTGCGTGTGTCCCACTGGGGACGTGGCCTGCAGCCCAGGCACGCGCCCTGACTGGGAACCAAATCGGCGCCCTGTTGGTGTGTGGGGGGACACCCAACCCGCTGAGCCACGGGCAGGGCCTGTGTTCCAATTTAAATAGAGGAAGTGGGCCTGAGACAGGCTGGGCTCTGATGAGTC
Organism: Sturnira hondurensis; assembly: GCF_014824575.4. Taxonomy (NCBI): domain Eukaryota; kingdom Metazoa; phylum Chordata; class Mammalia; order Chiroptera; family Phyllostomidae; genus Sturnira; species Sturnira hondurensis. The sequence continues at coordinate 13,192,471 of NW_028082350.1, read as the reverse complement.
TGGGTGAGAAGCTCTTGGGAAGTGGGTAAAGGACTTCCCAGTCCTTTGCGAGTCAACTCGTAACACATCATCCCAAATCACTCATTTTATTTAATACTTTAGTGAGGACACTACCATGTACAATCACTGACTTAGGCCCATGGGAATTCTAAAGTCTGATTTGACAATCCTTGAACTTGAAGGAAACCTATTTCTCTAGTTTCTTATGGCATTCAGTCAACAATTAGAGAATAGTACAAAATAGAGCCAAGTTTACCAGACAGACGATAACTGTTATGGAGTTTAGAGACTGTAGAGCTGTGCCCTGGAAACAAATTTTTCTAGAGCAGGTAGCACTGGTTGGTGGGGGTGGGGCTGTGAGTGGGGAGAAAGAAGGAAGTTTGGAAAGACGAGGGAAATGTGTCCAGTAGTAGGAAGGGGGGTACCGGGTGCTGTTCCCTGGACCCAGTGCCTCCCCCACACTGCTGATCGCCTGGTCTTCGTGAGCAGTTTGCCGAGCTCCTCCTCTCCCAGACTCCTCCCAGGCCTTCCCAGACTCCTCCATCAGCCCAGTGTGCACACCCCGTCCACGGCACACGCGTCGTTCCATCCTTGGCCAAGGTGTTCCCATGTCCACTTCTGCAACTAGGCCACCCTCCGAAAGGCTGGAGCTGTATTTTATTCTCCTGTATCCCACCCCCCACCAGTGGCCCACAGAGTTCCTCACACTAAGTCGGTATGTAATAAAGAATCTACTTTTAATTGAATTGAATGGGAGATAAGGTAGGAAGACGTGAAGCCAAGTTATAACAGGTAAACACATTAGAGTCCACTCATTCAATACACATTTATTAAGTGCTTACTGTGCATCGGGCCCTGTTCCAGGCTCTGAGAATATATCCCTGAACAGGTAAAAATCTTTGCCCCTGTGGGGCATCTAGATCTGTCGTGAGAGATTGGATTAGCGACAAATTTACATAAATTCAACCGTGCCTACCAGCTGAAAAAGAGACCCACTCATTTAAAGAGTCTAATTCTTGGTGCGCTGAAGGCCTCTTGTTGATATGTAGTTTCTATTACGTACTGTACTCACTAAACTCATACAATACTCATGCCCACACACCACTACAGGAACTCTACCGTAAGACTACACGTAGGACTTTATTGGCAACGCGAGAGGTTTTCACGATCGTTTTCAGCATGTCCAATTTGTACTTGGGCACCGCGTTCAAAACCTAGCCACCTTGTAGGCTGCGACCCTACTGCACTGAAGCGGAAACTCTGAGGTGGCTGGATGAAGAAGCACCATGTTAAATGGCACGATGACACGGATGCAGGTCTGCTCAGCCCAGTCCGGGAGCAGCAGCGAGGACGGAGTACATTCGCTGAACACACCACCTGGTCCAGCAGCGGTGGAATCACATCCACAACTTAAAGCAAACAATTCAGGAGCCGTCGGCCATTCTTTTAAAACCACTGAGCTAGAAAGAGCTTGAGGTCATTAATATTTATCATCAACTCTTGATTATAAATCTAAAAGAATACATTGTAACATACACTGGCTTCATCTGACTAAAGGCTTATCATTTTCATATATTTTTTCAAAGAGTATTTAAAAAGACACCAAGTTAAGAAAAATCCTTTTTAAATTTTGCAATAACTTTATATACATTAATACCAATCATTGAACCCTGAAAATGATCTTCACTTATACAGTGTAAAAATTTTTTGACAGTATGTGATGAAAAACATTCCATTACCATAAAGCTACAGACTGATGCTCCCAAGAGCAGAGTTAGGAAAATAAAAACAATAATTATATTGTTGACAAGCACCAAGACAGAATCTTTTTGCACCTGGAGCCCGACTGGCTGTATTTAACATAACCTCTATGAACAGAGGACCAAAAAAAGAGATAAAAATATATATACTGAGGTCTGGAAAGAGTGAAGAATGCCCACTTTCAAAATAAAACAATGAAAGCAATCATATTTATTTTCTATTTTTTTTGCAAAATACATTCATATGTCACTTCAGTGCTGCTTTAGTTCGCTTTATACAATTGGGACTGCTCCCTGCGTGCTAACGTGTTGCACACTAACGCGAATACACGTGCTGAACCGTGGGAGTGTGCTGTCAGGAGTTCGCACCGTCAGCTCTGCGTCCAGTGTCTCGAATAGTCTCAGTCTGCAGCCCAGAGACCAGAGGGGAGGGGTGGGGGGAGTTGGGGCAGGGGGGACATGCAAACAAGTTTCCACGACAGCCAGACAGCCAAAAGACTTGGGCAGCCGGACCCTGAATTTCCCCCAACATGAACCCGAGGCTGAGCCACGAGGGAGGCAGGGGACTGCCGTCACAATGCAGAATCGGTAGCGGGTCTGCAAAGTGAAGCCAGGGGCAGGACGCCGCAGCCACCACATTCCCGAGACGCTGGAGGAGGTGAGGCGGCCGCGGCCACTTTTCAGTGGGATCTGGGATGGACTCTGGCTGCTTCTAGGGGGACCTCCTAGGCCTGCGATAGAGGACCCCTCCCAGCAGGCACCTGGAGCAGCTTCTTCACTCAGTGAGGACATCTCAGGGACCCCAGAGTATGACACTGGAGACTGCCTCCTCCAGGTCTCAATGTTTCCCTCCACACAGAGCCCATCCCGCCGGAGACTTGGCCAAAACCCATCGGTACACTCCCCCGGTGACCCGGTCTCAGGAGGAGGGTCCCCCCCGGTGGCCGTCGGGAGGTGTGTAAGAGGTGCCCCCTACACACTGTGAACTGTACAGTCAGAACACGGGAAGTCAGGGAGGCCACCTGAACACCTGAGCCACCTAAATTCGGTGTTGGCCAGTTTCTGTCACCTCCGTAATACATTTCAGCTGGAAAGTTTCTCCATATGATGTTATTATGTGTGCGGTGAAGAAAAAAAGAATTGCTAGAATATGATAGCAAAATTTTTAAAAGTTCAGTGTGGAAACTCCTTGAGGGAAGGAAAAGGAGACATCACTTTTCCATTCCTATGCCTTGGCCTTGAGGTCAAGGGCACCGAAGTCCCTACACTAGTCAGAGCTTCTCCCCGCCCCTCCACCCACACACAGTCCTAGGGAATTCCTGAGCCATCTGCTTCCCAAATCTGCAGTCATAACTCTGGGCATGCCCACACAGCTCTTTAATTCAGTTTCAAAGTCCACAGCATTCTTTAACAAAATGACATAGTTGCATTCTTTACCTGCCAGGCATGAAATCACTGATTGAAAAAACAAAATAAGTCAGACAATACCTACGTAAGTCAAATAACACTCCCTCCATTTTTAAGGTGCTTCACTTGCTCTGGGAAGACAGGCCGTGACCCCCTGGGACAGAAGCCCCCCGCAGCGGCCTCCTGTGGCGCTCTGCACTCGGGATGCTCCACTCCAACGCTGTCGGGTCCTCGAAAAGCACAGTGGCGGGGCTTGCTTCGTGGGAACCCCCCAAGAGGGGCACATTAGCCACAGAAAAACTCCACTAATTTACAAGTCGGTGTGTTTTAGTCACACCGAGATAACCGCCTAACCCGTCCAAACATGCAGTGTTTCTTTTCTTGCCCCATGAATGAAATTCCTTTCTTTAAAGAATGGTTAGATCTGATGATCAAGATAAAATCCACCATACTTCAAGTTAAACTATGAAGGTTTGATACAACCATGACATGATTTCAAATTCACATGGGCATCCATTTTCCTGTGTTTTCCTATATTTGCCCTAAATCAACTTCCTAGTCCGTAATTTTTAGGGAGAAATTAAAAGGGTTTTACGTTGTACTGCAGAGTTCCAGTGAATTCTCAATTTATCAGTGTTTATTCTTAGCTCACTACCAGACAAACTCTACACAATGCAAGAATATGGATGAGAAGTATTTAAAATACAAAAATCCCTTAGCTCTGTGTCATAAATAAATTTGGGTAAAACCGCAAGCCTTCCACGGAGTCATCCCGGCAAAGATGGCCCATCTTCTCGGCGAGAAGCAACCTGGGGTTGAAGGAGAGAGCTAGTCACCTGCTGGTCCGGAGGCACAGGCCGTGATGAGGAGTGAGGACCCCACTCACCTCTCTTTCGCCAGAAGGACAGACATGCCCACCAGCTTGGCAAACTCTTCTGATGTCAGGGACCCCTTTTCTGAAACCTGCCAGAAACACACAGAAGGGGAAAAAACATCGCCATTTAGACCACCCAGGTACTAACAGGGGAGACTGTCTACCAGTTATACTCAGGAAAGAACTTCCTGAATTTTCTACCCAAGTCCAAAGAACATTCACTACAGAACTAAGTCTTCCTCACTAACGTTTAATTCTATACAGGCTGAAGGACCCAGGTCGACAAATGCAGAGGCTAAAATAACACAAAGCCTCCGTCATATAATAAAGGCTCTATACCAAGGTCTAGAAAACTTCCACCTTCTGAAAAGGAACATGTAACAGATTCTAACTGAATTCCTGTTACGTGGGCCAATGAAGGACCATCTATACAGCTGTGGTTTAAAATGTGTGGTCGAAATACCTATAGTCTTGGGTTTTTTCATCTAGTGTAAAACAAACATGTAACAAATATGAGTTACCTAAGTCATACGGGCTCACCACAGAATCTACACAGGCAGTAATGTATATATCAAGGCCCTAATGAGTATTAGCAGTTTGGCCACAAAATCGACCTAAACTGCAGCTGCTGTTCATATTTTTTTAAAGATTCCATTTATTTATTTTTAGAGAGAGGGGAAGGGAGGGAGAGAAACATCAATGTGTGGTTGCCTTTCATGTGCCCTCTCTGGAGACCAGGCCCACAACCCAGGCGTGTGCACTGACTAGGAACTGAACCGGTGACCCTTGGGTTTGCAGGCCAGCACCCAATCCACTGAGCCACAGCAGCCAGAGCTGTTCATATTTTTTTGAGACAATTATTTCATAGAACAACTGGCGATGTTTTATAATGCTACTTGTGTAGGTGTTGCGGAAGGAAAAGTCCTGTCATGGAAAACATTCTCATTAACAAAGTTGAAAACCTGTTCTCAAGGCTGAGCTTCAAACAAAAAGGGGCACCTCATTAATTCTAATTCTCCTTTCTTTTAAGATGTTTTGAGTGTTAGCAAGTTTTAAAAAGCTTTCAAAGAATAACTCAGAATATTTATCCATTGTTCACAATAACCCATTTTTAACTGGGCCGACAAATGTTAGTTGTGAGTAAAGTTAAGTCCGAAAGGAAATCCTGTTCTCCGGCTGCTGGGCACGGGCACCGGGTCCTCCCAGCACGCCCTGGTGCCTGGAGGAAGCCGGGTTCACGTACCGTCTCCAAGGCTGAGGCCACCATTTCCTCTTCCCTGTGAGACTGGAGCTCGATGACCATGACGCCACTGTCGAACACCCGCAGCCTGCAAACCACAGGAGGGACAGCGGAGCTGTGAGTGCCCATGACCTTCAACCACGAAGGAGGCACAAGTATTTCTCACCTTCTTCTACGCCCAGATAGGAGGGCAACAGTAACACAGGACAACGTGAAAACTTAACATCCATGAGCAACTATGCCATAGCTATAAAGCTCATGAATGAACAGTTAGTTCATAAAATCTATATGCTAAAAAAACACTTACGTCTGACTACTTTTTTCAGTTTTCGTTTATTTTTTATTTTTTAATATTTTCACACACAGCTGACACTCAGTGCTGTTTCAGATTAGTGTCAGGTGTACAGCGGTGGTCAGACAGTCACACAGTTTATGAAGTATCACCCTGGTGACTCCAGGGCCTGCCTGGCACCACACACAGCGGTCACTACCATGTTTCCCCTGCTCTCTGGGCCGCACATCCCCAACTGGCTAACTGTAACCTGAGGACAAGGAAAACACAACTCACAGCTGCACAGCTGCACTCTGAGTCCCCAGAGACACACACAGACCTTCTAAGGGAAGAGGGGCCCTGTTCTTATCTCTCTCTGCCCAGACCCCACAGAGTCAGACCACCACATCCCTCGGGCCACGCACAGGACGGAAGCAAGCCGGGGTGACGGAGGTGCCTGTGGTACCCAGTTCATTCTGTTGACATTAATTTCAGGCCGGGCCGGGAGCTGGCTCGCCCCGGGGAGGGCGCACCTGGCCGGGCCCTCCCGTCTGACTCTGTAGGGCAGTGGCCACAGCTGGCAAACTCCCTGTGGAGGTGCTCTTACCTGAGAGGTAACTTCAGGGCTTCCAGCATCTTGCACGCATTCACTAAGTCCTCCGGCGAGAGCAACTGATGGGGGAAGAAAAACCCAGTTCACACTGCAGACTAATGGCCTGACGCTGTACAATTATACCGACCACTACCACAGAAGAGGGCGTTTAAAGATGGTCATTCATCAAGGATTTTAGGTGACCTAATCACTACAAGGCAAAAATATTAATGGAGAAGCAGAAATTTCTATTTCTTAGAGCAGTGCTAGCCAATAGAAACCGAATATACATTAAGTCACAGATGTAATTTCAAAATCTCCCAGTAGCCTTATTAAAAAATTAAAAGAAATGGATGAAACTAATTTTAAAAGATATATTCCCAATATGTAAAAAATGCAGCACACAGAGTGAGGCAAAACTAGGTTTACAGTTGTTTGTGTGGAATATAACATAATTAATAAATAGTCATGTAAGATTAAACTCTGTTTTGTGTACTCACAACTGTAAGTCTACTTTTGCCCCACTCTGTATAATTGGTATAGAAAATTACTACTGAGATATTTAACATTTCTTTATTCTGTACTGACTCGTGTAAACCAGTTGTGTGACTTACACTTACACACATGCCAATCTGGATTCACCGTCATCACGGGCAGCTAGCTAGCGGCTTCCCTTGCAGGCTGCGGAGCCCGAGAGAATGAGCCCGGTGGGGTGGGTGCCAAGCACAGCCTGGAGCCACAGAGAAGGGCCATGGAGTCAGCCCAGCCTGGGTCCAAATCCTTGCCAAAACACCGGCTCCAAGAGCAGCTTCGGTGAAGACATTTGGTCTCTCTAAGCCTCGATTTCCTCCTCCACAAGTAACCCAAGTGGGGGGAGCCACAGGAGCTGCCTCCCGAGTTACGGGGAGGACAGAGGAGGGGATGTGCAGGGAGCGAGTGAGTGAACAGCAGTTAGGGACACTCACAGACAGCCACGGGGCACGGGCTCAACTCACGGGTGGTGGGGGGAGAGCAGGAAAGATGGGGCTCACTGGTGACGCCACAAAACTGAATTTGACCGTGAGGGCACAAGGAGTGCCGGACAAAGCCTTGGTGGCTGAGGACACCGGGTGTGGAGGGTCACTGAGCACTGACTCATAGCCCGGTGGTCACTCCGGGCACTCTGTGTCCAGCCCACGGAGGAAGGGCACAGGGGCAACCTCGTTAATCACCGCACAGGCACAGACTTCTGCAGCGGAAAGGTCCAGGGCCTCACATTAAAGGTGGGAAGACTGAGTCTGAGAGGTCAAGTAAGCCACTCAAGTTCACTCAGCCAGGCCAGCAGGGAACCCCCCCAGGCCCCAGAGTGGCGCTCTCCCCGCCGCGCCACACTTTTTCAAAACAGTTTTTGTAGTCACAACCCTTCCTCAAAGTGTGTTCCCTGTAGGGAAATCTGTATTATACGGAGAAAGTCTGTATTTAGTTTTAAAAGAAGGAAATCTAAGCACTCTGTGCTTACCTCCATTCCTCGGGCTCTGTTCACTAAGCAGTACACCTCCGTGAGTGACATGATGCCCCCCCGTTCCTGGGAGAATGAGAAACACAGGGAAAGCATTACACTGTAATCAGCGCCCGTTAGCATGTCTTAGAAATCAGTCGGAGTGAAATCAAAATGTCTTCAGAAGCTTTTAAAAACACTACTTACTCCCAGGAGAACTTAGATACCGTGAGACATTTCAAGTTCAAAATTTGGACTTCAATGTCATTATTACTCTCCACGTTTACTCAGATGAAAAGAGGGCTCTCCACCGTGTTCCCACAGTGTTTGTTATTCCGCTAATTCGCAAGGAGGAAGCTGGAGAACCGAGTGAGGGCGAGGAGCACCACTGCGCTGCTTCTAACAAGTTACAACGCAGACAGTGACGGCCAATGGCTGCTAACATCACAACGACAGGTACACGTACCTCCTGACGGAAACATACACCACCTTTGTGAGATGTTCTCATCAGGAAACAAAAACACCAACAGAACTTCTAGATATAACTACCAGTGTACGGGGAGCCATGCTAACATACAAGTCAGCAAAATCCAGACTCTGACACACTCTATCGGATAAGCCATCAGTTTCTTCAGTGAGTAAATTGGGGGCAGGGGTGGGGGGAGGTGAGAGGAGGGCAAACCCACAGAATTAAAAAGAAAAAACTTGAGAGACAAATCAACCACTTGCAATGTATCCTGGTTTGAACAAATCAACTGTAAGAGAACACGTAAACAAAAACTAGATACTTCTGAACATTAAAATGTGTTTCACTCTCAGCTGTGAAAGGGATTCTAATTACACGTGAAGGTGTGTTTACTATCATAACCACACACTGAAGTGTTCACAGAAAAGCGCGGTGGTGACGGCTGGCGTCTGCCACAGCCACTCTGAGTGCAGCCGGGCTGGCCAGGGAAGCTGGGGGACGGGCACGCTGGACACTCTCCTGCTTTGTCATTCGTTTAAGGTATTTCTTAATGCTAGCACTTTCATAAACAAAGTTCCAATTGCCTGAATGCTACACTTGAAGAGAAATCTTACTGTGAAATTAATAGTGGATGTACAGGGCGGGGCAAAAGCAGGTCTCCGGTTGGGCCTACACCAGTTTATTCAAGTAGTATTATTTGTTAATTGTTGCATTATTTTCTATACAAACTATAAATCTACTTTTGTCCCACCCTATTGACTACTTATATACAAATATACCTAAATACATAGAGGTCATGTATTTCCTTTTGAAAATAAGAGATAAGAAAAACTTTATACCAAATAGATTAAAAAAGTTATAGATATCTGAAATGAAAATCAAAAACAATTTAGAAGATTATTGACAAAGAATCTATTAATAAGGATACTGAACTAATTTAATATTCCTGAAAAAAATAACATGTTGATTGAATAGTAACCACGTCATGAGAGAAGTGATACCCTTAAGATTTCTGATGACGTGGAAATAATTTCCATGAAACACAATTTCAAAAGACCATCTAGGTTTGGTTTTTACCTCTAGAGGTGCCTGCAACATTCCAGCCAGCTGCTTGGCCAGCTGCACGTGGTACTGAGTGCCTGAGCCGCAGGTCTCCCTGGTCACCGGGTTAGCGATTCCCATGCTCAGCAAATAGGACTTGAACCTGATGGTCTGCAACCAGAGGGCAAAATGCACAGAGATGATTCAGAATTAGTCTCTCTGCCCTGACACTCAAAACCCTTCCACACTACATTAGATTCTATGCCATTATTTCTGGTAGTTCCCTGCGTAAATCTGCTTCTTCTCCCTTCCACCTGGATGTCTCTGACTCCCTTTATCTCGCAAGTTTGGTGCGACAGGTGATTTAAGTAACAAGTGTGCCATCATTAATGCCAACCACGTGTTCCGACTGCAAGCTCAGAAAAATGGCTGTGACCAGACTGTAGACAAATTTAGTGCAACATCAAACTTACGATGTATAAAATAGACACTCCTTATATATTTCAATATCTGTTTTATACACTCCAAGAAAAGCTACCAAAATATCCTGTAATCCTACTAGAATTAACAGTTTTCATGGCTGACTTTCTCTTTGGCATTTTCACATACCTTTAAGTCCTAAAAGAAGTAACACATTACATTAAAGAAGCAAACTGGGCCCTGGGCCAGGAGGTTGGAGCATCGTCCTGTAAACCAGGAAGCCACAGGTTCGATTCCCAGTCAGGGCACATGCCTAGGGTTTGAGTTTGGTCTTAGGTCAGGGTGCAAGAGATCAATGTTTCTCTCCCCCTCCCTCCCTCCCTGTCTCTCTAAAATCAACAAGCATGTGTTCGGATGAGGACAAAGAAAAAGCAAACCAGTAAACTACCAAAACACCAAAGCACTATTGGTGTAGTTTCGAAAGCCCAAAAACGCAGCCCAGTCACCTCGTCTTCTGTGATGTCGCCCTGCTTGTCTTTAATCTTATTCGCAATGGACTTCGAGAGCTCCACCATGTCTTTAGCCTGTCGAAAGAGCAGCGAGAGACTGAAAGAAATACTGTCTCCAAAGTGTGTGCTAATAAGATACGCTTCCAGAACGGTGCCATAGCTGGCATCGATTTAATAGGTATAAATGACATGTACCTTGACCATTAGCTTGCTGAGGTCTTCAAAGGCCTGAAATGAGAAATGAGTTTTGTTGGAATCTGTCTAAAGAATGAAAACGTTTTAAAGCAATGAAACACTCTATTTTCTTCCCTGTGATAAAAATTTACAAGATTTTCTTACAACTGTCAATTTACTTACATAAACATTTATGCAACTAATACATCTACCTGATTCTAAGAAGTCAGTTGAGCATAAATTTTCCAAAACAAACCACAAAAACAACTTTTCGAATTTTCAAAGAGAGAAGTTACTGCTGATTAAGCAAGCAGAAGGCGCTGTAAGTAATAGTTCGGAAAACAGTATGTTTTGTTCTTTGACACAAGCAAGAAAACCGCCGCAGGTTCCCCCCCGCCCCCACTGTCTCCTGCAGGAGGCGCCCAGATCTCCTGGGTGGAAACGGCAAACATGCGGCCACGGTGACACTCAGGCTCAGGTGGCAGGTGTGACCGAACCAAAACCAGGGCTCTCAGCCTCTGACCGCTGAACGGATTAGACCTGTGGCTTTGGATGCAGTGAGTACCGCAAAAGATAAACATTCGGATGCCAGGAAAAAGTGTTTCTAAGTAAAATCCATCGACCGTTTAATTTACTACAGTGAATATCCTCTTCAAAGATCTCTCCACATTGAAGGAGATGTACTGTGTCAAATTACCCCCAGTAGACAGACAGTGCAGAACACGTCTGTCTGATTGATGTGCTCAGATGTAGTTTATAAAACCCACTAAGCAGGTCATCACCCGTGGACTGTCTCCTGGTCCACACAGAGCGGCGATCTGCACACTCGGATGAGCCCACGCCCGCCGCAGTCACACGCAGGAAAGTAGCCCCCATCTGCGAGGGGATCCACTAAAGCACAGTGTGGTGTGGGATCCTCGAGGCCCACTCCCTAATGCCGGCACCAGGAACAAAGGGGAATGTGCACACACCTAACAGGAATTTCCTCAGACAAACAAAAGGCTGAGCCGCTGGCTGCTTATCAGCAGTGGCCAGCAGGGCAGGAAGCCTCGGGTGGGGAACTCGGGGCACCAGCTCGGGGCACCAGCTCGGGGCACCAGCTCTGGGCCAGGGTCGGCTCTCGCCCTTCGGTGCAGGGCAGACCCGCACCAGCCCGTGTCCAGAGCCGAAACACTCCCCCACGTGACCCTCTAGATCTTTACTCAGACCACAAAGAAATTAAGGGAAAGGAGGAAGGCAACACTTTGAATTTTATAGGGCAAATCAGTTTACTCACTGTATTATCTGCATGCCCATTTACAAATGCTAAAATAGCATGCACAGAATACAGAGACTAGCCCTTATTCCTGATGATTCATAAAAATGAATATAAGTATTCTACATTTATAGAAGAATTCCCGATATCTTGAATAATCATGTAACACAAACAAAAGCTTCCTCACTTCTGTTTCTAATATTCTACAGTTTGAAATTAGCCAGCCATCCCCAATGGGTGGGACCACCTACCATAACATTAAAGCCATACAGGCACATGTGCTCATTCTACGGTTTCATTTGCCAGTTTACAGAACCTTCTGTCCCTCTGCGGCGGACATTCCAATTTCCGTTCCAATTTTGAAAAAAGTGGCATCTACCTTAAAATCAGGGGGTTCCCCTTTAAGCTGATTCGTGGCATTATTTCTTACTGACAGCCATTACTCTGGTTATGAGCTTCAGTAACTACTAATGTATTCTTGAATTTTCTGTTTCAGTAATTCTTGATTCTGTGCCTTTGCACATTCCATTCCCTCCACCTGGGTCCTCTTATCCCTGCGGGTCGTCCACCGGCAGCCGCTCCACTTCCAGGCTCTGACTTCCGCCGCTTCTGCTAATGGCCCTTCCCTAACTAGGGTTTGTGCTGCAGCCACCATTTTCTCCCAACTCGGCATCCCTCGCACTGTGGAAGGAGGCCCTTTGCCTGCCTCTGCGGCTCCTCACCGGAGCCCCTACAACGTCCGACGCAGAGCTCACACAAAGCGGGGAGCAGGGACCAGCTGCAGAGTAAATCGGGGACCTGCAGGGGAGAGCGCCAGACTGGTGTAGAACACTTTGAGTTACGTAACTGTGTGAAAATTAGACTGGCCCTGGCTGGTGTAGCTCAGTGGATTGAGTGCGGGCCTGCGAACCACACGATCCCGGTTCGATTCCCAGTCAGGGCACATGCCTGGATTGCAGGCCAGTTCCCAGCAGGGGACTCATGAGAGGCAACCATACATTGATGTTTTTCTCCCTCTCTTCTTCCCTTCCCCTCTAAAGATAAATAAATAAAACATTAAAAAATATATATACATAAAAAAATTAGACTGAAGCATCTCATAGATTAAGAAAAACATTATGTTGAAAACTAAATTAGTATAGTAGTGCTCAGAAAAAGGAACACAAATAATGCAAAGTTATTCATATACAAAAATATTTTTCTATTTTTTAATTTTTAAAAAAGATTTTCTTTATTTACTTTAGAGAGAGGGGGAGTGAGAAAGAGAGGGAGAGAAACATCAGTGTGTGTGACATAAGATTGGTTGCCTCACACACCCCCTACTGGGAACCTGGCTTGCAATCCAGGCATGTGCCCTGACTGGGAATTGAACTAGGGACATTTGGGTTCATAGGTCGAACTTAATCCACTGAGCGACACTAGCCAGGGCCAAAAATATTTCTTTAATTGCTTTAATAAGCACTTGCTAGTATCACCTCAAATCTGAATAGGAAGTATCAGTACGACCTCACGAGGCACTTTCATTTTAAAAAAAACTAGCTCTTTCCACGGAAGAAACCTAGAAATAAAGGTCTGTCTACCAGAGACGCTTGTTCTTAACAGGCAGACTGTGGCTTTGAAACGCCATTTCTCACTGAGGAGCAGCAGGGCTTCTCAGGTGTGGCTGGTTCCACACCTGGGGCAGGATCTGTCGCAGGTGGCCCCGGAACCTGTGTCACACTAGACTGCAAGTCAGCCATCACAGCCCACCAGGTCGCACCAAAAGCACTCAGGAGCTGACCTGAGGGAATGAGCGCTGGCCAAAGACGGGACCATCTGAGCTTTAAATGGAATAATAACTGCACTTGATGGAAACTGATCCACTATGTTAAATTTACGGGTTCATCACACGTACAAAGTAACGCAGTCACCTCTGGCGTGCGAGGAGCCAAGCCATCATGCTGCTGGTGAAGGGGAGGCACCGGGCCTTCCTTCCCTACGTAACCTGTTCTCTGAGCAGCCAAGCAGTGGATGTAGTGTCTCCTTTAAAAAGCATTCCAGCTAACCAACGAGAAACAAATGATAAACGGTCGGCACGGGCAGCCACTAGTGAACCAGCTGGTGTCCGCACTGAACAGCCAACACCATCAAGAGCGACCTGAGGTGCCTGCCCCCGAAGAAGGAGCGCGGACCTGCAGTCTTACCGAAGGGCCCACACCAGGTCTGGCCAAGCCTGCGGACCGCCGACAACCTGCGAGAAACACGGGGGCCGAGGAACACGACTCCTGCTGCAAGCGAGCTCTCAGCAAAGCCTAGACCACGGGCGCCAACAGGGCCACGCCCTTGGTACCTCCACCACAGTGACCCACCCGCACTTGCAACCAGTGGCCCCAGGACACGTGTTCCATGGTGAACCCCGCATGTCCACTTAACTAGAGTGCAGGGTGCCCAGGTGTGTGATGGCACACCTCGGGGTGGGCAGGCGTTATCCGGTCCGTTGAGGGCATGAAGGAACAAAACGGGGGAGGAAGGGAGACCCAGGTGCGTCCCCTGCCTGCCCAAGGACCAGGACTTGCCCGTTAGTCCTGCGGGCTCTCTGGCCTCTGAACGCAGGCCAGACCTTATCTCGCCGCCTTCCTGAGTCACCAGCCTGTGGGTGGCGGACTGTGGGGCCCCCGGCCCCCACAGTCACATGAGCTGATTCCTCACCTCACTGGGTGCACAGGGAGAGGAGGGTCTAGAGAGCATAGAGGTAGGTGTCTGTAGGTGCAGAGACATGTGGACATCAGTGTGTCTATAGCTCGATATCCACACATTTCCTGTGGGCTCTGTTTCTCCGGAGAGCCTTGCCCATACCGGTAGGTGTTCAATGACTGTTTGCAGTTTAGACGTCACCTGATTGATACAAGTCTTTAAAATTCTATGAACAGCACTAATCAAAAGAATTTTACTTACAAACTGTAACAAAAATGAAAGAAGTACTTCATCAAATCATTTCATAAAAACCCAACACCATTTTTACATTAACAGAGGAAAACCGACGATACGTGTGGAGAGACTGACTAGCTGCAGGATCCCGCGGCTGGGGTTTGCTCGCAGATGGCGCGGTGCCCACTCAGGGTTGCTCCCCAGGGGACGGCCTGGTCCCCTCCTTTCTCGGCCATCTCTCTGTCGGGTCCCGAGTGGTCATCGGTATCAAATTGCGTGGGGTCTGACCAGGGTTACGGGCCACAGAATAGCATTCTTCCCCTCAACGAAGTCAACCGAACGTCCAAAATAACTGCACAGAGGGCCTGAACTCACAAGGAGTGCCCTCCAGTGAACTCCGTCGGGACGGGAACATTTGCACACCGCAACCCATGATTCTGCTAACAGCTCAGAAAGCAAGTTTGCATGGCCGTTTCATTCCTTTTTGGGAAAAGTTCTCAAAACACATTTTGGCTAACTTTGGCCAACCTGAGGAGGACCAGTTACGGGCAGTAAAACACCACGCAGCTCCAGGCAAACTACTGAATGCGCTCCGACCTGCAGGACGGAGTCAGTCGCAGTTGTGCCCAAAAGAAGCAGCACGAATGGCTGAGAAGGCAGCTGACCAGAGCTTGTGTAAGGGGTTACCTCGGAAATGTTTTTGTCGGTTTCTTTTCTTTTTTCTTCCAGTTTCCTTTCAATGCCTACAATTCCTACAGCCCTTATTCTTCCTGGCTAAAAATAAAAAAAAAGTAGAAAATGAAACATACGACATAGGAAGGACACAGTCTTTTGTAACCCACCACATTGTGTTTTCAATGGTGGGAAAGGCCCCACAAAGAACCAAAGAAAACAGCAAACAATTACATCTCATTTCCTTTCAAAACATGTGTCAGTTTCTTGCTATACACGGTGATCTTCAAATCATTATAAAGAAGCACCGAGCAATCAGCAAAGGCACAGTCCGATCTTCACTGCAGATATTAGTGGGATTTCCTATCCGCCTTTTCTTTGGCAACCTTCACATATTAATTCTCTTTGGATAGTAATTAAATTTCCTATCCATTTTTTCTTTGGCAAACTTAAATTATGAATGTATCAGATAGTTAACAGGGTCTCAGATGTACAAATAATTGTAGCTAATCTTTTGGTACTTGGTCGCTCTCCTACAAACTACTTTCACACATTGGAGCGCCTGTCCCTAGTGGGCGGTTCAGTGAGGCCGCCCTGGAAAGCGTCCCCAGGGGCACTGTCTGTCCCCTCCCCTGCCACACCACATGCGAACAACAGAGTGGAGTGAGTGGAATCCACCTTCCACCTTCTCTGAGTTACTCTGGCGAGCAGTCACTTGGTCGAAGTGGTGACTGTCAGCAGAACACTAAATTAAGTTCTGTGAAAGTTAATTTTTAACCCAACCTCATTACTTTATTTCTGGAAAGTTCTAGACTCACAGCAATCGTCTCACTTAATGAAAATGCAACAGTACCTGGGGTCCTCGGCTGGCCTGGAATGACTGGGATGCTGGCATGTTCTCCCACCGCCTCTGCGTCATTTCCTCTGATAAACGCCTGTAAAACTGTCACACACACACAGATACATGGGGAGGGGTGGGTCAGGCAGTGGCACCCTAGTAAAAATCATTACTTCACATTTCTTTACTTGAAAGTTCTATTCAGTCATTTGCAACAGGCCTAGAATTTTCAGAGACATCAAAGAAAAATCAAAGGAAGTTCTTTTCTTGGATCAACTTCAGAAAGAACAAAGAAAAAAGAAGGAGAAGGAACTGACCTTCTATATAAAGTGAGCTATTCTCAACAAAGAGATGAGTGACAATGAAATAAATAGACTTATTTTAAACAATCCTGCGGATTGTTTTCGACCTATAGTGAAACAGACACATTGCCAAGAAAAATATACAACCATTATCCATACAGGAAGCAGAGAATAATCTGTCTCGTTAAAATGTGTAGTCAGAAATTGAGGTCACAACATGCCTCGGCTCACAAAAAAAATAACTGTATTTTTCGAACTACAGTGAAATGGACTTCGGTTAGTGACTGACGTGCCTAGTGCCCACTATGCAAAGGGCCCTGGGTGTGGGGCCACAGAAAAAGGGAACGTAAAGAACTCAGGATACCGATGGGGAGATAAACACACTTACAAGTGTCTAAGAATTTTTTTGCAGCAACATACTAATCAGAAAATATAAACCATTAACAAATGGGACATGCACTGCAGTGATTTGTGCAGAGTTTAAAAAATATAAGGCCGCCCGGTTTAAGGCTGCTGAGCTTTCAGATGCCGAAGTAGATCACCACGTCAACGTGTCACTCTGGTCCCTGCACCTGGGCTGCCCACACCACTACAAACCTGACCAGTGGACCTGGCCCATGGGTGTGACTCAGCCTCCCTCCTCTCTCTCCTTGTGACTCACACGCTCCTGCTCAGTGTTCCCACTGTCACCCAAACTGCACATTCTCTCCTGACAAGACTGCAGGTATAGGAAGTGTTACTGTAAACACACGGTGAAGCCTGGTGTGTGGCCTTCGTCATATCAACAACAGAGAAACAAAATTGCCTTCCATCACATTGACAAACAACAAAAATACAAAGTCTGTCCAGAAAAAGTCCACCCGTTCTTAATATACCAGAAATGGTTTGCATGACACAAATGTAACCTGGCAGCCACAGAGAGTGGACTGGAATGGACATGCGCAAACACTGGCAACTTCACAGTACTAGTCAGTAGGGGGGACGGTGGCAGATGCCACTGAGTGAGCCTGTGTACTGTGTGGCCGCCTCATTCAAAATGCCTGAGCCTGTAAAGCAATGAATCTGCATCAGATTTTGCATTTGCATTAAGCTTCAACATTCCCCTGTGGCAACTATTCAGATTCAGCTATGGGCAACCGGTATTTAGCAGCTTCATCACCACAATGTGCCCGCTCATGCAGAGTTTTTTTTTGAGGAAAAACATCAAACCACCCAGATAACTCAGCACCCCATTACAGTCCAAATTTGGTGCCCTGCAACTTCTGCCTTTTCCCAAAACTAAAATCACCTTTGAAAGGGAACAGATTTCAGACCATTGACGAGATTCAGGAAAACATGACAGGGCTGCTGATGGCAATTGGGAGAACTGTGTGAAGTCCCAAGGTGCCTACTTTGAAGGGGACTGAGGTGTCATTGTCCTATGTACAGTGTTTCTTGTACCTTGTCCCATAAATATCCCCATTTTTCATGTTACATGGCTGGACACCCCTGGACAGACCCCGGATACTCAAGCACACACTTCTGGTCCGTTTCGTTCACACAGAGACCCACCTCGATCTGGCCATGCTCCTTGAAGGACAGTTTGATGTAGGAGTTCCTGCTACTCTGGAAGGGGCCTGGCTCTTTGCTGGCAGGAGCCGGGTGAAGGTGAACCACTATTTTGGCACTAAAAGAAAGTAAATGTGATGAGCTAAGTTGCCTCTCTAAAATCATGAATTCTATTTTCATAACTTTTCATATATTTCAGGTCACTTTTAAAACTCACAGAGAAAAGGAAAATTTTGAAAAGGACCCTTTTAAAGTTTGTATTAATTCAGTATTAATGAAGCTTTCAAAAATCTCTCTACTTAAAATGTACAAGTTATGCGTGAAAAAGTTCAAGCTGTCTAGGTCTGCAGATTCAGTGAAATGTGGTTTGGGGAAGCACGCTGAAAATAAACTGGGGCTGGTCTATGAGTCTGGTTTCTGACTAGGGGTCCCCACCCTCAGAGTCCACCCCAGAGGTCAGCAGGGGCCGGTGCTACCATCCTCACACAAAAACAAAAGGTGGAAACTTATCTGTGTAGAACGGACCGGCAGACATTTCACTAAAGCTCCATCCAAAACTAACATTCTATACTGTTGTTTTGGGGAAATGCTACTCGATTGGCGGCGTGACCCAGGAGGATACCCAAGAACAAAAACAACTCGCGCAACACAGCTGCTGCAGGAGCATGAACCGCCACCGTCCCTACGCCTACCACTATTTTCTCTGCTACGAAAAATACCACCACATCTGCTCAGCTTTATGCCTCTTTTCCTCCTTTTCCCCCAACTTGCTCAAAAAACCATGTTCCACACTTGTTCAGTTTTATGCTTTTCCCAACTTGCCCAATAAACAACATCCTATAAAGATAGGCAAAACCAAAAGACTTAGCCAAAACATTTCACGTATCTAGCTTAAAGTGCTTTTTAAAAAATAGTTTATTTATTTATTTTTTAGAAAGGGGAAGGGAGGCAGAAAGAGAAAGAAAAACATCAACGTGTGGCTGCCTCTCACACATCCCCCGCCCAGAGCCCTGGCCGGCAAGCTAGGTATGTGCCCTAACTGGGAATCGAACCAACAACCCTTTGATTTTGAAACTAAACCAGACCGCCAGGGCTTTCTTTTTTTAATGGTCACACTAGAGATTCACCTATCATTCAGCTTTACTTCAGTTAGGCCCATGTGGTTACCTAAATATCACTGCAAAATTGAAATTCCAGGTGTGGGGCCTCCTTAAGGTCCCCGATGTCTGGTTTGGTGAACTGGGACTGGTTTGTGAGGGCTTTTCATCTAGTGTTTGTAGGGAAGTGTACGTGCTGTGAGCAGATGAGTGTGCAAGCAAGCTCACAGGGCTGCGGGCAGGGAACTACCAAGTCGGTCGAGCACCGGAACTATGGCAATTCGGAGAGGATGAGTAGGCAAAGCATGGTATCATCTTCAAAACTGAAAATGCCGAGCCTTGCTGTCAGATTCTGTCAAAGGAAACCTAATGAAAAGCTAAAATATTATGATACAACATGAAGTTTAAAAATCCCAAAGTCGGCATAAAAGACCCACGCCTGTTTTCTCACACACTTGTTTCTTGGGTCATTCAATATCGTGGTTCATCAAGTTTGAAATCGACCAAATCAAAGACGTATCTTGAGTTCAGAGATGTTAAAAGGTGAAAATATATTGCATCTATCTTTAAATCAATGAGATACGGTAAATGTCTGCAGGTGAGGGGAGCCAGAAACTAAAGAGAATATTTAGGGAAAGTTAATCTGGCAAATTACCAAATTTCTCCTCGCTGAAGACGCTCCAAAACAGGACACTTCTATGAAAGTTATTATTTTGAATACATTTCCTATACTTTGGATTTCCTTGGAGCACAGCACAGGAAAATGCAAATGATCTGCAACACCCTTAAAGTTTTTCTTTGCAGAACTTCTACCTATTGAATATCATACACCTGAAACTAATATGATGTTGTATGTCGACTATACCTCAATAAAAAATAAAACAAAATTTAAAAAAGAACACATAAGATGGGAAAAAGTGACAAGGGACAAAATATAAATTAGAGAAATAGCCTACTCTGAAAATATATACCACACTAATCTTTCCAAAACATTGCTTAGTTGCCTTTATGTCAATAAGCAATCTTTTAGGCCAGCTATAACATTATAATTAAGGCAGGAACTGCATTTCCAGTGAAGTTCAACACATTTAATATCTATTGAAGTATCTAACTATGCTAAAGCTAAAGGCTGGCTCATGTGGAAAAAATATCTTTATCAGCAATATTTGTTCCTAAATTGACCTGGATTACATGCACTTAAAATACAAAGCCAGAATTTTCAGTGTACCTGAATAAGCAGAAACATTTTAACTCGTGGTTTTAAACCAGGGTGGCCACATCTCCTGGTTGGCCTGCGACAGTCCCATTTTAGGCTTGCCCTGGCCCAACTGTACACAGTGCTCCTATCACTTATAAATGTCCCAGTTGAGAAACTTAATGATCAACTAGAAATAGGAGCCAAGTCATTCCCTATTCTCATTTCTGATTTTAAGTACAAAGTGATATGGTATGCAGACACTGAAAAGCAAAGGCCTGTGGAAATACATACCGTGACAGCTGAGCCACATTTATTTGTCACAACCCAAGGACAACACAGCAAACCTCAGGGCCTGACTCGTGCATGAGGAAGGACCTTCGTTTGCCCAGGAGTGTGAGGCGGGGCAATACCTTCTTAGGGGAACCCCTGACTCTGACCATGACTTCTAACGCCCCCAGACAGAATCATGAGATTCATGTCTGCACATGCAGCCAGGGCACAGTCACATACCGACCAAACTGAGGACGACAGCTGGCACGGAAATGCAGGTGGCGGACAAAGACAGGAAAGCAGGGCCCTTACCTCTTCCCAATTCCCGCCGCCTGCTCTTCGATGAACACGACCTGGGAGAGCGGGATGGCCATGCAGCACTCCTGGAGGGGGTGGGGACAGAAGGCCCGGGTCAGGGGGCTGGAGGGGCACCCCGTTTTACAGCACTTCCAATGCGCAGGGACCTTCACGCTACTTAATCATGAAAACGGTGAAAGTCATGGGTTACTTTATTCCCTAGGTAAACCCGAGGGAAAGCAGAATGGAAAGAGCACCGTGGTAGCGTTTCAGAGGCAGAACACAAGGGGTTTAGAAGCCACTGCGACTGCCACTGACTTGACAGTGGACACATCTTCTTAAAAGTTGTATTCATATAGGACTTTTTACATATAGTACATCTTATATGAAAAGGGAAAGACAGAACAGGTAAATCGAAACAGCTTTAAGGAGTGTTACTGATTTTTCTTCTTTATAATTTTCTCTACTCACCCCCACACAATTTTTAGCAGAAAATATTAATGTAGCTTTCCTTTACCAGTAAATGTTTAAAATTTTAAAAAATTATTATATATGACTAGCACTCAATGGCTGGCGTAAAGATTTCTAAATGAGTCTCTTTGTATAATAATAATAAATTATACTAAGATTAATTTAAGACATACTGCTTATTTTTTATTTTGAAACATACAGTTTAAAGACATCTATCCCCCCAAGAGTTGTTTCCTGAAAGTGTATTTCTTTTAAAAGAACTAGAGAACATTAATAGTTCTGGGGCATGCGTATCGACAACAGAAATATCGTCAATAAGGGGACAAAAAATTGGCTCTTGAGCCGCAAAAAGAGTCTTATATTTAGCCATGGTTAGTGACCTTCCAAAGAACCTCAGTACGGACAGCAGGGGGGTCCGACCTTTTGGCGTCTCTGGGCCACCCTGGAAGGAGAGTTGTCTTGGGCCACACGTTGAATACACAAACACTAATGAAAACTGATGAACAAAGAAAAGGTTTTAAGTAAATTTACGATTTTGTGTTGGGCCACGCGTTCATCGCCATCCTGGGCTGCGTGCGGCCCACAGGCTGCGGATTGGACCCCCCTGGCACAGATTATCCATGGAATTAAAATTTCACGGGGGGGGGGGCGGCATTATGCAAATAACATAGAGGAGATTGTTTATCTTACTGGTGATACCGAATTTATTCTCAGACACACACTTTCTGGTTAAAGCTCTTTGGAATAAAGCTATCAGCTCTGTACACATAACTTGCTCTCTCTTGCTAGAAATGAAAAAACAGGGGTCTCTCCTCTTGCTGAGAGACCTCGAGGCCATTCTCACTGTACATGTAAAAGCGTGCACTTCCCAGCAGAACCATCCTCCCGATTCTCAACAGCAACCAGGGCTGTGTTGGGGAGGAATGAGTCTTTCCAAGGGCCCCTGACCACTGATGGGAGAATTCCCCGTTACACACGAATGCCAGGTATGGGGTGGGATCTGACTGGGGTTTAAAAAGCAGGAGTCAAAGGGAGTCCTCAATTCAGGAGTCTCTGGAGCTGAATGGGGGACGGCACTAACCCCTCTATCTGCCCTCCATTCAGGGAGGCCGCATGGCACACATACACGCTGATGACATTCTGGAAATGAAAGTTTGTTGAATCTATATCCATATAGTTTTGTCAGAAAGGGAAAATAGGACAGAAAAGCTCCAGTGATGTAAAACCCAGGAACAGATATGAAAAACTGATCTTACATGATTTTTCTGATCTCTCCAAATCAGCCGGTGTGTACTAAGGAGGAGGGTCCCAGCGTCAAATTTTATCTAGAAAGGCAAGATCGTCACAGAACATCAACAACATATCACTCCGTGTGCTCCAGGTTTTCTTCCTCAGAAACTGCACAGTAGTAAATTAATCGTAAATAAATATTTTGTAAGGAGGCTCATCACAAATTAAAGAGAAGCGATGCTACACACTACGAGAGTTTTATGCACAGCCTTGCTAGAACGGGGGAAACATTGCCAACGGTCTGGATGCTGACAACAGGGGGCTTGGACCGGGGGAGTGGAGTGCGCGGCCCTACAGCCGGGACTCCTCGGGGAAAACCGAAGGGGAGGCTGCGCACTGCTCTGGGACTCCGAGAGGCAGAGTTGAGGGGGAAGAAGGTGGCTTACAGCGTACTACCCACGGTAGGTAGACAGGCAGACAGATGGACATAGATAGTTAGATAGATAGATAGACAGACAGACAGAATCTCCACATTCCCCAAACTGCAGGCATACACACAGAAGTGGGAGAAAAAGCTCTACGTGGGACACTTGGTGACCTGTTAGCGATGACGATCACAGAAAAAGGTGAAGGACAGAGAGAAGCAAAGGGCCCTTCTTCAAAAACTTCACGATTCATTGAATTTTCCCCATGAGATTGAATTTGTGTATAACACTCACAATTTTTTAAAATAATTTTTAAATACTAAGAAAATCCAGAAATACACACAAACACAAAGGAAGTGTGAACGGGGACTCAACCAACGGTGCTGGGGTAACAGGGTCACCCAGCAGGAAAAAAACAGTAAATGTGAAGCTGGATTCGCAGCCAACACACTGCACCAAAACAAACACTAGATGGATCAAACGTGTGAGTTTGAAGAAAGATAAAATTAGCCCTGACCAGTGTGGCTCAGCTGGTTGGGCATCAAACCACAAAGCGTAAGGTCACAGGTTCCATTCCCGGTCAGAGCACGTGGGTTGAGGGTTCGGTCCCTGGTCAGGGGGTATATGAGAGGCAACCCATCGATGTTCCTCTCTCACATTGATGTTTCTCCCCCTCTATTTCTCCCTCCCTTCCCCTTTCTCTAAAAATAAATATATGAAATCTTTTTAAAAGGATAAAACCATAAAATCATTCCAAAACTCATGAGAGAATTTTAAAAATAATCTCAGAGTGGAATTCTTTCTGCAACTAGTATTAGAGGAGAAGATTGATAAATCCAACATGTATGCCCACCAATTCTTCTGGGCTAACCCCCCCCCAAAGGCAAAGATAACAGGCTGGGAAAAATAACTGTAACCCACATCAGAAACCAAGTGTTGATTTCCTTAAGATATAAAATATTCTTACACATCAGTAGGAAAATAGCTTGTAATCCATTAGAAAAGAGGCAAAAACTATTACTAACAGAAAGAAGGTCTACAGAAAAGGGAAGACAAATCATACATTAATAGGTGCTCCACCTCACTGGTAAGAAGAAGACAAATTAAGGGGCCACCAAAGAGGCCCCTTTCATCCGTGAGATTGGCAGGGCTCCGAAAGATCAATGACACTGGGCTGGTGAATTGTGGGTGGTGAGTGTTCGCTAGCCCTGCTGAAGTCCGACCTTCAGTGGGGGAGGTGCTTTCGAACCTATACGAACACACATGTCCTTTACTCTAGTGATTGCACTTCTGGGAATCTACCTTACAGGTGAATTCACATGTGTGTGCATGACATGCACAGTGTTATGCACTGCTGTTCGTTAGAAGCAAAAGGCAGGAAAGAATTTAAATGTCCGTCAACAGGGAAATAGACATCCACACTTAACGTCGGGTAACTCCGAAATGTATATGAATTCATGTTGTTAAATCAAACATGTGCAGAAACATTCTTTTATCCAAAAAGTCCTTGTGTAATTAACAAAACACTTCTGACATGAAATTTCATAAATTATTTTTTAAAGTAAGATATGACGGTCTTACCAATATCTTAACATTAGGAAGTATTAACTAATACGCTTAATAAACTTTAATGATGAGCGACCCATGGAACCACGTAATTGAAATGCACTCGGTGAGAGATCGCGCAACGGCACAGAGGAGACTGGACGAATCCCACGCTTTGCTGTGAATCGGGACTGAAACATACGAGCTGCTGTCACGGAGTTCCG
The DNA here is from genome assembly GCF_014824575.4 of Sturnira hondurensis. Lineage (NCBI taxonomy): Eukaryota > Metazoa > Chordata > Mammalia > Chiroptera > Phyllostomidae > Sturnira > Sturnira hondurensis. The sequence continues at coordinate 13,167,961 of NW_028082350.1, read as the reverse complement.
AGTGTTCAAGTCTTTTGGTTAGTCTTGCCTATGTAAAACCAAATAACTGAGTTTAAGATATTTTTAAAATCGCTTTTTCTGACACCTAGATTTCCCTCTTCCAACATCAAGCGTTTTATCAACTTAAGAGTACCTGACGCTGCGTTGGAGCCTGATAGTTCCGGTGAGGAGACCGCACCTTCCTCTACTGAGGGCCACACAGAAGGGTGTGGACTCAAAGCTGCCGCCAGGGAGCGCTCCGCTGCAGCGTCAGTTAACAGGGTGCAAATGCAGAGACGTGGACCGCTGCTGCTCTTAAGTGCAGAAACTGTGCGACAGTCCCCTCCAGGGGTCCCCGGGATCGCCAGCGGAACCCGATCGGTGAGTTTGGGCGGGTTTGCTTCCACCACCAGAAAAATGTTAACTGCTTAACAGTTGATTTCACCTAGGCTATGGTGAATATGCTCATACCCTGTTTTGTTTTGTTTTTTAAAGATTTTTTTACTTTTACTGTATTTTTTCCTTTACCATTTAATCACCCCCTGTTTTATTATTTTATTTAGCATTTTTTTCTGTTAATAGCATACTGTTGAAAATATGGAAACTATTTTTTAAATCTACAAAAGAAAATGAAAGCACTCAATCATATTATGCATGCACAGCACACACATGTGATGTGCACAAGCTCTGTCCAGAAAAAGTCCAGCCATGGTTAATATAACAAGAATGGTTTGCTCAACATCAATGTAACCTGGCAGCCAAGGAGAGTGGGCTGGAATGTGCATGTGTGAACAATGACGACTTCACTGTACTAGTCAGTGGGGGCTGTAGATGCCGTTGCGTGAGCATGTGTACTAGGTAGCCGTCACATTCAAAATGACTGAGCAAGTAGAGCAAAAAATCTGCATCAAATTTTGCTTAAGCTTGAACATTCCTCCACAAAAACTACTCAGCTGATTCAGAAGGTTGCGGCTATGGGCTATGTCCCTACAGTGGACATTCAGATTACTTCCGATTTCCCGATGTATGTAACATGTAACATAATAATGCTGAGACGAGCATCCTCATTCACTATATTTTTATGCATTTCTGATTATTTCCCAAGGGTAAATTCCTAAAGTGAAACAGCTAGACAAAAGAACATCTAGCTGTTTTCTAATTACTAAAAATATTTTCTAAACCTTCTAGTATATGTGGCCAACTTGCCATTTTATGTGCCACAAACCTTCTTAAAGTATTTTTTAAATTAGCTGAGGCTACAGTCCTGGCCAGGCAGTTCGGTTGTTCGGGGTATTGTCCCATACACCAAAAAGTTGCGGGTTTGATCCCCGGTCAAGGTGCGTATGGGATGCAACCAATCTCTCTCTTTCTCTCCCTAAAAATCAATATCCACGAATGAGGATTAAAACAAAAAATTAGCTGAGGCTACAGAAGCTTCTGTGAATGGAAACAGACGGCCCCTCTATGTTGCTTACGGGAACAATGAATGACCCAGTCGTAAAGCCCCCAGAAAACTGTGACTGTACCAATAAACAAGCCCCACCCTCACCACCCGCAGTGCTTACAATGGGTAAGAGAAGTCCTGACTAGATCAAAGGGTCTCAACTGACTTTCTTAACCCTCCAATACCTACATCCACTTGTCTGCCAAAACGAGAAGCCAAAAGTATAAAGGAAAAACCAGAATTTGCTGGTTTAACAATGGCTTTTCCTACACAGGTACTAATGGTTTTGATTTCTTACTGTTCTGAATATACCGAAGTTACAGTGGGTGTCGGCCAGGTGTTCCTAATTTGCATGCTGGAATTAGAACAGTGGGGGGCTGTGCCCTGCAAGAGCATGCCTCCCAGAAGGGCGTGGCTGCCCTAGTGAGGGGTTCCTTTCTGAGCTTGGGGCCTCATCACACCCACTGGGGGTGGGCAGGTGCATCAGCCCGGGGCATCCCATTTACAACAGTTCCAAAGGTGCCACCTTGCTCTAAAAAACAAAAACATCTACCAGTCACTCCAACCAAAAGGTGCACACCCAATTTGAGACCAAGTTCATAAAAGTGCTGAGGCAGCAAACGGCTAAGTCCAGGCAAATGACTTAAGAAAAAGACCTTGGCTCAATAATGGAGACATTATGCCAAGTGAAATAGGCCACATCAGCGAAAGACAAATACCATATGATTTCGCTCATTGGTGGAATCTGATGAACAAACTGAACTAACAAGGAAAATAGAGACAGACTCATATATGGAGAACAAAGTGACAGTTGTGGGGGAGGGGTTTGGGGGTGGAGGGAGGGAGCAAAAAAGAAAAAGGACTCATGGAGACGAACAACAGGGTGGTGATGGGGGCGAAGAGGGGAGGGGGGCGAATCTGAGAGTGGGCATATGGGGGATAAATGGTGATGGAAAAATACAGTAAAAATAGTGAAAGAAAAACAGAAAACGCCCTAAGGGACACCTGGAGCGCCTGGACCCTCTGCCTCCACATTCCCCGGTCAGCGGGAGGCCTCCAGCTGGCGTCAGCGCTGACCAGGCACAGCTGGGGGAGGTATGCAAAGGTATAGAAGGAAGTTCATTAAGAGAACGAGGAAGGAGAAATAGCAAGGGAAACTTCTGGAAACTAAAAACGGGTGTTTACATCTTTTTCTATTTCCAACTTATACATTTCTTCCAGGAGAGAACGACAGTTGGCTGATGGAAGTCTCCGCAAAACCTTTCCTTCCAGCGAATATTTGTCTCTCTATTGGCAAACCCATCTCCAAAGGCTTGTGCTTGGATGACAAGGCACCGCCTACTACAGCTCTTAACAAAACAAAAGTCCCTTCTAAAGTAATTACAAAAAACCAACCAAACAAAAAAAGGCCTTTAGCTTTTGGGCGTTTCAAAGAGGCACTGGCACCTCGTTTCATAAATCCGTTCAAGCGATCCGTCTGCAGCCCTGGCAGGCCACGCCAGATCCCGGGCGACGCCGGAAGGACCCACGGCACGGGGTTCGGGGTTCGAGGTTCGGGGACAGGACCGAGGCCCCCTCCCAACCAAGGCGGGGCGGGCCTGCGCGGGCGTTCCGCCCGGATCCCGGTCTCAGAGGCTGAGACCACCCAAAGTGGAGGCCGCCGCAAACGCTTACGGCGGCGCCCCTCTCGGTCCGCGCAGGCTGGGCCACCCGAGGGAGGATGTCGGGGGCGGGGGGAGCGGCCACGGTCAGCGCCCGCTGGGAACCCGGCCGGCGTCCAAGCCAGGGCGCAGCGCTGCGCGGGCGCGGACGGCGCCCGGGAGGCCGGGCAGGCCAGCCCGACTGCGGGCCGGGGGCGGGGAGCGCAAGGCCGGACTCGGCCGCGCGGGGCGGTCCTACCTTCTCCTCGCCGTCGTAGATGCGCACCCCGCGCTGCTGGATCACCAGGGTCTCGTTGATCTCCAGGAGGCCGCTGGTCCACACGAAGCGGTCCATGGCCTCTGCCGGGCCCACCCCAGCTGCTGGCCCGCGCCGCCGATCGCGGACAGCTAGTGAGCACTGGGCGGCCTGCGGCGCCCCCTGGTGGCGGGAGGGGAGGGAGCGGCAGGTGGGCGCTCTAGGGAGCGCGCGGGCCCGAGGCTCCCAGGGACGTGCAGCCGTGCTTGGAGCGCACCCTGGCGGTAGTTTGCCAATGGTCGATGGAGACGCCCATTGGGGCACAAACCCAGACCTTGCAAGGGACGTTGATGGACCCCACGCCGTACCTTGGACTTCCTTATCCTGCATTATTTCTGCCTATCTGTGCCGTTTTCTTGTCAGTTTCCAGCATGTTGCCATGTTCGGTAAAGGTCGTAAATGATTTTTCCCCAAATGAATATTTATGGCCTGAATTGTTTTTACACTGCAGCAATGGAAACCCAGAGCCCCGATTTAATGTGTGATTTTGATTTAACCTGTAGCCCGAGCACTCTATTCCGTGTCCTCACAGCATGCCCTGTAAACCGTAGCCCTTTCCCCGAGGCAGCAAGAAAACAGTGGCCATTCCTCGACACGAGATGCGTGCTTTGTTAAGCTACAGGTAACATCGTGGCCTGAGTTGTATTTCAGCTCCCGAGCCCTAAAGCTGAAAGACCCCCTAGCCACATCCTCATGAAGCCCAGATGAAGGACACCAAAGCTGACCTCCAGACCTAAAATATTTACTTCACTTACCTCACTTTAAATTTTTTTAAATTACACTTATTTAATACTGTATTAGTTTCAGGTGTACAGCAGTGTGGTTCCACATTCATATAATTTACCAAGTGAACCTTCCTGGTAAGTCTAGTACCTATATAACACCATACATATATGTTATTATAATATTATTATTTTCCTTGTGCTGTACTTTACATCCCCATGACTATAAATTTGCATTTCTTAATCCCTTCACCTTTCTCACCCAGCCCCCAGCCCCTGCTCCCATCTGGCAATTGTCAGTCTGTCCTCTGTACGAGTCTGTTTCTCTTTTGTTTGTTGATTAATTTTGTTCTTTAGATTCCACGTATAACTGAAATCATACGGTATTTGTCTTTCTCTGTCTGACTTATTTTACTCAGCATAATACCCTCCAGGTCCATTCACTCATCACAAATGGTAAGATTTCATTCTTTCTTTGGCCAAGCAATATTCCACTGTAGATGCGTACCACACGTCTATCTAACCACCCACTGATGGGCAGTTGGGTTGCTTCCATAGGTTGGCTATTATAAATAATGCTGGTCACACGAGCACTTGAATCTATATTCTGCTGCTTTGGGGTGAAATGCTCTAAAAATAGTAATGAAATGCATCTGGTCTACTGGGTCATGGAAGGCCACTGTCTCCTTTTTTATTTTGTCTGGAAGATCTATCCACTGAGGACATAGTAGGGTGTTTGCAACTGTGACTTGACTACTGTCAGTCTCTCCCTTTATGTCCATCAATGCCTTACTTATGTATTTGGGTGCTCCCATGTTGGGTGCATGGGTGTTTACAAGGGTTCCATCCTCATGTTGGGCTGACCCTTTTATCACCATGCAACGTCCTCCTTTGACTGTTATTACAGCCTTGGTTTTAAAGTCCAGTCTGTCTGATGTAAGTATTGTTCCCCCAGCTTTTGATTTCATTTGCTTTTGCATGAAATACCTTTTTCCATCCCTTTACTTTCAGTCTTTTCAGACACAAAGTGGGTCTCTCGTAAACACCACATGTATGGGTCTTGTTCTCTTACCCACTCAGCTACCCCGTGACTTTAGTTGGAGCACTTAATCCATTTACATTTAAAGCAATGATTGATAGGCATGGAGTTATTGCCATTTTATTATTTATAATCATGTTCTGCCCCCACCTTCTTCTTTAAAGAAGCCCCTTCAGCGTTTCTTGTATCACTGGGTATTTGCTGCGGCCCCGTCTTCCGAATCCCTGATTCGGTGACTCTAACTCATCTGTTCTGCTCTGGATTCCTTCTCCGGCATTCATTTTTAATTGTGTGTATTCTTTTCATTACAGTTTACATTCCATATTATTCTGGGTTAGTTTCAGATGTGCAGCAAAATGGTTAGAAAAATCATGCACTTTACAGAGTGGTCCCCCCACCCCGCCCCCTATGCTTCCAGCACCCACCGGCCCCATACATAGCCATCAAAATACATTGTACTCTTTCAGTTACTGTATCCTTCATCGCTGACTGGTTTGTTTTTTTATTCTTTTACGTCCTTTTTATGTTTACTATATCTTTATTGAGGTTCTAAGTTCCTCGAGAATCCTTACAACCAGTTTTTTGCACGATGTGTTTCGAGGATTGCCTGCCTCCATTTCATTCAGGTTTCCTGGGATTCTTCTTGTCCTGTTCTTTCATGTGGGACGTGTCTCTTTGTCTCCCCATTTGGGCCGTCTCTCTCTGTTTCCTTCTTTCTTTTTAAAAATTTTATTTAGTTTTTAGAGAGGGGAAGGGAGGGAGAAAGAGAGGAAAACACCAATGTGCGGTTGCCTCTCACACGCCCCCTACTGGGGACCTGGCCCGCAACCCAGGCCTGTGTGCTGACGGAATCGAACTGGCCACCCTTTGATTCGCAAGTGGGCACTCGATCCACCGAGCCACACGAGCCAGGACTCTGTGTTTGTTTCTATGTACTACATAGGTCTGCTACATCTCCCAGTCTTGTCAGAGTGGCCTTATAAAGCAGGTGTTTGTGGACCTCAGTGGTGCCATCTCCCTGGTCACCTGAGCTGGGTGCTTCAGGAGTGTCCCTTGTGTGGGTTGGGTGCCCTCCTGTTGTAGTTGAGCCTTGATGGCTGTTGGCATGTCAGTGGGTGGGGTTGAACCTCAGGCTAAGTTTCAGCCACAAGCACAGCATATGAGCTGCTGTGTGGGGGCCAATTCCGCAGGGCAGGACTAGCCCCAAGGGCTCTGATACCTGCCGCTGCTGAGACCTCCTCTCTGGCTACCACCAGTCTTCAGAAACAGCCCTTACACCTATCTGTGCGGCGCGGGAAACTACTAGTTACTGAGCACGTGCTCTTCCTGCAATGAACTCCCGAAGCCCAGAGGAGCCCCCCCCATCCCTATTTCAGAATGTCACGCACCTCACATTCCCTTTCTGTGAATCCCTGGGGTACATGGGGTCTCTGACTCCCTCGTGTCTGTGGGATTCCTGTGTGCACAAATTTGAATTTGATGTTCACTTGTCATTCTGTCTCATGTTGATTTGATTATTCAACCAACCAAAAGAACCAGAGGTCAGAAGGGCCCTTTTCTCTTTCCACACACTACTGTTCCGTTAAGTGGCTTATGATTACATCTGACTTTATACATCAGTATACGTGGGGTTCCCTCAACCCCTGCACATGGCAGCCCGTGAGGATCTCACCTGGAATGGACTGGCAGGTGTGGTTTTCATCGAAGGCAAGTTACAGAGCCCTGTGCAAATGAACACGAAAACTTGATTGAATGGGTGTTGAGAGAATATGAATATTCAAATGAAATTTTAAGACCTGATACTGAATAAGTTATCAGAGAGGAATGAACAAACAAACAAACAAAAAAAACCACTTCAGGACCAAATAATTTTTCACGAGTGAATTCTTTTAAACCTTGACAGAACAAATAATTATTTTCCCACCTAAACTTCTCCAAAGTACAAAGAAAGTTTCCAAATTCTCTTTATGAAGTCAGAAAAACTGATTCTAAAACCCAACAAAAATACTATAAGTATAGAGAGGGGTCACACATAAATATGAATGCAAAAGTCTCATATAAAGTATTTGCAAAAACAAATAAACAGAATATTAAGAGAATGGTGTAGCCCAATTCAAGTGGCGTTTATCCAAGGAGTGCAAATACAATTCAACATTAGGAAATCTGTATTCAAAATTTAACTGATTGGTAAAAAAAAAATCAAATAATCATCAAATAGTAAAAAGATATTTGACACAATTCAACATTCCTCATTTTTAAAATATCTTACAAATAAACACATACTTTCTTAGCATATTAAGAACCTTGTTCAAAAACTGACTTGGGCACTAAATAGCAATCTCCTTCCTTCCTTCCTCTCTTTGAAGTTCCTTTATTTAGTTACATGTAATTTGCACACCACAAAATTTTTAAATATGCAATTTGATGAGTTTCAACTACAGTTGTAACCACAGTCGTATAGAGAATCTTTTCATCACCCTAAAAAGTTTCCTCTGGCCCCTTTGCATTCATTTCTCCCCCAAATTCTTGGCCTTTAAGAACCACTGGTCTGCTTTTGATCACTATAATTTTGCCTTTTCTAGAATATCACATAAATGGAATCATAAGGATTGCAGTCTTTCATATCTGGCTTAAATGTAATCCATGTTTTTGTGACTTGTCCAGTTGTTGCATTCCTCTGTATTTGTCCCTTTTTATTGCTGAATAGTATGTAGTCAATTATGTAGCTCTGTAACCATTTATCCAGTCATCAGCTGCTGAAAAATCGGTTTTATTTACTATGTGCATAGGCAGTTGTCCCGACACCATTTTTCGGAAAGACTATCTTTCTCTTCCATTGACTGGCCATAGAGACTTGAGTATACAGGGTGCAGCAAAAAGTTTTAGTTGTTGGTATGAGAAATAATAAAATAAGAGTAAAACAAGAATAAACTCTGTATTTCGTGTGCTCACAACTATAAACTTACTTTTGCCCAGCCTGTATTTCAGGATCTTTATTGTAGTCTCTTGATCTGTTGTTCTTTATACCAATGCCACACTGTCTTGATTACTACGGCTTTAGAAGACATTTTGAAATCAGGTAGTATTCGTCTTCCAACTTCGTTCTCCAACAGAATCATTTCTCCCCTCTAGATCATTTCCATATCCATTTAAATTTCAGAACACAGTGTCCAGCTGCGGATGCACTCAGACCTGGACAAAGGAGGTAGAAATCTCACCCTTCTATCTCTGTTTTTAAACACCTGCATGAAAAAACCCAGCCCACCTTAATTCAGTGGTCGAGCGAGGTGGGGAAATGCTATGGATCCAACGCTTAAAACAAGAAAAAATCAGGCCAGGCTCTCTAAGTCTCCCCCATTCCGCCCCCCAAACATGTCTACTCTGAATAATTTCTGTTTTGTGGACTGGGTGTTTGCTAGGCTTTTAGGAAGGGGATAGATATTTTAGATAAGAACTGAATGCTTATGCTAGCACCTTTAAACACACACCTCAAATCTCTACAATAAATGCTGTTTTTAACCTTATAGGACTAAAAGTGAAGGCTCCATCCTATCTTATCCCATTCTCTTCCTCTCCTCATTTTTGCATCTGATGATTGCGTAGCACGAAAAGAATTTACATCTTAATTTCAGTTCCCCTTTGCAAGCGTTGTGGCCAAATAACTTCTGAGCCCGTCCACTCATCGGTAAAACAGGAGATGACGGAGACCCCCTTCAGGAGCTGTGATGCGGCCACCACTACTATTTATGAAAGGGAAACACACAGCCTCTTCTGTCTTCGGTGAATACGCCCACGTTTAATATGAAACGTAGCCAAACAACCCTTTTCCCGTCTGCTTTCCTTAATGGACTGCGGGCGCCCAAAGACTGGTCCCATCTGCTAAATAGCAGGGACTTTGCAGGCCGGCTCCTACCGCGTTCCAAATGCAAGCCGCAGCGCGTTGTTTTGGTTTGAAAACCGCGGAATCATCTCAGAGCAATCCCAACAGAAACTGCGAGACACAGGACCCGCCCAGGCAACCGTAGCTCAAGCCCCGCCCCCTGCGCCCATTGGCCTATTCAATTCACGCCAGTACCAATGGGCGGAGACGGCGGCGCGCCATCTAAAGAGTCGGGAAGTGCGCGCTCGCTACGGTCAGGGCTTTCGAAGCGCTCGAGGCGGAGATAGGGCGCCCTACTTAGCTCTGCGATGAGCACCCCCGTGGTGCCGCGCGACCTGCAGCTTCCCCCGAGTCAGAGGGCCCAGTTCGCGTTCAGAGGTGAGGGCTGCGGTGGCGGGATCTGCGCGAGCGGGCGAGGAGAACTGGGACTGCCGGGGTGAGGGGGTGGGTGGCTCGGCCTCAACGGTCAGGACCTTGGGTCCGCAGACTGGCTTCAACCGTGGTCAGTCGTGGGAGACCCTGAACGGGTCCCCTGGCCCCGCGCAGCTGCTCTCCTGATGGAGTGGTGCCCGCGCTGTGGCGGTAGCGTCCGGGATGAGCACTTCGCGCGCGGTCTTCGCTGGCCCGCGTGGGTCACGGGCGGCGGAGAATGGCAGAAACGCGCCGCGTTTATCCAGGGGCGCGTGTGGGGTTCCGGACCGAACCGGCGTCGGGGGCCGCAGGGGTTTGCGGGGGTCCGCCTGCATCCGCGCGGGGCGGCCCCACCTCCAGCGTTGGAGCAGAAGTTCCGGGGAGCTGGGGTGTCTCATCTGATGCTAACTCGTTAACGCCCCCCCCCCCATTATGGAAATCTAGAGTTGGCCAGGTCTTCAGAAGTGATACTGTTGTTTCTTTGGCCTACAAATGGGAAAACAGAACAAAGACAATCTCGCCCGGCTCAATTCTGGTAAATTAGGCTGAACTTGGAGTCTAGCTGGTATCTTCATCTCTACCAGTTGATTTCCGAGAGCTTGGCTTTCAGTAACCGTGTGCTGACAGCGATGTTCTCCAGATGTTTTTCACTGTGAGACAGTGGATAACGTGTCTTTTGCTGAGCTCTTGTGGGACCTTTTATAGCAACGGTCTTGTGAAAATGGGATTATTTCCCAAAGGCGGTACTGCATTGGGCAAATTTCTGTTACACACCAGATGTGATGCTAAGTTGAGCTTTGTCGAAGTAAAATCTTCACTCAGTCAGTATCTATTTGATGTTAATTACTGTAACTAATGTTGACTTGTAGCTCTTTTGTTATTCAGAGCAAAGAAAACAAAAACTCATGGAACACATGTTGAAAAGGAAAACTTTTTTTGCATACAAACAGGAAAATCAGATATTACCCAGGTGAGGTCAACAAATATATTTTTTTTAATTTCTGATCTGTAAATTTAACATTAGTTCAGAGCTGTCCAATAAAAATGTGATGTGAGCCACTTGCATAATTAAAAGTCTCCTAGAAGCCACATTTTAAAAGTTATCTTCTAAGGAAACAAGTTTTAACAACATATGATTCAATGTAGCATAGCCCTGTGTGGTCATTTCAACATGTAACATTTTAAAAATAGTGGTACTTCACATTCTTTTGGCACTAAGTTTTCCACGCTTCAGCACTGGCCAATCCTGAGTGCAGAGTAGCCACATGTGACTTGGTGGCCGCCTTATTGGATGGATTGCCCAGCACTAACTCATCATTTCCGTGTAAATTAATTCACCCTCCAAGAGGAAACAGTTTTAAAGCAAAATGTGTATTTTTACCAAAATATTGACTTATGGTTTATACAGGGCTACAAAGGCCAGTCTTTGTAATTTATCAGGGTTTTAGTCAGAGCCAATGTGTGGAGTCGGGGGAATGTTGCTCTTCGGGAAGTGGTCCTGCTAAATGTTTGGAAATCGTTTGTTTTAGCTGCAGTCTTCTATAGGAATATACTTGTACTGTTGTGTTACAGTTTTAAAAAGAGTGCATGGTTGTGACTAAAACACCTGCACAAGTGTGGGAAGCAGAAAATATGGTGCCGCTCCCCCAGGCTCGCTCTCTGCGGTCTGAGGTGGGGGCCGATGAGAGCCATGGGGTCACCAGGCCCGAGTCCGTTTACTTACGTGGATGGTAAAATGTCGTGTGAATGTCACACACACGGGCTGAGGGACTGCAAGGGATGGCGCAGCTGGGGTAGCGTGTGGGCAGCAGGTGGGCAAGGCTGGGTAAAGACCATACGGGTGCTCTTTGAACTACGTATGATTTTGCCATTTTAAGTCTGGCATTATTTCCAAATAAAATGCAAAATTTTTTCAACTTTGCATTCACAAGTTTTACTTGGGAGTAAACATTTTCATGAACCACAGTTCCTTTTTAAACTGCCCCCCAAGAAAACCTTTGTGTTTGTTTGTTTGACCTGCATGACTGAGTGGACAGTGATGCCGTATATTTGGATGGGGAGACTGAAGGTGGGGGGGGGGATTATGGGTTCTGTTTTGACCGTGTTAAGTGTGACGCCCCAGTAAGGCATGGAGGGGGAGGTGCCAAATAGTTATGTGTCTGAAGTTCAGGGGTGAAATTGGGACCAGAATTTGGGAATTGTGCGGAGGCAATATTTGTTTAAAACCCAGGGGTAGAATGAGATTGCTAGAGAATAGATGTTAACTCAAATAAGACAGTGACTCTCAGTTTCTTACTTAAATATAGAATCCAGCTGGGTCGTGGGGTTTGTAATGATTTAATACACAATCTGAAGAAAAGAAAATTCTGAAACTTTTCCTGGCTTCACCAAGAAACTTCACAAGTACTGTATTTAATAATTTCAGAAAACAAATGCCAATTTAAATATTACTTGAACAACAAACTATTAAATAGCCAACCAGCCAGTTGCAGCTTCTTAAAATTGAGTTCTTTTTTTATAGCTTTCAGTGAGGTATTTTAAGACTCTTTTATTAAAGATAGCCCTTCTGAGGGCATCTTTATCATAGTGAGACAGAATAGGATTGTATATTTTCATCGAAGCCTCCACACTGGACAGGTGACTAAGGTAGATCTGAGTTGTAGTTGACGCGCAGTAATAGTTTCGGGCGCACAGCATAGGGCTTTGATGTTCTTATACTTTCGGAAATGGTCGCCGTGATGGGTCTGGTTGTAATACCCGGATCCCCTGCGCCAGCGCACTCTGGCAGCCACCAGCTCATCCCGGTGTCTGAGTCTGTGCCCGTCCCTCCAAGGATTTCGAGCTAGCAGTTAGAAAGGCCGGCGATGTCAAGACTAAGTGCTGAAATTCTGTCAGCACTGACGGGAAAAGAGGAATCCCTGAGAAATACAAAGCTAAAAGAAAAAGGCAGAAGAAAAGTTTAAAATTGGAGTCCGGCCTTGAGCCCCAGTGAGGTCTGGAAGAAGACAGATGGAAAAGAAGGGAACCAGTGAGGTGGGCAGGGGGAGAACTGGGGGTCCAGAGGGAGCCATGGCGGGGAGGCGTTTCAAGGAAAGAATGGCTCTCTGTGTCCAGTGCAGTGGGATGGCTCAGAAACGTGGGAGTGGGTACGCGCCTTGCACTACACATTTTCAACGACGGCAGAGGGGGGTCCAGATATGCTACTGAACCGGACGTCTCGGTAGCTAGATATCCGAGTAGAGGGGCTTCCTGTTCTTCCAGGCCCTGCCAGTTCCCTAGGGCGCAGCGACCTCTCCCCCCCACCCCGTTAAGGAGTTTTAGAGCGGTGGGGACGCGGTGGGGACCCGGAGACGGCTCACAGAGGTCCCTTCCTTTGGGGGAGTTCTGCTGTACAAAGAAACGAGGCAGGTGCCGAAAGAGGCTGTGAAGTTGCAGGCTTTAAATGAGATGTGATACGCAGTGTTTCTGTGCTGTGGGAATGACCTAGCGGCAGGACGAGTTAATGATGAGAAGGATAGGCAAATAATCACAGTCTCTGGGTGGACCAGAGGGCGGGCACAGATGGAGAGTCGGACCCTAGGACAGCACGGTGGCAGTTTGCGCGTCAGACGGGAAGGCAGGCAGAGTGTGGGGCTCAGAGGTAGATAGGCTCACAATCTTTGGTGGGGGGAAACAGCTAATTCTTAGTAAGACTGCTTCGCTCTCCTCAGTGAGGTAACATCACAGTGTACTGTAAGCCCAGAGGTGACAGAAGCTGAGATCGGTAAGTGGCCTTATTTAGTGAAGCACCACCTTAGAAGCCACCTGGCAGGTTGACCCTGCGCATCAAATCCCGCCACACCAGGCCCCACACAGGCCCGGAAAGCAGGAGTGCCCGCCACCACGCCGGGAATGCAGGGGCTTAACCGTGGGAGAGGGCGCGGTGCCCTAGGCAACTGGCAAGGCCTGGGAGGAACCGGAAGCCCCTCTACTCGGATATCGAGCTACCGAGGCGTCCTGTTCAGTAGCACATCTGGACCCCCTCCGCCGTCGCTGAAAATGTGTAGTGCAAGGCACGTCAGGGTCCGCCTCTTCTCCAAGCAGACCGAGCAAATAGATGGGAAAGGCATCATAACCAAAATGAACAACTACATAGATAGCAAATTTTATTGATGCTGAAGTGTACTTTTTTTGTATTTTAATGCCTCTGAGCTTGGGGTCTGTCTTAGAATCAGTGACGCCCACCTGACCCTGCTTTCCCCTTGCTTCACTTGCCGAGAGATCCTCATGGCTGGTGCAGACCAGTCTTCGTATGTGAAAAGAGTTGAAGTCAGATCCATGAGGAGGGATCCTTTGGATATGCACGCTAAACGCATGCCGTGCAGAAACTAAAGTCCATATTCTTAATAATTAAGCCATAAGTGTGTGTATGGAAAATGTTAGATTCTTTTGAGACTTTAAAATTTTTTCCAGTATGTGTGTTACTGACTACTTAAAATGAAAACTAACTTAACAAAGATTTTCGAAGACTTGTTTGAACGCCTGAGACAGAGTGGGTTCGAATGAGATTATCGTTCACATATTCCGTAGGGGGGAGGATGTTAAGACTTTAAAGAAGATGTCTTTAAATTCCTCAGCCATCTTGTCTGCACCATTTAATCACCCTATAATAAAAGTTTTGCTTAAGACAAATAAATCTCTCAGTTCTTACTTCAGTTTAAAATTATAAAGTCAACTAATTGTTTATATTCTTTCATCCCTTCTCACCACCCCACTTTTTTTTTTCTTTTTTAAGTAGTGGAAACCAGAGAGTGATGGCATCTGAGGGTCAGGTCCAAGAAGAGACAAAAGTTCTGAAACTTAAGACAAACATGGTAAGATCTGGACAGAGTCCTCAAAACTGTCCCTTTCCCCTATTTTCCTTTCCTAACCTCTTTCTAAAAGAAGTAAGTTCTGAAATAACTGATTTGTCTCAAATATCTCTTTTAGGCTAATAAAGAAAATGTCCATAGACCTACAAAGAACAAAAATAATATAACAGTGGAGAAAAACTGTATTCCGTTAAAATCTTCTAATGAATTAACCAATTCAACTATAGTACTTGATACACAAAATTTAGAGAATAATCATGAGAATCTGCAGTCCTTACCCAGTAAGGCTGAGCTCCAAGGCAAACGCATGACATTCAGCCGAGCGTTCTACATCAAAAACAACGACAGAAAGAAAGAAGTGCCTGCGGAGGAACCGAAGCAGGAGGCCGACGCACTCCGAAGGCCTGTGCTCGGATCCTACCGCGGCCGGGTCGTTCAGTCCAAGGTTGATTCCTTTAGAAAACCTGTCCGAGCCAAAGATGAGAGTTCTGCAACGGCAGAGAAGCTTTCGACTACTGTCCCCAAAGCCGTGAAACCCCAGCCTGCAAACACCAGCTGTGTCCCAGTGAAAAGTCACAGGGCCCCCACTATGACAGCCAACACTAAATTTGGGAGCACTACATCTCAGAACAGACAACTTCTGCGCCCTCCTATTAGAAGTCACAGCAGTAATACCCAGGACACCCTGAAACCCGGTGTCGGTAGAGCCTCTGCCCACGTAACAGTTCGGAAAGGGCCTCGAGACCATGAGTTAGTGCAAACAAATGCAGCTTTATCCAGTGTCAAAACCAGTTCTCGAGAAGTGAAAGGAAACAAGATGCTATCCAGAAGCATCACAGCTGAGATTATAGCCAGGCCTGCTTCATCGTCAAATACCAATACCAAATGGCCACGAAAACCAGAAACCACCGACCAGCGCAGACACACCATAGCAAGAGTGACTGTCGACGGTCGATCGGCGCTGCCCAAAGAAACCACGGAAGAGAGGAGGTGAGTAGGTGCGATTTCATTAGCTTCATTTTCCACAGAGTACCAGTTCTGAACTTGGTTTATAATCTCCTGGAATGTGTTAGGATTGTGTGTATGTGTGTGTATGTTTTCTCTATTAGCATATGCAGACAGATTTAAGCAGACTTGTAAGTGGAACAGCATGGCCTGAGTTACTGTGTCTGAATGTGTTTTCTTAGGTTTTATATAACATGAGTTAAAATGCTTAATAAAATTGGGAAAGGTTTTATAACCTGTCCATTTGAAAATTCATTCCTGTGTCTTTGGGCATGTAATGAACACTGATGTGTTCAATGATTTTCCCTTCAAATGTGTGAACTGTGTGCCGATGCCAGCATGGAACTCCCTAAAGACCTGGAACAGTTTCAGACTTCCCTCTCTGACGGCGCCTTCCCGTGCCGCAGTAACGTGTGTATGCTGCTCCTGATTGCAGGGCGCGCCTGCGGGAGTGGAGAGCCAGCAAAGGAAGAGCGCTGAAAAGGCCCCCCAGCTCAGCGGCCGGCAGGCCTTCGTCTGAGGAGCCCAGTGAGAGGCTGGTGGCGTCCTTCTGGACCACCATGGCAGAAGAAGACGAACAAAGATTGTTCACTGACAAAGTAAACAAGACATTTTCTGAATGTCTGAACCTGATTAATGAGGTAGAGGCTTTCTCTTATGTTTGTGTAGTCGTTTATAGTTTGCAAATTACCTCCATAAATATTATCCCATTAAACTGCATTGTTGGTCTCTTTTGACCAAGTCAATGGTGTCATGTAGGCTTCCGATAATTGTGAGATTAGTTCTCGTTAACCTTTAATGGGCTGCATTTTCATTGAGTTCATAGAAATACTCATATAGCAAAGGGATATTTTTTTACTTGAGTTGTGAAGATTGTATTCCTCTATGATGTTAATAATTTACCCAAGACTAGCAATATAGATTAGGGAGTCACTATCACAAGTTAAATTCAAGTTGATTAAAATATTTGCAAACATTCCCATTAATTTTAACCCATATCATTATGGTCTTGAATTTACTATAGTTTTACTGTTTGGATGAAAATATGATGGACTATAATAATTAATTCCAGAATGTTTTCTTTACTTCCTACTCTGTGATCTTGCAGTGGTCACACACCGCTAAGTTCCAGAGCGAGATCGAATACATAGGGTGTGATGTCAGACCTTTCTCTGGTCTTCATGAGCGTCTGTAAACTTTTCAGAGTTCCGTGGACCAGTGAAAATCGCCATCAGGGAAATGGAGTCAATTCTTATTTCTGCTCACCTGGAGTTTTTTATTGACACTGTAGAATTTTTCTGCCCTACTAAACTACATATAACTCTTACACAAACCATTACAGATTCATTTAACCCTAGCTAAAAAAACCTGACGAATATAATTTTAAAACCTACAAGCTGTTTTCCCTCCTAAACATTTGGCAGATACAAAAAAAATCTAGATAATTAGCAGGTGGAATCGGCACTACATGAGAGGGTAAACGCAAAGACCAGGTAGAGTGTTGGTCATTTTTTTTTGCTAATGTTTTTCCCAACTATGATTTTCTTGTGCCTTGTGTTTATGTCTGATATGCTTCTTACTCACTATAGGTTGGGGTAAGGAGGATAAGAATGAGTATTTTTATGAATTTTTCTGACACCTTTTTCTCTCACTGATCTTGATTGTAATGAGCTTATTTAATTAAGTTCATATGTTCTAGGCTAAAAGATACCACTCACTTCATTTCTTGATATTTTAGGGATGCCCCAAAGAAGAAATATTGGCCACACTGAATGACCTGGTTAAAAATATTCCAGACGCCAAAAAACTGGTTAAATATTGGATATGCCTTGCACGCATCGAACCGCTCACAAGCCCTATTGAAAATATTATCTCCATCTATGAAAAGGCCATTCTGGCAGGAGCTCAGGTGAGATTAAAACTTACCAATGTTTGTTAATTATGGTGCAAATTATTCAGAATTTTGGGGGACGCAGCACAGCATAACTTAATGTAAATTGTGGTTATATACGTAGAAGTAATGAGTGTTTAAAGACCACGAGAATTGCATATTATAAAGCTGTTCCTCAACCTTCTAGAATTTGCTCACATCCTGGGGGTAATCGGACCTCAGAACATGGATGTGCTGTGGCTGAAATGGACATTTAATGCAACCTGCTGGGAGAAATGCTTCAGCACGACTTGTCATTTTGTACATTTCCTAGTTGAGAAATCTATTGGAGAATTGAATTTTAATATTAACATGTATTTATAGACTGTTTCCAATGAGTTTTAAAAAATTCTTCATTTTAGCCTTTCCTTAAGAAAGGTCTGCTCATGATAGTCTCAGCAAAGCCAACAGAGGCTATTTGACCTTTCACCTGAATGGGAGAGCAAGTATTTGATAGACATTCTCTCGATGGCTGTTGTGTGTAAAGCATTTTGCTGAAGGATAATTGTGTTAGACAGAATCCCACCTGCAAGGGAGCGGTGGGTCCCTACTGCCTAGAAGCAGAAGGGGGCTACTTAAGGAGGCATGGCTGGGGTTGCAGCCAGAGCTAAGGGTTCGCACAGTGCAGTGGTGCAAAGAGAAAGGTGTGACTCTGGGCAGAAGTTGGAAAACGGGGATCAAAATTAGCCCAGAAAATTGAAAGCCAAGAAGCTTCAGGCTTTCAAAATGAGCAAGTGGCTCAGGACTAAGTTGTAGAACCAAGAATAGGAGCCAGAGCATCCCTTTTATGTATCTTCTTGAACGTGTAGTGTGAACAGGTGCGGGTAGTTCACAGGAGCACAGGAAGTGCATGTAGTACCTGGCATACAGTGAATGCTTAAGTGAGCTATTGAAGTTTTTGACCTTGAGCTGTTCAAAGATGCATTGAATACCATGTGAAACAACATGTAACCGTGCACTTGAATGTTGAAGAAAAGGGGTAAACTATACTTAACACAAACGTCAGTGCAATCAGCTCTTCAGTAGATACTAGAAATGCTGATTTGCTACTTGTTCACTAACTTTGTTTACACCAGGCAAGCGGCAGTACTTACCAAAGGCTGAAGAAAAATTAGGGGGAAACCTTGAGCTGATGAAATTCTATCCCTTAAGTTCATTTTTAGAAGTTGAAAAATTTGTTTTTTTAATGCGAGTGGCAAAATAAGTGGTCTGAGAACCCCTGCCTTGTTTTAAAATGCAAAACTTCATCACTGATTTAATATTTTCAACTTGGACAACATGGTGTCTTAGAATACGAAACTAATACATGTCTGCTTCTTTATTGGAAAAAATCAAGCCTATTGAAGAAATGCGACATGCAGTCGTAGACATTCTGACAGTGAAGGGTCAAGAGAAAGTTAGACTGGGTAAGTTAGTTTCCTTTGGCTCTTTGAAGTGAATTGTGGCTTTGTTAAATTTCTTGGCTGAATTATTTTTATTTTACTGTTTAAAAATTTTAAAAATATGCCCTGGCTGGCATAGCTCAGTGAATTGAGCGCCGGCCTCTGAACCACACGATTGCGGTTCGATTCCCAGTCAGGGCACATGCCTGGGTTGCAGGCCAGTTCCCAGCAGGGGACTCACAAGAAGCAACCATACACTGATATTTCTCTCTTTCTTTCCTTCCCTTCCTCTCTTAAGATAAATAAATAAAATCTTTAAAAAAAATTTAAAAATATGTGGGTTGATCTTTCCTCACATTCCTATTGACATACCTCTGAGATTCAGCTTTGTGTGTATAAAGAATTTTAATTGGGAGGTCTTCTTTAAAACCCAGATTTGTATCTGGGTGTCTGTGGAAGTTACTGCTGTAGACTGTGATTTCCTGTTTTAAGATTGAGGCTGTTTACTGAACAAAGAACATGTATAAATGACCCATGGTCATGGAAAACTGTGTGGGAACTGACTGGGAGCGGGGGTGAGGAGGTGGGATGGGTGGAGGAGGGCAAAGGGGGGGGGAATTAGGACAGCTGTAATAGAATAATAAAAATGTTTTTTGTTTTTTTTTAATTGTAAATATATTTTATTTTTTCAGTTTTTTTTTAAAGATTTTATTTATTTATTTATCTTTAGAGGGGAAGGAGAGAGGGAGAGAAACATCAATGTATGGTTGCCTTTTGTGTGTCCCCTGCTGGGAGTTGGCCTGCAGGGAACCGGCCTGCAACCCAGGCATGTGCCCTGACGGGGAATCGAACCGCGATCCTCTGGTTCACAGGCCCGCGCTCAATCCACTGAGCTACATCAGCCAGGGCGATAAAAATGTTTTAATTTAAAAAGTTTGGTGCAGTGTGAGTAGATGGCCTCTAGAGAGACTTTTTACCTATTAGGTTCTGTGCTGTGGAGAAGGCCGTGTAGGAATTCTCTTTGCAAGGAGGATTAGACTGAGGGGAGAAGAGGGTCCTTAACCATTAGGTATATAAAATGTAAACATTTTCTAGATTCAGATATAGGTTGTGCCAATTACTATGAACGTTTGCAAGAAATTTAACCCCTTAGTGTCTTTAACCCCTTAATGTCTTTTGATTTTGGTTTTCCAGTCTGACCAAAAGCATAACCTATACATGTATTTCTCCAGGAGAAAATTTTGAGGAGGCTTGTACAACCAAGGAACCAATCCAAGAAGTCAGCCCTGAAGATGCCAGTGTTAACGCAGAGTCAGGAAAACCCGAAATGGAAACGAAACATCACAGAAGTGTGGTGTTTCAAGACTGTGAAAAAGAACAAGTGGACAAAACCAGAGGTCCACCCAGTGATGCTAAAACCCCCAATACAGAAACAAGGAATAGTTGCTTAATTAAATATAATGTGTCTACTACACCATACTTGCAAAGGTGAGCTTTTAAAACGCAATGTGCTATGATTTGTTTTTATGGTTAGGATTAATAAATATCGTAGTTTAAAGTCTTTAAGGTGCTTTTGGATAGAACTATTTGTTAATAGAAGGGTTTCAAACAAATTGAATGTCATTGGGCCATCACCTTTTAAATACTGTATTTGCTTGCTTTTCCCCTAAGTATTGCTGCTTTGAAAGAGAAGATTTTTACATAACTTTATGTAATTGCTATTTGTGTATTATTGGTAGCAGTAGGCTTTGGAAATCCAAAAGTTAGCCTCTTCTATAGATACTTGCGTATCGACTGTGCAAAAGTTGTAACAAAAAATTGGGAAGAAAAAGTTCCTTATTTCCAGGAGCCTGCAGTGGTCCTCTGTAGGACAAACAGCTGCGGGGTTGAGCAAGTTACGGTTCAATACTTGGGGTCAAAATACACAGGGAAAATGTAAATGTGCTTTTTAACTCTAGGAATCATTTTGTGGATTTTTTTTAGTGTCAAAAAGAAAATGCAGTTTGATGAAACGCATTCAACTGTTAAAGAACTCAAGTTTCTAACACCAGTTAGACGTTCCCGGCGGCTTCAGGACAAGACTTCCAAGTTGCCCGACATGCTGAGAGACCACTACCCCTGTGTGTCTTCGCTGGAGCAGCTGACGGAGCTGGGGGATGAGACCGACGCTTTCATCTGCCGCCCCAACACGGCCCTGTGCCGCATGTGTGTGGAGGCGGAAACCACGTCTGAGCAGTGAAGCTGGGGCGAGAAACGGGGTTTTCATCACCCTGGGGCGCTTGTTTGCTTGTTGTGGCCCCATGCGTCTCTCAGGTCAGGAGCTGGCCAAATGCCTAAGTGTTTGCAGTCGTACACCCTTTACTGACACCTCGTCACAGCAGGCGTGGCGGTGCCTTCTGGGCCCGAGAGCCTGTCCTGCCTCCGAGCGCTCAGACTCGTGTTCTCCGAGGCGGTGCGTCTGCCAGCTGGTTGACCATGTTCCCTTAACGATAATTAACAAGTGTCCTTCTAGTGTTGGTGGTATTTCTAAAATAACTAACAGTCAAACTTGCTTTGTAACATAAAAACTTAGGTGTTAGATCACGTCCCTGAAGCATGATAGTTACACACTGTAAACAGTGTGCTTCTCCCCACAAGTGTCACTAATAAAATTGTTTATGTCTTTGAACCAATGCTGAATGGTCTGTCTCTACCAATTCTACACTCACTCCGTTCAGCTGTGCTGACTGCATAGTTGGCTGTTATATTAAGAGATTAGATAATTTTAAAACTAGTATGGAAGTGGTTGAAAATTGCGTGGGCTCATTTTGTTCATGTATTTGTGTAGTAGCACCTCTTATTGTTTTTGCATGTTCTGAGAGTACAGTTTTTATTTTTAACCTATGCCTAGTATTTAAACAATAAATTAAAACATCTACATAGTGCTGTTTCGATGTCATTTATTTCAACAAACATGAAATGCAGTTACACCACAGTGAATAAATTCAAACCTTGCCTCTGGGAATGAACACTGGTATTTGACTTGAGGTTTTTCAGCATTTAAGTACATGCTTAATGGTTATTTTCTTTTGAACAATAATCTCTGAAACTATACCCTAATTTTACCCTAATTATTTGTTCTTTTCATCCTTGGTACAAGTGGCACAAATACGCCACTTTGAAATAAACTTCAAGCTGGCTTACCTGTAATACCTGTAGCTTTTTAGTACCTATAACATAACATTCATTTGATCATAAAGCTTAGCTTAAAATACCTCTGTGAAAGGGGACTTGAGCCAGACTGTTCTATATTTGGACAAATTTCATGGTGTGTTTCCCCCCTTGGTTAACTGAGGGAAAATTTATCTCTAAATAGTCATAGTTCTAACGTTTACAGACACCGGTTGAACTCCTTTTCAGATGCTGAAGAGCAGGCACGTGTGGGCCCTAGGGTTTGTGCCAAGCTGAGTACCTCCATGTGCGTGAGCCCTGAGTTTCAACAGTCCCATATTCAGAATCCCAGCTCTTGTCTTCCATTCCACTGTATGTGACCCTGAAGATGTTAGTGGGACCACACCTTTCTGAAAGGTGCAGATAATCTGCTCCGGCCATTTTGTACCCTGCTATCTGCCCATCCCCCTGGGTGATTGGCCCAAATGAACCCCTGACCCAAGCTGGAAGGTCAGGACCTTTCCATAACGTGTGCTTGGAGTCAGGACTGAGTCAGTCTTACCTACCTAGACCTGAAATATGTCAATATGAGGCACGGGTGACATATATAAGGTGGGGGGGTCCAACCTTTTGGGGTCTCTAGCCCACACTGGAAGAATTGTTGTCTTGGGCCACACATTAAATCCACAAACACTAATGAAAACAAATATAAGTAAATTAACGGTTTGGGGCCACAATCACAGCCATCCTGGGCTGCATGTGGGCTGCTCCTTGGACACCCCTGAAGAGTTGGGTAGCAAAGGTCAGCAGTCAATGGGATTCGGATGGGATTAGGAAGTAACTACCCTGAGAAAAAGCAGAAACTGTGGCCTGGGGGTTTCCTCTGTGAAGGAAGCCACAGGCCTAGGATGTGATACCGTCCATAACTGGCCCTTAGGTGGAATCTATCTTCAGACCATCCTGTGCAGTTACTTTGTCTCTTAGTTTGTAAGGCCCGCAATCAGGCCTCCCCTGAGCTGGTCAGGTTTACTCTGCCNACCCCTGAAGAGTTGGGTAGCAAAGGTCAGCAGTCAATGGGATTCGGATGGGATTAGGAAGTAACTACCCTGAGAAAAAGCAGAAACTGTGGCCTGGGGGTTTCCTCTGTGAAGGAAGCCACAGGCCTAGGATGTGATACCGTCCATAACTGGCCCTTTGGAATCTATCTTCAGACCATCCTGTGCAGTTACTTTGTCTCTTAGTTTGTACGGCCCGCAATCAGGCCTCCCCTGAGCTGGTCAGGTTTACTCTGCCCACCCCCCCACCCCCCTTACTCCACACACTTTAAAGGGCCCACGTGATTACATTGGTTCCCCCAGAAAAACCCAAAATAATCTCCATAGTTTAAAGTGAGCTGGTTGGCAACCGTAATTCCATCTGCAAGCTTAATTCTCCTTTGCCATGTAACTGAATACATGCACAAATTTCAGGGAGGGGGGTATGGACATCTCTGGGACACCCCCCACACTTGTCCAAGGTCACGGCCAGTGAGCCCAGCGCCTGAAACCTAACTACCTGGGTCGTTCGCTTAAACTGGGGAGAAAACTGAAGCCACTGGGGGACACGTGACCCAAGTTACTATCGGCATTGTTCTAGAGCCACGCGGGACCGGCTTTTGAAAGGCGCCTTTCGTAGGCCCGCCTACTCCAAGAACTGCATCTCCCGCCCGGCCCGGGAGGCTTCCTGGGTCAGCAACCCGAGAGACGACCGACGACGGCCCGCCCCGCAGAAGCGCGCCAGGCGCGGGGGGCGGAGAGATAACTGGAGTCGCGGGGAAGCCGGTGAGCAGTCTAGTCGGGCCGGTGGCCCCTGGAGGGAGTGGCGCGGCGTGGGGCTGGGGGCGCAGCGCGCGGGGGTCGGGTGCGTGGCGTGGGGCTGGGGGCGCGGCGGCAGCGTCCACGCGGGGGAGACACTCTCACCGAGCGCTCGTAGGTGCCGGGAGGGGGCGCTGCCCGGGACCCCGGGAGCAGAGATTTGGTCGCAGGTGAACTGGATGACTGGTCTCCTGCCCTCACCCCGCGTGCACCTTCCCAACCTCCCTTGTGTCTCAGCGGGATCCTCCTTGTGGCACTGGAAGATCACTGTTAGCTTCTGCTGGGCCTGGGCACGCGAGGGGACACCTGTCACATTCAGAGTGTGTACAAGTCTCTTAGGGTCCTGTGGGCGAGGTATCAGGATGAGTGAGGGCCAAGAGCACCCGCTGTGGTTTTCAGCCCAGAAGTGTCGGTGGTTCCTGATTGACCATTTACTGTCCATTACACAGAACAAAGGCCCGGAGGGGAGAAGAAGAGGAACGTGGGGGAACTTGGCCTCCTTGTTAAATCGGGTCATAAATACCAGGGGTCACTTACAATAGTGGCAAAGAACTTTTTTCCCTCAGGTCCCTAAGTGCACGGAAAGACCTAACCGTTCTTGCAAAGTGACCTTGAGGACGATGCATCTGACTTGGTTCAATGGAGAAATTATTTCTAGAGCTGCCTGGTAATTCTGTGACCAGCAGGAATACAACAAAGGTTTATGGGTGGCCATGCTCCAGGTTTTGGTGTGTCATTTTGACTTTACCTGCTTTGCTGTATATGCCTCATAATTCCTCGTGGTGTGATTTTTAGTAAGATAAAATAAAGCACTACAAGTTAGCTTTCTGAAAATGAAGTAAATTCATCCAGTGTTTTTTATGGAAAAAATCACCTTTTAAGGTTTCAATGATAATAATAGTTGTGGTTTATTTGGGGCCTCCTATGTGCCCAAGTATTAGGAACTTCCTATACTTTATGTCTTATGTATTAAGCCGTCCACCCAGCCGCTTCATCCTGGATGTATGGAAGGAGACACTGAAGTTCAAACTGTGTTTAGTATCTCTTCTTGGTCCCAGGCGCCTCCCACTCGGCCTGCCTTTCCCCTGTCACACCCCCACTGCCAAAAAAATCAAACAAAAACCACGCACACGACTATTGTGGCTTTCCTCTCTTTCCGGGAATACCATTATGAACTCAGTTTCCACCAGGAACCTGGGAGTCTGTCTTGTCTTCCTCTCCCTCCTTGCCCTCCACAAATTTATCACCAAAAATCTTGCCAATTCTTTGTACACATTTCCTTCCTCTTTTCTTTATCCCCGTTGCTCCCACCCTACCTCCCTGCTCTTTCTGTTGGAGTCCCCGCCCTGGCCCTCCCTGCCCCTTCCCTGTCCGCTCCATTCGCTCCACAGCCAGAGTGAGGGGTTGTTCTAACACGCAGGTAGGATTGTATTGCTGTCTTGGTTAAAACCCTTCAGAGACAGCCCATTAGTTACCCCAAGAATAAAATCCAGCAACCTGAACTTGACTTAACAGTGACCTTCACACAGGCCCTGTCTGCTTTACTAGCCTGTTCCCGTGTTCTCTGATCTCCTTGAACTGAACACAATCTCTTTTGCCCTTAAATATGCGGTTCCCTTTGGCTCCACCCTTCACCTGCTCTCTGCCTCGCCAGCTTCCATGCACCCTGAGCCTTCAGCTTAAATGCCATTTTCCTAACTCCCTTGGATAGTTCTGCTAGCTGCCAGCATAGCTCTCTCTGTGGGACTCCTCACCCTACATCTGTTGAGACCTGGGGTCCCATCTGCAGTGGGGTGCCTGTGGTGGCAGGGATGATGACAGACTCATGCAGGGTAATGAAGAAAACCTGGTGTAGGCACTTAGTGTGAGGCCAGTGAATGAGTAAAGGAACAGGTTGTCCTGCCGTGGTGATGAGAGACGCTTTGAACGAATTCTGCCTCTTGAAAAGGAATGCGATTCTCAAATGTTTCTGTTTCGGAATCTAGCTTGGGGGAGCTCGTGGTGACTGGAAGAGGAGCCGACTGCGTGGGCACCCAGCATGGATGGCTACACGGTCCTGCGCGTGATCGGGGAGGGCTCCTTCGGCCAAGCCCTTTTGGTTCAGCAGGAAAGCAGTCTTCGGACATTTGCCATGAAGGAAATAAGGCTTCCCAAGGTCACTGCTAAAGAAATGAGCTCATGTTGAAAGTGTACAGGCGATCCGTAGAAGACAGCAAGTTCTTGAGAGTTAACGGGGGATTGCTCCTCAGTGCAAAAGATGGAATGGGTTCTCTCACTGGGTTTACAAGGCCTTGATATATTTTATGTGGTTCTTAGGACATTGTAGTTAACAAAAAGGGAGGAAAATAGTCAAAGGTGATGACTACTGTTTATCTCAATGAGAATAATTTGTAATAACTGCTAATTTTGTATGCCTAAGGGTGTACAGAATCTTTGCCAAAAACAACTCTGGTGCAGTATCCTCAGGTGAGAGGATATGTTTTTATTGATCTTAGAGAGTGAAAAAGAGAGAGAGAAAGAAAGATTGATTGGTTACCTCCTGTATGAATGGAAACCCCAACCGGGGATTGAGCTCACAACCTAGATATGTGTCCTGACCGGGAATCGAACCTGCAACCTTTCGTTGTACGGGATGACACTCTAACCAACTGAGCCACCCAGCCAGGGCAACTCAGATGCAATATTAATAAAAAAAGGAAGGTAAACGTACAATGAATAGCAAAGACCTAAAATGCCAGTGTTTGGTATCAGAGAAGCTATTCAGCTGTTTCATTTGTAGGTTTCACTTCCGTGTATGATGAAGAAGGTGATGGTTTATCACTATTTGTCACTCTGTGTCATAGCTGTCATAGGAAAGAATCCATGCCATGGAGGATCAATACTGTTTTGATCAGTTTTTTAAAAAATACATTTTAGCCCCGGCTGGTGTAGCTCAGTGGATTAAGCACAGGCCTGTGAACCAAAGGATTGCGGTTCAATTCCCAGTCAGGGCACATGCCTGGGTTGCAGGCCTGTTCCCAACAGGGGACACCTGAGAGGCAAGCATACATTGATATTTCTCTTCCTCTCTCCTTCCCTTCCCCTCTAAAGATAAGTAAATTAAAATCTTAGAGAAAAAAAGATAATTAAAAAAGTACATTTCAATATAATAAAATCCCAAAGTGCTATTTTTCCCTCTACCACATTCTTGACCTTGTTTAGTGGTTCTCAAACTTGAGTGGGCATCAGAGCCACCTAGAGGGTTGGTTAAAACCCAGATTGCTGAGTCTCACCCCCAGTTGCCACTTGAGGAAGTCTGGGTGGACCCGTGAATTTGCATTTATAACAAGTTACCGGTTGGTGTCATTGTTGCTGGTCTGAGAGCCCTTGCTCCCTAAGTGTAAGGTGAATCAGTGTTTCATCCTCACAGGGTACATTAGGGGGTGAACAGTTTGGGGAACTTGCTTTGTGTGTGGTCTTTTGTCCATCTCTGCTACAGTAATACACAAATACATTTTTTTTAAATCTGGGCCAGTGGACAAAGGGATGCAGACAGTTAAAACATGGAACCTCTAGTTTTTCTTTGAGATTATGCTTTTGTTAACGGCGTACAGGCTCTCCAAATCAAAGTATGTCTAGGCTGATGTTAAAACTAGTTTACATCTATAATTATAAGGCTGTATCAGCTGAAGTACACAAAAAATAGCCATAGTTGAAAAATCGCCACATACTGTCTCTTAGAGTTCGGTCAACTTGAGTTGGGTCAAAGTTCAGGGCTGTGAAACTGTCTGGCATTGAAGTGCTGGATAAACCCTACTGTTTGTTGCAAAGTGATCTACTTTCGGATGGAGCATCCCATTTACACTTATTAAACTCTTCTTCTAGTCTTTCTCTGGTACACAGAATTCCCGGAAGGAGGCCGTCCTGTTAGCCAAAATGAAGCACCCCAATGTCGTTGCCTTTAAAGAATCATTCGAAGGTAACGAGGGATTCCCCCCGACACGTGTGGGTGGGCACTTGATCCGGGGCCACTACAATTTCCTAAGGAGTCTTACATGTCTCCCAGCTGAAGGACACCTGTATATCGTGATGGAATATTGTGATGGAGGAGACCTAATGCAAAGGATTAAACGTCAGAAAGGAAGGCTGTTTCCTGAAGATACGGTAAGAGGGTGACCGACATGGTTTTCCTCCAGATTTGGAAGCGGCGTCTGTCTCCTGAGGCCTGTGTGAGTTACAATGAAAGCCTGGACATCTGAGGACTGGACATGCCAGGCAGGAAGGCCTCGTTTCTTTGGTTACTGCCGTCAGGATGGGGCTGCCTAACAGGTTTTCAGGAAGCGAAATAGATAAAAGTCTATCAAATATCAAGGAATAAAACGTCCATGTTTAGAAGATTTTTTAATTGTATTACTCATATTTTGTGCTAGATATTTAAATTTTTAATTTTTGTTGTATTTCAAGTTTATTTTTTAAAGACTTTATTTATTGATGTTTAGAAAGCGGGGAAGGGAGGGGGAAAGAGTGGGGCGGGGAGAGAGAAACATTGATCACTTGCCTCGTGCACACCCCCGGTCTGGGACCTGACCTCGGCGTGTGCCCTGACTGGGAATCAAACTGGCATCTTTTCAGTTTAGGGGACAACGCCCAGTCCACTGAGCCACACCAGTCCGGGCTCAGTTGTATTTAAAGTTTAGAGGCAGATGAATTTATTTTTTATTTCCAGATCACGGAGAAAATGAAGCCCACATTTCTGTTCCTTGAGAGTACATCTATTCTCTGTCTTTTTCTTTTCCAAGTTTAGTGTATTTCCTTAAGTCTACTGCCTTTTGAATGGAAATTGCACACTGGTATTATTTGAACGAATCACTTAAGGAAACTAAATAAACAGCTTTCATGGGGTTTAGTTTGTTTAGGGTGTAAAATTGCATTGGTATAAATGTTTTTTATTTAGACGTTGTTTTGTTTAAAATATGGGTTCCGTAGAAGGAGGTCAGTGTGGGCTTCAACTAGATGAGCCTCCAGAGCAAAAAGGAAAAAAAAAATCAGTTTGACATTGAATCGTCAGTGCCTGGAAATTCTGGGGACTTGTAAGCAGAGTACTGACCTCAAAGGATTGTGGACAGTTGTAATTAAATCGTTTAATGTTAATAGAAGAATATTCTGAAAAAAGGAAGTGAAAATCTGATGTAATGATTGCTCAATAAAAGGATAACAAATTCGTTTTTCTAAGTGGCATACTATCTTTGTGTATTTAAGAAATACTTTGATTTGGTTGAATACAAGAAATATATAGTGGGAGTTTTTTATTAAAATAAATTGCTGTGCGGATCATACATAAAATGATGAAAGGATGAAACGTGGAATTCACAGTTTGTCTGACTTTCTGCAGGTGACACCAACTCTTACTTGAAGTGTGTCATTTTTAGGAGTTCTGGGTTTACTGCGTGTAACACCCAAGTCAGCTACGGCCTACAGACGATTCTGTGGAATTTAGGGTTAACACGAACCAGTTTTTGCACTCTTGTAGATTGGCATCTTTCTCTTTTTTTTTTTGTAAACAGATACTTAATTGGTTCACACAGATGTGCCTTGGAGTAAACCACATTCACAAGAGGCGTGTGTTGCACAGAGATATCAAATCCAAGGTCGGTGGAATACATTTTGGGACTGAGAAAAAGAAACAACCCCAAAACTATTTCATTTAGTCTTTTTCCCCCCTGATATTCTGTCGCTATTTCCTTTCGGGGCACTTTTATTTCATTTAGAAATACTTCTCCACCTACTGCTCACACTAGCCACATAAGGTACTACTACCTGAGAAAAAGTCATTCAGTCTCCGCAGTGTTACCTTGTACGTTTCCAGCTCCATTAGCAACGGCCTAAGTCCCTGTGTTCTAGAAGGAAAGTGGCTGAGCTCCGGCCTGCCCCCTGGAGTCCGGATGCTGACACCGGCGCTGGTTGGTGGCTCAGGGTCCACTGGTCTGCAGCGTGGTGGTTGGATTTCTGACCAGTTATCTGGAATTCCCTAGTGGGGTGCGGGGGGGGGGGTGCGGCTGGCGAGAGGACACCTTGTCCGTTTGTGGCACTCCGGGACTCCGCCCTGAGCATTGCCAGCACTGTGCCCTTCGTCTGTCGTGGCAGACGGCCTCTCTGGAGACCTCTGCCTCCGGGACCAGGGAGGACGTCGTCTGAGCTCTCCTCTTTTTAACGCAGAATATCTTCCTCACCCAAAGTGGAAAAGTGAAACTGGGGGACTTCGGATCCGCCCGTCTCCTCTCCAGGTGTGTGCGTCTATTCTGTAACAGTGGCAGTAGTCCCAACACCCATTACTAGGCACGTTCTGTACTCATTCTTTGCCTTTCTGTGGTTTTAGTCCCATGGCGCTTGCTTGTACCTACGTGGGAACGCCTTATTACGTGCCCCCGGAAATTTGGGAAAACATGCCTTACAACAATAAGAGGTAGGTGCCGTACTGGTCTGGTGCGAGGGTGACTGTTGGGTGACAGGCATCACAGCCTCCACGTGAAGTTTGTTTGGTTTTTAAACAATACCTGAAAGCAGTGTCAGATCTGGATTCCCAGGCTCCTGGGTGCAATCCTGGTTTCCCACCTGCTGGAACCGGAGTGGAGAGGAGCTTACGTGAGAAGGGTGAACGGCAGGCTACTCACTTCTAGCAACAGTGGGAAGTACATCACTGGTTCTTACAGTTTGCCGTCGCCCCTTTTGAATATCCCAGAGTGTAGGCTGCAGTCACACGGTTGAATCGGAATGTCGGGGTGGGAAGCAGGCGTCAGTGATTCTCCAGGATCTAGTCCAACGTGCAGCAACATTGAGGAGCCCCTGGATTATGGCGTTACTAATTACAGGAGCAGATAATCAGCACTTGAGTGGTGGGTTAATTGATTGCAAGAAGATATAGTATGAAGACTTTAGAATTTAAAAATTTTCTGAGTATAAGTACTGTGTCCGTTGGGTGGGTGGGCAGAGGATATTGAAAATATGGAGACATACAAGAAAGAAAATGGCAATCACCTACTTTTTCACAACTATTAGTAATATTTTGGAATTTTTTTATTCATTCATTTTCCCCATCCCCAAACCTAGTTTGTGTTCACTGTACCCAATTTGGTTTCTTGCTTTTTTTCACCTTATTGTATCACATTCATTTCATCCCTTATTTAAGCTCTTCCTAAAAATTGTTAATGATTGCATAATATTTCATTGTACGGCTCTTCCAAAATTTACTTAACATTCCTCTTTCATTGCCAGTTTTTGATGTCATAAACAGTGTTGTGGTTACTATACCTTTTGTGTATAAAGCGCCATTGTTCTGGGTCACATTCTTGACCTGAATTTCTAGAAGTAAAAACACCTAAAGGCTCTCGTTACTGTCTGTCAACTTGCTTTCTGGAAAGAGTATGATAGTTCATACTAAGTAGGTTCCATAAGAGTAAAGTTGAAGTCCTCATTGGGGAGCTCCATTGGTTAGAGCACCGTCCCAATATGCCAAGGTCATGGGTTCGATCCCCAGTCAGGGCGCATGCCAGAAGCAACTACTGAATATGTAAGTAAATAAGTGGAGCAACAAACCAATGTTTCTCTTTCCTTCTCTTTATCTCTCCCTCTTGCTCTCTCTGCCCTCCCTCTCTTCTTTCTTCATTCTCTCTAAATTAAATAAGTAAATATTTTTTAAAAATGGAATTGGTGACAAAATTGGCTCTAAAGGGACCAGTGGACTGTTGAGGAAATTTCAGTTTGGCAGAAATACTAGATTATATTCTCGAATTCAGCTTAGGTTTCTTGGGTGTGACCATGGCATCATGTTTATGAGGGAGCGTGTCCTTGCCCTTGGCAGACACATGTGCACACAGGTGGGGGTGGCGTGTCCCATGTCTGCAACTTTTTCTCAAGGGCCTGAGATACAGGTGGAGGAGCAGAGCAGCAGGCAAACCCGAGGATGTTAGTGACAGGGAACTCAGAAGGGGCATGTGGGCACTTACAACTTTTCCATAGGTTCCACGCTTTAAATGATTAAATTTAGGGGCAACCATTGCTAAAACCATTAGTTAAAGTACAAAGAGTATCATCTGTGAAGAGTCTGGGAGATGACACCTGGGAGGTGAGGATGATGGAGAGGGTGAGGGTACCCGGCAAAGAACAGGAGTCGTACCTGTTTGGGGAGCTGGGCCATGGGTGAACGAGCCATCTTCTTCTGTAGTTCGGAATGTAGCCCTAACACAGGGCGGGGAGACCCCAGAAGGCATGTTTTTGGCTTATGGTGAGGGAGGGCACTGTCCCTTCGAGCCATCCAGTGGCCACAAAACTGTGCTCCCGGTGGGTTGCTGGCCATGGGGAGGTGCGATCGAAGGCCTGGGCGTAGGCTGCACTGGATGGCTTCTACAGCCTTTCTTTCAACTGTGGCAGTCGGGGTCCACAGAGTCCCTCCTGCCCCAAACATACTGAAATGGCACCTGAGCCCCCCTGATGAGGAGGAGGGGAGGCGGGGGGCAGGGAGTTTATTGTATCACTGTTAGTTCCTAAGCATTAGACAAAAATTACCATATGCTTTATTTCAGTAGCTGGGAATTCCTTTCAATATCTGTGCTTATGAAAGGTCATTTTCCACTTGCTATTATTGGACAGTACAAACATTTTCATATGGTAACTCGTAACCCACATTGCTCCTCTCCATTTCCAGTGACATCTGGTCCCTGGGCTGCACGCTGTACGAACTCTGCACCCTGAAGCACCCTGTGAGTGTGGGGGCAAAGTGGGAGGGGCCAGTCACATCCGGCCAATCACACGCCGACCCGTGGGCAGCGCAGCGGGGTGTTTGCTTCCCTAGGGCGAATGCATAGTTCTGATGAGTTTCCATGGCTTTCCTCTTTGCCTTGAGTCACTTTTGTACCGTAAACTCATAGGAAATTTCCAGGGTTCAGTTTTTCATAGTTCTATATTTAGCTGCCTTGCCCTGCCCTGCCCTTCCTTTTTTTTTTTTTGCTAGTCCTAATTTTTTTATTTTGGCATAATATCTATAACCTAACATTTACCATTTGAATCATTTCCATTGGGAGGCTTTAAAAATGCTAGTGCCTAGGCCACACCAGACTAATTAAATTAACTGACATCCCCAAGGGGGTGCTGGGCATTAACATCTTTCATATGGTGATTCCAGTGTGCAGCCCAAGTGGAGAACCCCTGTTGTGTACAAATACAGTTACTTTTTAAATTCCAGTATCTGATTTATGCTTATAGTCTTCATTTCCCTGATTTTTATTTTTGATAAACTTTCCTATACATGTTCTTATTTTCTTTCCAGCAAGAATAAGTACTAATAAAAGGAGCAGAGTGCCCTGAATATTTGGCACACAGTTTGTTCTGTCCTCTGCTTTAAGACAAAAGTAGTTCTTAAGCCTTTAGGAAATATGGGGAAACCCAGTAAAATCATTAAAAAGGCCCCAGGGAAAGCAGGTTCAATCTTATTTTTGATTACCTGAATTTTTCCTATGTCATTTGTTGATTTTTCCTTTTTTTACTTCTGCACTTGTATATTGTATTACTAGGGTACTGCACTTCACGCCATGCTGTTCTTACAGAGGTGTCATCCAGGCCGAATCTGATGTTAATTCTAATATATTTATTATCCATTGAAAACTTTGAAAATGTTATTCTGGTATATCATTTTATATTTGTTGTCAAGTTTCAAAAATTAGAGGGAGGACATGACAGGTGAAAAGGATGTCACAGAAGGTGTGTAAAAGTAGAAAAGCCTAGGGTACATTTTGCCCAGAAGCAGGCCTGGAGATTTCTGGGGAGGAGCGAAGCCAATTAACATAGCTCTGTGTAAGCTCTGAGTGTCATCTGACTTTTAAAAAATCATATATATATATATGTATAAGTTTGTTTTTTTAAAGTGTATTAGAAATGCACACCCACAAAAACCTTGATGATAAGTAACCAAGTTCCCACAGCCAGCACTGATGGTAAGACTTTCTCTAGATGGGGCAGTTTTTCACTAGTACTGTTTAAGTTTTTCACTTTCTTCTGAACCACTGTAAGATTTTGAATAGTATCTTAAGAAAAATGACCAGGCAGCAGATCACATTTATAAAATTAAAAGTAATTCCTGTGAACTCAGTTCAGCTGGTATTTTCTTATTTCCATCCTCCTTCCTTGCATCTGCTTGTACAGTTCAATTTTGCTTTTTAGTTTCAGGCAAATAGTTGGAAAAGCCTTATCCTCAAAATATGTCAGGGGTCCGTGAGCCCGCTGCCGTCTCATTATTCCTACGAGCTTCAGCATCTCATCAAGCAGATGTTTAAGAGGAGCCCCACCCACCGCCCCTCGGCCACCACGCTCCTCTCCCGCGGAGCGGTGGCCCAGCGCATCCCGACATGCCTCACCCCAGAGGTAGGCTTGCTCCGTGCTGGGTAGCCTGGGCATAGGTTCCAGGTGTGTGGGAAAGCCGTTCATTCTCTTTTAAACACGATTACATTGATACGTGTTTGTAAAAACGCAAATGCAGAAGTGCATAAAAAACCCATAAAGGGGTAAAAGGTCCTTTCCCTCCTGCCTTCCACAGTGCCCTTCCTCGCATGTGATCGCAGGTACAGTTTTGCATACCCTTGCGGAGTTTTTCCTACACATACACATCAGTGTCTGTTGGTGTGTGTGTCCAAATTCTACAGTGCATATTTTAAATGGCGTTTTTACTCTTCAGCGGTGAAGACTATTGTGGGGAAGAATGTTGATAATTAAGTGTGACGTGTCTCAAGAAAAGGGTATCACACATCTTTAAATTCTCTGCCTTACATTTTTAGATCATCACAGAGTATGGTGAGCAGGTGCTAGAAGAAACCAAAAAATCTGAGCACAGCACATCACGAAAAAAGGGTAAGGATTTCGGAAAGCTTTTCCTTTTTTTTTTTTGATAAAGTGTTCTTTTGAAATGTAGTGGAACATAAAAGAAACATGTAATTTACATGTGATTAGAGACATTTTTCAGAAATACTCCTCAGATCAAAAACATTTTTTGTTACTGAGGACATAATTCTGTACTGAATCTTCCATATCGTGTTTGCCAGGGATCAGAAAGCTTAGTTTGGAGACTTCAGTGATGTAGAGATTGTTTTCTGTTTTATTATTAGTGCTGTGTTTACTCTGGTTTGTTATAGGTAGTTAGAAGGCTTCTGCGGGCTAGCCTAGGAATCTGGCCATGCAAATACAATGCCAATCTTACTGGAAATTCTATCCCCGAGTTTCCAGAGAACCATCTTGTGAACAAAGTTTTTAAAACAAGCTTTTGCAACAGTTGGAACTGGTGATGTGATAGCTGCTGCGAAGTTTTTATGCATCTCCAGTCCGTCCTGAGCCCATTCCTGGTGTAACGCTTCGTCTCTTTGGAAGTTGTCATCTCTCAGTTTTTTCAAAGCTCTTTTTGTCCTTCCTCACTTGTCATCAGCGACTCAGACCTTAAAAGACCCAGCAAAGGTCGTGGCTATGACCCGAATAAGAGAGAAGAGTTAAGAGGTACAGAAGGTCATCCACGGAAGGGGCACGCTGTGGAACACCCACTGTTTGGTGCCCGTGACCTTCATGCCATGCACGACAAGAGAATCGCTTTCACAGCTGTACTGTCTTCTTCAAGTTAAAATTTTAATGCTGTTTTTTGGAAGAGTGTTAGCCCTTCTAGGGGTGTAAGCCCTCAGTCTTGTAACTCCGCCCTATCTTCTTACTTGCCAGGTAGCCAGTTACCTTGGTTTCAGCAGCTTGTTTCAGGGTTAGTTTCTCTTTGGATGCTGTTTGGTAGCTTTTGTTCATGTCCCGGGTAGTGGGAAATTAGTTTCAAATGCAGGGCAACAGCCACAGCAAAAGCAGTCCAAGAAAAGTTTCAAGGTCATTTGAGAAAATGTAGTTTTATAATTCCTGAAAGAGAGAAATAAACCAGCGGAGGTGCCACCGCCTCTCGCATCGGGGCCCTATGTGTGGTGGCATCTCCCATCGGTTCTGTGGACAGACCAGAAGAGCGAAAGCCAAGTGAGAACGAGGACCACATCTCATTTGCTCACTGTCGGTCCTCATTGCCTGTCATCACAGGTGCTCAGTGGAAGTTTGTTAAAGTGTTGAGTGAATGAGGAACACAGACTGTGGGCCTCTGCCAGAGGAAAATGAGGCGGCAGCTGTCCCTCCCAAAGGGAGGGAGTGTGCCAGAGTGCTCTCTCCCTGCTGCCTGTCCCTTGTGAGGGACACCTATTGCCCCTGCTGTCACAGCTGACTCAGCAGGCCGCCACACCTAGCTTGGGCTGAAGGTGATAACGATCTTTCGAGTGTGCAGATGTCTTATCTCCCAGTGCCTAAACGGGTTGGCATAAGCGAATAGAGATGTCAGCTTTCAGACATTAATTTTCAGAATAAAACAGCAGAAAACGGGAGATGTTAATATTACCAGGTGGCCAGAGCTTGGTCATCACCAGTCAGGCTAATGCTTTGGGTCTTTGACTTGTTTTTTTTTTTATTTAAGATTTTATTTATTTAATTTTAGAGACAGGGAAAGAGAGGTAGGGAGAGAAACATCAAAGTGTGGTGGCCTCTCACACGCCCCGCACTGGGGACCTGGCCTGCAACCTGGCAACTCCCTGGTTCTCAGGCCCGCACCCAATCCACTGAGCCACACCAGCCAGGGCTGGCTCTTTGATTTTAAAAACTTCGCATGTCTCTCAAGCTTTATGCAAATCAGTTAGGACCTGGGAGCGTGAGCATTTATGTGTGTCCTCTCTCTTTTTTCTCTTTAAGCAGACTCCAGCAGAATCAGGATCGCTTTGGGAAAAGACGCAAACACAGTGGTAAGTGCTTTAAAATTGAATGTACGAAACCACCTGGAAACCTGGTACCGTTAGGTGTTGTGGGACATTTGGAAGATGTCCCTCCATTTAGTAGCTTGTCACCTTTTGGCACGTGAAGTAATCGGCAGCTGTTGTCCTGTTCTGCCACCAGAGATCCCCACGTTAGATCCCCACTTATTTTGTTTGTTTTTTCATTTTTAATCATCAATGACAAGTGCTTTCAGAATAGAAGTCAGAGAACTTTGTCCAACTTTTAGTCGTGACAGTCTTGTTTTATCCTGGCTTTTGGTGTGTTTTTTATTGTGGTAAAATATAGATAACATAAAATGTGTCCTTTTAGACATTTGCACACATACAGTTCAGTGGCATTAATTCTGTCACAAAACCATGGAACCATCACCACCGTTTCCAACACGTTTTCATCACCCCAGACAGACACTCTGGGCCCGTCAGACGAGAACCCCCCCATTCCTCCCTCACCCGCATTCCCAGCCTCCGTCTCTGGCGGCCTCTCCTTTACTGTCTCTCCGATGGTCATAACTTGTTGTTCTAGATATTTCGTGTAAGTGGAATCCTGCAATACTTGTCCTTGTATGTCTGGCTTCCTTCGCTTCACGTAATATTTTCAAGGGTCATCCATGTTATAGCATGTATCGGCATTTCTTCCCTTTCTGTCGAGATCACTCTTTTGATAGCGACATTTTCCTGTTCAGAAACCCGTAGTTGCCTCCGCACTGTCCCATGAATCAAGTGGGCATGTTTCGGCCTGCCAGTCAAGGGCGTGGTGGTCTCGTTTGGCCCCAGGCAGCCCTCTCAGAAAATCGTGTCCTGCTGATGATTGTCTTTCTTCGGCATTTTAATCAGTCTTTAATTCAAAAAGCAAAAGGCGAGGCCCTGGCTGGTGTAGCTCAGTGGATTGAGCGCGGGTCTGCGAACCAGAGGATCGAGGTCCGATTCCCAGTCAGGGCACATGCCTGGGTTGTAGTCCAGTTCCCTGCAGGCCAACTCCCAGCAGGAGACGCACAAAAGGCAACCATACATTGATGTTTCACTCCCTCTCTCCTTCCCCTCTAAAGATAAATAAATAAATAAAATCTTTTTAAAAAAAAGCAAAAGGCGTACTAACCATAAATTACTCTCTTTATGGAATCTACTA
Source organism: Sturnira hondurensis (assembly GCF_014824575.4). Taxonomy (NCBI): domain Eukaryota; kingdom Metazoa; phylum Chordata; class Mammalia; order Chiroptera; family Phyllostomidae; genus Sturnira; species Sturnira hondurensis. Next base: position 13,130,380 of record NW_028082350.1, on the reverse strand, counting down.
ATAATTAAACTTGTAACTTTTTTTTTAATGGACCTTGGTTGTAAATAATAACAATATCCTACCATTGTGTTACTACAAATGGGGTACATCCCGCCTCTGTACTCCCCCCGCACCCCGTGGTGGTTATCTGTTTTTTTCTAGCTTTATTCAGGCATAATTTACATGCAGTAAAATTTACTCATTTTTTTTGGCATACAGTTGGATGAGTTTTGGGCATTTTATACAGACACATAACGACCGCCACAATCAGGGGGAAGAAATCCCATGTTCCCAAAAAGTTCTTTCGCGGCCCTTTGTGGAGGATCCTGGCTGTCTTCCCAGGCAGCCACCGCTGCGGTTTCAGTGCCGCCTAGAGTGCATGTCAGTCAGTGTGTTTTCACAGAAAGGAAAGGGCACACCCTGTGAACAGAATGGAGAAAGAGCCATGGAGGATGTCAGGTAACAGGAGAACCGAGGGAGGAACAGAGTCCCGGGCAGGCCCACAAGGTGCAGAGGGCAGAGGGCGTGTGGGCAGAGCCGAGCGGCGCTGGGCTGGGGGTGGTGTCGGTGGCTGCTTTCTGTTGGGCATGGACTCTCAGTGGTGATGGAAGATGGGAACTCCCCCTCCACGCCACCCTGGCAGCTTTTAAAAACTGCTCATTACAACCACCTCTCCAAGACTTTGACGCCTTTGGCTATGGGAGGGACCTCTGAAGTTACCGCCCCCCCCGCCCCAGATGTGTGGGGAGAGGAGTGTGAGACTCACTGGGGAGAAATAAGAAAACAGTGTGACTGCGCCAGCCTCCTGCTCAAGCGACTGACTCCTTCAGCAAATCACGGAGGTTTCTCGTGGGGCGGCCGGCCAGGCCCTGGGTACACGCTCCTTCTGAAAACACTCGCAGATTTAGAGTCGTGGTGGGGTGTTGCTCTACCTCATGAAATCAAGAGCTTGGAAAAATATTGAATTAAGTGGGAACATAGCAACTTTGTAAAAATACCTCATTTTGATGTTTCCAGCACGGAAAAGCCCAGTATAGCAAACCATATTGAATTTTTTTATTATTCATTTCCTCTACAAAGACCTCTCGAATACTTGTCATTTTTATAGATCTTCTTCATATTTGCAATGATTGATTTTAACAGCTAGCAATGTCTGACTATTAATATACATATGAGGTCTGTCTGGAAAAAGTCCAGCCACTGATGAGGTAATGAGAACAGTTTTTGTGACATCAGTGCCACCTGGCAGCCAAGGAAAGTGGACTGGGATGTGCACGTGTGAACAATGACGACCTCACTGTACTAGTCAGCAGGGGCGGTAGATGCCGTTGAGTGAGTGTGTGTACTATGCAGCAACCACACTACAAATGACTGACCAAGTAGAGTAATGAACCTGCTTCACATTTCATGTTAAGCTGGAACATTCCTCTATGGAAACCATTCAGATGATTCAGAAGGCCTCAGCCATGGGCATCTGGTGATTAGCAACTTCATCACAACAATGCACCCACTCATGCATCACGTCTCATGCAGTTTTTTTGCGAAATACCAAATCACCCAGGTGACTCAGCCCCTCTACAGCGCAGATTTGGTGCCCTGTGACTTCTGGCTTTTCCCAAAACTAAATCACCTTTGAAAGAGAAGAAATTCGTACTGTCAGTGAGATTCAGAAAAATACAAAGGGGCAGCTGATGGCTATTGGGAGAACTGTGTGAGGTCCTAAGGTGCTTTGAAGGGGATTGACACATCACTGTCCTATGTACAGTGTTTCTTGTATCTTCTTCAATAAATGTCTCTCTTTTTCATATTACATGGCTGGATACCTTCTGGACAAGCCTTATATATGAATAAGTATGATTTTAATATACATGTGTATAATGTATATGGCTTTCATTTTTGTTTTAAGATTTTTTATTGTTTTTTAAAGAGAGGGGAAGCAAGGGGGAGAAACATCAGTGTGTGGTTTCCTCCGATGTGTCCCCCACTGGGGACCTGGCCCGCAACCCAGGCATGTGCTCTGACTGGAACTCGAACCAGCAACCCTTTGGTTCACAGTCCAGGGCTCAGTCCACTGAGCCACACCTCCGGGACTGTATATGGCTTTTAATATACACTCCTACATAGGGATCTATAGTTATTAATGTTTAAAATTCATGAATCTTCATTTAAAACTAAAACAGCCAACTTTGTATAGTTTACCTTTTTGTAGCAATTCAAGCATTGTTTAATCCATACTTTTAATCTCTCTGAAAGCAAGGGGAAGAACAAGGTAGAGCGTGCGGCCACACTGACTTGGGGAGCATCAATAAAAGTTCAGTTGCAAGCGCATTGAGGAGAGTGAACAGAGAAGAGAGAGGTAAGTCATTCAGATCCTGATGGTTGTGTAAGTGAGGGGTTGGGAGATGCAGAGGGAATGAGCAGGTATGTATGTGCAGATTTCTGTGTGCTTCTCCAGTATTTTAGTTCAGCAATGTCTTATTTACCCCCCCTCCCCAAATAGAGAAGAGTATCGGTTAATAAGAGCCTTTAGAAAAACCAGTATTTGTTATGCACGTCACCATAAGAAGCATGGTGTTCAGCGTGGGTCTGAGTCTTCTCAGGGCTCCGTTCTCCTCCACTGTGGAATATGTAGAGATATACACGTTATTCTTAAAAAACTCACCTTAATGATTTGTTTTGCCTTTTCATCTGGATTTGCTGTTCATTTCCTTGTTGTTGTCAGGTCCGAGTTTGAAAGAGAAAAGCACTATTTCGCACGCGGACGAAGGTGAGTGAATGAAAGACCGTGCTCAGCAATCCCCTTTTGCATTTCAGAGCCGGAGAGTGAGCCAGTCGGGCCCAGGAAAGCCGGCTCCGAGAGCCCTCTCCGGCGGCAGTGGGAGAAGCACGCACCCCCCGCCACACTCGCCGCTTTGGAAGCTGCCTCCGTTCTGGCCTCCAGTTTCCCCGCAGAGGACGACAGAGGTGAGGGGTCCGACTGGGCACCGTTAGGGTGTTCATTTTCTAGTCGTTGTTTAATGGGCCAGGGATTTTTTTTTTTGGTATCACTCTGTGAAGGATACTTGGTGTCACACAGGTGAGTGAAGTAGGTTGTAGTAGAGAGTACAGTGTAATTAATTGTGCTTGAAAGATGATCTGGAAGGTATGTGCTGAAAATCTTTTTGAACCGTCTCTAATTTTTATCTTTTCCCAACCAGGTGGCTCTGTCGTAAAGTACGGTGGAAATAATAGCCGTAAGCAGTGGCTCAAAGAGACCCCCGAAACGTTGCTGAAGCTCCTTCAGAATGCCGACCTCAGCTCAGCCTTTCAAACATACACCATATACAGAGCAGGTGCCCCGTGTCTGTTACATAACTGTGCAAGCCCTTTGGAATGTTTAAGAAATTGTAAGATCTGCATCCTGTAAAATGTGCCATTTGGACCACTTTTAAGCATATAGTTCAGGGGCACTGGGGACACTCATAGTGTTGTGTGGCCATCTCTGCCATCCTTCTCCAGAACTGTTCCGTCTCCCAAATGAAACTCTACCCATCAGACAGTAACTGCCCACCCACCTCACAGAAGCCCTTTCACTTTCAAGTTATAATGTAACTCAGAGGGTTGTATTTTTAGGTTTTCTTGAATCTTTGCTAGCTAGGCATGAGCTATATAATTAGAATTTCCCGTAGAGCTATATTACTTCTTTTTGCTCATGTAGTGCCGTATTTCAATAAGCACGTGACTGCTTTCTTTGCAGATTTAGCTTAGTTTTTGTGTGCAGACACCCTGGTGGCTTTACAGTTCAGACTTCATCCCAGTAAGACATTGTCATCCAATTATCCGAAGTTAACTTTTATTTTTTTTAAATATATTTTATTGATTATACCATTACAGTTGTTCTATTCCCCCCCTTCATTCCCCTCCACCCGCACCCTCCCTCCCCCACCATTCTCCCCCCCCTTAGTTTATAGCCACATGTCTCAAGTTCTTTAGATTCTATATTTCCCCCACTATTCTCGCCCTCCCCCCTATCTATTTTCTACCTACCATCTATGCTATTTTCTGTGCCTTCTCCCCCCTTCTCCCCCTCCCACCCCCCTGTTTCTAACCCTCCATGTGTTCTTCATTTCTATGGTTCCACTCCTGATCTAGCTGTCCTCTTGGTTTGCTTTTGTTTTAGGTGTGGTTGTTAATAACTGTGTGTTTGCTGTCCTTTCACTGTTCATATTTTTCATCTTCTTTTTCTTATATAAGTCCCTTTAGCATTTCATATAATAAGGGCTTGGTAATGATGAACTCCTTGAGCTTGACCTTATCTGAGAAGCACTTTATCTGTCTTTCCATTCTAAATGAAAGTTTTGCTGGATAAAGCAATCTTGGCTGTAGGTCTTTGGATTTCATGACTTGGAATACTTCTTTCCAGCCCCTTCTTGCCTGTAAGGTCTCTTTTGAGAAATCCGCTGACAGTCTGATGGGTACTCCTTTGTAGGTGACTGTCCCCTTATCCCTTGCTGCTTCTAGGATTCTCTCCTTCATTTTGGTCTTGGCTAATGTAATTATGATGTGCCTTGGTGTGTTCCTTCTTGGGTCCAACTTCTTTGGCACTCTCTGAGCTTCCTGGATTTCCTGGAATTCTATTTCCTTTGCCAGACTGGGGAAGTTCTCCTTTATTATTTGTTCAAATAAGTGTTCCACTCGTGGCTGTTTCTTTCCCCCTTCTGGTACCCCTATAATCCGGACGTTGGAACGTTTAAAGATGTCCTGGAGGTTCCTAAGCCTCTCCTCATTGTTTTGAATTCTCATTTCTTCATTCCTTTCTGGTGGGATGTTTTGTTTTTCCTTCTGGTCCATTCCATTGATTTGAATCCCAGTTTCCTTTCCATCGCTATTGGTTTCCTGGACATCTCCCTTCATTTCAATTAGTTTAGCCTTCATAAGTTCCTCTAATTTGTGACTTTGTTCCTATAATTTGTGACTATAATCTACCAGTTCTGTGAGCATCCTGATAAATAGTGTCTTGAATTGTGCTTCTGAGAGGCTGGCAATTTCCCGGTCGCTTAGGGTTATTGGCTCTGGGACTTTGAGTTCCTCTTGCGCCATCTTTTGGGCTGTTTGGGCCTGTTAAGTAGCAGGATCAGAGCCCTAGGTTTTCACCGGAGCAGGGCAACTCAGTTGCTGGGTTGTGACGTTGTATGTGGGGGCGGGGTCAAAGAGGGACAATGGCTTCCCTCCGCCGCCTGCTGCCGCGACCCCCACCGGCACCTCAGCCACCACTGTCACTGGGCCCACGCGTTTCGTTCCACTGCACTCGAGTGTGCCACCGCTGTCGGCCCTCCACCACTGGGTTCGTCCCCTGGGGCCTGCGTGGTCCGTCTCACTGTGCGCGAATGTGCGACCTTGGTCAGTCTGCCCCGCACCCCGACTGGCTTTGGGCTGCCTGCGTGCCTAGCGCCTAGGTCGAGGGATCTGTCCTGCCCGACCCAGCTCCGTTGCTGGTTCCGCCTTCTTACCGTCCCCGTTGAACGGTTCGTAGCTGTCGGACTTCTGTATAACTCCGTGTTCTGGTCTTTGGGTGTGTTCTAGTTCTCCAAAACTTTTGTTGTAGTCAAACTTGGTTGTGGGAGAAGGCACAGTGTTTCCACCTATGCCTCCATCTTGGCGGAAGTCTGAAGTTAACTTTTAATGCTTTGATACAAGTTCTGACTTTCAAGGATTTTGATTGTACGCTGAATTCTCCCTTCTGAAGGAAGTAGTGTGTTTAAATGTAAAGCACACACCGGTGCCTACTGGACTGTGCTGGGAGCCCTGCTGGGTGACTCAGGGGACCCTACAGGAGACAGAGAACGGGGCGCCATCCTCTGGCAGCCAGCAAGCCTCGCAAGAACAGGAAATAAGTGAATACTGTTTAACTGCCCATATTTTCTGTCACTGTTCCTCCAAAGGCTCGGAAGGGTTCTTGAAGGGGCCCCTGTCTGAAGAAACAGAAACATCAGATCATGTCGACGGAGGCCACGATGCTGTTGTTTTGGATCCAGAGAGACTGGAGCCCAGGCTGGATGAGGAGGACACGTACGTTGTGACACACCTAGAAAGCTTTAGTGTGTGTGTGTGTGTGTGTGTGTGTGATTTAAATTATACCTTAATAATGTCAGGTGTAAGAGGAGCTCATTATGTTATTTTACATCATAAATGAATATTCATGTCCTGATCCTTTGTCAGGGATGGGTAACGCGTAACAGTTATTCAACTAAATTCCTGCTCGAGACCTGTATGTGTACTTGTTCAGCGTGGATTTACTACTTTTTTATGTATTAGATTTTTATGTTGAAAATATTATGGAAACAGTGGCCCTGGCTGGTGTAGCTCAGTGGGTTGAGCGCAGGCTGCAAACCAAAGGGTCACTGGTTCTATTCCCAGTCAGGGCACATGCCTGGGTTGCAGGCCAGTTCCAGACCTGGGTTGCAGGTCCCCCTCTAGGGGACCCATGAGAGGCAACCACACATTGATATTTCTCTCCCTCTCTTCCTCCCTCCTTTCTCCTCTCCCTAAAGAGAAATATAATAAAATCTTTAAAAAAGATAAAAGACTGATTCCTTTCTTCTTAAAGTATTTCAAGCCTGCTCTTTATTCCAAAGAGAAAGAAAGAAAATATTATAGAAACAGTGAAAGAAGTGATCTTTCAGAAGAAGTAACTCTTTATTTTCTCTGTTCAATTGCTTTGTGGAACTCATTTTTCAGGAATGTAAATATTGGTGTGGTGGTGTTCTGCTTTGAACCCATCAACAAATGCTGACCGTACCCCTGAGTTGGAGGCCTACTCTCCATGTTGTTTCTTCACAGGGACTTTGAGGAGGAAGACGACTTGGATTGGGTGTCGGAACTGAAGCAGCGAGCTGGCCGGCCGGGGGCGTCCGATGCCTAACACCCAAGTGAGGAATTAACGTCTGGATAATATTCGCTCCTGGAAGGTAGATTCCCGTGGAAACAGAATAAAGGAGGAGTGGGGAGGACTGTGAATATTTCGAACTGTTCCTGATTAGTATTAATGAGGTTTAAAAAATCTTCAGTAAGAAAAACTGTGAACATCTGTGTCGCTGAATTTTAGCAAAAATTCCGTGAGATGATGGAAAGGAATGTCAGGCGTTTGAAATGCAAACTCAAACTCTGCGTTGGGATCACCGTTTTGCTCGCAGTGACTCTCATTTGGGAACACAGGGGATTTTTTGTTCCTAATTCCTTGAGAAAATATTTCTGCAGTAAGTCTTGGGTCTTTAAGAAAGGTTATCAGCTCTGTGGTCAGTTTCCCACCGTTGATAAAAACCCATCCAAAATATCGCAATATAATGTACAAGGAAAAAGGGTGTTTTTCAAAAGGCTACAGGAACAGGAAAGAAAGAGCACTTTTGAGGGGGATAAGCACAGCCACTTAAAGCTAGTCAGATGGCAGGTAAACTCAATGCAGGGTTCAGAAGCTCTATAAAAACGAGCAGAAGCACATCTTCACTTCCGCTGTTGCACACACCAAGTGGGAGACCTGCCTGGGGCTGCGCTGTCGCAGTTTGCTGGTCCGATGTCAGAGTTCGAAGTCCTTTTTGTGTATTTGACCCAGTGATATCCACCTTCCAGATCATGTCAGTTCAAAAACACGGAAATTAGGACAAAGACTCCATATGAAAACACAAGTATACGCTCCTGGAAGTTGCTGCCCTTGCATGGCTCATTCAGAAATTTAAACATTTTTGAAAACATATACAGGGTTTTTTTCTTAAGATTTTTATTTTTTGATTTGAGAGAGAATATTGATTCGTTGTTCCACTTATTGAAGCGTTCACTAGTTGGTTCTTGGATGTGCCGTGACCGGGGACCAAATCTGCAAACTTGGCCTCTCAGGGTTCTCTAACCAACCGAGCTACCTGGCCAGGGCCAGAAATGGAAATTTCGGAAGCAGGAAAACTACACCATCCAAAGATTCCATCAGAGAGAATGATTCCTACCATTCCTTGCAAAGAAAAATATCACCACAAAGCTGGAAGGAGACAATATGTAAGGACTCTTGCCACGAGAGCAGATGAAACACCGGCCACACCTGTGAAAGTTGATAAAAAAAAGGATGTCCCTCCTGGACATGCAGTTGCACTGACCCCATACACACAGGCGAGCTGGATTTTGCTTGCCAGTGACAATGTGACTCCAGAGGCCTGGGTCCTGCCACATCAGCCTCATTCCTCTTGCTGCCATCTGCTGCTTTTCATGCATGTAACCCTGTTAGTGTTTTGTGCCAGATGTGGTCAAAATTGATTCCTAATTCTAGCGAAGGAGGCTCACCCTCAGAGTTGTTTCCTCAGACTGGCTGAGGCGTAGTGGAGTATGAATGCCCGAGCTGGTGAGAAATCTGCCCCATGTGTGGCGTTTGTGGCCACGGCTTCATCACGTTGGCAGGGACGAAGGGACATGCCGCGCATGGTCATAGCCAGCATGCAGTCTGCTGTGGGGTCCTCCACTCCCTCCGTAATCACAGGACCGCTGTGATGGACCATCAGCGCTGTCACTTGTCTGGTAGAAATCCATGTTTAAGTTCTCAAAGCTTGACATTGCAAATGACAGATATGGACAAAGAACCCCTGGACTCAGCTTAAGACACAACTGGCTCTGTTTCTCCATGTCACAGGCCAAAGAACTGCTAATCTTTTTCTTCTTTAAAAGTAACTGATGGTGAGTTTGAAATTAAAATGGTATTTAGATTCCGTTGGCTATGTTTTCTGTAATTTCTGTGTTTCCATATTTGTTTTCTGTGTCTGCAATTGCTGGAGATGATACCCTTTTCAACTACTAAACATGCGCTGAAACGTTTTAGCAGCTCGTCGCACCCTCTGCACTGGGGAATGTGGGGGAGGGGAGGCGCTTGCAGGCCGCTGGGGACAGCCAGTTTTAGGAGCCCAGGAGAGGCCACCCTCTGAGGTCTGAAGAGTAAGACTCCGTTCCAAGTCTCCATCTCCGGACATCTTTGAGACCTTGCCCAAGAGACTTCCTGTCTCAGTTCAGCTCATTTGTAAAACTGGGTGTCTGCTCCCTTGCTCGGTTTTTGCAACAGTAGAGATGATCTGTGCAAAGTCTCTGGTGCAGTAGAGGTGTGCTTGCTGCGTGTTAGGAGAGGAGATCCGAGCTAAAGCAACGGGAAGTGACACAGCTGGGTCTTCAAACTTCCTCGCCTCCCACCCCTCTTCCGGGTGGACGGTGTGGACCGGTCCTCCCAGGCTCGAGTCCTCTGCCCCGCCCAGGTTCCCTGGCACAGCTCCGCCCGGCTGTCGAGACCAGGCGCCCCGGGAACCCTGGTCCACCGGAACGCGCCTGTTGCCCCGTGGAGCAGGTAAGCAGCCGGCGGGCCACACCTGTCCCTACCCGACCTGCTCCTCCCCCTCCCACCCCAGTGCCCTCGGAGCCCCAGGGACAGGGATGGAGCCCACACTCTACGGAGAGGAGCGGTCTTCTGTGCGTCGGTCTCCATGGCAACACACCGCGCTCAATTCCCGGGCTCCAGTGAGAGCTCTGACAGCTTTCGGAATGTTCCTAAAGGAGAAAGGTTTTCCCAAACCTGGGGCTTTCACTCCCTGTTGCCACCTGTGCGGGAGCGGGCCGTCCGCCAGTTCCCGAGCTGCAGTCCCTGAGTTTTGGTCCCCTACTTGCCTGACTCAACAGCAGCCTCATGGGGTGCCCAGCTGGTGCCCAGGCCCTCCCTCCACAGTCGTCCCCGCTTCCTGCCCCTACACAAAGTGCTCAAACGCGTCACCTGCCTGCTCGCTCCATTTATAAAAGTCAGCGTTATACCCGAACGCTGGTGTAAGGGGAAATTTAAGGAAACAGTAGTTTATAATGAAGTCGCATTTCCATCTGCGAATGTTTGGTGCTGTGATAAGTAAGTACCGCTGATGTAGCAGGTGATGGTCTCGGCGACCGGGGGCAGCGAGGCCAGTGGCCGTTTGGACTTTCCCCAAACGGTGCACAGTTCTCGGTAAAGTTCCCAACAAAATGCAAAGCCCTGTCCAGGTGGCTCAGCCTCCCAATACGCCAAGATTCCGGGTCCCATTCCTGGTCAGGGCACAGGCAGGAATCAACCAATGGATGCATAAATAGGTGGAACTAAGCCATGACTCTCCTTAAAGTCAATAAGTAAAAAAAAAATTAAAAATTTAAGTGTAATCAAGCCTTGATTTACATGTAGTTGCATCCCTCTAAAATTCTTAATTACAGCCATGTAAAAAAAATACCTTGTATTTAGATGTAAAATAGAGTTGGGCCCTGGCTGCAGATAAACGGACATGAATATGTGGGGGACTTTCTAATGCTGTGGGACCGCGGGATAACCCTTTATGATGTGGACCATCCCCCTGTCACCCCGGAATCTTAGTTTCCCACCCCTCCAAATGCTTCTAAATGCCGCAGTGTCTCTCCATCTCTGCGAAGAGGGGGAAAAAACCCTCCCAAATTACCAAACGTCCGCTAGGGGGCAGTACTTCACCGCCGAGAAAGACTGGACTGTAGAACCACACCGGCAGAAGGGCCTTCCTGCTGTATGGAGGGGCGGTGCCAAAGCGGAGCTGCCCCCCAAGTCTGACCTCCAGCCGGCCGAGAAGCTCCGTTACCTGCGGCCCCCAGGAGAGTCATTTGACCGTGTACTGGGTGAGGTTGGAAGGAAAGTTTTAGCAAAATGGGTTCTTTTACTTTCGAGTGATCGATTTTCTGACTTTGTTAATGTTTGTGAAAAGTGCGCAAAAGCATTTCATTTCTCTAAATTTCAGGACCCCGCGTGCACTGGAGACCATGGATAAATACGACGTGATTAAAGTTGTCGGCGAAGGTGCCTTTGGGAAAGTGTACTTGGCCAAAGGGAGACTGGACAGCAAGCACTGTGTCATAAAAGAGATCAATTGTGCAAAGGTAGGATTAAGAAGGGCAAATTCCTGCTCACACTCAGGGGCATATTCAGCTGGCTGTTAATCCAGCATGAAAAGGAAACACAGCTTTTGTTGTTTTGTTGTAATTTTTTCATTGTTGTTTAATTACAGTTGTCCCTGTTTCCCCCCCATTACTCTCCCCTGCCCTGCCCACCTGCCACCTGCCACAATTTTTGTTGTTTTGTTTTTAAAAGTATGAAGGAGTTGACTCTTGTCCACTCAACCTCCTAAATCCATTATCCAAATGGCAACTGATGATCTTACTTTAGGGGAAAAAAAGATTAAAGTATAAAAAGAAAAGAGTTTCTGTAGCTGACTTTTCTGTTTTGCCCTAGGGTGGTGTACTTTCTGTCTTATCTCTTTTATTATTGTTGTTGTTATTATTATTATTATTGCTTTACTTTTATTGTTTACACTACCACAGATGTCCCCACCCCCCCTTTGCCCATTTCAGTGTCCCCTTCCCTGACCTTGGGTTATCATATGTTCTTTGGCTTAATTCCTTTACCTTCTTTCATCCATTCCCCCCTTCCCACCTTCCCACCTTCCCACCTTCCCACTCACAGTTGTCAGTCTGTTCCATGGGTCCAGGCCTCTGTTCTGTTTCGTTCGTCAGACCGAAAAAACTGTTTCCGTTTATATTGTTCATTAGATTCCACATATAAGTGAGATCATATGGTAGTTGTCTTTCACCAACTGGCTTATTTCACTTAGCATAATATTTTCCAGATCTGTCCATGCTGTCACTAAAGGTAAGATTTCCTGCTCTTTCATGGCCAGGTAGTAGTAGTCCACTCTGTAAACGTACCCCGGCTTTTTTATCCACTCATCTAGTGATGGGCACTTACAATGTTTCTAGACCTGGGCTATTGTAAATAACACTGCAATGAACATAAGGGTGCCTATATTCTTTCAAATTGGTGTTTGGGAGTTCTTAGGATGTAGTCGCAGAAGTGAGATGGCTGGGTCATAAGGCAGTTCCATTTTTAATATTTTGAGGAATCTCCATACTGCTTTCCCAGTCTGCATTGCCACCAACAGTGCACAAGGGTTCCCCTTTCTCCACGGCCTTGCCAGCACTTGTTGTTTGCTAATTTATTGATGATGGCCATTCTGACAGATGCAATGTGACATCTCCTTGCGGTTTTAATTTGCATCTCTCTGATGATTAGTGACATTGAGCATTTTCATGTCTATGGACCATTCGTATGCCTTCTTTGGAGAAATGTCTATCAGGCCCTTTGTCCATTTTTAATTGGATTATTTGTCTTCCTGGTGTTGAGTTATATAACTTCTTTGTATATTTTGGAAATGAATCCCTTGCCAGATGTATTATTGGCAGAGACGTTCTCCCACACAGTGGCTTCCATTTTCATTTTGCCAATGCTTTCTTTAGCCTTGCAGAAGCTTCTTATTTAGCATGATGTGGTCCCATTTGTTTATTTTTCCTTTGGGTTTGTTGCCCTGGAAGATGTATTGGCAAAAACGTTGCTACGAGAGATGGCTGAGATTTTACTGCTTGTGTTTTCTTCTAGGATTTTTATGGTTTTACAGTTTACATTTAAGTCCCTTATCCATTTTGAGCATATTCTTGCATATGGTATAAGTTGGTGGTATAGTTTCTTTCTTTCTTTCTTTCTTTCTTTCTTTCTTTCTTTCTTTCTTTCTTTCTTTTTCCTTCCTTCCTTCCTTCCTTCCTTCCTTCCTTCCTTCCTTCCTTTTCCTTCCTTCCTGTCCATCCTTCCTTCCTTTCTCTCTTTCATTCTTGTGCATGTACCTGTCCAGTTTTCCCAGCACCATTTATTGAAGAGATTGCCTTTACTCCATTGTATGTTCTTGCCTCCTTCGTCTGGCTGTCTCACGGTATTCAGGTCACCTCCACAAGGAGGTTTCCCCAAGACCAGCCTCAGTGACTCCTCATCACACCACCTACTTTTCTTGCGTTTCTTTTCTCTCTCTCTTTTTTTGCCTCCTTCCTTCCTTCCTTCCTTCCTTCCTTCCTTCCTTCCTTCCTTCCTTCCTTCCTTTGGTTCAAGAGGGAGCCACTAGCCACATGTAGCTTTGGGCGTACTTGAAATATGGTTAATGTGACTGGGGAACTGAATGTTTGCTGGTTCACTTTTTAATAACATTTATAATTACTTGGAATTACTTTGCTCACTTATTTCTTCACTTGTTTTTGTCTGTCTCCCTCAGCATGCCTGTAACAGAGTGAAATGCTAGCTCTGTCTTAATTCTAGCCTGTGTATCTCCCATGGCCTTCAGGCTAACAGCTCCTTCTGTAGATGTTAACTGGGGGAACCCTGCTGGAGGCTTGAGTTTTTGCAAAAACAACCCCTTGTCAGAAGGTGCCAAGGGCCCTCACCCACCTCTCACCTTGCCCCTCCTCTCTTGCCTTGACATAAAAGAAGCCTGAATTCTAGGCTCTCTGAAGATGGATTTGTAGAAGCCACAGGCAACCCCGTCTTCTCAATCTGGGCCTTCTCAATCAACAAACTTTTTCTTACTCCAAACTATGATGTTTTTTATATTGGCCTTTTTTTTGGTAGCATCAGGCACAGGAAACCTGTACCTGTAACACTCAGAGCACCTGGCACATAATAGGTGCTCGAAAATACTTATTGAATGCATTGAATAAGTGAAGGAACATGTATTCTTATTAGTCTAATGATTTTATAGAATAATTAAATACATTTAATTTAAAAGGAATCCTTTTTGCTAAATTCCCCGTGGTCCATGTTTATGTCACCCTCTCTAGCGATGTGTTCATCTCAAAATATATGGAGACAGCAATCTCCACTGCACGCGAGAATTAATTTCAAGGCTAGTCTTGTTGGTGGCCTCCTAGAAGACTTGTAAGTGAGAGCATCGGGGAAAAAACTTACACGTAATGTGTGCAAAATGGAGTGCTCAAGTTGCCTAATGCAAACATTGCCACTGAACCGCACACCTAAAAATAGTTAAATGTAAATTTTGTTATATTTATTCTGTTGCAATTTTTAAACTTGCCAAGAAGAAGGAGGAGGAGGAGGAGTGAGGAGAAGAGGGAAGGACTACCCAAACTCACGTTAAAGCTCAAAGTATAGATGGTCAGTGCCCAAGAGAATGCTCTGTTTACCAGCGTAGATCCCTTTTCATGGATCTGTGGCTTCTTCTCCTGAGGTCCTCTGATCCTGGTGTCCTGTCGTGGTTCCTTCTGTGACATTACTCCGCTCACTGTGTCTGGCTTCTGTGACAGCGCTTCCTCAGACCTGTCTGTCTGTCTCCTCACCCTCTGTGTGTCCTTCACCAGCTCTCCTTTCTGTTTGTACTCTGAGTGACCACCACACTTCAGTTTACCACTAAGCTGATCGCTCTGAAACTCTCCCCCCAGCCCTGTTCCCTTCCCGAGCCCTAGCCCTGCATTTCATCTGCCAGCCAGCTGTCAAGGAATGTCTCTCAGGGATCTGTTTTAGCGTAACACACTGCCTCAGTCCTGGTGGCTTACACAATAAACACCCCTTGTCTCGCGGTTTCTGGGCATCAACAGTCATGGGTGAGGCTCGTCGAGGGCCATCTTGGCAGGGATCGTGGTCGTGCTGCAGACAAAGCAGAAATTCTTCACCTTTCGAAGCCGGCCCGTGTCACCTGCTGTCTGCTGCACTGTGTTGAGGACACCAGTGTCCTCGTGCTGTCCAGGCTCAGGACCTGGGGGTCGCCTGTGAAATTTCTTGCTAAATACCATTGACCCTGTCTCTTCCTCAACTCTGCTTCCTTCCTGTGGCTCACGCCCTGGGTTACGTGGATTGCTTCTCCGGGCTCCTGCTTTTCTGCAGCGCAGTTTTGACGCCGCCGCAGCTGTGCCCCCGTCACTGGGGCGGAAATTATAAAGGAAAAGAGGGCTCAGCTTGACTACATAAAGACGTGGAACTTCTGTGAGGCAAAAACAAACAAACAAACAAAAAACCTACCATGTATAAATTGAAAGAAAATTCACAAAATGTCAAAAATATTTGCAAGTATTGACCCAAGGGTAATAGCTTTTTATAAATAAAAGAAAACCCATAACTGAAGAAGTCATTATATAGGAATTTCAAACTCATTAGTAAACTAATTAATATAAGTAAATCAGTCAGTATCACTTTTTGTTTATATTATTGGAAGGACTAAAAAGAATATCCCAGTAGGGGAGAGCAGGTGGGAAGGTAAATTGGTACCATCTGGAGGGGGATTTATCCAGATGTATCCAAGCCTTGGAAGGAACCATTCCCCATCTGCATTACTGACAAGGAGTAGCGTCCATACTGTGCTGTAAATCTTTCAAAAGATCGGGCCACACCACATTGTATGTGCATGGGGGGCAGGTGTCCTGTGAATACACACACACACACAACATTAGCAGAAGTCATTGCTGTCATTCTGCACAGTCAGAAATTCAATATGGAGCATATATTATATATTATGTTTTTAAAATTATGAGTTGTATTATTTGTATAAGCATAAAAAGCAATCTTCATGTTGAAAAAGAAAATGGACCCCCCCGCCACTCACACACACACACACACACACACACACACACATCCTAGGATCCAGTGGTTCTACTTTTGAGAGTTTATTCCAAAGAAATATCCAGAAACGTATAGACAGTTAGGAAATGCCCATATGACAAAAAGATTAAAAAATGCACTGTTTTTGCCTAGGTGGAATCTGAGATTGTTAGTCACTTTTTGCCAGGGACTTTTGTATTGTTTCACTCTTCTGATCAGTTTTTTTTTTTTAATCATCCAGTCCCACTTTAGTTCATAAGCAGGAACTGTAACATAGGAGAGGCTAGGCAGCTTGCTAAGGGCCACGCGGCCAGTTAGGCACGCAGCCCAGACTCCAGCCGTGAATTTACTCCAGGTCCTTTCCATCGTGCCTGGGAGATTCGTGCTTGTCTTTGCTGCTTTTGCTCCACCTCCTTCTTTGCTTTTTAACTGCTGTTCTGTTACAGTTGTCCCAGTCCCCCCACCCTGCCTTTGCCCTCTTCTGCCCAGCACACCCCGATTCCCACAGGCCATCCCCGTACCATCAGCCACGTCCACGGGCCATTCACACATGCTCTTCGACTAGTCCCTTCCCCTCCTTTCCAGCCTGGCCCCCTCCCCATCCCCAGATTAGTTCTGACACCCACTCTGACTTGTTCCAAATTCTGTTTCTAGCCTCCTCTCCATGTCCCCCTCTGTTTAGTTCACGTACAAATCCTTCTGACCCCAGCTCCTGCGCTTCTCTGTGGGGCTCCTCCTTCAGAGAAGGTGGAAGTTGGCCCACCCATCTCCAGCCATCAAGGTCCCACTTGGTCGAGGCTGAGCTCGAAGCACTGACCCGTCTTCCTCTGCAAACACCAGAGCTTTTTACCGGCACCGCTGCAGTGGCACCGATTGCTTTCTGCTTCGGCGGGCTTCAGCTGTTCACCCTGTGTCCCCTCCCCCTTCTTAAACGGTGTGTCCCGTGCAGGCAGAATCCGGATCTGCAGGCAGAATCCGGGTCTGTGTGTCCTGCTCTTCCACACAGCACCTAACAATGCTTCGCATCAGCAGGTGTTCAAGTAACTCTTGCTGCGTAAATGATTCGATCCACAGCTGCTTTTGGCTCTGCTGTTCAGCCGCTGCATCCTTAAGAAGTACAAGGCTGTTTTCTCCTGGTGCTGAACATTTCGTAGGTCATCAAATGAGAGTCGTTAGAGTTATCTAAATGTCGCTTATGCAAAATCAATATCCCACATTAGGTGATTCGGTAAAACAAAATCGCACATTGACAATAACCCTTACAGCCCAAGAATACCGCCCATCAATAGCACGAATAGCACACTGAAACAAGAGGGACATCGCTCAGACGTTCAGACCCAAGTCACTTTGGCCGGACTAACTTACGTTCTCTCATCAAGTACAGTAAATTTAGCACAGCCACTGACAACACGGTTTTAGGAGCAGCCTCCCAGGCTTCCACCAGCCTTCCGGTGCAGCGCCCGCGGTGAAGTGGTCTGGAGCTCCCCACCCCCGTTCACACATCGCACATGAAACAATTTTAGTTCATGATTACACTTGTTCACATATTTTTATTGGCCAAATGGGACGCCACTGGTGACAAAGGTTAACAATTCAAGCAAGTTTTTGAAGTGTATCCTCATTTGTTTAGTTGCATTTTTACTCACCCCCTTCCCATTTAAATTTTCTCATTGTTTTTGCCTCATGTGTGTGTGTTTGTGTGTATCTCTTAATTTACTCTTATAATTATACCTGCTCTTCCTACTTTTGTCTTTTAACCCTTATAGTGGTGTTAGTGTTGGTGAATCCACTGCTTTTATTGTGTGTTTGCCTTTGTCACTGGGGATTTTTTCCTTTGTGAATTTTTTTAAATCACAATTTCTTGTTCTTAAAAAAGATCCTTTAGCATTTATTGTAATACTGGCTTGGTGTTGAAGAACCCCGTCAGCTTTTTCTTGTCCAACTGAGCTTTCGATATAGCAAAACTTCACCAGAAATATTTATTTACTTATTTTTGTTTATGAGTTTCTGTGACACACCACTGATTAGATCCAGGGCCCTTTGCTAATTCTAGAAACTTCATTTCTGGAGGTTGAGAGATCCATTTCAGAAGTGCCGCCTGGAGCCAGTGAAACCCTGGAGAACTTTGGTAGGAGGGAGCAGGAGGTGTGTTGCGGAAAGCAAGTCATCTTCACGGACTATTTTGTCTCTTAATACAATTTAGATGCCCGTCCAAGAAAAAGAAGCTTCCAGGAAAGAAGTCATCCTTCTGGCGAGGATGAAACATCCTAACATTGTAACCTTCTTCAGTTCGTTTCAAGGTTTGACTTTCTAGCATTCTTAAAGTATTTTAATAAACTGTTGTCATACAGAATTCTATAAGATACGTTCCTGAGAACGGTGCATAGTCTTTGTGAATGGGCTCATTTTTCCATGTATTTAAATTGTCATCTGAGACATAATCGCTATTTCTGTTCCAGTGAACTTTCGTAGGCAGCTTTCCTAAGCATTTCTTTCCGTCTCCCCTTAATTCTTACTCCCTCCACTAGTTGATGGTGTATTAGCTTTGCCGCAGTGATGGCACCCACATTTCTACGGCTACAACAATGTGCATCTGTTTCTCATTCGTTCCATGCCAGCTGTGGGTGGTCTGGGGTCTTAAGTCTGGGGTCCAGGCTGGAGGGGCAGCCCAGACATGGGGCACACTGTTCTTTTGGGCAAGGGAAAAGGGCAAGACACCAGTGCCCACCACACTGCCAGCCTCTGTCTTGCCGGGGTGCGGCATGGCCCTCCTTTTCCCTCTGGGCTGACCTTCCTGTCACAAAGCAGCTGTGCAGGTAACCTTGATAATGGAGTTGTGGGGGAGTGGGTGCTGCCATGGGACTCCCCCAAGCCTGCAGCAACAGGTGGGGCTGTCCAGTCCTCTTACAGAGAGGCAGCTCACAGCCACGCACCGTGGTCAAGCAAGTGGTCAAAACAGAAGGGAAAACTGTAAGGAGGCAATCCCTTCAGCTGAGCACCTAGACACAAGGTCTACTCTGTCTCCACCCATCACCCTGCTCCAAAGGTAGGCACAAAACGAAGCAAGTGATCTGATGGACATGAGAAGAGCATCGCTCAGAGATCGTTCAGTCAGTCAACAAACGTTTATCCAGTGCTTACTGCATGCCAGGCATTGCTCTAGGTGTCAAGTGTAGAGCAGTGAGCAAACCAGGTGAACATGCCTGTCCTCGTAAAGCTTGTGTCCTAGTGGGAAGAGACAGATGAGAAACACACACAGTGCGTCAGGTGTTTATAGGCTGTGGATGCCCAAGTTCACTGGGGACGGGAGGGCGGTGCAGTCCCAACTCAGCCCTCAGCACAGAGGGAGCTCAAAGGCACAGGCTGTGAGAATTCCAGAGCAAGAGCGTCACCCAGATATCTTCAAGCGTCATCAGGGGCCGAGGATCAGTAAACCAATGAGCATACACTGTATTTTGCGCTGTTGCACTGTGCTGGGCACTGTGTTTCTTATCAGAGAAAACCACTGCGTTCAAAATGGCTCTCTGTGTGCATTCAACGGCTGGGCATTCGGAGGGTTTCTGAGAACCTTCTGGGGTCTCCCTGGGAGCCGAGTGGACACAGACTGTGAGGGGATTCACAGAGAGGAGAAAGTGTAGAGAGTCAAGTTTTTATTCGTCCTCCGAGAAAGGAGAGGAGCGTGGTGTGGGGGGTTACACCCGCATCCAAAGGGTGGGGGCTTTGAGTTTTTGTTGGATTAGGGTGGGATTGCAGAAGGGTGGAGGTTACCGGGGTGCGGCCCCTGGACAGTTGGGGCGTCGTTAACACAATGGTTTGTCCCGATGTTATCTTCCTGCTTTCCAGTCATTTCCAGTCCTGGGGACACAAGCTCAGAAAAGTCAAATGGCCGTCAAGTTTACCGAGGTCACCGGCCTGCTGGGCAAATGGTACCACGACAGGAAAGGGGGCTGGCTGTGTGCTTTCACCCAGGAGCAGGGGATCCCCTTGGGTCAGGAACTTTTAGGGGGCAGCCCCTAACTTGCGTGCCCGCATTCCCCCTCACCCCTAACACAGCCACCCTAAGACCATCTTTATTTTCCTCATTATTTCAACTGTTCCTGGGACTCCTCCACCTGGCCATGTGCCCCTCGTCCCAGGCATTCTCTGAGATCACAGTTCATGTGACAGCCCCTTTTCCTGATCCTGCCCAGCGCTTTGTGCTTGTATTGACTTGTCTGCATATAGCTGTTTGTGTAAGCACCTACGAGCTGGTGTAATAGTTGTCTCCCTTTTAGAGGACACTTAGTGGATTCTTTTGCTCACCACTTGGTCCTCAGCATCTAGCACATAGTAGGTGCTCACTACGTGTTTGCGGAATGACTCCATGGATGGGACCCCCCCCCTTAATAGACTGGAATATGTCTTTTTACCATGGAAAATGGATATTTGAGGACAGAAGTTCCCTGGATACTCTTATCAAGTTAGAGGTCATTATTACAGTGTCAGTAACCTCTGCTGAGTGTGCTTGTGTTATAAGCTGAAATTGTCTTACAACAGCTCTTTAATTTTTTAAGTTAGAGAACCTCTGTATTTGGAAAAACAAGAGCTATTGTGATGCCTTTGAGTTTCCTGGAAGCTTGTTGGGACTTGAAACACCAGTTGACCTGAAAGCCCGCAGCGTTCTCAGAGCACCTGTTACGGAGCTGAAGCCTCCGCTGCCCTCAGAGAGCATGGCTGGGACAGAACCCTGGCTCTGGTTCATTAAGTGTTTGTCTGCGGAGAGTATGGAAGGGTTACAGCTTTGAAGCAATGTACACAAAATAGGGAGGATGTGGGGAGATATTCCCAAGGCTGAACCAATTCCCCTTAAATTCCTCCAGTAAATATTTATCCAGCCTGTATCACAGACCAGACATGTTCTAGGTCTTGGGGATGCATCTCCGTGAACAAAGGAGGCAACAGTCCCTGCGGGTTGTTTTCGGCTGCTGTGCAACAATGACCTCCCATTTAGCGGCTCCCACCAGCTCCCACGAGTCGCGGCCCCACTTGCCTCCAGGTGAGAAGTCTGGGCTTGACGCAGCTGGAGTCCCTGCTTGGGGCCTCTCTCACAGAGTTGAAATCTGAGGCCCGGGGTTCTCTCCCAGGCTTGTTCAGGTTGTTGGCACAGTTCGTTTACTTGCCGTTGAGAGCTGAGGGGTCTGCGTTTTTGCTGGCTGTTGACTAGGGTGTGGCTCCGTGTCTAGAGGCCCAGTTCTCTCTCCTTCCCAGTGGCCCTGTAGGAGGCCCTCTCCTACTTGGACTCACACTTTCTGTGTCCCTGGCCTCTACACCCAGATAGAAATGGCTCCTGCGATTCAGTCAGCCCACCTGGATAATCTCCTTTCCTATTGACTCAAAATCAGCTCACTGGTAACTTGCATTAAATGAGCAAAACCCCCTTTGCTAGGCCTGGGAAGGCTCACGGAGTCGCTGTGAAAGCACGAGGCAAGGGCACACTGCGAGCCCTCTGATTGGAACACCGAGTATTCTTTCTCCCACGGCTACCCTCCTTCATTACTTCCAGCTTCCAGGAGTCGAGGGAGAATTTACGGAGAGTCTGCACGATCCTCTGAGAGCCTGCCCAGTGGTTCTCCCTCCCAACAGGGGAGTCAGTGACTTCCTGGCTCTTCACTTTTACCCACTCCTTTAAGGCCTTTGGTGTAGCTTTGGTGGAAATAATCACATCTTTCTTTTTCCATTCCTGTTTCATCGGTTGTGTGATAATTACGATAACAAGCATAATTGGCGTACACGGACTTGGGGACGGGCACAGTGATGTCGGTGAGAATCGGTGGGCGCTGAGGGACCCGGCTCACTGTGTCTGGCTCGCAGCCCCCAGTGGCCGGCTGCCGCGGGCCGGCTGCAGTGGGCCCCCGCGTTGGGGCGTGCCCCTTCCTCTAGTGAGTAGGCCGGGCAGAGGGTGGTTGGAACAGCGGTTATTCTCAACAACGAGGTTGAATGTGTCGTGTTAATAAAAGTTAATACCCAAGTTCAGAATGGGTCTGTTTGTCCTTCCGGGGGTGCTGGGAAAGACTCACAGCTGCTGTTCTGCTGCGGGCTTCTCATCTCTTGCTGGAATGTAGCCAAGGTTAACGGAACTGTCATAAGCTGTGAGCGCTGCTCTAAGCATCCAACGTGGCTTCACTCAGTTAAATCATTACAACAATCTTAAGAGGAGTTTCTATATCACTATATTCATTTCACAGATGAGGCACGAGGCACAGACACATTAAAATACGTTGCTTACAGTCACAGAGTTAAGAAATGTAGGTGGTGAAGCGAGATTAGAACCCATCTATCCTGAGTCTCTAGCCAGAGAATTTAAATATGGGTATGTATGAAATATATATGTATAGGCATATAGATGCTATATTTTCCTGTAATACTCTCCACCTTCTCGAAACACGAACGTTGAGTAAGCACGGGCAGTGCTTCTGGAACCCAACGGCAGTGCCTTCTCTTACAGAGAGCGACAGGCTGTTCATCGTGATGGAGTTCTGTGCCGGAGGGGACCTCATGGGGAGGATCCGCAGGCAGCGAGGGGTGTTGTTCAGTGAAGACCAGGTAAACAAACACTCCTAGTCGGCCTTTCCATTGCGTTCATCATGCCGGGCGTCATGGACTGTGTTTAGGTGAAGCATGGTGTCTGGTAAAGACTCCAAACCCACAAAACAGTGATCAGTGCTCTCGACAGATTTCGTCCACAACGTGTTTGCAATTACATGTCCGTTGAATCTTCTTTTGAGAGTAAAGTTTGCTTCCGAAAAGAGAATGTCTTGTTTTTAGACAGTCTCATGTAGGATGCCCCTGAGATCAGTTTTCATGGCTTAAAAAAAAAATCTGAGCATGGATGTTCCTTGGCAGTTTAAAATAGCTATAGGTGGGCTCTTCTTCCTCTGGGTGTTTGGTGACCTGCGTTGAGACAGCCGTCCTGCTTTGCTGGGCAGGATAGAAGCTCTTCTTAGCGGTGGCTCTTTAGTTTCATTGGTTATAAAGAGACCGGAGCCGAAAGGTGAGGAATAGGGGCCTCCATTCCCATTTTCTCTTTGCACAAATACTTTTTTTCCCCTGTACTCTGAGCTTCCTTCGGACACCCCTTGGAAGGAGACAGGTACATGTGTATGGAGAGGAATCGGAACCAGGCCTCATGTGGTTGGTGGGAAACACCACCTGCCTTGAGCAGTGCCCGGGAACGGCCCGGCGTCCTCTTCGGGCCGCTGGTTTCTTTGCTGTACCCTAGCCTTTGAGAGCAGCGTGCCCATGTGACTTCTTCCTAGAGTTAAAATGTCACATGTAGAATGTAGAAATGATTAAAGAATCAATATCTCTACCCTCTGCTAACTCAATCTAGCATTTTTCCTATGCTCATTCACATTGTATATTAAATGCCCTGTTTGTGGGAACCCTGCTTCCCATCTAGGTATTATTTTGCCATATTTTATTTTAAAATACTGTTCTCTATAAAATTTTGAATTACATTTCCCTTTGTTGGGTAAGAATGAAAATTACAGCTGAATCTTAGTATCTGGGATATAGCTTTTTTCCAATTGTTTTCCTCTTTCTGTATACTTTGGCAGACAGAACAAATGAAATTTTAGAGTAGTTTAAATAAATCTCTATAGGCATAGAATACATTTTACTAAAGTGGGTCATCTAAGTAGTACCATGACTAACAAAATTAAGCTTTAGCCCTGGCTGGTGTGGCTCGGTGGGCTGAGCACCAGCCTGGGAACCAAAGGGTTGCCAGTTTGATTCCCAGTCAGGGCACATGCCTGGGTTGCAGGCCAGGTCCCTGGTAAGGGGTGCACGAGAGGCAACCATATATTGATGTTTCTCTCCCTTTCTTTCTCTCTCCCTTCCTCTCTGTCTAAAAATAAATAAATAAAATAGTTTTTAAACGTTTTTTTAAAAGAAAAGAAAATTAAGCTTTAAAAAAATTACAAGTAACTTTTTGTGGTTATGTTATATACACCTATAGGTATTTCACTAAAAATTTAATAACCTCCCATACTGTCCTTTCCTTCTTTTTTCTTTCTCTGCCCTGGCATCCTTCCACTGAAAGAAAATCGGCGGCACCAGGGTTATCAGGAATCAGGGCTGCTTGTCCCCCGTCCTGCTGCCTGGTATCAGGAGAAAAGGAAATGGCGAGCTGCCCCCCTCTCTCTTCTGCTTTCATTTGTCTCTCATGTTTGTGGAGTTCCCTCTGATACCAACACGTGCGGCTTGCTTTTCATGCCTGCATTTTGCTGGGTGATACTTCGATTGGCTTCGTTCAGATAAATGCACAAACTTAAATACGGTGCTCCCTGCGTTTTGCACATTATCATGAAGATACTTCAGTGACACCAGATACTCACAGGTTTTGTCTTATGTTCCCTCGGCAGATTCTGAGCTGGTTCGTGCAGATTTCTCTGGGGCTAAAACACATTCATGACAGGAAGGTCTTACACCGGGACATAAAGACACAGGTAACAGCTCGGAGAGAGGACAGGGACAGGACTGACCTTTCGTTTTCTTGAAATCTCACAAACAACATGGCATTTTCTCCACTTATAGAACATCTTTCTTAGCAAGAATGGAATGGTCGCAAAGCTTGGGGACTTTGGTATAGCGAGAGTCCTGAACAAGTAAGTACTTTAAAAAATGATTTTTTCTTTTTTTAACAGCCATATATATATGGCTTTTAAAAGATATTAAAAGCTTGCTTTCCAAATATTTTTATGACTGTTTATATAAACCCATTAAATAATTCAGATGAAAAATAAATAAATCATTCAGATGGTACTTTATCTGAGATTAAAATTCCCAAGATAAATCTTGGCATAATGGAATGGTCATGGCAGTGTTTTATAGTGTGATCTAAACTTATCAAATGAGGGTGGGCGTGGCAGGGGAGAGCAACAGGGGGGAATTGGGACAATTGTATTGAACAACACTAAAAATTTTTTTTAAAGTATACTGATCAAATGAGCTGTGACTTTAATGTGAGAATTTAGTGAGAATTTAATGAGACAACCAAGTTTACGTGTGCTGCAGGCAATATATAGTTCTGACTGCTTTGAAAGACAATTTGGTGGTGATATGAACAGATTTTTAAATGTTGCATTTCTAGTATTTTGTCCTAAGGGGATAATGTAAAATTTGTAATAATTTAAATGCCTAATCATTGGGAAATTGTTAAATGTGATAAAGCTTGCTCTAGCCAGTACCCAAATGTTATATGGCCATTAACATTCATGATGTTGAAGACTTCTTAATGAAGTGAGGAAATATTTGTTACATCAGGTAAAAAAGAATGTAATTCTGAGTTTTAAATACACTATGATCACAGTATTGTGAAAAATATGCATGGAAAAAGGTAGGGAGGCAATATATCAGAATTTAAACAAAGGGACTCTGGATAATTATTTTTCTTCCATATTCTCTTTCGTATTTTCCAAATTTGAGTCACGAGAGTGCATTTCTCTGATCATTGGAAAGAGGGGACTCTCCCGGTGTCTGGGGAATTGTTGTGATATGACAAGTGTGCCTCTGTATGGGGGCTGTAGGCCCTAAAATTTTTTAATGTGTAGATTTTGAGGAGCTGAGTTGTAAGTTTAAAAGCCAGCTATTTTTATTACTCTATTATAAATGCACAATCTGTTTTCATTTATTTTAATATGTGCGTCAAATTTTGTTACCCGTTTTTACACTTTTTCTTGTGTGTTCATATCTTAAGCCGTTTTTCACTCGTAATAAACCACGTTATTTTACTATTTACTATAATTTACCAGTTCCATGGAACTTGCCCAGACTTGTGTTGGAACCCCTTACTACCTGTCTCCAGAGATCTGCCAGAATAAACCCTACAACAATAAAACGTGAGTGGCTGACTCTTGGTTTGAAAGTCTCAGAAAAATCTGATGGACTCTCTCTTATGGTACTTCTGTGATTTCATTTTCTTCACGTGTGAAATGAATGTCCCAGTGACTGTCTGCCACTTTGGTGTTCCCGGAAGCTTTTGAACTTACTTAGAAAAAGACAAACTCTCTTTATTTAAAGGAACCAGGGAGAGCCAGGACCGTGTTAAAAACTGCAGGCATTGTGACGTCCGTCTTTGTGTCTGACGTCCAGACTGTTGTGGAAGAACAGACTTCCCTCCACCCTCACAATCCTCTGGCTGGTCTAATAACCAAACAGACATTGAGACCGATTAGCAAGAGAAAATATCCAAATTTATTGCGTACATGTGTATGGGAACCCCACACACAAGAGTGTCAGGGACCCCACAGGCAGGAGAGGCTCAGGGACCGAAAGAGAACACCAAATGGTACACAAGCCATTCTGAGCTAGGGATGAGGTGAGGTGTCTGAGGGATAAGACAAGGGTGGGCCTTTAGTGAATAGGAGTTTGCATGGCCCTACAGATGGGCCAAAAGAAGTTATCTTTGGTAACAGGTTGTTATGAGCTGGGCCCCTAATTTAAGTTCTCCTAGGTACTTGGAGGGAGGGGCAGAAGTCTCTCTTGAGCCTGTAGCCAAAGTTGCCTTTAGCTCAAAGTAATCTGCATACCACTGAGTCGCATCTTGGGGTGGCTCATTTGGAACCCCCACAATACCTTCTAAGCACTGTTGACTTCATTGCAGAAAAGTGTCACAGGTGGGCACCATAGAGGGCCGTGTGGTCTGGTGACAGAGTACTGGATTAGGAGTGCAGAATCCTAGTTTTATGTAGGAGTTCAGAATGAGTCCCCCCAAGTGGCACTTCTGTGGTGTGTGCATTGGTTTTGAGCTAAAGGCAGCCAAGCCCCTGTGGGCTCAATAGAAACTTTTCTCCGCACAATTATGAGGAAGAATTTAAATTAGGGGCCTTGCCCATAACAAGTCACCAGAGATAACCTTTTTTGACCTGTCTATAGGGCAAGGCAAACTTCTTGATTTTGATTACTCGAAATCTGTTCTTATCATCCTGCAGTTGGCGCAGTGGCACACTCCGTGCCCCCTGGGCAAGATGGCAGCAGGAGGGAGCACTACGCTGAGTGTGGGCAAGGCCAGCAAAAGTAATTGGTTAAGGGAAAAGCCCTCCTGCCTGGCTTCCAGTCCCTGATTGGGGGTGGGGCCAGGGGAAGGCAGGCACAAGTGCCATAGAGGTCAAAACAGTGGCAGGGGGCGGTCCTGTGTCAGAGACCCATGCCAGTCTAGCCTGGGGGAAAGAAGGGATTGGTTGAGAGGCCAGACCCTCCTGGTTCACGCGGAGTTTGGGCTGAGAAAAAGCACCTGGCTCCGCCCACACGGGTAACATATAAACCCAGGGGAAGGACCAGACGCTCTCTTGGCCCACCTTGCAAAGTACTGGCTGATGCATTCGCAGGAACTTGCAGCCCTGCCAGCTGTGTGGCCAGTGGGGGCACCACCAACAAAGGCAGACTCCAGGAGGGAGCCTGGGGCTGGACAGCTGCCTGCTTAGCCGCCTTGGGCTCCAAAGGACAGAATTCTGGGAGTGGGAATTCTGGGAGTGGGAACTCTGGGCACTGCCTTGGGTTTTGGTCTTGCCGGAAATGGCGGGGATTTGCCTGTATTTTGTGGAAGAGATGAGCCTGCCATGCTCCTGAACTGTGCAGCGTTTGATAAAGACCTCTCCTTTCTCATCAACCGCTGCCTCTGGAATTCACCTGTGGGCGGTGACAGGCAGAGGAGTCCCCACTTTGGTTCAGTAACACAGTGGCTTTCCTTCCCTCTGAAACCCCAAGGTACCTTACCTCATGCATAGCTCAGAATGTCGTACACACCTCATTTTCTCTTTCTCTCTCTGAGCCCCCATATACTGGGGTTCCCATATGTACAGTTAAATTTGGTGATTTTCTCCTGTTCATCTGCCTCATGCAGATTTGATCATGAGACCAGCTGAAAGAACCTGGAGGGTACAGGAGAGTTCCTTCCCTCCCCACCCTTGGCTGTGTCACCCACTCGACCAAGTCAGTTGACCTGTGACAACGAGAGCTTTGGCTAGGTAATCACTGAAGTGTTCCCCACCTTTAAAACCCAACTAGTTTTCAGGGCCTAGTTCCCAGGAGTGATATTAATGCACACAGCGATGAAAGATGAAGATGAGGTTGTTTTTTTTTTTTAAGGGGAAGGAAAAAAAAATGTCCCTTCTCAAAGTGCGGCTGCCATTTAAGCCGGTTGGACCAGCACAAAACTGAATTCCTTTTGCGAGTTAATTGTCCATTCGTTGAGGGAAATACCCAAGGGCTATGTGGCTGTTTGACTTTGACAGATAGGTAGACAGCAAAGCCCAGCTGGTAGGGACTTACAAAAAGAATAGCAAACATTGCTCTGCCTAATAAGGGCGGAGGCCCTTTGGGGCGCAGTGCCCTGGTCGCACCAGGGGTCTGTGCCTGCAGCTCAACAGGGACGCTGCAAGCGGAGGGCTGGGTGGATGGTCGGACTGTCCAGAGCAGGTTAGTGCTGCTGCTGGTGGAGAGCCCTGGGTTAGCAGCACTGATTTGTTTCCTTGGGCTATTTTTTAAGAATTTAGGTCAACGTTCAGATATGTTGATCTGGTGCTTCTGAGAATTAGAAGATTTTAGCAGCTGTCGACTGCCCCCTGTGGACCAGGAAAACTGTTCCCAGGCTCACCACAGCTGCCACCACGCACAGGGAGGCACACGGCACGAAAAAGCTTCCCTCGAAGGCCCACGTGGCTTCTTCCTTCCCCATGGAGCCTCTGCAGGCTCGGGATTTACCACCCGGGCTACTGAGGGCACTCGGGGCACAGGAGGAGCTTGGGCCTGGGGAAGACGACGACGAAATTCTGGATGGCGGTGGAAAGTTGTTGTGAGTTTCTAGAAACTCTAGGAAAGGTCTAGAAACCAGTTAGAAGTGGTTTCTTATTTCCTATGCAAACCTTTGGCCTCTCTACCCCTGTGACACACGCTCAAAGGAAGTGTCGCCAAATAGCAGAGGCGTTTATCTCACTTGCCGGAATCCTTCCTGTTCTGACTTTAACTTCTCACTTTCTTGACTTCTCATCATATATTTTTTTGGTCTCTTAGATGAATACCTTTTGTTCTAGAAGGTACCTCCTTATTAAACCAATCACATAGAAATACATGGGCATGAGGAAATGCGGACAACTGTAATTGAACAACAATGAAAAAATGTTTTTAATAAAAAAATAAAAGATAAAGAAATACTAAGAGCGACTCTCGGATCGTATATTGTAAGCACATTTCCCAAGTTCATTGAGTGCCAGATGCCATGTCCATCACCTCATATGCTTTCGATCCTGTCAGTAGCCTTGAGTAGAGTGTGCCTTGCTCAATCAACCAAACTCTACCTCTCGAATCAGAACAAATTCATGTTTGAGCCCTGCCCCCCTCTGCCACAGGCTCAACATTTCATAAACGTTTTCTTTTGAGCATATGATGTCAAAGTAAGTGTTGGGCCTTCGGATGGTAGCAAGTTTGCATACTGTTTCTCTGCTAGGATTCTGACAAACTACAGATTGTTTTTATTTCACCTCTTATGTTAGTGAGAATAAGCATTGATAATGTACCTGAAAACATTTCTAAAAATTAGTCAGCCTGTGCAAAACGGTAAAAATACACTAATATAAAGCACTGCAAGGATACTAAAGGTTTTGTTAAAAACTGTGGATAATTTCTACAATGTAAACTCCTGTCTTCTCTAGGGATATTTGGTCTCTTGGCTGTGTTTTATATGAGCTCTGCACACTCAAGCATCCTGTAAGTATGTTAATCATTCGATTAGTGTTTAATTATTGAAACTATATAAAATAAACTCACTTCTGAAAGAAAAAGATTAATGTTTGGTTTTACTTGAGTGTTAAAAATTAGGTGGGCATGCCCTGGCTGGGTGGCTCAGTTAACTGGAGCATTGCCCTGTACCACAAAAGGCCGTGGGCTGGTCGGAGCATATACCTAGGTTTTGGGTTCCATCGTGGTAGGGGTGCGTGCAGGAGGCAACCAATGGATGTTTCTCTCTCTCTCTCTCTCACTGCCTTCTTCTCTCTCTCAAATTGATATGAGTAAACATCCTCTAATTTTTTTTTTAATTATGTGGACTGGCTATTAAGAAGAATGATAGGTCTATATAGGCTGACATGGAAAGATGTCCAAGTTGTATTATAAAGTTAAAATTCCAAGCAGGAGAATAGTATATGTAGCACATTTCCATCGAGAATAAACCATGGGGATATATATAATCAGCAAAGGAGAAGCATGGGGTGCGTGGGGTGAAGGCTGTGGGAAGGTGAGAACAAGCTTCTAAGAGCCTTGCCCCCCAGAGCCACACAGGATGCACCGATTCTTCCAGCAGCAAGTTGCGACAGCAGGTACGACATGTCAGGTACCAGGGAAGCCCATTGGAGACCCAGTGCCCAGGCGTTGGTTGCAGACTGGTCACGTAGGTGCCCTTTGCCTGGCCTGCACCACCCTTCCAGACGCCCGGGGAGAAAGCAGGGGTTCAACCTAAATAGCGTTTCCACGAACAGTGCAGGTGGAGAGAGCCACGCTGAGCGGGGACTGGTGGGGGCTCTCCGGAAACCTGAGTTCCCAGATGTCGGCCAAGAGCCAATATTGTAAATAGGCCGTTGTAAGGAGAGCGGTCTCAGGCCTGCTGTGTTAACTGTTTTCTACTCTGCCGTCACCAATGTCTTCATCGTTATTATCGGCCAAGGTCACATGGCTGGTAAGGGCCTTACCAAAACCTGCATCTTTAATGCCACTCCTTGCTGCTGAGCATTATAACTGACGTCGGCGATCCAGTCTGGGAAATGTGTCGGCAGGGGATTTTGTCGTTGTGTGAACATTACGGAGGGCGCTTACACAAGCCGAGGTGGCGCAGCCCCCTCCACACCTTGGCTCCATGGTGCAGCCTGTAGCTCCTACTGCAGGGAATGCTGTAGGCTGTTGTAACACGACGGTATTCGTGCACCTAAACAGCTAAACATAAAAAAGGTACAATGAAAGTAAGATGTAGAAGATGAAGTGTGTGTTGGCATGCGTGTGGGTGGGCGGGGGTGGGTTCCCGGGCTCCCCTCCTGTTCAGCCCGCACCCCTTGCTCATCACCAGCTCCAGGCCCCAGCCGTGGGTGGGCATGGGCAGGTGCACAGCACGCTGAGCCCCCTCATCTATTTAAACCACCCAGAGCTGGTGGTAAGTTCAGCACCGAAGTTGGGTCCAGCCTTTTCCCTCAACACTGCAAACAGACTGTTTGCTTGTCATCCGTTACATCCTGGTTGGGCCCCTGCTCTGTGTGTAGCCCGTGGTTGGGCGAGACACTCTCATGTGACACAAATAACCGACATTCCACACGATGGAAAGCATTCTGGTTTATGAAGAATTTTCATGGAAATGTTGATGTTATGTTAATTTAAAAAGCAAGCTGTAAAATTTTATATGATGGTGTCCTCAATTCTGTAAAATAAAGATTTTTAAAAGACCTAGGAGGAAATATACCTCTGGATGGTGAAATTATACACATTTTCTCTGCTTATTGTAATTCCTCGGACCTTCCAGTTTTCTGGGATCTGTAAATATTATTTTGATAAGAAAAATTAAAGCAAAAATATTATTTTAAATAACATGGCATCTCATCGACTAACTGCAGACAGTCTCTACTCGTGAAATGTCAGTTGGTAGAAACAACTTGCTTGCAACCGCGGTGCTTGCGACTGAACATTGAGACACCGGTTGGTGTCCCGACATTGACGGTGAGCACTCATTTTGAATTTTTCCCTGACGTAGTCTTACTGTGCCTGTCCTTCCAGTTCCAGGCTCACAACCTACACCAGCTGGTGCTGAGGATCTGTCAGGCGCACGTGGCCCCAATCTCGCCAGGGTTCTCCCCTGACCTCCAGGCCCTGATATCCCAGCTCTTCGAAGTGTCTCCCCGAGACCGGCCATCTATTAATTCCATTTTGAAAAGGCCCTTTTTAGAGAATGTCATTGCCAGATCCGCGACTCCCGAGGTGAGTTCTGAGGTGGCTCTGTTCGTTGGCCAAG
Organism: Sturnira hondurensis; assembly: GCF_014824575.4. Taxonomy (NCBI): domain Eukaryota; kingdom Metazoa; phylum Chordata; class Mammalia; order Chiroptera; family Phyllostomidae; genus Sturnira; species Sturnira hondurensis. The sequence continues at coordinate 13,098,920 of NW_028082350.1, read as the reverse complement.
GTCTCGGCGAGCTGACCTTTGACGGCTGCATTTGGTCCTAGGTCCTTCGGGGAGAGTTCGGTCACCCCCTCACACACCCAGCAAGACCATCAGCGTCTCACTCTGCCTGGGAGATGGGGCAAGGTGAGCAAGATTGGATGATGCAATCTAGCACATTCGTGACGTGTGTCTCAGGTACTGTTATAATACAGGGCTGACTGCGTTAGCAGGGAAACTTCACCAAATATATCGGATGTGGACATTTGAAAAAGTATGAGCAGTATACGCAGGAGAAATAGCAGCTTGTCCAGTGGAGACCGCGGGTGTGCCGGCACATCCAGCCCACGGACCACCTGGGGGAGTCATCTCCTCTCTTTCCATTCGTCAGGGACACTTCACGAAGCAGCGCATTTGCCAAGGAAGAGATGTTTGAAGCGGTGGGATCCAAACGTAACTTTGTGTAGGGAGGGTAGAGAGTAAGAGAGGGTTCACAGACGGACATGGGCGATGAGATGACGCTTATTGTTTTTTGAAGTAGGGAGGATGGACTGGCAATGAAGAATTCTCTTGGACATTCCCTTCGGAGCTGGAGTTAGAATCTCGGACCTCGCTAGCCACAGTGGCGGAACCATAACTATGTGACTCCCAAATAAAACAGGGGATACTTTATGGTAGTGATAAGTAGAGAAAAAATTAGTGCAGGAATCAGCTGATGATGTGATGAAGCTCTGTGTGTGTGTGTGTGTGTGAGAGAGAGAGAGAGAGAGAAAGGGGGAGAGAGAGAGAGAGAAAGGGGGAGAGAGAGAGAGAGAAAGGGGGAGAGAGAGAGAGAAGGGAAAAGCCGATGTTGTGAAAGAAAGAGCCAGGACTGAGCGACAACCACATGTCTGAACTTAAGAGACGAGCAGCCATAGAAAGTTTCTCTAAGGAGTCAGTGATAGGGCCACACTGTCCACTGTGGGAGAAAAATAAAACCAAGGACAGTTATAAAGGGCAAGTGAATGACTTAACCCCTTTGCCACGCGTCCTTTGGTTTGGCACGGTTCTGTGTCGGTTTGGGCTGAGAATGGTAGAAAGGAGGCAAGGAGGGGGTAAGAGAGAAAGTGCAGTGGCTGCATCTTTAGCGCAGAAAAGACAGGAAAACGAGAACCCATGTGAGGGTGACTCAGAAAACGTATCAGAAGACCTACGCGTCCCTTCCGAACGATAGTGTCATGTGAACGGCACGGCCCGATGACCCAGGCTCTGCTGTCTGTGTCCAGTTCCTTGTGCTGTTATCTGATGCACGGTGTTTCTGTAAATGTTAACATTAACGTCTCATGTTTGAAAACATGACATGTTACCAGAAATATGCACAGGGTCCCTCGAAAAAAATGGTTTTCTCCAGTCAAAGAAAATGCATCATACTTTTGTATCGGCGCTTTACTCACTAGGAATAAATATCTCCAGGTGACGTGAACTTACTACAGAACGTCCCGTACGTTGACTCTCTCACAAGCATCAGTATTAAAGATGTGAAAGTTTAGAAAAATTGAAGTTGTTTTCTTTTGCTTACATAAGATTCTAAAATCCAGCAAGTGAGATTCCAGGGGAAGTGCCCCCGGAGAGCAAGAATATCAGTGCCAAAGAGAAGGAAGGAGGCCGTCTGTGGACAGGAGTGGAGACCACCAGCCGGAGCCCCCAAGCCCCTATTTGTAAGTCATACCAAAGCCTTTCTCTGGGTTTTCAGGAGATGGCATATTCTACAGACCTCCTTACGCATGTTCATGTGCTACAAGCTCATGACTGTGGCATTCACTAGTTTTTTACTTAATAAAAAAACCTTTCTGTTTCGAGCATTTAGAGTGGTACTGAGTTGGACAATTTCTAGTTGTTAGGGTTTTTTTAAGATGCTGTATTTTCTTACAAGTGTTCTATACATCAGTTTTAGTTTTCATAAGTCAAATTCTTTTCATTTCTTTACATAAATAAGGTATTCTGTATAAGATAAATGAGTGTCATAGCATAGTGGAAGGAAATAGTATGCATTTCACATACTTAAATCTGACATGTTATGTAGCATTAAGAATTTTTTATTATGTAATCAATAATTTTTTCCTACAGATTGTTTATACATAGTTATTTGAATATCCCTCAGCAGAGTGTCGAACCTTTTAGTTCATGCTAGTGAAATGGCTCTGGTACATAAATAATGGACACTGTCATTTCATTGAAGAATTATATTTGTAAAGAAGGCTTACGTATAATTAGAGGGTCATTTAAAAGTACATTTACTAAGTGTTTACTTGATATATAGACACTTAGAAAATGTGTTGGTGTATAAATAGATTTTTGAAACTGTTAGTTAAGTTATTGCTCTTCATTGTGGTGGACTGTGGCCTAACTTTACTAAAGAAGCTGTAAAAGGTTGTAAGATACATTGTGTTGTGTGTTCGGCACCCCAAGTCAGGTCTCCTTTGGTCACCAATTAACCGCTTCACCTTCCCCCCCTCCTCCTACACCCCTTTCCCTCTCATAATCACCATGCTGCTGTCTGTGGATGGGTTTGCTCCTTTTTTTTTTTTGCTTAATTCTGTCAACTCTTTCACCCAGCCCCCCAAACCTCCTCCCCTCTGAGATCTGTCAGTCTGTTCTCTGTACCTGAGTCTGTTTCTATTTGTTACTTTATGTTATTAACTAGATTTGCTGTACAAAACATTTTTAGTTTGATGTAGTCCCTTTTTTATTTTTCCTTTTGTTTCCCTTTCCTGGGGAGATATTTCAAAAAAAAATATTGCTACAAGAAATGGGCTAGACTTTACTGCCTATGTTTTCTTCTAGGATTTTTGTGGTTTCAAGTCTAACATTTCAGTCTCTAATCCATTTTGAGTGTACTCTTGTGCACAGTGTACGAAAGTGGCCTAGTTTCATTTTTTTGGCATGTATCTCTGCAACTTTCCAACACCATTTATTGAATAAACTATTTTTATCCCCTTGTATGTTTTTGCTTTCTTTGTCAAATATTAATTGACCATAAAGGGGTAGATTTATTTCTGGGCTCTTCTCTTTTGTTCCATTGATCTGCATGTCTCTTTTTATGCCAGTACCATGCTCTTTTGATAACTATGGCCTTGAAATATAGTTTGATATCAGGTAGTATGATTCCTCCAACTCCATTCTTTTTTCTCAAGGTTGCTATGGCTATTCAGGGTCTTTTGTAGTTCCATATACATTTTTGGATATTTGTTCCAGTTCTGTGAAGTACTCCATTGGAATCTTGATAGGAATTGTGTTGACTCTATAGATTGCTTTGGGTAGTATGGATATTTCAGTGGTTTTCTTTGTATCTGAGAACATGGTAACATGGTATGTGCTTCCACTTGTTTGTATCTTCTTCAATTGTTTCTTCAGTGTCTTACAATTTTTCAGGTATAGGTCTTTTACTTCCTTGGTTAAATTTATTCCTAGGAACTTTTTTTTTTTTGCTGCAATACTAAATAGGATTGTTTTCCTACTTTACTTGCTAATAGTTCCGTATTGGTTTGTAGGAATGCAACTGATTTCTGGATATTTATTTTAATCCTGCTACTTTACTGAAATCATTTCAGTTTGAGTAGTTTTGGGTGAAATCTTTAGGCTTCTCTATATACAGTATCATGTCATCTGCAAATAATGACAGTTTTACTTCTTCCTTTCCTGTTTGGATGACTTTTATTTCTTCTTCTTGTCTGATTGCTATGGCTAGGACTTCCAGTACTATGTGGAGTAAGAGTGGTGAAAGCAGACATCCCTGTCTTCTTCCTGCTCTTAGGGGAAGCACTTGTAGTTTTTGCCCATCGAGTATGATGTTGGGGGTGGGTTTATTACATATGGCGTTTATTACATTGAGGTATGCTTCCTCTATTCTCACTTTTTTTAATAATAAAAAAGGTGCTAGATTTTATCAAATGCTTTTTCTGCATCTATGAATATGATCATATGGAAGTGATTTTTATCCTTTGTTTATGTGGTACATCACACTTATTGATTTCCCTATATTTTACCAACCTTGCATCCCCAGAATAAATCTCATTTGATCGTACCGTATGATCTTTTTAATGTATTGCTGGATTCAGTGTGCTAATATTTCATTGCGGATTTTAGCATCTATGTTCATCAGGGATACTGGCCTATAATTTGTTTGTAGTGTCTTATCTGGTTTTGGAATTAGGATAATGCTGGCCTTGTAAAATGAGCTTGGAAATTATCCCTCCTCTTAAATTTTTTGGAATAGTTGGAGGAGAGGTGTTGGTTCTTTTTAGAATGTTTGGTAAAATTCACCTATGAAGGCTTCCAGCCCAGGGCTTCTGTTTGTTGGGAGTTTTTTTTTTATCACTGCCTCAGTATCACTAGCTGTAACTGGTCTATTCAGATCCTCCGATTCTTCCTGATTTAGTTGTAGAGATTGTATGTTTCTAGGAATGTATCCATTTCTCCCAGATTGTCCAGTTTGTTGGCAGATAGTTTTTCATAGTATTTTCTTTGTGTCAATCGGTACTTCTCCTCTTTCGTTTCTTATTTATGTATTTAGGCCCTTTCTCTCTCTCTTTTTCTTGATGAGTCTGGTTAGTGGCTCGTCGATCTTGTTTATCTCTTCAAAGAACTGGCTCTTGGTTTTATTGATCTTTTGTACTTTTTAAAATTCTATTTCAGTTATTTCCACTCTGACTTTATTATTTTTTCCTTCGACTCACTTCCGGCTTTGTTTGTTGTTGTTTTTTAAGTCCTTAATGGTGCCACCAAGCGATCCTCAGTTTGAGGCTGCCTCTTTGGGGCCTGGGTGTGTGCAGCAGTGACCGAGCTGTGCACCAAGCCCGGCTTTTACCAGCTTCGGGTCTGGGGGCAGGTCAGCAAAAGCCCCAAGGAACCTCAAGATCTGCCTCCTGCCTCTACCTTGTGGCTAAATTCTCTTTTTAATTCTAGAATTGGGAGATTCTGAAAGTATTTTAATCTGAAAACAATTCTAGAGCCCAAACAACAAAAATATATTTTCAAAGCCTTGGCTTCGCTATGGTCACTATCAAACTGTCAATTATTATAGATTTGTATTTTTTTAAAAAGCTTTTCTTCTTATGAACCCTTTAGATAAAAATGGTAGACAGGCCCCAGCCTGCTGAAGTGTGCGGCCATTATGGTTATTACTATGCTCGACTTGACTTGCTGAGAAAGAGAGACCATGAGCCTCAGAAAGAGACTGGCATTAAGGGGAATTGTCACCGGGAAGAAAGCCACCAACCACCCCCAGGTCAATGGTACTGTCATTGTCTAATTTAAACTTGTCCTCTGAAAACATCGTGAAATAGCAACATTCCTGACTCTGCCATCTTTCTGAATTCTCCTCTTAAAAGGAATAATCTGAGAACTTCCAAACTATTTATTTCAAATACTTAATTCACAGTTCCCTTGACTTGTTTTATTTTTTCATTTTTACTAAACTTTTGTTGCAGTTGCCATACAATATTATATCAGTTTCAGGTGTACAGCACAGTGATTAGACATTTGTGACTACCTCAGTCATTTCTTGACCCTTATGTTTGATGTAGCTTCTTATTCATGCAGCCATTTAACTGTCAGCACAGATTCATGCTCTTGAACTTGTAATATTTTTCTTCTTTCTAGTGAACCCCATTGTCTAGGACTTATGAAGATAGTTGTATATGTTTCATGTTACTAAAGGCTATTAATATTCACCATTAACAATTGAATTATAATTAGATTATCATTTGAGACATATTGGAAAGTGAAATGTATTTCATTCAGCATTTACATTCATAGGTTTTCCAGAAGATGGCTGTATTAAAAAGAAAATAGCATAATTAAATGGCTCATAATTAGTCTTTCACAAAATTTACTCCATAACAAATTTTTGTCTATCTAGACTCTTTTCCATTTTTTTATCTCACACCAATATCAGTGTTCTTGTGTTCAGAGTAATTGCTACCTATCCACAGTCCTGAAGACCCACTCTGAGAGTCATTTTTGAAAAAGATTTTATTTATTTATTTTAGAGAGAGGGGAATGGAGGGAAAAAGAGAGGGAGAGAAACATTAATATGTGGTTGCCTCTCTCACACTCCTCACTGGGGACCTGGCCCACAACCCAGGCATGTGCCCTGACCAGGAATAAAACCTTTGGTTCGCAGGGCGGCACTGAGTCCACTGAGCCACACCAGCCAGGGCTCATTTTTTTTAAATGTTTTTACCATCCTGAACCGACCTATTTTACCCTCATCCCCATGTCAACCCCTGAGAGATAGTGGTGCTCCCGTTTTATCCACGGGGAACGAAGGCCCAGAGCCTGTCACTAGCCTGTCGTTTTGTCATCTTCCTAAATCACTGTGTTATCATCTTGATGTAAACGGGTCAACTCACCAAACGCTCCTGGAGGCATTATTTCTGGAGCGACACTCCTGTCTCTGGAGCCCTGGACTCCACTGGTATTCCAGAGAGCTTCATCGGACAGCTCAGACTATAATCTGAAATGTGGGTGTTTTTATTTGACAAGCAGGGGTTCCAGAAATTCTTAGCAAAAACTTTTACCATAAATTATAAATATATATATATATATGTATATGTACATGTACATGTATATGTATATAAATGTATATAGAACACAGACATAAAGCTGAAAATAGTTTGGCTGGAACTGTGCTGCCCAAATCCCTTAAGCATAGTGGGAGAGGCCATTTTCACTCACTAAGCGTCTGTATGAGTGGCAGAGGCAAGGTGACAGGACACTGCCCAGCCTCCCAGAGCTCCTGGTGTCCTGCAGGACACAGTTCAGTGGCCACCAGTCAGACCAGGGCTGACAGGCTCTGGGTTAGAGCCCTGGCCAGGGTATGAGGGGTCCTGACGTTATGGGCCGTGCATCTTCCCTGGGTCAGAATGTTTTTGTTTCATTCTCCAATATCCCCAGTTGTCACTATTCCCTCTACCTCCCTGTCTCCTGCATTCCAAAGCCCTTCTTTGCCAATGTATACATTCTGAAACCTTGAGCCCCTTCTTGAACTCAGACTGTCGACTCACAGGTGAATAGTGAATCTCATTATTAAGCAAAAAAACCAACTGTCAAATCAGTGATGAAGTTGAAACTGCTGTACTCAAGCTGACCATTTTTATCCCCGAAGGCCTGCTGAATTCCTTCAGAGGAAACGTGAAGCTCAGCAATATAAGTTGAAAGTAGAAAAGCAACTGGTGAGTAAAATACCGACTGTGAGAGACAGGTGGGGATGTCCTCATAGTGTCCCCGTTCACAAATATTTACGGGCCTCAAGTCAAAGTTCATTCCGTAGTTCCGTAGAGAAGATCAAAACTACCTTCCACCTTCCTCAGGTTTTAATGACAAAGAGAATCATGGGAATAGGCTTGACTCAGGGCCTGGGAATCCTGGCTTCTTTCCTGGCTCCACCTCTTGCTGTCTGACCTTAGGAGGTCATGCAACCTCAATTTCCTGTTCTGTAAATGGTAGTTTTGGAGTGGTAGATAGCCTTCAAGTTCCCCTTGCATGCTGTACGTCTTTGATTCTATTTTAGTTAGAATTTTACACATTTTTTAAATGACTATTGTGTTTTTTTATTTGAAATGGGAAGTTGACCTTTTACTGTTAAGTATAGCATCAAAATTTGGGGGCTGAGGAAGGCCTGCTGTGCATCCTATTGTATCGCTCTTATTCTGAACTGCTGAAAAGCTCCGGTCCTGGGCCCCAGCCCATGCTTCAGGGGCTGCTAAACTTTCGCTGAACTTTAACTGAACAATTATAATTTGCCAGTTCAAAACACGAGTCTAGGTGTCTTCTATGGCAGCATGAAATATGGATTGCTTTCGGTAAACACCACAAATGGTTTTATTAATTTTTAAAAATGTTTTAATGTTTTGCACTTCAGAAAATTCTAAAAAAAAAAAAACAACTCCCAAGCACTGAATGTAACTGGTAATATCATTCTTGCTGAAAGGATAAGATGAAGGTCAGATCAGAAGATGTTTCCGAATGCAAGTATGTTTTGCAAATTATTTCATCCAAATAATAGGGTTTGCGTCCATCGTCTGCCGAGCAAAATCACAACAGGAGACGAGAGCTGAGAAGCCCTGGAGAAGAGCCTGGACTCCGGCAGCCGCCATCCAGGAGAAACCAAGTGAAGGAGCAGGTGACAGCCAGGCTGGTTCCAGGGCCACCCTTTACTCTCTCATTGCCTTCGGACTGTAGTCGGGAGTTACTTTTAGTGTCTGCCGTACATGCCTGGGAGAGCCTGTTGCACAAATACGTGCCGGACACGCTTATGTGAGGCACCGTGCTGGGGGGTCTAGGGGACGCAGGGGCATACCTTCCCTCGGAAAGCAACATAGCTAAGTCCATAGGCTTCTTGCGTTGGTGCAGTAAGTGCCGTCATGAACGGTTCTGAAACCCGCATCAGTGACCCAGGTCCGCCTGAAAGTGCCGCCAGCAGGGTGGTCTCAAACAACGGGAATTTACTGTCTCACTGCGCCAGGAGCTGGAAGTCCAACACCAAGGTGTCTGTGGGCCCTGCTCCCTCAGGAACCCACAGGGGACCCCCCACTTTGCCTCGTCCTAGCTTCCGGTGGTCTGCCAGCCAACTTTGGCAATCTTTGGCTTATAGCTGTGTACCTCTTTCCTCCGCCATCGTCCCATGGCACTGTCCCCATGTGTCACTGTGTTCACATGGCCATCTTCTTGAAAGGACACTGGTCACACTGCATTAGGGGCCCACTCTACTCTAGCGTGACCACGTCTTTTCTTAGCTAGTTACGTCTGCAATGATGCTCCTCAAATAAGGTCACCGTCTGAGGCTCCGGGCATTAGGGCTCCGACATGTCTTTTCTCCCCATCACAGGACCGCACCTGAAAGTAGGATACAAAGGGTAATCTGGCAGGGACACTTTTGCGAGTACATGTAGGAGTGGCCGCACGCCCAAGCCACTGTGGGATGGGGAGTGACGTGCCGCAGCCACAGCACAAGGCGCAGCAGCAGTATCTTTGGAAGCAACAGGTTTTCCACGTCTGACCACACAGCACCCGCTTGACAGTGGCAGCTGTGTGGATGTTACTGTGTCGAGTTGTTCACAGACAGCTGTTGAACCTGTCGGGTTGGGACTGCTTTCCAGGAATACTGGATGCAGTTCGAGGACATACGCCGGCGGTACCACAACGACATGAAGGCAATCCGAAAGAAGATGGGGAGTGAGCTGGAGGTAGGTACAGAAGCTCCTTCTCCCATGGGCACCGCCTACTGCTGACTGAGAGCTAAGTGCAGGGAGCCGGTATTAGAAGCAGTGACGATCTCATAGGAAAGACCGTTCTTTATCACGCACACCCTGTTTTTAGTAGGAAAGCTGTTGGGTCTCTTGCTCTGTGGGGCGCACGGGAGGCCACACACATGGGGTGCGGGGCTGACGTTCTCAGTGAGGAGGGGAATTATGAAAAGAGCCTGTGGATGGTCTTCCTCTTGAATCCGTCAATGGCCATTGACTGAGCAGCCACCTGCCCCGGAACTGGATTAGATGCATTAACTAAGTTCATGCCCATACGGTGGGGGGAAAGATCAGCATTTGCTGAATTCCACCACTGGAATGGTGTCATATGCAAGGGTAAGGCTCTCAAATCCATCAGAGGCAACATTTGAATGCAGCTGAGATGGTTCTTGAAAATCCCTTCAAGGTATCACATAAAAAACGGGTTCTTCCATCTTTGACATCACAGCTTTCTCAGTAGAACTCCCAGCAAAGCGCTGGCCTGGGTTTGGAGACATGTGATTCAACTCCCTCTGTGCCCCAGAACGCTCCTTCTACAAGGGGCCCATGGGCACTGGGACTGGACAGGACCCAGCCGGGCCCCCATCAACCTGCACGTGAGCTGCCTGCTCACGGAGTAAACCATCCACACTGCTGAAGTTGGCCTTGCCCTCTCTCCCCATCTCCCCGACCCCTGCACACCTGTGGGTGAATTAATGCAGGTGAAATGGACACAGGGCCCAATGCAGTTGTAGGTCCCGGAGGGTCACATGCTTCAGCTCATTCACTCCCTGTACAGACAGGTGACCCATCCACACAGGGCAGACTAAATAAACACCTGATCCTAAAACCTCTGCTGTGGCCGGCACATGCTCTTCCCGCATAAATGGTTGGGGAGAGGAGACGTACGAGTATAAGGCAGTTTGCTTTGTATAAGACAGAATGTAGGTGGGCTCAGTAAGTGCCTGGGCCTACGGAGGAGCAGGTGGGGCGTTTTTTGTGAGGAAGAAAGGAGGGGCCTAAATTGGGTTCCCAGAAGGAGCAAAGTTCCCAGAGGCAGAGCCAAGGAGGAGGGCGTTCCGGAAGACCCACGCGGAGGGCCAGATGGAAGGCCGCATGGGCTGGGAGGGGCAGGCTGGAGGCAGTCTGCCTCAGAGCAGAGGTTTGGTTAATGGGGGAGCGTGGTACCATCAGCATCCTTATTTTTAAAGTAGGCCTGTGATGGGAAACCCAAGTCCATGGAAGATGGGGAGCCCGCGTGTGTACAGAGACCAGGAAATAAGCACCTGGGGAACGGGGGAGTGGCAAGGCGGACACAGGGAGAAGGAGCCGGGAAGGGGGCCCCATACGGCCACTGCCCGGCCGGCCGGTCCTGGGACAGCAGGTGGAATGCACTGCCTCTGTAGATCCCAGCCAAACCTGGCCGAGGTGCACATTCCAAAGGCCCTCAGAACCCCTCTAGCTGACTGTGTGTCCTTTGTGTTAAAGGGAGACTCGAAGATAAGTCATAAAACCTATGTGGTGGAGAGGAGTGGCCTGCCCATCCACCTTGGTGCACCTGAGGAAGACGCACCTGAGGAAGACACACCTGTGCAGGTGATGGGTGGTGTTAGACGCATTTATGCTCCCCAGTGAGTGTTCCCCGCCTGGTAGTGCTGGCCCCTCAGAGAGAGTGCAGTGTGACCCTGAGGGAAATGCTTGGAAACTCCAGCACTTGGTCTGGGGCAGGCCCACCTCCTGTTTGCAGAAGCTGGCTGGGCGACTGGGCAGCTGAGTTCGGGGACTGCCCTCGGGATCGTAAGGCCGTTCAGCTTCCCGGACAGTGTTTGGGGTGGTCAGGAAATCTGGTGGGTAATTTCTCTTCTGTTATGTTACATTTTTGGTCAGAGAGGGGAACTGCTCTGAGCTGAATTATCCAATGGCTCTTGAGAGGGCTTTTCCTGCCCTCTTGGGAGGTGTTTTGTCTCTACCATCAGGGTGTCTCAGGGCTTGAGGAAGGGCAGGTGAAGGGAACCAGCGCTGAGAGAAGGCTGAAAGGCCTCCTTGACTGTTTCCTCTGTGAGAGACCCTGGGACCCCCACGGGGTGCCAGCGTGACCCGAAGTGGCCTGAGGCTGCATCAGCACCCAGGAAGGTGCACGGGGCTGAGGGGTCTCAGATAGCTGTGTTTTAGGGGAAATAAAGCAACATCCTCCTTCCTGTACAATTGAGACTACCAGACCACATAATCAAATCAGACGACCAGCTTCAAAATCTAGGTAAGATACACAGTCCCAGGCCCGTTTCAAGTTCACGACATTTTCAAGGCAGAAAAGCGACCTCCCCAGGTTGCAGGGCAAACAACTAACAATGATCAGATGGACACATGTTTTGTGGGAAGTGTCTACAAAGGTGGTCTCTCTCCATTCTTTAATGAACAGTGCATTTTTTCTTTTTTTGCCTGATTAAGTTCACCAACCTCTTAAGGGAAGGATGCTGTGGTCGAAACTACATCTTTGAGTTGCATCAGGTTGTATTGGACTGGCCTGGAGAGAGGGGCGTTGTCACGTTACAGGACTGCGCCCTTTGCAGTGCCCGTGTCCGCTGAGTTCATGGACGCTGTCCCCAAGTTTTAGTGAATTATTATTAGGGGCGTGTTTTCATTGGAAAGCCAACCATCGAATTCAATCCAGAAATCGAATACTGTAACCAAACCATGCTGTGATTTCAGGGGGTGTGAGAATACAGTGATTTGGCCAATAGTAAATGCTATATTGTAATTTTTCTCTAAACTCTCAGGGTGCTGAGAGAGACTTGAAACAAATTAGACTTCAGAACATGAAGCAGAATGAACTTCCGGCACAAAACTATGAAGCGAAGGTAATGAACACTTGTCTTTGGGTTTCGTTCGTATTGAGAAGCTGGAGGGGTGGGTTACCTGCAGGACTTTCTCTCCTACTGTTTTGTGGAATCGCTTTGGTTTGAAACGTGAGACTCTTGGCTTTCGGTATCTACAATGTCAGACAGGGAGTTAGAATGTTAAGGTTTTTGTTGGATTGCCGAACTAAGTTTTTTTTTCTTGCTTTCTTCTAGAGAGGAGTAAAGTTTGAAATTAATTTAGACAAATGTATTTCAGATGCAAATACTCTCAAAGAGGAAGAGGTATGTTATTGAATATATATTCCCAGTAGTAGGCATGAGAAAGTGGGTGTCTTAGTAGAACATTTCATGAAATTTTTCCATAGGGGGTAAGGGGAATTTTCTTCAGTCTTTCTAGAAAGATCTCTGATGTTCAAATAAGTCTTCCAAAAAACTTTTTATTCTCCCATTCTTTTTAAAACTATGGTTATTCCCTTATATGGATTATTCCAGTTTAATTTATTTTTCATAAAGTATCTATTTTCCTATAATATTGACTTTTAATCATAGCCAAATTAAAATAGAAGACATAATACTTGGTCAACAGCTAATATCCTTACCTAAGAAGGCTGAGCAGGTACCCTGACACCATACACGTTTATCTGAGGTCTCCGTCCTTGTCTTTGGATAAGACTCAGTTACGAGTTTGGGTTCTCTTCAACAGAGCAATAAAGGCACAATTAAAGTCAAACCTCATTCTATTGCTTGAGTTCTATATCTTTTTTAATCCTACTTTTTACTAGGCCTACTAACAAATATCAAAATTAACTGATTTGTGTTTTCATTTCACCTTCTCTAAATTTGCCCCCCACCCCACTTTAAGGTTTTATTTATTTATTTTTAGAGGGAAGGGCGGGAGAAAGAGAGGGAGAAAAACATTAGTGTGTGGTTGCCTTTCAAGTGCCCCCTACTGGGGACCTGGCCTATAACCCAGACATGTGCCCTGACTGGGAATCAAGCCAGAGACCTTTTGGTCTGTAGGCTGGTGCTGAATGCACTGAGCCATACCAGCCAGGGAAAAATTTGCCTTTTAAATGATTAAAGGTTAAATATATGTATATGTGTTCTATCTCATACCTGACAGCCAGTTTCATTCTTTTATGTTCTTCATTAGCTTAAACCTTTGGAATGTTACTGTTTCTTTCAGATTCGTGTGGATGATGAAGGACCCATTTGTTTGTTTGTTTGTTTGTTTCATAGACTTTCCTGTTTTAGCGCAGTCAAGGCCACATGGAGTGGATGTTCAGAGATTTCCCGTGCACCCCTGACCCCACACATGCACAGCCTCCGCCACTGTCAGAGTCCCCCACCAGGGGGAGCAGTTGTGACAGTTCAGGAACCTACACAGACACGTCACAATCAGTACCATGCCGAGTGTTTTCACTGCCCTAACAGCCCTTCGGGCTCCACCCGTCTTTCAGGTCTTTGCTAGCGTTTTGCTACCCAAGACTTCCTTAGGCTGCTGAGGAAGACGTTCCTCAGCCCTCTGCTCCACCATGTGGCCTCTCAGTGTCCAGAGCTGGCAGGACCAGAGGGGGCAGAGACGGGGACTGGTTCCAGGCTGCAACCCGAGGGGGGACCCACCTCGGTGCGCCCATAAAGTGAGGCGCCAACACTGGCCTGCGAGCGTCAAAGAATAGGGTCCGAAAGGTCTTGTCCCCCAGTGAGTTCGTCCTTGATTACGCAGTGCTTCGACGGGCTTGAAACACAGGGGTCACTTGGGTGTGGACTGTGGAGTGTCAGGGGCAGTTCTAGGGACACAGTCTGTAAAACGGGGCACAGAGACAACAGCCACGAGGATTCTGTCCGAGGAACTGCAGCGGCATCTCACTGGCGGCATCTTACTCACTTGATATACAGGGTCTGGCAGAAGTAACGCCCACGAGAGTGTGGTTGGTAGGGCAGTAATAAAGGTGTCATAATTTATCGTTTGAATTGGAACATTTCACCTACAGTGTCCTATGGTGTGTTGAGTGTGATGGTGTTATGTTACAGAATCACCTGCTTATGATTTTATAATACAAGATTTTGTAGTAAAAAGGAGGGGTGTTATTTGCGCTAGGCCTGTAGCTCTGCTGAATATTTGCCCTGTACCTTGGTACATGTTATTACTGGAAACACAACGTTTTGTTTTGCTTTGTTTTCAAAACATGGCTTATTTCTCTCGAAACACTGCGGAATTGTTTAGGCCGTGGATGCACTGAGTGGAACTCTGACCTGCGAGGATGGCGTGAATTGGGGGGAAAACAAACGCACGTCGGAGCGAGAGGCGGCCTCTGAAACACCCTGCTGCCCAGACACAGGTGCGTGCCCCTTCGAAGCTGTGGGTGAGAAAGGGCTGTTTCACGAGCTGTCCACCCCCAGCTCTCCCCGGAAGCTCTACCGGCCCGTGTCGCCCTCACTCTTCCCAGCTGGCGGTGCTCCTTGCCTCTGCCCACCCCCGTGAGCCCCATGCTCACCGGGGGCCGCTCAGCCCTCCTCCCTTGCTCAGTCCGCACTCTCTGTGGGCAGTTTCACCTGCCCCTCAGCTTCGGGTCTCCCAGCCAGCTGCACCACGTGCATCCATTTTGCTCATTTTCTGCTGGAAATGCCTCCAGGCGAGTCCCGCTGGCATCTCCAACTCAGCACAGGTGCAACCGAACTTCAGAGCCCTTCCTTCTCAGTCATCCTTTACTTTGGGTGACACTGTCCCCAGGCGGACAGGATAGTGCCCGCTGCTCAGGGGGGTTTCCACGCCGTGACGCCTCTGGAGTCTCCTTCCTTGCCCCATTCTCTCTGCCGCTGGTTCGGGCCCGTCATCTCTGAGCCGGGTGGGGGTAGAAAATGCAGGGGCTTTGCACCCCTGTGGGAGCTGGAATCCCAGCTGGCACTGCCACTTTCTGCTCCTGTGGCCCCTCACGAGTCCCATAAACCCTCTGCATCTGGTGTCCTCCTAAGACCCGGGGGCGATGGATGGTACCTGCCACAGGCTTGGTGCGAGAACTGAAATGGAACCTGGTGTACAAAGGACCTGGCACGTCCTATGTGCTGGATACACACTAGTCTTTTGTTGTCCCTTTCTCTTCCCCTCATTGACTGGCCCCTGTGGCCTCCTCGTCTCTAGTATTTCCCTTTCATTCTCTAAGTGATTGCTAGCTATCTTATCCTGTTATTCCCCTGCTCAAAAAAAGTTCTCAGTTTTGATAATGCCTGGAGATCCAGTCCGTTCCATGCAGTGTCACGTTTGACGCTCAGTGGCCCGATCCTGTGGCGACCCACTCTTCCCACCGCAGCTCGCCCTGTCCCTTCGCACATGATGGGATCCATGCATAGCGGTGTGCGCATGTGCGCACCTGGCTTGGTTCACCTTCCGCTCCCTCTGGAAAAATCTTTATTCGATTCAGCAGGCCTCGTACTGATGCTCTCCCTTGGGCCACAGGCTGTGCTAGGTGGTAGGGACTCTCAAAGAGGAACGGGACCTCAGAGTCCCAGAGGTGTCATAAGCCAGAGGAAGGAGGCACAACGCCTGTGTCCTGAGTCCAAAATGTGAAAAAACCTCGCTGGAGGGTGAGCTGGCTGGAGACTCGGGAGGTGCCATTTTCATATAGCCTGGCGTGCCGAGGAACTTGGGCTTTGTCTTTTGTGATGACTTTCCGTTCAAGGGCATTAACCCCTGTTTGTGGGGGAGAAAGACCATGCTGGCCGCAGTGTACAGGATGAAGTGGAGGGGCGGGGCTGGGGGCCGGGGTCCAGGTGGGCAGGCCAGAGCAGGGCGGGAGAACAGACGGGGGTGTGAACTGCTGAGTGGGGACTTGAGGATGGGGGGAGGGCCCAGCATCTTCCCAGTTTCCTAGGTCAGATCAGTGAAGCCGTCACCAACCAAACAGGCGCACACAGAGACGTTGCTGGTTTGGTTCCTTACCGCCACCATCAACATTTCAGCAAAGCGACTCACAAGAACTTTTTGGTTTCTCGGTGAAGATAAAACTTATGTTTACACTCTAAGTGTAAACTTAAAATGGGATTTTTAAGTGTGCAATAGCATTATTCCTAAAAAAACAACAATGTACATACCTTAATTTCAAAATACTTTATGGCTGAAGGATGCTAACCACCGTCCGAGCCTTCAGCCAGTCGTGATCTTTTTGCTGGTAGAGGGTCTTGCATGAAGTTGTCGCTGCTGACGGATCACAGAGGTGGCTACTGACGGTTGGGGTAGCCGTGGCGATTTCTTAAAAATAAGAACAAGGAAATTGGCCACATCGGTTGACTCTTCTTTCACAAACCGTTTCTCTGTAACATGGGATGCTGTTTGGTAGCATTTTACCTGCAGTAGAACTTAGTTCAAAACTGGAGTCAGGCCCTCAGTCTCTGCCGCTGCTTCATCAGCTACGTAGAAAAACTGGAGGTAAGCCTTTTTTTCACCCCCCAGGACAGAGAAGAACTTGCTCTTCAAATATATATATATATGAAAATCACAGAATAAATTAGTAATAGATTCACCTGTAACAATGAACAGTTTGGGTAGAGCAAATAGTGCTAGTTACTACAACTGTCACTTTCGATGGTCTATCAGGGATAAATAATCATAAATGTCCACAAAAAAGTAGCTGCCAATGAGTTCATTATAGTGTTATTTATAATAGTGAAAAAGCTTTAGCAACCTAAAAATCCAGCAAAAAAATTAGTTAAGTCATTACATGTGAGAGAAAACTGTTTGCTTTCCAATGGTTGTATAGAAGAATATTTAAATAATCTGGATAAGATGTGTTGCTAATGGAAAAAGCAAGCTGTGAAAAGGTGTGGGGTAGGTGGCCCATTTTTTGTTTCAACACAGCAAGAACTACAGGCAGGGGGAAATTTTGAACTTCTAATAGTCTCCAAACAGTGGGATTATGGGTGATTTTAATTTTCTTCTAGGTATTTGACTTTTAAATTTCCCATAATCTAATATTTGGATAACAAGAAGATGGTTGACTCAAGATACCTTAGAAATGGAGATAATGGAACAGATGCATTTGCATGGAAACTGACTAAAGTAAAAGTTCTCAGAATTGCTTCAAGGAATTTGCCCCTTTGTTCACTAACATTTCTTTCACATTCAGACACATCGGCCAGTCAATCAACTGTTATTAATAAAAGCAAAGCCATTTTAAACCTGTTTATATAAGTTTTGTCTTAGAAGTAGGATCGGTGACTTCGTCCAAGCTGCTACAGCCAAACCCTATTACCTGGATGGCTGCTGGGCAACGTTTATTTCACGGTCCTGGAGGCGGAAGCCTAAGAGCGTGAGGCTGGTAGACTTGAGGATTGGTGAGGGCCCATTCTGTCTTTTTGCTGTGTCTACACACGGCATCATGGCTGAGGGAGCTCTCTGGGGTCTCTTTCACAAGGGCCCTGATTCTGTGCTTGAGGGCTCCACCCTCAAGACCCAATCGCCTCCCAAAGGCCCCACCTCCTGACTCCTGAGCATCAAGTTTCAACGTACAGATCTGGGGGGAGAGGTGGAAATACAAGTTTAGTTCCCGAGAGAGAGGCAGGGGTGGCTTCTCTGTTTCTGAAGGGCCAGCTGATGGACTGCCTCTGGGTTTCCTAAGAGCTCTCTGTTGCTATTAATCACACTGTGGCTGCTTCTCAATTAACGCGCTGGTTTCTTCCACCCAGAGGTGTTTGTGCCGGATACTGCTGCTGCAGGAAACAGGAGACGGTGGGAGGCTGGAGCCCCCCAGACTCTGCTGCAGAGGATGGCCCTGGCCGACCTCACCTCCCTCGGCTGCACCAGGCCTGAGGGTGAATGAATTTACATCAGTCCCCACACATCCTGGCAAGAGGAGACCCAGGCCCCACATGCAGCCAATGCTCACTCAGTACATCCCTATAGATTGGGCATCAACTACCTCCCAGAGGTGTTGTTTTGGCCCCTCCCCTACCCCTGGAGAAACCTGCCCACGGAGTACCCTAGACCACTGACCACCTGAGCTATGAGAACGCAAAGGAGGAAAGGTGCAGACTCCCTCCCTCCTCACAGTGAGAAAGAACGCACCGGGAAGAGCGGTCAACTGCATCTGCCTCCAAACGCAGCCCAGTAACTTTACCATTTCGTGGAGGGCTGGTTTTCTGAATCACTAAAATCGGAATTAAAATAATAGCTATCCCACAAAAGGTAGAGAGGTAACTGGGCCAAGACATTTAAAATTGCTCTGCAAGCCAGTGTGCTATTTAAAGGTTAGGAGTGTTCAGTGCGTGACGAAAGTTTCAGTCTGAATTCCTTTGTTCGCCCGTGAGCTCTGGCATCGTCTTTCCAGAGGAGAGGGTAGGAGCCGCAC
Organism: Sturnira hondurensis; assembly: GCF_014824575.4. Lineage (NCBI taxonomy): Eukaryota > Metazoa > Chordata > Mammalia > Chiroptera > Phyllostomidae > Sturnira > Sturnira hondurensis. The sequence continues at coordinate 13,080,476 of NW_028082350.1, read as the reverse complement.
CCAGGTGTTCCCTTCACAGCTGGTGCAGATTTTCATTACTTATTTCCACGTTCCTCTTGATAGCACAGGCCCAGGGGAGACCTAAAATGTGTAACTGTGTTACAAGTTGAAGCATGTAGGTGTATCACTGAAATTAGTAAGTACAAATGTATGAACTGACATACTTACACCGCTACAAAATACTGGACTCACCAAACTGGTGAGAACCTTGCAAGTGTATCATAGTGCCACTTAATCCATTCTGAGTCCATGAGTCGGTAACAGAGGAAACCTAAGTCGGAGTCAGCAAATCGAATGGAAACGTTGACACACCCAAACGGCCAGTTAACAGCAGTTAACAGCCGGCGGAGGTTCTCCTGACCCACCCACTGTGTGACAACAGGTCACTAAGCTTTCTTCCCTGTCTGTTTGTCACTAATAAAAGGAGCGGTGGGACGAGGCAGTGTCCTCCGAGGTTCTAACATTCTGCAATTTTATAAAAACTCAAACGAAGAAGTGTTGTTATTTGCAATAACACCATCTCCTCCTCAGATGGCCAAGCGCGGGTGATCGAGGGCAGTCCAGAAAGTCGGAAGCAGTGGCGGCGAGAAGCTCCGGGGACTTTAATGAGTGTTTGGGCTGCAGCCCAGCTAACGAGTAGCTCGTTTTCTGCCAGTGAAGGAGAATCTGGTATGTAGTTCGTTTAAGGACGTAACGGGTCCCGGGGGAAGTCTGACGCACTGGAGGCAGCAAGGGGGCAGAGATACCAGCCAGACAGGGTGGCGACCGAGGGGTGCTTCCAGGTGAAAGGGCAGCCCGGAGCTGCAGACGACAGGTGCACGAAGCGTCATGCAGGGGTCACCTGACTGTTAAGGGAGAGTGGGTCTGCCAGCTCATGAAGCCCGAATCTCTGTGACAATCTCTGGGACACCCACGGGAAGGCCGAGTCCTAAACAGTGCTCGTGGTTTGGCTGAGACAAGAAGGACATTGCGGGTGGGCGATGCCTTGTGGGGATACACAGGCCAGTGCCAGAGACGGAGAAAACATTGTATAATACCATAACGTTAATTTAGAAATTAAAGGGGTAAATTTTGGTTTTTTACCATAATAAAAAAACACACAGGCATCAATGACAAGAAATAATTCAAAATTCTTTGTGTCATTGCGTTACTACAGTCTCTTTGAATCGGGATCTATCAAGGTTTAACTAGTATGTAAAAAATTAGTAATTCAGAGGAGCAAGACTCTGAAAATGAGGAATTTTAGTTCTCCCTTATCCAATTTGTTTCGCTTATATTTTCCTTTTTATGAGTGTACAAAAGTGATCTGAGATGAAAAAAATATAGGCCCAGGAAGGACTAAAAGAGTGGCTATAATTTACATTTGTAAAATGTAAGTTGTGAGGGGAAGGAAACACTGTGTCATTCTATTGGGAGCGTTTTCTTTGCTATCGGTGTATGAGATAAAAGTACATCTTACAACGAGTGGAGGCTTGGAGTTGTTGAGGGGAGGCTGCAGTGTCGTAAAGAAACAAAATATTTAAATAACAGCAATAAATCTACCCCCCCGCCACCAAAAAAAAAGAGAATTTTGTGTGTGTGTGTGCTTTGAGTTTTCCTCGCAGACATGAATAATTAAGATGAACAATGAACTGGATACTCATTTTATAGAAACGGTGTAGGATAGGGTGGTCCAATAATGTCAATTCTTCAGTTTTTACGACACAAGATTAAAATATATATAGTTTTTGTCTCTTTGTCACCGATTCTGATTCTGCTCACTCTTTCTTGTCTCGCGTTGCCTGCTAGGTTCAGTACGAAGCTTCAGATAGTTGGGGTGTCGGCTGTCATCTGTCTTACTTGTTTTCAGACCTTTCAGAGGTTCTGCCAGTTCGGATGACGTTCACAATAGGGCTTCTGGTACACAGCCCTCACCAGGGGTCTAGGTTGGGATGCTTTAGTCTCTCTCTCTGTCCTTTAGCCGTGGGAACATTGGAACAGCAGCTTCTTAAGGAAAACGCACAGAAGGTGGAAATGGCAACTGGCCTTGACATAGACGGGGACCAACTGGAGCCGAGATCTGATGATGATGATACGTGAGTAGGTCATGTCTAGACGCCTAAGTGACGGGAGAAAGTTCAAATGCTGTCTGAATGATAACCACGAAGACCTAAGGAGCTCAGGTATTACTATTACCATGTGTGTGGCCCTGTCCCTGGGCCGTCCATTGATTTCCGATGGTGTTGACCTCTATCTCCACAGCAAGGTTCTGTCTTCATTACTGTGGCCGTATCGGACCTTCCCATATCTGGCAGGGCCAGTCCCCCACCATCTTCTAGTCGCCAATCTTTCTCTTTAAACTTATCTCAGCTGTTGTTGCCTTTTACTCAACATACACATCTTGGCGTTCTCCTGCCAAGTGTCATGAAACACCGTGTTGGATTTTGATGACAGTGTCATTACATTTGATAATTTATGGGAATTGATATCTTTGTGATTATAAATCTTAACAGCCGTGAATACAGTATCGCTTGCTATCTGTTCTGTCTTTTTAAATATTCTTCAGTATTTTGGTAGTTTTTTCTTCATGGTGTAGGCGCTGCCTGATTGTTGCTGTTGCCGTGGCCGTCAGGAATCGGTCATTCTCCCCCTGCTGTGCTTCCAGTTTGGCTCCTGCCAGTGCGTGGGGCACTACTGGGGTTGTGTCCGGTGACCCCACTGAATTCTCTCGGAATTCAAAAATTTGGAGTCCTTTGAGTTTTTGCTGCTGGGTTATACTTTTAAAGTAGGTGAAATAGGCATGTAGCTGCAAATGCAGAAGCCATGCTCTTCCCGTCGCTTCATGCTGTCGCGACCTTGGCCGCACCCCTGCTCACCCCAGAGCCCCCACTCGAGTCTCCTGTGCACACGTCTCCTGAGGAAACCTGTTAAGGTGCAGGCAGCTCGTCCTACCTTGCACAGGTGTGCCTTCTTTTTCTTCTTCATTGAAGCAGTTTCATAGGGTACGTAATATTGTGAAACTTCCTTCTTTTCCCCAAGGAGTGAGTCTTGAATGCATATTTTCATATACAAATACTTATGTCCTTATAGATAGTTGAAATTCCCTGAACAGCAAAGTATCGGGTCAAGAGTATGTACTTTTGAGATTAGATGTTGTCCAACTGCCATTCACAGAGGCCACACAGACCAACTTCCTCTGACGGTGTATGGAAGTGCCTGTTCCTGTTCCCCACCCATGTTCTTGTTCTGTTACCAGACTTACAGCTCACAAGTAATAGGCCAAAGAAATGGCATTTCAGGTTAGTTTTAATCAGCTTTCCTTTTAGGAATGAGGTTATCTTCCCATATGCTTAATCTCCATCCCGAGTTCCTCCTGAGGGTGCCATTTATTACATGGCCTTGGCCACTTAAAAATTGTAGGCTATGAACATTGTATCGATTTTGGGAACATTTTTATTTTAGAGAAACTAGTCTTTTTTCTGTAATATGATTCAAAAATATTTCTCCAATTTTTTGTTTGCTTTTTGATTTTATTTACAGTGGCTTATGAAAGCAGGAGTCTATTTTTATTCTCGGACACCCCCAGGATGCAAGATGTGTACACCACGTTGTGTCCCCACCACTCAGAGTCAAGTCGTCCTCCATTACGCCCCCCCCCTCTAAAAACCACCACGCTGCTGTCTGTGTCCACGAGTTTCAGTTTTACAATGAACAGAGGAGTAAAATCATATGGTTCTCAGCCTCTGACTCATCTCACTTAGCATAATATTCTCAAGGTCCATCCATGTTGTCGCAAACAGCCACGTTGTGTCGTTTCTCATGGCTGAGTAGCATTCCACTGTGCACGTGCACCTCATCTTCTTTGCCCAGGCCTCTGTCAAAGGGCACTTGGGTTGTCTTGCCAACGTGAATAATGCCGCGGTGAAAACAGGGGTGCGTCATTGTTCAACTTGCAAAGGAACACGCAAAACGGGAAGATCTTGTGTAACCACACACCTCGGTAAAGACAGTTAGCAAATGGAGGCTGTCATGTGTGGCCCATCCCATATTTATGATCTCCAGTGTTAGTGGGGGCCTCTGAGCCCTGCGCATGCACCCCCACCCCCTCGCTGTTATCATGGGGCTGTGCCTCTGGTTTAACAGAGATCGTATGGGGGCTGCAAGTAGAATCTTCTCTAGTGCCTTGTTGCATTACTTCTCTGTGTCCACATGAGTCCTCATCTCCTTCTCTCTCCCTGTCTCCCTTCTTAGGAGAAAAACTGCCCCCCTTTCTGTCGGAAGCCCACCCTTGCACAGATGCTCAAAGCCTATTCTCTCTCTGTGAACGTCCCCCAAATGTTCAATGTTCTGTGGCCTATTTCTCTCAGCATATAAATATGCCCAAATCTCTCTCGTCTTGACAAACACCAAAGAACAATCACCCAACAACAACAGACCACTGCCCCCACCTCCTGGAGATGGCACTGTCCTTCAGAGCTAGCGCCCCTCCCCCGCGGGAGCCAAAGCTCACGGGGCCGCTGCCTTGCCTTTCTCCGGGGCTCCTGCTGCACAGCACTCCGTACTCTCACAAAAGGCCACTTACGGTCCTGGAATCGCCAGGTCTGACCACCGTGCAGTCCTCATCCCATTGGCGGCTCTCTCTTTGGCTCTTTCTGCACCATCCTGCTCCCTGGGCTTCCGCGATGAACCTTCTTGACTCTTACTGGCTCTTCCTCAGCCTCGTTCACTTGCCTCTTCAACATGAGTGGTCTTGGAGATGGTTTTCTCCGGCTCTTGCCTTCTTCCCTTCTAAAAGCATCGTGTTGCCGTGGTACCCACAATTCCAGTCCTACCCCGGCTCATCAGTAGCTGCGAGACCCTGGGCAGATGTTTTCCTCTCTCCGAGCCCAGACTCTGTATCAGTTGATGATGATAACGTCCGCCTCCTTTGGTTGTGAGAGAAACAGTTTGTAAGAAGCGCTCTAGGTCAGTGACAGGCAGGTAGTGAGGGCTCACCCGGTGGCATGCTTTCTTCTTGCTTCTCTTCTCACTTCTTTTTACACATAAGAATAATGGGTATTAACAAATATATTGTAATGAAGGTGGTTGAACGCAAGACCAGCTATTCTCCGAACGTTGGTTGTCTTTCCTCCAAAAACCACACTGGTACGATCAGTAATTCGTTACCTGGGTGAGATTGTAACTTTCGTATTGCGCAGGTGCGGGTGGGGCATGAGAAGGGAAACTGATCCTCCTGTGTACTCGTCAGTGTTTTGGTGTGATGAAACTGGTTTTTACCGTCTACTGTTTCAGAAACTTTGAAGAATCTGAAGACGAGTTGAGAAACGAAATAGTGGAATCCCTGCAGAGACTCACTGCTTCTGAAGAGGAGCGACAGGAGGCGGCGTCCGGATTCTCTGCGGACGCCGACAACTCAGGGTGGAGGGGCAGCGCGTGCAGAAATGCGCAAGGACTACAGGAAGGTGTGGAGGCGGTTTCTGCTTTATCTAATGGGAAAATTCTTATGGTTGAGGAAGACCAAGGAACATCAACCACCAGTCAAAATACGCACGTGTGATTATTGGGTGTTTTGTTCCTGAAGCCACACATTAGTATCTTGCCAACGTACGAAACATTCAAACCTGTAGAGAATTTTTGTGAGTTTATTTGAACCAAACTGACAACAGTTGCCGGGAAGCAGTATCTCAACAAACTGAGAAATGCCCCGGGGGGAAATGGCAGCTTAGCACCTTATCTTATACTTTACAATCAAAACAAGAAGTGTAAAGGGGTTACAAGAAATCCATTGGTGGTAGATTAGGGGGGTGGGGAAAAAGCCAAGGCTTGGGTGTGGGGGTACCTCTGGGATTGGATAAAAAGTTAAATGATAGACAATTCTACCCAGGTGGGCACAGGAGAGTTAACAGTCAATAATTAACACGGTAACAGTATCAATGGGCAGATTTGTGGTCTCCCCCTGGTGCAGCGCCTGTGCTCAGAAGGGTCTGGAGAAAGGAAATCTGACATCCCAAAGGTATGTCATCATTGATGCAACAAGACAATAGATGGGCTCAGTTAATGTGAAGCCTGACCTTTGTCAGGGGAAACATACCAGCCGAGGAGGTGATTGCCTGCCACGGACTGCTTTTAGTTAGAAACTCTGAATTCAGACCATTCTGGGTGGTTACTTTAGGTCTCTGAGTTTGTAAGGACGCCACGCAGGCCTCCCCTGACTCGGCAGGTTTCGCATGCAGCTCCTTTTTGTCCACATACTATTTTTTGTCCATGTAGCGTCTGTTTGGGTACAAGTCATAAATACTTGTTTATTGTAAGGCTTTTCCAGTAATCCAAAGGACTTCCTAGTTTTCCTCTTTAAATGTAGACAATAGAACTAATGTTAGGCATTGAAAGTATTGCTTTCACCTTGAAATTTAAGAAACTTTTCGGATAATGTGTGTTAGGTAATGTGCCTCCCCTCTCCAAATGTGAACATGTGATGTTACATGCACAGGGGAACTCGTGTTGCAGATGGAATTCAGCTGACCTTCCAACAGGGCTTAGCCTGGATGATCCAGGTGGGCCCTGTGGAAGGGGGAGGAAGGCGGGAGAGAGAATCAGAGGGGGCAGCGTGGGAGGGAGTCGGCCTGATGCTGCTGGCTCTGGAGGCAGAGGAGAGGCCCCAAGTTCGCCAGAGAGAGCAGGCAGCGCCCAGAAGCTGGGAAAGGCAGGGAAAAGGGTTCCTCTCCCCGTCAAGCCCTGCTGACCCCTTGATCTTATCCTAGTGAGGCCCACTTTAGGCTTCAGACCTGCAGGTCTCTAAGATAATACATGTGTGTTGTTTTCACTTAGTTTGTGGAATTCCTTAAGACAGTGATAGAAAACTAATACAAACTCGTTGATTGAAAATAGTGGATCTGCCGTTTTATAAAACCACGATTTTGAAATTTCTGAAGTTATATCAAATACATTTTTTTTGAAGCTGAAGTTGACATGGGAGTAAGGCTTGAAGGAGAGGAATAAGGCATGTCGTTAATTATACACCAAGAAATCACTTTATTATGTTTTACTGGGTTATTTTGATAGTTTCAAATGTTAGCCCATACACTCTTATAATGGTCTTTTTATATATAGTGCCTAGCACAACGCCAGAAACGTTTCTTGAATGAGTAGATGCTGCTACAGTTTCCTCAGTGAGACTGTAAGCTCTCTGTCAGGAAACTAGACTGTTTTTGATGTCGATTGTACAGTAGCAACCGCAGCGCTGAACACTGTGCCTGCAGCTTAGTAAGTGTTGTTGATTTTTCTGCGGCCACGGAGGACAGGGCTGTTCTATTCCTAAGTGGTAGAATTCTGCCCCAAATATCCGCTAATAAAAACAAAACCAAAATTGCACATTGATACCTTGAGGAACTAAAACAAAGGTGAGGAGGGGTTGGTCTGATTATTTGTAGGGTCTACTTAGCATTTCCATGTGGTATAACTTTATTAACTGTGGGGAGTGCATGTATCAGGGGTGTGTCTAAGTCTTGGATATGTGCAGGGAAAATAAAAGGAATGAATGTTTACCCATAAGTGTATTAGGTTTCCTCCAATGACAAGATACTCAGCTTGAGTCTCCTGTAGGTCACAGCCCCACGCCTGGTTATCACACACTCCAAGATTTGAGTTCTGTGCTGTAAATTAGATAGTATTCGCTGTGATGTGTATACATACCTGCAAGGTCTTTCAACCCGCTTCAGCCCCTAACTCACCTTACCCACCTTGCACAATCATGTTCTCGAGACAGTTCTGATTAGTGTTCTCTACTTCTAGGTGTGACCGCATCTGCTAACTTGAAACTATTGAGCAGACCTGCATGGGCTTTTAGAATATATCTGATTAGAAAAATCAGGCATCTTTATGTATGTTAGCTATCGAATGGATCCTTCTTTAAACGGTACTAGGTGTGTCAAGCCTGAACCCCCCTTCTAAGTGTCTTGTAACATTTACACACAGTGCAAGTGAGCACAGACCGCTAGAGCATTAGAGGTGATGCTTCTCCACATGTAGGCGGGGAAAGAGGAAACGTGGGGAGCAGGGGGACAGTGGGTGAGGCGGGGCAAACTGCAGGGCTCTAACTGCTTCTAGTGTTCGCGTAACTTCTTGTGGCGTGACACACGTGTGGGGAGAAAGCAGCTTTCCTCTACCCTTCCAGGGTCTTCCAGATGGTCTAATAGTTAAATCTACATGAGACAGAGTACCAAGAAAACCAGGCGAATTTCATTCCAAACGTGTGCACGGGAAGCCCACACACTGGGGAGGCTCAAAGACGAAAGGGAGGATGGGGGGACGTGGCATTCGAGCCAAGGACGCCGTAAGGCACCCTGGGCTTCGGCGGGCAGGAGAGCCACTCGCTGGACATAAGGGCGCATGGTCAGCAACTGGAAGTCGGCCCTGCCTGCCCTATGGGAGACGCTGGAAAGCTATTTCTGGCAGTAACTCATACTGTGGGCAAGGCTCCACATTCAAATTCTTGAAGGGAGAGGTGAAAGTTTCTTGTGAGCCCCACAGAGTCTCAACTGCTTTCAGCTCAACTGACTCACACGCCGCCAGTGGCACGTTTGGGGGAGTCTGGCTCTCCGCTGCTTCAGGAGGAGTTTCTGTGCCCACTGACCGCTCCGGCACGGACAGGCTCTCGTTTACCCATTGGCATCGCAGCTCTGGGCTCGAGGGGACACGCACATATAATCAAACAATATTCTGAGAGCACTGGTGATCATACCGGCCCGTTTCATAAGTCTGCCTACAATTTTGTAAAGTACCTGGAAATTATTAAAATAAACCTCTGCTTCACAAAAATGTTTTGCATGTCTGAAATATTTATTTAAAAAAGATATTTAAGAAACCTGCCAACTTATTTGTCTTGGGTACAAGGGGCAAGATGGCTTTGTTGCCTTAAGGGTTTTTTTGCCCTTTCTTAAAAACAAATTTTCTTGGCATGTGAAGCCTGCTAATAAATAACTCAGCATTGGGAGATGACTCGAGGGGTAGAAACATACCACACTGGGAAAAGTGCCCAAGATAATGAAAATCACTTCGTTAGATCATAGCCAGATACAGACAGTGGTTCTGTACCTATTACAGCTGAGTGGCATCTAGATACAGATCCCTACACAAAGGTGCACAGAACTGGAGACAAGGACGTGAGTCACCACAGCTGCCGGGTCACAGCAATGCCTTCCGGAACAGACGCTCAGAATTTCTCCAGGTGGTAGCTGACGTGGCTTTGACACTTTTCATGGTTTCATCATTCAGGAAAAATACATATATATAATAATAGCTACCACATGAGGAACATCAAAGTAAACATACACAAATCATGTTTTTCAATTTGGTGATAAATAAAATTATTTTGGAGAAACAACTCTAAGAAATATTTCATGGGATCTCAGATCCCTTTCTTCTTTACGACATCCTCTGCTCCAGTTCGGTTTCAGTTTCTCTCTGCCCCCCGATTTCCTGTGGGTAGAGGGTTGGGCAGAATCCTGCCTCAAAGTCTGGGTGGGAGATGACAAGGTTCACTCAGCCCGATTGTTATTAAACAGCTTTGTGATGCCGAAGGAGCCGCGATTCTTTTGACTGTTATCTGTAAAGTTAAAGGTAAAACTGGACTTTGTAGCGTTTGTAGCATTCCCTCCAGCTCCAATCTGCATCAGTCTGTCTTTTCTAAACCAAGTAATCTCCAACACAAAGCTATGCTGCTGTGTCAGAATGCCCTGGGACTTGGTTTTCCTGCTTTTTAATCTGATGACAATAGACAGCCCGCAGACAAACTAACGGTGCGATTGGGTACAGAGAATAAATGTCTGGCCCAGGGAATGGAGAGAAGACCGAAAGGAAAACACACCTCTTTAACCTGCCCCTCACTCGAACAGGCTGCAGACAGAGAAGGAGGTCAGTTCACCAAACGAGAAGGAGGTGGACAGGGGTGCAGAAAATGCCAAGGGGTAGGCCCCCAGAGCCACACTGCACATGCATACATTCGTTTTTGTCACGCTCGTCCTCCAGGACAGAAGTCCTGCTAGTTATTCTGGTTCCCAGCTACTGGGGCAGTAACCTAGACTCTCCATGGGGTCCCAGTGCAGTGAAGACAGGATTACAGAAGACATGTACTATACGGCACCATTTATTAAACTAACTTTTACCATTTTCGAAGTACCTCTACCTCCTTTCCATGTGGCATCAGAACTTGAGAAGGCAGTGAGGACGGGCACTACCCTGTCCGGGCTACAGATGGGGCTCGGAAGACGAGGGGACAGCTTTAACGTCAGAGGACGGGAGGTTTGTGAAGATGAAGCTGGGGTCAGGCCGCGGTAGCCTAACTGCTGGTCCAGTGCCCTCTCCAAAATGCCACCTGGTCGTCCTGGGATGCGTGAGGCTGCACACAGGGGCCGTGCACTTGGATCTGTGCGTCATGTCGTCACCATCAGCAAAGCAGCTGCTTGTGATGCTCTTGCTCAGACTCCGGAGAGACACAAAGCTGACTCCCGGCCTCTGTGAGGCGGAAATGCTCAGGAATGACGAGGCCCAGACCGATGTGCCGACGCACCGACCCACACCCAGATACGGAAACGCTGGCCGGCAGCACCTCGGGCTCCAGACCCACCTGCACACCCACGGATCGGCCACAGTCGGCTCGCCTTTTCACCGAAATGTGACTGGGCCTGCTTAGAGTTTCCTCTTTCCTTTAAGAAACTCATTAGCTGTGTTGAAAGAGGTCATCTACAATACTGTTTAAAATTTAGATGTACCAGGATCTGTTTCAAAATGTCAGAACTCTAAAGTACTTAGCAGTGATCAGTCTTCCATTTTTCTTTCACCATTTCCTTTTTTCTAAAAGGAAATTCTCTTTCCTGGTTACTAGAGTACAGTGGTTTGACGTGTGAGATTTGAAAAATACGGATTCTACCAAAATTAAGAGTATTCATTTTTATCCCTTTAAGATCCGTATTTTTCAGATTTTGCGACCAAGAATGAATCTAAAACTTTTACACTTAAGCACATAAGGTTACCTTTTCCATTTAGGTAATTTTACCTTTTTTCCCTGAAATAAACACCTTGCCTATATACCTAAAGCGCATTATGCTCAGGCTGACTTTATCACAAGATGGAATGAATTTAGAAAAGTGTTAGCACGTGACAGTGTCTACTCACTGCACGCCGTATCTCACTTGCACAGACACGGTGTCATTAGAACAGCTTCTCCACAGACGACAGGAACGCCACTTCGAACTCCTGGTCGGAGAACCTGTTCACAGAGGCGCGGGCATTGCTCCTGATCCTGAGCCGCTTTTCCTCGGACATGGAGAGGATGTGAGCCATGGCCTCGGCATAGTCTTCCTCGCTGTCCGCCAGAAACCCAGTGACTTCCCCTCCGTGAGGAACGACAATGTCAAGCTTCGGGCCCCCCGAGTTGTGCGCAAGGATAATGGTGCCCGCTGCCATACACTCCACAATGCCTGAGGAGAGACAGAACCGCGCGGTCTTATAAGTTTTGGATGTGTTCAAAGGAAGAAAAATGAGCAGAAATCTCTAAAAATGTCAAGAAACTTACGAGAAATTTAATTAGCATTGTCTCTTCAACACTGGGGGAACCTCTGGGGAATGGACTTTTCTGCTGGTGTTGCACTGAGTTCTTATTTGGAAACTAGGGATTACACCATAAGAATCTGTTCAAGGCTGGACTCCATTCCTCCATTCCTCAATCCATCAGTCTCCTTGCCTCCCTCCAGGATTTTCCACCTCTCCCCCTAGTGGCCTCTTACAAGGTGATGATAACAAAATAAAAGTGTGTGTGCACTAACACCCTCACTCTCTCTCCAGGTTCTAAGTCCTCCCCTGCTACTGTCTCTTCTTTCATCTCCCTTGCACTTGAACTTACAAAAAGCATGGTCTGCACAAACCCCACCAGCTCACCTGCACCCAACGCCCAACCCACCACAGTCCAACCCTTGCTCCTATGCCCCCCACCAAACCGCCCTCGCCCAGGGCACCGGTGCCTTCTTCCTCTGGCCCAGCACCTCGGAAGCATGGGGACTCGCTGCCCTTCCCTGTCCTCCGCAGACTGTCTCTTCCCTTGGTGCCCAGGACACTGCACCATGCTGTGTTCCTCCTCCGTTTCCTCTTCTCCTCTGCGGCCCCCCTCCTCCGCCCACCTCTCAGCTGCTACCATTCTCAGCGGTTTGTGCTGTGGGCTGTAGGCAATCTTACCCACATCCATGGGGGCTGCAGTAACTACCTGGACGACAGCTACTCCTCAGTGTGCATTCCCAGATCAGGTCCCTCTCCCGTACTTCAGACTCAGAAATGAATGCCCACTGGACGCACACACGCACAGGCCCCTCAGCCAACGCACACCCTACGTGCTCAAACCCTGGTGCATCACCTGCCTCTCTCCGGGGCTCCCTCTCTAGGTGGATGCACCATTCACACAACTGTCCGAAGTAAGACCCGAGGCGGTTGTTTCCGACTGCTCTTTGTCCGTCATTTAAAACAGCCCATCAGGCACCAATCCTGTTCAATCCTTCTTCACCACTTCGCTGGCATGCTTGGAGGGCCGGTACCCGCCATCCAGGCTGCCTCAGCGGCCCCCCATTTTCCTGCCTTTCTCGCCTTGCTCTTCCCGCTCCTCACCAATCCATTCTCTGTATTGCAGCTGAAGTGCAGTTTAAGAAATGGAAAGCTTTCAAATCCAGCACTTAAAATCTCTGCATCCTGTCCCACTGGATTAACATGGCCAGGTAGGCTGCCTGCAGGTCACTTCTCCACCTTCTTACTGTTCCTCCGTCACGCTCCAGCCACACAGTGCTCTGGTCCTTGAACGTGCCTGCCCGTGCTCCTTTTCTGACGCCTGTCACTGTGGTGTGCCTGCCCTTTGCTGGCTGCCCTCCCCTCTTCTGCAAGGCTAACTTCTAACTGCTGCTGAAGTCCCAGGTTGGGTGTCATGTCATTTCCCGGACCACTGTTCCCCGACCCCACGAGTCTGTGTCAGGTGTTCCTGTGTGTGCTTCCATGTCGCCCTGCACAGCACTTGGCCACGGCACAGCCAGGGGCTGCCTCTGACTCGTGTGCACTGCTCACAGCTGTGAGCCCCTGACGCCAAGGGCACTTCCTACTCGTCAGGCATTCCCGGCACCCAGCCCAGGGCCTGGCACGGTACGTGCTCCACACACTCGGGAAGTCAGCCTCCGTGCAGACAGTCTGCGTCAAGTTCTCACAGTACGTCTGAGCATAGGGCTGTGCTACTGACTAGGGACGGAAAACAGTACAAGAGAAATGGGAGCCTCAGCGTAGGAGGCTTCACTTTTGTTCTTGTATTTCCCCCAACACCTCGCAGTATGAGGCACAAGTAGGCACTTGTGAGAAGCTGAACCAAATTAGACACAAAACAGTACTTGATTTTACACCAAAATGTGTGCACAACGGGAGGTCAGAGGAGAGAGCAATTAGTGCTGGGACAAACAAGGCCACATTAAAGGGCAGGGAGACTGAAGCTGAACACTCACAATGGGATCTGGCAGGAAGAAAAGGGGAGGGCATTCCCAAACTGAGAATGGAATTAATGAACACAACAAAGAAGTTCGGGGAGAAGGCCAGCTGAAGACAGTAGTTCTCAGCTTCTGATGCAAAGAGAATCACGGAAGCTGTACCAAGACACCCAGACCTGGGCCTCACTCCGAGTCCCTCAGTGGGTCCCACGGGCAGGGCCCAGGAGCCGTCCCGGCCGTAGGTGGGGGGAGGCGGGGGGAGGAGTGTGACGGCGAAGAGCAGGGGCCGCCTGCGTTGGAAGGTGGGCCTCTACCTCTCTACTGTGTGACTGAACTTGGGCACGCTCTAAACCTCTCTGTCTGAGTTTATTTGTGAAGTAGAAAAACCGCCAGAGTGTGGTCGTTTTATCCAAGCATGTTGAAGGACAGACTCACCAATCCCAAAATGCTCGTTCCACATGGTATGCAGACCGATCGTTGCTTCAGACAGGTAATTCTTCAGCTCATCAAACGGAATGTTTATTTTAAATTCCACATCTTCTTGAACGCCCAGCTGCTCACAAAGCCTTCTCAGCTGGTTTACCCTAAGTTCATCATCCTGGTTACGGCAACCTCCGATGAGCATGAGTTTGAGTGAAGGGAGGGACTCGGCCTTCTTCCTACTCAACAACTTAGCAAAGGCTCTGATCTGCAAAGGATGGTTCTTTTCCGGCCTGAACTGGCCAACGGACACCAGTAGATGCCCCGGGGTCGTCTTTTTCTCCTGCAAGGGAATGTCCAGAAATGCCTGCACGTCACAAGGTGGGTAAACAGTGTTGGTGCAATGCCCGGCCTTCCACAGCAGGAGGATGTGGTTTAGCGTCCAAGAAGAATTGACCATGACTGTGTCACTGCAAGAACCCACGAGTCCGTAAAGAAAAGCAAAGAAATAGTAGTACAGGAGCTTCCCGGTGCTGAGCACGGGGTTCCTGGTGATAAAGGCCGCGTTATTAAACCCAACGTTGCGACTCTTCACCACAGACAGCATATCAGTGCTGATCGTGGGGTAATGCACATAGCTTCCAACTCGGCAACCGCCTAGATACTTAAACAGAGGCAGCGTGAAAGCGTAGCCCATTGAATCGATGTAAACGTCGGGAACACAGCGCGTCAGCGCTTCCCAGCCGAGCACAATGGACCCCAGACTTTGGAGCAGCAGTGTGAAGTGGGGGTAGAGTGAGTCTTCCACCAGGTGGCGTTTCCTCAAGAAAACAAACGTCACCGGGTGAGTTAATCGGATGTTAAATCTTCTGAAAGCACCTTCTAGTATCTGCTCACCGCTGACGTTAACGTCACCGGTATAAACGACATAAACCGCTGTAGGGTACCTGAAACAGAAGGTTAAGAAGTTCACTAGTTTAGGTTAAAATCAAGCCCGAAATTGTAGACAGTTTTTTTCTCACAATCTTAGAAGCTTATTTTCAGACTAAAAAAAAATGCTTTCCACTGTTTCTCGTTCATTGCATTTGGACTACTGAGCACCGTCGTTCCAGCCTACACGTAGAATGTCAGTCTTTCAAGTGAGGTTTCTAGTTTTTTGCTGCCTCCTCCACTAAGTGTTTCCCAGAGAGCAGACACAAACAAAAACGGCTGATTTATAAATGAGACGTTTACATTTTCAAGAATTAAAAAAATACTTTGAGAACTTTCTCAGTATAAAATGGTAACAAAATATTAATAAAATACTCTAAACAAGAATCAAAATTCACTAAAGATAACTTTGCATGGGACTGCAGACGCTAAAGCACTTCCCAGGGTTATCTGAGAAATGCAAGGAGGTTTTCAAAGCTAGACCTTGTGCCTGCATTGCAGAAAGATATATAATTATAATAGGAATATGTAAAGCCTACTCTGGTGACTTTTTAATGCTTTGGCCTCCCTCTTATTGTGTTTATAATTATTTTTTAAGTCATAAAACATTAAATGTCTGGTGTGAGCTACTAGATTCTGGGGGTTCAAGGATGAGAGTCTTTATCCTCAAGGAGCTCAATCCAGTTGAGAAAAGATACATACACTGCACAACGGCGTGATCTGTGTTGATAAAGAGCCACACAATTCTGGGGAAGCCTAAAGGACGGGCATCTAACTGCTCCTCCCAGCCCCCTCCCAGAGTCCAGAACGACCCTTTTAAAATGTGAAAAGGAATGTCACTTCTGGTAGCTTAACGATGGCCACAAAGTGTTTGACACTATTCCCACTAGGAGGTGGGTTCTAGGTCCCCTCCTTTGGAGTGACAGTGGGCTCTGTGACTGCTTTTTACCAACAAAATATGGCCAAACCGCTCCGGTTTCTGGACCCAGGCTATGCAGCTTCTACTTCACTCCAGGGCAGTCAGCTGGCATACAAGAAGCCCAACTATCCTGAGACCACCACGGTGTGTGCGAGCCCAAGGTGGTCGCCCGGAGAGGCTGCCAGGCGACAGGGACGCCCGACTGCCCCCAGCCATTCCAGTCCTCTTGGCCCAGCTGCCATTTGTTGTGACGGTAACACAGGAGTACGAGGGATTCCAAATAGGGCCCATCAGCCCCCATCACTACGAGAAATACCAAAAAATTCTGAAGGCATTAAATGTTGGGGTGGTTTGTTACGCAGCAAGAGACAATCAGAATATCTCTTTGCTTAAAACCCTGGGGATGAAAAAGGTGATCTGATCCGATCATAAACTCCCAACTGAGCAGGTCATGGTGGGTTTTCAGTCCTGCCCCAGGCCTGCATCTTATTTACTAAAAGGCTTATCTTTGCCTAAGACAACTCCTGTCCACTGTGTCTGTATATCTAGGTCAATGCCTCTTTGAAACGCCTCTTTTCAGACATCACCTTCTAAAGGATGACTGTCCTCAAGAGAGCATATGACCTTTTATTTTTATTTTTTTTAATATATTTTGATTATACCATTACAGTTGTTCTATTCCCCCCTTTATTCCCCTCCACCCGCACACTCCCTCCCCGACCATTCTCCCCCACTTAGTTTATAACCACGTGTCTCAAGTTCTTTAGATTCTATATTTCCCCCACTATTCTCGCCCTCCCCCCATCTATTTTCTACCTACCATCTATGCTATTTTCTGTGCCTTCTCCCCCCTTCTCCTCCTCCCACCCCCCTGTTGCTGCCCTCCATGTGTTCTTCATTTCTATGGTTCCACTCCTGATCTAGCTGTCCTCTTGGTTTGCTTTTGTTTTAGGTGTGGTTGTTAATAACTGTGTGTTTGCTGTCCTTTCACTGTTCATATTTTTCATCTTCTTTTTCTTATATAAGTCCCTTTAGCATTTCATATAATAAGGGCTTGGTGATGATGAACTCCTTGAACTTGACCTTATCTGAGAAGCACTTTCTCTGTCCTTCCATTCTAAATGAAAGTTTTGCTGGATAAAGCAATCTTGGCTGTAGGTCTTTGGATTTCATGACTTGGAATACTTCTTTCCAGCCCCTTGTTGCCTGGAAGGTCTCTTTTGAGAAATCCGCTGACAGTCTGATGGGTACTCCTTTGTAGGTGACTGTCCCCTTATCCCTTGCTGCTTCTAGGATTCTCTCCTTCATTTTAGTCTTGGCTAATGTAATTATGGTGTGCCTTGGTGTGTTCCTTCTTGGGTCCAACTTCTTTGGCACTCTCTGAGCTTCCTGGATTTCCTGGAAGTCTATTTCCTTTGCCAGACTGGGGAAGTTCTCCTTTATTATTTGTTCAAATAAGTGTTCCACTCGTGGCTGTTTCTTTCCCCCTTCTGGTACCCCTATAATCCGGATGTTGGAACGTTTAAAGATGTCCTAGAGGTTCCTAAGCCTCTCCTCATTGTTTTGAATTCTCATTTCTTCATTCCTTTCTGGTGGGATGTTTCATTCTTCCTTCTGGTCCATTCCATTGATTTGAGTCCCAGTTTCCTTTCCATTACTATTGGTTTCCTGTGCAACTCCCTTCATTTTAATTAGTTTAACCTTCATATGTTCCTCTAATTTGTGACTATGTTCCTCTAATTTGTGACTGTAGTCTACCAATTCTGTGAGCATCCTGATAAATAGTGTCTTGAATTGTGCTTCTGAGAGGCTGGCAATTTCTCGGTCGCTTAGAGTTATTGGCTAGCATATGACCTTTTAAATATCCTTTAAAATATCCTCACCTGAGGATATTTTACTATTGTATTATCCTATTTCAATTTCTTACACAGCTCCCCTCACCATTTGATACTTTTCTCCTTTGCTTATTATCTTGTCTCTCTCAAATAAAACCCAAGGTCTGCGAGAGGGACTTGGTCTGTCTTGTCCCCATTTACTTTCAACTCCTTTTACGGTACCTGAAACTGAGGGGGCCCCCGAAATACTGCCAGGTCAAGTGAAAAGCATACTGTAGCTTATGGCGAGTCAGAAAAGACTTGTAGAAATTAACTGAAGAGAAAAAATTATTTGAAAAAAAAGGGGGAACACTTTATGAAAAGGCAAGGAATCTGGAGAACACGTGGTACTCTCAGTTCGCTTTGCTGGAGCAGAGTGCACGTGAAGGAGCGGAGAGGGCGAGAAACAAAATGTTGCACAAGCAAGATGAAAAAGCATCTTCTGGGTCATTCTCATTGTTTGGATTTCTTTTTCTTGTAGGTGAGTTAGGAATGACAGGGGTTGCTGGGGGAGAGCACGTGCAGATCTAAAGCGCTGCCACTGCCCTCAAGAGTCAGACAATCTCGTCAGTACTCCACAGAGTTACGAGAATAGTGCAGATTCAGGCAGGGAGGGCTTCAAGGAGGTGGAAATGAAGCTGGGATTTAAGAAAACTCTTTGGATTTAGGCACTTACAGAAGACGGAAGACAGGAGAGGAAGTACAGGGGTGGTGGCTGTAAGCCAAGATGACCCAACGACACAGAATTGTAGAGGTACCGGAATTACCAGTGGAGGTTTGGAACTAAACGAAGGGCACGTGCCTGGAAGCAGAATAGCCATGGATGGATGGACAGTAGTTTTTCTCATATGATAAAGCAATAATGGAACTTTCATTTTACTATGCCTTTTCTTTTCTAAAAGGGAATCTAAATTCTAAAAGGGAGAAGTATTTTCAGGATGGGTGTGAGGGAAAAAAGCCTAAAACATGAAATGATATGTATATAACACCCTATTCTAAGATGGCAATGTTCTGAAAACGATCCAATCAATAGTGCTGTCAGAACTAGAATCAAATAGACGCTTCATAAAGATTATTTCGGGTGTGCCACCACTGACCAAAGTCCTCCCCAGTACATTCTGTTTAGTTAAAAAGTGAATTCCTGGCCATGAATGTGGTATTAGAGGAAGATGATTCTGGGTAACGGTTTTTTAAAAGATGGTAACAATATGACAAATCAGCTAAGACAGATGCATACCTACTTTTTCTGCAGGGCCCTCAGCGCGCACCACAGGACTCTCTCTCCCCCTCCGCCAGCATTGCAGTACGGATGGAAGAAGGCGATCACCGCTTTTTGGCCAGTTGGTGCTGAGGTTTTCTTTCTCTGTAGCATGACTCTGACTCTCCAGAGTGCAAAGATCAAACACAAGCATAAAGTTCCACATACAATTAGCCCAGGGAAGAATAACGAATAAAAAAACCTGAAACAAGAGGGAAAAGATGAAACTTGATATAATGCCCATTAAACAAAAACAGGACTGCAAAGTACACATCCACTTTATGTATTATATATTAGTAACGGAGAAAATTTCTATAGCTTGCAAGTGTGCTAGCGAAACACTCAATTATTAAAATTCTAATGTGACAAAATATCCAGTGATAAAGTGCAAGTCCCCTTGAATTCCAATCTCCACAGTAGTCTTAGCAATTTGATGTATTTTCCTTCCTAATCAGCAGTGAAAATCAAGGCTGAGCTACCTTCCCCCTAATTCAGCATATGTGTTAAGGATTAAAACAAATTTTATTATTCATCTCAACAAGACACTAGTAATAGCACCTGAGCATCAAAGTGACAATAGGTAACCACCCAAAATGTCTTCTTGAATGATTAATAGTCCATTAGTTAAAAGTTTGGGGAAATAGTACATCAGTTTTATTCTCTCACTTCACAACAAGGGGAACAATTTCTGAGGTGAGGGGAATGGAATTTAAGTTTCTCCATTTCTGTTCTGAGGTCTGCATTTCATCTGTTTACACGACCCTAAAATCACTGCCTTCCCTCATCTGCCTCTGAATGAGTTGCCAAAAGCCCACTGCTGTCCCCCCATGCACGTCAGTAAACTCACTCCCACACTCCTACTGGAAGGGCCTCTATTACTGCCAGGCTGGCCGAGGCTCTGCAAAGCCAAGGACCCGGCTTGCGCAGCGCCACATCCCATAATCTGGGCACAAATATGTGTCGACTGAAGGCAAAATTTTATTACCTCTTCAGATTATGTCTCTTAAATTATGCTGAAATAATTTCTCATAATCTCTTTCTCGTAGGGTTGGTACCCAACTTAGTGTTTGTAATACCATGCCTACCCTTTACGAAGGATTTGAGGGGCTGAGTCACAAAAACAGTAAAATACTAAAACCTAAACAGTGAAAAGTCAGGGACCAGGGAAAGTACAGGGTCAGAGTGTGTTTCGGGGGAGAAGAGGCAGGCTGGTGGGGACCAGACGCGCAGGCTCTAAGTCTGTACGCAGTACCGGACGGGAGATCGGGCGCGGGCTGCTTAAGGACCCAAGCAAATGCGCGCATGTGTCGTGCAGTTCTGGAGTTTTCATTGTCGTATGTAGAGAACACACAACTTTTTTGGAAAAGAAGTATCTTACTGATATTCAGTTTTGAAATACATGGCTCATGTGGGATTTCCTTACTGTGATCAAGCCCTCTACTTGAAGAGGTATTTCATTGGTTAAAAGGATCTGGACTCAGGATACCTCTATACTCTTAAAAATTACCGAGGGCCCCATATAGCTCTTGTTTAACATCAGGTTTTCCCAGCTCTGATGCTGTCGAAACTCTGGACCAGATAATTCTTTGTTGTGGAGGCTGTCCTAAGCAGTAGGGGATGTTTAGCCGTATCCCAGGTCTTGATCCCCTGGAGGTGGGTGACACCCTGCCCATCAAAATCACCTTCCGACACTGGTAAATGACCCTCAGGGGCAAAAGCACCCCTACTGAAACCACAGTGATTATATCTAGCAATATTCAGCATATTAGGAATGAAAGCTGATAAATTACAAATACATATGAATTCATTTAAAAATGACAAATCCATTACTTGTTAACATTTTTACTTTAAAGAACCTTGTATTTTCCAAACCAAAAAAGAAAACTTAGTAAGGATGTCGCTGTTTAAGGTTCGCAAATCTCTTTGATGTCTAGCTTAACAGAAGACAGTGGCTTCTTGGATCTGCTTCTGCATTCAACCTTACACGTTGTTTTGTTAAAGTGTAGAAAGGAAACACAGTTTCAGGTATATAGGAAAGGGAGAATATTTCAACAGCCTTTTCAGAGAGTTGGGGGTATTTTTCTGTGATACTACACCAAATCAGAAAAGCGAGTCATTCCCTCAGCAAACATTTATTTAGCCATCACTGTGGCAAAGTATCAAGTTAGGGATATTGCAAATGACGGGGAAGAATATGAAGGCTCTGAAAACAGACTTTCCCGTCCAAAATGTTTTCAAAAATCATTACAGAATTTGAAGTTCAAGGGACGAAAATGAACAATACCTGAATTTTGGAAAGGACACGTAAATACTGCTATTTAGGATGCTATTCTGTGAATGATAAAATTTCATCTGGAACTAAAAGGGCGGGGCAAAAGTAGGTTTATAGGTGTGAGCAACGTAAAACAATTTCTTCTTCTGCTGTTAGGTAGTAATTACTGCATTATCTTTCATTTGCACAACCATAAACTTCCTTTTGCCCATCCCATATGGCAGGTGTTAAAAGGACTGGTTAGATAGAACAGACTAGGTCTTCCCGTTTTATTGGTGTACCGCAAGACAAGTAAAATACCGCACTAGTTCAACAACAAACGTGGGGAAAAAGTCTAGGAGTTTTCCAAATGTTAATAGTCATTATCTCCGAGGGCAGCATTCCTGGCAAATTTTCATTTCTGCTCATTTCCTAATTTTCCTGTAAGAAACCATGTATTACTTATGTAATAAAGATAAATGCAGTAATATTGTATATACCTACTCTTACATTAACCAGAAATAAAGATCAATGGGCGACCAAGAGGCAGGGGATTCAACAAAAACTTTGTATTTAAGTATTTAAGTGACTTACGTTAACGAGAAAGAGAAATTAAGTCGTGAGAAGATCGCTTTTCTTTACCAAAAAGACAGACACGACTGATTGGAAAATGAGGAACAAATAGGAATAATTTAACAGATAAATGGAGTGCAAACAAGAGAAGGAAAAAGTTGAAAAAGGGAGGGCAACTCAATCCCTCGGCCAGCAATGGGGCAGGCGAAGAAAAGGCAGTAAACTGAGTCTTTACCCAGCCGGCTCCAGTCTGCCACGAAGCGCTCACTGGCCTTAAGAAAATAAGGTACATTCATGACAAGGAAAGCGCTTCTCCGCAAACTTCAGTTGCGCAGACGGACAAGTACCCCCGCAAGACAGAAACCTGCGAGCCCACACCACCGACTGCTCACCTGAGTAAATCGCACCAACCCCTCTCGGCGGCCGCCATCTTTAGTCGACCCCAGGATTCAGGAAGCGTTTTGCTATTTCTCTTTCCTATTGGCTCCTGAGGAAGCGTGCGCTGTTTCCCCGCCTTCAAGGGGCTGATTCTACGTTTTAATTGGTTTACGATTGTAGCTTCCCACGGCCTTTCAGCCAGTAGAATCTCTAGGGGTGTGGCCAACTTTTTGGCGTGTCACACTTGGGTTGCTGGGACCGCAGGCGGGGCTGTAGTGGGAGGTGGGATGGAGGGGGCGTGGCCCGTGATGGAAGGCTGGTTCTCCCGCCCTCGGTCCTCCTCCCCCACTGGAACCCCTCGCTCCGGGGACCCGGCCCCTGGCTCGGAGCCTGCCACCAGTTGGAGACCAATGGGAGGTCCTTGCATGTCTCGCATCGATTTTCCAGGCGCTGAGTTCACACCCGAGGTGGCTGCAGCGTGTGAGGACCGCGGTTCCCCGGAGTCAGGCGCGGAGTGGGAGAGCGGACCCCGCGCAGGCGCCGGCTACACCGCCCTTCCTCGTGCCGTGGTGGGCGAGCCTTGGGATCGACAGCTCTGGCCCCGGTCCGCGAGGCTCGCCCGCCCCCCTTCCCTCCCCGGCACACGCCGGAGCTGAAGACTGAGTCCGACGCGCACCGGCTCGAGGTAGCGGAGACGCGGGAGGGAGGATGGGCTCCTGTAGGGGTCCCAGCTCGCCCGAGGCATCAGCGGGCCGGCCTCCCGGTGTGGGTGTGGGTGAGGGTCTGAGGCCCTCCCTCCGGTCTCGCTCTTTTACCTGCGTGCCCAACGGCCGGGGATGCGATGACACGCAACTTTGAATTAATCGGTAGCGAGAGGGCAGCCGATCCCCTTGTCCGAAATGCAAGGGCGGGTTCCCAGGCCCCACCTCGGGTTAGAGCCGAACCGAAAAGATGCCGTCCACACCCCGCACCTCTTCTCTCTGGGTTTTAACACCGCGCTGTCTTTTCACTAACCAGGTGACCTTTGGGCTGCTGACCGGATCACATAAGAAACTGGTTTCTCCAGGAGAAGATGCCTGAGCAGGAGCGACAGATGACATCTAGAGAAGGAGCCAGTAAAAAAGTAAGTTTCCTACCCCCGCGCGCTGTGGGCACACCACCCGAAGGGCTTCCCGCGTCCATCTGCTTACATGCGTCCTTACTCCGCTCCTGAGGGTTCTCTAGGAAGGCGGTGCACCACAGCCCTGCCCCCTGAAGAGTCAGGTCTGGAAGAAGAGCACCCTTTAGAAAGGGCATGGCTTGCCCTGAACTGGTTTTCAGGAACAATTTAAAACCGGGAACTTTCTCATTGGTCTTTAAACTGGGGAGGTTAAGTGAGCCTTGAGTTGCAGGGTCAGAGCCCTAACTGCTCAAGACGTTGAAATCAGTCACCTTCAGAAGATATTCAGAGTTAGTGTGTAGGCCCCTTTTTGGTCTCTCTAGGTCCTGCAGCTTTTTTTTTTAAAGAGCTATTTCCAATTCATTTTCCTTAGACAAGTAACATTATTATTAGTACAGTCTCTTAAAGTGCGAACAGTACAGGAATATTTAGCATGAGAAGCAGATCAGTTTTCTAATCCTTTTGTATTTATGTCCTTATGTCTTCATTCATTCAGCAAATACTGAATGCTTACCAAGTTTCAGGCGGTGTTGAGCTGAGAATGCATACATATCATATGTATTATATACATATCCAGAGAAATCTTTAGGTTTTGTGCAATTTTGAGCATTCATAATTTTTGCTTTATACGTATGAGATCACATATACTGTGTGATCTATGAGATCACATAGTGTGTGTTTTCCAACCTTTCCCCCCCCGTATAACAATTTATTTTGGAGATTGTCTCATGTTAGTACATAAGTGTCTGTCATGTTCATTTTAACCTCTGCATAGTATAGAGGCATCTTAATTGTGTTTACTGTTGACCAGTGGGTGGACATCCTGTTTGCTTCTTCCTCTCCCCACCTCCCCATAACAAGCCAGGATGTAGTAGACATCCTTGTGCACAAGTTATAATGCTGACACTTAAGCATTTCTTTACAACAGACACATAAGCCTGGTCTGAAGAGTAGACTGCCTTTTCTGTGGATTCCTGAAATTAATTCAACGTTATTGCATGTGCTGTTGTAGTAAGATTCGTCTAAGCTTTGGTGGTGTAGAAATGAAGTCTCGTGGATTGATGGGTGGGTGGTCTGGTCAACTGATGATTCTTAGTGTGATGACTCGGCATCTAGTGGAACTATGAGGAGCACACGGGTCGGGGAGGGCTGGCCTGCCCAGAAGGGGAGAGCCTTTCAATGCCTGTACTGACCCCACCTCTCCAACCATTAGAAAAATCTTCAGCCTTCCAGATCAAGCTTAAGACCTGCCTCTTCCCCGAAACTTTTAACGGCCTCTGCCCACGGTGGCCTCATCCTCTTCTGGATTCCTTTGATAACAGTAGTAGCCAACGTTACTGAGCTTACTCTGCACGGGGCTCCACTGTGCCTCCTTCCCAGCGGAGCTGTCTTCTCCGTAGAGCAAGTCGGCTCTCCGGCCTCCTCAGTGTCCAGTGTCAGAAGCCAGCGACAGTCCTAAGAGCAGCATGAGGCATAGTTGGTACACGAGTAACTGTCTGGGGCGGGGGTGTGGTGGGCAGCTAGATTTCAGACGCTTCTTTACCTGACATCCACTTTCTCCTCCATTGCAAAGACGGAGGCGGCCCTGCCACGTGTTCTGCGCTGATTCCATAGCATAGGAATCAAGGAAGTGTCCACATGCAGATGTGGGCAACATTAGTCCCATCTCTGGGATTGGCGGGATTGGCATTATTGCCGAGTGAAAACCTGCAATGTCTGTGGGTTTTTCTTTTTTCTTTTTTTTTTAACTAAGTTAAAGGAAAACGTCTGAACCGATCAAAGGTTGATGAGATAAAATAGAGGGCAAAGCAGAGAGTGACGTAACTAACACAGCAAATAAGACTTTAACAACAGCGGCCATTGTGCAATCTGCTTTTGGAATGTAAAAGGTTTTTCTGTTTGTTTTTTAAAAAACTCAGTTCCTCCAGAGACTAAAAACTACAATGCTTTGGGTATTAGAAATGTTTCCACTTGTTTTTAAAAATTGTTATTATAAAAGCAAGTTAACTCCATAACAAAAATTTGGAAATGAAGACCAAAGGGGGAAAATTTACTTTTCTTCCAACCAATCTCAGGATGGCTGTTGTCAGCATGCCTGTCAATGTCCGTCATTGTTTGCTTTTGATGCATCTAGTTATTAAGTCTCAGAAATAAAAAAGATATTCTTTCCATGCAAAGATAACCAAAATTAGCATCTTTGGTCCAGTCTCTCCTTTCCATGCAAGGGGATCCCTGAGTCCCCTGCCCCGTCCCGCTGGCCAGCAGCCTTCTCCACTCCTCCAGCAGGGGGAGACACTTGCTAGGGGAATTCAGGCGATCGAGTGGCTGGCTCTGCTAGCAGTTTCTGGTTGTCCCTGCAAATGCGTTTTACTTGTTCCTTGTTAACTTCCTGTGCTTCTTACAAACTGTCACTGCTTGCAGCCAGCCTTGGGCTCAATCCCTGCCTCCTCTTATTCTCAACAAATGAAACAACCCGAGTCTTACTACGAGAAAATTGACACCCTGTGTATGAGTTTCTTCAACATTCTGCCTATCTCTGCCCACCTGGTCCCCAGATTTTATTTGGAGGTGCAAACCCTGGTCCCAGGACAGGCCTGCCTTCTTTTAAAGAGCCTCCTCATGAGCCCTGACATGCAGCTGCTTCTCATGTTTCACTGGCCAGAACTTTGCAGAAGTTTTCAGCATTTTAAGCTTAGACGACTGTATATTGTATAAAACTCTAGCTTCATATGTTCTCTTAGAAGTGTCGATGTGAGAAATGTCCAAACCTGTAGGCAGTTTTTATGGGTTTATTTGAGCCAACCTGACAGCAAAACCTCAACGGATTGAGAAAATGCTCCAGAGAATGGCAGTTTGCTGTTCCCGTTATTCCTTACGGTCAGAGGAGGAGACGTCAAGAGAGTTACATGAAATTCTTTGGTGGCGGATTAGGGAGGTGGGAGAAGGCAAAGCAGGGAAGTCTCTGGGGTTAAATACAAAGTAAAATGAAGGAACAAGTACTTCTTTCGCACTGGTGGGTGCCGGGGAATTAACGATGAACACTGACAGCACGTGAGGGCCACAAGGTAACAGTGAGGGGCTCCTTGTGAAACCGAAAAGTCGGCCTTTGCGCTGCTGGGAGCAATAAACAGAGAGGGGGGTCGAGTCTTCGTGGGCGCTTTATTCAGAAGGCCCGCCATCTGAGAGGACGGCAGGTTTGTACCTGAACAGACCGTCTTAAATTCTATTTTAAACCGACCCTTTTAATAAGGAGAAGAAGAGTGTAGGTAAGGGGTTTGGAATTCAGGGGAAAAGTTAAACAGATGGAAAGCCGCGGCATTCACCTGTGCCCTGGGCGGTGGGCATCTCACCCTGGAGCACAACAGCTCGAATGCCGTCTTAAGGGCGTGCAGTCCTCCAGAGGCACAAAGGTGGAACCGCCTCCGGTCTCCTGGAGTCGGGGGTCGGTCCTACCTTCAGTTCCTGAAACAATAGCTTTTAACCTACATTGATTGCTAAGCTTATTAGCTATTAAGCTATTACCTGAAACTAAAATTTTCCCAACCTCTGAGTCCCCTGTCAGATTCAGATAATGATTTGCAAACCAGGAATTACCCCTGGCATGAACCGAGAACACGCTCCAAAATGGAGGAGATGGGCAAGGTTTTTAGAGACACAGGTTGTAAGGAAGGCGCTGATGATGTAAGAGGTGTACTCTGGGGGACAAGACCGCACGCATAAAGTGGGGTTTTGAGGCGAGAACAATGGGTAATATGTGACCCAGCATTTAGTAAAGTCCTGGTTTTAGCGCAGGCCTTTAGAACAAAAAGGGGTTGTTGGGGGTTTTTTTTCCCTCCATCACACGATGATAGTACGGGGATTGGTATTTCTCAGGGGTCGTGCAAGGAATACGATTTACCAGACAGGACAGTGAGCCCAGGCGAGCTGTGTGCTCTGCATATGGTTTCAGAGCCAAAAGGGCAAAGTCGTGTCTTGCAAGCAATTTCAGAGCTGAAGCTGCCAAAATCCAAACGTTGGGCCACAGGTTACTATGTTAAAGTTGTTGCGAAGTGCTCACCCGCTCCTTTAGGTCATCATGCCTGCTCTTGGCAGTATTTGAGTTTAGACTCCTGCCTCGGAGGGCAAGAGAAGGGTGAGTGAAGAAGGGGAGCCAGCGCTGCGTGGGGCATCTTCAGAATGGAATGTTGAGAATTCGTCTGAAAGTTTAGTGTCTTACAGTACTGATCACATTCTGATCTGTCTGTGTTTATAGCAGACAAATATGTTTTTGTTGGGCATTCTCTGCCATTGATTCATTCAATAAATATTTATTGAGAAACTTAAGTATAAGCACCATTTTAGTGCTGGGAATGCAGCTCTGAGGGAAGAAAATAGAGAATTGTTACACTTGTGAAACTTACCTCCTGATGGGGAGACAATAAACAAATAAGCGAAATATGTAGCTTGTATCAGATGGTAGTTGAGTGTTCTGGGGAAACTAATCAGGAAAGGACACAATAGTGAGCGGGGAATGTTTGAGATGTAAACAGGGTAATGAGGGGAAGCCACTGAGATCTGAGCAGACCTGGAGGAGCGGAGGAAGGGGGTGGTCTGGGTGTGGGGTGTTGGGGAAGGAACGTTTCTGAACCAGGAAGCAGACGGTATGGTAGGAAGGCCCTGAGGCAGGCGTGGGCCTTGCTTTGTTCCCGGAACCAAAAGATCAGAGTAGTTTTAGCAGACAGTGAGGATGAGGGGTGTGAGGATAGGTGTAAACCTAATGATGGGGCAGATTCTAGAAGGTTCTCTAGGTCCTTTGAAGGAATTTAGGTTTCACTCCAAGTATAAGGAACTGCCCCAGGGGGTTTAGAGAGTTGTCCTTATCTGACTTCCTTTTAAGGGCATTGCTCTGGTTTCGAGTTGGGAAGAGTGGAAGCCGGGGCTCCCTTTGGAGGTTATTTTAACAATGCAGGTGAGCTCTCCAGGTAGCTTGGACCGCTGTTGTAGTGGTGGAGGTTCGGTGGCCGAGGTGGTTAAGAAGGACAGGGAGCCAGAAAGTCCGATGAAGGGCTTTTACGGGAGGCGGGGCTCTGCGATCTGGGGGGCTGAGTCCCAGTAGACTGCAGGAGCAAGGGAAAGAGTAGGAGGGTTTTTACAGGTGTGTAGCAGACCCCCCTGCCTGCCCAGGGGGGGGTCACCCTGCTGATCTTCCCCAGTGGCCAGGGTATAGGTGTTTGCAAGACAATGTCCTCTGTCTGGGAGATGTGTGGACCTTATTTTGGGGAAAAGCTCAGGGAGAGGGGAGGGGCAGTGAGGGGTCCGTGGGTTTCCAGCAGGATGCTGGCAGCCCTGCATCAGCTGCTCCTGATAATAGGGAACCTGGTGGTCAGGTATTCAGCCAGTGACCATACCTTCCTTGTTCCAGTGTAGGTGGTGGCTCAGGTCCTCCGTGCGCCAGCACGTTCTAGCAGTGGGGACACAGAAAAGGGGTTAGGTGCTGGGTGCATTTTGAAGCTAGAACGGATGGGATTTGCTGTACATCTGCCTGTGGTTTGAAAGGAAATGATTCTTACGAACAGTGGATCCAAGGCTTTCCCTTGACACGTGAGAGGAGGAGTTGCCTTTACCGAAGAAACGGGGAGGGGGTAGAATATTGGGAGCCCAGCTGTTGCAGCCAAGTTAGTGTTGGAGATGTGTGATGCATACCCAACAGGAGGTGCTGTGTCAGCGTTTGGTCAGTAAGTGTGGAGTTGGGCAGTTGTTGGCTCTAGGTGGTAATTGTGCTAGTTAGATCCGAGGGCCGAATCAGAGCCACTCCTGAGGTTGGAGGACTAGGGGGGACACTGGCAGGGGTGGGCACCTGGAGGCCGGCTGGGGAGCAGGGACAGCTGCCTGGGCAGGGAGAGCCACTGGCCCAGGCGGTGGGGGAGGCGTCTGCAGGTCCTTTTCTTGCTGCTCCTGTTGTTTCGGTGCAGCAGGAGCAGGCTTATCAGAGCAGCGCAAAGGGCCGGGTGGGGAGGGTTGTGTCTGAGGATGCGGAGGTGTTGGGTCACCGTCCAGGAGAGCGGAGAGGGCTGGTCAGAGGTGGCTGCATTGCCGGCGGCACCAGAACCCCCTCCCGGTTCATCCTCACGACCCAGCGCGGCCGGCCGGACAGCCTTCGTGCGGTCTGCCGCATCCTTGCCGACAGCCGGGAGGCAGACTCGGGGTCTGTTGGCATGTGGGGGCACCAGGCGAAGACGGTGGCCAAGGAGGTCGAAGGTGCAGATGGTCACCGTGGAATCGAGCCCTGGCTTTTACACTTTGATGATCTCGGCCTCCGTGTCTCTAGGTGGCCCTGTCCAAATCTTGTTAACTCAGAACCACTGTATTCCTGCCACCACCACCCCCACCCCGCCCCTAGGGTGTTCAGCCAAGTGCAGTTTGGTTTACGAGCATTTGGGCTAGTGAGCTGCCTGGGTGTCTTTGTGTGTTTGTCTCTGGTCAGCATGCTGGTGTGGACATCACACGGGGCTAACCAGTTTAGTTCTGAAGCCACCAGGTCCTGGGGGAGCGGGGAGTGGCCACGCAGACCTCCTGGCCTACCAGTCCTGCCAGCCACTAGTCCTGGTGGGGGGGGGNGTCCTGCCAGCCACCAGTCCTGGGGGGGGGGGGCGCGGGGGCCTGCAGCAGCCCCTCCCGGACCCAGCACCTGACGGGTGGACCACTGTTCGGCACTGTAATATTGTCCTCTACAGTGCTTCTCTCCTAACTTGCTAATCAAGTCCTGAGGGCAGCAAGTGTCTTCTTTTGCGCTTAAATATTTGGCTCTCAGGCTCTAAATTGTATGTATTTGTTAATATTCTGCCCCTGTGGTGAAGCACAGGCTCTTCATTCTCCTCTTCCTCTCTGTAAGGGAGCGCTCTGGGCCCGGCAGGGGGCTTAGTGGCAGGCTCTCGGTCCGTCCTGTCCCAGGATCCGGGACTCCTGCTGTCTCAGGGCACTGGCCCGGGGTTCTTCTGAGCTCCGCCCCATGCTAGCCTCTGCCGGGTTGAGCAGGGCCGGTTTTTGTGAGTGTTGAAACACTTGAATCAGATGTCCTCCCTCCAAATAGGGCCCTCTGTCTGCCCATCTGCCTCAGGCCCAGGCTCGTCAGGTTGCAAAGGGACTTTCATTTTTACATAGAAAAGAGTCGCAGAAACTGGGAAGGTGGGTTGGAGATACACAAGGCAAATTTCACTTTGGGAAATAAGATCTGCACGTGTGCGAGGCAGAATTAACTCAGTGGAAGGAGGTGTGTGAAGATCTGCAGTTCCAGGAGGGATGTGTCAGGGGTGAGGGGGGTTGCCCTTGTATTGTGATAAGGGGCCTCCACGCGCCTGGAGGTTCCAGGCAGAAGACGCGTCTCATCTGCCCGCCGCAGTCCAGCTCAGCCAGCGTCTGTTTAGCAGCCGGTACTCGTTTGTCACGGCGTTCGGTCTGGGGGCAGAGAAGGCCGAGGAACCTCGGGGAGCTTGCAGGGTTTCTGGGTGCTGAGCACTCGCTCCACATCCAGGATGAGGATGACCCGACCAGAGCGGAGGAGGAGGCTTGTCCTCCAGGGTGCGGAGCTGAAGGCTGCCAGCCTGTGGCCTCGGCAGGACTGGCGCAGCAGGCCAGATTGGGAGGGAGCCCTAAGGGGAGGGGGGGCTTTGAGGAGAGGCGGGGCTTAAAGGATAAGGAGGATTAGGTGGGGCCCCCGGCCACCCAGGGGTCAGGTGTGAGGAAAGGGGAAGGAGCCAGAAAGAGGAGTCTGGACCTGATTCTCCGGTCTGGGAAAGTGGCTGCTTCTGTGGGAACAAAGGAGGATCCACCATCTCCCCCCAGACATGCTTCCTCTCCCTGCCCCCCCCCCATTTCTCCTCATCTCTGCCAAACTGGAAATGGCGTTCGCCACCCTCCGGACCCCCCTTTGAGTCACCGGCTGTCATCAGTGGGTGCCGAGCTTGGAGGCCCTCTCACGTGCTCATCCCCCTCCCCCATTAACTTCTTCGCTCCTTGTAACCCTCCCCCGAGTCTCCAGGCTCCTGCCCAAACTGTATTTCCGAGTCACAGGTGCAGTCACGTACGGAAGTTCTCTGCTTAAAAACCGACCATATTCCCCGGCCCACAGGACAGAGTCTTCATGAGTCTGAACTTCATGCTCTTTGTGACCGGGGCCCTGCCTCATTTTTCTGGCTGTGTTCTGGGTCCGAGTGCCCACTGAGGAGAAGGAAGTCTTGTACGGTACAGCATTTACATTGTTCCACAGCTCACAGTGCTGAGAGGACGGACTTTTCAAAAGCACTTGGGACGTGTGGTACCAACGAACTTTCCTTACACACGGTTCATTGCTACGGCACAGAAGAGGTTTCATGTATGATCTCACCTCACCAAGGAAAAGTTGAAAGAAGGGTAGTGACTCATATTTTAAGACAGTAGAGCTTTGGCCGGTGGCTCCACTGGTCAGAGTGTCGTCCTGCACACCAAAAGGTTGTGGGTTCGATCCCTGTTGGGGCACATATGTAGGTTGTGGGTCTAAACCCTGGGCAGGGTGTGTACCAGAAGCAAACAATCCATGTTTCTCTGCCTCTCCCCTGCCCCTCACCTTAGATCAATAAATGTATCCTTAGGCGAGGATTAAAGAAAAGGGCAGTAGAAAGATAAATGACACTTTGGGGAGGTTTCCACTCAAAACGACAAAAAGGTTTCTAGAAATCTGGTGCTGAAGGAGATCAGCCTCAGGTATCTGTCTGGAAGGCCTACTTACCGAACGCAGCAAGGGAGCCAGGAGGGTCAGCAGGCGTCCGCACCTGCCAACACAGCCCGTCGGGAAAGGGGAAGGCAGAGGTAAGCAAGCAGGAGTTGGGTGGTCCGGGGACGGAAACGGGCCAGCTCCAGGCCGGTCTCTGCTGGCCTCTTCGTGGGGCAGGGGCCTGAGGCCCTTGGCATCAAGCCTCCCTCTAGGTCACGGATTTGAGTGGCATTTCTTGGAGGCGGAGGCAGGTGGATTTTTGGCTGAGCACAAGGAAGATGGGACGCCGACCATCTGGAGTGGCTTGTTTCAGGAGTGGGGCCAGCGAGGGGCCACGTCCCCACAGAGAGCCTGGGGGCAGGAGAATCGGGAAGAGCCCATCTCTTGGTCAGGGGTCCTCGCGGAGGNTCTGCTGGCCTCTTCGTGGGGCAGGGGCCTGAGGCCCTTGGCATCAAGCCTCCCTCTAGGTCACGGATTTGAGTGGCATTTCTTGGAGGCGGAGGCAGGTGGATTTTTGGCTGAGCACAAGGAAGATGGGACGCCGACCATCTGGAGTGGCTTGTTTCAGGAGTGGGGCCAGCGAGGGGCCACGTCCCCACAGAGAGCCTGGGGGCAGGGGAATCGGGAAGAGCCCATCTCTTGGTCAGGGGTCCTCGAGGAGGAAGGGTCTCGTGGGCAGGCTCCCCAGTAGCCTTGAGCAGAAGGGATGTGTTCCAAATGTCCTCCATCACGACCCACCCCCAGCAGCACCTTGTTCCAGGGGGCAGGGGGCAAGTAATGCAGAAGGACACAGAGTGGCTGTCTCACCAACCAGCTCGATTCGGTCCTCAGTGAGGCGCTCCATGCGACTTTGCTCCCGGAGGTGTTGCCAGGATTAGTGGCTGGGGGAGCTGTGCCCCGTGCGGGGGAGGAGGCCGTCCCTTCCCCTTGTCTGTGAGGGGGTGGGTGTGGGAAAGGAGCCAGTGCTGCCCCTGGAGGAGGCGGCGGCCAGCCCTTTACCACGCGGTCCAGTGTCTCTCTTAATCCTCCTGTGGAACAAGGGGCACCTGAGAAGCCTGAATGGCGTGCCCGCGCCTGGCTGTTCTGCCGCATACAAGCCACGGAAAAGCCTTGCCACCCCGTGAGTTTCTGCACTCAGTTCTTACCGAGGTCAAGCCACTGGTCCGAGAGCAAACAGAGCTGCGGGAGACACAGAGCTTTCTTATGCCTTGAAAATTCAAGTCACGTTGCCTGGGAAATACTTCTCTCCCCTAGTGCTCTGCACACAGGCAGGCCTGGAGCTTCGGAGGAGGCGGCTGAAGGTATTCCAAGAAGGTGCTGGAAGTTTGGTAATCCAAAGCGGCCTTTCTCCCCTGCCTCTGGGCTGGGTTTTGGATGGGCACGTGGCCAGAAGGAAGCCTAACGTTGGTCTCCTGGCCCTGCCTCCAGGTGTCCCAGAAGCCCTGGGCGTGGGCACATGTGGGCCGTGTGCAGAGTCCCGGTGCCGAAAGCAGTGTGATGAGCGAGCAAGCAGGTACACACACAGGTGTGCGGCCTGCCCAACTCCGTGGCTCGCTGCCCGCCAGACTGCAGACATCGGCAGCCTTTCTGGGGCTGGCTCGGGAGCCCAGCAGGGTCCCGCAGGGCGGAGAAGGTGCCTTCCCCTTTGCTAGGGGACACTTTCGAAGCATTGCCTTGGAAGGTGACCAAGTAGTCTGGTGAAGGTGTGACCCCGGACACAGCGATGGAGAAGGCTGGGCCTGAGCTACCCCGGAGCCCTAAATGGTCCTTCCTGGCGACTCTGCGTGACTCCCAGGCGGTGCTGCTCTCTGTCCGCCAGCGGTGGTCCTTCAGGAGGAGCTCCTCAGCCAGGGGTGCCCCCAGACCTGGGTCCTTGGAGGAAGGCTCTTCTCCAGCAGAGGAGGGAGAATTTTCCCAGCAGGTTTTGAACGGGACTCAGGTCAGTGCCATTGCAGAAGGGCTGAAAGCTGGGGGCGGGTGGGGGTGGGGGGGGGTGTTGTGTGTGGTTCACAGATGGAGGTTTCTTCCACTGGAGGGTGGGGTCCGGGTCAGCCAGGGGAGGGGGCGTGCGCGTAAGAGGATGAATGCACCACTGAGGCCCGCAGTCAGGGTGAAGTCTCCAGAGGTGAAGTCCATGGTGGATGAATCTTGGGTTTTTATTGCTTCGTAGTTTCAGGATATTTCTATAAGCCTTTGGAGAGCCAATGTTTTCCAAAATGCAAATCAGACATAAATGTATCTCCTCTACCTTTATTGAAAAAAAGGGTACCTGCTTTTACTAACCTCCATATTTTGACTCAATAAACATATTGAAAATGTTGCTGCAAGATGAAGCTGCTCTTAAGCAAATTAAAGTTTGGTGGGGTTCAAAAGTAAGGCAGTGTAACATCTTGTGAAAATGGTGTGTTTTAGCGAGAGTTCCTGGTGGGGCTGGTGGCCTGGGGGGGCTCTTCCGTCACCTTGTGCCAGTGGGAGAAAGGGTGGTTAGATACCTAGGGAAGCTTTCATAAGTGCTGTGCCCCCTTAGGGGTTACTTTTGTTTTTTTTTTGTAGTGTTAGTTGTTTAAAAAGTCCCCAGAACTAAAGGACTAAAGGGGATTTTGTGAAAAGAGATTTTGAATTTGTGCTATGCAATGGATTTATGTAGAAAGAGGTGTATAAATGTGCATTTGTGCCGCTCACGGTCAGCTTTCATATTTTTGTCTCAGTGTCTAAGATAGCAAAATAGCAGATTTTCTTTGGAAAATGCTTGAGAGCACTTCTTTAAAACATCCAGACTTCTATGTCAGTTATTTGAATGGGAAACTCTGATGATTCTCGACGGTCAGTACTCAGCTTGCAGGACTGGGGGCCACTGTGGTCTCCCACTGGCCACGGCCCCGCTCAGGGCCCGGCCGCTGACCCTGGGACTCCTCACGCTTCATGTTCCTTGTTGTCAAGTGGAAGGATAGGATTGTGAAAACACTTTGTTGTGTACTGTATAAACAAGATATTGTTTTCTGCCAGAATTAGGATTTTCACTAGAATTCCCACCGCGGAGCCATGTTTGAATCTGTGTGTCTGGTCAAACCGTGTCAGCCAGTTAATGTCTGAGCTCAGCTGTGGCTGTCTTTTTAAAGCTCTGATTATAAAAGTAATGCATGTTTATTATGCAAAATAAATTTAAGGTGAGACATGAGAGATACAGAAAAGTATAAAGAAATAAAAGCAACCCAGTGCCCCAGCTATTTTCCCTTTATACTTATGAATATGTGCGTTTATATGTGAATTTGTGTGTGTGTACATACATGTATTTTTAGTCATACGTAGTATTTTTAACTTACTAGTTTGTGGACAGTTATGCACATACACATCTCTATCATCAGTTTTATTTATAACTCCACTTTCAAATTTAGGATTATTTTTAGAAAGCATTTAGATTACCCTGGGAGTGGGGGCTTTGTGGTGGCTGGTTTACAATGACGAACATAAAACTGGTCGCCAGTGACAGTTGAGTATGTTCACGGTTAACAATGGGTCGACTCAAAGTCTGTTAGGATCCAACTGCGGGTCTATTTGAGAGCCAGCTTACTTAGCACTTGGTATGTGGAAGGGACCTTGCTCATGTCACTTCATTTCATCATCACCCTCTTTAAATCACCGTTCCCTTTTCTCAGACCGTAAACTGAGATGGAGAGGTTAGGTAATTTGCCAGACATCGGATTTAATCCTGGACCTCCCTGAGGACACGCCCCTTGCTGGGCTATTGGGGTGTTGGAAGTAGTGTGTAATATCCCAGCTGAGACAGAGTTTTGAAAATATCTGTGAATGGGAGAGTGGCTGGCTTATTGTGAACAGGGCTTTCAGGAGCGCGGCTCACAGAGGTGCAGGTAGCCCCTATGAGTAATAAAACACTTCACAGCCCTGGCTGTGGTTAGTGGTTTTCTGTGCTTCTATTTTACATTTCTTACATGTACAGTTTAGATCGAGATCATGGTGTTGAGCAAGCTGCAAGTTTCTTCTATGTTTTGGACTGCCAGGAGGGGCATAGCTGGTGAAAACATGAAGCCTGGGGAAGGCACCTCCCCGCCCCACCATGCATTAGCAGGCTCAGCAGGGTGGTAGAATAATAAATATTGCTGTGAGCGGGTGTGGGAATAGGTACACTAATTTTTTGTAAATATTTTATTTATTTACTTTTAGAGAGAGGGGAAGGGAGGGAGAAGCAGGAAGAGAAACATTGATGTGTGAGACATATATCAGTTGGTTGCCTCTTGCATCCCCCAACTAGGGACCTGGCCCACAGCCAGGCATGTGCCCTGACTGGGAATCGATCCAGCAACCCCTTGGTTCAGAGGCGAGTGCTCAATCCACTGAGCCACACTAGCCAGGGCATTTTTTTTTTAATTTAAATTTTAATAATTGGAAAATGCAGGTGGGTAGGGCAAAGGTAGGTTTACAGTTGTGAGTACGTGAAAACACAACTTATTTCTTATTCGTATATTATTATTATCATTATTTTCCATACAAACAATTATAAACCTACTTTTGCCCCACCCTGTATAGAAAGAGAGTAAAAAATCAGAATGTCCTCACTCACCCATAAACAGCCTCAAACTTACGGACTATTACTTGCATGTATGTACCCCTGTGAGTCTGCACACATGCAGGGGTGACATGTGTCCTGCCTGCTCTGCTCACGGGGCTGCCGTGAGTGTGTTGGAGTCAGAGTACTGAAGAGGGCAGAGGGAGCGCGGGTTTCTGCTCTGCGTGTTCTGAAGTTCCAGAGATGGCCAGAGGCAGCAGACCCCAAGGGAGGCAGGCCAGGCTTGGTCAGGTCACAGGCGGCCGGGCTGCTGCACTCACTCTGGACGGGGCTGCTGTGGGGCTGCTTTTCTGGGCTTTTCTCTTGCTTTACCGCATGGTAGCCTCTTCCTGTAATTAGCATGACTAAAAAGATAAAATAACCTCCAAAGTTGTTGTTGTTCTTAAAGAGCATGCTAGACTTTGAGCAGGTGTAATTTAAATTCCAGCTATTGCTTAAATGGATGCATGGCCTTGGATAAGTCTGTGAGTCTGTTTCAGCAATAAAATGGTGATAAGAACACCTGCTGATGGAATCACGGTAACCGTTGGGGACGTGGGATATCTTCCTCATAAAATAGCAGGCACAACGTGTTTGGCTTGTAAGTGGTTGAGGGTGTCACCCTTCAGAGTGAAAGAAGTCTCACTGGGGAGGTGGCGTCCTATTTAAGGGGAGCCAGGTGGGACTGAGAGGTGGCAGAAGTGGCCGGGTCTCCACTGTGTGCGTGGTGGCATTGCTGTCTGACTTGTGGCCCCAGTTCTTTTCTGCAACACCTGCCATTTCTGGGCCTTAGAATTTCAGCCTGGCTTTGAAAACTTTCATCCAGACCTGCCACGCCACCCCCAGTTTCTTCATACCAGGTGGCCTGCCTGGATGTGAGTCTCCTTTCCCTGCCCTCTGTTGGTGAAGCAACAGCTTCTGTTCCTTTACCTGTCTTGTTTGTTAAACCCTGGCACTCTCAGCAAATTCCATGTGATCTGGGCGTCTGGAGTACAGCAAAGAATAGAAATTCATCTGGGGTTTTCCTCTAGAATCCCTCCCTCCTCTTGTGTTTCCAGTCCCTTCTAATCCTAGCGCCTATTATAATAATAGTTGGTTAAAAATTCTAAAGTGGGCAAAAGCTCTTCCACACCCTCGTATTGGGCCTGCAGAAGTCCCAGAGGTTTGTCCTCAAGGAGTATATATGACTTAGTGGGAATCGAGGACCACCAGGGCTTCCCCGAGGTTTTCCCTGGGCATAGAGTCTGTGTCCTGGGCCCACTCTCCTATACCTGTGACTGGGTGGCGAACCCTTAAATCCATGTGTGTTTGTTTGAACTCATTCTGTGAGAGCTTTTACCACCGACGGTTGTCTGAAGAGTGGAATGGAAGGCACACACACCGCCCCCACGTGTGTGCACACGAACTATCCAACAGCCAGCCACTGTCAGCAGATGGCCCACAACCTGCAGGCGTTCTTGCGGAACTTTGTCCTCCATAACTGCGTGTCGTCAGAAACCTGCCTGTCGGGAAGGGGGCCTCTGGGTATTGTTTGCTACAAACAAATAGCTCCCAGCACGTCTGCACACCCNTTGGGCCTGCAGAAGTCCCAGAGGTTTGTCCTCAAGGAGTATATATGACTTAGTGGGAATCGAGGACCACCAGGGCTTCCCTGAGGTTTTCCCTGGGCATAGAGTCTGTGTCCTGGGCCCACTCTCCTATACCTGTGACTGGGTGGCGAACCCTTAAATCCATGTGTGTTTGTTTGAACTCATTCTGTGAGAGCTTTTACCACCGACAGTTGTCTGAAGAGTGGAATGGAAGGCACACACACCCCCCCCCCCCACGTGTGTGCACACGAACTATCCAACAGCCAGCCACTGTCAGCAGATGGCCCACAACCTGCAGGCGTTCTTGCGGAACTTTGTCCTCCGTAACTGCGTGTCGTCAGAAACCTGCCTGTCGGGAAGGGGGCCTCTGGGTATTGTTTGCTACAAACAAATAGCTCCCAGCACGTCTGTACACCCTTTTGGCAGGAACATCGAATCAGTAATCCAGGGATTAAGAGCCAGTGTTGTGATTGGGGTTTGGTGAGTTGTAGCTAGACCCAAGACCAAGAGAAGTAAGTTGGGCAGAAATTTATTTTTCCAGCAGACTGGGTGAGAGAGGATTAGGTCTCATTATAAGGAGGCAATTTTTGCTTATTAAGGCACCATGTTAAAGAGAATGTCTTTGGATATTTTCTTGGTTTCTCCCTCATCTTTTCCAGTTAAACATGTATTTAGTTAATACCTATTACAATCAGGTCACTGATCTGTACCTCCTTTATGCTCATGTTATTTATTTTAAATTTTAAAGTAATGATTAGAACTTGGTAGCACATGCGTAACACACAGGAAGTTGCACAGCGAAAAGTAACTCTTCCTTCTCGCCCGTGACCCCAGGCACCTGCTCCCTCCAGCCCCCAACTCCCACCGCCCTGCTCCCCCGCCCTTACCCATTCCGCCAGAGGTCATCCAGGCATCT
This sequence comes from Sturnira hondurensis, assembly GCF_014824575.4. Taxonomy (NCBI): domain Eukaryota; kingdom Metazoa; phylum Chordata; class Mammalia; order Chiroptera; family Phyllostomidae; genus Sturnira; species Sturnira hondurensis. The sequence goes on along the minus strand of NW_028082350.1, from coordinate 13,041,433 downwards.
ATGCCTTTTTCTTCCACACATAATGTCAGCCTTCTGCGGCAGACTTACTTTGGTGGTCTTCCCAATGAACTACACCTCCCTGTATTTAAGTCCTTGTGTAATCCCCCCCCCCCCCCATACTGACTGAGCTCGGGCCATGTGACTTGGCTTTGACCCACTGCGAACTAGGAAGTGTCATGCAGGGTCCGTCTCCCTGAGTGCTTGCCCTTTGGGGCCTGTCCTCTGGGCGTGCACTCTGGGACATGCCTTGTTAGAACCCACAGGCCACCAGCCGCGAGGTCCCCAACCCGCCGTTGGAAAGGCCCCATGCAAGAGGGCTGAGGTCTTTGCCAGCAGCTTCCAGACTGAAGCCAGCCTCGCCTGCCAGGCCTGGGACAGGAGAGCTGGCACAGAAGGGGAGCCTCTCACCCTGAGCCATCCGTGCCAGAACATGCCGCGTGGCACAGAGTGGGCTTTCCATACGGAGCCCTGTCCCAACCGAACAACTGTGCCCACTCGTTACGAGCCACTAAATTTGGTTTGTCGTGCACCCGCAGATAACTGAAATACTATACATCCTGTGCCTGGCGTTTTGTCACCGAGCGCTGTATTGGGTATCAGCCCATTTCAGTGTTTAGAGTCGCCGCCTTCTTTTTAAGAGCAGGGCAGTATCCCACCGTGTGGCTGTGCGGTAATTTAATCACCCTTACTCACAGACACGTAGGTTGTTTTTCGTCCTTCGTTGTGTGCTTCCTTTCGCACATGAACACATGTATGTTTACCCGCCAAAGTTTTCAATGCAGAGCCGCTGGGCCAAAGCGTCTGTGAATCTGCAGTTTTGACAGGCATTGCCGAGGTGCCTTCCAGGGAGCTGACCCTCCCACCAGCTCTGAGAATCGGGTCAGGGGCGCCGAGGTGCGTGGCAAACACGGCACCGCAGTGAGGTGGGAATGCCCCCTAACCCCCGTGACAGTGTTTTCGTGTGGTGAGAGGCCCTCTGCCTTTCGCTTTTAATGAACCGCGCTCCCTTTTCTTTCTCTGTGTTTTACGCTCTTGTGCTCTTCATGGGGCGTTTTGACACCGGTGGCATGGTTGTCCATTTCCTCAGGGTCAGACAAGCTGGGATATTTTAGAAAAACGTTAGCATTGAGGATAAAGTAAGTCATTTCTTCTTCTTTCAGATTCTGGCGAAACTGTCTGGGCCCTCGCGCGCCTGCGAACCGGTCATGAAGCAGAGCTTCGCCTTTGACAACGTTGGCTACGAAGGCAGCCTGGACGGTGCCAGCCCTTTGCAGACAGCCGCCGGCACCATCAGCCTTTCGGGCCTGACCGGCCCGTCATGTGTGGCATCTGTTGAGAGCAGGCTTGCCAGTTTGAAAGGCGTCGTGGGCATTCAGGTTTCCCTGGAACACAGCAGTGCGACTGTGCAATACGTGCCGTCAGTTGTAAGCCTGCCGCAGGTTTGCCATTGCATTGGGGACATGGGCTTCGGGGCCAGCATCGTGGAAGGGAGGGCCGACTCCTGGCCTCTCAGGTCCTCGCCAGCCCTGGAGGCCGTGGTCAAGCTCCGGGTGGAGGGCATGACCTGCCAGTCCTGTGTCAACTCCATAGAAGGCAAGATCGGGAAGCTGCAAGGGGTGGTGCGTGTCAGGGTGTCTCTCAGCAGCCAGGAGGCCGTCATCACCTACCAGCCTTACCTTATTGGGCCCCAAGACCTCAGGGACCATGTAAATGACCTTGGATTTGAGGCTGTCATCAAGAACAAAGTGGCACCTGTCAGCCTGGGGCGAATCGATATTGGGCGGTTGCAGGGCACCAGCCCGAAGGCACCCCCCCTTTCTAACCAGAACACCAGAAACTCCCATGCCCCGGAGCCCCCAGGGAGCCCGGTGGCCACCCTGCAGCTGCGGGTCCTCGGCATGCGCTGTAGGGCCTGTGTCCGCAACATCGAAGAGAACATCGGCCAGCTCCCAGGGGTTCAGCGCATTGGAGTGTCCCTGGAGGGCAGCACTGCCCAGGTCCAGTTCCACCCTTCCCGTGTCACCCCAGAGGCCCTGCAGAAGGCCATCGAGGCGCTTCCTCCCGGGAACTTTAAAGTTTCCCTCGCTGACGGAGCAGAAGGAAGTGGGGCGGATGACGGGTCCTCTGCAGATGGCTCCCCCGCCCCTGCCCAGAGAAGCCAGGCACCAGGCGCAGGCCAGACCCTGGGGCTCACCATCGCGGGCATGCGCTGTGCATCCTGTGTCCAGTCCATCGAGGGCCTGCTCTCCCAGAGGGAAGGGGTGCAGCGCGTATCCGTGTCTCTGGCAGAAGGGACCGCCACGATTCTCTATGACCCCTCCGTAACGAGCCCCGAGGAACTCCGTGCCGCCGTGGAAGACCTGGGCTTCGAGGCCTCGGTCGTTTCTGGTGCGTAGCTGACGCGTGGGCCTGCACTCACTTTCCCCCATGGAGACGGAGTTCTCAGCTGGCCCCCGTGTGCTGGCCTCCAGCACAGAGGAAGCAGCCTTCCCCTGTGCTTACATTTTGCCTCTCGTAGCTGGGACGCACACGCGGAGGCCCTTGGGTCCTTGTCTCCTGTTCTGAGCAGAACTCTGATTCGGGGGTGGGTTGTTCTTTTTACGGCAGGGACACCAGGCCCCTCTCTGACCGCGGGACTCACCATCCCTTTCTCTGAAGATTTCTCTGGTAAACTAGAAACTATAAAAATAATGTGGCCTTACTCTCCGCCCGCAGCCCATTCCTTTGAAAGTGGGAATTTAGGGGAGGGTTCAGTGATGATTTCCTTTGTCGTCCCCCCACCCCACCCCCTGTTGTTGGCTGTGAGAAGGCAGGTGTGGTGACCATCTCCACAAAGCCAGGTGTCTGCATATCTTGACCCACCTCACTCAACAGGGTTTCCGGGGTCATGGCCATCCCTGCTCCCCACTCCTCTCACTGACCCCTCACCCACCAATTTTCTTGCATTTTCCTCCCATGGGGGCCCAGCATGGGATGCAGCATCCTTTCTACCAAACGGCAGGACTGCAGGCCCCGCGGTGCCTCCCAGGAGCTTGGGATGCGGTAGAGGGTTCCCAGGGCAGGGCCTGGAGGGGCAGGTCCTGTGCAGGCCTGGGCGTGGGGCACATGAGCCAAGCTGCGGGGATCAAGAAGGGCTCCCCTAGAGGGCAGAGGCGGGTGGGTGGGGAAGGTGCCAGGCAGGCGTCTGAAGGCCCGAGAGGCTGTGTAGAGGCAGTGTGGCTGGGGAAGCCTCGGAGGGGACAGAGGGGCTGGGTGACGGTGGGGAACTCTGACCCACCCCACTGTCCTTCTGACGTTGTTTCTGTGAGTGCTGATGGACTGATACATAGTTTGTAGATAAGCAGCGTGTTCGTGTGGGAATCCTAGGAACCGACTTCAAAAGATGCAGACTCCAGCCTTCAGGCATCCCAGCTCCGGGACACGTGCTGACCTTCAGCCAAGGAGCCAGGGTGACGTAAATGTAGGGTAATGTGAAGCTTAATGTGAACCGGCCTGACCCACAACCAGATCGTCATCGACTTACCAGGATGGACTGTGCTCGTCCCCACGCAGAGCACTTCTCATCCCCTCCCGGTCTCTGTGTGCCGTTCCCCTCTCCCTCCTTAGAGAAGCCGCTGCCTCCTCTGAGAGGGGGAGACGGGCTTTGGGACTCGAGTCTCCCCTCCTCCCGGGAGATGGGCTCTGACACCCGAGCCCCCATCTTCCAGGTGGCCAGCACCTGCAAATGCAGCTTTCAGAGCTGCAGGCAGCCGGACTTCTTTTGGTTACAGCTTGAGTGAGGACTCAGTGGTGGGACAGTGCCTGGGCCACCTTACGGGGGGCCTGTGCATCACACTGCATGGGGGCTTTCCCGCAGAGGCCAGGGGAGTCAGCGGTGGGTGTCGAGCAGGGGAGCACAGCTCCGAGGGTGCTGCAGCGGACCCGTCGGGAGCAGTGTGGACGAGGCAGCGCGGCTGCATGCGGGGTGGGGTGAGGCACGCTATGTGGGGAGTGCAGAGCAAGGACGGATCTGGAGGACACTTGGGTCACAGCCACCAAGCTTGGGGTCAGATTAAGCATGGGGGTGTAGGCTAGGGAGGAGAGGGAGAGCCTGGGTGAGCCCCGGCTGAGGTAGATGCTGGAACGTGGCCGGGCTTACAAGTTCTGAGCTTTGGGGTGAGTGGGGCTGCAGTGCAGCTTTGAGTGGTGGGAGCCAACGGAGGTGACCGAAGACCCAGGAAGAGTGTGAAAAGGGAAGGGGCGGGGGAGGAACATGATGGCACTGTACGGGGAGGGCCACCTGTAGGAAGAAGATCTTGCAGACAAGTGGCCAAGAAGAGGGTCACTTGTCTGGAGATAAAGCCAGAGGGTCGGCGAGGCTAGGGGTTAGCTGGGAGGGGCTCAACACCTGCCTGTGGGGTGGTGAGGAGGTGCTGGCTTGCAGGGGCTGAGGCCCGGAGGGATGGAGGGGTGGACGAGAGGAAGGGGTGGCTGAGAGTGGCTGAAAATAAGGAAGGAGCATGGGACATTTTGTGAGGGACGGCAGGGCGGGTGGTAATGTTTTTACTGTTTTGATCCCAAGATACAGGCCCCGCGTGTCAGTGCAAATGCAGGCTGGACTAGGTCAGTGTCTCCAGCCTCTGGCTGGAGCTTCGAGCTGGAGGGGAGAGGCCGGCTTGGCACTGGGGAGAGCTGGTGGGCAGAGCCCGCGGGCCGCGGTCAGGGTGACTGCACCGCCCAATGTCCCACGTTGCTTTCCAAACACCAGGAGATGAAATGTTTCTCCTGGGGCAGTTTGCCTACTCCAGGCACTTTCCTGTCCCGTCCCCCCCCACCACATCCCCTTTTAAAGGGAGTGGGTAGGTCAGGTGGCCTTACACGGCTCTTCTTCGTCTTTGTGCCAGGTTTCCGGAGGGAGGTGTTTCTTCTTTCTTTCTGTTTTTTAAACAAAAATCAATGAGAAAAACAATGGGGCAGGAGATCTTGCACTCAAAGGAGAGTCATCATCTGCTGTATTTGCCTGAGGTTTGACACCTTTCAACAGTGGACTCAGGCTATTAGCAGTAAAAAGAAATTTGCATTGAACTACACAGTCCAGACTAATTAGATTTGATTAAACCTAAAAGAAAAAACTGATTTTTCTTGGCCAGAGTTATGAGAGTTAATGTTCATCCTAAGAGGTATTTAGGGTATCAGATTTACCAAATAAAAGTGTAGGACTCCTAGCTATCTTTGAATTTCATATAATAACAAATAATTTTTTTCTTTTTTCTTTTTAAATTTTCTTCCACTCTGTTCAGCCATTTCAAACGGGGAGGACAAGCCAACCCTCCTCAGATCATGGCTGCTTTAGTCTGTCCCTTAAGCATAGCCACGAAACCCATGCTGAGAAGATGTGGCAGTCAAACGGGAAATAATAACAAATAATTTTTTATGATAAGTATGTTCCAGATACTTATATTTAAAACACTGTTCATTGTTTATCAAAAATTCAACTTTAGCTGGACATTCTGTATTTTACCTGTCTGTCTTAGTTTCAGATAAACTGCAAGTGTGCTGGTGACTGCCCTTTATGGCCATTTAATGTTAAAAAGGCATCATTTGTATTCGATTGTTCCTTCTGGATTGAATAGGAAGTCCTGTGAGACAGTCTTCAAACCACGTGATTTGTTGTTTCTCCTTTGACGTAGCCCCCACTGCACGCGTAGGAATCTGGGAAGGAGATGCGAAAGGAAGTGAGGGGTCGGTACCAGTGGGACACAGGGTCGCCCAGCGGAGGGCTTTAACCCAGGGAACTGCCGTATTTTGCTGTGTATAATGCGCTCCCATATGTAATACGCACCCAAGTTTTTGGCCTAAACTTTCAGGGAAAAAATCTTCGTTTTAATTTTGTAACTCGGTTTTTTATTTGTATTATAGAACAAAACCGATGATCATATTCCAGGGTATTATTTTGCGTACAGATATTGTCATTGCCTTCTAGAGTTACACTTTAATGCATAAGCATTAAGAATTAAAAACACTTAGGTAGATACAGGATTAGTACTACCCACGTATAATGCACATCCTTACTTTTCCCTCAAAAATTTGGGCAAAAAAGTGTGCGTTGTACACAGCAAGATACGGTATTTACAGAGATTTGAAGAGCTGAAAACCAAACAATGGGAAGGAAACCCAACCCAAGAGATTAATAGGAGCAGAAGCCACCCCCCACCAGGGAGAGTCTGAGGAAGGGGCGTTCCAAGAGCCCAGGACAAAGTCTCCTGATGACAGCTGGTGACACTGCCACTACGAAGGGAAAGGCTGTGACCTGGGGGTGGAGTCCCAATGGCCAGATGGGTAACACTCATTTTTCCTGCCTTCTCTACTATCATTTCCCACCATTTTTAAAATGTTTTTACTTTTGTTGATTCCAGAGATAGGGGAAGGGAGGGAGAAAGAGAGGGAGAGCAACATCGATCGGTTGCCTCTTATACGTGCCCCAACTGGGGACTGAACTGACAACCCAGGCATGTGCCATGGCCAGGAATCGAACCCATGACCTCTGGGTTTGTGGATGATGCCCAACCCATTGAGTCACACTGGCCAGGGCTTTATTTCCCACTTTTTATCTCCTGCATGCCAAATTTAATCATAAACCAGTTGACCAGGGCGCCTGGCAAAAGTGGTTTGTGCAGACAGAACCCTTGGCGATGGAGCAGAGAGAGGGAAGGGAAGCGTCTGAGAGTGATAGGCAAGTACCAGACTTTGAATCTCAGTCAGCTCGTTTTGTTACCAGACCGAAGGGGTCTGTTTGCCCGTGCACACCAGAGCCCAATAAGACGTGAGCAGGAGTTCGCAGCCAAGAAAGTAAGGATGTATTAAGGAGATGGCGCCCTGCCCAGAGTCACAGGTAGCTCATGCTTGAAGACCTGGCTCTCTGATGGCTTCCAGGGGATGGATCGTATGGAGAAAAATTGTCAATCATGATGACAAAGGAAGCCAGGGTTGTCTCTGCTGATTGCTGGGTGCTAGGGTCGAGTAGTTAGTTGATCATTACACTTGGTCTTGACATCAGCCGTGGAGGTGATCTGTCCAACTTCGCGAGGATTCATTCTGCGGATTCTTCTGCTTTCCTGGGTTGGAAGCTGAAACACAACTGAGGCCACCATTCTGTCTTTCATTGGACTGGAAACTGTCTCTATAGTCAGTAGAGCAGGACCTGTCCTAAGACGCCAATGGGCAGACCGGAACCTTATCGTCACCAAGGCTCAGTGATTAAGCAAGGGAGAGGGAGGTGGGTGAGTCAGGGTGTTAGGTGAGGACAATTCCAGTCAAAGGGAAAAAAATCAAAATAAGAGGCCAGATGAAAGAAAAGAAGGTTTCTGCATGGTTACAGTTTGACAGCTAAAAATACAGTTAGCCCCCGGTTTCTGTGTAGAAAGCAGCCCTGCACCTGTTCACTGATTTTCATGGGAACCATTTTTTTTGAATGAACGACTAAGTGGATGGACAGGTGGATGGATGTATTACTGAGGTGCGAGGAAAAGCCATCTGTCCTGTGTCACGCGGTGCTCTCACTGCTCTACATGTGTGATGCCACCCTCGGCACTGCACATGTGAGGGTCTTCCCGGCCCAGCTCAGTGCTGGCTGCCAGGACGTGTTCAGAGGCAGCCCAACACCTCCCATCTGTGTTCTCATGGGGGTCTCAGGTCGCAGAGATGAGTAGCGGGTACTGTAGGTAAAGTGCTCTCGCGGTTTGGGAGGAAACCCAGCGTCCGATTGTGGGGCTCCCACAGACTTGCTGGTGGAGGTGGTGTGTGAGCATGGCCTGGCTGGGGTCTCAGAATGTCTGCAGTTTCATCGAGCACTATGGGCAGAGGGGACACAGCACAGGCCCACGGGCAGGCGTGCTGCGGGTGTGGCCGGAGAACAGTCAGGCATGGACGGTGCTTGGGTAGAAGTGGCGGGAGATAAGGTGCCACCGTCCGCTGTCTCCAGGGTCCCAGAAGAGGCTCTGCTTCCTGATTTTCAGCCTTGCAGTGTGTTCCCCGCCCGGCCTACAGCATTCACAGAGACATATGGTTCTGCTGATGCTCCAAAACCCCCCCATCTGGTCTGGTAACGTCTCACCTTGCGGTGGCCGCAAGCTCCCTCTCTCCCTTTCTGACCCTTTCGGATTCCTCAGATCAGGCATGTCCTCACCCAGGGGTCTTACTCGCTGCCCCCCCTGTCTGGAGCTCTCCTTTCCCAAAGTCCACGTGGTTTGCTTCAGCTCACAGCACCTATAATTTATATGTAGAAATATGTAGGTTTGTAGCATACGTGGCTTTGTGATCTCTTTTTCTCTGCAATTTATCATAATCATCCTTTTAAATTCCGTTCTTATGTCCACAGCACCACACGTTCTGTGGCCAAATAGCACTCACACGTGGAGGTGCCCTCACTTAGCTCCCTCTAACCCTGCTCCCATCCACTTTGTGTGCTGGTGATTGTAAATGATACTGACGGGCATCGCTGAGGCAAAATCTTCGTGCAGGTACTTCATTATTAAATACCTGAAAGTGTAAACGATGGGTCACAGGATATAAACGTTACTTAATTCCGCCACAAATATTTATTTTGCTTCTACTAAGTACCAGGTAGTTAGGGGCATTGTTTTTGATAAGACATGTTGCCAAGGAGACTTCCAGAAAGCCTAATCCATTTACATTGCCCACCATAATGTTAGCACAGATTAATAAAGGTCCCAGTAGCATAAGCTTGTTTGGGTCTTTGTTAATGTATTTTAACTTCCTTTCACAATCTTCCAAAGCCCAAGACTTAGTTGAGTCCTACCTTAATGTTGGAGAATAGCGGTTTGTAAATTACAGGTTTGTAAAGGTATCAGATTCTCTAATTAGCACCAATATTATTGGAGTTGTTGACCATACTATTCGGGTAGAAAGGCAGGTGAATCCAGGAAACAGGTGATGGACTGGGAAAATGGTGGGGGCGGGGGGGTGGACAGATGCGGGAGGGGGGATGGGTACGGGCGGTGGCGTGTTAAGAGGTGGCCATTAGAACAGATTTTGTGAGTTTGAGATTCCAGGCGTGGAGTCATTCTGAACAATGATAAAGTCCAGAAGGGTGACCCGTGTCCATGGGTGAGGTGCCGGTCTCTGTATCCACACGGTCAAGACCCTGGAAGGCCAGACTGGGGGGTCTTCCACAAACGGGCTGGAAGTATCGATCAGCTGGACTCTTAAAGTGAGCAGAAGTAGCTTTAGCGCATTTCAGAAAATGAGCAAAACACCCTGAGATGTGAGAGTTCTTCGGAAGGGAGACTTGAACATCGCAGTCTGTTGTCAATATAGGTTAATTGCGACTTGTATCTGCTGCTGCGGGTTTGCCAGTGGCGTTTCATCATTAAAGGGCGTGATCGTCTTTTCTACATCCTCTTATAGGTATTTTGTGTCGCCAAAATACTGTGACCTCCTGGAGTGCTGTAAACATTCTGTATCTTCATCTGTTTGGGAAAACTACTTACGCCCTGTACACATAGGGGAAAGGCAGAATAGAGGCCCCCAAACGCCTGCACCCCCATCCTCGGACTCAGTGGGGGGAGGATGCTCCTCTCTGTGTGTGCAGCCCGATCAGTAGGGTACCCAGTGGGAAGGGACTGCCCATGCCTGCCACCTCACACGCAGGAGTTCATTCGAAGTGGATCATAGGCCTGAATGGGGAAGTTTATTAAAATGACAAAGCCTTTAGCTCTGGCCGGGTGCTCAGCTGGTTGGAGCATCATCTCATACACCAAAAAGTTGTGCGTTCAATTCCCGGTCAGGGCACGTGCCTGGGTTGTGTGTGTGATCCCCGGTCAGGGCGCATACGGGAGGCAACCAATCAATATTTCTCTCTCTTTCCCCCTCCTTTTCTAAGATCGGTAAACGTATCCTTAGTTGAGGATTAAAAAATAATCATTAAAAATAATAAAGCTTTGAGAAGAAAACATCATGAATATTTTCACAGTGTTGGTATAGACAGATATATTGAAATAGCACAATGTGCTGACCACGGATGTTGTTTAGGTGATTGCCGAGTTGGGCTTCGTTAAATTAATGACTTCTTTCATCAAAAGAGACTTCGTTAGGTGAGAGTGAGAACCCAACCGCAGACCGGGAGCAGGTAATGTGCCGTTCACTCCACTGACAGAGGAGTCAAGTCCAGAATGTGTACAAGACTTCCGCAAAAAATGAGAAAAAGACACGCAACTCAGTAAAGTTGTTTGGGGACATTCTGGTTGTCATGGGGAGAGAGCGAACCTCTGCTGACTAGAAGGTGACTGCGGTTAAAGGGACAGATTCTGGAGCTAGACAGACCGGGCTCAAAGCTAGCTTCACTGCTTATGACCTGAGGAGTTTGGGTGAAATTATTTAAAATGGGGATGATCGCAGTTTTTACCACATAGCCACTTTAGGACTCAAGGAAGTCACGCTTGTGCTTTGCAGAGTGGCAGGTGAGTTCTCAGTGTTATCCTCATGTAATTAGAGCATTCATCTGGCCAGAACTGGCTGCGCTTGAAGTGTCCGCACATGCCACGTGTCTGTGAGCATACGTCTCTGTCGCTGGTGGTGGGGAGAGAGAGACAGGGATTGGAAACGCCTTCAGCCGCGTACTGTCGGGCTTGCACCTCCTGCGGTGAAGAAACCCCCGACTGTCTGTTGTTCTGCTCTGAACGGTTTCTGACCCTCTATTCCAGGCGTCTGCTCCGGCAGCCACGTTGGAGAGCTCAGGGTGGCAGACACCCCAGCGCAGACTGCGGCTGGCACGCCCGTGTCCGAGCAGGAGGTCGCTCTCCACGCCGGGATGGCCCCCACAGCGCACAGCCCTGGCCTCTCGGGGGAGTCCCCCCCACAAGCCTCTGCCTCGGTGGCTCCACAGAAATGCTTCTTACAGATCACGGGCATGACCTGTGCGTCCTGCGTGTCCACCATAGAGAGGAACCTGCAGAAGGAACCTGGTGAGAGGCCCGCACCGCGTTCCCCGGGGGGTGCGGCACTGCGCGCTGTCCCTTCCTGTCTCCACGGACTGCGTTTATCAGGGGCCCCCGGGGCCCGGCAGCACACGCCTCACGTCACAGGATCACTGTTGGTCTGATGTCCAGGGCCATTGGCATCTGTTCTTTGAGGGGTGTGTAGTTTGCCTGAGATAAAATGTGTCTCCCAGCGAGCGAGCCGCGGGAAAGCCAGGGTAGAGCTCACAGCATGTCCCGTGGGGAGGCAGTCTCCCTGGTTAGTGTCTGTACCTCCTCGTAGTGTCTGTATCTTTCTCCCCCGACCCTGTCGGCCTCTCACTATCAAGTGCACGAATAGCCTGCGTTTTGTGAAGTTCCGGTTTCTTCTTGTCTCTGTCAACTGCAGGGTGCGTGGAATTGGCAAAGCCTTGTGTTTCAAACCGCATTTTCAATATTCTCTTAAACCTGACAGGGCCACAAAAATCCTGTCTTGATGTTTTGTTCAGAAAATATTCTAACCATGCCCCTCGTCTGCCACCAGAGTTAGAGAACTTTTTTCTCACTCCAGTGAGTGGGATGACACTTTTTCCAGCCTCTCTTCTGCTTCCTGGAGCTTCAGGATGGTCATGCTCACGTAGAGGTGTCCCGGGACTCCCCTTCGTCACCCACGGAGTGGCCGCCCGGGAAATCGACCAACCAGTCTCCCAGTGCCCGTGCTCTGTCCCTGACTTGAAGCCTTCGTTTTCATCTCGTATGGCATTTTCCCAAAGCACATCATTGCTTTCATCCATTTGAATGAACTGTGCCCACCGCCCCCCGTCCCCCGCCCACAACCTAACAAAATGGTGTTGGCCAGATCGTCAGTGGCATTTCTTTTTTACTTCTGAAAGTGATCAAAGATGGAAAACAGGACAGAAAAACATGCTGAAAGTTATTTTTCTTTATCTGAAAGCGACTAAAGAAAAAGTATTGTACAGGGTCCGGCACAGATAATGACCCTTTTTGGTTACGAACTCTTTTATTACAAAATCATAAGCATGCAATTCTGTAACATAACAATATCACACTCAAGCACACCACATGGCATTTTAGGGGACATGTTCAAATTAAACCTATAAATCCTTACACACATATTACCCTACCGACCACACTCAAGCAGGCGTTAACTTCTGCTGGGCCCTGTGTATCTGTTACATAGTAGTGGTTGCTGGCTGCAGACTGGGTCCCTTGCTTTGAGGCCCATGCTCCCACCCGTGTCTTCTAGAGTCTGACCCAAAGCGGGTCCCCGGGCCAGCAGTGCCTGGGAGCTGGGCTGACCAGCAGAACCTCAGGCACCGCCCCAGACCCCTGGACCAGTCTGCTGTTCAGTAAGGTCCTCAGGGGGTTCGTGTGCCCACTAAAGCATGAGATGCGTTGTTCTAGAACAGTGGTTTACACACTTGGCTGTACATTAGACTCACCTGCAGAGCTTCAGAGAGAGACACCTGGTACTCACTGGACCTTCTGACTCGGGTCTGGGTCAGGGGCTAGCGCCTCAAGCCACCCTCATATGTAGCCAAGTTTGAGAGCCACTGTTTGGAAGACCTGTGGGGCACATGTGGGGTTGTTGCTGGGTTATGTTGACCACCTGGGGACCTTACGAGAGGGCCACAGCTGTAGCTTGGTGGTTTCAGGTATTCTCTCCGTGCTGGTTGCCTTGATGGCTGGAAAGGCAGAGGTCAAATACAACCCAGAGGTCATCCAGCCACTGGAGATAGCTGGGCTCATTGAGGACTTGGGCTTCGAAGCGGCCGTGCTGGAGGATTACAGAGGCTCCGACGGCGACGTTGAGCTCCTCGTGAGTGTGCCGATGGCCTGGGGCTGTGGCCAGGGCCGGTGGGGTGGGGGGCGGGCAGGGGCCAGGGGCTGGGTTGGGGCTGTGCCCTGTCAGCGGCCCTGCTCTGTCTGTCCTTCAAGCTGTCACTTTTGGGTGTTCTTGTTGGTGGTGAAGCCCACAAGGGCTGGTTCGTTTTGCAAAGGAATGTCCATTATGTCAGAGGATCACAGGGGTGGACCCCACTGGGCACGTTCAGGTTCAAGGAGGCGGAGATGGCAGGAGCATGGGAGGAAGATGAGCCTCGTTGAAGTGGTGACTGTCCTGAGTTGGCGGTTCGAGGGAGTGGGGTATGAACACACCCTACAAAGTCTTTGTGGAGGGAAGCTGAAATGTCCATAGTGTCTCAGGGTGGGGGGGGGGGGAGGTGGTGAGTCAATACGTTGGCCAGCACAGATGGAGAGGGCTTGTACAGAGGCAGGGGATGTCTGGAAGGTGACAGGATTGCCTCGCGGTCTGCGGTGAGCACCAAGGGTAGTCGCTGCTCCCAGTGTGGGCAGGGTGGCCTGTCTGTCCCTTGTCACCAGCTGCATGTGAATGAATCGCTGAAAACGGACAGCAGGCATGTCCAGTATTTAGAATATGCTATGTTTACAAGCACTTACGTACACAAAGCTCGTTTTGTGTAAATGCAGCAGATGTAGGAGAAACACACAGAAGTCAGAGGAATGTTGTTTTACTTAGGTGAAGGGTCTTTTACTTCCTTTCTGTGTCTAGTCCCTGCCACCGCGCTCAGTCCACTGAGCCGCACCAGCCAGGGCTGTGTTCTCTTTTTTAATTAAGCAGTATCAATAAGTTGCAGTATCAATGAGTTGTATTATCATGTTTTCAGACACTTAATGTCTGCATTTAACTGTATTCTGGGGAGCATTGACTGTGGACACTTGGAAGAGTGGGTTGTCTGGTTTGCCGCCCCATTTTACAGGGATGGAATGTCCCACTCCTGTTTCTTGAGTAGGGACACACAGCATGGTGTGACAGAGTGGCACAGGTCCCACTGGGCTTGACATCGGGCTCCCATGCTGCAGGGACACGCCCTCCCCTGCTCTGTGACGGTCCCCTCAGGATGCTCTCTGCAGCAGTTTGGGAGAGCAGACCCAGAGCCCAGCTCTGCCGCTCCCTGGCGTGTGCCCGTGGACAAGTTCCCAAACCTCTCAGGGCTGGGGGTACCGAGGCCTGCTTTGCAGGGTTGGTGTGAGCAGGATGGTGCCCGGCATGTTGCAAGTGTGTAAAGAGTGGTACCTGTCATCACCGTAGAAGTAAAAGGAGAGCTTACAGGCACCGTTGAAATAGTTGGAGGAGACCTTGTAAAGTTCTGCCGCGTGCCCCTGCCCAGCCTGTTCTTGGGCCCCCTGCCAGGGCGCATGCACTCCGATCGCAGGTGAGCTCGCCTCTCCTTTCCCCTAGTTCCACACTGGACTCTCTCCTCTCTTCTAGTACTTGATGCTGGGGTCACTGGTGCAGACTTCCAAGGGCAGCTCTAGTCTTGTTCTGGTGCTCATGACCCTCCTGACTGCCCATCAGGTGCTGGCTTAGCCACCCTCTCCATTCGGGTGCCCAGGGACCTTCGTGGGCACCCAGCCAGTGGGACGCACTTCCTGTGCCCTGCCACGGTTGGCTGTTGCTGGTTGCCTGGACACGCCCTGCCCCTTGTCTTTTCCTGTTTTTCTCCTTACTTTCACCTGGAAGTACCCTGTCCACGCTTTGAGACTGCCTCAAATCCCATCAGCTCGATCACTCAATTCCTAAATTCTTCCCTCCGGTCCATAAGGAGCTGTTGACACTCTTGCCCTTGGAGTATGCAGAGCCCTGTAGTGGTGGGGCCTGGGCAGCAGCCGCAGAGAGGAGGCCAGCAGCCCTGGGGACCACAGAGAGTGTTTCGAGACCCTAGGGGGGCTGGAGAGCTGTGCATCCTGACCCTTTTGAGGCAGGAAAGGTGCATGCATTGTTAATTTTGGAGCTACTGGTGAGGCGACTGAGATGGAGTGTGGGTGGCTGTGAGAACTCATCACTATGAGAGCTGAAGTCAGGCCTCTGTCCCTGCCGTCTGCTTAGTCGAGTGGCTGTGTCTTGTGTACCAGAGTTGGCAGGGACTCATTGCTTATCTGCTTGAAGCCCCTGGGGGAAGGTTCAGGGTTTGGAGGTGGAATGAGGGGTCTCAGGGGGTGCTGTGGAAGGCGGGCAGGGTCAGAGGCTATGGCAGCCTATGTGCTCCTGGGTCCCGGGCCAGTGGAGTTTCTCTCCTCTTGTGCTGCAGGTCACCGGCATGACCTGTGCTTCCTGCGTTCACAACATAGAGTCCAAACTCACCAGGACCAACGGCATCACCCACGCCTCCGTGGCCCTCGCCACCAGCAAGGCCCAAGTGAAGTTCAATCCTGAAATTATTGGTCCGCGGGATATCGTCAGAATTATTGAGGTCAGTCAGTCATTTGACAAATTGTACCCACCTTTAAAACAAAGTCACCTAAAATCCTTTGACTTTTCCAGTGGAAGGAAGGGGAGTCGTTTTAAAATAACCTAAAGTTAAGCGAATAACAGATATTCCAAGGGGCAAATTCAGTGGATGGGTGAGAAAACGTTAGGGAAAAGAGACGTTATTGTCTTAGCTTCAGGTATTCCTGGGAGACATAAGTATCACCCAAACTCCTGGTGCAGTACAGGGGTCAAATTGCCTGACTATACTTTTTAGGTATGATTCGTGTCTGTACCAGGTGTCTACAGAGCAAAGAAATGTTGTTGAATTATACTGCATGTTGCTGCTTTGCTAGGTCTGCTTTATAACGGGACAGTTGGGTCATTTCTTCCTTGGAGAATCAGTTGGAGAAGCTTGCACATGCTCCTTCCACTCTGTTCCCCCTTGGCTTGCCCACAGACGTGCTGTTTCCTTGTTAAGGTCTGTGTGATACCACATCTTGAGTGGGAGAGCATGAGTGGGTGTTCTGGATGGGCTAGGACAGTCAAAACCAAAAAAGATTAACTCGCCTTGACTAACAGTAAGAGTAAGTGAAGCTGAGTGGACTTATGAAGTGGAGCATCTTGTAGCAGGTTTAATCTTCAGTGTTCTCTTCATGGTGTGTGGGTGCAAGCGCACACTGCATGTGTGACAGAGACATCTGTTGCATGGCCTAGCAGAGCTTTTTGGCGTGCAAATAACACCACCACTGTGCACTGCTAGCCAGTGCCTCACACTCAGAGGCAGATAGCCAGCTTCTTTATCAGGCGAGGAGAGATCCCAAGTGGGGTTGAGTATTTTGCTCACTGATGCCCAGCTAAATGCTGCCGGGTTGGCTTTCAAACCCAGCTCTTCCCTTGCCACACTCGATGGCCTTTCTGCCCCACCCCGAAGGTCTGTGCTGTGGCTTTGGTGGGGTTCAGCCGCCAGACCACTGCTCAGAGTAGTGGGCGGAGTCAGGGGTGCTCTGCGTGTGGCCCGGTGCCCTTCCCATGCCCAATGTCCGTGCTGGCCCCCGCCGAGTGACTGTAATTTTTGCATAAAATCCCAACACCAGAGTTCTGAGGCCCCTCTTCATATTGTGCTTGCTGACAGGACATTTGCTGGCAGCTTTTTCTGTGTATACTGGTAAAGGAGGTGAATATGCACAGGGATCAGATCAAGTAAGGCAGAGAGGGCGACGGAGAGAGGCAGTGAAGGAAAAGCTTGAGTGAGTCCCTGAAAACAGCACCACCTCCAGACCAACTAGAGGCGAGGTCTCTGTCTGGTCCCAGTGGAAGCCGGGGCGGGCTGGAGGGGGGCCCACTGGTTCTAGGTCTCCTGATAAGGCTGTGCCTCGGGGCAGGGTGCTCAGCCTCTCTGATGAGGCTGTGCCTCTGCATGCCCAGTGAAAGCAGCGGACCATGCTATTTCTGGGAGTCCTTGACTCTAATGTTCTGAGCTTGCAACTTAGCCCTGATCAGCTTTGGGGCACACTGCCGCTGCTTCCCGGAACGGCCACCTGTGTTGACGGGAGGAGCAGGAATTGCGGTTGGAAGCCACCTCCTCGCAGACTGTGCAGCCTCTCGGCGTAGACGGTGCTGAGCCTCCTCGAGGGGTTTGAATGGAGTTGTGGGGGAAACCAGTGCACTCCTCCGAGGCAGTTTTAGGTCAACGTTCTAATTTCAAAGGAGGTACCACCCTTTCTACCAATGCACACTTTAACCGAGCCCCTCCCCCTTGTTTCCCACCCTCTCTCTTCCACAACCAGGGACTCGGCTACGGTGCTTCGCTGGCCCAGAGGAGCCCCAGCGCCCATCACCTGGACCACAAGGTGGAAATAAAGCAGTAGGTAGAACAGAAGAGGTCCGCTGACGCTCCTGTCTCCCTCTCCCTGGGTCTGACTCTGCCTCATTCCGTGCTTTTGGGGCCCCTGCTGCCCTGGCTCCCCACGGTGCCATCCACTCAGATTGGCTGCCTTTACCCTTGTGACGTTAATCCTCCAGTGCCGCCCGCAAGGGCTGCTGTGAGGGAAATGCTCTGTGTCCACGCCACCCAGTGGGGTGGCCACTAGCTGATTGATGAGTGCTTGAAATGCAGCCCGTGTGACTGAGGAACTCAGTTTTTAATTGCATTTCATTTTATTTGATTTTAATTTAAACAGCCACCTATGGCTGGTGGCTACCAGATGGGGCAGCCCTTAAGCTGGAAGGAAGGAGTGTGGATTTTTTTTCTTGTACAGTATTTTACGAATCTAATTGACTGGGCTCTCGAACTAGGACCCAAGGGCAAGAATCATGGCCAAGTGGAAGGAAAATGGCCTGGGAAGTAGGAGGCCCGAGTGCATTTGTTATTTCAGATGTTCACATGGTTGTTCAGTAAATGTGCGGGCACCGCGCCAGGGGTAGGGGACGGAGAGAGAGGGTCCCTGTTTCTGCAGTGCCCCTGCCCCTGCCGGACAGAAGGGGGGGCACTGGCTCAGGTGAGGGCTGGGGGGCCAGTCCGGGAGGCCAACCTGCAGAGGACACTTGATCTGGTCCTCAGAGAATGAGTGGAAGTGTGTCCCGGGCTGAGGGAGTGGGGGCGTGGGGAGGAAGCAAGGGTCTTCCAGGGGCACAGGGGCAGGACAGCTCTGGGGACTCCTCGGTGGTGTGCTGTGGTCGGTGTGCCGGCCGCGTAGGAGGGACAGGCAGGGGAAGCAGATGAAAACTAGTGAGGGGCTCGTTCTTCGGACCTGGGTGGGAGGGCGTCGGACCCTAATCCCACAGGCAGTGGTTTTCAGACCACGGCCAGGGTGTGTGTCTTTCCTCAGCTACTTGGTTGGCGTTTCATGGCTGCTGAAGCCAGTGTGGGGCCACAGCTGTCACCTGATGGCCACCCCCTGCCCCCTCCTGTCCACCTCTGGTATTCAACGAGACAGCTTCCCTATTCTTTCTGACTCCATTAGAAGTGCAGTCTAAAGAGCAAGCACACAACTAAGTTAATACTAACAAAAGGTTGTTTTTATCTCTTTTTTGGGGGGAGCTTGTATAAGATTGAGTCTTGAAAACAGATCACCACACCTGTAGGTTGAAGGTAACACATGAGCCGTAGGCAGGCATGGGCTGGTTCTGGACATCTCAGGAATGTCCTTGCCGAGAAGTGTAGACCTTTAGAGGCTCCCGCAGGTGGCCCGTGTCAGGGAGAGAGCCTGCCTTGCGTTATGGCCCTCGGCGGTCTGTCCCACCCTCGTGACAAAGGCAAGTCTTAGGCCAAGTCCTCAGGAGGGGCCCGACCGTAACCCCAGCAGTGGGCGGCACGTAACCATGTTGCCCGTGGCTTCCAGGTGGAGGAATTCTTTCCTGTGCAGCCTGCTGTTTGGCGTCCCCGTGATGGGCTTGATGGTCTACATGATGGTGACCAGCAGGGAGCCCCACCCGTCGACAGCCCTGCACCACAACATTGTTCCGGGACTGTCCGTCCTCAATCTCGTCTTCTTTATCCTGTGCACCTTTGTCCAGGTGCGTATCGGGCTAGGAAAGGGGTCCCGCCTCCACCCCACGTGCCCGAGTGTGGCCAGCGCTTTGTTGCCTCTTTCCTCACCCACCCCGGCCAGCTGCGGCCTTTTTCCATCCTGTGACCTGCAGCCGGTGACCTCCAACTCAGAGGATGTGAAAGACCTGTTGGTCACAGGTGGCTGACGTCTGCCTGGCACAGCAGCCACCGTGCTGTAGGGGCTGCTGCCCGGTCCCTCCGGCCTGCTTGTTGTCTACCCGAACTTGCCTTTGTTGTTAGCAGTGGCCGTTGTAGCCCGTGGAGCCCATGCTTCTCTTTAACTTCTGCAGTGGCCAAGGTGTGGCCCTGAGGAAATCATAATGTAAGAGAGACAGGCCTCGTGGGACTTCTGGTCCGGGGGCAGCATTAAGGAAGTAGCATTAAGGAACTAGCTGTTGGGAAGTGTGGCCTCCGTATATTTTGGAATATAAAACAAAACTCCTGATTTAATAATGAAAAGTTTAAGCTATCTAGAGGCAAGTCTTTGTAGGCCAGATTTGTGTTTTGTTCTCTATTTTCTTTTTTTTTTTTTAAAGATCTTATTTACTTATTTTTAGAGAGGGGAAGGAGATAGAGAGGGAGAGAAACATCAGTGTGTAGTTGCCTCTCGTGCACCCCGAGCTCTCTGTGCCCCTGGCACGTGCCCTGACTGGGAATCGAACCAGCAACCCTGCGGTTCACAGGCCGGCACTCAATCCACTGAGCCACACCAACCAGGGCTGTATTTTCTCTTTACTTTGAAATGTAATGTACATTGATTGTAAACAATCTGAGCCTTGCTGAAGTGGAAATAGAAAAGAGGGAAGTACTCTTTGACTGCTCGCACCCCGCCTCCAGCCCGATGCCATTCCCCAGGGTCACCTTGTCATCACTCGTTGGGTGTGTGCCTTTCGTCTGCATCGGTGGTGCTTACATGGGAATGTACGTGTGTCTACAGGTTCACATAAAGCGGCCACGGCGCCTTAGATGCACTGATTTGTAACTGGCTTTCCCACTTAGTCGAGTGACACAGGCGTCTCTCACTCCAGGGCTTTGTAGATCCCGCACATTCTCGTTAGGGCCACCGTATGAATGAGGTGTGATGTGGGTCACCGTTGTCACCATCCTCCTATTGAGGGATGTGTAGCTGGTGTACTCAGAGTTTTCAAGGTCTCTCGTGCCCTCGATTATCTGTTCCTGTGGCCACCAGTAGCCTGAGTCAGGAAATACAGCTCAAAAACGTTGATCACAGAGGAAAAAAATAACGTCAAAAGTGGGGGTGAGCCCGGGGTATTCGCCAGCTCCCGGGGTATTCGCCAGCTCCGTTTGCTCCCTGGACAGCAGGCCCTGCTTGTCCCTGCTCACTGCCCGCCCTCTGCCTTTCAGTGCCTCGGCGGGTGGTACTTCTACGTTCAGGCCTACAAGTCCCTGAGACACAGGACAGCCAACATGGACGTGCTCGTCGTGCTGGGCACCAGCGTCGCCTATGTCTACTCGCTGGTCATCCTGGTGGTGGCCCTGGCCGAGGAGGCCGAGCAGAGCCCCGTGACGTTCTTTGACACGCCGCCCATGCTCTTCGTGTTCATTGCCCTGGGGCGGTGGCTAGAACACTTGGCCAAGGTAACTGCAGCCTCGGGCGGAAAGCGCCGCTGGGGCAGCACCGCAGATCTTAGTTCATCCGAACACCGTTTAGATTTACTAATTACACACAATCTGGAGAGAGACTTAAGGAAATGTGAGACCTGCCTGTAATTAGGTGCCTCGATCTCTAAGCTGCAAGTCGGTCGCTACTTCTGAAATCCCAGCTAATCTGGTAAATTATTCAACTTTTGTTCAAGTGCATTGGTCTTGGCAAGCGCCCTGGATTTCGGGTCAGAGGTCACGCCGTCTCTTAGTACCTACGTCGTGTATGGCCTCTCTGCCCAGACATGCACACTGCCACTGTCGGGCCATGCCACTTGGAGCAGCCCGCACGGCACTCAGCTCTTTACCTTGTCTGTGAACGGGGGGGCTCTGGCCTGGAAGAAATGGGATTGGACCTGAAATAATCTCTCGGTGGGTAGATTGGTATTGTTTTTTTCTCCTTTCGGTCTGAAGTGTAGTTCACTGAACCACGTGGCATTGGCGCACGCAGCGTGGCGAGAACCTGACTGCGTGCAGACACGGGCAGAGTGGCACAGCTTAGGGACGTGCCCTGCGGTGTGCTATGTTGGGGGCGGCGTTTCCTGCAGGCGTCAATTTACAGTAGCTCTTATTTTATGTTCTGGTTGTTTCTTAGAGCAAAACCTCAGAAGCCCTGGCCAAACTCATGTCTCTCCAAGCCACAGAAGCCACCGTGGTGACCCTCGGTGAGGACAACCTAATCCTCAGGTGGGTTGCCTTCGCCCGGAGTCCTCGGTCAGTGTCTGTTGATCTGGGTGACACGCATCGAACACCCGGCATATACGTGACACTGCACGAGGCCTTGTGAAGGCAGGTGAAGGCACACATGGCGAGGTCCCTCCTTCAGTCCAGTGATGCGCACCAGGCATTTAAGTACCAAGAGACAAGGCCAAGTTCACAGTGGTGTGTGTGTGCCGGGTGTGGGTGAGGGGCACTGGGCTTCAGGAGAGGAGGCCTGTGCTGGCAGGGACAGTTTCGCAGGGGGCGCGGGGTGAGAGCCCAGCGGGATGGAGGGCGCAGACAGGCTGAGAGAGACAGGTTTCAACTCTCCCAAAAAAGGGCGAAAAAGGAAGTGCCAGTATTCTTCTTCGTCACAAAGTTGGCCGATATTAAAAATAATGGTTATTTTTATTATTGCTGGGACTTATTTACTGTTTGCCATCTCTTTGTACTTGATCCCCTCCCCCCCCCCCCCCAATAACTTGTGAGGAAGGGACTACTGTTAGTGCCCTTATTTTAAAGGTGAGGAAAACGAAGTTTCCGTGCTGCCGCTCCTGGACGAGGGGTGTGAGGTCAGGGCCACATCTGCCTTGCTCACGCTGCATCCCACACCTGGTGGTCGCCAGGTCGAGCCCCGGTGAGCGGCTGTGCGTGTGACTGGGGGCCGTTTGTTGCAGAGAGGAGCAGGTGCCCGTGGAGCTGGTGCAGCGGGGCGATGTCGTCAAGGTCGTCCCTGGGGGGAAGTTCCCAGTGGACGGGAAGGTCCTGGAAGGCAGCACCATGGCTGACGAGTCCCTCATCACAGGTCAGCAGCCTGTTTTGCGCTCCCTTCGGTCCGGTGCTGGTGCTGTTGCTGGGTCTCCCGAACGGGGCTCAGTGCCGACAGCGGCCTCGCTCTCCTCCTGCAGGCGAGGCTATGCCTGTCACGAAGAAGCCGGGGAGCACGGTGATCGCGGGGTCCATAAATGCGCACGGCTCTGTGCTCGTCAGCGCCACGCACGTGGGCAGCAACACCACCTTGGCTCAGATTGTGAAGCTGGTGGAAGAGGCTCAGATGTCGAAGGTACAGGAAAAATATAAGAAATAGAACCACTTCTGCTTCCTCACTGTGGAAACCACCCCAGGAGCTCCGCCGAAGCAGGCAGACACCGGGCGGAGAGTTGATGAGGGAGCGGAGGGCCCCAGGCCTGGTCCGTTCCCTCGGTGCAGGCTGTCCTTGACCGTGGTCTCGGTGTTTTATGTTCACAGGCGCCCATTCAGCAGCTGGCTGACCGGTTCAGTGGCTATTTTGTCCCATTCATCATCATCATTTCAACATTGACGTTGGTGGTATGGATTATAATCGGTTTTGTCGATTTTGGTGTCATTCAGAAATACTTTCCCGTAAGTGGAGCGCTGTGGGCTGTGTGGTTATTGGGTGTCAGATGGTCTATTGCCATTAACTCTGTCCTTTCATGCCTTCGACTCATTGGGCTTTAATTACACATTACGTTTCCTGAGCTTGCTTGACGTACTGGCGGCAAATTCCTTAGCCGGGGCAGGACTGTCATTTCACTTCTGGAGGCTTTCGTTGAAGATGGCCTCTGTGTCCTTGTTAGATAATTTCACAGACTTGGCTCTCAGTTGCAATGATTAAAGTGTCTGCCTCGGGCAGTACCGTCCGTTGGGGACTTCCGAAGCACACACCCAATGTGACTTGCCATCACATTGGGTTTTGATGGCATGATAGTATCGTTTAACCCGTTTTAGGACAACTATTATATCTTTGCTGCCTATGTTTATAAGTATCATTTTTAACCTTGCAGCTTCCCAAGCAAATGCTGATAGCTTTTTAGTGAATATTTATTTATTACACATTATACATGAGGCCAATGGAAGATGCATTGTTGAGTTTCAAAAGTGGATGAAGACTACTATCTTAAGGAATGTCATTTTATCCAAATTATAAAAAGGTGGAAAATACAAAAAAAAACCCACTTTTCTGCTTCAGAATGTGGAATCACATCCATAAACATCAGTGACCACCACAGGGTGGGTTTGTCGCCCCAGGGGCACTTGGCCACATTTGGAGACACGACCGTTGTTGTGACTGAGGAGGTGGGGGGCCCTGGCACCCAGTGGGTGCAGGGGACGCTGCTCATACCCTGCCGTGCACCATGCAGACCCCACAGCAAAGAACGACCGGCCCCAAGTATCAGTAGTGCCGAGGTGGGAAACCTTGGTACATGGAAAAGCCGATGGCCCACTTAGGGTAGATTTGCCTAGTGAGTAGAACAGTGTTTACCTTATTTTTGAAAATACCTCACATTTAGCTCAGTGTAATGTGTATATTACCCTAGAGCCCTAGAATAAGAAACTGTAACTATAGAATGGATAATGTTTTTAAAAATTATTTTTACCTGTAATTAAAGACATCATATTCTTGGGGTACATGCCATTCACAGAGATGTCATTTTCTCCCTCAAATTTCCTATCTTGAAATGAGAAGTGCCCAAGCTGGACACGTTCTGACATTTGAGGAGAAGTCAGTGCCGTTAGGGGTAACCTCTGACTGTATTCCTAGAATTTGCCCTTGGCTGCCCAAAGCTTCTCTCTTGTGGGAGCGCCGCGCGTCGGCCTGTGGCGGTGGGGAGACCCAGTCCTGACCAGGCTGGGACTTGTGGCTTCCTGCTGTTGCCTGCCTTTCCGTCTTACTCTGGCTTCTTTTGTTTTATCTGCATTGTCAGGGAGGACGCTGGCAAACGAGGTACTGCATGTTCCTGTAAGATAACTGTCATTGCCTTGCTCCCTGAAAGTCCTTGTAGGGACAAGACTCGGGTCACTTCTGGAAGTCCACCCAGGCCCCTCAGAATGACAGCTGTCGTTCTGATAAGAATTACCATTTGAAAACACACACACATCGTTTTTCCCTCTAAGAATTGCATTATGTCTTAAGACAGCTTGTTCATCTACCTCAATCCAACTGTTCCTGTGAAAATTAAATGGCCCTTTAGTAATATGTCTTATTTCAGAATCCTGCCTTTCACAGTCAACGAGCAAAGGGTAGATGGAAGCTAAGGAAGTTGTGTTCTGTGTCCTTCATTTAGAAAACATGCTTTTTATTGTAATTAAGTAAATACAGTGTCTCCTGATTATATTCCAGAGACACTAGCCATTTAAAAAAATACACCAGGATGACTCAAAGTGTCAGAATGCAAATAATAATACTAGTATGTGCCACGGTGCTTGGAAAGGAGATGCTTATTTTGTTTGGGGGGATTTGCAAAGAAAACAGCAACGATTTAGGCCTCTGCATGGTTTTGCATTTTACTCTCCTTTGCCTCTCCCTCCTCTCCGAAGACGCCCAGCAGGCACACCTCCCGGGCCGAGATGGCCATCCGCTTTGCCTTCCAGACGTCCATCACCGTGCTGTGCATCGCCTGCCCCTGCTCTCTGGGCTTGGCCACGCCCACGGCGGTCATGGTGGGCACTGGCGTGGCCGCCCAGAACGGCATCCTCATTAAGGGCGGCCAGCCTCTGGAGACAGCCCACAAGGTGGGTCCCCCGCACCAGGGCTCCTGGCCAGCCTTGGGGGCTGTGGCTGGCTGATCCTGTATCTGTTTCCTACATGATTTAATTTTTTTAATTTAGAGGACTGGTGACAATAGTATCTGTGTGAATTTCACGGGAAGAGAGACACCAGAGAGAGGCCCAGAGGCTAGCACTGTTCGTGGAGTTGAACAGGAAGCCAGGGCTGATGGACTATAGCCCCGCTGCAGCTGCTAACCAGGGCAGAAGTGATACTTTGTAATCGGCAGTTGATTTAATCTGACCGACAGCTCTGAGGGGGTGTGCTCATTGTGCCCATTTTCCAGATGAGGAAAGTGCAGCGGGAGGGCCAGGCACCCTGCCCAGAGGCCCGCACTGTAAGCTGCAGAGCTGGGATCCACACCCGCAGGGCGGTGCTGGCTCGGCATCTCTGTGGTCGGCAAGGGGACCCTGTGACTATGGGGAGTGGAGTGATGGGCAGTGGTCTATAGCAACCTTTGGCCACGGGGACCAGTTCTTAGCCTTCTGTTGATGTGTTCAGTATTAGCTGAGCATTTACTGTGTGCGGGTCATGTGCTTGGCCCCGATCACAGTTTTTAACCATCAGGGGTGCAGAAAACTAGGTGCTCAGTGAGCCGAAGGCAGGGTGCGAGGCTGGCAGGTCACTTGGACAGGGGCTACAGTTATTTGCTGAATAGTAAACAAGGGACCGAGGGAAAATCACTGGGAGACCCTGGTAGGGGATCAGGCTGCCGAGGGGAGAAGGGAGGCAGAGGGGGCCGCGGAGGGCCTGGGGGTTTATTAAAGGACTGGGAACTTAACGGGAAGAACGGCAGGGAGCCGTGGAGGGGTGCGTGTCACGTGGCTGGAGTACCTGGTGGGAAGATCTGGCTGCAGACGAAGTGTGGGCCCTTGGGAGGCGTGACCTGTCGGAGGAAGACCAGGCGGTAGTGTTGCAGGGGCCAGCACTCCACAGCAGAACCAAGTGGGGCCGCTGTTTACTGAATGAGGAGAACCATGCTGGGGGGTCGCAGTCTGAACGCAGCCAGCAGACGGCCTTCCCTGGGGTCACCTGAGTCCAGGGGTCGTTGCCGTTGACCGAGCTGCCGTTGACCGAGTGGGACAGGCCTGAAGACTGGCTCCAGCCTTACTGGTTTCCAAGGCCCGGGGAACGCTCCCCTCCTTGAACTTGGAGTGCAGGAGCTTTATTCTCTGCAGGCTGGTGCACTGACTTGGGCCAGAGAGAGCCCGGCTGTCCCTGCAGAGGAGGCAGGGAGATAGGCCTACACCCAGAGCCCTGGCTCCCGACCTGACCCAAGGACAAAGCGGCCCGTGTTTCCATTTCTGTCCGGGAGACGGTGACATGCTGTCTTCTGTGGGCGCATCCGCGGGCGCTTCTGGCTCAGCGTGGTTATAGTCGAGCCACGATGTGGGCTTTTTGACCAGACAGAGAGGGGGCCTACTTCCGCAGGGGGTGGTCGAACCTTGGGGCCGACCGCAGACTGCCATGTGAGGGAGAAGGAAGGAGTGCTGCCTGTGTACGGGCATTTGAGCGAAGTTGTGTCTCCAGGTCGCACGCACCCCGAGTCCCTTCCACCTGTACTTGTGGCAACCGGCCTGTGCTTGTCCCGGCAGATAAAGATGGTGATGTTCGACAAAACCGGCACCATCACCCACGGGGCCCCCAGGGTCATGCGGGTCCTGCTGCTGGTGGACCCGGCCACACTGCCACTCAGGAAGCTCCTCGCCGTGGTGGGGACCGCAGAGGCCTGCAGCGAGCACCCCTTGGGCGTGGCCGTCACCAAGTACTGCAAAGAGGTGCGTAGACCTGGCGTAGTTCCTCCCGCGCTCCTCCCCCAGCGTCTCTCCCCACAGCTCCTCCCTCCTCACAGGCTTTTGTCCCAGCTGCCTGCGGGGAGGCCTTGGCTCTGGGCTCTGGGACACCTGGTCTTGGGTCCCCGGCCTGTCTCCCTCTCACCTCCCCTCTCCCTGTTTTCTGGCCCCTCGCCCTGCCCCCTCCCTTCACAGGAACTCAAAACAGAGGCCTTGGGATACTGCACAGACTTCCAGGCTGTGCCAGGCTGTGGCATTGGCTGCAAAGTCAGCAATGTGGAAGGCATCCTGGCCCACAGCAAGCACCTGAACGAACGGGCCCCTCACCCGAATGGGGTTGGCGGTGTCCCCATGGAAACAGGTATCCCTGGCTTTTGTCTCTGCCGCCCAGCCTGGCAGCTAGGCGAGGTGGCAGCGTGCCAAACCACAGAGAGCACCATGCCAGGCACGCCACCTGCTTCCCCTCCGCACCTGCGTGCCTCCCTCCCCGGGAAAGCACACAGCTCCTCCTGTGTTCTCTGTCTCGTCTGACTCTGGGGGCCAACACGTGGCAGACGAAGGTAGCCCACTGGGTAAATCTACAGGGTACCGCGCATAACTCGAGTCTCTTCTCCTTCATCCTGAGTCAGCCTTGCTGCTCGAGAGCTACCAAGCAGACGTGGGGATTCTAGTCTGCTCTTCCCAGGCAGGAAACTGGCCCTAGGGTAGAACTCGGGTGGGAGGTTGCATTTCCAGAGCTGCCGAAGTCAGGGGAAGCCAGTGGGAACGGTCTGTCCGTGCGAAGAAGGGGGACTGTTTGGAGTGACGGCTGCTTTTGAATAGTGGCCTGTCCCATTCTAAGGGCAGCTGGGTAGCCCTGGGCATAGGGTGTGGGAACACCCCACCCCCAAACCAAAACCTGTGTCTAGGGTTTTTTCTTAAGGATGTCAGTAGTTGAATCTTGCTATAGACTTCACTGTTGGAAGCCATGTGCAACTTCAATAAAGCCCCAGGTGGACGTTTCTGCTTTGTCTCTAAGGACAGGTCCGCGCAGTGATGCCCAAGTTACTGGTACACGGGAGGTGGCAGGTGGAGGACTCTCCCAACCTGGGAGGAGGCGTAGCTCTGAAAGATCTCGTAGGAGTGGGCAGCCCGGGGGCTGGTTCAGCTGGGTCACCCCTGCCGAGCAGTGAGGGACCCAGGCGGCACTTGTCTTTGGTGCTTGAGAAACAGAAACGGCCTGGAAAGGAAGCAGCAGGTCCCCTAGAGGCAAACGAGGACACCACATGATGTTTGATGTGTTCCTGCCATTTTCACACGTGGGGCGTGTGCCCTTTAATGCCCGTTTTAATCACGCCCACGTGTCCTGTACGCGGTCCCTTCAGGGTGGTGTTGAGCGGTGCTCACTAGGCTCAGGGGTCTCAGAACAGGAAGCGCACTCGCGCTGTGAGCAGCGTTCTGTAGTTTCTGGTGCTCTCTCACAACAGACGTGTGCTCTCTGGGGTGACCACCAGCTCTTTCCACCAGATGCCGCCCCCCAGACCTTCTCCGTACTGATTGGGAACCGAGAATGGATGAGGCGCAACGGCTTAGCCATTTCCCGCGACGTCTGTGACTCGATGACGGACCACGAGAACAAGGGCCACACGGCCATCCTGGTGGCCATCGACGGTATCGCCGCTCCCGCCTTCCTCCTGCGCGGAAATGAAGTGGCCTGAGGATGACAGGCAAAGATGGATTCTGGCCTTTTTAAAAAAAAAAATAGCCCTTCCTCTCTGTCGATTCTAGTCCTGCTTTGGCAAAGGCCTAGAATCCTTTGGAGGGCCTTGCTGCCCTCCTCCCGACACCCTCACCCGAGGCCTTTCCTGTGCCCTTTCCCCGTCCTCACCCCGGAGCCACTCCACCTGGGCAGCGGCTCCTTGCTCCTGGAAGTCGGTGTTCCCCATCAGTGTGGCTCCCGGCCAGGCCGGCCTGGCTGTGGGTGGGCCAGATCGGTCAGGGTGCAGGAGGTCTGCCTGCCTCAAATCACCAGGTCCGGCACCTGGCCCCCGAGCCACTTGAAATCACGTGTAGACTCAGTACCCAGTCGTGTCTTGGGCTGTAGGTCGCAGAGAGATTTTGGCCTGCTTTCCTTGGTGTTAGTTTCTGTTCATGGAAGTAAAACTGTTGCAAATAGGAAATAACTTATGTTGCCATCTTTTGACTGCTCCAGCCAAATTTGTCCTCTTCCCATTCTCCTTTTTTCCCCTCCTCCCACTCCCAGCCCGCCTCCTAGGCCCTCGTGAACCCACAGTGCCCTCGGTTCACCAGAGCAGAGCTGGCCCCGCTCAAGGGGCCAGCCCCCCACAGTATCCCAGTCGCCCTTACTCAGCTCCCACCACACCTGCTCAGCATCTAAAAGATTCACTCAGGAAAAAAAAATTCTATGCAAGTGTTTTTTGTCATAAGAGAAAAAAAGAAAGTATTATTCGTTTTCTCGCTGCTCAGATATTTCATTGCTTTCTAAGTAGCATTTGTTGTATTTTAATAGGTAACGTATATTGAGTTATGAGCCGCATACTCCGCAAAGTAATAGATGTACCTTGCAGAATACCTGGGAAATTCTGAGCGCTATAGAGAAAGAATTGGGGTCACCCGTTACCTTGCCCCTTAGAGAGTCCAGTTGACATTCTCACAGTCTTTCCAGGCTCCTGGATGCATTTGTCAATGTGTGTAGGTTTTACAGAACAGAATCAAACCACACTGCGTTCTGTAATGGCCTGTTTTGGTTTTTGTGTGTGACGTGGTATGCCACAGTGCCCTCACCGCGCTGTCCCCACAGGGCTGCTCTGTGGGATGATCGCCATCGCAGACACCGTCAAGCCAGAGGCCGCCCTGGCTGTGCACACCCTGAAGAGCATGGGTGTGGACGTGGCCCTGATCACGGGGGACAACCGCAAGACTGCCCGGGCCATTGCCGCCCAGGTACGGGCTGGGCCCTCTTCCCTCCCCGTCACTGAAGTGGTTCTAGGCTCATAGAAGCAGTTTGAGAGGAAAAGAAACATTCGTGAGCTGGTGCTCAGCTCTGTGTCTGTGCTCCCCTGGCCGGCTGCATCTCCCCCCAACCCCACCCTGGGGGTCACCGAGCTGCCACAGCCTGGGACTCCCCACTGTGGGCCTGGGAGCTGTCATTCATGAAGGAGCAAGTGCAGCCCTGGAGAAGCAGTTCCATCTTCCATTTCCCAGTCTTCCCCATGAACAAAAAGGAACCATGGCGTCAGGGGTGGCGTGAACAGACAACTCTGGAGTCCTTTTGTTGAAGGCATGTTTTGCCAGTTCCCACTTCCCAGCCGTGGGTGTCAGATACACAGTGGTTCCCCCGCAGCCCTGGGCTCTTGAGTGTGGGCCGTGAGGACAGTGCTGCCGTGTGCTGGCACAGCCTAGCGCATGGGGCTGGGGGGGGACTCCAGTGCAAGTTCCCGAGAAGCATCCACACCCCTCCTCCCAAAGCGTGCGTCGGCTAGTACGGAACAAGTTACTCCTTATGTGGGAGGCAGCAGCGCCCCTCTTCTCAGGGCACTCGTTGCTGACGAAGGATGTGCTGAGTTACTCCCCTTCCCGGTGAAAGCTCATTCACCCACCCAGCAAGCACTTAACTAAGTGCTCCCATGTGACGGCAGACTCCAGAGGGCCAGGAGGAGGGTGCCTGCCCTGAAGGAGCTCCTGTGGGGAGGGTGGTCGGTGACCAACTGCGCACTGAGCGTTTGGTGCTTCTGCAGAAGAGCCCATAGGGCACGTGGGAGCTGCCAGCTCACCGTCAGCATGAGGCCCGGTGGGGGGCCCTTCCCAGGGGAGGGCCTGCTTGATCAGGAGTGGTCTGAGGAGGAGGAAGGGGCAGGCTCGGGGGGAGGAAGCTGACCTTTCCAGGCAGTATGAGTCACGGTGTGTTGGAGAACACAGGGAGCCAAGAGGTGTGGAGCTCAGTGTGTGCCTGCCGGGGCCACGAGGCCGGGCACTGGAGATGGGCAGAGGTCTAAGGGGCCTTGGGAATAGGCCAAGGAGTGGAGATGTACCAAGGACACGGGTCCCCTGGAAGACTCGACGCAGGAGAGTAAATGACCAAAGGGTCATGGTTTGGGAGACGGGAGTTGGGAGGCCAGGGTGAGGGCCCCAAAGCACTGGTCTTGGGATGGGGTCTCGGCTAAACTTGCCACATGGCCTGGACCTTGAGGCTGGGGTTGGGGGCGAGCAGGATGGCTCTTGGGTTTCTCGATTGTCCCCGTCCTCTGCCAACACCAGCTGTGTTGTCACATACTGATTTTTGGACTGCTGATCTCCTTTCCTTTAAGGTCGGCATCAACAAAGTCTTTGCGGAGGTGCTCCCTTCTCACAAGGTGGCCAAGGTCCAGGAGCTCCAGAAGGAAGGGAAGAAAGTAGCCATGGTGGGGGACGGGATCAACGACTCCCCGGCCTTGGCCCAGGCGGACGTCGGCATCGCCATCGGGACAGGCACGGACGTCGCCATCGAGGCGGCCGACATCGTTCTCATCCGAGTGAGCTTACTCGCTGACCCCCCTCCTCCCCCGTGCGCAGGCCGAGGGTACACTCAGGGCCGTGGGGCACAGCCCGGGACTCAGCAGCAGTTTCCCTCCTGCAGAGCGACCTGCTGGACGTGGTGGCTGGCATTCGCCTGTCCAAGAGGACGGTCTGGAGGATACGGCTCAACCTGGTGCTGGCGCTGATCTACAACCTGGTGGGGGTCCCCATCGCGGCAGGTAAGGGGTCTCTGCCAGCCCGAGGCCTGCCACACTTGGTGGGCAGCTCACCTCACTGGCTGGCCGGCCAGCCAGAGGTTGCTGAGTCTCTGAAGGTCAATGAGGAGCTGCAGAGGCCGCCCAGACCTGCATTCACTCTGGTCCCCTCTGCAGAGCCGCCCAGGGGGCTGACTCTGTGCTCACTGTGGGCCTATTTTCCGAGCCATGGGTTACACAAACGGTCTGGAAAACAATCATCACTAACAGTGTGGGCACCCTGCTACACACTGGGCTCCCTGACTGGTGTTTTAGAGCCTTGCCCTGAAAATTCATCCCACCTTAGACTGAAACCTCTCTGAGACCTCTCTCAGAAACGATCATGGGAAAACCTGGGCTGCTTCTGCCTTACAGCTCCTCCCTTCCCCGTGGAATACCGAGTTACCAGATAGGAAGGAGTTCCAGACACTTCCGCAAGGAAAGGCGCCCGCCTGGGCTGAGCCTGAAGTGTTTAAACAGGACGCTGCCACCTCAGGTGCCCTGGTGCACCAGAGTGGTGGAAGCAGCCTCACCTGACCGGGCAGCATGTCCACCTGAGCCCCCTGCCCGGGGCTCAAGGCCCGGCCAATGTTGCTGCTGCCCCCAGGGCGGGCCCAGGCACCAGTTCCCACCCAAAAGGCTTTAGCCCTGTCCTGGGGCTTTTTGCTCCATGGAGCGGAGACCAGCTGTGCAGACCCATGTACAGCTCCGGAAGTGCAGGCTGAGTGCTCCCACAGTCCCTGCATGTCCCAGGGCAGCTGGGGGTTACCCCTGTGGTCCCCAAGAGCCCCTGCCCCCTGGAGCTTCCCTTGGAACTGGGGATGGCTCCCGCGGACGGGCCCAGGAAGTCTGGGCGGGTAGGAGACCCAAGGCCCCTCAACCGCGCCCCCCACTGCCCAGCTCTGAGACAGCCTGCCCCGTGGACATGTGGGTGCAGGGCATGGCAGCAGGGCCCCGGAGCCTTGCTGAGACCTTCCTGGTGGGCCCTCTTCCTGCGCTCCCCTGGGGGCCACAGAGTGAGGGTCTCGTCCCCCTCTGCAGGTGTCTTCATGCCCCTCGGCATCGTGCTGCAGCCGTGGATGGGCTCAGCGGCCATGGCGGCGTCCTCTGTGTCCGTGCTTCTGTCTTCACTGCAGCTGAAGTGGTGAGTCCTCACCGGCCAGCACCCCCGGCACAGGCGAGGCAGGGCCCTTCCGCCCCTGGCACAAAGCAGGCTTGGGCTGGCGTAGGTGTGTCAGACTCCTGCTTCGTGTACCTAAGACAGGGACTGGAGGGACCTAGTGGAGCCCAGTACTGTTGGTACAATGATTTATTCGCACCGAGAGCAAATAATCTGTCACTTAACAGCCATCACGTGCTGGGCTGGTGCAGTTGCCGCTGGAGGGTTGCTTATGTAAGGTCAGTGCCGATGGCTGCAGGGCTGCGCACTGAGAAACGTCCATGGGCGACCTCGTCCTTTGCGAGCACCACAGAGGCACTTCCACCAAGTGGGGGGTCAGCCCTGTGGTGTCACCTACCGCTCCCAGGTCACACGCCGGTGCAGCACGTCACTGCACAGCACAACACGGGACTGATCCGGGCACAAGGAGGGTGATGCGGCCAGAAGACGCAGTCACCGTGAGGTTACTCCTGCCGGCGTGACGCCACGTGGCGCTTCACGCAGGCTTGTCTCACAGACAGAAAGAATACGCTCCGAAAGAGCAACGGAAAGTGTAGTGACTCCGTAAACCCCCCACGTGACCGGTCATCATTGTCACCCAGGGTCAGGCTGCGTTTGTGTCCACCAGGCAGTGCAGGAGGCGGGTCCACACCAGCCTGGCCACACACCTGGGAGTCCCGGGTTGTGTTGTGTTGTCACAATGGCCATGACGTCACAATGGCCGTGACGTCTCAAGGTGACAGGAATCTTTCAGCTCCATTATACTCTTGTGAGACCTCCGTCATGTACGTGGGTCTGTTGTGGCTGTGATGGAATGTGTGTACACATGGGACCGCTGTGTATTAACAGGCTCCCTGTTTTGAAGTGGGTGTTTACTTTTCCTTAGAAAGGCTTTCATTTGACAAAAGGCAGCAACAGCCTGCTGGGCACCAGGCATTTGGATAGGTGGTGCTTGAGCAGGTGACGTCCACCTGGCCCCTGGGGCTTGACATTGTATGTCATTGGACAACCCGGGTGAGAGGCCTTTATTGGGCTTCGGGTGCCTGTGTCCAGAATGGTTCAGACACTCTTGGGTTCTCACTCTGCAGGTATAAGAAGCCAGAGCTGGAGAGGTACGAGGCCCAGGCCCAGGGCCGCCTGAAGCCCCTGACTGCGTCCCAGGTCAGCGTGCACATCGGCATGGACGACCGGTGGCGGGACTCCCCCAGGGCCACGCCCTGGGACCAGGTCAGCTACATCAGCCAGGTGTCTCTGTCCTCCCTGAAGTCCGACAAGCCGACTCAGCATAGTGCCACGGCCAAGGACAGTGGGGACAAGTGGTCTCTGCTCCTGAATGACCAGGACGAGGAGCAGTGCATCTGAATGTGCCCATGTGGCACACACCCAGGGGCTGCTGTCCTCGCTACCAGCAGCTCTAGCCCCGCAGGGCAGCTCTGCGGCCAGCTGCAGGGCGAGCGAAGCCTCGGGCACCTCGCCCCCGGGTCACGCCGGATCTTTCCTCCCTGTGGCAGGCGGCACTGCCCAGATGGGGCTCCTGGGTAGGACCCCCTGCCTGGATCCCGCAGGCCCCAGGTGAGGCTTCGCCCGTGCCATGGGGTGGGTCTGTTGAGGACCTGGCTGGGTTGCAGTCGGGGGACAGGGGGGCGATGCAGCCAGCCCTCCCCACAGGCCTCTGCTTCAGCCTCGGGGATGATTACCTGGGAAATGAGGGAACCCTCACCTTGACCAGACTCGGCTGAGCCGGGCTGCAGAGCTCATGGAAGACCTCGGTGCCGTGCTCTTTGTCCCGACACCCATGAACATCACTGCTCTAAGACCAGTTTACCTCACATGCGTCCTTTAGTTTCTGCTGCTTCCGTCTCTCTTTTCGGGCCTTGACGCTGGGTGGAGGGCACCCTCACCGGTTTCCAGGGCAGGGCTGACATCCTCCCATCCCAGCTGCTGTGCTCAGCACGTTGGCAGCGCAGGCATTGTTGTGCCCGCTAGAGGGCCGGTCAGCCTCTCTCTGGGCCTGGAACAGGTCATTCTTGCCTGGGGGCCACTTCTCCATAGGGGCTGGTCTTCCTGCCCCTCAGACAGGTGCTGCCCAACGGGAGGGAGGGGCTTAAAGCCTGAGACTGGAAACCCCGCCTCCTGCGGTGTCCCTGCTTGGGCCCCGGGAGCCTGTCTGGGAGGCTTGTGCAGGCAGGAACCTCCTTCATGACACCAGCAGCCTCCGTGCCATGGTCTGCCGTGTGACTGTCATTCAGTCCAAAAGAGAAGTGACATCCGGGGTGCGCCGGGGGTGTGGGGCTCCGAGGAACGACGCCACATCAGAGGGGGTCAGGTCCCCTCATGCTCCTGCTGCTTCTGCTCGTCCAGACGGTGGTGCCTTAGAACAGGGGTGGCCCAGGCCTCCCAAAGGCAGAGTCCTTTTGTCGTTTTAGTTTGTGACTACATGACATTGGAAGGACAGGAATGTGGCTGGTTTCAGACTTTGCAGTTGCTGGCATTGCAATAGACTAGTGGAATCAGAATCTTAGAATTCCGTCTGCTCTGCCTAGTCTGAGTTAAAGGTGAATCCCTTGTTGCACGCACAAAATCATTTCATTTATTGTCAGTTATTTTCCAAGGCCATGTTGAGTCCTCTTTATACGTTCCCTCTGATCCTGCCAAACAAACTAGCAAAGCGGATACTGCAGTCCACCCTCCACAGGCAGGGAAGCGGGCTCCGAGGTGAGCGTCCTGCCCAGGACACATGCCGGAGCAGGGCCCGAATGCAGGTCTGCGGGCTCTGACGTCTTTCTCTACCGCTGCCGCACCTGGAATATTTTCCTTGATAAGAATAAACCAGGAAGGGCCCTTCCTCCTGGAGGGACAGCCCTGCCAGGCAGTGTGTTCACTGGGTGGACGTGGAGTGAAATTTGATCACTAGGCCATGTCCCCTTCCCTTGGACGAGCTGTTTCTGTTTTTGCATCTTATTTCGTTTCTGCCGGGTCCTACCCTCTGAAGTCCAAGTGCAGGGGTGCACTGTGTTTTTATTCTTTCAGTCTTTTCTTCCCCAGGCCCTTCCTGTCGCAGGTCCCCAGTCGTCGTCGTCCTTGGCTGTACTGGGGGAGCGTTTCTTGTCACCTGACTAGGCTAATCATTTTCTGAAGACTAATTGCAATGATTTTTTTAAAAAGCCTTTAGGACCATAAACATGTTTATATAGACATGAAGATATTTATGTATTGTATAGAAAATAAATGTTTAGATGTTCAAATCGGGTGGGAGTTGGAACAATTCCTGCTTTAGAAACTTTTCATGCTGTATTAGAATAAAGCTTCTTTTTACTCATGTAACCTCCCTGCTTTTGACTGGCCCTGAGTGAGCAGGGCCACTTTAGGGGAGAACCTTGAGGGGCTGGCTGTGCTCTAGTGCCCTTGTTGGGGGGGTCTTGGCCATGGCCAACTGGGTGAGCCCCTCTCCCCAATGCCTGCCCCACTGGTGTGTGGGGAGCCCTCTGAAGGGTCGCCCTTGTTGGGGCATATGTCCCCCTGGGCACACGGCCCCAGTTACCCTGGCGATGCACCCTCTGGTCGAGGGGGTTGTTCACAAAAGGCCATTCTCAGATGCATGCGTGTTAATCCAGGTGGTTGTGTGCTGGCCTCCTTGGCCCTGAAGGATAGGGTGGGGAAACAGTAGAAAAGTCTGGACCCACGGGCTCCTCTGGGAAGGAAGGCTCTGGGCATCTTGGGGGGCCAGGGAGGGGTGGGGGCAGGGTCTTTATTATCCAAACCAGGGGGCTTGAGAACAGAAGGAGGTGCCATCGATAATGGGCCTACATGGGGACCATTACCGCCAACTGGGACCTGGGGCCTGGTCCCGGAAGGACGGATGGACATGATGAGGGCTTCCCTGGCACAGACTGTGTCACTTTAGAACCTGGTCTAATGGCAAGTTCCACGGGCACATTGGTGACATCGTCCTTTACCAGAGTGCGAGGTGGGCCCCTCTCTCGCATGCTGACACCGGCGCTGCCTGGTAGAATCCCTGAGGCGGCTGACCATCTGGGGATGAGGCGGCTGACCGTCTGGGGGCTCCAGTGCACCGCGTGCTGGAGTCGATCACCGGTTTGCACCACGCGCCGCACGCACACCATGGGGCCCTCAGCACGCCCCGTCCGTCCTCACGGATGCCTGCACACACACCAGGCACCCACCATGCCTTGCTGCTGGGTGCCAGGTGTGGGGATTTCAGGCTGTAGGCGTGTCTTGTGGTGGAAAGGAGGGGTTGATACCACCCTAGAAGGGTACTGGATTACCTTGGAAGATAAATACTTGCTAAAACTTGAGCACATTTCTTTGATTCTTCATGCAGCAGAATAAATCATAACATCTGTCTATTCCCGACAAGTTTCCAGACTTTAAGACCTTCATACAGAAATAAGGGGATGTAATAATTCTAGTATTTTTCAAGTGACCATTGGAAATTGACATGTCAGAAAAAATGTTAAATCCCTAAATTTTTCTGCTGGTTTACTAAGCCAAGATCAATAAAAGTGACCTTTATTTTAATAAACTACAGCATCGCAAAATCAGAGGTTAATTAGAGAAAGCTTATTTGAATTGCAGAAGGCTGGTTTTTGCTTGGAAAAATTCATGTCAGTATTTCAATAAATTCCCTAATGCATATAAAACTTTCCTTATTGTTTGCGTACAACTTTTTCTTAACCGTTTGCTGAAAACAGAGTAAGGAGTGGTTGTGCAAAGACACGCCCAGAGCAACCATCCGTGCAGACTCGGGCTTTCAGGTTGCTCCCTGACGGAGCCCTGTGGAAGACGGCGGAGCTGTGGAAGCTAAGTCACGACTTTCTGCAATTTGCAGACTGTGGGGGCGCCGTTGTTTGGGTTTGTCCCAGAGGCGGACGTCTACTTGTCTGCTCCTGCGCCTCGTGTGAAGGGGACGGCGGCTGCAGCGGGAGGCAAGGCTGTGAGCACGTGAAATAACGCCACCCAGCCCCAGAGTCTCCTTTATTCTGCTCCACAGGGTGAACACAGATGCAAAACCATCCCGGGGCTAAGAGGGAAACTAGAATTGAAGGAAGTGTAACCTTTTTTCCTCAGAAAAGGAAATAGTTATTTTTTTTCTTAATAGAAAAAATTGCTTATAGCAAACACTAAGCATGCAGAAATAGAGAAAGGGGACCTAAGGCCTGGCCCCCAAGAGGAAACGGCATGAACATGATTTGGAGGGTGGGGGTGGGGGTGTCCTTTGCAGGTGGATCCTATCAGGACGCAGGGAGCAAAGCCAGCCCACCCACAGGGACCCAGCTCCCCAACCAAATTGCAGCCGCTTGTGAGGGTCTGCAGTGGGTGCCGGGTGGGCATGGTGGGCACCCAGTTCTGAGTCGGGCAGGCAGCAGCCAAAGTTCAAGCACCGCGGGCCGGTCCTCAGTGGCGCTAAGAGTTACATACATCACTGTCCCCTCCCCACAGAGGGGAGAACCAACCTGAGGGGAGCAAAGGGACCTGCCCAGGACCAGAGCCGGACCAGTGTTAAAGCCCGCCGGATTCTGGCCACAAAGCCCACTCCATAGTGCCCCCACCAGGGCCACCCTCCTCTCTACAAAGGAGACACTGGGTGCTTGCATGAGCCGAAGCAGCTGGGCTCCCTGGGCACCCTTGGTGCTGAGCCCGGGGCTCGTCTGGTGTCCTGTGGCAGGACAGTGTGGTTTGTCTCCAGGGCCACCAGGGGTCTCTCTGAACAAACAACCTCCTAGTCTGCAGCCAGAGCCCAAATTCTCTTGATGGTTTTGACGCATCTGGAAACCCACATAGACGTCATCGAGGTGGAAACGTGGATGGACCGGTCAGAACAGAACCCAGGGCGGGCGTGGCCTGGGTGCCTCGTGCTGCCACACGTCTACGCGGGTGCTGGCGGCCCAGGGCTCGGAACTGCCAGTTCCCGTTCAGCTGAGCAGACACACCGTTGGGACGGCTCCACTGTGAGTTTCCTTTATTATCACCTGTGCCTGAGCTTCACCGTGCCTTCTGGCAGGTTTAGATTTTTTTTTAAAGCTTAAACATTAAACAAAAAAGATGTTTAAGGGCTCCCAGTGCTAAGTTTGTAGTTCTAAGACTCTTGTGTTTGCTTGGGCTCAAGGCCCCCAGCCCACTCCCTGGGCAGACCGCTGTCCCCCAGTGTCCAGCACAGTGCTGGCCCCTGGCCAGTGTTCACCAGCTCTGACCGCTCATTGTCTCATCCATTTGCTGAGGAGTGTTGCCCTCTGTACTGTCCTGAGATCCGAGGAAGGAGGGGGCAGTCCGCAGGAAACCCCCACACAAGGTCAAGGTGGCCGATGGTTTCAGGCCACCCCTAAGGGGCATGAACANCCCAGGGCGGGCGTGGCCTGGGTGCCTCGTGCTGCCACACGTCTACGCGGGTGCTGGCGGCCCAGGGCTCGGAACTGCCAGTTCCCGTTCAGCTGAGCAGACACACCGTTGGGACGGCTCCACTGTGAGTTTCCTTTATTATCACCTGTGCCTGAGCTTCACCGTGCCTTCTGGCAGGTTTAGATTTTTTTTTAAAGCTTAAACATTAAACAAAAAAGATGTTTAAGGGCTCCCAGTGCTAAGTTTGTAGTTCTAAGACTCCTGTGTTTGCTTGGGCTCAAGGCCCCCAGCCCACTCCCTGGGCAGACCGCTGTCCCCCAGTGTCCAGCACAGTGCTGGCCCCTGGCCAGTGTTCACCAGCTCCGACCGCTCATTGTCTCATCCATTTGCTGAGGAGTGTTGCCCTCTGTACTGTCCTGAGATCCGAGGAAGGAGGAGGCAGTCCACAGGAAACCCCCACACAAGGTCAAGGTGGCCGATGGTTTCAGGCCACCCCGAAGGGGCATGAACATGCTGTTCCATCTCCTTTAGGTCTGGTCACAATGTCAAAAAAATAGCAAAGCGTGATCCCAGGCCTCAGCTTTGCTATGTGGACGAGATGGGGATGATCACAGTTTCCACGTCGCAGGGTGGTGGTGAGAATAGAAAAGGTCCCCGGGGAAGCACATCCTGAGCATTCAGCGGGTGTTAGCTGCTGCTGCTGGCAGCTGCATTCTAGGCAGGTGGCCGGGGGGCAAACAAACCCACGGCCTTTCTGTCCCGACGGGTAAAAACCGTCTTTGTCCATCCCTTGGCTGGGCTGCAGGAAGCACCTACTCTATGGGTCGGCTTCTAAGACCTAATGGACTGCGTGTATTGCTTTCCAAGGAGCAGTGTTTGTCCGGTTGCTGTGCACCGGGCTGGACTCCGGTTCTGGACTTTCCCCATTGTCCTAGAGCCTGATGCCCCGCCGCAGCCCACCCCGAGTTCCCGGGAGGCCGCCCCAGCCAAGCCCGCACGGTGGTGGAGAGGCTAACCGCGGCCAGCCCCAGAGATGGGCAGGCCTCCTTCAGAGCCAGGCTGTACCCCCGGAGGAGTGGCACACTGCCTCCCTGGGCTTCCAAGTCAGTGCAGGAGGCAGGAGCTCCCCCTCCACTGGCCACGAGGAGCTATGGGCATGCATGCCTAGCACGGTGCCCGGTGCACGCTGGCCACTTCCAGAAGCAAGTTATCGTTAATGACCCCGACGTGATGTTCCTCCCGTGGGGAGCATGTACTGAAGACTCCCGGGCAGTTCCGGGATTGTCAGGCAATGGAGTGCTTTCAACTAGAAAATACTGTTTGAAAGACGCTGGGGAACAGTGGGAGTTGAACAAGCGTAAAGAGTGCTGGAAACCAGAGCCCACCTGGTGATAACACACTGTTGTGATTTTACTTGTTGTCTTTGTTTACTTTTTAAGATCTTATTTATTTTTAGAGAGAAAGGAACGGAGGGAGAAAAAGAGGGAAAGAAACATCCATGTGTGGTTGCCTCTTGAGCACCCCCTACTGGGGACTTGGCCAGCAACCCAGGCAGGTGCCCTGACTGGGAATTGAACCTGCGACTCTTCGGTTCTCAGGCCAGCACTCCATCCACTGAGTCTCCCCAGCCAGGGCTGCTTGTTGTCTTGAGCACATGCCGCACTATTCTTTCCCCGAGACTTCAGATGTTTGTCCCATGCATTTTCCAGGAGAAAATGCCAGCCGCTGGGGCCAGGCTGTGTTTCCTGGATGTCCAGGGCCCTGCACGGAATGGCTGCAGACACGGGGTGGGCCTGCCTCGCATCTGCCACCAGGACTGTAGGCTTCCATGCCTGGGCACAGCCTGGCCTGGGTCTGGGTTATTTTCAGCTGCCCTGCAATGTAGCTGTAAACCCAGGGAGAGAGGGAGATGCAGGCCCTGCCCACCACAGAACAGCTCCCTAAGCACACACCATCGCTGGCAAGGAGAGCGGGCAGACGATATCATTATAATTGTTCTAGGAGATCCATTCTGTTGAATTGCCCCTTTAGGAGGCCCCCCTTCCAATTCTTGGCTATCGTGAACAACACCCGTGAGCACAGGATTGCAGTGTATCTTGGGTGCCAATGCAATGAAGAAGAAGGGGGGGAAACCTCATGGCAAATTTCAAAATGCCACAGGTAAAAGCCAACTGCTTCCCTTTGCTCCTTGGTTGTTTCAGATCGTATGTGTCTTATTAGAAATATTTTGCAGTGGTTGGAATGGTGCATCTACATGGCGAAGATGGCCAGCAGCCAACAGCAGCTGAGAGAATCCTGGGAGGGACTGGCCTCCAGGGCTGCCAGCACCTGACCCCGACAACACCTCGATTTCACACATCTGGTCCCCAGAGCGGGCGAGAGTCAGTTTCTGTTGCTTTAAGCCACCACACCTGTGGTGGTTTGTTAGTGCCGCCCTAAAAGACACAGAGTCACCCTCTGGTGGGCGATGAGGCGCTCCTGGCACCGAGGACCACCTGTTTGCCCCCAAGCTAAGTCTATTCACGTTCTCACGCTGCTTCCAGGACTAGGAACAGTGAGGAGTTACGCAGGACCCTTTGCTCTTCTGGGTCTGAGTTAAATGGTAAACTATGTGCCAAATCCCAAAGAGGAGAGCTAGGCACACTCACCCTTGGAAGAACACAGAGCTCACCTCGGTACCTCCAGGCACTCACTGCCTCTCAGGGAATGTACAGATGGGTCCAGAAAGTTCTGGCAAAGTCCCGGTTAACTAGAGCAGGGTTTTTCAGTGTGTCATTGGTCTGTGATCCATAGCAAACTTTTACCAGTTGAATCTCTTTTTTCTTACTTGAAGTTTGGATCTCTGGCACTCTTGAGTGTAACTGTCCCCTGGAGGTGGGCCCGGGCTTCTGAGAGGACATTCAGGGGGCAGTGGGTTAGCAAGGACCTTGTGGGGTCACTTCAGGGGCTACCTCTTCCACACCCAGGCTCCCCTTCACCCGAGTGTCCAGCAAACAGACGGCGGGTGCTCTGATTGGGAGGACACCGCCCTCTGCACGCAGGTGGGCTGCGTGCGCCTGGGCTGCAGAGAAAGGACAGAGGACCTTGAACTGTTCCTTCCCCACCCTGACGTCTCAGGAGAAGCTCCGCATTTCCAACCAAGTTGCTGACACTCGCCAGGCAGACTCTGCTTTAGTCCGGACGTCTGATAGTTCTGCAGCTGCGGACGGCGGCTCAACCTGCGCGTGCGCCCTCTCACCCACACACAGCAGGCTCGAGACCGAATTGGGACCTGTGGCTTC
Organism: Sturnira hondurensis; assembly: GCF_014824575.4. NCBI lineage: Eukaryota > Metazoa > Chordata > Mammalia > Chiroptera > Phyllostomidae > Sturnira > Sturnira hondurensis. The sequence continues at coordinate 12,999,370 of NW_028082350.1, read as the reverse complement.
TGTCCCAGTGCTCTTTCTACTACATATAACTGGTTTCCAGAATGTAGTTTGCCTCAGAATGATCCAGAAAACATGTTAAAAGTGCAGGTGTGGCATCCTGGTCCCAGAGATTCAGGCTCCGTGGGCGGAGCCTGGGACTCACCTTTCCAACAAGCATGCGCAGTGGGTCTGAGACTCACAGCCCGCAGGTGTGGGTGACATCCCCACGGGTAGCTCCCACTTCCCAGGACCACCCACTGCATTTCTGAAGTGCTATCGCTCCTTTTCTGGCAGGTTCAGGTCGGAGCTTCCGGTGGGCTCCTGCTTTGGGGGAAGGTGACAACTGCTCAGGGCGAGCTTGGTGGTGAGGTACCAGGCACAGCTGCAGACGCTCTGCTTGGCACCCTTCATCTGCCAGTGTCTGCACTGTGGTCTGGGGATGAAGATGAACCTGGAGCTCAGCTCAGTGAGCAGGACCCTGAGACAGCACAGGGAGACCCCACCACCACCACCCAGCACCCCACCCCCCGCCAGGAGGTCAAAGCAGAGGAGAGGAGCAGTTCCTAGAAGTCTGCCTGTACCTGAAGCCACAGACCGCCCAGGAAACCTCGGGGGAGCTCAGCCTCGCTGCCGGAGGCTGGGGAGAGGCCTGCCTCTGTCCGCACTAACAGCAGTGACCACGGCTCAGAGGTTAGAAGCTGCGCTCCCATCTGGCAGCCCCACTGCCTGCCTCCACCTGCTTTACTTCTTTTGGTTTGAAGACCAACAATCTCCCATTTGCTTTTGTTTGGGGCGACATCACTGGAGATAGCCAAATCTGCAGCTCCCTGCCCCCTGGGGTTCCTGCCACCTTGCAGGCCACCCATGCGATGGGTCTCCTTGAGCGAGGGCCCCCACCGTCTCCCCCAGAAATTGGATTCTCTGCACCAGCTTCTTGTTCCCACAGAAGCTGACTTTGCCCAGAATCCACTGGAAGCCAGCCAGCCCTGGCTGGTGTAGCTCAGTGGATTGAACACAGAGGCCTGCAAACGTAAGGGTTGCCAGTTCAATTCCCAGTCAGGGCACATGCCTGGGCCATGGGCCAGGTTCCCAGTAGGGGACACACAACAGGCAACCACACATTGATGTTTCTCTCCCTCCTTTTCTCTCAAAGTAAATAAATAGAATATTTTAAAAAACAAAAGCAGCCCACTGGAAGCTGAGGAAGCTGAGGCGACAAGGCAGGAGTGTGGTGACGGAGCAAGCTGCTGCGGCGGCTGCTGCCCAGCTCCTGGGACTCAGAGGCCCTGCCACAGAACCCCTGCCTCTCCAGTGCACTGCCCGGGCACAGAGACCTGCCAGCCCCTGTGACCCGGAGTGTTTGCTCCGCACACCTGGAGGGACCTTGTCCTTTCTCCCCTCCCCAGCTTTCTTCTGCTGCCCCGAACCACCATGACATCCAAAGTGCTTTAAGGTTCATCCAGTTCGGACATGTTTGCCTGAGCTACCCTAAAGCCACGTCCCATGACCCAGGACCCAGACCATGCGGGTTCCAGTCCTGGCCCTTCCCTTTGCTACTTACGCAGTCACTTTGCGTCTGTTTCCTCATCTGCACAGTGGGCGCATGTGCCTTCCCTGTCCACCCACAGGGCTGTGGTGCAGGTTACGTGAGCTGGAGAGCATGAACGTGCTTGTCAGGCAGTAAGGCGTGCCCAGAGGTGAGGTAAGTCAATGAGTTAACGAGGACCGGGCCTCAGAAGGGGGCAAGCACGAGACATGAGCCCTGGCATTTCTCACCACCCACCTTGTACTCATGCCCATGAAGACCAATTCAAGGTACACTCATGTACCTTCCTTTAATGTGTTGCCTTCCTGGGCCATTTTGATTTTAAATGACTGGAAGGAGGGAAACTCAAAAGCAGGCATCGATGATGCAGAAACACAGGCACCATGAGATGTGTGTGAACGGGAATGTCTGGGGCAGGGACAGCGCCCAGCTGAGCGTCCTGCACGGCCCACTGTGACTCCGCCCTCAGGGAAGGGAAGTGCTCCCAAGGATGTGCCTGAGCCCTGAGCCGTGCCCCTCCTCACACTGCACTTGGAGGGCAGTTGGGGCAGTGAGGGGAAACCGGGCACTGTGGGCAGGTGGGCCATTCGAGGACTCAGCCTGTGTGTCCTAAACGGCCTTCCAGGTGCGGATGAGGTCTCAGTGGATTGTTCGCAGTACGGTGGGCTTTTCTAGAAAGCTGTCGGCCGCTCCTGGCCTCCTGGACTGCTCCGAGTGGAGGAGACACGGAGTGACGGGGGTGCCGTGGTCTCAGCCCCTATGTCCCTGTGTCTCAGGGACATCTGAGCCTCTGCTTCCGCTCGCCCTCCCCCATTCCGACTTGAAGGAGAGCCACAGTCTGTCGCCCCCACCCATATTCGCCAGGCTCCCGGAGAGCTTCCCGGCCCGAGCCCCTGGCCAGCAGTACACCTGGGGGATGGGACTGCGGCCTCCGAGAATCGCAAAACCCGGGAAGGGGGGACCCGGCCTCTCTTGAAGGAGTTGGTCTTCCAAATCTCTCCTGAGGACTTTATTAGATCTTTTAGAGCAAGGAGACCAACAAGTGCCTATTTACTCCGGCCTGTGGGGTCACCCCAGACTCGAACCCCAATCTCGCAGAGTCTGGCCCTGTGGCCCTCGTCTCCTGTGCTCAGGCCCGGCTCCGGGAGAAGGCGGGCCACTGCGGGCCCCTCTGCGCATCATGGTGCCCATTCTCACCCACCTGCTCCTCAACAGCGTGGCCGTCCCCGTCTGCCCAGAACACGTTCTCCTCCTCCCCTAGGGCCATCTCTTCCCCCGAGAGGGACTTGTTGTCCCCCCACAGGGCCTTCTCCTCCTCCAGAAGAGCACGCTCCTCGACCCACAGAGCCTTCCCTTCTTCCCAGAGCGCCTTGTCCTCCTGAAGAAGGTACAGGTCTGTTTCCTGCAAGGCCTTGTCCTCCTTCCAGAAGAGACAGTGCTTTTCCCAAAAGGCTTCCTCCTCTTCCCGGAAAGACTTTTCTATTTCCCAGAAGGCTTCCTCCTCCTCCCAGAAGGCTTCCTCCTCTTCCCAGAAAGGTCTGTCTTCTTCCCAGGAGCTCAAGACCTGGTCCTGGAAGGCACGGATCTTGCCTCGGAAATGCCACATCGCTGCCCTGAAGTCTTCTATTTTCCCACGGAAAACTCCTATCTCTTCCAGAAAAGCCATTTCCTCCTGCAGCTGGTCGATTTGTCTCTTCCGGCGCATGTTAGGCAAGGAGCCCAGCAGCGAGCGGAAGCAATCGAGTCCCATCCATTTACACACCTTGAAGAGAGACATCTTCCTGCTCAGCCAGGAGAGTGGGCTGGCCATAAGGGACCACGGGGCTGTTGGCCAAGTCTGGGTCAGCTGGTCAAAACCTGAGGGGGCACCAGAGAGGACACGTCCGTGAGTGTCACGTGGCAGAGGACGAGGCCTTGAGTACGTACCATCTGATTTGGGAAAATTTAACCAACCATTTCTTTCTGTGTCCCCTTGATAGTGTTTGAGGAACAAAGATAGTGTTTGGAGAGAAAAACATGCTTGGTTGTTCTGGCTTTAAACTGAAGGTGCTGTCGATAGAGTCAAGCTCCAGGCAGCTAACATCACAGAATCTCAGGGAACAAGGAAAGTGCTTCTCAACTAGGGAAGGGAAGGGAGGGGAGGGGAGGGGAGGGGAGGGGAGGGGAGGGGAGGGGGGAGAGAATGAGCGATCTCCTAGTTTCGCCTAGGAGATCAGCTATCAGAACCACCCGCAAAGATTGGTAGCTGCAAAGGTGGGCCAAAAGATGAAAAGAGCTGGGCGCGGGAAGCCTTTGGAGTGCAGGCGAGACCGAGGGCGTTCACACTCGGTCGTGGCACTCGTTCTTCCCATTGGGAGCTTTCTGGGAGTCGCTGCCAGGGTCTGGCCGCACAGCGCACTGTGGGGCAACACGAATCCCTTCGGATTAGCAGGATTTCTCCTTTTTCTGTTTTCTGACGTGGGAGAGAAGGAAGGACAGGCAGCCAGTGCACGTGTGTGTGTGCGTGTGTGTGTGTGTGTGTGTGTGTGTGTGAAGAGAGGGTGGCTGCACTGTGGGCAGCTGGTGGCATCGCCATCCACCCAATCACACAAGCCGGAGCCTGGAGCTCCTCCTCGACACCTTCCTCCCTGTCCCCGGACTTTGAAATCCCTCAGCCGGCCCTGCCAGTGAAGATCCTTAACGATTCTTGAACCCACAGCCCCTGCTCCATGTCCTTGACCATGACCAGTTCAGGCCAGGATGCCAGAAGTAGCCCGACCGAGTACAGAGTTCACTCACCCATGTTCCCTGATGCTGTCGCCCCAGGGGTGCTCGAAACCCGTCAGAACCCCCCGGCTTGAATATCTGATCCGAACGCCTTAGTAGGCCCTCTGTAACTGGACCCCCACTTGTCTCTCTCCTGCTACCCAGTCTCCATTCAAGTCCAGATCTGAGATTCAGTGACAGTGGGCCACAGCACTCAGTTCTCTGGCCACGGCCGCAGTCTCCTGCCTCCACACCAGGGGGCGTGCAATGTCCTCTGTCCAGGTTACCTTTTCCTCCCATGGTGGGCTTGGGTTCCTGCTCTTCCTTTCCCCCTGAAAGCTACCTGGGCCTCCAAAGTCCATCCATGCCTCCCCGATGCTCCCTGTCCCTACACTGTCCCCTTGCTTACTTCTCACATGTGATTGAAATTAAGGGCGAACAAGCCTTGCCGCCATTCCTGAACCCCGATATTTAACATAAAGCTGTACGTGTAGGAGGTAATGATGCAAATGGTTGGATTGAACTGAATTTCATTGAATTTTGGGACTTGGATTTTCTGTTGTATTATGGTTATTTGTCTTATTCCTACTATTTGCATAACCTAGTATCTTGAGGGGGGAGGTGCCTCATTCTTCGAGTGCTCCCTCGCTTTCTTTTTGCTGGGAGAACAGCTAGCCGGCCCTAAACAAGGGTCTGTGGACTTGGATATGGGCGACTCTGTGGACAAAGCTGCAGGGCCACCTAGGGTTGCCTGATGGCCGTTGATAGCAGTAATCTCTCTAATTACAACGGAGATATCATCACGACCTGCTCACTTACTCATCTTTTTTATGCAGGGCACTTTACCTACACTGCCCATTTAATTCTCTCAACCACACTAGGAGATAGATACTGTGTTGATTCATGCCATTTTGTAACTAAGAAAACTGAAGCTTCAGTGAGTTTAAAACCTGTTCCGAGAAGCACGGAGACGGGTTGAGACTGCCGGAAGGCCACGGCAAGGACCAGTGTGAACTGTCCCTGCACACCAGTGCTGCCCGCCTCCCCTGACCTGGCCGCCTGGAGCTCCTCAGACGGAAACAGTCGCCCTCACTGCCATTCCAGGCTGTTCTCGCTGGGTGGCTTTGCCCGCTCCACTTCCCCTCGCTGCCCAGGGCTCAGAAGTGCCCCCCTCTAGACAGACAGCCTCCCCTGACTCTGCCTCAAGTTCAGACTCAGCAGAAGCCCCTCCTGCCCCACCAGGCACGTTTGGTCTCCACCCCCCCACACACACACACACACTATGTTGGGACGTAACACATGTTCTGCAAAATGTCAGCTGAGCCAATGGCAGTCTCCTGGGGTAGAATATCAGAAAAAAAATCAGCTCTAAATTGTTCTCCTTACCATTGAAATTACCTTTGAGGAAGAGAAAAGTAAGTCCAATATCAAATATGTAGTTGTGCCTTTAGATATAAAGTACAACACAAAATGGTAAATGGGCATCTACGTAGCTCTAAAATCACACGGAAACATGCCCAAGCTCCGGTATCATGCTTTAAGGCCAGGAACTTATTTTAGGGAAGGTGTCACTCTACTCTTGAAGCCCATATTCAGCCTAAAGCCAATGGTTACTTACTGCTTAGCTGTCTGCCAAGTCCTCCTTGGCTGGGCAAGTCCTACGGCTCTCCGAGGACAGGCAGTCATTGTCATGTCAGATCCTGAGTGATGTCATGTTCACAGGCCCCCCAACACTGTTTGCAGGAAGCCCCCCGTCCTCTCTCAGTCTCAAGTCTCAGGGAGGTGTGGACCAAGATGGAGCCTCAGGGAAGAGGCTTTAAGGAGCAAAGAGAGAACCAGAATGTTCTGACAGATCTTCCCATTGTCCATTCTGACCTCAGCGGCTAGTGATTGTTACATCACATTCTGTCCAGGCTGCATGCAGAGCAGACTTCTGGGAAATCACGCTTCAGTGAGGGGTTCCTGTGTGATAGACTACTTCTCTTGCTGCTGTCCCAATTCTCTCTTTGTCTTTGACTATTATGTGTCTACATATGGCTCCCTTTGCATTTATACCACTTACAGTTTGCTGAGCTTCTTGGATATGCAGATTCGAGGAATCCAACACCTGGATTCCTTCAGGGACAGTTTCTAACCAAAAAGAGAATAACTCGGAATAATAGTTTCTATTGACTGCCAGTTCCCCATTTAGGGGCCCCTAATTCTTTTCTATTTCTTCACATGTCTCATGAGTTTTTATGAAAATTGGACCCTAAAATAGCATAATTTATTTGTTATTTATTTATTTATTTGGTGTAGCTCAGTGGATTGAGCACAGGACTGTGAACCATAGGGTCACCCAGACAGGGCACATGCCTGGGTGGTGGGCCAGGCCCTCAGATGGGGGTGCGTGAGAGCCAACCACACATTGATGTTTCTCTCCCTCTCTCTCCTTCCCTTCTCTTCTCTCTAAAAATAAATAAAATAACATAGATAATACACATTTAAGTAACACCGTCCTAAATTAATTGAGTTATATTACAAACACTATATATAATATGGCAATCCTGGAGATGAGGGCCCCTCCCTCAGGTTTGTTGTCATTTGTGTTTGTTGTTGTTTTGCTATGTATTTGTTAAGTGACTTTCCTGGATTAATTCTGAAAAGCATGTATTTTGGGTCATGTGTTGTCACTGAAGTCTGCCTGGTCAGTTTAGGGTCAGCTAACGCCTGAACTGAGAGGGTGCCTCGAACAGACTCCTGAGGGGAATGGTGGGTGCGGGTGTTGGGTGCGCCTTCGACGCTCAGACAGGTGCTTTTCAACCTCGCCTTCGCCTCCTCTCCCTGTACGCGCAGGGCCTCAGGGTCAGCCCAAGGTGGACGGCTGCGGCCTTTTCGGGTCCTTGCTGGGCCCACGCACAGCCATTCCCAGGAATATGTCAAAGTTTTTTTAAAGCTTCTATCACATTCTCCAGTTTTTTTCTTTTAAGTTATCGATCAGCCTCTTATTGGCTCCAGCTGGTAACACTGCTTCAGGAAACTGTGATATTACCAATATGAAAAAAAAAGTCAATGCCCCGAGGTTAGGGCTGTTTGCACAAAGGAGGCGTCGTGTGAAGTTAAATAAAGATGAGGTCTGTGGATGAGGCTCTTCAGGGGACTGTCGGACAAGCACATTAGTGATGCTGCTTTGGAAATAAGGGTGTGTGACTCCCTTCGCGGAGTCGTTCTAGAAGCCCCAGTCATTGTTTTTAACCATTCTTCTTCTCTAATATGTGTACTCGAGGCTATCAATTTCCTAACTTGCATCTCACATGTTTTAAAACGTCGCATTTTCATTATCGTTCAATGAAATGATTTTCTGATATTCATTGTTACTTTTCTTTGACCCACTGGCTACTTGTAAGTATATCCCTTGATTTCCAAATATGTGGGGATTTCTAAGGGACATTTTTGTTACCGATCTCTAGCTCAATTCCACCCTGGTCTTTGTCGGCACCAAAAGGGCTCCTGTCCTCCTCTGGCTGGCAGCCTGCTCACCTTGACTTGCTCAGGGGGCGGTGTGGCCAAATGTTGCAAAGGAGATTCAAGTCGCCTCGTACACCATCCTGTCCTCCAGCGGGGCCCCCACTGCATCCCACCACGGAGTGATGGGGTCACCTTGGATTCAGGGCTGGAGACTGGCAGGGTCCAGGATGAGTGTGAGACAGGCGAGGCACCCCAGGCACAGGATTTAAGGAGATGCCTCCCTCAGGGCCGTGCAAGTACGGGGCCAGCCTTAAAGAGGGGCGCTTCCTTACCTTTTATACAAGAGGTGCATCTCTGTGCTGCCCTAGTAGACCTGCCTGTCCCATTAAAACACCACTGCCAAACCTAGCACGTCAGGGCTGCGGGGTGCCTGCAATTGAACAAGACTCCTGCTCCTCACGGTGTGATCCACAGGGACTTAGGTCTAAAATGCAGATTCCTGGGCTCAGGTCTGGACCTACAGATTCAGAACCTTGGGGAGTGAGATGCATTTTAATAAAGAGCCTCAGGCACTTCTTATAAACTAACAGTCGAGAACTTTCTGCTACTCGATGCTGAACACAGCCTCTCCAGGTAGTCGACTTCAGATCAAAGACAGGGACAGCCAGGAAGTTTACGGCCAGGAAGTTCACGGCCAGGACGTTCTGCCTCCCTCTGCAGTCTGCCTCCACCTGACGTTTGGAAGGACACTCGGTGGCATTCACCTCTTTCTATAGGGCAACTCTCAAGCACTTAAGGCACCTCTCACATCCTAAACCCACCCTGAGGACCTTCACCCTCTCTACTGAACCATGCCCGGCCTGCAATGGTTCCCTCCACCAGCAGAGAGAGAAAGAAGTAGGTAGAGACCCCGGGCAGACCCGCTCTGCTGATGGAAGCCAAGGCACCGAAATGACAAGTTTCCAGCACTGATTTATCACTCCTTTAAATCAGCACTCTGAGCATGAAATTATAACAGAACTTTCCAAAGCTTCCCTGTGCTATCCACTTCTGGCCTGGAAGCCCTCCTATGTGCTCAAGCTGGCAGGGGGTAACTACCCACCCGTGGGAGTGGCAAAGGCAGATGAGTGCTCGCTGGAGCAGAAGCCAGGCCCTGCTGTTGCTGCAGGAGAGAAACCCAAAGCAGGAAAGAGAGAAAGTCAGGCTGCGGCACAGGCAGGGGAACCGCCCGTGAAAAGAAGCCCCACAGAGGCCAACCTGGACCACGGGGACTAAGTACTGACCCAGGGCTAAATGTTGAGAAAATGTCACTGGGTCTGTTTTCAATGTTAAATATTAAGCTCAGCCCCGTTTCTGGGTCTCTTTGATCGGCCCAAAGGTGGGTGCAGACAGCTCCTTGCAGCCTGGTGGAACCGTCCTAGCAGATGGTTTCCCGGAATCTTTCTGGGGAAGATGACAAGCTGCTGAATTGTGCTTCCTGGAAGGAAAATGACTGCGTTGCGGAAGTGCCTTTCTCAATTCCATGGAGGGGAAGAAAGCCTTCGTCTTCATGAGTCAGAGGAAAGTGGTGTTCCTCATGGAGAGAACACCCCGAAAGGAACAAGAGATACAGATGAAAGCGAGTTGTGCTGGACTCTTAGAATCAACTCGCCAAGCTCGGGACAGTGAGTGGGGACCACCTACTCCTGAATCCCTGAGCAGGTGGCTTTATTGTGGTCTTTAAAAGTAGGGTGGAGCCGAGGAGGGACATTTTTCATCTCACAGGAGGACGAAGGACACCTAGCGAAGCTGTAGGATCACGCTGACGCACAGTAGGTGTGCAATACCCTCCGCTGAATTCATGCAGAACGGAATGGAGAGGCGAGGAGACGGAGCCTAGGATGCATGAGGAGCTGTGGATAATGAAGGATGTGGGCCCCGAGCACCTGAAGCGTTTGTCAAAAACAGTCAGGGATTTTGATTAATGTCTGCCTTCGGAGGAGCAGGTGTGGAGATGGTCCATCTTTAACATTTAACGTCACCCAAAACAAGCAGTGAGTCGGGGGTCTGCCTCGCATCGAATTTAGAAATAGACTGATTTTCCTAGTCCATCACCGCCAATATGATCGTCAAGTCGATGATGCGCTCCTGTCTCAGGCTGGAGCCTTGGGGGGAAAATGAACAATGCCAAACACTGAGCCAGGGCTCAGCACCAAGAAAAACTTAGACACCTACAGATAAAAGCCCGCTGTTGCATTATGACAAAAATCAGCGGTTTACAGTGTGAACACTAAAGCTGGCAAAAGGGTGTCTGAAACGGAATCGTTGACATTTGGGACCAGATAACTCGTAGTTGCAGGGGCTGCCCTGTTCTGCGAGGGCAGCGTGCCTGGTCTCCATCCACTGGATGCTACCAACCCCCACCCGCAAGTCATGACAATTAAAAATCTGTCCAGACATTGCCAATGCGCCCCGGGAGGCAAAAATGACCCCTGGTGGAAGACCAGCATTAAGAAACACCACTGGAGCCCTGGCTGGTGAGCTCAGTGGATTGAGCACGGGCCTGTGAACAACATGATCGCGGTTCGATTCCCCGTCAGGGCACATGCCTGGGTTGCAGGCAGGTTCCCTGCAGCCCAACTCCCAGCAGGGGACACACAAAAGGCAACCATACATTGATGTTTCTCTGCCTCTCTCCTTCCCCTCTAAAGATAAATAAATAAATAAAATCTTAAAAAAAAAAAAAAGAAACACCAAGTGGATGGAAAATTGAAAGTGTAGAATTTCCTTTGGCAACTAGTATACATTCATTTCCTCCTTCCCTGTCTTATCACTAAACCCTGAGGGGAGGAAATAGCAGGGACCTTTATCTCTGCTCTCATGACGCAGTAGCAAACATGAGACAATCCTGCCACTGTCTTACACAAGCGGAGTTCTCAGTCCCTTCAATTCACACTGGAGAGAAAGGACAGCCCAGCCCCCCTCCAAATCTCTTCCTGTTTCAGATTTCTCCCAAAGAAGAAAACTAGGGACCAAGTGCACAACGTTTTTATTTCCTTAGTACTTTTAATAGTGTTTAGAAATGGACTGCAATCATCGTTACCACCATAAGTAGCGTGGGGGCGCTCTCAAGCATCTCCTGGGGTTGAGGGACCTGCCTCTCTCAGAAGAGCTGCCTCTGGAAGGGCTAGGGGACAATGCCACTGGCTTCTGTGAAGAAGTTTTCACATTGCCACCGTCAAAGATCTTCCATAGCACACTTCTGAATCTGTAGATTCACACAGGAAGTTCTGTGACTGCAAAAGCAGACTCCTTAGTGGTTTCTCAAATTGCAGCTGTTTTTGTTTTTTGTTTTTTTGTAGGCCTGGCATCCAAAAGACACTTGTTTTTGCTTTGAATTGAAATGAATCCACATCAGAGATCATAAAAAGTAAGTCACACAGGGGAAGCAGAGAACTAAAACACAGGCAATGAAAGAATATGCAGTATCACTGGGAATCAAAAATCTAAATTAAAGTAATAATTAAATTCTGTTTCGCCTATTAGACTAATAATGCTTTAGTCTTTCTAATTAATAGCCAATGCTAGCAAGGGCGTGATGAAACAGATGCTTTCATATATTGCCAAATGCACTGTAAAGGGATGCCGCTCTTTTGCAAATTAATCTTATACAAAAGCCAAAAAATTGCTCACACTTTTCTATTCAACAATATCACATCTAATTATTTATTCTAAGGGAACTATCATCTAGCATATAAAAAATAGCAATTTTCATCTAAACAGATGTGTCTGAAGATTAATCAGAATAGTGAAAAGTTGAAAGTAAATGTCCAACAAGATAGTGTTAGGTCTAGTGCAAATATATCCTACTCCGGGAAATGTGAGAGAGCTTTTAAAATGATGCTTATGAAGACCACACAGTAACAGAAAAAAATCTTCTGTCAAAGTGAAAAATGTTCACTTAATGTGCCGATTAATACCACTATCTAAAGCATGTGTATTTATGCTTCTCCATAAACACGTACTAGAAAGAAAGGCTCCAGAAGAGGAACAGTTGTGGGCTGGGAGCTCAGTGTTTCTATGATAAATGGTTTTCCTTTCTCTGTGATCTCGTTTTCCTCTTAGTTTACCTTCATAACGGTAAAGAAAATATTCTGAAAGAGGAAAAGAATATTTCCCCACTGGCATCACACCGTGGCTTCCTTCTTTGGGTCCCTTCCCGGTGGCTCTGTAGGCTTGTTTCTCTCCACCCCCACAAGTAACTTATTAATCTCTGGAACTTGGAGCAGCCGTGTAACTGCTTTTCCTTTCAAATGTTGTTTCTCAAAGGTATTTGCGGGCTCTGGCCTCCAGAGCCCCGGCGGCCCAGGGAGGTACTGAGGGTCACAAGTTCTGAAGCTCCGAAGGGCAGGCGGAGAGGGCAGGAGGCTGGATACCTGGGGCAGAGACAGGAGAAGGCACACAGGGACTGGTGACATGTCCTGCGATGTTGCCAGGGACAGCAGGAGCCTGGTTTCTCCCCATGAACCCCTCGGACACCCCAGAATATGCAGATGAGGAGCCTCGTGCAAAGCAAGCTGTCTGTGCCAGGAGACTCCCCTCTCCTTGACCTCAGAAGGGGAAGGGAAGGGAGCCAGGAGGAGCCCTGGTCCCGGTGGCGATCTGTGGAAGAAGAAGACAGAGAACCACCGTCTTCATCACACTCACACACACGCACACACACACACAGGCACTGTTTCGGGGAAGGGCACGGTGTAAGGGCAGCAAAGCCTTCCCAGCACGCATTTAGGATGAGCTCCCAAAGGCACCGAGCGTTCTGGCCGACTGGGGAAACTCTAGCCTGCCGAGGCCTGGGAAAGGTTCTCCTGTTCTTGTCGGAGTGGGAATTTGGTACTCCTAAGAGTTTTCAAAGGGATTTGTTTTTCTTGTTGTTGTTGTTGTTGTTGTTTGTTTTGTTTGGAGGAAGAAGTGAGATGAGGGAGGCAAAGAATAAGAGACCCTTTGAAATCACAGCACGATTCCAATGCCTGGTACACGAGCAGGATTTATGGTTGTGCCTGTGGCTCCTACTGTTGTCATTCAGCCCCCGAGGCTTTAGGTGACAGAAAGAGCATGGCCTTTCAAAGGGAGACCTACCGCCCGTGCTGACGTTGTTTCTGAAAACAGAAAGGTGCTCTTCTCTGATGACTCCAGCTGCCTTTGGGAGAAGTTGGGAGCGTTCTCTCCCAACCCCAAGTCAGATGGGTTTGAGCTGGCCGGTGAGGGCACCCTGAGGACAGCTATAAGATCTGCCGTGGACAAAGAGCTCAACGCCCCGTGGGGCTCTGGCTGGCCTGCTGGTGGCCTCGCAGAGAGCCAGGTTCCTCTCACCACGTGCCCTGTGAGGCTCCACAGCCAGGTTTTGGCTTGGCCCTGAGTCGGCTTCTTTCCCTGCTTCTCCGTGCGCACCTCAGGGATTTGCTGACGGCATTTGGGCCAGGCTGTGTGCAGTGTGGTGAGGCGTGTTTTGTTTTGTTTTTTTAGTATTGGTTTTGGTTTTGGTTTTGGTTTGGTTGTTTTGGTCTCTGGGCATAAATACGATAAGGCAGCAAACCTACTTCCTGCCAGGTTGGGGTCTGGAGGCCTTTCGTAAACCCATTTGTCTGGAAGTTCAGGGTGATGTTCCACAGTAACCACCAACTTCCCCTTTGGCTGCTGTTGTCAAATGAAGCTCCTGGGAGCCATGGAGCTCTGAGTCAATGTGTCAGTCCTCAATGGGGAGCCCCACGAGGGGGACTTGGAGATAAAGCCCCATCGTGTGTTTCCAAGAGGCAGTGCCCAGAGGGAGCCCCTGCATAGCTGTGCTTCTGTCTCAGCCACGTGCACAGTCTCTGTCGGTTTACAAGGAGCTGAGCGGCAATTGGGGGGGGTGTACTTTATAAACAAACCAACCCCTGAATGGCCATCGATGTTGGGCACCTGCCTTTCTCAGAAGCATCAGCTCCGACTGGGAGGCTCACTCCTCCCCAGAGCTCTAAGAGAAAAGGCCCATGGAGAGTGCCCACTGAGTTTGGAGGCACCCTCTTTGGTCCCGATTTCCTACCGGATCAGAAGGAGCTGGCTGCGCCCTCTGCTGGGCAAAAGGGGGAAATCCCTTCTTCGGCCTAGTCCCCTTTGGGCCCCGATGGTTCCATATTTCCTTCAGCAATGGAACTTGTGTGTCCTGCCCTCATCTGGGATGCCCAGTACCGTCATCCTCAGGGGGCCCCATGTCGCCCTTTCCATGCTGGGGGCCAGGAGGCCTGTGGGCTCAGACATGGGGCAGGCAGGGTGCTTTTCCCTGGCATGGCTCCCCGGCCACTCCCAGCCACAGTGCTCACATGTGGACACCAGGGAACACAGCTGAAAGGCAGCAGAGCCCGACCCAGGTCACACACGAACCTGCACTTCCCTAACATCCCTGACAGCAGCTCCAGAGCAGGAGACTGGAGAAGAGTGTGCAGGCTACGTGCACTGCCCGTGTCTGCAGACCGAAGGGGCCTGGCTGGGATGGACCCGAGGCGATGGCCGTCCCTCCTCTCTGGGTATGCTGTAAGGTGGTGGTTTGTGGAGGAGTGAACACGGTAACACCCGAACTTTCCAGTGTTAGGAAGACTCAAAGATCAAATCCAAGAGGTGGGGGGGAGAGAGGTGGTGTGGATAATCCATGGATCCAGTCCGAGAAAAGGCCACAGCCAAGATAACTGTACATTGAAGTCATTTCGTTTATTTGCTCCACTGGACAGCATGTTACAAAACACCTGACTCCGTTCTTCCCCTGAATCTATAGCGATGGCAACTGAAAGTGGTAAAAATGGGACCGTTTCACTTTCTGTTCTCAGTGCAAGGAGATCTGCCTCAAAAGTGACCTGTATTCATAAAACTCACTTCAGCGGGCACGTTCTCTGTAACCAGCGTGGCCTGCCATTTCTGTGAGCCAAAGTGGAAGAACCCGGGCTTTGAAATTTCACTTTGCCACTCAGTTCTGGGCACTGGGCACCCACCCGTCCCCCCGCCACCCACTCTCCCTGCCTCACGGGTGACCTTTCTCCAAGCCCGCTGTGGGAGCCAGGCAGGTGAGGGTGAGCCACACAGTGCCTCAAGCAGCGGCTCAGGCCCCTGAGTCCACTCCTGCTTCCGCACTCAGAACCGAGAGCCCAGGAACGGACTGCAGGAGGGTCTCAGAGCCCCGGGAGCCCCGTGTGTGGGAGATCACTCTTTCATTTGCTTGGTTATGTGGAGACTGACCTGCCCAGGCTGCAGGCTGCCCTGCCCTCGACCCATCTCACAGCTATCATGGCTACCAGAGATCCCCACTGTGATTGGTTTCCTGGGAAAGGAAGGAATTGCTGGAGTCAAGTGGATTTGCTCTTCGGGAGTCCGATCAGACTGGAAACAAGACAACCCTAGGGCCAGCTGGTCTGTAAGGGCGTCAGGAGACTCGGGGAGCCAACCAGAGAGGTGTTTTCAATGGGGCGCAGCTCCCTGCAAGGTGGCTGCCTGGGTGGGTCACTGTGGGCTAAGTGAGTCTTCCTCGGGCTACCCTTTCCTCTGCAAGTGTGAACCCCAGAACACGATTGCTTTGGGTTTCTTTGAGGCCTTTTATGATGCAGGCGGGGGGCCTCCACCCTCTTCCTCTTGTCATGGAAGGAAGGGACCAGTTTTTTAATCTATGCATAGACGGGGCAAGGACCTGTGTGTGATCTGCACTGAGGAATAACCAGGGTGGGTATCGGAGAGCTTCCCCGCACCCCGGCATCCTCCAGTCCTTTTTCTTCCTTTCCCTTCCCCACCTCCATATGCATGCTCAACACATACAATAAGTGGTGCCTGGGCTTCCTCTAGACTTATGATTTATGGTTATTCATCTTATTATCCAAGAGGCTTTGCCAGGTAAAATATTAAGGCACCACAGCCATTATAACCTCTTCTTTCATGATCTCATTGGCAGCTGGTGTTGCCATGACAACGAGGCTGGAGAACTGGTACTAAGCTTCAGTGGAAGATGATGTGAACATTGGTGTGTGTGTGTGTGTGTGGACAGATTTCCCATCACATATATCTGTGGCGCAGAAGCCCATGCATGGATTTCTTAGTCCATACCTTTTGCTGCTTCTCCAGTTTGGTCAAAATTAGCTTCAGGGCTCTAGATCAATGAGAAGGAAGCTTTGGGGGGGGGGTTGACTTCTACATTTGGGTTTTGAGTGGCAAATTGGAAGCAGGGACATATAAGAAATATTTTAGAGACTTCCTACCCACGTGAAACGAAGCGACTATATCCACTTGATCTTGCACTTAAAAGCGCCTTGCACTTAGCTTACTTAACGTCTTTATAACCATTTTTTTAGATGTGGGAAGTCAGAGCTGGAAGGGCCCCAGATGACACCTATCTGATCTCCTTTCCCCTGAGATGAGAACACTGAGGCCCAGACAAACCGACTTGTGTCCACACTGTGCAGGGGTGTGGTTCCAGAGTCCTACTCCCTGGACTGGAATCCTGGTTCCAGCATGTCTTTACTGTGACCTCAGCCCAGTGACTGTCCCCTCTAAGTCTCAGTTTGCTGATCTGTGGAATGGGGGCAATATTGAGAGTGACCTTACCAGGTCATTGTAAGGATGAAGTGAGATAATCCAGGAAGGTTGGCACATACTAAGCCCTTAATAAGTTTTACCACTATCACCCTGGGTCACTTTGGAAATCAGTGTAGAAATAAGAATAAAATCCAGCTCAGCCAACTCCTACTTAAACTGGACCCTTCCTCATCAACCCCGTCATGTCCTTTGGTTTTGTGTTCATCATCCAGGGGAGGGCGGAAGCCCCTTCGGAGGTGGGGGTTGCCTTTTCCTGAAACCCCTCTGAACTGTGCATAATGTCCACCCTGGGTGCACTGTGGGTGCTTGTCGACCTGAGGGCAAACAGTACGTGCTTCCTGTGCTCAGGGAACATCGAACCGACAGACGTGTGGTGGGGAAAGGAAGACAAAGGAACTCATGGAGGAAAGTGAACATTTTGTGGTCACCTCATATGAAACCAGGCATTTGCTAGACTTTTTATGAATATGTTTAATCTCACCCCCCCTCCCCATGAAGTAAGCATATCCCTTCTACAAGGAAGCCAGCGAAGATGGCGCAGTTATGCAGTGGGCCTGGCTTCGCAGGGCTGGCTGGGAGCAGGCTTTCCAGCCCCCCACCCCCGGATTACTTAAGGGGCTGCTGGTGCCCTCAATAGCTGTGGTTCGGAATGGCTTTTCCGCACCTCTGTGAGCCAGAAGCTTATTTCCTGAGCGGGGAGAGAGGGATTCGGGACAGATGGACACCTTTCCCATCACTTGCACACAGCACAGTTGTGTGACTCTGCTGGTCTAAAATATTGTCCCAGCCAAATTAAATGGGCACTGAAAACCACGCCAGGCTGGGTGGTTTTGCAAGATGTCACTTGTCTAAACTTCCTTTCATCGCTCTGTCATGAAGAAGAGCAGTGCAGTGACACCTCACAGTCCTCGTCAGAGGAGCAAGCTGTTCTGGGGAAATGATTTCAAAAGGTGTGCCAGAGTGGAAGCAGGTCCTCTTGGGAGGGGGCCATGCTCCTGTATCCCAGGGAATGAGGCCATTAAATCAGCTGGTCTCCACACATGTTTTGTAAGAGTGGCCCAGTCTCTGGGCGAGTTGGGTAAATCAGAACGCAATTTAACTGTTGAGTGGCCCACTCTTCCTTGGAGTTAGGGGTGGAGGCCTGACGTGACTGAGTCTTACACAACAGGGCCCAGGAGGGGCCTAGATGACTTGTCTAGGATGCAGGTTGGAACAGCAACCATCCCCCCCCCATAAATTTCTGCTGTATGTTCATTTGGGTTTTGGGGATTGGGAAGGCTGAGGATCTGGAGGAGATAAAGGGAAGGGGCCCTAACCCCGGCGCTGCACGGAGTGGACAACTAGTGGAAAACTGCTACTTTGGAGAGAGATTTCATCTCCGGGTGGGAGACGTGGCCCTGCCTCTTGCCTGCTATATCACTGTGCACAGGTTCCCAACCTGGCTCATTGCACCTGCTGGAGGGTGGGGTGTGCACCTCCGCTGAGCTACTGGAGGAACGGCGTGACATAAGGTAAGTGGGGACTTAGAAAATGCTAGTGATTACAATAAGCGTTATGTTAAAACCCATTACACGAAGAAATCTTTTTGGTTTCAATAAGCCTCATCTTTTTACTCCACATTATTTTCTTGGTAGCCAAATTCTAGGANCACAGGTTCCCAACCTGGCTCATTGCACCTGCTGGAGGGTGGGGTGTGCACCTCCGCTGAGCTACTGGAGGAACGGCGTGACATAAGGTAAGTGGGGACTTAGAAAATGCTAGTGATTACAATAAGCGTTATGTTAAAACCCGTTACACGGAGAAATCTTTTTGGTTTCAATAAGCCTCATCTTTTTACTCCACATTATTTTCTTGGTAGCCAAATTCTAGGAGGTGCGTTGCGGTGCCATCTTTCCTCCCTGCCATACCCACCAGGCAGGCATCCCCCAAACTCGTACAGACGCGATTCCAGCCCTGGAAGTGGCTCAGCAGACCCGGGGCACAGCCCGCAGCAGGGCCTACCCTGCCTCCCTGCGCTCAGGATCAGAGGCTGGGGCTGGAGGAGGGCGCTCTCCAAAGCGGCCAGCGCGGAGACCCAGCCGCGCTCCGGGGGAGCAGCGTCTCGGTGGCCGCGGCTCTTACATAACTAGGATGATGTAACCGCTGGCTGCTCCCGAGGGGCGGGGACGGAGACGGGGGCGGTGACAGGGGCGGGGGCGCCGGGAGCGCGGGGCTCTGCGCGCGGCGCGCGCGCCTCCAAGTCCCTTTATTGCCGCGCTGCGTGGTTCGTTCAGGGGCTGCGCGACCACCCGGGTGCATCCGAGGGTGCAGCATAGAGGCCCACGGCCTCTGGGTGCTGCGGCCCGGTGGGCGGGGGGGTCCTCGGGCTGTCACGTGGCCCGCCTCCGCGCGGGCGGGTCGAGGGGGCGGGGACCCACCTTGGGCCTCTTTGGGATCTTGCTGGACCGATTAAGGGACAGTGGCGCCCGCAGGCTAGTGGCCTTAGGCTACTGTGGGGGACTGCTGGGGCCCAGAGCCTTGGGGCTCTGGGACGGTGCACCCGCCCGAGGGGCGGGGCTTTGGCGGGCCGGACTGGGACCAGAGAACGTCAGGCGGACTGGCGTTTCCGAGCCTGCAGGCGGCCATCGGGGCGTGCTGGGGCAGCTGTGTTCATGGGACTGTTTTCAGCCAGGGCTAGTTCTAAGTTGCTACCCGAGATTTCTTTGGCCGAGTACTAGCTGGGTGTGCTTTTATTTTTTTTCTCACTAATAAAATGCGGCTGTGGACTGGGACCTGTCGCTCCAGCTGGAACATTCCGAGCGTGGGTTTCAGGGCGCTTTGGGCTTTGCGCCCAAGGGTGAGGTTGGTGACCCGGGTTTCACCGGCCTGTGGTCACCTTCACTGTGCCCTGGTTGGCCCTGCACCTCGTTGTGGTTTGGAAGGGTGGCCAGTTCCGGGAGATGGAGAGAGATGGTTTTTATCTTAGAATTAATCAGGCTTACGCACTGGTTCTCAACCCTGTGTGAACATTGAATCAGCAGGGAGGAAGGAGAAAGACCAGCTTTCGGGCCCTATCCCTAGAAGTTCTGATTCCGCTGGTCCTGGGGCCTAGACCGACATTTTATAAAACGCCCCTGGGTGTTTCGAAGAGACTCCCCCCCCCCCGCCCCCGCACTGAAGTTTTTATCCGTTTCTGAGGCAGCCGGCGCCAACTCCCATCCCGCAGCACTGGAGCCCTCACCCGCAGGGCGGCCATCCCCCCCTGCCCCTCACCTGTTTGTGGGAAAAGCGCACTCCGGGCTCAGGGGCCAGAGCTACGAGAATGGTGGGGGGAAGGGCGGGACGTGTGGTTGCCAACCCCCCGCCCCTTCCCCGGCCCGGGGAATTGGGGCGAGTATCTGGCAGCCTCTTTTCTTTCAAAGGGCTGTCCCCTGGCAGTGGCCACTATTTGCTGCGTCCTTCCACGTTCCACAGGAGGCAGCCTGGAGAGCGTGAGTCAGCTTCCTTTCTCGGGAAAACCTGCTTCTAAAAGTCCCCAGACTCTTTCGTGGAGGTGGAGGATGGCAAGCTTAGGCGGGTGCCCCGTGGCTGTGCATTTAGTGAATCCGAGGGAAAGACAACAACTCACTTTTTAAAAAATCCTCACCCAAGGATATGTTTTTATTACTTTTAGAGAAAAGAAGGGAGAGAGAGGGGAAAAACATCAATGTGAAACATCGATAAGTTGCCTCCCGTACATGCCCTGACTGGGGACTGGAACGGCAACCTAGCGTGTGTCCTGACCAGGACTCGAACCGCCAACCTTTTGGTGCAGGACAATGCTTCAAGTAACTGAGCCCCCCCCCCCCCCCCGCCAGGGCGACAACACCTTACTTTGATTTCAGTGTGAGAATTTGTGGTTTGGTTTTACAATGTTTTCCTCATTGGGATGTTCATAAAATGTCCCTATATTGGGCCCTGAGGCAGCAGGGTCTAGTCAGTCTCCTAAACTTGCCCCAAACTAAGAATTGCCCCAGGGGCAATTAAAATAAAACAACAATCAGATGCCTAGCAGGTGTGGGTGGGTATGTTGAGGGAAACCAATGCCCGGGAGCTTGCTCCCTGAAGTCGTGGTTGGGGAACCGCTAAGGACAGTGGTTGCTTAGGTTGAATCGAAATCACCCGCAGAGCATAGGAACCCACGGCTTGCTGGGCCCACCCTCAAGTGTCTGACCCAGTGGGCAGAGAGAACCCATTTGATGGACCTGGCTTGTCTGGGGAGACCGTTTGACACCACCAGGTGGGGCAGAAGGCACCCTAGGCTGGGTGTTGAAAATCCTCCTTCCAGTCCATCCGCTACCACCCCGTGATGCTACTCTTTCTGCATTTGAAAATTAGGGACTGGTATAAAGTTTTTAAGGACAAAAATGCTTCCCAAAAGACAGAGCAGGAAGAAAAATAAAAAAACACAAACAAAGAAGCTAAGTCTTGCTGTTCACAACAGATTGGACTTGGAGGGAATCCTTGAGTGGAAGGCAAAGAACAGACGGAGGGCAGGAGACACCGCACAGGCCCGCCAGCCCGCGCACTTGGCCGCAGCTCACCACCTGGGGCTGCGGGAAGAGGTCTGACCAGAGGAGCTGCCCGCAGCAGTCCTCCGTCTGCAGTAGGGTCAGCATGGTGGCCCAGAGGCCGCCCATGTATTCTGGCCTGTCCGCACAGAGAAAAGCCTCCCCGCTTCCTGCCCCCCAAAACGCCCCCCAAAGGAGGGGGCGTTTCGTGGAAGTTTCCTGGGTGTTCTGGGTCCTGCCCTTCTGGCCCTGGTGTGGTTTGGGAAGCACTCGCAGGCTCCGCACCAGCGCCTCCTCCAGGACAGGCCCGTATTTACAGGCACCTATTTACTGACTTTTTCTGGGAGGCCTTGGCTCTTTATGAGGAACTTCTTGCCTCTGCAAAATAAATAAATAAATAAACAAACAAACAAATAAATAATAGCCTTTTGCAGTGATCGGGGGTGGGGGGCACTTGGAGGGGCTAACAAATCTGCCAGCTTCTTCTTTGGTTCTAGTTTGAAATGCTCCCAAACTTCCTAATGGGTTGAAGGGCCGAGGGACCAAAGGAGGAGCTCAGTTTTGAACAGGGAAGATATTAATGTCATTATTAATAACAGTTACTATTATTTATTGAGCTCTTAATTTATTCCGAGTGCAGTGATACATGGCTTTCATATATATATACTCATCTGGGTTGCCCAAGAAGTATATATAGCTCATGATCCTATTTCTGCAGATGAGGGCACCGGAGCTCAGAAAGGTGAGGCCAGCCGGTGAGGCTGCCCGGCTAGGAACAGGCAGAACTCTGTTGGAAGCCCGAGGGGCTCCATTCAAAGCCTTTACTTCTTATTGACATTTTTAGTTTCAAGTCAGGCCTTTAGAGAAGCTTTGCAATAGACGTCACGCTCGCGCCATGAAGTGAGCCACAGACAGCAGAAGCAAAGGGCAGGGCGTTCTCCGGGCTGTGCCGGACCAATTCCAGGTGAGTGACAGACGTGAGAACAGGAACATTCTTACTGGTCTCCTGACTGTGAGACAAGGCGGGTGATGGCTTCCCCTGTGGCAATGATTGCCAAACCGAACCCAAGCTTGTAAACATTCTTTGGCCTCTTCACCAGTGTCCAGGCATGTCATTGGCAGCTGCACTGGACCAGGGCGTGGGGCAGGAGACCAGCTGTTGGCAGCCTGTGTGTAAACAGGGCCGGGGGAGGGGCCGGGCTCCTTGTGGAACCTTCAGGGGACAAGAGTCATATTCTGTGCTGCTAGGGAGACGCCTCTGGGCTTGTTGAGGGAGGGAGGCAAGCTCTGAGAGCCCAGCCTGCCTTCCGTAAGGAGAGCCCTGCCTCGGGGCCTCCTCCTGCCAGGGTCCCCCCCTCCATTCTGCCTCCACCTCCCTCAGCCAGTTTTGTGACTGGGAAAGACTAGGAAAGTAGAGGTACAAGAGGCATCTCAAAAGGCAGAGAGGAACAGTGAAGGAATGGAGTGGGGGTGGGGGGTTGCATCTGTCCATACGATGCTTTGTGCACATTAGAAAAACACCTCTCCTAGTCCTCAGTTTGCTTTGCTGTCATCTGCCAGAAAGCTGTCCCAATGCAGATACAAATCACCTGTCATCACCAGGATCTGAACGGCGCCCCCTAGAGTTGTGCAGCGCACACTCTGCAGCCCTGAAGGAGCCTTTGCTTTCTCTGAGGGGGTGCAGAGCTCAAATAACTACCTCCCTCCTCCCTCATTAACTACTTGGAGATCTTCTCACCTGCAGGGGTCCTTCTGTAGCTGTGCGGGGAAGATGCTAATGGTCTCCTGCGCTCCCCACCACCCCCAAACTGGAAAAAGGAAAAACAACCCATCTATTGAGGAATTGTATGTTTTGGGTGGGGGGTGCTTCCTGGTGTTGGAGGCAGCGGAGAAAGGTAGTTTGGAGGCCAAATTGTTGAACTCTCCAAATACTTTCAAACGTGCAGGAAGCTAATGGCACAGAGAATGGAGGGGCTGAGAAGATGGCGCTGTACGTGTAGCAGGGAGGGAAGCTGTGCAGAGGCCGCCCAAGCGCCCACAAGTTATTCAAGCAGCTGAAGCCCCTCTCCAGGTAAACGCCAGCACTTCTGCTCACACGCAGCTGCAGCTGCGTCGCCGAGTGGACCTCCCGTGGCTAGAGAGGGCTGCTGTCCCTGCAGAGGTTCTGCTGCAGGAGAAACGGGGTTCCCGCAGGAGTTGGGAAAATAGGTTGACAGTGGATTCCTTTTCAAGTTGCTCAAGGTGTTTTATTTTTTTCCCTCTAAAATCGAGTTAGGCATTTTCCAGAATATTATTATAGCGCTTGGAACTGTACGATGATGTTCCAAGTCAAGCGGAGGACTCACTGTCCCTTAGCACCTTGGAGCTGCTCGGAAGCGCTGGGGGCGGGTGGGGGGCGGTGGGGGAGGTCGGAGAGGAGAGGGGCCGGTCACGTGGTTACCTGTAGCGTCAGGTGAAACAGACTGATTTAATAAAGTGGGCTATTTCAGCAAAGGGAGCAGGCTCCTTGATGGTCACTTGTTAACTGCCCCAGCCAAGACATTCCTCTGCATAAACCTTCATTCATGATATTCTGGACTTCGTTGGAATAGTCTGAGTACAGTGATGGATTCAACCACTCAGTAAACGTTAATATTTATTGAGTTCCTGATACATGTTTTGGCCAGTGGTTCTCAACATGAGACAGACCTTCAGGGCTTTGAAAACATACCCAGGCCTGGGGTCCGTCATCTGGAGCTTTAAAAACTTCCCAGGTGAGTACAACGTGCATCCAGGTTGAGGCCTCTGTGTCGGGTACCTCGGAAGAATCTAGGGTTGCTGGTGTGAGTGACTCAGACGGACGCTTCCCACCCTTCCCGTGTTTAGATCCTTCCAAAGACATGGCAGTATCCCAGATGCTCCGTCAGCGCAGACAGGAGAACGCGCCCCAGGCACCCCTCACTGCCACGTCTGTCGGAATAAGCTCCGTGCGTCCACGTGTCTTTGCCCTTCATTGGGAAAAGATGGTCTCCGCGGCTGTAGCTGTGTTTCGTTCAGTGCCAGCAGGTGGCACAGTTCACCTGGTTTGTTGAGATCCAGACCCGCTGAAGGTGCCAGAGGGTTAGGGAGAGGGGTTAACCAGGTGACATGCCCTTTCCCCTCCTGCTGGGGGGATCGGGCCTCTGGCGTCTGCGGCGAAGGGGCTGGACGTGGCCCTTGCTGCTGACGGTGGGCGGTGTCTGTGTCTCTGCCCTGCCCCGGCCTCCTTCCTGGAAAGCCGGCGCCACGCTTCTCAATGGCTGCGGTTGACCCCGGATAATTTGGGGCTCCGCGGTTGGAGCCCCGCGCCTTGGGCTGCGGGCGGGCAGCAGGCAGGGGCTGACCCCGCTGCGGAGGCAGGATGGCAGACCAGGGCCCTGCCCAGGTCCCCCACCCTCTCCAGGGAGGAACCCCGTCGCTGAGACACACCCCGGGTGATGACTCTGATGCCTAGAACCATGCTGTCAAGGGGTCCTTCCCATAAAGAGGGACAACGATCGCTTCCGTGTGGCCGAGAGCGGCTTTCTCCGGCGGAGAGCTTTCAACTTGGGCTCATGTTCTGTGATCTTTCTGTTCTGAGAGGGTGGACACCAGGACCAGCGACACTGTTTGTGGGGTCCGGTGCAACATGAATATGGGAAATCTTGTGTAAAAATTACGAACTTCAAGATAGTGAAGGCAGCGCCTTCAAACACACGCGGGACCCTCTGGATGTGGGACCTGCACCGGTACATAGGTTGTACCCCCACGAAGCTGGCCCTGGGTGCCAAGCCCGAACCCCCACTGTGCAGTAGAGAGGAGGGCCCCTGAGGTTGGCCCTCAGTGACCCCAACCCCTCACTGTCACTAGAGAACATCCTCCCTTCCATCCCCCCACCTGCCACCCCCAGAGTTTCTTCCTCTCGCCTGTGAACTGCTTCAGTGACTGCCCACAACTGAGGGGCCCTGAGGCGGGGACTGGGGGTGGGCAGACAGCACCCTGACTCCCTCGGGCTTGGACCACTGCCAAAGAAAAGAGTCCCTCCGTGTACAATGGAATATTTTGCATCTGCTCATAAAAGGTTGTTTTTTTTTTCCCAACAGCATTTCAAAGCCAATAGCTGCTCCTTCTCCCCAGAAGCCCCTACTCTCAGGCCCTGAGATGACTCCCATAGGCCCCGTGCTGGCGTGAGGTGAGGGTGACCGCATCTCCTTCCCTGGTATGCGAGGACCCCGCTACCAGGCTGCGGTCCCAGAGCCTGAACGCTGTCTGTCTGTCTGTCTGCCTGCTGATGGCTGTCAGTGGCACTGCCGCAAGACGCAAGAAGAATGCTGGTCTCAGCCCCAGCATGGGAGGGCTCGCCTGGACTCCAGCACTTTGGACTCCAGTCTGGTCGCTCACCTCAGCAGTGATACCACTTCATGCATTGCCAAATCGTGTCTGGGTGTGACCTATACGTCAGGCGGTGTGCTAGAGCTGGTGATGGAAACAACGGGGACAGACACAGCCCCTTGCAGTCTTCCGGGGGCCTCCGGTGACAAGATGGGTGGCAAGGGTTCCTGCGGCTGCTGAAGTCACAGAAGGAGGCTGTGAAACAGCAGCCCTCTTCCCAGCCAAGGACTGAGCAGCTTGAGGAGGAAGCGGAAAAATAGATTCAAGTCAAAATACCACAGTTGTTGATAAGGCTCATTGGAAGGCGTGCTCCGTGGGAGAGCCAAATGGGTTTCCCAGTTGTGGCCCCAGCTTGCAGCTGGCTGGCCTGGGGCAGACCCACCAGCTCGTCCCCAGTGAGAGGGGAAAGCCGGGAGCAGAGCTGAACACGCCCACGTTATGGCTCCCGAGTTCACTAGGTGCTTGACTAAGTGCTGCTCCGTTTCCCCGGGCAGTTGGCAGGAAACTGAGGAAGGGCAGACTTGCACTTGTACTCTCTCCGTGGGCAAGGAAACACACGAAGTGAGGAAGAGACTTTCTGCCCTGTGGTGAGGCTGAATTTTAACAAACACCCAGCAGCTTACAATAAAATGGTGCAGGTTTGATGCAAAATATTTCCATCTCTGACTTTGTTCCAAATGTGGTATTACGTTGCCAGAGCACAGGACTGTGGGGTCATGCTGGGGTCATACCTTAGAACTCACTTGGGGGCCACGGCCCCCCGAGGGCTGCAGCAGCTGGCCACTCACTGGGCTGGCTCCCTGATGGGTGGGGTCCAGTGCCCAACAAAAATGCAGGGCCCCTTGTTCAAAAGTGATTACGCATTTTAATACAGTGACAACAGAGTACTAAAGGGAATGCCAGGCCCTTCAGTGGGACCACACAGGATGACTCTGTTCTCAGCCTGACACACCCACCCCCAATTCTGCTGGGTGTTCACTGCCTGCTGGGCGCTCGTGAGTGGGGTGCATATTTATATGTATCATTGAACCCTCCCAACAGTTAAAAACTAGGCCTGGGAGATGCAGCTAGGTTGCATCCAATGACTGAGGTCAAGTGGGGGAGCCAGAATGCGCACCCAGACCTGTCTGCCCCCTCAGCCCATGCTCATTGCTGGGACACAGTTCTACCAACCCTCCGGGTTTCTTCCTCCAACTCAGCACTGTATCATCGTAGAATAAGAGCTAAGGGACCAGCCATGGGGGGGGGGGGGGAGGTGTGCCAGGGCTGGGGGTGCCACTTTGGGGCAGTCTGGTGCCTTTCCGCTGATTGAGAACGCAGCCAGGTATGACAGACTCTAAGGGGCTGCCTTTGTTATTACGCGCCTGGTTCGGTTGTGCTTTTTGTGCGGATCTGGTTTGTTTCTAAGGACCTTGATATCTCTTCATTCTCACTTCCTTTCGGTGTCCGAGACCTTCTCCTGATCTCCCCAAACTTTCCGAGAAGCACGCTCACTCTCACGCTTCGATGCCGCTCCATCCTCCCTGGAGTGGGAGGCAGAGCCCGCCGTACAGAGAGGTCCATCAGGGACAAGGGGCAGGTTGATGTGTCCACGCAGACATGGAGAGGTGAACGTCGTGTCATTCTCAAGCACGTCCAGAGCCGAATGGATGGCCCAGACCTCCGTCTGTGTCCTAGGGAACTGCTGGCCGCTGTTCTATCGGAAACACGTTTCCCCAGCCTGATTATGTAATGTGGGAGAGATTGTTCTCTATTTCCTAAGATTCATTCGGGCTTCTAGAAACATTTCCAGTCCCCAGGCAAAAATCAGTTGATTCCTGACACTCCGAGGAGAGAACAACACCAGCATTTGCAGAACTTGCCCCTGGATCCTAAGAGCTGAGGAGCTGGAGTTCAAGGTGAGATGCTGTCAGAGACCTTTGCCTGCCAGGGTGTGTGTGGACATACAGTAGAGTCTAAAATGGGTCAAGTTTGGGAGCATTCTCTTTCACCTTTCAGGGGAGGGCTGGCCATGGAAAGACTTTCACAGGTCACCCTACAGTGGAGCAAAAATGAGCTGCCCTGGGCCAGTGTGTGTGTGGGTGGAACGGGGAGGCCAAGTGACTGCATGAGACAGACTGTCCGGTCGCCCTCTTCACCCATGTTCTGAGTCCTCTTGGACCCTGTACCTCCCGCCATCAGCATTCGGTGGTGGTAAGAGTCGGGAAGCAGTGCAGACAGATGGGAGGGAGGGAGGCGGGGCGCACGCTCTGCTGGTCGCCCAGCACGGCCAGGGCCATCACCAACTCAGACTCACTTGTAGCTCCTGCTTTGCCGTGCGTGGCCCACCTAGGACACTGATTCTGCCTCCTCTGGGACAGCTGTGTCATCAGTTAATCAACTGTTGTAAACAGGCTGCGGTGCCTTTGCTCTTTGGCAGGGGGTGGGGGAGTGCAGTTTAGATCGTTTTGGGGGGGGTCACCTTGGAAGGGCACGCATCAGTACAGAGTCAGTGTTCTGTCGCTTGATACTCTGTTATTAGAAGGCGTCCTCTCACTGTCATAGCCTTATACCTGGTGATAAGTGCTGTGTAGAGCAGGGACCCAAGTCCAGAAATGTCGTCCTCATCATCATCAAGGTGTCACATGCTGAGTGCTTTTCCTTGTGCCAGGAGCTGTCCTACATGTATTTCACTGATTACCTCACTCAGTCAACTCCCTCGTACAACTTTATCTATTTCACAGACAAGGAGTAGTCTACAGTCCGAGTCTGTGACCCACCTTCCTAAACAAAGGACAACAAAATGGTAGGCGGTGCCTTGTCAGCAGAGGGTTGTATCTGTCAGCTACTGCTACATAACAGACAAGTCCCAAATCTCAGAGGCATACAGTGATACGCACGTGCTTATTGCTGACTGCTCTGCAGGTCTGCTCCATGGGCTGATCTCAGCTGAGCTCAGTGCGGTGTCTTCAAGCAGCACGGTGGGTCTGGAGGTTGCTGCAGATTCTCACGGCCTCCTTGGACCCATGACTGGCTGGAGCATGTTCCACCACAGTGGGAAAAGCCCAGAGAGGAAGCACATTTCAGGCCTGTGCTGGCTTCCATCTGTTCATGTGCAATCGACTGATGCGAGTCATTTCACAGAGGCCCAAACCAACAAGAATCAGAGGCACCCTCTCCCGTGGAGGTGAGGAAGAGGGTATGAACACGGTCAAACAACACATCGGCCACAGTGCCCTGGCCAGCACGACTCAGTGGGCTGGGTATGGTTCCACAAAGCCAAAAGTCCCTGGTTTGGTTTCGGGTCAGGACATATACCTGGTTGCAGGTTTGATCCCCAGTCAGGGCACGTGCAAAAGGGAATTGATGGATGGTTCTCTCTTACATCGATATTTCTCTCCCTTTTCTCCTCCTTCCCATCCCCCTCTCTAAATAAATAAATAAATAAATAAATATTTTAAAAAAACAGTCTACCACATGGGGCTATTTTATTACATTCTAATTCTTTAGCAATGGGTCATCTAAGTGTGATGTGGTAACTATCAACCAAAATATTTAATAAACAAAATAATGAGCATTTATAGAGCACCTACTGTCTGCCAGACACCGGTCAGTGGTAAGGATTCAGAAACTGAAGGGATTCAGTGGTGGGAGTTAGATGTACAGTCACAGTTACCATGTGGGAAGCTCGCTTGTCATCCATGAAGGGGGCCAGGGCACGAAGCCTCAGAGGAAAGCCAAGAACAGCACTTCCCACGTAGAACCCTGCCTTAGACACCAACTGTGTTTGGTGCCAGGCCTTCCTGCTCGTCCCTAGTTTCTACCCTGAGCTTTGCCCAGTCACCATTTTCCTTCCAAGACTTCCTTCAGGATGCTCAGAGAAGCACGGTACCTGGGAAACAAACATGGGTACTGTAGAAATGTCAGCTACGGTTGTTTTAACATGCAAATTCCTTCACCTGGCGTTGCAGTGCTGTTATTGCGCCTGACCTACCCATCGAAACAGACTTCCCATTATTCCCGGTCGACCCATGATTTTTGAAACACGCCAGGAGCAGCGTGGGCCTGAGTGCTGCTGTCCCTGCTGCTCCCCTGCCCGGAGCCCCCTCCCTGGTTCCCGGCCACTTTTCCCAGACTCTGCTGGGCACACCCTGGGCTGCAGCTCGCTCAGGGCTCCTCCTCTCCATGCCAGCAGCAGGCGCCCTGACCCTGCTGCCACACCAGCGGCCCACAGGCTGGCTCCTCGCAGAGTGTGAGTCACAGCGGGCGGGCTCTGCTGGCCCTCAGCAGGCGCTCAGTCCATAGGGCCAAGCTGACCGGGTGCCAGGCTGCGTCAGGGTACAGTCCCTCTTGCTTTGTACAATACGCTGACCGTCTAAACCTGCCCAAGCCTCCCGTTCCCAGTCTGTGAAACGGGGGTAAGGAGACTTTTATGGGCTAGAAGAGAGGATTAAATAAAGAGTTGTGAGTGGCTCACTGACCAAGAGAAAAAGGAAAGAGCCAGGAAATCGGCCCAATGCCTGCACGTAGGGAGGCCATTTCTTAGGAAGCAGATTACTACGATTGTTTCAAGATACCTTCTCTCTCCTAAAATTTCCCCAGAGCCAAGAGACCAGAGGGAGGGGCCGGCAACTCCATTGGACCAAGAGCGCAGGAGTGAACTTACATATGAGGCGCGCTTGGGCGGCAGCAACAAGACGCCCTGGGCAGCCTCCGTGCCACATGGGCGGCGCTAAGGGGCAGGGTGCTTGGGGGTACGCGGCTCTGCCTGCCCCAGATAAGGGAAACAGGCTTTACTTCCTTGCCTGGGGAAGGCCCCTGGCCTGCTCCAGGAACCGTCACGCCAATGGGAGCGGTCGCACCGCCTTGGAAGGGGTTTACAGGAAGCGATCTCCGTTCTGGCCCGGATCCAGCTCGAGGGGCCTCCAGCAGCCTGCCCTCCACCCCTCTCTCCCTGATCCGTGAGCTCCACCAGGGCGGTGCGGTTCTCTCTGCAGCTGTGAGCACAAGTCATCCTCCCGCCCACGCCCGGGAGCAATGGCACGTGCCCCGAGCATCGTCGGTGAAGTTCACGCGAAGAGGCACCTTCCCCACCGTGCTGAGCAGGTGTGGGGGTGGTCCTTGCCTGCTCACCTGCTCCGAGGACAGTGGCAGGCACAGAGGCCGAAGGAGACGGCCTCTCGGGGCCAGGGAAGGGGGCCTCGTGAGGGACCCTTGGCCCGAGCCAGGTCTCGCGTTTCTTGAGAGTCTGGTTCTGGGCAGAATTGGTCTGCAAGCAGGAGTCACCAAAGGCGAGATGAAGAGCCAGCCCAGGGGCTCACTGCAGTTCCCATCGTTCCTCCGTCTCCATCCTCCTTCTAGACTTTTCTCTGTCCCGCCTGTCCTTGAGAGGGAAGGGGAGAGGGAGAGGGAGAGAAAGAAGTTCCGAGCTGCCACCCAGCTGCATCAGAGCTGTAGGTGGAGGCTCCCTCTCCGGTTTTGGAGTCCAGCCCCGCACGGGACCCAGGCCCTTCGGATCTTTTCCGACCATCGAATTCCTGGGCACCGGGGCGCAAGCAGGGTCCCAGCATGGCCTCGGCCGCCTTCCACAACCTGGGCCCTTCCCAGACCCCTTTCTGACTCTCCCCCTCCCCCTCCCTCCAAACGTTTGTCTGCTTCTCTCCTTGTGCGTCCTGGCCAAGGCGGTCCTAGGGTCCTGTGTGAAGGGGGCAGGGAAAGGAAGCGTTTATTCACGATCACGTTTTCTTCCTAATCATGGAACGAATGTCTATTCATTTGGAAAATAGGGAACATAAAATGTACAAATAGATATTAATATAATTAAGATATTATTTAAAACATACAAACAAGGAAATAAACTAAAGATCTCCCCTCATTAAGATATAACCTCTATTCGTATTCTTGATCTCCTTTCTTGTCTAAGCCTTTGTTCAGGCCGGGGAGTATGTCCCCCAGTTCCCAACTGAAACCACGCTTTACAGAACCTTTCGGAAGCCTGGTGTTTTTCCACTTAACATCGTATTATAAGTGTTTTCTCATGTCACGAAATAGTCTTTAACGTGCTGCTTCTATATGGAACGTATTTTGTTGTCCAATTGTTCCACAGTGTAATTAATCCCCTGTCGTGGGAGATTTAGCTTGTTTCTTTTCTCTCTCTCTGTCCATCTGCAGGGTGGACACTTTCACACGTGCATTTGCGTGTGTGTCTTCGGTTACTGTGTTAGGATGGGTTACTGGCAGTGCCCTTACCGAGACTTCGTGTGTAAGCATTTTTAAGGCTTTTGATCTACATTAGCCAAATCGCCCTCTAGAAAAATTGTAGCAATTTATATTCCCTTCAGCACCCTCAGCGCTTATTTCTCCTCTTCCTAACGAACTCTGGGTCCTGTCATCCTCGATAGAGGGATCTTTGCACAGTGGACAGATGAGCTACAGCATCTTCTCCTTTGCATTTCTTCTGTGAGTGATGTTGAACTTGCTGGTGGCAGTTGTTTATGGACCATTTGCATTTGTTTCATAAGTTGCCTGTTCGTGTCCTGTGCCCATTTTTCTATTGTGATGATCAGCTTTTATTTCATTATTATTATTATTATTTTAATCCTCACCAGATGGTATATTTATTGATTTGAGAGAGAGAGAGAGGGATGAGAAACATCAGCCAATTGCCTCCCGTATATTCCCTGACCAGGGATGTGCCCTGCCTGGGAATCGAACCTGCCAACTTTTGGTGTATGGGATGACGCTCCAACCAGCTGAGCCACCCGGCCAGGGTGTGACGATCGTCTTTTAAACTGTTGATTTATAAGCCTTCTTGGACACATTTAGCACATTTGCCTTTCCCTCTCATTTTAGCAAATCACTTTCTAAGTTTGTTTTTGGTGTTGTGGTTTGCCATGCAGAGGTTTAAATTTTTTCTGTATTCAGGCTGTACACTTATCATTAAAACTGATTTATTCATTTTTATAGCAAAAAAAAGTCCCTGGTTACTCTAAATACTGTTTTTTCCCCTATTTTCTTTTTTCTATTTTTTTTAATTTTTAATATTTTTTATTGTTGTTTAGTTACCATTTTCCCCTCTCCCCCTATTTTCTTATAATATTTTCTCTTTTTTAGTTGCTAATCCACCTGGTATTTTGGTATCAGGTAGGTATTTAGCCTCACTTCTCCCCCCTCTCTCTATAGGGGGGAAAAAGCGAGCACTTAGAGTAAATTATATATGTGCATATTCTCAACGCACAAGCTTCCCTTTCCTTTGAATCCTGATGCCTCTTTGAGCCCAGTTCTCCTTAAATTGCTTCTCGTGAGCTCCAGCCTGTTTCCCTGATCCAGTAATTCAGCCGGGATCACAGTGTTCTACTTATTCACAGCACGTTTTAATATCTTCCAGTGCCAGCCCCAACTCATTAGCCCTCTCATTCATACGACATCTCAACCCAGAGGGCTGATAGCTTGAGAGCCAAGAGGACAGATTTTGGGCCCCCTGGGAGATGAGAAGGAAGGACACCCGTGACCCCAGCAGAACCCTGGGGCCCTGAGGAAGGCTCTTGGTCTGAACCTTCCTCCGAAGGAGGGGGAATGAATGAACCCAGGAATCAGAGCTCATTTGCCGTTTGGTTTCTGGTTTTCTGCCAGTCACGGAGGCTGCTTCAGCTGAGGCACACCTGCCTCCCGCCATCGCCCTGGTGGGTCTGAGCTGCTGCGGTCCCCAGCTCAGGCTGAACTGCGACCCCCCCGCCAGCCACGTGACAACGCCCCCCCTGCTCTGCAGCCCGAGGGGCCCTGGCTTCCAGGCAGGAGGGCACTGAAGTGAGGAACCTGCCCAGGCCCAGGGCCTTCCCTAACTACTGGCTGAAACTCAGTGGGCGTTTTTAAGGGAGCAGCACTCGTTTAGGCAATTTTGAAAACAATCCAATTAAGCACCTTTGAGGGTTTTAATGAGCCGAGGCCCCAGTGCTGACTGGGCTGAGTCCCGGGTGAAGCACCTCTCCCTCGGATGGGACCAGAGGGGCCCCAGTCAGACACCTGGCAGCAGAAACCCTGATTCTGCTACAGCGCCTGCGGCACAGCCCCTGCAGGGTCCAGAGGACAGGGAGCGGCACGTGCGAGTGACCCAGAGCCTCCAGGTAGGTGACCAGGAGGCTCCCTGTGCCCTGGGATGGCTCCTCCCCATCACCGTGCACTTGTGTCCTTCTTGTGTTCTGCTTCAGACCATCCCTTAGGGTCATAAAAGCTCCGTGTTCTTGGCCTTTGAGGCTTTAGCCTCACCTGGAGTCTCTGCCCACTCTCCTTCGTGGAGCCCTCTGACCCAAGGCTCCCCCTGCACAGGCTGGGCCGAGTACCTGCAGCCCTCCCTCCCCTTACCACCCCACCCTATCCTTGTACGCTGCTGTCTGCCCTCTAAATGCTAACCAGGACCACCACTCCACTCCGACACCGCCCCATCCCCTCCACAAGCTTTTAATAGTCTGTACCACCACCCGCCTAAACTGGGAGGAGATAGATCACCTACCGGCCTGCTTCAGGCCTGTGAGTGCCCGTGGGGTGGGGGGGTCGGGGAGAAGCCCCCAGGGCATCCCTAGTACTCAGAGCTGGCTCTCGCACCAGCTGGCCCTTGGCAAATACTTGATGGTGGAAGGGCAGTGGATGAGGGGCCTGAGTTGAGGCTGGGGCCAAGGGGAGGAGCTGACTCCCCCTCAGCACTGTCGGGCCCCAAACCCAGCAAGTGCCCTGAGCAGTGCAGGACGCTAATGCCTCCCGATGGGCTCTTTCCGCTGGAACTCCCTGGTGCTGGTTTCCCCAGTAACGGGACCTTTGAGAGGGTCTTCACACGGTTTGTAAGGTCAGTGTGTGCGTCCCCTGTGGTCGCAATGGGAGGTTTCCGCCACTGCACAAATGGAGAGGGACCAATGGTATGCTACCTTAACAGCCACACCAGGAACCTCCCAGGGGCAGGGGCCTCGGTGGAAGCACAGGGCCACCAGCCAGTCACCAGGGTGCCTTTCGCTCATGCTGGCTGTGAAGGCTTCTCATCAGGCACTCCAAGTGGCTTTCCTAAGCCTAACGTAAAAATGGCCATACATCTTTCTCACCAAACAATAATCACCTCGAGTGCTACTAAAACATCACACCCAAGATAGGGATGATTTTGGGAGTGCCGCCAGTTTAGAACGCGGGTGGCTTGAGCAACGCCTTGAGAGAACTTCGTGTGTCTCCGTCAGCCTTCCCCGGACTCAACACGGTTTCCCACCCCTTCTTAATTAGCTTCATGAGACTGCTCTGCTCCATGTACCCATGCAACAGAGGTCTCTGTCGCCATATTTAGGAGACTGTGTCCAACATAAATTCCACTCCCAAATCTCTTTCTCAAACTGAACTTCCATCCACGAGATGAGTTCCTTGGAAGGAAGGCACTGTGTAAAGTGACTATACAGATAAGTCACAATGAATTATTCTCCTGATTACTGGGAGCAGGACTAGGCTTGGGTTTGTTTTCTGGTAACTGGAAGTGTCTTCCATCCACTTAGGCCTGACCTCTCTCAGGAGCTTGCATTCTAAAATATCTTCTTCTTGTTGTTTTTCTCATCAAAACTCGTAATCCCGCAATGTCCCTGATCTTAGCTAGTCAGCCTTAGAGGAAAAGAAGTTCCTGAACTGGTTTTGCACTAAGATAGGAATGACCACAAAACGCCATCAGCCATTTCTCACGGTGCTCTGCCTGCACCTGTCCAGGGACATTCTCGTTTTAAAAGGTGAGCCTCGGTGCACTGAAGAACTGGAGACCTTTCCAGCCACAGTGAGCTGAGTGTCTCAGGGTTTGTCTAATGGAGAGTAACAGGAACCCACTCGAGATGATGAAACAAAAGTCACCTGTTGGTGGGACACAAGGGCGGCCCTCCCAGAACCCGGCGGAAGCGGCACAGCTGGGCTTTGGGAGGGCCGCTCCAGGCTGCTGGGGTTCTGGTGGCTTTGTGTCCCACCCCCCTCTCACGTTTAGATCAGAATCAGTTCCCACACACTTGCCTTGTGCTAGAACATTCTCTCCACCAGCTGAAGAGGAGAAACATTGAAATCTGGGGAGAGCTTGCTCAGAGATTTAAACAGGCGGGGCCAGACCCCCCTTTATAAACCTGAGAAGGCATGGGGCAGGGACGAAGGCATGGGGCAGGGACGAAGGCATGGGGCAGGGACGAAGGCATGGGGCAGGGACAAAGCCCCCCCCCCCCCCTTTTTACAAGGAGGAACCTACAAGGGGCAGGACTTTCACTTTAAAGTACCTCCGACTAAGGATGGGAGCTACACTTCAGCTTCCACAGCAGGCGCTTTTCCCGTGTGCATCCCTCGTTTAATTGAGAATGCGGTTTTCTTTGGCGTTCTGCGTTTAAGATGAACCCACACCTACATTTAAGATGCCAGTCTGAGGGGGGTGGTTGGGGTCAGAAAGCACGTGTGTGTCTTTGGGTGTCAGGGGAAGGTTGTGCCCCCAGGAGCAAAGCACAACCAGGGGACAGTGCCTATTTACATAAATAACCAGGGGGCAGTGCCTATTTACATAAATAACCAAGGACAGGAGGCCTCATTTACATCTGCTCGGGGTCAGGAGCGGCTTCCCGAATGCACCTGGCCTTCTAGTACCACCTCTGACTAAAGCCTCTAAACTACCCCGTTTCACTTCCAGGTGACTTCAGGGAAAGTTGCAACAAATCGATGAGCAGATTGAAACTATGTTTACATAAACAGAACTCATCGCTCACAGTGGAGGCAAACCCAGGTGGGCACAGCTCAGTGGGCCACGGGTGTGCTTCCCAGAGGGGCCCCAGGTTTCTCAGCCAGGGCACCGAGGGAGGAAGAGGGTTCTCCGGGTGCACCTGTGGCAGGCACTGGCCGCTCCGTTTGACTGCATCTCTCCTTTTCCAAAGGAGCAAAGCCACGCCTCTGGACTGCTGAGCGTGGCTGAGGCTTCTTCAGCGGGAGTGGGCCTCGAGGGAGTGGCACCTTCAGGGCCAGGTGCCTTGGGGGACACGCTCCCCAGCCACCCCTCTCACGCAGACCATTGAGTGCCTGCCACCTGTGTGCTTACCCGGGCAACAGGCCTCACAGGTGCTTGGAGAGGCTTTTCCTGGCTGTGTGCCCTGAAGCCCTCTTTGCCCTCATTTGGAAAGTTTATTAACGGCAGAGAAACAAAGTAAAAACGACATGCTAAGCCCATTGGCTGTGCTCAGAGTCTGTGGAGAATGGCGGTCCACTCGGTCTCCAGACTGCGCTCTCCCTGGGNTCCCCAGCCACCCCTCTCACGCAGACCATTGAGTGCCTGCCACCTGTGTGCTTACCCGGGCAACAGGCCTCACAGGTGCTTGGAGAGGCTTTTCCTGGCTGTGTGCCCCGAAGCCCTCTTTGCCCTCATTTGGAAAGTTTATTAACGGCAGAGAAACAAAGTAAAAACGACACGCTAAGCCCATTGGCTGTGCTCAGAGTCTGTGGGGAATGGCGGTCCACTCGGTCTCCAGACTGCGCTCTCCCTGGGGTCCCGACAGCCAGGTGCAGGCGTGGTCTGAGACTCACCAAAGCGGGGCTGCTGGGGTGTATGTGATCACGTGCTATACAGGTGGACAACCACCACCACAACAGGACCACAGCTGCAGGGTGATCTCCACAGATGTTTATTTTAAACCACGGGGCGCCTGCACACTGTTCAGCTGAGGCGGCACGGGGTGGGGGAGGGGAGCCAAGCTCAGAAACATGCACCGCGTTCAGTGGCGTTGGAAGGCAGAACCGGGCGTGGGCATGTTACCACGGCGGGAAATTCCTGCTCCATCCTGCCCGGGCTCCTTCAGAAGTTGCTGTCAAGATGGCTTGGCATGGTTGGTGGCATCGGTGAGAGAAGCCACGTGTGCGACACGGGCTCCGTTTCCGGGCTGATGACATTTGCAGCCTGACCCCGCAGAGCAGCTCCCCCAACGTCCAGCGTGCTGCGGCCGGCCCGGGGTCGGCAGGCCAGACGTGGGCCTCGCGCCTTCCCTGCTGTCCAGTTAATAAGAGTCTTTGCACTTTTCATAGAAAGATTCTCTTTTACAAAATGACAGTGTGCTGAAAAAAGAAGTCCTTTAAAAAGCAAGGCAAATGGCATAAAACACAAACACACGAGAAAGTACAACGGTTGCCAGAGACACAGTATTTCGGTCCATACTTCATATTGGCGTGTGCTGCCGACTCAGGTTGTCGTTGTTTAAATGGAAAACACAGTGCACGGGAGCGAAAAGCGTTTTCCTGACCATTTCCCTCTTTGTGCTCCCACCTCCCTCTCATGCTTCCCAGGGAACCAAGGGGAAAAAAGGGGGGGGGAGAATCATGAATATCAAGGTCAAATTCTCAATTGAACCTTTTAAACCAACCTGTACTTTCTCTGCCAAGCAAGAAAGGTAGGAACACTTCTGACTCACACAGGTGAACACTTTAAGGTGTCTGTGCTGGACGAGATGGCACCATGACACGCTTCCACCTTCACCATCTAATTCAAAACCTCCCAGGCTCCAGACAGAAAGACACAGGAAGCCATCGCCATGACGTGACGGGAGACACAGATGGCGTGACGCACCCCCATTTATCTACGTTGGCCACCTGTGAGTCAGTCTCTAGTAACAGTTTAGGCCACTCCAAAAGTAAACAACATTCAAGGAGTCATAGCACAGTGGGATTGGAAGGGACCCTACGGACAATCGTCAAGTTCAACCCTCTGGCTTCGATCTCCTTACCACATCACTGACACGGGGATCTGCGGTCCGTCCAAACGGTCCCTGGCACTGGAAACATTTGGACAGATCTACTATGTAGACATCCCTTTGGTGCGTGGGGCCGAGACAGGCCTCTCAGTGGGGAGGTCAAGTTTAACACCAAAACCACAGACGAAAGCTCTTTGGTGAGTAAGTACACGGTGTGGCTGCAGAGTGGGCTGAAGTCTGGTGTGGACATGGATGCTCCAGAATTAAGTTCCGGACCTATGACTCTTGGGCCCTGAGAGAGAAAGGCCACTGGCCACAGCAGCAGGCGCCAGGAGGGGCCAGCCCCCTGGGGAGGGGGGGGGCCCTGCCTCAGCTGGGCCGGTGCTCCAGGCAGCAGCTGAGAGCCCCTCACTGTTGATGAACTGAGAAAAGGGGTCCTCCTTCCACCCAGGGGTGCCATACAAGGAGGACTGACCACCTTTGCCACACTGCACCGAAATGGCTGCTGCCCGCTAGGACAATTGAGGGCCGAGAGGAACACAGAAGGCAGCCGCTGCCCACTCCTGTGTGGACAGGCCCGGCTCTGTGTGTGAGTGCCGCCAGCCACCCAGCACAGTGTCCACCCGCCCCAGGCCCAGGCCCGGCCTCCTCAAAGGGGAGAAGCTCAGGCCAGCCCTAGTCCATACTCATGTGGCCTCCAGCCGCATCCCCCTCCCTGCCTCCAGGGAGACGCTTCCAGTGCCCCCAGGAAGTTCAAAAATTAGTCCCCACGGGTCATGTTAAGGTAACAATTCAGGCATTTCCCAAGAAAAAGAACCCCCAGCACGAGCCTGGACTGCAGGACAACCTCGACACTAAAGCTGATGGGCCTCCGAGTCAGCCAATCCCCGGTGGCCATCTGTGCTACCTCCCTGCCTGCGGTCACGAGCGGCCGCGTCTCAAAGTGACAAGGGCCCAGGCTCCAGGACAGCAGCGAGTCCTCGGCAATCTGGCAACTCCGAACCGCCTGTGGTGCCCACGCAGCAGGCTGATGCCCGGCCTCGGGCCTTTGTTCTGGCCGCTCCTGCAGCCCGGACAGGGGTTTCCTCCCCCAATGCTCCCTGGATGCTCAGCTCGGAAGTCCTTTCCTCAGCAGTCCCTCTGCCCCACCTACACCCCACCCCTGAATTTACCACAGCGCGCTGAAATGGGGCCTCTGCCAGGGCTGGAGACGGGTCTCGTCATCCCCGGCCTCGTTCCACACCTGGCATAGAGTGAACCTTCAACCAATGGCTGGGTGAACCGGACTCTAGAATCTCAGGGGCCAAGCAGGTAACTCAGAGTTAACGAGGAACTTAATTTCTGTTTTTTCTCTTCCAATCAAGTTGCTAGATAGCTCCACTAGCAACTTCACACCAAGAAAAACCCAACTTTTTGAGAGAAATACAAGGATGTTTTGCTAAAATGCTTTCTTTCACTTTAAAATGTCAGTCTTAGTGAACAAGATCTTCACATACAATTAAACAACCATGAGACGGCAGAACCGAAACAGTCTCATTTAGGGAATAGTTTACGTCCAGTACCTTGGACACGCAGTTTGGAGCTAATCTCTTTGCTTCAGAGTCAAAATTCAGGATTTAAAAATAGAGTAATCTGGAGGGAAAATAAATCATGCCTTTAAAGAATGACTCAAACCACAGACAGGCAAAGTCCCCCAGGGAGGGCCAGCACTGCCAGTGCGGCGTCTCCCCTGCGGCCAGCCTGCACTTGGCCACAGGCGAGGAGAGCGAGGGGCTTCCCTGGTTCCCACTGAACCCCTGTCACCGGGCAGTCTCTGGGGGAGATTTTGTGCGGAGAGGGGCATGTGCTGACGATGAGCTGCAGTGACTGTCTCCCCGCACCTGCCTGTTGTCACCACGGGGCTGGGGGGGGAAGGACATGTCACATTTGCCCACCATGGGGAACAAACCTCGTCCCCAGCACTGCCTGCCTCGAGGCGCTGGAAGTCACCTTTCCCATTCACGCTCGCACACAGCCAGTCTTCAAACTCTTTTGGATGCTCTTGTTCACAATTCAGCTATTCTAACTGCTTGCAAGGACTAAAGTGTTCTGTGCTTGGAACATTCTAGATCTCTGCAGATCCCTTCCAGTTTCGCGATTTCATGATTCTTTGAATAATTCAAACAATCAAGTGAGAAATACACCATGGTTGGTTGACTTCATATAAAGAGACACAGGACGCCAAGGACTTGATGGAAAACCACTTTGGAAACTGTGGAGGCACACCCAGGAGTTACAGGTTCCAGGAACATCATTTCTTTGGAGGAACCGAGAGCACGCGGTGGGTTTTCCCCAACCAGAGAAAGAATAACTGTAGGCATGGCAGCGGCAGTCCTGCGGCTTTCCCCACTCAGCCCCGCCAGGGGCTACTTGCCACAGCTGCCCACGTTGCATAGAGCAAGAATGTTGCCCAGGGCAAATCCAATAGGGTAAACCCAGACCCATGACAGCTAACCCAGCTGGACAGGAGGAAAGGCAATGCTGGCCCGGCTCCCTCTCTGGGTGGAGGAAGCCTCGTTTCTACAACATCGTGGAAGACACGGCGCCCAAAAGGCACCCAACACAGCACACATCTCTAAGTCCCCAAAATGGTGGAGAGTCAAAGTAAAACTCAAGAATTCACAGTATCATCCACACGCACGACTGGTTTGCCGAGCGCTTCTTGCCGAATCCAAGTGCCCACTCTCAAGAGGAGGAAGCGCAGAGCAGAGCAGCGGGCACCTCGACACGTCTGTGGTTTGTGACTCCGACTTTCATCACCAGCTAAGTGTCAAGTGGCTTAATCTCCGAGTGGCTGTGTGGGCTGGGGTGCGGCCATGCTGGCAGGGAGAGGACGATGGTGACGTGCAGGGCCACAGACAGCCACCGAGGGGTGCCTAGGGGCCCAAGAGGGACAGTCAGCTTCCCACATTGGGTGCGAGCTCCCCTGGATCTAAGGCCCACGCCAGGCTTGCGGGTGCCTGGCCCACCACCTCTCTGGCTCTGGGTCTTCCTCTCTGCGGAGAGAGGCACCTGCCGGAGTTCAGAGAGAGAACAGAACGGCCCCTTTCTGTTATCATGGCCAACGTAGTTCTCTGTTATGTACAACTTAATAATGGCTGCAGGTTCTAGCAATAAATTACAAAACAGATACCTGAATATTTTTAACTGAATTCCCTTTTTAAAGCTCTCTCTCAGAGCAGTCATGCAGAGAAGTCTCAGATGAACTTGAACAGCACGAAGGCAAGGGAGGGTAGTGTAGACAGGGCCGGTGATGAGACACCGGGAACTGCTTGTGTGTGTGTACGTGTGCGCACACCACCTCTGAGAGTGGTCCTTCGGGCTGATCTGGCCTGATGTCTGGGCAACAGTCTGGGTAACGGACTGAGGCCCGCCCACGGGGCCCACCCATGGGTCCCGCCTGCCCACGCTGCTGCAGTGGAGTCCAGGAAGCCCCCCCCCAGGGAGCGCGCTGGGTCAGTGTCGGGGTGGTGCCCAAGTGTGGCTGGTAGTGTAGTGCTTCTCTTGGTTAGAAAGAAAAGGAATTAATGATCACGAGGGGAAAACTTGCTTTCCAGGAAAAGAGAAAAAAAATAAGGAGCATTTAAAGTACTACCACCAGAAAACTGTTGAGCGGAAGTGGAGACGACACTGTGGACGTAGGCCTCGAAGAAGGGGGGCAAGTGGCTGGTCCGGGCATCTGCAAGGCTTTACGTAGCCTGGAGATTGCCTGGATACTCAGTGGGCCCCACGAGGCCCCGCAGGTGAGGGCTGGCTGAGGTGGCACGTGGAAAGAGCCCAGAGCGGGCAGGCACACAGCGTACACGTGCCCACTCAAGTTCTGTTCTTACAGGCGCAAATGAGATTTTTAAAAAACGCACTGCAGTATCCCGAGTTGAGTTGCTACACGCAAGGCCATTTCACTGAATCAGATATGACCGGATTCCCACCAAACGAGAGTTCTCTGGCCCACTTGCCACAATCCTTTTTCTACATTCCCGACGAGAACACCATCACGGGCTGTGGGAGTCCGTCTGTGTTACGTCTCAGGTCACAAAGTTTCGTATGAACGTGAGTGAAGTGCTCTAGTTTTCAAGGGGAAATAAAACTCAGATGGTGAGGAAGAGCAGGGCACAACCGCCCAGTGATGAACACGTTCACGTTCAGAGGTAAGGTCACACAGAAGAACACCCCTAAAAACACTTGTTTTTTTTGCCCTGGCCTGGCAGCTCAGTTGGTTAGAGTGTCGTCCCGCTACAACCGGGTTGCCGGTTTGATCCTTGGTCGGGCACATACAAGAATCAGCCAGTGAATGTATGAATTAGTAAAACAACAAGTCGATGTCGCTCTTACTCTCCCTCTAAAATCAATTTTAAAAAGTTTTTTTAAAGTTAAAAACCAAAGATTTTTAAAATTTAATTTTAAAAATTAACTTT
Source organism: Sturnira hondurensis (assembly GCF_014824575.4). Taxonomy (NCBI): domain Eukaryota; kingdom Metazoa; phylum Chordata; class Mammalia; order Chiroptera; family Phyllostomidae; genus Sturnira; species Sturnira hondurensis. The sequence continues at coordinate 12,956,997 of NW_028082350.1, read as the reverse complement.
TTTAAATGAAAAGTTAATTTAAAAACCCTTTTTTTTAAGGACATGGGGTTTTGTTTGCTTTTATCACGAGTGAGGGAGAGTTGTGTCAATACAACCAAAACGCGACAGGCTCGGGAGGGCTGAGTTAGAAGTGACCATCCATGGGAGCTCTGCCTTAGGCTACTCTATTTCCGTGACGACAACGGTCAGGAACAGCTGTCTCAAAGCGTTTTTTCATGTGGGAAAGACAGAGAAAACTGAGGCAGAAACACCGGGCCTTTCTACTCAGTAAGAACATGAGTAGGTGGGATGTTAGAGATCACTCTTCAGGAGACTGAAGGAGTCAGTTGGTAAACCTACAAGGATGGTTTTCCCGGTCTCTCGGTTGAGGAGGGTTCCTATGGAAGCAGAAACACTGCAAATAACCTGGAAATACACAGACAAAGGGGAGGGTGGACAGAGAAAAAGCTGCTGCCCACAGGACCCGTGCCCTGTGGAAAACACAGACGCTGTTTTATAATGACCCAAAAATGCCCTCAGCAGACACTTCCCTCGTTTCTCCGATGCACAAAGCAACAAGCACAGTGAAGGGCTGAAAAATATAAAAATGACATGCCCCACAAAGAGTTTTCCGTATACTCAAAACAATGCAGCACAGCCAGACCATATAAACCATTTGTTAAAAAAATATCTTCTCTTAAATTGTGTGAATAAGCCGAAGAAGTCCCTGCAAGTGCACATTCGCTAGCTCACCGCCGCGTGTGCGAGCAGCGTTCAAACTCAGCTAACTTCCTTAGTTTCTGTCCTCTCGCACGTCTGCGTCGCGGTTCCGGTCCTGACTTGGGTCCCAGCCACCACTTCCTGAGCAAACATCGCCTTTCCGACCCCTGGGGTGTCATCAAGCTACTACTGGGGTCATATCCCACAACTGCAAAGAGAAGAAGAACATTAAATAGTGTGAGCTACAATTAAATAGTGTTGCGGATAACCAATCCTTATAATTAAATTCAGCTGAGCTTTTTAAGTGAACAAGCAACTAAATTCTATGCTAACGTGACTCTAAGATCTTTAAACCAGACTTTTCCTTTTAAAGGTATATAACGCAACCTCAACAACATGACTGCAGCGGCTGGACGTGGTAATAGAACTAACTAGTGGGGAACAAAGGCAGGTTAGTCACTGAGGGCGGAAGGGAAGGAACTAGGACACATCAGGCACCGAGTGGGTGCCAGGGATCTGCTGTGTCCTGTCCACAGCTTTTCTCACGTGACCTTCCACGCAGCCATACGAGGTGCCTGTTTCGGAAGGAAAGGAACGGAGGCTCCTGGAGCTCACCGTAAACTCGCTCAAAGTCACAGAGCCCTGGGGCTTCTGCAGGCGTTATTGTCACCACTGCATCCTGCTGCTGCCTCGAAGAATCGACCAGAAGGGGCCTGGGAAGCAGAGCTCAGTGCGTTGGGCAGGCCTGTGCGGCCCTCTGTGTTCTCCAGGAAATGACGCGGGGTGGCCCTTCCTGCCCCGGACCTCTGCTCTGGCTCTGGACCCCCGGCCTCAGTGAGGCAGGCCCAGGGGGATGCTCGTGGGTTAACTGATCCACCGGAAAGAGACCTTGTCTATTGCTTGCTGGCTTATTCAAGTCCTACCACTCACTCAGGGCTCATCTCAAATCCCTCCTCCTTCAGGAAGCCACCTCCAGCAGCACTGTGTCCCTCGACGGAGCTCTTAGAGAGGCTCTCGTCTGTATCACGCTGCTGGCCACTGCATGTGACCTATTATTACCTGTCTTATTAAGACAGTGTTTCAATAAGCCCTGGCAAGAGGCAGCTCTATAGGTTAGAGTGGCATCCCTCTATGCCAAGGTTATGGGTTCAATCCCTGGCCAGGGCACACACAAGAAGTAACCAACGAATGCATAAATTAGTAGAACAACAAACTGATGTTTTCTCTCTCTCTCTCTCATCAATAAATAAGAGTGTGTCTCAAGAAACTAGCTGCTCCTTGCAGGCAAGAGCCATGTCTTATTTTGGTGTGCACAGCCAGTGCCGGGCATGCGTCTTGCATGAAACAGGTTCTCAAACACGCTTCCTGCCAAGGGCAACCTTCCGAGCACGTTTCCCATGGCCTTGGTGCTCCCGTACGTCCACTCATGCAAGGCCAAGGGTGGAGANCTGATGTTTTCTCTCTCTCTCTCTCATCAATAAATAAGAGTGTGTCTCAAGAAACTAGCTGCTCCTTGCAGGCAAGAGCCATGTCTTATTTTGGTGTGCACAGCCAGTGCCGGGCATGCGTCTTGCATGAAACAGGTTCTCAAACACGCTTCCTGCCAAGGGCAACCTTCCGAGCACGTTTCCCATGGCCTTGGTGCTCCCGTACGTCCACTCGTGCAAGGCCAAGGGTGGAAAGCCCCTGAAATAAGACAGCGTCCCTACCTTAATGACCTTGTCGGTCCCTGCAGTCAGTAACCAGCCTCTGGTGGCATCGAAATGCACATGCACAATGCTGTGTTTACTGTCGTGGAAGGTGGCCGTGGGCGCTCGCCTGGGGGGGCACAGAAAGTGTCCAAGAGTGAAAGGCCGTGATGCAGGAACAAAGGCTACCCAGGGGGACAGCAAACTCCAAGTGTTAGCCCAGTGGCTGGAACCATGTCACTGTTAGAAGGGCTGCTCAGACCCACCTCGAAACCCTGGTGACCTTTTTTAAAGTAAAAGACTCTTATATTCTCCGAAATGAGAAAGAGATAATGACATTTTCAGAAGTCCCTTATAGATTATTTGTTGCTTTAGGAGGAGGGTCTTTGAACATCTCTGTGTTTTTGACAAATTAAAATAAACCCCACCGCCACCAGAGTGTTTTGGCTAAGTTTGACCTCGGAAGGACTTCCTGGTAAAACAGCCACTCGAATGCTGTGCTCTGCTTTGTGATCTGCGCGTTTTCTTTAGTAAGAGGTCCTGCCCTCGGCCCAGGTGCTCTGAAGGCAACCCAAGTGCTTCCACTGGGAAGAGGCAGAAGGACCAGTGAGGTGGGAGGGGTGCCGGAACCCTCGAAGGGGACAGCTTTTCTCTAATCTCGGGTCAGGGGTGCCCCCCCCCTCCCGCAGTGGGCTGTCTAAATGGGGCTGTTTCTTTTTTTAGAGATAGCTACCTCTGTGAGTAGGTCTTCAGCATACTAGAACCGGTCACTTAAAAATATTTCGACTTGAAGACTGAGGTTTAACCTGCAATCCCCGAGTTACTCCCTCTGGGCCTGTGTTTTTACACGTAAAAGGAAGAATTGAGATCGCATGCCGCTCTCTACCTTAATGAGAAGAACTTGTATTAATTTCCTCATGTGTGATGAGTGGGAAATAATAGTGAACAAAATTCCTTGGGGAAGGGCATCTCAATTTATGTGTGATATTGTTAAATGATAATGAAAAGCATGTGAGTCAGGGCTATTGTAAAAGAACGCTTTGTTTTATTAATTTGCAAGAATTCCCTTTAAATGCTGATTTGCTCTGGTGCATTTCTTTTATTTGAAAAATTTTTTAAAAATTCTGGTGCATTTTAAATGTTTCTATTTACACACAGTTTTTAGGACACCCATCTACTACTTTGATGATCTTACTACACGTGAGGTGCTGGAGGCATGTGGGCTGGGAGAATTGGACAGCGGCTTCCCTGGGAAAGGCTGCAGTAATGCAGCCTGAAAAGGAAACTCGCTGAGAGCATTCTGTTCACACACAGGGCAGTCTCCAACCAGCTGGCGGTAAAGAGACAGCTTAGATCTGTCCCTCCTGCTGAGCACGCTGAGCCTCAGTAACCCACGGTCCGGGGCTTCCGGGCAAGACTGACCAGCAAGGCTGAGTAGCCGGGCAACTGGTCATGTTTGCTCTTAGGTGCAGTGGCTTAGCTCTTCTGGGAGAATGAGAACCCTGAGCCTGGGGACTGATCCCGCTGCTGTACAAGACACCAGCTGGGGCCAGAAAGCCCACCCTGGGGCTCCTGAACTCCTGGGGGCTTCTTGAGAAAGAGAGGATACAGAAGGCTCTGCCTGGAAAACATCCCTTTGCAATGCACACGCCCCTGGGGCTGAGAGGTGCTTGCTCTTTGCGGGTGTTCTCTCCTCTCCTATCTACCAGGAGAATACCCTCTCTCAGCGGAAAGGAGGGCTCTGCCCACTTGCCAGGACCTATATTCTAAACCAGCAGGAACAGGGTACTCGCAGTCCTGACGGAGCTGCCGGGCGCGGCTCGCAGGCCACACTGCCCCCTGCAGCTTGACAACTGCAGCCTGCTGGCACTTACTCTTCATCGGTGATGGCCTCGTGGCAGCTGTCACAGACCCTCACTTCAAACTCGAAGCCCATCAGAGGAATGGAGGAGCGCTTGGAGCTGCACTTGCCGCAGACAGCCTTCCCGCACTTGCGGCAGTGGTGCTGGGGGGGCAGAGAACACGTGTGTGTTACGGTGGCGGAGCCCCGAGTTCCTGGGTAGGCTCGGGCGTGATCACCAGCTTCCAGGAGAGCGTGCGGAACCCAGAGCCACGGACAGCCGAAGGGAGCGCACCAGGTGTGGTCTCCTTTTGCTCTCCATTTATTCAGAACGAGGACTGCTGGGAAACACGTCTGGCTGCCACCTCCCCGCTGCCCACTCCCCCATTCCTGGTCCTCTCTGGTCATCATCACTAGGAACTCTAGAGGACCCAGCCAGCAGTCGGGTCACCCAAAAGCTGGGGGTGACGAGGAAGTGCTACCTCCAGACGCCAGGCTGCCTGAGGCAGGAGAACGCGAATGGACCCTGTCGCCCTGTCGCCTACACTCCGGCCATGCTCAGCCTGGGTGAGCAGCGATGTGAGCATGCGGTTGTCTCAGGGAGGAGCAGAGCCCCCAACCGTGGCACCAGGCCGGAAATGCCGTGTTATAAGTGGGTCTAAGTAACTAGGACTGAGGCCGAAGGAGAGCAAAAAAAACTATGGAGAAGAAACAGGTACTACTTCCACGACTGCGTGTTTTGGTGCCGAGACAAGCCAAGCTACCTTGGCTCATCGTGGCTGCCCTGACTAATCACCCCTCTAACTTTAAGGTGCCTCTCAATAGATGCCACTAGAATTCGAAAGTCAGTCCCCAGCTAGTGACTGGGGACAAGTCACCACAGAAACCGAATCTGGCAGGAATGAGCTACAGCAGGGAGAGGGGGTAGATCACTGTGCAGTCCCAACGCGACTCCATGGTAACCATCTACCCTCCCTCCCTCCGAGGCCTCGCGGTACGGTTATTCCCACACTACCCCCGGGCGAGGCAGCGCCGCGTCACCCACCTGTCTCAGGCCGATTTTCCTGCTGTCCCACATTTGCTTGAAGTTCCAAAAGAAAGGCTGGTCGCACTTTTGGCAGGAATCGCTGTCCAACCATTCCGGGGTCTTGTCAAAGAGAGCACACAGGTCACAGTGAGACGCAGTGACCACAACAGCCCCAGTGACACACTACTTACAGGGTCGGGAGATGTTTATGAGAAACAGAAGCACAATTTCTCGGTCATTTACAACATCCTCGCTGACGCCTGTTACATGCCAGGCCCTGGGGAGGTAGTGACATGAAAAGAACCTCGTGGGGAATCATCACGGAAGGTTAAACACGAGCATGTCAGTAATAATAATTATTTGAATAAGTGTAAGCGTGAAGGCCTGAAAAGAATCGCGCGGAGCGCCGAGGACACCAAGACCCCAGCGGGGGTGCAGGGCGGTTCGGGGAGAGCCGGGGCATTGCCAGCAGTCTTCACAGCCACACCGAGGACTCAGGACTGTAGCTCACATTCTCTGATCATATGCAATTAGAACCCTTGCTCTGACTGTGTCTGATTGCATCTAAGTGCACATCACACACACACACACACACACACACACACACACACACAGCCACCCGTGCCAGAGGGACAGGGGCTGGCTGTAGTGGGTGCTCGGGGACGCCACCGGTCCACTGTCCACGAGAGGCAGGGCCAGCAGTGTCTGAGTCTTCCGACTTTGTTCACTGTTTCCCAGCCCCATGGCAACTACTTCAAACTACATCCGTCACACAGGTCCAGAAGCTGTGTTAGGCTTAAAGCTGTTCTGTAGCAAAGGTCTGGAGACGACACGTAGAGTCGCTCTCCATTTGCTTCCAAAGCTCCACGTTCTTCTCTGTCCGTTGGCTGAGGTGCTGACCTCTTTCCACAGGTCGCCAAACCCAGGAACCCCGAAAAATAACCCCAACCCCAGGGCGTCTTCCCGAAAGTGAGTTCCAGGGAACCCCAGTCTGACTCTGCCTGTTGAAGGGGCCTGAGAGTAAACAAGCGGGAGAACCGTGGGGAGAACAGGCCTGCCTGCGTCCCCTCTAGACCACGGCGAACAGCAGCAGGCATACTGGCCCCAGAAGGCCTTGTCCCATGGCCGCAAGCCTTTCCTGAGGAATGCCTGTTTGGGGACAGGTTCAGGGACGTAGCCTCTTGTCCTACCTTCAGGCCGAAATAGCCCCGAAGCCAAACATGTTTTCAGGAAGAGAAGTAACAAGGTGATGCTGTGAGAGCTCTAATCCTTGGTCAATTTATGTTATCAAGACTGACGGAAAGAAGTAAGCTTTCGTTTGCTTCATGTTCTAGCTGTTTTACAAGCAAGTTTAATAAAATAATTCAAAGTTTTTAGCTAAAGAGCACACTTGACCCCTGAAAGGCACACCTATGTTGTGAGTTTTCACATCTGCTCTGCCCGTTGGGGCTCTGAATCACTCTGCTGGATTTAAACCCGTCAACCAGTGCCCGTGCTCACGGAGCAGAGTCTTCTCAAGATGGTCCAAAGGACTGCCCGCCAACCACCGGCTTTCCTTTCCCCCTTTGGGCCTTTGTCCATCCAGGGCGGGGGTGGGGTGCTGCTCCTGATGAGTCACCCCTCACCCCAGGGTGTGCCTCCGCGGAGCATTCGGGTTATTCTGAGCCAAAGGCAACGGGGACCCTGCGGGCTCCCAGTAAACTGCCACCTGTCTCTCAGAGAATTTCAGCCAGGGACCTTGCCCATAAGAGTTGTCACTGAAAACTCATTTTGTGACCCATCTGCAGGGAAGGGCAAACTCCTGACTCCGTATCGCCTGCTCTTCTCACTGCCCCACAGTGGCCTTCCGTCCCTCTGAAGCCCCACGGTGACCCTCAGCTCAGAGGGTCATTACTTCCTTGTTTGTCGTCTTTGAACCTCTCACGCATGTGGAGTTCCCACACGCACATGTGCGTTACATCGGGTAGTTTTCTCTCGTGTGCCTGTTTCATACCTACGTGAAATTAGACTGGCGGAAAGAACCCTGTCCCGCACGGTGCACGGAGGGACAGGGCCCACTGCTGCCCTCCTGCCCCGGCCAGGACAGGCGGGGTGCGACTGGTCCTCACCTACAGTGGGTGTCCACACAGAATCGCGGGGCCCATGGACAGCCGGCCAGCGCATAGCGTATCGATTTCCCTGCCTTTGTGCTGATGAGTACCTTCAAAAGCAATATTCTCCAATTCTTTACTTCCTAACAGTAACGATCATTTTAATTAGTTACTAATAGAACTCCCATGAATTTATGCTTTGAGCAAATCAAGTTTTAATCTTCTTAAGCATTTCATTACTGGCATTTGAAAGACATTACATTGTGGGTAATACTCTCTTGAAATGAGATCGGGTGAGGACAGGGAAAGAAATTGGGCCATCACTTTGGTCTTTTTAAAGTGTTGCTTTTCTGAAATTCGAAAAATATACCCACCATAATTCAAGGGAAGTGAGACTACAGTTACCGTCAATGCACTTGTCAAAGGGACATTCGGTAAGCACATCAGTTGTTAAACAGCTCGAAAGTGAAAAAGGAAACCCATAGAAAAAAGAATGTCATAGAGACACTAATATGTGCTCAAAAATGACACCACATACATATTTGTATCTGGAAAACTATGTAGGGTGTGACTCATAAAGAAGCATCAAGTAATTATTTCTAATATTTCTATTAATAGCAGTCTGAGGACTCTGACTTCATGAGATACCGTATCTCACACAAGAGCCACCGTTTCTATCACTAACACGAGTTTTCTCTTTTCGGAGGGAACTTACACCAAAGGGCTGATCACCTGAAAATAGAAGGTTCCTTTTTCTCACTTGAAGTTTGGTTGTGAATGTTGCAGCAGGTTTGAAGTCGAAACAGCTTAATGTCAGTCTAGGTTCTTACGGAATCTCCATCACATAAATGTTAACTGCCAGTGTGTGAGGGGCAAAAAAATCAAACTCCTTTTCTATCAGAATTTGTTATTCTCCGGCACGTCTTGTTCCACAGGGTAATTACGGGAGACAAAAAGAACGAGCTGGAGGGGAGGCTGGGCTGGTTTTCGGCGTGGCCAGGATGGCCGAGCCCTGCCGAGCAGCCCCGCACCTACCTCCTGCCTCTCCACGTCCATGTTCCAGACGACGATGCCACCGTCACTGCCACAGGAGATGAGCTGCCGCGTGTGCTGCGCGTAGGAGAGGGCCTGGATCTTGTCGCTGGGAGAGAAAACAAGCGTTAGCTCAGGAGAGCAAGCGAAAGCCTCGGGGAGGGAAGAGGTCCAGCAGTCAATGAATCACCGTGCTCACCACTGCGCCCCAGAGCGGATCCTAGAAAGTCGCTGGAACTGTCAGCGTGCCCACTGAGTGCAGGGCGCTCGAGGTTTCCAAGTCAAAATGCTTGTTTCAGATGCTGAGGCCCCAGGTGGAGGCAATCTCTGTCCATCGCCAACATTTAAGGAGACAAGCTGATGGCCAAATTGGCTATAACCTCTTACCGGTTCCTTCCCCGACTAAATAGTTCTGTCACGTGTGTCCATGTTATACTTGTTCCAGAGTCATGGTTTTCTATATTTTTCCCTGATCGGGGATCCAGCCTACCACCTTTTCGTGCATGGGAGGATGCTCTAACCAGGCGAGCTATCCGGCCAGGTCAGGACATTCTCTTGTACGAAAGGCATCTTTCAAGAGTTCGGGAGGTTATCTGCTGGGTTAACCTGACTGAGCACTGCTGTTGCCCGTGGTGCAACGCCCAAATGGGGGGCTGACCCCAGGCCTGCCGTTTCTCGGCCCTCCAAGTGACTCCAAAGCAGCAGTGAACTTGAGCTTTACCAGCTCTCTGTTTCTCTAGTTTTTATTCCCTCTTTACTGAGCTGTGTTTATTTTCCTTTCTGTTCCATGCATGGCTGACCAGTTATTCCCTCCTGGCGGCGGCCACGATGGGGAATTCAGTTTTATCCTCTGACAAGTGGATGATCACTAACAAAAGAGTCTGCGGAGACATATTCTATGCTGGGTGGGAGAGAAAAGGGAGTCCGATTGCTTGGTCATTTTTGTGTGAATATTCTTCTGTTACAAACTCATCCCAGTGAAGAAGCCTGTGCCTCCCGGGGAGGAGAGCAGCTCTTTGAACTTTGGACTGGCGGAGTGTCGCGCTTGCTTCTGACGCCCGGCGGAAGCCGCAGGACCGAAGCTGTCCAGCTCCATGAGTCCGACACGATTCTGAATGGCCCACGCCTTTGGGGCTCGGGACGCTTTCCTCTCTCCGGAGGGTATCGCTGAACCAGATTACAGCTCACCTCGGATGATGAACCTGTTCTGTTTGGCTTATAAAGATGAACAAGTGCTTTTGTGAACTGAATAGTCCTGAACTTCACTGAAAATAGGGAACTTGAAATTTGCCAGACTTAAAAATAAAAACTATTTTATGGAAAATGCTCATTTAGCAACAAGTTAAGACTCCACGCCCACAAAATTAAGGCAATTCTCCAGCAGAGGAGACTAATACGGATGCGTTGTAAATGACAGCTGTGTCTTTCTCTGGTTGGTCAGTTAATTTCTCCTGAATTTTTATAGGATGACAAGCCAAACACATGAACACTATGCCTGTATGTTTAAGGTTATAGAAATATAAATTTGATTTCAATGAAATTGCATAATGTTTCTGATAAGCTTTTATATAAATAGTAATTATATTTTATAGTGTATCAACTCAGAGGTAATTCCCAAGATCTTCAAGTAACTGAACATAGACTGATAAACTGAGGTAGCCGATAAGTCACCATTGGGCGCCTGCCTAGATAATTGGGCACCTGCCTAGATAATTGGGCACCTGCCTAGATAATCTCTAAGTAACTTAGACTACCCAAACCCTGACTACAAAGCATATTAAGTCTGTGTATGTTTGCTTCTCATTTATATATCCTACAGACAGGCTACAAGTGAGTCGTGCCAATGACCGGGGGTGAAGAAGAGGGGGATGTGCCGCAGCAGAAATCCGCGTGTGTCCGTGTGCTCTGCCAGTGTGCCCGGATGCCCGTACCCGACCACAGTTCTTAATTCTCCGCACCCTCCCTCCTCCCGATTTTCCCGATGAAAAACAGGTTAGTTCTGGGGTTCATTATTATAATTCAAGTGGGTGGCTGAGACTACGCCAGGTCCAAAAGAAAAAAAAATACAGAGGGAGCAGCGTTTCCATGGAAATGCTACAACCAGAGAGAAACCGTACCCATCTCCAAAAGTGTGCAATGGAACACTACTCAGCCATAAGAAAGGACGAAATACCACCATCTTGTCAGCGTGGATGGCCCTTAAGACTAGTATGCTAACTGCAACAGTCAGAAAAGGCTAAGAACCATGTGATTTCCCTCACCTGTGGGACCTAAACCGAAACGTGTGGACACAGACCACAGTGCAGCGGCTCCCGGAGGAAAGGGAGCCAAAGCCTCCACGGCCGCTGGCAGGGCCTGGGTCGGCGACCACCCTCCGCTCCCTCTTTCTGGTAAGGTTCCGCCCTCTATGAGGACTCGAGTTCCTAATGCTTTTACTCATCATGTCTTTAGCTGAGTAGTTAAAGTTAGGAGAGTCCTTTCCCGGCCTCCATCCTACTAGCTCTCCAGCGCGGCAGCGAGGAGCCCTCCCACACTTCGGGTTCGCCGGGAGAGCTTCTGTACCTGCGGACCCTTGCCCGTCCTCCCCAAACCCGGAGGAAGCTGTGCGTGAGAACTTCACTCGGTGGTGTCGGTGGGCAAAGGGGGGGAATGGGGCCTTTAATAAAACGAAAGTGGAAAAAAAGAATTTTACTTCCTTTTAGAACTTCACCTACAATTCACCTGACACAGGAGGGGAAAGCACACATTCTAGGTACATCTGTTTACGAACAGCCTATTTGTTTCCCAAAAGGCTTTGTGGAGGCTCAGGACAAAAGTCACACACATACACGGTGAGAACAGGAAGAGAGGGACCTAGAGCCGGGACCGTGAGAACAGCCAGCAAACACACGGGCTAAGTGTGCCAGGGGTCATGGCCATGACCGGGCCTCAGCCAACCTGCAGTTCCCAAGGAGAGACCATTACGTTACACTGCCAAAGAGTCTTAGCAGCCAAGGAAAACACAAGAAAAATTATAGTCCTAAAGTCAGTCATGCAATGTTAGATACTATCTAAGACTAAAAAAGGATCTAAAGGCCCACGTACGATTACTGGGTTTGACAAGGTGGGCACGGGGCAATCAGTGTCCTGGTTTACGCTTCAATAACATCCATCCAACTGGTAACCGATACTGGAAAACCATACGTGGTCTTCGAAATCGGAACCTTTCCTTCGCCTTTCCCTTCACAGAGCCAGCGATTTGCACGTTCTCTTTGCTGCAGGAACAAAACTACCAAACTGCTTCCAATGCTCCCCCTCCCAGCTCCCCAGCTCGCTGATCTGGCCCCCAGTTCGGAGCCCTGACCACCATTGGTCTCGCCAGGGAAGGTGGGGAAAACGAGTCACGGCAGGGCCGCCTGGGGCCCAGGCAGAAGCTCTTTGGCCTCTACAGCAGAAACGAGACAGAAAGCATCTCTGGACACGGTGGGGACCATGTGTTACTCCGTCCTCATTTGTCTGCCTCTGGTGCCTGAGGTGGGGGTGGGGAGCCCCTGGAGCTGCTGGGAGCAGGAGGGCGGGGTTCACAAAGAGGGTGTGGGAAGGAGGCCCAAGGGTGTCTGACCCACTCCATCAGGGGGACACCAACCGGTGCTGAAGATGCTTACTTCTCCTAGCTCCATGATGCCAGGGCCACCCTCTCGGGTGAAGACCTGAGAGCCCGAGTTCACTTTGTTCCTAGGCCTGCGTCCCATCGAGCACCAGGCAAAGGCCCCTGCCATTACTCCCATGGAAAGCCAGTGCTTCCTGGGGCTCTGGCCCCACTAAGGCCTAAGGGTGTGACCTTCTCAGAGTCAACTCCAAGTCCGGGTTGTTTCAATCTCAGTGACCGAGGCTGCATTTCTTAGTCCCTGAAGACATACTGGTTTAGATGGCATTTCTCTGGGACCGAGAGACTGTACCTGGACTTTACAGCTTTTCCTCGTCCCAAACAACATTTTCCACGAGACACGTGTCACCCGGTGTTGCTGGTCTGGAGCACCGAGCTGCCTTCCCCCTGGGGACGGGCGCACTACACTGCTCGGCGCTTTGTCTACCGCTGTGTAAAACAAAACTACTTGTAAAACTACTCATCTGAACGAGGCCAACATTCCAAACCTGTGTTCCGTTTCTCTGAGGGAGCCCCAGGTGACAGGAATTACCCAGCAGGCTGGACAATGACCAAGTGCATTAAACTGGACTGCGTTCTGCTTCTCTTTCTGCCCTTGACACGGATGGTGTCAACTTCTACACGATCTTGATGCATGTCACCTTGCCATGGAGAGAAATATCAGGCAGTGACCCCTCTAAGGAGCCGATGACAAGGTTCAAGTGGCCCCACAAGCCAGCTGTGGCCCCAGACAACCGGTCTGTTCTGTCATGTGGGAGAGGAGGGCATAATAGCCACATCTCTAAAACCAAACTCTAGCACTGAAATAATTACCTGTGCACGGGCCCTCCGAATCGGAGTTAGTTCAATAATCCCAAACCGTAGCTTTAACTACCTGGGAGATGCTTAAAATGAGGATTTTCAGGGGAGTTACAGTTAGAGCTAATGGTGCTTAACCCGGCCAGTTCACGGGAGCAATGCTGACGGCTGCTGATGGCCACCTGGGCCACCGTTTAAAAACCTCACGGGCAGAAACCATTCACAGCTCGACAGCAGATCTAAAATTCTTTTCTGGAGTTCGCCCGGCTTTGCCCCCAGGGACTGCGGGCAGCATGGAGGAGGACAAATCCCGGCGTGGTCTGAGTTCTCCAGCAGAGAGCTGCCTGGGAGGCCGGCTACCCCACAGCAGCCCCAGCTCCGGACTGGTGACCTGCGTCTCCAAAGACAGGGCCCAGGAATCCATCTTAATTCCAAAAGCACTCTCCAGGCACGGCCAAGTTGGAGAGCTTCTCCAATCAAATGACCAGCCTCCTCTGCTTTTGCTCTCAGCCCCCTGAACTCTGCCCTGAGGAAGAAGAGCCTGATAGGAATCGAGGCGTGTAGTCAGCGAGCACGTGCGGAAGGACCAGCTGTGCAGGGAAGAACATTCTCTCTCCCCTTTTCCTTCAGCTGCCCGAATCCTGAAGCCACATCTGACCTCAACTACGGAAATTCGGGAACCCTTCAGGGCTCACACTGCTAAGCTCTTTCTTTTTCACTCCCAAATTCGTGCTCTTATATTCATCTCCCTGGTTCCAATTTTTACCTTGTATTTATTTGCTGTGCCTGTTTTATTTCAGTTTCTGCAAGGATTCTCAAGCCCTCTGTGGAATGAAATGGAGTGTAGATACACAAACCTACATACAGCTATAAATCACAGTGGCCATTCTTTGCTTTCCTGCCTTGTCCCTTCCCATGGCTCAGCCCATGCCATGGAGACTGGCCCACACGCCTTTGTCCCAGCTTTCAGCTGGGAGCCTTTTCTCAAGCCCCAGGGGTCTTACTTGTGTCCTTGGAGCTCGATGGCAGTTCCTTTTCTCCCGCCGATGTCCCACATGATCACAGAGTGGTCGGAGCTGCCCGAGAACAGTACCCGCTGGACGGGGTCCCAGCAGAGGGCGGTCACCCCACCTGGGAGACCAGACAAGCTGCACGTTAGTCACAGAGGGACAGTGTCAGTCACCACAGACCGTGCATGCAAACGAGCCAGGGCCTAGCGAGGTTTCTGGCGCACAGTAAACGTTTCTGTTGGGAGAACAAACAATAAGTCCCCAAAGAGGAAAAAACAGGCTCTGAGAATAAGAGTCCCACACTCCAAAGCAGTTTTCCCCAAAATGTAAGTGTACCACAAAATCAATTACTACGAAGACCAAAGAGAAATGAAAAAGGCAATTAACTGACCTTTAAACAATAGACATAATTCTCAGCAGAATGGAAAACACGGCACTGCTTGGAAATATTAGCCCTGTTTTTTAATGGCTGTCTACCTCCTACCCAGACAATAATAGGTGAGAAGTTTACAGGGTTTTAAAAAGCTCATTTGGATTTTGTGATCTTGAACATTAGCTACAATTAGACTAAAACACCAGAATTTGAACTTTATTTCCTTACTTTGGAAATTTAACTTTATAGATTCAGGGAAAATCATTTCCATCCTGACGGGTCAGCTTCTGCAACCGTAACAGGGGTTGAGGCTGGGATGGCGACCATCACTGCTGATGGCACCGCCGCACCTGCACCTGGGGCACCAGCTGCGCAGCAGGTGGACTGGGCCTCCCACGGCGCCGTGGGTGTGGCTACAAAATATGATGCGGATGGTCTTCTCCGGCAGTACCTGACGCCTACAAACGCTTTAGAATGTGAAAAGTACTTTTGCTTTTGAAACATTTACTGAAAAATACTAAAATCTGAAGTTCTTTTTTTAAAAAAGAAAAAATGGTATACTCTGAAAAGAACATAAAATATCTTCTTCTTTATTGGAATCTGATGTTTTTCTTCTTTAGAGTATAAATGTGTTCCAATAAAGTGCTTCACATTAAAAGCTTTTAGGAAAGTTTCTCTTATATAATTGTGCGAGAGGGTTTTTTTTTTTCAAGATCAAAAGGAAGAGAACCTTTCACTATGCTGAATTATGCTTAATAGTGTCTTCCTATAACTGCGCAACATTCTGCCTGTATCCAATATATGTTTCTGTCCATGTAATTGTCTCCTTCCCTCCCAACTTCCTGCTCCCCCCGCCCCCCCCCCCCCACACAGACGCACACCCCACAGCACCTAGCACAGAGCCAGCAGCAGACAGGCCCTCGTATTGTCTGCTAAATGAATGGCAGATGAATGAAAACACAAAAATCTTTTTTTTAATCCATAAATCTTATTTGCAATTCCTCTGTGATGCTTACTTAGCTAGCCTTTCAATGCTAAATATTTCCTCCTTCTTCAGAACTCCTCTCCTTCCTTCCCTGCTATTAAACTCCATGGTTATATTTAAAAAACAAAACAAAACAAAAAACCACCCCTCAGTATTTGGCCATGTAGTAGCTGAGGATATGCATTCCGTTCTGCGAAACACATGTTAATTCCCATACAGTACCCGACTGGCTTCTCTTGTTAGACCCCCGAGGCAGAGGCACCTAACTGTCCACCAGAATGCGCGGCCCCTTCCACAGAGCACTGCCCGGACGCTGCTGTCCTGCCAGCACCATGGGCCGCCCCCTCCCCCCCCCGCCCTCTTGGTCTAGGGGGCACGTGGCCAGTGCTCAGCAACAGAGCCCAGGAGGGAGCTCAGAAAGTACGCAGAAGCACTAACAGTTTGCATCTCTTCCAGCCCCGGCAGTCAAGATGTCCCTTTTCCACCTCCTCCTCGTGGACACTGAGACCGCAGGGCCTGGGCAAGCTGTGCTGCAGGGGGAGCCTGGGTCCCACGGGAGGGGTTGTAGATGAACAGCCCCCTACCCCCGCACGGGATTGATACATGAGTGAAAAACCAACTGCTACTGTGTCACAACCCAGAAATGTTGACGAGTACTTGTTAGGGCAGCTACCTTCACCTGTTACAGTATTTTCTGGATTATTAGAATACGGCTGGTCCAAGAGGAAGGTGGGAGTCACCAAGAGCTTCGTAAATGTCGTATGAATGAAAAGAAGTTTCTACTTTAGACCATTAATATCCATGCCTAGAATGTAAACAGAATTTAGCCTCCAAAGCAATCCATCATAAACTCTGAACTGGATATTCCTCCAAAATGCATCTCAACTCTAAGCACTTTTCACCATCTCTATTGCTGTCCTGGAGTGAGCCCCTATCATGCAAAACAACTCTCTCATCCACTGCCCAGGAGCGTGCAGGCCAGCCCCGTCGGCCAGGTCACAGCTAACAAAACTGCATAGTTACTCAGCTTGTCATCCTGCAGTCTCACGTCTAGGAATGTATCGTGAGGGCTCTACTGCCCCCACTGCTGCCAAGTAAGACAGAAAAACACGCAGGCACAAGGCTGTTCATTTCAGCGTTGTCTGAAATAGCTAGACACCGGGAACAACCTCAGCCCTCCTGCAAGAGAGCAGACGAGTAAACCACGGTGCATTCACACAGAGTAACTCTGCAGGCATGAAGAAGAATGAGGCTCTCTCGGACGGAGAGAAAGGGATTGCCAGCAGGGACTGAAGTGAGAAAGATAAAGCGCCGAAGAATTCCCTACATTATGCTCCCTTTCATCTACGAAACCAAGGGTGAGAGAAACTGGAGACTCATGAGCAGTAGGTGTGTGGAGAGGCTGGGGAGAGGGGGGGAGGGCAGTGACACTCTCCACGGTGTCTGTCTGTTTGGTTCCCAGTTTGCTGCCCAGTCTCATGAACATGTCAACAAAACCGATGAGTGCGTGTGTGTGTGGTGGACCCACAATGGAGCGCAAGCAGAACAGGTGAACCTGGCCGTTATTACAATGAATGGCACAACCATATTCTAAAGCTGGGCAGGGGGGAGAAGTGAGAAATGGGAAAATGTTAGTAAGCTAAACATAAGAAGATTCGAATACAGAAACAGCACTCCAGTTAACAGGTTTGTGTTTTGGGGAGGCAGGAAAGTAAACAGCTGGGAAAACTCCCGGGCAGGTGGAACGGGGAAACTGAGACAAGAGGATTAAACACGGCCAAACAGTGTGAGTGAACGGACAGCCGGCTGGGCATCGCGGGACCTCATCTCCCCAACCAAGGACACCCGAGAGCAAACGGTTCAGATCGCTCCTCCCTGACCGGAGAGCACGCAGCTCACGTCTCCCGGGTCTGGGAGAAGAGAGGGCAGAGGGCAATGCACTGTGGTTTACTCGTCTGCTCTAATTCCGTCTGTGCCAGCCGACCCCAAGGACAGATGGAGTCAGGGGTCACGAGTGACCTCTCGGGGTCCAGAACGAGCTGACTACCTTGGAAGAGCTTCATAATGTTTCTGTCACCACGGAATCTCTTAGACGCCCTTGCGCCAGCTGTGAGTGAGCTGTGCTGCAGCCCGGTTGGCAATGGGCAGACACTACTGCCCAGGAAAAACTGCGAGTTAAACGCGGAACCCGCTACACCGGCCTTCATGGCAGTCAGTACCCTCCCTGGGCCATGTCCTGTCTTCCTTAGAGACACGTCATTATGAAGTCCTAAGACAAGGCTTCAAACATTATGAGAAAGAGAAGATACAATGTCAGGGTAACATTTTATATGAGAACTACCTTACAGGGCGGGAAACCTGTGGGCCTCACCACGCACGGCAGGAGGCAGCAGAGACTGCCCCCCACCTGCCCTGCAGGCAGTGGTCCGACCTCCAGGCACTCTGATGGGCCCCCGCAGGGTGAGCGCCAAAGGTCAGGCTCCGCTCTGCCCCTGCTGAACCCCGATCTGGGCCTGCGGGGCTCACCGACTCAACTCTGACCCTGTGTCCACCCACTCCTCGCTCTCCCGTGACCACAGCCACACGCATCCGAGGACACTCGCTCCTCATTGCCAGAACAATCTTCTCGCTCAGATCGAGTGGTACCTGTACCTAAAGACAACCCCCTGACGGCTTCTCGCTGACTTCAGGACAAGGCCCTTGTGGCCTGAATGGACCCTCATGTCCTTTCTGGCTGCCCCCACCTCCAACTCCGAGGTCCTGCGGGAAAGTGCTCCCGCGTGTTCCCGAGAGCGCCTCCCTCTCGCGCATCCCCCAGCCTTGGGCCACACTGGTCTCCTCTGCCTGGACTGCTCTTCTGGTCTTTTCCTAAATCCCACCTGCACTCCTCCCCCAAAGACCTTCAGCCACAGCTCCGGGGGAGGCAGTGCTGCACCGGCCCCGCAGCCCTCCATGCTGGCAGAGCTGCTTAGCTTCTGCCTGTCACACTGGGCCGTGAGGAATTTGAGGACCACGGCTGTGCCTTCTCTTTCTGTGACTGAGGGTAGTGACTCAGGTTGACCAGAGACAGCAGGCAGGGTAGAGAGACGAATGGGTGGGACCCCCAGGGACCACAGAGGAGGGGAGAAAGGGCAGCTGGAGGTGCGGAGGGAACTGCAAGAGAGCGTGTGCCCAGGGACCAAGGAGCGCGGGGACGGGCAGGACGCCACGGCTGCTGCGGCTATGGGAGATGCGCGGAGAGGTCCAGGTAGGATGTGGTCTGCACGTGGGATTCGGCAACCCGCAGGCTGCCTTGGGGAGGGCACTTTAAGCAGAGTGATGAGACAGAGGAATCACGTGGAGGGAGCCTGAGGCAGGCCCTGACTGGGGCTTAGAATGATGAACTTGCCCTGGTAAGGATGGGCTCACTCTCGGGGTCACCTGCAGCTGGGTGCTGCCCCAGGGCCCGGCAGCGTGAGGAGAGGGCATGCACAGTGAGCGAGTCCTGGACAACACTTACTGCGAAGGAGGAACAAGGGGGCCGCAAGCTGAGCATGTTGGGAAGCACAAGGCTGGAGGGACGCACCCCTGGGAAGGAAGGAGGGAGGGAGGGAAGGAAGGAGGGAGGGAAGGAAGGAGGGAGGGAGGGAAGGAAGGAGGGAGGGAGGGAAGGAAGGAGGGAGGGAAGGAAGGAAAGAAAGGTGGCAGGAGACACAGGGGGGTGAGGGATCAAGGACCTGACTTCTCAACAAGGAGAAGAGCAAGCGGCGTTGGAATAAGGGTTTAGGGGAGTGAAAGCTCAGGAGACTGAAGTTCTCAGTGAAACATTGTAAGATTCCTGAGGGCGGGGGGAAGAGTTCTGGGTCCAACCAGGCCAGCTCGGCCAGGGTGTTGGCCAGGGTGTTCGTGGTGAAAAAAGAGAAATCCAAGCAGGAAGAACTGAGACCTGGCCACAGAAGACTGTTTCTGCGTACTCTTCCTCCCAAAGCGGAGATGGCGCGGATGATCTTTTCAACATCTTTCTGCCTGGATTTAACATTCTCGCTTTCCTTTAGGGAATCCTTTGTGACCTAAGTACTGTCCCATTTATGTCCCCATTCACCTCCTCGTGCTCTTATATGATGTCTAAACTCAATACTAACCTTGCTCTGTACTCAGCCAGGGCGTCATCGCCAGACGCCCACTAAGAAACCACAAACACAGGCGGTGACTTAGTTTGCAAGGTTAACATCACACGTTAAAAATACTAGTAAGAAATCAACCCTCATCATCTGTCAAGACCTTCAAAGCCTAAACATGGATATTTTCTTTCACTGCACCTCGTTTACACCACTCTGAGCGGACCAGTAACACAAAGGGGCCTTGGGTTTTCAGCTGGAAGGAGTCCCAAAGGAAGGGAGGTTAACAAGGAACTTTTACCTGGTGATGCGACCTGGCTACTCATGATGAACACAGTTTTCATTTCACGTGTCTTGGGAGTGGGGGTCTGTCTTGCCCACATCTCCTCGATCCAAGAGGAGGAGACTGAGGCATCTGTCCCTCTGGCTGGCGGGGGCTTGCGCAGTGGCCACGTGGTCTCACTCAAGGTCTCACAGACACGCGCCAACACTCGTTTTCTCCAGGCGCCGCATGACAAAGAACCAAACCGCCACATTTCCCAAATGAATGGATTCCTTTTTCTGTTTGGACTGATGTTGGAAACTTTTGACAGCAGCTCCTACTGGGCCGTTTGGGAATCAGACGGCCGTCAGGCACACCTCTGCGCCAGCCCGGGGTGCACCCTGCCACCTTTCACCACCTGATACCCCAACACCAGACCACGCAGCTCGGGGCACCGGCTCCCCGCGAGGGCAAGCAGCACGTGGAGACTCTGCTGTCAGTCCCACCTGTGTGTCCTCTGAATGCTGTGACCAGGGTGCAGGTCTCGGGCTCCAGTTTGAGGATGGTGACTTGGCCTGAATGGTCACCGATGAACACGTGCCGGGTCTCGACGTCAAATCTGTCACGCAGGCATTAAGGATCGTTTCTCAGAGTCATGAAGGGGACACCTTGAACATCACACTGAAAGATACAAAAGTGGACATAAAATGCGAAGGAAGACACAGTATTTGTTATTGGGCCGTAAGACGGACGGGATAGAGATGTCCACTCTCACGACATGAATTTACAAACTCAACATAACCCCTATAAAAATGTCAGTGTTTCTTCCTTGATCTGGATATGTTAATTCTAAAGTTTACACAGAAAAATAAATAAGCAAGAAGAGTCAGAAATATTCTGTTTCTCTCTTTTTCTTTCTTTTTAAAAAAATTTTTCTTTTAGAAATATCCAGAAGATAGCAGTGACACAGTATGTGATGGTGGAGGCTACCCTATGAGATATTAAAACATGTTATAAAGTGTCTTTAATTAAAAATCTAGTACTGGTGCACAAATGGACCAATGCAACAGAACAGAAAGTCTAGAAATAGACCCAAAAGCATATAGAAATTTGCTTCATGTCTACTACAGGTGGCTCTTCAAATGATAAAAAAAGATGGAGTAAGGAAAAAAGATACTAGCACAAACTGGACAGTCATTCGGAAAAGTTAAATAGGATTTGTATTTCACATTATATACCGGGACAAATTCTGAATGAATTAGAGATCTAAATGTAAAAAATAAAAATGTAAGTTCCAGATGGAAGAGTTCCTTTATAACCTTGGGGTGGAAGAGGCTATTACCATTCAAAAACACAAACAATCAACAAATACATCAGCGAAGCTAAAAGACCAATTGAAAAAAAATTGCAACACAAGTCATGAAAAGCACAAATCCCTAACACATAAAAAGAGCAATCAAGAAAAGGGCTATAGAGAAATAGGCAAAATATATGAATGAATAGTTCAAGAAATGAAAAGGGTGTGAACGAAGCAATCACCCGGCAGGCCTGGCTGTTTTCCTTCAAAAGGCGGCCCAACAGCCTGGCGTGGCGTCGGGGAACGTGGGCTCCAGGAGTCCCCACCATTAACAGGCAAGAGTGGCTCCCTGTGCCGTCACTGCACAAACAATATGGCCGTGACAGACACCTGCTTGGGGGTCTGAAAGTCTGGTGCATGCCACTCGGAGACTGCTCGTGCGACCAGTCTCCAGTAAGAGTCCAAGGTGCTGAGTCTCCAGTGAGATTTCCAGGTTGCTGATGCCTAGCAACCCTGCCTTAGAGAGCCATCCCCGAGATTCACGGGCCAAAGTACAAAAGGGCACGTGATGGGGGCTATTCACCCCATGTGACCCCTGCAACCGAAAGTCTATCAGACAGGGACTTACTCAACCCAGTATGGCACATCCACACAACGGAGTACTATGCAGCGGGGAAAAAGAACTCCATACCACAAGCAGATGGACGTGCAGTGACGCCCAGGATATATCACTAAGTGGGGAAAATCCAAGATACACAAGAGTGTGTGCTCACATCTATAAAGGAAGCCCTGGAAGGGAGGGTCGAGCTCCAACAGACAGGGCTGCCCGTGGAGGAGGGAGGGGCAAGCTGAGGGGACGGAAATGGGAGCGAGACGTCTCTCTCACTGTATATAGTTTCCCCTTGGGAATCCTGTAACTATTTTACACATTAGAAATATTTATAAAATTAAAACAAAAAAATCCCCCAAACTGACAATAATGTAAAACGAATGAACCTAAATATCAAATTGGGGACAAAATCAGCTAACAGAAGTATTTCAAGTGATGTTAAAACACAGCATTTTGACTGTGTCCTTTATAGAATACAGTCTGAGGAAAAGAGAACCACAGAGAAACCTAAAATCTCGCTCAGCAGTCTTGTTACTATAATTTACTGGTATTATTTTAAAGCAATGTAAATAAACCATAGGAAAAAGCAGATAAGAAATTACGTCAACGAGTTAGGGACCAAGATTTTGCAGCCCAAGATAAAAGAATCAAGTACAAAAATAAAGTAAAAATCTTGTAACATTGCATTTGAATTGGAAATATTATACGTAAGGCATGCATGTATTTCCTAGCCATCTCGAAACACTCAAAGCAGCAGGTCCTTGCAGGACTGGGCAGGAAGGGACAAGGTGGACTTGCCGAAAAGCAAGGAGGCTGTCACATAAGCTGTGGGGCTGTACCAAAAACACACAGCGGGGAGTCATGTCTTACTGACCTAAGCCTAATCCCAGCGCACTTAGAACTCTCCTTCCAGTTTAGTGTAGGACTTGAACAGCCTTCCCCCAGGCTCCTTCCCTTGGTCCTCTCCCCTTTCATCTCCCACAGGCACTGGAGCTGGTAGGAGGGGGAAGGCAAAACCTCGTTCCATGTTCTTGGACTTCACCCTTTTGAATCGTGTCAGTTACTGGGTATAGTTTAATGGCTTTTACAGAAGAAAAACACCTTGTCTAGATAGCTTTCACGCTAACAAGGCTTTAAGAGCTAATGGGGGACGTGGCCACACTGTTTCATTTTAAGCTTTCTACCTTCTTCTCCCCCTCCCTTCCCCCTTCCTCACCTGCCAACCAGTGAGAAGACCCACCTCTCAGCCTCCTGAGGGCAACTGAGAGGCAGGAGCAGAGCCACTGTCTTCAGTGACAATGACCTGGCAGACCTGTCACTGTGGGGATCTGAATCTGCGCTGAGTCAAGACTGTAGAGGCAACTTTCCGGGCAGAGGGGCAGTTAAACGACCACGGCAGGAAGCGGAGGTCAACTGTGCGCTCAGAGGAGGACGGACTCGGTACCTTGACAGTGGCATAAAAAGAGGGGGGTCCCTGCTCTACACGGAGAGACTGAGAACTAGGACAACCTGATCCGCGGACTTGTCTGGACCCAACTTCAAACGAAACTGCTGCAAAAAGCCATTTTAGAAATGGTAAGTAAAATTTAAAAAATGGACTGATTATTCGACAATCTCAAGGAGTGATCATAAATTTTTAGGAGTAATAACGGCATCATGATTATTTTAAAAGGTCCCTATATTTTTTAGAGGTGCCCAATTCGGTCTATAGGGATGGAATGACATCAGGTCTGGAATTTGCTTTAAAATACCCCAGCAAATGAGAGAGAAAGCGAAAAGGGGCAGGGGAACCAACAGTGATTAAGCATGGGGGTGTCCATCATGCAGTTTTTTCAATTTGGTACAGGTGTTGAAAATTCTCATAGTAAGATTTTTTTTTTAAAAAAAGTGAAGGAGAACGAAGCATAACAAATTCTTCCAGTCTCAAGAACAAGGGAGAAAAGTTATAGTCTACAAACAAGTAGCTATATGTAAAACTATATTAAGATTTATATGAAATAAGATCACCTTAAATCTTGATTAATTATAAGAATACAGATTAAAAAAACACCCAACAGACTCAATCCGATACCCAGCAGTCTTTAGCACTGCAGGTAAATAATAGAATGGTCTAAAAAATCTGAACTCCACTCAAGCTATCTGGAAGAGGGCTGAGATAAAATTATATAGTACAACCTCAGCTCCAGAGTGACTGGCACTAAGAATCATATGAGGAAACATGAATATCAAGATCATCTTCAAAGCCTTCCAGCACTTTTCCCCGCACAGGACTGGACCCAAGGGGCTGTTTGGTGGAAAGGCATTTTGCCACGTAGGTGACATCCTGAGCACATCTCCCTGAGAACGGAATCTTCAGAGGAAGACTAGCTGAGCTCTGCTGCGGAAGCTTGAGAAAAGGGATCAGACAGGACCAACGACTGGACGGAAAGGGGAGGCCAGACAGAGCACTGGCGCAGTTGCACGGTGGGAAGTAAGTGGGGGAGGAAATGGTTCTGTTCCCATCAACCTGCACGGGGCCTCCGAGAAACGCCGACACTCTGCTGTGCGCAGGGTGAACTGGAGGGCTCTGGCCCCCAAATTCTCACCTCGGTGCTGCCAGGGAGCAGTCCTGTGACCTCGAGCGAGTGGGAAAGCTATGCGAGCCTCTCGGGGCCTTGGTTTCTACACTATGAAAATGGGGAATGGTGTCTTTTTGTTTTTATTTCACCCTACTGTCCTCGTGGTGAACGAAGGAGCATTATCTGGCAGCACTATAAAAACACTCAGGGGCTGCAAACGTAAGGTACTCCTCTTCTCTGCGTTATTATTATAATTATTGTTGTTGTTGATGCTGGTATTATAGACCATTTAATAACTGAAGCTTCAGATCTTTGGCTAAAGCAACCAAAGATTTTGAGGGTATTCGGAAAACGGTAATTCAATCTGTAAGCTGGTCAGTCTCTTTGCCTTCCCTTAGTCCTCTGCTTCAATTCTGGTTATTTTCATCGCATATTCACTTTCCAGGCAAAGGCCCGAAGGAAGAAAAAATTCTGAATTCAGCGTGACTCATTCTGTCACTTGTGGGCTTGCACGAACGACAGGGGTGAAGATGGCCGAGAGCTGGTTCATCTGTAGACGTCTTTCATCTACCACCCAGTGTCCGTTATGAAGAGAAGTAAGGGTCATGCTATTGTTCTGAACATTTTGTGTTGATGCAGAGATTTGCTGCTTCTTCCCTTATCACACACAGACACACAAACACACAAAACAAATGAAAAAACCTGTCAGTATGATCAGTGGCCAAAAGAAGAGAGAGAGGCAGGAGTGGGGGGTGTCCATGAGAAAGTGGGTTTGAAAACTGGATCTTCCCATGAACCACGCTGCATGGGCCGCCCGCTCACAGTCTGCACACCAGGCGCAGACTCTTGGGCAGAAGCAGCTCCGTGGCACCCTCAGTCTACGTGCTCCCAGGCACCAGCGCTGGCAGTGCGGCTCCATGACCGGGGCTGGAGCAGCAAGACTGCTGGACCTGAGAGAATCTTCTGGAAGGGCCTGTCTGTCTGCAGTGCTGCAGCTCCCCTCCACCTGAACAGCCAGGTGAGGCTGGGTGGTCACGGATACTGGCGATGAAGCCACGGAGTGAAGCCACACACACAGGCTTCTGATACCCAATCACGTCGTCATCATCAACATCGTCATTATCGTGGGCTTGGAAACCACATGTGGCCCAACCAAAGGAGATGCCTGAAAAATGAGGATGACCTCTGGAGACCCTGAGGAGAGAAATTTAATTCTGTGTATTTCTGTTTTGTTTTTTGTTTTCAGAGAGTTTAAGAAAGTAAACTTCTCAAAGGCAAGATCTGTGTTTTTTTCTCTGCTCCTTGACTTGGTTCAGTGACACAGAAGGTGAATCACTCTGCTTGGCCGGTGACAGAGAAGCCACCATATTCAAAACACATTGTCCTGGTGTCTTCCGTCCTGCTCGCGAAGGGGGAACCACCGCAGTCCAAGCAGACGCCTGGGTTCCGGTGGTGGTCTCCCCACACGCCGGTGGGCGGCCACACGTGAGGCCCCGGACCCTTCCTGGGCCTCGGGCGGCTCAGCTGCCCAATGAGCTGGACGGCGTGATCTCTAAGGCCCTTCTGGCCTGAGCACTGGAAGAAATCATCGACCGCCTTGAAAGAGCATTCCTGCATTTCAGTTTAAGCATCAGGCTCGTCTGAACTGGCTTTTAAAAACTAAGCTTTGGAATTTCTTTTATTAACTGGTGGTACCACCCGTTCAAAGATCAGTTGACCCTGCTCTTCATCTGTTATCGTCCTTGCTTCTGGTCTTCCTGGTAATTAGCCACGTTGACAGCCTTCCACGAAGGCCATTGTTAGTTCCTTCATGTTGTGCTTCCATGAGGACAGTAAGAGGGCCACTGCGCTATATACACACAGGTACAGCTGCTGCAAGAAAGAGCAAGGGACCTTTTCGGTTGCTGAGACTCGCCAAAGAGGCAGTCTACAAACGAGGTGAAAATCTGAAAGCAGGTCTTACCATTTCTTCCAGCTCTAGCTGGCGAGTGACCTGCGTCCACCTATTTCCTCATTTGCCAGAAGGTGAAGAGAGTTCTATGCTTTTGAATTAAGAAGGCCAGGGCTCGTTTCTCCTTCCAAGGCCAGCATCATCCGGCAGGCTTCGTGCTTGCCAGGCCTGTGCTTGTGGAGCCCAGTGGGCCAGATGTGAGGGCCACTCAGCATTAGTAGGCATTCATGTGGAGCTCATGGGTCCTGCAGACAAGGGAGATAAAAACTCTCTCTCTCTGCATATCTGTGGAGAGTCTCGGACCTGGAACACAGTCTGTAGATGCCAGCCAACCTACTAGGGCCCTGGCACGGCAGCCTCTCAAGTTTTTAAACGAACAGGAGGAGTCCTGTGGTTCTGCCAGGCACTGATGGTGGTGTTCACAACCTTAGTATCTACACTTCTGTACGGAATAAAAGACTGCATTTCGGGGATGGTTTCGCCTCCACGTCCCACGGTTCCCTGTCACAGCTGAGGCTCAGAGTCCGGGCTGTGTTCTCACTAGATGTCAGGCTTCAGGTCACCGCGGACCGCAGCCTTTCTGCAGCAGGCTCTGTTACTTCAGGTGAAATGACCTCACTTCACTCCCCCTATACAAGGGTTTGTCCATTAAACAAGTCTGTGAGTGTCTTTACCAGCAGGGCAACTCAGCAAATTAAAAAACAAAACGAAACAACTCTCCAGTTGCACATCCCCCAAATTTTCATGAAAGAAAGAAGTCAGCAGCTAAGTTCCCACCCAGGAATTTGCCCCAGCAAAGGATACTGCAGGCCCGAGGCCCCAGCCCTGGTGCGGTAACCTCCCAGGCGGCGGCCGCTCTCGGAGCAGTGCCAGGCAAACTGCTTGTCCTGCCCCGTGCTCAGCACCCACTCCAGCTCCAGGACAAACAGGACCATCGTCACTCTGCTCTGATGTGCTGCAAACCAAGAGGCAAGACAACGACCGTAAGGGCTCCTAAAGGAGGCTGGCGAAGCGCGGTCCAGAGACGCAGCGCTCTCTTCTCCCCTCCCCGGACCCCGCAGACACAGGCTAGAAAAGGGGCTCTCATCAGCGGCTGGGGGGTGCCTCTCTACAGGGGCACGTCCCAGTTTTTATGTGACGTGGGTGCCACTCAGCTCGGTGCCTCACTGGAAGGTCTCTCACGGGACGGAACAGAGGGGTGGGCCGTGGGCTCATCTGAAAGCCGGGCACAGGGAGGAGCTGACTCCAAGGCTCTCACACGGTGCTGACAGGACTCAGCCTCCCACAAGCTGCTGACCAAGGCTTTGGGCCCTTTCTGACTGACGTGGCCTCCGCTCTGTTCCCCACAGCATGCAGTGCTTCTATCGGGAAAGGGAGCAGGACAAAAGTCCCCATCTTTTGTAGTCTAATCTGAGAGGTGATATTCAGTCCCCGCCATGCTTTAGATCCCGCCCACACTCAAGGACAGAGACACACACACGGTGAGGCAGAGGCCACTAGGAGCCTCGGAGGCTACAGCACCACAATGTGTCACATGTTTTAAATGGCCCCAACGGTGCAACACGATAGCCCAAGATTTGTAACAAAGACAGTTAAAAAATATGTTAAAGAACAAAAACTCAGGTCATCTAAAGGAAAATATAAACTGCGTAGGTCAGAAAAAAAACAAGGAAAAATGGAAAGGGGTTGGATTTTCACAGCTCTGTTAAAATCACAAAAAAAGCCATCATGTGTAAGAGAGAGTATACTTAGTTTTTATAGCTCCAACTGGCTGAGCAAAGACCAACTGGGGAACGTTCTAGCCCTTGGCACATCGCATTATTTTTTTATTTTTTTATAGGAGTTTATTTGTACCAAACTGACGACATGTGCTCGGGGAACCAGGTCTCAAACGCTCTGTTATCACACAGCACGTTAATGGTCTGGTTACCTGTCTGTATCTTCCACGTGACTGTAAACTGCTCATGGGCAGACACTACACGTCTTGTTCACTATTACAATCCTCAGTTATTGGAACGATGACTGGTACTCCGTAAATACAGTTATTCAAAAAATACCAGAGAAGTGACGTGTGAAAAAAATAGAGACTAAATCTACAGGGAAATGAATTTTGGTTCAAAATCCACAACCGAAAAACTCAATTCTTAACATTTTCCCAAGTCAGCATGGGTCGCTACGTCTCTGGAGGCCTCCGAGGAGGTGCGGGATGGCCACACGGGATAAATGAGGCCTAGAGACTTGGATGAAATGACCTCAAAGTGTTACAAGGTCCAGTGTTCTGATCCCGAGACATCGTTGGCCTGGACAAAGAAATCTGTGGCAAACGTCATTCCTGATCCACAGGAAGGAAATGGCCTGCGGCACTCTGTCGGTGGTAAAGCTACCGTCCAACCGTAATTCCCTCCCTTGGACAGTCTACACACGCTGAGCCTGTCACAGCACGTGACTAAAACAGACTGAGCCTGTGTGATGCAGCTCATGCCCAGTGCTGACCCCGGTCTCCACGCCTGCTGCACAGCTGCGAGCAGGGTGGTGGCATGGGTGGGAGGCCAGAGGCCAGAGGCCAAAGGCCAAAGGCTGAGGGCTGGGCAGCCACACCAACCAGCTCAGTCCCTGCATTGGACCAGCCGCAGGACCACAGGCCAGTCAGCTCACCCCTTCAGGCCTCAGCATCTTCCTTCTAAAACAGGGGTAATTGCCACCTCAGCTTCTTGCTTTGCTTTAAAGAGCCAGCCTGCTTTAAAGTAAGGCCCCTCCTGCGGCCAGGGAGCCACCAGGAACCCTTCCCAAGTCCGGACTGGGGAAAGCCCCGCCCTCACGCCTACCTTGATAGGTTTTCACAGGAGTCATCTTGTTATAATCTTCTGATAAAATGAATTCCTACAGAAAAGAAGAAAAATGCTAAGTGAAAGGAAATTCTGTAAGTGAATAAGTATATTTTGGCAAAACCAGGTTGAATAAAGCAAACATCATCATAGAATTGCCGATACATCTAACATTAGTATTTTGCCAATCAACTCAGCATTTTTGTCCCTATTTAAAAGTGGTAATCATAACTGTGACTCATTTGCAATTATCCTAATTTTTACCTTGTAATTGATGGTAATCTTTTTTTTGAGTATACATTTGAAGAAAACTGGATCAAGTTCAGAGTCTTGATACCGACAAATTTTGAAGATAAGCCTGATTCGAATTAATTTTCTTTCTTTTTTTCCTTTAATTCTCACCTGAAGATATTTTTTTCATGGTTTTTACAGCGAGGATGGGAGAAAGAAAAATACTGATGTGAGAGAGAAACATCGATTGTTTGCTTTCCTGTAGACACCCCGACTAGTGACTAAATCAGCAACCTGGGTATGTGCCCTGACTGGGAATCAAACCCATGACCCTTTGGTCTATGGGGCGACGCTCCAACTGGCCAGGGCAAAGTATTGTTCTTTCAATGGGGCCATAGCTAAAAATTTACAGGGCCCTGGCCTGTGTCCAAGTAGATGGCAATCCTCTGCCTGAGAAAAAATACTTTAAAGTCTTTATTTCCAGTATCGGTTACTATTTCCCCATCACAAGCTTCTCAAGGCTGAATCTTACTCATCCCTGTGTCCCAGGGCAGCTGGCAGAGTAGATAATCAATAAATGTTGATTGAATGGATCTTTGAAAGGCACCTCTCAATCTGAGGAGATTAACTTGAATGTCAAATTTACTCAAAATAAATTTTTATGTGACACATACGCACTCTATGGGGATACAGAACAGTGGGTGAGTGTGTCTCACCTGCGCCGTCCACCTCCACCACGCCACGTGGGCACGCTGTCATCTCACGTCAGCACGAGAGGGCGCACGCAGGACAATACAGTGTTTGAGAACACATTCACACAGTGGGAGTTACAGTGCAGTCACAGCTGTTCTACTTTATTATGCGTTGCTATTGTTAATCTCTTACTGTGCCTGATTATAAGTTAGAACTCATCCCAGGTGTGTGTGCATAGGAGCGAACACTGTGCGCCAGGTTCAGGACTGCCTGGAGTTTCAGACATTCCTGCAGGGCTCTGAAACGAATCCTCTACAGGTGAGGAAGAACTACTACGTAACGAAAAAATTATTCATATATCAATTTCCTCTTTAAATTAGGAGTTTAGAAAAAACTTATTTGTAAGCAGTGTTATTTATTTATGGCTACCTTTTTGTTGCTAATTTCTAATTTTACTGGCTTATATTTAGAAAACATTTACCTTTTATTTTTTATTTATTTATTTTTTAGCTTTTATTTATTTATCTTTAGAGAGGAAGGAAAGGAGAGAAGGAGAGAAACATCAATGTATGGTTGCCTCTCGTGAGTCCCCTGCTGGGAACTGGCCTGCAACCCAGGCATGTGCCCTGACTGGGAATCGAACCGTGATCGTGTGGTTCACAGGCCCGCAGAAAATATTTACATTTTAAAAAAATTAGTAAGATTATCTTCATGGTCAAGATATTAATGATTTTTAAGTGTTCTGTAGATAAGAGGAAAATGCTTTCTATCCAAAGTTCTAGATCTATTTATATACCTATTTAATTAAATTTGACTATAGTTTTAAAATATTCTATATTTTTACTTATTTGTGTACTTGAATTTCAAATTCAGAGAGATGTGGCTAAAGAAATGGGCTTTAATTTTAGTGTTGATTATTCTGATCATAAAAATAATATCTCACCATACATAAACAAAAGCTATGAAACAATATTGAGATGGAAATTCAGTTGTCTATAACTCTGCCAAAGAGTGAAAATTCTTGTTGACATTTTGATTGTGTTGCCTGTCAATCTTTTCCCTTGCGTGTGTACATTGAACACACCACATCAGAATGGCACCACTGTTGCTACTGTTCGGCAGTGCTCCTTGCTCACTGCCGAACACCATCACATGAACAGTCTTGGTCATTAACCATTCTCTGAAAACCTAAGTGTGAGGGCTACACAATACTATACTGAGTGGCTATGTCAGATTTTATCTAATTAGTTCTGATCATTGCATTTTTAAAAAATATGTTTTATTTATTATGCTATTACGGTTGTCCCGTTTCCCCCCTTTATTTCCCTCCACCCTGCACACCCCCTCTTACCCACATTTCCCTGCTTTAGTTCATGTCCATGGGCCATACATATAGGTTCCATCTTTCCTATGCTATTCTATTTTCTAAAAAATAGAAAAAATCTATTTATTTTCTACCTACCATTTATACTACTTATTCTCTGTACCTTTTCCCCCTCTCTCTCCCATTCTCCCCACTGATAACCCTCCATGTGATCTCCATTTCTGTAATTCTATTCCCATTCTGGTTGTTTGCTTAGTTTGTTTTTGTTTCTTTTCTTTTTAGATTCCATTGCTGATAGTTGTGAGTTTGTTTTCATTTTACTATTCATAGTTTTGATCTTCTTTTCCTCAAGTAAGTCCCTTTAACATTTCATATAATAAGGGCTTGGTGATAATGAGCTCCTTTAACTTGACCTTATCTGGGAAGCACTTTAGCTGCCTTTCCATTCTAAATGATAGCTTAGGATAGAGTCATCTTGGATGGAGGTCCCTGCCTTTCATGACTTCAAATACCTCTTTCCAGCCCCTTGTCTCCAAGTTTTCTTTTGAGAAATCAGCTGACAGTCTTATGGGGACGCCTTTGTAGGTAACTATCTCATTTTCTCTTGCTGCTTTTAGGATTTCCTCCTTGTCTTTAATCTTGGGTAATGCAATGATGATGTGCCTTGGTGTGTTCCTTCTTGGGTCCAACTTCTTTGGGACTCTCTGCACTTCCTGGCCTCCCTGAAAGTCTATTTCCCTTGCCAGATTGGGGAAGTTCTCTTTCATTACGTGTTCAAATAAGTTTTCAACTTCTTGATCTTCCTCTTCTCCTCCTGGCATCCCTATGATTTGGATGTTGGAATGTTTAAAGTTGTCCTGGAGATTACTAAGCCTCTCCTCATTTTTTAAATTCTTGTTTCTTGATTCTGCTCTGGTTGAATGTTTCTTTCTTCCTTCTGGTCCAAACTGTTGATTTGAGTCCAGTTTCCTGCCCATCCCTGTACATTTTCCTTTATTTCACTTAGCATAGCCTTCACTTTTTCTTATATTTTGTGATCATACTCAACCAATTCTGTGAGCATCCTGATTACCAGTGTTTTGTACTCTGTGTCTGATAGGTTGGCTATCTCTTCATGGCTTAGTTGTATTTTTTTCTGGAGCTTTGATCTGTTCTTTCATTTGGGCCATTTTTTGGTCTCGGCACACCTGTTAGGGGTGGAGCCTTAGGTGTTCACCAGGGTGGGGCAACCCACGTGGCTGCATTGTGACCCTATATGTGGGGGAGGGCCCAAGAGGGAACAGGGCTCCACTCTCTGCCAGATTTCAGTCACTTCCCCCGTTACCCATCAGCAAAGTGGGCCCTTCTGGTGCTGATTCCTGGGTGGGTGATTTGTGTACGTTCCAGGACCATATGGGCTCTCTAATGGACTCTCCTGTGAAGCTGGGAGTTTCTCTCACTGCCTCAGCCTCCACAGGTGTTTTCAGTCAGAGGTCTGAGGCTTTATTTCCCTGCTGGAGTCTTTGGTTGCGGGTCTGTCTTGTTCCCCAGTTGTTCCTCCTGGTTTTATCTGAATGCGAATGTGGGACCCTCGGGCCGCCAGCTGCCCCCTAGCCTCAAGTCCTCTCCATGTGGCTGCCCGTCTCTGCCCCTCCCACCGGTCTGGGTGAGTGTTTCTTCTTTAACTCCTTGGTTGTCAGACTTCCATATAGTTCGATTTTCTGGTAGTTCTGGTTGTTTTTTGTTTTTGAATTTGTTGTTGCCCTTTTTTTGGCTGTGGGAGGAGGCACGGTGTGTCTGTCTACCTATGCCTCCATCTTAGCTAGAAGTCTGATCATTGCATTTCTAACATACCAGTTCTTCTTATTATAATGAGATATCCTTAGTATTTCTTGTCTGTTTTATGATTATTTCTTTGAACAGTTTTCTAGAAATGGAATTATTGATATAAAAGGTACAAATACTTCTAAAGCTCTAGTTGCATATTACCAATAATATTCTAAGTAGTTTGTGTTCCCTCTATCATTGTACAAAAAGAGTCTATTTCATTTGATTCTAGGCAACATGCATATTCTAAAAATGACACTACTTAGATAAAAATGGAATTTAAAATGTTTAACACTCCAAAATGTTTATTAGCCTAGAAATGCACATTAAAACAACAAGCTATCACCTCAGTCCTGTCAGGATGAGTATCATCAATAAATCAATTAAAAACAAGTGCTGGTGAGGCTGTGGAGAAAGGGGAACCCTCGTGCACTGTTGGTGGGATTGCAGACTGGGGCAGCCACTGTGGAAAACAGTATAGAGATACCTCAAAAAATTAAAAATGGAACTGCCCTGTGATCCAGTGATTCCACCTCTGGGAATATATTCAAAGAAACCCAAAACAATAAACCAAAAGAATATACGTACCCCAGTATTCACTGTAGCATTATTTACAAGAGCCAAGATTTGAATGCAGACCAAGTGCCCATCAGTAGATGCGTGGATAAATCAAGCTGTGGTACATTTACACAATGGAATACTACTTGGCCACGAAAAAGAAAACCTTACCCTTTTTGACAGCATAGGTGGACCTGGAAATTACTATGCTAGTTAATAAATTACAAATAAAGTCAGTCTGAGAAAGACAAATGCCTTCAACCTCACTTATGTGTAGAATATAATGAACAAAATAAGTTAACAAACCAAATAGAAACAGAATAATAGATACATAGCAAAGGCTGGCAGGTGTCAAGGGGGAGGGGTGTGGAGGGGCTGGGTGAGTAAAGGGGAAAGAATTACGCAAAAAAATATATATATATCTGTATGGCACATAGACACAGACAACAGTATGGTGACAGCCCGAGGGAAAAAGGGGCGGGGGGAGGTGGAAGTGGGCAAAGCGGGGACAAATGGGGACAGAAAGAGACTCCACTTTGGGTGGTGAGCACACGGTGCAGTATACAGATGAGGTTTTATTGGGCTGTACACTTGAAACTTGTATGCTTCTATCCACCAATGTTACCCCAATAAATTCAATAAAGAAAAATTAAAAAATTGATCAGAGCAAAAAATGATCCAATCACTGTAGATATAGAATATCTATTAACACAGAAGCTATGTGCATAATTTCTCTTCTTAAAAATGTGTAGCCAGAGGATCATTATAATGCTGTTCTTTTTGTAACAAAAAAGAAAAATCACATTAAGAATTTTGATTGGAATTGCACTAAACCTTTAAATTCAGAAAGAATCGACAAATGAAGTCTTCTTCTACGTGTAATTAACAATTCTTATAATGTTCTTCAACTAAGTCACATTTCTTTTTAAGATCATTGTCAGATCCTTGTGAACTTCTGTGAATGGGATGGTTTTTCTATTACTTGGCAAACTGCGAGTGAAAAAAAATAGTTACAGGTGCCACTTTTGGACTAAAACTGAGAACACAGTGGAATCCCAGTCCCTGGGAGACAGACTAGAGACCCATTAGAAATCCTGTTAGTCACAATTACAGGCAGTGTACTTGGTTACATGGAACATTTAACACAAGCGAAAGGCAGAAGAAGGCACTATTCTATCCCTAAGTTTAGAAGGAAGAAGGCATGTTTCAGACCAGGTTAGGAAGGAAAGAGGGACAAAATGGCAACACTGGTTAAGCTCCAATGTTAAGGGCTGGCATTAATGGCCAGCGCTCCGGGCCCGGAAGGAATAAAGAAGAATGGAGTATGCTACTCAGCAGGCTTCTCTGCACATCTGTCAGTGCCTCCTCCACTCCTGTATCTCTGAACTTTTGGGAAAATCAGTTCCTGCAGAATGAGTCAACTGGATGGCAGCCTTACTGTACTGGGGCAACGTCATACTGAAGGGTGACCAGCACGCCCAGTTGTTAAAGAACATACAAGGCCATGCTTGTGTACACAGGCGCCGTTCGCTTCCTGTGCGGTGTTTCACAGGAACAGCAACCATCTCCTCTGGTCTGCAAAACTGCGGTCAAGGAGATGCCATGGCTCTTGTCTGCCAACAGAGGTCATCCCGACCGAGTCAGGCCCTTACTCAGCTTTTCCTGTCTAATAGAGAGGCCAGCCGGCAGCGCTGAAATGAAAGGTGTGGTCTTGTTTTCTAGTCATCCTTACACTCTTACACGCCCAAGCTCCCAGGGGTGTCCTAGGTTCTTCTGTGAAACACAGGACATAGTGGAGCAGAAGACTGGGATCCACAGGCCTGCGGTGGAGCTCTGGCTGCACCCCAGGAACCGGGCGCAGCAGGAGCACAGGCGGCACAGCCCCCACCCCGGCCGAGCTTGTATGCGCACCTATCTCTTCCCCGCTCCTTCCCTTCCCTGTCCCCTGTCCACCCGTCTGCTCCCCGCCCCTTCTCCTTTCAAAGTGACATTCAACCACTGCAAAATATTGTGTAAGAGCTTTTAAACAATCAATAACAACTAAATTAAAGAAGCAGTGAGCCTGGCCCGGCTGCTCTCTCCATGGCTGCCTGACGCTCCACTCTGAGTTTCCAGTAAAGCGATGCTACCACCCAGCTCTAAGCAAGGCCCCTGCCCCGCTCACCTGCTCAGGTTCAGCGAAACCGTTTCTTACTGTAGTTGAGAGTTTGCCAATGATCTCTTCTTTCTTAAAATGTAGCACTACTTTAAGGAATAAAAATAGGAGCAAAATAGATAGTGGGATTTTAGGAAGAGAATCAGAAAGGGAGAAACCAAAGAGCTTAAATCCATAACCCATGGACAGGAACTAAGACAGGACTGCTGGAGGGAAGGGGAGATATCGGGTGGAGGGGGCAAAGGGGGAAAATTGGGACAACTGAAACAGCATAATCGATAAATTTTTCAGTATTTTTAAACTTAAAAATAAAGGGACATGGCAAGCAAAAAATTTTTTATTATTAACTATTGATTACTTGTCATATTGGTCATATATCAGAGCATTGACTTAATGCTTGTTAAACCTAGTACTTATGAAGAAAACTAAATTAGACTCTCTCTATAGGGTTTTCTCTCCTCGCGGGAAGAAACGGATCACAAACCAACCGGCAGAGTCATCCAAAAACTAAGCAGGAACACTCTAACCCCACCCAAATATGATACAGAATGAAGACAGGAATGGTGTCATCGGCTCCACTGGCCAGCCACAGTGTCACAAAGTACACAGCTCTGAGGTGCTCTTACACGTGTGCTCACACAGACCCATGGCTCAGAGGGGAGGTACACATGCACACACACACAGCGCTGTGCACACAGGGGTCCCACATTTCTGGTTGGGAAGAAGCGTCTTCTTTCTGCCCCTGCCTCCATAAAACACACTCATGTAAAGCCAGAACCTCTCTGAGGGGTGTGGTATTGGTAAACTTCTCATTTTACATTCCCACGCAAATCCATTTCTGCATCTGCTGTAGAAATGTTCAGGATATGTCTAAATATATGGCTTATTTTCTTAATTATTCATTTATACAAGGGCAATTGTGTTTTTTAAAAGATTTTATTTATGCAAAAAAGATTTTTTGATTTATAAATAAAATCTTTTATTTAAAAAAATCTTTTATTTATAAAAGATTGTCAGTAGGGGAAGGGAAGGAGAGAGGGAGAGAAACATCAATGTGTGGTTGCCTCTCATGCATCCCCTTCTGGGATCTGGCCTGCAACCCAGGCATGTGCCGTGACTGGGAATAGAACCCATAACCGTTTGGTTTGCAGGCCCGCACTCAATCCACTGAGCCACACCAGGCAGAGCCGATTGTTTTCATTGTGTGGTAAATATAAATAACACTACATTTGCCATCTCACTCATTTTGAAGTACACAGTTCAGTAGTGTTAAGTGTGTTCACATTGTGGTGTAACAGGTCTCTAGAAACATTTTCATCTTGCAAAACCAACTCCGTACCCTCTGAACACTAAATCCTCCCTCCCCCCGGCCCTTGGCAATCACCTTTCCAGTTTTTGTTTTTGTGACTTTAACTACTTTCGATGCTTCCTTTAAGTGGAATCATGCAGTATTCGTCCTTTTGTGACTGGCTCATTTCACTTAGCAAAGTGTCCTTGAGGTTCACTGCTGTTGGAACATGTGGCAGGGTTTCCTTCTTGTTCACGGCTGCACCATATTCCATTCTAGGCATATCCCACATTTTCTCTATCCATTCATCTGACCATAGACTGCGTTGCTTTTCCCTCTTGGCGATTTGTATGAAGCTGCGACGAACAGGGGTGTGCGTGTCTCTCCCAGATTCTGCTTTGAGTTCTTTTGGATATATACTCACAAGTGGGACTGCTGGATCATGTGACAGTTCTATTTTTAATTTTTTAAGGAACCGCCATACATAAAGGGTGATTGATTTTAAATTCAGCATTAGAAAACTATTACTAAAATTGATTTGAGAGAGAGAGAGGAAGGGGGAGAGAGAGGTAAGGGAGAATAGAGAGAGACATTGATTTGTTGTTCCACTTATTTTTATTGGGTTGGCCAAAATTTTCATTGTTTTTTTTTCCCTGTAAGATGGCTCTAGTAGTACTTAGTTGTCTTTAACTTCATCTGAAATAATTTTGTTAGATTGTATGTGACAGCTGTCACATCAGCATGCATTTTAAAAAATTTATCAAAATTGGTGAATTTTTATGTAGCCTATTCAATATTGAAGATGGAAGAAAATATGCAATAGTTTTTGTATATTATGTTTTATTATTTCAAGAAGGGTAAAAATGCAACTGAAACTCAAAAAAGAAAAGATTCATGCAGTGCATGGAGAAGGTGCCGTGACTGACCGAACGTGTGAAAAGTAGTTTGTGAAGTTTTGTGCTGGAGATTTCTCACTGGGCGATGCTCCACAGTTGGGTGGACCAGGTGAAGTTGACAGAGATCAAATCAAGACGTTAACTGAGAACAGTCAACAACGTTCTCTCATGGGGGCGATAGTTGACATACTCAAAATATCCGAATCAGTAAAGCTATTGGTGAAAAATGTGTCTTCTTTTTATGGAAAAATTAAATGGACTTTTTGGCCAACCCAATACACTCATTGATTGCTTCTTACATTATACCCTGACAGGGGAGTGAACCCACAACCTTGACATTTCAGGAGATGCTATAATCAACTGAGTTCCCCGGCCAGGGCCTTTCCTACCTTTAAAACTGCTTTCTTTTGGACACACTCACGAGGAAGAAAGCTATGCAATGACAAAGGCACATTCAGAGTGATACAGCTACGAGCCAAGGAACCGTAAAGGCTGCCAAGGACTACAAGCACAGCAGAGGCAGGAGAATGTTCCTCAGAGGACGGTGGGCCTGCCAACATGAGCCTCCAGGGCTGTGAAAGAATAAATTTCTGCTGTTTGGGGAGGCGGGGGAAGGGAAGAATCCTGTTTTCTTTTTACTGGACAGTTTCATAATTAACTGTGTCTCCTCTTTGCCTTGGCCACCACGTAATTCAGAATCAAATTCAAGTCTTCATCACACGACCTATGCCAGTCTTTACAGCTCGCACGCTTGTATTATTCTCAGTTTCACCCAGGCTCTGCTGGCTGTCAGGAACTCAAGCCAGTTTACTGACGGGGTTTACTGCAGAGAGATCGAAGCTGCGGGTGCCACCTCCTGCCCCTCCTGCAGGCTGGGGGCCACCACTGTCCTGCAGCCCAGTAGTTTTCTCCGAGTGCTGTCCTTTATCCTTTCTCAGTCCGCTGGTCTCCTCTACAACCCAACTTCTGCTCCCTCGTTACTGGGGCTTGCATTGGGCCACCACAGCCTCTCTCTATAAGGGAACCTTCCAGCTTCACTTTCTACCCGCTGGCTTGCTCTCTTAGTGCTTCCAGGTTCAAATTCAGGCAGGAATCTGACCAGCCTGTGCATC
Organism: Sturnira hondurensis; assembly: GCF_014824575.4. Lineage (NCBI taxonomy): Eukaryota > Metazoa > Chordata > Mammalia > Chiroptera > Phyllostomidae > Sturnira > Sturnira hondurensis. The sequence goes on along the minus strand of NW_028082350.1, from coordinate 12,918,146 downwards.
TTTTCTCACCAGGACCCTAGTCAGTGCACACAAGGCCCCCAGCCAGTCTTTCGGCCAAGAATCCACTGTCAGTTCAACTAGTAGGTACTGAAAGAAAGCTGTCACGAGAAAACATGTCTACCTCCATCTGTGCATCAGGACCCACGGAGGGCTGGCCAAGCACAGGCAGACATGGTGTGTAGCACACCTGGTCCACCTTTATCTGACCACGATGGGTACAACACACACACTAACATTCCTACGCCTCTGGTTCCAGGCGCTCTCTACCTTTGAGTGCGTATGTGCACACATGCAAATATTTGCCCGGGACTTGACTCCAGTTTTTGTTTGCACTTTATTTTATTATGTATATTCTTGCAAGCTTCTGTGATAACTTTCTGAAATCAGATGAAACATAATAAATGGATAAATAAAATAAACTGACTTTTATATTTTACAGCAGTTAATCCTATAGAACTATGGTATAGTCCTATGGTATAGGACTAGCTTATACCATAAAATTGCGGTTTCAAAATTACCAAGAAATTTAGAAAAGAAATTCCCGAAAAATAATGGCTTCTGCTTAAATATTTAAATGGGAGGAAATATGTTTATTTCCTAACCCTTTTATAGATGTGAAAAGGTTAAGACCTGGAATTGGCTCCTTTTGTCTTTTTATTTAAAGCAGCAATTCTCAAACTTTTGGGTCTCTGGTTCCCTTTACTCTTTTTTAAGATTTTATTTATTTATTTCTAGAGGGGGAAGGGAAGGAGAGAGGGAGAGAAACATCAATGTATGGTTGCCTCTCATGTGTCCCCCACCGGATACTAGCCCGCAACCCAGGCATGTGCCCTGACTGGGAATCGAACCGCGATACTCTAGTTCAAAGTCCTGCGCTCAATCCACTGAGCTACACCAGCCAAGGCCCCTTTACTCTTAAAAAATTATTGAGAACCCACAGATTGAAGTTGTTGATATTTATCACATTAGAAACTGAAACTAAGCCCTGGCTGGTGTAGCTCAGTGGATTGAGCGCAGGCCTGCAAACCAAAGATTGCGGTTCGATTCCCCATCAGGGCACATGCCTGGGTTGCAGGCCAGTTCCCAGCAGGGGATGCACGAGAAGCAATCATACATTGATTTAAAAAAAAAAAAAAAAAACCCTGAAACTAAGAAGAATTAAAATAATAATTTTATTACATTAATATAAGACAGCTGGGTCTTCATATCTGCTGCCGCATTCAATCTGTACACTGTTAAAAAATGAGAGTGCAAAGGACAAATCACACCTTCGTATTACGAAAGTAGCTTTGGACTCGCAGGCCAGTGTGAGAATACTGGGTCAGTGACTGATCACACTTGTGGTTTTGATTAATCTTCATGTCAGACGCTGTCAATTTGCCTGCAGACTTCAAAGAATCATTCAGAGAATTGCTTATAAATTACGAATGAAGGCTTTGATGGCCAGCAAACAATGGAACACTCTCCACCCTCCAGGAACTTGGTGGGTTAGGTGCCTTTTCCCCCTCCTGCCGAACGGACTCTAATCTTTTCTGACCACATGCGATCTAGGAAGCAGGGAAACAGATGCTTTGGCTGCAGACCTCTAGTCCCTTTTCTGAGAGGACTGACCTGCCACGATTCGTGGGAGCCTCTGAGGCAAGAGCAGTGGTCATCGAGGCCCGTGTAACGGAGCAGCTCTTAGCCTCTCCAGATTCGAAACATCACCCGTGGAGAAACAAATTCAGGCTTATAAATCCCTTTGATAAGTTCTCGTGCATACTCAGGTTTCTACACAGGACACACAGAAGCAACGTCAAGGTCTTCCTGCACACGCACTGCAGGTCTGGCTGTTCCCTGTCCACCTTGGCTGGATGCTTCCTTCAAGGTCTCCCTGTCACCACCTCCCTGTAAAGGTCATGTGTTTCTGTGCTTTCCCACCCGGGGCCTCCAGCCCTGAGCGCGAGGAGGCAGACGCTGCTGGCTCTCCAATGACGCCTCCCCCAAGAGAGGGAGAGAAGCTACACGGGCTCGAAATCAACCGCTTCCCAGGCTGCCTCTGGCCAATTTCAGAATCTTAAGGACAAGTGCTCTCGGAAGTTATTCGAAGAATGGGGCGTCTCCTGCTCAAGGCCACAATCGGCAGCCAGGACAAAGATGTGTCACACAAGCCACTAACCTAAAAGTTATGCCCTCATGACCCTTCAGGGAGAGTGAAAGAGACTGCATATTTTAAATAACTTCTAGACATTATAAAAATCTTGCTGTAATATTAAACAGCAAGTTACACGAGAGCTCGGTATATATAAACTTTTATTGCTAATACTTACTGAAAAAAAAAAAGACAAGCCTTTTGACAAAATGATGCTGAACAAAAAAGCTGCTTGCTGAAACTGGAAATTACTCAGAGCTGATGTCATGCAGTTGAGCCTGGTCGTTAAGGCTGGAGGCCTCAGCTCAGGCTCACGAAGGCAGCTGGTGAAAGAAGTCTGGACCTTCAGTGGTTCCGTGTTGGATTTCCTGGAATTTCAGAGTTTGTAAGGGGTCCGGGAGGTCACCTAGCACAGTGACTCATTCTGTTTTATCTCCTGATCTGTTGCCTCGCACAAACCTCAAAGAAATCTCTTCAAAAGGATATATTTTTAAACATGTTTTATTCTTCAAAGGGACAATGAAACCCGGGTGTGGGGGGGAATATCTCACCGAATTTCTATGAGCAAAGGAAAATATTACAGTGCAAATCCTGAAATCCCTCTGCTCTTCGGATGACGACACATTAAAGCAAACGCACAAGATGAGCACGGAGAACCACCAGGGCCTCCCTCCCTGTGTCCCCCAAGGCTAGTAACAGACTTGGAAGCCCGGAAGCAGGACTGGCTGGTATGCCATGGGCACTGGCCAATCAGGACCGATGCTGGTGTGGACGGTGGCCAGAGTGAGCTTACAGGCTGGAAATGGGCTTGGCGGGGGAGGTGTCTTTGCCGGCGACCCTTTCTCTCCAGTCGCTCTCCCACACACTGAGTCATTGGACCCTCACTACCTTTCTCAAACCCATGCCCCTTCCAATGCACTCCCAACTGCGCCACAGTTGTGTTTGACAGTGGGCTACACACCCCCACCCCCACCTGGCTTTGCATTAGTCTCTCCTTGGCTGGGAAGCTGGTCCCTTTCCCCAGCCTCCATCACTTCTCATACCTATCGTTCCACATGACGGCCCCAGGTAGAATGGCCCTTCCCTTTGCTGAAATTCAGGAGACTGTCGTTCATGCTCTAGATCACAATCTGCATTAAACTAGAGCACCCATGACCAGATTATGCCATCTTTCCTTGTAGATTTTAAATGGAAACAAACAGAGCCGTTTTCTTAACACATGCATCTCCCCCACATCCGGCATCTCCCCCAATAGGCCATGTATGAGAGGTAATCAATCAATACTTATACAGGAAAAAGCACTCCTTATTGTTTTTTAGCATGTCAAGATTTTAACCGTACTGATATTACAAACCCTCCCACCTCAGGGCCTTTGCAATGTCTCTCCCTCCGTCTCACGCGCTCCTTCCCCAGGTGCGAGGCAGTGACTCACTACCCCGGCCTTCGATTTCTCTGCTCCTCTGAGGCCTTCTCAGGGAGCCCTACGGTTTGTCCAGCCTTTTAAAACTCCGCAGTTCCGTCTCCTCTGCCCCACCCTCGCATTCCCACCCACCTTACTCTGCTTCATTTCCCCCTTAGCATCTATTACCTTATGTAATACGCATGTGTCATGCACACATGTAAGTTTTTATATTTCTTGTTTACTAAACACTGACTGGCACATACACAGTAGCTACTCGACATTTTAGTATGGTCGAAGTAACCAACTGTGACATTAGGTTTATGTCTTCCATAGAGAAGACATCAAAAAAGGGTTAAATGATTTGTTCATCAATAGTAGGCTTGGAAGGAGGAACTAGGTTTCTCGTTTTGGGGGTTCAAGGCTAATCACAATAGATTTGAGTGAAAACATGTACAATTACTGGACATTCAAATAATAAAAGAAAAAAGGAAGACAGCCTGACTGCTAAGCTATGGCTTTTTGTCATCAATGCCAAAAAATAGGACAGCACTCGGTTTGACTCAAATCTCAGGGCTAATCAATGTTTCACTTCCTAGGTCAATAGCAAAATACAATAATGTACTGCTTTAAAAAATCAGTTATAATTAATATAAAACATAATATTAGTTTCAGAGATTCAAAACAATGATTCAATACTTGTATATATTGTGATTTATTGCTTTATAAAGTTAACTGTTTTCTACCCATGGTCTTTATGCTAAAATGTTGTTATATTTCTCTGGATTTTTAAAAAGTATATTTTATTAATTATGCTATTACAGTTGTCCCATTCCCCCCCTTTATTCCCCTCCACTGTGCACACACCCTCCCACCCACATTCCCCACCTTTAGTTCACATCCGTGGGTCATACGTGTAAGTTCTTTAGCTTCTGCATTCCCTACACTATTCTTGCCCTCCCCCTGTCTATTTTCTCCCCACCATTTATGCTACTTATTCTCTGTACTTTCCCCCCTCTCCTCCCTTCCCACTCCCCTGCTGATAGCCCTCCATGTGATCTCCATTTCTGTGATTCTGTTTGTTTTTGTTTTAGGTTCGCTGTTAATAACTGTGAGTTTGTTGTCATTTTACTATTCATAGTTTTCATCTTCTTTTTCTTAGATAAGCCCCTTTAACATTCCGTATAATAAGAGGCCTAGTGATGATGAACTCCTTTAACTTGACCTCACCTGGGAAGCACTTTATCTGCCCTTCCATTCTAAATGATAACTTTGTTGGATAGAGTCATCTTGAATGTAGGTCCCTGCCTTTCAGGACTTTGAATATTCTTTCCAGCCCCTTCTTGCCTGCAAAGTTTCTTTTCAGAAATCAGCTGATAGTCTTATGGGAACTCCTTTGTAGGTAACTATCTCCTTTTCTCTTGCTGCTTTTAAGACTCTCTTCTTACCTTTAACCTTGGTTAATATAATTATGATGTGCCTTGGTGTGTTCCTCCTTAGGTCCAACTTCTTTGGGACTCTGAGCTTCCTGGACTTCCTGAAGTCTATAATATCCTTTGCCTGATTGGGGAAGTTCTCCTTCATTATGCGTTCAAATAAGTTTTCAATTTCTTGGTCTTCCTCTTTTCCTTCTGGCACCCCTATTACTCAGATGTTGGAACCTTTAAAGTTGTCCTGGAGATTACTAAGCCTCTCCTCATTTTTTTGAATTCTTGTTTCTTCATTCTTTTCTGGTTGAATGTTTATTTCTTCCTTCTGGTCCAAACCATTGATTTGAGTCCTGATTTCCTTCCCATCACTGTTGGTCCCAACAGTGTACATTTCCCTTTATTTCACTTAGTGTAGCCTTCATTTTTCCCTCTAATTTGCAACCATATTCACCTGTCTCAATGAGCATCCTGATCACCAGTGTTTTGAACTGTGCATCTGATAGGTTGGCTATCTCTTCATCATTTAGTTGTATTATTCCCGGAGCTTTGACCTGTTCTTTCATTTGAGCAATTCTTTTTTGGCTTGGCACACCTGTTAGGGGTGGAGTCTTAGGTGTTCACCAGGGCAGGGCAACCCACGTGGCTGTATTGTGACTCTGTCTGTGGGGGAAGGTCTGAGAGGAATCAGTGCCATGTGCTCCACTCTCTGCCAGATTTCAATCACTTCCCCTGCTTCCCCCAAGCAAACTGTGCCTTTCTGGTACTGATTCCTGGGTGTGTGTGTGTGTGTATGTTCTAGGACCCTGTGGGTCTCTCCAACGGACTCTCCTGTGAGGCTGGGAGTTTCTCCTGCCTCCTCAACCCCCACAGGTGTTTTCAGTCAGAGATTTGAGGCTTTATTTCCTGGCTCTGGGTCCCTGGGTTGTGAGTCTGTCTCGCTCCCCAGTTGTTCCTCCCAGTTTATCTGCATGTGAATGTGGGACCCCCCGGTCCTCCAGCTGTGGCCTCACCACGAGTCCTCTCCATGCGGCTGCCCGACTCGGCCCTGCCAGTCTGGGTGAGTGTTTCTTCTTTACTCCTGGGTTGTCAGACTTCCATACAGTTCGATTTTCTGGCAGTTCTGGTTGTGTTTTGTTTTTAAATTTGTTGGTGTCCTTCTTTGGTTGTTTGAGGAAGCACAGTGTGTCTACCTGCATCTCCATCTTGGCCAGAACTTTTTCTGGATTTAAAGTGACAAGTTTTCCGCCTGAACATTATTCAGACCAATAAATAAGCAGATAGGCAAGTAATGAGCAAAAATAGAAAAAAATACATATAAATCCCAGCTTTACTAGCCAAAAATGGTGCTCTCAAGAAACAAACTGGTTTAAAAATGAGTGTTTAAAAATTATCTTTAAATTTGAGATGATGCATAATTATGTAAAAATACTCTAATTTCAGACAAAATTATTAACTATCATGAAGTAAATGAGTTCATTTTTTCTTCAAAGGAACAGAATTTCTGCTAGAAAAAGAATTATTTTTTACTGCGGCCTGTGTAATATAACCTTATGTAATCCTCATCACAACCCTATGAGACATGCATTATTCTCCCCAGCCTGCGGTGAGCAGATTGAGGCTGATAAGGAGTGAACGAGCTTGTCCATCACATCCAGCTAAACAATGAGAGAACTGGGATTCAGAGGCAGGTTTCTCTGGAAGCAGTTCACACCTCAACTACCAGGATGTCTGCCCCTGATGTATCAAGGCAAAGTGTGTTTAACACTATTTCTCCCACAAACTCTGAGTGAACTCTACCTGACAAAGGGATGGAAGATAAGAATAAGACAACTGCTTCTTCCCTGTCACAGCTAGTGAGGAAAAAAGGGTTTCTGTAAAGATGACTAGAATATAAGGATGATGTGGCTTGAGTGCCATACTGCAAGCCCAAGGGTCACCGGTTCAATTCCCAGTCAGGGCACATGCCTGGGTTGCAAGTCAAGTACCTAGCTGGGGGCATGTGAAAGGCGGCCAGTCAATGTCTCTCTTCCTCTCTTTCTTCCTCCCTTTCCCTCTTTCTAAAACTAAATAAATAAAATCTTTAAAAAAAACAAAAGAAAGTAAAAGGAGAACTTCTGAATAACACAGATGCAAACCAGCTTGGTATTCATTCATTCGAAAACTATTACTGAGATTCCAATTTGTATAAGGATCCTACTGGGTAGCATTTCCTGCCTTCAAGTTGCTCAGGCTAATGGAGATCAAGACAACCAGGAAATGAGCCTTTGGGCTCTCTGAGCAGAACCATGGCAAGAACAGGTGCTTTACAAAAGGCAGTGGCAAGGGAGCCAAGAAGAAAGTGGTTGACCCATTTTCTAAGGAAGGTTGATATGATGTGAAAGCGCCAGTGACATTCAATACAGGAAACACGGAAAAACACCAGTCATGAGAACTCAGAATCATATCTGAGGGTCTTAGGGTCGTGCTTTTGAAGGGAGCCTCGCTGATCCGCAGGATGGGGAAGTTGCTTTTAGAAAATTCAGACGAACTGCTGAGGATGTTCAGGACAAAAACTACTTGACTCACTTCCCTGGAATGGATCTTACCCGTGACAAAATGTGCTTCATGGTCAAAAAATGGAGACCACGACTGAAGCTCACGTTGATGTCAAGATTACCAACGGTCATTTGCTTCGTCTGTTGTGTTGGTTTTACTAAGAAATGCAACAGTCAGATTCAGAAGACCTGTTTGCTCAGCACCAACAGGTCCACCAAATCCGGGAGACAGTGGAAATCATGACCTGAGAGGTGCAGATAAATGACTTGAAAGAAGCGCGCAATAAACTCATTCCAGGTCACGTCGGAAAAGACATAGACAAGGCCTGCCAATCTGTTTATCTGCCCCACGATGTCTCTTAGAAAGGTCACACTGCTGAAGAAGCCCCAGGTGAACTGGGAGAACTCATGGAGGTTCATGAGGAAGGTAGCAGTTCTGAAAAAACTACTGGGGATGAGGCAGGTACTGAAGCTGAACAAGCTGAGGGATATGAGCCCACAGTCCAAGAATCTGTTTAAAATTCAGACTTTTCATGGTGCAAAAGAAAAAAAATCCTATTTGTGAAGAAAAAAGAAAACTAGGAAATTAGCATTTACTGCACTTCTCCTATTTACTAGACATTTTCAGGAACTTTACGGGGTAACATACAATCACATAAATAAACCACACATGAGAACTAGTAAGTACACATAAATACCACAGTGGAAATTTCAGTTAAGGGCTCTGAGGACCCTTAAGAAGAGCCTTTTAGCCCCGGAGTAGGGCAGGCTTCTCAGAAGGAGAGCTCTGGGCTTTCAGACAAAAACGTTAAGGGTACGATAGGAGTTCCTCAGAGCACAGGAGGTCAGGGAGAGGGGACCATGTGGGCATGGATTGGTGAACCAAACAAGTGTGACATCTGGGCAGGAGAGTCTGCAAGAGATGAGACTGACGCAGTGGGCAGGGAGAAGCACTCAGAATCGCATCCTTCCAGTAGTTGCTGAGAGCCTACACACCAAGCGGGGGCATGACCACACTGGAATTCTGGGCACCGGACAGCCGAGTAGCTGCAGGAACCAGAGACCGGGCACCGGAGGATGAGTCTGGAGTGTACCGCACCGGTCCAGGCAAAAGCAGCGAGGGGCGGAGTTTTAAAGTGCAGTGGGAATAGGCCAAAGCGCCGGAGGCAGTGCTGAGGTGGATGGGTAAGCCAGGGCGCTGTGTGCTGGGGGTCTGTGGGGAAAATGCGTCTTCTGTAGCTCCCACTCTGGTTGTGGGTCCTCAGTGATGCCATGACTGAAGAAAGAAGAAACAGCCTGTGCTGGGGGGGAAGGGGTCATTTCCACTTACAGCAGGTGAAGGCACGTGTCTCGTAAACTCCCACGTGGGAAGCCCGGTGAGCAGCGCGGAGCCTGCGCTCAGCCTCCGGAGGGCAGGCCGGGCCACCCGTACGTGGGGGATGATGGAGCTGCCGGAGCAGACCCCCAGTGTGGCGTGTACGGCACAAAGCGGGCGTGGGGCACCTGGCATTGAAGGCTCTGCCAGAGAAGGAGGAGCCAGCGGGGGAATGTGGAGAGGACTCAGGGCTTACTCAGTCGGCAGTGCTGCACCAGTTACCCAGCCGTGACACCATGCAACCCACTGGAAGGCACCTTGCCAGCTCATTTCTCTCCTATTCATGACAGACAAGCTCTGGGCAAAGAGCCTCCCCCCTCTCCACTGCAGGACTCTGCTGGACCCAGTGGCCGCTGCTGAGGGTAGAGCCATGCAGTTCTCTACCCCAGGACAGCCAGCGGCCTTTCGGCCCCATGTAATGTGCTCAGTGAGCTGACCGATAGTCTTCTTCCTACACCGAACGAGTGTTCATAAAACGGGAGCTCATTCACTGGTAACTGAGAGTAGTTATGCCCCCGCCTGTGGGACGGGAGATGCGTGGGCCTGGATTAGGGGCACTTACTCTCCAGGGGTAGTGCTGAAGGACCTGTGTACACACGGGGAGGGGCGCCCACTTTGGAAACCAAACCTCCTCTGGGTGACTGCCACCCTGAGTCACTGTAGTGCCCAAGTTCGGTACAACGAAGAAACACAAGCCCAGTGGCCAAGCCGGGCACTGTGCCCCCGGGGCCAGGGCAGACCGAACGTCTCTCCCTGCTCAAACGTAAGCTCCTAGGCAGCCAGGCTAGGAAAAAGGCTATTTTCAAGACTGTCTCAGATCTAAGCAGACACAGTAATGCCAGATGATGGTAACTCAGCGACGCAGGGACCATAAAGGAGTAACTGCTTTCTTCCCACATTTTGGCTCTCGTGAGTTCTCAGGCTTTATGGTGAGAAATCAATGTCAGGTGGCCCTTTGCGGGGTATATTTCACAACTCTGCTGTCACTGAGGTGCTCTGGGAGAAATGCCTTCAAAGGTAACAGGGAAATACCACACCAGTCCCTCCAGGCTCTGACCTTGAGATTTGAATGACAGTGATGTGAGAACCAATGCCTGATGCCAAGTTTGTAGAGAACATTAACTCAAAATAAAAATGAGAAAGGTATTTGTATATACAGAGGATATTATTTTCACATGTCTAGATGGAAATAATGAATGAAGGATTTGGGACAGGTTCCTGGTGTTAAAAAAAAAATGTGTAGGACCACAGGTAGCTCACTGGACACTGGCCTAGAAAAGCCAGACTCCCAGACTGAAGAGTAAGTGACACAGCCCTCGACAGCTGGTGACCTGCCCTCCTCCCACACTCTTAGTTCACTGGAGTAAAGCTGTCCTGTGAGAAATTTGCTGCATCTTCTTAGTCCGCCATTCAGAGCATCTTCAGTAATCTGCACACTTCTCTGAGCCCAACCTTCTCCTGAGGGTGATGAAAATTAAAATGGTAACAACTTAGATGAGAAACGTGTCTACAGAAAATAATTGTGCTTGGCAGTCTGTGTTCTGTAAACCACTGGTAGGTTCCTGTAACGTGGCAGCAAAGACCGAATGGAGGTGGGACCGCCAAGCGGTGGAGTCGTCCTGAAGAGTGTGCTGTCACGCAGATACTTCCTTTCCTCGGAACTGGCCTGCGAAATCCACGTGAGACTCTAACCGCGGTTCCTGGTTCCCACCAATGGCAGATGCTAAGGAAACCGCGCGGACAGGAGCTGGTGTTTACGGAGCACGAGGTGTGCACAGGCACTGTGCTAACGGCTCGGCCTATATTATGTCAGGGAATCCTAACAGTGATTCCGTAAAACAGGTACAATGATTACCTGCATTTTACAGCTAAGGAGACAGGCACAGAGAGTAAAGCAACTTCCCCAGCGTGACACACTCGTGCAGCGAGAGCTGTGTTTTGACACAGGCAGCCTGATCCCACAGCCCGTGCTCTTGACCTCCCTACTGTCAGTGTGACGGCAGCCTATCCTGATGACCTCACTCGTTAACTCACTGATCAGTACCTGCAGAGCATTTACCATCCATGGGCACTGCACTGGGTGTCGGGGGTATAGCAGAGTCAAGCAGAACAGCCACTGCCTGGTGGAGCTTATGCTGAATACATGCACAAATCAAATAATCACCCAAACCGCATAAAATGGCAACTATGACAAATGCCACAGAAGCGGAGCACCCGACGCCACAAACACCTGGAGCCCGGGGACATGCTGGAAGATCAGGAGGACCTCCCCAAGGAAGTGACAGTTAGACTGGCAGCAGAAGCTTGGAGACTGAGCAGGAGAGAGGAGGGAGGCGTGGTCCAAGGGAGGCTCTGTGAGGGAAGGGGGCGTGGGAGCAGAGGGGCCGAAAGGGGGCCGCTAGGGCCGAGCCACCATGAGGAAGGGCTTTGCACAGAAGGAGGCTGCAGAGGGCAGCCAGGCCACGTGAGGGGTTCCAGCCTGTGTCCCCGAGAGTGAGGGAAGGACGATGGAAAGGGGAATTAACAAGATCAAATGTCCTTGAAAAGTCCTTCTAGCTCCAGTACGGAACACAGACGGGAGGAGGCAGAATGGATGTATGTGGGACGACCAGTGAGAGGGTCACCTGAAGGTCCAAGGAGAAGAAGATGGGTGGGGAAACGGTGGTGGGGTGGGGTGATGATGCTGGTGATGCTGATGACGATGAAGAAAGGGGTGGGTGGAGGTGTTTAGGAGGTACAAATCTGCTATGTGACGGACTGGGTGGAGTTGGGCAAAGAGGAGGGAAGGTGACTCCAGTAACCCGGGCTCTGGTAACAGGGCGAGCAGTGGTGGCCGTCACTAAAAGAGGGAGCAGTGAGAAAGAGCAGGTGTGCGGGGAGGAGCAAGGAGTCTGGTTTCAGACCTGGTGGATTTGCAGTTTCTTTGAGATACGCAACAGGAAACATTACGAAGGGAGGGGGAACCTCAGGGAAAAGAATGAAACAGAGGTAAGAAGTTGGGCTATTGCCACACAGTTGTGCAGCCATGATGTGGGTGAGGCTGTCTGGCAGGAAACAGCGAGGGCCTGGGCACAGAGGAACTCCATCCCCGAGCCGAGGCTGCTTAGCCAACGACCTTCCAGGAGGCAAACAGAGACAGCCGGCCAGAGAGGAGGAGGAAAACCAGGGCAGGGTTGTGCTGTTGGATGTACATGAAGAGACCATTTCAGGAAGAACCAGCGCAGCTAAAGGCTGCAGGGAGGGTGAACCTGACGAGGATGGGAAAACGTCAGGCAGGCAGACCCGCACACAGGTCCTCTGAAAGCACAGCCAGAGCTGCGTGGGCAGACTGACCGGCCTGGAAGCCAGACTGCAGAGGTCTGGGCAGGGGAAGTCAGAGGAGGTAAAAGGTGACTTCTGACAACTCTTCTGAGAAGTCTGATTATAAGGAGAGAATGAGATAGAACATGAAGTGAACAGGAAAGAGAGTTGGGATGTTTTAGACTTTGTTTTCAATAAAAAGAAACCTGAGTGTGTTTAAAAGCCAATGGGGAGGATCCTGGTTGTGGAAATGAGGGTTACAAGGTATATGACAAAGGGAAGGGCACTCGAAACATAATACACTCCTCAACTCCTGGCCTAGGCCTTTCTGAAGCATGGCTATGCTGTTTGATGTGGCCACAGGAAGATGTCCACCTTCCAACACAGTAGTGCAATGTCCCTAGAAGGCCATCCTTGGTGGCAGATAACTCCTATAGGCAGTGGATAGATGCTCTCTATCCACCGTGCTCTACGGGATCCCCTCAGCACCCAATTTAACATACAGGGCACTCTGGGTGCCGCTACGGGTATCCAGGCTGCAGAATCGGCCTAAAAGTGGAATCAAGAGGAACTTCAGAAATTTATCATGGTGTGGAGATGCCGCAAAATAACCTCGGGCCACAGAATGCTCTCGGCATCTGATTCACCACTACCTGAGCAAGTTCTCAGATGCCGTGCAGGTACTGAACCACAGACGGCATGGCTCCACACACAGTGACCTAACTGGAGGGGCAGCTTGTCCTTGAGAGGGCCTAAGGAGGTCTGCGATCCACGCAAATGCTGAAGGCGCACTAACTCTCACAACGACAGTGTTTTTTCTGTGACAAAACCAGCTTCAATGAGTTATACTAAATGAATAAATAGGAAGCATCTGGCATGTTAGCACCCCTGCTCCTGAGCAGAAAAAGCCGTATATATATGTAAATTTACATTTTTATATTTTAGTTCACTGTAATCTAAGACCAAGCTCAGAAGAGAATAACTGTGTGGCAGTCTATAAAAAGAACTCCCATGAGAAAGTCCAGTGCCATAAAATGATGAAATGACAGTGGTCTTTTGTGGTAGAAACCATGGTGTGATGAATCATAAATTAGTACATGCAATAGCGAAGTCATGTAAGAGTTTAAAAGGAGGAGGCCCCCAGCACAGGACTTTTGAAGAAAGTGAGACTTTCTTCAAACCCACCTCTGTTGGCCTCATAATTAGATATTAGATTCGTGGAAGGTGTCACACGAGAAGTCCTAGAAAGCAGGAAAATTCCATAAGCCACATGGGTTCTTCCCATAAAAACCACACTTGGAATACATCGAAGACTGACGAGTCAGCATCTTAATAAGACTGCTGTCTCTGAGCTAATCAAGAAGGTTTTCAAAATACTTTCTCTCCAGCAGGAGTGGCCCGACTGTACCCAAGTGCCTTATTCATAGGTTACTTGCGTCAACCAGTGGTCATAGGTACCAGCTCAAAGCCAACAGGAATCCCGTTTGGGGTGAAGTGAAGGAGGAAACTTTATTCAGTGCCAACAGCTCAATGGTGATACAGCACAGCTGTGAAAACAGCATGGCCAGGTCACAGCCCTGGGGTCAGGCCCCCGTCCGCTAGGCAGCTCCGGTGTGCTCTGCTCTGTGCGGGTCTGCCTCTCTACCAGCAAAAATGCAGTCTTCAGTCTTCCCTGGAAAGGGAAAGTGCACTTCCTGAGAGAGAGGGGAGCTGACTTACATGGACAGAAGTCTCTGCCCTTGGTCCCTGATTGATCTGTCCTCATGCAAATGAGAACTACATATCCTTGCAGTTTGATTGGTCCAAAAGGCACGGTCCTGATTGGTCAGAATAGAGCTATTCATTGATTGGAGCTTACTGGATTGGAAAAGCCTCAGTCCTATTGGTTGGAATAGAACTCCAGGGACTCCTTTATAAAGGCTGCTCAGATGGCAGGGACACAGTGCAGGAAAGCAGTTCAGTGCAGGCTTCTCCCTGAAGTGTAGTTTGCATGAGAAGCCCCTATGTAAAAATGGCTACTAGGCTCTGTTTTTTGTTTGTTTTTAATTGTTTTGTGTTTTATTTATTTTTTAAAAAATTTTAGCCCAGTTAGCCACTAGGAGCCCTTCTTATAGGCATCTTCTCAGGGTTCACACTTGTCATCACTGTAGAATGTGATCTCACCATTTGGGTTCACTCCCTGTAGGCTAACTATAAACCACAATGATAAACAACTCATCCAAAACACCTCATTATGTTAAATGCTCAAAATTTTTAAAATACTCTTCTCGCAATATCTCGATGCATGGAGTAACACAAACAGCCAACCATTAGTGACCAACCTAGGACAATTCCTTGCAACTGGACTATCCTAGTTGTACAAAGTAATCAGCCTGGTATAGTAAGAAAATCTTTCCAAGGGTCAGGTACATCCTAGTTGCCAGCACTATCTTGATATGTGACCTACCCAATGTATCACTTAATTGCAGGGAGGGTGGTATTAAATTAAGACTAAGGCCCCTTTGAATTATAATATATTCTTACCTCCCACAAGGGGATTTTGAGTCACTTTCTAATGCTTTTGGAAACCTCTTCCTGAGGGCATCATATTACACAGCCACAAAATTGATTCCTAACCAATAGTTAGAACACTGTCAGGGAAACACCATAGACGTATTATCAGATGTACTAAGTTGAATAGTGTCCTCCCCAAATTCACATCCACCTAGAACCTCAGAATGTGACCTTATTTGAACTAAGGTCTTTACAGATATAATTAGTTAAGATGAGATCACAACTGGATTAGGGTGAGCCCCTCATCCAATGACTCGTATCTTAATAAGAAAGTCCTGTGAAGACACACGGAGAGGCTGGGGAAGGAAAGACAGAGGCAGGGCCTGGAGTAACATACCTACACGGCAAAGAATTCCAAGAATTTCCAGCAACCACCAGAATCTGGGAAAAGGCAAAGAGGGATTTTCTCCTAGAGCCTCTAGAAGAAGCATGGCCTTCTTGATACTTTGATTTCAGACATACAGCCCCCAAATCTCTGAGAAAACAAATACTGTGTTTTTGGATTTTTTTTTTTTTAAGCCAGCAGTTTACAGGACTTTGTCACCGTGGCTCCAGGGAAGTAACATACCAAGTTTTGACATGCTGCTAATGACGCATCTCTCCGTCAAGGCAATACACAAATACTGTAACAAATGCTACAATACATTTGGATCTTCTGAATATAATAAAACAGAGTTCAAGATCCTGGCTTCAAGTGATAAAAACAGCTATGATGATTTTTAGATTTTCTTCAGTGGATACTGACTATTATATTTTGGTGAAAATTAATAAACAGAAATCACATTTAAAACGGAGCCAGAAGGTTAAAAGAGAGCTCTTATACCCAAGTCACTCAACACACACTACTGACCACAACAGGATGACACACCTTGCATTTCTGATGGGAAGTGATACTATTGTACTTGACGACCTTAGCAGGAGGAAGAAAGGATTCCTCTTCGCCTGGTAACAACTCAGCCAATGGAAAACTGCCATGACGCAGCCAATGGGAGATTGCTATAACACAGCCAATGGGAGACTGCCATAACCTGGCCAGAGGAAAGTCACTATACCGCAAATTTTCAGTTTCCGCTGTTTACTACAGCTCCTCCCACATCCAATAAAGGGGTGTTGCTGTCCTTTGTTTCTCTGGACTTGTGCCTGGTTTACCATTACAACACATGTCCCACTATGTAATTCTTTGTTGTTCCCACATAAACCCATTTTGCTGGGAAAAAAATGGTATCTCGTTATCTGTTAGAGGCCATCCTTTATTTTTTTTTTAAAGATTTTATTTATTTATTTATCTTTAGAGGGGAAGGAGAGAGGGAGAGAAACATCAATGTATGGTTGCCTTTTGTGCATCCCCTGCTGGTAGTTAGCCTGCAAGGAACTGGCCTGCAACCCAGGCATGTGCCCTGACTGGGAATCGAACCGCGATCGTCTGGTTCGCAGGCCCGTGCTCAATCCACTGAGCTACACCAGCCAGGGCTAGAGGCCATCCTTTAAAAAGAGTAATTTTTCCTTTTATTTGGGAAAGTAACGTTCTGTCTTACAAAAACTAACATTCCTCCACCTGGAAGCCGCAGCCTTTCTGGAAGGGGGACACTTTTTGCATCCCTGTTACAAGCAGCACTGTAACAGTACTCCCTGTTACAGTCACCTGAGTGATTACTGGGACCTGAGACACACACAGAGTCCCCGTCCATGGGGTTCTGCCAAGACATTCGCCAGGCTGAACCCCACCCCGGGAAGCAACTTTAGAACGCTGAGGAACACGGCTGCTGAAACAGTAAACACGAAGCAATGCTACGGTAAAGTTGTTCATTTAATTGTAAAATACAGATCTCCAAGTAATAATAAATGATAAAGAAGCCGTATTCCTTCAATAACCTCGAATGTTCCTCAGATGTCTAGTCTTACTCGAAAAAGAGGCAATGAAAGACCTATTAACAGCATATTTTGGGGCCCCACAGACTTGAGAACACATTACATTTCTACTTAAGCGTCTTAGTTCCTCGCCTAATGTATCCCTGTCCATAAATTTCAGGAAGCAGAGCTGAACATCAAATTCTTCAATGACCGCCCAACTTAAACACAGGGTGCACTTCCATTGTGTCAACTGTTGACGGCAATTCATCCCGCCAGCCAAGTGCCCGACTTAGCATCCTGATGGCATGAACTGAAACCAAAATGCCTTCTTCATCCGCCAGACCTGTTACAAAGCAACTACAGCGGTCGGGGAATTCTGTGAGGACACGAGGCCCAAGCAGACATGGCCTCTGCCTGCAGGCGGCTCAGCGTCTAGTGAAGGAGACAGGCCCACAAACAAATGAGGGAACACGGACAGGGTCCCCAGCTTTGCTGAGAGCGGTTTCCTGGCTAGGTACACTGGAAGGCAGGTGTGCTCTGCAGGCCTTAGTGCTCTGATCTGGGAAACAGGAATGGCACCCCCTCCACAGGAGGATTATGGGAAAGCTGGGAAGAGGCGGTGTATGTAAAGCAGAGTGCCTGGTGCATAGTAGCTGGTCAATAAACGTTCAGCTCTCTAGTTTTTCATTCCCTTGGATAACCTACATGAACTAACAGTAATACGGACTACAAAAATATAATAACCACAGGAACTACCCAAACAACAGCAAATCCATACATGGTCAGTATCATTTATTTTTATATAATAACCACTATTCTGAACGTTCACCTTTATATAACCAATCTTTTCCTCTCGTCCCAAACTTCCTATAACACATACATGAAACTAATCTTCAGAGAGCAGAGATTTCATCATCTTTGGGACTTGTTCAAAATATTTTCAATGACTATGCATTTATCTTGGCAAGATTTTAATAAGAATTTTGGCTCAATAATAGTTTTGATGAACAGAAATATATTTATAGAGATGATTATATATACACCTCTATGACTACCCTATAGCTACGATTCAGTAAAGTTGGTAAAAATTTGTTTCACAGAAATTCTCTCGTTTCTGTGTTTTTTTTTTAAAAAGATTTTTATTAATTTATCTTTAGAGAGGAAGGGAAGGAGAGAAGGCGAGAAATATCAATGTGTGGTTGCCTCTTGAGTCACCTGCTGGGAACTGGCCTGCAACCCAGGCACGTGCCCTGACTGGGAATTGAACCGCGATTGTGTGGTTCACAGGCCCAAGTTCAGTCCACTGAGCTACACCAGCCAGGGCTCATTTCTGTGTTTTGACATTTCCTCACTAGTCTCCCATCCCTTCTGAACACCTTGGAAAGTCTCTCCAAGTGACGATGTGGGGAGGTCTCCCGGGTTAGGAGTTCAGTTCCTTTACACAACACTAACTACTCATCCCGCACCAAGCTTTTTAGAATTAAATCTCAGCTACCTATTATACTTTACACCCTATTAATCCTTTCCCCAAACTGCTGACTCCTTGCCAAACAATTCCCTCCAAACACTCCTTGCCTTGTCTTACCGCCACGTTTTTTTTTTCCTACGCCATTCATTTTGCCTGAAATACCTTGCCTTCCTATTTCTGCTCTAGCTAATCAAATCCTAGCCCATGTTCTAAATTCAGCCCACATCCCATCTCCACGGAGCTAGCCAAGGCCAGGCCGCCCCCTCCAGCTCCCTCCGACCTCAGCCTTGCCGAGGGCACCCCCGTCGGTGTGCTGCCAGTTCCGCTGTCACTTCTTTTTAGTCTGTGTTGCTTTCCTCATAACTTCATCTTCCCCAGCTAAAAGATCAGCACTCTGAGACCAGGAGCCACATGTTAGAACTGAGCATAACCTTTTGCACCCAGTTGATATTAAAATATTTGTTGGTTGGCTACAATACATGAGACATTATGCCAGAAAACGTTCAAGTCCCACTTCAGCATAAACAGCAGTCAGCACGATCGGACTGACTTCTTCCAACGTTAACACAGGAGGCGTTTCTGCATACTCGGGATGAATGGAAGGACTGGCATCACTCCTTCCCCTATAGAGGAGATTTCATTGTGAAAAATATTTTCAACAGCAATAGAAGGATACCAATAAACTACCTCAGCATTTAAGCAGGCACTTATCACAACCAGCTGTATTAAATAATAACAGCTTGTACTTTAGCCAGTGACTTACTGAACAAATTATTCATTGTGTCCCCAATTTGTACAAGAAACCACACTAAAAGCTGCTGGGAGAGGAGATGAATAAAAGCCTGACCAAGTCCTTAACGTTCAACACTGTATTGAATGAAGGAGAAAGACTTCAAAGTTTTTTACAAAACAAGTTAAATAAGCAAATACAATATAGCTACCGTACCAAGTACCATGTGTGAATAATTTCAGGTAGTAGGGCTCAGAAAACACCTGTTCCAAAAAGAAAAAAAAAAAAAGAAAGGGGCGGGGCATTTGAACAATACCTGGAGAGATCACTGAGACTTTGTAAACCATGATAGCAGGTGTCTGGGGCCATAAAATCAGAAAAAGCAAGCTACAGCCATGAAAATACGCCCACGGCCCGTTTTAGCTCCTGTCAGTCGGTGATCTAACCTGCTACTCCATTCCTCTTCTACAGCTGGAAACTGTCTCTGTGCTTCCCTCCTATCTGAAAAGCCTCCCGTGCTTTCCCAAAGCTAAAGTCCCCGACTTGTCCTGGGCACTCTAGTCGCTCGTCTCCTCTCATATCTTGTTCCAGTGCTGACTATCTCTCGCTTTCCTTTTGTGGCCAAATTTTTTAAAAGAATGGTCTATTTTTGGTAATTCCACTTCCTAATTCATTACTCATTACATAAGGTTAACCGCCTCTTAACTCTTTTTTAGTCAGTAAAATAATAAGGGTTTGCTTTCTGATTTCCTCCTTTTTTGTTTTAAAGTAAGTTAACCAGTATTTCTTTTAAAGATTGGTTTGCTATCTTCTGGGGACAGAGAATTTACGGTCTGTGAATAGATTTCTCAGGTCCAGAGGGTAAACTATTGAACAGCTGAGACTTGGTAGAAATAGCTCCAGTAAAGAAACTGCAAATGTAGTGATCAATGAGAGTTCTGAGCCTTAAACACGCTGTTTTCTCCTTGCATCTTTCCCTCACTCAGAGCTCTTTACAAGTCTGAGAGTAGGCAGTGCATACATTTCATCTTTTTTAAAAATATATTTTATTTATTTATCTGTAGAGGGGAAGGGAAGGAGAGAAGGAGAGAAATATCAATGTACGGTTGCCTCTCATGTGTCCCCTACTGGGGACCTGGCCTGAAACCCAGGCATGTGCCCTGACTGGGAATCACACCACGATCCTCTGGTTCGCAGGCCCGAGCTCAATCCACTGAGCCACATCAGCCAGGGCTTACATTTCATCTTTTTGGGCAACATAAAAGAAGTACTTTCAAAGAGATTATTTTCAAGGCTGGGCCCTTCATCTTTTTTAGAGCCTGGGGGGCAGGGTTTGCTGTCACGACACTGCACCAACGTGCTGGGAGAAGCCCCTCTGCTGGGTCTCTGACGCCTGTCCAGCTCTCTGCCCGTTTCATTCAGCAAAGAAACAGTGGGTTACAAACAGCGCGCAGCTGGAACTTTCCAGAACTTAACTTTGCTCACCTTTCTTGCCTTCAAAGGCAAATTTACCAGCATCCACTAACCACCTACACTCATTTCAAAAATGCAAAGACTAACCCGTATGCTATGTACACGTAAGTCTTTTCACGGACTGTGTTACACATACTATTCCATGAAATGCTGGGCAATATACGGCCCTGAAATCTTCTCAGATTTCTTTTGTAATAAATTCTTCAGTTCATTAAGCAATCCAATTATCTGCCTTTATCTTTTAAAAATAGATTTATTTCCCCCACCCCACTTTTAAAAATGGCTCTCCTTAAAGTAGACCAGGGACTTCTATTCTCCTACGGAATAGAGTTTACGGAGCTACCAGATGCACTGGGTGTTATAGAAATTCCATAAATCTATTTCGATAGGCTGATTTGCAGTTAACCGTATTAAGGCCACCAAACAAATGTTTTGACTGAAGCTCAAACGGAAAATTTCAGATCCACCTCTTCAGACTTCTCGCAGGGATCAGGGCAAAGGCTACAAATGGAGTCCTACCTTCCACGTGTCTAGATTTTCCCATTACACTATTAAATAAAATATGGTCTCTTCCTCCAGTCTTGACAAATACACTTGCAACCACCTGGAGGTACAGATACAAATGTGGAATTTTTTGACCCCTTACGGCCCCACGCTATGGTGTGGGGACACAGGAGGGTCAGCCCAGTCACTTTTCTTCACACTCCCCATGTCAATCAAAACCCGGAGGGGCCTTGTGCACACGCATGGACATCCTACCCAACCTCAAACCCTGGCCACCCTTCAGGCGAAGGCTACTGGTTTCACCCAGGACCCTGAGCATGGGGATAAACAGGGTGAGGGCTTAAGATGGACACACCCTCCTGGCCCTTCTGCCCCTTTACCCTGTGGTGGAGTGTGGCTTGAGTCAAGTCCTGTAATTCACAGCTCCCAAAGCAGGGCCTGTTGCCTAGAACTCAAGATAATACATACTGGGCAATTTACCAAAATGAAGAATTTGCCAGATCAGTTTGTCACTAGTTAATATACTAGTTGAAACTAAATATGTAAAAAGAAGAGTAAGTACAAAAATCTGAGATCCCAATTTCTAATAACTTCAGTTCCCTCAAGATCTATAATCGAAGGTTTAGTATTTATCTGCATCTACCCTTCAAACTAAATGTAGTGCTTTCTTTACAAATGCATGCAAATCTACAGAATTCTGCTCACATGCGACAGGCAGCTAAGGGGACAATGCGGAGCAGACGGAAGAGGGGAAGGAGAAGAACATCGAGTATTAAAGATGATCAGATATGCAGGCTAAAAGAATTACTTCCCTTGAGTTCTGTCCCTGGGTGGGGAAGCACATGATACCACGATTTAGCATCTGATCAAAGCCACCGGTGTTACAGCTCGTCCTACTAACACACAGGTTCCTGAAGCTTACTGGGAGGCCTCCTAATGGCCATGGTCTAGGCACTGTGTGCCTTGTAAGTACAGCTGAGCCTTATCCATTGGAGTCAAAGCTGCCGACTGCTCTCCCTATACTTCACCATAATGCGCTGCACTGCAATTTCTAGTTTACTTAGCAAGAAAAATCCATAATTCTTATCACAATACATGTATATTGATACATACTCCACAGGAAGGGAATTATTTTAACCGGAAATCTTATTTATGTGTACTTACTGAGATTGTACCATTGTCTAGACCTATGGACAGTCTTCTTGTTTCCGGGTTAAAAGACATGCATGAACATGGAGCTGAAAGAAATGAACATGTTGATGAAATTAACAAAACGGTGATTCTCATCGATTCAGGGGTGACTAGCTAAAAGTGTGTGGCTATTTTTTTTTGCCACTATTTCCCGAATAACAGTTCATTTAACTCCCACTCGCCAAAAATAAAAACAGTAAATTTACAACCAACCCTAGTTTTTCAGTTAGCCTTTAATCAATAAAACAATAAGGCAGTCTCAAACTGGACACGCTCCAAGGGGCCTGGTCTCAGCTGTTCTCTCATCATCGTGGCCTAGTTTGCTTGATGAGATTAATAATATTTTGTGCAGCGTAATCTTTCTGTCACCAACCTACCTGTCTCTTCCACTCAAACCCCAGTTTTAATAGAACACCTATCTTTCCTGCACTGGGAAACCCAAAGAAAGACCTTATTCCCCACCCCCCACACGCAGCCACACACTAGTACCCAGATCTATTTGTCGATTCACAATTGATTTGGGGTATGAAGACTAGCAGAAAAGCTTTTTATTCTCAGTGTTCAAGGGATAGGCTGGAAGCTGGTAATGGAAAAAGGCTGGGGATTGCTCTTCATCTGAGAGAGAACCAGCTTGACAAAGGGCCAGACTCTGCAGGGAGGAAGTCAGGGGAGCTGGTTCACCCTGTCCCGGGCCAGGGCCTCCCGGTTCTGCAGGACTGGCCTGGACCTCGGTAATTAAACATGTGTGGAAGCTCCACGTGGCCAGGAAGGGCTTGCTCAGCAGTCAACTTCAAGGTGTCTGCCTTCTCTCCCTCGGCTCGCTTGTAAGAACGGAGCCCTTTTGACAGTCGGCCCTATACTAAAGTGGTTGTCCTAAAGAGTCCTATCTAATTTTTAAAAATGCCTCACCCATCTTCCCAGGAACCCTGCAGATTGTGAACCATTCATCATAATCATAACTGCCATAAGGTGTTTTTGTTCCTACTTTCGGTTACAATTTGATGTCTTCCCCAAGGCCACACAGGAAGGAAAAGTTGGAGAAAGTTCAAAGACGTACCGTAACTCAAACCCGGTCCTATCCGCAAACATCCAACTTAGATTATCTCTAAACTATAAAAGAACTTCAAGTTCTACTAACAAAGCCATTCCATAAACACATCACTTAGTAACATTTTTTTTTCATTGTCCATAAAAGGGGCCTGAACAACAACAAAATGATCTTCTAAACCACATAATCACTTTTTTCTAATTTTCAATCATGATCCATTTAGAAAATAGACACATACAAAACAACTCCCCTGCCCCACCATCAACTTCACGAGTCCAGCAAAGTATCTTCTTTCAGTTTAGCCACAAAATTAAACTAGATTCTCAAAAGAACACTGCAGGGAAAAAAGTAACCAACTGACATTTAACGCACTGCCCTAACTTGCCCTTGACCTACAACATATGTTGGCAAAACTTCTATACAGATGCTAAGATTCCAGATCTCATTATCCCATTACATATGGGTAAAATTAAAATCCAATGATTTAATGGAAAATTTTCCTGTTAGCTGAAAAAGAAAAAACCAAACAAAAAATACAACATGACTACAATTACATAAACTCATACACACATACAAACATACACAGAAAAATGAAACATAGTTGTGTTTGAGTGACAGGATTACATTTACAACATTATCTTTATTTGTTATTTTGCTACTCCTATATAATTTTTAAATTTCTAGTTCCTTATTAAATATAAGCATGAGCACATAAAGCAGGACTCAACTGCAACCCAAAACTCACGGACTAGTCACGAATACCCTTATCACTCGGCTGCCTGCCTAACCAGTACTTGTGTAATTTCCTCCAAAGTCCACGTCTAGTAACGTGATAGTCAGAAACCCCCTGATCTGCGAATGTGATTTAAAAGGCACTTTTATAATACTGCACCAGCTACCCTTAAAACTACATTGCTAATATTTCTTTATTCATTGTTTCCCTCCACTTACTAAATTTCTTGTCACTCTGTCCAATTTAGAATGCTGACTGTGTTCCGGCATGTGAGTCAATGACATATCTATAAGGTATTACAGCGGTCATCAAGGAGTTTGTAGATCGTGACACCAACTACATATAAGACTTACTAGTACCTGATGTCACCTCCTCAGTTCAAATTACTTTATATCGATAGTAAGAAACACCACCCAAATTTAAAGGGAAAAGACATTTCCTATAAAGGGCCACAAAGAAAAGGAATTTTAATCGAGATGCTGCTGTTCTAGACCCCACATGCCCGGACACAAGGTGGTTAGAGTCGGAAAATGGCAGCAAGACAGAGGGCAATACCGCCCAGGTGTTGCCCCAAAGGCATAAGCACCCCTTTGGGGCTGCATTGCCGTAGAGCACCGAGCAAACCTCTGTGTGTGTGTGCGTGTGTGTGTGCGTGTGCGTGTGTGTGCACATGCACCGCACTCCCAGAGAGAGAAAAGAAGACTTGGTGCCTGAGCCTCAGACCGGCCCCCAACTGCAACAGTCCCAAAGGCATAGGTCCTGGTTTGGTTGCCTGTAGCTTCTGTAGCGCCAGAGGCAGGGAGTGATCGAATATGTATGTCCCTACTTGTTGTTGTAGTAAATGTCCTTCCTTTTAGGGGTTGGGGGCCGTAGAGAGATTGGTAAAAAGATTCTTCCCACTTCAACTCGCCAGAACTTTTCCAAACAGAAGGCTCTTAACCACTAGTGCTATGGCCCTTACAGAATGGGCTCCCATCCATCCATGCGAGAGCGTGTGAAAGGGGCCAGGCTGCCCCGGAAGGCCACTGACGGCCACACGGCCAAGGGAATCCACTGGCAGGAAACAAGGGAGGAAGCAAAGCAAAATGTGACCGAAGCATCATGTTTGTAGCGAGGCTGCAAACATGTGGTGTGTCACAAATAAGATTTCAGCTTGCAGTGGAACTATCAACGGAGATTCTACGATAAACTACAATCTAAATGAACTATAAAACTAATCATCGTAAGTCAGTGGAAGCATAATGGTCAAGAACTGATGGCTGAAAGTTCATCAGCGACGAACAGGATGAGAGACTATTCTCTTTAAATACTTTAAAACTGCATTCTCCAGAGGCTGAGCAAAGTGCCTGGAAACCTGTGGGGACTGTGACTGAGTGGGACGCAGGCTGCTGGAGTCCCAGGCAGTTCCTCTTAAAGGGCCCTCACACTTCAGACTTACTCCCTTTCAGCTCCTGAGCTGGGGCAGCAGCTTGAAAGAAATGAGGAAAATACAGGCAGGAACTGACTGAATTGTCTGGAATCAGGGTGAGGTGGGGGGAGGGTGGTGGGGGCGGACAACTCTCTCCCAGTCAGAAGTGCCGTCAGAGGCCACTGTTCCCTCCCCAGAGCCAGTAGACAGGCTCCATAAGAGTCTCCATCAACCAGGCTCACATTGTTTGCCACACCCTGGTGATTCCCTGAGGCCCCACCCCACCCAACTTTCAGGTCCACCCAAGCTGTTTCCAGTGGCTTTTCTGTAGAAATGGCTTGTCTTGGTTCATGCTTTCAGACTTTGCTAAAACCTCTCAAACAAATGGCATCTGGCTTCAGTAAGTCCCTCTCCTCTCACTAAGTGGCCCCAGGCCTAGCACTAACAGTAGGTGTTCTTGGTTCAGGCCTTGGCCTCGCCTGGGCACCTCTAAGCCCAGCACAAGTGGCAGCCATCTACGTATCACTTTGTAGCTTACGCCTGGTGGTGCCAGCCAGAACACAGGTGATGGCTGACCTTAGCCTACGCAGCCTGGAGCACACCCAGGTGAAGGCTTCAGACCACGTCAAGCACCACCAGCCAGCCACCTCCCCAAGAGACTCACGCAAAGGATGGACTCGGCAGGCACCAGAGCCCTGCTGAAGTCGGTTCTGCTTTGTGGGGCCGCTCCCTGCACAGCTGATCCTCCACAATGGTTAAAAGTCAGTGGCCAGTGGTTGCAGCCGGTCCTCGCAGCCGATGGGCCTGAGTGTAAATACCTCCCACGGACGTGCCAATAGCAATCAAGGCTCAAGAGGAGAGCGTACACAGCCCACATAGGAGGTGCACCTCGAGTGCCCAGCTTGGGTGACAGAGGGCGCCTGCCACTGGACCCTGCAGGACGCCTACTACGTTAGGCCACTCTACCAAGCCTGGGAGACATAACAGCTCCACCTAATACTTAGAAACAAACACAGGGAGTCTGCCAAAATGAGGACACAAAGGAACATACCCAGATGAAAGAGCAACACAAAGCTCCAGAAAAAGAACTAAACACAATGGAGACAAGCAATCTACCAGGTGCAGAGTTCAAAACACTGGTTATAGGGGTGTTCAATGAACTTAAAGGAAGAGCAGATGAACTTATGAGAACTTCAACAGTATGAAAAAAGACCAGTCAGAAATGGAAGCTACACTAACTGAAATAAAGAATAATTTACAAGGAATCAACAGTAGCATAGATGAAGCTGAGAATCAAATCAGCAATTTGGAAAAAAAGGGGGCAAAATACACCCAATCAGAACAGCAAAAAAAAAAGGAAAAAAAAATCCAAACTATAATAGAATAGTATAAGGAACCTCTGGGAGAACTTCGAGCTTAATTATAGTCACATCATGGGGGCGCCATAAGGAGAACAGAGAGAGAGCAAGAAATCGAAAACCTATTGAAAAAATAATGGCAGAAAACTTCCCTGACTTAGTGAAGGAAATAGACATACAAGTCCAGGAGGCACAGAGAATTCCAAACAAGGTGAACCCAAAGAGGCCCACTCCAAGACACATCATAATTAAAATGCAAAACATTAAAATCAAAGAGAGAATCTTAAAAGCAGCAAGAGAAAAGCAGTTAGTTACCTATAAGGGAGCTCCCATAAGGCTGTCAGATAATTTCTCAACAGAAGCTTTGCAGGCCAGAAGGGATTAGTAAGAAATATTCAAAGTGATGAAAAGCAATGACCTATAACCTAGATTACTGTACTCAACAAAACTATCATTTAGAATTCAAGGACATAAAAAGAGCTTCCCAGACAAGAAAATGCTAAAGGAGTTCATCACTCCCCAACCATTATTTTATGAAATGAAATGTTAAAGGGTCTTCTTTAAGAAGAAAAAAAAGATTAAAAATGCAAACAATCCAGTGGTAATAAGTACGTATCAATCAATAGTTAAATCTAAAAAACACAACAAACCAACATGCAGAACAGAAACAGATTCACAGATATGGAGAACATTTTGACAGTTGCCAGATGGGAGGGGCATTGAGGGGATGTGTGCAAATGGTGAAGGGATTAAGAAGTACAAACTGGTTGCTACAGAGCAGTCTCACAGCATAGGGAAATAATCAGCAACATTCTGAAACTATGTCAGATAGGTGTGAGATTTATGGTGATTAGACATTAAATTATGCATCTAATCACTGGTTGTACACCGGAAACTAATATAATAATGTAAGTCAACTGTAATTGAAAACTTTAAAAATGCTAAAAAAATTTTTAAAATAATAAATGTAGGAAAAAACTGACCCCAATGTCTTGATAAAATAGTACAAGAACTCATTTTCCATGCTGATTCAGACTTCTCAGTTCCCTTCCTGTCTCACATTAATGACAATCAGAAAAGTGTATGTGGCAAGATTTTAGGAAGAACGTGAAAGGTTAAAAAGAAGAAGGAAAAGAAATTCATGTAGGTCTGTGTACAGTGGGAAATAATAGTGTCTTACTTTAGACCTTGATTGCCTGCCAATGTCTTACCTTTAAAATTAAACACTTTCATAATGCTAAGAGGTTTTTAAAAAATGAAACCTTTGTAGTTTCAGATAGGTAGTTGGCTTAAAGGTTGGGAAAAAATAAAATCAGAAGAAACTCCAGCCTGGGCAATTATATTAACGACCATATAATTTGAAGGGGCAAAAGCTCAAGAGACGTGAGCCCTAGATAAAGGGAACTCAAGTGACTAACATCGACCTCAGAAACTGGCCACTTGTATTTGTAATACTGCTATCCCATAGTTGGTCTTTAAAAAATATTGCTCTTGCTTTGAAAAAAAAATGTAGGTGAGAGGAGGCATTCTCAAAATACTTCTACTTGGGGAAAAGCTTCTTCACTTCTATTACTTATAAATCTTTTATTTTATGGCTTATTTTCTGTCCTTTGCTGATTGGTTGAACTTTGCTCAAAGCAACACAAGTCTCACTGAAGGGTAGCCCATGCATCCCCATCACACTGACTCTTCATAGCACTGAAGGTGCACTGGGCAGGAAGTGTTGACCTTCCTGGGATGTCCGGGGGAACTTCAAATAAACGATGGCACTTCCCTGAATAAAGCTTTAGTTGTTAAATGCATCCTGGTGAAGTTAAATGTCAAGATCCCAAGTTAAAGGGGTCTTGAATCCAGAGCCCTCAAAAAGCTCCCCACTGCCCGCAAAGCAGAAATTTAATTTACTGATATTGTTTCCTTCAGCCCTGTTTGTCACAAGATAATATTTATTATGTTTACACTATTCAAGCCATATTTTATTTTAAGACCACTTATATTTAGGACTTCAGCTGTCTAGAGTATAAACCCACTTTTCATTTAAATCTAATATTTTATGCACTGAAATAAAATTAACCATTTGTTTTCTTTTAATTGAGTTTGAGTGACATCAGCAAAATCACAGTGAATCAGCAGTCATTGTCACATTTTCTCCCTGACAAGTTTTAAGATACAGTAAATTGATCTAACTACAGCAAATTTTAAATTACTCTGTTAGATGAGTATGCTAAATAAATGGTATAATTACTCTGATTAATTAGTATATATATTTTCCTTCATTTCTATGAAAAATCAAACATTTTTCAGGCACCTTAGTAAACACAAAATTAAAAGATCAGATAACATTATTGTAAAAATTGCAAATACTGTAAATAATACATTGTTTTTACACATGGGTCCATAATATAACCTAACCCAAAAGAAGCCTAGAAAGAAGGGTCACTGGTTTGATTCCCAGTCAGGGCAAATGCCTAGGTTGCAGGCCAGATTCGCCAGTAGGGGGCGCTCAAGAGGCAACCACACACTGATGTTTGCCTCCCTCTTTCCTTTCCTTTCCTTCCCCTCTCTAAAAATAAATAAATAAAATCTTTAAAAAAAAAAGGAAGCCAATAAAGGAACATTAGGAACCAAGAAGTTATTTTGAAATAAGATATAAATTAAACAACAGGATGTGCATTTCCCAATCGTACACATATTCCCATGTGTGCCAAAAAACTCCTTCAGTTGAATCAAAGGTATTGTCTAAAAGTGACCAAAACAGACACTGCCTTATAAAAACAGAACTGCCAAATCCATTATTTTAAATACCTTCCTATCACTTACCTAACCACATGAATTTCCTCCAAAACCCCAATAAACCCAGCAGGAGGTGTGGGACGACACACGAGCCCCCTTCACAACCCCGATCACTGCAGGTCATCCTGTGACCTCCGAGTGGGAAAGTTTACAGCTGCAACTGACGTACAGAGTAACTCATTTCCATCCCAGATGTAAAGCACATGAACATGTAAACCATTCCAATATTCTAAATCCTCAAACTGCAAATTTTCTGTTGCTCTAGGACAGCAATTTTCAACCTTTTTTCATCTCGTGGCACACATAAGCTAATTATTAGAAGTCTAAGGCACACCAAACAATCTAGTTTTTGTAGCTCTGACCAAAAAAATAGGCTATTGTGGTGGCTGTTGTCACTTTTTTATTTGACAGTCACAGGGAAAACAGGTCAGCGCCCGGGACTGCGTTGTCAGGTATCGCGTGCTGTAGAAATTCTCGCTGTGCACTGGTTGAACATGGCAGCCCCAGGACCACAGTCCCAACAAGTGGGCAAAAGAAGCCAAGGTGGCCCCCGACTCACAAAGGAGCGCATCTTCCCCAGTCCCTCTGGGTTAAGACCAGCAATGACAGTGTACGCTGCTAAACACCGGCAACCTGAACAGACTTTGCAAATATTTATTTGACATGTCTCATAGCCAAAGTGTTTTTGCAAAATTGAGAACAAAGAAAATGGACAGTTTATCTGTTAGGCTTCAGAACAGAGAAAATGTGAAGGACCTCGCCAAAGCTGACTCAGCAAATCGGTAGCAAAAATGAAAATCACATACCAGCTGCCCACCCAGACAGGTTCTGACCCACAAGGCACTCTGAACACAGTGGCCACCCTCCCCTGGCCCCCATCTGCAGGGACGCTTCCCAAGAGCCCAGTGGATTCCTGAAACCGCAGAGACTAATGAACTCATATATCCTGTTTCTCCCACGCGTGTATCTTTTCCCTTGAAGGGAGCACTTGACTGCTTGTCTTTGCTTTCGCGAACTGCCAGCGCCGTGACTCCTGCCCGCTGGGTCCAGGATTAAGTAAAGTAGGGGTGACATCCACACAAGCACCACGGTGCTGCCACAGTCCATCCGGCCGCCGAGAGCGGACACAGCAGGGAGAAGCTCGACAGAGGGGCAACTGACAACCCCACTGGGACAGCGAGAGATTCCATCACACTACGCAGGATGGCGTGCGATTTGAAACTCATGAATTGTTTATTTCTGGAATTTTCCATTTGATATTTTCGGGCCACGTCTGACCAGGCTGACTGCAACTGTGGAAAGTGAAACCACAGATGAGGGAGCAAGACCGCACTCCAATCTTAGACAACTTACATTTTGGGGTGAATGTCATATAAATAGCAAGACTACGTTCAAACTTCAGCTCTTCATGCATCTTAACTAAGATCACTTATATTTAAGGCATTCCCTACCTAATTTCACAAAGCATTTGAAATGGCTTAATAAAACAGATGCAATGAAAGCGAACAATAGAAATAAAGAGCCACTGCTAAAGAAAATATACAAATATGAGAACAGAAAGACAATTAGAATAAAAGATCTGTTGGTCAATCCTTCAGAACCAGGCCCCAGGTCCTCAAAGCTGTTGCCCCAAACCTTTTCCGCCTCACAATGGGAGTAACTGGGAGAGAATCCCGGGGCTCAGAAGCCTGGTTCACCACTGCTCTGCTACGGGATCGCTTCCTGCAGGCAGTGGGCTGCGGGGACCACCCCAGTGTGCTGGAGCACACTGGCTGGGCGGTTCCCCCTTAGAGACAGCAAATGGCTTCTCACCCTGGTATCGGAAAAATATCACTGCTTCGTGCTTCTCATCACAAGGGCACAGAGCATGGTGGGGGACAGTTTCAAAAACAGCCACAATGTATACCTCGGCCTGAGAGTGAGGGAAGGCGTTTCTGCAAGGGCTGGCATGAAGTGGGGAGAAGCAGAACACAGACACATAGTAGGACTGCAGAGCCTTTTGATAAAAACTGGGAAGCAAATACTTCAAAATTATGTTTTTCAGGGAAGAGGAGAGTTCCTAACTTTAAAAGTTAACTGAGCAAATGGTAAAGCAACCAGACTTGTGTGAACACACCACGAGGCTCCCCGGCGACTTCCGAGTGGGCAATACCATCCCACCAGGCCATGGTAGAGAGCTGGAGATATGACAAAAGCGGTCATTTTATGGTTTGGTGAGGTGTGCCTTTTACCCGTAATCATCTTGGAGGACCTTTCTTCGGTTTTGCTTTGGGGACAAATTCATAAACACTTAGGTGCCAAAGTACATTCCCCCGCCGGCCCTGGCAGCAGAGGGCCCTGCAGGGGCTTCCCGATGACCCAGCACGCCCTCTGCCCCGAGGCTTTGGCCCTCTCCAGCTCCCAGGCACCGCATCCCTGGCAGCCAGGTTGTTTTCCCTGTTCTCTGTGCCCAAGGGGGAAAAACTGGCAATAAAGGCCCGGACATGATACCCAACCCTCTAATGGAGTAAGAAAAATCTCAAACAACCTCCCCCGGGCTCTTGCTTGGGCTCCCTGCCCCCTATTCCTGGCTGACCTGGTTGGTAAAGTAAATGTCAAATGTCACAGCCATGACAATAGAGACCCCCACGCTGTCCGAGGGTGCGTGTTTCCCCTTTGTAGTGGGACGCAGATGCAGCTGTTGAAACGGTACCTATCGGGAGCCTGAAACAAGCAACCACCCTTCTGGACACAAAACCTCAACTCCGCGCCGTCTGGTTTTCAAGCCCAGGCAGGTCCCCGCTGGGAACTCTGCAGTTGATCTTGTCATAGGCAATCAGCAGGGCGTACCCGAGACATGTCCAGAGGGTATTATTTTTGAAAGAATATCTGATAAGGAAATGCTCTTAGCCATCCATAGAAATCAGCTTACAGAAAACTTCAAAGCAAGTCATCAGTCACCCCAAATTCTCTGTAGACAGCAGGGGTTTAAAGTGGAATTTCCTTGAGGAACCTCCGGGACAGTGGTTCCATCATACCCCCTTCTCACGTAACCCCACACACCCCAGGTAGCCCTCGTTTTGGGTCTGCCTTCCCCACCAGAACGTACACACCGCGAAGACAGGGATCGTCTGCCACAGTTAACCACCGTACCCTTAATACACTGCATGGTACTCATGCAGAAGAAGCACTTAACATCTGCTGAATGGACTATCCAAAGAAATTAAGAGAAACGGTAACGATTTCTCTCTTCTGCTCTTCTTGCCCTCACTTCTCCCAGACTATTTTCAGCTCCTCATCACAGTGACACCACCAGGGACCAGGCTCAGTCCTTGCGATAAGAGATCTAACTGAAACGGAACCCAGAGGAATCAGGAGGCATGCTAATTCCAGCCAGGGCTGGCTGAGTCACATTCCTTTAAGTATGGGAACCAGAAACCCATGAGAGTGAACTCGGGCACAGACGGGCTTGTCCTGGAAGAGACAAGCACCTCTTGAACTCAAAGAAAGAAGCACACCCAGGTTGCTGGGGGGCGGGAGGATGAGGAGGGAGACCTTCGCATCACTTGTGTAGGATTCTCTCCCTCCGAGCCAAATGTCCCTGTCTCAGCCCCACCTTCTCTTAAGCAGATCAGCTTTTTTTAAGCACATGTCCTCACCTCAGGGACCAGCCTGGGCTGAGACTAGCATTTCCTCCTTCAACTTCCCAATTCCTTCATGTATCAGATTGGCTCAGGGGCAAACAGTCTTAACCAGGCAAGTCTGGTTTCTCCCGGCTCTCCCACAGGGGACACGGGAGTTCCTCTGAAAAGACAAGGTATGAAAACACCCCAAAGCAGTGTTTGTGATCTTTTTAAAAATATCATTAAAAAAACCCCTCACTTGAAAATGTGTTTATTGATTTGAGAGAGGGAGGAAGGGAGGAAGGGNTCCCACAGGGGACACGGGAGTTCCTCTGAAAAGACAAGGTATGAAAACACCCCAAAGCAGTGTTTGTGATCTTTTTAAAAATATCATTAAAAAAACCCCTCACTTGAGGAAGGGAGAAAGGGGGGGGGGAGGAGAGAGAGAAAAGCATCAATGTGAGAGAGAGAGACACATCAATCAATTGCCTCTCAAATGCATCCCACCCAGGACTTACACCCACAACCCAGGCATGTGCCCGGACCAGGGATCACACCCGGCGCCTCTTGGTGGACAGGACGAGGCTCCAAGCAACTGAGCCCCTCGGCCAGGGCGGCAGAGGTTGTGTTTTGGATCATGACGTGTTTGCTCCTCGTCTTTCTCTCGTCTCCCCTCCTTCAAGTTCGCTCAGTGTTTTAGGCTCACTCCCTGCCCTCAAACTCCGCCTTCGCTCTTCACTCTTGCTCATCCAGTGCCTTCCGTTTCCTTCCCTCCATTAAACTCCAAATGCTTCTCAGTGCTACGCGACATTGGTATCCTACCCGGGACATGACAAATACTGTATTTAGAAGGTGTTTTAATGGACAAAATAAACAAGTAAGCCATTATTATATGTACAAGATGTTTTGTTGTCTTCAAGATTTGGAATACTACTTATTGTATGCCACTACAAACACACAATATGGCCACATCCGCCTTGTGGTCTCCGTACCGTAACCTCTAGACAGACTGTACTTTTCCCTTATTTTGTGACTAATACCACATGACTGTGACTTAAGGATCACATTGACTAACCTCTTAACAAGACATGTCTTCACAAGACATCTTTCAAAAGAAAGGAATGCAAAATAACCCTTTGGACATTCAAAGCTACTTCAGGTTTTCTAAATGCCCGAAAATATTGCCTATTTCCTTTCGCAATAAGATCCTGGCTCCCTCGAGTTAAAGCTTCAGTTTCTGCCCAGAGATGAGTTACTTCGTCAGCTCAATGTGTGCGGTTCCTATGCGCATAAGAGCAAATCTCTGGCCAATTGTGAAAAACAGGCCCTTTTTTCTTTGACCTTTCCACGGTAACAGAACCGTCCAACAATGCAAGATTATAGAAATCACCCACACCTCAGTCATCTGCCAATGCAGGCACCTGACTTGACGGTCGGTGTGTACAGTGGGTGTGCAGTGGGCGTCTGATGGATCAGAATGTGTACTTCTGTCTGTGTATTTACACATCAACATGATGTGTGCATGAGGCTCCAGGGGGGTCCAACCTGGGCCACACTGGAAGAAGAAGGGTTGTCTTGGGCTACACATTAAATACACTGCAGCATGTAATCACAAAAACATCTCATAATGTTTTAAGTAAATTTACGATTTTGTGTTGCACCTTATTCACAGCCAACCTGGGCTGCATGCGGCCCATGGGCCGCTCGTTGGACATCCCTGCACACAAGTTCTATAAACATGTATAAATTGCCACAAGACAATCTTCTCAAACTATAAGATGTATTCAGATTACCTAGGGATCTTTTTAAAATGCAAATTCTGACTAGGAAGGTCAGGAGTGAAACTCAATATTTGCATTTCTAGTAAGTTCTCGGGTGGGCCACAGGCCACATTTTAATAGCAAGGTAATCCCTTGTTATTCCCCTTAGGACACCACAGGCAAAGTATACAAACAATTAGGGGGTCGTTCTTCTCAAAGACTGTGTTCAGGCATCAGGAAAATTATGCTGATGTTCCAAGGAAATCACGACCAGATCTCAGATGTCACTAAGTATTTGTTTATTGGGCATCGGTGCCACGTGCAGCAGCTACAGCCGCCTTCTTGTCAGCCTTGCCTACAGCTTCACAAACGGTGAAAATGCAGCTCGAGGCTTCTCTGTATTTTCAGGGAAATAAATAACTCCAGGGACTGACACTTAAATGTGCAGTGATGTCCGTACCGGTAAGGGGGTGGGTGAGCTCCTGCTCAGGACGCTATTAATGGTCACCTCAAGGAGTTCCCCCGCTCCTCGTCCCCAAGCCCGCTTCACTCCGCCCCTTGCGCCTCTCTGCTGCCTTCCCCATCCTGGAAGTGACCAGCCTCGGGGGTTAACTTCAACTTTGTGGATGACAGGCCTCCCCTATCTCTTTCAGTGTAAGATGTTGTGGCAACCTGGATGAAAAAGCAAGACCATGGATCGGACTGGTTCAAACCATTTAAAAATCTTGGGAAAAATCAGAGAATCCCTTACCCTTTCCAAGCCCCCATGACCACCACAGCTTGAAGAGAAAGTCCACCTCGGGCCTTTCCCATGTAATGGTGTCTGCTGGAAGCACGGCAGGAGTAGTTAAGGGGCAAATGTTGAGTGCTCAGAATCAGAAGAAAGTTCTTCGCTATTGTGAGGTTGAGCATTTGGTTTAGCTCTGTGGTTATCATACAAAATTCTAAAGATACGCAAAACCTCAAAGATAATTCGAAAATCACAGAAAGCCATTGCACCCTTAATTATTCATCTGTGCATAAACAGGCAAATTGCTGCTTCTGTTATTAAAATATTCTTTTGCCAGAGGCATCAACCTGATCACGTCTACAACTCAGCATAAGTTTATTCTGTCACACACTGTGGCGTGTACAGCCGAGCTGGGAACTTGGACCAAGGGAACTGCTGAGCGAGACAGCAGGCCAGAGGGTAGACAGGCCTGAACAATGAACCTGAGAGGTTTTTCTAGAAGGTCAATTTTAATTCAGATTTGAAGGAAGGGGACTAAGGAAAATATTTATGTATTTTTAATAGGGAATGTTTTACAATTTTATTTTATTTTTTAAGACTTTACTTATTTATTTTTAGAGAGGGAGGGAGGGAGGAAGGGAAACATCAATGTGTGGTTGATTCTCGCACACCCTCTCGGGGGGACCTGGTCCGCAGCCCAGGCCTGTGCTCTGACTGGGAATCGAACTGGCAACCCTTTGGTTCACAGGCAGGCACTCGGTCCACTGAGCCACACAATTCATAATTAAATTATAAATATAACTATAAGTTATACTAGTAAATTTATAAATACCCATAATTATTTATTAATAAATGAAATTATTTACCAATGAGTTCCCATCATTAGTAAATATTGGGAAATATTTGCTACTATAACTAATAATAAATTTAAATAATTATTTTATACCTAAAACAAACATGCAACAGGATACCCAAACTTCACTAATTTTGACAATAAAACACTAGGCTGAAAAGAAACTCCCTGATTTGGGGAGCTGGCTCTTCTCTCCCTACAGGGGAACTTCTGCCAGGTAAGAATCTGAGAATCAGTCATACCTTTTTTTTTTTACAGCATATTTGAGAGATTTTCTATTTATCAGTGCAAGGATGCATTTCTCAAGTAAGAGCTTAGGGAAATGAGGTCGACTTACATTTAGAATGTTTCCATCCTAACAAATCCTTCTGAGAGCTAAATGTTCAATGTGAAAGTCTTAATTTGAATAAATAACATAATACCAACACAAGAACAATTCACTTCGTAAATGTAGGCACTGGACATCATTTTAAGTTGTCTAAGGAAGGGCGTCCCCAAAAAGTTAAACAGAAAGTCAGAAAACAGAGGGAGACGCTATAATCAGAGGCCTGTGGCTGCAGTCCTCCTCCCATCAGCTAGGCATGCAGTCACATTTCAGAGCCAGTTTCTTATTTTAGATACTGAGAGCTTTGGAAAACCTAAAACAATTCACTATGGTGCTTTCCGTTATAATGATGCTCCTGACCCTCAGGCATCCCTACGCAAGAAGAAAATGCAGAGAAGGCAACCTCAGAAGGAAGGGGAGTTGGGTCGATGTCTGGCTACAGAAATCCGGATACTTACAAGGCATCACGTGGTATATGCTTGGCCAGTATTGTCCACTGTCTCTCTTTAACCATACGCGCACTGTCCTGCAACACAGGAAAATAAACTTCTTAATTATACACATATGCATGTGTTTATATGTAACATATCTTAAGTACACAGAATATTATCTTAACTACATATGTAAAATACATAGACACAAATATATGCATGTATACTACCTATGCCTCCTAAAGATCCTAAATTTAAGGCTTGTGCACATTAAGAATTACATGTGACTCTTTAAATATGATCCTCATATACGTCTATATAGACACATGTAACTGTGATAGTGTTTGAAACTATTCATCTTTCTGCTGTTGGTTGGCTTCTCCGTGTATATGATTTTCTCACCCTCATCTACTAGAAGCATTCGTCGGCCTAGGAAGCTGTCATGTTTCACTTCGGAAAGAAACGGGGAGACACAATGAAGCACCACGAAGCATCTGACACACAGAGAAGCATTGGATAGTAAATCCACAGTCTTAGGGGCCACGCCGGGCCACTGGCTCCAGGGACAGTTCTTCCAAGCATGGTCAGGTGGCCGTAATCTCTGGGAATCATGTTTCCTGAGCTGAAGGGCCAGCCACGGGGCACGCCACAAAACAGTGTGAACCCGCAGCAAAGGCTGCGAGTGACGCTCCAGGCCAGAGGCCCACAGAGAGCTTAGGGAGGAGGCAGGGAAGAAAGAGGGATGTGGTCAGGGAGTGGCCGTTAGGCTCTGACTAGTCACCCAGGCCCTGTGTGAGCCACGCCAGCCATGATACCCTCTGCACAAGCCAGCAAAGCAAACACAACCAGGAGGTGCCGGGACATTGCCCACAGACCAGAGGAAGTGGCAGATAGCCAGCCAAGGGAAATGGGCAGCCCCCACTGCTAGGAGGCCAGGTCTGCCACTCCCTCCCCCCACACCCTTAAAGCACCCCAGGATGAACGGCAAAGACAGGGCTTTTCACCTCTGAGATCCCGACACCACCTGAACAGGCCACTTCCGTCGTCATCGCACTAGACTACGATGTCAATAGTACCAGATTTTCTTCCCACCCAATCAGTAGGTCACCCGTAACAAGTATTAGTTAGAAGACGAATTACAGACAAAATAAATGCCATTTTCTCCGCAGAGCCACAAGATACAGTGACTATAGAGTGACACTACGTGAACTTGCACAATTCTGTCTTGGGCCA
This sequence comes from Sturnira hondurensis, assembly GCF_014824575.4. Lineage (NCBI taxonomy): Eukaryota > Metazoa > Chordata > Mammalia > Chiroptera > Phyllostomidae > Sturnira > Sturnira hondurensis. The sequence goes on along the minus strand of NW_028082350.1, from coordinate 12,879,936 downwards.
ACTACCCCAACTTGTGAGATGGACGGCATAATGGTAAACGGTTTGTAAGAAGTAACTCAATACATGTACTATTATATACACATCAGCCCTCACTTAAATTCTTTCTACAATATATGCCAGTGGCACACTTTCATGTGGAGATCAATACCTTAACAAGAATAACTCCAGGAGTGACATCATGAAAAACGGCAGAGTGGGGAGCCCCAGGAACCAGTCCCTACGTCAGGTAAACTACTGGGCTGGCAAGGACTGTCAGAATCACCATTTCAAACCTCTGCCGTCCAGTCAGACATTCGCCACGTGCAAGGGAATATGCCCGATGAAGAAAGAGGCTGGCGTGTGTTGGTGCACCGCATGCTCTGCTAGCAGCTGCCTGCACACACGCGCCCTGTGGCAGGCAGTGGTGGGGGTGGTAGGGGCCCATGCTCCCGGAGTGGTGTGCTGGGACCAAGGTGAGACCCCGCCCTCCGAAGGATAGGGAGTGTGGTTTGGTCTGCCTGGCAGTTCACTAAAAGACCAGAAAAGAGACTGGCCATTGTTTCAATCTCCTACAACTGAAGGGCACCAGGCAACGTCTGCCAAAAGAATTTAAGGAGACAGAGGACGTTTTTTCCTTTATGAAATCCAGGCATTAAATGAAGAAATCACTGGTTGTTCTCGGAGATTACAGAACAGAGGATTCAATGGTAACATATGACAAGAAATGCAGTCTTTGCAAATATAGTTGAAAAATGCTAAACAGATCGCTGAAGCATGCTCTGCAGAGGAGATAAATTGTGGTTTTCAGATTTACTGCATTACGATATTTAAAATATCCAGTTCTCAACAGCAAAAAAGAGAAAAAAAAATCACACAGTATACAAAGCAACAGGAAATGGCCCATTTGCAGGAAAAGAATAAAAAAGAAAGTGACATAAATCATCAATATAGAAGTCCAAACACTGGCCTTGTTAAACAAAAACTTTAAATTAACTGTCTAGATACATTCAAAGAGTTGAAAGGAATGACAAAGAACTAGAGAAAATCAGGACAAGGGTTTACGAACAAGTAGGGAATATGAATAGAGAGATAAAAATTTTATAAAGGAATCAAATAGAAATTCTGGAGCTGAAAAGTATAACAGATGAAATGAAAAATTCACGAGAAAGACTCAACCACAGATCTGAGAGACAGAAAAACCAGAACTTCAAAAAGATAAAGGAAAAAAGAATGAAGAAAAATGAATAGAACCCCAGGAACCTCTGGGACACCACTAGGTATAACAACATATAGAATATGAGAAGCAGAAGAGAAGTGGACAGAAAAATATTTGAAGAAAAATGGCTGGAAACACCTCAGATTTGAAGCTATGAATCTATGAAGCCAAGGAACTCAACGAACTCCACGAAGGAGGTACTCAAAGAGATCCACCAGAGACACAGAATAATCAAATTGTTGAAAGCCAAACAAAAACTCTTGAAAGCAGCAACATTTTTCATCAGAAGCCTTGCAGGCCAGAAGGCCATGAGATGATGATAACGCACTAATAGGGAAAAAGTCAACCAAGAATTCTATATCTGGCTGAAAACTATTCCTCTAAAGTAAAGAGGAAAGTAAGATATTTCCAGGTAAACAAAAGCTGATGTTCGCTGCTAAAAGATCTCTACAAGAAATGATAAAACAGGCTAAAACAAGGACTTGAGATAGTACTTAAAGTCATACAAAGAAACTATGATCATTGGTCCAGGCAAATACATAGGTAAATATAAATGCTAATATTGTGGAGTGCTTATAACTTCTCTTTTTGTTCCCTACGTGAGTAAAAGATATATGCATAACTCAAGAATGTTATGTTAATGGGCAAGAAATGTGTAATTTGCGACAATAACAACAAAAGAGAAAGGGAAAAGAGCAGAACAGGAGCAAAGTTAATGGATGCTCCGGAAATGAAGTTGGTTTGAATTTAAACTAGGCTGCTATAGATTTAGGATGTTAAAAATCCCCTTGTGCCCTGGCTGGTGTAGCTCAGTGGATTGAGCATGGGCCTGTGAAGCAAAGGGTCGCCGGTTCGATTCCCAGTGAGGGCACATGCCTGAGTTGCAGGCCAGTTCCCTAGTAGGGGACACATGAGAGGCAACCGTACATTGATATTTCTCTCCCACTCTTTCTCCTTCCCTTCCCCTCTCTCTAAAAATAAATAAATAAAATAGTTTTAAAAAACCCCTTGGTAACCACTAAAAAAATATACAGCAGAGAATAGGAAGGAATCAAAAGGACAGACAACAAAAAATTCAAGCGAACATAAGAGAAGGACGTAGCGGGGGCAGGGGTCTGAGAAACAAAAAGACGGGACAGGTGCAGATGTGGAGAGAAGGACCCTCAAGCACTGTGACAGGGGAGGCAGACCCCTGCAGCCACTGCGGGAAGCCAAGTGGATCTGCCTTACGACCCAGCGATTCCACTTCTGGGAATTTACCCGAAGGAACCCAAAACACTACTTCGAAAGGATATATACACCCCGATGTTCAGTGCAACCCTGGGTCCACCTTATGTATAAAAGCCAAGATTTGGAAGTAGCCTAAGTGCCCATTAGTGGAGGAGTGGACAAAAAAAATCTGTGGTGTAGTTACACAATGCAACAGTACTCAGCCGTAAAAAAGGAAATCTTACCGTTTGCAACAGTGCAGAAAAATGCCAGCTAAGTGAAATGAGCCAGTCAGAGAAATCCAAGAAGCACATGGTTCCACTTCTATGTGGAATCTAATGAACAAAATAAACCAACACACTCTACAGAAACAGACTGACAGCTGTCGGAGGGGAGGGAGGTTGGGGGACAGGATGAAAAAGGTGAAGGGATTGAGCAAAGAAAAAAACCCACAGACACAGACAACAGTATGGTGATTACCACAGTTAGGGGCTGAGGGAGGTAGAAGAGGGTAAAGGGGGGGATAAATGGTGATGGAAGGAGACTTGACCTGGGGTGGTGAACACACAATATTATATGTGGATAATATAGAATTGTACACCCACGACCTATATAATTTTATTAACCAATGTCAGCCCAATAAATTCAATAAAAATTAAATAAAATGAAAAAGGGCATGATATAATGACAAATAAATAATAATAACACAAGGAAAAACGGGCCAAAGACAAACCCCTGACTAACACCACCAGTGAGGAGGGGGTGTAGAGCAAAGAAGTTCTGCAGGGACCTCTGCACGGGCCACCGAGGAGGTTCAGGAAAAATCCCTGACGTCTCAGGCACGGCCTGTGTCCTAATTTTTGGTCTAGAAAATAAGGTCATTACAAACATACCTAAGAACTGAACTACATTCACAGTAAGAACATACCTACAGTTAAAAAAAAAGAAAGAAAGACCTATCTATATAGGTCACTCTTCTGAGAGAAGAAATTGAGGTGGTGACAAGCAGTATACCACAGGTTGCTAAGCTACTGGATAAATAAAATAAGATGGGGCATCTACCCATGTTGAAATGCAGGCTTTCCAAACTGTGCCTTAGAATGATGCAACCTTCATTAGTTACCATAGAGATGAGCTTCATTTCCCTGGGGACCATTGTTATTTTTGCTACCACTGAAGTAACTGGGGGTGGGGGCGGGGGGCAAGGGGGCTGCATAATAAATCCTGTTGTGTTTGGAGGACCCTCAATTTTCAGGGAATACTTTTCTAATGGATCACATATTTTAACCTCAATGCAAGCAGAAGACGGTCTCCAACGAGCTGTAAACTGGCAGGCAAACTTTGAGCAATGGGACGTCAATGTCTTTTTGTGGTTTTTACCGTGACTTGTTTCAAGGGGGAAACAGGCCTCTAATGCAGAGAATGTTGCAGAAATTCTTGGAAAACACACTTGAAAGATGAGAGATCTTTTAAAAACCGTTTTCTCTATGATAATTTGCAATAAGAGCAAACTGCCAGATTCTCATTACATGCATTCACCCGGAGTAAATAAACTAAACCTAATTGTCTACAAAATGCTGTATCTCTGTGTTGAGAGTTTCTCCACGGGCAGGAGGGGGCTGCTGGGTGGCGTGAAGTGAGACCCCAGGCAGGGCTCAGGCTGGGCGCTGGCCAAATGCCATGCGACTCTGCCAGGCAGCTCGGTCCCCAGCCTTGGTGGCCCCACCGTACCAGACCTAAACAACTTGGCAGAATCACAGCCACCTTGTTTTTCTTCTCAGAGCTGTCGCAACCCAGCCATCAGACGCTGGGGAAGAGATGTGGCCGTTTCATATTTCAACACTTCGAGTTTTTAATGGCATTCCTGCTTGGAAAATAATAGCCACTATTCTGGTCACGCGCTTCTCGGCCGGGTGGCTAATTAGAGCCACCTCCCCTTGGCATTTAACCAGCATGGTCATTTCTCTCAGGTCAAAGGTTAAGAAAGCCTTCATCATTCCGAATTTTAAAAATCACAACCAAAAGGCAATATCTTCATTGTTTTTCTTAAAGCTATGAGAAGTGTCAAAATGAGGTTAAATGAACCCATAGGTCAAGCGAGAAATTGCAAACACACACGAAATGCACGGAATTGCTGTCTGTCAGTCTGTCAGCACCAAGTCTGGAGTAAAAGAAGCCCCCACGAATTTAGCAGTAATAAAACTTCTCAGTTTTACTCCCGAGAAGTTTTATTACTCACAAATACTATTCCGTGTCTGCAAATAGTTTCCTCTCACTCGAGACTTGTTTTTGTGTATTTTGTTTTCTTGGTGAGTGAATGCTTAGGGGCTATTTGAACACAGCTCCCTGTCCTTGCCTAGTTGTGGGTTTCGAACTTCCCAGACTCCCGGCCTCCTCCCAGGGTGGTGTGCATCTCTCCCTCCCACGTCAGCATAGCCCCCCACGAGCCTCGCGACTCCCCAGGCAAATCAGGCGCGGGGTCACGCCGTCTCTTGCCCATGTTAGGACTGCCACGTTGGCTGCCAATGCTGCCAGCAAGTCCGTCTCCCCATGAGATGAGGAATTCCCTGAGGACTCTTAAAATGTCTCTCTTGAATATTTCTATGTGTGATTTAATACCTACAGTATGTTTATTTTGAACACATGGTACTTAGCATAGAGGAGGTACGTGAAGAGATACACAAAAGAAAAAGAGAACAGGAACTGCAAGAGAAAAGTGAACACATTCCTGGTGCAATGGTACAGAGTAACACAAAAGACCAGAGAGGCTGGGTGGGTCCCTGGTTATTACCACCAGCAATGCCAGAGTCCCTCCCAAGGCGAGAGAAAGGTAAGTACGAGCAGTTCGCCGAGCAGTTCAACCATCGAGAGTGCTCACCAGTATCCCCCATTAGGAGGAATGTGGGTGGAGTCACCAGGGGACAGTACAGGTGTGAGTCTAGCTCTTGGCTCTGTGCACAGTGGGAAGGCACGGTTGGGGCCATCCTGGTGACCATTGTGTCCCTACACCCTGTGAAGGTGGCGGGCATGGGACAGATGTTTAGCCAGGACTTAGGAAACAGTGGACGGAAAGGGCAGCGAGTCAGAGAATGCCCCTGGCTGCCACTGTTCCGACCTGTAGATTGATGAACTGCTCCTGTCCAGGGTGGTCACGGGTAGCCAAACGACCAAGAATTTTACGCCTCAGAAATGCAGCAGAGCTGCCGGGAGGGCAGACCAGGGAGTTCAGGTTTAATGGGAGTGGAGCTCACGTTTGGGACCGGGATGGTGGTGATGGTTACTCGACCCTGTGAATGCACTTAACACCACTAAACTATTCACCTAAAAATGGTTAAAGTGGTCAATTTTATGTTGCCCACTTTATCATGATAAAAGAAGAAGAAAAATCAAACATTTTTTTAAAGGAAAGAAACAGCAGAATGACGATCTCACTGAAACTATGATCTTCACTGAGTGGCCAAAGATGCAGCCGCTAGCAGACGGCTGTCGACAGGCCGTCCCTGAGAACGTGGAGAAGGAATTCACTGTGCACCACGGCAGGGAAAGGCTGCAGGGACCCACCCTGCACTCAATTCCAACTTGGAGTTTGGGGGAGTCAGACTTGCTATCCCATGAAAAAAGGGAACAAGGAGAGTTTCTGAATCAGGCATACGTGGGTACGGTTACGTAATAAAAGGGGGTGTTTCCAAAACACTGCCTTGGCAGTAGTGAGCAACTTGGATCAGACAGGGGAAAAATTAAAGGCTTGCAAAACTAGCTGAGAGCCTAGCAGCGTGATCAGCAGGTTCGAAGACAGCAGGGGCAGGGCAACACGGAGGAGGGGACAGGAACCTCAGGTGGCTGCAATATGTCCAGTCCGGAGAGCCACACCGATGGTAAAATCAGTCTGTAACAGGTGAGACTGGCCCGTGTTTTAAAAACAAGGAGAGGCCTCACAAAGTCAAGTCACTTTTCTCAAGAGAAGTTAGGAAATATCATTGATGTTCAGCAGCGCGACAGAACAGTGAAAAAGCTGCTGGATGCAAACGATCAAACTTTTAGGTAGAATTTAGTAGGATATGGTTATCTTTCCGTCATGTTAAAATGTGGCCAACTTATCTGAAAGTGAGGAGTCTGCAGATCGCCAAAACACTAAAGAACAAGGGCATTTTTCACTCGAGAGTTTTTAACCTGAAGAGCTTCTCTTGGATCCTGGAGACCTTGAGCGTCCATTCTACACGCCGTGGTGGGGACAGGGGTGCCTAGAGCCTGGCCAACACAAGGACTCTAATAAAAGACTCTATCTAAACTGGGATTCCGCAGCCTACACACGTAGCGTAAGAGTTTATGAGAAATCAATCCTCTCGTGCAGAAATGGGACAGCAAAGAAACCTGTCTGGATAAAAGGGAAAACATTCTAAAATCAAGCCGTTCCTCATAAGCTGATCCTCATGAAAAATTCAGCCCAAATTGAATCTACTTATGCCATCTGAAAAACCTCCAGTGGAGAATCCAATTTTAAGTGGTTCTGGATTGATAATGTCCTCAGGCAGGCAGAAGCAAAAGCAAACCCAGTCTTCTGGAGAAGCTAGGCTTCAAGGAGAGCTTGGGGACAAAGGTAATTAATGACAAGTCGGGTCAAACGTTATCATTTCATCTTCCAGAGCAACTGGTCAGAAACGATGGTGAGAATATTAAGAAATTGTTATTAACTTAGTTCTGCATGACAATGGCATTGTGGAATGCAGAATGAGTTACCGCATACAGATACTTACTGCAGTATTAATGGGTGGAATAATATAGCACCCAGAATCCATTTAAAGTAAATCCCAGCACCCCTCCCAACAGAGAACGGGGTGGGAAGACATGGAAACAAGACTGGCAAGAGGCTGACCACTGAAGCTGGGTGATGCGTAGCTGAGACTAACCGTGATTCTCGCACATTTTACATGCACCTGGCCTACCTTGTCATATAGTACCAAAAAGGCATAAAACAGGAAAACCAAAGCGACAACGAGACTTCCCTGGCCAATGGGGTTCAGTTGGTTGGACTGTTGTCCCATAAATAGAAAAGTCACAGGTCCAATTCCCAGTCAGAGCACATGCCTGGGTTGCAGGTTCCATCCCCGGTTGGGGCGCTTCTGAGAGGTAACCAATCACTGCTGCTCTGTCACCTGGGCGTTTCCCTCCCCCCTCCCCCCCTCTAAAATCAGTAAGCCTGTCCTTGGGTGAGGATTTAAAAAAAGCCAATGAGACAAACACTTTACTCGGCCAGGTCAAATAACTGTATAACAATATCTAGTGCCCTTTACAATTTTGCCTGATTAAAGTGATGATTTAGCACAGACAGTTGAAAAAAATCTCGTTATCTTCAAAAAAACAACAACACTGTAGACCATCTTCCCCTCCTATAATCAACTGTTCTTCCTGTGGGCTCTTGAGATACGTAACGCATACTCATGAATGTTAATAAATCCCATAAATCAAAATCGCATTAACTTCTCTGCCACGTCGAGTGTTCCCCACAACCACCCATAGAATTGCCTTGACGCACCCCAGCACATGGTGTAACAAAGTGCAGATGAGCCTATGATAGCAAAAATTCTTTATACGCTGGCTGAAGAAAAGTCTATTTCCACACATAATTCACCATATCTCGGCCTCCCTTGGAAAGCAGGCTTGATTTAAGCCATGCTAACAGAAAAGCTTACACGTGAACTCATTCAATGAACAGAGAAACCAGAAAAACAGAACTTTCTATTTCATTCGTCAACCCTCATTTATATCTTTGTAGGGGAAGTCAGGTAGAAGTAATGGCTGAAACGGAATTATTTTCTAATATTCTTTTCAGAATTCACTAGTTTCAAATGAGTTTATAAGACTCTCGAGCTAAGGCTGAAGATCACGTAGCCCCTCTACCAAAAACCATTCTGTAAAGCAAGCACGATGGGTAAATCACTGCTCTGCATGATATGTACCAGCGTCGAATTAATCCCCGCAAAAACACAAGTCCAAAAAGTTTAGCCATACCTAGTATCTCCAAGAGCCAGCCTTCTCCAGGGAACTATACGTGTAATAAAATGAATGAAATCAGCATTTCTGACTCACACAGCGTAGCTTTTCATGAATGGGAACGTAAGCGTGAAGAAAGATTAACTCTCTGATCTCATTTTAATGAGTTTCTCTTTGTCTTCGAGGGACTGCCCACAGATGCTCAATCACTCTGCAGCCACTCACGTGGGTCCATTGAGGAATTCTCCGAGCCGGGCCGGCTTGCACTTACTTGGGCATACTAAATTCACCAACATATAGAGACAGAGAATAATTTAAATAACGTCAAGGTACCTCCTCCAGGCAGCATGTTCCTAATGCCTGGCAATTCCACCCCCTTGATGTGAGGACAGTCCGCCCTCCGCCTGCTGTCCGCAGGGCTTAGGCACCCTCTGGCGGACGCCCACAAGAGCCTTCCAGCTGCTCTCTCACCCCTTTTTTCATCCTTCTCTGACCCCTGCATCCATTCACTGGCAAGTCGTCTAACATGCAAATCCAATTATGTCACAACTTCAGAGATTTGGGGGGCAGGTCGCACCCGTGTGGTCTACCAGGTTCTCCAGGATCTGGCCCCCGTCTGCCTCGCTGGCCCCGCCCCGCCCCGGCTGCCCAACACTCTGTCGAGACTACCTTCATTCTCTATCTCGATAATGGGCGCACTTTTTGTTGGATTTTGCAGGTGGGGAAAAAACAGGAACTAAAACTAAAGCCGTGGTGAATTAAACTGGGGGTGCCAGGTTGCTACTCTGCCGAGAGGGGAAAACCCACTTCAAACGAAAACCTGTAATTTGCTGGCACTTTCATTTTACAAAGTGAAGAAGGACATGATCTTAGAACTCTAATACTTGATACATTCTAGATATAAAAAGCTCATTATACTGTGCTCTTTTTTTTTTCGCTGGACATTGGTGAAAATTCTTGCATGAACCTGTTCAGCGAAATCACTCCCCTGACTAATCATGTTGCTGGTAGACGGAGGTTGGAGGTTCGAGCACAGTTGGCACTTGGCCGGTAGAAGCATCCTTTCCCGAACTGCCCAGGGTCACGGCAAGGACACTGAGTGTCGCAGCCCAGGGCCTGGCTGCACTTCTGGGAGGTGTGAGGCAGTGCTGCCCAACTAACTGAACTCGAGCCTTGTGGATGCTCCACCACCCCTTCCCCACTGCAGGTGTCCGGTCCCTGGCTGCAGATACCTCCCCACTCCCCACCCCACCCCTGCCACTGAGGCCGTGCGGGGTTTCCTGTCCTTAGGCCTTTGGTTCTGTCACTCTCTGTCAGTGGGCCCCTAGAGCAGACAACTTGCTGTAGGCAGGACCAGGGCATGGGGACCTGGAGCTGACAGAGCACCAGGGTCCCCCATCATCCAAGATGGTAGCCAGGGGAGGTTCTTACACTGAGAGCCCCCAAAGCTAGCAAAATAATAGGTTAGAGAAAAAAGCCCCCTCCCCACATCTGGTACCAGACTGGGGGTGGAACCAAGGGAAGGCAGGCACATGCACCACAGAAGTCAAAATGGTGCAGGGGGAGGTGCTGGGCCAAAGAGGCCTGTCAGTCTAGCCAGGGGAAAGAAGGGATTGGTTGGGAACTGGGCCCACCCAAAGTGTGAGAAAGCACTTGGTCTGTCTCACACCCAAGCTAATATGGCCCAGGGGACCAAAGAAATGCTCTCTTCCCCCACCTGGGGACGCACTGGCTGGTGTGTTTACGTGACACCGAAGCCCTAGCAACTGTATGGCCCATGGCCACCTGCGCCCACACGCAGGTTCCAGGAGGGAACCTGGAACAGATAGCATCTGGGGACAAGCTCAGCTACAGGGGTGACCGCTCAGCAGCCACCTGTGGGCTTCAAAGGGCTGTATTTTAAACTGGCCTGGGAACTCTGGACACTGACTTTTGTCTTGGTCTAGCAGCGGGAATGAGCTCCGAGACCAGAGCCCCCCAACCTTCCAGATCACACAGCACCTGAACAAAACCCCTTTCCGGTCTCGCCTGCGTCTGCCTCGCCAGTTCGGGTTGTACATCAACCAGACCCCCTCTTCATTCAGTAACAACCACATCTTCATGCCCCCGCACAAGCTGACCCTCTGCTGAAGCATCTTTCTCCCAGATTGCCCTCTGTGACCTGTATAACTAGGACTCAGCCTCCCACACACACCTCACAGGGCAGTTCTTTTCTACTTTTCGTGTCATTCTTATACCATGGGGTTAGGTTTCACATTTAAGTCTCTAATCTATTTTGTGCTCACTTTTTAATGTATATGAGGCAGGTATCAAAGTTCATTTAATACGCAGACTTGTTCCCGCACCAACTTGTTGAAAGACAATTCTTTCTCCAACAAACTGTCTTTGCTCTTTTGTCAAAATCCACGGACTACACATGTGTCAGTCTCTTCCTGGACTCAAGCCTGTTCCGTCGGTCTATTTGCCTAGGCCATGCTATCTCACTCTCTCACTATCTTCCATGTATCTTGAGGCTCACCATCCAAACACAAAAAGCATTCTGTGCAACTGAGAAAGAATCTGGAACGTTCTGGGTTCCCTGAGGTTTGCCTGTGTTCTCTTTCTCTTGCTACATTGTATGCTGGCCTTTCCTAAGGCTTAGACAAGTACCCTTGGTGAAGTCCTGTGAGTCCCTTCAACTGCTGTGATAACTTTCTGTGTTGAAAAACAACACGAAGCCAGAGAACTGGCTGTTTTCCATCCTGTCTAGATGGGTCAAGGTCAATTCCCTCTTTGCCTTCCTCTCTGCTAGAACTGGCACTTCCCAAGTTCTACTGACCACAGCCTGCAGGTCCGTGTTGATAATAAGTGGTTAATTGTGGCCACAATAACTAAGAATTGTAAAATGGGGAATTTTGTCCTCTAAAGCGTGTTTACAAACCACAGTGTGTTTGCCAATGTGTGAGTACAAGTGTGCTTACATGGATGTAAGCTACAGAAGGTAGCTGAAGCTAATTGACACCTTGACCTGAAAATGAGCAAAACCCAGCAAAAGGCAAAATCTTTAAATAAATAGTTCCACCCGCCCAACATACAATTGTCTAACCCCTTGGACACGGAAGTGAAGAGTTGGCATCCAGCACACTGTAAAAAAGATGGAGAAACTTCTGGTGGGTATCCCTTCCGGCAAGAGTGAAGCCAAAACAAAGCATATGCAGAATCTGAGAAGGAAGTTCCACTCTGGCACTGCCCAGACGTGGGGACAGCAGGAGAGAAAAGGAGAGTGATGGCATGATTAGAGGAAGCCTCCATTTCTCCGTCTGCTAGCTGAGAAAGTTAAATAGCAGTAGTGAGAAGCACAGTAGCAACTACTAAGGACTGAATGCTGCATGTTCCCAAAAATCTGTACATTGAAATCCCAGCCCCCTGTTGGGATGGTGTCAGGAGGCGGGGCCTTTGAGGGGTGATTAGGTCACGAAGGTGGAGACCTCATGAATAGAATTAGTGCCCTTAAAAGAAAAACATCTTCCCAGCCTTAATGATCTCTCTCTGTCTCTCTCTGCCATATGAGGACTCAATGAGAAGACAGTCATCTGTAAATCAGAAACAGGGGTTCACAAAGAACCCGGTAGCCTGACACCTCGATCTCAGACGTCAGTCTCCAGCACTGTGAGAAAACCATTCAGTCTGCATTAACTTGTTACTGCTGCATTAACAACTAAGACGACACTTGTTACAGAAGACATACAGTACTTTAGCTTCTTTCTGTCATTTACTCCCCACCCAAGCTCTAGGAGGGGACCCCGTCTTCATTTCCATTTTAGAAGTGAAGAACCGCAGCAAGCAGATGGTAACCTTGGTCCCCAAACCAGTGAGGTCACCACACGTTACCCCAGCCTGCCTCTGAAGCCTACAATGTCTCAGTCACCAGCTTGCTATTTCTGAAGCTGTCTCGCTGCTCAGAGAGAACAAAATCAGACCACTGGGACAAAGGTTGAAACGCAAGAAGCCAGGTGAATTCCTCATTGGTCAGATAACAACAGAAGAGAGAAGCCAAAGGCAATGGCTCACAGGCATGTAGCGTGCCTTGCACAGTGCATCGGGGAGTTCTGATGTGATCACGTCCAGAGCATGCCCAGGGGTTCAGCAGACCGAGAGAAACCACGCTGCTCTGTGAAATTCAGTTACACCAAACTGCCGCTCTTCACGGGCTGGCAAGGAAAATGACCCTCTCAAGTCTCCTTATGCCATTTCCAAGGACCAGGGCTTCCTGGTGGGGCAGCAGTGTATAGCTCCCTGCCTTCTCCAACTCCGAGCTTTGTCTGTGTGGACGAAATCCATTTAGTCCAACCACATCCGATTGCTTGGATCACACATACACATTTTAGCAAAAAAAGCTCTCCTTGCTCTGAAGTTACTTCTTGGTACAAAATATATGAAACAAACCCAGCTTTTCCCAATCTTAAGGTGCTCACAGGTCCTGTCAATTCACAAAGGCTTAACTGACCCCAACCTGGATTCATGATATCTTGAAAATCTTTGATTATTAAAAGCCTGAAGATATTCCTTGTGATTCGTTTGGAAAAAATGAAGTGTTTATCACAAACAAGGACCAGTCCTAGAACCACAAAGAGAACAAAAATGGGATTGTGGCCCTTGTAGAGCCCACAGGCCAGGGTCCTAGCCCCTCTTCCTCCGAAGCGCACCCCCAGGGTTTGCAGGGTTCCACTGTTAGTGCTGGGTGTTATTTATGGAATGAAGACCAGGACTCTACTGGAAAATAAGGGGAAAAGAAGTTCGGAAAGGAGGGGGTGAATCTAGAGGTTTGTGATCTCCAGTTTTGGCAGCCAGACCCTAAAACAAACGTCTACACTAGCTATGGGGAGATGATAAGACGTAATGATAACTAACAATTATTGAGCACTCCAACCGAACCGAGCTCAATTTTAACTACTTTAGGAGAGATTTCATTTGTACATGGGTCCTACAGACTGGTACTACGACTGCGCCCATTTTCAGGTGGTAAAACTGAGGTACGGAGAGATTAACTAATTTACTCAACCTCTCAGGCACTTGAACTGAGACAGAATTCAGACCCAGGAAGTCTGTCGCCAGACCGCATGCTCTTTGCTGTTCCTGCCACTGGGGAAGGACTCCAGTGTCATGGCACCGACCCAAATCGAGCAGCGGACCAACTGAGCAGAACTCAAAGCCCAGAAACTCAAGTGTGCGTGCTAATCAGCACACTAAAAAGTCGTCACGAATACCGGGGAAGAGATGAATTAAACAATAAAAGGTGCTGCCCTAATTAGTTCACAAAAAGTGACCCTCACCTCACCCAATTTATTACAATACATTTCAGCAGTTTAAAGAATTACACGCCAGGACCTGGAACCAACACTATGTACACGACCACGTCTTTTCCTCCTCATTTCCTACTAAATGACCCAACTAACTCGGGAGGGAAACTTTTTCCCCACCAGCCGACCACAAGAGCGCCACCCCCAACCCGAACCCTTGAGGAAGGTGAGCAGGAGACGTGTGGAAAAGGGCGCAGGCAACGGAGAGCCCAAGCAGCAGCCGGGCCGCCAAACCTCGCCAACAAAACTGCTGCCATTCACTCGTTACTGAGAGCCAGACACCCTACCAAGTGCCTTAAAGTGCTAATAAATTTCAATACCATTCCACACATGAGAAAACTAGGGCTCAGAGGGTTAAACACGATGCCCCATGTCATACGGCCAATAGCAGCCACGCCAGGACTGGACCACAATGGCTATCGGCCTCGAATGCAAAACTCTTCATTTCTCCACTACACAGAGAGGGGCCGAGTCCGCCAGGATCCCATCGTTAGAGCCTGCAGGCAGCTTCTGGACAGGAGCAGAGGCTGGGAGCAAGGCAGGGCCGGACAAAGAGCCGTGCGGGGCTTCTGCCTGGGTGCCAGGCCAGCCAGCTACTCCAGGGGCGGGAGCTGACTCCCCGGGCTGGGGGGCTGCCAAGGCAGCACAAAGGGGAGGCTGTGCCACACAGTGGGGAACTCGGCCTCCTGCAGCTGTGCCCACGGCTCCAGCTCCGCCCCACACGAACTGTTAGGACTCTCAACTGTTGATGAGAAATTACCATAAATCTAACTTTTCCCCTATTTTTGCCCACAATGAAAAGAACTGAACAATGACCTACACAACCTCTGACAAAGCATATTTCAGCTCCCGATCCTGAACAAACTAGCCCTCACTTGGCAGATGAGCAAGAGACGAGCCAGCAACTAGATGGGAGAACAGACTCAGATATTTTGAGAAAGTGAAATAATCTGAATAGTTAGGGAAACTACAAGAAATAAGACGAGCTTACAAAGTTTAAAATTTACATTCTCAGTGAGCCTCAAAATGACAAGTGAACCACTGATACAAACATCAATTCAAGCGAAGGTGAACAAAGAGCAACAAGAAATAGTGTTTCATGGCAAAAAGTGACACCGTGGCCTACAATGCAGAGGCGGCAAAACGCAGACTGACCACTGCAGAGAGCCGCTGCTCAACAGACTCTCCCAGGAGTCACAGGAAAATAAATGACACAAACCGGGACTTAGCAGTGAAAAAGAGAAACCCCGAACCGCAGACCATCAAGTACGTACATAGTAGGAATTTCAGAAAGAGAAGATGAAACAGAAAGGAGAGGGGACAAGGAAAGGAAAAAATGCTGAGTAACTAAACAATGAGGGGAAAGAACTTAAAAAAGAGTTTTTCAAATTGAAATTATTCACTCCCAGCTTGGTGGAATCTGAATCACAAACAATCTGGAATTTCTGAATAGCAAGGAAAAAAATTCAGCAGACATGTAACCCTCCACCAAGATTTTTTTTTAAAAATGTAATATGAATGAGATGGACATCAGTCTTCTCACCTGCCCTACTAAGCGCTGGAAGGCCAAGGAGCAGGTTTATAGGACACTGAGGGGAAAAGACTGTGACCTGGGGATCCTAAATTTAATTATCAATACTGTCATTATCATGATTATAAAGCAAGTAAAAAATATTAATAGACACAGAAGGACAAAACGTACTTTGCACATATTCTTAGTGGAAAAAATTATTAAGAAACAGGGACATACAGTCAAGTGAAAAAAATGAGAATAAAGAACTCACGAAAGTAGAAGATGTGAGAAAATAGAGATACAGAGGAGTATAAAACAGACAGCAGTGCACAAGAAAGCTCACAAAACAAGAGCGATTTAAATCATGTATACTGATAGTGTTGAAATCATGATGCAAATATTGAGCAAGCACAAAGAGAATTAATTACCTGAAGGAAAACTTGATAAATCAAGGCCAAATTCAGAAAAAGATAAACAATAGGAAAGCATAATAATTTGAAAACCTAACCCAAGATGCCAAGGGTAAGACCAACGATTCAGTGAATAAGTATTCCTGGATGCCCTATGAAAAAAGGACACTCCCAACTGGGTGAAGAGTGAAATACCGCTTCCATCCTGGGTTGGTAAACGAAGTAACGTGTGGGTAAGTATCAGGCGTAGAGTAGACCCTAAAAAAAGTGTTTAAGAAATAACATTGGAGGCAATGCAGTGAGGCAAATATTTTTAAGAAGAAGAAGAAAAGGAAAAACTTTTTTTTGGTGTTTTTTTACCAGTTTCAAACATCAAAAAATTCATTAAAATAAAAACATATTTTAAAGTCTCATGATGGACTGGCAAGAAAGTAAAGGAAATCCTCAGAGGTCAAAAACTTAATAATGTACATATTCTTTGAGCCAGAAATTCCAAAATTTCTTTGTAGAAATTTATTCTGCATTCACGTCATAAAAGAAATCAGACACAGGGTGAATTAATACATTCAGGACAGCTGTCTCGGTCTGGGACGACTCGGGCGACAAATGAGAGAAACCAAGTGAAGTGACAAACAGAAAGGTCTGATTTAAACCCAAGGACTTGAACTTCTAGTTGATCCAGTGGCTCAAATGCATATGTGGCTGAGGCCCCATACCAACGCCCCCATCACTTTCCATGGCGGGGGGGGGGTGCGGCCCCAGGTTAGGCAAATACGGGGTTTAACAAACTGTGCATATAAAATGGTATTTACTGAGACCAGAGAAAAAGAAGAGAGTTAAAGGAAATCTGTTAATAGCGGCTGCTCCAAGATGGTGAGGTCATAGGGAAAGTTTTATAAAAATGTCATTACATATATAAAACTAAAAGACAAGTGCTGCTGAAGAAAGAAGCCCAGTTGTCCCTTGGCCATAACGACACGGGTACTTGTTCCTCGCTTTCCCATCAGAATTCCTGCCAGTCGATTGGGCGTGCACCTGAGTTTTCTGACTCTCCACCACAGGCAGCACACTGAGTTCAGGACGAAAAGCCCGGGATGCTCGTGATTATCGTCTGTGCGGGGTAGAACACTCTACACACTTAACAGTTCCTTTGCACACGACGTTATTCCATTATTATTGTCGACAACCCTTAGAGATAGATATAGGGAAATAAAAATAGATAAACAGAGCATTTTGCAGTGAAGAACTCAAAGCTCCAATCATTCAAGAGATTTTCCCAAAATCACATTAATCGAGAAACTTAGGTACAGTTTACCCCAATAACATTCTATTTTCATATACCATATTTCACAAAGATGGCATTAAAATAAATGCATGGTTATAGTATATCAGTTTCCAAGGAGCTCAAGGTCTTTAGGTATTATTTCATTAATACCAACCACCTGAGCTCCTAAATCTGCCGTAGACAGAAACGAAGGTTTAGAGACCGAAGCCGGCTAGGAGAAATCCCCACCATCCACTCGGTGTGTGTCAGTGGCTTCCTTAGTGGCCGAGGGACCTTCCCACGTGTAGTCATCACCTGCCTACTGATTTCAGAGGTGTCTTCCGAGACTGTCTTCTCAAGAGCGTAAAACTAAAGATTTGGAATGCCGCCTTTTCGTGTAAAACTGCAGGACACCCGAGAAGTAATCTAATTACACCCCTGGTTCCATACACGAGAAGACTGGCAGTGCATAGTTTAACACCATCAAATGGGTCAGCCGTCACGAACACCAACGTTCCACCGAGCAGAGAGACGTCTTCAGAAGAGGTCCGAGTCCTGCGAGGATTCATCCTGCTGCTCAGTCTTCACCCACACCCCTATTTTAAAAATGCGGGTCAGTCAGGTTCTAAGGCCCTGGTAGACACTACAAACACTTTTAGGCAAGAAAACCCCATCCTGGAACACGGGGCAAAGCGGCTACTGGCATCTGCTGCTAGGTCACCCTGCCTCCTCTTCTCTGTCCCCAAGAAATGACAATTAATCTCTGCCTTTTTGGTTACTTTGCTGTTGTCTTTAGCACTGTGCCATGAGGTATTGAAGAGAAGAATTTGTAAACACCAAATTATAAACAAAAATTTGCTGAAGTACAAATCCATGTTAGGTTTGTTTCAGGCCCTGCCACCTTAATCACACGAGTTACGAAATGTAATATACTTCATTATACAAAATTAAACAAAGTATAAGCATCTAGGATGGTAATCATCGGTCAAAATTAATGGTCTGAGCCAGTGGTGGCGAAAGAGGAAGGAGCTATGTGATGAGCCCCGCACGGCAGGTGACGCTCCCAGAGATTCCACGTGGCCTGGTCTGAGCCTCACCACACCTTTAGCAAGAAGATATGAAAAAAAACCCTGATGTACAGAGAAGGAAACTGAGGCTTTAAGGCAGTTAGTTACCTTGTCCGAGCTTCACCAGTAATAGGAAGAGAAGCTGGAATATGAACCTGACCAGTCTCACTCCAAACCCTGTCTCCCCTCTACTGGGCAAATGCTGCTGGGAGTCCGTCCAAGAACGCGAAAAGAAGGAGGGCTCCTATCAAAGATTTTGTGTTCCGAAGACAGCCTGGGGCCTCACTCAGGTAGGAGCTGGAGATCTCACGTGAAATTCTAACATATGCACTATCTCCTTCAGCCCCTGTCCTCCCTCGGATCCTCACTGCGAGGCCCCGGGGTGGCCGCTGGGGGCTCTGGGCCGCCCGTCCGTCCCCAAAGAGCTCACTCAAGATTCTTAGCACAAATTCAGCAACAAATGCACCGCGCAGGAGAACAGCGAACACTCCAGCAGTGCTACGTACAAAATGCTACGTCAGGTGAAAACCCCTCCCCCAACAGCACTTTCCCTTCCGAAGCCCTGGCTGCGTCTCCTCCGAGCCCCGTCAGCACCTGGCCCTCCGCCAGCGCTGGCTGCACTCCGAGCCTAATCCTGGCTGAGTCCCACACGGTTCTCGTTGGCCGCGGTGGCGTTTTTGCTTAGTTCTCAAGTCCGGAGGTACTTCTTCTATAAATGAGTGCCATGTTTGTACCGAACTTCTGAAACCCCCCTGATTGAGGGATGTTTTAATTGACTCATTGAGGACAGGTACCAAATTTCAGTAGTGGTCCACATGGGGTAGGGTGGAGCAAGTTTGCTTTGTGTATTATAAACGTCTATTTGTTTTTAAATAATTATTACTTCTATTGTGTAAAGACACACATTTTCTCTTTTATTACATAACTGAGGCTAAAGGATGACTTCATTCCTCCCAGCATTACAATGAGATTAAACACAAGACACGTGAGATCTGCACCCCACCGTCTCACATGAACAAATGCTGTGCACACGTGTGCTTAACAGAGAAGGAACCCACCCTACCAATGCTAGAAATACATGCGGCTAAAGTGCCGTTTCATCAGAACATACCTGACCAGAAACCACTTGGTTTGAGTTATGAAATTACAGGTTCCTGTGAGCAGTACCCCCCCGCCTCTCACCACCTCTGCCACCATCATCCTGGCCAAAGCCACCACCACCTCTCCGGCTGCCACGGCCTCCGCCCGGTCTTCCCGCCTCTGTCCTCACTTGCTGTCCCCTGCACTGAACTGACTCTCACACAGCAATCAGTCCGTACCATTAAAACAAGTCGCCATCTCATCGCTCCTCTGCTCAACACTCTGCGGTGGCTCCTGTTTTACCAGAATGAAGGACACCATCCTCACAGTGGTCTGTGACACAGTCTTGCATCCTGTGACACCCCCCACCTGGTCTCCTAGCCACACTGCCACCCTGCGGCACACCCGGGACATTCCTGCCACAGGGCTGTGGCCCCGGCTGTTCCCCCTGCCAAGAAAATTCGTGGCCAGTGAGCACCCCCATGGGTAACCCCCTCTCCCTTCCAATTCTGATTCAAATGCCACCGTCTCAGTGAGGACCAACCACCCTGGCCATTCCTTTTAAAAAGTGGAAACTTCACCTCCCCCACCCCATATCTGTACTCCCGAGTCCTTGTACCCTGCTGGTCTTTCCCCACAGTTTTTATCGCCTCTAACACACGATGTACTTACCTTTTATTATGGTGTGTTTCTCCCCAAAATATAAGCTCCACAGGGGCAAGGATCTTTGTTTTGTTGACTAATGGTATCACCCCCCACCTAGAATAGCGCCTGATCTGGAGTCGCGAACTCGGCTAATATTTATTGAACACACGCTAATCTACAGCAAAAGAAACAGCGTGAGAACAGCCTGATGCTATCACACAGAGATCCCATCACACAAGGTTCCTGCCACTTCCAGTGACAGGAATGGAATCCGGAAATGCACACCGGGAGTCACAACCGGGGGTGAGCGGTGGCTTGCACCACCGTTCGCAAGACCAGGACCATAAATACTCGGGCAAGGCCTGAGAGATAGAGTGTCTCGGATGAAATCTGAACTCCCGCTTTCAGCAACGCCATTCTCTCCGAATCCAGCAGGAATATGCCCTCACCCATCCCGAGTGAAGGTGCACCCGGTGCAGCCCGCTGCCAACGTGAATCAGGGTCGCCGTACATTTTGACCTCTGATCTTTCACTCTCCGTCACATTAGCTCCAAACAGGGTTCGGTCGCTTCAGAGTCAGCTTTTGAAAGGAATGCTAGGTGACAGGAGGCGCAGGGTCACTCAATTACATCTCCTTACTCTGCCCTTTTATTTTAAAAACCGGGGGGGGGGGGGGGGGGGGGGGNGGGACAGTCAAGAAATTGCTTCTGTACATTAAAAAAGGACCCATCCCTTTAAAAAGAGCTGCCTGTTATGGAAAGACGGAAACAACCACATGATCATCGGGAGGACAGGAACCAGAGAATATCCAGGATTTCTGGAGAAAACGAGAAGAGGCCGGAGGTGAGGCTGCTTCCCAGGGTTCACTGGCTGCGCAGTCTGCCATGTGGAGTGCTGGAGAGATGACCGGTTTTCAGTGACGAGGTCTGAAAGCTCAAACCACAGACATCTGTTGAGAGGCTACTGTGTGAAAACACCACTAAAAAATCTGAAGATCTACCATGAAGGAAAACCACCGGTGACTACTGAAAAATGGGTGAGGAGATGTAAAAAAGTACTGAACTCCTAGGCAGGATTCCAGGAGCTCGAGTTAACCCACTGAATCCTCCTAGCAACCCCTATGAAATAGGTGCTATAATCGTCCCCATCTCAGAGATGGGGAAAGTAAGGCACCGTGTCCTTGTCCCCGCCCTGTGTGTGCCTCTGGGCTCCCTGGCATCTCCCTGCAGCCGGTCCTTCCCTCTGGTTTGCCCAGAACTGCCCGATTGGTGTGTGTTGTCCGGCCTCTGCCCTCCCTTTTTTGTTTTTATTGTAGGAGAAACACGTACATAAAATTTCCCATTTGTCCTACCATTTTTAATTGTCCCTTTACCTTTAACACTGTCCCAGTTTGGATTACAGTCAAACCTGGGTTCTCAAACATCGTGGTTCTCCGAAAAACTCAAAAAACTGAACAACTCGACCACGTTGTTCACGGGAAAGATGTCTCGGTTGTCTTAACAAAACTTCGGGTCTCGATTTCCTACCGGACAGTCCCTTCATGCTGATACCTGTGTGATCAGTCACACGTCTTTCCGGCGACAAAGGAGATTCAGCTTTTGAACAAATCATTTCTGGAAGGGTTTTCCAGAACAAATTAAGTTTGAGACCTGAGGTTCCACTGCATATACAATCACCATTCTCTGCTGTAACTTCTC
The DNA here is from genome assembly GCF_014824575.4 of Sturnira hondurensis. Lineage (NCBI taxonomy): Eukaryota > Metazoa > Chordata > Mammalia > Chiroptera > Phyllostomidae > Sturnira > Sturnira hondurensis. Next base: position 12,858,526 of record NW_028082350.1, on the reverse strand, counting down.
TACTGGAACTGTTCACGAACCCACTTCCTTGATGAACTGTGAGCTCCTGGGGCCCAGAACTGCGTGGCCTGTGTTTCTAAGTTTGGAACGCAGCATGGTAACAGCCATATCGTCAGAAAATGTTTAGTAAATGAGTAAGTGTTACCCCCAAATCCCTGCTGGTTAATTTGCATCTTGCAGAGGGAGTCTGCCCTCCGTCAGGTTCAGAAGTTGAAGCTTATCCGAGACCACTGAACACTGGAAGCATGAGTCAGCCCCCAGGGAAGGTCAGTCACCGCCCCACCAGAGAGACGTGGCTGCAAAGCCATGCGTGGGCCTGTAACTATTTGGACAGATTCACAAGACTGGAATAAAGACAACAACAAAACAAGAAACTACCTAAAGAAGGGCTCAAGCACAGAGAGGAATGTTAAGTGCTTCGCTCACACATTCCTTTAAAACGCAAATGTGATCTTAGGGACACAAAGGCCACCTCGCCCCAAACCAAACGGTCAGCTACGGTCTCCAGCACAAATGCACTTGGATCCATCCTGCCCCTTCGTGAAAAGGGAAGCAACCACGGCACCCAATCTCGGTGCGATTTGATAAACTTAAAATGCAGTGTTTAATATGAAGCTGAACAACCCACCTTGCCCTCCCTCCGCCCCCTCCCCTGCCTCTTTCACACAGACGAACACCCCTTCCTTTCCGCGCTGCAGACAGAAGAAACAGGGCTTCCGTGGAGAGTAACCTCACAGAGTGAGCTGATCCTAAACTCTGACCTGGGCAGGTCGTGGTGGGCAGTCACGCCCCAGGCGCATAACTGCTTCAGGGAGAGGTTTAAGCCCGCCCTGCCCATTGTTCTGCGTCTGGGTAGCGCGCCTGGGAAATATCAGAAGTAATGCCCCTCCAAGGGAGCATTAACCCTCAGGAGAGTATAAAATCTTGTTTACTACCCTACAGCCCAGCAATTTTTAACCTCTTTCATCTCACAGCACACATAAACTAAGCACTAAACTTCTGCAGCAAACCAAACTATTTTTTTTTGGCTGATCTGACAAAAAATATGTAGATGTAATTCTGATTCCCTCACACCAGACGGCTATTGGTGTGTTGGCTGCTGTCATTGTTTTTCTGTTTGACAATCTAAGGAAAAAGAGGTCAGTGCCCAGAAAATCCCACGGCGTTATTCAGTGGAACCGTTTCATCAACATCATACTAATATTTTCTTTTAACCCTCGACTCAAGTTTTGAAGTCACTAGTACCACATGGCTGCTCTAGAACCAACCTAATCTCTTTATTTCTCCCAGTGGCAGCTGCTATTTTATCTGAGGGAACCCAGAAGGACCCACCTGGCCAGCTGTCCCCTTGTGTACTTTTAAACCTTGACTCAGCGTGGAGGCAGCGACCACGTGATTATCTGCAACTTTTTTTAGGTTATGAGGTCCATAAGAATCTTCAGTTCAAAACAGTTGTAATTGCTCTACGGTCTGCTATTTCCCCAAGTCCATTTAATTCCTACTGGTTTAATGAAAAAAGTACTTTCGGCTACCGGTGTCCTTGTACTGAACACGGCCACCCTGCAATGTGTCTGTCACCGTAGGCAGGGAAAGGGGAGGCCAGGCTCCGCTCCTCTGGGAATGAGGAGAGCCAGAGTCCGCAGAGCAAGTGGGTGAGGTGGGCGGGTGCCACAAGCCCTCTTCAAAGGCATGCTCACAGGGTGACATGCACCGGGGACAGCAGAGCTTCGGCCGTGCTTTTCATTAGGATTCTGGGGAAAATGGCCTCGTAGGTCCCGAAGCTCTGCTATGGTGAACTCGGGCTGGACGGTGGTCAGAGCCTGTCTCTCACCTCTGTGGTCGACTTTGTTTTGTTTCCACAAAACCCAGAAAATCCCGCTGGGGTTGGGGTGCGGGTGGGATGAAAGTGAGCAGACGCGGCTGGGGTGGGGCAGGTTGAGGACGGCAGGAGTACCTGCTGAAGGCCAGGGGACACCACTAGGAGGACTCCAGGGGACCAGCCCCCTGGGCCGTGAGCTGCGTGAAGGATGTGGCAGACACCCAGAGGGCGGGCACGCCTGAAAGTGCCCACGTAAAGCGGGGGCCCGCCGGGAGCACCCAGACTGGGCTGACCATAACAAGCCTGACTGTCCTCCCAGCAAGAACTTTCAGCGGCAGCTCCAGGCAGGAAGGTCACCCCTCCGCAATCTCCAAGCCAGGAACCAGGCCAGGGCAGCTGCACAGGACAAAGCCATAAAGGAAGGATCTGCAGGTCACGGCGTGGGCCCACCCACTCCTGCACCCGTCCCCTGCACTTCAGCCAAATGCCACCTTAGTGAGGACCGTGGAGGGAGAAGAAATATGAGAACCAGAACATGCTGCATGTTTCAAATTTAATGAGCATTACCTAAAAGGAATTTATACTGTTGCATCAGACTGATTTTACTTATTTTGGCCACACCCCCTGCTCCATTTTCATCCTGGGGAAAGGCTTGAAAGGCAGATCGGCCCTGATTAGAAAATAAGGAATCCTCCTCTCTGCCTGTGCCTTCTTCTCACCTTTCCTTGGATGGCCCACCGTGCAAGGCAGGTTGGGGGAAGTAACCCCCAATCCTATGTAAGGAGCCTCAGTGCCCTTCTTTAATTTTGGAAGGGCCAGGGGGAGACCCTTCTACATCGGCCTGCCTTGGGAGGCCAAAGCCCTTGATCTTGCGGGAAAAGGGACACAGTGAGAAAGGAAAGTCAAAGGAAGCGAGGCACCGCCTGCTTTTCCTGCTCCGAGCTCCAGCGCTCCCCTCCGAGCACCAGCATTTTCAGAGCAGCGTGGGGTGGCACTCCCTCCATCCACTGTTGTCGTAACCTTCCCAGAGCTGGGGACCCACCCCCAGTCTCCAGACGACTGTCCGATGAAAGGCACTTGGCACTGCTCACTCCCTCTCCCACATGTCCTTGTGCAGCATTCCAGTGGGGTGGGGACAGGTGGGGGTGGAAAGGCACTCCCTCCCGGCCTCGACTGGGCTGCTCTGGAAAGCTCCTGTGATGCTCTGTGTTCAGGGGCACGGCTGCAACATTCTGTGAGAGGGTGGTGTGTGCACAGTGAGGGCGACGGGAACGGGCAGGCCAACCCGTACAAGGTGGACAGGCTGCACACACTCAGGAAACCCTGCCCACACCCACCGAGCCGTTCATTATCTGTGAGTCGGAAAGTTCTCCAGGTCGGACACCAGGTGGGATGTCCGACTGAGTCCACTCATCCAGCCACTTACACGGGCATTCATTTAACTGACTTCACGGACACACAGCGTGGGACACACGTGGGGACACACAGAAGAGCAAGATGCAGCCCTGCCATAAAGACACGCAGGAGCAGACGTGGACTAGCTGAGTGCCGTGCCGTCGGTCCTTGGTTTGCTGTCCATCTCACTGGTTCCAGTACCGGAGGCTTCTGTGGGCCTAGAACGCAGTTCTAAGGAGGCAACACGCCGGCACATAGTTGGTGCTCAAAAAACGTTAGCTATCTTTCATTTCCTGTCTTTATTGGTTCTCTCAGAAAAAGTGCTGCCAAGATGCTGCACTAACCCAGTGGCCCGAGGATAAGAGGACAAACCTCTGCTGAATTCGTCCTGGTGACTGTGGGGAGGCAGCGAAAGGGGGCCTGAGGCTCCATGGGAACAGGAAATCAAGATGGAGAGACAAAGGGACCCAGGGATTGTCATGGCCAGTGGCTTTGGCTGCTGCATGCTGGAGCACGGGTCAGATTAAGGAACTCTGTGATACTCATTAAAAAAAAAAAAAAAAGATGGTGGTTTAACGTGGAGAGGGTGTGAAACTGGGGACTCAATATTTTGACTTTGGAAATTTGTTTTTGGTCCACTGGTCCTAATTGGCGCAAAAGGCTTCTGTGACATTGAACTGATAGAAGAAGTAAAACTTTTATCCATGCTTTCCATCATTACAACCTGAGGATATCTCCAACGTACAGAAACAAGGTGGCCCCAGGCGAGCACAGAAGGCTTTTCCTAAAGTGACGGGGTGGCACTGCACCCTTGCTCAGGTGGCTGCTCTGGACGTGTGTCCTTGTACAGGGCTCGGGGGCTCCACGAGGAACTGACAGCAGTGCATTCACGGGACCGTCCCCCTAGATCGAAGGGGCCCATAGGCTCCTCTGACTATGCAGCTCTGCAGGGACTGGCTCCTCTGGGCTGAAAACGGTCCCTGGCCGGCCACTGGGATACAACCCGTGCCCTCAGAAGGAGGTGCCGTGAGTGAGAGGGAACCCACTGCCCGGCCCCACAGACACTGCCCCTGTGAGAGAGGAGAGACATTCCTCCTGAGCCACGTATCCTTTCATTCCATCCACTCAGCTCCACGGTGATCTCACTGGACCACTGTTCTATGTAGGGTCTGCCATTGACTGTTGACAAAAACGTTATTATGCAGAGCTTGACAACTGTCTGACAGCAATCGGACAGCCACAGAGCCTAAAACAAGCCTACGATATACATTTCCCATGACTGTTGTCCATGAATAGACTCGACATCATACTCTTTGGGGGGAATCTCACAAGTGTTACAGTCACACCAATCCTTACCAAACAATTAAATAGCATTGTTGGAGGCAAAGAGAGCTTGGTTATCTGCAAAGATAAAGTTATATAACACCAAAGAGTCACACCAATTAGACACGAGGATGAAATATATGTGTTTAAGCAAATATTCATCACCTGGGTTCTAGCTAAAAAGAATTTTCTCTAATAATTTCATATAATAAATGCAAATGCGTAACACTTAAGCACATTTGAGGGGGGGAAAGTATTTCCTAAAACAACAGCGTTCAGCTAGGCTCTTCAAAGATTCGCTTTACTTAGCTCCTTTGGGAATACTCAATGCCATTCCAACTTTTCTCTTTCCATTCAGAGAGATACTCGATTTCCTCTATTTGTTTGTCTGGAGATAGGACAGTGCGAAAGTGTCACTTTGTCCTAGCAAAGCCCCTCCCTCTGTTCCCACCAGTGTGTACAACACACAAAGTGACACCCAAATGACAGATTCTTGAGATGGGGAGACTGTCCTGGATCTCTTTCCTTAAACTTTTAATTTTAGCTTTTGTCTTACTTCCTAAAATCCCTGAAACTTTAGATCCATAAAAATGATCCATGGAAGGAATAAAGATGGTTGACTAGTAGGCCACAGAAAGCCAAAAATAAGTTTGGGGACAAAACAGCAAAGATGATAAGACTCTGGATCCAACTCAGAGGACACTCCCAGGCCCTCGCTGCTTGAGGTGAGGGGTGGGACCTTTCTCACCAGGCACACCCACCTCCAGGGCTTCCCCACTCCACCAAGACTTTCTCCCGGCTGGGACTCGCATTTGTCCTTTTTAGTGCTAAACTCGGGGCTTGGGTATGAGTGAGACAAAAGGACTAGAATTATATGTGCCTAAGGTTCAATTCCACCTTAATCAGCACTGTCAGAAAGGACTCCTTTGGGGAGTTTACAAAACAGAACAGATGAAGAGCTAGACTTTCAGGACTTGCTTTAAATCAAGTCTCCCAGCAACTCACCTTAGAAGCAATTTAGCTTTTAAAAATCAAGATCAGATGGCCTAACACACCACGTAATGGACACATCTATTTGTTATCTCAGCACATGCGACAATCCCTCTGAGTGAATGTTCAAGGTAACAGACAACTATCTTCTCAAATTCTACTTTTTCTTGTATGGTAAAGGCTTTTCACCTTCACGGTATTCTTTCTAAAATACCTTCCTGTGTTCTTAAACACAAATGACCATTTTTTGATGCCTAACGCACAGATGTCCCAGGCACTAGTCTTATATAGCGAGGGTTGCTATTTTAACACTAATTATCCCAAACTCTCACTTTGTTTTTAGTTCTTATATCCACTTTCTAAAATTTTTCCAAGGCAAACTGTCAATTCTTGATCATACTATCAAGAACGCCCCAGCCCTGCCCTGGCTGGTGTAGCTCAGTGGATTGAGCGTGGGCTTGTGAACCACACGATCATGGTTCGATTCCCAGTCAGGGCACATGCCTGGGTTGCAGGCCAGTTCCCAGCAGGGGACTCTGCTGTATGGTTGCCACGGGAGGCACCCATACATTGATATTTTCCTCCTTCTCTCCTTCCCTTCCCCTCTAAAGATAAATAAATAAAATCTTTTTAAAAAAGAATAGCAAGATATTAAAAAAAAAAAAAACCCATAGCAGCCCTGACTGGTATTGGCTCCGTGGATTGAGCATTGCCTTGCGAACCAAAGGGTCACTGGTTCGATTCCCAGTCAGGGCACATGCCTGGGTTGCAGACCAGGTCCCCAGGAGGTATGCAAGAGGCAACCACACATTGATTTTTCTCTCCCTTCCTCTCATAAATTAATTAATTAATTAATTAATTTTAAAACACCCCAATTAGCTCTTTTCACAATCCCAACATTTTGAGGGCCTGATGACCAAGTCTGTGAGAGTTCTACTCAAAGTCAATAGAAGTAAACAAGCCAGAACACCAGGTACCTGTCTGGGTTTGCGATCAGCAAAGGAGGGCCTGCCTGAGGGTGACCCAGACTCATTTTCATAACATGTTTTCTTATTAATAGTGCACTTAATTATATATTTGTAGATACTCATGTGTTCTATAAGATCTTCATAACTTCTTAAATAGCTTATTACAGGCAAAGAGTTGAATGGACGATGCACTTTCACCCACTCTCACGCCAGCGCAGGCACGCACACGTGCAGACAGATACACGGGGCCGCTCAGGTACCGGGTCCACTGCTGGCAACGGTACTTGTAGACTCTGGTTGGTGATAACTGTAGAACATACATCATTTCAGCATTGTTTGTCATAGAGAAAAGAACAAGAGAAAAAACGGAAACAACCTAAATGTCCCCTACAAGGGGGTGGTAAACTAGATCACAGTACTGAATGAGGTAGGGCACTGTCTTCATATGAAAATATGTCCAAGAATATAGTTAATAGGCAGATTGCAGAATCGAATATGCATATATATATATATATATATATATCTTATTTGTACCGACATGAGAATAAATATGACTATTTCTGAAAAAAATGATGAGAAACTATTACCAGTGGTACCCCGGAGTAAGGGGGAGTAGTTGATGAGGAAAATGGGATTTTACTTTCTATCCGTCGATGCTGTTTGAATTCCTAGCCAACTACCATGTATTCCTTTACACGCAAAAATTAAATACAGAAACGTCATAGCTTCCAGCTGTAACGCATGACCACAGAAAACCCTACAACTGTGTTCTCTTCGAGTTCTGGAGGTCAGAAGCCTGAACGGAGCCCGCGCGGACAGGCTCAAACCACGGTGTCCACATCGGGCTGCTCCTGGAGGCCCCAGGGAAGAGTCTGCTCCTCGTTCAGGTCCCAGAGGCGGCTGGCATTCCTGGGCTTGGATTCCACCCGCAGGCTGCGCTATCCCGACTCTCATCCTCACACCTCCCTTTTCAGAACCCTTCTGCGTACTCCGGGCCCACTCCAATAATCCAGGACAGTCTCCCCATCTCAAGGCCCTTAATGACACCTGTGAAGTCCCTTCTACTGTGGAACACAACAGGATGCAGGGATTAGGTCCAGGGCATCTTTGGGGGTGAGGGCACTGTCACCCAGAAGGTCCTTGGAGGGCGTTTCTAGCATCTTCAGATGTGGGGGAAGGGGTGGAGTGTGGCTAAACACTTCAAGTCATTATTATTTTAAATTCTTATATTGAATACACATTGTTTTAATTAAAAATCTGATACATACACTGTATTTCACCAGCTCTAAGATGCCATGGATGGTAACATAATTATTTTCCATATGACTGAGAAAGAAAAACACTATCTAACCTACAACTTTCATGTAGGTATCATGTAGTATCATGGTAAAGGGTTTGCAAAATGCCCTCAGAATTCCCACCCCTTGCTACGTGACTTGACTGCTCCTCCAATCAAGAGGCAGAGTCCATCTCTCCACCCCTTGATTCTGGCCTAGGCCTTGCAACCTGTTTAGCTAGTGGGACGGGAAGCTAGCAAAGCAACTCTTCGGAAGTGCACTTCGGCTGGCCCTCTCTCTCCTGCTGCTGAGTTTCTGGCAGGTGAACAAGCCCAGGCAGGCCTGCCGGCCGCCCAGCCGGCTCACTGAACCTTGCGCAAAAAAAAAAAAAAATTGTTTGAAGCCACTAATCCTGACATCAGAAAGCTAATGGGGAAAAGGATGCGGATACATTTCAGTGTACCATCAGTATACAAGAAGCGGTCTATAACCGGCAGACCTCGAAGGAGCGTGTATAAAGTGAGCGGCGTTTTTATGCCACATTTCGGCTCCTAAAGGCAACTTTTGCTTATTCCCTGGTGTTGAGTCACTTTTCATAGAAGTGAAGACAATGAGTAAGTGATCCCTGGCACTGCGGGGACTCTGCTTTCTGCCGCAGAACATTAGAGCAAGATCAATTATCTTGTCCCTTCAGCGCGAAGAAGCTAACAACCTCTAGAATTAAGTGGCGAAAAGTCATTACTTTGTGTTTCAGACAGTTACTGTGAATCATAAAACAGAAGTGGCAATGCTGACAAATCTCTCTTAATTTTATTATACTAAATTCCCAGTTTTTTTAAAGATTTTATTTATCTTTAGAGGGGAAGGGAAGGAGAGAGGGAGAGAAATATCAATGTATGGTTGCCTCTTGTGAGTCCCCTGCTGGGAACTGGCTTGCAACCCAGGCGTGTGCCCTGACTGGGAATCGAACTGCGATCCTTTTGTTTGGGGGCCCGCGCTCAATCCACTGAGCTACGCCAGCCAAGGCCAAAATTCTCAGTTTTATATAATGGCATAGTGTGAGTTGTAGTGTTACTACTTTTGCAATTTTTAAAACAAAATGATTCTAAATACGAGAGGTTCCAGTTTCCTCTCACTGCAATACTACATCTAGAGACGTGGTGACCTTCTTGTTCGTATTCCTCTGATACAACAATGCACATTGTGTTAACAAAAGGTCAAATGACAGCTCCATTGTGACAGATGAATTTCGCATTCTGTTACTTTATTTTATTAATATGTTGATTTTAGAGAGAGAAGGGGGGAGAGAGAGAGAGAGAGAGAAACATCGATTTGTTGTTCCACTTATTTGTGCCATTCATTGGTCGGACCCGCAACCTTGGCGTGTGGGGACGATGCTGTAATCAACTGAGCGACCCGGCCAGGGCCCCTAATCTATTACTTTAAAATCTAGTTTCTGGATTATCGTAATACCTACCACTTACAGAGGGCTCATTTCCCAAATAACTAGGTGTAATAATAGCTGACTTGGGTCTATCACTGAAGGTAAATAAACAACAGAAATAACTACCTTACCCCTGAACAGCCCTGGCTGGTGTGGCTCAGTGGGTTGGGCCACATCCTGCAAACCAAAGGGTCACCGGTTGGATTCCTGGACAGACCACCTGCATGGGATGCGAGCTAGGTCCCCAGTAGGGGACCTTTGAAAGGCAACTAACGGATGTTTCTCTCCCTCTCTTTCTCCCTCCCTTTCCCTCTCTCTAAAAATGAATAAATAAAATCTTCAAAAAATAAAAAACAATGAACAAATGAATGAATGAAAGAATGCCCATCTTCCCTTGTAGCCAGGTGGTCTTGTGACAGATATGATGTGAAGCTGAAAGCCAAAAAGCCATCTTCAACCACAGGGATGAAAAGCCACACGCCGAGGAGGCACAACAGAAAGAGATGAGGCCACCCACCTCCGATGCTTTGTTGGGTGAGAGACAGAAGCCTGTACCTGTTTAGGCCTAACTCGCTCATGCCCCCGCGTAGGCTGCAAGGCCTCCCTCCCTCACAGACCCTGCTGCTGTCCATCAGTAAATGTCCAGCCTTCCTGATAGCACAGTCGTATCTACAATCGGGTAATGCCAATACTTAGAATGGGTAAAGAAGGGCATCGTGAGGATGGATATAGGGATGTCTACCCTCTGTCTACTTAATTAGAATTATAATTTGTTGATTGGTTAGCTGAAACGCTGGCTTTTCCTCTGCAAAACTAAGTTCAGCCTGTTGTGGTTTCCATGGAAGCCAAGCGCTGGTCCTTCTGCACCTTCCTCAACAGAGGCCGAGAGAGCTGGTGCAGCGCGGTGGGGCTGCGGGGAAGGGCGGCGGGGACTGGCAAGCCAGGGGGCACACACATCTGCTCCCTCATCGTTCCAATGAGAGCCACGCACTCGCTTCATAAAACCATCTGGAGAACTAAGTATGAAAAGGCACGTAAAGGGCTCAACACGGTGTCTGGCACATGGGAAGGACTCAGCTTTTATATTAATTACTATTAATATCCTTGGTGTTTCTCAGCCCCCTCCGTGAAGGAGGACACATACTGTGTCCATGTGTGCTTAACAGTCCAGTTTTATGTCATTTAAAAACATTTCTTTGTTAAGCGTATAATGAAATATTATCTATTTTTTTCCATCAGAAAAAAAAATTTTATTTTACCATGTGTTCTGACTTGGAGTTCTGAGAATATGGTAACCACATGGACTCTCCTCACTAGTTCAAAAATTTGTCAACATAACAACGGCTTTTACTCAGCAAACATTCATAGAGAAGTATCTACCCATTCCTCACTTTCCATTTCCTTCAGAAAAACAGGGGTCCACAGTCAAACCTGCAAGCGAGGAGAAAACATTTATCTGAAACGTGTCAAGGGCTACATGTGCAGGTTTGAACGAAAATGGGGCGATGACAACCATGAGAAAGGCAAGCAGGCGCTGGCCCTCATTATTCTGTGGCTGCTGGCGCGGCAACCCGCACGCACCAACTCCGCAGGCAGGGGTTCCCCAGGCCGGACCACCTGAGCAGAGGCCACGTGTGGGGCTGTCCACCAGCATCTGTTTCCTGAGACTTACCGTCCCCGCCCCCCATCCAGGAGTGCAATAGTAATTGCCATATTCCTGCAACATGACCACATCTGGGACCCCAACCCAGAGTGGACAGCTGACCCTAGCTGGGCCAATCGCTTCCTTCCTTCCATCTCTCCCTGCCCATCCGGACTGTAACAGGTGAACTTCAGAAGCAGCTGGCAGCCCTGCTCCACCACGTGTACTAAGAAACACAGGCAGCCAGTGAGCAGGGAAGAATGAAGCAGACAGGCCGATGAGGAGAGGGAACTTCCAGGTTCCCCATAGGCTCCCACCTTTAGTTCTCTCCCTAAGGTCCAAAGGCACCCATCCTTGGATTCTGCAAGATGCCTGAGCCTCCTCCTGCCAGGCCACGCCAGAGCTGGTGTCTGTTCACAAGTACCTAAGGGACCTCACCATGACACGGTGTCATGAGAAGAGGCCTGGGTGACACAGTGACCCTCTCCCGCACTGTGAACTCACACAAACTCAAAACTCCACAGCCCCCATCCTGTCTGTTATGTTCCGAGTCCAGAGCTAGAGGTCTTGAGAAACACAGTGATGAGGGGACCACAGCGGAAGAGGAATAAAGAATGTTCAGAGCATGTGAGGCAGTGTTTATTAAATCCGTGAAGAGTGCGCCGAGGGAGTGCAGCTATCGGGAGATCAGGAGGAAGCGGCCGCCGTGTGCAGCGCTGCTAATCCCCAGAGCAGTTTACAAGTAAGGATTCACAGCTGTTAAAGCAGAAAGGCCCAGAGCTCCTTATCTGGGCGCTGTCGGAGCCTGCGCAAACCCTATCAGTTTTCCTCTCACAAAATCTTAAAACCCCCAAGTGGCAGGGAGCTTAACCCTTCCCGGGACAGCCTTTGGATTTTCACACTGCCGTGTGCCATCATTTTAAAAGCAAGTGGAATTATTTTTTCAATGTGACTGTAAGTATCTAACTATTTTACCTGCAACTTTGCCTTCAAATATTCAGGACTTCAGCTGTGGCATGAATTAATTAGTCCCCGAGGGAAATAAATGACCAAATAACTAACCTTTTCTTAACCTTAAAACCTCGTTTCTGTTGTGCTGTGATTATTTGATTCTCCCATTGTGGCACTCTCCCAGCTAAACTCCCACTTCAAATAACTAGTAAATGTTTCACCATTTTGATCCATTTTCTCAACACATCCACCCAGTACTTGTCACCAGCTTTAACCTCACTTTTCCACGTATATAGGGATAGACTTCATGAGAAATCCAGAGTTTTAAAGCGTGGCTACTAATTCAAACTTCTAAAAAAAAACTTTGTATGGACAAAATCTTCCCGGGGGACTTGAGCCCACTCATTTCTGCTTATGGTGTGAAACCCTTTGAAAAGCAATATGGCAATTTTCTTACAAGTTTTCTAAAGACATCATCTAGAAATCTGGGGGAAAACACCCATAGCACAGCAGTGTTTGCTATCACATTCATAAAATTGGCGATAATGCAAACAGCCAACAAGAAGCGAAGGAGAAACTAGGACACTCCCACTAGACGACCAGCCCCTTGAGAGCAAGCTGTCTGGTTCATGACGGGAGACCCAGGGCCAAGGGCATACGGCACAAGCATTAAATAAATATGAGTGAACACCGGAGAAGAGGAGAATATACAGCCATGTAAAATGATGGTTAAAGGCGGGATAACTGGCGGCTCAATTTTAAGTGGGGGCAGGAATATAAAAGTGTTGGAAGCGGCATGAGAAAAATGGCTAGAAGGGAAGACATAGAACGCTACCAGTCATTGTGATAAGAGGGTAATACGGAACGATTTTTTAATACTGCTCACTTCTTTTTTCCCAGAGGAAAACGATATTTATTGAATGTCTGTTACATTTCAAGCACCAGACTGAGCACTTTACACAGAATTAGTGTGTTTAATTCTCGTGGCAATTATTCTTTATTATGGTTACATTATCTTTATTTAAAATGTAAACATACTCCAGATGATTACTATTATGATTACTTCAAATATTAGTTGATTCTTAGAAATTAAAAAGATAAAAAACTTAATAACTAATGGAAAAATGAATAAAAGCCCTAAACAGCTCCATATTACAGGTAAAAAAGTATAGTCACAGCTAAAAAGTACAGTCACACAGAGAAGTTAATGACTGACATCTGTAACTTAGATGAGACATGGTTTCTGAGCCCTAAATCAGCGGTGAACGAACCCAGGAGGACAAAACACCCCCTGGGTTCGCTGTGCTCCAGCTTTTGTTCGGGACTCTCCGACTCCGGGCTGAAAGGCCACGTAACTAACTGGTACCTTCTGACGAGGAGGCTTCTGGTGAGACAAGGTCCATTTTACGATGGTCCCAGTGGGAATTCAGAAGGGTAGGGTGGCCAGGGATGGGTCAGCCCGAGTGGGGTGATGGTCCCTGAGTTGAACCACATTTCTGCCTTCCAGAACACTAAAACTGTCTCTAGAATACACCAAGACAGAGGGTACCAAACGCCAACAGTTTCTCTAGAACATCAGTTTGCAACCTTTTCATCCATGGCACACATAAACTCATTCCAAAATTCTGTGGCACACCAAAAAGTATATGTTTTTGCCGATCTAGCCAAAAAAAAAAAGGTATAATTTTGATTCATTTATACCAGATGGTTGTTTTTGTGTTGGCTGTTGTCACTTTTTAATTTGACAACCTGAAGGGAAACAAGGTCAGTGCCCTGACTAAACAGTCAAATATGGCGTGTTGTACAGATTCTTGGGGCACAGAGGTTGAAAATCCCTGCTCTGAGGTACTGAGTTTCAAACTATTGTTCTCAACCCAGTACAGGTCATGAAGTCAACGGAATGAATTGCAGCCAGGATTTTAAAAAGGCTATGATACAACAGAAAATACCACCAATTCAGATCCAGTTAAAATGATACCATTTTATAGCCCTGGCTGGTGTGGCTCAGTGGATTGAGTGCCAGCCTGCTTACCAAAGGGTCAAGGGTTTGATTCCCAGTCAAGGCACATGGCCTGGGTTTCGGGCCAGGTCCCCAATAGGTGGCACACAAGAGGCAACCACACGTTGATGTTTCTTTCCCTCTTTCTCCCTCCCTTCCCCTCTGTCTAAAAATAAAGAAATAAAATGTTTAAATAAAAATAAAATGATACCATTTTACTAAAACTTTTGCTTCAGTTATATATGTGTGTATGTGTCCAAGTATGTGAATCTTTGTTAGCAGTGCTAAATACGTTTCTTACTATGATTTGTGATTAGAAAAGTTTCAAAGCGTTACTCAAGACAGCCCAGGCCCTGACCTGAGTCTCAAGCTCAGAGTTGAGAGCTGATTAAGTTTATGGCATTTAAGCAGAGACACACTCGGAAATTAGTTTTGATGGGTTCTAATTCTGTCAACTTTAGAGACCTCACACCATCATTCTCAGAAGTCCTCAACTTCCAGAACTAGGCTTGCATTGTGAGAAAAACTTACATTCAATTTTTGATGCAAGTTTTATAAAATGCATGATACATAAAACTCCACCAGACGCTCAACTGAACTGAATCAAGGTTTAAGCATTAGTGAAGCTAATGGCTTCGACCAGAGAACTGAGACAGTGCAATTTAACCATGAGAAGGATCAATGGTAAATGAACCTATACTATGTGGATTTAATAAAATGAAATGACATTTTGAGGTATCTTTCCAAGAAACAGTCAAGTAGTCACGACCACTTAGAATCCTGGTGGTTCCAAGTTGGAAAAAAAGGGCCTTAGAGATGGTAACATCGAACCCCTCTCTTGCCCCAGCCCTTTCCTGCCCCCATGCCCTTCTGCAGCCTTACCCTGGTCTGAAGAAAAATGCGAAACTCCCCTCCGGCTCAGCTTGAATATCTTTGCTCTTGAAAACCCAGGATCCCCTGTAAACCATGCCATTCCAAACAGATGATTCATCAGCCAGAGTTACATTTTCTTCAGTGGACAGCTCCTGCCTATCTCCTTTGTGCTAAGCACTTGGGACCAGACAGAGCACTTCATCCGAGGTAAAAAATCTGACTCCCTTTTTCCTGCAGGTTCCGCCTGCCTTCAAGGCTTACAGAGTACGGCTCTATTGCATAAATTGGTCCTGAATAAAGTCAGAATATACTGCGGCAGTTCCCTAGAGACGCCTCCCCCGACAGCCTCCTCCCCCATCACCCACCACATCCTCAGGCCTTTTATCCAAAAAAGGAGTCCAAATTATTGCAACCAGAGGTTCTGCCTGGAGACACGCATTTTCCAGACCCTTCAAAGTGTGGTCCACGGATCTGGATTCTCGGTTCAGGGCGACTGGCTCCTCAGTATATACTCTTAACCAGTCCATTTCAGTGCCTGTAACCAAAGGGAGTTGTCTCTTCCTCCTCTCGCCAAGATGCCCTTCCCTCTACTCTAGCTTTTCCACATGAACTCTTATTCATCCTGCAACACCCAATGGAGCAGCACTCCTTTCCTCTAAACACCACAAACAGGGGGAATTCCTCCACAACCCCAGAAGACATTGTTCGTACCTGTTTTCATTCAGCACTTCTCCTTATTGAGATAACCCCCCCCCCTTTACCGATGGCACTGGTACAGACTCTAGAAAAGGAACAATACCCTACAGTTGTCTGATACTAACCGCCTAGAGTTACTACACTCTCTGTATGAGTATGAAGATTGTGTTAAGATGTGCCTATAAAGAATTTACAAGATAAAGGTCTGGATGGGGCTAGGCCTTCAACGCTTGACAAGGAATTGCCAACTGGACAAGGGAGTCCCTGCTGAGCTGCAGACAAGACATTGGTCTCAACCAAAACTGAGTCAAGACGTCAGGCACAACGAAGCTCCTAGGCATGAAACATTAAAATGGTGTTCATTCAGAGCAGACAGACGGTCCAGAAAGAAGCTGGGAAATGAGGAACCCAAAGTACCGCCCATGGGTTTGTCCTTGAAAGACAGAGCCCAGCGGCAGCCAAAGCAGAGAGACCCTCTGATGAGGCCAGTGAGTTCTGGGGGCAAGCTCTGTTTAATGAGAGCAACAAATATCTAGGCCTTCATTAAGTCAGATCATTTTATATTTCTTATACTTCCTCTGCTGGTATCTAGGAAAGTTCCAGGCTGCTTTAAATGTCCTAAGATGGACTCGGGATGCGGTTCCATCCACTCTTGAGCTCAGATTAGAATATCATCTGCCCACTACCGACCACTGGGTGCAAACAGCAGTCCTAGTGAGAGCCCTCTTCATGAAGGTAAAATGTGAGGGGCAGCAAAAACTGTAGCATCCTGCCTCTCTTCCACATCTGAACATGCTCTGTGGTTTTATTACCTTCTAAAATTTCCCGAAAGACCCTTGTCACTTTCACCAATGCTGTGTGCACATGCACTGGAAACACGGTAGAAACCCAAAGGTTTGCTGAAGGAATGAATGAACTAATGCATGGGTTTCAAAGTTTTAAGGCCACCCAGCCAGATTCTTTCCCCACAAGTGTATACATTCATCCACACGGTGCTTTCCAGACAGTCATATAAGTCATGCAACAAATGCCAATCAAATGTCTGCAGGAGTTAAGATGCCGGACTTTTAGGAACAAGGAAAACAGATCGGTCCCTGGTACAATGAATGTTCACTAAGGGCCTTCGGGGGCCAAACACTACGCTGGGCCCCAAAGGTACACAATGAATAAGACGCACCTATCACCCCAACAAATTCAACTAGAAAAAGTGTTTGCCAATCTGATAGGTGAAACACGGTATTTCCTTGCTGGTTTAATTTGCTCTTTGTTAATTAACATTAGATAAGTTTATCAGTCATTTTTATTTCTTTTCTATGAGCTATCCTAGATCTAATTAATGTGAGAGACAAAGGAAACCAGTCCTTATCATACGTGCTGTAACTGTTTTCCCTCACTTTGTCATTTACCTTTTGACTTTAGCTGGGGGGGGGGGTTCCCACAAAAGTATGAATTTTTTTAGTCAAGTTTAAAGTAAAAATTTTAAGAGGTCAAATTTACCTAATTTTTTTTTACAGTTTCTGTTTTTTTTTCCAAAACTCAGGAAGATCTCCATGATTCATTGTACTAATAACCCATGTTTTCTTCTAGCGTTTTTATGAGTTTAGTTTTTACCTTTAAGTAAGGCACCGTCTGGAACACAAATTAAGAATTAAGGATGATACCTAGCTTTATTTTATTTTATTTTTAATCTAAATAACTAAATGATTTTCCTAGCATTGATTATTAAAGAGTCAATTTTTCTAAAAAAGGGGAGGGTGGGCAGATACACATAGCACCTCAGGGAACTTATGGAAAAGAAGACAAATGGACAAGTACCTATAAACTGTTTAAAGTAGAAAATGTTAAATGTTTTTGAAGGTACAGATAAAGATAAAGGCTATTGGGGCCAGAGGTCAAAAAGGGAACTTTTTGACCAGGGTTTCAAAAGAACTTATGGGACACTGCCACTCTGAAAGGGGACATTATCTATGGAGTCACCTTACAGCGCAGGAATGAAGACTACCAGTGGCCAGCTGAAGCAATTAGTGGAAATGGCTTTGTAGGTATAGATGGAAATCAGTATTCTATCTTCATAGCTTTAGTGACAGTGACATTGGGTTTTGCAAAGCAAGAATACAGATCAATTCTCCTTTTAATGAAGACCACAATCGAAACTGAGCTCTTAAATAACAAAGTTATTTTCATGTGTGACTACAGAAACAGACTGGTGGATCTGAGTAATACTAAAACATATGTAGAGAATAATCCTGGACATACAGGTGAGCCTTATTTAACAGTAACCGTGTCGTATAAATTATGTTATTTACACTGTAAACTAGGAATGTGAAAATTAATATATAGTTAAAAATCACATTTCTTTTGTTCTGTAATCAAATGAAATTCTTCTTTCAGTTGCTTTCATATAAGCTACTTTAGCTTCTCCAAATAGTTTGAACTGCACCCCATGAAAGCTGTTTCATTCAAGATAACCCACTGATATGGGGATAATGATGTAGGAGCTGGGCCTGGCTCCACCACCAGCTATAGGAATTTGAGCAGGTAAATTCTCTGGCCTAAAATTTCTCATCTGTAAAATAAGCTGTTAAAACAAATAACCTCTAAGATCCCTTTGAATTTAAAAGGACTACAAAAGCCTAGCTCTACTCCCAAACTATCAACCAAAACAGAAAGTTTTGAAACAAATATTAAAGGAACTTAGATTTAACTACCCTTCACCTTTTACTTGATTCAACCAACTTACTTATAAATTTCCTAATAGCAGTTAGATTGAGCAGTTTCATCGCTAGTATTTTACAGGCTGGGAAGAAATGATGTCTATCAAAACACTCTGTGACAAATGACTCTCCAGGTCTAGAAGCAATCTCTTTCACAGAATTTTGCCTCCATTGAAAAACTAAAGTTCATAAGACTTCTTTGTGAATTTTAAAAGGTTTCTACATCCATATATTCCATTTCAGCCATGAATTTCTTTTGTTTATTGCACACTGCTTGCCATTGGTTCATATTTACAATTTTTTCAATCGGTTTGAACAGGTAATAAATCTGGCCATTTGTATGGAGTCTATACTCATCCTAGTTATAGTGAAGAACCTATGATATGAATAGACCTATCAGGCAAATTTTCTGAGGCTACATTGCATGGAAAGTGCTGAAATGACTATAAAGATAGTAATGAACACTTTGTTGCTTTACCTCTGCCTACAGTTTTTGGAGTCACAGAGAGAAAATATTCTGTACCTCCACATAATTTGAACTTACAGTAAGAAAACCTAACTACTGTTTTAAGGTTAAAGCCTCTGTCATATACCTCTATTGTGTTGCATTTTTCAGAACGCTAGCTCATATTATCAAAGCAACAATTCCAGAAAACACCATAACTACTATATTCAAGCAGCATTCATATGATCATCAGCTTTGTCAGCCTAATTTCTGCATATTAACGGAAACGAAATTAAATCAAAAACGCTTTCGCCTGAAAAATAAGAGAGAACGCTGAAGGCAGAACAACTGGCTTCACTTCTGCAAATTAAGCAAAACTAAAGCAAAAAGAAAGGAAGCAAGCAGAGGAAAGAAACTCAAGCGCTATTTGCAGCAGTGACCCCTTGCTAGTTGTTCTAGGCGCTTCCCTTTGAGTTCGAATAGAAAAGAAAAAGGCAAAGGAGAGGGCACCTCTTCTTTAGACGGAAGCCTTAAGTTCCTTTTCACAACTTGCAATATTCATTGCATTCAGTGTAAGATGTCTCGTAGATCTGGATTCGGTAGGAATGTCTGGGAGAAGAGAGTGGCATTTACTTTCTCAGCTTGGAACCCTAAGAACTATACCACGGTACTCCGTTCTTTCCGCAGAGGCAGCTCCGGGCATCCTCCCCAAACACACACCTGCAGGGTCGGGTGGCTCCTTCTCTCCCTCCAGCCTCCCAGGGCTGGATCAAGGTCCAGTGGCCGGCATACCGTTAGCGCAAGGGCCACCGTGGCGCCTGCAGGCGTCACCCAGCCCCGGGGAAGCCCAAGAGCTCACCGGCCGCTGTCCGAGCTCAGCTTCCCGGAGCCACACAGGGGCGGAGGCATGCATCTGGACACCTGCACCACCAGGATGCGTAGTAAGATAAAAACTTGAGGGAGCATGTCTACACCTGTGCGGACTTTGAGGCACAGCCCCTGACGCAGGTTGGGGACAGCGGTCCCGGCTCGCCCCTCCTCTCTGCCCAGGGGCAGCGATCCGTACCTGTCCTCCGAGACGCTGATCACGCCCTCCTCCTTGGGAACGATCACGGCCATATTCACCGCCTCCTGGGACCCCTCGACCCGCTGCAGCAGGATCGGCTTGCGGGTCAGCGGTTTGGGCTGGATCTCCGCCGCCATCGGAGGAGGGGGCGCGCCGGGAGCGCCGCTGCCAACTGTGCAGTGGGACCGGGTGAAGGAGACCGCTCGGCCACACGCTGAGACAAGGACTCTGGATGACCCGAGAGGGACGCCGGGGACCCGCGATCATAGCCTGGCCGCCGCCCCAGGGAACGACTCCGCGATCCCGGTTTCGGGTACCGAAACCGCCACGACCGGCGCAGCAACCCAGCGCCACAACCAGCGGAGGGGGCGGAGAGCCAGGGGGCGGAGTCGGTAGGGGCGGGGCTTGCCGCAGGGGGTGGCCGCTGTTCGGCGCCAGGGTGGACGGCTGCATTTCCGGAAGGGTGGTGGAGGAGGAGCGAAAGCTCAAAGCAGGCGGGGCGATGCCGGCTCAATGCGCGTGCGTCTGCCAGTTGCCAATTTCCGCCCCGCCCCTCTGCAATTCACAAACCCTTGCTGCGCCTTCCTTAGAACGCATGCGCCTTCCATTCTCTGCGGTTTCCTCCTATCCTTGCCACCATCCACACCCAGTGTTTAGTCCCCTCCCCTTTGAATCTCCCGTGAACGCGCGTGTCCACACCCCCGGGAACGCGCTTGCCAGAGATCTCCGCCCCCATCCAAAGCCTTGAAAAGAAGGCGGAGGGTAGGGCGGGGAAAAGCTCGCCGGGGCGAGGCCGGAAAGGGAAGAAACCGGCAGAAAGGAAAGAAGCCAAACTAGTTGGGATGTAACTGGGCATGCGCAGAGGCTACCTGTCCTGGCGGCCGTAACAGGGAAGTGCGGCGGGGTGGTGGTTTACCTCTTACAGTTTGCACCAGGTCTCGCCACCGAATGACATCCGTGGTCTCTTGGGAGTTGTAGTTTCTGGGAGCCTTCTCTCCCTTGTCCTTGAACGACCTCGGTAGCTTCTCTGGCTATTGGCCGAGTAACGGCCAGGACTGACCTCTAAATGCAGGTAACTTAGGGGCAGCCCTGAATCAACAAGCTGTCCTGTGACCTTGGTTCGGGCCACTGCTGATAATGGTGAGATTCTAGGGGTGGGGAAAGAAAAGAATCTCTCATACAAGTGTCTTTGAGGGAGTTTAGAGACACTGCATACGTGGTGTCGACCTCCCCGTTTTCTTAGGTGGTTAAGTTCCTGGCCATAGTCCCCCAAACTTGAACCCAGGCCCCCCTGCTTCTGGTCCTGACTTCTTTCCATTCCTCAGCAGTCTAGCCTTTCTAGCTTACTCGAGTCAGTGGAGAGGGTTGTGATTACTCAATGAATATTAGGTTTCAGGTGCAGGCCTGGCACGTGACCTCCTTCATTATGTGATCACCCCACAGAGCCATCCAAGATTTAACAAACTGGCCAAGGGGCAGTGATGGGCTATGTGGTGTGATTGGACTGACAAGGTCTCTGGAGGTAAAAACAAAAACAATATGTTAGATCTGGGCCAAAAACAGGACATGCCTTGTGGGAATGCATTTCTAAGACAGGTTTTTGGCGCCAGGCAGTTTGCTACAAAGAACCCCTCTCAAAGCACAGTACAGCTCTTCACCACCTCCTGTCTTTTATCATCATCATCATCATCATTATTACTGATTTGAGAGAGAGAGGAAAGGAGAGAGAAACATCTATTTGATGTTCCACTTATTTATGCATTCATTGGTTGATTCTTGTATGTGCCCTGGCCAGGGATCAAACCTGCAACATCAGCATATTGGGCAGATACAAGCCAGCCAGGGCACCACCTCTAGCCTTTGCAGAAATTCTCCAAGGCCCTTGAGTGGAGGATTGAGGTATTTTCCAACTTTGGGATGTAGAACAAAGGATTCCATTTCTCTAAGCCTCGGCTTCCCCATCTAGCAAGTGGAGAATAATTACTCCTACCTTGGGAGGTTGTTGTGAGGCTTGGAAATGACACGTTCTAAGTACCTTCCTTTCATTCCATAGTACACCTCGCTTCTCTTTCTGGAATGTCCTTCCCCACTTCATCTGTCTGACAAACTTTTACTTTTGACAGTAAGTCTGACAAAACCCCCACTCAGGCACTTCATGCTCTATAAGGTTTTTGGTAATCCCTCATCTCAGAGTAGATTACTCCCATCCATGTGCCATTCTTGTACCCAGTACAGACTTAATTTATTGCCTTACCTGACTGGTCATCAGTTATTTATTTAATAGATTTGTCTCCCCCAGATAAAAGGTTAACTTCCTGAGGAAAGAAACCAGGTTTTTTTAAATCCTTACTCTTGACACCTATGAAATGATCAGAACGTATAGGAGTATCCTTAAAATAAATTCTGAGTTTTGTTCATTATACTGGAAGTACTGATCACAAGTCATCTTGCTTGTGTGTGGGTATGACCTCCTTTGATGTCATAAACTCAAAAAGGTACAGATCCTCCAAAAAAGTAACAGCACAGGCAGATTGGAGGTGGAACACCTGTGTCACTCGGGTTCTTGGGCATCTTGGTCTGGGTTTGGAGGAATCTAGAGGTCTTTGAGGGTCCAGGGTATTATTAATTGCTAATTGATGCTCTCAGCTAAAGGAAGGCAATTCAGGAACCAAGCAAGAGGCTCTCGTGCTGGAGCCTCAAGGTAGTAACCTGGGCAGCCAGAGTACCTGATTGCATGTTATGCTCCGTGCTTCTCTTCTCCTCCCTCTCGTCCTCCCCCTCCCCTCCCCACCCTCCTCCTCCTCCTCCTTTTTCTCCTCTTCTTCCTCACCCAAGGATATTTTTTCACTGCTTTTAGAGAGAGAGAGAGAGAGAGAAAGAAACCGACATGAAAGAGAAACATCGATTAGTCGCCTTCTAGACACACTGGATTGGGGAACATACATGTCTGAACTGGGCAATGAACCCCCAACCTAACTATGTTCCCCAGTGGGAATCAAACGCACAAACTTCCAGTTACGGGACAACGCTCCAACCAACTGAACCACACTGACCAGTGCTACTTTTATTAGTCTTAACTGGAAAGGGGTGTGGCATGTTCTAAATATTATTTCTTCTCACTTCAGAGCTCAGAGAAAAGAATATCATTTTACCTTTGCTCAATTGAAGGTTGAGGGTGGAGTAAAGAAACATTTTCCAAAAATGAAATGAAATGATTATCATTATCAGCAGTTTTTAAGCACACTCTTGGTAGGGCATGGTAGATGTGGTAGAGAAACATAGGAAGCAACTGGGATATTTCAGGGAAGCTAATAATGAATTAGCAAATAATACTGCTCTGCAGATAATAACATTGATGATAGTGATGCAATACCCTGGCGGGCCTTGGGATTCAAAAATGAGAAGCCATTCACTGTGCAAGATGCTAGTGTCTGTCACCAGAGTTGTAAAATTAGCAGAAAACAGGCTGTCAGACCTTAGCGAAGTCATGTATAAATGTGATAGCTAGGGACTGGTAATATGCACAAGATAGTAGAGTATAAATCAGACATCTGTTATGGCACGACAGCGACATTATTTGCCTGATTACTGAGGGAGTGTCCAGCATGGGATGATATTAGTCAGGAAATACTCCTGAAGGGGTGAGTCACAGGTTTTTCAATAAGAGGCTGACACAATGTAGATGCAGTGGAAAAATATCATCTTAGCAACCGTGCAGAGAATGAACTGAGATGGGCGAGTACAAGCAGGGCAACCAGGTAGGAGGCAGTAATGCAGACGGGGGGATGGGAGCCAGGACTGGTGTGTGGGCTGTGAAACAGAGCTGGGGTGGTTTAGAGAAAGCAATGCAGAGGATTGCGTAACAGCGTGTGCTTTGCAGACAAATGGACTCAAGCTCCAAGCCTGGCTCCGCCACTGAGTAGCTATGTTACTTGGGTCAATTCCTTCAGCTACAAAATGCACTGTGGATGTTTGTCATTTTTGTTGTCCAGTACCTCACATCTTTGCTGAGTTGAGTGAACCCCAGTGGAAGTGAAAGCCTCAAGGGAGAGCTGTCCCTGTGCCAACCTCTGGCAGCTGGGCCACAGGCATGTGCTCTGAGCAGAGCCAGTGGATGTTCACCATACTCTGCACAGGGGGAGAGTGATGCAAAGGCCCTGGGGTCGGTTTGAGAAACTTCAAGGGCTCCAGGGGCATAGAGGGGCCTGCCCTAGGAAACTGTGCTCTGCTTCTTCTCTTGACTCCCCCGGAACCCAGTCCTCTGCCTTCCTGTGGATTCTGTGAGTGGCCCGGTATCTTTCTAGTAAATTCCTTTTCTGCTTAAGTTACCTGCTATTTGCTGTCAAAAACCCTGACTAAAAGAGGACTATTTTGAGGACTGAATAAGATGGTATATAGACTGTATATATAAAGCTCTAAACTCAGTACCTGACACAGGTCAATAATACTAACTGAATTGTCGCTCTAAGAATAAACAAAGAGAGAATTTGTGACAGATGAGTCACAGACCTTGATAACTAATTAGATGTGGAAACAGAGTAAAAAGGAAGGATGAAGAGGTAACATTAAGTATAGAAGTTTGCCTTCCACATTCTGTTCTACCTCTAACAATGTTATGGAAACCAACAGAGGGTGACCTGCTTATAGGATGGTTAGACAGTCACGGCAAAGCCCCAACTGCTTAGCACGGCAACTGAGACCATGGTATCTTCCTGACATGGCAAAGTCTAAACGTGTTAGCCCAGCACCCGAGACTTCGCAACCCTGTCTGAACCTGCCTTTCTGGCCTGATGCTTCCCACTCCCTGAAAAGCATCTGACCCTGGAGGCAGACCGAGCTGCTTGGAGTCCCATGAACGAACCACGTGTTATTCTAAGCTTTGCTGCTTTTGCACATTGTATTCCCTTTGCCTGGAAAGTCCTTCTTATCCTCCCTCAATGTCAGCTCCTTGTTTAAGACTTGGGCGACATATTATCTCTTTGAGGAAGCTCTTCCTTAAGTCCCTCGGGGCAGACTTACCCCTTGCTCTAGGCTCCTGCAGAATTCTGTTCGTGCTTTGTGGGGGCGACTTTGCCCACAAGTCCCCTGGTCTGCCATGGATGAAAGTAACACTACCAAAACGTGATCTGCTTAAGGATGGAAGGTGGCCGATCCCTCAAAGGGGAAGGGCCAGGAACCCCTTCCTCCAGGGGCTTTTATTGGGTTGTAATACACAGGAATACAGGGCGGCAAGGATCAAACAGTAGATAACATTTCAAAGAAATCTGAGGGCTTAGTCTGAGTCAGTGTCTGTCAGGAAAGCGAGTTGCAGAAACTTTGGGAGACATACTCATTTCCTGCTTGGATCCTTATCATATGAATGAAAGCAAAGCAGGTTTCACAGGACTTTTAGGAATTCTTTCTTACGCCTGATTACCCCGGGAACCAGCCATTCCCAGCACAAGGCTGCCCCACCCTTTGTCATTGTTTTCAGGCTTAAATCGGGCAGAGGAGGCAGATAGCCAAAGAATTCTCTGAGACTTCTTGCAGACAGACTGAGGACTCAGGCTTTGGGAGGGGGGTGCAAGGGTCCATCACCCCCTTTCTCCATAGCCCCCCAAGTCCTTCCCTGGGGCCTCCATGTGATCATGCCTGTCTTAGGTCATTACCCCCTTGGGGAATCTTACTCATCATTGGCTAACTGATCAAGCATTGGGGGCCAGTTATGAAAAAAGGAGCAGAAGCAGCGCTCCTGCCAGGGAGATAAGCTTTGTCTCCTTAGTGGCTTATGGTCCGAGGGTTGCTCACTCGGCCTTAGCCATGGGGGGGGTTTCAGCTCCTGAAACCAGGCAGGGTGGTCCCCAACAGTGCCTCCCTGATAGAACCAAATTTTATTTTAATGTTCTCTTTCTGCCCCTCCCCTTCACTGTCCTGTGCCGTCCCAGACACCGTGGACAAGTGTTCAGTCATCCTGGTGTCACCATGGCCTGACACTGTGGCAGGAAGATGGGCCTTCATAGGCTCGTTGCCGAATACCCGGAGCCTGTCTGTGTGTATTTGGTTAGAGATGAAAGGGCACGACTGTGAGATAATAACTGTGATTTGACAACTCACATACGAAAGTTGATCACAGTCATTATTTATGTATTAAGTACTAATTAGGGTCCTTTTAACTCGCTTGGTGCCAACAGCGTTCTGCACCAACACATACAATAAAGGGATTGGGATCCTCACTGAGGTGCTGCTTTGGTTTAGCCGGAACAATGTCGTTGGTTTGCTGAAAAGACCGTGACTGGAGACCCTGGCTTCAAGGGTCCAAGCCAGCAGCCCCGCTTAGGTTTGTCTAGAGATGCCGGCGAGTCAACCAACTTGCCCTTCCCAAATGGGAACTGCTAATGAAAATAAATATTCCTCTCCGTATTTCCCAAAGTGAGGCCGAAGCACAAGGTTCCAGAGGAACATAGCCATGAAGCAACATTTAGTTAATTTTCCATTGCGCTTCGAAAGTATTCCTTTCCGTTTTATGTGAAACATTTTAGAAATTTTATTTTAATCCATGTTTGAATACACAAGACATTTCTGTGACCCAGGATTCAAAAGTATGAAGTACCCACCCTCCCTCTCCTTGTAACTAGCCATCCAGCTTCTCTTCCTAGGGGTGATCGAAGCTGTTATTACTTTCTTGTGCTTTCTTCCAGAGATATCTTATGCATTTAAGAAGTATTTTTGGCCCTGGCTGGTAGCTCAGTTGGTTAGAGCATTGTCACAACATGCCAAGGTTGTGGGTTCGATTCCACAGTCAGAGCGCAAGCAACGACTGCATCAGTGAGCAGGGCAATGAATTGAAGTCTCCCTCTCGCATCTCCCCTCTAAAATCAGTAAATAAAATTTTGAAGACACACAAAAATTTTATTTCCTACTGCCTTTAACTCCAAAGTGAAATTAGTACACATAGTTCTGCAGCTTGATTTTTTTCACTAAATAATACATCTTGTAGGTCTTCTTATATCAGTGCATATGAGTATATTTTTTTTTCCTTTTTTCCTGGCTGTGTGGCATTTCATTGCATAGACTGTAATCTACTAAATCAGTTTCCTATCAATGGACCTTTAGGGTTTTTCCAATCTTTTCTATCTTATAAAAAATTTAGCAGCTCTTTCAAACTTCCCTACAAACTTTTTACCCAGCCTGTGCCAAAAGAAAAAAAAATCCATCTATCTTAACTCACAGACCAAACAGAAACTGTTAGATAAAGATTCCATCAAAATTCTGCCTCCCACCCACCTGTACTTCAGACCCCTCCAATACCAGCGCATGGTTCTCCGGACAGGCATGGTCTTGCTTGTTTCTGTGCCATTTCTGCTGCCACCTTCCTTGGTTTGCCTGGAAACCCCCCTGTTAACCTACCAAGTCCAAGTTTGGACGTCATGCCAGAGTGAGTTAATCACAGTGCCTGCTGCTGTGTAGTGTGTCTGTACCCCTTCCTTTCCCACCGTTGTACTTATCGTGCTGCTTTGAAATCCGTTTCCAGGTCTGTGTTCCCATTAGCCCGCGAGCACCTGGAGAGCTGACTCATGCCAGGATGCCCAGCACTTAGCAGAGAGCCTGGCAATAGAACCTGCTCGGTAAGTATCTGTGGAATAAATGAATAAATAATGTACAGGAGAGGTAAGCATATTCATACTCTGTGATGGCAAGTACTTGCAAAACGCTAGAAGCAGTCCCCACCTTTGCATAGTGTAGTAGAGACAGCACCGGTTCAGAAGTCAAGGGAACCAAGTGGTCCGCAGAAGCAGGAAACCTCTCCCCACATGTTCGCTGCTGCATCCTCAGAGCCGGGAAGGGTGGTGCTTGGTTGGTGCTGAGAACGAGGCTTTGTGTCATGTTCGTATATGAATCTGCTAACGCCAACCTTCATTTCAAACCTTTCTAGCAAGGGGAAAGCTAGAAGCAGAGGGTCCGGAGCTTTTGGACTAACAAGAGAACATTCCCAATACCCAGTTATGGGCAAATTATCATAAAACCAGTGAATTTATCAACAGTTCAAATTGAACAAATTCAACCAATCGACTTTTACAATTGTATTTTATAGATTAAATTAATACGTTTTCCATCGAAACGGGTTTTTCCAAGGCTAGTGGTCATCACATGCTCAGTCTGGGAAATGAAACCGAAACCTTATAAACAGCCTTGGGGAGGCAGGGCCCCTGGCCCCCCTCTGTGGACAGTGGTGGACAGAGCGGCAGCATGACCACTGGAGACAGAGACCCTGCAGATTGAAGCTGAGGGAAGACCTTTGCCCCACCTGGCCTGTCTCAGAATGGGGCTCTTGGTTCGTCGCTCTCCTTTGAGACCCAGATTCCCCTGCTCTCTCTTCTTTGCTTTACTGAACAGGAGAAGAAACACACAAGAAAGTCAGATCTCCGTCAGTGTGGACAAGTAAGACTCTTTCACCCCAGTGATTCCGGTCAGATAGCATGGTGATCCATAAGTTGTTCTAGACTAAGGCTGAATCAAAGTTTTATATTTATAACTTTTATTTCCACAGTATTCAATAGATATTTGTTGATTGACTGAGTGAATATTTTGCCATTAGTTAGCTCTGTATCCTTGGGAAAATTTCACCAAACTTTTCTAGGCCTCGTTATCCTCATCTATGCAATTCCATTTGATTGTCATATTTTTCCAACTATTTTTAGTAGTTGAAACCCTTTTTTCAAACAAAGTCTTAAGCAAAACCCAATATATGACACAGAAGAACGTGGAGTTGGTGTAGGTAAACCAGGTTTGGGGGGGCTGAGACAGCTTGCTTCACCTCCTTTTTCCCACCCTCATTTCTGCTGGGAGCCATTCTACTGAGCCCCAAGACGGTGTGAGGTGCCGTCTAAAAACCACTGTACCACACAACCATATACATGACACTGACTCCCAGACTTGCAAGGAAACACTGCTGATTGTTTAGGACCAGAGATTCCCAACCTATAGCCTACTCATTAAAGAGGGTAAAGCCACCCAGGCAAATTAAAATAAGACGTTGCTTTTCTCTGGATGGAATTACATCACTCATCCAATGTCAATTACTTAGTTCATGCTCACCAGACTGGGAAACTATGTATTTTTGATAAGTTAACAATGAACATGAACATATGAACAATGAACATGGTAATGTAAATTACAATCATTAGTAGACAAAATTTCTCAACATATTATGAACATGGAGGGGTTTAGTAAAAGGAATCCTTGGGGAGTGAAAAGGTTGAGAATAACAATGAATTCCTTTTTATTTCTTTTCATACAAATAAAAGGAGGCGAGGAAAGGTCAAACAGCCTGCCCGGCCCCTCACAGCTTATTTAGTGGCCGAGGCTACAGTGGAACACAGCACTCCTAATTTCCAGCCCAGCGCTCTTTCCCAACCATGCTGCGTTTCCACATAACGCCAGGCATTTATCTTTATGTGCGGGGTTCATGGTCACACAGCTACAGAATGACAGAACATCCTCATTATCTCAACAGGCATTCTCCAAATCCCTGGTATCTGAAGTTGTATAGGACAGTAAGAGGTATAATCACATAGAAATGCTTACTTATCAAGCGACTGATTGTAAAACTCGTCCAAATATTCCATCTCCATTCAACATTAGCATAGATTCTCCCCTTCCAAAATCAACTTCTTTGTCAGGTCTCTAGCTGATGACCGGATTTTCATACATATTTGACAATGCAGTACATTGCAATGCAAACAAGCTATTGTATGAAGTAAAATCATTATACATCCCGCAAAAGAGAACTTTTAGGAGATTTATGAAAGAAGGCCAGTGTACTTAGTCCACAGTGAGAGAGAGGGAGAGACGGGATAGTACTGAATAGGTAGACAGAGGACAGATGACAGAGGGCCCTGTGGATCTCAGTGGTTTTTCCTTCCACTGAGGGGGACTAGGGACGGGGATTTTGGATTTTGGATTTTGGAAGGCCTTTATGCAGGGGAAGGGACAATCAGATTTCTCGCTGTACTTGTTATTTTGAACTGGAAAATACACTAGAACATGTGATCTTGTCACTGTGTTTCTGTGGCTCCATCCCAGAGGCAGCTCCACCTCCATGAGGGTGTTTACTGTTGCATTGTTTGCAAGAGCGAAAAATGGACCCAGCTGTGATGTCCCCAACAGGGACCTGGTCCCACAAACTACGGCATGATGTGCAACCGTCCAAATGAGCAAGGGAGATCTCCGTGTGCTGACTTGGGAAGAACTCTAGGACTTACTGGTAAGTGAAACGAGCAATGACACGGAACAGTGTGAGCAGTGTGTACGGTAGGCCACCTGGCGTGTGATAAGGTGGGGGATGTATCTGTAGCGCTTGCATCTGCCTTCAGCATCCCCGAAGGGAGTGCTTGACCTTAGGAGACAGGGGAGAGGGAGGAATGCTGAGGTCGGTGTGGGACTTTGCCGGGCACATTATCTCTATAGTGTATTCAGTTTCGGATCGTGCAAATGCAGTGCCTAATCCAAATAGGTTTGAAACTCACTCTGGCTGCTCTGTGAAGAGTGTAGGGACAGAAAAGTAGAGCTGTGAGACCCCTTAGGAAGCCACTGAAGTGCTTCGGGCGAGCGCTGGCGGCACAGAGTGGTGTTGGCAGTGGAGCTGCTGATGGGGAGTTGGTTTGGGGATGGACGGCCAACTGCACTTGATGGTTTGGATGGAGTGTGTGGGAGGAGGAGACAAAGAAGTCAAGGATACTTCCGGAGATTTGCCTTGAGCAGCTGGAGGAGAGAGGGTGGGGCAGGGGGGGTAAGGGCAGGGAAAGCCAGGAATCCGGGGTTCTGTTTTGGACATGCCTAGAGTTTCCCAAAGATGAGTTCAATTCCCCGTGCATTCAACTTAAAGAACTGAGAGACCCTGGTGAAATGGATAAACCCTCAAATAAACTTCCATTTTTATTTTCCTGCTGCACAAATAAAATACAAAGTGAAAATGTATTTGTGTTATTACAAATTTGGGGGGGAGAGAATTTTGTTCCTAAATTTTAAGCAATGGGTTAAAATGATAGAAAACACTCTGGGGACCCAAGGTGGTGGTGGAGCAGGTGGGAGCTACACTCCCATCCTCCCAGGACCAAACTGGGTTTACAAGTAAAATACGGAAGTTGAGTCCCCAGTCAGGGCGCACACCTGGGGCCCCCGCTGGGATGCTCATGGAAGGCAGCCAATCAGTGTTTCTCTCTCACATTGACGTTTCTCTACCCCTCTTTCTCCCTTCATTCCCTTCTCTCTAAAATCATAATTAAAAGTTAAAAATTAGCCCTGGCTGGTGTAGCTCAGTGGATTGAGCACGGGCCTGTGAAGCAAAGCGTCTCCGTTCCATTCCCAGTCAGGGCACGTGCCTGGGTTGTGGGCCAGGTCCCCAGTAGGGGGTGCCCAAGAGGAAACCACACATTGATGTTTCTTTCCCACTCTTTCTCTTTCCCGTCCCCTCTCTCTATACATACATACATAAATAAATAAATAAACCCCTTAAAAAAGATAAAAATTTAAAAAATATATGGAAAAGTAGACCTAAATAGCTAACTGAAGATTAGCTGACAGGAAGTCTTAACACCAAGGAGTTACAGAAGAAACCATAGCAAGACTGAGAGGAAAGGGCTGGCCCACTCCAGAGGGTTACGTCAGCTGCTGGGGGATGCCCCTGACAAGCATGGCACCTCAAGCCCAAGCTGGACTCCCCAACCCAGAGCACCAGAGCGGGAAGAGAGGCCCACATAACATCTGGCTGTGAAAAGCAGCAGGGTTTCTGTCTGCCAGGGAGAGATGGCCAGAAACTCAGGCGCCCCCTTAAAGGGCCAGTGAACCAGCTTCTCATCTGCAGCTGCTCACCCTGGGCTCCGGTAGAGGGAGGGTGGATCAGACTAGAGCTGTGTGAGAAGACACTGGAGTTTGCAGCTCCAACAAGAGGGCCAAGGGGACAGCCACCGGGACCCCCTGTGCTGAGTCACTCTACCATACTGCAGACGCCATCTTTCCTGGGTGGAGCGTGCCCCTCCTGGGGCATTGGCCTGGGGGAAAGCAATAGTCCCACCCTCTGGCCTCCCCAACATCCCACCCTGGGGAGCTTCCACCCTGCTGAGGAGTCAGCGGCCAGGGCAGACTCAGGCTCCCAGCCAACCCACCATCTTGACTCTTGGTGGCTCCTCCCTGCCAAGGTCTGGATGG
The DNA here is from genome assembly GCF_014824575.4 of Sturnira hondurensis. NCBI lineage: Eukaryota > Metazoa > Chordata > Mammalia > Chiroptera > Phyllostomidae > Sturnira > Sturnira hondurensis. Next base: position 12,826,738 of record NW_028082350.1, on the reverse strand, counting down.
ACCACATCACAAAGGCGTGTGAGCACCTGGCAGGTGGCAGCTAGACGTGGTGTACCCTGGGCCACTGGCTGAGTGGCCTCAGAGCCAGCGCTGGCACCAAGATTGACCCCGTGTAGATCCAAAAACACCTCTTGAACCTACCTGGTGACTCTCCGAAACGTAACTGCGTGTGACTTGAGTATCGCCAGACGCTCTGCAGTGACTGAGCCTAACGGGCAGCCAGCAGGCAGGGGCGAACTCAGGGTTCCTGGGGACTTTCTCTGACCTGCCTTTGCACTGGGTCCTGGTAACAGTGGGACATGGTCTGAAAGGACAGACCCCTGCAGTGGCAGAAACACAAGAAAATGAAAGAAACCTAAACTTTTTCTCTAGGGTACTGAATTGATATCATTATTAATAAAATAATGTCCTCCACATCCTAGACTGGTAACAGAGCAGGAGGTAGACGGTAATTATTTTTTCTATTTTACCACTCTAAAAGTTAAATAAACATTTTTTTGGTAAAAGTGCAGAACTTCTTAAGAATTCTACCTTCAACTACTAATCTGTCTCTCGAGCATCTGCCCGGAGTAGGACAGACTTTGGAGATGACCCAGTGTTGCTGCTTGTAGTGTTTGCTGCGACACTCGGAGTCCTAGAAAGCTTGGGCTGCCAAACCAAATTACATGCACTGAACGGCTTAGATGAGAAACATTTACTCCTCCCAGTACTGGAGGCTGCAAGCCTTTGGGCAGGGCACCGGCAGGGTCTGGTGAGGGCCATCATCCCGGCTGTGTCCTCACGGCCCTTAGTGTACTTGTGCACACAGAGAACTCTCCTGGGTCGCTCTGTCTTCTCAAAAGGGCACTAATCTTGTCATAGGGGCTTTACCCTCATGGCTTCATCTAAACCTGCCTCTCGAAAATGTCTCTTATCCAGGTGCCATCTTGGCGGGGATTAGGGTTTCAATGCATGTGTATGGGGGCCGCACAAACGTTCAGGCTACAGCACGTGCGCAGCCCAGGTCCCCTGCAGGTGGGAGACCCTCACACCCCCAGGAGCCCGGAGTGCTGGCTGCTGAGTTTACAACGGAGTCCTCCCAAGGACTCCTCTAGTTTCGGTGCCCCTTCCATGGGGGTTGAGAGATGCTCTCAAAGCAGGGCAGGATAAGTACAAAGTCCAGCTCCCTTGCCTCAACAGGAGACAACTTGGGAGAGCCATCCCACCTCCTGGCTCCCGTGAGGGCAGTTGAGCCCAGACTTCCGCCCTGGGTCTGCTCCCCACCCCCCCAGAGACTCCCCACACACAACAGATGTCCTGCACACGAATCCCAGTCTCAGAGTCCCTTTCCTAGGGAACCCAGTCCAAGACGCCGGGAGGCCTCATTAATAGCATATTCAAATAATAGATAACAATCATGCAGATATGGTAAAAGGCAAACAGAGCGAACAGTGGCCCGAGTGCGGCACACTCCGTGGGACCCTCAAAGGCTTGCTTTACGCATTGTGCATGTACTGTGCACACATTGTGGAAGAGAAAGACCACCCTTAGGCCTACGTGGAGCCACATGTTTTTTTCTATCACGGGGAGTTGTTTCTTTGCTCATTACAATTGATCTCGACCGCATGACAATGAGAAAGAAACACGTTTTGATCCCATTATGCTAGAATTTATTTTTGTTCCTTAAAGAAGTATAACAACAGGAAGTCCAATTTTAGCCCGAATATTCTTAGAAGAAATGAAGAGCAAATAATAAAAAACAAAACAGTCAGTTCAGCAACAGTCCTGCAGAATCTCCCAGTAGCAGTTACGTGGTGGCTGCGTCTAAAAACCAGGACTTCGTTGCTGAGCTGGTTTATCATACCTGTAACAGGACCCAGATCACACATTCTTCCTGCTGATTTATTTCCATAGCTGTAATGTATTTAGCCTTCGCTGCCCGAAATCTTTCGTGACCGCTACAAAGACTTTACAAACAGCACCGGCTGGCAGTCTTTCCCACAGAATGCTCAGGCTCTCCTCTTCCCCGCGGCCCCTGCGGGGTACAGTTCTCCACTGGGCGAAGGCCAGGCCACGTGCTTCATCACCGGGGCAGCCTATCGGACGCGTGGTCACAGGGAAAATCTGTCTTCGGGACCCTCTCTCATTTTTTTGAGTAGTTATTCCTCTCTATATTGCCTTTTCAATGTTTGAATTTTTGTCATTCTCTGTGAGAAATCACTTTATTACATATTTTATTTGTCAAATGGAAATGGGGTAAGTGAAAAAAGAAAAAATTATCCATAATCCTGCCGCCAGTATAAACCAGAATCAACCTTGGTGGTTGACTTACTTCCACACTTTTCCAAAATGGTGTGTATAGTGTTCACAACTTCTACAACATATACTCAGGCCATTTTATAATTTAACTTACCAATGTGCAATAAACATTGCCCGTGTCAGTAAGTCCATTTTTATGTAAATATTACTTAATAGTTACATATTTTATAATATGACATATCATAATTTTAAATCAATACACTACTAAACATTTATATTGTCCTTTATTTTTAATTTTATGAACAATAAGTAAATGAAAATCCTTGCAAATAAAGCTTTGTATAAATGACAGTTTATTTCTATAGGGGAAATTCTTAAAAGTGAGATTTCTAGGTAAAAAAAAACAAGTATATATATAAGATTAAAAAAACACACAACACTTATGGCAGTGATCCTGAGAAAGAAGAACAAAGTTGGAGGAGTCATAGTACCTAATATCAAACTATACTACACGGCCATAGTCATCAAAACAGCATGGTAATGGCATAAAAACAGACACATACCATATTTTTAGGACTATATGATGCACCAGACCATAAGACACACCTAGGTTTTAGAGGAGAAAAAAAAACTTTGAAGCAAAAAATGTGATAAAATATTTAATAACCTGTGACCCTACTCCACCACTGCCCCCCCCCCACAGTGAGCCAGGTGAGCTACATACAGACTGTATGACACACACCCCCTTTCCCTTCCGAATTTGGGAGGAGTACGTCTTATAGTCTGAAAAATACGGTAGATAAATGGAACAGACTGGAGAGACCAGATATAAACCACATCTTTATAGTCAACTAAGATTTGACAGAGGAAGCAAACACATACAATGGGCTAAAGATAGTCTATTCAATAAATGGTGTTGGGAAAACTGGACAGGTATGTGCAGAAAAGTGAAACTAGACCACCTTCTCATACCACACACAAGAATAAATTCAAAATGGATCAAAGACTTAAATGTTAGACCCCAACCTGTAAAGATCGTAGAAGAAAACATAGGCAGCAAAATTGCAGACATGGCTTGTAACAATATTTTATCAGATATGTCTCCCCAGGCAGGGGAAACAAAAAATAAACAAATGGGACCACATCAAACTAAAAAGTGTTTGCACAGCACAGGAAACCATCAACAAAGTAAAAAGACAATGCATATGATGGAGAACACATTCGCAGTGACACATCTGATAAGGGGTTAAGAGCCAAAATTTACAAAGAGCTTACAAAACTCAACATCAGAAAGGCAAACAATCCAATTAAAAAAATGGGCAAATGACCTGAGTAGACATCTATCAAAAGTGGACTAAGAGATGGCCAATAGACATATGGAAAGATGCTCAACGTCACTAATTATCAGAGCAATGCAAATTAAAACCACCATGAGATATCATCTCACACCTGTCAGAATGCCTGTCATCAATAAATCAGCAAACAACAAGTGCTGGCGAGGATGTGGAGAAAGGGGGACCCTTGTGTGCTGTCGGTGGGAATGCAGACTGGTGCAGCCACTGTGGAAAGCAGTATGGCGATACCTCAAAAAATTAAAAAGGATCTGCCTTTAAACCTAGTAATCCCACTTCTGGCAATATATCAGAAGAAACTCACAACACTAATTCGAAAAAGCATAAGCACCCCTATGTTCATTGCAGTGTTATTTATAATACCCAAGATATGGAAGCAGCCAAAGTGTCCATCAGTAGACAAGTGGATAAAACAGCTACGGTGCATTTACAGAATGGAATACTACTTGGCCAGAAAAAAAGAAGGAAAATTTACCCTTTGTGACAGCATGGATGGACTTGGAGATCATCAGGCTAAGTGAACTACATCAGTAAGAGAAAGACAAACACCATATGATCTCACTCATGTGTGGACTCTAATGAACAGACTGAACTAACAAGGAAAATATGGGGACAGACTCATGGATGGAGAGCCAAGAGGACAGCTGGAGGGGGTGGAGGAATTGAGCAAAAAAGAAAAAGGACTCACGGACCTGGACAGCAGTGTGGTGATTGTAGCAGGGAGGTGGGTATGAGAGGACTAAATGGTAATGGAAAAACGTACAATTACATTTTACATTTTAAAAAATTAAAAAATAAAAAGACTTATTGCTAAATTGTTTCAATTTATCGCCCACTTACAGTGGTTGATTACGTCCTTTCCCCACACCCTTGTCACCCTGATTATCATACTATTTTTTAAGTTAGTTGACATCGCTCTGGCTGGTGTAGCTCAGTGGATTGAGTGCAGGCCTGTGAACCAGACGATTGTGGTTCGATTCCCAGTCAGGCACATGCCTGGGTTGCAGGCCAGTTCCCCGCAGGGGCCAGTTCCCAGCAGGGGATGCATGAGAAGCAACCACACATTGATATTTCTCTCCCTCTCTCCTTCCCTTCCCCTCTAAAGATAAATAAATAAAAAATATTTTGAAAAAAAGTTAGTTGACATCTATCAACGTACACAGGTGCACTGTTAACATCTACCTCCTTAGCAACTTTCAAATATGCGATGCCGTGTTATTAATTATAGTCACCATAATGCACATGGCTTACTTATTTTATAATTGAAAATGTATATCTTTGGACCACATTCATCTATTTCACCCCTACACCCCCACCTCCATCTCTGGCAACTACCAATCTGCTCTCTGTATCTATGAGTTCAAAAAACATTTTGCATATAAATGAGATCATGCAATATCTGTTTAACAATCATTTTTGAAAAACACTTTTATGAGACAATATTTATCCAGAGCAGTTCATTATTCTATATTTTTAAAAAATAAACTTTTCTTTATAAACGACATGGTGCCTTCAACCTTACACAGAGAATGTATTTTAAGCTTCAACTGTTTTATTTCAGAAGTAAATGAGTTGATGGATTTTAATAGATGATTCACAAATACTATATAGATTTCAAAAGGTAGAAAATAGTATATACGGTGGAATAAAATCTCCTTTTTACCCCTGTTTGTTTCCTAGTCACATTCTTCTCCCTGCAAGCAACTGCTGTGTTCTGTCAGAAAGCAGGATGTTTAAAAATAAAATATATACTGTACAACATACATACAACTTTGTAAAAATGTGTAATGTGTACAAAATATATCAAATGTTACAGGAGAACAACAGTGTGCTAAGCAGGCCTAAGGAGTCAGGTAGGGGGCAGAGGTTTAGTGAGGGTCGAGTCACAAAAAAAGAGAAAAGCAGCTGAGAAAATGGTGTGGTGTTTTGTCCAATGTCATCTACCAGCTTGTTTAAACTTCCAATTTGTCTTCTTGCCAAGATACAGCAAGAGATAAATCTAGAGCCCGTGCCACATTTTCTGCATGAAATATAAATGCCCACCACCTCAGCTTCCCCTACCTCCGAGGGCAAATAAGAACTACACGTGCCTGAGAGGCGCAGACAGATCAAGGGTGCGAAATGACAAGTCAAATTTCCGTACCAAAATGTACTAAGCTTCTTACTATTTGAATGGGAGAAGTCTAAATAAATCAAAACCATGGCGCAAAAATAACCGAAAAGCCTTTCCCCAAATAAGTTTGTGTTATGCGGTAAACAACTTCAAATAGCCCCTGGGAACCGTGGTGTGTGAAGGGTGAGCTGGCTGGCTGTCGCGGGCAGGCACCTTTGGTCCATGCTGCCGTCCAGGCCCAGGGCTGGACGAGGCTCTGGGCAGGGGCAGGGGGTGGGGAGACACAGCCTCGGGGTTAGGAGGTGAGGGGATGGGAAGCAGAAGGGGACGGGGAGATGCCGATCCAGGCAAACCGAAGTCACCAAAGGCCAAAACATAACAGTATAAATAGCAGTGCCATTTGCTTGTTAACCACACAGACCACAGTAAAATCACGTGGACCAGAGTCACTTCACAATATCACGAAGCTGCCCTAAGGCCTCCCCTCTCTCTCAGGCTTTCACAGCGGGCCTCTCCGTGGGTGGCTAGGGGTCACAGGGACCCGCCTTGAGTGGTTATTTAACTTCCTTCTTGATGTGAACGTGGGAATGGTAACAATATGTACTTGGGCCAGTTGTGACCTAAACGAGCCGATTCATGTTGAACACTCACCGTAATCCAACATGTAAGAACGCACACGTAAGACATACAAAAATGTTAGCTGTCAGTATGAAGGCCACTTCTGTTGTTTTGTTGTTGTTTCTCCTCACAGAGAATAAGCTGTATTTAAGTCTTTGCCCAAATTAAGGAAAAGAAATGAAGTCAAATGAGGAACCAGTTCAACTTGATGGTGAAAAGTCTGAAATGCGTCCAGTGTTTCAAAGGAACGCAGTTGTACTGCTTTTGTGTGTTACAACTGCAAGTAACATGGAGCGTAAGGAAATGAACACATTTTAAAGGATGCAATACGTAAGAAAGAGGAAATTTAATGTAAAGATGCACTTTGTAATAAACAAGTTATTTCTGGGATGCCAAGGATATGCCCTGCTGGCCTCCCTTCTTCTGTCCTTGCTGTTCTTAAATCTCTTTGCAACACAGCAGCCAAAATCATCTCTGAAGACTTAAAGCTTTATCTTATTTAATCTGCTAAGATATTGGGCTTGGAAGTCAGATTGTTATATTCAAATCCCTCAATGGACTGTAACAAAGAGAAGACATGATTCCTTTCCATCCACTTTGTGTCTCAAGGAGGTCACATCAAATACGGAAGAAATGAACAGTTTATAAAATAAATACATCTTTTCATTTTAAAAAATGGATCTATCCTGATTGTAGTGCTTTGGTGGCACTCCCTGGAAATTTTTTTTTCTGGGAATGTATTTTTATAAATCAAATATTCTTAAATTCCATATTTAGCAGATATGTTTTCTTTTAAATTCAGGTTCTTTTAAAAAATATTGGTTTTACATTTTATGGATTAGAGGGCATGCCATTATCTATCCTGAATTTTTCATGTAATACTTGCTTTACCAGGTCACATTAAGCCTAAATGACCATCAAATTAGATTAATAAATTCAGGATTTACAGCTAAAAAAAAAAAAGACTTAAAGCAAACCAAGTCATTTCTCTGCTCAACATCTTCCAGTGGCTCCCCACCTCTTTCAAAGTACAAATCAGTGTCTTCACAGTGTCCGTCCAGGCCGTGTATAATCTGCCCACGCCCTGCCCCCTCCCCACCCCAACCCCTCCAATTAAATCTAGGATTTAATCCCCTAACATCCTCTGCCGGCTTGCTTTGCCCAGGCCTCGCCGAACTCAGCTGTCCCTTAACTGTGCCCGTACTCCAGCTTCAGGGCCTTTGCACTTGTGGTCTCCTGTGTCGGGTGTCCTTCTTCAAAGTCACATCTCCTTTGTGACCTTGTCACCTTACTCAAAGGCCACCTTACCCAGCCCTCCTATTTGAAATGTGACTCCTTCCCCACCCCACCACTTTATTATGGTCTCTTTTCTTGCTATGTTATCTCCATAGCATTTCTCTCCATATTTATTGATTTATTTTACTTATATCTTAACCCACCCTCCCAGCAATATAAGCTCCACAAGACTGTTCTTCCTGCATTCTGTTGACTGCTGCACCGTTAATCTTTGGCAGGGTGGTGATGCTGAGCCACGCCTGTAGAGGCTGAGGGAAGCCTTGCCCATAGCGGTCCGGGTTCTGGTCACTGCACAAGAAAGAATTTGGGAACAAAATGGATTCAGCAAAGTGCGCAGGATATTTATGAAAGCGAAAGTATACACTTGCAAAGTGAGAGCGAGTGGCCTCGGGGAAGGAGAAGTCCACGTGGGATCAGGGCAAGAGATTTTTACTCACCTGTAGGCCTGGGTGGGGCCTGCGGCGGTCACGTGTTCCCGAAGCTGGCCAGGTGACTGCCACGTGACAGTCTTGCTTCCCCCCTCTCCAGAGAGCCACGTGCTTTTTGGTCCTCCCAGAGCTGCGTGATGTGTCAGGGGGCAGAGTGGTCCAGAAACTGCAACACAGATTTGTCATAAGGATGTTTTAATGGCCCTGCTGGTCGCTTTTAGGTCAGTGTGGCTACCGAATCTGGTTGCGACTGGGTTTTGTCTCAACTACAGGAAACTGAGGAGGGGGAAGGGGCGGACAGGTGGTCAGTACAAGTCACATCCGTGATCTTCCAGCCGGGACGCAAGAGGAGGGGTAGAGCCGGACACCTTTGGTCCCGACTCTGGCTCTCCCGCTCCGGTCGGGGCGCTGTTAGTGGAACCGGCGAGTGAGCTCGTGAACGCTGATAGGTGCTTTTCCATGTCACTCATGTCCCCTTCTTTGGGGACCTGGTTGCAGTATGTAATCTGATTGCAGTAATTTATCACTAAGTGGTAGCTATTATTTCAATTATGTATTTCTATATCCCAAAATTGCAGTTTCCTGAAATTAAAAATAGACCGAAAACACCTTTAGGTTCTTGAAACTGGAATTTTAAAAACACTGTGTTTTAACATGCGAATATCCTTTTTGGAAGCTTTCTTAAGATTGAGATTAAGAGAAGTTGTTTTCAACTTCTTCCTTAATAGAAAAAGGTACATGTATTTAAGGGAGCCTTTTCTAACTTTACCATTAGTTTTCCAAACCTTAAAAAAGATGTTTGAATGTGTCCCAATGGCGCATGACAGCAGCAGCGTGGGCCTGGGTGGAGACCGGGGCTACCTACTGAATTCCCGGTTTCCATTACTGCTGGTGACATGGGAGGAGGGCTTGTGGGGACACACGTTTGCTTCCAGGCTGAGGCTTCCTTTAACAGTGTACTTGAAACAGAAAAGTTGGTGACTCATTCCAAAGCCCCTGGGGAGGGAGGGGCCATCGTGAACCATTGGGAATGGGAGAGAAACCCTAAGGAAACCACGACAGCAATCTCAAACAACCAGGAGGCCTTGTCTGAGCTTGATTGAACGTTGGCTGCTTTCCAGAATGATTTCAGCTGAAGCAAGACTGTTAGATTCGAAACCCTCTTCCCTCTGCTCTGATTTGGGAAGTACGATGTAGGGACCATGTTCAGTTTTGATAATTGCAGATAACATGAAGTATGGGGATGAAAGATTGCCCCAGTGTTTTCATAACTGTGGTTTTTCTCAAAGCATTATACAAGATCTGTCCAGAAGATATCCAGCCATACACTATGAAAAATAGGGACATTTATTGAGGAAGATACAACATGTAAGAAACTTTGTACGTAAGACAAGGACACCTCAGTCCTTCAAAGTAGGCACCTTGGGACCTCACACAGTTCTCCCAGTCGTCATCAGTTGCTTCTTCATATTTTCATGAATCTCATTAACAGTCTGAAATCTTTTCCCTTTCAAAGTGGATTTTAGTTTTGGGGAAAGCCAGAAGTCACAGGGCACCAAATCTGGGCTGTAGGGGGGGCTGAGTCACCTGGGTGATTTGATGTTTCACCGAAAAACTGTACAAGACAGGATGCGTGAGTAGGCGCATTGTCGTGATAAAGCTGCCAATCACCAGCTGCCCATAGCTGTGACCGACCTTCTGAATAGTTTCCATGGAGGAATGTTCACAACACAAAATTTGATACACATTCATTGTTCGACTTGCTCAGTCATTTTGAATGCGATGGCCACACAGCACACATGCTCACTTAACAGCGTCTACCGCCCCCACTGACTAGTGCAGTGAAGTCGTCATTGTTCACGCATGGGCATTCAGTCCACTTGCCTTGGCTGCCAGGTTATGTCGATGTTATACAAACCATTCTCATTACAATAATGATGGATGGACTTTTTCTGGACAGACTTTGTATGTGATGGTAATTTTTTTAGGGGCCAGAATCCTAGGCAAATTTTTATGGAAGGAGGAAGAGACTTAAAAAAAAAAGCAACTAACTAAATGAAAAGAAACTAAGATTGAAGACACAACAGTCATCTAAGTAGGCTGAGTAGACAGCTACCAGGGGCAAGACCCCCAAACCAATCCCACCTCTTGCTTGTTGAAGCCCGAAACTTTGAAATCAGGAATTCACTATCTCGGATTAAGATTGCATCTACTGAAATACGAACAGCCTTACCTAGGACCACACGTTGAACTCTCTAGGACATTTTACCCAAATGGTTACAGCCTCGCTGTCCCCAGGTTTAATTGGCTTTCCCAAACAGATGGAGAGAAAGCAAGTGAATGGGGGCTGAGGGGACAGTCACCCATGAAGGAGCACACCGAAGATTGCCAGAAGGTGAGGGAGTGTAGGGAAGACGATGTGAAACCTTTTCCTAGTGTGGGAACCATTTTTGCTCACTCTTCCTAACGTCTTCCCTCCCTGCCTCCTGGAGGAACATGAGCTTTACGTGGTAAGGTTGTCCACAAAAAGCTAGTGCACTAGAGTGTCCGGCGACCCTCGAGCACAGTCAGGATTGTCATCCCCACACGCCTTGCTTACTTTGATTGATAAAGTTCCCTGCTGGGAACTTTGATTGATATCTATTGTTTCTCCATCACAACCACAGACACTGTAATGTCTTTATCACTTTAAACAGTGTTCCATCAAAGACTTTTGACATGGGAGGATTAGTCTCTCCATCACACGGTTTTATGAAGAGTGATGTTTATGCTCTGGTGTAAAAAATGAGGCCAGCCTCGCAGTTGTCTGTCCAGCCCTTTGGACTAATGCCACTGGTTCCATGGTCACCTCACTGAGATAACAAGGATGTTTTATTTTCATTTCTCACCATTTCCGTTAGTTATTTCTTTCTTTGAAACTTGTGACAAAATTTAGCACCTAGGAAGGGTAAAAAAGGAGGTTTTATAAAGTTTGGCTTAGCCATTTTTAAATGATGGTTTGCAGTTTGGTACCTGTCTCTGCTCCTTAAAGCCATGGTGTGGCCATCCAAAAAGCCCTTTTGTGCAGATCCCTAGGTTTTCTCATGGTCGTGACTCTCCTTACCACATATTGTGCTCACAGTACGTAGCAGATACTGGGCTGGGCACTCAGGCCACAGAGCTGAGACCCACTGTCCTGACCTCCGGTTGCCCGGTCTGGGCAGTGCACTGAGACAAACTACCACCCTCTAAGAACACGACAGGAGTCTGTGCAAGGTCTGTGGACGGTTCCTTCGCCTCCAAGGGCATTGGGTGTGGAGTCTGAGCTGAGAGTTTTGCGGGCTTGAACAACGGTGGGAATCAACCCGACGAAGGAGGGGCGGCTGGTGTTCCAGGCAGAGGGAACAGCCTGTGCAAAGACACAGTGGAGAGAGAACAGTTTCGGGCTGGTTTTCCCCTCTAGGACAGGCGCTGTTCTTACTCACCCCTGGATCTCTGCTCTGTGTCAGGTGTGTCACTGTTCTTGTGCACATTTGTTGGACTAAAACGAACTAAACTGCAAAGATTTATGGTTCTCTAGGTGCTGGTGAGGGGATAGTGCCCGAAACAGAAGCTTCTGTTCTGTGGTGGTGCTTACATTTTTAAGAAAGCATGTTGTATGTCAATTATATCTCAATTTTTAAAAATGAAGAAAAAATAGAGAGAAAGAGTAAGAACAGGTTTAGGTCGTCCTGCTGCCACTTTCCTCCTCCTCCCGGATTCCAGGATTGAGAGCAACAATGAGAAAGAATTCCCATTTAGATACAAAGACTCACATACACCATCTGCTGCTACTCCCTTAAAGCAGTATTTCCCCGGCATTCCACTCACAAAACCAGCTGCCTTCACATCAGATCCCGGAGCAGGGCGGGAAACCGACCTTTCTCCCGAATTTGCTGTGAACTTAAAACTGCTCCAAAAACTAAAGCCTTCTTAAAAATTAAACATACCCTCCACAACCTCAACAACGAATTTTGTCCTTTTTGCATACAAATCTTACGGCTGTGTGGAAAGGGGCACATGGGGAGTACAAAGTATAACAGGCAGGGGGGGAGATAAGCTGGCGGACAGAAGTAGCACCGGATGTGAGGTCTGAATTGTTTACTTTCTCTTCGTGTAGCAGTTTGATTCAAGGGCTAATGGGGTAGGAAAAACTCCTCCAAAGACCTGCTCAAAAGCTTTTGATAAAAGTCTGCACAAACCTCCTGGGTAGTAGGAGATTAAAAGCAAAGTGTTACTCCCCTGACGGGTGTGGCTCAGTGGGCTGGGAGTCATCCCACAAAGCAAAAGGCCAGCGGTTCATTCCTGGTCAGGGCACATGCCTGCGTTGCATGTTCTATCTCTGGGTGGGGCGTGTATGAGAGGCAACCGATGGATATTTCTCTCCTGCATCGATGTTCCTCCTCTCCCTGTCTTTCTCCCTCCCTTCTCCCTCTCTAAAAATTTTAAATAAATAAAAGCAAAAGTGCCATTAAAGTGATCCAGGACATTTCCCTTCCATTTGGTAGGGAGACAAATCCTAGAGAGATTGTGTTTGCTTTTCCGAGGTCAACCAATGGCTAGAAAGTTTTGCCAGAAAGTTAGGCCCTTTCAGTAAATGATGGGTTTTCCAGAGCAGGTGATAGATAGTTCCCCCAACTGTGTGCCCTGAGTCAGTTTGGGAGGAAACAGAACCACACCTCGCCCTGCTCACCTCCCCACCACACCACCCTGCACATAGCATGCCTCATCCGAGAACACGTCCCCACACCTCCTGTCCTGTCCCTGCCCCACATGCCCCACACCCTCACCCCACTGGGAGAAGGTGGTGTGCGTGGGCGTGCTAGGGCAGGCGCTGGGAAGAGTGAGCTCTGAAGTGCACTGTGGACTGTGGAGTCTCGGGGAGGGAGAGGGTCGAAGCAAGCACAGGGACAGCGATCCACCACCCACCCGAAGGAAACCTTGGAGAGAAGATGGCAAACACAGCGCGCTCCGGAGGGGAGGACCCAAAATCAGGACAAGCAAAACGAGAAAGGAGGGGGCAAAGAGGGAGACAAAGTGGGCGTATGGAAAACTTTATCCTAAGGTCACGAATGCCCTGGTGCTGGTGGCAGGAATGACACGTGCCTCTTCCAAGGGAGCATAGGTGTCTCAAGGCACCTTTCAAGAAGGGCAGAGTTAATGCAAGTCTGCAATGGCTTTAACAGTAGGGACATAAAAAAAAAAGAACCTAAGAGGGTAAAACAGGACTCAAAGGACTTGGGACGTTAAGTCGTGGCATCAAACATCATAATTGGTTGGTTGTGTTCCATTCAGTAAATTGGTTGCAATTCTCTGCATATTACCTTCATTCAATTGTTTTGAAGGAGCCCCCTTTCCTTCATACGCTCCCCATTTAAGAACACTTATATTATGGTAATTCTCTCCGGAATATCTGCTTCCAGATGGATTCCACCCACTCTCTGTGCACGCCCGGGTCTGGCTCCAGGTGGAGATGAGGTGTTTTGGGTGGATGTACCTGTGCCCCTGGGCAGAGGGGAGTTGAAGCTGCTGAATTAAACTCAGTGTAGGGGGATTCGCAAGAACCTTTTCTGTTATCCAATGGACACTTGGGGGAAAGTCCATTTTGGATAGCCAAAAATTAATAATTGAATAGAGAAACCGATTCCTAGGCATTGATTTGGGATTCTGAATTCTTTACATTTGACATGTGAAGGGAAAAAGGCTCTGTCATAAAGCCGATAAGCCCAGTGACCTCAAGTAACCTTACAGGGTGAGCTGGTCATGCATTCCTCACTGGCCAGGTCGCGGTTTGAAAGGTTTACCTGCCTTAAGCAAGCCCTGTCCATCTAGGTCAGCTCCCCTTAGAAATGCCACGGGTATCCTTGTTTCCAGACCCCTCCGAGACCACGCCAAGGGAGCGCGGAATTTTAACAATCCCCTAACACAGTCCTGGAGGTTTGCCCGCCTCGCTTTCTCCCGCCTTCCTGTGATAGCCCTTCCATTCCCTCCTCCATTCCAAGTGTGTTTGTGGAACTGCAAAACCATCCTCTGGAGCAGTCGAGATCTCGCTTCCCAGCCACCAGTTTGGCTCACGTAAGCCCTCACCGAGTTCTCCACAGGCTTGGACATTCCTTACAGGTATTAGCTCTAATTTTCAGGAGAACACTCGAGTTTGAACGCTTTCCGTCACAGTTATCTCAGACTCCAGAGAGATGCCACTTTGGAAGTGAGCGCTTCCCTTCAGAGGGAACAGAGAGGTGACGCCTCGGGGGCAGGGCTGGCCTCCTGAGGTCACCTTGTCAGCACTGAGTGCAGCTCTGGCTGAGCCCCCCAGAGGTCAGACTCTGAGACTGGTTTGCATTCGGGAAGTGCATTGAGAAGTATACTGGGAATATATTGGAATATGGGAAATGAGAATACGGGAATATGAGAATATACTGGGAAATACACTGGGAATATGTGTTGGGATCAACGCATCCGGGGCCTGAGGAGTGGAGAGGGGCTGACCCAGGAGTGAAGTAGTCGCAACCAAGGTCACCTGGCCCCACGGGGTGTTCGGGAGCTGGGCTGGTCCTTCTGAACTATCCTGCCTCCCTGCTGGGCTGGAGCCTCCAGTACCCCTCCCCATCAACCAGTCCTCTGACGAAGGCGGATTTCCTGGAGGGAGCATGGCTTCCCTGGAGGGGGGTGGTCTTTGGCTGAGGGGAATTTGGGGAGAAGTTGGTTCAAGGCTGTGAGCCACCATCCCCCACCCCGCAGCGGGGGACAGAGTGCCACGGGGCTGAAGGAGAGTGCCCACAGCCTCCACTGCCACCCAAAGGGGAGCTGGAATGACGCTCGTGCGGAGCTCCACTGGATTTCTCCCACTAGTTAACAGGATCCTTGTTGATAGGTCCCTGATTTTATCTTATTTCATTTCATTATTTTTATCCTCACACAAGGCCATGCTTATTGATTTTAGAGAGCGGGGAAGAGGGGAAGGGAGAAAGAGAGAGAGAAGGGCCAATGCGGCAGGGAAATGTTGATTATTTGCCTGGAAACCCTGGCCTTTCAATTTACAGATGACACGCCAACCAAGTGAGCCGCCCCCGCCAGGTGATAACTGACTTTTATCCGGCTAAAAAGGAGCGTAACATGGGCATACAGCTGAAACCCTGCCAGGCACTCTGTGGTATTTATTCATGGACAGAAATCACAGCAATTAATTACAAAATGAACTGTGGCTTGAAGAAGGTAACGGATATGACATTTTCCTCGAATTAGAGCTAACTTTGAAATGAAATGCGTCATCATTTTAATATTCTAAAATCGAATTGCTTTTTGATTGGCTGAAAGTGATTGGGGGAAATAACCGGGGGGGTGGGGAGGAATTAGAAATGGACAGGTTATGTTAAGATGAAAGAACGTGAGAGCCAGCCTGCGGATGCAGCCTGCGTGGAAGATTTCCTGGTGCCCTAATTAATTTCACCAGTGCCTAAGAGGGAACGTCCCTGCTAACTTCTAAGTCAGCCTGAAGTCCTTTTCTATTTGTGTCACCTATTTTATTTGGTGCAAAGTGGATAAATCAATACCCCTGCAGCACACACTTAAAAACGCTAAACTTTTCATCTCCCTAATATTTCCTTTTTTTCATTGAGAAACAGGTTGAAAGAAAGTCTTCCCATTAAAGGAGGAGGACGACCTGAAGTCCGGAGGATGTATCACTAGAAGGGGACTCTGTGCCACTTAGTAGAGGCTGACATGGAGCAGCTCAGGTGCTCTCGCCGCATCTGGAAGGTCACTTGTGCCGTTGCTGCGGTCGGTGCACTCCCAGGCCTCTGCCCGTGGGCACAGAATAACTCTGATCTAAGGAGAAGATGTCCCCAAGTTTTAACTGGTGCTCTAAATGAGAAGCAGTCCTCAAGAATAGCAGTAAAAACAGAGGAACTGAGTATTAGCACTGAGAATGGTAACAAAAGGCTTTTTGTGTCAGGAAAGCATCTCCTTGGCAGGCCCAGCTGCAGCCATTCACCTTTGGGGAACATTCAAAAGGGCAAATGGGCCACAGTGTGGCGGTTCCCCCTGTCCAGGGGGCAGGAAGCCTCCTCCCTCAGTCCCAGGCTGGAAAGAGCCTCAGCAGGAGCCCTCCCAGCCCCACCCCACCCAGGGGGGAGCCTCGGCTGTCTCAGGGTCTGTGGTGGGAAGCAAGAGGCTCTTCCAATCACAGCTCCTGAAAATGCCAAAGAATCAACCGCTGGAAACTTGAGCCGTGTTTTAATTTTGGAGAACAAAACATTATTTGGATACATTGTCAGAGCTCAAGATAACTATCATTTTGTAATATTTTGCTTTGGTGAATCACTTGCTGGACAATTTCTGATGCAAAGTAAAGGCGGTGCCTGGTCTCCTGCCTGCGTGGTGGGCCGGGGTGGGTGGGAGGGGGGAAGGGGGCAGCTCCGAGACCAGGGGGGGCCTTGGCTGGAATTCCAGATCCTGTGGGGTCCCAGAACTGGAAGCCATTGCTAGAGCATGCTCTCGCAGTGCTGGGAGAAGGCAACCGCCCTCAGCCCATCTTCCAAACTACCACACTTTACCTTTAGCACGAAGTGGTCCTTCAAATGTTCCTGTTTCCCTTTTCTTGATTGAGTTGTCTTCACTCTATCACTGGATGGCATTCCGTAATCGGGAGTATGTCCACACGAGAACAGAACTAGCCATGACTTGTCATTTCACAGTCAAAGGGACCCAGTGACTATCTTGTGCACAGGTTGTTAGCGTGTTGTGTCAGTGGACATGGGTGTACCCCAACCCCCCCGTCCCATAATGGAAACAACAGCAACAACCACAGCAAAAAAAACACTGTAAAATACACAAGAAATGTTTTATGAACGATTGTTGCGAGGGGATTGTTTGCTTAGCTTTGACAGCACTGGAAGCCAAGATCTTGGCTCCACACATTCCTCCTTGGTGAGGTACATATATGTAAAATTCCAGAGTTGTCTGTCAACCCGTAGCTTTGCAAAGACCACAGAGAGATTTGTTGCTCGTGAAGGTACTTTTTGGAATTAGAAGTATATTACGTAGAAACATACAATTTGCTTTGTACTGTTTTTTCCTGAAACAACTTAAACAGTTTCAGATCTTTCTAGTGAGATCTCTTAGGATGATTTAAAAAAAAACTTTCTGTTTTCCAAACCTCAAATATGTGGTGAAAATATTCTGGCTTTTTCGGGGGGGGGGGGGGTGGGATGGAGGGAGGGCTCCAACCAGCAGCCCCTTAATTAAGTAGCTCTTCACCGTGCCCGGACCAGACCGCAGGTCTCTGTACCGGGGCCCTTTCTCCGTGTCACACAGTCTCAGGGCACGTTCCTGGCCTGCACGTCCATGCCACCTGGCTCTTGCTCTCCATCCCCCCCTTTGGATCTGGTACCTCAGTCTGTCGCTTTCTCCCTAAGTTCCCCATCGCCTGAGTCAGAGATTTTGTTTGCTTTTATCTGGCACCCCACTGAGAAGGGCTGTGCTCCCACATCCAGTTCTGAATCTCTCTGCGCTCACCCAAGACGTTCTGAGTTCTCCACTTATAAGAAAGCTATTCCCCTAGGTCATGGGTGAAAGACCAGCATTTCGAATGCCTTTTGGTCTCGGAAAACAACGATTCATACATCTCATGGCGCTCTGGTCTGGGCAGCACTCAACTGACTGCCCATGACCATGCATCCCGGCTAATACTGAGACGTGATTTTCCAGTGTGTCCCAATTCTCTCTCTCTTTTTGCTCTTACAGTCCTTATGGTTGACTTCTTCACGAGGGAGGCACTGCCTTGGATCTACAAAGGCCCCTGTGTGCACATCTGACAGGATACTAATGTATCTTCATCCAGCCCACCCACACACCTGCTCTTGCAGTCTGTTTCTCTGTTGGTTGGGGGGACACTGTTTAAATTCATCCCTGTACTCCTACCTGGTCAATCTACCTCTCTGCCACACAATTCACATACAGTTCCATGTGCAATCTTGTTTGATCAAAGCTGCGGCTTCTATTCCTGCCACTTTTCTAGGTCTTCAGCACTGAGCTCCTGCATATAAACGAGCACAAGCAGTTTGCTCCATTATTCCGCACACTGATGCTCACACCATCTGGTCTGTCTCCTGTTGACGACCCTTTGCTTTGTACCCAGTTCTTGCTTCTCACCCACCCCTTGAACTTGACCATCAAACTGATTCTTGCTTCCCATGTCTGCCCTCACCCAAGACTATGCGCCATGGCTCCAGGAGGAAGCCTATCTTGATACATTTTATGCTCTAGTTAGAGTGAACTACTTATCCTTTTTGCACATGCTGTTTCTTCTGTCCACAGTACCCTTCTTTGCCATTGCTTTCCTGGAGGATACCAGCATACACAAAGTTCCTCTAATCATTTCCCCCTCCTCCACCCATATTGATCACTGCCCCATTCTGGGCTGTCTTCATACCTTCAAATTACTTATATTGATTACTGTACTACACAGAAATTACTTGCTTACGTGCCTGCTTCTCTGTGGCACTGAGACGTCTTGATATCAGGGCCTTTGTTGTTTTTGACCCCCAACTTCTAGCGTGGTGATTAGAACATAATAAGCCATCATCCACTTATTCATTCTTCAGGCCAATATTAATTGAGGATCTACTGTGTTCCTACTCCGTGAAGGCAGCGGGAGGCAGCCACAGGTGTGTGCTTTTAAATCAGATTGCATTAGGACTTGGTTGAGTTGCCTTTCTTTTCGTGTTCTGATCCACCATCACCCTCCGAAACAGCTTTGTTGGGGTTTTAACTTGAATTCTGTGATTCCTGATTCCTGTGTTTGCTTTGACTCTTCTTTCTTGAAAACAAAAACAGAAACAAAACTCCAACCTTCAAATGGTCACTGACGGGCGTTCCCCCGTGTCCCTGAGCACGGACATGCCTCCTATTATCTCCACTGTTTTTCTTTAGTTAGGAAAAAACTTCCAGGTCATAATAATTCAGGATTCTCTTTTGTTAATTTTCTTTTAATTTGTAAAAGGTGAAAGATTTCTACAATCTGAAGAGAAACCAGAGTATTATTTTTCTTTTAATTGGAAGAAAATTTAAGACAGGCACATAGTCATTTTTCCTGTGAATTTTGTTCTCAAACTAAAAGAAAAGTTGTTCTTGGCAGAGGTGGGGTGCCGTTGGGGGCCCGCCCCCCACTTTTTCCATGCCTTCCCCACAGTCGGTTTCACCGTCACGGGACCGAGAAGGCAGGCACCATGACAGCGTCTGCTTCTTTGCCTGCTCCTTAGGAGGGCAAGGAGACTGGCCAGGTTTAGAAGCCCATGACAATATCAAAAATAACTTTATCACCGTTGCTGATCAAGCAAGCAAAAGCCGTGGTCTGGGTGGGGGGAACATGGGGAAGGGTCCTTGTAAATGGGCATGAAGGATCTTATTGGAGCGGTGGGAACCATCAGAAACTGACTCATGGTCATGGTTGCACAACCTGCTAATTTACTAAACAATCATTGAAGTGTACCCTCAAATGGGTGAATTATGATACATAAAATAGGCACCAATAAAGACAGAGTAAAAAGCAAGGTGTACAACAATGTATTTTTTTTATTCTCACCCAAGAACATTTCTTCATTCCTTTTAGCTAGGGAGAGGAAAGGGGAGAGAGAAACACTGATACAAAAGAGAAACATCGATCAGTTGCCTGCCATACAGGCCCAGACCGGGGACTGAACCCTCAGCTGGGGCATGTGCCCTGACCAGGAGTCAGCCTGCAACTTTGAGCTACGGGCTGACACTCCAACCACTGAGCCACACCAGCCAGGGCTACAACAGTGTATTTAATATGCTACCATTTAAATAAAAAAAAAACAGAAAACCAAACAGTAAGGCAGAAAAGGCTGAACGTTAATGAGAAGGCACGCAAACTCTCATCAAAAGAACTTTAGTGAAAATGGTTAGCTTTCTTTATATTTGGAATTTAGTATTGAAATACCAAAATTAGGAGCTTGGAGCAGGGGGTTGTCTGTGGCGAGAAGAGGCACAGCTACGTGCTCTGCTGTTGGCTGGTGGGGCGACTCTCAGTGTGTCTCGAATCGTGTATAGAGCTGTGTCGCAGGCGGGGTGATTGTGAGTGCAACCCAACTAACACTCTCTGTGTGACCCTGAAAGAGAGTGGGGAGGGAAGGTGTTTAGGGGCGGGCAGCATTTGGGTGCGAGGCTGGAGGCACCGGCCCTCCGGTGCAGGGGTGGATTGTGCACCTGTGGGCAGAGGGTACGGAAAGGAAGACTAGAAGAGCAGGCAAGGTGTATTGAAGAGGCAAAGCACTAAGGAGCCTGGGAAGTGTGTGTGTGTGTGTGTGTGTGTGTGTTTGTGTGTGTGTTTAAGAGGGGAAAGAGAGAGGACATTCTTGCGATCACCAGACATCACTAGCTCATGGGTGCAAAGCAGCTGCGTGTGCTCAGCGTCCTCTGCAGCAGCGTTCTGTCACTCGGTGCTGAATCGGGCACAGACATGTAAAAACGTGTGAAGACACTGCCACCTGAGGAGCAGGGCTGGCAGCAGCGTGCCGGGCAGGGAGCGGCAGCCGGGCACCACACTGCCCTGGCTGCCCTTCTCTCCTGGGATTTCTTCCAGGACCTGCATGAAACAAGCGCAGAGGTCAGGGAGGAGAGAAGTGGCCAGTGAGGGAGTCTGGGAAAGAGTTGTGGTAGGTCGAGAACGTGTCTGAGTATTATTTTAAGCGGTTGACTACATTCTGCCTTCTTGTCTCATGGAGCACAAACACGTTCCCCTTTAAAAAGCCCCCAGGAAAAAGCATCGGAAGCCCTCGCCCTGCCTTTGCCTTGGAGAACCACCCCCAGCCCCCTCCCCCAACCCCACACAGACCTGCCAGACCACCTGGCCAGGGGGACAGCCATTCACTCCCAGAGACGGGACTAAAACCATCTTCTCTCAAAGTAGTTTTGTGGAAGGATCTCTTCTGTTCTCTCTTCAGATGTAGGTGTTCCTACAAATTGCCCATTACACGCTAGAATCAGATGGCCCCTCAGACCTGTACTGCGTTTGGCCCCTGATTTGCACACCTCCTGCCAGCTCGGTCCTGCAGAAGGGATTGGTCTTAATCACACGTGTTGTTTTCTTTACTACCAACGACAGGACCTGACTTTCACATTGATTTAAAAAAAAAAAAAAGAAAACAACGGTGGTTTGTATTTTCAGACCACAAACCTAAATGCAGCATTCTGCTGATGGGTGTATGGGGAGAATTCTATAGTATTCCTCCTAAATTCACGTCCGTCGGATCCTGTCCGTGTGACCTCACCTGAAAACAGGGTTTCTGCAGAAGCAGTTAGTTAAGAAGAGGCCATCCAGGATTAGCGCGGGCGCTGAATACAGCGATCGGGGTCTTTACTAGAATCCAAGTCAAATT
This sequence comes from Sturnira hondurensis, assembly GCF_014824575.4. Classification (NCBI taxonomy): domain Eukaryota; kingdom Metazoa; phylum Chordata; class Mammalia; order Chiroptera; family Phyllostomidae; genus Sturnira; species Sturnira hondurensis. The sequence goes on along the minus strand of NW_028082350.1, from coordinate 12,805,275 downwards.
CAGGGTCCCTAGAGCCTTCCGAACATCATATGTAGATGTAATAAAGAAGGAAGTGTTTGCCTTCTGGGAATTCCTCCAGAACCGCCAGCGGCTTCCTTGCAAAGTCTCGTGGCCACCTGGCCACTGGGGCCCTCCGCTCGGCTGCGGTCCAGGACGGGCCCCTCGGCCGTCCCTGGGTCTGCCTGCCGTGGTGGGGTGTGTTCTGAGGGCAGCACAAACGCCCACCTTGGAGTCGGCAGTGTGAACGCCTTTGCCTGTTTTTCCTGCATCTCAGGGAACCAAAATTGAAAACAGTCCCCTGAACATGAACTGTCATGTTCTTTAAAATAAAGCTTTTAATTTACTTAATTTCAGAAATGCCATTTTTAAGGCCATGGGTTCTTTTGTCTGGTGACATCAGTGATTCTGAACCAGCTGCGACTCCGAAGTCCAGCTTTGTACGTTGGAGGTGGGACGCACATGTGTGCGTTGGGACCAGCTCTGCGTGGGAGACAATGGTGAAAATGATGGCGAGAGGGACAGAGAGAGCTGGAGGAGGGAGCTCACAGAGAACGCAAGTGGTCAGCTCGGTAAAGGCTGTGCTGTATTTATGATCTATGTGGACACGCCCTTGTGCCGGGACTTGATTCTACACGGCATAATTTTCTGTTAAAAAGCTGATGTAAAACAAAACTTGCTACCTGTTTGAAAGAAGTAAAACCAACTCCTAATTTCTCCATCCTAACACAGTTGTCATTTTTCCATTCTATCTTCCAGTCTTCTGCATGCTCACCTTTTTTTACATAGCTATAATCACAGTGTGACACCATTTTTAAAATACTGCCTTTTAATTTTAAGGTTTATCAAAAATATGTTTGACATTTCTGCAGTCTTCACAGTTTTGGCTTTTAATGATCACATAACATGACACATTGTTCATGCAGTACACTCTTCTCAATCACTTTTCCTGTTGTAGAAAATCAGGTTGCTTCCAGATTTTGGCTCTGGCAGATAGTCTTGGAAAAAAACAAAAAAACAAAAAAAAACCCTGTGCCTATAGGTGTTTGCTTCTGTGGAGTGAGTTCCTTTGTGTAAGTTCTCAGGAGCAGGACAGCTAGGGCAGAACATCTGTTGGCTCTTGCTACCTATTGCAATGGCAAGGAATTTAAAAATACTGTTGATGTATCCATTTATGCACAGAAAATGGGTCCTGTTATAGTCGAATCAGGCTCCCACGTCCTGGATGGGGCTGAGTTCACCCCATTGTAAAGAATTTTAGTGACATTTCTGCTGGAAGGAAAATACAGGCAGATCCAACTTCCAAGAAAGTTTTAGTCTGTTGTTGTAGGTAGAAGTCAAGGGAACCAATACGATTTCCATAGGACTTTTGGGGGATTCTCACAACTGGTTCATCTCGGCCAAACAAGACTATACATTTACAGATTCGTTTGAATGGTTATTCTCCGCGTTAAAGATCAGTGTATTCCTCATGTTGTTTTAAGCAAAGAGAAACAGCTACTTGCTGTTGTGTCATTTGGAATCTAAAACCAAATCACATTTTTTGTTCATACTGGGCTGTCAAACATTGGTTGAATGAATGAATCTAAAATTGTTCTGCTCATTGCCTATTCTTAATATTTAATACTTAATTCTAGTGAAATTAATAAAAAGGTACAAGATCTTAACTTTACAAATATCAAATTAAGGAGATTTGAAGTACAAGAAATATCACTTTTGCCCTGAGTGGCGTGGCTCAGTCGGTTGGGTGTCATCCTGCAAAGAGAAAGGTCATAGGTTCGATTCCCAGTCAGGGCACATGCCTGGGTTGCAGGCCAGGTCCCCAGGCAGGGCGCATGTGCGAGGTAATCCACCAATCACCGTTTCTCTCTCACACTAATGTTTCTCTCCCTCTCTTTCTCCTTCCCTTCTCTTCCTAAAAATAAATAAATAAAGTCTTTTTAAAAAAGAAATACCACTTTTAAGAATAAAAAAAGAATGTGATAGCCCTGATCAGTTTGCCACATACAATTTCTCACTCCTTATTGCTTAATTTAACAATTCAAATATACACTAGTTAATATTCTATCAATGCGGGTTCTACAGCTGCCACTTGCTAAAAAATTTCAAGGGCTTTTTAGTGCCCTCAGGTTTGTGTCTATTTTCACAGCCACCTGTGTGTTGTATCATTGGCATTGCTTTCCTGCCGAGTTGGAACTCTTAAGTCAATGAAGAAAATAAGCTTGCACTGATCTCCAGCTGTCATTTCTTTGGAAGTTTGAATTATTTTAGTCTTAGGGATCTAAGGAATCAAAAATCTACAATCAATTCCAAAACATAAACCCTTCCCATTTGTTTGCTTTTAAAAATGTGCACATTTAAAAAAAAAACCACCTGCCTTAAATCTCACACTCCGGGGTCATAAATGCATTTTTATGTATAAAGGAAACTGTGGGTGGTGTCATCCCCTATCTCTAAAAGAAAAGAAAGGGGAGCCTGTGTGGAGCGGTGACCAAGTCCCGGGGAGGCCAGGGCTGCCTCCGTCCCCCACCACGGCTGGCCCTGACTAGCCCTCCCGGCTGTCTTCTGGGCCCACACACCCACTCTTCTCGCTCTGCCCTCCCCCCGGTGTGATACCCAGCTCTTTGGCATTTTATGACTGTGCCATGCTTTTGCAAAATACTCTGCTCTTGCGCGTGCTGTTCCTCCGACCTGGAAGGGCTTTCCCTATGTGCTGTCTGGGAAGTCCTCGATCATCTTTTGCAACTAAGTGTAACCATCACTCCCACAGTGAACTCTTCCCTCAAAGCCAGCACCCTTCTCCCCGACCTTGGCTGCTGTCCTGCCAAGCAAGCAAGCAGATAAACCCGGCCCAGTCGCATAAGAAGACCCACTCATTTCCTTCTCCTGGATTGCTAGGCACATTTCAAATGCTCTTTCAAGCATTTCATTGGATGCCTACCGTTCTAGATGCTGGGAAAACAGTGGAGAACAGGACAGTCAGGTCTTCCTAGGGCTTTTGGCTTGATGGGGATAAAGACAATGAGCAAAGTAAATTACTTATGTCGTATGTTTAAGATGATAAGTGCTTATGGAGAAAGAAAAGCAAGAAGGGTGAGGAGCTGCTGGGGAGAGTCTGAGTGTGTGGGCGAGGAAACGCTTACACACTGACATGGGGTCGGGGGGTAAAAGGGTAACAGAAAAATATAAAAAAGATTATAAGTATCTAACTAATAAATAAGAGGACAAACAGTTTCTTTAAAAAGGAACAAATGATCTGAATAGACACCTCACAAAGATAAATAGAGGAAATGGCCAATAATCACCTAAAACTTCACCGGGAAGACTCAAAATAGTCATCAGGAAAATGCAAACTAAAGTCACGATAAATACAGCTTCACATCCACTAGAAACACGACAGTTTAAGAAAAAAATGCCATCATTTAATGCATGTGTCCATGTGAGTAGATCAGAGGATGCCCAGGTATTTGGTTGAGCATTATTTTTTACTGTGTCTATACGGGTGTTGAGACTAGTATTTGAATTGATGGACACTGTGAATCGCCTTCCTCCATGGGGTGGACATCGTCCAGTCTGTTGATGACCTGAGTAGGACAAAAGACAGAGGAAGGAGGAATTCCCCCCCTTTTTTGGCCTCACTCTTTGAGCTCGGGCGTCTCTGCTCTTGGCCCCTGGAGTGGGATTTACGGGATCAGCTCCCTTGGTTCTCAGCACCTCAGGATGCACACCCCCACCTGCAGCATGGGATTTCTCAGCCTCCATAATCACGTGAGCCGATTCCTCACTCTAAGTCTCTTTTGTATCCTATTGGTTCTGTTTTTCTGAAGAACCCTGAAACTAATGCCAACACCTATTTTGGATGAAGATATGAAGCAACTGGTAATTTCTCAGAAAATGAAATATTTTATGACCCATCAAACTACTCAAGAATTTACCCAAGGCAAGTGAAATATAAAAAAATATTTTTTTTCACAAAAGCCATATATAAGGATGTTCATAGCAGCTTTATTCTTAATAGTCAAAACCTGAAAATAACCCAGATGTCTGTCTGCAGAAGAATGGATAAATAAATTTTGTGATATATCTTTATAATGAAGTACTACTCAACAATAGAAAGAACACTTTTCTAATACATGTGGATAAATTTCAAAAACGTTATATTGAGTGAGAGGAGCCAGATACAATAAATATGTCCTGCATGCTTCCGTTTCTGTGAGATTCTAGGAAAGCAATCTGTAGGGATAGAGAGTAGATCAGTGGTTGCCTGGGGGTGGGGAGGGGGCGTCGGTAGGGTGGGGGGCAGCAGAGGGTGCTCTGGCCTCTTGCCATTAACTGCCCGTGTGAGCTAGAGTTAATGACACCTCCCTGCTCCACCTCCCTGCTCCTTGGTTTCTTCCCACAGACAAGAGAACTGAACCAACCCAGGTCCTACATGCCCGCTGAACTTCACAGCCCCTTCTAGCACTATTCTCTTGGCCTCTTCTGCATCCAGGCCCAGGGATGAGTAACAGAAATGAGTATGTTTACACTGAATTCGGAAAAATTAGCACAATTGCCCCGAAGGGAATAGTCATCTTGCTTTTTTTTTGCTATAGAAAATGATGACTGAATGGTAAAGTAGGCAAGAAAACTGAAAAAAGTTTTTACTGTGGTAATAGAAGGCCTGTGCTTTTGCTGGGAAATAATGAGTAAAGGGTGTGGTAAATAGCAGAAGGAACTGAAAGTAAAGAAAGAGAAAGAAATCCACATCCAACAAAATGAGGGCTCTTACCACCCTCCAAATTACTTTCCCCATATAAGTTGGGCAACTATAAAAGTTAGACCCGTTTATTTTCCTAGGGAGGGGTTGTTCACAAGCTGGAATGTACTATTTATCACAGTCTAACAAATAGACTCCCCAAATGTGTTTAATAAGGGTACTTCCCTAGGCCCTTCTCTGAAGGAACACGCTACCTCTTTCACAACAGTTCCAAGAAGGAGGCAGCGTGCTAATACTCATCTCCTGTGCAGATTGGAAAACGGACACGCATTCCATTTTATTCCCTTTCTCAAACACAAGACACTCTGAATTTGTAAGCACACCTGGCCTCTTGGCTTTTGATAAGGGATCTCAGGCTATAACTAACTTGCTCATTATTATGAGGAGTACGTATAGGTAAATTCCCCTGGCAAATATTCAGTTCCCTATAATGGCTAGCCATAGAGAACGGAAAGGAACAAGGCGTTTCGTTAAAATTAGTGAAGTGTCTCAGAAGACACGAGATTAGAAAGATCCTGATGACAAGACTATTCAAGGCAAAGGAAACCAGCCAACTTAACTGTGGGACCGTGGAGCGGTTATTCTGGGAATGCGAACCGAGCACGTGGCATTAGGTTTGGACATTATAGAGGAGATGAGACAAAAAAGTTTGGTCGCAGCTACAAACTGTGGGCAGCTTGGATTATTTACGCACAACAGCAGGGAGAGGCTGGAGCTGGAAGTTTCCGAGATTTCGAGCATAAGTCACATCTAGCCCAGTCAGAACTCTGTGGCTGGTACTTCAATAACAAGGAGTGAGCTTGTCCCAAGCGACGAGGTCAGTACAGGAGGTGCAGGGTCCAAGAGGTGTACAGAACATCCAGTTGAAAATAAGGGCCTGGGCCTTGGGAGGTGAGTCAGCTAGAGGCAGATGGAGCGTCATTCCCTCACAAATCACAGGTGACACTGCCCACGTGGCTGAGCTCATCAGGGATGAGCAGGTAGCATGAGAACATACTACCAACATTAGTAACTGTTACAAAAATCTTCCCAGGTGCTTGGGAGACCCTGGCTGATCGGGGAAAGAGCCCCGAGCGAGAGTAAGCCATCTGAGAGTCGCCTGGCCCGGGCTGCTGTAAGAAGCCTCTCGTTGACTCTCTGGAGAACAGTGCGAGGTAGAAGAAAGCGGGGAGGAAGGGCAAGTCCTTGCTGAGGTTGGTGTTTTCAAGGTTTAGGCCGAAGAGGAACTAGAAAGGGGAAGAAAGACCTTTTCTTTTCTTCTTTCTAAGTTCCATCAAACCTCCACAGCCAACATGTCAGCACCTCACAGAGATCCGTCCTCCAATATTCTTGGACCCGAGATGAGGATTAGGATGCACCCATCAGGAAGCATTGGGGTGCTTCCCAACCTACAGGAAAGTTGGGGGAGTGCCGATGCACGGGCCAGAAGCGCTGTTTAGTTGTAGACTGGCCGGGACCGAGCCCTTTCAGGAAGGCTCTGAGAGACCCAGGCTGGTCTGGAAGGACAGCAAAGCTTGAAGGGGCGGAGACGAGGGCAGGAAAGCTATGCAGGTCAGGTGGCCCTTGTTCTTGAAGGTCCAGTGTTTTCTTCTAACTCAAATTTACACCCGAGGCATACCGGAAAGTCTCCCACGAATTCCTGATATTTACAGCCTGTCTTCATTTTTACTCTGAATTTTCTGCTTCCTCCAAATGCTACTGGAGCATATTTAACTCTTCACCCGATTTGATAAAACGGTGGCACTTGATCTTCCTTCTAGACCTCAGCATAGTCCAGCTTTCTTTCCCTCTCCTGTTTATTTAATTCCAAGATTTATTTACACACCTGTGTTTTTTCAGTGTTCATTCTCTTAATGTCAACTAGTGTGGCTTCTTGCACTATTGACATTATGCCTGGAGATTTCTAAAGAATGATTAATTCCCAATTACTTCTAGACTTGTGGACCTACCCCAAACTCAGGAGGAACGCTGAAGCGAGATCATGTTGCAGAGTATAGTGGACATTTGCTACTCCTTGGCTTCCCAGCACCCGTTCACCCTCCTGTTCGTAAGGGCCCCTTATTGTGACAGTGCCAAGTGGGAGGGGTCAGGGAAGACGCCCTCTTCTTGCCAAGAGTCATTATTGACCAAAGTTGGCCAACCGTATTTTATTCTACAGTAGCGCATCTTGAGCAGAGCGACTCAAGGGCTGTTAAACTAGAAATGGGAAGAGGGTTCATTTCAGCAGTGAGCTCTGAGACCATTGATGACTTCCCAGCACTGGAACAATCCTGAGCCGCCCTGGTTCTGCCCTTCGTGAGTCTTGTTCTTCGGGCTCTTTTTCGATTTTCTGAGCTCTCTTACATCGTTCTAAATAGATTCTTTCTTAGCTTGGAGTCAGTTCTATTGTTTGAAAAGTTTAAAAATAAAAACAAACAGGTAGACATTCTCACTGACCTTACTAGAAAATTCAAAGTTTTCGATTTTTTGGCAAGGTTACCTTCACGAATGTGGGAGCCTAGAAGTGATAAGGATGGGTGGGAAAGTATAGTTAAGAGATACTGTGACAAATGATGCTTTCTTGATTTCTCTTTCAGTGAACTGAGTCACTGTCCACACAGGTGCGGATGGGAGAAGCCGGAGCCGCGTGCTTGACAGGCAGCCTCGCTGTGTGGGACCCCCTCCCACCCTCCCTCCGCTGCTGCCGCCTCCCCCAGCAGGTGGGTTGAAGAGGACGGGTCCAGGGGCACCTGTGTTTCCTGGCCTCCTGGCCGAGTCTGGTCCTCCTTCGGCCTTGAGAGTGAGCTCTGTGGCCACGCTTTCTCAGCTCCTGCATTCAGACCGTGTGTCCAGCTGCCTGTGTTCCACGGTGTGCTCTTAAATGTGTAACTGGTTTTCTGAACGAGGGAAGGAAGGAAGAAAGGAAGGGGGAAAGGGAAAGAGAAGAAGGGAAGGAGGGAGAAAGAAAGACTTCTGATTTCCAGTATTTGCTGGTTTCTTGGTATACCGTTACCAGCACGACCTGTGTGGCCACCCGGTGACACCGCTGAATGCCAGGTTGGGAATGATGCTCACAGTCAGCCCCCACGTGTCCTTCCGTGTGCCTGGCTGTGTTCTCCACCAGAGTAACACGGCCCTCCTCCCCGAGGGCCTGCTCCCCACAACTCTCTCTCCTTCAGAGTTCCAGTAACCTCTCCCTGTTCTTGTCCTTTGGGGCAGACCGGTAGCAAAAATCCCACCGATCTAGGCACTTGTGTCGTCCCCCTGTGGCCTCTGCACTCCCTGCACACATCTTGGTAAATCGTCCTTTGGTAAGAAAGTAAATTGCCTGCGCACACACACGCCCCTTCTCAAATTATTTTAACTTGAAAGCGCCATCTTTTTCATGTGGGCACGGTGGTAAGCAGCCTCCAAGGCGGCCCCCTGAGCTCTCCCTCCTGGTATTCATGTCCCTGTCTAGTCCCCTCCCAGGAGAATGTGACCGAAGTAATGGCGTATCACTTATAGATCATACAAATTACCATCATTTCCCTTTTGGTCACTTGCAGCCTCTCTCGCTAGCCCTCTCTCAGTCTCTCTGTTTCTCTCTCTCTGTCTCCCTCCACCCCCGCCCCACCAACCATTCACTTGGGGGGAAGACAGCCTCCATGTCAAGCGTCACCCACGTGGTAAGGAACCGAGGACTGCCACCAACCGAGTAAGAGAGACTGAAAGCCGGCCCTCCACCCCCCTGTCAAAACTTAGAGGACTGGAGCAGCCGCCAACAGCTTGTTTTTGGCTTCATGGGAGACCGAGCCAGGGCCACCCAGGTAAGCTGCTTGAGGATTCTTGACCTTTAAATCTCGTGTGTGAGACCAACAATGTTTGTGGTTTGGGCTAATTTGTTACACAGCAACAGATGACTATCGCAGGTGCCCTGACCCATGCAGTCCCTCTCTCTTGCCCTTCATGGCCAGGCAGTCACCTCCGAAGTATCTGTTCACTTCCTCCTTCCTCCAGGGCCACCATCCTGGCCCAAGTTGGGACCACTGCAGTAGCTTCCAAACTGATCTTTGATCAGTAGAAATTTGTTGATGCCATTATCCTTACTAAAGCCCTTCCCTGGCAACCTACTGCTCTTCGAATCATGATAAAACATGAATGTGGCTCACGTGACCTTGGATGAGGGTAACCCTTCTTAGTGCTGTAGTTCATCTTAGGCCTCTCTTGCTTACTCTTGCCCACCCTGCATGCTTGAACTTCACTGGTCACTTTCTAGCCTCCTGCTACCAAGGCTCTTCCCTAAATCAAGCGTTTTAGGCAGACAGCTTAAAACACTCTTCTCCTGCAAGCTTCTCATACCTCCCACTCAGTGCCATCATCTGCAGTCTCAGCTTCTCTGTCACCTGCTCAGAAGAGCCTGCCTGTCCCCACCAAGACTGGGCTGAGTGCACCTTTATTTACCATCACAGCAACCTCCCTCAATAGTCACCCGATATCTACTTGGCGTCTAACGCAGGCATTGTCTAAAAGTCGGGAATGGATCGGAGATTATCTCGTTCACTCACAGAGTCCATCACAATTTGAATTCAGAATAATGACTGATGTCTATCTCTAACAGGCGATTGTAAATGTCACGTGGACAGAGACCATCGTCTGCCTTTGTTCACCAACGCCTGGCTCAGAGTGGGTGCCCAATTAACGTTTGTTGAAGAAATGAAATAAATAAGCTTTGGAGTCAGGCAGACCTAAATCTGAACACTTGATCTAGTAGTTACAAACAAGGTGGCTTGGGCACAGCCTCCTCATCTTGTGCACGTGACTAGCTACAGCACCTACCTCACAGTGATCAGATCGGCTCAGATGGCGCGTGCAAGGTGCTCACAACAGTGTCTGATGCGTGATGAGCTCTTCTGCAAAGGAGGCCGTTGACTATTAGGAATGGATTTCCCATCACATTCACGTCTCAGTTATCTTTTTGAGACTGTCCGTTTATGGCAGGCTACATTTTCCTAGTTATAGCCTCCCCTCGCCTTCCCCAGAATCATCACTGTGGTACTGCTGCTCAGTTTGGCTAGATGTACTTGCTTCTATTCCTTTAGGATTTCTTTGAAAAGGCAGCATTTCTTTTGTTTGCTATAAATTTCCCCACTTACAGGGAAGATTTTTAATGTGCGTGTACATTTGGGAAAAAAAGGAAAATGATACATACCCTCCAGGAGGATTCTGTCAAGAAACTAGCTGTAATAAATAGGAGTAGCTGTATCTCAAAGAACATAGTAGATACAAATCAAAGTGAAAAAATTAGGAAGTCACGTGGCTCCAGCTCTTGATTATTCTGATCAGGATTATGGACAGCCGATCTTGGTGTGCACGTCTGCTGAAAGTACTAAATGCACAGAAGAAATAACTTAAAACACACCTGTCAAAGTGCCAGTGGCTAGGATAACATGCTCACCCCCAAACCTCAAGGGGACACTGGGTATAAGCAACCCCAGGAACCAGTTTCACAGTTTCGAATCCCTCCTTGAGTGGGTGCAAGATCAAGCTTTATCTACCCAGTGATTCTTGTCTTCGAAGCGAAGCCTTGGCTACCACCCGAAGAACATCCTCCTTCAACTGCAAAATCCTAGAGCCACAGCCTCGAATGGAATGCTCTTGCTTTTTTTGCAGCACCTGCCAACCTTAGGACTCTTTTTAAAAATATATTTTATTGATTATACCATTACAGTTGTCCTATTTCCCCCCTTTTATCCCCCTCTGCCCTGCACACCCCCTCCCACCCACATTCCCTTCTTCCAGTTCATGCCCAAGGGTCCAAGGGTTGTACGTATAAGTTTTTAGGGCCACAAGACCTGCCACTCCTGAAATTCACCTCCGCTCTGCAAAGGTAAAGGACCTGGCAACTTCCCTGGGATGACTCGTTCTCAGTGTTTTCTTGGGATTGGGGGAGTGTTGCAACAGTTCTGACCAGTGAGGAGAGAAATGCTTGGCAGCCTTGGAAGTTATCTCTCTGTGATAAGAAGCGAAGGAAGAGCGCCACCTCCCACCAAGCCCATCTGACCTTGACACCTCAGTGCCGGTGCTCATTCACCCCTCGGACACATTTGCTCAGCTATGAAAGACAGCCTCTTCTCTCCCCGGACACCCAAAGCCTGTGCCTGCCAAGGCCACAGAACCCTGCCCTGCGAAACCCTCCGACACTGCGGGGACAGACCGGGTTCTAGAGACATAACCAGTCTCCCCATGCCCCCTCTTTACCCAGAATTGCAGGAGTTCCCCTGTAGACTGCTTATCACTAAACTGTTCCACTGAAAAAAGACTGCTGCTACCTCCTGAGTTTAGCCGCCTCCGTGGGCCCCCAGGATGGATTCGGCTAGATGGCTGGCGCTGGCAAGCCTTCTCCTGGCAGGCCTCTTTGCCCTAGCGAGGCCAGTGTAAGATCCAACTCTGAATGCCAAGAAGCTGCCAAGAAGTTGGGCTACCAACGACGGGTGGCCACTGGCCTCCTGGTCAGCACTGAGTGTTCTGGCCGCTCCAAGAGCAAGGCTTGTTTTGTGCGGGGCAGCACTGGCCAAGCCTGCCAGCCGAGTCCATCAGGAGCAGATCACCCGACTGGGTGCTGCTCTCTTCCCACCCTGGGGGTGGGGGGTGGGGGTGGGGCCTCACTTCCTTCATGCCCAGCACAGATCATCATGTTTAACCGAAAGGGTGGCAATGTTTTAGGGCTGTGGGTGGCTTAGTTTAATTACCAAAGGTCCCTTTGAATTAATTGCACAGCAGGGTCTGGATGTGAGCCCAAACACCATGCAGAGTTATGGCTGGAATTAAATTTTGCTATTGATTTTCAGGAGTGAAAGGATGGGGGTGGGACAACAGCAGCACTGCCGGTCATTGTTCTAATCAACACGTACTGCTTACAGTGGGGCTTTGCGGACACAGCAGTCGGGGTTCTAACAGAAACCGAAACCCTGGGGTTAGGATGACTCAGGAAGGCTCGTAAGAGGATAAGTACAAAAGTGAGGGTGGGTTTTGGGACCATGAGGTGTAGGAAAACGAGGAAGATACAGCAGCAGCTGAGCAGGTCCCACCTGGGGGCCAAAGAGACAGGTGAGGGAAAGTCACAGAGGCTAGAGAGAACCATGCAGAGTAAGTCCTTCCACGGCAACAAAGAGTGAGCTATGGATAAGGGTCACCGCACACCCGGGGCAATCCCACCCTCCCTCCTGCCCATCTCACCTTTGACCAAACCCACCCTGAGGCCAAAGGGTGGAGCTTCAGAGGGCAGCTTCTGGGAGCAGAATGGGAGGGTGGTGGCTCGGCTAGGGAATGTGGAAGAGCCAGTGTAAATGACCTGCAGCCCCTGGATTCCAAAGCTTAGTAGGATCTCCTCCTCCTTGGCCCTCTGATGAACCATCCATAGCTCTTCTTCTCCAGTTTGTTCTTCACTGTGGCTGCCTACCAAGACCCCACCTTCCAAACGCTTTCTCTCTTGCATTCACAGACTTACCTGTCACCACCTCACGTGATTCCTGAGAACCGGCTCCTAGCTCTGACCTAATCCATCTACCTGATGGATGACTTGACTCAGATGGTCCCTGGTACTCCGAGATCAACAGATCTCACACCAACCCCACCCCCCCCTTACCTCCTCAGTTCTGAACGGGCTCCTCCTCCTCAGTGACACTACTTCTGGTGACAACACCATCACCCCTGGTCACAGAGTATTGCAGGCTCAGGCATGCGGACCTACACCTTTGCCTTCTTTTCCTTGCCCTCCATTGGGTGCGGAGTCCTGTGCTGTTTTCTTCCAGGTGCATCCAGTCGGGACTGTCCCCAGGGTCCTTTACCTGGACTGCGGTAATAAATTCCTCACAGCCACCCTGGCTCCGGTCCGGTCCAATGCACACATACTTATGTTTATTACACCACGTCGCCTCACTGAAACAGCCATAGTTTTCAAGGAGGCCTCCGACCTCCTTGAAACAGGACATTTGAGGGGTGGGGACATTTTATAAGGTCAACCTGCCCAAGCAGGGCACGCAGCACCTCCCCCTCGTTCTGCATTTGTCAGCCTGGGGCCCAGAGAAACCCCAGGTCCACACAACCTGCCCGCACTCCCAGGGCTCTATAAAAAGCCTTTGGTGACTCTGCCTGACTTTCCCAGTCAGCAGAGCCTGGAACACAAGGTGTTCCCAGGTCAACTTTTCAGGCCTCTGTCCTGCGACCGCCCTGTCTCCAGGCGCTTCTTCACCTCTAGTCAATGTTCTGGAAGACGACAGCTCATGAATGTCCTCGGTAGTGTTTTCGCACCAAGTTTCAGTTGCCTGAGTTAGTCTTCTCTCTTTCTCACACCCCCCCGAGAGGTCTCACACTACCTGTTAGACATCTGTCGCCTTTCAGAGCAGGTGTCACAGCACCGCTTCCTTGAAATCACTTCGATCAAGTCCTCTACAAAGACTTTTTGGACTGACCCCAGTCAAACATGATCTCTCTCCTTTAAATCTCCAAAAAAACAAAACAAAACAAACACATAAACAAAAACCTTTTAGCACTGTTATTTTACCCAGGTCTGTCCAGTATTTGTATTACCCTGCTCATGGTTATTTATAGACTGGCCTTAACCCCTTATTGTTTTATATGCTTCCTTTTTTCTTTTTTAAGTATGATTACGCTATTACATTTTTCCCAATTTCCCCCACTTTACTCCCCCCCTGCCCTGCACCCCTAACCCTCCAGCATCCGCCACCCTTAGTTCATGTCCGTGAGTTGTACATGAATAGTTCTTTGAATTCTCTGTTTTTTATATCATTTTTGACCTCTCCCTGTCTATTTGGTGCCTACTAATGATGCTTCTTCTTCCCTGTACATTTCCCCCCTCCCCCTCCCCACTGAAATCCCTCCATGTGATGTCCATTTCTCTGATTCTGTTCCTGTTCTAGTTGTTTACTGATAATTGTGAGTTTGTTGTCATTTTACTGTTCATAGTTTTTGATCTTCTTCAATTTCTTAGATAAGCCCCTTTAACACTTCATATAATAAGGGCTTGGTAATGATGAACTCCTTTAACTTGACCTTATCTGGGGAGCACTTTATCTGCCCTTCCATTCTAAATGATAGCTTTTGGGGATAGAGTCATCTTGGATGTAGGTCCTTGCCTTTTGTTATTTCAAATACTTCCTTCCAGGCCCTCTTGCCTGCACAATTTCTTTTGAGAAATCAGCTGACAGACTGATGGGAACTCCTTTGTAGGTAACTGTCTCCTTATCTCTTGATGCCTTTAGGATTCTCTCCTTAACTTTAATCTTGGGTAATGTAATTATGATGTGTCTTGGTGTGTTCCTCCTTGGGTCCAACTTCTTTGGGACTCTCTGAGCTTCCTGGACTCCCTGAAAGTCTATTTCCTTTGCCAGATTGGGGAAGTTCTCCTTCATTATTTTTTTCAAATAAGTTTTCAATTTCTTGCTGCTCCTCTTCTCCTTCTGGCACCCCTAGGATTCGGATCTAGAAGAGTCAAATGCGTACAGCCAGAAAGCAGAATGGTGGTCACCCAGGGCTGGAAGGAGGGAGTTAGTGTTTCATGTGAACGGTGTTTGAGTCTGGGCTGATGGAGAAGTTGTGGAGAGAGAGAGTGGGGCTAGTTGTACAGCAATGAGAATGGACTTAATGCCACGGAATTGTATCCTTAAGAATGGTTAAAACAGCGCCTTTTATGTTATGTATATTTTATCATAGTTAAAAATTACCCCAAAATTGAGAGGCAGAAATAGAATATATTCATCAGTCTTGGCATTATTGCAGAACAGAGAAAACCTACGTAGGGCACGTGGCACTCAGAGTGAGTTCGAGACACCTAACGATTGAGGAATGGGGAGTTTCCTAAGTACTGGCCTCGGGCGGAAGTACAGCCTGGAAAAACCCACCTGGCGCCAATTGGTGGGTGTCCCCAGGGCTTCTAGATAGTTGTTTCTTTTAGAAATAGATACGGTGCTTCTTACTCAGCACAGGGGTCTCTGAATACCCAATTCTTATCTTCCCCCAGAGGCCCGGGGAGAAGGTCTGGAGCAGAGCTCAGGACCCGTCATCACAGCCCTCAGGACCCGTCACCCACATCCGAGGGCTGCGAGAGCCTTGAGCTGTCCCGCAGAAGGGAACCCAGGCACAGGAGCTCCAACTGGGGCAGCGTCACACAGTCACTGCCCTAACGTAAGGGAATAATTTGGAGACCACAACTTGGAGCCAAAGCTGGCACCTCTCAGGGAAAGTTTACATTAGGTCCCTACATTTAGCTTGTCCTGATTGGGTCCCTGCATTTAGCTTGTCCTTCAGACCTAAGCTATTTCTGAAACAATCTTATTGTTAGACAATTGACAGGCTTCCCTATCACCTGCTGTATATTAGTTTGACTCTCGTAACACACAACGATGTTAGAGTGTGTGTGTAGGTAGTTAGAGGCCATGGTGGCAGCTTCACGATGGCCAGCACCCAGGCTTCTGCTGCCTTATTGCTCTGCTAACATAGGATGCGGTCCTCATCAGCAGCACCCAAGGTGTCTGATTATAGTCAGCAGTGACACAGAGAAAAGGGAGTGGAATGCATGCTCTTTCCCTTTAAGGTCACAACCCCAAAGTTGCATATGTCTCTCTGCTTCCATCCCGCCCTCAGGGAACATTCTGATGCAAGGGAGGCTGGGTGATGGAATCGATTCCATGTGTCCACATATTCAGCTGAAATTTGGGGGTTTACTTGTTGTGGGAAATGGTTGGAGCTCCCAGACCCGAGCATCCCGTTTACTTGAGATGTGGCGATCGCTCACAGGTGAGTGGAGGTGCTGGCTCTTGAGTACTGAGCCCGGTCAGCTCTCTGTCTCAGGCTGGTCTCGTTGTTGGCCCCTTTGTAGCACCACTGATTGGTGGTGCTCAGAGATTCTCAGTAACCACCTACCCCTGAAGATCTGTCTTCATTCCTGAGTCTGACAAGATATAAGATGGCTCCTTTGTATTAAGATATTTTTCCAGAAAAAAGAAGCAATAGTACAACTTGCTAATTGACCGCTACTGGCACTTTCAAAAACACTGGTTTGTACTAACGAGAATGTACCCAAGCCGTGCTAGAGAGAAGAAGTGAACTCAGGAGGGTTATCAAGCCAGAATGGTAGAAGGGGAGTGGGGCGTTCTGAAGACACCCAATACTTTGCCATTTTTGCGCGTCTATGGCACTGCTCACTCAACACGCATTTGCTAAAGTTGGGATGTTTGAAACTTGGGATGCTTCAACATATGGCTAAAGTGGCTGGGCTTTTTATTTATATTTTAACAATAATAACAACAACAACAAAAACAATGATCATTCCTTAGTAGTTTGTAGTCACAATTTAAAAAGCATTTTTAATTTAAAAAAAGGAATCAATAGGATGTGTGTGGAGAGGGGGAAGAAAGGAGAAGGGGGAGGGAGAGGGAGAGAGATTGTTGTAAGAAATACCGCCTCACATGCTGGTGGGGCTGGAAACCTGCATTTTGCAGGGCAAGCCGGCGGGCTGGAGAGCGGGGAAGAGCTGATGTTGCAGCCCCAGCCGGAAGGCAGTCTTGAGGCCGAATTCCTTCTTCCTTGGGAAACCTCAGACTTGGTGTCTTAAGACCTTTGACTGATTGGACAAGACCCACTCACACAGTTGGGGGGTAGTCTCCTCATTCAGAGCCTGCTGAGTTAGATGTTTATCTCTCCTTAAAAAAAAACACCTTCACAGTGATTTCTAGACTGGTGCTTACCAAATATCTGGGTACCGTGCTGGCAAAGTTGACACATAAAATTAACCATCAGAGCTAGGAAGAGGGCAGGCAGATTTGGGTGGGCTTTGAATGCTAGATGAATGGTTTGACTTCTTAAATAATGAAGTGTGTAATAATGCACCTGAGGCATTGAAGGCACTCAACTTGTGATTTCTTTGACTTGTAGGAGGATTTTGAAAGTTGCTGAGTAACTGAGTAGCATGACCAAAGCAATATGTATGAAATATATTTTTGGTAGTGATTGTATAATACAGTAAAAAGGAAGGAGACCAGGAGAAGGGATATAAGTTAGAAGTCTATTGCCATGAGTCAGGGACGAGGGAACAGGCTGATCACTTACTGTGTGTCAGGTACAATGACAGGCTTCAAACACACAGTCTCATTTAACACTAATAACCATTCCATAAAATAGGTGCCGCTGACCAGTGAAAAACTGAGACTCCCACCAAATGAACTTGCCCAGGATCGTATAACCAGTAAACCGGAATTCAAACCCAAGGCTCTCGGATTCCAACCTGGGCTGTCATTGACAAGGGTGGTAGCAATAAAAATAAAGAAGAAGGGAATAGATTCCAATAAAATCATAAAATTGAAAGAATTTGGCAAATAATCAGATGTCCTAGTGACAGCCTGAGGACTTTCAGGAAAAATAGCGGAGTCTGTATTAGAAGCAGGTATTGGAGGAGTCAGAGAATTTTGGATTCACTCAAGACATACTCATTTAATGACAATTGTGTGGCAGGCCTTGTTCTAGGCCCGGGGGAGCTATCAGTGAAAGAGACAGACCAATGTCCTGCACTTTCCAGTGTGGGGAGACAAAGAAATCAATAATAAATAAGTCCATTGCAGTTAATGCCAAAAATAAGTCTTATGGGGAAAGATAAAGTGGGAAAGGGAGTCAGGAACACCCAGGGCAATCAGAAAAGTCCTCACTGAATAGTCACCCAAGACTTTAAGGAGGGGAGGGAACAAATTATGCAGGTGTCTGGGGGTGAGCCTTCTAGCCCCAGGGTGCAACAAGAGCAGGGAATGAGGAAGAGAAAAGGAAGAGAGAGGTGAGAGCCTCATTGGGAAGGACCTTATGGACCACGAGGAATCTGGCTTTATTCTGAATGAGGCGCCATGGGACGGGTTTGCGCAGAGACCTGTCAGGATGGGGCTCACATGTTCAAGCACCATGCTGGCTGCTGCGTTTGGAGGAGCGAGTGGATGAGGTGGCAGCAAAGAGGCCAGGGAGGTGGTCACCGCACCATCCAGGAAGGCTTGGTGGGTGGGGGCTTGAACTGGGACGGAGGCCGAGGGAAGTGGTCAGAGTCTGGATATGTTTGGAAGAGAGACCAGGTCTGCTGGTGTGCGATGTAAGGCGAAAATGTACGAATTTTAGGCTGACATGTTTATATTTAAGTGGTGATACCTAATAACTCATGGAAACGTTGGGATGGCAGCACCAGGGAGGGGACAATGCTGGGCTGAAAAACTGACAAACGCTCCCAGGAGTGCCGGGAGGATGACTTTGAGCCTCTGACGAGTGGATGTGTGAGCATGGTGCCCGTGTATGGCTGGGGAACAGAATGGAGAATATTGAAGCTTCAGTGATGCGGGAGTTTAGGGGCCTGGGAGGCGAGCTGAGACAGAGAGAGGGGTGGGACAGCTGTCCTCAACTGCAGTTCACTGGCCTTTGCCCTTTGTGACTCAGCCTTCGAAAGAGAATGAATCGAGATAGTCCTGGTACTGCTGGTTTATGGGCGTCTCCTACTAATGGTGATATTACGTGATTCTGTTTGTTATAAAAGCATCTGATCGTTTGAATCATCGCATAAAACATCTGACGGTTGACAGAGCTTTGATTTGAAAAATCGAAAGGGCAACTGGTACCCTTTGATCTCTTTAGTTCCCTCTGTTTCAGGCTGCTTAATCCGCACTGAGGAAAAATGTGCTCCATCCACTTGCGATGAGCTATCCCATCCTTCCCACAGGCACTAACCTCGTTTTTGTTTGGATTCAGGGTTTTTCTTTTAATGTATAAAACAGTAGGATTAATTGAATATTTACTTTTGGATTTATAAAGCCTAAGTAGGAGTAAAATGGACTTTCACTGACTTTTCCTTTATGTGTTCAGACTGAGTTATAGTTAAAAATGAATAAAAAAACCCCAAAGCCCCCACAAAAGACGAGTATTATGTAAGCAAGGTCCTATGTGCAAACAACAAATCCGAGATGTCGCCCCTCCAACCCTGAAAACCCAACAGTACCCTCACAAATTTCCAGTGCATCCCAGTAAAATGTCTCCAGTTAGGAATCACCTGGAGAAAGGTCTGTAAAAAAAATAAAATAAACACATACATACATACATTCTCTTGCTCCATCTATCTTGCAGTTTTTTCTAAGTTTCCTAAGTTTTTTTTAAATACATTTATAAGTTTTAAAAACCTTTATAAGTTTAAAAACACAGCCTATAGGTAAAGAATGATCAGGTTATAAAGATGAAGTAATTTTTTAGATGTGTTAGCTCTTCTTTATTACTTGTGAATAAACAATTTCGAGCCCAAATGATCTTGGATAGTTTGACATTAAGTAAGGTAAACTTGACTGTTTACCCACCTGCCTAGCAAACTAGCTTTTTACAGTGCAAAGGTAAACTTGAATTCAGCTTGGGTCAAATCTCAAAGTCACGTGTTTAAAAGTCATGATTTTTCCCCTTTGTTTATTTTTGTCTGTCAAATTTCAGACCATTAAGCAAACCTGTTGCCCTTTTACTAGTCCTAAACTTTTGTCAAGGAAACCATAAGACGTAAAAATATTTAGTATAATAAAGATAAATGTTGAGGTTTTGTATTTCCTAAGCTATGCTAGGTCCCCAATTAGAGCTAAATCATTAAGGCCAACACACAACTTCGTTTTTATTTATTTTTTCATTTATTTTTTTATTTTTAAATTATAGGTGACATTCAATATTATATTAGTTTCGGGTATGCAGCGTACTGATTAGACATTTATATGTAACTTATGAAGTTATCGCCCCGATAAGTCTACTGCCCACCTGGCCCCATGCATATTTATTACAAGTTACTGAGTATATTCCCTATGCTGTATTTTACATCCCTGGGACTACTTCGTAACTGCCAATTTGTATTTCTTAACCCCTTCCCATTGTTCACCCAACCCGTTAACTATCCTTCCATCTGGCAACCATCTGTCTATGAGTTTGTTTCTGTTTCAACTGTTTATTTTGTTTTTCAGATTTCATACATAAGTGAAATCATAGGTCATTTGTCTTTTCTGTCTGACTTATTTCGCTGAACAGAATGCCCTCTGGGTTCTTCGGTTTCTTTCGAGTGGTAAGATGTCACCCTTTTTTTACATCTGAGTAGTATTCTATCGTATATGTGCACCACACCTTCTTTATCCAGTCGTCTGTCAGTGGACACTTAGGTTGCCTCCACATCTTGGCTGACCGACCATAAGGACTGACCATGACTACAGCACACGAACTGTCATGTGGCGGGGGGCGACCCCGTGCAGTGGGAATCACTGTGGCAGGACTCTGGAGCCTGCTGAGTCCACCCTTTGGGTGTGGCATTCCTGGAGCTAACTGGGTGGTGCTCTGGTGTCCTCTCAAGTTGGCCAAGTTGAGGTGGTCGTTCTGGGGCCTTTTGGGAGGAGCTCCCATGCAGGCCCAGGTCAGACGCTGCCTGTGCCTGCCCAGGGCCACGTGGTAGGAGCTACACTGTTACCTGTGATTGGCAGCTGCTTGCCCTGGGCTTGGAGGTCCTGGAAGAGCTATGCTGTGAACTGCTTAGCAAGAGGCACAGGGCATGTTGAGGCCAGCTGCTGCTTGTTTGAGGTTTGCAGACCTCGGGAGATTTTAGGAAAATCTGTAGCCTTGGCCAAGGCTGGCAGCTTTTGAGGAACAGCCCCTGAAAGAGGCCTCAGGTGGTGCATGGGTTGTATCTCAGAGAATCACCAGGGTAGGTGCGCTTAATGGCTATTCAGACTTGGTGTCCACTGAGGACAGGCTAGACTCACGGAGAGCTCAGCGAGGGGAACAATGGTTCCCGCCTGCTGGCTCCGTGGGGAGAGGGCTCAGCAAAGGGGCATGGGGGCTGCAGCATCAACTTCATTTTTAAATGACTGCTTTGCCAAGGATGTAATACCAATGCCTTGAGCTACACACAGTATTAGGAGGACTCCATTTACTTACAGAGGAAAAAGGGTCAATTATAAGATGTACCCTGAAATAGATATGCCTAGACCTCCTCCCTCTTCCTTTTGGTTCACTTATTAAAATAGTCTACTAGCTATAAACAAAGCACTTTCTAATCTCATGTGATTCCTCAGGTACTGCCAACAGCCAGGGGACGGCGCTGGATTGTCACCCTGCCCTCTTCGCCTGCTGCGCGTCTGTCTTGCAGCATGCTGTCAGAGCTTGGACAACATCGTCGATGAGATACTTTGATGTCCCTATGAACTTAAAATTTAGGCCTTTTATTATTAGAACTATTTAATGATGACATATTGAAAATAAGAATTTTCCTTTGATAGCTGGAAAATGACAAACCTACCTACTCTGATGTAAGAAAAGTGTTGAAATATTACAATTCAGACAATAATGAAAGCCACTAACGGAAAATATGTTTTAGTAGTTTCCTGAAATCTGATTTATTGAAATTGCCTGGAAATATTTTTATACCCGAGACAATAAGGCAGAACGCTTTAAAAATAGTTTGTCCGTAACGAGTGTACATTTTTAATTTCATCTTAAAAATCTGTGAGTCCAGCCGGGGCCCAGTGCTGGGAGCTCTGCAGGCTGGGGGTGTGGGGCTGAGCTTCTGGGCAGCCGGCTCTCCTGCCCCCCTCCCCGAGTCTCTCCTTCCTCCCCCGCGGTCAGCATGGAGGCCTGCAGTCCAGGGAGGTCTGTTAGGAAATCGGCCGCCCGGACCACAGCCCGGGCATCCAGCTGCCGGAGCGAAACCCCGGCGGACACTGACGAGCCTGTGGTACCACACGAAACACTGCTCCTCCAAGCTCAGGGGCTGGTTGTCGCCCAGCATCTCCCGCAGAACACGGGGAGCGGGGTGGAAATCCCGCAGCACAGCGTCCACTGCGTCTTGGACCTGCGCATCGCCCTGGACTCGCGCCCCACCACGGTCAGCCGGCACCGCGAGGGACCCGGGCAGAGACCGCCCTAGACACGGATGTCAGCCTCCTGTCCTTGCAAACTTCAGAAGTCCCTTCCGAGTTCATGTCCAAAGATGGTGAAGCGCTCTGTGGCTAAAGAAATGGTGTTTATGACTATTTTTTTCCTTTGCACAGTAGCAAACCCAGAGGAACTTACTTTTCAAGCATTTCACAAGGAAGACAGTAAGTTGAACGGAACTCTTTAAAAAATGGAGGCACAACTAAAAAGAATCAGACCCTCTTCCCAGGGAGTGTCTGACTTGGACTGTGATAGTAGGTATTTATGAAAAAGCCCTTTAATGCCCTTTCTGCAGTTGGAAGGTGTTCTTTATATACCATTCCCACCATGGGGAGCAAAAACATTAAAATCACAAGGAATTGCCCAATTTAAGCAGACTTCGCCTTATTGCAAAGGTGGAACGTGAATGGCAGAAGGACCCAGTATTCAGTTACTTAACGAAGTCTTTTGGTCAGAAATTACCATTTGGACGCAAGCCTACTGAAAGCTGTATATATATATGCATATATATATTGAATGAAACCTTTCGAACTCTTGTATCGTAGCTGCTATATATTTCTGCATACAAAGTGTAATGGTGTGCTTATTTATGCTAAATGTTTAATAGAAGTTTAGTTGTAAACATAACCTTTTATACAAAATTAATCAAGTGTGCTTATTAAAAACAAATCTGCCATGCCAAACATTTCCCCTCGGCCTTCGCCCTTTCCTTGGGCACAGGGCAGGGGCGGCCTGGAGGACTCGGGCGCTGCCGGCACTTTCCGGGCCCTTTTCGTGAAGAAGGAGGGGCCTCACCTTCACCTGTGATTCCTGGCGCTTCACTGCCAGGGGGGCTGCTTAGCCTGGTCTGTGCAAAGGAGCGAACTGTGGGGTCTGAGTAGCTCACAGTTTCCATAATTCTTCAGGGAACTGAAAATGGCATAGTATAAAACAGCATAAGTACAGTGTACTTCTAGACTTAGAAGTATAGGAGGATCGTGTTGGAAGCATTAGTGAGAAAAATGAAATGCACCTTGAACCTAATTTTTTTCTAACTGCCAAAGAAACGGTGGATTAAAGAGAGACGTGCATTTTGTTTGTTTTCAAAAGCTGTTAAAACTCTCTTCTCAGTATCGATGTTGTCATGCCTCAACGCATTCTCCTTTACAACTGAGGCTTGGGCGGTGCAAGTGTTGCCAAAGGTGACGACGGTGACACCTGTGCGGCAGGTAAGGGCGAGATGTGTGCTCAGTGCAGGCTGAGCTGAGGGAGCAGCGGGGAGCTGGGGGAGCTGGGGGGGGGACCGCATGAAATTATTTGAAGAAAGACAAAGACATCCTGTTCGGCGGGCTTAACTATGCATGATGGGATAGATCTAAGCAAAGGGGAGATAAGCAAGAAAAAGTTCAAAAGAGAAAAAAAACCATGCACAGGCGTCCTGGTTGGACCTATAGTAGATCCAGTCACTATCCTGTTGGATCTATAGTAGTTAAAAACTGCAATTTATATATATATATATGCATATATATATATATCTTAAAATTATATATATATATGATATGCATATAAAAAATTAACTGGATAACTGAGTCAAGTATTTTGGTAATTATAGACAAAAAAAGACAGATCTTGCAATCCAGGGCTAGTTTGGGTTCAAACTTCATCAATTGGTTAATTCCTCATTTCATTACTCATTTCTTCACATTACATTGCTTGTATTACCTTGGGTTGTATTTTGGAATGCAAACCTCAACCAACATTACACGTCACAGATCTGAAAATTAAAACCACAGTATATCGATTAACATTAAAGGTCACAATATTGCTACAGGAAAAACTAAGACGCTAAGTCATATTCATGAGACACGTGCATGGTTAGGGCATGAGGCAGAGGCTCAGTCCAGACTGGAGGCCCCTCTGATCCACTTTGGAATCACAGCTCTGCGGTCCCGGTTTGGGACCCTCGGCTCCTCTGCTGTGCCCTTGCCATGGGATTCACCTCTCAGAGTTGGCGTAAGATTTCGAGCTGTAAGTATTTGTAAAGCACTAAGCATGATGATTCTTAAACGGATTTTTAAAGATTCCCTACCTTTTAGTTCACACACGCACACCTCTAGTATTCACATTTGTTGTTATCATAGGATTGATGACAGTGTACGATGTATCACATGTCTGGGGTGGATGCTGCCTTTAGGTATTTTTATATCTATGAAGTCCTGAAATATTCTTCATTTTTTGTATGTAAAAATGGTTAACTTTCCTATGAAATAAATGTCTTTTTTCTTCTTGTTGCTTCACAAAATCAGGTACCTTATATAAAACTTCTGTTATTGCCATTTGAGCGATAATGTCTATAGCAACTAGAAATCCTTGCAACTGAATCAGAAACCTAGTGATCCCACAGATACGTCTTTTGAAGGTCAAGGTCTTTACTTAACTATATGAATAATACAGACAAATATTTATGGTAATATTTTAATGGTTAAGCAAATGTTTTTTCCAACATGTCAATGATTTAAACAAGCTTTAGTTATACTAAATATAGTTTAATGATAATCAAGTACAATAAACAAATATTTTCCAGCTCATAAAACATAGAGAAAAAGGTCATTAATGTTTAAAACTTTAAAGATGACAGTGCACAGTCATCAGCTATGCACTATTGCCTAAAATGATAATCTGGTTCACCAAATAAGTGTTTAAAAGTTTCTATACCAATATTTTAATGCCAAATGGAAGTCTAGTAAAATTTTGTTTTGCTGCTAAAAATTCTGTTATTACCATGTTGAAGTTTTTCCATGTATAAAAACACTTCTTAATTTCTGTGGATGAAATTTGGAGATCACCATTGGTTTCGCGTTTTTTCTAACAAAATCAGAACTGTCAGTTCTTCAGCATTTGCTAGGTAGCAAGCACACGCCAGGCACCCCACACACGTTCTTCCAACACACAGTGCAGCCCCTACGCAGCTAAGAGTGGCCATGTAACTGGCCACTCAGATCCCACTCGTAGCTGGCCAATCAGATCCCAGGGGAGGCTACCAGGCGTGGTTCCAGAAAAGCTTGTTTTTAAGGCAGGCCAGCTCGGCTGACGTGCTTCCGTCTCTCCTTCCCATTACTTCCACCAAAGCAAACCTGCAATACTTGAGGTGAAACAGCTAATTACTAGTTGACAAGCACCCATTAAGGTTGGCCGAACAAGAAAACAGACAGAGCCTCAAGTTTTTAATGACATTCTAAAACTTAGTGTGGACAAATACCGCCTGCCTGGACTGCTTATCATGGACACACATGATAAAAATAACTCTTGTTTTTCAGGTTTCCCATCCAGGATGGATGCAGCTCTCAACTGCTCACCTGCGGAGAAAATGTTGACCTTTCCGCCAGTGTCTGAGAAGAGGCAGCCTGCCAGGAGAAAATAGGACGATGATTGCATAGACAGGTTTCAGAATCATTAGATCTGATTTAAAAGTGCTTTGAGAACCTTGGATTAGAAGTGTGACAATGTTAGAGGCTACTTAAACATTTCTCTTAACTTTATTTCCATAAATTTTCACCTTGGGCAAGTGCCTTCAATCCTAGTCCTCCCTTTCCTTATCGTTAACGCTAGAGAACTACACTAGGTTATTTCTAAGATTCCTTACCGAGAGAACTATGAAGATGCTGTACATATTGGCCCATAGTGAAAAGACAGTCTGTCCCCCAAATGCATTATTCCTGGTAATCTTATGAATACAAGTGAGCCATAAATGTACACAATATAAAATCAAATACAAAGGAGTCCTACTGTCCCTGCGATTTAGAGGACCAGTGCAAACACACATGTAGTGCTGCTATACGTACTCTGTCCCGGGGTCCACACGAAAGTGCTGAATGGAGTACTAAGAGATCGTGAACTCCACTCTAGAAATGTGCTTTTCTACTTTTCTAGACAGGTTGTGCCTTTTTATAGAAAGAACAAGCAAAAGTGCTCTAAGTGTATAGTCCAGAGTATAGTAAAAGCTTCCTTATCCAACGCTGGTAGGTGATTGGTGGATATAAGAAGTAAATTGAAGCAAAGAAATTTAAAAAATGGTGCTACATGCCTTAAATGTTTTATTTTAACTTGAACTACAAGTGTATATTATTTGTCAATCTTTTGACATGGAAAATACTTGTGGATTTTCATTTTTTTGTAGGCTTTTGCAGTTTTCTTGATTCACCCAATTTGACAGCAATTTCTTTAGGGATTTTTGTTTCACATTCCATTGTTTTACATAACATCTAATTAGTTAAAAAATTACAATAACAAGTTCCACTGGTATAAAAGAGCTTGGGGGAGAAACGCAACTGATTCTACAAGCAAGGAACTTCTCGTGAGAGTGTTCACAATTAAAGAGAATTTTACCGGTTTTGAGCACATACCACACTGTGGGAGTGTTTTAAAGAGAGAACAAGAAACATCCATTAAACCAGCGAAACAAGTGTAAGTCACGAGAGCTCCTGTGCACCCATTATCAATAATAGATATTGCATAATCGGATGTTAAGCTATTTTATTTGCTGTTTCAGAACATGAGTCTTTGGAGACTAGTGAATTGGATATTAAAACAATCTTCTCACTAACCTCTTAGAAGCTCTCACCCTTTTATCCTTCCTATCTTGTTCTTATGAACCAGTTCTCCCCTTATATTTTGCTAATTGTCTCCCTGTGGTTTTCGTCTCCCTGCCATTTGCCTTTGTGGCTGAGTCTCTGCCTTGTTGCCATGCCAGGTACCCCTGTTTCTGCGTCTTCTAGGTTGTAGGTTTGTGGGAGATTCAATGCTCACAGGAAGCTCTGGCGCAGTGCCTGGCAGAACTAGGCAGTGAAATGTTTGTTTTCTTCCCATTTCTTGGTGTTACTTGCTATCATATTCCTTACTCAGAGCTCCAAGTACTTAGCGGAATGCTATTGACTCTCCTGGAGGGTGACCACTGGCCACCAGGATCTCTGACCATAGGAGCCAGGGTGACCTGCTTGCTGGTCCATACTCTCCTTTATTAGCCCCTGAAAGGCTCTTACTAGAGCAGGTAGCTCAGCTCCCAGTCTCACAGGGCACTTTGGGCAACCATGCATTTCCCCTGGCTACTTCAGTGTCCATTCTCTCCACCTCCCAAATTTCTCTGTAATTGGTGCTGTCATTCAGCACACATCTAACTGTTTACTATGTACTGGTGTAACAAGTAGGATTCTTCAGAAAAACAGAACCAATAGAAACAACATACGCGTGTAGGGAGGGATGGAGGGGAACAGTGAGAGACAGAGAGACTCCCATGATGACGGAGACTGAGAGTCCCCAGATCTGCAGTTGGCAAACTGGAGACCCAGGGGAGCAGATGGGGGCGTTTCGGTGTGAAAGCTGGAAGGGTGGGACCCCAGAAGGGCCACTGTTCCCGTCTCACAGGAACAGACCTAGCTCAAGGCCTCCAACAGGAGAAGTTCCCTCTTACTCCTGAGACATTACCATGAGAATGTCTCTGTTCCATTTAAGCCTTTGATCGGATGAGGCCCACCCATGTTGGGGAGGGCCACCTAAAGTACTTTCCTCAGTTTACCCACTCACATGTTAATCCCACCCCAAAAGAGGCTCCCAGACACACCCAGGGGAATGTTGGACCAAATATCTGGTCACCTCGAGGCCCATCAACTTGAAACATAAAATTGACCATCAAACTGGCCACTATTGTACTGGGCACTGTTCACATTCTTGTGAGTATTTCTGGTCTCAGAGGAGTCACCATCCCTTCTGTTCCATCCTAATGTTCCCATCCTTATTTTATTTTCTTTATTCATCTTTAGAGGGGAAGGGAAGGAGAAAGGGAGATGCATTTCTTGTGCATTCCCTGCTGGGAACTGGCCTGCAACCCAGGCATGTGCCCTCACTGGGCATCGAACTGTGATCTTCTGGTTTGCAGGCCCACGCTCAATCCACTGAGCTACACCAGCCTGGGCTCTTTTTTTTTTTTAAGAGCAAAAGCAATTTGATCATATATCACAGCACTAACAATAACAAAATGTACTCACATTTTTAAAGTAATCTTTTTATTAAAATAGATAACTAAAATAAAGACTAAAATAGATTTTATTACTTAAAATATTACTTAAAACTATTTAAGTAATCTATTTTATATTCATAAAAATATAAGTAATTTTTGTTATAAATACTGTAATCACCCCTGATTCAGAACACACTGAAAATCAGAGTGGGTAAGTCAGCTGCCTGCAGTTGTGGGCTGAAAGAGGCAGAGCTGAGTCTATAAACTCGCGGAGGCAGACGTGAGCCCACAGGCTCAACACCAGGTTACACTGCGTTCAGTTAAAGCAAGAAAGACACAACTCTGCATGTGATTGTAATAAAGAAAAATAGAAACTTTCAGTGTCTGTTATCCAAAAGAGTGTCAGACCCAAAAGGCTTAATTTTCAATTCTCCTTTTTATTAAAAAATTAAGTAAAAGAAAATATTTGATGTTAATATTATAACTCAATGAATTGAAATGAGATACTAATTTTAGTTAACATTTTAAAATTTGCTTGCTCATCACAGAAAATGGAAAAAATATTTAAAAACATAAAGAAGACAATAAAAACAGACTGTAGCCTCATTAACATATTGTTAAATGTCTTCAGTGCTTTAAAATTTTTTATTGAATTTATTGGGGTCACAGCGGTTCATAAAATTATATAGGTTTCAAGCTTCCTGTTATATAACTCCTGAGTACTGTACTGTGTGCTCACCACCCACAGTCAAGTCTCTTCCTGTCACCATTTATCCACCTTTCCCCTCTTCTCCATCTTCCAACCCCTGTTTCCTTCTGGTAATCACCATCCAATTGTCTGTCTCTATGAGGCGTTTTTTTTGTTTTGTTTTTTGCTGAATCCATTCTTTTTCACTCAGCCTGCCAACCCCCCTCTCCTTTGACAGCTGTCAGTCTGCTCTCTGTATTTATGAATCTGTTTCTATTTTGTTTCTTTCTTTTGTTCACTATATTGCACATATAAGTGAAATCATATGGTACTTGTCTTTCTCTGACTGGCTTATTTCACTTAGCATAATGCTCTCCAGGTCCATCCGTGCTGTCATAAAAGGCAAGGCTTCCTTCTTCTTTTTATGGCTGTGTAGGCCATTGTAGTATAAATATACCACAGCTTTCCTATCTACTCATCTTCTGCTGGGCACTTGGGTCGCTTCCAAATCTTGGCTATTGGAAATAACACTGCAATGAACATAGGGTGCATACATTCTTTCAGATTAGTGTTTTGGGTCTCTTCAGATATATTCCCAGAAATACAATCAATGGGTCATGAGGCCATTTTTAATTTTTTGAGGAAACTCCATACTTTATTTCTCAGTGGCTGTACCAGTCTAAATTCCCACCAATGATGAATGAGGGTTCCCTTTTCTCGACATCCTTGCCAACACTTGTTGTTTGTTGATTAATCGATGCCGGCCATTCTGACAGGTTGGGGTGATAGATATCTCATTGTGGTTTCGATTTGATTGTTCCTGATTCAGGAATGTTTTGGAGAGTATATGTTTCTAGAAATGTATCCATGTCATCCAGATTGCATAATTTGTTGACATACAGTTGTTCGTAATATTTTTGTGCTCTCCTTTATATTTCTGTGGTGCGAGTTGTTCTTTCCTATTTCCTTCCTGATTATATTTATTTGAATTCTCTCTCTTTCTTTTTTTTTTTGATGAGTATGGTTAAAGGTTTGTCCATCTTGTTTATCTTTTCAAAGAACCAGTGCTTGGTTTTATTGTTATTTTGTATTGTTTTTAGACTCCATTTCATTTACTTATGCTCTGGTTTTTATTATTTCTTTTTTTCTATTCACTTTGGGCTTCATTGTTCTTTTTATAGTTCCTTTAAGTGTAAAGTTCAATTATTTATTTGAGATTTTTAAATTTCTTGAGGCGGGCCTGTAATGCTATGCATTTCCCTCTCAGGACTGCTTTTGATGGGTCCCATAGGCTTTGGGTTGTTGTGTTCTTATTTGCATTTGTATCAAAGTATCTTTTGATGTCTCCCTTGATCTCCTTGTTAACCCACTCACTGCACATATTATTTAATGTCCGTGTCTTTGTGTGTCTTTCAGTTTTTTATGTTGTGATTAATTTCCAGTTTCATATCATTATGGTAGGAGAAGATGTTTGATATGATTTCCATCTTCTTAGATTTACCTGGACTTGTTTTGTGTCCTAATGTTTGGTCTATCCTACAAAGTATTCCATGTGCACTTGAAAAGAATGTATATTCTGGTGCTTTGGGATGAATGCTCTGAAGATATTATTAAACCATCTAACCTTGCGTGTCATTTAAGTTCACTATTTTCTTGTTAATTTTCTGTCTGGAAGACCTACACACTGATGTGAATGGGATGTTAAAATTCCCTACCATGACTGCCTTACTGCCAATCTCTCCCTTTATGGCCATCAAGATATGCTTTATATAATAATAATAAAAAGACTTGCTTTATATATTTAGGTGCTCCTATGTTGGGTGCATAAATATGTACAGGGGTTGTATCTTCTTGTTGGATTTATCCCTTTATTATTATGAAGTGTTCTTCTTTGTCTCTTGTTATAGCTTTTGTTTTTTCTTCTCCATTTGCATGAGGTATCTTTTTCCACCCTTTTACTTTTAATCTATGTGCATCTTTTGTTCTGAGGTGGGTCTCTTATAGACAGAATATATATGGGTCTTGTTTTCTTATTCATTCAGCTACCCTATGTCTTTTGATTAGAGCACTTAAACCATTTATACTTATAGTGATTATTGATAGGCACATATTTATTGCCAGTTTATTCTTTTCACTATGTTCCTCTTTCTTCTTCTTCTTCTTCTCCTCCTTCATCTTGCTGGGTAAAGTAGTGTAGGTTATAAGTCCTTGCTCTTCATTACTTAGAATATTTCAAGCCAATTCCTTCTGGCCTGAAATATTTCTGTTGAGAAATCAGCTGAAATCTTATGGGTACTCCCTTGTAGGTAACTGTTTCTCTTTCTGCTTTTAATATTGTCCCTTTGTCTTTAACCTTTGTCATTTCAATTATAAAGTGTTTTGGTGTGGGCTTCTCTGGGTTGATCTTGTTTGGGACTGTCGGTGATTCCCAAAAAGACACTTACGTGTCTTTTTCCTTCACCAAGTTAAGGACGTTTTCAGTCATTATTTCTTCAAATAGGGTCTCCATTCCTTGCTGTCTTTCTTTTCCTTCTTAAAATTCTTTTTTCTTTTTGTTGCCCTGATTGGGTGTTTTCTGCTACCTTGTCTTCCAAACTGCTGATTCGATCCTCTGCTTCATTCAGTCTACGGTTTATTCCTTCTAGTGTCTTCATTTCTGATGGGTTCTTTTTTTTAATGGTTTCTATGTTCTTTTTCATGCTGTTGAAGTTCTCCCTAAGTTCCTTAGCATCCTTATAACCTTTTTTTTTTTTTTTTTGCACTCTCTATCTGGTAAATCGGTTCTATCTCATTTAGCTCTGTTTCTGGAGATTTCTCCTGTTCCTTCATTTGAGGCATGCTTCTTTGTCTCCCCATTTTGGCTGTCTCTGTGTGTTCATTTCTATGTATTAGGTAGATTTGCCACGCCTCCCGATCTTGGTAGGGTGGCCTAATGGAGCAGGTGTCCTGTGGGACCCAGTGGCACAGTCTCCTTGATCGCCTGAGCTGGGTGCTCCAGAAATTTCTCTTGTTGGGTTATGTAAGCCTTCTTGTTGTAATTGAGTCTTGACTGCTATTGGCTTGTGTGTGGGGTCCGCCCTTGGGCTGGCTCTGAGGATCGCCCCCAATCACAGTGTACCAGCTGCCGTGTGGGTGCTGAGCACATGAGGCAGAATTCACCTAGGCAGGGTCTGGTGCCTGTGGAGATCGCCCTTTGGATGTACAGCTTGTGGAGCTGACTGGATCCTGTTCTGATGTTGTCTGAAGCTGGTCGTTGGTTATGGAGACTCTCGGGAGGAACTCTGGTGCTGATCAATAGTGGACACTGTCTGTGACTGGCCCTGAGCAACCTGTGTGGAGCTAAAATGTGACCCACGGTTTGTGGCTACCTCTGCTGGGCCTGGGTATGGATGGGAATGACCAAGCTGTGGGCTAAGGCTGGTTTCTACCAGTGGTGAATCTGAAACAGGTTAGCAAAGGCCCAAGTCACCCTGAGATCCACCTCCGCCTGCCTCCTCCTTCTGCCTGGATGTTAAGCTCTGTCACTGACAAAGCCTATGTTAGTACTCAAGTTGTATTAGGTAGGTTCTAGTGAGTCACCAGACAGGGTGACTGGCGTTCACCAGATTGATGCAGGTTCAAACTTGGTGCTGGTGCTGGGTCTGGGGCCTCTCAGCAAGAGTCCCAGGGTGCACCAAGTCTAGCTGCCACCTGCCAGGTGCCTGCAGACCTTTGTCGTGGGAAAGGGCCTCAGAGAGTCATCAGGTTGAGGCCAGCATGATTTATCAGGCACAGACCAAAACTTGGCCATGTGACTCGAAGGCTCTGCATTGATTGGGTATATGAGGAGAAAAATGGCCCCTGCCCTAGAACCACTGAATGCAGCCTGTCCCAGATTCTGTCAAGGGTCTCAGTTCAGAAGGGCAGGGCTGCCAGGTGTTGGGAGGGTGGGGCTAGTGAATCTGCCATGATGGGGTGGCTTGGGTGAAATTGAGGAGAGTGGTCTTTGCTCCAGGGCCACACAACTGTTTTCCCTGAATTATGTCCAGAGCTCCTGGGGTGCCTGCTTGGCAGGGCAGAGCTAGACCACTGGGAGTTGGGAGGGCGGCATCCCCATCTCCCCACTCCCACCCCAGAAGCCCCGAGGAGGGGTAGCAGATCTCCTGTGGAAGGGAGAGGTACCAGCCAGCTTCCCAGGGAAGTGTGGGGGAAATGGCCCCTGATCTAAAGTCACACAACTCAGTCCCTGGTGCCCCCCTCCCCCAGTCTCTCTATACCTCTAATCCTTGGCAGGGGACTTCTCAGCAGGGTGGGGCTACTGCAACCCCCAGGCTGATGTTTTAAGGAGGGGAGTGCTCCACCCAAGAAAGATGGGGGTCTGCAGTGTGGCAGAGGGACTCAGCACAGGGGTCCGGTGGCTGTGCCTCCAGTCACGCCCAAGAGCCACGAACCCTGGCCTCGCCTCATGTGACTCGTGGGCTCTGCCCTCCCTCTGTGGGAGCCCAGGGAAAATGGCTGCAAATGAGATTTTGTGCACTGGCCCTGCAGGAGAGTGCCTGCTTCTCTAGCAGACTCTTGTGTCTCCCAGGCAGACAGAATCCTTGCTGATTGTCACAGCCAGGTGTTATGTGGGCAACTCTTCCTGCCTTCGGTGCTCTGGGCTGTGAAGCCTTGAAAGGAGTTGAGGCCCCCACACTCCTCAGGTGGACCCTTTGATGCTGAGTGACCCTCCAGAACCTCAGCGGCTTGCCTGTGGGAGCAGGGCCAGCTGTTTTCGCATCTCCGCCCTTCGTGCCAGTCTTAATGTGGCTTCTTCTCTAAATCCTTGGTTCTAAGACTTCTTTCTGTTTAGCTGGTTATTCAGGTTGATCTCTATTTTAAAGATCTTATTTATTTGATTTTAGAGAGAGAGGAAGGAATGACGAGAGGGAGAGAAACATTGATGTGCAAGAGAAACATCGATGAGTTGCCCACACCCCGCCAACCTGGGAGCTGGCCCATAACCCAGGCATACACTCTGACCTGGAACCAAACCAGCGACCCTTTGGTTCACAGGCCAGCACTCAGTCGAGCCCGGAGCCAGGGCATTGTTTTATATTCCAGCTGTTGTGCCAGTTCGGCCTTGGGAGGAGGTAGTGTAACTTCCACCTACTTCCCCCTCTCCCGCCATCTTCCCCACCTGTGACCTCTACCCTGACCCCTTCTGCTCCCGAGACCTACCAGACACACCTCTCCAATGTCTTTAGTTTCCCCCTGCTCTTTCTTTACCTAAAAGCGTGTTTTTAAGGTTTTTCCTTCACCTTAAAATAAAGGTCCTCTTTGGTCCTTTGGAAAGGAAAATCCCATTCCCTTTTTTAGTGAGAAAAGGAAAATGTATAGTCTACGCCTTCAGTTATCTCCTAACATCCCTGGTGACCTAGTTAACAGGGTTTCTTTTGTCTCTATATGCCAGTAACAAGACCCTTATACAAGTCAACCACAGCTTTCTCATCTAATGACTTTTGTTTAGGCTTCACTTTGATGTTTGTCATTTTTTAAAAAAATTCTTTCTGGAACTGCTTTGGCAACTTGAGTTCCTGGTTGCCCATCTTCTCTGCTAATTATCTTGGTTTCTCTTTCTTGTCTTGGTCTCTTATGTAAAAGTTCCTCACAGTTCTCGGAAGTTCTCTTTTTGGCATTTATCAACTGCGGCTCCGTGTTTTAGTTATTTCTGTAGTACAGGTTTAAAAGGAAAACACCTGGTCCCACTTCTTATTCCTCTTTTCTGCTTTATTTTTGTCCGGAGCACTTGTCACCGTCTGACGTAGTATGTCACTTACATTGTTAGTATCTTTGTCCTCCTCCCCTTTAGGGCCGGGATTTGGGACTTTTTGGTCACTGATGCATCTCTCATACTCAGAGCAGTGACTAGTGTCCAAACAAGAGTTTCTGAATTAATGCAAAGATTTATTTCGAGGGCTGTTCAATGCATTATTATTTATAAAACATCTGGGGATTAAAAAAATTCAGTAATGAGAGAATAAATGACAAATGTTAATCAGTGGCTATCTGGGTAGAAAGATTAATTTTTGTTTTTGTTATTTTAACATTTAAAAAAAATTTAAACAAATATTTTAAATATACTTAAAATTAGGATATTTAAAGCTTTGAAAGAAAATGCTTCTTTACCCAGTTATTCTCCTCTTCTCGAGTCTAAATTTCTCACTTCAGTTAGATACATGATTTACACTTACCCTTTGTGGTTATACTTACACATAACCACTGTTTATATTTTGGCTATTATGATGTACCTGTAGTTTCTCTGCTAGGCCCTACACTTTCTGAAGTCAGAAATCATGTCTTATCATTTTCAGAGCCTTCAACACTTTGTCTTTATATTCAATAACTTATATTACGTTTAAAAGAATACTGAAAATGTTTTAATAGCCAGAAATAACATACACTGTTATTTGCTTAGGGAAAACATCAAATCATGTAGTTTCCTTAGTGAGCTCATGTCCCTCATGATGCCTCATGTCAAAAAAGCTGGTGAGAATGGTGGCCAGTGTCCAAGCACGTTTAGGGTACGGCCTACCTCTGTTGCCTTTATCGACTATTGTTTTAAATTAGTTGTTGGTATAGGACATGAAAACTTTTGATCCTGGAGTGAATTTGCACCCATGGACAGATGCACTGAGGTTAAGTTGGAACGACAAAGAGACTGTGGTACAAACGCATCCGACACACATGGTTGAAATATGACAAGTTTATTTCTTGCTCTTAATGAAGGGCGGGTGCTCCTGGTTGGCAGAGAGGCTCCCTCCACACATGTAGCTCCAGGGCCTTCCATTTTAGGGCTTCCCAGGCTATACAGTATGTCCACTGAATGCTAATTTTATTTCCTAATCTCTGCCTTCAGGAGGTTAGGTTGTAAATTCAGGAAGGGCCTAGAATTGCCAGATTCAGCAAATTAAAATACTGCCCAGTTAAACTTGGTAACATCACTATAAGTATGTTCCATGTAATAGTTGGTACATATACTAAAAAATCAGGCATTATCTGAAATTCTACTGAGTCCTATATTTTATCTTGCAGTGATTTGGGGGTATTCAGTCCACTTCATCTAACACTGAATCCTTAGAATTTACAACCGTGCCTGTTGACTTTAAAATAAATTAACCTCTCAATAATTTCAAATGAATAATTGCTGTTCTGCCTATCAAGGAGAACTTGTATCAGCTAAGAATATTTATTATTAGAATACTGCTATTAACAAAATATGCATTAACTATCCTCAAAGAATACTTACTGTCAATATTTTTTAAGAATAAGATTACTTACTATCAGCAAAGAACACGTATCAACAGATACTTTAACATGTATCAGCCTTCCAAACCACCAATGTGTTACCAAACATCAGTAAGTGGATAAAACCTGTTTCTCCATAGATGTCTGCACAGCTGTCTCTCTCCTCATGTGTCATTTTTCTCAATGATGCCTTCCGTGTTCTCCAAAACTGCAACTCTTCTCCTTTTGTGACACTTTAGTTACCTTTTCCCCACTTTATTTTTTCCTCCTTAGCACTTACAGTAAATATGCCATGTAATTTACTTAGCTTATTGTCCACCTCTTCTGCTAGAATGTAAACTTCATAAGGACCGGCCTTTTCCTTCCTGTTTTCTTCACTGCTAAATTCTACACCAGATCCTACACCTATTTGAGATTCAATGAATATTTGAAAAATGACTGAATAAACACTGCTGGTTATTATTAGGATTTGTTGTTACCAGTAGTTGGATGGCACTTTACATGACATGAGATGTTTTTAATCTAAAAGACAGGATTCTGTCAGTTCCATCCCCTCCACGCCCTCTTTACCTTCCCTATTGCCACTTCCACATTTGGTTGCCTTCTTCAAATGCACGTAGTTCATCGGTTTTTATTTCTGTAGAATAGCTCCCTTTCAACAATTAGGTCCCTGGTCTTTCAGGTTTCACAAAACTTACTCGTTCCCTCGAAAACTAGAGTCCTAGCGTTTGGGCGGCACTCCTTTACAAACAGCGGCAAAGAGCAAGTTTTCTCCCACTCACCTCTTTTGACCAATGCCCCCCCAAAACATCTTCCCTAACCCCCTAGGCTGTGGTGGCCCAGGGCTCTGCACACAGGACTCCAACTAGTTCTCCCCCAGCATTGCAGAGCTCAGTTTCCTCAGCTGAAACCTGATGAAATACTTGGCTTGCATTTAGGAGCCATACTTTACAAAAATAAGCCTGCACAGAACCAGTCTTTCTAGAATCACATTCTAGAATCACAGAGACTGGGTGAAGACCAAATTCACGTTCCCCGTCTCCTGCTTTACTCCAAGGCCTAAGCTCCTCGCAGAGAACAGTGGGAATCTTCAGCACCACTTAGTTTTCTCTTTTTTTGTTGAACATAGCTGAATTCAAGTAGTTTACATGAACATGTGATGCAAACCCACCGTTAGCTATATTAGTGTCATACTTAGTTTTTTTTCTTTAGTTTGCAGGAGTTTAAGAAACGTAGTAATTCTAAGGGTAATAATAGATGCTAGATACATACATAATTTTTATACTTTAAGTGCATAGTTCTTAATCAGCATTGTTTATAAGACTCACCTGAAGAGCTTTTTAAAAAATGAGATGACCAGGGCCCATCCTGATTCTACTGAATCACCTGCCTCTGGACATTCATTACGGTGTTTCTGCTCTACAGGTCGTGTTGATGGGCACCTCCTGGCCCACAACCACTGCTTTAAGCCACCATCAATCAGTAGCTTAACTGCCGACCGGAATCCCTAAGAATAAACTTGGCCTATTTCACAATTTTGTCTAGGGATAACACAATGCTCCTGGTTTCTGATTGCCTCTTGATCTGCTACGTTTGTCCTGATTTCCTTG
Source organism: Sturnira hondurensis (assembly GCF_014824575.4). Taxonomy (NCBI): domain Eukaryota; kingdom Metazoa; phylum Chordata; class Mammalia; order Chiroptera; family Phyllostomidae; genus Sturnira; species Sturnira hondurensis. The sequence goes on along the minus strand of NW_028082350.1, from coordinate 12,768,019 downwards.
CTGTTGTGCCTCTGGGCCTTGCCTTCCAAGCACTTCTGGGCTTCTGCACTGGAGGCCTGGCCTTTGTCCTCAGGTGCCAGCATACGCATAGGCTCTGGTTATGTGCTCCAGGCTGGCTCACTGGACTTGGCTCTCCTATCTTTGATTCTAATCCCGGCTCTACCAAATCTCCCAAACTCTAGGTAAGACATTTTCGTACAGGCAGCAGTCCACAGGCCAGTTTGAAGAGGGCTGACAGGGACAGTTGAAGACCCATTCCATGAAAGTCTTTCCGTTGCAAATGATCACTTTGAAGGCCTAGTTTTGTCTTTAGAACTGCTAAAACAACCTGTTCATTGTTAAAACGAAGACAAAAGTTCTCCAGCACTGAAGAACTCTGATTTATAGCTCCAGGTGTAGGATCCCAGTTTTAGAAGCTCTGCTTTAAGGCACAGCGGAAACACGCTGATCCTGGGAAATGCTCTTGCATCTCTCCAGGGTCATAACTTTTTCTCTTTTCTGAGTTACTTAGTACCTAATCCTTTCTGCCTTGTAGTAACTAATAATATTTCTTAAAAGGAAAACAATAGGCTCTTTGAAAGCAGGGACCATATTTTAATCATTTTTTAAACTCCACTGACCCTCAGCAAACACTGGGTGTAAATAAGACCTGTGTTTCATCTTATTCTGTAGTCCAAATTTCTTAAAAATATCTCATTCTTTTATGGTACATACAATTACTGAAATAGCCCTATTACAACGAAAAATTTAGAGGTTGCCTTAAACATTAGAAAAAGTCCAAGTGATGAAACTCAGTATTTCAAGTGCCACAAGGCATGTCTCCTGTGTTAGTCAACAGGGAGAATTTTAAAAAACCAGTAGGTAAATAATAAAGAATTCCCAGGTAAAGAGTAAAAAACAAAACACAAAAACAAACACAACAAAATCAAGGATAGTAGGAGAGGCCCCATATATACTTTTAGTCTTACAAAGGTTATGTCCTCGATTCAACTTGTATTCAAGTGGTCCTCAGTTTTTAACTAGTGTATTTGAGGAAACTGTTTTCCTTCGATACTTAGGATTCATTACTTCAGGCGTGATGGGGCTTGTTTTAACTTAGAACTTCGTCCCCTGTGCAGTATTTGGACAAGTGTGAGACAATAGACAGTGACAGGAAAGAGACAGGTAGGGTGGTGGGAACCATTCTGGGTCACCCGAGCAAGCTGAAATTAGTTTCTTCTTTAAAAAATCACACTACTACATTTCGGTTTGCTAAGGCCCCTTTTAGTTGAGACGGATATCTACAGCCTCCAGGAAACAGGGCTTGGGAATGTATTTCTCTTTGGGTAATACCAGTTATTTCTGGGACTAACAAGGGACACAAACTGTTCGTCCAGTCTCCCCCAACCCCAGGCCATTTTAGGTTCGATTAAGAAAAACGGTGGTTTGTTCCCTTTTGGGGAGGTCCTCCAACGAGAAGGTTCCCAGCCAACTTGGGGTCAGGCCTTCCCGGGCTGCTCCCCGAGGCCGAGAGACCAGTACGAGGAAGGTCAGCCCCGTCCTCACTCCGCGGCGGGAGCCCAGCGACTCGCGGCGATCAGTCCCCGGTCATAAACAACCTCTCACTTCCCTTCCCCCGCCCCCGGCCCGCCTCCGCGGGGGCCGGCCCTCCAAGGCCCAGGCGAGTCCTCCGCCGACCGCGGGCGTGCCTCCTTTCCCTAACCGGGAGTTTGATCCTTAACTGATCGCCTCCTTACTCGCCCCCGGGAAAGGGGTTTGCTACAGCGACCTCGGAAGGGAAGGTGAGGCTAGCGTCCACTTCCCTTCCCCGACCCCTGTCACCTCCAACAGCCAAGGAGAGTCCCGCGGCACTGTCGCGCAGACTCACAGCCGCAGCCTGCGCGCGCCTACGCGGTTACGGCCCCCACCCCGCGATCCTTCCGCCGCCCGTCCCCGCCCCTCCCCGAAGCCCGCCTCCGCGTCTGCCGACCGCCCTGCCTAACCCTCACGCTCGCTCCCGCGCGCTCCCGACTCCCCGCCTTCACGCGTGCTCACTAACAGTTCCCGGAGCCGGCCTACAAGCTTCTCCCTCACCCTGAGCTGTTTGAATATGCTAATGAAAGACTAGGGAATGGCCAATGGAATGGCGGAGCGGTGCGTCACGTGGCACGAGGACGTGTCAGGGGGCGGTGCCTCTGCGGCCCCTGCCCGAGTTAAAACCGGAGTGTGAGAGAGAAAAGCGCTTCAGTAGCGAGAGGGGCTGAGAAAGTGGTGACACTGCTGGGGTGCGGAGGGAGTCCCTGAAACTTCTCCCAACAGCCCCAGGGCCAATCTCCCTTTAGCCCACTCCCCTCTTCGTCAGCTCCCCGGTCCCCACTCCCTGCATCGGGGGTGGGGTGGGGAGCCAGGCCCGTCTCCCGCTGGGACACACACAGGGACCGGGAGCGGGGACGGGACCCCCGAGGCGGGGGGGACGGACCGACCGACAGACGGCCGGGCGCCCGCCCCAGCGGGCAGGCAGGCAGGAGGCGGAGACGGGGGTACGACGGGGAGGACTGGGTCTGGGAGTTTCCTCTCAACTATCGGGGGAGAAACTCCCCGCAGCCGGAGCAAAGACCCAGACGGTGTTTTCCACTCGGGGACCGCGCTTCCCCCGCCCCGGGTAGCGGCGGTCGCTGCCACCGGCGCCTCCACCTCTACCATCTCCTCTTTCTCTTCCACCTCGGGCCCCGGTGTCCCCGGCCAGCACTATGCCCATCTTACTGTTCCTGATAGACACGTCTGCCTCTATGAACCAGCGCAGCCATCTGGGCACCACCTACCTGGACACGGCCAAAGGCGCGGTAGAGACCTTCATGAAGGTACCGACTGACCGAGCCCGGGCGGCGACCCCGGCTAGGCAGCCCACGGGCGTCAGGGGTGGCAGGGAGCGCGGCCGGGGGCGGCGAGGCGGAGGTGTCGGGGACCTGACTGCGGGAGCTGCTGGGCTCGGGGACCCCCTCCCCCACCGCGCGGGCGGGCGGGCGCTGCGAGCCGTGCTCGGCCGGGGCCCGGGCTTCGGCCCCAGGCGGTGTGTAGGAGCCGATCTGTGTGTGGGGGGCGGCGTGCAGGGGTGGCCGCTGCGTGTGCGGTACTGTGGGGGGGGGGGCTGCGGGGCCGCTGGGCGCCCCTTCTCCGCCTTGTAACCTCGTCTCTGCTTCCCTCTCGCTGGCCCTGTTCTTCCTCCCGTCCCCCACCCGCTCTCCCGCAGCTCCGAGCCCGGGATCCTGCCAGCAGAGGAGACAGGTATATGCTGGTCACTTTCGAAGAGCCTCCCTATGCTATCAAGGTAACAGCCCTCGCCCTCCCCCTTCCCTTCCCTGTTCCTTCCTCGCTGCCCTCCCCACCCCCCCATTCACCCTTCATTATGCTCCCCTCCCCCACCCGCTGTGCTCTAGGCGCTGAGGTCCTTTCCCCCACGGACTCCCACCCCCTCCCCCGCCCCGAAGCGTCCCGGCGCGGCGCGGAGTCGCGGGGCCACCGCCATCCCCTCCCCAGCCCGGCCCGGCGGCGGCGGCGCTGCGATCAACATGGCCGACATTTCCCCTCCGCGGCGGGAGCGGCAGCAATGAACTGTGGGGGATATTTATTCAAGTTAGCCCGAGTGACAGCGGGCCCGGCCGCCGCCAGCCGAGCCGAGCCCGGGCTGGCGTTAAAGGGGAATCGGCCCGAGGCTGGCCAGCCGGCCGCCCGGGGGGGTGCTGCGGGGCTTGGGCTGCAGGTTCTCCCCGAGAGGCCGCGGGTCCGCAGGGCAGCTGTCGGTTAACTTCGGAAGTCCTGCTCACGTCTGTTTTCCACGAGCACTTTGCATCCCCACCTTTTGGGTATTAGGTCAGGAAGTCAGTTTCCCAGGGAAGTTATCAAGCAGTTGGGCTGTCTAAAGCTGCAGGTTTATTCCTGCCCCCCTTTGGAAGAGTTTCTTCAGCGGTGGTAAGGTATTGACACGTTGATCACACCATAGTGGGAAGTGAAGCAGCCCCTTGAGCAACCACGGATTGTAAAGGTTGTCCGTGTATACATGGCTTTAAAATATGAGGGAAAAAAATATTACATTTTTCTTTTTAGGCCGGATGGAAAGAAAACCATGCAACGTTTATGAATGAACTGAAAAACCTGCAGGCAGAAGGACTTACGACTCTTGGCCAATCCCTAAGGACAGCTTTTGATTTATTAAATTTAAATAGATTAGTAACTGGCATAGACAACTATGGGCAGGTAGGTTGAATATTAAGGTGGAAAAAAGTTGATTTTTCTTTTTGTGGAAAAACCCAGTCCAGTCCAAAAACTATATAACATGAAGTACAAGTATAAAACATTTCAAAGTAAAGTAAGACATGCACATAACATGAAAGTGAAACTCTGACCATACTGTATATGGTTTTATGGCCCTTTTTCCTTCTTAAAATGTACTTGTATTCAGAATTAGGAACTGAATTCTTTGCTATAATGTTGATATGAATTTGGTTTTAATACCTTGCACTCATCACACAAAATGGTAAAACTCATCACACTCAAATTTCTGATTACCTACTGGCAATTCGTCTGCTGTACTTTAACCACTAGTTAAATAGTAGTCTTCATTTCTATGTTAGTAAAGACGTTAGAGGAAATCCTTCTGTTTCTTGTATCAGGGCTTAATTTAAACTAACCCTATTGTAAGGTAAGGCTTTCATTGGAGTGCAATAACTGGCCAAATAACTGAATTTCTCAGCTTTTTTGAAACTTATACAACATGTAACTATGCAGCAGGAATTCTGAATTCATTCCTGAATTAAACGGCAGGTCCAGTTTGTTTTATTTATTTCCCTCTAAAGCCTTGGAAAAGAGGCTGTTCCTTCCTCCCTTACCTCCCACTTTTACCCCTCCTCCCTCCACTGCACTTGCTTTATCTGTTTGAAGGTGAGACAAAAGCTTTAAATCACATGGTGGTTCACTGGGGAAGAAAGTAAGGTAGTCTGTTACAACTCCCTGAGACTGCAGGCCTGGAAAATAAAAGATGTATGTGTAATGTTACACACAGAAGACTGTTAAGCCAAAGTTTAATTTTGATGCTGTAGTGCAAAGCACTTATCACAGTGATACATTTAGGTATACATTTTGTTCTTTTCGTAAGTTTCAGGAGCCACTGCTTTAATGAGTTGCACGAATTTCAGTGGGGAGTAGGGGAGTAATCTCCTTAGTACAACTTGTGGTTGATTCATATAGAAAGAAACTGAATTGTTCCTTTGTTCCTTTGGTTTAGAAATGTGTGTACTTTACTTCTTAGGGGAAATTTGACCATAGAACATTTAAAGTACTTACAATTCAGAGTCACGTTGTTTCTGTTTTTATCTAATTGTACTTCCATTGTTTAATTAGGTAAACTTGGCACATTAATCTTTTTGTCTCCTCCCTCTGTGTTGCTTTATTTTGCAACTCAGTAATTTAAGTGAATTTGCCATGAATTTTTCAGTTTGTTTCTGTAAAATAATGGATTTCTTTCCCTTTCATAGTCCTTCGTCATATGTAGTGCTATACAGTCTTTCATTGATTAAGGTTTTGATCTAAATTTCTTTCATCTCAAAAATAAATTTGAAATGTGCCATTATTTGGTTAGTTAGGGTTAGGGTTCTTTTTTGGTTGTCAGGTTGTCAGTACATGGCAGGACTAATGGTTTCCTATTTCTCTGCATCACATTTCATAAGTAAGAAAGGCAAATAGACACATCCACTTCCTACAAGCTAATTAAAAATATTTTTTAGGATGCTTTCTTAGAAAAACTGATTATTGTGGAGAGGCTGAGGACATTTGTCATTTACACCTGTATTTTTTTTCCCAGTTGCCATCTTCCACTGGAAGTCTTTTAAGTTCTTGCTGATAAAACTTACAGAAAGTTTGAGGTGGAAGGTGGTCCTGCTGTGCTGTTACCACTTGGAACAAGAAAAGAGCCTGGAGATTAGGAGGCTTTTGCATTTTAGGATTTATTAATTGAAGAATGGGGAGGGCGATACTTCTCAGCTCTCCTGATGAATAAACAAGGAGGCCAGGAGTGATATTAATGCTGAAGTCCTGAACTGGCACATAAAGAATGACACTAGTATTAGACTAGCATTAATTTAGGAAGCCACAGTTTCCAAATTAAAATGATTGAGTAAAGTGTTCAGTGAGAAGACGACATCTTTCCAGAAGATATTTTTCATTGTAAGACTTTCTCTTACTAATTTAGGTAGTATATATTTACAGTTCAGTGAAAGGATAAATGGAAAGAGTTTTGGATGTCTCAGGTGTTTAGAGCCTAAATTCAGTTCATGAATTTTCTTTTTATTGTAAAAGCACTTTCTATCTGCCTGTTTTCTGCGGGGTACCTTTATTCTGTAACCTCTGTGCTTTTGCCTAAACACGTCACTGTGATCCTGCTCTATACTGGGGTCTGTGGAGGCCACAGTCAGAGTCACAGTACTTACAATCACAATAATTGAAGGAAATGAGAAAAGGTGAGCTATGTGAAAGCATTGATTTTACAGAGCATCTGAAAGCCTTTTAAGTTTCTAAATAATTTTGTTAGATATCTAAATGTGGGCGTGTGTATGTGTGTTGATCCCCTGCTCCCCTCACATACATAAGTACATACGTGATTTTTCCCTAAGCAAAAGTATTTTTAATACCTGTATTGCCTCTGCTAAATTAGCACACTCACAAATAAAACGTATCTGAGATGTTAGCTAGGATACTTACAGAGTTTGCATGGTCTCAGTAAGGTCAGAGCATCTGAGAACAAAGAAGGATTCTTGGTGAATGTTTTCCTCAAGCACTTTTCCCCCCCAAGCACTTTGGATATCCTACTAAAAAATTTTTACAAAAAAAAAGCAAAACACACACACAAAGAAATCCTTATAAATATTTAATTTTGATAATCAGTGCTCGTATTTCTACAATCGTGGGAACAATGTGTAGCTTCTAGTCAGTCTTTTCCTTAATTACAATAGCACCTCATTAAATTGCTTATTGCAGCTAAATTTGATATATATGTATTTGTGTGTGTGTATATATGTATGTTTTTTCACATGTGTTCACCAGAGTTTCAAAAACAACGCTGACCTTTTGTGAGCCACTGAAAATCGGAACCAGCTTTAATATCTGAAGTTAGAGCACATCTAAAGTTTTAGAAGTCTGATTAAAGTTTTATATGTAGATTGGTTTATTTTTCATTTGTCCCAGATTGCTCTGTTTTCTGTCGTTGTTTTCAGCATTGTCCCCCATCCTCTTGTTATAGGTTCCATTGGGTTTAGATGCCCAGTATTACTGTGGCCTGTCATTCATCATTTTTGTCACTGGACTGATTCCAGGCTCCTACTACTCAATGTGCTAGTGCTGACTAGATTGTCCCATGGCCCAGAATGGCACCTGACCTACCTACCACTCTGTCCTGTCTTCTCTGGAAAGATAATCCTTGACCAGTACCCCGAAATGAGATACAATGCGTGTTTAAATTTTTTGAAGATCTTCAGTGCCAAGTATTGACTCATTGAAAAATGGTGGCTTTTAGAAAAGGTCAAATAGAATGAATTTTAGGGAGAATAACCAATTTTATTCTTTGTCACAAAGACCTTTTTATTCTTTAGCAGAAAATTTGGGTAGAGTTCTATAAGTACCGTACCTTTTTCTTTACTCAAGCAGTATCCATTTAGTACTCAGGTGGTAGAAAATACAGGCTTCCTTTTAACATTGGTGGGTCAAGAAATGAAAACTTGATTCCCATTTGGGTTTTTCCAAAGGCTGTCAACAAATGTATTAACCACAGCTTGGTATTTATTGACCTACAGACATCTTTTCAAAAGAAAGTAGATTATACTTGAACACACCACTGTGCTGAATATGAACTGGAAGCACAAAGGTGAATTGTAGTCAGTAAATTTTTAAGTCCCTGAATATTTTCCCTAAATTTAAAATTGTGGTAAAGACATACAACGTCAGATTTACAGTCTTAACCATTTTTGAGTGTGTAGTCTAGTAATGCTGGGTATATTCACATGCCAATCCTGTGTAGCCAATCTCCAGAACGTTTTCATCTTGCAGAACTGAAACTCGATACCCATTAAACAGTAATTCCTCATTTTCCCCCCTCCCGGCCTTTGGCAGCCTCCATTCTCCTTTTTCTATGAATTCGCCTACTCTAGAGTCACCTCATATAAGTGGAGTCTCACAGGACAGTGGACCCTTGAATGACACTGGGTTTAGGGACACTGACCCCTGTTCTTGACTCCCCAAAAACTTTTAATAGCCTGTGGTTGACTGGAAGTGTTACTGATAACAGTCAACACATTTTGTATGTTATATGCATTGTATACTGTATTATAGCAATAGGGTAAGTTAGGGGAAAGAAAAGACTGGTACTGATGAGTACATATTTAAAACAAAAACAAAAAAACTATAATTGGACCCCACACAGTGCAAGCCCACTTTAAAGGGTCCACTGCATTTGTCTTTTTGTGACTGGCTTATTTCACTTAGCATGATGTCCTCAAGATTCATACATGTAGCATGTGTCAGTATTTCTGGTAAAGGCTGAATGATGTTTCGTTGTATGTATCACATGTTGCTTATCTGTTCATCTGCTGGTGGACACTTGGGCGGCTTCCACCCCCCCTTGGAAGTTGTGAATGGTGCTGCTGTGAACATGGTGTGCAGGTGTGAAAGATCATGCTTTCAGTTCTTTTGAATACATACCCTGAAGTGCAGTTGGATCATGTATTAAATCTGTATTTTTTAGGGGTTGTGATATTGCTTCCTATAGAAGTTGCACTGTTTAAAGTTTTCACGGTGAACAAGAATTCCAGTTTCCCCACATCCTTGCCAACACTCACTACTTTCTGTTTTTCTGGCATTAGTCATCCTAGGGGATGTGAGGTGGTATTGGTTTATTTGCATTTACCTAATTTATGTTGAGCATCTCTTCGTATTCTGGTTAGACATTGGTATATTGGCTTTTGAGACGTGCCTATTCAAGAAGACCTTTGCTAACTTAAGAAATTTTTTTTCGAGTTGTAGGAGTTTCTTAAATATTCAGAATATTAATTCCTTACGAGATTTGGTGATTTGCAAATATTTTTTCATATTCCAGGGTTGCCTTTTCAGTTCTACTGGTTGTGCCCTTGGGTGCACAGAAGTTTTAGTTTTTGATGTAGTCCAGCTTATCAATATTTTGTTGCCTGAGCTTTTGGGGTCACATCCAAGCAATCATTACCAAATCCAATGCCTCTGAAGCTTTTCCTCTGTATTTTCTTTTAGGAGTTTTAGGCCTTACGTTTAAGTTTGTAATTCATTTTGAGTAAATTTTGGTGTGTTTTTAGGGTCAGTCTCCATCCTTCTTCTGCATGCAGATACGTGTTCCCAGCCCCATTCGTTGGCTCTCCTTGCCCCACGCAGATCCTGGCCAGCCCCTGGTCTTTGAAGCTTCCTGAAATGATTTGCAGTAGTTAGTGTTGGCTGATAGGGGACTTTACATTCAAACTTGCTCAAGTGTTTTTTCTCCATCTTGATTTAATTGTGTGAAAGAAGGTGTTGGCTACGGATGTGAAAATTGGAACCCACCCCTGACCTTAACGTTTGCGTTACTTTGTGTCGTTGGGCAGGCGGTGCCGTTACCACTCTGTCCTGCTGCTTCCCGTTCCACACTGCCAATAACGAGGCGATTGTACCCTTACTAAAGAGTCAGGAAGAGGGTTAAATGGGGTGATATAGTACAGTGTATTTTAAAAATTAGGAAGTGTTTGCTCAGTAAGACACAAAGCATACTTTTTTCATCAGTAGATTGTTTTCCTTTAGTTTTTCATCTTAAAATTTGAAATTGCAGTTTAAAAATCTGATATTTAAAGCTGACTTTTATTACATGGTTTAAACTCTATTAGTGGTATATTAAATGTGTCTTTTTTCTTTGGTTTTGTATTCTTTTTGGAGAAGCAGTGTGAAAAGTAAACACTGTAACTTGGCCTAAGTTGTCATAACGGCAGTTGATGGCTATGGGGTAAAGTACAGGGATAGAGTTTTAAAAAAAAATTTAAGTGGAAGCTGGATGTAAATAGTTCAGTAGGTAAATCAGAAAGTCATTGTTTTGCAGGAATAAAAGTTGGAAAAGGAGCCCTGAAGAGACAGAAGCATGTGCTTTAACACCCTTCCAAATAGGGGCTCCCCTAGGGAGGGGTTCACACGGGTTTGGTTTGCAGGGAAGCTGTGAGGGCCACATCTGTTGGGTGAATTGGGATAGTTTAATAAGGTTTGACTGAGCTCAAAGGAGCATAAAAAGGCTACTATTTATTTGCCTTTGAGCATTAATTTAAAAGGTGGTAATTTAAAAAATTTGAAGATTTTATTTTATTTTTTGAAAACACTAGCTCTAATTTTTCTTCATAATTTTACACTCTAAGTCTGTTTTCTAAAGGTTCAAAAACCACCCTGTAATGATCTTTCAAAAGAAGTAGAAAAAGAATAAGGACATTATTGCATTCCTAATTAGAAATTATTAAAAAGAAGTAACTACAAAAGGCAAAAATAATAGGTTCCATTTCTTCAAAGAGAATTTTTTTTCCTTCATGAAAGAGGATGTCAATAACTATGTATTAAACTATGTACAACTGAAAATTGAAAACCCAGTAACAAATCTAATATTTGAATGAAAGCATTCACTTATTAAGATATTTTGAATTAAGGTCATTCGTGGTCAGAGTTAGCTAAAAGGATAGTTTATCCATGTTCATGTCATGGATCTCTTCAGTGAGATTGCACAATATTTTATAGCTTGAGGTTTTCCTAAATATTTAAAGTTATTTTTAATCACCATAATCCTATAATCCTTCATCCAAAATTGGTGGGTTTTTTTTTTTTTAGATTTTATTTATTTATTTATCTTTAGAGGGGAAGGAAAGAGGGAGAGAAACATCAATGTATGGTTGCTTTTCGTTCATCCCCTGCTGGGAGTTGGCCTGCAGGGAACTGGCCTGCAACTGAGGCATGTGCCCTGACTGGGAATCGAACCGTGATCCTCTGGTTCGCAGGCCTGTGCTCAATCCACTGAACATCCAAAATTGTTTTGATGACTTTTTATTTGTTTATTTATTTTGGTTGATTACAGAAACCAGCCATGAATTTTTTTCAACTAAAAAAATTTTCTTGTATGAACTTAATTTTTGTTAAGCCTTATTATCAACCTATTTAGCTTAAGCGTGGTCACTAGACCATAAATAAAATACTAAATTTTTTTTTTGGTTTTGTTGTAGGTTATATTTATTCCCTGATCTCTCTTCCACCAACCTTTTATTGAGATACAACTTAATACCCAGTCCTAAGTATGAAACTTGGTGAATTTTTATACACACTTTTTTTGTGTTGATGATTTATTTAATCTGATATAAACAAAATATTCTCATTTCCACATATGATCATTACATATACACTCCTGAAAAAATTGAATTTTTGCATTTACTGACAGAACTTTTCATTGGACTTTCTATAGGAGTTTTCTCATGATTACTGTTTCATGGGGCTTTAGAATTCAACGTGATGTTAGACGTTCACTCCATCTTTTTCATTTTATAGATGAAAGTAAGGCCTAGTGAAGCTAAATGCTTAATTTCTATTTTTGAACTATTTTAAAGAATGCAATTGGTTATGAAATAGTTATGCAGATTTTATTAGTAATTTATATAATAGTTAAGAGTACGTTTTAATGAAAGGTGTAAGCAGTGGATCTGAGTCCTTTTTTGAGGAGTATGTTTATAATTCTCCAGGGCCATGGGCATCCTTGAGCTTCCTCTGAAAACCAGGCACTGCCTTGGGCCAGTTCCCTTTGGTCTTCTCATGCCCTGCCGCAGTGGTGTTGGGTCCAGCTGGCCTTTCTCCCCACCCCCTTGTTTGGGAAAACATGCGAACACACCTGGGGAGGTTAAATGACAGACTTTTTCTTTTCTTTTTTTTACTGTTAGTAGGCCTAGATGCTAATATATGTATGTATTTCATTGCGCTTTTTGATTTTTGATTTTATAGTTTATTACATTTTTGATGTAGTTAGTTAACATAGGGCTGTTAACCTAGTCAGTTAATTAAAATTAATTGACTTTTTCACTGTAGTATGCCAGTCAATATTAGCACTATAGTTAGAAGTTGTTACTTTGGACAGTCTTGTAATTAGTTAACTTATATTTCTTTTCACATAAAATAATTTTGAAATACTCTAGTCGCTATGTTTTTAAGATTTGAAAGGCTCGTTGGCTTTGCATATCAACACAATTTGTTACTTCAACACATACTACCATGTTTCTGAATTTTTATTTGAACTCAAACAGTGGAATAGTGGTTACATAGAGTATGTAACTTGTCCAGCTCGTTTTTGAGCGAGAATGCGGTACTGAAAGAGCTGCCCCATCAGAACTGGCTGTGCTGGACGCTGCCACTGACTAGCTGATGTACAATGAGTCCCAGGACCTTACCAGTGGCGATGCTACCAATCTTAGAATTTTTTTTTAAGAATTAAAAATGGCATACATATTTTTACAAAAATTTTCTTTAGACTGTTGTTGGGACTCCCAAATCTAAGCTAGACTGTGTAGAAATAATATTTGTTAATTATTTAGCAAAGTGTCGGCTTGGTACATGGTGGGGATTTAGATGGTGATGGTGAGAATCATCCCTAACACTTAACAGGGTTAAAGCTTTCTAATTTGAGACTTTTGAGGGGAAAAAAGTCATAATCCATCACAAGAAGCTCAGAATTAGCTGTTCAGTAGTGCCAGCGAAAGTAAAATTTCCCGCCACAGGGAACACAGCGCTTTCGGTTTTAATTGAATCTCTGTAGATCGCTCCAAAATACTTTCCTGTTGGTGTTACAGGAGTCTTTTCCCCCAGGTCAGTTTCTTGTTCAAAAACAGTTTATAATAATATTAAGCACTTGAAAGCATTTGATTTTCAAAGCAAGGAAGGTATTAAGCTTTGAGGAAATTTAAACCTGAGTCCATTTCTAGGGCTTTGTCGCACTATGTTGGAAGATTCAAGTCGCCAATGGCCGGGATGGGGTGAAGGAGAAGGTGTTTGTGCAGAACGAAGGTCCAGTGAGAAAACGTGTGATCCCTTTTATTGTTTGTAATGTGCGTTTATTGTGGGGAAAACATAATAGGACAAGCCTTTTAGAGATTTTTTATGTGACAATATTTCTTTTTTAGGGTATATGTGATTTTAAATTTGCTTGTTGGGATATTGAGAGATACTTGCTCATAAACTGTATTTTAACATAATTAAGTGGATTAGTTGTACCAAGAGACAAATGTATATTAGCCTAGTAATGTCTTACCATTAGTCTCTATAGACATTGCTTTTTGAATCTGTGTCTTAAAAGGGTATGATGTTTCAACATTTTTTAATCCATAGTTTTGCCCAGATGAACTAGGGGACTCTTGGTGAAGGCCTTTGGAAGAATCATATCATCTAAAATAGTTTATTGTAGAAATAAAAAGTTATTCATACTTCAGAAAAAGTAACCGTAGCATTATCTCTTAAGTCATTAGTTTATTACTAGTGAATTTCAGGATTGATGCTAGCATGTTGAATGAATACTTTCCTTTTGTCTTAAATTTGATAAACCTAACTAGGTATTAGGAAACAGCAACGAGGGCTTCCAGGTATTCTGTAGTTTAAACACCGGAAGCATCCAAACAATTATTCTCAAAGTTTTAAAACAATAGATTATTATTATTTTAAAAGATTTTATTTGTTTATTTTTAGACAGAGGGGAAGGGAAGGAGAAAGAGAGGGAGAGACGAAACATCAGTGTGTGATTGCCTCTTGCATACCCTCTACAGGGAACCTGGCCCGCAACCCAGTCACATGCCCTGACTGGGAATCGAACTGGTGACCCTTTGGTTCATGGTCCAGTGCTCAGTCCACTGAGCCATACCAGCCAGGGCAAGTTATTGTTATTATTTTTGACAATAAATTATTTTTAATCACTGGAGTTGAAGATGCTTGAGTATGCAGTGTTGTACGAAGGGTTGGCTTTGAAACACCACAGTGGGTGATGTCACAAAGGCTAGATCTGAAAGAAAATGACAGGGTGTAGTACTTTTGGAGTATCAGGAAGAAGCAAAACGGTAATGCCTTAGCTATGGCGGTTCCTGATCATTGATGTACTTTGGCAGGTAATAACTAATGTAAAATGAATTTTTGTTGTGCAATTTTAGTTGTCGATCCCATTTCTCAAAACAGTAAGTTAGAAAGAAAAAACAAGAAATTACCTCTGGAAAATTGGGCCGCAATCAGGTCCAGAAAGAGTAAAGGTCTTTATATCTAAATTTTATCATTAACCCATAATGGATAAGGTGTTAATACTAAACAAGATTTCTCTATTGAACGTACATCCAATGAAAAAATTGTCTTTCATGTTCTTGGAGCTTCCGTTTTTGTGAGTGATAGCTGTAGTCTAAAACGTAACAATCTGCAGTCACCCATATATGACATCTCCTTTTTCATGAGGTTCATTTCTAAGGTAAAACCTTGGTGGATTTATATGTATACTTAGGAAGGCTTATATAAATTTCCTTTAAAAAATTTATAGTTTGAAATACGTGGATAGTATTTTGTTTCCTCAAAATGTAATATACTTTGAAAATTTAAAGTCTGTATACACTTGGGAAGGTATTTAGCAGAAGCATCAGTAAATGTTTGAATTGGTATCTAGCAAGAACATTTCTAGACACACATTATTCGTGTGTGTGTGTGTACATCTGTACACATATACACACATTGAGAGCATATATACACACACACACATGTGTGATGAATTTAGAGAAGTTTACATACTTCCTAAAAAACCTTATTGAAATTAGATAATAATCACTCATTCTCCTAGAAAATGAAAAACCATATTTTATACAAAATGGGGACCCTTAACATTAGTCTCACATTATGATTTATTTGATTACATTGTTTCCAGGTCGGCCTTCAGCTGCAGCACATGGGAAACAGTGGATTCGGTTTTCCCAAGTGCTCATGGTTAGTTTCTCCCCTTTATTAAGTTGCGTGCTTTATTGCTAACTTCACTGATATGCAACACTTATTAGGCAGCTTCCTCTCATTTTCAATTGCTCTCCTGAGGTTGCTTATGTAGAATGTTACGGTGGAACTCCGTCTTTTTTGTAGGACAGCTGGCGTGTGTATGAGTGATTTTTTTGAGAGCATATTCCAATTTGTAGTGTGGATGTCTTTAGAAGGACGTAACCATAGTGGTTAAAGCTGTGACCTAACCAGACTTTTGCAAAGGTAACAGCTGTAGGTTTAGTGGTCATCAACAACCCAAGATGATTGATCTCGGTAAAACGGGAAGATCTGGGTGATTTACTGTAGTCAGATCAGCGTTCAGCATCGTGCTATATGACTCCACCTGTCTCTGAAAATATGTCTTCATCTTGGCTTTTACTGTTTTGCTTTTTTTGTCATGTTTCTGAGATGTTTATTAGTACATGCATTGCTGAAATAATATTTTCCCAAATTAACATCACCCAATAGAATTCATGCAATAAATATATTAAGTTATTTATCCAGGACGTTAGAATTTTTAAGTAAAATTATATTTCTGATAACTCTCATTACTGTTTTTATGCCAATATAAACACTATTTGGCTGCTAATACTTTTAAACACTGCCATAACCAGCTATTTATTTGTTAGAGTAATCTTACTCAAACTTTACATTCCAGTTCATGTAGAACTCAAATTCTGTGAAATTATTACATATTTAATATTTTATTTTTTATTTTAAGATTTTGTTTATTTTTAGACAAAGGGGAGGGGAGAGAGAAAGGAAGAAACATCAATGTGGGTTGCATCTCAAGTGCCCCCATATTTAATATTTTAAATATATTGCATTTACATGATTATTCTTTAATGCAGTATACTTAGTGTTATGAGTTACTGAGTGTCCTTAACATTAATTTTTTTCACACAATTTTCAAGTTCTTGTAGTTAGTATTTCTCGCAGTGTTACTACTTGGTTTGTTATTTAGATTAAATTCTAGGATTTTGCTCCTTCATTACTGTATTAAAATGAATATATGAGATTATCTCCTGATTTTGCTTGCCTTAATCTTCCACCTGTTTTTAATGCTGTTATTTTTTTTTCTTTTTAAAATCTTCGCCTGTGGATATGTTTAGAGAGGAAGGGAAAGAGAGAAAGAGAGAAAGATTGATGTGAGAAACATCAATGGTTGCCTCTGTCATGTACCGTGATGGGGGATCGAACTTGCAACCTAGGTGTGTGCCCTGACATGGAATCAAACCTGCAGCCTTTCGGTTTGTGGGACAGTGCACCAACCAACTGAGCCACATGGTCAGGGCAGTGCTGTTGTTTAACGTAAGAAATTACATAGTCAGGTAAAGGAACTGTATTTGCACACGATTATGTAGTGGAACTGCTTGAGACTAAAAGTACGTTTCGTTTAATATGGAATTTTAACATTTTAAAAATAGTTATAGACCTCAATATATTCTAAGATACTAGGTTTTTATATATTAGCAGGTTTTTAAATTTTTATTTTTGGATACTAATCACCTTTTTATTTTGAACATTACTTGTTTTGAGTATGTAGTAACTGCCCTGGTTAAAAGTTTTGAGCATTGTAGAAAGTTATGCAGACACTCATGTCCACTCTTCAGAGGCAGCCATGATTGGTCAGTGTGTAACGTCTCCTTCAGAGGTCTTTTGTGTATGTTTAAAGCACTTAATTTTTTTACAATGAGTATTTTAGAGTTTTTATGTCGAAAGACTCATTTACAGCCTATCAATTGAGATCTTAGCTGAATTCTAAAGTAAACAAAACTTGTAATTCTGGCCTTGGAATTAAATGTACACCTGTCAGGTCTTTATGAACTTAAATATTATTATATTTTATTTAGAATGTATAATTAATCTGTTGTATATTTATCCCTATAATACAATGAACCTCCTCATTCTTTCAAAAAGTAGCTAACCAGTATTGACAGGGAATTATTAAGTAGAAAATATGATTAATTAAATATGATTAGGACTATGACTTCATGGGTCTTACTGCTATAGTTTTAGGCTAAAATAAAGACAATGGAGTTGATTGAAAGAAAAATATTACGTGTATAAATAATAGTTCAGGGAATAGTGGTATTGGAAAAGATTCTGGCTGTGGTGTGCAAATGTTGAAAGTTAGCAATACCGAACTAAAGAATGTTGCTTTAGTTCTGTTGCAAAGTCTGTGTTAAAAGCTTATTTTCTCAGTTATGTGTAGTCATAATAATAATGTACATTATTATGAGTACTAATTGCTACAGTCATTGGATGTGAATTGTATCCTCAGATTCTCTTCTTTTAGAAATAAGCTTAAAGTAGAATATTATGTTTAATATTAAAATGTATATTTTATATTTTCCTTAAAGAATCTGAATTTTGAAAAATTATATGAAATTAACCATAAAAAGTTTCTAAAAGGAATATGAGGTGGTTTGTTACTGTTACCTCTTTATTATCTATGATAATGGAGGAAAATAGGGTAGATAATGCAGGCAGCGTTTCATATTTTTACTGTTTAAGTAGATTCCACAAAGATGTAAATAAAGACAACCCGAAGATCTGATCTAGCAACCTAACCATGACAAAGGTGTTGACCGCAGTCCTGCCCGGACCTGCGCGCACCGTGCAGCGCACATGCGGGAGGAGCTGCAGCCTAATGGCGCGCACTTCTCAAGAGGGCCCTTTCCGTCTTCTGTGCGTGTTGCTTCTGTTACTCACTTGAGAGGCAGTTTCAGGCTGAAAAAGCGTGGGCTATTTCGGAAGTTCCTGATGTTCTTGCTGGGTGATACTCTTTATCCTAGATGTGTTTTGTCGATTGCTATTGACCGAGGCTTTCCTGGCACACAGTGAAATAGCCAGGTAGTGAGAACTAGGGGCGGGTGCACTGCAGACGCTGCCCCTGGGGAGCCAGAATGCCCGCCTTCGGTGCCTGAGACTGCGGTGCCTGAGACTGCGGGAGAAGGGGAGCTGACACAGGCCCGGGCCACCCTCATGAGATTGTTCCAAGGACTGGGAAGAACACATGAGAGCAGAGGTGACAGGTCTTCTGAATGCGCAGAGTTGCCGCCTTTTTGCTTCAGAAGATAAGAGCTGAGACCTGTTTTAGGGGATAGTAAAATGTCCCTCCCCCTAGTCTGTTGACAATTTGGGGGTAAAATTAAAAATTCTGGTTCCATGAGCCCTGGCTGGGTGGCTTAGTTGGTTGGAGCATCACCCGTACACCAACAGGTTTGGGTTTGGTCCCTGATCAGTGCACCTACCTAGGTTCCATCCCTGGCTGGAGTGTGCATAGGAGGCAGCCAGTTGATGTTGCTTTCTTACCTTTTTTTTACATTTTCAAAACTTTGGCAAAATATTTTAACATTTCAAGGGTTTTTTTTCCTTTTTGGTATAAAAATGAAATAAGTTCTAATGGATAAGTTCTACTTATTTTAATTATATTCTTTAAGTTTTCTTACTGGTCTAAGCCTTAATTGAATTATTTAACACTGATATTTTAAAATTATTGACAGAACTTAAATGAACATTTTTACTTTATACACACTTTGACCTGAGCCTTCTGACCGGTATTAAACTCAAATTTTATAGATGAGAGGATTTCTATTAGCTCTGGAGGTAGGATATTATACTTTGCACTATATTTTTGGTGACATATCCAGCTTTCTTTGCCAGCAACCGCTGCTTTCAGACTAGAACATCTTGAGTTTAATTTGGCTGATGGCGAAAGGAACCTTGCAGTCCCTCTACTGGCTGCCTTTGTTGTAGCAGAGGTTATTCAGTTCTTTTTTGAGGTCTTATAACTAAGCAAAAGGTTTTTTATTACTTTATGAACAAGGTGAATTTTGAGGGAAATTCTAATATAGGTGTATGGACTGTTTCCTAATTGAGTAATTTCATAAACATAGTTATTAAGAATAAAACTTTTAAGAAGTTACAATTATAGGTAAAGATTTGAGAGTACCTCACATAAATAAGGGGAATGGAATGGTTGTATTTTTTTTAAACTTTTTTCTACCTTTGATCTTGATCTGAATTTCCCCAAATTTAGAGCCATTAGAGAACGTCATATTTTATTTCGTGTTTATGTGTTTGAATGACACGCATGACCGTGAAGGGACAGGGATGACTGGGCAGATACAGGAGGGGGGTGGTGTGCCCTCGTAGCCTAGCGAGTTCATGAGTTGTGTGAAGTGAGGGCAGCACTCATTTGTATTGAGGCAAAGGTAACGTTTCTGTATTTTTGGGAGCTTATTAATAAGTTTGAGCAATTGTAAATGGGTCTGCGAACTAGGGCAGGTTTCTATTAGGCTATATAAGTAGTGAATAATGAATATTTAAATGCCCAGCTCTTTAATATTTTGTGCTTAGGACTCATGGAAAGAGGAAGACTTGGACTGGACCTTAAAGATTGATAAAGAATTGGGTGGGTGGTGGGCAGGGAACAGGAAGAGTATTCCATTCGAGGGAACCAGTCAGAGCTCAGCGATGGGTATGAACACGGCCTGTTTCCAGATCCCTGAGAAGACCTGTACTGTTAGAATTTGTTATTTATGTTGGGGGGTAATGGTTTGAGAGGCATTGTAGTGTAACATTTCCAAAAATGTGTTCTATTTCCCATGAATGGGGGAGGGAAGGTAAATTCGTATTTTTCCCCCTCAAGGCTTCTGTAACGTTTGAATGCTACCATGCCTTCAAAATCTTCTAGAGGTTATACCCAACATATTTTTTAAAATTTGACCAGAGGAAGTTTCCTTCATCTGGACACCAGTTTGAAAAATGTACATGCCACTTCGAAGTTGTGTAGCTTGGTCAGGAAATGGTACCAGGCCCTCCACCCCAGCACTTTATGATGATTAGGTTATAATCACAATTACTGTGTGTAACAAGTGTTTGTAAATTCGGCAGATGTTGAGTATGTATTTTGATACATATATGTGTGTATGGATAGTGATGAGTTGTAGAAGTGTGTAAGGGAGAGGTTATGAACCATGGAATAGTGAATGTGTGTAAAGCTCTTCCGTGCCCTGGCTAGTCGTAAGTATGGTCTGTGCACGTCGGCCTCTCCTTGCTTGCAGTCTTGTTAGGAATGCAGGACAGTGGGCTCCGAGTCAGACCTACCGAATTAGAGCCTGCATTTCATCAGGTGCTTCACGTGCACGATAAAATCTATCGTTGGCTGTTTCACCTCATCTCCAGTAAAACTTGCTTCTGTGCTTGAAGGTGGTTAGTTGCTGAGAATTCGATGCCTTTGATTTCAAACACCAGGTTTACCCTCTTGAAACTTCTGCCCTTTGGTTACAGTTTTGCACAGAATGTGCTTAATATCTCAAATGAGAGCCATTTATGTGCGAAAGATAAGCTTGTGTGTATACATGAGCCTCTCAGAAGATAGGTCGCTTAGAATCTATTGAGAGTGACAGGACCAGGGATTAGAGTGGAAGTTAGGTGTGGAGCATTTGAGAGCTGAATGCCTTGCGTTCCATTGTCACTGCTGCTGTTGTTTTCCTACCCTCCGCCGAGCAATTTAAGTAACATCCTTTCTTAATTTTAGTTTTTCATGTTGGACTATTACCAATTTTGCTAAGCCCAGAGTAGCCTTAGTGTTTGCATGGAACCAGCTCTCAGACCCCATCCATCCACCCACCTACTCACTTGGTGGGATAGTTGATTACGTTACAGACTGAATTATGTGGTAACGTTCACCTGCTATTTTGCCTCCCTTCTAAGGAAGTTTCTCCAAAAATATTATCTTTCCATTGTTTTACTTTGTAATATCGAAATATGTGAAATTATTAGAATTACTACATTATTAAGTCCCATTTAAGAAACTAAGTACTTTTAGTTACATAAATATAAATGCTCACTGTGAATTAAAACAATGTAGGAAGAAATGAAAATCTATCTAATTGCGTTCCTGTAAGGTTATCCTGTTTAGTTTGTTTCCTCCTAATTTTTTTAATGCACTAAAGCTATACATCATACATAAAGTTCAACAGCAAGAAGGGGATTTATGCACTGTTCTGAGAATTGACTTTTTACTCAGAAAATTTAAGCTAATGTCTAGACCTTAATATAATTAATGTGTTTTTTGACATTAGGGAAGAAACCCCTTTTTCTTGGAACCAGCAATAATTATTACAATCACTGATGGGAGCAAGCTGACTACTACCAGTGGGGTCCAGGACGAGGTAAGTTACGTTGATGTCGGCACATTTTGTGAACATGAAGTGGAGAAGTCCTCGTTTTTGTGTGCACTGCAGGGTGTTGGCTCCCTTCAGGAGAGGCTCTTTGGCTGTTGGATGCAGACTAGAGGCGCCTGCTCCCGGTGCTCATGCGCCTTCTCTGTTGTCTAGAGCAGTAGTCTCTGAGTTTTCTTGAATAGCAGCCCCTTCTGTGAAAAAATTTTGAGCCTACCCCTGCCCAATTACATATGTAATTCTGAGTTTAGGTGAAGGTGATGGTGTCAGCTCATACAGTACAGCTAGTAAAATTAATTCTTATTTTCGGGTTAAAAAAATAAGGACAGAATTTTAATAATTTCTTCCCATATTTGAGTGGATTGCCACGTGCACTCCACTGTGGACACTACTAAACTAGAGTATAGCAAAGCTGTGAGGAGGTTAAGACTAGGAAAAGGGAAGGTCTTTTATTCTAAGTCAAATACTCTATAATAATTATTAATCTTATCTATTTTCTATTAGCAAATACAACGCAGAAATTGGTTCTGTATGGTGTGATAGGGTGAATACAATAGAATTATTTTAACTAATCTATTTTTATTGTATTTGAACTGCTCTTGAACATTATATTTATTTTTTAAAAGATTTTATTTATTTATTTTTAGAGAGAAGGAAGGGAGGGAGAAAGGGAGAGAAACATCATGGTGTGGTTGCACCTCATGTGGCCCCCACTAGGGACCTGGCCCGCAACCCAGGCATGTGCCCTGACTGGGAATCGAACTGGTGACCCCTTAGTTCGCAGTCCATGCTCAATCCCCTGAGCCTCACCAGCCAGGGCTATATTTATTTTTTAAAGTATGTTATAGAAGGGAGATTGTTTAGACTACTCTCTTTGCTGTTTGCATTCGCTTTAGAATCTTAACTTTAATTCTCATTATATTTAGAAAGGGTTTGCTTAAGTAGGAAAAGTGTAGTTTTTATGTTCAGTAATTTTTAGCAATACTTTTTGTGTGTGACATTGTGAAATGCAAATTGGACTTGGAATAAGAAAATGTGGATTTTAGCTGACCTTCAGCTACTTTCTGCCTGTGAACTTTGCATCATCTCTAAATCTGCCTCTTGTACATGAAATAAAGATGGTAGTTGATGTCTTACTGCATAGGGTTGTTGGAAGACTGAATGAAATGATGTATGTGAAAGTGCTTGGTGGGCTGTAAAGAGAAGAACATGTTTACCATGAAGCATTGGAGCCAATAAAGAATTGTGATTGCCTGATCTTGACTTGGGGGAAGAAAGTCAGAATTGTTTTGTGTGAGCAGTTGAAGTTGATGGGAATTTAGGCTGTAATTCATGGAGTTAGACCTGAAAACTTGAGGTAGATTAAAATGCCATCAGTTTCTGAATATTGACTTTGTACTCTTCTACTTTGCCAGATCACTTAATTGGGTCAAGTAGTTTTTTGGTGGAGACTGTAGGATTTTCTGTGTACACTATCATGTCGTCTGCAAATAATGACAGTTCTACTTCTTCCTTTCCAGTTTGGGTGCCTTCTATTTCTTTTTCTTGTCTGATTGCTGTGGCTAGGACCTCCAGTACTGTGTTGAATAGCAGTGATAAAAGCAAGCACCCTTGTCTTGTTCCTGATCTTAGTGGGAAAGGTTTTAGTTCTTGCCCATTGAGTATGATGTTGGCAGTAGGTTTCTCATATGTGGCCATTATTATGTTGAGATATGCTCCTCTGTTCCCACTTTGCTGAGTGTTTGTATCATAAATGGGTGCTTATTTGTTTTAAGGCAAAGTTTTATATCAGTTATGTAGTTGGAACATAGGCCTGTGAGTTTATGGTGTTTGAATTTAGGCAAGTCTTTGATCCTATGCGTGTGTAGTTCTCCGTGTCCCAGTGCAGACTCCTCTTCTGGGGCAGAGAGACAGTGCACCCCAATGTGCATGTTGTTGCAGCTCAGTTTTTTCTAAAATGTTGTGAAGCATTGGTTTGTTCTGGCCCAAATAATTAAATTATGGTATTCATTTTAAGGAGCCTTTCAATTCATAAAAAGCGTAAAGATGCTGCTTGTTTTCCTCCTCTGTGTCTGTGTTGGTGTGCGTGGGTGTGTGCACACATGTGTGCTGCATGTGATCTGTGTTATGACTTCTTCTCAGGAATAGCAAACAGAGTTTTGCCTTCATGTCTCTCTTTCTTCAGATTTCTTAACCTTTGCTTTTGGCAGAACTTGATTCTTTCTCCCATTTACTGAATGAGTGAAAATGTCAGTAATTTTCGTATTAGGTATGTGTGTATATAATTTTCGATGCCTGTGGCTGACATTGATGTGACCTGTTACTATTTACGCAGCTGTGCCTTCCACCCATATGGTACACTTTGCTGCAGAGTTACACGATCTCGCACGGTGTACCATATCTGTTCTGTTGGTGCTGTTTTCCAGGAGTAAGTGTTCTGCCGCCTTAAAATCATCCTTGCGGTGTGTAAGGAGACTCTGAACTCATCGAGTCGTACTGTGTATTTTAGGAATGAGGAAGTCGAGATCCAGGAAGGCAAAGTGATTTGCTAAAGTTGTAACATTTGTGATTGCCAAAATGTGGGTCAGAATTTATCTAAATTCCGAAGACATTCCAGCCCCTTCAGACCAGTGCCTTTTTCCTGATGTGTCTTCTGCCTTTTTGCTTGCTCTTAAAATTTACCTTCTGTTTACCTGATTTCCTTTTCATTTACTTCAGTTTTCTCTGCGTTTGGGACAAAGTAATGTGTTCCTATTCACTCGGGGTACCTTGAATGACTGTGATAACCAGGACAATGAGGATTACCAAGATAAATCGGGTGGATTTCCAGTACTCAAGGTCACAGTCTCATGGGGGAGATTGCCTATTAAATGGCTTTATGAATGCTTAAATAGATAACATACTGAGTGTATCAGAGCACTAATGGAGGAGGGGAAGGTTAATATCACCTACCTTGTGTTTGTGTCAAATTCCATGTAATGTGAATTTTTGTAGTCATTTAATTTTGATTAAATTCAAGGATCTTGTGGATGATCTGGTAGAGGACATGTGTGAAATTGATAAAGAAGCTGGTATGAAGTTGTTTTAAGCCTAGAAAATAGTTCATGAAAAACTTGGTGCCATGTTGTCTCTTGACCTGGTTGAGACCACACTGGCCGGAATAACCCAATTTCTTCTAACTTGTTTGTTGAAATAAACAGGGATGCCGTTTCCTCTGTGTCCGCTCCTCTCGGAGCAGCGCGTTGGGGTTAGAAGTGTGGCAGCTTCGGGCTGCGGACGATCCTCTTGAGATGCGCGTGATCACTTCACTTGAGTCCTTGTCCTTGTTATCTTTTTGACCTTGTTTCATTAAGTCCAGGCCATTGTCTGAGGTGTCAGGGGTGTGTTTCTGGTGTAGTGTTTTTGAAAACTTGTTAGGACTTTTGATGACTGCTTGTGTTGGAAAAACATGTGTGTGTTTTTAAAATATCTTTTCTTTTTAAATGCAGCTATTTGATAAAATTGGTGGTTTGCAGAATTTTTGTGCATGAGGAGTTAGATGGGACTTTAAATTCTGATACATGAGAAAACCAGACTGTTTACCTCCTTAGTAATCTTCGATGTTGAAAAACACACTGTGGTCAAATAACCATGGTACCATTTACCGATGTGTCAAATGTTTTGGTAGAATTCACTAAATTATCATTAGAGTTGTTGAAAAACACTTTTTCTGGTCTTTGTTTCTTGCAGTAATCCTCTCTGGTACTGTTTTGCAATGGAAAACTATTCTGTACTTAAGATTCCAGAAACATGTGGCTAACGATATTGCTCAATAAAGTGGCCTGAAGGAATCCTGCCAGTGCCTTCTTGGTGATGAATGACATTCCAGGAAGTGTAGCAGTTATTTTTCTCTTCCTTGGAAGTGCTAATAGTAGTATTATCTTTCAAATATGAGATTTCTATATGCTGAGAATCTTTCTGCAACTCTGTCAATGTTACGACCACACTGGAAGTTAACATTTTAAAGAAAATACTTGCAGTAAAAAAAAAACTATTGGTTTTTGACATTGAAAGTTCTGCCTTTAATGAGCCTTTCCCAGCTTTTTAAGACAAACTAGGACAACTACTTTTATAACTTCTTGGCAGATGTTCAGAAAGGGCATGTGGTGTAGGAAAAAAGTGTCTGAGTGATCTCAGCTACATGTTCGAGTAGCTACAAATTAGGGTCTCTCACCCTCTCAGCTGTCCAAGCTGATGCAGGAGCCGCAGCAGACTCGAGATGTTGATTGGCATTAGTGATTTTCCAGGGTCATGCTGGCCAGTGGAGATGGTTTTACCTTTTACAAGGACAGTCTGTGATTAGGGTCCATAGTTATGGCTCGTATTTCACTCTGCGTGGTCTGTACCCATTGAAAGGACGACGGTCTGCTTCTAGTGTCTGAAACAGTTCAGATACCACATCTCTCTTCCCCCAAATGTTTTTATTTCACTAAAATTACTAAAAATATGTGCCAAAAGCCATCAGTACTGTTTAAATTGGGTCAGTAGAGTCTTTGAAACACATATTTAAAATAGTTTTCTCCCCCGTATTCCTACAATTTCGGGGTACTTTCTCTTTCTTTTTTCTTTTTTAAAAAGACCCCTATGGAATCTTGAGGGGCATCACTGCAGTGTGATAGAATGTACCCAGCAGACCTGTGCGCGGATGTGTTTGTGTGTTTTCACGTCTCCTCCTGTGTGGTGGTGCTGGGGCTCAGTAGCAACAGCCAGACTAGTTCGTGGTACTTGTCATTGAGCTGTTCTACATGTGTGTACAACATTGTTCTACATGTTAGTCTCTATCAGTACAACTTTTGAAGAACGTTGAATAAGAATTTGTTGCACGCAATTTATTTGTATTTTTTTACCCATATTGTTGCCTGTTCTGTCAACCCCTGATTTATTGCTTCTGCTGTACTATAGAAAAATATGTATCCATAATTATGAGTATATTAAAAATATGTATAATAAAAATGTACAATGAAAAGGACTTGATGAAATATTTCAGCTTAATACCTATAGTGGATTTTCAGCAATTGACGTTTGCAATACTCTTATTTTTCTCAAGGTCATATGTAAGGGAATGTTCTTAAGGATTAGCTCATGATACACACTACAGTAGGGTAATTAGAAAGAAATGCTGGCTGATTACTCTTTACTGAAACCCTGTGGCCGCAGTAACTAACCTGTCTTCTAGAATCTGTGGTGAGGTCTGTCAACATTGCTTTCATTCAGAGGGCGAATCGGCTTTACCCGGCCTTTGTCGACCTGTCAGAGCCAGTGAGCAGTGGGACAGTGTGCGTGAAAGGGAAGGTCCTAGTGGACACGTTTCTGTTACTCCTCTGAGCCTGACTCCTCCACATTAAACGACTGTGGTGTTTAGGACGGGAGTTTCCCAATGGCTGCATCAAAATCACCTAGGGTGTTTTGTGAAATACACAGGCCTCAGCTCTGATTCTGGAAACTTACGTTCAGTTGATCTGGACGGGGACCTGGGATCTATGTTTTTGAAGCTTCCCAGTTGATTCTGATGCACGGATTTGGAAGCCACAGTTTTAGAGCACAGCGTGACTGCAAATATATATATGTATTTTTAAACTACAAAAAGATGCATGTGAAAATGAGTAACTTGAACAAAACAATTAAAGCTGTTTTGACTTACAGGGCCATCAAAAAACGTGAAGATGACAATTAATTCTCGACCTTTAGAACTGTTAAATTTGAGAAGGGACTTCCAAGGGCAGTGGAATCAGCCTTCTGTAGATACGAGGTTTCGTATGGGCCTTCTGACCGGGTTTGGGCCTTTGAGAATCCATTGTCAGGCAGCCTCGGAGTATCACCCTCAGTGCCGGCTGCAGCCCAGTTACTGCCTAGGGTCTGCGGCGTGGAGGGCGACTCTCAGCCCCAGGGCATGGCTGAGGTGGAGGAAGAGGGGGTAAGGAAAGGGGGTCACCTGTCCCTCTCCTCTGCTGTGTGCTTGCCTGTCCCTGGCTTGGGGATTTCCATCCAAAGGGGTACGCAGTATTGTGTCATCCTCATTGTCCTTTAATCCCTGGCTTGGATGTCTGTAACTAAATCATTTTATACGCACACACACATGTACACACACACACACACACACACACACACACTTGACCTAGGTGAAGGCAGCTTATAAAGAATTGGTGAGACTTCTGCCAAGATGGAGGCATAGGTGGAAACACCGTGCCTTCTCCCACAACCAAGTTTGAATAAAACAAAGGTTTGGAGAAACAAAGACACAACCAAAGGACAGAAAATTGAATTATACGGAAGTCCGACTACATCTAACCGTTCAACGGGGACGGTAAGAGGGGCGGAGCCAGCAGCGAGCAGGGTCGGGCAGGACAGGGCCCCTGACCCAGGCGCGCAGGCAGACGGGAACCAGTTGGGGTGCGGGGCAGACCGCGGGCGCATATTCGCGCACAGTGAGACAGACCACGCAGGCCCCAGGGGGCGAGGGCTGACGGCGGTGGCACACTCG